>NC_063165.1:8545483-11045483 GCF_023159225.1 Perognathus longimembris pacificus
TTCCTGCCCAGTAGACAGACATGGGCATTGGAAAGGCACGCTTATGAACTATTCTTCTAGGACTTCCCGGCTTTTACTTTTGAAAGGCCAACAGTAGTGACTCTAGGATCTGACACCGTCTCTGCCATCCAAGCAGTGGCTTACTGCCTCTGGATGCTCCATCACTTTTGTCCCAGGAGGAGTGACTTTCGACTTGGACTCAGGGCCTGAGTGCTGTCCCTCAGCTCTCCAGCTCAAGACTAGCACCGTACCACTTTTGAGCTCCACACCACTCTGTTCCCAGCACTCTGCTGGCTGATTAGAGACAAGTCTCTCACAGGGACCTTTCTTTGCCCGGGCTGGCTTCGAACCGCAGATTCAGATCAATGAGTCTTATAAGGGGTCACTTTACTCCAATTATAAGCAACAAGGTGGTCCACACAGAAGTAGTTTTTAAGCATGCTCTCTTACCTGGAACTTATTAAGGGTCAGTATTAGATCTTGACAAACTTGTAGGAATCACCTGTGCTTCTCTGTGGGCCTGCTGGAAACTGTTACAAAAAACCTACAAAGAAGCTGGAATGGCAATTAAACATTTTGGTATCCATAATTCTCCCTTTCTTACTTTGCAATAATTATTTAGGACAATTTTACTTCCAAACTTCTTATCTAGAAATGTATTCTTGATTTCCAAAGCCTTTTTAACACTAACATAACACTTTAGCTTTTATCTGCATCGGAAAAACTGAAGCTCACAGGCAATCTGAAACCAGGTGCCGCCCTTTGCTTATGGGCTGCTTGTTTCAAAAGAGCCTCTTTTTTTTTTTTTTTTCTTCAGTCCCAGTTACTGCATGGCATGAAGACCTTTGAATTTAAACTTAGTTTTGCATCATACTGCAGTCTTGAACATGTTCACACTCACACATGCACACACACATACATTTTCAAAAGATCTTAAAGCGCGCTGAATAAGCATCGGCCGTACATTTTAAGACAAAAACCTTTAACAAATGATTTTAGCATTCTCCAGCCTCATTTTCCAGGGCTTGATAGTTTTAGTAAAACATTTTTAGTCTTAGTAAAACATTTTAGCGCACCAAACAATTTTCTGCTTAAGAAGGCTGGGTGGGGGTCCCCCTAGAGTTCTTTTTTTGCGGACATTCTCACTGATTGACTGATTGTGGGCTGTCACCTGTCATCTTTCCAGTGAGCTAAAGTCAAGTCCAGGGGAGTGGAAGGAACGTTCCCCATCATCCGTTTGTCAGTCAGGCACAGTGCAAGAAAGAAACACACAAAAATAATCACAGGCACAAAGACCAGACAACACTTACAGACAGACTTAGGGAGCCGCAGCTTACAGGTTTGACTGTGTCTCTCCTGCCCCTGTGAGGAGGCAGACCACACAATCTCACTGTGCCTCTCCTGCCCCTGTGAGGGGGCAGACCACACAGTCTCACTGTGTCTCTCCTGCCCCTGTGAGGGGGCAGACCACACAGTCTTGAGGCTCTCTCTCTCCCGTTCCTGTGTAGGAGCGGGCCAGACAACCCCAAATATAGAGTGGACTAGATGGACACCCATTAGAAGGGCCTCTTGGTCCAGTCCTTCAGGTTCAGGGTGGTAGTGGGAAGCCTGAGCCCCCTGTGGAGGGCTTGAGGTGTCCCCCAAGTCCCCCAGGATTGCCCATACGAGCATGTCCACTCCGGCTTGTCCTTCACTACCTACAGGTTCAGATTCAAGCGGCTGGCCTAAACAGAAAACAAAACTACAAATCACACAGACACAGACACACAGAATGAACTGCCCTATTTTCTTACCTTCGGAGTCTGGGGTCTTGGGGGTCTCTGGGGCCATCCCGGACGAGCCCCCAAATGTTGTGCCAAGTTGCAAGACCACCACCAAAAAGACCACCGAGACTCCGACATTTACGAAATGCAAAAGCAAGGCAAGGCTTTATTTAAGCGAGCTGCAACTCGGGCCTCGTCCTACCCACCGACACAGTGGAGGTTAGGAGGAAGCCCGGAGCTGTGATTACATTACACAGGGCTTATAAAGGCAAAGAACAAGGTTACAACAATCAGGTGTGCAAGCAAGATTAGGACACAGGTACAAATCTGATTGGCTCAGGGTTTAATTCTAAAATGGGGTTCACGTCACTTCACTACCAATCCCTGGCCTGGAGACCAGGGCAGTAGATAATTATCTGAGTTCTATTTACTGATGCATGCTATCTTCATCATTGTTGTCATCTTGATCTTGTTAGAGATGAGGTGCTATGGTCCAAAATCAATTTTCCCAGTCATAGTGAATAATAGAACAATGGCTGTTCTGGGGGATTTTCTGTTTTGTTTTGTTTTGTTTTGTTTTTTAAATAATGGTTAGAGATGTAATTACAGATCTGCACACCTTCTTCCCCTTGACTGTCAACAGGATCTTGAATCAAAAGAGCCATTATTCTGTGATCATTGAAGATCTGCTAACAAAAAGTTTCTTAAAAAGATGCTCACTGGACACCACATGGAAAAATGAACTGGGCATGTTGTGGTTGGGGACAGGAGGGAAAAACCACGAGAGAGTGACATGATTCAAAAAGAATTGTCCTCATTACTCATACCTGTTTCATGTAACTGTAATACCTCTGTATATCAAATCTACAATAACAATTTAAAAAATGATTAGGGGAAGAGACAAAGGGAATCAGAGAAAGGAAAGGAGAGAGTGGGATGCCTTCAATGACACAGGCATTTGAGGGGGACTGGGTAGGGGGGTGTTTGGATAAGGGTAATGAAAATTAAATCAACCAAGTGTGATAATGGATTTTGTTTGGATCCTGGCTTGAGGATACCATAAGAAAGATCTAGAAGAGGGTGAGGTAGTTAGAATCAGTGACATTTAAAAACAAAAAGGTTAGTGATATTGGGGATGGTTGGGGGTTGCGCCTGTAAAAGTAGCAATAGGATTATATCGAGATAAAAGAGTCTTCTAAAATAATCTATTAACACCTTTATCGGTGATACTATGATGCTTGAGATTTTCTTGAAAGTGTAGTGAATGCAGTCAAACTGGATTGAATGGTTGAAGCTGGAAAGTGAACATAATCCAGCTGTACCCAGCAGAAAATGTTTCTGTAAGGCTGAGGTGGTGATTAATGCTTGTCATACCAGCACTTGAGAGGTAGAGGCAGGAGAACTGAGAGTTCAGAGTTAGCTTTGGAGCAAGCCTCTTAGAAAACAAAAGTATTCCCACAATAAAAGTTTTAAAAAATTGAAACCTGCTCAACTGCAATAAGTCATGAGCTTTTTTTTTTTTTTTTTTTTTTAGCATTAAAACAATAACAACTCGGTGAGAGTGGTTCACACCTGTAATCCTAGCTACTCAGTAGGCTGAGATCTGGAAGATTGTATTTGCAGAAAAGTCTGTGAGACTTCATTCCCAATTACCAGTGCAGAGCCAGGCCTCCAGCCTGGCTCAGATGGTGGGGCACCAGCTGACCAAGCAAGTTGAGCAAGTGTCAGGTCCTTAGTTCAAACCCTATCACCACAAGAAGGGCACAGTATGGTAAACTAGCCAACGTTTATCTCTATGAGAATCTCCCAAGCCTTGTTACTACTTCCTGATTTCCTTGGCAGAAACCCTTTTCCCTGAGTGACAATAGGGTGTGGGAAGAGGAGCCTGAGGAAGCTTGCTCTCACCAAGGTAGCATGGGCTGTGCCCCTTTCTGCACTGGGCTACTGGTCTCATCTAGCTTTGATCCTCTGGGCCAGCAGGGAATCACAGTGCTTCCAAGGAGTTGAAACCTGAGGTCTTCCTCCTTGAGCATCTCTCAGCCCTTTCATTGCCTTCCACAGGTGATCTCTGGACCAACATGTCCCCTGTGGCATTTGCCTGTGCTTCACATTCTGCTTCACTTAGGCTTGCAGCGTTCCTTCATGTTGAAGTTCTCAAGGTCGTTTGAACTGGATTACTTAGCCATGTGTATACTTGGCTAACTTCCTTATACTCTGTGTGTGTGTGTGTGTGTGTGTGTGTGTGTGTGTGTGTGTGTGTGTGTGTGTTTGCACCACACGTACATGTTTTTTGAAAGTGAGATTAGGTGAGTTATTTGAATTTTCAAAATCCATAATAAAATGATGTAGTAAATCAAACATGTGCCATTTGGTCAGTCAAGTCATTAAGCCTTCCTATCCCTGTGCCAGTTCTGCCTGTGGGCAGAGCAAGGCCTGATGGGTAGCCAGTGTCACTTTACTTGGGGCTGGATACTTATTTTATAGATATAGACATAGGTAGATCTCTCTGTCTCACTATTTTTTTCTCTCTGTCTCATGTACCTCTCTACCATAGCTATCCCGAGTGAGTCTCTTTCTTCTGAGATGCTCAGTTTGGCTTCATAGCTTGATTGGATTGATTAGTGTCTGAAGCCCACAGAACTGTGTTAATGGTCACTCACGTGGGGGAAGAGTCCCTTGTCCATCTGGTCTCTCCTCCTCATGTTGACACTGTTCATCCTTGGGGTTGTTTTTTTAAAAATTATTTTTAAATGTTCTTATGAAGTACTGTACGGAGGGGTTGCTTTCCACGTCCACTTCAGAAGCTCTGGCCACCCTACTCTCTTCTGATTAAATCATCTCTTTTTTTCAAATGAATAAAATTGATTTTTGGAACTTTAATGGTAGTGCAAATTCTTAATTTTTCTGTGGTTAGCTTTTGGCCTTAGGGAGGCTCTGTAGCACAACCCTCACATTTTGTATTCACAATGCATTTGTGGGCCAGCCCAGGGTGGTCCAGTTGCTTGTGTGTAGGATCTGTCGCTTGGCACAGGGTCTTCCTGTCCTGCTTTCTGTTTGTGGTGACTGAATCTCTCTTGCTGGCATATTGGATAGACTCTGGGCAGCAGAGTCCTCCCTTACCATCCACTGGGACATGTTTCCAGATCCCATGTGATTTCACAGGAAACCACTGATGCTACCAAACCTTACCTAGACTATGTTTTTTCCTACTCATACATACCTAAGTTAAACTTATAAATTAGGCTCAGTGGGATGAGAACAATAAGGATTTACCTTAGATCTTTGCAGTATGCTTAGTAATATGTTAAAATCTCAGTACATGCCCTTCCCCCCCTTTCCTAGTGAAGGATTTTCACCTTTTCAATTAAAGGAAGTACTTTATGGCTTCTCCTTGGAACATAAGGTTTGCCAGCATCTCTACTCTTAGGTTTTATGAAGTAAAATAAAAATCACCAGAATATAGCAGTGTGGAAAGTGACCATTGATTGGGTGGATAGCATATACAGTGTGGATACATTGGATGAGGGGTGATTCATGGCCCAGGCAGAACAGAGTAGGATGGCAAGATTTCATGATGCTACTCAGAAAAGCGAGCAATTTAAGACTTACAAATTATTTATTTCTGGAATTTTTCATTACATAGAAGACAATTATATGCATTGAATTATATATTATATCTAATGTTGTATGATATATATAATATGTATTATATAAATATATACTTAGTTTGTATACACAAATATACACTCAGACGTACATACACACACACATATAAAACTAGGGCTTGAACTCAGGTCTTGCTCTTTCTAGCAAGTGCTCTACCGTTGAGCCATGCCTCTGACCCAGATAGAGCATTCTAGTGCCTCTGCCTATACTGGTGTGTAGGCCAGGAGGCTTAAAAAAAAAATCTAGAACATTCGTATCTGTTTTCAATTGAGAGCAGCCAAAAGTTTCTTCTATTTTTTCTTTTTCTTTTTTTTTTCAGCAGAAATTTCAGCTACTAGTGAGGTTAGTTAAAACAACAACATAACAGTCACAAAAACAAAACCACAAAACCAGCCTCCCTAAAACCCAAACCAAAATTACAAGCAATAAAACCCCAATCTCTTTTTTGTCTTTCTTCTCCCTACTCCTATTCGTTTTCCTGAGTCAGAGAGGGCTGTTGGAATGGCATGGATATATTTCAACTCAGGCGGCAATGGATGGCAGTTTTAAATTCACCCTTAAATTTTATGAGAGAAAGTGGAATGGGCCACCTTATAAGTTGAATAGACCATGGGTGCCCCCGGGAGTTTCCAAGGCTGAGATTTTGGTCATATGGGCCGCAGGGGGCATCACCATTTGTAACCATAGCCAGAGTTCAATTCCATTATTTTTTAATTTGCTTTTTTTTTGGTGCTGGTCTTGGGGATTGAACTCAAGGCCTGTGTGCTGTCCCTGAGCTGCTTTAGCACTATACTGTACCACTTGAGCCACGCTCACCTGTAGATTAATGGAGATGAGAGTCTCACAGACTTTTCTGCCAGGACTGGCTTCAAACCACGATCCTCAGATTTCCTGAGTAGCTAGTACATAGAGCCCCTGTTGCCTAACTTCTTTTTATCATAATAGACAACATTCACAATGGCCAGAGGAGACTTAAAATCTCCTGGATTTACCAGATTATTTCCCACAGAGCTTCATATAAAAGAATCCTTTGGAGTGAATTGTTCCCTTTTCAACAAAACCAGGGGAAAGTAATATAAAATAACTATGTTTAAAGAACATTTGTGAGATTCTTTCAATAAACAGTGAGGCTTGTCATATCACTCAGCAGTGTTCAAGCCAACAGGGTAATAAATACTAATAAAAAAGTTCAGATTCTCCATTTTCTCAGAAAAGCAACAATAAGGTCTTATAGTTTAAGTACCTTGGTCAAAGTCAGAATTCAATATACAACAGATGCTTTTTGTCATAGGAGCTGTGGGCATGGGCAATGACCTCCCATATGGAGGTGACTTTCCAAAGAAACATTGCCTCTAGGATGCTGATCATAAAGTGGCCTGCAGCAAATACAGTAGCCTGGCTGGGGATGTGGCCTAGTGGCAAGAGTGCTCGCCTCATATACATGAAGCCCTGGGTTCAATCCCCCAGCACCACGTATGCAGAAAACGGCCAGAAGTGGTGCTGTGGCTCAGGTGGCGGAGTGTTAGCCTTGAGCAAAAAAAAGCCAGGGACAGTGCTCAGGCCTGAGTCCAAGGCCCAGGACTGGCAAAAAAAAAAAAAAAAAAAAATGCAGTAGTTATCTTTGCACATTTTTATTTCTTAGGAAATGTTGCTAATTTAAAAACAAATTTTTGTACTTAATTGTAGACTTACTGAACATATACATAGATATACATATATACACATATGTACATATATATGTTCATATCACATGCATATACATATACTGATATATCAGTATACATATAGCTATATAGAGATATACATGTATACTGATATGCATATAAACATACATATACTGATAAACATATTACATATGTATATCAGCATATAAGTATGTGCAATATATAAGTATTAATATAGGCAATGTATAAGTGTTATATAAAGTATGTATTTAATATATAAGTATATATAAGTGTTGAATATATACGAGTATATATGAAATGTATACCAGTATGTATAAGTATTATTATAGATGTTGCACATATATATATATTTACATGGATCATTATTTGCTCAGGTTTCTTTTGTTGTTGTTGGTACTAGAGCTTGAACTCAGAGCCTTGTGCTCTTGGTTTGGCTTTTTCACTTAAGTCTGTTGCGCAACCACTTGAGACACACCCCTACTTCTGGCTTTTTACTGGCTAATGAGAGATAAGAGTCTCAGACTTTACTTCCCCTCCTGGCTTTGAACTGCAATCCTCAGATCTCAGCCGCCTGGGTAGCTAGGATTACAGGCATGAGCTGCCAGGGCCTGGTTCATCTGGCTTTTTCATTCCAGCCTGGTCCTCTTATCACTTGACCCACACCTCTATTTATGAATTTTTGCTGGTTAATTGGAAATAAGATTCTCACAGTTTTGTCTGTCCTGGCTGTCTCCAAACTATGATCCTCAGATTCCAGCCTTCTGAGTAGCTAGGATTATTATATATACAGGCATGAGCCACCAGTGCATGGCTAGGAATGTGTAGAGGTTTTCAGTCAAGACTTAGTGATTTACATTTGAATCAGGAAGCTGTATCATGGCTGTTTTCTTGTATGGATTCAGGTTGAGTGGATTGTCGACAGCGAAAAAGCCAGAACAGATTTTAATTTTTCAAGTCTCCACTTCAGAGTGTATTAGAAATTGTTGGCTAACTGCTATTGCAATGTCCATGGGACAGCTTATCTTTAACACCCTTCATATAAACACTGGTCTTGCTTCTGGGAGCTACAGGGGTTAGAATTGATTTTTATGAAATTTTTCACTTAATGAAATCTCATCAATTTTTATCCTCCTGGCTATTTCACTATGAGACTGAGGATGAACGGTTTGGTGAGACTGTGGTTTTACTTTGGTTTCTTTCTGGCTTGTGGGAGGCTGTCTCCCATGAGGTCCAGCTTTTATGAAATATGTTCTAAATGACTTGAATGGGAGCCAGCTCCGTCTGATGTTTTCTATTATGTAACCAGTCAGATTTATGTTGCACACAATGAATTTTAAATCCCACTTTTCAGGGGATTTGCAAGAAGGCCTGGGATGCTCATAGCCTCCTAGAGAATGAAAACTTGGAAAGCCACAATAGTTCAGGGCTCATTATAGAAACCACAGCTATAAAATATGATTCTTTGGGTCCCTAATGAACATCAGAAGTGATATTTCAGAAGCTGAAAGAGATTTGGAACTGATGGACCACAGGAGTCTAGTATCTGGGGAGTTTGTTCCAGTGGTGGGTGGTGAGGGGTCAGGTGATTTCCTATGATGATATTGAAAGCGGCCTTTGATGGTTCAGTGGGGCTTCCTCAGGCAAATTTGCAAGGAAGGAAAGAGAGGCTTAGAGCAAGAATGTACCTAAAAGATGTGAACACTTAGCTGTATGTGCTTCAAGTTGTCCTTTGGTACTTAGTAAGGATTGCTTTCAAGACCCATCTTGGATATCAAAATCTGCATGTGTTCAGGTCTCTGGTATCAAATGGTATAGTCCATATATACCTTCTTTATTAGTTTTGTTTTTGTTGCCAGTCCTGGGGCGTGGACTCAGGACCTAAGCACTGTCCCTGGCTTCTTTTTGCTCAAGGCTAGCACTCTACCTCTTGAGCCACAGCGCCACTTCCAGCTTTTTTCTATATATGTGGTACTGAGGAATTGAACCCAGGGCTTCATGTATACGAGGCAAACACTTTACCACTAGGCCATATTCCCAGCCCATGTATACCTTCTTATATATAGAAAGTCACATCTACATTGTGTATAATTCCTAATACAATGTATACTGCTATGTAAATAGTTATGTTATGCTGCTTAGGAAATATGACAAGAAAAAGTACACATTTAGGACAGATATAATTGATTTCCCCCTTCCCCAAATAGTTTTTATCTGTATTGGTTAATTGTCAATATAGAGCCCATGGATATGGAAGATAGACTATACTTTTTAAAGATTATTATTTAAGAATGTGATGTTATGTTCATGATAGTTTTAAATTCCACCATGAGGATACATAGCAGAACGGCCTGTGTGCACAGTGGTAAAGAGTGTTTTAGGCTGTGGAGTAGCACTGAAGTAATTGCTAGTTGGGAAGAGATTCTTTCTCTCTTACAGTTTTATCAAACCTCGGGAGCTGGCCCTGAAATGTCTGTTCATTATTTCTTGTCTGTTTTGTGGTGGTGTAATTATTCCCACTGCCAGAAAGCACTGGGGAATAGGATAGGCCTGGCCATGTCCCACATAGAACTCCTCCTAACCCTTTCCTTTCCAACTTTCCTTCTCTTTGTTTTTTAGAGTTCAAGCAGGGGGATGAAAGAAGTACCTAGAGCTTCTACTTTTCAGGCCAGCATGTTCTCTTTACATTGTTCCAACTTGATATGTATCAGTTCACTGCAACTCTGGAGCAAACCTAATCAGTCATTGATGATTTCTTCCAGACCACAGATGTTTAGCAATCACCTGTAGCACCACCACGTCTTTCCTAAAGATCAGTGAACTTGTTAAAATGCAGAATTTTAGGGCCCTGTCTTTCACAAAGAATGCTTTCCTTCCTCAAACTTGAGTCACGCTCCTCTGAGCCCTTGTAAAATTTTTTAAATTTAATTTTATTATTAAGTAGTTGTACAAGGAGGTTGCAATCCCTTATGTCAAGTTATGAGTACAGTGCATTTTGATTGCTCTCACCCCTTCCATCATTCTCCGCTATTTCCCCCCTGCCATCCTTACCCTGGAGTTACATAATTCAGTGCACATTTAATGTCATGACTACTTTTGTCTGAGCCTTCTTTTTTGAATGGACTTTGATCTTGTTTGTGTCCTCTCTTTGGCCCTCCCACTTTAGTCTTCACAAGGACTCCTACCATATTAACCTCTACCCCAGTGGAAGAAGTGCCTTATCTTTCACCTTTGACCTAGAGATCCTTGGCCTGTCTTTACCAAGAATCCTATTAGGCTAGTTTAGCAAGAGTCTTCCAGCCCTTGATAGTTCATTGCAATAATTTGTTGTCCACTGGTCCTCATTCTGCTCTTTGACTACGAATTCTGTCTTACCCTTGTATTCAGAGTTGAGCGCCACCAATTCAACATGCCCATTTCTGTGTACAATGCATCTTGATCTGTTTCTCTCTTTCCACTGGTCTCTCCCTCCTGCCTTTCCCAGCCTCATTTATCCTCTCAGCCTTCACACCTCCATTTTCCCACATGTGCATTTGTATCACAGCTATATTAGCTTTCCTTAAGCTACAAAGGGCTACAAAGACCCATTTGAACTCGTAGAAAAAATGGTTTGAGCAAATTGCAGTTATAAGGGAAAAAACTAAATTGTACATACAGAGCCTTTCAATGACACTTTTATTTCTTTTTTTTTTGAGATTTATATTTCTTAATACTGTTTATTGCCAAGATACTGGCAAATACAGCATGCTTTCTAGGTTGACTATAGCTCTGATGTCAAACAATATTAGCTGACATTTCTTGAATACTTATGGTATATGGCTTCTTTTATTTTCTTTCTTCCTTCTCCCTTTGTTCCATTTTCCTTTCCATTTTTTCCTCTTTGCCCTGACTTTCTTTTGTACGGTGGCTTAAACTCGGGCTTCTCTCTGCACTTTCCTTATCTTTTTTCCTCAAGACTGGTTCTCTACCACTTGAGCCACACTTCCATTTTCAGCATTTTGCTGGATAATTGGAAGCTCAGATTTGTTTCTCTGGCTGGCTTTGAACTGGGATCCTCAGATCTCTGCCTCTTGTGAGATTTCAGGTGTGAGCCACAGTACTAGGCTCTCTTATTTTCTTTTGCTAGTCCTGGTGCTTTGACTCAGGACCTGAGCACACTGTCCATGGCTTCTTTTGTTTAAGGCTAGCACTCTGCCACTTGAGCCTTTTCTATGTATGCCGTGCTGAGGAATCGAACCCAGGGCTTCAGGTATACAAGGCAAGCACTTTTGCCACTAGGCCATATTCCCAGCCTTCTTATTTTCTTATTCCTTCATCCTAACAACAGTAGTAGGTATGAGTGCTGTTTTAACCAATGAAAGAAACTGCAGTATAGAGAAGTCAAGTAGCTACAAGGTTACAATGCTGGTGATCAACCCTATTGACCATCAGAAGCATAATCCAGACTTTTATTTGGTCTTAGTAGCCATTACATTCTTGGACATCCAGTGATTCTTTTTTTTCTTCTCACTTGTAGGGCTTGAACTCTGGGCCTGGGTGCTGTCCCTGAGCTCTTTAGCTCAAGGCTAGTGCTCTACTACTTGAGCCACAGCACCACTTCTGGTTTTCTGGTGCTTAATTGGAGATAAGAATCTCATGGACTTTCCTTCCCCGGGCTGGCTTTGAACTGTGATGTTTAGATCTCAACCTCCTGAGCAGCCAGGATTACAGGCATGAGCCACTGGTGCTGTCCCTTCTCCCTTTATGCATAGATTATATAACTCAGGAGAAAGTGCTTCTGTTTTCTTTTTTATAATTTTATTTGTTTGTTGCCAAGGCAACAAACATACGTAAGGCAGTGAGTACATTTCTTATCAAACTTGTTACCTCCTCCCTCATTTTTGTCCCAAGTGCTTCATTTTCTTTCATGATGATTATGGTTTCTGGGTTAACACTCAGGGCTGCCAGTGTTTTAGGATATGAATAATGTCAGCTCTGTTTCCTAGGTACCTTTATAGTGTACCACATGCTCAGATAGAATAGGGACCTTATATATACTAATGACTGGATCACTAGAGTTTCTTTTGGGGATCTTTTATAGGATCAATATTGGGTGTCTCTCTCTCTCTCTCTCTCTCTCTCTCTCTCTCTCGTTATACCAGCAGTCTTCCTCTTACCAGCTTACTCTTGAAAGCTAATGAAATAGCAATTTGCTTGCTATACTCTGGGTGTTGTTTGTCCTCACAAAGGTTCATGTACTGGGAGTCTGGTCCTTAGGGTTGAATTGGGGTCTCCAGAATATTTTGCCAGAGCTGGCCTTGCCTTGTGAGCCACTGTCTCTGCCTCCCGAGCAGCTGGGATTACAGATGTGAGCCATTGTCCCTGGTTTTCCCATCTTTTAAGCAGTATATTTACCAAGTCACTAATTACAGATGGTCCTGACTTTTAATGGTCTGATGTTAGCATTTCTTTTCACTTTATGATGGAAAAATGAATTCAGTAGAAACTATGCTTTGAATTTTGCATTTGACTCTTTTCCTACATAGCAACGTGTATTCAATCCTCTGACTTGATGCTGAGCATAGCAGGGAACAGACAACCATCATGGAGGAAACACCTGGTCCTCTGGTGTTGCTCAGCTCTGCCGGGCAATAGGTTAAGTACATTAAGTGCTTTTTAGACTTCACATATGTCCAATTTATGATGAGTTTGTTGGGATGTCACTCCATTGCAAGTTGAGGATCATGGGTAGTTAATTCAGTAGTTATTTATTGTGTACTTTCTTTGGGCCAGGCCAGGGATCATTTCTCTAGGAAGCTTTCCTCTCTGGAACATCACAGAGAACTGAGACGGACACCAGTGCCATCTCTGTCCTGCTGTATTGACTTCTCTCTGAAGAGACTTTCCATACAGCATCTCTGCATTTGGGACAGTGAGAATGGGTTGATGCTGCGAACTATCAACGGCTGAAAGTACCACCAAGGTTATACAACTTGTTAGAAAGTGGGGAAATTAGCCAGGTGCCAGTGGCTCATGCCTGTAATGCTAGCTACTCTGGAGGCTGAGATCTGAGGATCCAGGTTTGAGGCCAGCTCAGGCAGGAAAGTCTTATCTCCAGTTAGCTACCAAAGCACTAGAAGTAGAGCTGTGGTTCAAGTGATAGAGTGCTAATCTTGAGCATGGAAAAATAAATAAAAAAAGAAAGTGGGGAAATCGGACGTCGTCTTGATTGCATGTCTGAATTAAAACATGTTAACCATAGTTGTGAAGAAACCATAGTTTCTTAACCACAGTCCTCATAGTTGCAGAGTATGACATAGCAATGAGTGATTATCTGTCATTGGAAACAAGTGATTGTGTTGGATAAACTCTTATGTGTGTCCTTTTTTTTTTTTTTTTTTTGTCTTTGTGGGGCTTAACTCTGGGCCTGGGCGCTGTCCCTGAGCTCTTCCACTCAAAGCTAGCACGGTATCACTTTGAGCCACAGTGCCACTTCCGGTTTTCTGGTGGTTAATTGGAGATAAGAGTCTCACAGATTTCCTGCCTGGGCTGGCTTTGAACCATGATCCTCAGATCTCAGCCTCCTGAGTAGCTGGGATTACCAGCGTGAGCAACGGTGCCTAGCCTGCATGTTCTTTTAGATGGCAAGGTGGCAATCTGCTTTAGATTTGACTGTTTAGTTGTGAGGTGCTACAGAGTCCTGCCTGGGTCTCCTCCCTCTTTACTCATTGCTGGCAGTAAACACTCTGGGACATTCATGGGACTCATTCCCCTTTATTTTCTGTCTGTTAGGGACCACTGCCCATTGCTATCTGTTGTCCAAATGTCTGCAAGGCATTGTCTCATATATTTTCATCATTTATTTGTCTCTGGTGAGAGTATAAATCTGGCCCCTAGTATTGTGTCTTTGCTTGAAAGGTATTTTGTAATTCTTTATTAACCTTTAAAAATAGATATTAACCAGGTGTTGGTGGCTCATGCCTATAATTCTAGATACTCAGGGGGCTGAGATCTGAGTATCCAAGTTCAAAGCTAGTCTAGGCAGAAAAAGTCTGTGCGACTCTCCAGTTGACCATCAAAAAGACAGAAGTGGAGGGCTGATTCAAGTTGACAGAATGCTAGCCTTGAACAGAAAATGCCAAGTAATTTCAAGCCTCATTACTGGTGTGTGTGTGTGTGTGTGTGTGTGTGTGTGTGTGTGTGTGTGTGTGCGTGTGTGTGTACACAAGCACACAAAGTAAAACCATATATAAAAATTTTTAAATAAAGGTTAAGAAAACAAAACAAAATGGCTAAACATTTAGAAATGTGAAGCTTCAGTTACCTGGTAAATTCTAATATGTAGAGTAGCATATTCCTGACTCTTTGATCAGTACATCTGGTCTGTGTATGCACTCTTAAGTTGCGATGCTTCAGAATATAAGTCAATTATCACCTTCGTCTTAAAGCATAATTAAAATGTCTCTTTTCAGCCATCAGGGGACCATTGCTTTTTATATTTGCTGCCTCTTCTTCATATGTTCTGAGAAATCATTTTAAAAGAAAGGCTTCATTTTCCAAAGTTTCATAAGCACTAGCCTGTCTTCCGACTACCAGAATGAATTACAAAATGCAATTGCCCTTGAAGCATCAGTCCGATGACGCCATCCATTTGCAGAGGGTTTATTGCAAGTGGTGAAACTGACATATTTGTTTTCATTCTCCTAACACCCACTTTGCTCCATTTAATCATTTGAATGTTGTTAATTTGAGATCAAGACACATTTCAGAGGAGTTTGGCTTTGAAGAACAAGGTAAATTTGATTCTTATGCTGAGTTCCTAATGAGACCAATAACTATAATTAGTATTGTTTATCCTGGCAAACCCTTTCTTCTTCTTCTTCTTCTTCTTTTTTTTTTTTTTGTCTGTTGTGGGGCTTGAACTTCAGGGTCTGGACACTGTCCCTGCCTCTTTGTGCTCAAGGCTAGCCCTCTACCACTTGAGCCACAGTGTCACTTCCAGCTTTTTTGAATAGTTTATTGGAGATAAGAGTCTCATTGCGATTTTTCTGCTTGGGCTGGCTTCGAACCTCTATCCTCACATATCAGCCTCATGAATAGTTAGGATTGCAGGCGTGAGCCATTGGTGCCTGACTTAAGAGCCAAGATCAAGAAGACTAGCAAGAGATATAACAGCTCTGAAGAGCTGGGCTTCCAATCTCTCTAGCACTCAGTTGCTTCAGTTGCTTACTTACATGTCTTATTCTTAGATCTTAGCCTCTTGAGTAGCTAGGATTACAGGCATGAGCCACCTAGCTCTTTAATTTTAATTGGTGACTCTCAGATCTTAAACAAGGTGTATATTTTTTCATTTGTAACATCAACCCTATTGGTTTCAGACTTTGAACCTCACAAACTTCTTTTTCTTTCTACTCTGGTGAATTTTTTCCTTGATAATTTATACTAGAAAATGGGACACACCCACAATTTTCTGAAGACTAAGGTTAAGAAGCCGTGTTGGCATTCACTATGGAAAATACAATGTTGGGGACACTATCTCAGCTATGTAAAGGCTTTTGATGATATGGATTATTAAAGGACTTGAATGAGTTTATGATTCAGTTATTAGCTCGAATTCTTAGTTCATATTCTCTTTATAAATGGACTGTAGTTGGGTTTCTTTCCTTCCTTCAAAATCAGGGAACTAACTCTGACCTGATGTTAACATAAATCAAGCTTACATTTTTATAAACCATAAAATTCCAATATGGATGTTTTCTAACTCAACCTAAAATGAGCTGGAATTTATGGCTTGGGATCATTTGCTTAGTTCTCTTGAAAACAGAATGATTCCGTGGAGCCAAGGTCTGTGCAGGCGGCTTCTCTTTTGGGACAAAGAAATATGGTGGGGAATTGGCTCTTTCCTTGTGAGCTAGAGGTTTCCACAAGTACTCCCTGGACCCACATTGTGCCAGCCCCACATGGGAGCCTGTTAGAAATGTACAATCTCAGGCCGCGCTCTGACCCCCTACACCAGAACCTTCGTGTACACAGGGTGCCTGACTAGTATCATTCTAAGGTCTGAGAGGCTAGTGGATATAGTCTGCACTCAACAGTGGACATCTTCTGCTGCCCTGTGCTTCTTGTTAGGATTTGGTTTGGGGAAGAAGTCTGATGGCCTAATTGTTTTCTTCCTTCTTTTTATTATGTCACCATAATAATCCAGCATTGCTCATTTGCCAGATTCTCAGGTAGCTCAGCTTTTCCTAAGAGATATTTTTCTTAATGTCACTCTGTGTTTTTTAATTACATAGTAGTTCTTATAATGATAGAATCTACTTTATCTGTCTCTTCTTTTGCTCAACCTTTTGTTTTCCATTTTCAATTTTCTGTTTGCCGGGCTTACGTGTTTGCCTTACATGTCCATCTTTGCATCTCTTATGATACCCTTAGGTTAAAATTTTTAGGTACGTACTTACTGGGTAAACAATATAAATTTTTAAATGCTTCTACTGCACATTGTTGCTGAATCAGGGTCCAGAATAAATATTTTAAGCATTGTCATGTCAGTTTCCTGAATGTGCTGGCTCAGTAGTTTTCTTACAAGGATTGCCAATGATTTTAAGTTCAAGAAGGATCAAGGTGAATCTCCTGTTCTTTGAATACTCAGTTATGATGGTACATCAAGTCCAGGATGTGTTATCCTCTTCCTCCATTGTCGAGTGGTAATGTGTCTACTGCCTGTGGTCCCGGTGAATGTTTTCATTATTTTATTGTACTTTAAATCATGTTCTCACTAGCCTCTGTGGCTCCTGCCTGAAATCCTAGCTACTTAGGAGGATGAGATCTGATGATTGTGGTTCAAAGCTAGCTTAGGCAGGAAAGTTTGTGAGACTCTTCTCTCCAATAAACTACCAAACAAGTCACTGTGGAACTGTGGCTCAAGTGGTAGAGAGCTAGCCTTGAGCAAAAGAAGCCCAGAGACAGGGCCCAGACCCTGAGTTCAAACTCTAGGACTGACATTAAAAAAAGAAAAATTCAAGTTCTCATGCACTCAAGTGCAGGTTCAGAGAACTAGCAGTAGTAACCCAAGAATAGTTCCCCTTGTGAGGGCTGCCCTTGTCCTCAGAGCTCTTAATCTGTGCTGTCACTGAACCCCGATTTTATACACGACTGAGGAGGCTGGAGGAATCCAGTTAGAAGGTCTTAGGCAAGGTCAAGGAAAAGCTGACTCGTGAGCAGCTGCTGCTCCAGGAGGCTCAGGGATGCTGGCCAGACCTGGACTCCCAGGTCACATCTAGGGGAGGTCAGGAGAGCGAGAGAGAGCAAGAGAGAGAGAGAGAGAGAGCAAGCAATCTGCACACACCTTCAGCTGGAGATTACTAGGATGGACCACTTGGTAGGGGGCTGGGCTTCAAAGCTACCAGTGTGTGACCTTGATTCCTCTTTTTTACCTTCAGCTACGATAAAAGCTGAGCTGGTTCTCAGAGGCCTTGGTGTTCTGCTCTGACTGAAGAGCCACCCTCTGAGAGGCGAGCTCTGTGCAGAGTCCGGAGCTGTTGGTGTTTGCTGGTGCCTTTCTTCTCTGGCACTGTGTGTTGCTCTGTATTTCCAGGGAATCTCCCAACAGAAGGTTGTTTCTTGCTTCCCTTTTTATTTAGGATGACCCCTCTCCCTGTATACTTACTGTTTTTCATAATAGCTTCCATGGAGTTGGTTGGGAAACTGCAGAGAGCTCTCTTTTCCTGGTGTGCCCTCGCTGGCCCTTGTCAGGATGGCCACTGCGCTTTGTGCGTAGCCCTGGGCGGGGGGTGGTGGCTGCCCCTGGCTCAGTCCTCAGTCTATGTTAGGAGCTGGTCATGTATCCTAAGTCTTCTGCATCTGGATTTTGTGCATTCCTTCCAATCGGTCCCTTTCCTTTTGTTGTGCCCTTTCTCCACTCTGTCCCATATTGTAGCCAGAGGCCATCTTTTAGGCCACATGGTCGCACTTGGCTCAGTACCTTCTGTGCTCCTGAGACCCCAGCTAAGGAGCTCCTGGTGACTTTCTCCCCTGTGGCTAATCCCCCCTTGCCGAGGCTCACACAAGGCTGTCACCCAGCCTTGATGCTGTGGTTCCCCCTGCCTGCAGCGCTCTTCCCCAGCTGGCTTTTCAGACACACTTTCCCTCAGGGTCTGTTTTTTTGTTTTTGTTTTTGTTTTTTTTTTTTCCTTTTTGGCGGTTGTGGGCCTTGTGTTCACTTGCTAGGCTGGTAATACCACTGAGCCATGCTTTCAGCTCTGTGTTTCAATGGTTATAGTTCGGATAGTTTCTCAAGGTGTATCAGCATGCCATCTTCCCACCATTGGTTTTTACCTTTGCGAGGGTCACAGGTGCATACCACCATGTGTGGCCTCTCTCTGGGGAGACAGAGTCTTGTTCACTTTTCTATTCAGGCTTGACAGGCACCAAAGTCCTCTCATCTCAGCCTCCCAAGTAGCTAGGATTACAGAGCGAGCCCCTGGTGCCCAGCCCTCAAGAGTCCTTTGAAAACCTTGGCACCTTGTAGGTCAGAATATGGTTGAGACTAGTGTGCCATGGGCCTTGTCTTCTGTACTGTCCTTGATGAAAGAACTTTTTTTCTGGGGCTGGAGCATGTCTGTCACAGGTTGTGCATTTCAATCCCATGACTGGTGGTGACTTGGCTGCAGCCAGGACTTTTGCTTGGATCATATTAGATGTGAATTGGCTTCGCTTATGTACCACAAGGTGGCCTGAAATAGCCCAAGAAGTCCTCAAAGTTGCAGGAGTGTGAGAAGATTCCTGCAGTTCAAGCCACGAGGCCCGCTTTGACTGTGAAACCTTTTTGGAGAATTTAAATCGCTCTAATTAGTAATGGGTTGCGACAAATGGGGCAAGCCATTTGTAGTAAACCAAATCCTTACGTTTGTCTTAATTTTTATGAAAAATATTTAGGTAGGCCTTACAAACCAACTGAAGATGAATAATATTCCTTGGTTTAGGGACGTGGGTTTTAGATAGAATTCAAACATCGGGGCTGGGAATATGGCCCAGTGGCAAGAGTGCTCGCCTCACATACATGAAACCCTGGGTTCGATTCCCCAGCACCACATATATAGAAAATGGCCAGAAGTGGCGCTGTGGCTCAAGTGGCAGAGTGCTAGCCTTGAGCAAGAAGAAGCCAGGGACAGTGGTCAGGCCCTGAGTCCAAGGCCCAGGACTGGCAAAAAAAAAAAAAAAAAAGAATTCAAACATCTGTATGAATGCTTGGGGTCAGGCTGGGAGCTGCGAATGGAGCGCAATATGCTTGACACAACTATTTCATGTTGATCTGATCCGTTTGCCAGGTAGAGTTAAAGGTGTCATCTCGGTGTCCTCTTCTCTCTGAATGTTTTCATCCTGTCCTCTCATTTCTGACTTTCCCATGTCTTCACCAGTTCCATTGTGGGTGTGAAGTAGTGGAGTTGGTTCTGGGGTGTCAAGGTGAGCCTTGTGTCCAGTGAGCTTATCATCTGCCAGAGAAAGTCCACGTGATCCCAAGGGCTTATCACATGAGTCCAAGGGGAAGCTGAGCGAGGGGAAGCCCCGAGCCAGATGATGACTTTTGTATAGGGATTACGTTTTCATTTGAGGAATATAAACACTTGAAGTAGACCCTGCAGGGTACAACAATTGAGGGGCACAAGGTGGGGAAGGCATGAGGAGAATGGTGGAGTGTGATGGTCAAGGGTGTGACAGAAGAAGTGATTGTTCTGTGAGGCCCTCCTCTCATTTGTTTTATGCGAAGTGCTCATTTTGTGCAGGATTAAGTTTCATAAGTGGAAGGATACTTTCTGTGTTGGAAGAGTCACAGAATTTTCTCCATCTTTTTTTTTTTTTTAAGTTGGCACGGTCCCTATCCCATAGTTTTCTTACTCAAGACAGGCATTCTACCACTTGAGCCACTGCTCACTGTGCTTTCTCTCTCTCTCTCTCTCTCTCTCTCTCTCTCTCTCTCTCTCTCTCTCTCTCTCTCTGTGATTAAGTGGAGTTAAGAATTTCATAGAGGGGCTGGGGATATGGCCTAGTGGCAAGAGAGCTTGCCTCGTATACATGAGGCCCTGGGTTCAATTCCCCAGCACCACATACACAGAAAATGGCCAGAAGTGGCGCTGTGGCTCAAGTGGCAGAGTGCTAGCCTTGAGCAAAAGGAAGCCAGGGACAGTGCTCAGGCCCTGAGTTCAAGGCACAGGACTGGCCAAAAAAAAAAGAATTTCATAGACTTTCCTATCTGGGCTGGCTTTGAACTGTGATCCTTAGATCTCAATCTCCTGAGTAGCTAGGATTATAGGTGTAAGCCAATGGATGTGTTAACAGTCTGCATCTTTCAGAGGCATGTTGTGAGATATGGTACAAATACTTCCTATTTTTATGGGGCATCTAACACCTAACTACACAAAATTATCTCTGGGATTTTTGTTGTTGTTGTTGAAAATGTGTTTAGAGCATTTGGCAGTTGCAAATTGGTGGTGGTTTTCTCTTACTCCTGTGGTGGTGTGTGTCCGTGGTGCATTCTGGGAATATCTTCCTTTGGTTGATGTATTTGTTTGGACGTGACCTTTTCCTGGTTCCTCTTCCCTGGGTTCTTGCCTGCTGAGGAAATGATCCTCAGATCCTTTCCATCTGCACTGGTGGCAACAGAAAAGAGATTTTTCTATTTCCTGTGGTCCAGGTCCAACCCAGACACCTGTCCTTCATAGACTCACATTGTTCTGGTTGCTATCATTTCCTCATGCAGAGGCCTTTTTATTTTCTAGTTCTGGAAGTCATCAAGTTGGATGTGAGACAAGGAGGAGGCGGTGGACGGTCCTTGGCTGATCCAGGATTCTTTTATTGATTGCTCACTGGCTACAGAGCAAGAGTCTTTTCTCCTGCCTCCATCCGCCATTGAGCCCTAACTGGAGCCTAACATTGGCTCTCTTGGGAAACCTTTTCTATTTGTGGGTGATTCATTTTGAGAGCCTTGTGCATCCTTTGAGATTCTTCACTGTTAGGTTTGAGGGGAAAAAAAGGACAGCTTCTCTTTTAAGTCTGATGACAACCATGTGCAGATTTCTGTATGTGTATTTGTGTGTGTGTGTGCACGCGCGCGTGCATGTGTGTGTTCCTCATTATTGTATTAGTAGTAGTAATAGCACATATTTAGGTTCCTTTTGTGGATACCTGTTGAGAAAGCCTGTATGAGGACAGGAACCTTTACATTACGATCCTTAAATGTTTGGTGTCCTCATGTTGCAAAGAAAATGAGTTCGGATCATTTTTGAAGTTTGTCAAAGTTTTCTCTGCCTCTCTGGAACTTTCTGTCCTGTGCTTTTGGAATGGTAAAATCCATAGAGCTAAAATCCTAAGGGCTTTACTCTGGAGAGAGAGCCACTGATGGGGGATGAGGAACTGAACTGAAGAATCAGCTCATAACTCCTCTCCCCCAGCGGTGCTCTGCACATCCAGAGGTTGAACCGGTCAGGTGCTGGAATTCCTGGCAGTGTTGCAGGGAGTTTAGCTGATTCACACAACGGTGGGGCTGAATGTCCACCTCACTCCTAGACAGGAGACAGCACCTGGTTTGTTTGCTTGCCTGTACTTTGCCTATGGCTTTCCTAGTACTAGGTCTAACTAAGTTGGTGCCAAGTTAAGTGGGTAAGTGATGGGGGTTTGGCTGGTTTTAGATGGATTTCATCCTTTTTTAAAAATTTTTAATTTTTGTGCTGGTAGTTGGGTTTGAACTCATAGCCTTAAACTTTTACTTGACTTTTTCATGGAAGGTTGATGCGCCACCATGTGCGCTCCACGTCCAGCTTTTTTGCTAGTTAATTGGCGATTACAGTCTCTTGGATTTGTCTGCCTGAGGTGGCTTTGAACTGTGATCCTCAGCTCTCAGCCTCCAAAATGGGATGATAATCACTTTTAGACTATCACTTCTTTGGGGGCACCATGTAGACAGCAGAAATAGCAGGTGGAGCAGGAAGAAGTGCTGGTCAGGAAGAGATGCTGAACAGGAAGAGGTGCAAAGCTGGGGGACAAGGAGGATGGGATTGGTCTATGTGGGGAGACCTCCTTACCCAGGAACAGATATGTGTGAGAAAAGTATTGGGTACCATCTTGTTTCTTGTTAATTGATTGATTTTTATATAGGGTGTGGTATTTAGTTCAGGATTCTTGTACTTGCTAGGCAAGCATTCTACCATTTCAGCCATGATCCCAGTCCTTTTCCTTTTAGTTTGTCTTCAGCTAGGGTCTTGTGGTAACTGTGGGCCAGTTTCAGACAATGATTCCCCTCCCTTCAGTTCCCCAGTAGCTGGGATTGTAGGTATGCAACCACCATGCTCAGTCCCACTCTTGTTTCTTAAAGGAGCAAACAAAACACTCTAGGACTGTCCAATCCCTCTTCACCTATAGAGTTGGCTCTCCTTGTCAATCAGCCATGGATTAAAAGCAGTCAAGGCATCCAATTTTGAAAAAAAAAAAAGTAAATTGCTTCTGTACATAAAATATGCAGAAGTTTTGTCCTTGTCATTTCCCCCTAAACAATACAGTATAACAAGAATTTACGTAGCATTTCCACTGTGTGAGGTGTTACAGGTAATTGAGACATGACTTAAAAGGAGAATACACGTAGGTTGTATGTAAATACTGAATGATTTATATAAGGGATCTGAGTGTCCCTGAATTTTTATGTCCCAGGAGGGTCCTAGAACAAATGCCTCTGAGATACTGAGAGATAATTGTACTTACACTTGGAGCCCAGAGGTCAGAAAACTGCAGCCATAGATCAAATCTATCTGTTACCTGATTTTGTAAGTCAAGTTGATTGTAACAGGGCTGTGCATCTGTTTGCTGGCTTGCCAAGCTGCTTTTGATCTTTGGTGGCTCAATTGAGCTAGCCTGGATGGCTCTCAAAGCTTGATATCTCCACTCTCATCTTATAGAAAGTTTTGCTTTCTCTCCATAATGACCTTTATTCACACAGAGAAGCATAGCACATCCCCTTCATTTAAACTCTCTAGTTTAGTATTTGCTGCTTTGTATTTATTACTACTACTACTATTATTATAGTACTGGGGTTTTGGAACTTAGTGCCCTGCGGGCCCTTATTGCTTATGTTTTGGCCTGGAGGAGGCCAGGGACTTTGAGCTTTCTATCTATGCTGCTGAGAGGTTAGGATTCTAGGCATGTACTGCCATACCAGGCTCTGTATTATTATTTTTAAAAATGTAACTCATAGCCCTTCCTTGTTACCCTCTTCTTGGGTCATTTTTCAAGGGTGTTGTATCTCCTTTTAGGACTTTTAGAATAATGAACTGAAGTTTACCAGAGTCAACACAGGAAGGGGGAAGAAGAGAGAAATTCTGAACACTACTGTCTTTGGGATGGCCCCACGGTAGCTGTCAGGAATGTACATTCTCTGAGACCCAATGAACTTTGTTCTTATTTTTTCCCATAGTTCAAGGCTTTTTTGGCTCTTTGTTTTAATCTCCCACTTATAGAATTGAAAGGTTCTGAATGTCTTCATGCTTCATTGGACCTTATTTTAGTTGCTCTCAGACACAGGAACTCATTGCACAGTTTATTTGCTTGCCGGTGACTTGTTGAACTCACTTGGACTGCTGTCTTACCTCACCCTGCATTCTCCTCCATTTCTCTTGTCACTAGCACACACAGAATC
Organism: Perognathus longimembris pacificus; assembly: GCF_023159225.1. Taxonomy (NCBI): domain Eukaryota; kingdom Metazoa; phylum Chordata; class Mammalia; order Rodentia; family Heteromyidae; genus Perognathus; species Perognathus longimembris. The sequence continues at coordinate 8,569,255 of NC_063165.1, forward strand.
TCCTCCCTCCTTGCTTTCCCTCTCCTTTTCCCCTCTTTTCCTTCTCTCCTCCCCCTCCTCCCTTCTGCTGCCCTCCTTCAACCTCAGTAATGATTTTCCTCCAGCTGACTCCTAGGGCCCGAGGTCCTTTCATTTGCCTGGCTGTTTTATAGTGCTTGGAGAAAACTTGGATGTCTTTTCTCTCTCAGAGGAGTCACTAGTCTTTGTAAGTCCTGCTTCAAACAAAAATCTAAACTGTTTGCCCCTCATCCAGCAGTTATCACCTCTGGGACCATGCTTAGAGCTTTTAGCTAGCTAGGCGTCCCAAACCAAAGAAGGCAGCCTAGGGAAGGGATGAATAGGGGTTTCCTGTAGCCAGTGGAAATGAACAGTATTGCCATTTTTGAAGAACTGCTGGTCTAGGGTATAAGGAGTTAGTGATGAAATTTACACCTTTAGGCCCTGCACTGGTGTCTCTTAACTGTAATCCTAGCTTATCAGGAGGCAGAGATCTGAGAATCTAAGTCATCCTAGACGGAATAGTCCCTGGGATTCTTATGTCTCATTCATTTGTCTCATCAAGAGAGAACTAAGAAAGAAAGCTAATGCTGAGTGTATATGAACAAGAATACTGGTCCCTATTGGATTGCTTCTGTATCTGAGGTTCCTACCTTGTAGATTGGGTTATAGTTTAGTTAAAAATCTTGTTAACCAATACACAATAGTAGAAACTTTCATTAAAACCAAATTTCTCTGTATTTGGGGAATTTATTTATCATAAACAAGAATGTTTCCAAATTCCTTCAGAAACTCTTTTGGCTCTTTGTAATTCTCAGTCCTTTTACCTGACTCAGTAAAAAGCATCCCTCATTTGAATATTTCTTTCACTGTCTAGATTTGTCCTCTTTTGCTGGATACTGGTGGCTCCTGCCTGCAATCTAGCCATTCAGAACACTGAGATCAGCCAGCTCAGGAAACCCAGGAGACTATTATCTCCAAAGGAACAATGAAAAGCCAGAGGTGGAGATTGGCTCAAGTGGTTTACTCCAGTGGCTTTCAGTGGAAACAAACAAACAAACAAACAACAAAACGAAGGGGCAGCCCCCAGGCCCTGAGTTCACACTCCAGTATGGGAAAGCTTTGTCCTTTCAAGGTCGAGGCGATCTTCTGGTTGTCAGTGGCCTGGATTTTCAGTTTGCGAGTTCTCCATCCTCCCCTCTTCTTTCTCGTTAGGGATGGTGCTTGACAGAGGTTTGACTGCAAAATCAAAACAAAAAATGCTAGAAAGTCAGACATAAAATAAACTGTATGCTTGTAGACTATTTGAATGATCTCAAGTTATATGAAAGACAACCCCCTGGGTTTTTTGTTTGTTTGTTTGTTTCTACGTTATCACTGTATAGTCAGGCTGCCCTGGAACTTGTGATCCCCCAGGTGGTAGATTACAGACACGCATCACCATACCTTGCTAAAATACCTACTTTTTTTCTTTTTTCTAAATGGGATTTATGACTTTGCCCTAATTTATGATTTGCTTTTTATATGGAAGAGACATATCAAAGCTTCAAGGAAGCTGTACACATGCAAATGTGTTAATTTTTTCTTTTTTCTTTTTTTTGTACTGGCACTGGTGCTTGAACTAAGGGTTGGATTCTGTGCCTTAGCTTTTGCGGTCAAGGCCTGGTGCTCTATTGCTTGAGCCACAGCTCTACTTTGGGCTTTTTTGGTGGTTAATTGGATGTAAGAATCCCAGGGACAATTCCGTCTAGGATGACTTAGATCCTCAGATCTCTGCCTCCTGGTGAGCTAGGATTACAGTTAAGAGACACCAGTGCAGGGCCTAAAGGTGTAAATTGTAGAAGAGCTCTTAATTACTTTTGTGTTTAGGCTCGCCAGTCATTCATTTGATTTCTTCAAAACCCTATGTGGATGGATAATAGTGGATGACTTTATTTGAAAAGGAGAGCACCGTCAACCTTGACCCTTGAACTCAGAGTGGGCTCCAAGTGGCACTAGCCATTGACTTTCCTTTGGTTTTAAGCAGGCTATGCAGCCAGTCTTACCACAGCAACTGGACAGCAATGGTGCCTGGAAAGGAAGATTAGATTCTGGATCCTTTATAGATACACTTAGTTACAAGTTGTTGGGACTTTGGCCAAGGCTCACAGACTTCTTTTCTGTGTTTGGGTCTCACCATCTGTGAACCACATTGATAGTGTATAAATTAATAAAATGCTTTGTAAGCTCAGGGTGCGAGACTTTTAGGGGTGCCAAGAAAAATCATAATAAATGATATTAAACAACTCCAGGGATTTTAGCAGTATTTACAATGTTGGCTTCACACACTTAGAGGCTTGGAATTATTTTATAAAACAGACTTGGAAATGGTGCACCAGGCTTCTTTGGTATAGCTGGCAAAATGTCAAAAACCACAAGGGTCCTTGCTTCTGAGAGATGTTTCACGGGAACCCTGGCTGGAGGGAATGGAGCTTTCTCTCTGGAGAAGAGCTCTTGTTTTCCCCAGGTTGTTCCTCACACTCTCAGGAGTATTGGTGGTTGATGACCATCAAAGTATTCTAGGGCTGAGGGACAAGAGGAGGAAATACTTGTTGTGGCTAGTAGTTTTGGTGCTGTTAGAATGGCTTGTATTTTAATCGAATTATCTGTAGAACCAGAAAAACAAGTCTTGACAGCACAGAGCTCAGGCTTGAGCTGAGACTGTAGCTATTTGGAAATTTGTTGAATGTTAAGGTGAAAGGTGAAAGAAGGAAGGTGGGGCAGGTGTTAGCATTTTGCTGACATTTTGTCTGCCTTTCTGGGATTTTATCCAAACCTTTACATTAGTAATCGTTGGGCTTCAGTATGAACTACCTACAACATGCATGCTGAACACTCCTTTTCGCCCAGATCCTCAGCATCTTCTCATGACTTTCTACCCCTATCTTGTGTGTCCTTTCAGAATGGCTCTCCTTTCACCTCAGATTCCTAGAATCTGGAACCTAGGTACTTGAATCGTGTTTATTACATCGCTACCGCTAATAGTAAGTTACTGCATTAGTAATAAGAATAGAAAACACTTGAAGACTGTTTGCTGTATGGAAAGCTCTCTTGTGAACCTTTACACATAAATACATAAATAGTGGGATAAATACATAAGCTCATGTGACCTCTCACATTTGACTCTTCTGGCATTGTCTTGGAGACCTAGTATCAAAAATATCTGCCAGGCACCTGTGGCTCATGCCAGTAATCCTAGCTACTTAGGAGGCTGAGATCTGAGGATGGTGATTTGAAGGCAGCCCTGGCAGAAAAGTCCTTAAGGCTCCTACCTCCAATAAACTACTCAAAAAGCTGGAAGTGGTGCTGTGGCCTAAGTGGTAGAGTGCTAACCTTGAGCACAAAAGAGGCTCAAGGACAGCACCTAGGCCCTGAGTTCTAGCCCCAGGACCAACAAACAACAAAGTTTTTCAAGGTTTGTTTAGTAATGATGACATAGGGGTAAGACTCACTTTCTTCCCCGTTTAAAAGAATTAAAGGGTAGGAAAGTATTTAAGGCTGATTAAACAAGTTGATTTGAAAAAGAAAGAAAAGGAGTGAAAGGAAATTACACTCTGAAGAGAGAGGCTCCACAGAGTATTCCAATGGAGTCCTTTCAGAGGGTGGTTTTGATACTACAAGCCCCCTCTCATATCTTGGGCTTTCCCTTGTTTTATATTAAGGTGCTTTACAAGAGTTGGCCTTAGCTCCGCCCCAGCCCTTTTCATTGGTTGAGTGGACACCCAGTGCATTATGGGAGGGGAAATAAAACAGTTGAGTGCACTGTGGGAACAAGAAGGCCATGGTGGGCCATGTGTTATCTGCCATGCTTTATGACCACAACTTTTCATTTCTGTCTACTTGACAGTTCCCCTTTCTCAGTAACCTATAGTGATACTTGGATTTTGTTTTAGAAATCTGCCCAAAAGTGACAATATCAGAGGTGATAAAATTTTCTTTAAATATGCCTATTCCTCATCCCTAGAATTCTGTGTTCCTTAGCACTTGAGATTGGGGTGGGAATGGGGAACAAACTATGTATGTGGTGATGTCCAAGGGGTTGTGCATAACTGTATCTTTGAGAAAAATGTAGAAAAGCAATTCTTTGAGTAGGTGATTCTGTGTTTTGAATTCCACAGGACTCTAGGTATTCAGGTTTCTGTAACAATCCTGGTGGAGGGTTCTTAGAGAAGGCAAGAAGGAAACTCCCCTGTTCAGTTCCCCCCCCCCCCCCCCCCGCCCGGGTCTTTGTGCCATAGTCAGATGTCTCCCATCTGGTCATGTGTGTTGAGGGTAGATGCCAAGGAAGGGTGCTATAGCAATACAAGCAAGGCCCTCCACCAGGAACTGGCCCATGGAGGGCATAGGCTGTGGATATACACTTTTGGACTCCTAGAAGACAACATGAACTTTGGTGGAACTGGCCTTGCTGGCCATCTCTCATGGGGCAAGGGAATGTGGTCCTTGAATTGTACCAACACATTTTCAGGATTCTACAATTTCAAAGTATTAGAATCTCAAAGGAAAGGGAACTGTCGGACATCACAAAAGCCATGGGAAGTGATGAATGCCATGACTATTTTTAAGCAGCTGGAAAATAATAGCACTCCCATATACCCATCGCTCAGCTTCCCCTAACCGTGACACCTTACTTAAACTGTATTCTGCATTAGCAGAATAAGGACATTTGAATAGATGGGAACAGTATAATTAACAAAGTGAGGGCCATATTGGAATTTCTCCAGTTTCTGCACATACCTCTTTCTTTCCTTCTTATTCTTTAAAATAGGGCTCAGTGTAAAATTTGAACAGTATTTTCTGACAGGCAGGAGAACCTCTGACTAAAGCTGTAATAGATATTTTACAGACAGAAGGTTTGTAGCATAATGCTGTTCATGTAAATTGTGTTGTTTTTTTTTAAACTCAGCTGACTATGGAGTGGGCCATGAAGACCAGCAGCTGAGTTGTAGAACGGAAACCAAGCACTTTGCTTATTTTCATTTATGGTCTTGAACTCTGAGGATATCATCATCTTCTTTTTTTAGTTGTTGCCTTTTTAGAGGGAGGATATTTTCTAGAGATAAAGGATAATTCAAGGTCATTGTGTGGTATTAAGAGCTCTTGGAGGGAATGACAAACAGATGTTTTCCCTGGAAAAGGAAGGGATTTTGATAAATCAGATCAAAGATATGGATGTTGGGACTTTAAGATCAGAGATGTAATTTCATGATAACTTGGAGAGTGGATTACTTTTACAGTGACAGCCTCCCAGGAGTTGGGGTGAAGTGTCTGGCTGGCTTGTGATTAATTGCTCCTGCCTTGACGATCCCATCACGCCTCGTGAAGCTTCCAATTAGCCTCTGTCACTATCTGTCCTGGGCTTGAGCTATGTGTGGGAGTGCCTGTTTTCTTGGCTAAGTTAGGAGTTCTTGGAGGGCAGAGACTGTCTAATTCATTTTTGGACTTTTCTCCTCCTTTAGTCCTCTGCCTTTGGCAATTTCCAGATCTTTTATTTTAGCTTCACTCCTTTATGTATTTAAACAGGCATAGGTATATTTGTTATGTGTATTGAAACCAATAAGGCTTTATTCGTGATAGGTTATTTTTATTTTGATCTGTCACAAGTCAGATTGGCCTCTTTTTTTTTTTTTTCTTAATTGCCAGTTCTGGGGTTTGAACTCAGGGCCTGGGCACTGTTCCTGAGCTTCCTTTGCTCAAGACTAGCACCCTACCACTTGAACCACAGCTCTACTTCTAGCCTTTTCTGAGTGGTTTATTGGAGATGAGGGACTTTCCTATGCAGGCGGGCTTTGAACCTTGATCCTCAGGTCTCAGCCTCCTGAGTAGCTAGGATTATAGGTGTGTGTTACCAGCACCGGGCAGATTGGCCTCATTTTGAAGTGTTTTAGGAACAACATTGAAACTGGCCGAGAACTTGGTAGATTTGCTTCTTCCAAAAATAGCAATGGCAAATTGTTTTTTCTTGCATTATAGGCTTTTTTTTTTGTTGTTGTTGTTGTTCTGGCTTTTCAAGTTCAGCCCTTGTGTTTGCTAGCAGGCACTCTACCACTTGAACCATGCCTCTAGCCACATCTTTTTGAGGTACAGAGTCTTGCTTTTTGCCCAGGTCAGCTTGGACTGCAATCTTCCCATTTATGTTTCCTGTGGTAGCTGCAGTGACAGGGATGCCCTACTCCACCCAGCCTTTCTGTTAAGATGGGACTTTTTCCTACACTTTTCTCTTGTCTGGTCCAGCCTGGAACCACTATCTCAATCTTCACCTCCCATGGAGATGCTTGATAGATGTGCACCAGTGTACGCAGCAAATCATTGACATGGGGTCTCACGTAATTTCCCCCTCACTCTGGCCTTGAATCATGCTCCTTCCAATTCCTCCTTCCTGAGTAGTTAGGATCACAGGTGTGAACCATGGCCAACTTTTTTTTTTTTTTTAAGAAAGTATATGATCTTTTATACTTACGTGCTAAAACCTGGATAATTATGAAAGTTCTGTCTTGAGCCCACTTTGGGATTTTGGCTTTCCAAGGATATCGGTGAAGATGTGTGAATGTGACGCTTCAGATTGGTGCTCTGTAGCCTTATTTTTGTTGAGACCTACAGGAACCACACCTCTGGCTATCCCTCTAGCTGTCACTGTCCATCATGTTTTCTGATCTGAGGAGAGTTAGAGGGGAAACGGTATGTTTGGGCTCATTTGGGAAAAAAAGTCCACCCATGTGAACTCGGCTACAACAGACTGGTGAGGGAGTGTGTGGACAGGCATGCCGAGATGGCCAAGGATGTGCAGGGAGCTGGCGGCGGGAAAATCGGGAAGGTCTACAGAGTCTGTCATTTCTGCTTTTCTTGGCCAGGCTCAGCCGTTCTCTTGCCCCTGCCTGCATGCTTGACCTCACGTCTTAGATTCTCAGACTGAGTACTTGCCAAATGGTCTTGACTTGGCAAACCGCACTGGGGGCCAATCCTGCACGACTCTTCCTTTAGATAACTGCCTGGGTCTCTTGTGTCTCCATTCCAAAGCTTTAAGCAAGAGTGTGTTTGGCCAGTGCTGAGTCATGCATGGTGGGAGGAAGGGGTGTCCTGGTCTATGGGTGGTCTTAGACTTGCCTGGGCTGGCTCTCAGAGACAGAGGTGTTTCAAGCAATGGTTGGCATTGCCTGGGATTGGCTTCCCAATAAAGGAACAATTCACTATTGTTTGCACCTGGCTCCCGGTTGTGTTTAGAAAGGTGGAGCTCATTCCTCTGTGGCCCTGCCTTGGTCTCCAACCTTCCTCAGTTGAAATTTCATTTCCAGGATGCAGAAGGAGGAGGAGGAGGTGGTAAAGCCTATTTGTAAGCCATGAAGACTTAGATTACTACTGACCAGGGACTACAGTTAAGTTACTTATTGGCCAGTGATTCTGGTTTTATATTCAAGAGCATCTGTTGTGTTTTAAAGCCACTGGATAAGAGAAATACATAACAAAATGATCAAACAGGAGAAGCCTGGGTAAGATCTCCAGTCCTCATGGTCCGGATGTGGTAGCTCTGTAATCCCAGCTATTTGGGAGATAGGTATTAGGAAGATCTTGGAAGATCTTAAGACCCCCATCTCAGTCAATAAGCTGGGTCTGGTGTTATGTGCTTGTGATCCCAGCTAGAAGGTAGGAGAATTGAGGTTCAGACTGGCCTAACGCAAATAAAATGAGAGCCTAACTAAAAATTAGAAGCTGTGATTCAAGTGGCAGAGCACCTGTGTCAGAGTTAAACCCCAGCACTACCAAAGCAAGAAAGATAGGAAGAAAGGGGAGAAACAAAGAAAGAAAGAAATCTATTGATCTCATGTTCCCACTCATCTTGGGCTCATCTTGGTAACTGTGGTATGGTTAATTAAGAGAATTCAATGAGCTAATCCAGTCAAAGGCTCTGTTCTAGGCTTAGGACCCTAGAGATCTTTCTAGACCCTACGTTGTTATAATGTCCTACTGTCCTTTTAATTTGTAAACTTTTTTTTTTTATTTTTTGGCCAGTCCTGGGGCTTGGACTCAGGGCCTGAGCACCATCCCTGGCTTCTTCCCACTCAAGGCTAGCACTCTGCCACCTGAGCCACAGCGCCCCTTCTGGCCGTTTTCCATATATGTGGTACTGGGGATTCGAACCGAGAGCTTCATGTGTAGGAGGCAAGCACTCTTGCCACTAGGCCATATTCCCAGCCCCTGCCCTCTTAATTTGTAAGTGAGAAGGAATCCCGTGTCCTCATTTCTTCTCATCCTTGTAAAAACCACGTTGAATTCTTTGGTTTTTAGAAAAGACCAAATTGAAGATAGGTTGAGACTTATTTGTCTTAGAAATTAGAGTTTGTGCAGCCATGTGCCCATACCCGATGAACTGCCATTCAAAATCAATAAACATGTCAACATTCTTTGAAAAAAGCATTGTTTCCAGGGCAAATGGCCAGTGAGTTTTATTTGTGTAGTGGGAACAAATAAGACTGGAGAGAGACATTTATGAGCTGATATCTTGGTTTGGATGACCTAGGGAAGGGACGTTCCCATTTGTGTTCAAAGGTCAGTTGTTTTGTTTCTTTGAACTCAAAGTTAAAAATCTTCATGGGTTTTTCCTAAACCCACATGCCATATTGAATTTCAGCTTGGATAGTTTAGGTAACATTTCTTTCTTCTTGTCCTGGTTCCCTCATCTTTGGGGCTATAAGCTTATAGCTCATGATATAACCCCTCCTCCTCCTTTCATTTTAGTCAGGTACCAGAGGCTCATACCTGTAATCCTAGCTACTCAGGAGGCTGATACCTGACTTGAGGTTTAAGATTAAAAGCCAGACTGGGCAGGAAAGTCCATGAGACTCTATCTCCCATTTAACCACCAGAAAGCCAGAAGTGGATCTGTGGCTCAAGTGGCAGAGTGCTAGCCTTGAGGATGAAAGCTGAGGGACAGTGTCTAGGCCCTGAGTTCAGTCCTCAGAGCAGGTATATACGTGTGTGTGTGTGTGTGCGGATTTGTCCACACATACACACAGCCCTTTTCAAGGATTTCTATGTATTAACCTTTGCTTTGAGAAGTACAAACTTATAGGCCGACTTTTGTACATGAAGGGTGTATTTTTTTTTCTCCAGTGGATTCAGACAATTCGTTTATAAGACAGAGAAAGCAATTTACTTCCTTAGCCTTGGGATTTGAAACAATAATGTATACAGTTATTCAACTTACATGCCCTAAACTTTAGGTTATTTCTTATTTTTAGCATTAATAAGTTATTGTGTATCCTAAATCAATATCATTACTGTCTGAAATGGGATGAAGGGTATGAGTTTGTCGGTATACATTGTAGGCATGTATGGAAATATGACAATGAACTGTCCCTTGTAAGTTAATTAAAAAAGAGTGTAAGGGGCTGGGCACTGGTGGCTCGTGCTTGTTATCCTAGCTACTCAGGAGGCTTCAGTCTGAGCATCACAGCTTGAAGCCAGCCTACACAGACAGATCTGTGAGATTCTTATTACCAATTAACCAGCAAAAGGCTGAAAAGAGAGATACTGCTCAAGTGATAAAGTGTGAGAGCATGAGGTCATGAGTTCAAGCCCCACTACTAGCACAGACACAAATTAAGGATCATTCGATGATCTAAAAACAAATCTTTCTTTATAGAAAAATTCTATGTACTCTGAGGACATAAATGTTACATCTAAAACTTTAAAGGACCAGCTACAGTAAAGAATTCGTTATAATGATTAGTACTAACAAGGTAACAACCATCTCGGCCCATTAATGTGGGCTTTGCCACACATTTAGTGCCTGGCAAAGTATGCCTTCATTTGCTAGAGAAGAGACAGAGCTTAGGGGAATAGAGATGTTGACATTTACATCTTTCTTTTTCACTAATTACACAGGGTACGTGATCACCTCCGCATTCTCAGACCACACCAAATGGCTTACCCAAGTAGTCAGTGCTCTTCTTGTTTCATTTAATTATAACATGGCAACTTTGCTCCACAATCATCTCTCTCTCTCTGTGTGTGTGTGTGTGTGTGTGTGTGTGTGTGTACTGGAGCTTAAATCCAGGGCTTTGCTCTTTCACTTGGCTTTTTCACTCAGGGCTTGCATTCTACCACTTTGCTCCACAATCATCTCTGTGTGTGTGTGTGTGTGTGTGTGTGTGTGTGTGTGTGTGTGTGTGTACTGGAGCTTAAATCCAGGGCTTTGCTCTTTCACTTGGCTTTTTCACTCAGGGCTTGCATTCTACCACTTGAACCACCTCACTCCTTCCAGTATTTTGGTACAAGAATATCACAGACTGTTCTCCCCAGGCTGGCTTTGAGTCTGGATCCTCAGATCTCAGCCTCCTAAGTGGTTAGAATTAGTGCCTGGTGACTAGACCTCAGAATGAGGTTCTGCTGTGAGGATGTTTAGGTTCTCCTGTAGCAGGAATTTAGGGGATGGCAGCACCTTGCTGTGTAGTAACACCTGTTCCTGTGCTGAGCTGTGTGAAGTGTTGGGGAGGGAAGAACACAAATGACTCTTTTCCATGTCTACATGACTGTTCATCTTTATTTATATTATTTTTTTTATTAAGTAGTTGTGCTTAGGGGTTCAATCAAGTTAGGTTATGAGTCCATGCATTTTTGATCAGTGTTATCCCTTGCCTTGTCCTCCCTCCCTCCCTCCCTCCCTCCTTTCCTCCCTTCGTCTCCCCGCCCCCCCCCCCCCCCCCCCCCGTCTTTCTTTCAATTTTGAGTTGAATTCAAGTCCTGGGTTCTGTCTCGGAGTGTTTTTGCTGAAGTCTAGAGTTTTACCACTTTGAGCCACAGCTCTATTTCCAGCCTTCTGGTTGTAATTGGAGATGAGTCTCACAGACTTTCTTACCAGGGCTGGCTTTGAACCACAATCCTCAGATCTCAACCTCCTGAGTAGCTAGGATTACAGACACGAGCCAGCAGTACCTGGCCTACTTTTTGTTTTTAGTAGATTACAACTGTAATGGTTTATTTATTTAATATTGCCACATTCCCACCAGTAACACAGACCATTGCTTTTGTGTGGAAAAAACTGACCAGGTCTCCCCTCAGATCTATTTGATCGATAGTTACTCATTCAGAAAGACAGCATAAAAAGTAAGATTGTTTTAGAATTTTCCACACCATTCTGAAAACAGGTGCTCTCTTTGTGAATTCAAGTGGGGGGAATTTATGTGGTCATTTCAATCTCATTTCAGGCCTGGCTCTGAAGAACAAAGGCATTTTCTTTCTCCCCGAAGATTGACATTTGCTTGCAGAGATTAGGGACTTCCTGTGACCCCTGGTCCCAATTCTAGGCATGCAGGGGCGGGGAGCAGGGGTCAAAGGAAGCCAGCCCATTGATGCTTGTGGAGCCTGTGTGAATCTCTCAGAGGCAAGCTGCTACGTGTGGAGCTATTTACCAGCCATTCTTGGTGCACCCATTGAGAAGTGCATCCTCGCCTTTGTTCTCTGCTCCTGGGCAGCTTTGACACCTGGTGCTTCTGCCTCTTCTGATCTTCCCTCCTCTGTCTTTTTTCTTCTGCCCTTCTCCTTGCCCTGGCAGAAAGCAGCCTTGCATCTTCACACTCAGTTCCTAGAGTGCAATGAAAGGGGTTCTTTTTGTACAGAGAGGTTCGGTTCACACAGAGCTGCCTTTGACCAGGAGATTTCTCCCAGCAGACTTAGAACCTAATGGGTTGGCACCCAGCCAGGAAGGATGGCTATAAATTGTAACTCCAAGATTTCATCAAGTTCTTTGTCTTGTTTCCTCATTTCTGACAAGTTTCCTCATTTCTTGACAAGTGCCTTGGTCAATATGAGTGTGTGTGTGTGTGTGTGTGTGTGTGTGTGTGTGTGTGTGTGTGTGTGTGAGTGAGTGATGTGTTTTTGGTTTAAACTCAGGGCCTTTTTGCTTAGCTTTTTCCCTCAAGGTTGGTGCTCTCCCAGTTGAGCCACAGCTCCACTTCCAATATTTTTGTGGTTAATTGCCCTACCTAGGCTGGCTTTGAACCTCAATCCTCAGATGTCAGCCTCCTGAGTAGCTAGGATTACAGGCATGAGCCTTAGGCACCTGGCTTAAACATATTTTTAAACTAGAGACATCACATGAAAAGGCAAGGAAAACATAGACAGTACTTGAATGGCTAACAAAGTGTTCTGAACTATATATAGGAAGAATGATTCCAACTTGATATCCATGAATGCTTTTTTGGGGGGGGACGGGGGGAGGTGCTGTTTCTGGGAGCTTGAACTCAGAACTCAAGTGAGTTCAGTTCCCAGTACTCCAGCAAAACAAAAGAACCCCATGTGTCAGGAGATGGAAGTGGGGAAGGGGACAGCCATGGAGGGTTGATGGAGTGTCTGTTTTAGATAGGGCAATTTGGGAACACCGTTCATGCCTCCCTCTCTGAAGTAAAATTTTGAGATCTGTGTGGAGGCCTCATGGGAATCTGGAGAAAGAACATTCCAGGCAGAGGCAAGAACAAATCTGTGAGAAAGGCAGGAAGGGGCAGGTCCAAGCATCACAGACCTGCTCACCTGTGAGAAGGTGGGTAGAACCACAGAGCCACTCAGCCACCTTTAAGAGAACTGAAGAGCTGTTTTGCAGAAAAGATGGAAAAATATAGTGTATCCGTTACTTTGATTACAATTCTCATCAGATTATAATTAACTGCTAGCTGTAATTATCGGACTTCCTCTAATTTACTTTAGCACTCTGGGGACCTCTATTAACCTATATCCCAGTCAGTTTCACAGGCACGATTAGGGAAAAGCCAGGTTCCCAATGAATTTTAAATCTGGTGGGAGTGTGAGCTGCCTATTTGCCAGCTTACTTTATTTCCTCTGTGTTTCTGAGGTCACTCCCTCTCCACGCAGGCCTCGGCTGGCATGCTGGTTCAGGTTAGATACACGTTGGTTCTTAATTAGGATAGGTTTTTTTTTCACAGATAGTTGTTAATGAATTCCATACATCTCCCATCCTTTTTAGTAACCTCCCTGATCTGTGTAACAAAAATTTTCACCTGACAGACAAGAGAGACCTGTGTTCCCTTCTCTAAGACTGATGTTGAAGTCGATATTTATTCTCTGGTCTGGCACCTTTTTGCCTAGAGAAACTTTTGTAAACCAGTTTGTTTTCCCAGTTGGATCTGACAGTAAGTCCTCCATTTGTCAAAAACTGGACTAACCCTCCTCTATGGCTCTTTGATAGACTGGTGATTTGTTGTGTTTAGATAACCTGAGTCTCTAATGGCTCCTTTTGTGGAATTTTCTCTTGTGACTTCTGTGGTGGAAGCAGCCTGTGGCCCTGGTGGATGGCTGCTCTCTGAAGATGAACGGTGACCAATGTGTGGTCCATTGTTACCTGACTAGAAGCATCCCATTGAGAAGTAGGGCCGGGCTGGGGATATGGCCTAGTGGCAAGAGTGCTTGCCTTGTATACATGAAGCCCTGGGTTCAATTCCCCAGCACCACATATATAGAAAATGGCCAGAAGGGGCGCTGTGGCTCAAGTGGCAGAGTGCTAGCCTTGAGCAAAAGAAGCCAGGGACAGTGCTCAGGCCCTGAGTCCAAGGCCCAGGACTGTCAAAAAAAAAAAAAAAAAAGAGAGAGAAGTAGGGCCACCTCTGGGACTACCATTGTACTCCTTTGACATAGTGTCTATAGTGTGTGGACAGTAGCTAGAAAGACCCATACTGTTATGCTTTGAAGCAAAACCTAGAGCTATGGGTATGGAGGGGGAGGGAGTAATTAATTGTCCAGGGTCTTTGTTAGCTCCCTTGATAGGACTATATGCTTGTGTGCATGCGTGTGTAAGGATTTTCAATTTTCTCCCTCCCTTCCTTCCTTCCTTCTTTTTGTCCTTCCTTCCTCTTTTTTTCTTTCTCCTGTCCTGTCTTGTCCTTCCTTCCTTCTTGTCTTTCATGCCTTCTCGTGCTGGTACTGGGGCTTGAACTCATGGCCTGAGTACTGTCCTTGAGCTTTACCACTTGACCTCACTTCTGGCTTTTTTGGTGCTTCATTGGAGATAATTGCACTTTTCTGCCCAGGCTGGCTTGGAATCTTGATCCTCAGATCTTAGCCTCCTCTGAGTGTCTAGAATTACAGGTGTGAGCCATTGGCACCTGGCTGAGATTTTCACTTTTAGAGGAATTTTAGGCCTGTTGAAGAGTTGAATGACAATCACAGATTTCCCATGTGTGTTTCTCCTGTGTCCTGCTTCATCTCTCCTCAGTGTCTTTACCACATGGTACCTTCATTCCGTTCTTGAGCCAATACTCACCTGTCATGGTCATCTAGAGTCTGAAGTTTATATTACATATGTGTAGTGCCATAACCACTGTTATGCAGGTGGACCCAATTTATGATGGTTCAAGGATTGTTTTGCCTTTACTGTGGTATAGAAGTGATTTTTATTTGATGGAAACTGTACTTCAGGTTTCAAATGTGTATCTTCTCTCAGACTGGCTGTGTGCTGTCCCATCCTCTCTGGTTGATGCTGGGAAGTGGTGGCTATAGCTCCCAGTTAGCCACACAATCGCTGGGGGAAGTAACTGATACTGTATTTAAATAAATTATGTGGATAATTGATACTTCAGTTTATATAGATGTTGTGTTATCTGATTTATCCAACTGTAAACTGATTGATAAGGTGGACTGGATATTTGATAATTAGTTTTGATGTTAGATGTGTGGAATGAATTTTTGACTTAGGAAAGTTATTTTTTTGTTTTATTTTTATTTTATTGTCTTTTAGTCGTTGTACAAAGCAGTTGCCATTTAACAAAGCAGTTCATGAATATGATATATCTTGATCAATGTCAGCCCTTTCAACATTCTCACCGTCCCTTTCTTCTTCCCATTCTCTTCTTAATTTTGTAGGGTGTACATTGGATTTCCTGACAGGATTCTCTCCTTCTCTTCTTCACCTACCCCTTTTCCCTTGATTTTACCTCACCCTTTCAAGAACCTACTTCCTGTTGTTTTATTTTCCTGAACTTTGAGTTTGCCTTTCTAAGGCAAGGTTCCTGGAACCTACCAAATTTCAGTTAGCATGTTTGTATACACTATGCCACCTGATCTATGTACTTACAAGTTTGTAAGCTAAACCTAGCTTCCACATATAAGGGAAAACATGCATCCTTGGTCTCTCTGGGTCTGACTTCCAGGTCTTCCCATCTCTTTACAAATGATACAATATCACTTTCTAATGGACTTAAGATAGTTTTTCATTTGTGATGGGTTTAATGCCATGGTAAGTCAGACTATCTGTAATATACCAAATTTATTTTACTATCATAAAAATCCTCAACCACTGATTTACTTTTTATTTTTGGGTGGTACTGGGATTTAAACTTAGCGTCTTACACTTGCTAGGCAAGTGCTATACATTTGAGCCATGCTCCTAGTCCTTTACTTTTAGTTTGTTTTTCAGATAGGGTCTCATGCTTTTGCCTGAGGTGACTTTACTCCATACTTCTCCTACCTATGCCTCCTGTGTAGGTAGGATCACAGGTATTCACCACACTCCAGGTTTTTTTGAAATAAAATCTTGTTAACCTTTTCTTTGGCTGGCCTTGAATCATGATTTTCCTATCTCTCATGTTGTAGTAGCTGAGATTCTAGACATGAGCCATAGCACCCAGCTAATGTCTGGTTTCTTTACATTGTCTATAGTTTTACCTTTATAGAATGGCTATTTAGCAAATTTAGATTGGCTACTTTTACTTGGTAATGTTTTAAGTTTTCTCTCAGGTTTTTCTGTGTTTGGGTGGATATTTCTTTTTGTGTCTGAATAATACTGAATGATGTGCTATGGTTTATTCTTCTACTCACCTGCCAAAGGCTATCTTCTTTGTTGTTGTTTTGAGACAGGGCCTTGCTGGACAGTCCAGGATCCTTCTGCCTCAGTTTCCCAAGTGTTCTTCAGTAGCTGGGATGATAGATGTGCTCTGTCATGCCAGTGACTGAAGGACATTTTGGTTGTTTTCAAGCTTTGGAAATTATTTTTCTTTCTTTGCTTTTTGGGCCCCAGATCAGGACTATAAGTTGGTACCTTCCACTTTCACTCACTTGTCAGTGCTCTACCAGCTGAGCCATGTCTCCAATCCCTAGAAAATATTTTAAAAGCTTCTATCAACATTTATGTGGAGATTTTTGATTGGACATATATATAGTATATATTTAATGACATTATTTCTTTGTGATTATAAGGAAAATACTTGCTCAAAGTAGAGCATTTGGAAAATATAAAAAGAAGAAATCTTTAAAATCAGCATAAGCCTATTTATTAATTTAATGTAACAAGATACATGAAATTGAAACTGTCCCAGAAATGGAGGACATATGGTTATGATACAGTTTAACAGGCAGCAGTAAAGACAGGAAAGGTTTAGGGCATTCCAGATGCTGGTTTGTTTCCATTAAAACTGCTTAAGTGGCTTTTTGTAATTCTCAACCTTCAAACAACACTGTCAGCGCTACAAAATAGCCAGCTTCGCTATAGAACAACTTGCAGTCCAAGGAGGTTCTGCAATTCTTCCTTAAAAAAAAAAAAATCCAAATATACTTTCTCATTGTTTTTCAGTGCTGTTGGAGGGAAAGCTGGTCATGCCTGTGGAATGTACCAGTTTGGACACTTGCAAACTCTGTGCCTGGAGTGACTGCTTGGAGCTCTGTGAGCAAGAGTGGCAGCTTCTGGGTGGAGGATGCTGTTGGGGACAGCTGGGGGTAGTGTTAGGCTAATGGAATGGTAATGATAAAACACAGCCCCGAAGTTGACTTGAGTATCTTGTTGCTTTTCACTCTTTGTGTTTAGCAAGGTGAACAAAGCCTAACTCAATTGAGAGGTGATATCCTTTCCCTGATTTCTTTTTTTTTTTTGGCCAGTCCTGGGCCTTGGACTCAGGGCCTGAGCACTGTCCCTGGCTTCTTCCCGCTCAGGGCTAGCACTCTGCCACCTGAGCCACAGCGCCCCTTCTGGCCGTTTTTTCCATATATGTGGTGCTGGGGAATCGAACCCAGAGCCTCATGTGTGGGAGGCAAGCACTCTTGCCACTAGGCCATATTCCCAGCAAATTTAGTTTTGAATTTTTATTTATTTATTTTTGGCCAGTCCTGGGCCTTGAACTCAGGGCCTGAGCACTGTCCCTGGCTTCTTTTTGCTCAAGGCTAGCACTCTACCACTTGAGCCACATCGCCACTTCTGGCCTTTTCTATATATGTGGTTCTGAGGAATCGAACCCAGGGCTTCCTGTATACGAGGCAAGCACTCTTGCCACTAGGCCATACTCCCAGCCCCCCTTTCCCTGATTTCTGTCAGTGGAGTATAGGCCTTGCAATGTAGAAAAGAAAATTAACCAAAAAAAATTGAAAATAAAAGCGGGACTATAGGCATGACTCAAGTGGTAGAGCACTATCAGTAAATGCATTTTTTGACTTAGAGGTTTTATTATTTTTTTATTATCTTTCAGTAGTTGCACAAAGGAGTTGCCATTTATCAAAGCAGTTTATGAATACAGTATATTTTAATCAAATTGAAAACATGCCTTAATATTACTGCCAGAGAGATGAATTGTGAGGATGAGTGAATGCTTTCTCTAAACATGTTTTCTTACTGTTGTTTTAGGAAGTTTTCTGTGCTCAATGAAAGATTGCTATAAGAAGATATTATTTTAAGATTCTGTTTAGTTAAAAGAAAAGGAATGTTTAGAGTGCGAAAGCTATACAGAAAGTCATGTACATACTGGGGCTTTGTCTCACCATTGGAAAGCAATGTCATGAAATAAATTTGTCATATTGGACAGAATGGATGGCAGAGTGTAACATGGAAGCTTGACACTTGTAAATACAGACTTTAGGAATTGATTTATATAGAAAACTGTGATTGCTAAATAGATTAATTGAAGTTTCTTCTCACTAAGTAAGTTAGGTAGTTCATCACATATTGGTGAAGATTTCTCTCGCTGAAGGGATTGAAAATGTGAGATTAAGTGGTGGTGTGCAAAGCCAGGGATAGCAGCTGACCATCAGTTCATATGAATAGAAACTGTACTGAGTAGCCAGCTAGGTAGCACCCAAGTCAGTGATGCCTTAGGGCCTGAGGGAAGATTGCATGAAATTTAAATTTTAGCCTTTACAAATAAAGTTTTATTGGCACACATCCATGTCCAGTCACATTTGTATTGCTTGTGGCAGATCTCACACTGTAATAGCAGAGTTGATTGGTGCATTACAAGACCATATGGCTGGGAAGGCCCTTTACAGAAAAGCTTTCTCTTTTTAAAATTAAATTTATTTAAACTGGTGTATAAAAACACAAAAATATGCACATGAATGCACTAAATGATCCAGAAAAGCTGTTGGCCCATGGCTTAGTAGAATGAGAGCTGGTCTGTATGACAGCTTGGCTCCTACCTTCCCCTTGACTTTTTTTTTTTTTTAGCCTTTGTGTTGAATCATTAAGGACAGGTTATGTTATTTAATGCGTATATAATGATGATGATGCTAGCAATTGAACCTAGTTCCCTTTCCTGTACCAGGCGAGTACTCTTAACACTTGAACCATACCCCTAATCTTATATAGTACTTTGTGCTTTCCAATTTATCAGTTGTTTAACTCTTACATCATCTCTACAATGTAGATGTTATTTATTTATTTATTTATTTATTTATTTATTTATTTATTTATTTTTTGGCCAGTCCTGGGCCTTGGACTCTGGGCCTGAGCACTGTCCCTGGCTTCTTCCCGCTCAAGGCTAGCACTCCGCCACTTGAGCCACAGCGCCGCTTCTGGCCGTTTTCTGTATATGTGGTGCTGGGGAATCGAACCTAGGGCCTCGTGTATCCGAGGCAGGCACTCTTGCCACTAGGCTATATCCCCAGCCCTCTACAATGTAGATGTTATTTATTGAGGCAGAAATTGAGGCAGAGCTAATTGGCAACTATACAAGTGTGTTTTTGAGGTGGACTCAGCATCAGGCAGCCTGGTTCCAAGGGCTTTCTTTTTTCTTTTGACCACTCTGTTCCCAGCCATCTGGACCTAAATTTCATCTATTTTCATACTCTTTCATCAGATTCACTGTACTTACATAACATGTGTGTGTGTGTGTGTGTGTGTGTACATATTTTTTGTGTGTGCCAATTCTGGGATTTGAATGTAGGGCCTGGGTGCTATCCTTGAGCTTTTGAGCTATACAGTTCCACTTCCAGCTTTTTGATGGTTAATTGGAGATAAAATTCTCATGAACTTTCCTGCCTGGGCTGGCTTCAAACCATGAGTCTCAGATCTCAGCCTCTTGAGTAGCTAGATTACAACTGTGAGCCACTAGTGCCTGCCTAGAATATTTTTGATGCATAAACATAAAACACTATTTTTCACATACCCCTGAAAAGCGTTGTCCAGCTGGGTGTCAGTGGCTCACATTGTATTCCTACCTATTGAGGAGGCTGAGATATAAGGATCACAGTTCGAAGCCAGCCCAAGCAGGAAAGTCCATGAGACTCGTATCTCCAATTAACCACTTGAAAACTGAAAGTAGCTCTGTGGCTCAAAGTGGTAGAGGACTTAGCCTTGAGCAAAAAAACTCAGGGACAGCACTTGGGCCCTGTGTTCAAGCCCCATGATGGGGGGGGGGCGGGGAGGAATGTCCATACTTGCAGTGATGTAACACTACACTTACCTCTGTGTCCATTCATAATTCTTGGTCCATTTGTTGGTCCTGAAGATAGGATGCTTGCTGACTCTGATTTTTAAATTGAAAACTCCAACTTCATGGTCCAGAAGTACAGAGAATATGTAGCCTAAATTCAAGGAGATTGGAAAGCATTTTTTTTTTTGAGGCATTCCTACTCCTTGATCTCAGACAGTGTTTTCACTTGATGCTGTGTCCCCTTCACTACTTGAAGGTTTAATGTTTCTTTGGATGTGATATGCCTGAATATCCTAATTGTTGTATTCATTCATCTTGAATTTGCTGTGTGCCCAGTGCTATGCTGGTCTTGGGTAGCATCTGTGGATACCACAGGATATGTGCTCCACAGTGAGTTACAAGAATATGGTTGTGGGTGCTGGGAATATGGCCTAGCGGTAGAGTACTTGCCTTGCATACATGAAGCCCTGGGTTCAATTCCTCAGCACCACATATATAGAAAAAAACCAGAAGTGGTGCTGTGGCTCAAGTGGTAGAGTGCTAGCCTTGAGCAAAAAAAAAAAAAAAAAAAAAAAAAAAAGAAGCCAGGGACAGTGCTCAGGCCTTGAGTTCAAGCCCCAGGACTGGCAAAAACAAAATAAAACAAAACAAAGAATATGTTTGTGGGCTAGCGAATGTCTCCGCTTGCCCTACTTAGATCTTAGCAATTTGCTTATCTTCTTTGGTGTTGGATTGCATGTGATAATTTGGACACAGCAGGTCCTGACAGATAGAGGAACAGCTGTCAGTTCAGGAAACCTGTCCATTGGCCCAGATTGTAGTGGTGTTTGCTGCATAACCTTGGAAACATCATTTTGTTTTCCATTCCAGGGTTTTGCAAGTGGAAAATAACAGCAAATGAAGCTGGTCCTAACAGCATCAAGTGCTCCAAGTACTCTAATGAGCTCTGCATAGCATTTCTCATGCTTCCTCATTTACATGAACACATCCTATTGGTGTTTAAGCTTACGATGTACGTATGCATTAGGAAGACCGAGAGATACAACCTGGTTCCTGCGATCTGGTAATAAATGCAGAGACTTGCTTCTCCTGAGGCTTACTGGAACAGCTGCGGGAAAGGACCAGCTGAGTGAGGTAGGGGCACAGTTTATGGACTAGGCTGGTGTCTGGGGAATAGTTCAGTCCCTTTGGAGCTTATTTATGAGTGGAATGGTTCTAGTGTGGGTGGGTAAGGTGTTGGCTTGGACACAATTCTCCCTTCTGACTTTTGAGTACCTGATAAGTGACATGTAGCTCAGGGTGGAACATAGGATACCAATCACCGAGCATCATTTTGCAGTCCTGTAGCTCAGTGGCCTGTCACACTTGAGAATCACTGTCTGTTTATACGGAGAGAGGGCTAGGCGTAAAACTTGGTTCCTTCAAATTTAAGTGTATGAAAGTAGTGGGTATATTTTATCTACATCACCCCTTTGGGTTTTGGTGCTGATCCTGGTGTTGGAAGTCAGGCCTTGTGCTCTTGCTTTTTGCTCAAGGCTAGTGGTGCTCTGCCTTTTGAGCCATAGCTCCTCTCCTGGCCTTTTGGTGACTAGTTGGTGATAAAAGTTTCTTGGACTTAGTTGCCTGAGTAGACTTTGAACCTTGATCCTCCTATCTTAGCCTCTTGAGTAGCTAGGATTACAGCCATGAGCCAAATGTTTGCCTTTTTAAAATAATGTTTTGTGTACTGAGAAAAAGGGTTTAAACATACAGTGTGTTGAGACTACTCACCAAGGTGGAAATGATTAATTTTCCTGACTAAAACCACAAAAGCATGATTCTTGATAACGTTGCCTTGGCAGCTATTTTGCACTACTTACAATAGCATGCTTTTATTAATTTTTAGTTTATTTGTTATTTTTTGACTTTTAAAAATTATTATTATAAAGGTCATGTACAGGGGTTACAGTTACATAAGTGAGGTAAAGAGAATATTTTGTTTTTGTTGGTTGTGGGGCTTGAACTCAGGGCCTGGATTCTATCTCTGAGTTTTTCTGCTCAAGGCTAGTGCTCCCCCACTTTGAGTTACAGCTCTAGTTCCAGTTTTCTGGTAGTTAATTGGAGATAAGAGTATCATGGACTTTTTGGCCTGGGCTGGCTTTGAACCATGATTCTCAGATCTTAGCCTCCTGAGTAGCTAGGATTACAGGTGTGAATGACCTCCTGGCTAGAGTTGATTTCTTTTTGGACAATGTTGCCCCTTCCCTTGCTCACTTCCAGTTTTTCCCTCCCATCCCCATTCAGAAGTTGTGCTGTTCACTTTTAACATGATGTCTAGTGAATGTCACTGCTACATTTGTTCATCCTATTTGCTATTTTTCTTTTTGTAGCAAAGACTGACTTGTATTTTCTTATTTGTGTCTTTATTTGAAACTGAGTCTTGTTTTAAAGGCTGGGCTGTCCTTTACTCACTATATAACCCAGTTTGGCCTTAAACTTACATTCCAGCTGCCTCAGCCTTTGAAGTGCTGGGATTACAGGTCTGCACCATCATCTCTGGCTATTATTACCTCATTTAACGTATCACCAATTGACTGATAATCTAGTTTTGCTTTTTGTTTTTGTTTTGAATTCAACTTATAAACTGTGAAGGGAACAAACATAGGTACTGCAACCATATCTCATTTAGTTGTCACCATTTTCTCATTGGTCCTTCAGTGCCTCATTGGTGGCCTTTGATCTTGGGGGAAACAAACCAATGGGTTTTCAGGGAGTTGACTGTTCCTTGCTTTCTTTCAGGAGGTATATGTTGAGATCTGAGAACTTATGTATTTGATTTTCCTTTTGTAACTTGGTCCAAAATACAGTGAAATCACTCTGCTCTTGTCCCTGCCCTTACATTGGTACTCCCTAGGTGTCAATCTCAGTTGTCATGCTTTTTGTCACTTCTGATGACAGTCAGTGGCTTTCTTTCTGTGTCCTGTAATGGTAGGCTGTGGTTTCCTTGTTGCCATGTGGGTTTGTCATACAAATACATAGTGTTCTGATAGCAAAAGCTGAGGCTCCAGCTTCTCTTGTCAGTGTCTGTATTCCAGTGTCTGTATTCCAAACATTCCAGCTTGACCCAGTTTAAGTATCTTCCTGCACAAACCTCTTTTCTTTTTTCTTTGTGCCAATACTGAGGCCTAAAGTCAGGACCTCATGCTCTCACTTGGCCTTTTCCACTCAAGGGTGGCACTCTACTAGTTGAGCCACACCTTCGTTTCCTGATTTTTTTTTTCTAATTAGTTGGCAATAAGAGTCTCATGGATTTGTCTGCCCAGGATGGCTGTGATTCTCACTTCCTGAATAGCGAGGATTATAGACATGAGCCATTGGGATCCAGCCATCATGTTTGGGACTCAAACTAGTTTTGGTTTCTAAGTCTCAGTCCCTAAATGATTTGTTGGAATGTAGATTATATGTCATAGAATAATTTTTGAAAGTTACTGTATTTTATAAACTATCACTTGCAAATATGAAAGTTTTGTATATGTTAAATTAAGTAATTTGAATCACATTTTAATGAACTAGAAAAACTTCAGTATAAACTGTATTTCTTTTTTTTACTATAATTGGTAATGGATTAATTTTTCTTTAAATGATTTAAAAATATACTTATTGAAACTCATGTTGTACATATAAAGTCTACAAGTTAATCATTTCTAGTATATTTGCAGCGGTTTGCCACTATCTCATGATTATTTTTTAGAACAAAAGATACTCTATATCCACTTTCAGTCATTCTGTATTTCCTTTCAACTCTCTCCATGCAATCCACAGGTAATCATTAATCTAATTTGTCTCTATAGATTTTCTTGTTCCAGGCATTTCATGTGAAAGAGACCATGTAGCATGGGGTCTTTCCTATTTTTTTTCACTTAACATGATTTATTTGAGGTTCATCCATGCCAAATAATATTCCATTATATAGATAGTGCTCATCTTACTTATCCAATCACCAGATGATAGGCATGTGGGTTATACTTCTTTTTTTCTTGTTTCTTTTTCTTTTTTCCAGTCTTGCGGCTTGAACTCAGGGACTGGGTGCTGTCCCTGAGTCTCTTTGTGCTTAAACTGGTGCTCTACAACTTGAACCATGGCGCCAATTGCAGTTTTTCCTGAGTAGTTTATTGAAGATAAGAGAGAGTCTCATGGACTTTCCTGACCAGGCTGGTTTTGAACTGCGATCCTCAGATGTCAGCCTCCTCAATAGCTAGGATTACAGGCATGAGCCACTGGTGCTTGGCTTGGGTTGTACTTCTTTTGGGCTATCTCTGTGTGCAAGTTTTTGATATAGACCTTTCTTTTTTTTTTTTGTCAGTTTTAGGGCTTGAACTTAGGGACTAGGTGCTGTCTCTTAGCTTTTTTGGTTCAAGGCTAGCACTCTACCACTTTGAGCAATAGTGCCACATCTGGTTTTCTGGTAGAGATCAGAGTCTCATAGACTTTGAACTGCAATTTTTAGATCTCAGCCTTCTGAGTAGCTAGAATTACACATGTGAGCCAGTAATGTCTGGCATAGGCCTTGGTATATACTTTCTGTTGACATTGCTGGGTTCTACAGTAACTCTATTCTTTATCTTTTGAGAACTTGCCAGACAGTTGCCCAAAGCAACTGCATCATTATCCATTGCCACGTGAAGTGCGTGAGGGAGCCAGCTTCTCAACTCTACTGCTACCACTCAGTGTCATCTGCCATTTGGTAGTGATGCGATTTTCATTTGCTTCATGGTTAATGCAGTTATAGTTACATCTTTTTAAGTGGATTTGACTTCTGGGAGTAGATTGTGATCTGTGTTTTCTGTTTTTTTTTTTTTTTTTTTTTTGTTTTTGTTTTTTTGCCAGTCCTGGGCTTGAACTCAGGGCCTGAACACTGTCCCTGGCTTCTTGTTGCTCAAGGCTAGCACTCTACCACTTGAGCCACCGCGCCACTTCTGGCCATTTTCTATATATGTGGTGCTGGGGAATCGAACCCAGGGCTTCATGTATACGAGGCAAGCACTCTTGCCACTAGGCCATAGTCCCAGCCCCATGCTCTGTGTTTTCTGAAGTAAATTGGACCTGTGCTAGTGCTCACATTTTTTCAAGTCTCCCCCTTTTAATTTTCTGGGTCTAGTACTGGGGCTTGAACTCAGGGCTGTGTGCTATCCCTTAGCTTTTTCACTCAGGGCTCTACCACTTGAGCCACAGCTCCACTTTAGGTTTTTTGGGTGGTTAATTGGAAAGAAGTGCCTCAAGCATTTACCTGCCTAGGCTGACTTCAAATCATGATCCTTGGCTTTCAAACCTCTTGAATGGCTAGGGTTATGGGTATGAGCCACTGGCACCTGCCTCTCTTCTTATTTTTATCCACTTGGACTGTCATATTTCATGCAACTTCTTCAAGCCTAGCCTTGAGCTAAGGGCATGGCTCAGTTTTAGAAGCAGGCCTTATTCACTGATAGAACCTTATGGGGGGCGGTGCCTACGTGTGTGGCTTCGAAAGCCCAGATGGGAGGAAGAGGGGCTTTAGGGAACTGGAGAAGCCAACTGGAGGGAAGAGTCAGACAGGTAAAGGGTCTAGAGGACTTAGAAAATAGAGTATCCTAGGATAGTCAAGGGATAGATGTGGGCTCGATTGGAAGTTGTTGGAACATATTAAGAGCATTGATTAAAGAATCAGCATGGCTCCAAATGAAACTGGCAGAGTGACTGTTGTGGTAACATAGAAGGGGCAATCACTGGCTACCACATCGGGGTTTCTGCGTTACCTAGGAGTCCTGTTTGCAATGCTATAAACAATACAAGATCACATGTTGTTTTTAAAGAACTTTGGTATTTTGTTGTGTTGAGATAGGATCCTATGGTTTCATCCAGGCTGCCTTGAGTTGTGATCATTCTGCCTTAGTCTCCCAAGTGCTGGGGTTATAAGTGTGCACTACCATACCCAGTTTGATGTCTTTTTTTTTTTTCTTCTCTCCTGTATGTGGGATTGAACTAGGACTTCGTACGTGCCAAGAAAACACTCTATTGCACTCACACCCTCAGTCATTTTCTGGGTTTTTATGATAGGGTTTCACTGCCTTTGCTCAGGCTGGCCTTGAGCTCTTGAAGTTTCTCCTGCTGAAAGTACAGGTATGCATCACATGTCTAGCATATTAATGTAAAAATATGGGATTCCTCCTAGACATCACAGGTGGCTATGTATTTACTCCGGGACTGTTCTAGATGTTAAGGACATTAGGATTCTAAGATCTATAGCTTTCCTGGCTCATTTTCCACCCTCTTAATCTATGTTATGTTTAACCACTTTTCTTTCTTATTCTCTCTCTCTCTCTCTCTGTCTCTCTCTGTCTGTCTGTCTTTCTCCCCTCAATCTCTTTCCTGTCCATTTGTTCATCTGTTCTTTCCGTTTCTTGCTTGTCCTGGGATTTGAACCCAGGTCTTGGGTGCCATCCTTGAGATTCTTTTTCTCAAGGACAGGTATGGTACTCAATCACTGGAGCCATAGCAGGACTTCCAGCCTTTTTTAGTTTAGTGGAGATAAGAGTCTCATGGATTATCCTTTCTAGGCTGGCTTTGAATCTCGATCTTCAGATCTCAGCTTCCTGAGTAGCTAGGAGTACAGGTGTGCACCAGTGCACATCTTTTTTTTTTTTTTTTTTTGGCCAGTCCTGGGCCTTGGACTCAGGGCCTGAGCACTGTCCCTGGCTTCTTCCCGCTCAAGGCTAGCACTCTGCCACTTGAGCCACAGCGCCGCTTCTGGCCGTTTTCTGTATATGTGGTGCTGGGGAATCGAACCTAGGGCCTCGTGTATCCGAGGCAGGCACTCTTGCCACTAGGCTATATCCCCAGCCCACCAGTGCACATCTTTAACCACTTTTCTTTGTTCTTGAATCAGCTGAGCCGGAATTGTGGCTATTGATCCTTCCTGAACCATCACATCTGGATGAGAGTCCTATAAGGTCTTAAGTGTCAACTTCAAGTTTACCTTAGCAACCCAGGATGTCTGGGGAAAACCTGTTGAATAATACTGACAACGACAATGACGACGATGATGATGATAGTGATGCAGTGTTCTAGAGAATTTGGGGGAAATAAGAATAGAGACTGTTGTCCACATAGGGAAGAGGGAAAGTTCATTATGGCAGCAGTATGGGTCGGTAGATGACATAGTTACTGCAAAGGGGCGTCCTAGGCTCACTGGAGATGTAACAGAATGGCCCAGCACTGGGTTAAATCTAGTTCCATGCCAACATTTGAGGCAGAACAGAAATGTTGGCAAGCTTTCTGGTGGAGGAGGAAACAGTGAAGATTCATCTGCTTCGCAATTTTTTTTTTTTTTGGCCAGTCTTGGGGCTTGGACTCAGGGCCTGAGCACTGTCCCTGGCTTCTTTTTGCTCAAGGCTAGCACTCTGCCACTTGAGCCACAGCGCCACTTCTGGCCATTTTCTGTATATGTGGTGCTGGGGAATTGAACCCAGGGCCTCATGTATACGAGGCAAGCACTCTTGCCACTAGGCCATATCCCCAGCCCTCTGCTTCGCAATTTGAAACATTGATGCACTGAAATGGTAGACAACTGTCTACTGGGTTTCTCAAGTAAATGGGTATAAGAGAGAAGTATCTTTTCAACTGGATACAACATTTTCCATCTAAGAAAATATTTCTCTTTGTATCATCAGATTTCAATTGCTATAAGACCGTACCCTGAAGTTCTTTGTTGTTGTTGTTGTGGAGCTTGAACTCAGAGCCTCCGTGCTGTATCTGAGCTCTTTTGCTCAAGGCTAGTGCTCTGTCACTATGAGCTACAGCGCCCCTTCTGGTTTTCTGGTGGCTAACTGGAGATAAGAGTCCAGTGGACTTTTTCCTTGGGCTGGCTTTGAACTGTGATCCTCAGATCTCAGCCTCCTGAGTAGTCAGGATTATGGGTATGAGCCACTTTGTAGCTTGGCTACAAAGTTTGAAAGAAAAGAGGTTTACTTTGGCTCATGATTCTAGAGACCAATGAATAGGGATTACATCTATTAATGTCTTTCTTGCTGGCAGATTTCCATGTGTTTCACATGGCAAGAGACCGGGGGTGCCTATATATCTTTTGTGTCCTCTGTGTTCGCACTCTCTCTCACTCTGTTTCAGTCTCTCTGTCCCTCCCTCCTCTCATCTATCCATCTATCCATCCAACCCTCTCTCCCCCTCGCTTCTTCCTCTCTCCCTTTCTCTCCTTTTCCCTTCTCTTTCTCCCCTCTTGTCATCGCTCTTTTTCTTCCCTCCCTCTCTTTTTCTCTCCTTCTCCTCACCTCTCTCCTTATAAAGGCATATAGATTCAATCATAGGAACCTCACTCTGATAAATGTATCTAATTCTAATCCCCCATAGCACCATTTCTAGGGTTCTGCCCCTAAACATGATCAGATTAGGTACTACCTCTTAGTACCTCACAATGGGGATTACTTCAACATGAATTTCAGGGGTACAGTCTGTGTTCAGACCTTAGTATCATAGAAATTGAGACTTTTGGTATATCCATGAATGGAGTCACATCTTTCACCATTTGCTTATGATACAGAGGAAGATATACTAGATTTCCTTTTTTTTTTTTTTTTGGCTGTTTCTAGGGCTTGAGCTCTGTGCCTAGGCGCACTATCCCTGAGCTTCTTTTGTTCAAGGGGAGTGCTCCAACCACTTGAGCCACAGTGCCACTTCTGGCTGTTTTGAGTAGTTCATTGGAGATAAGAGTCTCACAGAGTTTCCTACCTGGGCTGACTTTGAATCACAATCCTCCGATTTCATCCTCCTGCGTGGCTACTGTTACCAGCATGAGCCACAGGTGCATGGCTTTCCTTTTCATTTTTAAGGCCAGTTGAGCATGGTGTTGATTAGCCTGAAAGCATTTCAATTGGACTGTGCCTGTATTTAAATCATACATGGTAGGTAGCTTGTAGGCCTTTGAGCATATATTGTTTTTACATGAATGACTCTTAGAGTTGTGAGTGTTGGGAATGTCCTTTCTGTATTCTTTGAGGCCTACTTTACATTCCAGCCAGCTTCCCATCACCCAGAAAGCCTTTTGGTTGGGGAACACTAATTTTGATGGTACCCTAAGCAAAATGCAATTATGGAAATCTTTTGCCAAACACACATCTGTGCCAATGTTTGCCTTCATTAGTGTGCATAATCAGGGGTTTGCTTTAAACATTTCATGACCTTCCTGAGGAAATATGAAGTGGATAGGGCTCTGAGAGAGCTTTACTTTCTGACTACAGCAGAATGCAGGAAGTGAAGCTCAAGAGCCTGCGAGGTTTGGGAAGAATCATTTTTTGTAGATTGCTGGTCTGGTTAGAGAATCCAGGGCATGTGTCAGGGATGGTGTGCAAGCGTGCATGTGTGTGCATGCATGGGTAACTGTGCACATCTGTCCATGCTGTTTAATTCATAAGGGAAGTACAGTTAAGGAAATAGGAACAGATATTCTAAAGAAACAAGAGGGAAGAATGCAGTATTTCCACTTTTGAGACTTTTGAAGGATAAGGATGGAAATAATGAAGGAAAATGGCTTCACTCATTTATTTTTCCTTTTTTATCTTAGTATGCAGATTTGAAAGCATAGCTGAGAATTTTCTCCCATCCAAGTTCTAACCGGCTGAAACGGACTCAGCTTCTGAGATGAGGTTGGGCATGGCGATACGGCCGTGGCTGAGCTCTTTGCTGCTACTTTTACTTTATGGGGCATGTATCTGTCAATACGTATACAGAGAGATCAATGCATCTTGTAAAATCATAGATATTCATATATTTGATAAAATAATTATTCTTCCTTGTTGGTATTTAAAAGATTATGGTGGAAAGTTTCACAAAAGAAAGAAAAATATGTTCAGTAAGGTAAGCCAAGCTCAGAGAGACAAATGGCATGTTTTCTCTCATATGCGGAAGCTAGATCTAAAATACATTGGAGCACAATAAATTATATAGGTTTCCAAGGCTTTCATACAGAGTGAGACCAAAGAGAATACTCTTAGGAGAGGTACAGAAAAGCAGAATGCCTATGTACATCTGATCCTACAAAATAGTACTTATCAAAATGAACTCCAGGAAATGGAAACTAGAGGTTTCTTTTGCTGTTTTTGTTTTCTTTTCATTTTGTCCTGTTTGTTTATGTCTTTGAAAGTATGAGGGGAGGCACAGAAATGGAGTGACAAAGGGTAGACAAATGCAGCAATGGTACTTGCTAGATACTATGTTGAAAATGAAGTATATAACTTATAGGTGGAATGGGAGGGAAAAACTGGGAGAGAATGAGAGAAGGGATGACTGTTCACCCCACCTCAAACCCGAAACGTATTGTACCCGAGTTGTGTAACTGTAACCCCTCTGTACATCACCTTTATATAACAATTTTTTTAAAAGACAGAAAACTAATGAGAAAAAATTCTTCTTTGGTCACTTTTGAAATTCATGTAGATATTTTGAGATTTTCTCCTTTCTTCTTTGTTATATAAACCTGTAGACACATGGAATTATGTGCAGATACGTACCCAAATGCACTTACGGTTTTACACACAAGTGTCCACATTTTCCAGATATTGATAATTATGCTACATTAGTGTTTGTTAGAATGCTATTGATGATTTGAAATTATACATTTTTCCTGCTAAATGGTAAGTTTCTGGTATTTTATTTATCTGAATTGGAGGCTTCCTAGAAGCAAAGAACATAAAGAGGAAAGAGTCTAAATGAAAACTTCAAAAGCACTAAGTAGGCTGTGTGTGTGTGTGTGTGTGTGTGTGTGTGTATGTATGTGCATGTATGTGTACATTTATATGTATATCTGTGTAGAAAATATCAAGACAGTTCTCTTTCAAGGCAAAATGGGAAGGAATCCAAAACACTGGTTATAAA
The DNA here is from genome assembly GCF_023159225.1 of Perognathus longimembris pacificus. Taxonomy (NCBI): domain Eukaryota; kingdom Metazoa; phylum Chordata; class Mammalia; order Rodentia; family Heteromyidae; genus Perognathus; species Perognathus longimembris. The sequence continues at coordinate 8,599,827 of NC_063165.1, forward strand.
ATAAAGATCACATTTCTTCCTTCTTTCTGTTACCTGTTAAATTTCTGTCTGCTTTCCCTATAGTAAGCCTAGGCCAAACTCTGTTTTCTTTCTTTTCTTTCTTCCCTCCCTCCCTCCCTCCCTCCCTCCCTCCCTCCCTCCCTCCCTCCCTCCCTCCCTCCCTCCCTCTTCCTCCTTCCTTCCTTCCTTCCTTCCTTCCTTCCTTCCTTCCTTCCTTCCTTCCTTCCTTCCTTCCTTCCTTTCCCAGTCCTGGGGCTTGAGACTCAGGGCCTGAGCACTGTCTCTGGCTCTGGCTTCTTTTTACTCAAGGCTAGCACTCTGCCAACTTGAGCCATAGCCCCACTTCTGGCCTTTTCTATATATGTGGTCCTGAGGAATTGAACCTAGGGCTTCATGTATATGGACAAGTACTCTTGCCAGTAGGCCATATTCCCAGCCCCAAACTCTATTCTTAATGGTTGAAAATAAATTTCTAATCTTTTTTTTCCCTAAGGGAGCACAATTGTATTTTAAATGGTTTAATGGGCAATAACCAATATTTATTTCTTAGACATGCATATAGTTGAAATATGCGTTGACTTGGTTGTAGCTCTGAGACCTGGAAATGTGGAGTAAATGACTTCTGGGAAGCCAGCCCTGTCCCATGTTGCTTTGGGAAAATTCATCTTGCTGAGAACCTGATGTTTTCCTTCCAGGTTCTCAGCAGGAAGACAACTCTGAATGATGAGCTTCTTAGCAGGATGGAGTGATGCCTGGGAACAGGTATTGGCAGCCTGGCTCGGGTTACACAGCCCCTTCTGTCCATGTCTCTTGGCAGTTGAGAGAGGGGTATTAGACCTTTGGGTGGAGGACAGTTGTGGGGGAGTGTCAGACCTTTTGATTCCAGGGTCTGTCATCGAGTGAGGCTCCTCATCTTCCCCGTCCCAGTGTTGTCCAAGGAGAGAGCTCCACTGGGCACCAAAGCGCATGTGCACAAGTATTCTGTGTACACAGGTAGGAGATGGGACAGAGCCAAGAGGCATTTTGAGAAGAGACGGTGAAAACTGAGGGAGGAAGGAAAACTAGTCTGTTCTAATACACAGTTTTGATCATCTGCTACCTCTTTCTGCCACTGTGGTGAAATACTTTTGATAAACAGCATAAGAGGAGGCGATGTTTATTATTTTAGCTCACAGTGGGAGTCCCATTACCTTTGGGTCTGTGGAGAGGCAGCACAGGTTAAATTTCTGTATTTCTAGTTCCTTCTGCCCATTAAATTTCTTCTCAAAGTCAGCGTTTTTTCCCCAAATGGACTCATTACTGTTCTTCTCATCTCTAGTACTCTTGATCAAAAAAAAAAAAAAAAAAAAAAAAAGAAAAGAACAGAAAAGAAAAATTGTTTAGATCTTGAGAGGGATGAATCCCATTCAAACAGAGACATTCTAGATTTGGTGGCTTTGGTCAACATGAAGCATGTGGAAGAAAGCTTTTTCTTCCAGGAGAGTTGATATTCATGGTGGTTCCTTGCTTGAGAGGGTGGTGAGGAGAAACTGGAGGAGGGCAGTAATAACCAGAAACAGTTGTAGGGACAAAGAAAGGGACTTCACTTTGAAAGTGGAGAGAAGTAGAATACTTATGTAGACATAAATTGTATCATTTTCTTACATTTAAATTAAACTTAAATTTCTGCATCTCTAGTTCTTTCTGTCCATTCTATTTCACCTCACAAATCAACAGTCATTCCAACTGAAATCATTACTTTTTATCTTATCTCTAATATGCTTGATCAAAAAAGAAAAGCAAAAAAAAAAAAGATCGAAAATAGTTTGCTTTTCTTTCCTTATTCTCTTCTGCTCTGCACCATAATACTTGGTGTTTTTTTTATAGTACTTGCCACATTTTAGATACTTAAGAGATGTTTGTTGCAAATGTGAAATAAGATACTTTCGAATCTTGAATACCATTTGATTTGTAGCATCTCCAGCTACTTCTTTTCTGAAGTCTAATCCTTCTTTCATTGTTCATCGCTTTCCTATCCTTGTGCTAGTTTCAGTTTAGATTTCTGTCTGGCCTTATCCAACTGATTCTATGTCCTGCCTTCTACCACTCTGTGGTTCACAAGTTCTGGCTAAGCAAGGTTATTCTGTATGGCTCTAAAGTCTTTCTCTTTCTTGCAGCTGTGGTGAGCAATTCATTTCTATCCCATGCACTTATCAGCTTTTTGTGAGAAAGCCCCTGGTCACCAGTCCATGAGGCGTTTCCCAAGTCTAGTTTTTAGTGGATAGCTTTCTTAGCATCTGTCTCTACCAGGTCATTGTGCTGGTGCATGGAGATCTTGGATGGCACAGTCAGATGAGGTCTTACTGCTTTTTTTCATGGGAGGAGGGAGTGCTGACTCAGTAACTGGAAATGACAAGAAAATGAATGAGATGTGCCACTCATGAAGTTGATTAAAAAGAAAATAATACTCCACTGGGAAGCTGAGACCATCATTTGGACTCCATAATCATGGATTGCCCTAAGGTTGATTTCATTTTTCTTTTTAAAAAAATTATTATAATTATATAATTATTTTTTCTCTATGTACATATTCAAGGATAGTTTATAACCTACATTTACATAGAAGGGTTCTGCAAATATGGCCCTAAGAACTCCCTTTGAATCAGCCGTGTTGAAGGAGAGACTGAATCAGAGCAGGCACATCCAAAAGAGTCTCAGAGAACCTCAGTTGTGAGAAGGGCTTACCTGTCCTTACCTGTCCTTACCTGGGTGTCTTCTTGCCTGATGAGAAACGAGGAACCAGGGCTCACTGCCAGGAGATCTTAGTAACAGTCAGACCAGCCAGTAAAACAGGAATACCAAGGACCTGGGTGGTTCAACCCTTGGATTCTTTTCCATGTTAAAAAGCTTGTCTTTTTCGGGAGAAATACTGCTCTTGTTTCCCTTGTCACACTGGGAGAAAAATATTTTGAAGGAACTAAACACATGCAGGAACAAATTGTCATCCAGTAACTCTGGGATATGTATGGGAGCTGTCACTACTCTGTCTCACATTACACACGCCTCCCCAGTCCTCCTTCCAGGGGCCCCTTGAAAAATGGGTGGGCGAATTCCTGATCTTCCCTTGGCATGATCTCCTCTAGTGAGGAGGGCGACACTGGGTGAGTTCTGGGCCCCTTCCTGCCTTGGTGTTCTGGGAGCCTGTGGGACCAGACAGGAGCCAGTCCTGTGCTTCACTGATAAGGGGAATTGGCAGAATTGGCCAGAGGTCTTCAAGCCAAATAAACTGCGGAAACTCTGGGGTTTTCTTTTGCACTGTGTTGCCCCCACATGTGTTTCCAATCATTGCTTTGTGTAATATAAACGAACCCTCTCCAAGTGCTTGTACTGAAGTTGTTGTCAGGAACTTCTGGTTAGTGGTCACCAAAACAAATCTCTGGTAGTCTGGCTTGATAGGGAGCACATTCATTCCACAGTTTGACCCTGGTGTTGGCACTGAATTATTGCTCTGGAGACCCCGACTCAGATAGCCACAAACTCTGAGGCTGCCAAGGTCAACGAGCGTAGGGGTTGGCGCGGAGACGGCAGGCCCTGTTTCATGGCTGCTCGCTCCAGCCCAGCCCTGCCAGAACTTTCTTTCTCTCTCTTTCTTCAGGAAAAGTCGGAAATCCTAATTTTGATGTGAAGTCTTATTTTTAAATGTTGGATGAAAACAGAAATAACATTTTTTTTAAAGCAGTCCACAGTCCAAACAAAATATGTCTGCAGGCCACACACCCTCAGGCCACCCAGAGGTACTTTCTGGGCGTGCAGACCACAGAATTTCTCGTACATTCTGGTTTATTTATCATTAGTTAAAAAAAAATCTGTTCTATGGACAATTTTAAACATGTATTAGTCAAGAGAATAGTATAATAGGTAGACACCCCCTCCCCCTGCAAACTCTTACATGATCTATCCCAGCTTTGTGGCCAATCTGGTCACACACACACACACACACATACACACGCACACACACGCACACACACACGATTGTTGTTTTGATGCATATCACTATGCTGTGTCATTTTACCTGCAAATATGTTAGTATACATTACTAAAAGTGTAACTCTTTGGTACTGAACATCTAGTTGGTTTTCAAAGTTACCTTCACTTCATAATTTTTTTAACAGCTCATCATTTTAAATCATGATCCAGGAAACATGTGTACATTGTGTCTTATCTATTTGGCTGCTGTAACAAAACCCTATAAATCAGGTAGATTAGAAACAACAGAAATGGCCCAGTGGTTCATGCCTGTAATTCTAGCTACCAGAAGGCTGAGATCTGAGAATTACAGTTCGAAGTTATTCCAGGAAGAAAAGTCCATGAGACTGATCTCCAGTTATCCAGCAAAAAGCCAGAAGTGAGAGGTGGTTTGATTGGTAGATTACTAGCCTTGAGGGGAAGAAACCAAAGAGAGCTCCAAGGCTTGTAATTTAAGTCCCAGTGCTGGCACCAAACAACCAACCTTGCCCCCAAGAGAAAATATCACCCCCCAAAAAACCCCCCACAAATATTTCTCATAGGTCTGAGGGCTAGCAGTCAGGTTTACCTTTTGAAAATGCCCACATCCTGTTTCCCAGATGGCTGTCTTTTACCAACAGCCATTGTGTGACATAAGGACAAGTTATCTTTCCCTGTCCCCTTTTTAAAAGGACATTAACCACTTCACCAAGACTCTTCTTCCTAATTCTATTGCTTTGGCTGTTAGGATTACACAATACTGATGTGTGGGGATGAGGTGGAGCCTGGAACCATTGCAATGGACCCCTTCAGTCTCATATCAGCTCCTTGTTGCTGTGGTTTGTGTGTCCCAGAATCCGTGTGGTGGAACAGTCACCACCAGAGCAGCCATGTTGAGAGATGGGGTGCTTAGGTGACCTCATGAATGGATTCATGCTGTTTATCTGCAGAGTAGATGTCTGACAAAATGTTCCCATCCCTTACCCTGTTGTGTGGGGGTAGAGGGAGAAAAAGGGGAGGGTTGTATCAAGAAGACCCTCACCAGATGCAGGCCTTCGCTTGACCCTGGACTTCGTGGCTTCCTGAACTGTGAGAAAATGAACCTGTTTTCTTTATAAAGTCCCCAGTCTGTGGTATTCTGTTATAGCAAAAGGTTAAGCTCTCTCCTCTCTGTTCTATTTTTCTTCATACCTTTTTATGTTGTTATCGAAAAGTCCAAATCTTTTGTTTTTTAAAGTTTACCACATTCTTGTTTTTGGTGGTATTTGTTCAAGACTTGCATAAAGTTAAGTATCTTTAGTTTTGTAGCACAGGAGTGTCAGAGATTTGACCAGTCTTGTTTTCTTTCAGTTCCCAGGGGAAGTGGCTTATGCGATGGCTTCCACCCTTGCTCAGTTTTTCTCCTAATAACATGTCATTAGTCAATATGTGCCTAATATTTTCTTTTCCTTTCCAGTTAAAAATATACTGAAGATGACCACATTTAAGATGTCATCAGCCTGCACTGGTTTTTGGGATCTGTTTATGAACCTGTTGGCAGCTTAGATACTTTCTTGAAGCCTTTCTCTATGTTGTGATGTGAAATTTTGGTTGCTATATTTAGCTTTTCGTGTTCCTGGCAGTAAATATGAAGGCTTCATATTAATTTTGGATCAGAATAATTTGGGCTTAAAATCAAGGCACACTGTGGCACTCTAATTAAAAATATGATGCGTGCAGCCCAGCCAGCTCTAATGAATAATTTGTTGAGCTGCAAACAGTAGCAAATTGCAGAAATGATTCACCTGGATTTTTGGCAAGATTATTTGGAATACTTAAAATCAATTATTTTGAAAATTTGAAGCCCTTTTAATAAACAAAATAGGAAGACAGTAATTTATTGTGTTTTCCCTTTAGATCTTTCATGAGGTTAAAATACTGGTGAGCTTAAATTATTAAGATACCTTTTGAGTTGGCTACAGGTTTTTTTCTAGAGAAAGTATTTCCAACTTAATTGGTGAACTATGAGGTTTTGCATGAAATTTCCAATACTACTGAGAACCCTTCCATGAAAATTTAGAGTCTGGCTCTTTGGGTTTCAGAGAAACAGTTCATTGAACATAACCATCTGATACTGGTCTTAAGAGTCTTTTTAGCAGTCTAGAGTTTTAGAGTCTTTTTAGCAGTTTAGAGAAGAGAAAAAATAATAGTATAATATCTAACTGGGAACGGGTGACTCACATCTGTATCCTAATTACTCAGGAGACTGAGATCTGAGGATCGTGGTTCAAAGCCAGCCCAAGAAAGACCATGAGACTCTTTATCTCCAGTTAACCAGCAAAAAGCTGGAAGTGGAGGTGTTGCTCAAGTCAGTCTTGCGCAAAAATGCCAAGGAAAAGTAGGTGCCCCGAGTTCAAGCCTCCCAATACTGGCACACACACACAAAAATAGTATTGGCATCATAAGTCCCAATAAGATGTCATTTGATGTTACAATATAATGATATAACTTGTGAGGGAAGTACCATCACATAAAGTCACATGTGTAAACAGTATGAACAGTAAGCTGATCTATGGTTGTAATACAATAAATGTTGCAAATACTCAACCAGAGGAGAAATAGAGTGTTCTGCCTTACTTGATAAACTCATGGATTTCTCTTGGTTCTCTACTACTCAGTCCTAGGCCAAATGCACAAGGCCCATCAGATTTTCTGGGCTTTTAGTTAAAAAAACAACAACAACAAAAAACATTCTTGCCAAATGTAGTAGATGAATAAATTTTGTTTGAAGACCAAGCTATTCAGGCTTAGTTGCTATGGAGATTTCTTCTCAGAGTGAAAGAATACAAAACCATTTAAAGTGGATCACCAGTGAAACTGAAATGTTATTTGGTCTGGCTGTCTAGGTGCTTCTAGACTTACTGTTGATGAGGAATCTAAGCCTTATGTGCAACTTGACTTGAGATAAGCATAGACTTATTGATGGATTAGGTAGTGAAAGGCGATGCTTGGCATGCTTCTGTTTGTGTTTCATTTGCTGTTCCTCTTTAGGACAGAAATACTGCCCAGTTGCTTTCTGAGTGCTAAGATGGGTGAGGAGTGAGATGAAACAGGCTGAGTTCCATTGTGGGTGTCCTCCATTCCTTTCTCCTTTCCTTCTGATTTTCTTACTTGCTTGCCTGCCTGCCTATTTTCCTGCCCTGCATTATAGTTAGATTTCCGGAGCCTTGTTCTAGAATTTACCCAAATTTGAGTACTCAAGAATCATTTTTATACTGATGCTCATGTGGTTGTGAAAATGATAGGAGATTAAAAATTTAATGTTCATGAAGATTGGTTTATGGGAACAGAATCATACTTGCTCATTTGCTTGCTGATTATGGTTGCATTTACATTATATCAACTGTGGCGGTAGTCACAACACAGAGTGTATGGCCCTTAAAGCCATAACTATAAAAAGTCAGTCTACATTTATGGTGGTGACGTTGTATCCTTTGCCCTTCCTCTTTCATTACCTACTTAGTTGTAATTGCCACTATTACCTTTATTCATCCACCATTCATCTGTCACCCACACCTGTCTACCTAGCATGCATCCATCTGTCCATACATTATCCATCCATCCATTCATCCATCCATCCATCCATCTGTATATCCATTTTCCATCCATCCATCCATCTACCATCCATGCATCCATCCACCCATCCATCCACCCACCCATCCATCCATCCATCCATCCATGCATCCATCCATCCATCTATATACCCACCCACCCTCCCACCCATCTTATGTTTTCTGGTCCTGGTGACATGAGAGATTCTGCAGAGGCTTGAGTGCACGAGTGGTTATAAAGCGGAGGCCTTTGAAGCACTTCTCATATGCTCACAATTTGAGAGAAATGGAGTCCCATTCACTAAACTACAATTGAACTCTTGACAAACTGTTTTATTTTTAAATGACCCTTTAGTTAACAAATTTATTTCACCTGGAGACTTTCGTTTTTTTGGTGGCCCATAGAAAGGGAAAGCGATGCTGTATGGCGGACTGTGATAATTCTCTAGACACTGACAATACTGGGAAGTTCACCTCAGAGTTACTTGAGAAAGCTTTGGCTAGTGCATGCATTTTTGCCTTTGTGGAAAATTCTGAAATGACATACTTTATTACCGAGATAGTGGAGAGATGTCAACATAAGTGACTTAGACAGGTGTATGAGTTCAGCAGTTATCATGTTTTGTCATACTTTCTGTTCTTGGTGGTTATTTCTGGAAACTGAATACTACTGATATCTCTTTAAGTAAAAATTTTCAGCAAATCTACAGGAAGAAGGTTTTTCTCCCCCTGTGGTTCTGTTGCATGTCTTGTGGTTTCAGAGTTACTTCCTTTGGTTGCTCCAAGCAACCATAGTTTCCTCAGAATTAGAAAGCTTTCTTTGGAAGAACTCTAAGATTGTAATCTGAATGTTGGCAAGACATACCTAGCCACTGATCCATTAAAAAACAAAATTGGGGAGGGTGGGCATTCTCACAGAAGAGAGAAAAATATGTGATGTTGCTCTTGTGAGCATTTAGCATTTCACAGCTGTTTCCCAGTGAATCTGATTAGTTTTCCTCAGGTCACCCTGCCAAATTGGAGGTATCAGCAGGTCTAGTTCACTATCCTCAGTTAAAAGAAAAAATCCCGCCGAAGTCTCTGATTTGCTAGTATGGACCATTGACCCACCGCTGGACCAATGACTGTGTCCAGAGGCTTGAGGCTCGGCAGTGATGATATGATCATCATTGTGGCTAAGGTTATAGAAGAAGATAGAACATAGATGTGTGCAGAGAAAAACAATTTCAGATAAAAGGGGTAAGACTTTATTTGGGGGAGGGGTCGTTGATAGCAGGGAATAATTTTTTCAACGCTGGTTGAATTTTCACATGGGCTTTTATGAACTCTTACTAGATTGTGAAACATATCACCTGTCCAGAGACTGTACCTGGTACCTAACAGGTGAAGTGATGATCACTGGCTTTACATTGGAACTGTAACACCCCTCAAGCCTCCCTCTCATACTTGGGGTCACAGTCTCCTATTTCCCTCCTCTAGCAAACAAAATTGACTTGACTTCTCTGGAATCCTCTTTTTGCTTTTCTCTGTACATTTGCCATGAGTGTGGATGCGGAAGCACTGGAGTTTTTGAACTGTGAATGAACGGAATCTACTTTATGATGTGTACGGAGTATGGCTTTATTTCCTTAACTGTTGTGGGAGGGGAGTGAAAGTCCGTCATCTCTCTCCCTCCAGTGTGGCTCTAGTCTGTCCATTTTCATTATTACTTGGTTTCGTTGTATATAGACGATCACTATGCAATACAGCCTATGCTGATGAGCATTGGCTGCAGTGATGAACGTAGCAGTGAATGTTTTGGATACATTCCTTATACTCCAGTGCTTACATTTTTTTGGGGGTTACATCTTTCAGAATGGAGTTGCTGGTTCTTTATCTTGGACCAATCAAGCCATTGACCTAGTTACACTCCACCTGCTTGTGTAAGGATGTTTCCGTGCACTTCATGCCCTTCAGGAAACCTTGGTGTCATTGATTATTGCAATTCTAGCTTTTCTGTTAAAAAGTGGATTTTCAGTTCTAATTTATAGTTTCTTGATAAGATGTATTGGCTACTTAAATTTTGTGAACTGCTTGCTCAAATCACTTGTTCTTTTTAATTTAGAAGTAGGTCTTGTCCTTCTTGATGTGTGGGGCTGTGTATGTGTTTGAACATTTTCTGGTTATTATTCCACTGCTGGCTCATGAGATGGGGAAGTGTTATCCCAAATGTGACCAGAAGTTTTAGTTCATTTGGCTCTTATGTTCTGTTTAAAAATCTCTTCCTTACTCAAGGTTCCTCATAGTTACTTTATGTTTCAAAATCTTACACACACACACAGAGAGAGAATAGTGTCTCAAAGGTAGATAGTCAGAAAGACAGATAGATGGAGAGAAGGAAGGAGAGAGCTTCATCCCTTATCAGGTAATATATGCCATAGGGATTAGAATGTTTTAATGTTTTGTTTTACTCAGCATTCATTTTTATGATATAGTTAAATTTTTTTCTTTCCCCTACAACTCCTATTAAACATATTTGATCTCTATCTGACTCAGATTCCCTTTATTTCTTCTGACAGGGAATTGCAGGGTGGCCGTGATTTTTCTCACACGTAGAAGGCATTAGTTCACTAGCTCTGGCTTCTGCTCCTGTTTAGAAGCTGGCTGTCTGCCTAGTTGTTTCATCTTTGTAGATTGTCTATCTTGTTTTGATTTAAAAAAAATTTTTTTTTGGCTTCTCTGTCTGTACTGTGACACATATAAAATTTTAACTTTCTCTGCTTGGAGTTTGTAGGACTTCGCGAGTACTGTCATGTGCCTTTTGTGTATTTGGGCATAGGTCCAACTTTTGTTTCTTCTACCCAATTCTTTTTTTTTTTTCTTTTGGATATTAGACTGTTTCTTTATCTGCCATGACTCTTGAATTCTCTTTTTGTTTATCTTTCATGTTTTTTTTTCCTTTTCTATGTGCCTCATTCGGCCATTCTACTGTTGTGAAAAGCCAACACGGTTTCTTCCAATCAATACTTCTATTTTTAGGCTCTGCTATGTGCTGGGCCCTGTTCTAGAACTTGGGATATTTTCAGTGATCAGAAGACACAAAAGATCTTCATCATCATGAATTACCATTAAACATTAACTATTGTTTGTTGGGGCTGCATGTAGAGGCACACATCTTTAATCTTAGATACTCAAGAAGTAGAGATTGGGAGGATAATGGTTCAAGGTTAGTCTGGGCTGGATGTGGTGGCATGCCTGTAGTTCCTGTTAAGTATAGGTAGGATGGTTGTAATCTGAGGCTGGCCTGGGCAAAAATATGAGATCCTTTCTGAAAAGCAGCTATGGTAAAAAAGGACTAGAAGCATCTCTCTAGTCATAGAGTACCTACCCTATATTAATTAGGGTCTGAGTTCAAGCCCCATTGTGACTAAAAAGTTGTTTGTTAGTGGTAACTATTGTTTTTTTTCTTTTGCATTATCTCATTAACTTTAACCTAGTAGTATGTAGTCTACGAGAAGGTGGTAAGTGCTGTTAAACGTGACAGAGGTGAGCTGTTCGGGTGAGTGGGTGCCTTTGTGGGATAGTGGGGTGAGGTACAATTATGTGATGCTACCATTTGGATTCAGTCTACACGTCTATAGGGATGTTCTGCAGTGAGGGAATAGTTCAGGAAGCATTATGGAGGCCACGTGTGGCTTCAGTGGCATGAGCATCGGAGAAGGAGTGAGTTGGCCGGAGGGCTACAGGCTGTGTTCGCCTGAGGGACTCTGAGTTTAGCTCTTTCCCTTGATCAGCTGGGATCTACTTTTCACTTTACGAGGACTCCTCTTGCTGCTGGGGCAGAGTGGGCTGTGCAGAGGCGAGCAGACTGGGGACACTTGCGAGGAAGCTTTGCTGTAACCCTGCAGAGAACCGAGTCAGGGCTTGGTGGCAACAGCCGAGGTAGAAGGAAGGGATTTGATTTGCACATACTTGGAAAGAGAATGCGGCAGTATTTTCTGACTAATTCAGTGTGGGTTGTGAAAGAAAGGGAAGCCAAAGCAGCTCTTCTCAGTGTGGCTGAATAATTGGGAGGGTTGGGTGGTCCTCAATTGAGCTGGAATCTTGTCTGGAGATGTGCAGAGGGAAGCAACAGCACAGAGTCTGGTGTTTGAGTGTGGTGCCCTGGAGGAGAGGCACTGGCCTGAGACACACGGAGAGCTGTTAGCATGTGTGTGGTATTCCATCATGTGACTGACTGAGGTCCTCCTGGGGTAGGCTGAATGATACCAGAAACAGGACAGGAAGGTGGCATTCGGTAGAAGATCTTTCTTCAGAGTCAGTGTCTTGAAGGAAGAGGAAGGAAGCAGGTGTGGTCAGAGAAGTCAAGCCAGGTTGTAGCATACCTGGTCTGGGAGCTATGGAGTGGATAGCCTACCATCATAGTTTCCCATGAAGGCTGCAATCTCTCCCTTGCACAGTCACCTGCTGGGTTGTGTCCTGGGATGCTGTTACTAGTAGCTAAGACAGACCGAGCAGCTGAGAGCTGGAGGCTGCCTTCTGGTCTGAGTCCTCATGTTGGACAGCTAGGTCTTTCACGAACTGCCAGCTGGTCAGCAGATCTGTGTTTCCTATACTGTAGCTCTGAGTGAGGCTAGAAAAGGAAGTCTGTCTCTATCAAGCTCCAACTTAAGAGATTGGGAAGAAGAGAAAGGAACAAGCTAAGACTACTGGGAAGGTACAAAATGTCATAAGAATTATGGTGTCTCCGAAGATGAGAGCAGAAATGATTCCAAGGCCAGACACTAGTGGCTCACACTAGTAATCTTAGCTACTCTGGAGGCTGAGATCTGGAGATCAATGTTTGAAACCAGCCTGGGCAGGCAAATCCAAGAGACTCTTCTCTTCAATTTTAACCAGCAAGAATGCTAGAAGTGGAGATATGTCTCAAATGGTAGAGTGCCAACTTTGAGTAAAAAAGCCAAGCTAGAGCACAAGGCCCTGAATTCAAGCCCCATTACAGACACATAGATACACAAGAACAATTTTTATAAGTTGGAAGTCCTAGGTATGTTCACATTATTGGGATTGTGCAGATTTTCCCTCTTTGTCTCTAGTTTTCTCTTTTCTGTTTGATGGTTCAGATGGAAGTGGCAAAGGACTTTTCCTTGTGGATCGGGAGAAGAAGAGTACACATGAAATATACTAGAAGAAAATACATACCATGTTTATACAGGAAAAAAAGCATAAAATAAGAAAGCAGGAAAAGAAATGGCGCAGGGCTGAGGGGCATAGATGGTAGTGTAAGGGAACTGCTGGGAGTTCCTCACTAAGAAGATGATGTTGAATGAAGATCTCTAGTGTAAGGTCACATGTCTGTGCAGGGTGGAAACAAGTCTACCTGAGAGCTAGAATGTGTTGGCAGCATTTTCCTATGAAAACAAAACCCCATCTGAATCCTAACGGCCAAGAATATTGTTTTATAGTTATTGCAGTGGAACGAGTCAATAGTTTCTGTGTTTGTGCCCCACCATGTGTCTGCTAGACTGGAAGCAGGTAGTTCATTAACAGTGATATTGTGTGTGTGTGTGTGTGTGTGTGTGTGTGTGTGTAGGGGGGAAAGCAGCAGTGGCTTGTGGGTGTTTCTATAGGAGGCTGCTGGTCCCAGGCCAACTGACCTGACTCATTTTTGCAATGGAAAGTTACGTAGGTAAGGAATTACAGCTGTTCTTGAGGGCTGAGTTCATCCATGGCCAGAAAAAGAACAAAGGCTCCTAGGGTGCCTGGTGTGGGGAGCGGTGAGAGAAGTCTGAATCATAAGCCCAAGGTTGTGTTGACTTGTGGGAGCTGAGAAAGTAAAAGTCACAGATGGCTTATCTTCATCCCAGCCCGCATACAAGGGATTCTCAGGTTGACAGATTGTCTCCATTGTAGTCCAATGGTGAGAAATTCCTTTTCTCAGAAATTAGGCATCCAAGAGAGATGGCTGAGCTTTAGTGGTTGGGGGGATAGGCTGAGGTGTCTGAGCCTGCCCCGCAGCAGCAGCAGCAGCAGCAGGCGTGTGTGAGTCCTGGCACCTGTGCCAGAGGCAGTGCGTCACCCCCATGAGTCACCACCTGGTTTCACTGGGAAGCTTGAGAGAGCATGGGGTGGTTGAGTTGTGAGCAAGATGCTGCTCATTATGTATTTCTTTTGATTATGAAACAACACTTGAGAGAAGAGGTGTAAATAGGTCAGTATAAAATATCCACCACATGGTCCATTATCTCCATCCAGACCTTGAACTTGTTTCTTAGGGGAGAATTTGATTGTGTGTGAACTGGCCAGTGAACATGTTTACAAACGTCCCACGCATGCAGTATGCATATTCTTTGCCTGTTATTCAACTCCATTTGCTCTGGTTTGATACTTGTTCACTCATCTTTCTCAGGCCCACTTGTGCTTAACTTCCAGGAACACATGATGAAGTTTAAACTACATTGTCTGCCTGCTACCTTTGACCTTGAGACGGGGCTGTAGCCCCAAGGAATAACAGGTTTGGGATTCATGCTGAATGATCTGACTGTGATCCCAGAACTGAGGGTAATAATAACAAAAGGGGATGGTTTTCAGAATGAAAACAAATAAACGTATTGAATGGGAGGGAACTGATAGCCATATGATGACCAGATGGGATTTCACATGGGAGTGGAAGCAGTTGAGAGTTCCACACCTGTCTTCTACCTTTGAGTGAACTATTGTGTGCCTCCGTCTTCTTTATCTGTGCAATGGATTTAGCTAACAGTACTACCTTGTCAAGCTCCTCAAATGAATGAGCAGTCCCCAGCCTAAAGTTTTTTCTTTCCAGAGAAAGTGGTCAGGAAACCCATGACTCTTTGTCATTTAAGTTGTCCTCAGACAGCTTCAGTGGGAAATGACATTATGAGGGACCCAGGCTTTGTAGGGATGAAGTGATAAGCTGGTGAGAAGAAAAGGCATTCTTGTCTGGTCCAGAACTCTCCTTAGGCCCTTGCCACCCTCGCCTGGATCCTTGCACTGGGAAAACTGTTAGCGTACCCACGGTTTCAATTGATAGCATTGGTTTTCGATTCATTTCTTCTGGACTCGTTTTTGACCCTCTCTGGTCTCCCAAGCTGCTTTGAAAGGCGAGGTTGGGTGGGTTGGTGGGAACAGACCCACAGACCCGGGGAGACACAGTGCTAACACCTGGCACAGGGCGTGCCTTTGTTTTATCTTCATAATTTGGAATGATTTAATTTGATAGTTTAGATAATCCTATTTCATCTTATGATCAGAGAAAATCAGTCTTCTTGGGTGTGTGGTGAAGATGGTGGTGACATTTTAAGGCATGGTTTAATGCTCGTAGATTACAGGTGTGATTACTTTTGTTTTTAAGCAACTGTGTTTTCTAAAGCTACCTTCATTCAAGCCAAATGGTTGGGTCTTCTTTTGAGTCTTTAGAAAAAAAAATGTGGTGAAATCTACTTAATATAAATTGGTGACACTTGAAATCTGTTGCAGTGTGTGCTTCAGTGGCTCTTACTACATTTGTATTGTTGTACAATCAGGCCCGCTGTCTGCGCCTGTACTTTTCATGTAAGTGGACCCATCAATATTTATTCTCTTGTATCTGGGTTATTTTGCTCAGCATAATTCTTTTAAAGGTTCATTCACATAGTAGTATTCTTTAAGTTCTCCCCCTCCCCCTCCTCCTCCTCCTCCTCCTCCCCTCCTCCTCCTCCTCCTCCTCCTCCTCTCTTCCTCCTTCCTCTCCTCCTCCTCCCCCTCCCCCTCCCCCTCCCCCTCCCCCTCCCCCTCCCCCTCCTTCTCCCCCTCCTTCTCCCCCTCGTCCTCTTCTGCTTCATCTCTTCCATTTCCTCCTTCCCCTTCTTCTTTGTCTTCTTCATCTTCCTCTTTTTCTTGTACTGGTGTTTGGTTTCAAGGCTTCTGGTACCTCTTGAGCCAATTTTGCTTTGGTAATTTTTCCAAATAGGGTCTCACCTTTTGCCTGGGTAGGCCTGGACCACAACCTTCCTATTCTGCTTTCTAGTAGCTGAGATGATAGAGGTGTACCACCACACTCAGCTTTTTTTGTTGTTGAGATGTGAGACTCAAAAACTATTCCTTGGGTTAACCTTGAACTTATTCCTCCCGATATTAGCCTCTTTTGAATATCTAGGACTACAGATCTGAGTCACGTTGTTCAGTTCTTCATTCCTTGTAATGACTGAATCATATTCTACTTGCATGGGTAGACATTATTTTGTTTATCCTTTCTTTTGACAGTGGGCATCTGGATTGGTTGCAACTTTTGGCTCTTGTATATAATGCCACCAGGAATATTCATGTATCTGAGAAAATGATGATGTTTTACAGAATGAATAAGGACATGTTTTCATTCTAAGTCCAGTGGGAGGTTGCAGGGAACTCCTTGCCTTTATCCGGGTTGTTATGGCAACCCAGTTGATGGGCGTGACTGTCCCCTGTCCCTGGCTTCCCCTGAGGTCTGGCGGGCCTGCCTCAGCAGTGTGTGGGAGGGTGCTGGCTGCCGGTGAGTCACCTGGCCCCCAGCCATACTGATGTGACAGTGTCCCAGGTCTCTGAGCCTTCTGCTTGCTTTTTGGTTGGAGCCAAGAAATTTCCCATGTACTCACTTTACTATGATTCATTTATTAGTTTTGAATGAGCTCAATGAATTTTATTTCTCATTTGTTTGTGCCTTTTTTTTTTTTTGCCAGTCCTGGGGCTTGAACTCAGGGCCTGAGCACTGTCCCTGGTTGCTTTTTGCTCAAGGATAGCACTCTACCACTTGAGCCACAGCACCACTCTGGCCTTTTCTATATATGTGGTGCTGAGGAATCGAACCCAGGGCTTCATGTATACGAGGCAAGCACTCTACCACTAGGCCATCTTCCCAGCTCCTTTTTGTGCCTTTTGTACTGTTAGGCCCTCACATTATAGATGCATATAGTATATTTATATATTTACTATATATTTGTTTCTATTTATATATGTTTATATATTTATTATATTGTATATTTATTTTATGGGAAATATTTTAAGCAGGTAATTAGTGGTGGACTGTACAGCAGACTTGTTTCCATGGATCTGGGTGAGGCTGTCATTACTTTTACTTGTGAACCTGAGGGAGTCACTTCACCTATCTGACCTTGTAGTTACTATGGAAGACCACCTTTCTGCTCTTATATACACGGGCCATGACCCCTCCTGTCTGTGTATTCCTTGACTTCAGATCAGTTACTGCTTTGTAAATGATTACTGTTTTGTAATACTGATTGTATTTCCAGATTGCAATAATCTTTACATGAGAGAAAATATTCCCAAGTGCTTCTAGAGACCATACAACCCAAGTTTATACTCCTAGATGGGGAAACAAGACATGGATAGTCTCATTAGTATGTTTCCCAGCCATTGCTGAGCACAAGTCACTGGGCTTTTTAAAATTTACTGTATGCCAGTCATTAGCTGAGAACCCTGCCCAGCCTTTGGAGTCACCAGTAGATCTCCTGGGTGTGGTCCATTGGTCACCAAGTGTTTGGTGTCTCCCTCCTGCACAAACTCATCTCTTTTCCCACCCTCCTTCTTTGAAATATCCTGCAATATATTTGGGCTCAGAAAATGTCAAATAATATTTGCCAATAGATTTGAATATAAAAAATATTGCAACTATGTTATCCTATAGTGAACAAAAATAAATGATGCCTGCCAAACTTTGGTTAGTGCTGGGGACTTTGTGTCACTGTGTAACCCACATGATGGTGGCCTGTTGTCATCACCCAATAGGGACTCTCTGAGGAGGGCTTAAAGGTCAAGTTCCCCTGTGACCTCTTAAGGACTCTGGGGGGTTAGACTCTGTGGCCTAAGGTCTTAGAACAATTCCCAATCTTTTCCAGCATATAACTAGTATCTAAATGCAATATTAGCATGAAAGTACTATGAACATTGAGATGGTTTGAGATTCCAGGGCTTATTACCTGATTGAAAATAGTCTGGGCATGCTTGGGGTCTCGTATCATTTGAAGAAAGTGATGGGCACATGCCTAATACCAAGTTCGCCTGTAGTAATGTGCCCCATTGCTGATGCTGCCCAGTTCACTGAAGGAGAAATGGTGAGGCGCACTCAAAATTATTCATTGGGTCGCTGGTGCAGTCTGGATTTGAACCTGGTTGTTGTTGTCATTGTCGACTTACTCCTTCTTTCTTCTTTCCTTTCTTGCATTTTTTTTTTTACCACTCCTGGGCCTTGAACTCAGGGCCTGAGCACTGTCCCTGGCTTCTTTTTGCTCAAGGCTAGCACTCTGCCACTTGAGCCACAGCGCCACTTCTGGCCATTTTCTATATATGTGGTGCTGGGGAATCAAACCCAGGGCTTCATGTTTACAAGGCAAGCACTCTGGCCACCAGGCCATATTCCCAGCCCCACTTTCTTCTTCCTTTTCTTTCCCTCCCTCCTCTCTCCCTCCCACCTACCCTCCCTCCCTTCTCTTTCTCCTCCTCCTTCTTCTTTCTTCTTCCCCCTCCCCTGCCTCTCTTCCTCCTCTGCCTCCTTCTTTGTGCCAGTATTGAGGCTTGGAGTCAGGGCCTGAGCACTAAGTCCTTAACTTTTTTGCTCAAGCCTGGGGGTCTACCATTTGAGCCACAGCTCCACTTCCAGATTTTTGGTGGCTAATTGAAAATAAGAATCTCATGGGCTTTCTTGCCCGGGCTGGCTTCAAACTATGATCTTCAGATCTCAACCTCCTTTCTCTTTGGAGAGAAGACAGGATCTGAGATCAAAACTTGACCGCTTAGTTCTGTCTTTAGTAACTCCACATTCTCTTACTGTCAGTGCTAATACCAGTTATTTTTACTTATTGCTGTCAATCAGAACGGTGTTTAAAAGATCCCACACCCGGAGAGGCCAGGTACTCTGCCCCCATGGGCCACATGCACATCTTGTTCAAGGCACCGTGCCCTTGGCATTGCAGGCACCCTGTCTGTGTGGGCAGGACAGCACCTGGTCTGTATTGCTGCTGGGTGCTGAGGCTCACTGGTTTTTCTTTGTTTCTTTTATCTTCAGGTTGTACTTCCTGTCTTTCCATCCTTTCAATTTTAGACCTGGATTCAGTTCCAAGTATGGGGGCCACCAAATGAATGAGTCCTGAAACTTTCTACTCTGGTCTGTCAGAGTTGTTCTGCAAGGAAATCCAAATGGAGACAGTGACAGAAATGGAGTTTAAGGGTCATAGAAAAATTGGATTAGAAGCTAGAACTAGGAAACCAGAGAGAAGTAAATTGAACATGATGATTTAGTCACTGGGGGAATTTGAAAGAATTGGTCACCCAGTCATTCTGGAAGTGGCAGGTAAAGAACGTTTGAGTTTGCTTGGTCTTTTGGGGACAGCTTTCTTTTTTTTTTTAAGGCAGTTTTTGCATATTCGTTAGGGCTTTCAGGTGGAGGAGACTATGTCTAGAGTCTCCAAGTTTGGTTGGATCAAGGTTTAATGTGAAGTTGTGAGCATTCTCATATCAAATCAAGTTTAATGGGTACATGTACTCTGGAAGGGTGAAACTTGCTTATCTCTCACAGAGAAGGTTCGACTCTGTGCTAAATCAAAGATCTCAAACATGCCCTCTTCCTGAGCAGATCCTTAGGTCATCCTGCACAGGAGTGGACTCCATGATTCCATCGGTAGTCTTTTAACCTTCTTTCCTTCCTTCCTTCCTTCCTTCCTTCCTTCCTTCCTTCCTTCCTTCCTTCCTTCCTTCCTTCCTTCCTTCCTTCCTTCCTTCCTTCCTTCCTTCTCTCTCTACCTCCCACCCTTTCTTTTATTGTGCCATTCCTAGGGTTTTGAATTTAGGTCCTGGGCCCTGTCCTTGAGCTTCTTTTGCTTAAGGCTAGTGCCCTACCACTTGAGCCACAGCTCTAAGTCAGGCTTATTTTGGTCATTTATTGGAGATAAGAGTCTCACAGACTTTACTGTCCAGGCTGGCTTTGAGCCTCGTTCCTCAGATCTCAGCCTCCTGAGTAGCTAGCATTACAGTAATGGTGGGAATCATTGGTGCCTGGCTTTCTAATCTAGTTTCAGATGTAAACAAATTAATGTCAGCAATCAGTTATAATAAACCAAATGTACCCCCCAAAAAGCTATGTAGCTTTCCATTGTGCTACCCTGGGGTTAATGGGATTTGGGTTGGAAGTGCTGGGTAATGGTGTTTTTGCATTCTGATCATTGGAGTGTGCTATTTAACACATTGAGGAGAAGGACACACTTCCCCATCCTTGCTACATGGGCTGTTGCTAGGTGAGCAGGTGATGGTAGATTGGTGTGAACATCTCTTACCTGGTTCTTAGGAATCTTCTTAGCTCTCTCTGGGAGCTGGTGAAGGTAGAGGTGACCTTCATTCATATCATAGGGAAAGTTACCTGAGTTTTGATTGATTCTTCAGCTAATTGTTTCTGAAGATCCTTTGACAAGTAATCCAGAAGACGGTTACTTAATAGCATTTGTGGCATAGAAAGCTCAAGTTAAAAGGACTTTCAAAAGTCATCTTTTGTAGACCTGATGCATAAAACAGCAAGCTAATGCTAGAGTTAACACCTTTTAGGAAACCATGCATAAACAAACTTCTCTATTGTTTTTCCTTTCTGATTATGAATTTAAAGTGCAGAATTTCAGTCCTTTTTATCCATGTACCAGCATGTTATCGTTCTCTGCTTCTCTTCTTCCTTCTCTTCCTCTTGCTCTTAGGCCAAAGATCTGAACTGGGAGGAGGCTTCCTTGTGTTTGATAGGCAGATGCTGTACCACTTGAGCCATGGCCCCATTCCTTTTGTTTCTCGGTTGATTTTCAGGTAAGGGCTTGCACTTTTGCCTGGGCTGGCCACAGATGGGAATCCTTTGACTCTGGAGTGGGGTTAGAGGAGGGCATCACCTCACCCAACTTGTCTTTGCAAT
This sequence comes from Perognathus longimembris pacificus, assembly GCF_023159225.1. NCBI lineage: Eukaryota > Metazoa > Chordata > Mammalia > Rodentia > Heteromyidae > Perognathus > Perognathus longimembris. The sequence goes on from NC_063165.1 coordinate 8,620,317, forward strand.
AAGATCCCCAGTTTGCTCAAACTGCAGTCCTATCTCCACCTCCCAGGTAGCTGGGATTACAGGCATGTACTGTCATGTTAGGCTTGTGTTTGTGATAGGGTCTCACTAATTTATTGCCTAGGCTGGCCTTAAACTGTGATCCTTGCTGTTTGCACCTCTAAGTAGCTGGAATTTCCAAAAGTGGTTTTCCACTGTGTTTATTTATCAGCAGTCACTGGTAATACAAAGACTCTTTAAAGGTGTCACAGGTTCTAGTGTTTCAAATATATTTTACAGAAATATTTTCATGCCAGGTGTCTGTGGCTCATGCCTGTAATCTTATGCGCCTGAGGTCAGAGGATGGTGGTTCAAATCCAATGTAGACAGGAAAGCCCTTAAGACTCTCATCTCCAATAAACTTGCGTCCCCCCAACCCTCCAGCTAGAAGTGGTGCTGTGCCTCTAGTGATAGAGTACTAGCCTTGAGCATAAAAGACCCGGGGTAGTGCCCAGATCCTGCGTTCCAACCCAGGGTCAGCCCTCTCTCCAAATCTTTTCATTTTTCTTAATATGTGATTATTTTTTTTTTTATAACATGGCTCATTTAGTATCATTCCTTGGTCTATACTGATTTTGAGAAATTAAGAACAAATTAATTATGCTCCCTCTACTGGTTACATTTTTGTGGTTCAGACATTGTACATTCATACATGACTTCATTGCTCTGGGGCTGGCGTGTAACTGGGCTCACTTTTAACTCCCTAGGCTCATGAGATGTATTAGGAACACAGTTCAAAGCTTTCTGGAGCTTGGGTTGAGATGCTGGGATAAGAATCTTCCTTGTTCCTAGACAACTAGCGCGTGTGAAGACTCTCTCAGCCATGAGGGCCCCCGCGCGCTCCCCGCCCCACCCGGCCTTTTCCTGTGTCAGGTCAGCCTTCTGCCTGGGTCTTTTGAAATCTGCCAGCCAGATTTAGCAGGTGTTCTGTGAGAGTTTTGTGCTCCCAGGTGCTCAGGCTGGAGCTCAAGGAGCCCCTCTGGGGTCTCTAGGTCAGACGTCGGGGACTCTGGAAGTGGGGAAGGAGGTAGGCACTCTGACTGCATGGCTTTGGGCTGATTTCAGAGGACCCACCCCCTGCTGTCCTCTGCCCTGCTTCTGAGCAATAACCACATCTATTCTGTCCCTCAAAGGAGAAATAAAGACACTAGCAAAAAGCAAAACAAGATATATGTATCTGTGGAATTGCAGAGACCAAAGGAACACTTCCTAGAATAAGGAATCGAATATTGGTTCCTGGAGGCTGGAAATGGAGGGGGTAGGAGAAGTGGAAGGGGGAGGGGGAAGGGACAGAGCAGAGGAATGGTAGAGGGCTGTCCCTGGCTACAGTTGTTGAATTCTATTGCCTCATAGAGTGACTTAGTCAATAACTGTGTAGACTTTAGGTAGGAGAGACTATTTTGAATATTTTTTCTAGGAAGAAAGAATTCATGAGGTAATGAAATGCCACAATGGTACTTTTTATAAGAAAGTACTTCTTATAAAAGATGAGACGAGAAAACCTTTGGTTAGCTCATCTTACCTCCTTAGGTCCTTGGCTCACATTCTTCTTCCTGTAAACACTGTATAATATTCTTATTCATGAGCACTAATGAGATTAAATTAAATGTCCTTCCTGCTCTAAGTGGAGCATTTCCAGCATATGCTCATGACTGTCAATATAGAAATGACCCATAGGGCCACCGTAGGTCCTCCTTTCTCTTTGTATCTTTCACATTTATCTTTGTCCTCTTTGTCCCCTCTCTCCTCTTTCCCACTGTGCTAGGTTTGGTTCTATAGCTGATAACTTTTTTTTTTTTTTCCTGGTGCTGGTACCAGGGCTTGAATTTAGGGCCTTGGTGCTGTCCCTTAGCTCTTTTGCTCAAGGTTAGCACTCTACCACTTCTGGTTTTTTGGTGGTTAATTGGAGATGAGAGTTTCATGGACTTTCCTGCCTGGGATGGCTTTGAATCACAATTCTCAGATCTCAGCCTCCTGAGTAGCTAGGATTACAGGTGTGAGCCACCAGTCAGTGGGTTTCTTATTACTGGCACTGTGGGAGGGAGGGATCCTCTTACAGTATGATCCTTCCCACATCTCTGATTTCTACCTCTAGATGTAACAACCAAAAATGTTACCAGATATTGTCAATGTTCTCTTGGGCAAAATCAATTGTGGCTAAGGACTACTCCTCTATGTAGCCACTCTTTATTCTGTATTTGTTTTTTGGATAAGTACTGGAACCCCCCTTTTTAAAAAAAATCACAACTGGTGTTTTTTCATTTGAAGCTTGCTTCCATTTCTAGCTTTTTAAAAAAAATTAATTGGAGGTGAGAGTCTCTTGAAATTTTCTGCCTGATTTGTACTGCCATCCTCAGATCTCAGCCTCTATGCAAATTATGAAGGACGTAAAGATGAGCTAGACCTCACCTTTTTCATGTGCACGTGTGTGTATGTGTGTACTTGAGTCAAGGGTGAGGGCATCATGGCTTTTACCACACTGATTATTTCAATGTTCCCTGGCTCTTAGCCTAAGTGGCTGGTGTTTGAGGCACGTGATGACTGCTTTCATGAATGTTGCGCTTTTATTTTTGTAGCCTCTGTCTTTGAGGAAAGCCCCTTGCAGTGTGGGTTAGTATCCTTATGAAATGATAATGATTTATTAATCCATCAATTTCATCCATGAATGCTTCAATCATTCCAGACACTGCTTCTCGCTTGTCTCTCCAGATTTACTGTCTTCTTCAATCGGGGTTTCTTTCAATCTTTTCCACCAGCCACCCCAGGCTTCATTGAACTGGTAGTCATTTCAAGTTTCACTGCATGAAACTTCTGTTTGGAAACCAAGGTCAAGGCCAGCAGAGGGAGACTCATTGGTGTGCATTGCATCTGCATATTTTCTTTACAATTTCTAGAAACTTGGATAGAAAACGTGCTCATGGGAAATGAAACATATGGCAGTTTTCTTTTTTGGAGGGGACAGGCTAAGGGGAAGTATTTTAAGGAGGAGTTTACACATAGCTTGATGCAAACTTGATGTATAGCTTGATGCTGCTAATTGAAAATTTTTATTATAGGGCTTGGCTGTTTATTTTACTGTTTTCAAAGATACTTCCATATAGCTGAGAAATTTTGTAATGGATTTTATTTATTTAATGATCTTTAAGTAGTTATACAAAGGGGGGGTTTCAACTTAACATGTCAGTTTATGAGTACAATGCATCTTGATCCATGTTACCCCATAGAAAAATAATCCTTGATAAGACTTTTCTGTCCCTTACATTTTAAAAACTGATGTTTAGAATTAGAGCTCCACTTGGTAAATATAGGTTCCTTTCTCTGTGAAGGGGTCTGCTCTTAAATCCTTAAAGAGAATCTGTTATTTAAAAAAAATCACCAATGAACAACAATCAGCAAACTCCAAATCCGACAGACAGACAGCAACTTGGGCGTAGGGCAGGACGATCAGGGTCCCCTATAAAATGGTTAAGACTTATTAGAAATAAACTTCCCCAGAGGATGCGAGACCAGGGTGCTGGGGCTTTGAATGACAGCAAACTGGATTCTTCGCACTGTGAATGCCAAAGGCGAGAAGTAAATTGGAGAAGGAGGCGGAGAGGAAGAAGGCGCGGGTGGGAGGAGGGGGGAGGAGTCTGGGGCCCTCTCCAACACACCCAAAAGCCCAGATTCCTCCTAGCACGAAACTTCACAAGTTACACCCACTCCCCTCGCCTGCAGGCAGCCGGGGAAGGCTGCCGTTTCCTCCTTTCTGTTACTGGAACCGAGGGATGGAAGGAGAGAGACAGTGCGCTTTGCGGTGCTGGGTTGAGCTTTAAAACCTGAAGTCGATTCTTCCACGGGTGGATCGCTTCTTCTGTGGTGGTCTGGGCCAGCAGCGGTGTGTGGCTCTGGATAAGGAAGGTGAGTCACGGACACGGAGGCACGGAAGCGCGGGGAGACCCGGAGCGCCCAGAGATCCCCTGCCCGGCGCTTTGGCGCGCCGGTCTCCACGCTGCGTCCCAGGCAGGGGTGCTGCTTGTGGCTGGCTGAGCTGCCTAGACTTCTGGCAGGCTGACTGTGTGTGTGACTTTAGGGTAAAGGGGCTTTGGCTTTGGAAGTGCTCTTGGAGATATCCCACTTGCCTTCTGGAAGCTTGAGGGGACACGGGGTCAGGATGGAGACCGCTGGATCAAGTAACTTAAGTCACCCACCTCTTCGATCCAAATGCGTTCTGCTTATAATCTGAATCATTGAATTGAAGCCCTTTTGTACAAAGATAATAATAATAGAAGAAAAAAACGGAAGTCACTCACCAAAGCTGTCTCCTGCCCCAGGCTCTCCTGCTGTGCCCTGGGCAATTTCAAGGCAATACTGGGTGGAAATGTTCCCTTATCACCTCCTGCAGAGACTTGAGATGGGATGGGGGAGGTTTATTGGGAAGGAATATTCTGGAGCTAAGGCTTGGGATGGGATGGATATCTCAATAGGAAATTCTGCTTTGAGGCCCAGGAAGTCTCCTTTTCTTACTCATTTTGTGTTAGATTAAACTTCTGGGGTTAGGGAGATGTTGTTTGTTTTTCTGGAGCTATGTGGTGTCTCTACACCCCCTCCCCACTTTAGCCTTAAGTGAATTTTGGGTAGGGTGTGGAGAGGAAGTTTGGGTGGAGGGCAGTACCGGCTTGGGAACATTGCATCTGAGGATGTCTCAGCAAAGTTCCAAGTTGCCTCTCCGAAGTTTCTCACCAGTGTTCTTTAGGTTTTCTTTCCAGAAGTCTGCCATGTGACAAGTTGGGGGTCTTTCTTCTATTGATGGAGGCTTGCGGTGCGGGGGGGGGGGGGGGGTCCTTGTGTACTTTATTTAAGATCCCATCAGCAGCTTAGTCATGGAGCCTGGAGTTTTGTTTTTTGCTTGTTTTCTTTTGTAAGCTAATCCTTCATGAAAAATTGGTAGAAAATCACCGAACTTTTAGGCCCAGAAAATGGAGGTGAGGATTCTGGTTCTTTCCTTGCAAGCATTTTTCTCCCAGAAATGAGGGTGTTAGTAGATGATGGTGATGGTGATGATGGTGGTGATGATGATGGGTGTGTGTGTGTACTTGGGCTTGAACTCAAGGCTTATTAAGCTCTCACTGGGCTTTTTTGTTCAGCCGTCACTCTAAAACCTCTACTTGTGTGCTTCTGTTACTTGGAGATAAGAGTCTCACAGATTTTCCTGCCCCAATTGGCCACTAGGGCCACTAGGCCCTAGGCCTAGGCCAGGCCACTAGGGCCTGGCTTAGTAGATGGTTTTTATCCCTCTGTTAGGGGCAGAGGAGTAGCAGCTGGCTTTCTCAGTTCACCTCCAACCTGTATGTTCCAGGTGGAGCTATCCTGCTGGAGCCACAGTTAGATTGCGGTAACCTTCCCACTTCCTTGAAGTTACAGATAAAACCTCCTTAACCAAACCGCTCCCAGGGAGGAACAACAGGCGGTATGTTGAGATGCAGGCCAGTCAGACCTGCCAGAGCTCCAAGTTCTTGTTGTTGGATGACTCCAAAGCGGAGCCAGCAAGTGTACCACGTTCAATGCTGACATGAGGTGTGTAGGCTATTCCCCCACTCCCAAGGATCCTAGAACAACTCACAGAACAGGAAAGGCCACCAATGTGGGTCCCATGATAGTGCCTGTGAAAATGACTAATGCAAGGATCTTTATGGACCCATAACCCTTAGCTGGAGAAAGGGGCTGCTTGAATCATGGACCAGAGGCCTATTATTGGGGACTGTTAGACGAGTTACCATGCCAGTGTCTAGAATTGGGCTGTGACTATGGAGGTAGAAGAAAAGCCCCAAACTCCATGTCATGATTGTCCTTTGGTCCCTCTTGTAGAGGAACCCCCCCCCCCCCCCCACTAAGTGATCTGATTTGGTTCTCATTGTTTGCATTTTTATTTTATATTTTTAACTTGAAAATTCAATTTGTGTAATGTATATACCATTGCTAAACTTTTTTCTTATAGTAAATTTTTTATCAGAATCTTCTCAGTTTACATTGTTTTAAATTTGTTGGTATAAAGTTGTACAGAATATCACCTCATAATATGGTTAGAGACTGTAGCATCTATAGGAGGATTTCCTTTCTCATTCCTGGCAGGGATTTTTTTTTTTTTTTTTTGAGCTGTCTGTCTGTCTGTGTTGCAGGGATTCAAACAGAGGGTCTTCGGTGTTCTAGGTCAAGTGCTGTACCACTGAGCTGTATTTTCCTGATCAGTCTTGCTAACGTGTTGCCAGTTTTGTTTGTGCTTTGGAAAAACCATCATTGGTGGTTGTTTTTATTTTACTCCAAGCACAAAGCCCACCTCTTTCCTTTCTTGAATTTCTGTATTTGACACATGAGATACTGTATTTGCTTCATGAGATACTGTCAAAAAAGGTTGGAGAAGAAGCTACTTTGTCCTTCTGCTGAATGAGGAAGACATTATGTACTTATCTTTGATGTAGATTGTGTTTTTCAGTTTCATTAAACATAAACATGTGTTGTGTACATCCTTCACATTGGGCCAAATAGTTCCAAGGTAGCTTTTGTATTCACTGGGGCACATCCTGAGAAATTGTTTTAGAAACATCTACCTCGATTATGCTTGAGACTTACTGGTAATCTAATGTGAATTGTAGGTGCATTCAACCTGCTTGACAGTACACATTTACTTTGTACAGAAGCAGAGCAAATTTGTTGTAATGACTAGCGAAGAACATTTCCTTTTGATTCATACTTAACGTATGAGTCTGAGGTCTGAGGCTTTTAAAGTTTTCTCTGGAGAACTTCCTTCTGGATCTGTGGCAGTGTCGTAAGAATACTAGAGTTGAATTTCACCTCTGTTCTTTTTGCTCTGTGGACTCCTGATAGTTGCTTAACTTCTCTGGAACTTACAGTTCCCCAACTATGATTTGGAAATAATGAAAGCTGCTCATGTGTGCTGTTGTGAGCTTTTACCATGAATGTAGGATATCTGACACAAGGTTTTCACTTAGTAAATTATAATGCAGTCAGTGTTTTCTGTCTTCTGTCCTTGTCATATCTCCAACCTTACCATCTCTCTTTGAGCCTTGCAGAAAGGTGAAAATTTGCTGCAAATACAATTTTATTATGGATTTTCATTATGGATTACTGGGATTCCAGTAATCCATTACTGGGGTTACTGGTGACTTTTTTAGTATTTTTGTACTTGTTTTTTAGTTTATTGGTAGCAAGTGGTGGTGTATTTCCCCTTCTCCATTTAATTCTTACCTTCTTAAGATGGTGGTAGAGATGATGATTTTTAAGTTAATTTTATCTCCTGTTCTTTCCCCTCCCCTCCTCTTTCACTTCCTTTTGTCTCTCTTCTTATCTTTTTTTTCCCTCTCCTTTCTTGGTAGAAATGAAATGAGTTCAGTTAGCTGAGACTGGGAAAGCATCCATCATTGGGTCATGGTGCAGGCAAAGTAGAACAACAAAATCACAGGGCCTAGGAGATTGGTTAATATTCCTGCACAAAGACACACAGAGCATTGAAGTGCTCCCAACTCAGAGCCATCATTTATTCATACGTACTTGTTTATTCACCTGGTATTAGGAAAGGCTGACCTGGAGATAGGAAGAGATTTGAGTTGGGAGGAGACTGTTTACAGTTCAATGCCAAAGTCATTCCCTGCTCTGCCCAAGAAGAGAGTCTTGCTGTATGTTTTGGGTCATGAATTGGCCTCGAGTATGGAGTTTCTTTCATGGAAGGGAGATTGATGGGCTGTCCTTGGTCCAGCTTGCCCACTGTGCCCGGCTGGTGGTGCTGTTTGATTCTAGCTGATTTGGTCTCTGAGGGTGAACACCAGGAGGCGTGAGGTGTCGTTTTCATAAGTATTTTGCAATAGCACCTGGCCAAGTGTTGGAAAACAAGCATTAGTGTGACCTGAATTTGGTGAAACCTCTGGGGAAGAGATCACCAGTTTGGAAATACTTGTTTAGTGGTTCAGTATATGTTTGTGAGATTTTTCTTTTGTCCCACTCATTCAGTACCTTCATGTTTCCATACGTTAGGAGATAAGGGTGGGAAAGAATGGTGACTACCAATGTGCTTTTTACAAAACCCTACTGGAATAAGGGCCTATCAAAGCATCTACAATATGTGATGTACTTTTTCCTGTGTTATCTTATGGATGTTTCTGAAATACACAAAGCATGAGCATGAACCTATTATTGCTTATGTCTGCCCTTATAGGTAGAATCATCGTGGACCAAGGTTTACCCTTCTCGACCCAAAAGTGAAGAGGAGGAAGAACTTGGATCCCATGTGGTATGATGCACTGAACCCCAGCCCTTCTTCTAACACCTGAGCAGCTCCTGCAAATGGCACCATTGGAAACCATGACCCAGGCTCTTCTGTTCAGGATGGAGTGAGTATGCTGTGATCACTTGACCTTTCTTGTTTGTTTGTTTTCTTGTCAGTTGTGGGGCTTGAACCCAGGGTCTGAGTGATATCTCTGAGCTTTTTCACTCAAGGCTAGTGCTCTACCACTTTGAGCTTCCAGTTTCTGGTGGTTAATTAGAGATAAGAATCTCATGGGTTTTTTTTTTTTTTTTTTGTCTGGGCTGCCTTTGAACCACGCTCCTCAGATTGCAGCCTCCTGAGTAGCTGGGATTACAGTTGTGAGCCATAGGCACTAGACCTTTTCAAGTCATATTGGCTCTAATCTACCCATTTTGGGAGTCGATGGAAGTTCATTATAGGTGACTGTTGTTATGGTGGGAAGAAGGTGGCTGAATCCTGGGAACTTTCTGATTCTTTCCAGCCCATCCTTATTAGCTTGTTGCTGTGCTAGTATTGTTTTGGAGATTTCAGAGGCTGGTTTTTTGCCTTTGTCTTTCTGACTTCTCTTGTGCCTACCTCCAAGCTACCTGGGAAGAGAAAGGAGGAGTTGATTTGACTATAATAGGGCAGACTTGGTTTTAGAATTTTTTTTTGAGACTTTTATGAAAAGGAGTGAACTTTTACCTAGTCAGCAAAGGGGGCTGGGAGAAAGTGGATATTTCAAGAGAGCTTTATTGCTGAGGTTTAACTAGACATCTTCAATATGTGATGGGCCTGGGATTTCCCCTAGGAAGGACCACAGATAATGAAAAGATGTGTGTGCTCGGTCACTTAGAGGAAAAGAGCCTGCAAAGATACCTTCCCCACCTCCTTGGAAGTCCAGCAGAAAGGGAGGAGAGCCTTCTCTCTCGCTTCTGCAAGTGAGGAAGGTGGCCTCACCCCCTCACAGGGGGAAGAATGATTTGAATCAAGAGGCCTTTCTAGCCAACTTTGCCTTCTTCCCCTGAACACACCCACCAAAACTTTACTGATGGTACAAAGAATGTGTTGTGTACTCTGTGTGTGTATGTGTACATGTGTTTGTACCTGCCAAAACTGGGACTCGAACTCAAGGCTTTCTGCTCTCACTTGAATTTTTCACTCACGGCTGGCACTCTACCACTTGAGCCAGACCTCCACTTCTGGCTTTTTGCTGGTTGATTGGAGATGAGAGCCTCATGGACTTTTTTGCATGGGTTGGCTTTGAACTAGGATTACAGGCGTGAGCCAAAGGTATCCCGCTATGATACACTGTTTAACATTGAGTTGGTATGAATAAAACACCAGGTGAATTTTGAACAAAATAGTCAGAATCACAGAGGCTTCCACAGGCCTGGCCCAGGTCACTTCTAAAGTTTCCCACCAGCATTCCACCCTGTTGTGGGGCCTGCTGCAACTTGTCTGTCCTGTCTTGCCTGTTTCTCCTCCCTGCCAGACTCCAGAGCCCCAGCCCTGGGCACTCCCCTGTGATGATTGGGGAGGAGGGTCCGGAGGGAACTCTCTTCTTCAAGGTTTCCATCACATCAGCTGATCAGAATCGAGAATCAGGATGTTCCCTTTTCGGGAGGTGGAAATAATCATGAAAGCAGTCAACCCTTTCTAGCACATACTGTCCATGTTCTGTCCTTATCTTTTGAATCTCCTTGTCCTTCCATGCAAATTCACTCCTGGGGAGAGCTGGTACCTCAACCCCTCTGTTAGAGGCCTGGCTCAGGGGTAGGTTGCTCCTTTTTTTTTGTTTTGTTTTGTTTTGTTTGCTTTTTGTTTTCTTTTTGCCAGTCCTGGGCCTTGGACTCAGGCCCTGAGCACTGTCCCTGGCTTCTTTTTGCTCAAGACTAAAACTCTGCCACTTGAGCCACAGCGCCACTTCTAGCCATTTTCTATATATGTGGTGCTGAGGAATCGAACCCAGGGCTTCATGTATAGAGGCAAGCACGCTTGCCACTAGGCCGTATTCCCAGCCTAGGTTGCTCCTTTTTGACAAAGTTCCTGGGAATCCCTGAGTGTTGAGGCCTTCTGGAATAGGGTCAGCTTTGAGAAAGTATGCTTGTTTCTTGACAACTCTCAGGTTTTTATCTGCCCTGTCTCCAGAGAGCACTTCCTTCTCTCCATTATCCACTCACTAAGTTGTTGTTTTCCTGGAAACATTTTCTAAATAGGTAAGGTAGACTTGGCTTGTCTGTGGTTTATGTAACTCATCCATAGCAACGAGTGGGAAGGATGAGGATTTGAACATAGGTAGCAGAGTCTGCCCTGTCACTCCACTGGGGTGCCTCATAGAGTTCTGCCCTAGCCAGGCTGGCCTTTCCTCTAAATTTGCCTCCCTGTGGATTCTAGTGACTTCCTTGGATGGAGTATAAGCGAATGTTTGTTTAAGAAGAGCCTTGCAGAATGACCCCTGGTCCTGTCTTAGGGCACATGAGATGCCCAGAGAATTGCAATTCTCCAGCTCTCTGCCAAGTCCCACTAGGCCTCCTCCTTGCTCCCTTCCTGCTCCATCCCAGCCACTGTCCTTTTTACCCCTAGGACCACGTCATCTGTCACAAGTCATTTTTCAGGAGCCCCTTTCCCCCAGTTGCAAATCTCTGAGAACTGCCATCTGCCCTGCACCACAGAGCAAACATTTAGGGATTCTTTTGGAATCAACTCAGATCTAGTCAGAGCTGTCCAGAGAAATGTCAAGTTTGTTTCCGGGTTCTTTGAACAAAGGGAAATATTGAAGTTAAAGAGCTAAATTAGAAAAGCAAGCGAGAGAGGCAAGTCTGCAAATTGTGAACCCATTTTGGTTTGAGCCATGTGGCTTTTCACCCGACAGTTGCTGGAGCTGAATCATACCAGGAATGTATCATCTCTTGGCTTCAGATACAGTGGCCAGCCATCTACACCCGCCTCCTCCCCTAGGAACCCCAGCAGATTTATTTGATGAGTAACTTGTCAAGCATCTCTCCCCCTCCCCCATTTGAAAGTTGTCAAAGAGAGCTCTCAGCAGAGTTGGGGTGCTCAGTTCTAGTTGATGCTTAGATACTGATCATGGCAATCTGTCTCTTACATCCTTTGCTTCCTGAATATGCCCTCCATTGTAAGGTTGTGAAGAGTGAGCCTGGAAGTAGGGCTGCAAAAGAAAAGAGACTCCATATTTTGAAGATCTACTGTGTGCCTAGCATTCTATGCGTTTTCTCTTAAGAGAACACAGTGCCCCTTGGTAGAGGGAAAAAATTGTTCCAACACCTTTCTTGGATCTCAAAATATACACATGCTCAGATCCTTTAAAAATGCTGTAGTATTCACACATAAGCTACATAAATCCTCCCATATGCTTCAAATCATCTCAAAATTACTTATTGTATCTAGTGTGCATGTGTATGCATGCATGTGGTGTGTGTGTGTGTGTGTGTGTGTGTGTGTGTGTGTGTCTGTCTGTCTGTCTGTCTGTCTGTCTGTGTAGTCAAGAGTCTTGCTGGGTTGCCAAGACTTGGCCTGAAACTTATTAGGTAGCCCAGGCTGGCCTCAAATTTGTGACCATCGTGCCTCAGCTTTCTGAGTGTTGGGGTTACAGGAATGTGTCACTATGCTAGGATATACCTGGTACAATGTAAATGCTATGAAACTAATTGTTATTTATAAAAATGGCAGAGAAAAGACTGTATGTGTTCAGTACAGATGCAGCATTGTTTTTTGTTTTGTTTGTTTCTGAATATTTTCAGCCTACTGTTGGCTGGATGTATGGACAGAGAATTCTAGTCTGTATTTGACCAAACCATTTACCTCTCTGTCATGTGTGTATTTGGCTTTCTAAGTCCAGTTGATGGAACCCAAGTGTTTGGCTTAGAATCACAGCACTGTGGTCCTGTCTCTGAATTGGGACTGAACTTTATTCGAGTTCCCAAGTCTGCTGACTTTCAGTTCTGGATATAAACAGATGTTAGATAATGATGTCTAATGATCATATTAACTCTAGAATTCACAGGCTCTTGACTTCATTTCTGATCTACACTTTCCTGTGTTGGCAAATTTCTCATAGTACTTGATTCTGCTAACGTTACCATTGCCCCAAATTCCCTGTTTAGGTGTCACAACTTTGAGGGAGAGTATCAGTAGCATTAGAAAAACTGCCACGCTAGGGATCTTATTTAATTTTAGATGTCCATGCATAGGTGAGATGTATTGAGTTGGTTGTTAGACCATCCTTAGGAAAGCTGAGGAGTTTTTGTTCTTTCTAAGGAGCAGCAAGAGCATCCAAATGGACCGAGGACTTTCTTTAGTTGTCATGTCCCATGACACAAATGGCCTGGGACATTGGTGTTTGGGGTTTGATGCCACAGTGCTCCCTTGAGCCTTTCCCTGGCCTGTCCCTCTCCCGTTCATGTTGCATAAACATTGGTGTGACAGAGCAGATGGCCATCCTGGGGGCTCCTTTGATGTCACATTTGGTTGCCTGGGTGGGGGGTAGAGTGGCTGCAGCCAGCCTCCATGGGAGGAAGAAGGACTGCCTGGGAAATACCTACTTGACATGGGTAAACAAAAGCTTAACTCCGGAAAAGCCGGGTTCCCTGGTACAGACACAGGCCAGGCAGTCAGAGCCCGATTTACATAAGTGTGTTTAGTTTGGGAAGGAGCCAGTCCGCACAGACCTTTCTCTCTGCTTCTAATTGACACTCTGCAGTGTTTGGTTTTCTTTTGGGAATGTGAATGAATGGTGGTAGTGGTGGTGGTGGAGTGTGTGTGTTTGTGTGTGTGTGTGTGTGTTTGTAGTGATGGGATTATATAGATCATTACTGGGACTTGAACTCAGAACCTGGGTGCTGTCCCTTAGCTTTTTTTGCTTAAGTCTTTACCACTTGAGCCACAGGTGCATTTCCTGCTATTTTGGTGGTTAACTTGGAGAGAAGAATCTCATGGACTTTCATGCCCCTGGCTTCTAACCTTGATCCTCAGATCTCATCTCAGCCTCTCGGATAGCTAGGCTTACAGGCTCATGCGCGTTACTCGTACCCAACTCAGATCATTATTTTGAGAAGTGGGAAAAAAATCCCTTCATAGGCTGGGGCCAGCTTTCCTGGAGACTCAGGTGGAAGGATCTAGAATCCCTGGAGAGAAAAGGGCAGTCAGTGGGCATCCTTATCAGCGGAGTTCTCAGCTGTTCACCTGGCATTGATCTGTGTAATAAGGACTGAAGGCTTTGAAGACAAAAGGAAGTGAGATAATGAATAGTGCCCAGACAGGGAGAGCATGTGTCATCAGATTCTTTAGGAAAGAAATAGCAAGGGCTAACATGTCCAGGAGCATCCAAGTTTTTTGTTTTTTGTTGGTTTTTGCTTTGGGGATGCACTAGAGGAGATAGCTGAAGCCACTAACATACAAACCAAGCATGGAGTGCAATCAAAGAGGACAAGCTAATAGCCACAAATCCCGTGAGAGTTTTCGTGAGTCTACCCTGGAGGTAATAACTGTAGCTATTTGTTTTTCTAATGTATTTACAGAGTCTCAACTGGCTAAATGAGGGTAATATATTCAGGTTGAGTGACATTTAGTTACTGTACTTCATTTTAATAGTTTTTGGGAGTGTTGAAGAATTCTCTAGTTCATCGTTTCAATAAATCCTGAGGGGAATATTATGTAAATATTTTGGGGGGGGGTGCTTTGGAGATTTGATGGGGCCTCCTCCAGGAGCATAGAAGGCAAGCAATGATATGGCCAGAGTAAGGTAATAGGGACCCAAAGGGGGGTAGAAATTAGACATCTCATCACTTCAAAGTGTCATGACATTTGCTAATGAACTTCTTAAGAAAGGGGAAATTATTAATGATGTCTTATTTCTACTGGCTACACAGAACTTATTTTCTGCCTGTCATGATCTATAACACAATAATCTATTGAGTGAGTGTCATTCCTGTTTTACAGTTGAGGACACTGAGGCAGAGAGTCATACTGGTGACACAAGTGCCCCTGGTCTTGGTGGTTCTTAGTAGCTGGCTTTCCTATGCAGAGCGCTCAGCACATCTGTGGTACTGTCATCTGTAGAGCTATGAAGGTTTGACTTAGGATTTTTGGTTTTACAATGGTGCAAAAGGGATACACATTCCATAGAAATGGCACGGGGAATTTTGCATCTGGATTCTTACCTGTGTTGTGGCACTGTAGGATCGCAGGAGGTTGCGGGGTGGTGGTCACAGTTCATAGTCAACTGTACAGTCACAGGGGAAAGAGTCACCACTCTGCTACATACCGTGTGGGTAAGGCGCAGTGTTCAGTTGGCTGTGCATATTTAATGCATAGTTGACATATGGCATTTTTAACTTACGATGAGGTGTTTAATCAGGAAGTGGTTCCATAAGTCAAATATTTGTTTCTTAGTAAGAATTGGGGCAAGCAAGCAAAGTGGATGTTTAGTCAGAGGATTTCTGCTTTATTTTTTTCTCAGTATTTCCAGCAATCTACTTTGTGTGAGAGTACTTGGGACAACTGGGTCCTGAAAAGAGCTGAGCAACAGACTTGTTTAGGACGTAGAGGGGGTGTTTGTTTTAGTGGTCAACAGAAGTGTGAATGTGAATGAAGGCGTTTCAGTCATGCTTGCAGCATTGTCTTCTGAATGGTTCCAGTGTCGTCCCATTCAGAGCAGAGCAACCTTTTCTCTTTTGAGAATATTTTTCTTCTACTAGGATGGCCAGAGGTTTCTCTCAGCATGGTATACAAGGCTTATAATATGGACAGTATTGTTAAGATGTGTGTGTGTGTGTGTGTGTGTGTGTGTGTGTGTGTGTGTGTGTTGATATTGATTGGGATTTGAACTCAGGGCCTAGACGCTATCCCTGACCATTTTTTTCTTTTGCTGAAGGCTAGCACTCTACTATTGGCATAGCTCCACTTCTGGCTTTTTGGTACTTAATTGGAAATAAGATTCTTACAGACTCACCTCTCTGGATGGCTTTCAACCATGATCCTCAGATCTCAGCCTTCTGAGTTGCTAGGACTACAGGCCTGGGACACTGGTGCTTGGCTCTAAGATGCAAGTTTTAGCTTGATATTATGTATACTTTTTTTTTTTTTGCTGGAGGGGCAGTACTTAGGATTAAACTCAAGGAAGCCTGCTTGCTAGGCAAGCACTCTGCCAGTTTGCCTTTCAGTCTTGGGTTTTTGTCTGAGCTAACCTTGAACTGTGATCCTCCTATCTTTCTCTCTAAGGAGCTGCAATTAGACATTATACTATCACATCCGGCCCTTGCACCTCATTTATTTACTTGTTTTAGACTCATTTTCAGTGGCTGGAGTGTGTGTGTGTGTGTGTGTGTGTGTGTACATACACATGTATAGTGTTGTATTTTGAAATGCTTTATATTTGGGTCTGTTCTCTGGTTTTATGTGGGATGACAGTGGAAATGAAAGAGAACTTAGGAGCCAGGTGCTGGTGGCTCATGTCTGTAAATCCTAGCTGAGTGAAATCTGAAGATCACTGTTTGAAGCCAGCCCAGGCAGGAAAATCTATGAGATTTTTTTCTCCAATGAACCACCAGAAAACTGGAAGTGGTGCTGTGGCTCCAATAGTAGAGCACTAGCCTTGAGTGAAAGAGCTCAGGGAGACAGCACCCAGGCCCTGAGTTCCAGCCCCAGGACTAACAAAAAAAGAAAAGAAAAGGTAGGGTCTGGAAGTAATTTTCAGCAGTTAGAAAATTAAACAAAATAGGGTAATATACCATTTTGTTTTTAGCCAGATGAGTGGAGTATAGGAATGCAAACTTTCTAAGCAGTTGGGCACTTCCTATAAACCTAACCTTTCACTGGGACCTTTACATGAAGCAAAAAAAGGGGGAAAAAAGAGACTACACGCTCAACGTTTTCCTTTTCTAAAGACCACATAAAGTGGGAATTTAAAGTCAGGTTATCTGGGCTGAGAATATGGCCTAGTGGCAAGAGTGCTTGCCTCGTATACATGAAGTCCTGGGTTCGATTCCTCAGCACCACATATATAGAAAAGGCCAGAAGTGGCGCTGTGGCTCAAGTGTCAGAGTGCTAGCCTTGAGCAAAAAGAAGCCAGGGACGGTGCTCAGGCCCTGAGTCCAAGGCCCAGGACAGTGCTCAGGCCGTAAATTCAAGCTCCCAGACTGGTAAATAAAATAAAGTCAGGTTATCTGTCTTTAATTTATGACATTTGAATCCAATTGAAATCCTGAAAAGTGGGCACAGTCTGCATCTCCTCTGGTTTCTTTTTAGGTAGGGGTAGTGGTGTGTGTGTGTGTGTGTGTGTGTGTGTGTGTGTGTGTGTGTGTGTGTACAGTCTGCATCTCCTCTGGTTTCTTTTTAGGTAGTGTGTGTGTGTGTGTGTGTGTGCGTGCACAGTCTGCATCTCCTCTGGTTTCTTTTTAGGTAGTGTGTGTGTGTGTGTGTGTGTGTGTGTGTGTGTGTGTGTGTGTGTGTGTGTGTATTGTTCCTGGGGTTTGAACTCAGATCCTGAATGCTGTTCCTGAGCTTTTATGCTCAAGGCTAGTGCCCCACCACTTGAGCCACAGCTCTACTTCTAGCTTTTTGGTGATTAATTGGAGATAGGAATTTCATGGACTTTCTTGCCCCAGATGTCTTTGAACCACAATAGTTAGATCTCACACTCCTCAGGAGCTGAGATTTCAGGCATAAGCTACCAGTACCTGACTTTGTAGTTTCTGTTTCTTTCTTGAATTCCACGACAGGAACTTGAATTCAGTACCTGAGCTTACACTCATTGTAAGTGCTCTACCAACTGAGCCGTGCCTCCAACCCCTGCAGTTTGTTTGGAGTGAGTTTTTAAGTGATGAGCACATCTGATCCGAAATGCCTACATTTTTGTCACTTTTTCTTTTTTTTTTTCAACCATATTAGAGATGGAGCCCAGAATAGCACTGGCTAGGCAAGTGCTCTGCCATTTACCTACATCCTCAGCCCTGTTTTGGGGATTCTTCTTTGATGGCATGTATTAGAATGTGGAGTCATTGTTGGTGGAATGGGTAGTTATTTTCCTTACACATTTTTATACCTGTGTCCAGAATCTTATAGGAATCTTTATTTTAAAATTTTTCATAACGCTTTCTTGTTTAGTCTGTAGCTGTGTGTTTGGAATGCATGCCTTGTGTAGCAGATTTCTGACACCTGTGGTGTGTGGTGTATGGTATGTGGTGTGTGGTGTGTGGTGTGCAGGAGAGTGTCACCGAATGCACAGGTCCATGGGACCAGTCAGGAGACCAGGCTCCGGCACTTGAGTTCTGCAGGCACGTTATATTTAGTAGGGATGAAAGAACACAGCCAAGTTCCATTTTACATTTCAGAGTTTATAAACCCATCTGAAGTGCTTTGGGAAAAAAAAAAAAAACAACCATCATGTTGGAGATGGATTCATTTGTGTATGAAACTAAACCCAGACTTCTTTGCCAAATTTAATTTGTCAAAAGTGTTCTTAGAAAGAGGTCCTTTTCTAGAGAGCATGGAGCTGGTTTTATCTTTAACACCCTCAGACCATTCTTTGCTTTTCTCTTGCTGTGTATCTTTCTCATCAAAGCACCACACAAAGCCCTTCACTCAAGTGCTTATAGTAGCTTTATTCCCAGTTAGGAGAACTTGGCAGCAAGATACTCTTTAGTAGGTAAATGGATGCCTAGATCGGTACAGTGGCATATTATTTAGCACTACAGAGAACTGAGCTATCAGGTCACACAAAGCCATGGAGGAACCTTAGATGTGGTAGTTGTGGAGGAAGGAGCAAGGAGGCTGGAGCAGGTGGAACACTGGGGCTCTTTAGCATAGTAAAAATAGCTACTCTATGATACTACAATGGTGGGTACAGGTCATTATCCATGGCCTTGTCCAAACTGAGAGAATGTACAACTCCCAAGTGAATCTTAATATAAATGATGGACTTTGAATAATAGCAATCAACATCCTAGTTTAGCGAAGGACATTGATAATGATGGAAGCAGTGCATAATAGCACAGCAGGTACATGAGAAATCTCTACTTTCTGCTCAATTGTGCTATGAGCTTTAAGCTGATCTATGAAACAAAAGTCCACTATAACATAGAAATAACATGCAAACCAAAGTTATGTAGACACAGCACTGAATTTTCTTCTGACACCCAGTCTACTTTTCTTGGCCTGCATTATGTTGCAAAGTCCCCTTGCTGTCCCTCTGCTTAGTCAGTCAGCAGTTGATGGGCAGTGTGAGAGACTTTCTAGTCAAGAGCAGGCTCTGAGCTGTGTGCTAGTGGCTTATACCTGGCATCCTAGCTACTCAGAAGGTTGATACCTGAGGATCGCAGCACAAAGCAGCCAAAAGTGGAGTTGTGGCTCAAATAGTAGAGCATCAGCCTTGATTGGAAAGCTAAGTGAAGGGACAAAGCCTCAAGTTTAAGACAGAGTATTGACACAAAGAACGGAAGGGAAGGGAAGGGAAAGGCAAAGGAAGAAAGGAGAAAGGGAGGGCAGACAGGTTCTGGTCTCAGAGAACTGGGACATGGTAAAAACTGACCTTTTCCCCCAGTTAGGAAGTACTGATTTCAATTTCCTTTCTTCCTTCTGGCCGCGTGTCATGGTTATATCATTAGCACTAAGGATGTGTGTTTTGGTAAATGGATATTTGTGGTAGATTCCACAGCAGACAGGCTTTCTGGTTTGGTTGGGGAGACCAAGACTTTGATACTATTTGAAAATATTGTGGCCTTGGGAACCAGATGATGAAATCCTGATCCGATCTCAGAACTCTTCAAATGAAGAGTGGCCAGGGGGCTCTGAGCACAACAGGGCACATGAGCCCTGAACTGATGAGTTAGGATTTTTTTTGTTCTCCTGGAAACTGTCTGTGTTTGCTTTAGGGCTGTCTTTTACTTTTTGAAGCCATCACCCTTGTCTTCTACTGATTATTTATTTATTTACTGAGTGCCTCACTTGTGCCTTCATTGCAGATGGAGAGGATGCAATAGTGAACAAGAGTGAGAATCCCTGTCCTCACATAGCTGACATTCTGAGGGAGGGAAGGAGAATGAATGTCGGTCACTATATTAGACTTCATGTTGGAGTCATGCCAGTGGAGAAAGTAAAGCAAGCAAGCGTTGATTACCTGAGCTTCTGAATAGAAAGGCTAGGAAAGCCCCACTATGTCTGATATGGCTGTAAAGATGGCAAGGGAGCGAGCCCTTCAGGTAACAGGGCAGAGGGCTACCAGACCATATTGAGAGGATCACCCTGGAAACCTCTAGGCATGGATGCAAAGAGCAAGGGTGGAATACATTTTGACCATGGTCAAAAGTGATTGTTTGCAACTATGACAGTTGAATAAGGAAACTTGTTGGAATTGTTTTGGGAATGGAGAGGGATAAAGAGGGTGAGATTGATTGTAAACATATGCGGACCTGTAACAAGGAAGTCCGCCCTCTGTATAACTAATGTAAGCTAATTAAAACAAAACAAAAAATACCTATGTGCACAGTTGAAAGATCTAACTCAATCATCTATTAGTCTTCTGTTTGCTGCCTTCTACAGCGTGACATGTTCTATAATGGACAGTCAGAGTCTTTAAGTTAGAAGACAGAGTGAGGTTGTAGATTTTTTTTTTTGTCTTTCCCTCCCTTCTTCTGCTCTTTCCAATCATCCTGGATTTCTGGAATCTGAATGTTCATGGGTCTACCAGCTATGTAGGTCACATTTTTCAAAATTCTACTGCTTGTATACCAAGACAGCAGAGGCATTGAAGACTGAGGAGATAGACAGATGTTGGTGAAAGATTTGTTTCTTTTCTACTGTGTGTGATTTAATCTCCTGAGGAGTGTATCTCTATAATGCATCTCTCTATTTATAATTTACCTTATACACCTGATTGAGCATACATCATTAACATGCTCTTAAAAATGAATATTGTTGGACACTGGTGGGTCACATCTGTAATCCTAGCCACTCAGGAGTCTGAGATCTCAGGATTGCAGCTGAAGCTAGCCTGGGGCAGAAAGTTCTGTAAGGCTCTTATCTCCAATTAACCACCAAAAAGCTGAAAGTGGTGCTCAAGTGGTAGAGTTCCAGCCTTGAGTGAAAAAATTAAAGAACTGTGTAGTTCCTAAGTTCAAGCCCTAGTACCAGCACCCTTTTCTCTCTCTCTCTCTCTCTCTCTCTCTCTCTCTCTCACACACACTCACATACACACACACACACACACACACACACACACACACAGAATATTTAATTATATCCCTTGATGCAGGCCTTTTGAGGATTGTGGGTTGAAGAAGACTTCACCTGATTCAGGTTTTAACAGGGTCTCAGAGGTCTTGTGTTGAGGGTAGAACAAGCACTTTTTCCTTCTTTTTTTGGTACTTGTCTTGGGGCTTGAACTCAGGTCTTGGGCACTGTTCTTCAGCTCAAGGCTAGTGTTCTACTAGTTGATCCACAGTCCTACTTCTGGCTTTGTGGTGGTTAATTGGAGATAAGAGTCTCTCAGACTTTCTTGCCTGGGCTGGCTTTGAACCACTATCTCAGTCAGCCTCCTGAGTGGCTAGGATTACAGGTATGAGTTACTGGCACCTGGCGCCAAGCATGTCTTCATTTGAACTGTTGCTTCTGGTACTCCTTACTGCTGAGCATCGATTAAACTTTGTTACGACACCCACATCCTTCTGGTGCCAGAGGTTTATTAATTTATTAATGAATGTATTAATCAGCGTTTCAGCTGATTATAATTTATTTTTTATTTGAAAAGGAACTTTTATCATTGGAGGATAGTTCCTGATACATTCTATGATAAGATCAAGGGTCACTGGACGATGCGCGAAGATGATGGAGGGATCTGTGAAGCCTGGTGTTGCATGGCCAAGTGGAAAAGCCCTCCATTATATTGTTGGCTGTTTTTCCTCTTCAAGTCCTTGTCTTACCTGTGATTACAAGTTCTCTACTTTCCCCCTGCACATATCCTTTAGGTTCAGGTACAGGAGATGGGGTTGTTCTTCTCAAACACCATGTGTATGTGTGTTACCTTCTCTCTGGAGACGCCTGTTAAATCAAAGCTAGAACACATGTGGCAGATCCCTGAGCCTCTCCACAAGCCAAACGTTAATTTTCTGGCATTTGCCTCCATGAGCCTGCTTTAAGTGGCATGTGGTAAACTTGTCTACAGATGTTAGTCGACCAGTATACTTTGAACAAAATAATAATAACTTTCACATCTGGTCCCCTTTTCATCTAGGGATCTTAAAACCCGAAGTGCATATTAATTAGAGCTCACATCACTGGAAGGTAGGGAAGACTTGGAGGGCATTCACTTTAATCACCAGTGCAAAGAACTTGGAGGGACAGCCCCTGGGCCCAACGCAGTAACAAGCATGTTGCATCCCACCATTCCAGCGCCTTTCATCTAGCATCTGAGGTACTCTGCAGCACAAGGTTCTCTGGTGGGAAGTGCATTATTGAGCACATCTGCCTGGTGTGGCGAACTCCTAAGCTTTCCAGCATAGTCATTGTGAAGGGCTTCTTTCTGTCCAGTTCGTGCATTTATCTTCTCATGTGAACTAAAGGTGGGATAGATAGCTGACCCACAAGGCTGTTTGGTTTTCTCTCCATCTTTTTGATAGGCTAGACAGGATGTTCCTTGGAAAGTCTCAGATTTCTACCCAGTTGGGACTGAGTAATTCTCCATTAACAAGTTGAGACCTCTTTCTTACCTTAATGGCAAAATATATGTGACATAAAAATTATGATTCTCACTAATTTTTTGTATTTTTGAACTTTTATAACCTCTTTTTAATTCAGCTTTTCTTTAATAGTTCTCACTATTTTAAAGTAAATGATGAGTAAATAAAAATGCTCAACACCACCAATCATTAAGAAAATGCAAATCAAAACCACAGTGATAATAAACCCACAAGAATAGTGATAACAATATTAAAAAAATAAAAGACAACAAGGATTGATGATGGAGGCACTGGACCTCTTGTGCAATGCTATGAGAGTGTAGAATAGTATAGCTACTGAAAAAGGGTTGGTGGGTTCTCATGATGTGATACATGACATTGCTCTATGACTACCAGCTCCACTTCTGCCATCTGCCCCACAGATTTGAAAACAGGGACAAACCTCTACATATGTACTCTAGTTGAATAGCTTTTGAACATGTATTGTTTATGATTGCTTATCAGCTCATTCTTCCCCCAAAACACAGCAGGCAAAAGGCTCAGCCGTCTTTATGCTGTATGTATAGATATAGATCCAGCAGACTAGAAACTAAGCCCCTATTGAAATGCCTAGGAGCTAAACATTTGTGAAACTTCGTGTGACATGAAGGAAATGTTTGAATGCGAAGCCTGGCTGTATTAGATTTTTGCCTTTCTAGTAAATTGTCAAGATAAAGACAGAATAATGTCGAGGAGATTTATATCCAGAACGTTTTATTCTTTATGCTTCTAGTCCCACAAGATTTATTTTCCATGTATTAAATTTTGTTAGATGTACCATAATGAAATTGGCAGGTTTTGTGAGTCAGATTTTTAAACAGAAACAGTAAAGAGGAAACAGAATATTGGTTTGGGGTTCTTGGAAAGTTATTCTGTCTGCTCTTCTGAGTAGATTCTGTTAGATGCCTGCTAATTGATAATTCCTTCTGAACTTTGCTGCATAGCTAAATCCTCACATTTGAATATTTTATTATTCTGGAAATCTACTTTAAACAATTACATGAAATATTCTTCCTTTGATGACCTGGGAGGTATATTAAATTCCTGTTTAATTCTGCCCTGGGTCTGTGATTGGGCATTAACCTCCAGAAAAACAACTTCTTTCTGGATTTCTCTGTTGAGCTATGTCACTGGTTCTCTGCCTTGGTTTCGAGGAACTTCTCTAGTGGGTGGGAGCTGCCTGAGGACTTGAATATGCAACAGGGTTGTCTGATCAAGTAGACACATGTAGTGCGCCCTAAAATTGGAAAATAACAGATGACTTGAGCACAATATTTTAAGTGTTGTCAACCCACTTGAAATTGAGACTCTGGAGAGGACAGGGCTTGCCGGGATCTGAGAAATTCTTTCCTGCCCAGTGGTGGAAAATAAAACAAACAGAGAAGACAGCAGATGGAGACTAAGGATCAGCTTTGTTACTGGGAAATTTGGAATTGGGAGTTGTGACAAGTAGGTACAGCAGCAGTAGGTTTCCAGGATATTCCCAACTGGTATTTAGTACCACCCATGCAGGCCTTGTACTAGGTAATAATAGGCAAGATCTCTGCAATTCCCTTCTATGTGATCTGGAGCAGTGATCTGGGTTCTACATGGACCTGGAAGATCTCTGAAATGGAAAGGTCAGCCATTCCCCAGAGCCATCCTGAGAGCCGAAGGAGCCAGGTAGTTTCTTTTAGGTGTCGTCTCTTCTCTCCATGCAGAAGTGAATGTGCACAAGCCTAATGGTATTTTAGGTAAGAAATGCAAGTTTTTCAACACCTTTAATTTTATAAAGATCAAAGCACTCAGATTGTCATTATTTTCAGTGAGAGTACCAGTTGTGCACAATGCCAAGTTAGAAGAGGAATGAGTGCTACATTTGTGTTACCAATGGACAATTTAAATGGATGTACCCATTTTGGTTTAGCCCCTACTGCATGTGAGTTTCTTTTGTGGAAAATACTCCCCTGATTTTTTTTTTTTTTGAGAGGTTGAATTGGGAGTCTTTATTGGAAAACAGGCAACTGCAGGTGGATTCCTGTTCCAAAGACCTTCAGCCCCTCAAATACACTTAACACTGTTTGAAAACTGAGCCACGAGAGTAGGAGAACAAAGAAAGAACAGAAAAACAATACGAACAAAACCAGATCAACTCCAACGGGGAGCTGAAGTGGGACACCCTGGTGAGTGGAGGAGAGCCAGGACACCGGAGGCAAGGCGCAGGGTTTGGATTCTGTCCCTGAACTTTTTTGCTCAAGACTGTTATTCCACACTTGAGCCACAGCTGCATTTCTAGCTTTTTGTTGGTAAATTGGACATAATAAGAGTCTCACGGACTTTTCTGCCTGAGGTGGCTTTGAACTAGGATCCTTAGATCTCAGCCTCCTGAATAGCTAGGATTACAGTCATGAGCCACCAGTGCTTGCCTGAAACAGATACTTGTAAAACAAGGATACTATGCATGCCCCAGAGTGCTTTATCTAGTTGGCTATTGAATCCAGAATGGACATCAACACAGATTCTGAAAAATTCAGTATTTGAATTTGGTAGAGTGCCAGCCTTGAGCAAAAAAGTCAATGAGAGTGAGTTCAAACCCTAGTACCAGCACACACAAAAAGCATCTGCTTCCTATTTTTCCTTTTTTAATGTAGTCTATTCAGTTCTTGAGTTTTTGTATAAATTACTTTAACCCCCCCCCCCTTTTTTTTTCATAAATGACATTAAAAGAACAATCTGTCTTTCTTTTCTCTGGATTGTGAAGCAACATTCTGTTCACCTACAAATGTTGCAAATGCTGATTAGTTGGAACCCAGATGGGAGTTTCCCCAGAGATTCGGAATGCTATGAAAACTCAGTTGATGGGGTCTGTCACTAAAGAAATGGACAGGGGAAAATGTATGCCAAAAGAGCTTAAGTATTTTCCTGGCATACCTCACCTCGTAGAATGAAACTTACTGAAGTACATTAGCAAATGTACCCAAAGCAAATATCTGTCCCCAATAAAAGTATTTGCATTCTTAGAAGAATTCAAATGTGGGCTTGCTGTGTCTTATGAAATACTACATGTACTTCTGGACACTGGTGGCTCATGCTTGTAATTCTAGCTACTCAGGAGATGGAGCTCAAAGCAAGTTCAAAACCAGCCTGGGTAGAAAAGTCTCTTACCTTCAATTCATTAGTGAAAAGGTAGAAGTGGAGGCATGGTTCAAATGTCAGAGCACCAGCCTTGAGCAAAAAAGCCAGGCAAAGGCATGAAGCTCTGAGTTCAAGCTCCAAGACTGGCACCAAAAAGCCCCAGGGAGACACTTAACAACATGGTGGGTCTTCTAGGAAAAGGAATGGGCCAGGGTCAGGTGACTACTTTGGATTTCCTACTATGCATTTTCTAAGAACTTGGCAATGTAGTTGACCTATCTGAGCTTGTTTGCTCATTCGTAAACTAGTTCTGCATCATCCATGGATTCAGTAAACGCCCTCACAGGATTGCAAATTCACTGACACCTTCCTGCTGTAACTCCCAATTGACTTCCCATTTAGAACATGTGTCCTAAGAAGAGAAAAAAGTTATTAAACATTAATCTCATAGTGTTTTTGTTTTCTCCATCATAGGACTTGAGTCTGTCGCTCTACCACTTGAGCCACTTCTGGCTTTTTTAGGTGGTTAATTGGACATAAGAGTTCCATGGACTTTTCTGCTCAGGCTGACTTAAAAACAGTCCTCAGATTTCAGCCTGCTGAGTAGCTAGGATTGTAGCCTCGAGCCACTGGAACCTAGCTTCTCCACATGGTTGGTTTTTTTTTTTTTTTTTTTTGGGAGGGGGGGGGCGGTGTCATAGGTCTTGAACTGGGAGCCTGGGTTCTGTTCCTGAGTTTTTGTGCTCTTCAAGGCTAGCGCTCTGCCACTTTGACCCACAGATCCACTTCCAGTTTGCTGGGGATGGCCTTGAACTGCAATTCTCAGATCTCAGCCTCCTTGAGTAGCTAGTATTACAGGTGTGAGTTACCAGTGCCCAGTTTAAAAAAAAATATTTTTGGCTGATCCTGGGGCTTGAACTCAGGGCCTAGAATCTGCCCCTGAGCCTCTCTGTGCTCAAGGCTAGTGTTCTACCACTTGAGCCACAGTGCCACTTCTGGCTTTTCTGAGTAGTTTATTGGAGATGAGAGTCTCATGGACTTTCCTGCCCAGACTGGCTTTGAACCATGATCCTCAGATCTCAGCCTCCTGAGGAGTAGCTAGGATGACACTCACACTCAGCTTTTCTTTTTTTTTTAATGAAGAAAATAGGGCTGGAGATAATGAACTGGCAGGTCAGATGTAGGAATATATCTCTTCCCCAACTCTGTTCACGGACTGCTCGTGATACATGCTGATAAATTCCAGTGTGGCAGAAATAGAAATGTTGTGGAATTTGCTTAGACTCAGGAGGGAGATGGTCTTTAGACAATGATTGGTCAAGGGTGAGGGCAAGCCACCTTCCCTTGCTGTCTAGGCCTTAATCACTGGAAATGTTGGTGGGTATATTCGAAATGATGCCTTACATGCTGGGAGCTTAAGTTTTTCACTGGGTCATCATACCTTCAAGAGAAAGCAATTACTTAGCAAAGTGAATTGTTCCTCACATAGAAAATCTGTCTCCCTTTTAGGAAACTTCCCTTCCTTTGGAGTGTGTTAATTCTCCTGAGTTTGAAGCTTTGGACAGTCTTCCTCTTGCTGTGCTGAGAAAGAAAACATTTCCTGACAGTAGAGTCATCCTTTGTTTTGGACTGAGCTTATTGGCAGTTCATTATTTAAGCTTGGGGAGAGCATCCTGCCAAACCAGTGCAGGTGTTTCTGACTTGTTAGGACAAGTTGGCTCTGTAATTTCTCTTAAGAAAACTTGGAATGCAACCCTTTGTCAAAGGATTGCTCTGCCTAAGTCACAAGCTAAATGCAAATATATAAAAATGCAAATTACAATTTGCCATAGAAATAAACATTCTGACATCCTGCCTTCCAGAGTTTTCCTAAATGACCACTGTTAGTGCTGGCCATGTAGTTTCCTCTAGCCCTGTGTAACCTCTCCTTTAGGGTTGGGGGCTGTGCTAACAAGAATACTTTTCTAAATTGTCTGCCCTGTCATTTTGGTCTCACAGAATTGGTAACAGACAAATAAAGTTGCTAGAGGGCTCATTAGGGAGCTTGTGATTCTGAAAGGCAGCTGGCAATCTGGGCTCTTAGGAACGAGTGTATACAGAGTTTAAATCTGTGAAATTAATTTTGCTTCCATGCGGGTAAATTTCCAAGACTTATTTTGGAGCCTTTCTGAAAGTGTCTCTGAATTCCGTTAACCCAAGGTAATTTTTCATGCTGACTCCTTGTAATATGTAACCCCGGGTTGGTGGATTCTGAGGGTGATATTTTTTGGGTTGCGAGTGGGTGTGACTGGTTGTTGTCCACATGGTCATTTCGGACTCTCAGCTTCTTTCTCGGTCGTGTTGGTCCCAGTTCTAAGGGACCTGCCTTGACTTGGCTGAGTCTGGAATGCAGGGAGCATTACAGGAAGCCTAGGGGTTCTTGGGGGAGTTGACAGGGTCAGGTCTAGGAGTGGCCAGACCTCTGGCTGTGGCCAATGTCACTCTGGACTGGTCCCTTATTTCCCAAGTTAAACACAAAAATGATTGATTGATTGTCTCAGCCACTGTGGAGTGTGTCAGCTTCATCTTAAGTGTTTCTGAGGTGAGGTGTTTTAGGGAGACCTTGACAGGGCGATATACTTCACTTGTGATTTGAGTCTCTAGTCTCAGTGTTGCCTGACATGGCTATGTGTTTCCCACAGCTGGGAAGGATGGAGTGTTGCACTGAGGACTTTTCCTCAGTGCCTGGTGTGTACCCTGCTCAAAGCTTCAAGATGAATTGTCTGGTCGCATACCATGGCTTCTAGTTGTAACTGTATTTGGGTTTTTCAGATAGTTCCTCATAGAGATCTTTTCTAACATAAGAGATGGCCTAAAGTTTGTCTTTGTGCCTGCCTTTTCCCTCAATTTGTGAGACCTCCAACTCCCAACCTGAAGCCTGCTGAAGCCTGCAATCTAGTTAGCCAAGCTTGTTATACTGAGAGCCAATAAGCTCTCAAGGAAGCCACGTTGTCAGAGTGACTCTTATTGACAGGATCAAGTTCAAGTGCCCTATCTCTTGGCCTTAGGTGGCTGATTTGGCTCTGGTTGATTCCTGAGCATCATCACGAAGTTATGATCAGCATCATAACAGCAAATGTTGATTTAGTTTTTTGGTGGCTCTAAGGTTTGAACTCGCCTTATAGTTGCTAGGTAGATGTTCTCTCTTTTAAGACATGTTTCTAGTCTGTTGTTTTGGTTATTTTAGAGGTAGGGTCTTATGGTTTGTTGGGGCCTGTCTGGCCGTGATCCTCTTCTTTATGCTTCCATAGGTAGATGATAGCTGTATACCAGCACAGCTATCTTGTTGGTTGAAATGGGGCCTTGTAGACTTTTCTCCCCTCTGAGCTGGCCTTCAACCAAAATTTCTTGATCTCTGGCTACTGAATAACTAGGATTGTGGATGTGAACCACCACTGCTGGGTAGCAAACACTGAGTGCTTACTATGTGCCAGGTTCTCTTGTGGAATATGCTAGAGCATTGAACGTTTCCAGAGACTGAGACATTTATATTATGTTAAATATAGATTAAATCATTAAATATTTTTAGATCATAAAGTTGTATGATTAATATATATTATTTACCATTAATTATTAATTCAAACTAGGCTAAATATTAAGTAGATGAGGGGTATCAAATTAGCAAAATGTGTACATTCATTTATTGTTACATACACATGACTTGCTGTCTTACATCTTATTGTTTCACTAAATTATTCACATCTATTCTTGTGTATGTCACAGAATAAATACATTATCATAGTTACAATCTTGTTTTCATTTTGAAATTGACACAAACTTTGAGAAAGACTGATGCTACAGAATACAGTTTTGTTTTTTCCAAATCATTTGAAAGCAAGAAGATCCCTTTTATACTTACAGGGCACTGATATTTTCTCCTACAACGACCTACGTCCTTTTCTAGAAAACGGCAGTATAGGGACCAAAGTCATGAAAGGAACTGGCTCATTCCTAACAGCTACTCCTCACACTCATTCTAATTTTGCCATTTGTCATGAGTGCAGTCAGCATGATACCCTGTCAAAGCCCATTTTTCCACGCATCACATGTATTCCTTCAATCTATTTTTGATTCTCATGACCATGACACTTTGAAAGGCCAATGCTACTTATGTTGTGGACTGCCCCTCAATTTGGCTTTCTTGGATATTTTCTCATGATTCAATCTACGTTCTACTTCCTGAGCAGACATGTGATGACGTGTTTGTCTCTAGGAGTGGCCTGTTTTGACCTGTCCCATTTCTGATGGGCTCACCTGATTCACTTAGTTAAGATGGCAGGTGCAGCTTTCTCCCCTGAGAAGTTCTATATCCCCCTTTGTGACTAGTGTTTTTTATTTAATTTAATTTAATTTAATTTAATTTATGTTTTATTGGTCCTGGGGTTTGAACTCTTGGCTTAGGCACTGTCCCTGAGCTCTTTTGCTCAAGGCTAGCACTTTACCAGTTGAACCACAACTCTACTTCCAGCATTTTCTGTGGAGATAAGCATCTCATGGACTTTCCTGCCTGAGGTGGCTTTGAACTGTGATCCTCAGATTTCAGCCTCCAGCAGAACTAGGTTTATAGGCATGAGCCACTGGTGCCTGGTGTGCCTGGTGTTTTATAGAGGATACTTTGACACAGTCAGGTCTCTTCTCAAGCTTTTAGTAGTACTTTTTTTCTCTATGTACTCAAAGTTTAGTTAGAATATGTCTCCCCAAGTAAAAGTGCCTCTGCCAAGATCATAAAGTATATGGTGGAGGTGGAGTCCTTAGAAGATAATTATAATTAGATGAAGTCTTTTTTTTTGGGGGGGGGGGGGAAGTTGTGGGCCTTGAACTCTAGGCCTGGGTGCTGTCCCTGAGCTCTTCAGCTCAAGCCTAATGCTTTACCACTTGGAGCCACAGTGCCACTTCTTTCTGGTAGTTAATTGGCGACTAGAGTCTCACGGACTTTTTTGCCCAGGCTGGCTTTGAACTATGATCCTCAGATCTCAGCCTCCTGAGTAGCTGGGATTACAGGTATCAGCCACTGGCGCCTGGCTAGATGAAATCTTAAGAATAGGGTCCCCATGATAATATGAAGAAGAGAGAGCTGAGTTAGACACTCTTCCTGTCAGCCCATGTGACACCCTCCTTTGTGTTATGACATGGAGGGCCTTCACTAGACACCAGTACCATGCAGTTGTACTTGAAGTGTTCACAACCATGAACAAAGTATATTACTATTCTTGATAAATGATACAGTCTTGGGTATTGTGTTGTGGCAACAGAAAGCATAGTCACAGTGTCTGACATTCTTCACTGGCGTCCTTCCCCCCCACCCATTGACAAATACGGAGAGAAGCAATGGAAAGGGAGGGATGATTTATTTTGACTGATGTTTTCAGAGGTTTCAGTCCATGGTTGGCTGGCTTTGTTGTGTCTGGGCTGTGGCAAAGTGCTGTATCATGGCGGAAGGATGTTGCTCACCTCTTAAGAGCCTGCAATCAGAGCAGATAAGCCAAGAATGAAGGAGCAAGGAGATAAGAGACATCCTTTAAAGCACATTTTCCACGATTTACTTCCTCTAACCCCCTGTACCTCCTGACACTTCCTCCATCACCTCTTACTAATGTCACCAAATAATGAATCTAGTCACTTCTCAATGCCCCTTCCCCCCCCCAGCACTACTTGCATCAGGGACCAAGCTTTTCAAGGGGACTTGTGCCATCTAAACCAAACCATAACAGGCACCCTTATGATTCCAGTCAGTTATAATCTATTAGTGGCAGTATTTATTCCTCTGTCCCATTGTGCATCTTTCTGAGTAGTCTCTGACACCCTCATGGCAGATTCCCTCTGTTCTAACCACATAAATTTAAAAACAATGTTTTTTTTTTTAGCTTTTGAGATTATAAGGGGGGCATTTGAAAGGGAGGTTTGAAGGAGAATTGCTGTTTCTACTTGAAACAATGAGTCCTCTTCAGGGCTGTCAGCTGGCAGCAAGAGGAAGGATCTGTGCCCCAGGTGCATTCTTAAACACACTATGAGGAGACTCAGGAAGGGTTCAGTCATGTCAAAACCCAGGTTGGAAATGTTGTAACTACTTTTTTCTCTGTGTGTTGATAAGATCTGGTTGGAGATGGAAGAGCAAGGAGAGGCTTGGATGAAGGAACTCCACACTCAAAGTGGGAGCAGCTCAAGGAGCCTGTGAGGATTTCTTTTAAATAGTCTCTTCATGGCCCTAGAAAGTAAGGAAATGGCTGCTGAGTGGCTTCTCTTTAGATTGCTGATGTGCATTGCTTCTCCCAGCCCAACAGCCCTGGTCCTCATCTGTCCTGCCATCCCTGTGCTGTGGGTCTTGTGAGGCTGCCATTTTGGTCAGTTGTGCTCCAGTTCACGTCCATTATTTTCTAATGTTCTGCATAGTTCCTTCTCGTTGACACACTAAAAGTTATCCATTGAAATGCTTGGTTCCAAATTACATTTTAAAAATTGGCCATAAGGTGGGGTGTAATTCCAGCTGTTTGGGAGGTAGAGGTAAGCGGATCTTGAGTTTGAGGTCAGCCTAGATACAGGTGTATTTCTAGATCCTACCTGAAAAATGGTGAAAACAAAAGGGTTGGGATGTGGCTCAAGTTGTTGAGCTCTTTCCTAGTGTGCCATGGAGTCAGGCCCCCAAATTCCATCCTCCCTCCCCCAAATTGCTTGTAGATAGTTATATTCTAATTTAAAAAAAATCAACATTTTAACAGAGTGATAATCCTTCCTTCCTTCCTTCCTTCCTTCCTTCCTTCCTTCCTTCCTTCCTTCCTTCCTTCCTTCCTTCCTCTCCCTCCCTTCCTTCCTCTCCCTCCCTTCCTCTTTCTATTTTCTTGTATATACAAATTACACTCCCAAACCCAATCTTGATTTCCTTGATTCAAACTTTCAAGATTATATTGTATTGCTTTTTACTTTATATTTTTTCTTCTATTTTCCTTTTATTTATATGGCTGCAAATAAATGCCATTTATTTGCATGGTATGAATTTAGATAGGAAATCTTTAGGTCAGTCTAGCATTCTTGAGGAAATTCAAAAAGGGACTTTTTCTTTGTGATAGCAGTAAGTAAACTATGTGCTGTTGAGTACAGCCTTCACAGCTCTCTAGGGGCTGTGCCCTTTAGGATTAGGGGAGACCTCTTGTACCCTAGTAAATGTGTCATGTTGTATTGCTTTTAGAAAGTAGCATATGCAAGCAGGATTGATTCCAAATTCACTTTTATTTGCTTTATCCTTTTTCTTACACTTTTCCCACTATAAGTTGTGTTTTAGAGATGATTACATGTGATTCTAGTTTTTTAAAAACAATTTTTTAAAAAAAAGTTGTATTTAAATAATGATAACTCATTTTGAGGCTAATCACAATGTTGCTCTGTAATTCAGAAAATTTAAGCTCAGAAGTTTCTTCAGATTGACTGTGCAATGATTACAGTGCAGTATTTCATGATATTTGACACCTCAAATATTAGTAAGACTTGAGATCGAGAATTGTGGATACTGTGACCATTGTGCCATAAATAATGTTTGTATTCTCCAAGCACAATGTCCCACCTAGCTAACTGGGATAGGAAACTGCATATTGATTCTCTATTTAAGGTTAATTTACCTGGACTAGAACTCCTCTTTGGGCTCCATTTTATGCCATGCAACCTCAACGGAGTCTGTATTTTAATGCCCCTGCTGGGTTCCTCCATTATGGGCTGCATAAGAGAATCTAGGAAATTTAACCCAGTGTTTTTAATGCATAATTTAAAATTCTGCTTCAATGGAGGTTCTGAAGAAATAGGTCTCAGGTTTTCCAGGCTGGCTTTATGGTCTCAGGAGGAGGCGACAGTCATATCTGGGCCACAGAGTTGGTCCCTTTCTCTGCCCTCTCCAAGTCCTAAGCACCTGATGCATAGTGACTCCATGCAGATGAGCTGTTGTTTCTGGTGTTGGCTCCATGCAGATGAGCTGTTGTTTCTGATGTTGGCTCCATGCAGATGGCTCTGAACTTCACCACTTAAACCCATCTTTAGTGCTACGACCTGTGTAACTTTGGAGTTACCTACTATGTGCCTTGTTTTTGCTGCTGGCTTTTCTGACTCTAGAAGCAAATCTTTTTGACTACTGGCACCCTCTACTTGGAAAACTTTGGTGGTTTGGGGGGCTCTTTGACACAGGATCACTATGTAGCCCATGCTGGCCTGACCACCATCCTTCTGTCCCTTTTAAATTGTTTGGTTTTTTTTTTTTTTGCCAGTCTTGGGGCTTGGACTCAGGGCCTGAGCACTGTCCCTGGCTTCTTTTTGCCACTTGAGCCACAGCGCCACTTCTGGCCTTTTTCTATATATGTGGTGCTGGGGAATCGAACCCAGGGCTTCATGTATACGAGGCAAGCACTCTTGCCACTAGGCCATATTCCCAGTCCCTTCTGTCCCTTTTAAAGTATAACCTTTTTTTTTGGCCAGTCCTGGGCCTTGGACTCAGGGCCTGAGACTGTCCCTGGCTTCTTCCCGCTCAAGGCTAGCACTCTGCCACTTGAGCCACAGCGCCGCTTCTGGCCATTTTCTGTATATGTGGTGCTGGGGAATCGAACCTAGGGCCTCGTGTATCCGAGGCAGGCACTCTTGCCACTAGGCTATATCCCCAGCCCTAAAGTATAACCTTTTAAATATAAATACTATGGAATTAGCGCTTGAATCTTTAATATTTAGCCTGTGTATACTTTACCTAAGTTCAGTAATCTAAATTGCTTTGTGCCTGCCTTTCCTTTAAAAAACTTTAATTGTTATATAAAGATGATGTACAGAGAGGTTACAGTTACATGTGGCAGGTAAAGAGTACATTTCTTTTTAGACAGTGTCACCCCTTTCCTGTTCTCTCCCAGTTTTTCCCTCTCATCTCCACCCACAAGTCTTCAACATAGTGTCCAGTGAGTGCCACTGTTGCATTTGTTCACCCTTTGTTCGTTCATTTCGGTGCACACCTTACCCTCCTAAAGAAATATAAATGAATAAACAAGACAAAAGGAAAAAACCAAAAACAGCAAAAAGAAAAATTTCTTGTTTCCGTTTTTTTTTTTGCCAGTCCTGGGCCTTGGACTCAGGGCCTGAGCACTGTCCCTGGCTTCTTTTTGCTCAAGGCTAGCACTCTGCCACTTGAGCCACAGCGCCACTTCTGGCCATTTTCTGTATATGTGGTGCTGGGGAATCGAACCCAGGGCCTCATGTATATGAGGCAGGCACTCTTGCCACTAGGCCATATCCCCAGCCCCTTGTTTCTGTTTTTTAAGAGTTCATTTTGATAAATATTACTTTGTATGATCAGATGCACATAGGCGTCACGCCTTTGTGATCCTTTCCTTTGGTCTCACTGCTTTGTGCTTTTCTGATAAATTCTAGGGTGGTAAATAATAATCATGTATTGCTGTTGGCCGGTATTCTTTCTAACATACTTGGATTTTTGTCTGTTCGTCTTTATTTAACAATGGCTGCTTTGATTTAGAAGCGGAACTATCAGTGACTCAGTTTGGGCAACAATGATCTTTTCGAGGTGTATAGGGATTATTTAAAAGGAATGCCTGGCAAGGGCGTTTTGAGGACCCAAGGGATGGCTGGCTCTGTGTTTCTGTACCACCTGAGGGGGACATGCATTTGTCATGCAATGAATAAACATTGAGATTCTATCACTTCAGGCTCTTATTTCACACAGTCCTTTTCATACCTGTTTGGGAGATAGAGTCTCACAGACAGTCTCCCTGGGCTGGCCTTGAACCTCAAGCCTCCAGATCTCAGGCTTCTAAATAGCCAGGATTACATGTGCAGGTGCCTGGCTTCCAGTTACTCTTAGATTTCCATTTTGCCTAGGAGAAAATATGATTTGGTGATACAAAGTAACTTTTCACTGTCCTTTTGAGTATTAAGTAGCAGAAATAAAATTTCCCACCCATTCTGCTTGGGTCTTGGGGTCAACTCTGTTCTCTTCTCTGAACACCACCAGTCTTTTCCTCCCTCCACTGAATGGCTTCTGTAGTGCACTTGAGCTTTAGACTAGTCTTGCCTGGGAACAGTTCTGATTTTGGTGAATGCTGTTGGGTGTCTTTCACTATTGCTTAAGACCTGTTCATTATCTGTTTCAGATTTCATTTAAAGATTAACAATTAACCCTTAAGGGCTTTTCCCATTGTGGCAAGTTCAAACAAAAAGAAGCTGACAAACTCCCCTTTATAAATTGAACATACGTAACAAACAAACAGCATACAGGCCCCAACAAGAAAGAACATTTGACAGGCCTGGTTTGCTGCACTGAATGAAGCCTGGGCCAATGTCAGCAGTTAATTACATTCTCAGAAATGTCATGGGAGGGGAGGATAGTGGCTTGGATGTGTGGGAAGGCTTATTACTTAAAAACCGACATCGTGTTTTCCTTCATTGTGAAGGTCACAGCAGAGGATGTGTTCTACCCCCCTCCACTCCCCAGCTTGAACTCTGGGCCTGGGTACTGTCCCTGAGCTTCTTTTGCTCAAGGCTGATGGTTTACCATTTGAGCCATAGTGCTACCTCTGGTCTTTTCTGAGTAGTTTATTGGAGATAAGAGTCTCCTGCCTAGGCTGGCCTCAAATCATGACCCTCAGATCTCAGCCTCCTGAGTAGCTAGGATTACAGGTGTGAGCCTGGCTCACACAGGTGCAGAGCCTGGCTGGCTCTGCATTTTAAAAAACTGAGTCTTGGAAAGAGAAAAGCGATAACTTCAAGAATTAAACATATAGGTCACACTAAAATCTTTTGTTGCTGTTGTTGGTGGTGGTGGTGCTGATGTTACTCAGGCTAGGTGGATAGGTGTCTCTTCTCCTTTTTGTTTTGCTGTTTTTTTGGATAGGGTCTTGCCTTTTGCTTGGGCTAGCCTGGACTACAATACATACATACATACATACATACATACATACATACATACACACACACACACACATATATATATATGCTTCTCATATAGCTGTGATGATGGCTAGATTTTTATTTTGTGGAAATACGATTCTCCCATCAACGTTTCCTGAGTAGCTAGATTTATAGGTGTGAGCCATAGTGCCATTCAAAATTATGTTTGAACAATTCATTGTCTTCAAGATTTTTTGATGTGTTAAAAATGAATTAAGAAACCCATAATTAGAAATATTGGCTCATAGTTGTTAGTGTTTATTTTTTCTTTTGAGTATTGAGGGCCTAGGATGTAGGGCCTAGTGATTTAGCATTTTCTTAGTATATGCAAGGCACTGGGTTCCAATGCCAGTATTGGGGATGTGTGTGTGGTGTTTTAGTTAGTGGGGAGAAAACAGTTAGTGATTATTGTTAGGAAAATGGAGGAGAACAGAAAAGGAATAGGAAGGACTGTTTACTGAGGAACAGCAGGGGCACAGACCTTCTCCAGGGTTTGGAGGTTGTGTGAGGGGGTGAATTTTGGACCAGGCTTATAAGGGGTCTGAGCTAGGAGGCCGAGGTTAATGAAGGAGCCACTAGGTCTAGGAAGTTGGTGGCTTTTCCTTGGGCCCACAGTGGGTTATTTACAGCTGGGCTTAGGTGAATTGCCCTGCCTGCATATCAAATCAAGTTCATAAACCTGAGGTTTGGCCTGGTGTCTGTATGTGCCTGAGGCAATGGGGGCGGGGGGGGGGTCAATCCTACAATTATGTAATCTATTGGGCTTCAAATATAAGCATTTCTGCTGTATCAAATCACCCATAAATATTCTATTGGCCCTCATTTTATACCTCTGATACATGTATTTAACGCAGAATGGTACATTGGTTTCCTACTCTGACTCATTTGTACCAAGCTTGTGGGGAAAAAAAAAGGACTTAGGGTGGGGAGATAAATACCATTATTTCTTTTTATTTCTAAAGCAGATATCCCAATTTTCCTTGGCTTTCTTGGCCATTTCCTTCCTCTCTGTTTGTGTTTATCCCACTCTGTCTGTCTCTTTCCCTCTTTTTCACTCACATGCATTCGATGTGATCTATGCCCAGTGAGTCAGCAGTAGAACCAAGGATGATGTCTGCCAGTTCGTGGTTGTCTTCCTTGTGGTCTGTGTAGTGCTTTTATGGTCGATGGAAAGATTTGGATGAGAGAAGGTTAAAAAATTGGAGAGGGAAGAATTCCCAGGGGAGAGTAGTGCTGGTGATGGTATTGATACTTGGGATGGCTAATTAGGCAAACACCTTAATTCCTATCAGTAGACGGAATCTGGAGTAATGCAATTGAGTTCATTTTGCTCAAGATGGGTTCCTCCAGTGGGAACCTATGAAACAGTGAACTTTCCACAGGTAATCCATACTTCCCCCAAATTGGGATTTATACTTAAGAAAGTTTGGGAAACAATTAAATAAAAGGAAATTCACTTCATGGTGGTAGTGTTGATACTGGGTCTTGAACTCAAGGCCTTGCACTTTTGCTCCTCTCCCCTTTTACTCAAGGCTGGCACTTTGCTACTTGAGCCACACTTCCATTTCTGACTTTTGGCTTGTTAATTGGAACTAATAGTATCTCACATTTATCTGTCCAGACTGGCTTTTGAATTCCCTTCCTCAGATCTCAACCTCCTGAGTAGCTCCGATAACAAGCATGAGCCACTAATGCCTGGCATATTCAGTCTGATTCTTGGAATTGCATTTCCCAATTTTGACCACAGAAGGCAGAACTCTTGGAGCACCTTTCATCATTTCCTGTGTCTGCAGAATGGGCAGGACGATCTCAGAAGGCAGTGTGCGATGGTGAGATGAACACAGCAGGTTCAGAAAGGAGGTCACTGTGGGTTCTTGATGATGACCAAGCCACCCAGAGTGATGCACTTAGTGCAGCCTCTGGTGGGATGTGTAAACGGTCTAATGTATATAGAAACTTGTCAGGATTGTGAAATACCCTGAAAATATTACTGCTACACTCTGTAACTTTTCATTATGGCATAATGTATATAATATAAAGTTACCATATTAACCAGCTTAGCCTCACCATCCAGTGGCAGTAAGATACTTGTAGTGTTGTCCACTCATTACGCCCAACTATCTCCAGAACATTTTTATATTCTTAAACTGAAACTATTTCCATTACACAACCTATCCTAGCCTCTGGCAGCCATCGTTCTACTGTCTGTCTCTGAGAGTTTGATCTTTTCTGTCTGATTTATTTCATTTAGCACAGTGCTTTCAGGTATGCCCTCTTCTTTTGATTATAATAGACATTTATTTATTTTCCTCATTTACTCATCCTTGGTGCTGGTCCTTTCTAATATGGCACAAGGTTAGGAAGTTTTAATTCAACATGTCACTTTGTGAGTGCCATGCATCTTGATTGATGTCACCCCTTTGGTCAAGAGTCATAATCTTCCTCCACTTCGGTGTCACGTGGCCTCTAAAACCACACCTTGACCAGAGCAGGTGCTCAGCTTGAATTGAGTGGGTTAGGGTTGAGCAGTTAAGACTGAGGACTGGAAAGGATAAGTGAAGGAATGTTTTTAGGTGAAAATTGACGTCAGGGTCTTTATTTACCTTTATGGAGAACGAAGCTGAGCTGGGTGGCACCGTGCAGATGGCAGGCTGTTCCTGGGAATATGAGGACAGAGTGAGAGAAACAGATTAAAACAGGAGGCTCAAGAGCTGGCACCTTGTGCCAACATTAGCTCAGACCTCACGCAGACCCCCCTTTCCTCTGTGCCTGTGAACGAGGCCTCGGCAGAAGCAGAAGGCTGGGGTTATTTTGATCACTGAGCTCTGTTTAGTGAATACACTTGATGAATTCCCTTTTCTTCTCATGGATGCTATTTTGAATGGAAAAAAAATCATTTCTGGAAAATTAAACCCCAACATGGATTATATGTACACAATCCCTCCCTGCTTTATATTTTTATTTGTACTATCCCTCAGAGGCCCATGTGTGAAAGGTTTAGCCCAGAGTTCTTGCTGCTATTGGAAGGTAATGGAACCTTAAGGGGCCCGAGTGGGAGGTGTTTTGGTCATTGGGGCTTGAAGGAGCCATTGGGACCCTCTCATTTTTGCTCTTTGATGATGAAGTGAGGGGTCTTGCTCCATCCCGAGCCCCCTTCATGACGCCCTGCCTCATCACGGCCTAACACAAGGAGGCCAGCTGACCACGAAGCTTCCAGAGCTCTAAGCCCCAATAACCCCTTTCTTTTTATAAATTGATTACCTCAAGTATTTGTTAATAGTAATGTGATATTAACTCACACAACACCATTCCCAACAGCTTCTTTTCCTCTTGACAAGGAACATTTTGGCAGCACTTAGTTCCCCAGGAAGAACCTGAAGTCATAGAGAAATTGATTTGCACTACGTTCACAAGGAATTCCAAAAGGAATAGCAATTCCATCCTGCACTGTGTCTGTTCTTTGAGTTGGCCTTGAAATTCAAGCTCTCAGCCCCTTGGAGAAGCAGCATTTGGAAGGACTCTGAAGCCTGGACTCCCATCTTGTTTTCTCTCGAGGTAGCTAATTTCAGGAAGGGGTGTAGTCGTGCCGTGGAGGGGCTGTGAGTACCTCCTGAGCCTTCTCAGGACTGGTTTGGTTTAAATGTGGACTTGTCAGTTCTAACTAGCTAGGAGGAAATGCTCTCCCAGCATGATGCATTAGTCA
This sequence comes from Perognathus longimembris pacificus, assembly GCF_023159225.1. NCBI lineage: Eukaryota > Metazoa > Chordata > Mammalia > Rodentia > Heteromyidae > Perognathus > Perognathus longimembris. Next base: position 8,660,140 of record NC_063165.1, read on the forward strand.
TGAGCAGGGTGTAGGAGGGTGTTGAACAATCATCCCAACCTCCTCTCATTGCTCGGCTTTCAAGTTGAACTTCAAGCCCAGCTGTGTTGGAATTGAGGTCTTGCTGCCCCCCCCCCCCCCCCCCCCCCCACCGCTGTGTACTGGAAGTCTTAGATCAGAGGTGGGAGAGGTGGTTGATTTTAGGCTGGAGCAGAAATATCTCCAATGAGGAAGCTTTTGTACCTAGGGCCTTCATAATTTATATGTGTGTTGTGTGTGTGTGTGTGTGTGTGTGTGTGTGTGTGTGTGTGTGGGTGTGTGGGTGTGTGTAAGATGGGTTAAAGGGGACTATTTGAAGAACCAGGAGCTGAGGTATAAACTACAAGATGGTCTGTGTATTCTTGTTTTTGAGTCTGCAAAGACAGTCCTGTTTTCCACATTGAAGTAATAGAGGATTACAACTTTTGATGGTGTTATGGCTTAAGTGGTAGAGTGCTAGCCTTGAGTACAAAGAGGTTCAGGGACAGTGCTCAGACCCTGAATTCAAGCCCTAGGACTGGCAAAAGAAAAAAAGAAGAAGAAATGTGTGACAAAGATGTCATCCTAGAAGCCAGTACATGCTCTTCCGACCTCTTCATGACATGGACCCTGTAGCAGTATGGAATACTCTAGGTAGATGAGTCTTGAGAGTCAAATAGAATGAAATTGTGGGCCAGTAGAGTCAGTCAAGAACACCTACTAGATGTTTGTAAATATTCTGGTGGTGCTGGTGGTAGTGGTAATTAGATTTTATTATTCTGTCCTTTGGTGAATATGGATGGCATTTCTTACTGGAGATACAGGGAAGAGAGGGTGGCTCATTTTATCTGTATATTGGCTAGAATTGTTTGGTGTACAGTTATTTGTTCAAATACAGTTTGTGTGTGTTATGATGTAAACAAAGAGATGCGCCATCAAACAATATGACAAAGTCTGTTGTCCCTTCCCCTGTGGGACTTTTGATTCTCCTAAGTGGGGGAGTTGGAGAAATATTTAAATAATAGAGGAATTAGGAGGAGAAAAAGTGCAAATCTTGGGAGATCAAACCCTTGCAATAAAGCATGAAAAGAGAAATAATTTCTAAGTACTCCATATGACATTTTATGGGGAAGACGATAGGCATTTCATCTTTGAAAAGTCATGCGATTAAAATTTTTATTCCAGTAGCCATCTATACTAACTACCTCTTCTGCTCTTCCGGGCAAATTAAGGGACCCCTGGTAAGATGCTTCTTTACTTCTGTGGGTCTCTCCTCCACTGTGTGGGCTGGAGGGTGTTGGTACCTTCCCTAGCAGAGCAGGGATTGGAGGGCTGGTGTTTTTGGAGATCAGTAAATGCATCTTGAATACCCATTAGTGTACTTTGCATTTGTTGGAGGGAACAACTGGACAGGGCAGAGGAATGATAGCAATGCAGGGTAAAATAAGAGAGCCTGGATTAGAATAAGAATGGAAGGAATGGCATAGGTAATAAAGGTGCTCCTGGACCTTGTGGGAAGAAGAACAGGAGTCACGGAAAGAGAAGAAAGACAAAGAGGAATGCCCCCAGTAAATACCGAAGACAAGTGTTATTATTATACACACTGGGTCATTTATTCTCCCCCACACTTCATGTAGATTTGTTATTTTGTAGGTGGAGAGAAAGGTTCATAGAACTGCCAGGAGTCATGCTTAAGGTCACAGATCCATTACCTGGCCTGGTACAGCCAGGTCTATTTTGATCCAGAGTTCCTGGTACATTTACAAATCATATTGTGTTTTGAGGCAGAATCTTATGTGTGGAGGTTTTGACCCTAAGTGGTGTGTTAGGCTAGTACTATCTTTGAGTCCCATGGTGTGAGCAGGGGGTTAGAAAGAGGGATTGGTGCTAAAGAGAGAGATAGATAGACAGACAAGAGTATGGAAGGAAATAGATATGGTACAACAATGGTATTATTGGGGGGGGGGGACAAACATGGAACCAAGAGAAGGGAGTATGTTTGTTTTGTGATCTTTGAGGATCTCAGTGTTACTTGACTTTCACAGAGAACTCTTTAGAGTATGATTTTCTGTTGCTTCTGTTATCCTTTTTTCCTACTTTATGTAACCAAAAATTTGCTGCTAATTATCTCGACTGTGTCTATAAATTTGCAGTTATGACTAGCAACATGTTTTCTGCTTACAGCATCTTGGCCAATCAAGATATGCTATGTTGTATGGTAGTTGTGTTGTTGTGTGATGTGTCCTTCTGTCTCATTTTCTTTCTCTACATATGGTATTATTTTATTAACTGCTCGCGAGGGGATGTTCATTACTATCTTTGTTGCAAAACATGTGTCAATTGCATGGCCCCTCGTGAGAGTTTGGGTTATCAGCTGATTTCTGATTAGCCTGCTATTTGCCTTACATGTTCCCTGAGTGGCAGTATATTCCTTTCCTCAATTTCTGGGATATTTTTCCCCTTAAATGATGTGGCTTTATAATAAAATGGAACTACAGATAAACATAAACTCTATATAAGAGGAAACAGGAATTTTGTAGTAGATAGGCATTTTCTATTTCCCTATTTTTAGCATTCATATGTTATACATACAATACCTGTGCAATTAAAATATAAGAGTTACCTATCCTGGTCTTTTAGATACAAGCAATAGGTCACAGATAAGTTATGAGACACACATATATCTTGAACGAGTATTAAAAATATCTGTGAATTATTTTTGTAGTTTTAACAAATATACATAAATATAAAAACATGAATGATAGTAAAATATGGACAGCATTTGAAAAAATGTTGATAACCCAGATGCACTGATGCCGGAAGACCTTATAATAATAGAAAAGTATAGTGACATCTTATTCCTATCTTTTTAAAAATAAGTAAACACATTGTATGTGACATTAGTTCACAGTAAACACTAGAGAAATGTATGTATCTTCATCTCTATGTTCATGAAAGAAAAGCTACTATACATTTAATTTTCAATATAATAATGTCTTTTGCCCAGTTCACACAGTTGTCACAACACTGGAACATAACAGTGTCATATGATCAAGTCTTTTTCTGAGAATGAAGTTTTTCCACAGCTAACCCTCTGGATAGGCAATGGTAGCTCATACCTGTAATCCTAATTTCTCTGGACGCTAGGATCTCAATTTGAAGCCAGCGTAGGCAGAAAAATCCAAGAGATCCATCTTCAATTAACTACCAAAAAGCCTGAAGTAGAAGTGTGGCTCAAGCGGCAGAGTGCCATTCTTGAGCCAGAAGATCCAAGTGAGAGTGTAAGGCCCTGAGTTCAAGGCCAAGTACTCGCACCTCCCCTCATAAGTATAAACAAGTAATAACAACAGATTTACTGTCCAATCCCCCCCTCTTTTTAAAAAACTACAGAAGAAATCTCTTGCAACTTACAGACTCCAGCTGAATTCTTTTTAAAAAAAATTTTTAAATTAAATTTTATTGACAATGTGTTGTGCAAAGGGGTACAGTTACATAATAAGGCAGTGAATGCATTTCTTGTGATATTTTACCCCCTCTTTTTTCTTTCCCTTCTCTAGATCAGATAGGCATATATACAATATCCAGTGTACCAAAATCATATACAGTAACCATGTAGGGTATGCCACAGGAAATTCACCTAGACCTTTAAAGATAATGTCATCAATAGAATCCTCCTGTGTTCTTCTCTTGGAGTTGTTTTTGCTTATCCTCGTCTTATATGATCATGTGTACATAGCTGTTGAGCTCTTGTGATCCACTGATAGGTTTATTCTAGACCTTTTTATGTTTAGTAGTTGTTTGGTTTTAGATATATAATGTAAAGTTGCTGACCCAAACATGTGGAAATACCATTTGAAAAGAAGTTTGTTGTTTTGCAAACCTGGTCTCTACTGCCCTCCTCCCTCCCTAATAGTCATATATCAAGGAAACCATCTGAATTCTTTACAGATTGCCTTTCCTTATTTTTCCTGAGGTTCCAGATGGACCCTCTAGTTCCTATTTCGTCATTATTGGATGAATGCGAATGATAATTTGATGAAAGCACGAGAAGGAATTTCAGATATATTTCACTTCTGCATTTCCAGTTCTAATTTGTTCAAATAAGTTACGTACTTGATGAACATGCATAGAATTCTGAAATGTGCGTGACTTATTGAAACTGTACTTCGTATGTGTGATTTCTATATTAGTTAAAATCAAGAAGCGATGACATATACTGCTATTCTGTTGGGTGGGCACCGTAGAAAGGTTTTATTGAATGGGATGTTTGTAAAGCCCTGCTTCCTATCAGAGCTCGCTGGTTCTTAGAAGGCAGGCCTCGAGTCTGTTCACTGCTCTCTGTGTGGTCCTGTAGATATTACTTGGCAGTGAAGCTTTTTAAGCCAGTTGCTGTTGTGCAAGAAACAGATTTGCCTTGTGATTTTTATGGATTGGCTTTTCTGCAGAGGGACTTTGATGTATCAGTGTCTCAGAACATTCCAGTAACTCAGTAGCTGCCTTCATGGTGAAAGAAGCTGATTATCTTCCGTTACTTCAAGAGAAATTGGGGCATATGTGGTCTGTTGGACATTTTTTTTTCTTCTACTTTAAAAAAATGCAGCTTGCAACTATTTCATATGCTTTTTACTTCTCTCCCAGTCTGTAATTTGGCTAGGATGAATGTTAGTCATTATTCAGCTCAAAGATCTTTCACCAGCTTTGGGGTGGGGTGGGGTGGGGTTGGGCCTTAACTTTTTCACTCAAGGATATTGTGCCACCACTTGAGCCACAGTTCCTCACCTGATTTTTTATTTATTTTTATTTATTTATTTGGGTGGTTAATTGTAAGTAGGAGTCTCTTGGACTTTTCTGTCTGGGCTGGCTTCCAAGAGAGATTCTCAGATCTCAGCTTTGTGTGGGAGTAGTTACACTTACCTGTGAGCCACTGGCACCTGGCCACACCCACTTTTTAAATAGGGATTTGTTCAGCCTTATTTTGTCTTTCTAGGATCAACTCATGATTACTTTTGTAGGCAATCTCATGCTTAGGACTCAAATGTGTGTTTCTTTTTAGGTAAAAACATGGACTCTTCCAGATGATCTCTTAATTGTAAAGAAAGTGGCTGGTGAGGAAGGTTAGACTGAGTTACCTGGGAATCCCATACTGAATCTACTTCTTGTCTTCTCTCTGCTCAGGGCCATTTGTTCCCTGCTTGGTTTTATTTGGCCTGAATTCTAATTTAACCAGAGTTATCAGCCGTGATCTGCTTTGCAATGGTCAGCTATTGATTCTCATTTTGCTCTCTTGTAGAAAGGCTAAGTATTTGTCCTTAAATTCTGTCTTTGTGTGACATGGCCCTGGGCCACAGTTACTTATGTATTCCAGATGATTCTCACTGCGATTTGTATAGCCTTAGAGTATTGCTTGCAGTTGATGATAGTATTGCAATAATAGCCTGGATCCCAAGGAGTGAGAAAGGAGCCTAGAAGGTTTCCTGTAGACCTCAAGCATTTTAGAAGCTGAACTCAAACATGGCTTTTTTTTTTTTAACTTTGTAGAACTTAGCTGGAGGCATTATATATTTTTTCTATTTTTCCATTAAAAATATATTATTACTATTACTATTGTGTGTGTGTGTGTGTGTGTGTGTGTGTGTGTGTGTGTTTATGTGCATGTGTTTGCCAGTACTAGGGCTTGAACTCAGGGTCTGAGTACTGTTGCTTAGCTATTTTTCACTCAAGGCTGACACTCTTCTACTTTAGCCACAGCTCCACAATTCCTTATGTTAGTACATCAGGTGTTCGGCCCATAAGGTGGCTTGAGTTGATGTTTTAAACATCTGGCCTTTCATACATGAGTAGAGGCGTTTTGTTGTTGTTTTGCTTTGTTTTGGCTTCTTTGTTATACAATGAAATTGGCCATTATGTGTGTCTCCATTCTAATACCCTCTCTAGCTCAGGTTTTGGGGGTATGCTATGGTGTGGGTGTTGACATCCCTTCCAAATTCTGATGTTGGTATCTTAATTCCCAAGGAGATTTGTACAAGGAGACAAGTAGAACCCAGAGGTTCCACCCTCATAAGTGACCCTAATCCCCTCGGGGACCTGATTTCCTCCTACTATTTGGGGATGCAGCAAGAAGGTGCCACCTGAGTGGAACGGGCCCTTGCCCCATACTGGACCTGCTGGTGTCTTGATCGTGGGCTTTCTAGTCTCGAGAACTATGAGCAGTCATTTCTTGATGCTTACAACTTATCTATTTTAAGGTACTTTGTTCTAAGGGTCCAAACTGACTAGGACACAGGAGGTAATTTTAGTGTTTCATCATGACAAGCATTTTTAGTAGATGCTATTTTTCAATAAGTTTTTGTTTAAGGTATAATAGCAACATGGATGCAATATTACTTCCCTGGCTTGTTTATTGAAATGGGAGGAGGTGTCTCACATTTTTCCTAGATTGGCCTCAAACTGTGATACTCTTATCTATGTCTTCTGAGTAGTTGGAATTATAGGCATGTACAAGTATACTCAACCTTGAAGATAAAACGGTTCAACTGGAGGTACCATTAGAATTCCCAAGTGGAAGGTGTTATTGTCACCCTTTTTGCCCCGCAAATAGAATCTTCAGAGGAGTGTCTACTCCTTCATTCCTCCTGCCCCTGTGTCCCCGTAGCCTACAATGTCCTGGTCAGCCCATCTGCCCTTCCCAGCACACAAGGCACGCAGTGTCCTATGTAGTTGGTTGATTCCAATGAATTCTACCTTCTTTTCCAAGCTACTGAGTAAAAGAAAGTCATGTTTGATCCTGTAACTCCTGTAATAAAATCTCCTCACATATTCCCATTACATATAAGTATCTATTTTGTGTAGCATCTCTAGCCCCATCTGATCTTTTCATACAGTCATCTCTTTGTGACCTCTGGCTAATGCTACTTTCATTCCTCAGAGAGGTTGATTTCTCTTTTCCTGGAGAGTTTTGCCCTTCCTCTTTTGCACAAATTCCATCTCATCCTTGCTTATTTCCTCTCATTCTAATATGCTAAGCCAAATCCTAGTCCTTATAGACTAGGTTCAAGTGATAGCTTCTCCTTGAACAACTGGTCTATATTACCTCCTCATTCACTGTTTGTAATGGCACAGTAGCTGTTATAGAATGGATAAGTGTCCACCTGACCCCAGCTGGTGGGCTTGCTACAGAAGTAGTTTGTTCTCATCCCAGACTGACCAGCTATACTACAAAGGTTGGCTGAGTTGAATTGGATGGGCAACACTCATTCAAATCTTTTCTTAGATATTCTGCTTTACCCAGACAACTCACAAGCAGTTTTTAGTTAGTCCTAAGTATAGCTGTTTCAAAATCTATTTTTATATACTCTAGTGATGCTATCTTTTAGATGATGTACCACTGTATTTTATGTCCCACTGAGAAGGAAAGAAAACATTGCCAATGAAGCCAGAATACACCATTGTGATGGTAAGCTATATTCATTTTCAGAGATATTAAAGCAACACAAAATGTGTTTTTTCGGCTCAATAAAATAAAGAATTACGTTTTTCCCATTAGAACTTGTCTTCTTAACTGAATAAGTGCCAAACCACTAGAAGTGATTTCCAAATAAAAAAAAAGATTGGAGGCATTTTGAAAGGTCTCCTGCATTTGAAAGTGAGGAGGAGAGCACTGGAACATCTTGGGCTAAGCCCCTAGGATAGGTGTGTGTCAGGACTCCTGGCCTTTTCATATTCTTTTATTGCTCTATGTTATGACACACCAGAGTGTTCATTTCTGACGTCGTCAGTTCTTCTCTTTCCAGAGATGGGGACTTCTAGGTAATTATCTCCTCTTTTAGAAGACATTTATAACAATTAAAAAAATCATTGTTTTAACTTCTAATGGCCAGATTCTTTGCTTCACTGATGGTGATTAAAATCCTTCCATTAGGTTGTGACATTTGTCACCTATCAGATCTATGTTTCTGTTGTCATTCTTGCCCAGTGCCTGGGGTATTACATTAAAGTGGTAGTCAGTCACATCCGTGTATATACTTAGTACATTTCCAAAGTCTTCCTCTGTATTTCCAATGCTAGCCCTTGGAGGCAGCCTTCTGCTAAGCCAGAGTACCTGAAATCTCTCTGCAGTCACTTTCTCCTTATTTTTTTTTTTTGGGGGGGGGTGGCAATCATGGGTGGGGCTTGAATTCAGGGCCTGGGTGTTGTCCCTGAGCTCTTTTGCTCACGGGCTAACATTCTACCACTTTGAGGCACAGCTTGACTTCTGGTTTTCTGGTGGTTCATTGGAGATAAGAGTCTCACAGGGACTTTCTTGCCTGGGCCAGCTTTGAACTGCAATCCTCAAATTTCAGCCTCCTGAGAAATTAGGATTACAGGCGTGAGCACCTAGCTGGGGTCATTTCTCTTAAGAAAATCTCATACCTCCTGCCAGCACAAGTGCCAGAGGCTTCCACAGGGCCATGGAAGTCATAACCATTCGGAAGGAGAGGATTCTGCCTGCAAGCATAGGGTGACAGGCTGGTGCACAGACTCGTCACCCCTGTAACAGTGACCTCTCCAGGTGGCCAATGATACTTTGTCATCCATGTGTTACAGCTCATCCTCCCGGACAGGCCTATCCATCCTGGCCTCCTGGGAGTGTCTCCCCTCCCCAGGAGTGCTCATGCCTTCCAGGGCTATCTCTCCATCTGTGTGGTGGCAGGTCCAAGCAGGGAATTGTGGGACAGTTTGACGAATGGGCTGTGGCCCTGGCTGGTTCTGTACATCATGAGGAAAGGGGATTGATCTCTGGATGTGTAGATTGTATTTTGGGCTTAAAGACCTGTGTTTAGCTATGTGGAGGATGGGTTAAAGGATAACACCAGGTGGTAGGGGTCATAGTGGAAATGACTTGTTGACCTTTCATCCTTGCTAGTCAGGGTGGGTAGGTAGGAGGACTCCAAGACAAGCAGCAGCTGTCATGTTCTGGATTCTGCAGCTGTCATGTTCTGGACTCTGACCCAGTGCCATATCCCTAAGAGGGAAACTCCCCCATTTTCATGCTGAATCAGTATTGAGCTTTAGGACTGCAAAACCAGTGGGAATTAAAACTTTAATTTCACCACACATTGGAGCTGGTGGCTGAGATCTGTGGATCTCACTTCAAAGCCAGCGTGGGGCAGAAGAGTTCGTGGAACTCTTATCATCATCTAGCTACCAGAAAGCTTGAAGTAGTCCAAGTGGTAGAGCATGAGCCTTGAACTAAAAAGGTAAGTAAGGGACAGCACCTATGCCTTGTGCTCAAGCTTTCATATCCATACCCCCTCCCCAAAGCCCCCCAGCCCCTCCTTCTCCCCTCAAAACCCCATCTTACTCTCTTTCTGGATCTTCCATTTTGACAGTGAACTAGGAATACTCCTCACCAGCCCCCACCCTGCCATGTGTCCTGGGAAACCACTTTTTACCTGGGAAGCTTTAGTGCTTCCATGACAACAAGAGGCAGGTCTGTGGATGGGAAAAGAGCTGGGTGGCTTGAGGTTGGAAAACCAGTGACTAGACCAAGTGATTCTGAAATCTCTTCTAAGCTGAGGTGTTGATTGATGTTCATGAGAAGATTATTCCGACCTGCAGTTTAAGGATTATGTTCGGTTATGTTTCATAGAGGCATGAAAGTACTTTTAATCATCACATCCTCTCACTCTTTCTTCTCATGGGCACCAGGCATCCGAGCTCTCTCTCATGGGGAACACCCTACAAGTTAAGTAAACTACAGTGGTGGAATAGTGAAGAAGAGATTTCAGCACTAGAGATGTTAATTACCTTCAATTCCATTTGCACTTTCTTTTGGGGATTAGATTTTCCACTCTCTCTTACAATGACATAGGTGGGCCTTTTCAATGTGACTCAAATGCCACAATCTGGGGGCCAATAGCCCAAAGCGGTGCTCCGGCCCTAGATGGTCACCACACTCAGAACATTGGGTGGAATTTCCAACTGCCCAATTGCTTCATGTCTTTTGGAAGTGAAGCTTGGAATTTGAGAAATCATGTAGATCTTGTTTTTCAGACTCTTTCATCAAGAGGTAGCTTGCTCATCGGAGCCATTCTTCACGATAGCCTGGGAATGTGGGATGTGGTGGCCAGCTGGAGCAGAACCCTTGGGGACCTTGTTTTCTGCATTCCCTCAAGTGACATTAGCAGGAAGCTTCCAGCTAGTGACACCATGCTGTAATGCTTTGGCAGTTACAGTTGGCGGTGTCTTAAGTGCAGTTGCAAGAGGATAAACACCAAGAACTTAAGGAAACTTAGAGGAGTATTTTGGCCTAAAGCCACCAACACAGCGTGAGCCAGAGAGTAAGCTTTCCATAAATGGTAGACCCTCCACCTCCCAGGAAGGGATAGACCTTATTACTTCATTTTGAAATGCACTGACTTCACTCCTAAGAAATATGGTAATGCCTGTCCCGGCTGATCCTGTTTGTTAAGTATTGCCAAAGATTCACTGCTCTAAAATTAAAGTTATTATTTTAGTAGCTAGTTCTCAACTTATTGCCTGCTTCGTGTAGTGATTCAATGACTCCATCCTTTGCTGAATTACCTTGGGATGCATTAGGAAGTAAAGTACTCGAAGCTAGGGCAATCTGTGGGTATGGAAACTTTGGGAGATTCTATCTGGTGTTTGTTTACACTTGTCTTACTGGTTGGATGAAAATTATTTCATTCATACCTCGTGGAGTAGGAACTTGAGCCCTGGTCAGGGACTTGCTCATCTGTGTGGAAGAATTAATTCTGAGAACTATGGCTTTTCAGCAGAGCCCTGGGTGGCCAGGGGCTAACCAGGTTCACCCCAGGAAAGGCAGGGCACCTCAGCTTTGTATAAGAGTCCCTATTGCAGTCTCATTTGTCACAGAAACTTGACTGTCCTTTCCTCTGTGTGTGTGTGTGTGTGTGTGTGTGTGTGTGTGTCTGTCTGTCTGTCTGTCTGTCTGTCTGTCTATGCTAGTCCTGGGGCATGAGCTCAGGGTCTTGACACTGTCTCTTGAGTTTTTTCTCTGCTCAAGGCTAGCACTGTACCACTTGAGTTGCAGCTTCACTTCTGGACTTTTTGATGCTTAATTGGAGACAAGAGTCTTGCTCATGCTGGCTTTGAATTGCAGTCCTCAGATCTCAGCCTCCTGAGTAGGTAGGATTACTGGTGTGAGCCACTAGTGCTCTCTCTCTCTCTCTCTCTCTCTCTCTCTCTCTCTCTCTCTCTCTCTCTCTCTCTCTCTGTGTGTGTGTGTGTGTGTATTCATCTGGCAGCATGGCCCAGCTACTTCCGCCCCACCCGCAACCCTCTGCCTCTTCTCAGTGATTCAGTCCTGAGGAAAACAGTTTCTGGTGAAACAGTTAATTCCGTCTCTTCTGAACTGCATGGCTGAATTGCCAGGGATCAGAATTGTTGGGTTTCCCGCCCCCCCCCCCCCCCCCCCCCCCCGCCGCCCAAGAAATACTGGTATGAAATTTGTCACTGAGCCTATGAGGAAGGATGAAATTCAGAGAAATCACTAATCATATCACAGAAGTCTCAAAGTAGAAATTCCTGTTTAATCTTACTGTAAGGAGGTTTGAACATCTTTGCATGTCCTGTTTGAGTTGCTTGTCCTCAAGCTCTGTTAAGTGGACTTGGTGTATAGCTCAGTAGGCAAGGAATTGTTACCTTATCCTCACTTCCCTGACTTAATTTTCTCCTTTAGGTTTCTTCTCTTTTTCTAGTGGAAATTTTCTTTGCTCTGTCTAAAATTATATAGTCACAGAAGTCACTCTTAAATTTTTTCTTAAGTAAAATAATGGTTTAACAGTAAGTTCCAAAGGTCTGATGCATTTCCTTCAGCCTCAATTTGTAAGGCATTTAAAAATTTCTAAGCTGGATACTGGTGACTCATGCCTAAAATCCTAGCTACTCAGTGGGCTGAGGTCTGAGGATCACAGTTTGAAGTCAGCCTGGGTGAAAAAGTTCGAAAGACTCTTACCTCCAATGAACTGCCTCCAAACCGGAAGTGGAGTTGTGGTTCAAGTGGTAGGTTGCCAGGCTTGAGTGAAGAAATCTAACAATAGCACAAGGCCGACAAGTTCAAGCTTTAATACGTGCACAAAAGAGAAAAAAATAATTTCCAGTAAACCATATCCATCCACTCATCAATCAATTTGGATTTGGGAGCTAATTATCAGTGTGAGAACTCAAATCTTTCCGGTGCTTATTCTACATGAAATGCATGTTCAGAATTTTGACCCAGTCTGCCTCTCTGTGGCTTCCCCTCCCACTTTGATTCAGGATAAAGGGAAATCTTTTCATTGATTCAGTTATAAAACATTTTGGTCTCTAAAAAGTAAGAGACATTAACTTACCTAGTTGTTTTTTTTTTTTTTAAAGCATATAATGCTTTGTGTGGATTCTTTAATTTCTTTCTTAAAACAGCCTTTCAGATTGGTGTTGGTAAGGCAAATCTTTCCATACCCATGTTTTTCAGAAGGGTGATTTACTAGCCTAAGGTCATCTAATTTATTAAGTAATAGAGCCAGTAATTGGACATTGGTAAGGCAGGTGCAATGCACATTTCTCCATATGTTTTGATTCCTGCAACTTGTAGGGTCTGGCGGATGAGAGTTCCTTCCTCAGGAGTATTTTTGAAGGTGAAAGCAGTTCTCAGACAGCAGACTTCCTAACACATGTCAGTTTCCCCTTCAGTCATACTGTGGAGTTGGAGCAGTGGTAGCGTGTCAGCCCTGCCTGTTTCTGCAGGCATTTCAAACCTGAAGAAAGCTTTGATAAGACTTTAACCACTCCAGAACCCATACTTCTCTGTGAAAACTGGTCATTTGATGTCTGACACAGAAATTGGCTCTGGGAGTTGAGGGTGAATCAGAATGAGATTGAAACATTTGGTGTAGTGGTCAGTCACCTCTCTAGGTTCATTCAGAGTCTGGTACTGATGGGTTTTGTGAGCATGGTGTGTGTGTGTGTGTGTATGTGTGTGTGTATGTATCCGCATGTGTGAGTGCACGTGCATATGCATGCCCGTGGAAGACTGTGAGGTTACCTATCTACACACTAGGAGAAATATTTCTCATAGCAAATTTAAGATAATTTCATTTACCTTAGACTCAGCTTCATACTAGCCCCATAACAATAGCTCACCCCATAATGGAAATAGCCAGGTGCCAGTGGCTCATGCTTGTAATCTTAACGACTCAGGAGACTGAGACCTGAGGATTGCAGTTTGAAGCCAGCCCTGGCAGGCAAATGCAAGAGACTCTTATGTCCACTTAACTAGCAGAAAGATGGATGTGGAGGTGAGGCTCAAGAAGTAGAATATCACACTAGAAGCTGAGGGAAGAGTGTGAGGCCCAAGTTGAATCCCCCGTGCCAGCACAGAAAATCTCAAACCAAAGACACAAATCGAAAGAGCAGGAGTAGAAATAATATAATAGGTTACATGGAACAGAACCAATCATAGGACAGACATGCAGCACATTTTGTGATATAGATGCTCATGCTCATTACAATCTAATAGGAACCATGGTTTCCTTCTCCACCCCACGTGTGTGTGTGTGTGTGTGTGTGTGTGTGTGTGTGTGTGTGTGTGTGGTACATGTGCATGTTCATGCCCTGATGAGGCTTGAATTCAGGGCCTGAATGCTGTCCTGTGCCTGAGTTTTTCTGCTTAAGGCTAGAGCCCTATCACTTGAGTCCCACCTCTGCCTCTAGCTTTTTAGTGATTCATTGGAGATCAGATTCCAGTGGATTGTACCCAGAAAACCAGGACAGACTAACATTAGTTTGCCCCAATCATTCTGCAAGTAAAAACTTGACTTGCAAAGCCAAGATCTGGCCAACACTTGTCAAGATTTGTAGCATGATTTTAGGTTCAAATTCCCAGTCTTTGGTGCCTTCTTGTCTTCTGGTAAAAATCCAGTTATGGGCAGCTCTTGGAGAAAATCCAGATGCACCATTCATAAGGCCACGGTGCTATCCGCTATCCACCTGCTCCAAGCAAAATGAGGACTTGTTGATACATTCACATAAAAGAACAATCTGGAGCTCTTTGTTGGTCCCCTTTATTGATCAGGGTAACCGTAAGTTTTTTTTTTTATCCAAAGTTAGGGGAAAATTGTACTCTATTTACTCACTGGTGTTTTCCTTTGTGTTTTATAAGTAATACTCTTAAACTTTAACCTTCTTCCTCTTTTTCTTTTGTTCAGGGCCTAGAATAATATAGATAGAAAAAAATGTTAATTCTGATAGTGTTTTTTATTTTTAAGTCTAAATCTGCATTCTCAGCCTTTGGGTTGCAGGTGGAGGGACAGCCGCCCGCAGGCCCCCTCTGCCAGCGAGAATCTAGCCTGCAAATTATTGGCAGCTGGCACCGTAATGAGTCCATTTCAATATAAATGGGCTGTTGCTTATTAATTTCTGCCAGTTCCAAAGCAATTCAGGAACTGCTTTGGAGGTTTGGAAATTTAGGGAGAGCAATTGGGGAAGGAGGGTGCCTGGGCTAAGGGAATGAACAGTATAGCAGTGGGGGTGAACATGGAAAGGGTATGTATTGTGGGAAAATAATGGGGTATTGCCAGAGCCCTCCTTCCTTCCCCTGAAAGACTGACTCACTGGCTGCAAGGTTACATAGCACATTTTCCACGTTAAGGAGGAACTGGAAGTTCACTTCTTGTTCTGGAGGGATAGATAGGGATATTTATCTACTTACTGGCTCAGTGTGGGTACTTGCTTCAAAGTAGGTAGTTCTGTCCTTATTCCCAGTGCAGGTGGTTCACATCTCAGTTCCCACCTGGTTGAAAACACAGCAGTGGCAGCCCACAGAGGAATGTCCAGTTGGAAAGTACTGAAGTGAAGTGTTTGTCTGCCTTAGTAATTATAATCTCACTTCAAAAGACAACCTTAAAAACACCAGACTGGGTGCTCACACCTGTAATCCTAGCTACTCAGGAGGCTGAGATCTGAGGGTCCCTTTGAAACCATCCAAGACAGAAAACTCTATGAGACTCTTGTCCCCAGGAACTAGCAGAAAACCAGAAGTAGAGCTGTGCTCAAATGGTAGAGGACTAGCCAAGGACAGAAAAGCCATTTGAGGGCCCAAGCCCCTCAAGTTCAAGCCCTAATACAGTCAACAAACTAGTAGGCCTACAAACAAATTACCATTACCTGCTTGTTCCTGGAGCTGCCATTGTCAATTATTTTCTTTGTTCAATACTGCTGTAATATTTTATCTACACTCTTTAAGGAGATGTGTGTAAGAGAAGGTCTGTGGATTTGGACTAGTCTCTTTGTTATTTTTAAACTGTCATTTTTCTTCAACCACCCTTTAAATGCAGCTCATTGGGAGTAATTCATATCCCCTCATTTCCTTGTCTTTCTCTTGGAGACCTTTTGAGGATCAAGAGAGGGCAGTGGAAACAACCCTTTCAGTCATCTGTTTCTGCTTAATCTTCTGGGCCAGATTAAAATGATTGTGACACTTTCCAGAGTTATTTGTGACCGTAGATGTAAATTCGCTGATAGTTGTTCATCTATCTGATTGAAGCTGCCAATCTATTCCTGTGGCTAATTATTGCATCTTTCAAATTGGGGAATTGATTTGTTACAGTGGTGGTGTTGGGGAACCAATGAAGATGCCCATTTCCTTTCTTTTGGCTGACCATTTTCTTTCCATTTTTCTGTTTCCTCTGACCCTCTCTTTAGATTTTTGGCACATTCTTCCAAACTCAGGTGAGACCCTGATGGCTGTTCCACTGGCAGGTGCTGACATACTCCCCAAGCCCAGCCCCTGACGTCATTGCCAACCTTGGAATCTAAATGCCACAGTGTTCTTGGGGCCAGTCCAGCTGGGGACCACTGTTGCCTTTTAAGGTAAGTTTGTGACTACAGATTTGAGTCTGAAATGAATAGAACTGCTTTAAAGATGGAGAAACAGGTCTATTTTACTACCATGGAAATTGCTGTGCTGTGGAGAGTTCGTGGGAGAAAGAAGTTGGAATCCCTTCTTTGCATTAGGGTTACACCCATGTGATAATTTCAAAGCACTAGTGCCAAAAGGCCAGGTAGGCACCTGTAAGATTGTGAGATCTTTTCCCCCCCTGTGAATTGCCCAAGGATCTTTTATCTTTTAAGTATAATCTGAATATTAGATTATGTTCAGAAAAAAAAAAGACAAAAACCCAGCTTTTAAATCCCACCTCAAACCAGAACTTATTTTTTTCTGCTTTGGCTTAATCTTTGTCAATAAACACAATCAAAATAATAATCGTTTTCTAAATTGCAGATGATCTTTGATTGGTTGTTGAACTTTCTTGTTGAGCCTGGTGGGTAAAGGGTGTTTGTGTGACTCTTGGTAAAATTCTTTTCATGGGTTTGAAACAATTTAGCAAAAACTTTGAGAACTTGATGTCAGTTTAATCTTAGCTCTCCCCGCTTCCCTCCATCTTCAAGCCCAACATCCAGTAGGGAGAAAACAGGCTTGAAATCAAGACCTCCCACTGGAATCTAATTTTAAATTTGCAATCTGTTGTCTTGTGATTTTCGCTTCAAATTTAACTTAGGAATAAATATATTTCATCTTTCCCCCTGCAGTTTCGGAGGTCTGTTTTCAAGTCACAAGAGGGTAATCATTACATTTATTTTAATAAAATTTTTAATACTTCAGGGGTGTGAAAGTAATAATAATCGTTATGACTTGCAGACATTATTACATCCCTTGTGGGGGAAGTTTACACTCTCCTTGCCAGCAAGGGAGAAACCTTACACTTACAGTTAACTTTGAACTTGAGTGTGATACAGATTTAATTACCATGGGCTTTGTCATGAGGATCATTGTGCACTTGGGTTTTTGGTGACACTAGGATTTGAACACAGAACCTCATACTGGCTTAGCACTTGCTCTACCACTTGCACTCTTATCTTAAAGCTATCTCAATGATGAGCAACCCCACTCCAGACTAGAACTTTATTACAGGTATGATGACAACTAAGACATGGCCTAAGTTGCAGGCAAATTATAATAAAATGGGAATCGGTACATAAAATAAATAACCCTGCCATGGAGATGATTGAAAGAGGGCAAATCACCTTTAGAATAAAAAGAGAGAACTACAGAATCCAAGCTAGACAATTATTCCTTTATCTTAGGTGATTTGTTCCCTCCAAACCATCTGTTTGGAGTTGGGAGTTTGTTGTAGGTGTGTGCCTTACTCTTGATTGAGAAAAAAAAATGACAACAAAAGCCCTTAGTGACTTAAAACTCGGTCACATGTTTTATTTATTTTTCTTTCCTTAAAAAATGAATAACATGTTGAAAGGAGAGACTTGGGGGAAGGCAGTAATCTGTCAAGCTCAGATGCTTTGTAAATGCTTTCACAGGTTTTCCATGGGTGTACATGTGTGAAATATTCACTCACTAGTACATATATATTTTGGTGCAGGTCCTAGGGCTTGAACTTAGGGCCTGGGCACTGTCCCTGAGCTTTTTTTTTTTTGCTCAAGGCTAGTGCTGTTTTTGAGCTACACCTCCATGTCCCACTGTGTTGCACATTAGTTGCAGTTAAGAGTCTCATGGACTTTCTTACCAGGGGTTGCTTTGAACTGGAGTCTTCATATCTCAGTTTGCTGAGTAGCTAGGAACAGGTGTGAAGCACCTGTACCTGTCTCACTAATATTCTGTGTGTGTGTGTGTGTGTGTGTGCATGCGTGTGTGCCGGTCCCGGGGCTTGAATTAAGGGCCTACGTGCTGTTCCTGAGCTTCTTTGGCTCAAGGCTAGCTCTTTACCACTTGATCCACAACACCACTTCATGTTTTTTCTTTTTTTTTTTTTTTGCCAGTCCTGGGGCTTGGACTCAGGGCCTGAGCACTGTCCCTGGCTTCTTTTTGCTCAAGGCTGTAGCACTCTGCCACTTGAGCCACAGCGCCCCTTCTGGCTGTTTTCTATATATGTGGTGCTGGGGAATCGAACTCAGGGCTTCATATATGCAGGGCAAGCACTCTTGCCACTAGGCCATATTCCCAGCCCAAAGTTGTTTTTTTATTTTATTTTTTATTTTTTGGCCAGTCCTGGGCCTTGGACTCAGGGCCTGAGCACTGTCCCTGGCTTCTTTTTGCTCAAGGCTAGCACTCTGCCACTTGAGCCACAGCGCCCCTTCTGGCCGTTTTCTATATATGTGGTGCTGGGGAATTGAACCCAGGGCTTCATGTATGCGGGGCAAGCACTCTTGCCACTAGGCCATATTCCCAGCCCCCTCACTTCATGTTTTTTTCTAAGTAGTTTATGGGCGATAAAAGTCTCATGGACTTTTCTGCCCTAGCTGGCTTCAAACCTAGATCCTCAGATCTCAGCCTCTGGAATAGATAGGAGTGAGCCACCAGCACCTGGCTCTCATTTAATATTCTTAAAGGAAATTTTAACCTACTCAAGATATGTATCTTGAATGTGCGTGTGTGTGTGTGTGTGTGTGTGTGTGTGTGTGGTGTGTGCCTGCCTGAACTTGGCTTGGATACTGTCTCTTAGTTCATTTTGCTCAAGGCAGGTGCTCTACCACTTGAGTCACAGCTCCATTTTGAGCTTTTTGGTAGTTAATTGGAAATAAGAGTCTCATGGACTTTTCCACATTGGCTGACTTAAACCAAGATCCTCAGATCTCAGCCTCCTGAATAGCTAGAATTACAGGGGCAAGCCACTGGTACTCAGCTTGAATGTGTGTCTTAAATAGAAGTTTTTCCTTATTGAAGATATGAGGAGTTTTGCTTCAGAGGTGTTTGGTCTTAATGGTGGAGTCCTTCTTTTGATTATTTACTCCTGACCAGAGAAAGCCATGACTGGGTGTCCCACTGGTTGGCCTTGTGTCATGTGGTACTTGCCCTGCTATTCCACAAAGGATCAGAGCCTATACCTGTCAGCCTATGGTTCCACTGGGCCCTCGTGTCTTTAAGGAATTACATATCCTAAGCTTCTTTTCTGCCCTGCCTGCAAAGAATCTTGCTACTAACAATGCTATTAATATAGCCGAGCCACTAGCATAATGCATAGTCCATTGTCACTCACAGAGACTGGGGCCATTTTCTTTAGGAAACCTCTCCTGAGGCTTGTAACTTTATTTTTTTTTAATTTGTGTGTTTTTTTTTTTAATTTTTTTTTATTTTTTATTTTATTTTATTTATTTATTATTATTATTATTTTTTTTTTTTTGGCCAGTCCTGGTGCTTGGACTCAGGGCCTGAGCACTGTCCCTGGCTTCTTTTTTTTTTTTTTTTGCTCAAGGCTAGCACTCTGCCACTTGAGCTACAGTGCCACTTCTGGTCGTTTTCTGTATATGTGGTGCTGGGGAATTGAACCCAGGGCCTCATGTACACGAGGCAAGCACTCTTGCCACTAGGCCATATCCCCAGCCCCTTTAACTTTATTTCTTTACTTTTCTTTTTTTGTCTTTGTACTGGGGCTTGAACTCAGGACCTGGGTCTGACCCTAACCTCATTTGCTTAAGGCTAGCACTCTACCACTTGAGCCATAGTTCACTTTAGGCTTTTTTTTTGGTGGTTAATTAGAGATAAAAGTCTCATAGATGTTTCCTTCCCTGGCTGGCTTCAAACCACAATTCTCAGATCTCAGCCCCCCTGAATAGTTAGGATTACAGGTATGAGCCACTGGCATCTGGCTTTGATTACTTTTCTGTTGGTACAAATGAACCTAACTAGAAAGTTGTTGTTGAAAAATATATATCGAGTTATATTGGCAAACTTTTGGTATATAGGATAGAGGAGGGTAAATCTAGTGTCTTTCAGTGTATTCCTTCCATTAAATTTGTTTTACCCATAATTCTTTCCTCTTTGAATTGAAATCTTTGTGATTCTTAAAATAGAGCTGTACCTAACATTTGTTGAAGTCTTTTATTTATTATTAAAACATGTAGGCAACTTTAATGTACGGGCTGGGTTTCAGGTGTAACTTAAACCACTGCCCTACCAAGAGCATAGCCCTGGGTTCAATCGCTCAGCACCACATTCACTATGTACGTCAGGAACTCTTTAAGAAATTAATCATTGTAGCTGAGGTGTGGTAGTGCATGCTTATAATCTCAGCTACTTAGGGGGTAGAGGTAGGAGAATTCCAATCTGAAGCTGTCTGTGGAAAAAGCTCAAGCTCCTCCTTGAAAAACAAACTAAAAGCAAAAGGACTGGAGGAATGGTAGAGTGGTAGACTGGAATGGAAATGGAAATGGTAGAGTGATTGCTTAGCAAGTGTGGGACTCGAGTTCAAAGAAAAGAAGGAGGAGGGAGGAATTGGTCATGGCCTTTATTGTTACCCACATGTGTGTAGCTACACACACACATATACACACATGTGTGTATGTATGTGTGCTTGTATATATATATATACACATAATATATTTCTAGCATTGCTATACCGTAGAATTAAGATAGCTCCAATGGTAATGGACCGACAGCCAACCTTTTTATTTCTTCTACTCTGAGTCACCTCTGTTTCTTGCTGCTTAAGACAGCTGTAAGAGAAGTATTAACGTGCTTTGGAAATATACTTACTGTTAGTAAAAGGGAATCCTCTTTTTTGGAAGAGTCCTTCCGAGAATCCCATGGTGTGTGGCCTCGCAGGGAATATTCCAGTACAGGAATAGGTTGACATCTGGTATCTGGATGAGTTACCTTTAAAAGTAGAGGTTTTTCCCTTCCTGTTAGCACACATTGTATTTCGGTAAAGGTACACACACGAGAGGCTGAGCAGAGGATCAGGCGCAACAGTGGACTTGTACAACAACAAGTAGATTAGACTCCAGTGCATCTCGTCCTCTGTGCAGTGCTCACCGCACCATTGCTTCCTGTTTTGCATGGCACCTTTTATTTATTTATTTATTTATTTTTGTTGAAATCTTCCCTGGTTAGAATATCAGTTTCATGAGGCTAGGGACTGAGCTTCTTTCTTGTTCAGTGCTGTTTCTCTGGCTTTTAGAACATGGCAGCTACTCAGTAGGTATTCTCTTGATGAATGACCATGGAGGTGGCCACAAGGGTCCACTCTGGATTCTCCCAGCTATCCTATTTCCTGTCAAGGGTTTTTGTGTGCCTTGTCTTAAATAGGTCTACTTTGTAAGAAAGTGGCCCTTCTTCAGTAAGCATAGCCTGAGCAGAGAGTCACCACCATTGGCCTTTGAAGAGTTTTCTCTTGCCTGCCATGGGTACCAGAATTGTTTCATCAGGCCAGGGCCAGAGATTGGGAAAATGTTAAGAAAAGACTTGAATTAACCTGGATGGCCCTGAAAGGCTGAGTCACACCTGGCGGTTTCACAATGTGAGTTTCTGTGTGCGGGGCACCGTGTACCAGATTGGTGTTCACAGGTTGGATTTGCTCCCAGAAATACACCCATTCGTCTGCTGCTGAACAGGGTTTTAATTTTATTTTGTTCTACCCATCCCCACCTCCACTCCAGCACCCCTCCTTTTTAAAAAGCCCTCCTGCCTGTTCCCCCAGTAAACAGGGTTTTCAGGGTGGTGTGAAAATGAAGGATTAAAACCTGCTTTCTTTTTGTCTTGGATTTACCTCTTGAGATACCCTCTCCCCTATCTTTTATTGATCATGAAGTATGAATACTGTCTAGATAAAGTGACAAACACCACCAACAAAATAACAGCACACACACACACAAAATCCCAATAAAAATAAGGGAAAAAAATGGTCAAGGAGAGGGAGGTAGTTTACCAACTCCACCTTTACATTTTGTCGTATGAACTATATATTTGTAAAGTATGTACACACATCATTCCAAACAGAAAAAAGAAATACTCTTTGGCTTGTACTTTAGAGTTTTCAAGCTTATGACTAGCATAGAGACAAACCGTTTTTAAATTGGAGGATGTCACTGCGCAGCTGAGGAAGAAAGTGAAGGGGAGCTGAGTTTTGAACTGCAAAAGCGTCCCTGGGTGCCCCTTAGACGTCTGCTTCCATTACAAGCTCAGGCCTTTCATTCTCCAGGGAGGATTTGTGTGCACTTATTACTACAACCCCCCCCCCCCCGACTTTCCGGCCACCATCTCAGCAGGCCCTGGTAGCTGACACCTGCCGTCAGGTGAGAGAGAGCAGCGCGCGGTTCTCCCAGGCGCCTGTCGGAAAGCTGACTTGCTCCTGTGACCCCACAGACTGCACGCTGCGCCCTGTCTCTACAATACCCATACCCATTCCAATAGTGACTCAATTATCCTTTTTCCCCCCCTCTCCCCCCCCCCCCGCACCCTGCTACAGATCAGAGAGAACCATGGGAAACGCCGAAAGCCAAAATGTAGACCATGAGTTTTACAGAGAAAAGCATGCCAGCCTGGGGCGCAAGCACACGTCGCGCTCGCTGCGCCTTTCGCACAAGACGCGCCGGACACGGCACGCTTCCTCGGGAAAGGTGATCCACCGGAACTCCGAAGTGAGCACCCGATCCAGTAGCACCCCCAGCATCCCCCAGTCCCTGGCTGAAAATGGCTTGGAGCCCTTCTCTCAGGAGGGTACCCTAGAGGACTTCGGGAGCCCCATTTGGGTGGACCGCGTGGATATGGGCCTGAGACCCGTGTCTTACACGGATTCTTCCGTCACTCCCAGCGTAGACAGCAGCATCGTGCTCACCGCAGCCTCAGTGCAGAGCGTGCCAGACTCGGAGGGGAGCAGGCTGGACCACGAGGATGACGCGACGTACTTGGCTGAGGGAGGCAGGAGGCAGCATCCCTATACAT
The DNA here is from genome assembly GCF_023159225.1 of Perognathus longimembris pacificus. Classification (NCBI taxonomy): domain Eukaryota; kingdom Metazoa; phylum Chordata; class Mammalia; order Rodentia; family Heteromyidae; genus Perognathus; species Perognathus longimembris. The sequence goes on from NC_063165.1 coordinate 8,682,872, forward strand.
CCAATGGGCCCGCTTTCATGGAGACGGCGAGCTTTAAGAAGAAACGCTCCAAATCTGCAGACATCTGGCGGGAGGACAGCCTGGAATTCTCACTCTCCGATCTGAGCCAAGAACATTTAACAAGCAACGAAGAAATCTTGGGTTCTGCCGAAGAGAAGGACTGCGAGGAGGCTCGGGGGATGGAAAGCCAGGCGGGTCCGCCGCAGCTCAGCCCCTGTCAGCGTGCCAACTCCCTGGGTGACTTGTACGCTCAGAAAAACTCCGGGGCAACGGCGAATGGGGGACCCAGGAGCAAATTTGCAGGCTATTGCCGGAATTTGGTATCTGATATTCCCGATCTTGCAAACCATAAGATGCCACCAGCTGCTGCAGAAGAGAACCTTCCATACAGTAATTACAACACACTTCCCTGTAGGAAATCTCACTGCCTTTCTGAAGGTGCCACCAACCCCCAAATTAGCCATAGCAACAGCATGCACGGCAGAAGATCTAAAACAACTCAGGTAAACCGATGGAAATCTCGTTTGATATTTTGGAAGGGGTGCATGGCTCCTAGAGTGCATGGTTTTTGCTTTTATAAATTCCCCTTCTTTAGGGTGTTAACTCTGTTTGCTACTGCAGCTGGTGCCAGTCTCTGCTTCCACTCTCTTATAGTTCTGTAGTTATGGGGAGGGGATTAAGGAAGGTGTGTGTGTGTGTGTGTGTGTGTGTGTGTGTGTGTGAGTGATGGGAGATGATGTAGTAAAAATAAGAATAAAAGTGGCAAGTTCAAGTTGGAAAGCTGCATCTCAGAGTCTCCCGTGATTTGGACTGCCTTCCTAACTTGGTGCCCACTGTGTGGGCAAATGGGCATGGTGGGTTGTGTGCACGGGGAGCTCATTTCTTCACTGCAGCAGGTGGGAAGAGGCTTGTGGGCAGCTCCTTTGAAGAGGCATTTCCAATTCAGAGAGGGCTCCGGTCACTTGTCAGCTTCTCTCAGCCTTGGCAGGCTTGCTGTCTTACCAGGAGCCATTTCAATTTCCTGTTCTTGCAATACTGGCCAGCCCTGTCTCTGGAGGGAGGTATAACGGAAGGAATAGCATGGGTGGGTTCCCGTTCCTATTTTACAGCCAATTTGCTTGACCTTGGGCAAACTCTGACTTCTAGTTGTTCTTTTGAAAAGTGAGGATAAGGATGCTTAGCTGGGGTGCTTCCAGGTCCAGTGTTGGTGAGAACGGGGTGTAAACACATTTTTAAGGACTTAAAAGGTATTTAATCCCTCCCCCCCTGAAAATATTAGCATAATTCATGCCAAGTAATGTCACATGCTCTGGTCCTTTGGTGTACCTGGTGTTCTCTGTTGCAAAGTTCTGGGAGTTTGGGGGTTATAATAATGATTTTGGAGAATTGGATGGTAGAACTTGCTTCAGGTTAAAAGCTCAGATTGTGTCCATTTGCTTTGGAAGGAATATTCGGTATTGGGGTGACTAGCAGAGATCTCTGTAGGCTGAGTAATGATAGGTCCAGTAGGGGATGTCCCCCCTCCTCAGCTATGATACAAGTCCTGTGTGAATTTGGAGGTTGATTTCTGTCCAGGGGTCTGTCTGGACAGACAATGGAAGGGACAGATAATGGACGGCAGGAAGGAGTGAGAAAAGAAAACTGGCATTCAGCTGTGTTTCTTCTCCAGGATGGCTTTTGCTGGCAGTGTCCAAGCCAGATATTCCTGGTTACACTGCTTCCTAGCTGGGTGGTTGTAGGCAAGTTATTCATTGCTTGGCGCTTTAATTTCTTCATCTGTCACAGGGGAGAGAACAGGGTTTGGGCACCTGAAAGGCACCAACCAAGGGTCTGTCTTGCAGGTGTCTATCATCCTGTTGGTATCCAGGTCTGACTCAGTTGGTCCTCAGGCTTTGTATTGGTAGAAGGACACATTGTCATTTTGCATCACCTTCAATCTTCACGTTCACCTAAAGCAATGCTAAGTGAGCAATGCCCTGTAGAAGGCTGGAGAGGTCTGTGATCTGCTCTTCTGTTTCAGTGGTTTCAACAGTGAGGAGCTGGGCCTCAATGTTCCCCTATACCTTACTATGAAGAAGGGTGTGAGCCTTTGAGGCATGGCCACCCTTGGGAGGAGGGGCAAAATAAAGCAGCTCTCCCCTCTAGATCTGGACCCACTGAAAAAAATCTCCTCTTGTAACTGTATGAAATTTCTAGTCCTTGGCTTGTTGCCTTCTGAAATTGTTAATATATGGAAGTGAGATCATCTAAGTGTGGTGTCTCATAAAGTCACCACTTAATGTGATGCAAAGTGCTATGGATGAGGAATCCCAAGGAGAATATTTGCATCCTGCAGGGGCTGTTTACCCAGTGGGTGACCTTGAACAAGTTACTCTGCCTTATGGATAATTTTCTATCCAGGGAGAATGACACTGCCTCTACCAGGGTCATCTGAAGAATCAAATGATATTCCATGGTTGGAAGCCTTTTGCAGAGACTATGAAGTGAACAGAAGGATTATTTTTGTATTGACTTTATGTGTTGAGTGAGGATCTTTAATGACTTGAAACAAACCTCGGAATTATACACAACACTATCCATCCACCCACATTTCCTACTCTAAGTTTGAGCCCACTATGTTCCAGTGTATTTTAAGAGACAGTGGGTGTGGAAGCTTCCTTGAAAAAGAATTCTCTTTTTCATCAGTTAAAGTTTTTGACCCAGGGGACCTCTCCAGTGAGCTTGAATCATAGATATTAGAGTCTCCTTGTCTGCCCTGGTGATGTAGCTGAATTGGTAATACTCCTGTCAGCAATTTTATCCCCCCCCCACTTCCAAAAAAAAAAGTTCCTGGCAGACATTTGGCCCAAGAGCATGGTCTCTAGGCCTGGAGAAAATACATTGTATCCAAAATAATGTGAACAATTTCATTTGATTTGAAAATGATCAAAAAAGAGTTTTTGGCTATTCTTCCTGTTTTTATATTTGTTCAGTAGTTGGATGTATTACTGAAACAGGAAGGCCGTAGAGTTCAGATGAGATTTTGAGAAGTGACTCGTATTATGTACCACAGTATCTGGCAGACATGTAATTCATATATTTGAATGTGTGCACACGCATGTATGTGTGTGTGTGCGCACTTGCACACAGGCACTTGCATGCCATGTGCGAACGTTATATTACAAGTCAGTAGTAGTATGAGCAAAGCCTTATACTGTTGGGCGCAGAATTTGCTTTTATTTATTTCTATCAAAGTATATATATGAATCTATTCCTCATTGGACTTAATTAATGATGAGTTGGCCAGAGCTTGGCTCTTGGTTATATAGATAGAGGAGGAGCAACCTGTTACCTTGCCAAAGACAAGAGTGTCAGCATGTCCAAGCTTGGATTTTGAGCTTGCTGCTGGTCATTTGACCTCTTGATGGATTTTACTAATGGGAGCTGATGAGAGGACTCAAGATTCTGGGGGGGGGGGGGGGGGATGAGTGGAAAAACTCATGACATAGGCTTTGTTAGATGTGGTGAAGTGTGGTTTACTCCTCTAGAGTTCAGCTCTCCTGCACTCTGAGACTTTCAGAAGGTGAGTTGGAAAGAAAGGAAGCTGCTAAGGGCTGGTCATATTATAGCTGAGTCCTGAACTTGTAAGGGAAGCCGTTGGTTCCTAACCTTTGTTCATATGTGTGAGAACTTCATTTGCCTACTGCTGGCTGAGCTCTACTGAGCAAGTCTCTCTTGGAGTCACAGTACCTAGAGAACTGCAAGGGGACCCCCGCTAAGGTATGGTGCTAGGGATTAGGTTTATAGGTTTGACTGGCCAGTTTGTAACACAGGGTAAGGAAGCGCTCAAGCAGAGCACGGGGATTCATTTCAGCCGTAGGTTGTTCAATTTACCAACTTGCAGGAACCTTAGAGATATCTGTAAGGTTCTCCCCCCCCAACCCCAGGGCTCCATGCAGATGCATCCCCCCCTCCCCCCCCACGTTTAAGTCTGTGCCTAGTACCTGAGTTACCTAGGTAACTGGCACACCTGGAGGCAGTTAACAACTCCTTCTCTGAGGTCACATCCAATCCACCTGGCCATACCTCCCACCTTTTCCTATATAACCTGGCTCAACACAGTCCCCTCTCTCTTCCCTTTTCTCTCTTACTCTCTCTTGCTCTTTTCTGTCTTTTTCCCTTCTCCCTTCCCCTTTGTCCCACACCTCCATCATATGTGGGCTGGCAGTTTCCTTTCCTCCCAATAAACTCCTTTCTGCCTGAACTATGTGGCGAGTTTCCTTTCTGAGCAAACCTTACGATATCCTCCTTACCCAACACCATTAACTTTGAGAGAAGGAAGAGAATCTAAAGAGATTAGGTGACAAGACTTACAGTTAGATTCAAATCCTGGTCTTGTGGGTCTATGGAAATTGTCCTATCTTCCAAAGCTGTACCTTTCTATGCCTTTTGATTTTTTAAATTAATTTATTGTCAAAGTGATGTACAGAGGGGTTACAGTTCCATATGTAAGGCAGTGAGTATATTTTTAAAAATCAAACTTGTTACTTCCTTCCTTATCCCCACCCCCCAAGTTGTACAGCTAGTTTAAATCCTCAGTTGTGGTACAGAAGCAAAAATGAACTTGTTGGCTAAAATGAAATAGTTACTTCCCAATCCTTTTGCACAAAACCAGTTGTTAGGGGGAAGAGATGACCAGGAAAGCTTCCCAAGAGGCTATCCTTGATGTTTTCTTTGATTAGCATTCATTGAGTTGATATTTTTTTTTTTAAGATCCACATCAAAAGGTGCAGCATTATCAGTAGATGATCCTAAGTTCTTAGAAAAGTTGTGTTGATTTTTCTTAACATTTTGTTTTGTTTGACAACTTTGCTTAGATGGTTTAGAAATAAGTTTGTTTTCCAAGCTGCAAGTTGGCATCTTTAGCTAACTGATTTTTATCCTTTAGTCATAGCTTCCTTAGAGAACCAGTGGAAAAATTGGACTGTCTCCTGACTTAAACCCACCAGCCACCCTTCTGCATATCCTCTCAAGACATCCCCTAAAGCACATTTTCTTGAGACAAAACATTTTCTGCTGAAATCTATTTTTAAGTAACTTCACTTCTCTTCTGTTAGATTTTTTTTGAAATCCAGTATTTACTGCTTTATCTTTCTTTATTGGTATGTAAATTAAGCATTGAACTATTTATTTTGAAAACAAGCCCATCCCTTTTCATTTGGAGTATCTACTTTCTTTGCCAAGTTCTTTTTTTGAGGGAGTAGGAGGGAGGGGGGATAGTTGAGCGACAGCTATGTCACTAGCTCTCAGACCCCTTTGGATTTTTTTTGTTTGTTTGTTTGAACTCTAAGAAGCTTCTGTTTATGTGGTTTATATCTGTCAATATTTATCACCTTGTGATAGAAATAGGAATATCAACAAATAATTAGTTTTTAGTTAGTGATGATACCCATCACATGTTCACATAACTTTTTCTTTAAGATTTTAAAATTTTTCCCTAAAATTATAGAAAATATAGTGGGAGGAAAGCCATTGTTTTATATTTGTGAATCTCTATGATGTTGTTTAATGGAGAACATTAGAATCTCATACCTCTTTCTACATCCAATCTGTTTGAGATTTGCCGCTTGGCCCCATTATATGAGCAAAATTTTGCTTTTGTACCTGGAGAGTTGCTCATTTATGCTAATGAGGGGTGTGAAAGTTCAGCCTTTTGAAAAAAACAACCCCTCCTTTAAAAAATATATTGTTATTTTGAAATAGTTGTACAAGGGGTTCTATAATTTTAACTTGTCACGTTATAGTACAGTATATTCTGATTAGAGTCACTCCTTCCATCATTTCCCCCTTCAGCTTTTCCCTTCCCCTACGAGTCTCATCATTTCCTTGTTCCATTTTCACGTACACACATTGACTCTTAGGATTGTATTCACCCACCATTCCTCTTTCCATTCACCCACTGCTTCCCATTAAAATTGGAACAATACTAGTTAAATTGTATTAGAATTGGAAAATTCCTAGTTTGATATAGTGGGAGATGTGTGTCCCTCAACTCAAGTTGGACATAACAACATGTAAAAATGCTGGCTTTCCTGCCAGCCTTGGAGCTTAGAGCCCTGTGAATAGAAATGAGACTGTAAGATATGGCAGTAAAGCCAGGCTGCTCTGAAGGTCTGACAGGGTTTCCAGGGGACCTAACTTCAGAAATACCTGCCGGAGTTTTACCTTGTAATAGGGGTTTTGTTGGTATTGGAACACACATAGACACAGTACCTTGCCTGGGTGTTAAACAGCCTAGTTTGTCTCTTTTAGCCAAGTGTGGTAGCTCACATCTATGACCCTAACTACCAAAGAGACTGAGACCAGGAAGATCAAGACTTGAGGCTAGCCCTGGAAAATGTCCACATGACCCTTATTTCAACCAATAAAAAGCTGGACATTGGCCCAAGCCTCTCAGCTATGTGAGAATCATAAATAGGAAGACTGTGGTCTAAGCAGGCCTGGTAAAGAGGGTTGGAGCTGTGACTCAAGTGCTAGGGCACAAATCTTGAATGATTAAACTCACAGACAGTGCCCAGGCTCTGAGTTCAAACCAACTAGAACCAGCACACAAAAAACAAAAACATAAAAACAACAAAGACCACTGGACTGCTTGAAAGTTGCTCATGGAAGCTCGCATTGCTCGGACAAATTTGTCATCTCAACTTGAGTGAAGTGTGAGCTGAGCTTGAGAGTGAGTCACCCTTTACATCAAATGCAAATGTTTTCCACGAGAAACTGTGTTCCTTGTTTTGAGATTGTGGTGGGAAATGAATAGCAGTAAGTTCATTCAGTAATTATTTTTGGAGTTCCTACCCTCTGCCAGCACTATTCTTGGCCCTTGGGATATGTTGAGCAGAAAAGATCCCTGAGCTCATGGAGCTAGTTGAGCGAGGTGTGTGTGTGTGTGTGTGTGTGTGTGTGTGTGTGTGTGTGTGTAGAGACTGTGTAATAAGCAATTGGTAGGCTGTGGAAGAAAGCTGGAGCCAAGTGAGGACGGACTGGTGGTGAGGGGTTATGGACAGAGGTGTCAGCATGGACCCCCATGAGAGCACAGTCTTGGGTGGGGATTGAAAGTGGAGAGGAAGTTGGCTGTTGAGTTAGAAGGTGGGAGGATGCTTAGCACATCTGAGAAAAAGCAAGAAGCCCAATGTTGATAGAGTAGGGTTGGAGTGGGAGAGAGGAGATACTCTTGCAGACAAGTTGGCATGGCAACTTCTTCCCTCTGAATGGGAAGGCATCTAGCTATAGAAAAGGAACAACATTCTGGAGGCTGGCGCAGGAGGATCTTGAATTGAGGCCAGCTAGGGCAAAGTTTGACCCATGTTATCTTCACAAAAAGCAAGCAAGAAAATACAAACAAGAGGCTAGCAAGAAATAAGTTCAATGGCTAGAGCATGCACAAGGCTTTGGGTTTGATCCCCAGGGGCTTGGTGGGAAGGGAGGGCAAAACAGAAAAGGAACAGGGGGCTGGGAATATGGCCTAGTGGTAAAGTGCTCGCCTCGTTTACATGAAGCCCTGGGTTCGATTCCTCAGCACCACATGTATAGATAAAAGCCAGAAGTGGCACTGTGGCTCAAGTGGTAGAGTGCTAGCCTTGAGCAAAAAGAAAGCCAGGGACAGTGCTCAGGCCCTGACTCCATGCCCCAGGACTGGCAACAAAAACAAAACAAATAAACAGAAAAGGAACAGGTGTGCATAAGTGTTTCCAGAAGCAGGAGGTTGGGAGGATGTCCTGGAATGAGTCAGTTTCACTGGGCGTCCATAGTGCAGGTACTAAGGTGGGCCACCTGTGGAGTGTTCACATTCACTGGGAAGGTATATCTGGCTCTGGCGTGCAGGATTGACTCGCAGGAGGAAGGTAGTTACAATGGAGAGCTTGTTGCTGAAAGCAAGGATGGCACTAGGAAGGGAAACAATGGGACTGGGCAGGGTGGCATGGTATGGGATAGAGAATAGAGCAAGGATGAGTACAAGGTAGAAGCACTCCCACAGGAAGATGAAGGGAGGCAAGATAGTTCATTTCACGTGGAGACGGTGCATTCTCCAACCAAGGGTTATCTGAAGCTGCAGCACTTAAGTGTTTTGCTGATTTATGTTGGATTCTCGTTTTAGTAGCGCTAAGAATTTCAGTTCCAATGGTTGTACTGAGAGAAATTGTGAGTCACTCCCATTGGGAATCATTAGAGAAGAAGGCATGGTTGTTGGAAATATAAAAAGACCTGGAGAGTTTTGCTCTGGGAAAAGAAGAAAAGGGGAAATTGAGCCTCTTTCCTATTTCTGGCAAGTCAGGAATGACAATTATTAGCAATAATGCCAAATAATTACTAATTCACTGTGAAGATTATATCACCATGTTGTTGGTTTGGTGTGCTGTTTAGTGACTGTGAAAATAATTAAAAAGCCTCATTATTCGGGGTGATGGTGGCGCATGCCTGTAGTCCTAGCTGCTCAGGAGTGTGGTCTGAGGATTGAGGTTCGAAGCCAGCCCAGGCAAGATATCTCATGAGACTCTTACTGCCAATTGAATGTACATGCGCACATGCGCAAAGACAGACACACACAAGCCTCATTAGTGTGAACTTCACACTTACCTGTTTTTCTCAAGCGACATCCTTCCTTCCATGTTGGTAGAGGAAGCTGGTAGCTGAGGTCAGATAGTGCCTTCTCCCCTAGGGCTGAGATACGAGGCCAGGCAAGAAGGCGAGGATGGGAGAAATCGTGGCTAGTGTTTTTCAGGAGATAACTCCTTGCAGACCATAGTTCTAGCTAGATATTACTCACAGACTAATTCAGTATCCTTATCTTGTGAAATGTCTTATAAATGCACACTGTCATAGGGACCATCCCTTAAGGGTATAGTGCTTGCTTAGCATGTGCATGACCCCTCATTTGATCCCTAGTACTGAAAAAAAAGACCCCTCAAAATAGACACTGTTGCTGTCCTCATTTACCAGAAGAGAAAACAGAGTTGCAGATTAATGCAGAGTAATTTGCCAAGAATTAATATCTATTATACAAACACTGTTCAAGGAGTGCATGCATATCAAGGAAGGAATACTGAGAACCAGTGTGTGTGTGTGTGTGTGTGTGTGTGTGTGTGTGTGTGTGTGTGTGTGTGTAGAGATAGAGAAACAGTGCAACAGAGTCACCGAGAAAGGGAGAATAGATGTGCATGATTACATACGAGAAGCCAAGTTTCTTACATATAGAGGTAAGAAAGAAGAAAGGAAAAACATAAGTGGAACATTTTGGAATTCAACAAAGCAGAAATAGTGGTATTACTTCTCCAAATCGAAATTTCCTTGTCTAACAAGTGCAGTGGATTATATTTAGTTTCTCTGCACAGGTATATTCCAGCTAGGTCGAGGCCATCAGGGAAACTGAGGTGAGCAAGGGAAGCGGATTCTAATTGTATTTGACTTAGAACTACAAGTGGCCAGTTGCTTCCACTGCTCTCTGAATTGCCCCAGGGCTCCTGTAACTTGGAGCTAATAAACATTTCAGAATTGTGTCAGTACATCAAGCAGTCCCTGGCAAGATGTGTTTGTAAGTGTTGAGTGTGCAGCTGTGGCAGTGTGTCCTAGCCCGTATTCCTGCTGGTGACCTCCAGTTTCTAAGACAGTGACAGCAGGCCTTGGTGTTTGCCTCTTGCCTTCCTTTGTTAACACGGGAGCTCATTTGGTTGCTCAGCATACATAGCTAAGAAGACTGTTGGCCAGCCACTGGTGCGTGCTTGGGGCTACAGCTGGGCCATTGTGAGTGCATTGGGGACAAGCACACACTCATTTCAGGAAACTGTCAGTGGGATGGAGTGTTCTGGAAAGCAGGGGTGGGAAGATTTGTCCTGAGAGAGCAGAATGTAAGAGCCTCCCTGTTCTGTGAGTGTTGTTCTGAATCGGCAATCTCTTCACGAAGAGTGGAGATGTTGAGCTATCTGCTGGAGCATGCACGGTATTGGCAGTTATTGCTCTGTTTGGCTAGGGTCACCAGTTTTACTCTGTTTCATCTGATTTCTTCTTTCCTCTCTCTTTCTCTCCTCTCTTTCTGTCCACTTGGTGCTGTCTTTTCTCTTTCTTTTTCTCAGGCAGGGGATCAACCGCCCCCCTTTCTCCTCTCCTCTCCCCTCTCTTTCTCTGTTCTTCCTTTCCCCCTCTCTCTTCTCCTTTTTTCTTCCATCTCACCTCTCTCCCTACCTTTGTCTCATGCTGGGGATCAACCCCCCCTCTTTGTCTCTCCTTCTTTCCTCTCTTTCTCTGCTCCCTCCTTTCTCCTCCCCTCTTTCCTTTCTCTCTTGTCTCTCCCCTCTCCTCCCCCCTCCCCTTCTCTCCTCTCTCCTCTCTTCCTCCCTTTCTCTCTTATGCTGGGGATCAAACCCAGGGTCTCATATATGCTAAGGCAGCACTCTACCACTGAGCCACACCCCCAGACACCCTTCCCCCCTTGTTAACTTTTGAAGGACTAAACTGTGTCATTGAACTTAGGGCTTTGTGCTTGCTGGGAAAGTGTGTTTTGCAAGACATTTGGTTAAATAGCCTAGCTTGAGTCAGATGCTAGCCAGGAGGAAGTGTCTTACACTGACTACTTAAGACAGCAGGACCTCCCAGGCCACTGTTTCCTGGTGTCACTCTCCTGTACTGCTTGCTGCTGTGAAGAGTCAAGAGATTTCCAGATGCTTCTTTGAGTGGGAAGAATCATAGTGCTTTTGTAAGATGTCCTGGAGACTGTGGTAGATAGAAAGAGGAACCCTTCCAAAAGATGACCAAGGAACATTGGTGTCTCATGAGGAAAGAGACTGGTGTTGGGCCTGTGTCTCTGGCAGGTCTCATCCCATTGTCCACAGTGCTAGAGGATGGGCTCATGGGTATTGGGGCATCCCAAGCCTCATGATGAAATAGGGGTTGGAGCAGGGCTGCCAGCATGTCTTTCTAGTGGGCTGGGCACCACATAGCAGTTGAGGGGCTGCGTACCACGGAGCCTGATGAACCACTTCTGGAGACAAGGTGGAGTCATCTTGGGTCACAGATCCAGGAGCATTCCCCAGCCATTACACTGAGCTGTAGGATGTGAGCTCAGCTGGGTCCAGCAGGCCTCCTACCCAGTGCAGTCACTTCTTTGCTCGGTTTGGTAGCCATCTTGGAGTTGAACACACAGCCTGAGCCATTGGCAAGGTTACCACGTCAATTGGCCTGAGCAGATGTTCAGGTCTGACTGTGAGGTAAGTGTCCATAGACACTCAGTTGACGTGGAGAGAGGCGTGTGGGTGTTCTGATGAGGGCGAGTGGTTTATAGCACGGTGGTGACCTGTAAACCGCTTGCACTTGAGAAGCAGCTGGTCAGCACTCTGCCTGTCTTTCCCTCATCCTCTTCCTGTCTCTTCCTTCCATTCCTTCCTCTTGTAGGTTTTAGCTTTTTGGGCAAGTCAAGGCACATAGGTGAGCAATCATTTAGCTTTTGCCAGCAAAAATTAGAAGGCATTTTTAGTAGCTTAGTGAGGGGGAAAGCATGGAGTTGGCAGAAGCTGTCCAGGTGCTACCTGAAGCTGGGCCATGAGGCCGCCAGATGATAACAAAAAGGGACTTGCAAGCACAGGTTCTAACTCTGCATCTGCCATCAGCCAGATTGTGGCTCTCAGAGCTCTAGTGTCCTTTGCCAGTTAATCAAGGAGATGACTTTGCCAGGTCCCTTCCTGTTCTGGAACTTAAGTTACAAGATGCATGGAATCAGTGCTGTCCTTTTTACTGATATCTTTCCTATGGACTTAGGATGATACTTGGGTTGCTTGTCTTCTCCTAACTAATAAAGAGGCACCACATTTATTTATTTTCCTTTTGGAAACAACTATATTGATTTTTTTAGGTTCCCCTAGCCTTTATCAGAAAAGGACTGAGATGCAGGAAAATAAATCACAAAGTTTGGGAATTCATAGACCTATCCTTCCTGATTCATGTTTATCTATATCAATGATTGCCAAATTCCTCTCATTGTTCCTGTTTACTTAATTTCCCTGTTAATATAAGGAAGTATATGCTAAAGTATATGCCAGGGAGAAATGTGAGTTCATAAGAGACTTTTCTTGTTTGTGTGGAAGATTTTTACCAGTGTATAGGGGCCCTTCATGGCCACCCCTGGCTCTTTATAGTCAGGAGAGCAAGTAACAAGGCGGAGGGACAAGCCAGCCATGATAGGGTATATTAGTCCATTTTTCATGTCTACAACAAAATGCTTGTGGCTAGTTGATTTATAGAGAACAGAGCTTTATTTAGCTACAGTTTTTGTTAGAGTTAGAAGATCATGATGCTAGCATGTGCTGGCCTTAGAGCTTTATGGTACATAGATAGCATCATGGTAGGCCGTGCTGTGATAGCGAGAGATCACCTAGTGATTCCAGAAGCCAGAGGGATTGAGGAGTTGAGTCTTCGTTATTCTTACCACCTGTTCTTACCAGCATAAATCCTTTCCAAGGATGATGCCCCCAGTGACCCAATTCCTGCCCCCTGAAGTCCACCTCCTCAAGGTTCCACCACATTCCATCATTGCCACATTGGAACCAAGCTTCTAATATATGAATCCTTGGGGAATGTACCACACCCAAGCCATTGCCCAGTGATCTGCCACGGAGTTGCAGAGCTGCAGTTTCTTTGTCCTCAAGTCCCTCTAACTGCTAGAGGTCTAAACTTCTTTTGGAATGGACTTGGTGCTTAGAAGTTTGCTCCGTTATCCCCCCTCCCCCAGCTTTGATTTTACCACTACTCCCTGCTCTATTTTAGGTCTGGCTATGTACCTCTATTTATTTATTTAATATTTCTGTTGCCACTTTTAGTTACTCAATTAGAATTTTTCATGACAGTGAACTGTGAACAACTCTTTTAAGTTTGAATTGACTGAATGAGACCTGTGAACCAATGACCACATCACCTCTCTGGGCCTTGTAGGCCAATAGGATTTTGGCTCATTCTGCCCCATTGCCTCTCAGCAAAGATCTGAGCCCAGAGAATTCATTTACATGGTAGTCCAGAATATCCTTTTCATTTTTATGTTTTTGAGACTTATGAGACTACAGGCTCAAAAATAAAATGGCAAAATCTCAGACCATCTAGTATGACTTTGCCTTCTCTTCTTTGCGGGACTCATGTTCCTATGGTCTGCCTTTGAGAAATATCAGTTTCGTGCCTTATCCTTAAGACTCCTGAGCTGCCCCATCCAGTATTGCTGTCATTATGCTCGCTTGATTACTACCATTATTTAATTATTGTTTATGGGAATGCCTGTAGCACTTTAGAGCAATTAAGATTCTGATTTAAGAATAGATCTGCCTGTCCTGGATGTGCTCCGCTGATGAACAGAGGCAGCTCTGGAAGTTCTAAATGTTTTTCAGTTGGGAATCGATACCCCAGCATCTTGGCAGTTGCCCTAAGCTGTCACTGGGCCCCAGGGGTGGCCGGTCGCCTGCTCCGGGCTCCTAGCATCCCGGCTTTGAAAGGGCAGGGTAATTGGAGAGCCTGACTTGGAGCTGTGGGCCCCACGGACTGATTTAGTACTATGGGGAGTGAGAGGCTGTTTTCAGGAAGCAAAGCTAGCTGATTAGGACATGAGGACCCTTGCCTGCTCCCGGGATGTGGGGCCTTGCTGGGTGAGTGGGTGAGGTAGTATGCTATTTAGTCATACCATTATAAGATAGACTCCTGAGCAGGCCTTTTATTTATTTATTTTTTTATTTTAGCCAAGTACCAGCTGTAAAGACCTACTTATGCATTGTAACCCTCTTCTTCTAGAACAATTAATTGGCCTTTGGAATTTCCTGGAGTTCAAGGCCAAGCCAGGGAGGCTGAGAGCAATGAGCTCTCTCAGTAATGGCAATGGATGGATCTCAATAGCTGAGTTGCCAATTAGCTAATTCTCTGAGTCTGATAAATGATACGCTCTTTGAAGTGTACTCTGTTTCTTTTATGTTTCTCGAGCATGCCAAGTTGTTAGGTTTCATGCTGGGCGGCTGCAGGGTTCCTGAGCTGCTGTGGGGTGGATGAGGTGTGCTGGAGTGAGGAGGAGGTGGTCCAGGGAAATTTGGGGGGGGGGGGTCAGCCAAGCCTCGTGGCTCTCCTGCACTGCAGAGCTGGCGACTGGGCCTCGGGGAGCTCCGGGCTCCCTCCACGGCGTGATGCACGTGTCTCTCTTCCCTTCCACCCCCAAGGATGTCAACGCAGGCGAGGGCAGCGAGTTTGCTGACAGTGGGATCGAAGGGGCCACCACGGACACGGACCTCCTGTCCAGGCGATCCAATGCCACCAACTCCAGCTACTCCCCGCCCACTGGCCGGGCCTTCGTGGGCAGCGACAGTGGCAGCAGCTCCACCGGGGATGCCACTCGCCAAGGGGTGTACGAGAACTTTCGGAGGGAGCTGGAGATGAGTACCACCAACAGCGAGAGCCTGGAGGAAGCGGGCTCGGCGCACAGCGACGAGCAGAGCAGCGGCACGCTGAGCTCCCCGGGCCAGTCGGACATCCTGCTGACCGCCGCGCAGGGCACCGTGCGCAAGGCCGGCGCGCTGGCCGTCAAGAACTTCCTGGTGCACAAGAAGAACAAGAAGGTGGAGTCAGCCACCCGCAGGAAGTGGAAGCACTACTGGGTGTCCCTGAAAGGTAGGGGCGGGGGGGGGGGGGGCGCGGGGGCTGCACCCCGGTACCAGCAGAGGGAGCGGGCTACCCATGTCAGGCGTTTTATTTCATATCCACTAAAAGAAAAACTGATTTCATCCTGTTATCCTTGCTGCTCAGGAACCCGAGATCCGAGGATAGTGGTTGAAAGCCAGCCCAGACACAAAGTCCATGAGGCGCTGATCTCTAATTAGCTAGCTTTGGCCCAAGTGGTAGAATACCAGCCTGGAGAGTAAGTAGCTAAGGGACAGCACCCAGGCCCTGAGTTCAAGCCCTCTCCCACACGTGCATCCCTCTCCCCCCCCCCCATTTTTTTTCTATCTGAGATCTCTTAGTGTATGCACGCATGCATGCCTGTATGTATGTATGTATGTATGTATGTTTGCTTATTTTTAAATATCATCCTTGGGTAGGGATGGTGACTGCAGCCACCAGTAAAGATCTACAAAGTGTCTGGCTTGGGATTTTATTCGATACTGGGAATAGAACCCAGGACCTTAAACATGCTAGGCATGCACCCTACTTGTGAGGTACAGCCCTTTTTATTTTGGTATGTGGGGTTTTGAGATTGAGGCGCATGAATTTCCAAGGTTGATCTTGGTCGTGCCATTATCCTGCCTCAGCTCCAGGAGTAGCTGGGATTCCAGGCATGCAGCAATATACCTGGCTGTTGGACATAGTTTTAAACATATGATATAGTATTGTTGGCTAGAGATGCAACCTTCTAAACAAATCTCTAGAAGTCAATCTGATTTAACTGAACCTTTATACCCTGAGCAGTTAATTCCCCCAGCATGGTCATTGCAAATGATTTTTAAAAAAAATTTTTGCTGTGTTTGACTATTAAGCTAGAACCTGTCTTGTCAGTTTTGTATAGATACAGCTGGTTTTGAATGTACAAATGGCCCCACAAAGATTTTTGTTTTTAGCAAAGACTTATTTTAATATAAAAGGGTTAACAAAGGGAAAAATAGAAAAGAGAGAGAAATAATTTCCTGCTCACCAGGCAAGAATTACACTCTTAAGATTTTTTTCCTAATTATTCATTTGTACCTCCAAAAGTGAAAAATCTTTAACATGAATCCTATAATGAAATCAATAGGCTACCACTGATTTTACAGTTCATATGTTAGTGGAATGTGTAAAACCATTATGTTTGTGTAAATCATATTCTATTTTATATTGCATGTATATTTGAGTCTGCATATGAATAGATGCATATGTACCTGTACACATCATGTATTTTTTTTTACATATACTCACAATAAATACCTTCTAATTTGCTGTCATTCACTTTAGCATTTAGTTGTGAAGTATGCTGTGTGTTTCTGCACTGGCTCTACCACAGAGCAGAAACAACCCCGGAAGCCAGAGTGCTGGCATTTGGGAGCATAGCCCAGGAGCCCATTAAGAGGAGGGAGCCATCACTCTCCTGGTGACCCAGATCTGAGTGACACCATCTGTCAGGATCCAGGCCCAGAACACCAAGCTACTGAGCCCTTTGAGTCTTAATCCTGACAGGTTCCCATTAGATGTTGACATACTTGGGCTTTGTCATTGCTACTCAAATGCAAGACTTACTGCTGACTTTTCCTTAGCAACACTTAGGTATTGAGAAAGAAAAAGTAGAACACCTGGGAACTTGGGATCAAGATGTTCCCAAGGAATCTTTTGCAGTAGATACTAGAATTAATTTTTAAAAAGATTTCACCCAGAATTAGCCTCTGGAGTGACTTTGTAAACAGATGAAGAACTTGGAGGTTATTTTCAAGGGAAGACAAAGGTAAGCAGACCTTTATTAGGAAGAGTGTGGCTCTTCAACTTGGTATTGATGTTTGATATTAGTCTTAAAAGGATAACCATTTGATAATTGAGTAAAAACTAGTTTTAATCACCTGTTGTTATGGGTGATTCTAAACCAAAGTTAAACAATTATTATTAACATTTTTTTGCCAGTTCTGGGGCTTGGACTCAGGTCCTGAGCACTGTCTCTGGCTTCTTTTTACTCCTAGCATTCTGCCTCTTAAGCTACAGCGCCACGTCCTGTGTTTTCTGTTTATGTGGTGCTGGGGAATTGAACCCAGGGCTTCATGTATGCTAGGCAATCACTCTACCACGAAGCTGCATTCCTAGCCCCAAAAGTTGAACAATTATTTAACAAGACAAAGTGAGAAGGAGGGAGAGAGACAGGAAGTAGTGAGAGAAAGAGGAGAGAGAGAATAAATATGTGAATGCATAGAATAGTAATTGTATGGTCTTTCCAAGTAACTGGTTTTTATAATTTTGCACAGACTTTTTTCAATGTTCTTACTCTCTTGTGACACAATGGCCCTGTATCTGCAGATCATGAGTGACATATGAGTCATAAGGATTATTTGGAGCAGTGATTCTCGGCAGTGGCACTATTGACATTTTCCAGATAATTCTTTTTTTTTTATTCATGTATTGAATAAGTTTAATAAAAAGATAAGCAATGATATAATAGGCAAATACAAACATTATGAGGATTTTAGATTTTTTAAGAGTAAATTCTTATTCATTAAGAATAAAATACTGTTATTTTCCTGAAATATAGAGCTGGATTTCAACAAAACTTAATAAAGTAAGGCACAATGTTTAATAAGGCAAAATTTACATAGTTAATAAGTGATTACAATGTTTTGATGTCTTGGAGGGGGTAGGAAGTATGCAACATAGTTTAAATATTCTTTTAACGGAATTTTCCATTATAAAGTAACATTTAAATTTGATACAATAAACTATATTTTATCTAGAAAATAAAACTTTATTCTTGAATTATATTGCTGAATTACACTATCTTTTAATGTTAGGCTTTAATTATATACCTAATTCAAAAGGTTTTGAATATAGAAATTAAGAAATCAAATCACAGTCATCTGACCAAAGTAAAAGTAAAATGCATTTTCAGCATCCTCTATTGATGATACTTTGAAGTCCCAAGCTTTATGAATAAAGTTAAAGTACTGGTTATTCTAAGGGTTTTTCCTATTACATTTTTGTTTATCATGAATACAAAATGGGATCAGAATGCACCAAACTTCAACGTAAGTCTCAAACTACTGTACAGTGACTGTAGAGGATAATACTCATTCTCAGTAACACTTCAAGGTTAATCATTAAGATCAGCAAAGCTGACTGGAGGTGCAGCTCAAGTGGAGCAGGAACAAAATTTGTGAAGGGATTCTTTTATATCAGTTATAGACAAATTAAAGAATGTCTTAATGTTTTCAATACCAGGTGACATCTGAAAAAAAAGCAGTTTTATCTTATTTATCCATAACCAAAGGAGCAAAGCCAAAGCAATGTCTGGTGAATGTGCATGGTTCTTTCACCATGGCTTTCTTCCAGATAATTCTTTGTGGTGATGGACCATCCTGGGCATTGTGAAATGCTTAGCGGTTGCCCTGTTGTGTAGGTCAAGCGTTCTCTCACCAGAAGGAAACACTCAAGTGTTGGTTTTGGGCCTTTGGCGAGGCAACGTGACCTGATGGGAGCATGTAGCCCAGATTTACAGCCGGCCTCAGCTCCCCTTCAAGCACCTGCCTTCCACAGCCTGAAGACTTTCCTAGGTTCCACCTATTGAAGATTCCCTTGTCTCTAGTAACACCCAGCATGACACCCTGGGGCCCTCAGCCTTCAACACACAGGCCTTTGGGTAACATTTAAGATCCAGGCTACATCACTGGATATTCCCATAACATGCCAGTAGCATGTCTCCACATGCTATGACAACCACAAATGTCTGTAGGCATCACCAATTAGCTCTGCTATGAGAAACTCTGATTTGGAAGCCAAAAGCATTTAATTTATAGTTCCTTTTCTCTATCTCGTATCCGTGCTACTACTTTAAGACATGGAAATAGACATACAGATAATTTTGATCTTGGATGCAAGAGTTTTCCCAATGAGATCTTTGAAATTACAGGTATTACAGGCAGAAGCGAGTTGAAGCAGAACACTAATAGTACATTTTCTAGAGTTTCCTAGAGTTGCATATCATGTGAGACACTGGGAATGGATTCTTGTGGAATAGAAGTAACCATCTTCATACAGCAAGGGCCTCATCACCGCTGGGAAAAATGGCTCTAAGACCTCAGATGCTTATGAGGAATTGTCTGAAGAAACATGGCAACATAGAAATTGAGGATCTTGGCCAGGTGCTATTGGCTCATGCCTGTAATCTTAGCTATTCAGGAGGCTGAGATCTGTGAATCAAAGTTCAAAGCCAGTGTGGGCAAGAAAGTTTGTGAGACTCTTATCTCTAATAAACTACCCCCCGCCCCCCGCAAAAAAAAAAAGCCGGAAGTAAAGCCGTGGCTCAAGTGGTAGAATGTTAGCCTTGAGCACTAAAGACTCAGGAACAGTTCCCAGGCCCTGAGTTCAAGCCCTAGGACTGGCAGGCAGACACACACACACACACACACACACACACACACACACACACACACGGGGGGGGGGGAGAGAAAGAGAGAGGGAGGGAGATACTTGTCTTAAAGAACTTGAAGGTGTGCTTATAGGAGCTCTTTGCTAGTTTAGAGGCTGTGATTTTAAGATCTTCACCTCTCTAGCCTCATGGAAGACTTGACTATAAGTATGACCTGCTTTTCTATATATCCTAGATTCTTTGATTTCCAATCTCATTCTGCTGACAGTGTTAAGTTTCCATTATAGGCTTTTCACTGGTCAAGTACCAAACAGTCACACAGACTCCTGTTTTGTTTCCTCAGGATGCACGCTCTTTTTCTACGAGAGTGATGGCAGGTCCGGCATAGACCACAACAGCATCCCCAAGCACGCTGTCTGGGTGGAGAACAGCATTGTGCAGGCTGTACCTGAGCACCCCAAGAAGGACTTTGTCTTCTGCCTCAGTAATTCCTTGGGTGATGCCTTCCTCTTTCAGGTTTGTTGTATACTTGCTTCTCATGGGCCTTCTTCCTTGCTTGCCTTCCTGCATTTTTTTTTTTCATTTCACTGGTGAAAATTATGGGTTGTTCATTACAGAAACAAAAATGATGAATGCGAAAATAAACATATGTAATGATTCCAGGAATGAGAACTCTCACCCAGAGGCTTGCAGCTTGAAGCCTGTGCAGAGCTCTGAGTTGGATTTGAGAAATTTGCTGTGTTTGGCGTGGGTTGAGGATGTCTTTGTAGCACTCTAGAAAGGGATTATGAGATCCTTAATTTAGATGTGACTTGAGCTGTCAATTTTTTTAACATAATATGTTCTCTTCTAATATTAATCATAAGGTAAATAATGATATTTCAGAAAAGGCTGGTTCTCTCTAAATAGTTTCTCTTTCTCACCTTAGCAGAACTTTCTTCCCAGCATTGTTAAAACTTTCAGTGTTGTTTAGAAAAGTTCTTCCCTGCTATTATAAGGAATCATTTGCATGTGCTCAGTTGTAAAATACCTTGCAAGAACATTTTGTGGTTTAAGGCCACATACAGTAATCCCAGATTCTCGGGAGGTGGAGCGAGGCCAGCCTGGGAAAAGGCACGAGACCTTATCTGGAAAGCAAGTTGAAAATCACAAGCTCAAGGAGTGGGTCTCTTGCTCTTCAAGCAAATCCTACCCTTAAAAATATTCACAAATAATAGGGCTGCAGACTGAGGGACAGTCCTTGTAATGTGGTGGCAATCTTTCTCCTCTCTCCTCGCCTTCTCAGACTCCCTAGTGGGTTTGCATAATGGTTACCTACAGGTCTCTGAGATTCTATTCACTTTTTAAAAATTTTTTTTGTTCTAATCTTTATCCTGAATAATGTCCATTGATTTACTTCTAACTTTTTTTTTTTCTACCTACACCAATCTATATTGTTGAGTCTTTCTGGGTATTTTACATTTCATCGTCAGAATTATATGTCATTCTTTAAAACAAAAATTTATTTCTTTGTTAGTATTTTTTATCTGATGAGATGTTATTCCATTATCGTTCTCATATTTTATTTTTTTTCAGACATGATGTGATTTAGTTCTTTGGATGTATCTTATAATGTGTGTTTCTCTATCTTGGTCTAGCACCTTCAACAGCTTGTCTTTCTCTGGGACAGGTTTTTTTTTAAAATTTTACTTATTGCTTTAGTTCCCATGTGTGGACCATAATTTATTGTTTTGTGTGTCTCATACTTCTTTGTTGAAAATTATGATCTTTAAGTTCAATAATATGGCATATCTTGAAAACAGATTCAGCTCCATCTTCCAGGGTAGGTTATGGTTATTGGTGGTAGTAGAGACACACACTCCACTCCCCCCCCCCCCTTTTTTTTTGTCAGTCCTGAGCCCTGGACTCAGGGCCTGAGCACTGTCCCTGGCTTCTTTTTGCTCAAGGCTAGCACTCTGCCTCTTGAGCTACAGCGCCACTTCCTGATTTTCCTGTTTATGTGGTACCGAGGAATGGAACCCAATGCTTCCTCCTGCAAGCTAGGCAAGCCTTCTCCCGCTAAGCCACATTCCCAGCCAGGAGACACATTTTTGTATGGTGACTTTTCTGAAATCTGGAAAGTATTTGTAGTGCTTTGTCATATATGGCCACTCAGGTAGGTTTCCATTGAGCTTGTTTAGTGGTCAGGAAGTGAGAAGACCAAAACTTCTTTAAATGCCTAGAAAGAGTAAATCTCCCAGCCTTTCCTGAAGACGGAAGTATGCAAGCATGTCTTCGATGCTCAGTCAGTTAGTTCTCAGCTCTGTCTTAGCCTTCACCTCTACTATAACAGAGTATTATTATCTCAGAACTTGGCTTCCTGGGCCTGTGGGAAGCACAATACATGCGTTTGTCCTTCCAGATTCTCAGAGCTATGGCAGAGCTCTCCAAAGCCCCCTGTGGAAATCTTGTTCCTACTGCCCCTTTAAGTTTCAAGCTGGTTGCTGGTGGTTCACGCTTATAATCAAAGCTGCTCAGGAGGCTGAGGTCTGAGGATCACCAAACGGGGGGTGGGGGGGGTGGGTGGTGGTGGTGGTGGTGGTGGAAAGTCCATGAGACTCTTTTATCTTCAAATAACCAGCAAAGAGTCAGAAGTGGAGCTGTGGCTCAAATGGTCGGGTAGAGTGCTAGCCTCAAGCAAAAAATTGTATGGAAATTAACTCCAGGGGGGCTGGGGATATGGCCTAGTGGCAAGAGAGCTTGCCTCTTATACATGAAGCCCTGGGTTCGATTCCCCAGCACCACATATACAGAAAATGGCCAGAAGTGGCGCTGTGGCTCAAGTGGCAGTGTGCTAGCCTTGAGCAAAGAGAAGCCAGGGACAGTGCTCAGGCCCTGAGTCCAAGGCCCAGGACTGGCCAAAAAGAAAAAAAAAAGGAAATTAACTCCAGGAAATGGAAACAAGAAGTTTTTTTTCTTCTTTGTTTTTGTCTTCTTTTATTTTTCTGTTTGTTGGTTCATACTCTGTTCATATGTCTTTTTGTTGTTGGTGATGGTGGTGGGGCTTGAACTCTGGTTTATATGTCTTTGGGAGTGTAAGGGGGCACACAGACCTGGAGGGACAAAGGGCAAAAAACATGCAGCAATGATGTGCACTGGACATTATATTGGAAATGAACTATATAGCTTGTGGGTGGGAGATGGGGGGAAATCCTGGGAGAGAATAAGGTTAGGAGTAACATTGTCCACACAGAAATGTACTGTTTACCTGATTTATGTAACTAACCCTTGTGAACATCACCTTTATAATAACAGTAAAACAAATTTTTAAAAAGAAATTTTTAAAAAATGCAAACGGCCAGTGCCTAGGGCCTGAGTTTAAGCCCCCATACTGGCAAAAAAAAAAGTCAAACTTGTTTTTGTCAAGCTTCAGTCATTTGTTTTTAAAAAATTGAAGATTGAAATAGACTGAGCTTAATTTCCAGAATATTCAAAACATTATTTTTGACGATTCTGGCCAGTGTTGTAATTGCTTTTATGGAGCAGTAGCTTTTTGTGTGTCTTCACTCAGTGGTGCTGGTGGCATTCACAACGTCGCATTAGGGACTAGACACTTGATAATGATGCCAGGATAACCAGGGAAGCAGAGACAATGTGGCAACCTCTCCTCGGGTACATTTGGGTTTTTCCCAGGCAATGGTGCAGTGAACCCTCTTCTCTCTGTTCTTGGGATCATTGTATTTCTGTGGTATTTTGCTTGGGAATGGGGCTACTGGGCCAGGTGTACAACACACTGCCAGATACTAGAATAATTAAAAGAATTTGTACCTAAGCAGCATGCGAGACCAGTTGTACCGTATCCTTGATGTTGTCAGGGTTCCCCCCTCCCCCCCCCCCCCCCCCCGTTTTCTGCTTCAAGCCTTTTAGTGTGAATCTCACCTCATTTTTATGTGTCTTTGTTTTGTTTTGAGATAAGCTCTCTCATTCTATGGCACAGTTTGATACACGTTTCTGATACAAGTTTCTTCTAAAACCTTGGCCTCCTGAGTGTTGGAATTACAGTTTTGCACCACCCATTTTCATGTATTAGGTGGCCATTTCAGCATCTTTTACTTTTGTGAAGTAGTTTTTCCATCACCTGCCTATTTTCCATTGCTTTTTCTCTCTGCATGGTTCAGGGACTTTCTTTACATATTTATCATTATTATTATTATTGTGTGTGTGTGTGTGTGTGTGTCTGTGTGTCTGTGTGTCCTGGGGCTTGCAATCAGGGACTGGGCACTGTTCCTAAGCTTTCTTGCTCAAAGCTAGCACTCTACCACTTGAGCCACAGCTTTGCTTCCACCTTTTGGTGGGATAGAGGTATGAGTTGCAGACAAGGTGTCTGTTTTACAGACTCTGGGGCCACTTGGGCTGGCTTTAAACCACAGTCCTCAGATCTCAGCCTCCCGAGTAGCCAAGATTTACAGGCGTGAGCCACTAGTGCCCAGCTTATGCTTGGCTCTTTTAAGGCATCATTAATCCTATTAAAAAATCTGCATGCTCCAAGGGCATGATTCTTCTGTCTAGCTTAAAAACTCTTGTTTTCTGAGTTGACATGGCTTTTCACGTATTAATTGGAAATCTTGCATATACGGCAATTCTTAAGTACTGACAATATCAACAATGCTACAGTGATGGCAGCCACTGTACTGAGCCCTCGCTGTGACCCCATCTTGAGTCCGAGTCTTAATTCTTAGGACTGTCAAGAGCTGAATTGTGTATCTGTATTTTAACTGATCTGCAGAGATTTTGTACCTCACTCGAAGAAGCTGAGGCTTACAAAGCCTGGAGTCCATGCCAAGTCACACAGGTACTAAATGTCATGGTTGGATTTAAACCAAAATTCTCTTTCTCTAGAACCTTCCATTTGTCCTTCTAATGTTCCTAACGACCTGAGAAGGACAGGGGTGCAGAGAAGAATCAGTGACTATAGTAAAAAGCTTTCTTCTCATATTTCCTACTAAACTACACGGAGGGAATATTTCTGAATTATAGCCTGATTTTGGCCATTCTGGCCTTCGTAGGCAGGTTATATGATAATCTGATTGATTTCAGGAAAGGACCTCTCCTTTTTCTTACACACCTCTGATATGAATGCTTTCTGCAAGGGTTTTCATGACCAAACAATTGCTAATAGAATCTAAATACCCAATAAGGTCACATTGTATAAAATTCTTTTTGTGGCCACTTAAGACCTTATTCATGGGAAACCTCTATGTCTTTCTTCTTATGGGAAATTTTTATGCTACTTATGTTGGATAAAGCACAAAATGAACCTTTTCAGAGGAAATTACTGCTGTTTGGGGTCCATGAAGGCATTTTCTGCCTTCTACTTATTGTAATCCACATAACTCTAGAGGGGCAGAATTTGAAAGGAACCTGTGTGTGTAGGGGGTGAGGTTAAAGCAAGGGAGATCAACCGTGATTATGGAAATGATTTGTAGGTTATTTCAGCCCTGGGGCTCCATTCAGTCCACGCTGTCGTGCTGCCGATTCGATGCTGTTACTCAGATTTGCCCCTTACAAGGAGCTTCATGTTACCAGCGAGAGTAGAAAAGGGGTTTTGTGTGCAGGATGGGGGTAGGAATGAACTTGAATGTTGGAGAGCTCGTGTAGAAGTTGTGTACTGTCTGCTAATTTTCTCTATAGCTCCTGAATTTAAACTATTTTAATTAGAATTCTCTCTTCCAATTTGATACCAAAGACAACACCTACTACCTCTGAAGTGTAATTTCCTGTTGAGCCTTCCTTCATCCATTACTTGAAGATGTAACTTTCCAAAATAGTTCACCCTCCTGTAGGGTAACATAGCTTAATATGATATTTAAATTCCTGGATTGAATGCACTGAGAATACAGCTGCCAGGCAGGGCAAGAAAAATGCCCAGTGGAATAGAAAATCATATGTACTTATATAGCTATAGGAGGGAAGACAATTATATTTAGGAAGTGATTGTCTTTCTTTCCATACACGGTTTTCTTATTATGCAGAAAGCCACTGGTCTTGAGATATTTTATGCATATTAAAGAGACTTGCCAGGTGCTGCTGGCTCATGTCTATAATCCTAACTACTGAGGAGGCTGAGATCTGAGGATGGCGATTCAAAGTCCGCCCAGACAGGAATGTTCTTGAGACTCTTATTGCCAATTAGCCAGTAAAAAGCTGGAAGTAGAGCTGTGCTCAAGTGGTAAAACTTTAACCTTAAGCAAAAAAAGCTCTGGGATATTGCCCAGATCCTGAGTTCAAGCCCCAGGACCAGCACATACACAAAGAAAAGGATAAAAGGAAAGGATAGTGTTTATGCCATTATACTGAGTTGTAGATAGAATGTGATAATGCAGTAAGAATATGATATATAAAAAATGCTCAGTTTATTTTTCCCATTGTTACCATTTTAGTAATAGAAGGAAAGAAACTAGTTATCACACCTTATTTTTCAAGCTCCTAATACTAGGGCTAGAACTTAGGGTCTCTCTCTTTTTTTTTTTTTGGTCAGTGGTAGAGCTTGAACTCTGGGCTTGGGGGCTGTCCCAGAGCTCTCTAGCTCAAGGCTAGTGCTCTACCACTTGAGCCACAGTGCCACTTCCAGTTTTCATGGTTAATTGGAGATAAGAGTCTCAGGGACTTTCCTGCTCGGGCTGGCTTTGAACTGTGGTCCTAAGATCTCAGCCTCCTGAGTAGGTAGGATTGTAGGTGTGAGCCACTGGCTCCTGGCTCTCACATTCTTTTGCTTGGCATTTTCCAATTCAAGGCAGATGTTCTACCACTTGGGCCACTCCTCTATTTCTGGCTTCTTGTTGAATAGTTGGAGATCAGAATATCATAGACTTTTCTGCTTGGGCTGACTTTGAACTGCAGTCGTCAGATATGAGCCTGCCGAGTATCTAGGATTACAGGTCTGAGCCAGAAGTGTCTGGCAAATGCCCCTCTTTAAGCAAGTACCTCTGCAGAGGTTGAGTGAATAGCGCGAGGTTTGGGGCTTAATCTCTAGATCCATTTTGAAATGGCACATCTGGCTTTATGTGTCGGACTTGAGAAAGGTCATTGTCAGATGCCTAGGACCAGGCCACTTAGGCTAAGGACTAAGCCTGGAAATCATCTTTCACGGAAAGACTTGGAGAAAAGGCCTTAGAAAGGATTTAGCATCTTAAGACTTAAATGATGTAAGTCCTGCTTCCCTCTTCCATCTCAGCAGAGCTCCAGCCAGCAGGTCAGCCGGCCCATTGCTCACCACTCCATTCCTGGGGAGAGCCCAGCTTCTCAGCCATCTGCTTTGTTAGTCTAGAAAATTCTTGGTGACAGTGATCTTTTTGGTGACTCTTACCATTTTCCGGTTTCCAAATTCACACCCAGAGGCTAATGATGATCTTTCTGGTAACCTTTCAAACACTTGGAAATGCTCTTATTTGCTTTTGGCCGGGACTGCTCTTTGGATTGCGGTAGCCTCCTGAGCCAGCCTCCCCCGTTGGTATTTGCAGGCCTGCTCTGGATGGGGGCACCCCAGCCTCCTGGCCTAGCCCCAGGCAAGCCCGCAGCTGGACTCCTGCAGCATTCATTTCCTCAGCCACACTTCACTTCCCTCCTGGATCAGTCAGTAGCCACATCATACTGTTTGTTGACTCATTAGGAGCTTGTGCTTCCTTAACCCTGCAGCATCAACTCTTGCCCAGTGAAACCTTCCTCATCGCCCCCTCCCCACCCCCAAGCCCGAACACGGACTTTTATTTCTTTGAAATGCTATTATTGTGGCCCGATGTTGGTGCCTCTCCCTGGTAGTCCTAGCTATTTGGAAGGCTGAGGTCGGATGATCCCTGTTTGAAGCCAGTCCCCCACATAAATCCAAGACTCTTATCTCCAATTAACCAGCAAAATTTCAGAAGTGGG
Organism: Perognathus longimembris pacificus; assembly: GCF_023159225.1. Lineage (NCBI taxonomy): Eukaryota > Metazoa > Chordata > Mammalia > Rodentia > Heteromyidae > Perognathus > Perognathus longimembris. The sequence continues at coordinate 8,709,855 of NC_063165.1, forward strand.
GATGTAGCTCAAGTCTTACTGCATCAGCCTTAAGCAGAAAAAGCTAAAGCAAGCGTGGGAGGTCCTGAGTTCAAGTCCCAGTACCAACACACAACACACACACACACACACACACACACACACAATTAATTTTAAAAAATAATAAAGGAACCTGGGTGCCAGTGGCTCACACCTATAATCCTAGCTATTCAGAGTAAGGTCCATCCCCGGGAGCGCTCCATGCAGATGCCCCCCACCTGTTTAAGTCTTTGCTCGCTACCTTTGTTACCTAGGTAACTGGCACACCTGGAGGCAGTTACCTGTCTTTTTCTCTTCTTCCTTCCCCTCTGTCTCTCCACACCTCCATCTCGTGTGTGTGGGCCAGCAGTTTGCTCTCCCCCAATAAACTCCTTTCTGCCTGAACCATATGGTGGGTTTCCTTCCTGACTAACCTTACACTCAGGAGGCTGAGATCTGAGGCTAATGGTTCAAAGCCAATCGGTGCAGGAAACTCTGTGAGACTTTTAGCTCCAATAAACTACTCAGAAAAAGGTGCAAGGGAACTCAAGAGCTCAAGTGGTAGAGTACTAGTTTTGAGCACAAAGAGGCTCAGGGACAGTGCCCGGACCCTGAGTTCAAGCTCCAGGACTGGCAAAAAAAAAAAAAAAAAAAAAGACTTATCTCAGATCAGCTCCTCAGTCCTGCTCTGCTAGTCCAGTCTCAGTCAATCTAGCAGAAGAAATATGACCCAGGCTGGTGAGCCACCCAGTCGCTTAAGGTAGCCACTTGGCATCCTGTTGGGATGAAAGGTTAGAAAGTTCTTAAGGAAGAGATTGCATGTAGACCCCTACTTGGTCTCTATTCCTTTGTAGGCATACAGGGGGACTGTCTTGGTACATTTTCTGTTGCTATAAGCAAATACCAAAGACTGTAGTTTATAAAGGAGAGGGGTTTGTTTGGGTGCCTGATTCTGGAGTAGTCTGTGAGCATGGAGCTGTCATCGGTTCAGTTTCTACTGAGGGATTTTTTGCTGCTTCCACTCTTGCAGCAAAAAAGGACAAGTGGGAGGATCCCAAAGAAAGGGGCAGGGCTTACTTTGTAACAATCCATTCACAGTAAGCCATCCAGTCCCAGGAGGGCAAGAACTCACCTACACAACAAAGTCATTAATGCACTGAGGTCAGAAGGGCTCCCCCCACACCCCGCCCCCCACCTCCCACAAGGCTCCGCCTCCCCACAGTGCTGCTTTGGAGACCAAGCTTCACTGTGGCAGATGGGAGGGAGAAGTCTTGTCAAAACCACAACAGGAACCTTGCAAATACCAAGGACTGCAGTCTAAACCTTGGGGAGGGCTGCGGTACAGCACCCCCACTCACCCACCCACTTGGGGAATGATGATGGAGGACAGGATGGTATTGCAGTGCAAGGTAAATTCACAGGGCTGCAAACTGATGGTGTGTTGTGCCACCGTGTCCCCCCAGGCTGATCTAGATCTTAGTATACCATTTGTATACTCTTACACACCCTACAAATATGTTACTAATAGCATGTGTCTTCCCTTTTTGAAGCATTATTTTAAATTTATATTTTCTATGAAGGCATACTTTAAAAGAATTCAATCTGAAAAGATAATGAAAATTTCCCCTCCCTTTTGGCCATTGACTTCACTCCCCAGAACTTGCTGTTTGCAGCTATTTTAGATGCTTCTAAAACAGCTTGTGTTTCTTGGCTTTTGTTCTTGAGTTTGCCCTCAATTCTCCTTAACGTGCTTTTACTGTGGGTTATAGACATGAAGTGATAGTACACGTCCACTGTGGTTTTGCTTTCCAATGTTTTAGTTACCTGTGATCAACTGTGGTCTGAAAATATTAAGTGGGAGATTCCAGAAATAAGCAACTTACAAGACTGACAGAGCTTTTATTGCAGCATGTTGTTACAATTATTCCATCTTACTAGGAGTTATTGCTGTTAATCGCTTACTCTGCCCACTTTAAAAGTTACACTTCATCATAGATACTTAAGTATAAGAAAACAAAGTATACTTAAGTATAAGAAGTATAAGAAAACAAAAACATTGTATGCACAAAATTCTGTATGTCTCTGTTCCCAGCATTCACTAGGGATTTGGGGAGTCATCCAAGTTCCTACTTCATTGACTTTTTGTTAGGAGACATAAACATTTAGCTGTAATATACACACACACACACATATATATATATATATATACACACACACATATATATATACACACACACACTCCTTTCTGCTTCCTTTTATAATTATATGAAGGTTTAGAATTAAATCAGTAGTCATTGTTATTATGTTGTTATGACCATATAAATAGAGTTAGCTCCCGAGCCCAGCAGTATATTATAATTTTATTTCTCAAATAGTTGTTTGGTGTTTTTTTCTGACTGCCTTCTCCTTCTCTACCCCCCTGGGGGGGGATTAGTTTTCTTATTTTTCTGGTGATGTAGCTATGATGGTTTCTACATCTGTAGTGCATTAGATGGCAATCAGTGCTGGTTCCCCTGGAGTTGGCCCTCCCTTTGTCCCCTCCTTTCCTCCCAGGTGTCTGCCTCTAGGCCCCATGCAGACCAGTCACCTGGGGGTGCCATTGCTGCCCTCCTTAATTCCTGGATCTCAAGTCTGTCTGTTTGACGGCCTTCCTTCCTATTTCTTTTATATTTAAATAAGCACCTTCCTTTTTATGAAGATGACCTATAATAATAACCTCATGAATTGTACATATTTACCAGTGTCTTCAGTCTTTCTTTCACTGACGTTAATACTGTTCAGTTATTTCCTGATTGCATTCTCATTACTTTAAAAAATACTTATTTTTATTGTTATTATAGAGTTGATCTACAGAGGGGTTACAGTTTCTTGAATCAGGAAATAAGTAAGGCGTACAATTCTTTTTGAACTGTGTCTCCTCAACAGTCACTCTCTCCTGCTTTTTCTCTCCCATCCCCATCCACAAGATATACAATGAGCATTCAGATTTTTGATTCTCTTGTGTACACTGGTTTCTTTTTCATTCTGGTGTACTTAGAATCAGCTACTGACCAGTGGTGTTCTGATCCTGGAATGATTTGTCTCTTCCTGCCTTTTTTTTCCCCCCCTTCCCTCCCTTCCCTTTGTTTCTTTCATTGTAACCTGTGCTTTTGTTGGCCTATAGCTTGTCTTTTCCCCTCCCCTCCCCTCCCCTCCTCTCCCTTCCCTTCCCTTCCCTTCCCTTCCTTTCCCTTCCCTTCCCTTCCCTTCCCTTCCCTTCCCCTCCCCTCCCCTCCCCTCCCCTCCCCTCCCCTCCCCTCCCTTCCCTTCCCTTCCCTTCCCTTCCCTTCCCTTCCCTTCCCTTCCCTCCCCTCCCCTCCCCTCCCCTCCCCTCCCCTCCCCTCCCCTCCCCTCCCCTTCCCTTCCCTTCCCTCCCCTCTTCTCCCTTCTTCTCCCCTCCCCTCTTCCCTTGTCTTCTCTTCTCCAGTCTAGCTTTTCTTCTGATGCTTTTCTTCTGCCTGCTTCACTCTCTACCTTTCTTTTTGGAAATTTTCATCAAATGCTGGTGATTCTAGCTTCCAGTGGAATTTGAGACCTGCCTGCCTATCATCTGATTGAATCTTGGAGGCTCTCATAGCCTAAACAGGCAGTGAGTGGCCTTTGAGGGGCTCCGGTGGACAGTACTTGGGGTCTTTCCTTTGGACTAACTAACTCTGCTGGAGATGATTTCTATGTCTTCCATTCCTGGGGCAGGCTTCCATGTCTTCCCTTGCTTTCAGCAACTAGTTCTCACCTCTTTAAGTCTGGAGCGCCCCCTCCCCCCCAAGACCCGTAGTGGGCATAGAGGGAAATGCACATTAAATTCTTTCTCTAGATATTAAAAAAAATGGTCTTGTGTAAATAAAACTCTTAAAGATGATAACTGTAAAGTCAACCAGGAAAAGGCCTTGAAGGAGTTCACAGAGGAACTTCTTAAACAGTATGACAACTAAATTCTAGCTTTTTTGTCCTTTTAAAATGAACAGACAAGGCTCGGAATATGGCCTAGTGGCAAAAGCGCTTGTCTCGTATACATGAAGCCCTGGGTTCGATTCCCCAGCACCACATACATAGAAAATGGCCAGAAGTGGCGCTGTGGCTCAAGTGGCAGAGTGCTAGCCTTGAGCAAAAAGAAGCCAGGGACAGCGCTCAGGCCCTGAGTCCAAGGCCCAGGACTGGCCAAAAAAAAAAAAGAAAAGAAAAAGGGACTACATAAAATGAACAAACAAAAACCAAGAAGTTTGACATACTGTACAATTACTGTTGTGCTTGTATAAACTCTTATTACCCCAAATTTTAGTTTCCCAGATCTGGCATATATTCTGTAGTATTTTTTTCTGTTTAAAATAAAGCCCCCTTTTCCTACCCCTCACATAAACTATTGATTATCTGAAACCACCGAAGACCCTTCATACAGTGAGTAATTCAAGCTTGGATCCCAAGCTTCATCAGACCATGTGCTCAGAGGGGCTTTTATACAAAATGATTTTTTTTTTCCTGATTCTGTTCCTCTGTTGGCAAGGACTTGGCTTTTTCATCTCAATGAACTGCATACAGTATTTAGCACATCTCCAAAAGGCGATGGGAGAATCACAAACTTTACTTTCTCAGATGGGCATCGATGACAGGAGGCTGAGATGGAAGGATCTTGAAGCCAGCCTGGCAAGAAAGTTGATGAGACTTTTGTCTCCAATTAACTAGCAAAAAGACAGAAGTGGAGTTGTGGCTCAAGTGCTAGAGCACCAGCCTTGAGCAAGAAAACTAAGGAATAACATGTAGGTCTTGGATTCAAGCCCTAGTACTGACACACACCCCCCGCCCCACCGCCAATGTTCTCTTTATCTGTCACCTTGATTAATAGAAGGCAATGAACTGTAATCAGTAATGAACTGTAATCGTGGTCTAGAGTATGCTACTGAGTGGTTTCTTCTTAACACTGGCTGTGGGGCTGGGAATATGGCCTAGTGGCAAGAGTGCTTGCCTCGTATACATGAGGCCCTGGGTTCGATTCCTCAGCACCACATATACAGAAAATGGCTAGAAGTGGTGCTGTGGCTCAAGTGGCAGAGTGCTAGCCTTGAGCAAAAAAGAAGCCAGGGACAGTGCTCAGGCCCTGAGTTCACGGCCTAGGACTGGCAAAAAAACAACCAACACTGGCTGTTACCTTGCCCAGGTTAAGGAGGTGATATAAGGCGAATGGTTCCTACAGCCTTTAGTGGGTGTCACGATGGAGAGCCAGTAGAAGCCATCTTGGAATCCCTCACGTCACATTAGCAGTCCACTTTCCAGTCATCCTCCAGTCATTTCCAGTCCACAGTCCAGTCATCTCTGGACTGTGAAGCCTGGGACTGTCATGAAGTGTCACAAGACTTTTCTCCACGTCACTAGCCACTGGGAGCAGTCAGCTTAGTGCTCTCCCTCTCTCTCACCAACTTCGGGCTCCCTGTGTGTTGCTGCTAAGGGACAAACTTTGCTGAAAAGCTCATTTAACGAATTGTGCCTCTTAGAAATTGATTTGCCTTAATGATAGAGAATGGTAGAGACTGCTGTTTTATTTAGACAGGGCTGCCGGAGTAAAAATTCTCTCTAATGGAAATGCCTTCAGCCACTGACAGGTTTTAAAAGAGTTCAGAGGGCTGTGACATACATAATGGTTAAAAGGGCTGGTGGTTAAAATTTTCATAAGCCTGTCATCACATATTTTCTTGTAGCATAGATTCTTCTAGCTTTTGAGGAATGACATGGTTTTTAAAAGAATTATTATGTTTCATTTTGGATATTCGTTTCTTTTTCCAGGATAGAACAGGAATTTGAACTTAGGGCTTCGTACTACTTGACTATTTTGCTCAAGGCTTGTGCTCTACCACTTGAGCCACATCTCTACTTCCAGCTTTTTTAGAGCTTCTCCTGTCTGCCTGGATCGGCTTTGAAACCTGGTCCTCAGACCTCAGCCTCCTGAGTAGCTAGGATTACAGGCATGAATTGCCAGCACCCAGCTCTTCTTTTTTTCTTTTTTTGTGCCAGTCCTGGGGCTTGGACTCAGGGCCTGAGCACTGTCCCTGGCTTCTTTTTGCTCAAGGCTAGCACTCTGACACATGTGCCACAGCGCCACCTCTGGCCTTTTCTATATATGTGGTGCTGAGGAATCTAACCCAGGGCTTCATGAATACGAGGCAAGCACTCTTGCCACTAGGCCATATTCCCAGCCTTTTTTTTTTTTTCTTTTTAATTGTAAAGTAATACACATACTATAATACCATCTTGGCTGTGATTAAGCTCTGAAGTATTACATACGTTTGGTCCTCTTCTTACAAAGCTGGAATTCTACACCCATTACAAGACCCTTCTTTCCATGGGAACTTCTACATTCCTTCCCTTTAAATAGCTAAGTTTCAGGTTAGTTCCTTTGCCAAAAATGACTATTTATCTTTCAAAATAAGACTTACACTTTCAAGCTGATGTCAGCCCCATCCTTCCCACTTTTTTTGGCCTGGGGCTTGAACTCAGGGCCTGAGCACTGTCCCTGGCTTCTTTTTGCTCAAGGCTAGCATCCTACTGCTTGAGCCACAGCGCCATCTTGGCCTTTTCTGTTTATGTGGTGCTGAGGATTCGAATGCAGGGCTTCATGCAGGTTAGGCAAGCACTCTACCGCTAAGCCACACTCCCAGCCTACTTCCCACTTCTCAAATGGGAAACAGACACAACCCCACTCCCAGTCAGAAGGGACTCTGTCACCCTTGGCTGAGTGGTTGAGCTGCTCTGAGGAGAGCGCATAAACCAGCTCTCTTTCATTAAGCAAAGAGAGCATGAGGGTTTTGCTCTATAAAACACAACAGACTGTAGCCCTTCTTGGGATTAAAAGTGACTGCTTTAGTTTTCAAGCCTTGCCTTTGATTGCAGTTCTCTCGTGGTTCATTTATCAGGTGGGATGGATCAGATTATGCTGCAGCAAGGAGTAGCCCTCAAGTGTTAATGGCTTAGCATTCCTTCTCACCCCTGCCAGGTCTATTGTGGAGTTTGACGCTGAGGTCTGTACTCAACCTGCTTCCTTGGGAGCCAGGCAGATAGGAGCTCTGTATGCCCAAAGAACAAACTGAGATGAACAGACTTTTATGGAGCAGTTACATACCTTGCTCCTACTCACATTTCGTTGGCCAAACCCAACTGTTACCACCATGTTTGACTTAAAAGTTGGTCAGGAATGTCCCTGCTTCTATTTCTCTGGAATGTAGATAGCTCAAAATACCTAGTAGGCTATGCCACTTGGACTCTAAGCATTTGGGGCAGTCATAGGAGCTCAGAGGTCAAGATTGGTGTGTTGTGTTAGCAAAGAAACAAAATAAAAACAATTGGAAAATATAGGGTTGGAGGGGCTGGGCACTGTGGCTCAAGCCTGTAATTCCAGCTACTTGGGAGGTGGGGACTGGGGGATCATTACAGTAGAAGGGTAGCCCAGGCAAGACATTCTTGAGATTCCATTTCAAGCAGTGGCTGGCACAGTGCAGTCCTTGTTTTGTCAGCTAACTGGGAAGCACGTGGCTGGGCACAGTGGTGTGTGCCAGTCATCCCTAGCTACTCAGGAGATCCTAGTAGGGGAATTGAAGCCCAGGCTGGCCAGACCACTCTTAGCACATGGAGTATTGCTGGGGGCTACTGATGGGTGTGTTTATGGGTTCTCCTCAGACAGTATTGCTCTGCTCACCTGGAGCCTCTTTCCCATCCCTCAGTTTTCTCATAGTTGTTTAGCATAGGGATAGGACCATTTGGATTTGAGTTGTATTTACCTACTGGGCATTAGTGCCTCTGGGCCCCGAGCATGCCTTTATAAGTGACTGGTACTCTCTGGAAGATGACTTTTGCTTCACAGTCCTTTGCTTGGGGGGAAGTGGGGTTCAGACATGAAACTTTCTTTCACTGATTTCTCAAAGGATGAAGTCAGGTGAGCAGCAACTATGGGTTCTAGACGTGATACCTTGCTTGACCTGCTCTCATGGATGCATCGTCAACTTGCCAAGAGATGACAAGTCTTTCTTCTTGTCCCTCCTCTCATAGACCACCAGCCAGACAGAGCTGGAAAACTGGATCACCGCCATCCACTCTGCCTGCGCAGCCGCCGTGGCTAGACACCACCACAAAGAAGACACGCTCCGCCTCCTCAAGTCAGAAATCAAAAAGCTGGAACAGAAGATCGACATGGATGAGAAGATGAAGAAAATGGGCGAAATGCAGCTGTCTTCAGTCACCGACTCCAAGAAGAAGAAGACCATATTAGATCAGGTACTCATTCTTTTATGTGTAGTCCCCGGAAAACTCCTTAGGTCTTTCCGAATTTTATTGTTGCTTGGGAATCGTGAAACATCATTGTTGATCTCCCTGGCTGACTGTCATCTGGGCTGCTGAATTCCTTTTTTTGTGTGTATGCCAGTCCTACGGCTCAAACTCAGGCCTGGACACTGTTCCTGAGGTTTTGCGCTTAAGGTTAGGCCTCTAGCACTTGAGCCACAGCTCTACTTTAGGTTTTTGGTGGTTAATAATAAGAGTCTCATCGGCTTTCTTGCCCAAGCTGGCTTCAAATGGTGATTGCTAGATCTCAGCCTCCTCACCATCTAGGATTACAATGAGCCACCAGCACCTGGCTGTATCCTTATTATAACTGTTTCCTTTACCCTTTGTAGGAACTAAAGGAAACAGTGTGATACTGAAGGGTACATACAAATAGAGGAGCCTTCCTGCTGTCACCAGTGGTGGGCCTCAGTTGTATGACGTTTCTTCTTTCCTGTCAAATTGACTTGTACTTAAGTGATGCTACGGTATTCACTGCTTATTACCTCCTTAGTAAATTCAGTATTCTAAATTTAGGAAAGGGAAAGCATGGTTTTCAAAATGTACATAGCTGTCCCTTGCTGTCCATGGGAGATTGGTCCCAAGATCTTCCCTGGCTACCAAAATGTGCCCTGTTTTATTTATTTATATTTATTTAAGTAGACTGTACATACAATGTCTCGTACACATTAAATCATCAGTGCATTATTTATGACACCTAATATAATGTAAATGTTACTTTGATGATGGTTCTACCATAATCTTCAGAGAAAATAACAGGAAAACATCTGTATGTGCATGGTATTTGTGATCTGTGGATAGTTGAACCTAAAGTTGCATAGCCTATTGGTAAGGAGGACCGACTGTCCACAGCTGGAAATAGGCCATTTATGAGGGCACAAATGTATTTCATGCTAAAAAGGATAAGTTTAGAAAGTAAGCAGAGTGTCTTTTGTACTCAGTTATTTTAAAGTCAGTGATAAAATTAGGTACCAGTGGCTCATGACTGTAATCCTAGCTTCTCAGAAGGCTGAGATCTGAGGATCATGGCTCCAAGCCAGCCTGGGCAGAAAAGTCAATGAGACTTTAATCACCCATTAACCACTAGAAAACTACACCATGGCTCAAAGTGGTAGAGAACTAGACTTGAGCCAAAGAGCTCAGGGACAGTGTCCAGGCCCTGAGTTCAAGCCCTGCAACTGGCCAAAAAAAAAAAAAAAAAAAGTGTGTACCTAAGAAACTTGAGGTACCTTTATTTTACCAGTTAGGATTATCATTTGTACCTTTACCACATAGACCTTTGGAAGACTTACAAAGACTTAGAAGAGAAGGTGAACGTTTGTTTTTCCCCATTTTTTACCTTTGCCTTTCCCTTATCTTCCCTGCTATAGATCTTCGTTTGGGAGCAGAACCTTGAACAGTTCCAGATGGACTTGTTTCGTTTCCGTTGTTACTTAGCCAGTCTCCAGGGTGGGGAGCTGCCGAACCCCAAACGGCTACTGGCTTTTGCTAGCCGACCAACCAAAGTAGCCATGGGCCGCCTGGGGATCTTCTCTGTCTCCTCTTTTCATGCCCTGGTGAGTAGAAGCTAATGACGTTTTGAAAAATAAATATCCACCTTGATGCTTAATCTCTAATAGGATTTGCCAGGAGTTTGTGAAGTGTGTTTCTGATTTACTGCTATGTGGGGATTTCTGAAGGCCTTTCCTTTAAGAACATGCCAGTTTTCCTTTGATGCTATTTTCAAGTTTACTACTACTACTTAAGTATTTCTCAGTATAGCCTAAGCTATTGTGCAAAAATCATGTGAAAGATGTTGCCTTTTTTTGCTTTTTTCTTCTTGTGATATTAGGGATCTACAGATCTATAGATTCTACAGTGTTGGGCAATGCTAGGCAAATGTGCCAGCACTGGGTTTATATATACCCCCAGCCCCCGAAACGTAGTGTCTCACTATGTGTTTATAACTCTTGTTATCTTTAGGCAGTGCTGGCTTTTGAATACAACTACATATTTTTAACTTTGACCTTATAGAGACTGGAGCACTTCCTCTTATGCACATAAATATGTTCTAATCCTCTGTGTCCCTTCCCCTCTCCAGCTCTTCGTCCCCCTTTCCCCCCCACAACCATATGCTGAATGTAGAACTCCTCAGAGAGCACCTTTTACTTTAACATTGTTTGGTGATTATAAGTACCTGCTTTTTTGTTTCTATCATTTGTTTTTGTGTTTATTTTTTGTTGGTTCTGGAGCTTGAATTCAGTGCCTGGGTCCTGTCCCTTGGAGCTCTTTTGACTCAAGGCTACTACTTGAGCCACAGCACCACTTCCAGCATTTTTATCTGGTTCATTGGAGACCAGAATCTTACAAACTTTCCTACTTGGGCTGGCTTTGAACTCCGATCCTTAGATTCCAGCCTCCTGAGTAGTTAGTATTTCAAGCCTGAGCCACCAGCACCTGGCTGTAGGTAGCTGTTGTATTAGAAGGTGAAGAATGTCACAATGCACACATAAACATTGTTCAATGAAGGAACTTTTCATCTGACCTCCAGAGTCTCAGAGTGTATTTATAATCTGTAATTTCATGTACTGACTAAATTGTAAACCGCTTTATGTACTTTTGACTCCTTTCTGCTGAAAAAAAAAATCACTGTGCAAATAACTGATCCAAGTTGACCCCCACTTCAAATGTCCTGCACCTTAGCCTGTTTGCTGTGGAATTAAACGTGAAGTCTTGGTCTTTAGATGCTGCTTTGGAAGACCTTAGCTGGGTTGTTCTTGTCTTGCCATGTCAGCTGTATCTTTCATTCAATTCAGAGCTGTAATTCAGTCGGAGGCGTTTGTGTTCTTTATAAATAGATTAACGTCACCGTTCAGATAATTAGGGGTAGATTTACATTTTTAAAGAAGTCTTAAACCAATTTCAGGAGTTATTAAAACTGGCACCCTGATTTGTTCTGCTAATTGTAGCTCTGCTCTTGGCCTGCCTTGCAACTGCCACCTCTCCATGTGCTTTCTGCGTCTTATTTCTTACCACTAGTGGGGGAAAGTGCCGTGGTGAATGGGCCTTACAGGTCATTTTCAGTTGATGGCATTGATCTAGGGCTGGGAAGTCAGAGCTTGAGTCTGCTGCCTTAGACCACTCGGCCACCGTGACACTTCTAGGTCTGTTTCTTTGAAGCCTGAATGGCAAATTTTAAACTTAGACAAATCTTGGTTTGCTCTGAATTTTTTTTTTAAAAAGAGGGATAATTTTTAAAAATCTAGCTCTTTGTCTGACTAAGTTCCCAATCAAGGGAACTTTGTTTTAATAAGAAAACTCAGAGAACTGGGTACTGGTGGTTCATGCCTGTACTCCTGGATATTCAGGAGGCTGAGATGTGAGGATCGCAATTCGAAGTCAGCGAGGGCAGAAAAGCCTTTGAGACCCATACCACCAATTAACCAGCTAAAATCTGGAAGTAGAGGTATGTGGTTTAAGTGATAGAGTGCCAGTCTTGGGGGAAAAGCCAAGGGAGAGAGGGCAAGGCTCTGAGTTAAAGCCCCAGTACAAACACACAGAAAGAGCAAGAGGGAGGGAGAGAGAATGCAAGAGCAAGAGAGAACATATGTGAACTCAAAATACTAGTAAGGCACCTTCCAGAGTAAAGTTAAATCCCCAGTGTTTACAAAGTCCCCTTCTTTCACTGTGCCTTGATAGGATTTGGAGAAAATAATCTTATCTTTTCCCTAAAATTTGTACCCTTTTCTCTTCTCTGAGATAGGAAAATAAGAATTACTGTAATGTCCCTGATTTATCTTCTGACCTTCTGATTTCCTCTATCCCCGCATATATTTGTGTGTACTTTACTTTTAGTGGGAGGTAATTGAAATCTGGCTGGCTGAAGATGAGGGTAGGAAACCTGATAACTCAGGGGTTTTGAAGAATAATATTTATTTCCTTATGTCCAATTCTCCCTTCCTTTGTTCTTTTTCTTGCTGGCTGCTTTTAGCAATGCAAATCTCAGTGTTCGTGTGTCCTTGCCAACTTATCTTTTCCAAGAGGGGTTTCATGTGAGACAAAACAAGTTAGGCAACTGTATTGGATATCTGTTCCTATTTTCTGAGTTGGCCCCTGTGGCACACGCTGGGTCGGGAATTTTATAGTATGATTTATTGGATACTGACTTATTCTTTTCCTTCTTCCCTTGTCATTTGACCTCAAAGATCCCCCCCCCCCCACTCTGGACTGGAGTTATTCTTCAATTTAGCCTTTGTCCACAATTTTTTTCCCCCTTTCAAGTGGGGGTGGCGGGAGGAGGAGGTGTGAGGGTAACAGGGCCAAGGGACGGGGGGTTGAGCCACAATGGAAGCCCCATTCATTGGGAGAGCATCAGTAATGTGGAATGATTTGCCATAATTAACTGAAGGGTCCCGGCTGGACTCTTTGAAAAAAGGTTATCATTGTTCTTGTTTGCACAGATGAACTGAATGATAGAGTAATCAGGTGCCAGCCACAAAGGGAGCCATTGTGTGGGCAGATCATTGAGAAACCCTTGCTCTCTTGTCCAGCACTTGCCTGCCAGCCTTTTTTTTCATACATCCCTTTGCTCATTTTGAGTCCTTATTGTCCTGGGGTGGGGGTGGTTACTGGTGCAGTTTACAAGGTCCCAGCAGATGAGAAAAGTTGCTATAGAACCCTTCAGTACACTGTTTGTTAAACAGCCTAAAGCAACTGGTCAGCTGTCAGAGTATTGTTGGGGTGGAGGGAGGGAGGGGGTTAGCTCTTCCTTCTTTTATTCCCCTGTACTGTTACTTTCAGTTGTTGTTACCTTGTCATTTGCTTCTTAGTGTTTATTTATTTATTTATTAAACCAACAAAGCATATACCAGTCACTGAACTGCTCTTTTTTTGGCTGATCCTGGAGTTTGAACTTGAGCCACAGTGCCACTTCTGGCTTTTTGTAAGTAGTTTATTGGAGATAAGAATCTCTCGGACTTGCTTGCTTGGGCTGGCTTAGAATTTCGATCCTCAAATCTTAGCCTCCTGAGTAGCTAGGATTACAGGTATGAGCCACCAGCAACCGGCGCTGAACTCTTCTTGATGAGAGTTATAACCATGAACAGTACAGATCCTGTTCTGTTCATGCGGGAGAGATGGAAAATTGGAGCAATGTTACATGTATTTACTTACGTACAGTCAGCCCCAGGCTCTGAAGAGCCTTGATGTCAGGACCTCCTTGAATACCAGCATCTGGGGATGAGATAGGAAGTATATAATGTAATATTTACCAATGAACTATACACATCCTCCTATATACTTTAAAATCTTGGGCTACTTCTAAGACCAAATGCAAAATAAATAGTTCTTATATGGCATTGCTTAGTACAGTACAGATGTGACTTATTTTGGTGTGTATGTCACTGTGTGTAGGCCTTGAACTCAAAGCTTCACATTTTCCTTTAGCTTTTCTGCTTAAGGCCAGGCCTCTACCACTTGAGCCACACACCTCTATTTCTAGCCTTTTGTTGGTTACCTAGAGATAAGAGCTTTTTGGATTTGTCAGCCCTTACTGGCTTTAAGCTGAAATCATCAGATCTCAGCCTCCTGAGTAGCTAGGATTACAGGTACAAGCAGGTACTAGTTCGTACAGGTACTAGTACAGGTACTAGCTTAGCAGGTAAAAATTCTTTTTCTGGATATTTCCATCTTGATTAGTTATGGAAGGCTAACTTAAATGGCCACCTGTAGGTTTATGTGTAAGAATCTCTCTTTGTTTCAGGAGTTACTTGTTTGTAAAGTCACTGTACAGGTATTTCCTTCTCTGGAATTTTCCATTTTAGCAATGTTTTCGATAAATAGTCATGTGAACATATGTGTAGTTACCATGTTCTAATTTAATCTGTTTACAACCATTGTTTACCTTTCACTTAGAAAGTACTGTAAATAGACAACAGAAAACTTTGGCATATTTTTAGGTTACCTTTGGTTTTGTCATTTGGTTTTTCCTTTTCCCAAACACTTTAAGAATAATTGTAGATTAAGATCTTTCTTATTTAAAAAACTCCTACAGCTATCTTGGCTGCCACATATTTTTTTTTTCCCTTTTTAATGCCCTGGTCTGGGTTTGTTGTTAAATGAGAGAAAAAATGTAAGATCTCTCAGCTCCCTTGTCTTCCTATTTTCATCTGGGACCAAAACCCTTCTCTCTAAAAGCCTGGCAGGGAAGTTGTTTTGATTGCTGTCTTTAATGTAAGTGGGGGTCCTTGTCTGGACCAGTTGACTCCTGGAGCTTTCACAGTGTTTATCCTATCAGTATTGGAGACCAAGAGAGGCTGCCATGTAGCTAATGTGCCCTGCCAGGGTGGCTCCTTTTGTTACCCAACACTGTCTCACCCCTAGACTGCTGCCAGTTGGCATCGGGGATGTTGGGAGTTGCCTGTGTCTCTGACAAGTAGGTTTCAAGACATTCTCCTCCAGCAACCTGGAGCAAGGAGGGGAGTTTCGTTTCAAGTCAGACTCGCTAGGCCTCCTGCCACTCTCCTTTGTGAGAGGAGAGCCCGTGGGTGGTGCACACAGGCCGCCTGGCAAGCTTCCCCCAGTTCCTGGGACTTTGCTTATAACCTGAAGGTTCTGCCTGAGAGTCTACTTGAGAATGATCATAGTCACAGCATCCATTTGGGATGTCTTCTTCTGAAATGCTTCTTTGGACCTTTACAAATATCTCAACAAAGTTTAGGTTAAAAAAAAAAGTTCATATTTTAGCTGAGCGTTGGTAGCTCATGCTTGTGGTCCTATCTGCTCAGGGGGTGGAGATCTGAGGATCATGGTTCAAAGCCACCTCCCGCAGGAAAGTCTGTGAGACTCTTACCTCCAGTTAACCAGCACAAAGCCTGAAGTAGAACTGTGGCTCAAGTGGTAAGAGTGCTAGCCTTGAACAAAAAAGCTCAGAGACAGCACTCAGGCCTTGAAATCAAGCCCCAGGACCAGTGCACTTGCACACACACAAACACACATACACATTCTCTCTCTTTCTGCAAGTTTTATTTCCTATTTACCTGAGTAATGGGATATGTGAGTTATGGTACGGTGTCTTTACCCTTTGCAGGGACACAGGTCTCTTTTGTCTTGTTCTGCTGACTTTGAAAAGACTTCTGCCTGACAGCCACCCGAGTCTATCTGGGTGACTAGGAATGTGGAATGCAAAGGATAATAGAAAGCCTGTCCCCTTGAGGACAGTGTTTAACCACTGCAAGTAATGATTCTACTTATATCCTACTCATCAGAGTCTAGTCACAAGCCCAACCCTACTACAAGAAAAACAAGTCATGTTTGGCTGCTTCGCTCTGTGCTCAGCTATATTTGGGGCTTTCTGACTGAGGGACAGGAGACAGTAGGTTCTTGGGGCGGGGGGGGGGGGCAACAAACTAATTGCCTAATAAAGAAAATAATTCTCTATATTCTGAAAGATTGGAGATATTTTAATGGAATTGATAGGGGGGATTAGGGTTTAATAAGGAATCGTGGGAGTCAAAATACACCATTTTCTCGCTATTTTCACTGCCTTCAGCTTGTTTTTCGTTAAAATGCAGACATGAAAGTGGAAGTGTGACTCAAGTGGTAAAGCACCAGCCGTGTGCAGAAAAAGCAAAGCCAGAGGGTGAGCCCTGAATTCAAGCCCCAGTACTGGCACCAAACCAAAAAAAAAAAAAAAAAAAAAGAAAGGAGAAACAATTGTGTAGCCTTTGGAGAGATTTGGAAATCAGGACTCTTAGATCTTGACATTCTAGTTTGACCTCGTTCGTACAACTGGAAGGCCAGCTTATTCTTGCAAGCATAGAGCCTACATATTTTAATCACTATTTTATCTATTTGTACTGTTGATTTCTTATAGTTATTGAATCTCTCAACCTTTTGTTTTCATTTTGAATCTACGAAGAAGCCCAAAGGCCCAAATACGTGTGATTCATACGTGCTGGGCTTTGGGCATTGGGATCAAGGGCTGGTATGACAGGATGTTTTGATGAAGAATGTGACAGAGTGGGGATCTCATGGCTGTCCTGACAGATCTCTGCGGTGGCTGCTTGTCTTGTTATTACCAGGTGGCTGCACGCACAGGTGAAACAGGAGTGAGGAGACGTACTCAGGCCATGTCCAGATCCGCAAGCAAGCGAAGGAGCAGGTTTTCTTCTCTTTGGGGTCTGGATACTACTTCCAAAAAGAAACAGGGACGCCCAAGCATCAATCAGGTAGGTTGTAAAGGAGAAAAAGAAGCCTGAAGTTTGTTTCCATGACTGGCCCGTGATTGATCTGTGACTAGTCAGTCTCAATTGGGAATGTATTTGTGCTCTTTTATTGACTGAGTGTTCTTAACATCAACTAGTCAACACAGAAGAAATGACTTGTGCTCTACACTTGTAATAAAACATGGATTCCCACAGCATAGAGCTCTGCAATTAGTCTTATTGCTCAGCTCATCTCTGCTTGCATCCTTCCCAAGCCCTGGTTAATTATAGCCCCACAGAAAGTGCACAGTTCATCCTATGTGCTCAGAAACGAGGAGGGCTGGATGACAACAAGGAGAGGACACTAGAGTCTTCTTCAGCTGTCTCTGATGCTAGATCAAAGGCAGGCTCCCAGGAACTTTGGGTGTTTCTTTGCCCTGACTTTCTCAGGTTGACATTAAATAGACAGCTCCTCTGCCTATGGGAATGCAGAGCCAGGGACGTGAAAGCGCACATTCCGTGCCACGCCTCCTTCTGCTCAGTGGTAGCACTAGCAGGGCCCATGGTACCCTTGAGCAGCACAACCTGTACCCAGGCCTCATGGGGTTAGGAGAACTGTGTGCTGCTGATTTCAACTATCTGCTTCCTTTTACTTCGCTACCAACTAAGGCCACTGTCCTGCCGGAATTCCTTCACTTTTCTTCATTGTTGTCTATCTTTGTCCTTAGACTCTGAACCAGTGGGACTAAAGGATCTATTTGTAATCTTTTCACAAAGAGAATGTCTAGTTCATGGGCTGCAATGGCTGGACAGTTAGGCACTAAGCGTTTTGGAGGTCATGACTAGGATGGCCCGTGGGACTGGTCACCCTGTGACCCTGGGCTATGCGAGAGGACATCCATATTCACTGGCTGGCTGGCCTGAAGGACTCTCCCCCTGCTTGTTCAGCAAATCCCAGCCATTTGTGTCCTCAAATGAAGTTTAATTGTTTCATTTTGCTCTCTTCTGTTCAGTTTCATTTATTTATTTATTTATTTGTCTGTTTGTTTGTTTGTTTATTTATTTTTTGGCCAGTCCTGGGCCTTGGATTCCGGGCCTGAGCACCATCCCTGGCTTCTTCCCACTCAAGGCTAGCACTCTGCCACCTGAGCCACAGCGCCCCTTCTGGCTGTTTTCCATATATGTGGTGCTGGGGAATCGAACTGAGAGCTTCATGTGTAGGAGGCAAGCACTCTTGCCACTAGGCCATATTCCAGCCCACTCAGTTTTATTTTTGTGTATATCTGAACTCAGGGCCTGGGTGCTGTCCCTGAGCTTTTTGGCTCATGGCTAGCACTCAACTGCTTGAGCCACTTAATTGGAGATAAGCGTCTCATAAACTACTTTCCTGAGTAGCTAGGGCTGTAGTCATGAGCCACTGGTGTGTGTGTGTGTGTGTGTGTGTGTGTGTGTGTGTGTGTGTGTGTGTGTGTGTGTGTGTGTTACTGAGGATTGAACCCTGGACTTGCAAGACAAATGACGTTACCTATTCTATCCATAAGAAAAGCTTTAAAGAGATTCATTTTGGACACCAATATCCAAAAGTTTCTTAGTTGACTTGGAGTCTCCAAGAGAACAGATGGGCAAATGATAAGAGCATGTGAGACTGAGCGATTTTCCAGTTTGTTCTGTGGTCTTTGAGAAGGGCAGAACATAGAGGGTGGTTTTTTGTTCTTGGTGGCTTTGCTCTTATGTAAATCTGAAGAAGCAGCTGTTTGGAGAAAGGCCCTCACAGAAGAGATTCAGTGTTTTTCTATTAAATTTTTGGAAGGCTGTTAACACTCAGCATGTCACTCTGCTTTGAGGAAGTGGTGATGTCATTTTCTACATATCTCTCAAAGCACCACTGTAAATCTAAGTAAGGACCTTGACAGTTTGGGCCATCAAAACTCTTAGTTCGTATAATACCAGGTTATTTTGCTGCTGAACTTTATGACTGAATTTAAGTGTGTCCAAGAGAATGCTTGAGAGAGAGAGAGAGAGAGAGAGAGAGAGAGAGAGAGAGAGAGAGTGTTTTCATGGACAATGTAGTATTTTATACATCACTTAATTTTTTTCTTGAAGTAATAATTTCCAAAATCTGGGGCCTGGAATATGGCCTAGTGGTAGAGTGCTTGTCTCATATACTGGAAGCCCTGGGTTCAATTCCTCAGCACCACATATATAGAAAAAAGCCAGAAGTGGCGCTGTGGCTCAAGTGGTAGAGTGCTAGCCTTGAGCCAAAAGAGGCCAGGGGCAGTGCTCAGGCACTGACAAAACAAAACAAAATTTCCAAAATCTTCTTGCTTGGTGAACAACCTTCTGACAGAAGTTGACTCATTAATTCAGTACTTTGAAGTGGACAATGTATGCCACTTTTTTTCTGTACTTCATTTGCACTCAATGCAAAGCTTTTTCTTAACCACATATGTTATCCATATAGTACATGCTTACTTTATAACCAGTACATAAAATTCCCCATGCCCATGTGTTTGGATATTGGTTGCCTAGTGTTACGATTTTCCTATGATCATTAAGTTAGGCAGATTTAGTAGATTACAAAAAAATAGTTATTTTTCCTCATTTTCAATTCAAAAAACTTCTCTGCCATGATATTTTTTTAATCTAATGCCTACCTTTTTAAAAGAAGTAATAAAAAAATAAAGTGAATGTCATTTGTAAATATCTGATGAGATCGAGATACGTAAGGCATAAATTCTCATGTACATGAATGTAGTTAGTGCTTTTGAATTAATATAGAAACTATCAAGATTAAAAAAACAGAATATTTTAAGAAATTATTAAAGGCATGAGAGGCATACACAGATGTGACTTTCACAGTATGCTATCATGAATTCTACTCTCCGCCATGGGACTTGGTGTAGGAGTGTCTGAAAACAACTGTAATGTGTTCTGATGGCCTTGCTCAAATTTCTTTTTTTAAGACACTACTTTTGTATATGCAGGTGTTTGGAGAGGGTACTGATGCTGTGAAGAAATCTTTAGAGGGAATATTTGATGACATTGTTCCAGATGGCAAGGTAAAAATAAACACGTGTTCCTTTTCTAGAAGTGCCACAAATGCATCAGCATATGCACAATGCTGAGGTTTCTTGGATACTAAAATTAAGCCGGCTTAATATGAAAAACTGAATTATTAGTTTTTTTAAAAGTTATATAATAGGTCAGTGTGAGATGGAGAAGTCATTTCCTATTTTGTGTCTAATGATAATAAGAACATTTTCCTCCTGACATAATATTTTCCATGCTTATCATTTGATGTGTTAAATTTCCAACAAGAATATATAAGAGACAATTTGGGTTGTGAGTTAGCAGTTTTATGTCACTGCTAATTCCTTTTCATGTACAACTTCTGTTCCCAAGAGGTGAGTTCTGACTGCCCTCGCTCTCTGCCCACACATGCCATTTTGATCCTATGAATTCCCAAGAAATGTTCTGATAATGTGTTCTTTAAAAAAAAAAAAGCATTTGCTTCCCTAGTCAAGTATTCAATTAACAATTCACAGATTTAGTTCAATCTTACACTTGAATTGAATAGGAGCTTTCAAACTGCTTTGATTGAAAGCCCAGAAAGATAATGTGATTTTTTTTCTCCCCCTCCCCTCTATTGACATTTATTTTTTCACCCTCTAAATCAATGGACAATCCCTAGTTTTCAAGTCCCAAGTGCCTCTTTGTTTGGAGGTTCTGATGTTGATAACATCTTCTTGGTAAGATTCTCTGGCTCTCCACTCTCAGAATCAATATGACAGAATTTAGCTCTTGGTTGCCATGCAACCAAGCAGTGTTAGTGAGCAGTGACTGAGCTCTATGTTCTAGAAAGATCTGAGTCTCAAACCAGAGTCCCTGGGGATTGGGTTCTAGGAGGGAAAAGGAGAAGAGTGGCCACAGGAAGACCACCTTCAAACAATGCCTGATGACGTCATCCTTGGATTTACCCAGCCTTTATGCTCACTTTCTGTGACAAGATTTCATGACATTATATTGCTATCCACATATGCAATTAAAGACAGCTTTTGGTATTTACTTAGGCATATCTATAGTAGGCCAATTCATCTTACACACCATTTGAATGATGGACTATTCTCTTCCATACACTGAAAGTAAAAACTGAGTTTTTTGCCATTGGATTTATGTATAAGTTTTTTCCCCTAGGACATTCTGTCTGTCTGTCTGTCTGTCTGCCTATCTATCTATCTATCTATCTATCTATCTATCTACCTATCTACCTATCTATCTATCTATCTATCTATCTATCTATCTATCTATCTATTTAAATCTCACTTCCTGGCTAGAAGGCCTTGTTCTCAAAAAGCAGTTTCAATGCCAAACTTGGGCCCTTATTTTACATGACATGTAAGAATGTTGGGAAGATTCGAGCCACAGTTAATGTCACGTGGGCAAATTGATTGCTTTTTGGCAATTCTTTCCCTGGGGTCCTACTTATTATGAAAGCAATAGCATCCAAAGGCTTGGCTGAAGTTATCTTCCACAATTGGGTTACCTTAGTGGTCTTTACTGAAACATTTCCCCTGCCCTTCTTAAAAATGGAAGTCATCATGTTACCACTTCCCAACTTTTATTTGGAAACATTTCTTCTTGTAATGTGCTTAATCTATTAGTACATAATTGCTAACCCTTGGCTTTTATAAACCATTAGTGCAGTCATATTAATTGGAACACATTGAACATCAGTACAATGTTTACATTGCCCAAATCTAACAGTTATTTTCTAGTTTATTTGACTGGGCTCCTGATTTTTCATCTACTTGTGTTTTCTTCTTCAGCCTCTCAGCTGACTTCTACATTCACAAGCCTCCTATTATCCCTCATTTTTGGGTTGAATATTTTTAATGACATCAGAAGGCTGGGCAGGAGCCTCATCCTCAATTCTAGGAATTTTATCGGGGATGTGGAGTGTTGCCTATCCCAGAGTGATGCTAAAGGCCCAAGGAGATCCCCAAAATGCGGATACTGTCTGTCACTAGGTACTGCTAGAACAGGATCTCTATGAACAATATTTCTGTGGGGTCTCCTTGTTGTTTTGAAGTACAGATGTCCTATAAGAGATATTCTTGCTGATGGAATTCTCTGCTCAGAACTTAAAATGGGTTTGTAAATGACATAATAGCAATAACACGGAGCCAAGTGGTGATGCATGTTTTGTTCTCTTCCATGTTTTGCTACCTGTTCATTCATGGCATTCCTACCAATGGATACTGTGGGTTACATGGGAAGCCTACCCATGTCTGAAGTCAGAAATCGGCCTCCAACGTCCTTTCTCAGTAACTTCCCTTTGTCACAGGGTTTTCTGACCCTCATGAATTCCCC
Organism: Perognathus longimembris pacificus; assembly: GCF_023159225.1. Classification (NCBI taxonomy): domain Eukaryota; kingdom Metazoa; phylum Chordata; class Mammalia; order Rodentia; family Heteromyidae; genus Perognathus; species Perognathus longimembris. The sequence continues at coordinate 8,731,766 of NC_063165.1, forward strand.
TGCTTCTACACTGGCCATTTTCCTAGGAATAGATAATCTCTATAATGCAGATGGGAGGCTGTGATAGAGGAACTGTTTGTGCTTGGCTAACTTTCCTTCTTATTCCAGAGGGAGAAAGAAGTGGTCTTACCTAGCGTCCACCAGCACAATCCTGACTGTGACATTTGGGTCCATGAGTATTTCACTCCATCTTGGTTCTGTCTGCCCAATAATCAGCCAGCCCTGACTGTTGTCCGACCGGGAGATACTGCACGGGACACCCTGGAGCATATTTGCAAGGTACCAAGCTATTTCGATGGCTTTCTTGAGAATAGCAAAATGAGATGGAGAAGTCATCTAAGGTGCACAGGAAATGCAGTCTTAAGGGGAAAAGGAAGGCATTCAAAACTCATCTCAGTACTGTATTCCTCCATGACAATGTACATAATAATATAAGCAGTACTTTTGTGGGAGGGGAGGAAATCTTCTACGTAGCTATTTGGTGTTCAGATTTGTAGTAGGTTGAGATGGATTTGTAACTAGCGTATTACATTCACACAGCTTAGCAAATCTCCAGCCAAAATACCATATTACTGGGTTGTCTAGGACTTTACCTAGAATCTAAACATAACCACAACAAACCTTTTGACATTGTCCATTCATTTTTTTCCTACACATAGATTCCTAAATTATTTAGTGTCATCATATTGCAGGTACTATTTTTCACCCTGTTCTTTAGTAATAACTGCCATCTTTAAAGTAGAGGAAAACTGAGGTGAGTATAAGGTTGATTTCCATGATAGGAGATTTCTCTTTCTGAGAACACAGAATTAGTCAGTTTTTTTAATTGAAAAATAATTGAATTCATTTCCTCTAGTAGAGCTTTTAAACTACTGAAATGTCAAGGTGAACCTTGTTCTATTTTTAACCCCTGATTGTCAGATCAATGTCCTGGAGTGAGAGCTGGAAGAGAGGAAAGAAAGGAGCTATTTCTTGCATGTTTGTTTTTCGTTTTACATACGTGGTAGGATTAATGGTCTCAGCAGCCCCATCACCTCTGAGACAGAGCTGTTAACTCTCCCATTGTACAGATGGAGCAAGCAAGTCTCCAAGAGCCTTAGTTATTTATCTAAGTTACATTGTAGTAGTTGTAAAAGGGAGACTGAGCCCAAACCTGAGAGTATCCCAGTGTGACAGATCATCACAAGAACTATTAGCTCCACTTCTGGATTTTTCTAAAAAAAAATTTTGTAGCTAATTGGGGCATTTCTGCCCAGTCTGGCTTTAAACTGCAATCCTAAGATTCCAGCCTGTTGAGTAGTTAAATTTGCAGGCGTGAGGCACCAGTGCTTGGCTGTAATGGATGTTTATAGTTTAACAATCAATAATTCATATATGCCTTTGAAGAAAACAAATCAGGAGACCCTTTTTAAGGGAAAAAGTAGAATTTTTCATATGACTGAGGAATAGAAGAGTCCAGGTCAAATATGACTTCCAAGCAATCTTATGCACAGATAAAGCAGAACAGCCACTTGTTTTAAGACAAAATCTAAAATCAGCCCCCACAGAGATGTTAAAAATAAAGGATATCACCTTACATACTTTGATTCCTTTATGTGCATGAGTTCTCGCTTTGGAAGATAATGACATCTCTTCATAATTTTTCATTTTAATTACTTCACAAAATTGGCCTGGTGAGGATTTCTGCATTCTTTTATTTATAGATGAGCACAATTCTTTAGAGAACCACTAATGTTCTGCCGAGCTGTGGGAGTTACTCTCAGATCGACAGCTGAAGGTGCTAGAAGTAGGACTCTGGTCTTTTTTTACCCCTAGGATCAAATCTGGAAGTTGTTCCTTAGGAACTTTGTGGCTTAGTAACGTCCTATGCCTGTCAGCTTAGGATTCAACAGATAAAGCCACTGTTTTGTGGTAATGGCATTCATTGGTGGAAAATGGATCAGTAGGTGGGGCAATGAATGGTTGGTTCCGTTTTTAAGTACTTTTTGAACCTTTAGCGTTGTTGAAATGAAATGAATGAAGGACAGTTATTGATGTGGCCATTTAGCGATCGTCATTAAATGATACTGCAGACCTCTACCTTAGATTTTATTTTTCTTAGTCTCTGGTGGCATCCTTTGAGTGGCACTAGAAGAGGATACACAGAATGATATGTATTACTGTGAGAGAGATCATCTTGACGAATATTCCCTGGGTCATCATTTTTTTGCCAAAGCTTAGAAATAAAATAACAAAGACTGCATGGTGTGGTATGAACACACATCTCATGAGTTTAAAAACAGAAACCTTCCACGAGTCACTTTAAGAAATTGATGGTCTTGGAAGACCATTATGTAGGATAAATTATATAGCTTGCTCAGAGCCAGGTGCTGCTTCTTTGGAAAACACTTTGTTGTAATTAGTGGAGCCAATTTTATTCTGTAGAGCAAAAGAGATAATGGAGGAGACAGTGCTACATGTTATTAATGACCTAAGAGGATGGTGAGTGGGTTTTTTTTTTTTTTTTAGTTAAGCCTAATTTTGTGGCTGGAGGAGGGATTGAAAATAGAGATGTAAAGATGCATGCCATCGATGTCATTATTGTTGTCCTCAGCGTTGGTGGTGGATGCTTCTTCTCCTATTTAATAATCAATCTCTTTCTCCTGTCTCTTGCATTCAGCTCATTCTCTTTCCTATTCTCTCTGATCCTCACCATTTCACATCCGTTTACCATCTGCCATCTGATCACCAGTCAAGTTCTGGTATAGTACCTGTTTCAACATCTGCATTTCATGTTATAGCTGTTACTACAATGATTGTTGCTAGGGACAGTGAGTAAGCACATTTGCCTACAGGTTTGGGATATATTCAGGTTGTTGCAGTTCTAAAATATTGCAGAAGTAATGTATAGGTACAGTATACATTGTGGTCATAGTGTTTCAGGTTTATTTCATGCTTCTGCTAAAGTTGATCTAAGGCTTCTAGTAGCCAAATAACCACTGGCATTTAAAAAACAAAAGGTTACTTGAGATGTCTCCGGGGAAATATCTTCAGAAATTCTGCGGTAGCACCTCAGGTGTGTGTGTGTGTGTGTGTGTGTGTGTGTGTGTGTGTGTGTGTGTGTGTGTGTGTGTGTGTGTATTTCTCTGCTCAGCAACTATGTTTGGCTGTTTCCCAGAGAAGCTTCATAAAATTAAGAAAAATAGAAGAGTAAACAGATGAGAAGACCTAGGACAATATATTTTTATCTATTGCTTTTTGATCTATGACTTAAAACTATTTTGCAAAAGATTTGCATTCTTATTTTGCTACTTTCCTCTTTGAAACAATTGTAGTAAGATACTGATTTTTAAAAATTGAGACTGATGAAAATAAAGTGCTCTATGATAATATTTTATGGTATCCTTTGTAGCTCCCTTGTGTCACAGTGAGTTTAGGGCTCTCTGAGTTACTTGAGTAAAGTACATTGGAAAACAAATGGTACAATGTAGGTATTTTCTTAACTGAATTCCTCTTCTTAGGAAAATTTCTCTTGAACATTTTCCAAGTTTAAAGGAGGTCACTATCCTAAATTACTCATTAACATTTGGTATTCTTTTTATACAAAGATGTATGCATACACATGCATCACACACCCACATTTTACTATATAGTCCAGCATGGCCTTACAACACAGTTCTGCCTCAGACTTCTGAGATAATAAGCACAAACTACCACTGTTGGCCCCACTGTAATTTTGTGTTTGTTGTGTAAGATTAGTTTGAAAATTTTCAGTTATTAAGTCTCACCCCTTCCCCATACAACACATTGCTGAGGACTTTATCTTGCGTGTGTGTGTGTGTGTGTGTGTGTGTGTGCACGCATGTGCATGTAAGCATATACTTTGTTCCTGAGGCTTGAACTCAAGGCCGGGGTGCTATACATGGATCTTTTGCTCAGTATTAGAATTCTACCACTTGACCCATATTTCCACTTCCAGTTTTTTGGTAATATTGGAAATAAGTGTCTCATAGACTTTCCTGCCAGGGCTGGCTTTGATCTCAGAACTCAGCCCCCAGTGTATGACTAGGATTACAGATGTGAGCCACCAATGACTGGCTACATTTATCTTTTATTGATGTCTACATTGTCAATGCTTTAAACGGTACATGGCATGTTTAAGTTTATACAAGTGCATTTATATACTTTATTATATATATGTATGTGTAGATATATGTGAATATGGTAGTAGAGTAGGAGGCAAATTTATGGTAATAGAGTAGGAGGCAAATTTATAGAATGAGTTAAAATGAATTTTGCTCATTTTGAAATACTTCTTACAGAAATTTAAAGAAATTTGAAGATTACAATAGGTATATGTGTCAAGAATCATCCTAACACTGTTGTTGTATTTCTCATTCTTTTGTTCTCTGCCCTGCACACGCACGCACGCACGCACCCCGAGATTTCAGGTATCAGAGTCTTGTTAGTGAACTCACTACTTGGATCTGATTTGCGGAAGGTGGCCTGTCTATGCAGCAGCCTCATTTGGAGCGTCCAGAAAGATTTCCAGGCTGGTTTATTCATGTTATTAAGACCTCATGAAATTCTATTTCTCTTTCCTTTCTGCCTCAGTAAGGAACAGATGGCAAACCTAAAGCCTTGCTTCTAATTAAAGGTTTCAGTGAGGACCTGGGTAGGAAGCATTTATAACCCCCTCCCAAGTTTTTCTAGCTTATCTCTTTACCCTAAATATTATTGTTTTTCTCATTGTTTGTCTTGGTGTTTCTCTAACAAACAGTAGGCATCACTCCTAAGAACTTCGCTGTTTTATATTTCACCAATCCACCCTTATTATCTTTGACATCTACCGTCCTGGGTCTGTCAGACAATAACATCCGGCCTTCCTTACAGACAGCCAATAGGAGCAAAGCCAGGTGTCCAGAACGTGTTAACTGAATAGCGTCTGTGTTCTGCACAGCGGCTGCAGGCGATCATGTTACTTGGGAATAGGATACAGGTCGGGGTCCCCAAGAATCACTGACAGAAACTTGAAAATCATTCTGCCAAGGTTTTAAAGGGAACGGATTGTTTTTACTTTCCAAACGTGAGCTTTTGCTATAATGCAGGATGTCTGCCCTGAGTATATACATTAAAAAAAAAAAAATGACGTGACCACTTCTCCAGCACCTATTTTTTTCGTACCCTCACTTCATATACACACTTCTGATGATAGAACTGAACTATCTTATTAATGTTGGATATCCTCACACAGTGTCTGACCCATTTAAAAGTTCAAATGTGTTTATATCTCTACACATGTATAGAAGAGTTATTTGAAAAGAAAATAGACTACGTAAAAATTAATTTCATTGCCAGGTGTTGGTGGCTCATGTCTATAAGTCTAATTTTTAGGGAGGCTTAGGTGAGGTTCAAAGTCAGCGTGGGCAGGAATGTTTGTGAGACTCTTATTTTTAATTAATCACCAAAAAGCCAGCAGTGGAGCTGTGGTTTAAGTGGTAGAGCAAAAATACTGCAGGACAGTGCCCAGGCCCTAGTTCAAGCCCCAGGACTGGCAGTGTGTGTGTGTGTGTGTGTGTGTGTGTGTATGTGTGTATGTGTGTATTGAAATAATTTTCATCACTAGAGCTTTGAATATGAAGAGATTATATATTTACTTTGTGAAAATTTCAATTTTATATAAAAATAGAGAGCAGTATAATAAATTCCCATTTATCCATGACCTAGAATCTGTAATTATCAAATTAAGTTTATTAATTTATTCACATAAGCCACTCCCCAGGCTGAGATTATGGAAGCAAAATAATCTATTATTTTTCTCTCAGCACTTTAGCATGTATTTTTCAAAGATAAGAACATTAAAAAAATTACTCAATCTTATTTTTATGTTGTAATGTAACTTTCGAAGAGCTTTGCTTTTTCCTTTTGTTTTTTGGCCAGTCCTGGGGCTTGGACTCAGGGCATGAGCACTGTCCCTGGCTTCCTTTTGCTCAAGGCTAGGACTCTGCCACTTGAGCCACGGCGCTGCTTCTGGCCTTTTCTGTTTATGTGTGCTAAGGAATCGAACCCAGGGCTTCATGCATGCTAAGCAAGCACTGTGGACCTAAGCCATATCCCCCCCCCTCTTGATTTACTTGATAGTGTATTGAGAATGAGTTATAAAACCATATTATCACTCTTATATTCTTGTCATAATTAATTCAAAGATCTTTTAGCTAGGCCCATCCTAGGCCAGTGGAAATTTCAATACGTAGCCATTGCAGGATTGTTTTTCTTCAGCATGTCATTCAGAATGTTTCCGGAGTTGGGCTCCCCCTGTCACCCGGCCTCTGGAGGGAGGCTCACTCTGGAGTATAGGAATAAGATTGAAATCCAAGCATGTCTCACATGGACTTCTTGCAAAGGAATAGTGAACAACTATTCCCAAGTCTGCAGAGGGCTGACAAAATAACTGCCTGGACACAGTAAACGCTTCCTTTCCTCCCACTGTTGTTTAAGAATCTTTGTAGGTATCCACGAAGGGCTGCTTTCATGCATGGTTTTTGTTGAAACCCGTGTGTGAAAATGTATCCCAGGGCCAAGCTTCAGTGGCTCATGCCTATAATCCTAGCTTCTCGGGAGGCTGAGATCTGAGGATTGTGGTTTAAGCCAGCCCAAGCAGGAAACTCCATGAGACTTTTATCTCAAATTAACTACCAAGAAGCTGGAAGTAGCACTGTGGTTCAGGTGGTAGAGCACTAGCCTTGAGCACAAAAGCTCAAAGACAGTGCCCAGACCCTGAGTTCAAGCCCAAGGACTGGCAACAACAAGAAAACCATCACAGACCAACTAAGGGGAAGTGAAATGTGACTTGGTTATTCCCATGGAATCATATGATATTCCTGGAATTTTATTAATGAGTTATGTCTGAGTTTAGAACATGAACATTTGGAGAAGTATAGAAACAACACACCCCTGTCCCTAGAACTGATGTCTTATTCTTGGGAAAACATAGTCACATGGCTGAGAGGTAATCACTCCTGTTTCTTACTGAGCAGACATTTTCTTTTCTTTTTCTCCCAGACACATCAACTGGATCATTCCGCCCATTACCTGCGTCTGAAATTTTTAATAGCCAACAAAATGCAGTTCTACGTTCCACAGCCTGAGGAGGACATTTATGAACTGGTAATGTGGATGACTTTGTTCGCCAAGTGCATTCTGTGGATTATTTTCAGATTATGTGTGGACTTGTGTTGATTGCGGTCGTGGAGTGGAACAATGTCTAACATAAATGAGCTACATTTGGAGCTCTGAAGTTGGAGGAAATGGCCTCACCTATCCGAGAATTTTCAGAATGGAGAGAGAGCCTTTGTTCACTGAGCAAGAGCTCAGATAAGATTTTAGTCATTGTTCTCAGCTTCATGGTAGCCTTTTAGTTTAAATTGGTGACCATTTCATTCTGATGAGGCACTAACTTTTAGTTTTGGGTGACTTCCCCATCCATATTGAAACCAACAGATCAAATCTGATGGATGAATAAAAAGCTGCATCTTATCACGTGGCCCAGCTTATTAGCCTTGTACTTATGTGAGTGTTCAAAGATGTCGGTTTGGGGGGATGTCAGTTCTGAGTGTCTGGGTTTCAACAGTCTTACTGTATTTGGGTTTTGAAGCCAAACTGGCTTTTTATATTGGTTCTACTGCTTATCCATCATGTGAAATTCATCAGATAGTGAGAGGACAATGTTTAGTTTTGAGGATTTTAAAAGATTAGAGAAAGGTACCAGTGGATCATGCCTATAGTTCTAGCTACCTTTCTAGCCAGGGGCTGGTGGCTCATGCCAGTAATCCTAGCTACTCAGAAAGCTGAGATCTGAGGATTGTGGTTCAAAGCCAGCCCAGGTAGGAAAGTCCATGAGACTCTTACCTTTAATTAACCACCAAAAAGCTGGAAATGGAGCTGTGGCTTAAGTGGTAGAGTAGTAGCCTTGAGCAAAAAAGCTCAAGGACAGCACTCAAGCCCTGAGTTCAAGCGCTCAGGGACACACACACACACACACACACACACACACACACACACACACACACACACTGATTAGAGATGGTGGATAATGTAGCAGATATTCCTAGTTATTATTGCAATTTGCTTGTGATAAATTATTTTTTCATTATCTGAGTAGTACATTTTTCATTTCGAATTAGGAGAGATCTTGGGAGCCAGTGTCCACTACTGGAATTTGTTCTGCTTCTCTGTTCTAAGACATCTTTCTGGGGATCGGGGTGCTGCTTTGCCACAGATGTGCAAATGACAACAGGGTGACTTCACTCAGGGTCATGCCGCAGAGTGGAACTAAAAACTTAAACCCACGGGTTCTTGGTGTGGAAAAGGGAAGCATGATTTGAAAGTCAGTAGGAGACCATGCTGTAAGTTGGCTTTATTGAGGTACATTTTACATACCGTTAAACTCTCCCCAATGTGATGTGTGCCACTGGATAAGTTTTGACAATGGCACGCAATCGTGTTTCCACTCCTTAATTATGATTTGAAGCAGTCTGTCACTCCAGAAGGCTACCTGAGGCCGCTTTTTGTGTTTTCTGTAAAGAAATACAACAGAAGGTATGCTTTTGTAACAATCTGATCATGTCATTAAAGAGAAGAAGGAAGCCAGGCATGGGGAGTTCATGCCGTTAGTCCTGGCTACTCAGGAGGCTGAGGTCTGAGAATCACAGCTTAAAGCCAGCCTGGGCAGACAAATCCAAGAGACTCTTATTTTCAGTTAACTATCAAAAAGATGGAAGTGGAGGTTTGGCTCAAGTGGTAGAGCACCAGCATTGAGTAGAAAAGACAAGCAAGAGTGCAAGGCCCTGAGTTCAATCCCCCATACTGACACACACACACACACACACACACACACACACACACACACACACACACATGCACAGTACTGGTACTGTTTTTGATATTTTGGTGACAGCTGTGGATTGAGCTCAGAGCCTAAAGTTTATAAGGCAGGTGCTTTACTATGGTGTCCTGGTTGAGTCCATTTAGAACCACCATTTAATAAGTATTGATGCAGTGGTTGCATTTAACCAAGAAATAGTACGTTCTTTCTCTTCTGTGCAGAAATTTCTAGTGTTTTCTCTGTTGTACAGTAAATTTCAGGTGAGTGTGTGTGTGTGTGTGTGTGTGTGTGTGTGTGTGTGTGTGTGTGGTATATGTCTTTTCCCTAATTCCTAAGAGAAATGTTGACTAATAAATTGGTAGGTACCTATAGATAGGCTGAGGCAAGTGGATGAGTTGGATCCAGTGGAATGGGCTAGGATTGTAAAGGTAAGACTCCTAAGTAATGGAAATGAAAACAAAAATTGACATGGGATTATATCAAGCTGAAAAGCTGCTATACAGCAAAGAAAACAATTATCAGTGAAAAGAGAATATACAGAAAGGAATAAAATGTCCTAGATATATAAAAAAAGAAAAGAAAACAAAAAAACAAAACAACAACATAAAAGAAAGATTGCGATGGTCCTATTGGATCCTTCCTCTGGCTCTTAGAGCAGCTACATACTGCCACCTGGTGGAAAGATGTGGTTTTTACTCACGAAGATTCCCATGAAATCCCGAGCGGTTTTTCCAACAGTAAATAGTGTTTCCTTGAGCATTAGGTGATGATAGGATATGTGCTGCAAACTTTATTTAAAGAATTAGGCATTTATAATTTTGTTGATTGTATTTTATAAACTGAAAAGTCAATATAAGCCGGACACCAGTGGCTCATGCTTATAATTCTAGCTCCTCAGGAATTTGATATCAGAGGATCATGATTTAAAGCTAGCCAGGGCAGGAAAGTTCCTGAGACTCTTCAGTGGCTCTACTTTTCCCTGAGCAAAATAAAAATCTCAAAGACAGGGGCTGGGGATATGGCCTAGTGGCAAGAGTGCCTGCCTCGTATACATGAGGCCCTGGGTTCAATTCCCCAGCAGCACATATACAGAATACGGCAGAAGTGGCGCTGTGGCTTAAGTGGCAGAGTGCTAGCTTTGAGCAAAAAGAAGCCAGGGACAGTGCTCAGGCCCTGAGTCCAAGCCCCAGGACTGGCCAAAAAAAAAAAAAAAAGAAAAAAAAATCTCAAAGACAGTACTTAGGCCTTGCGTTGGTGTAAGAAAAAAAAGAAAAGAAAAATCAATATAACTGATTTCTTCTAATTTGGGAAATTAATGTACATGACATATTTCTGACGTACACAGATAAAAATCATATCGAGCTATATGCCCCTAACACGTGGTATATGGTGGAAATTGCATTAAGTGAAGGTGTTCAAATGAACGTGGGCTGTGCTTTCCATGTTCTTATCCTCCCATCCCCCCACAGTGGTTATACATGGCAGACTGATTCCAGGCACCTGAATTCTCAGCCAGTAGGCTCACCTTTCAGATGGCCAAAGTGCCTGAGTAAACTTCTTTCTGGAAGAAGGATGTGTAGTCAGAGAATCACCAAGTATTGGCTTTAGTGATACAGTATACATTTTCTCTTATGTAGCATGGATAAATTTTTATTTGCATTAGAAGATCAATTAATAAGTTTTAAAATTCTATATATGCCTTTGTCATAGCTGTTTTTGGATTTTTGCCTTCAATTCTGGATTTCCACTTTTGGCTTATTTCCCTCAGGTTTGAAGCATCTTAGTGGAGTGAAGCATGTTAGCTCCGGAGCCAGCAAGAGCTGTGTTCAGGGGTCATCTCTGTCTATTCTGGCCTTAGGGATTTACTTCCTCACCAGCCTTGTTCCCTTTATTTTTAAAATGTTTAAAGTTTGTGTGAGATGCAAAGACACATGTACACAATTGGAAGTTTCTGAATAATTGTGATTAGGTCCAGGTATATGCAAATTGGCTATCAATTTGAGTGACAACATTTTTTTTTTTGTGGTCCCAGAGATGGAATCCATTGCCTAATAATGCACCAGTGGAGGGAGCCGCCATTGAGCGGCACATCTCAGCCCTTAGTTTCTTAAGGCAGATTGGCCTCAAATTTATTTAGAATCCTGTTGCCTCAGCCTCCCTAGTGCTGGGATTGCAGGTCTGTCTCACCAGGCTCGGGGAAACAACCATTTCTGATGTGCTGCCTGTATGCTCTTCTTATCTTGGCTTTGTACAAGAAGTCTGTCTAGACTTTCTCGGGTTTCTAGACAGGTGATTCATTTATAAAAATTAATTACACACTTAAGTTTCTTTTAAGCTAACTTTGGTAAACTGTGACTAGCAGGGAATATTATCTATTAGCATAATTTCTTGTTTATTTCAATGCTATCTTTGTCTCTATTTGTAACACTGTGAACTTTTTTCCATAACAATGGTATGTGAATGGAATAGAATGGGAACAGAGATTTCTCTTATTTCCATGAATCGCATGCCAAGGTCTTTATAACCTATTCTTGACCTTGATACACACCCTTCATATCCCTAGCACTAGAGATTGTAGTTACTTTAGCCTTCTAAATTTTTACACTTTTTTTTACAAGGTGAGAATAGACATGCTGAGTGAAGCAAGGAATTCTACGTTTCTGCTTTGACTCTGAGTAATGACTCTTCTTCAGAAACTATAGTGTCACCCTAACTAGATTCCTCTTTGTAATTTTCAGCTGTACAAAGAAATTGAAATTTGTCCCAAAGTCACCCAGAACATCCACATGGAGAAGGCGGATGCAGCAGCGGACAATTACGGTAGGCTCGCGTGTCTTCGTGTATGCTCAGTTCAGCACTTCCTGGGCAAACGTGCCCTGATCACAGTCACTAAGAAGCCTCTGGGGCTTATTCCACATGGACCGTTTCTGGCTCCCAGGGTGCTGTGGTGAACCCCTGAACTGGGACAACAGAGAAAGTGACCCTGGGGACCTTGAATTTCTTCACATGACTCGTTGGGGTTCTTCTCTCCTAAGGAGGAAATGGATACAGTGAGAACCGACTGTTTAGTACTGTGATGTTCTTCCATGTGATAGAATTATCCATTCATGTTCTTCTCCTACAAATACAGTGTCAAAGGGAATGATTTTGACACTGCGTCAGGGTGTTCAGGATCACACTGGGCATGCTCATCCACTAAGAGGACTGAACATGCAGTGGTCTCATATTTATGACCAATAGCAATGAAATGACACCAGCAAGATGGGCCAAAGTGAAGGGGTTAAAGCAGTTGATTGGGGGGTGGGGGGGCGATGGACGTAGGTTATAAGCATCCAAGATTCATCTCCCAGTGGGGTCCCATAGCTGGAGTTGGGACAACATGTGGGGATATCCATCCCTAGAGGTTCAGCACCCAGGGATTTTCTTGGAAGTCTGGTATATCAGTCCCCTCTGCTTAGCACCCACCAAAGTTCTAGACTCCACCCAGGAGGAAATAGTACAAATAGTAAAGGCACAGGAGTTATGCTCGAGTGTTGGGGGTGGTCCCCATATGCAGGGACCCCGATGCTAGCCAAGGACCTCACTTGAAAGCAGTAGTCCAAAGGATTGCAGCCAGACAAGGCCTGCTATGTTAACAGGCCTGCTTGTATGCTTGGTTGTCTGTGTCCTCATACTTCACCATGCAGTCCTGTCCATGAGTTTAAGATCATCCTTAGCATTACCCTGGGTGACTTAAATAGTAACAGAATTGATGCCTGAAATCAATGGAGAAATTCATACAGTCTGGAGAAGAGAAGTGAGCAGAGTTAACAGAGCAGTCACCAGAACCTCAGAAATGAGATTTCTTTCTGCCAGTCACTGTGCGTTCTTTGTGGATTGGCTTTGACACTCAGCCAGAACAGTTGTCACCTGAGATAGGGCCTGTGGCTTTGCCTGGGGGACAGAGAGAGATGGTGAAGTGGGAATCGCTTCACTTCTAGTCATTGGGCAAGGTGAATCTTGTGGCCATACTACTTATAGGAGAATAAGTGTGGTCCTACTGTGTGTTGGGAGGAGATCAAAGTTCCTGTTAAAATGATCTAAGGGCCTCTGTGTATAGCATAGGTCATCTTGATTCTAAATCAAGTTTTTGGTGTGTGAAAATCTTCAGCCTTTTTACTGACTAGTATATTCCTCTACACCTTCTTCTGTGAGCAGATAATGCTCATTTCAGAAAGCTTACCTGGGGATCTTGGCCTTTTCATTAGAAGAGAACCTAATTTTGAAGCTCTGACTACTTGCATTGTACTTTCATGCTGTTTACAGCTTGACCTTAGAATGAAAGACATCCCAAAGCCCACAGGACAATTTTCAGCAGCAGAGAATCATATCAGTGTGTGAAAAGGCTAATGCAGAAGTGTGACCTCAGCATTAAAGCCATAATTAGTGGTGGGAGTATAAATAAATCTCAGATCCTGCAAAGTCACTTGCTCCATGAGATTGTTCTTTATCTCTTCAGTTTGCTTAATTTCTGTCAGGTAAGGGTAAAGTAGCAAGGATCAAGAGCAGGCCGAGCTTCAAAGCTCTTCAAATCCATTTATGCAGAGGTTGAGTGATTTGGGGGTGGAGCATACACCACTATGTCATAATCCCCATTATCTTCAGGTTATGGTTCTAAGATGTCCCTTGATGTCTGAAATAGTGGCTAGAGCCACGCCCTTTATACTGTTTTTTCCTGCACGAACATACTAGTGATAAACTTTATTTTGTAAGTTAGGCACCCCAAGTGATTATCAACAAAGCTGGTAATAACGCAGGGCCATTATAATAATATATTATAATAAAAGTTGACTACTGAGTAATCACAAACCGAAAGTAAAACTGTGGGTGATGGGGTTATTGGAATTTCTTTTCTCCTTCCTTCCTTCCTTCCTTCCTTCCTTCCTTCCTTCCTTCCTTCCTTCCTTCCTTCCTTCCTTCCTTCCTTCCTTCCTTCCCTCCCTCCCTCCCTCCCTCCCTCCCTCCCTCCCTTCCTCCCTCCCTCCCTCCCTCCCTCCCTCCCTCCCTCCCTCCCTTTGTCTTTTTTCTTTCTTTCCTTTCTCTCTCTCTCCTTTTCCTGTTTTGTCTTTTCTTTCTCTCATAGCTGTGAGCTGGGTTAGAGCTATTTTCTTGAAATTACAGCATGGCTGTCCTATTTAAAAGGAGAGTTGGGGTCTTTGGTGACCACTTGATAAGTTCTTAACCTCAAATCAGCTGTGGGAAATACAATTTTCTGATAAAGTGGGGATAGTTATTTGGACCCCACAGCAGTGTGCCTGATACGCAGTGAAATGCAGGTCAACTGATGGAGTTCCTGATGGCCTGACTCCTGGCTGCTCTTTACATGTGGAGGCTCTGGCTTCCTTGCGTGACCCTCAGAAAGGAATTACCACCATTATTCTTTCTTCTCCCCTCTTTCTAGTCACAGACAGGTTTGTATCTGTGCCCAGGGAACAGAATTCACAGCCAGTTGTCAGACTGATTGGAGGCCCCCCCCCCCTTCACGCTTGGACTTGAACTTCATTATTACCAAGAAAAAAAGGAACAGAGTCTGTGTCTACCTGCACCGTCTCTTTTGCCTTAGCTTATGATGACTTGCAATAGGCTGTTGTCAACCTGGTCTCTGGCATCTTCTAGTTACACACGTTGGTTTCTTGGCCCATCCCTTTTGGTTGCTAAGTTTTAAAGAATACCCATCAGAGTATTATAAAACAAAGGTATTTTAGAGAGGAAATGCCTGTATTTTTTTTTTTTTTCTTTTTTTGGTCAGTCCTGGGGTTTGGACTCTGGGCCTGAGCACTGTCCCTGGCTTCTTTTTGCTCAAGGCTAGCACTCTGCCACTTCAGCCACAGCGCCACTTCTGGCCATTTTCTGTATATGTGGTGCTGGGGAATCGAACCCAGGGCCTCATGTATATGAGGCAGGCACTCTTGCCACTAGGCCATATCCCCAGCCCCGAAATGCCTGTATTTTTAATCAATCCTATCCACTTTTGTTTTTAATCATGACATACCTGGTCAGTTGGAAATGCAAACAAATAGAGCTATGTGGAGGCCGAGTCCCTCCCACGGTTCATGTGGAAAAATGTGTCTGTAGGTGTCCTGAAACCTAATCTGAAGGCTACAAGTTTCTGTGAGAATGAGATTTTTCAAGAAGAATAAAATGGAGCCTTTGGAAAGTCCTGGGGCGGTGGTGGTGCTTTCTTGGTGGCATGGGGGAGGGGCCATGGCGTGGGGCAGATGTGGGGCAGGCCTGTGGCAGTGAACGGGCCTCATTGCCTTTGGAGGCCACTCATTTCCTGGTCCTGTAAACTCAACCAACACCAAGGGCGCGTTTGCACACTGCCTGAAGTCTCCACGACGCTCTGGCAGCCAGCCTTGGAATGAATTATTGTTTTCTTGTTTGCTTGTGTCGTTCAGTTTTGTTTTGTGTTGAACAGGCATCTATAATGTGGGGCTCTTTTGCTCCCAGAGCTGAAACTATTGCAGATTTTTACAATGGTATTCATACCCATGGCCCTTTCAGAAGTAGCTACTGGGGCTGGGGATATGGCCTAGTGGCAAGAGCACTTGCCTCGTATACATGAGGCCCTGGGTTCAATTCCCCAGCACCACATATACAGAAAACGGCCAGAAGTGGCGCTGTGGCTCAAGCGGCAGAGTGCTAGCCTTGAGCAAAAAGAAGCCAGGGACAGTGCTCAGGCCCTGAGTCCAAGCCCCAGGACTGGCCAAAAAAAAAAAGAAGTAGCTACTGTGCTGCTTACCTTCTAGAATGAAGGTACTGGTCTGAACAGATTGAATAGCAAAGACTTTTCCAGAAAGCTGTGCACACACAGGACCTGGAACACCTGAGATTCGCAAAGCACTGTGAATGTCTGGGCCTTGCTCTGCCCCTCTCTCCCTCTCTTTCTACCTTTCCCCTCCCTGCCCACCTTTTTTCCTCCCTCCCTGATCTTTTCTCTCTCATTCTTTTTCTTCCGTTTTCCCCCCTCTTTCTCCTCTTTGTGCCAGTCTTAGGGCTTAAATTCGGGGCCTGCGCACTGCCCCTGAGCTTTTTGTGCTCAACACCAATACTTTACCATTTGAGCCACAGCTCTTGTGTAATTAGAGATAAGTTTCATGGCCTTTCTTGCCCTGGCTGGCTTCAAACGTTGTTCCTCAGATCTCACCTTCCTCGGTAGCTAGGATTATAGGTATAAACCACCAGTGCCTGATTGCCTTCCTTTCTGAAGGAGTAACTAAGCCCAAAATGAATTAGCTCATAATCTCAGGTCATTAATAGAGTATGAAATCAATCAGTATCTGTTCAAATGGACTTGTAAACTAAGTTACCATTTAACCTCTTTTGTGTGTGTGTGTGTAATACTACTAAATGAAGCAATATCCACACAGCACAGAGATGAATATTTACCACATCCAGTGACAATGACAGTGTCTTCTAGGACATTGATCTGGTGAGAAAAGCATAAAGATCCTAATGACACAGGCTAATCCTTCTGCTCTGAGCCGCGCAGATGAGGAGGGAAAAGGCTAAGGAATTGCCCAGAAACAAGGTGACATTAAATCATTTCCTTGCATTTGCATTGACAAGTAGGTAAAAATTGACGCTCCTAGTGATGTTTCTTTTCACAAACAGTAATTGCCTTAGAGTGATCTTGCATTTATAAAACAATAGGAACAAGAAAAGGAAAATATCTGCCCCCAGATAGAACCCCTAAACATTAACCATACCTGGTTTCCAGCAGGGACTTTGTTGTTTGCTGCACACAGAGCATGTGTGAGCCTTGCCGTTTTTTCTCTGTGTTCTGTAGGTTTCTTGCTGTCGTCTGTGGAGGAAGACGGGGTTCGGAGGCTTTATGTGAACAGCGTGAAGGATACTGGCCTAGCTTCCAAGAAAGGTAAGTCTGGGGAAATCTTTTCTCTGCCTTCCCTTGGGGCTTTCTCTCTTTGGTGGATGAGCTGTGCACAGGGGTTCATGTGGAAAGAGTACTTGGACATTGTCTACTCAAAGACGCTTTCAAGGAATATGGATTTTACTCCATTCACTCACATATGCAAGAAACCTTTCAGGGCCTTGGCCCCCATTGGTCAAAAGCCGTTGGTTGGGCTGGGAATATGGCCTTAGTGGTAGAGTGCTTGCCTCGTGTACATGAAGCCCTGGGTTCGATTCCTTAGCACCACATATATAGAAAAAGCCAGAATTGGTGCTGCGGCTCAAGTGATAGAGTTCTAGCCTTGAGCAAAAAGAAGCCAGGGACAGTGCTCAGGCCCTGAGTCCAAACCCCAGCACTGGCCAAAAAAAAAAAAACAACAACCCAAGCTGTTGGTTAAACTGGCAATGCTCTTTGAAGCTGATGTCTATTGCTTCTAGGTTTCAACCATCTTTTTAGAAGTTGAGAACTTAGGGAATCTAGATACAGCCTTCTTGTTCCTACTTTATTTATTTTTGCTGCTCCTTGTGCTTGAACTCAGGGCCTGGGCACTGTTTCTGAGCCTCTTTGTGCGCTACTACTTGAGCCACAGAGTCACTTCTGACTTTTTTCTGGCAAAACAAAATAAAGCAACATGTTTTCATTTCCTGGTGTTTGCTTTGATAGATAGTTATTCCGAAGAATTACACCTTTGGATTCCCTAAGTCTACCCTCCTTTAGTTGGTTTGTATAAATGCATTGAGCCCTGCATATGTTATCATGCACAGTTTATTTTTTATTTTTTTTTGTTTTTGTTGCCAGTCCTGGGGCTTGGACTCAGGGCCTGAGCACTGTCTCTGGCTTCTTTTTGCTCAAGGCTAGCACTCTGCCACTTGAGCCACAGTGCCACTTCTGGCCATTTCTATATATGTGGTGCTGGGGAATTGAACCCACAGCTTCATGTATGTGAGGCAAGCACTCTTGCCACTAGGCCATATTCCCAGCCCGCATAGTTGTATTTTAAATCTAGCTTCCACATATGAGAGAAAACCTGTTTGGTCTCTCTGAGCTTGACTTACTTCACTGACACATGATTTCTTCTAGGTCCATCCACTTTCCTGCAGATATTATTCTTTCTAATGAATGAGTAAAATTCCATTGTGGTTAGGTACCACATTTTCTTGACCCACTCATCTGTTGTAGGGCATCTGGGCTGTTTCCGTAACTCGGCTATTGTGAATAGTGTAGTAGTGAGCTTAGATGTGTGTGTCTTTTCTGTCTCTTGACTTGGTAATGCTAAGAGAATCTTTTTAACTTAGATTACAGTTACATCAACTACTGATTGAAAATCTGGGAGAGAAATGAATTACTTCTGTACTGAACATATACAGACTCTTTTTTTCCTGTCAGAATTCCCAAAATGAAACAAGATAACAGCACTTACATTGCATTAGGTATCTAAGATAATGTAAGCTATTGTAAGTATACAGGAGGATGTATAGGGATTGGATATAATACTGTGTGTGTGTGTGTGTGTGTGTGTGTGTGTGTGTGTGTGTGTGTGCACGCGCGCGCCAGTCCTGGGGCTTGAACTCAGGGCCTGGGCACAGTCATTGAGCTTTTGTGCTCAAGGCTAGTAGTGTTCTACCATGTTAGCCACAGTTCCATTTCCAATACCATGCCGTTTTGTATCTTTGGATATTGGTATCTGAGAGGAATTCAAGACTTGACCCCTTAGGGCTTCTTCTGAGAGGAAACTGTATTTGTTCACTTTCATAGTTTTCTGGGGTTGCTGTAACAAGTTGACCTGAACTAGGTTATTTAAATAACAGAACTTTCTCTTCTCTTTCAGTTCAGGAAGTCTCAAATGTCTCCTCTTTCAGCTCAGGAAGTCTGGAATCAAGGTGTTAGAGGACTAGTTTCTTTGGAACCTCTCAGGGAAAGCTGACCCTCCCTCCTCCTAGTTCTGGTGGCTGCTGTCTGCGTGTCCATGTTACCATTCCAGTTTTGTCTTGTAGTCACATGGGTCTTCCTGAATGATCTTTTGTGTCTTTACATAGCCCTCTTCTAGGATTTAGCATTCACTCAAAATTACCATGAGTTTATGTTAGCTATAGCTCAATATGATCTAATTATAACAGCTGTTATGTTCAATATCTCTGAAATGTATGTTTCAGCTTGTTTGTTTTTATTTATTTTTGTGCTGCTGTTAGGGCTTGAACTCAGGGCCTAGATGCTGTTCCTGAACTTTTGTGCTCAAAGCTAGTGCTCTACCACTCGAACTTCCATTTTTCCTGAGAAACTAGGATTACGGTTGTAGGCTTCCAGGACCTGTCTCAACTTATTTCTAAAAAATTGTCATGTTCCGATATTCTGGCTGGACATGAACTTGGGGGTAGGTACTAGTCAACACACTATACCTTACCATCAACAAATGGGGCAGGTTGGTAAGGCTTGAGATCTCCATACTTCTTGCTATGGAGTTTTTGTTTCATCAAAGCAGCAACAAACTTGTTTATTGAATTTTTTTTTTTTTTTTTTTTTTTTTTTTTTGGCCAGTCCTGGGCCTTGGACTCAGGGCCTGAGCACTGTCCCTGGCTTCTTCCCGCTCAAGGCTAGCACTCTGCCACTTGAGCCACAGCGCCGCTTCTGGCCGTTTTCTGTATATGTGGTGCTGGGGAATCAAACCTAGGGCCTCGTGTATCCGAGGCAGGCACTCTTGCCACTAGGCTATATCCCCAGCCCCTTATTGAATTATTTTTGGCAGTACTTGGGGTTGAACTCAAGGCCCTGTTCTTGGGAGGCAAGCCCTCTACAATTGAACAACACCCTCCTTTATATTTTAGTTTTTTTTTTTTCAAATAAAGTTTAATGCTTGTACCTGGCTATGTCTGGGTCTTGATCATCTTACTTCTCTCTCCTAAAGTAGCTGAGATTACAGGCATGTGCCACCTTCCCTGGCTAAAATAAAACATTGAATGTCATCTTCCAATACATCGGGATCAATTATGCTTAGGCATGGTCGGTTACCCTCCTCTAGGAAAGGACTGCTGAATGGAGTGGACAAGGCACAAAGCAACAGCCCTCTTCTCCACCTCCTTCCATGGGCTGGTTCCAGCAGAGCTATGGGTGGTTTGTATCTTGCAAGCTCCCTGCACTGTAAACATTGGAGAAATAAAACCCACAGACCAGCTGCGCCTAGAAATGGCAACAGAGTGACAAGTAGGAACTAAAGTCAGAACACTTGATCTGCTAACTGTCATGGGGGAGGATTTTTCTTTTCTTTCTTCTACAGTATTTTCTAGGCCCTGGAGAGTCTGGGGGACCAACAGTGACAGTAAGCTGTGGCTCAGCTATGAACAGAAGTGACAGCCTTCATGTTCCCTTCAAACTCTGAGACCCATCCTTATCAGTCACACACAGTGTGCCTTGCGTGCCCTTGACATGGCCTTGGGGGCGGGGAATCCACTGTGCTAGTTTCGGTCGGTCACATCCTGTTTGACTTCTTTGAATTGGAGAACCCTGGTGCAAAGTGAAAACATGGTGGTCGCCCCGTCCTTTTCACCCCTTAGAAGCAGGGTCTGTACAGATGCAAGAATAATCTAATGTATGTCTTGTCCTCTGGGACCACAGTCTCAGCCCCCTACATGTGCGAGGGAGTATCCAGAAAGATCCTTTGAGTACTTGAGGTTAGATGCAGCAGCTAGTGGAAGATGAGCCTCCCTCCCAGAGGGCTCGCAGTGGACCACAATCCTCCTTCTGTGTCATAGCTGAGGATGAAGTATTGCCCCCTCCAGCTTTCTTCTCCTGCTCTGGTTTGAGCTCGATTCTCCTTTTGAGGCAGCCTTTGGGAACTATCCTGTTACTGCTAAATCTCTGTTTCCAGATCAGCCGGTTCCTCTGCCCATTCCCTGGGGTGTGCACTGTGGCCCCCATACCACCAGGCTGGCAATGCCCTGTGAAAATGACCACCAAATGTGCAGCCAGGGAATCCCAGTGCGGCTCAGCCCCACCAACCTGAGTGTGCTGTGTACTTTATTGAACTTATTTATTTGCTTTCTTTATAAGTTACATTGGGCTTTTGACATGCTCGATATTCTTTTTTTTTTTTTTTTCCTTGCTGGTCCTACCTGGTTGCTCTACCACTTTAGCCACATCTCCATTCCAGCTTTTTGCTGCTTGTTTGGGACTCAGAGACTCGAGGAGTTGTCTACTTGGGCTGGCTCTGAACTATGATATTTAGATCTCAGCCTCCTGAGTAGCTAAGATGATAGCCATAGGCACTGAGCTTCCCCTCCAACATAGGCATCTCTTTAGTGGAGTTCATGTTGGCTACCCTGGGAGAATTGACATTTTGTACCCAGTGTGTTACTTTGTGCTTGATTCAGCATGGGCCTGTTCTTTTGGCTCATCTTAGGGTCACTTGTTTTGTAAGTCTCCCCCTGATGGCTGCCTTCCATGGCACCCGTGTGTGTTCTCATACTAGACAGTGTGGATGTTTCACCGATGGTTTCTGAGCAAAATAGGATTTTGTTTGAGTAGAAAAATCCTCACCTTTGACCAGACAGTAACCATGAGACTCCTGTCTGTTGAAACTCTTCAGTGGAATTGGATGTGGACTACTTCATTTCATCTTGCCTATGAAGAAATGGAGGCTGGGAGAGACAAAATACCATGACCACAGTCACAGAGCCATGGAACAAAGACACCCCCCCCCACCCCCACGCCTGGTACTTTATTGCTCACAGCTCTTGGCTCTCTGGCTCTTACTCATCCATACTGAGAATAACTGAGTCAGAAAGCACCCTGTAGTGTTTTGTTCTAGGTTGTGATGACCAAGTACAGAAACTGGGTAGCTGAAAACAACAGACAGTTTCTCACACTTCTGCAAAGAACAGAAGTCAAGATTTAGCCACAGACCAAGCTCCCCCCAAAAGTGGGTGTGGGAGAACCTTTACTTGCTTCACCCTGTTTCTAGTGGCTGCAGACATTCCTTGGGCCATGGCTGCATCACTCCAACCTCTGTCCCTCTACATGACCTCCTTGTCTTTGTGGCTGTCTCCTCTGAGCGTTCTTACAGATACACTTTGTCAGTGGGTACAGAGCCTACCAGGTAGGCCTGAGTGACCTTCTCACAAGTTTCTTAACTTCATCACAACTGACTACAGAAAACCTTCCTAGCAAGTCATGCTCACAGGTTCTGGGATGTGAAAGAAAAAATGTCCGCACACCAGTCCCATGATCCCCAGAGCTTCTCTTTGACAAACCTCATAGAGTTTTGTTTGTCTTTAAGTTAAAAAAAGTTTTTAGTCCTTTTAATATCTAGTTGCACATACTTGAGTTGTTTTCTGACAAGGTCCCCCCCAAAAAAACAAACCAACCAACCAACTTCAAAACCCACCCTAACTCCTACTTTTCATATGCAGAGTTTCACATTTTCAGTTATATCCCAATTCTTTGCCTCATAGAACTTGGCCTTCAATGGAGAGAAAAATAGTCACATTTCCCTTTCATTCCCTTCCCACTTGTAAAGTGTGAGTGAGTGTGTGTGTGTGTGTGTGTGTGTGTGTGTCCTGGATCTTGAACTCAGGACCTGTGCACTGACCCTGAGCACTTTTGTTTAAGACTAGCTCTCTTCCACTTGAACCACACCTCCATTTCCTGCCTTTTTGGGGGGTTAATTGGAGATATGAGTCTCATAGAATGTCTCTGCCCAGTCTGACTTCAAACTGTGATTCTCAGATCTCAGCCTACTGAGTAGAAAGGATTGCAGGTGTGAGCCACTCAGGCTCAGCAATTTCAGATACTTTAGAAAGGATAATCAAATAGGTATTTGCCATCAAATTTTGGGGCTAACTAGGGCACATGACTTAATGAAGTGGGAATTCTGCAGACATCATTCTTAAATCATCCACCATCTTGGAATGGTGGATGCCCAAGCCTTAAGTGGCTTCTCATTTCTTTAGTCCATCATTTGTTCTTGACCTTCCTTCCTTTCCTAAATATTTCTTTCATCTTAAGCAAATAGAAGAAACTGGTCTCTTTCCAGTCTTAGTTAAAAGGATTCTCAATTTTCTTTTAGGCTGTACTAACCGCTCCCTTGTTCAACCTTCTAGAATATTCCTTGAATTCCCATTCAGAATTCCCCACAGTTAATCAAGACTTCTTATTCTTTGGGATTGAGCTTGTTCTTCACCATTCCTTAGAGGTTCCCACACTTCATACCCTTTCCCAGCACGCTTTGAAAAGGTAGCAGACCCCTTGAGGATCCTAGCAAAATGAAGAGAAAGATACCCTAAATGGTGAAAAGAAAGAGGGACTGCGAATGATTACATTTGATCTATAAATTGTTCTGAATGAATACAGCTTTGCCACCTCACTTGTATAGCTGTAGCCAGGGAGAGCTCACAGCATTTTGTTGTCAGAGAAATGATCAATAGACATGAGTGGGTATAAAACAGACTGTTTGGAGCAATCAGAGCACAGTGTTGTAGGGAGAGAGCTAGGATTAGCATTTGTGAGCAGAAATCAGCAGATGCTCCCAAGACAAAGATTGAAGGAGTGAGTCTTTCTTGGTGACATTTGAGGGTCACAGTAAGTCTGCTGTAACCTCACAGTCTCCAGACTTTTGCAGCCCAGGCCGTGTGATCACCTTGTCATTACCTTTGAACATGGTACGCTGCTCCCAGCAGTACCTGGGGCCTGGGGCCTTCGTAGGAGGCTTGGAAATGCCCTTTCTGGCAGAACTTTGAAGTTGTTGTGCTCTGATGTGTGTGTGAATTAAACTGTTTTCCACCTTGCATTGACAGGCCTGAAGGCGGGGGATGAGATTCTTGAGATCAATAATCGCGCTGCTGGCACCCTGAACTCATCTGCGCTCAAGGATTTCCTCTTGCAGCCCTGCTTGGGCCTCCTGGTGAGGACCTACCCCGAGCTGGAGGGAGGCGCCGAGCTGCTGGAGAGCCCGCCCCACCGAGTGGACGGCCCCGCGGACCTTGGCGACGGTCCTCTCGCCTTCCTTACCAGCAGCGCAGGTATGGCTGTGGTCAGAGCTGGGTGGCGGCCAGAGGAGATGGTTTTGTTCCTTCAACCAAGGCCACAAAAGTGTGCCCCGTGCTCCCCACATCTCAGAAGACTTGCTGTCTGGCAGACAGCACAAATTGGGAGGGAGAGATGGGGTGATGAGAGACAGAGCCTGTGCTTCCTGTTGAAACATCAAAGGGACGGGACGCGTTCTGCAGTGGAATAGCCGTCCGGCAGCTCGCTGGCACTGGTAGAGAGCTCTCGAATGCGCTGCCCGTCATCGTTTGGAGATGAGCCCATGGGAGGGGCTCCAGCTCTTGGCGATGGCTTGAGATTTGGTGATGTGGTGCGTTCACAGAAGGTGCTTAGCCTCTCTCCCTTGCCTATCTCAGTGACTGTGCCCCCGACCCCCCAGGCTAGCTTTTCATCCTGTGTGAGATGCCTAGGGTGCAGAAGTCATGGTGGGTCTAACCTGAAGTCCAGGTTTGTGCCAACCAGCACCTCCTGCCGACGCTCTTTCCCTGTCCCGCTTCCTCCGGCAAGCTCTTGCTCATTTTAATAGGAGCAGCTTGGACATGGCCTCCTTTCTCTCTCCTCTCTCTCTCTCTCTCTCTCTCTCTCTCTCTCTCTCTCTCTCTCTCTCTCTCTCTCTCTCTCTCTCTCTCTCTCTCTCTCTCTCTCTCTCTCTCTCTCCTTCCCTGTGCGTTTTGACCACGCGACCCTCTTCATAAGGGCTTGTATCTCTTTCTCCTGGGCTTGTTTGCTAGGACTGGGTTATTGTTTTATATTGTAGACTATGCGAGGGATTCAGTCAGTGGTATAGTGATTGCTAGGTCAGGGGTCCATTTCCTGAGCCATGCCTTTAGCCTTTTGGTTTGTTTGTTTTTAAGCAAGTTCTCCCTTTGTGTGGGACTGACCTGGAACGTGTGATCCTGCAGCTTTTGCCTTCTGAGTGTCTGGGATTACAGGAATGTACTACAGTGCTTGGCTTCAGTTTATGTTCTTTATCTTTGTTTCTCTGACTCTTTATACATTGCTTGCTACAGTGAACTGCACAGTGAGTAAGTGAAGGGGGGGGAAAGAAACCAGTGTAGATTATTGTCACTTTCTTCTTCTATGACCTGCCTCTGGGTTTGTGTTGATTTGGTAAGCTGGATCTTAGAATTATTTTTCTTTGTTCAAAATTGGGGTTTCCCCCTTTTTACTTTCAGCATCTGAGTTGCAGTTACTGGGAATATTCCCTGTGATAGTTGTTTTTCGAATTACCTTCCGAAGCTTGGCTGGCTCACCAAGAAGCCCGGTGCTCCCAGCATTCATTTGTTCAGTGGCTCCCGGAAAGCATCTGACAAGCTGAATCATGAGAAACTGAGAGAGAGAGAGAGAGAGAGAGAGAGAGAGAGAGAGAGAGAGAGAGGAGGGGGGGAAACGACTGGGGCTTGAACTCAGAGCACTGCAAGGCAAGTACTCTACCACTTGAGCCACACCTCTACCCCCAATAACCCCTCATCTCCCCACACATCCTGTCACATTCTTAAAAAGTGAATTGTATACCACCAATAGAGAATGGAGACCATGATGCTTTTCTTTCATGTGACCACAAGAGGGCACTCTTGGCCCCATAAACTCAATTCACAACTCATTTTCTATACTACGACTGAGACATTGGGTTAGGTTAGATCATTTAAAGGATTATGTAAATATAAGTTACAGTGTGTATTCAACTAGGTTTGGATTTCCTTTCCTGTCTGAGCCCTTCCTGTAAGTTATACATGCAGGATAGGAATGAACAACTACAATTTATAGACTTATGGGCTGGTTCTATACATAGAATTTTGATTGTAACACAACCATATTCACTTACTTACATCTCATCTCTGGCTCCTTTCCTGTTAATGGCAGGTTGAGTCAGTGTGGTAGGGACTTAGGGGTCTGCAAAGCCAAACATATTTACAATCTGGTCTCTTATCCATAAAGGCCCCTGTTTTAAAGGAAATGAAACTGAAATGGCTTGCTGTTTTTATCATGCTAGGGTTTGAACTCGGGATTATTCACTTACCAGGCAAATGCAACTTGTTTCCTTAAAGATATTCACTGTTAATGAATTGGTTGGTTTGTTTGTTACCCTTGTGCGGGCCACTAGTGGCTCACACCTGTAATCCTAGGTACTTGGGGAGCTGAGATCTGAGGACTATAGTCCTCAAAGTTCATAAGACTCATATCTCCAAAAAACTGGAAGTGGAGCTGTGGCTCAAGAGGTAGAGTGCCCGCCTTGAGCAAAAAAAAGCTGAGGGATAGTGCTCAGGCTCCAGAATTCAAGTCCCAGTATGGGGATATATGCTAGTACACACATGCATGTGCACACACACACATCTTGTATATGTGTGTGTTTGAATTTTTAATTAAAAACACATTTGTATTCATATATGTCTGACATGGAAACGGAGGAGTATATTCTACATCCACAGAAGCAACTTGGCCTTCTGTATGATGAGGTTTGAACACAGCCTTTTAATCCTCCCTGGGTGCTGTTTCCTGTCGAACAGCCAGCTTTAGAGGCAGTGTGCTAAACTGACTAAACGTACTCTTCTTTAAAATAGATCAAAACTGCACTTTTGGGGAGCAATTTAGTCCTTCCTTTGTTTTTTCCCCCTAGCGAAATGGCCGTCCCTTGGAACTCAGGCCCCTGCTGTCGGTCCACTGTTGCTTCCACTTCCTCTTCCTGGTTTCACAGTGGAGGATAAAAGGAGAAGCAAGGAAACAGGATAACAGAACCCGCAGGATTGTTCCTTAATGAGGCCCAGGTTGACAGCCTCCCAGGCAGCTGCAGCTGCCATAGGAAACAGCGCAGGCCACGCGGCCCGGGGCAGGCCGCGCTGCAGCCTCCTCTAAATTTAGAAGTAACTCAGAACGGGGAACTTCCTGGAGTGGCAGCTTTGAGGTGGATGTGGGGATTACCTTGGACGTTGCCAGCTTTCCTCCCCGAGGCATTCATTGACAGCTTGACAGATAGCTCGATGAGGAGCGGCTAAGGGTCCCGAAGGAACACCTGCATCCTGACTGCAGCATCTGCTGCTAATAGAGAGGCAGGCTCCTCCCAGGAGCCCTGACAGACACCTGGGATTTTCTTTCAAGCTTGGATTCTTTCTGGACCGATCTCTTCCCTCCCTCCCTCCCTCCTCTCTTTCTCCCTTCCTTTCTTTTTTGGTGCTGGTCCTGAGACTTGAACTCTGGGCTTGGGAGCTGTCCCTGAGCTTTTGTGCTCAAGGCTAGCTCTACCACTCGAGCCATAGCTCCATTTACGGCTTATTTTTGGATACTTAATTGGAGATCAGAGTCTCAAGGGCTTTACTGCCCTGGCTGGCCTTGAACCATGAACCTCAGATCTCAGCCTCCTAGGTAAGATTACAGTGATGAGCCACCAGCACCCATCTTTGGGCCGCTTTCTTATATAGAGGTTTGTTTCTTCTAAGTAGAAGCTTTAAAGCTAGGTGGTAAAAGATAGGCCTTGGAATGAGCTTCCTGGGAACTAAGTTCATTTCAGTGTTAGCTTCATGGCTCTGAACAGGCTATGCTTAACCTCTGTGCTGCACCGTCCTCATTTGCAGTGGCCATCACTGCCATCTCCCTAGACTATGGTAAAGAATCCATGAGTGTAAGCGCTCAGGAAACACTTTGTATCCAAAGCCACTCATTTCTGGGGGAGCGTGAGAATTGTCGGGCTATAGCCAATGGCTGCTCTTTTGTGCTCTCCCACCTTCTCCACTTCCATCTGCTACCCGTGACTTATCTGATCATGAAGTTTGTAAGGTACACCTGGTGTATGGTTTCCTTTCCAGGTGGGAAAAAAAGAAACTCTACTGTCTTGACTGCTGAGGTCCCTGGGCCCCTCTTCAAAGCCCATGACTCATGGGGTGTTAGTGTATGTTTGTTATGGTGGTTGCTTCTGACTGAGACCCACCTCCTCAGGATACCAAGTCTTCCTTCCTGGCTATAGAATAGCTTTTCTTCTGAGCTAATGGACTAGGATTGTTGGAATGGATGGTGGACGTGCAAATCTCCTGTGGTTTGCTGATAACATTTTGGGATCTTCATTGAGATTTGTACCACAGATCTGTTCGGTGGCCGTGGCGTGCATCCTCCTCTCATCCCCCCAGTGTGGGAGGAAGCATTTTCACAGCTTGCCACGCTGCCTTAGAACGTCAGGGTCAAAGCTGATGGCTCGCACCTGTAATCCTAGCTACTCAGGAGGCTGAGATCTAAGGATCCTAGCTCAAAGCCAGTCTGGACAGGAAAGTCTGTGAGACTCCTATCTCCATTTAACCACTAACAGTCAGAATTGGAGCTGTGGCTCAAGTGATCGAGTGCCAGCCTTGAGCAAACATGCTAAGGGACAGCACTCAAGCCCCGAGTTCAAGTCCCAAGGCCAGTGCATCCTTCATGCCCTGTCGAAAACCCAGCTTCTGGCTCTTGGCCATTGGCTCCCCATTAGTTCTGGTTGAAATCTGGATATCCTTTCATCTTTTTTTTTCTTTTAAGCACTTTTTTACATACCAACCAAACAATGTCCAGAACAAAAAGACAGTTCCTTCCGTGGCTATTGTTCTGGAAGGACCCTTGTAGTGCAGAAAGGCTGGAGTGAGTTGTCCACTGCCGTCTGTGTGGTTTGTGTGAGGGTCTCATAAAGCCTCAGTCTCATGTTCTGATTTACTTTGAATACTGATCTGAATAGCACTATTCACATTGGGAGCCAGATAGTTTTTTGGTGTGTGGTTTGTCCTGTGTGTTGGTACTTAGCAGTGTTTCTACAAGTCAGTACAAGACATGAATACTTCATCTAAGCTGTGCCAGCTTCCTCCAGGAGGCAAATCTCAGTGGTTCGGAACTACTGGCCTAGGAGGTGTACATGTAACATCAGCTAGGAAATCGGTCGGTGAACATCAATAAAGTAGATAAATGCTGATGTGGACATTTTGAAAGAAAACTTTTTGAAAGCATTTATTGGGAGAATTCTCACACACATACCCTTTTTTGTAACAAGGGAAAAGGGAAGAAAAAAATTAATGTGTATTCTGAATGTCATCTACTCCTAAAATTACCTGCTATTGTTGTGCCATAAGTTGTAGATGATACAGTTTACCATGGAAACACAGAAAACTCCTTCAGTGATTATTCAACTTTTGGAGGAGGCTACTTGGAGATAAGCTCCTAACCCTGCTCATGCTACCAGCACGTGTTCTAGATGCTTTTTAAAAAATATTTTCATTGTGTTAGCAATCAAAGTGTGTGTGTGTGTGTGTGTGTGTGTGTGTGTGTGTGTGTGTTGGTCTTGGGGCTTGTACTCAGGCCACTGGCACTGACCCTGAGCTTTTGTGCTCAAGGCTAGCACTCTACCACTTGAGCCACCTCTCCACTATCATCTTTTTTCTTCTTCTTTTTGGTAGTGACTTGGAAGATAAGAGTCTCAGGGACTTTTGTTCCTGGGCTGACTTTGAGTGGTGATCCTCAAATCTCAGCCTCCTGTGTAGCTAGGATTACAGGTGTGAGCCAGTAGTGCCTGGATCTTCTACACCTAGGCAAGCGATCTGCCACTGAGCGATGTTCCTAGGCAAAGACAAAGAAACTTCATGCAAATTGTGAGTATCCTAGATCCGAGGTGTATTTCGCCAAGTCCCAACTATCTTCCCTGTTTCCCTCTCTTTCTCAGCTCTGCCACTGGGATTGGCATTTATTGCATTTTTGTGGTGAATGCCATGCTTGTGTATCTCCTATGGAATTCCAGTTGACCAAATGGAACAAATCAGGTGCCTTGCTTTAACTCAGTATTACGGCCATAGCACCAGAGCTCAGGGAACTGAAATTGCTTCTCTATTCATTTAAAAATTGGGTTATTCCTGCAATTGAACTGGGGAGAGCTGAGCATCAGTGGTTAACAGCAGGTCTGTGACATTAGTTAGAGACAATTAGGACCAGCCTTGGGCCTGGAAGAGTCAGGGCCTTTGATGAGTCCAATGGAAGCCAGGGAGCGCATGCGTCTCTCCTGCAGGAAGTCCATTCAGCAGCGCTTATTCAACAGGAAACACCTTGTGATTGCCAGGAGAGGCCAGAGCACCTTGATCTATTAGGAGAAATTGCCAGCCCTGCTAGATTTGCCTGGCCAGCGCGTGCTCTGCACTGCATCTGAGATAGAAAGATTATTTTGGTCAGGTGTTCCATGGAGATTGTCTGTGCCCAGATTCCGAAGACTGAAGACAATCGGGCCGCTGGGAGGGGCAACACAGAGCTGCCCTGCTTTATCTTCTTCCCACAAACAAATCTGGTCCATTGTTTCCAAGTCTGTCATCTCGCTGATACCACGAGCGCATGGTCTTTTGTTTGTTTGTCGATAAAACTTGGGGCCATGTGTGCCTCATAAACTTGTGTGTCTTGCTTTCCGTCACTCAGGACATGGCCTGCTTGTGTGGGTGGGCCTTGCTGGAATCAGACCGATCCAGTTTCCTAGGCTCCCTTTCCAGTGAGATTTGATTGTTGACACCCATCAAATTCAGTGTGTGGGGGGGGGAGGGGGGAAATGGGAGTCATTTTGTAGACTAAGAGCGTCCATTCGTATATTTAAAAATATCATTATAAGCCAACAGGATCCATTAAGTCCTACTTTTTTTTTTGCCAGCCCTGGGGCTTGAACTCAGGGCTTGAGCACCGTCCCTGGCTTCTTTTTGCACAAGGCCTAGCACTCTGCCACTTGAGCCACAGCATCACTTCTGGCCTTTTCTATATATGGGGTGCTGAGGAATGGAACCCAGGGCTTCATGTATGCCAGATGAGTACTTTACCAGTAGGCCATATTCTCGGCCCCCAGTTTTGGATTTTTATGCATTTTTAAAAGTTTGGGAGGATTGTTTTAGATTTTTAAATGTAAGGATTTTTATGGATTTTAAATTTTTTCTCTGTAGGGAATGAAGGCACTGAGAGCCTGTAAAATTGAGAAGAAATTATGTCTTCAAAATTCATTATTTCCCCCCTTCTCATAGATTTATTTGTTAGTATTTGTATTATTTTTTTTTTGTCCAGTCCTGGGGCTTGAACTCAGGGCCTGAGCACTGTCCCTGGCTTCTTTTTGCTCACTTGAGCCACAGCGCCACTTCTGGCCATTTTCTGTATATGTGGTGCTGGGGAATCTGAACCCAGGGCCTCATGTATAAGAGGCAGGCACTCTTGCCACTAGGCCATATCCCCAGCCCTATTTTTGAGTCACTTTCACTCTGTAGCTCAAGATCAGCCAGAATGATTGTGATTCTCCTACCTCAGCCTCCTGATTGCTGTGATTACACATATGTTCCCCTATTCCTGACTTGTAGAATGTATTTAGTGCTTTTTAGTTTTAGTAATAATTTCACTCTAGAAGACCTTTGCTTTTTGCTTTTTAGTTTTGTTGGAGGAGTGGCTGTTTATTCTGAGCTTATACACAAGAGTTTATATGGACTTGTTGTAATCACATAATAGTAATGTGACTGAAAAGCAAAGCAAAGCAAAGCAAAGCAAAATAAACCAAGAGCCTAACAATTGAATCCCACGGATTTGTTGTTGTCATTGTTGTTTTTGAGACAGGATTTTGCTATGTGTTTAGGCTGGCTGGAATTTTCTGCCTCAGCCTCCTGAATGCTGAATGCCTGGATTATAGGTATGAGCCACCATGCCCATCGGAATGTCTTTCTTAGAAATCTTGCTTCTCCTAACCAGTCATCCCCCAGGTTTTTTTTTTTTTTTTAACAAAAACCTGTTTCTTGGGAAATACTATAATTGGAGACTCTGTTTAACACACATTGTGTATGAATTTTCTTTAAATTTAAGTCCCAGATGGCCTGGAATGAAACCAAAGTGAAGGTGTCTAGTCCAAGTGAATGAAAAGCAAGCCCCACTGTAAACCTGCATGGATACACTGTGCTGCTCTGACTCTCACTGATACTTATCCCTGAAATGGTGTGTGGGCTAGAGGAGGTACTAAGGTTTTCAGCCACAAGAGGGAAAAATAACTTGAGAAACACATTATTAGGGCGAGGAAGTCATTCAAAGGGAAGGGATGATGTCATCTGCGGGCCAGGCTGAACCCTGTTTGTAGGTCCTGTCCTGCGGGAGCTTCGGTGCTGCTCTGGGCTTCCTCCTTCTGTCAGGCTGCCAGCCTCCTATTCATCCTTTATCATTCTAGTCCTCCTTTGCCTCCCGTGGGGGCCATGGGTGCCGTCTGCCGGCCAGCGCCAGCGCGCCTGGCCCTGCCCCCTCATGCCTCTCTTGAGTGCTGTCTGCTCCAAAGCAGTGTGCTCTGTTAGTGTGTCGTCCCTCGTGAGTGGGGGGAAGGATGCCCAAGATTTAAAAAAAAAAGAATTCCTTCTGTGTCTGCTGTTAGAGCAAAGTCTGCTAGTAAGAGAAGGTGGATTAGAACCTTGAAGAACTCCATGGATGTGTGTATGGGTTGGGGGCCGGGGGTGGTTCAGAAACACTCAGCAGTGTTTTCATAGAAGCCTCTAGAGGAATTCCTGGCCTTCCACTTTGAATTGTGATCCTCAGATCTCAGCCTCTTGATTAGCTACGATTACAGGCGCGAGCCATCAGCTCACATTAGTAAAATGTAATTTTCAATGCTGCATAATGTATACCTTTTATACTTGGCTTAAATCTTTTTGGGGTAGATGGATTGATGAGAATGAGCAATGGAGGGGGTGAATCTGACGAACCTCATCTGCAGTATTTTCTTCACTTTTTGTTTTCTTTCTTAGCACATAATAATTGTGCATATTAGGAGTACTGTTTGGTGTCTTGCTGCTTACATAGATTGAATAATAATGAAATAGAGGTGATTAGCAAATCCATCACTACAGACATTGATCATTTCCTCTCTTCTGTTTTGAAATGTGCCTTGTTCTATAGGATTACTACGTGGGCTGTTTACATTCTGGTTTCTTCCTACCCAGGGCTGGTTTTCATGACTGGGTGGGTGTTACATTTTTTTCCATGTGGGTCATCTGCTGTGCTAGCAGCATTTATCAACTGTTCCTTTCCTTCCCCTCTCATCGGCAGTGTGCATCTGCTGTTCGTCAGGCTTCCTTGTCGGGGTGGGGCTGTTTCTGGCTGACTCTCCTGTCAACCCTGCCCTGCACTGTATTCTAGAGACTGTAGCTTTATCTATGATGGAAAGCACTCCTATCTTTGTTTTCTTTCTTTAGACTGTCTTCATTGTTATTGGCCATTTGCTGTTTTATTTGAAAAAAAATGAAACAACTTAGTTCCAAGAACGGCTGCTGGTGTGGCCTCTATGAATATAGATTCTCTTATTAAGTTAAGACTTCATATTGTGCCTTAATGGATGGCCTATTTGCATAAATTGCTAATCCTTGGGAAAATGTATATTCATAAACCTTGGTAATAGGGTTTGAAATACATTCATAGATCAAGCTTAGTAATTACAGATGTTATGT
The DNA here is from genome assembly GCF_023159225.1 of Perognathus longimembris pacificus. Lineage (NCBI taxonomy): Eukaryota > Metazoa > Chordata > Mammalia > Rodentia > Heteromyidae > Perognathus > Perognathus longimembris. The sequence continues at coordinate 8,765,049 of NC_063165.1, forward strand.
CTTCTGTATCCTGCCTAAGTTTACTGTGTTTGATCATTTGTAGATTTTCTTTTCATGTGCCGAATGCCCATTCATCCATCTTTAATCATCTGTATCCTTTCATGCATATAACATTTGGCTGAGGCTTTAACATTTTTTTTAAAAGAAAAATCGAAACAAGAAATTTATTAAGTTGACTTTAATCTAACATTTATATAGAAAAGGTCCATTTACTTTGTTTGTTTTATGGTCTTATTGGCTTCTCTTTCTCCTGGCTCATTTTTCCTCCCTTTCCTTGCCCGCTTCTGGGTTGCATTTTTTACACTAACATTTTTTATGCGCCTACATGTCATAATATGCTTGTGACATTCCCATGCTGGTTAATGTCCCCTGTCACACTCAACCCCTCCATCACCCTATCATCCCCTTTCCTCCTTTTGGAAACAACTGCAGCAGGGCTTCTTTGGGGGGCTCTATTTTCATACATTTATATAAAGTACACATATTATATTCACCCTCATTCACTGTTTCCATCCCCCTCCCTGCACTGAAACCTACCCCTTGCCAGAAGATGTTTTACTTTCTTGACTTTTTTCAGTACGTATTTATTTGTACAAAGGGGTTTCAAAATGGTATTTCATATGTGCATATATTAAATTTTAGTCTGAGTAGCCCCCTTTATTATTCATTCTTTCCCCATCTCCTCTATTATTTAACAGTTTTGCATTGCACTTTAAATTTTACTTTCTACTTATACAATCTATTCTTATTCTTTTGGTAGTTGCTCTTAAAATTTGAGCCATATTCTTACCCTAATAGAAGCTATAGTTAGTCTTCCTCCCTCTTAAATCATAAAGTTATCATACAGCACTTTAAGTATACTTGTCCTCAATCCTGTTTTGAATGCGTCTTAGAGTGTTGTGGGTTTTTTTTTTTAATCCTCCTACCATGCCTTTTTGGGGGTGGGAGATAGAAGATTGTTTTATTTTATTTTGAAGATTATCTTTTGGTTGTACAAAGGGGTTTCAATTCAACATGTCATTTTGTGAGCGCAGTGCTTCTTGAGTCATGTCATGCTTTCCGTCATTCTCCTCCCTTTTATCCCATCTCCACCCTTTCAAGTTATTGTAAGTCCCATCCATGTTTAGATCAACTCTTCATCATCTTAGCTTGTATACTAGATTTTTAAAGGATTATATAACTATTTTTTCCTCTAAATTACATCTTTTAGAGTTTTTTTTTTAAGTAAGGTTCTATTTGTGGTAAATGTTCTCATTCTTTGTTTCTCAGAAGTCCTTATTATAGTCTCTTTCTTGAAGAGCATCTTATTACTTATCTAGGGGTCCTGAGGATCAACCCTAGGGCCTTGTGTGTACTAGGCAAGCATTGGGGTAGAAGTGTAATTCTTTGTACATAGTTTCAGCTTTAGAAGGTCTGTTTGCCAGAGTTAGGTGTAGTAAGTTTATTGCCTTATTATACATGACCAAGTGCAATAAAAAAATAACAACAACAAATTGCAAAAACTTCAAAACCAAAAACTGTAATTCCTGTGTGGGTTACACATTTCACTTGAGGCAAAGAAGCTTGAGCCGGTTCTGTGTTCCAGGTCATCAGCCGTACTTCTTTCTGACCCATTCAGCTCCCTGGCCGGGGCTCTGTCCTCCTGCAAGACAGCCTTCGTCTCCTGTGTTTTCCCATGATAGGGAAAGAGAGAGCACTTCAATCTCTTTGTGTGTGTGTGTGTGTGTGTGTGTGTGTGTGTGTGTGTGTGTGTGTGCACACTTGTACTGGAGCTTGAATTCGGGGCCTGGGTGCTGCTGTTTAGCTTATTTTTGCGCAAGGCTAGCACTTTCTCTACCACTTGAGCCACAGTTCCACTTCCTGCCTTTTAATTGTAGAAAAGACTCTCACACAGTTTCATGCTCGGGATGGCTTCGAACCTCAGTCTTCAGATCTGAGCCTCCTTAGTTGCTAGAGTGGTAGGCATGAGCCATTGGCCCCCTGGCTTAGCCGCCTCCTCCTCCTCCTCCTCCTCCTCCTCCTCCTCCTCCTCCTCCTCCTCCTCCTCCTCCTCCTCCTCCTCCTCCTCCTCCTCCTCCTCCTCCTCCTCCTCTCATATGTAAGGCCATGGGTACATTTCTTGTACAATTTGTTACCTCCCCCTCATTTCCCCCCCATCTAGTCTCTTCTTCTTCTAAGGGCAGTAACCCCACATCCTCAGAATATCCTCCTCAAGATTTAATCTGCCCTTCACCTCCCCAGAATTCTACCTCCAAATACCTTTAACCCGGCATTGGTAGTCAAGGCTTCATCTGAAGAAGTGTGTGTGGTGGTGAGAATGGGTGGTGGAAAGGTATAAATATTTTACAACAATGGTTGTGTATTATTGAATATGTATTATACATTATGAGATGTAATTGAAATAAAATAGTAGTAGGAACTAAAATGATCCTCCTTCCCTCCCTCCCTCCCTCCCTCCTTCCCTCCCTCCCTCCCTCCCTCCCTCCCTCCCTCCCTCCCTCCCTCCCTCCCTCCCTCCCTCCCTCCCTCCCTCCCTCCTGCCCTGCTTTCCTTCCTTCTGTGGTCCTGGGGCTAGTGCTCTACCAGTTGAGCCAAAGCACTACTTCCAGCTTTTTCTGAGTAGTTTTTTGGAGATAAGAATCTCACGGATTTTCTTGCCTAGGCTGGCATTGAACCCCGATCCTCAGATTTCAGCCTCCTGAGTAGCTAGGATTACAGGTATGAGCCACCAGTGCTCCGCTTAAAGTGATCATTTCTTGAGTCCAGAATGTGCCGGTCTAACAATAGAACCCAGCAGGCCTAACAATAGGCGCCACTTCCTGAGCTGGGCTCCCTGGCTCTCACTCCAGGGTGGCTTCCAGCAAGGGCTCTTCACGTAGCCCCTCATTTTCCTGTGATTTCCTCTGGCAGGGCACAGCCTGTGCAGTGATCAGGGCAGCAGCGCCGAGACGGCTCCAGAAGACACCGACGGGCCGGACATGGAATCCTCCGATGAGACGGATCACAGCAGCAAGGTGAGAGATTTTCATTTGCACATTCCATGTCGTGCACCTCGGGGGAATCCAGCCACCCACCACCTCTGCAGCTGCACGGCTTGGATGGCCCCTCGCTCCCCAGAATGAAGGGTTCGTGCTTCTGACACGTTGCTAAATGGCTGGATCTGAAATCCCAGTGACAGCCTTGGTAATGCATCCGTATGTGAGAGTAAAGGATAGAAATCACTTGTAATGAATGAATGGAGGGCCTTTTCCTCTCGTTGCAGCCACTGTTGGAGCTTCCACTTAATGACACCAATTCATCTCACTTCCTTCTTATGTCTTCATTTGTGTAGGAACGATACTGAGTCCAAAATGTGTGTGATTGAGTCAGCTGTATTTTCTTGCTACTTGGGGTTTCTGTAATGAGCTGCTGTGGACTGACCTGTGTTTTCTTATGATTAAAGGCATATTTCTTTTTTCTTTTTATGAATCCAAATAGTTCTTCAGTTGAGCATAGGGAGAAAAAGGTTTTCTTCTGATACTTTGGTGCGAAACACTCATGATATTAGCTGTAATTTAGCCGTTTCAGTTCTGCTTCGTGAGTTCGTGAGTTCTGTGCATGAGAAACTCTCTGCATTACCATCTCCAAAACACAGTGCACTTGAAAAACCTGTTACCTGCCAGGCACCCGTGGCTCACAGCTGTAATCCTAGCTACTCAAGAGGCTGAGGTCTGAGGATTGTGGTATGAAGCCAGCCTGGACAGGAAAATCTTATTAAGATTTTTATATCTAATCAGCAAGAAGCCAAAAGTGGAGCTGTGGCTTAAGTGGTACAGAGTGCCAGCCTCAAATGAAAAAGTAAGGGATAGCACCGAGGTCCTGAGTTCTAGCTCCATTACTGGTACACATACCCACCAAAACCTGTGCCTATTTCTTTTCAAAGACTTCCTTCCTGAAACTCAGTTGTGTGTGATTGTTTCCATAGTTATCAATCTTTTTGAGTCATATTGGCAGTTATGTCAATCCATTTATCTCTCATTCTTCTGATTGACACTTACCAGTCACGTAACCTGAAAAGAAATGCATAAATTTAAATTACAGCTTTTGTCTTCAGGGCCAGTCTTGCTTTTGCCCAGTGATTTGAACATCATCAACTCAAATATTATAACTATGGAAAACACCTGGATAATGGAAATGCTATCCAAATGTGAACTATTTCTGGGTTGGGGACAGTGGTTCACACCTGTATTCATAGCAGTATGGGAGGTGGAGGTAGGATGATCAGAGTCTGAAGGTCAAGACACTGAGAAATAACGCAAGTCAAAAGGACTGGGAGGGCTGGGGATATGGCCTAGTGGCAAGAGTGCTTGTCTCATATACAAGAGGCCCTGGGTTCAATTCCCCAGTACCACATATATAGAAAATGGCCAGAAGTGGCGCTGTGGCTCAAGTGGCAGAGTGCTAGCCTTGAGCAAAAAGAAGCCAGGGACAGTGCTCAGGCCCTGAGTCTAAGCCCCAGGACTGGCCAAGAAAAAAAAAAAAAGGACTGGGAGTATGTCAAGTTGTAGAGTGCTTGCCAATTACACTTGGAGCCCTGAATTCAAACCTTTATACCACATAAAAATATGAATTAATTCTACATTATCTCCTGTTTTGTCTTACTCTGTATTCATATTCTTCTCTAAGACCCACCCTTCCTTCCTTCTTTCCTTCCTCTCATCCCTCCCTCCTTTCTTCCTTCCCTCCCTTCCTCCTTTCCTCTCCCTCCTTCCCCCCTTCCTGAGATAGGATGACAGGGTTTCACTGTGTAACCCAAGCTGGCCTCAAACTTCTTCTTGTCTTTGTTTCCTGATTGCTGAGATTATAAGTGTGCACCACGATGCCTGGTCTTTTGGTTTGTCTTCAGCACTTTATTATAGTGTCGGGGTTTTTAGACCCCCCGCCCCCCCCCCCCCGCCATGCTCCCCTGACCTGCAGGAGAGATGGGGAAGGCATGCCCCGACCGGGGGAGCCAAGAAAGGAAAAGGTCTACAGACCACCCGCACCCAGCCCTCCCTCCCCGAGGACAATCAGACACATCTGGGAGTCAAGTCGGTGCAAGATCTCATTTATTGAGGGGAACACATGTAACTAATATAAGGCACAAGAGCCAATCAGATCAAAGATCGGCAGGAAGGGGAGGGGTGTTACGTGCACCTATCTAGGGACTGTAAGGGGGGGGGGGCATGAGCTGTCCTTAAGGGCGGAAGAGTCGGGGACCAATCCTAGAGGCGGCCAGATTAGCCACACGTGGCTCCAGGACTGAGAAACAGGTGGGGCCCACATTATAGGATAGAATATTCTGGCAGCAGGGGAGTCTGAGCGTTTGAACTCAGAGTCTCATGTTTGCTCGCCTTGCTTGCTCTGCTGGCACTCTACCATTCAAGCTATGTCTCTAGCCTGGTTTTTTTGGCTGGTTATTTTAGAGATGAAGTCTCTTAGACTTCACTGCCTGGGTTGGCTTCAATGCTTTGGAGTAGCTAGGATTACAGGTGTGAGCTACTGGTTCCTGGCTAGGATTATCATTCTTGGAATCTTTTTTTTTTCTTCTTTTTGTCAGTTGTGAGGCTTGAACTCTGGGCTTAGGTACTGTCCCTGAGCTGTTCAGCTAAGGCTAGCACTCTACCATTTGAGCCACAGTGCTACTTCTGGTTTTCTGGTGATTAATTGGAGATAAGAGTCTCCTGGACTTTCCTGCCCAGGGCTGGCTTTGATCTGTTCCAAGCCCAGGACTGGCAAAAACAAAACAAAAACAAAACACCAAAAAACTTTTTGGCAGGAGTGTTAAGATCTGGTGTCAAGTGCAGACTTACCATGAAAGAAGGAATTAATTAATTTATTTTTATTTATATATATATTTTTTGGCCAGTCCTGGGACCTGGACTCAGGGCCTGAGCACTGTCCCTGGCTTCTTTTTGCTCAAGGCTAACACTCTGCCACTTGAGCTACAGCGCCCCTTCTGGCCATTTTCTGTATATGTGGGTGCTGGGGAATTGAACCCAGAGCCTCATGTATACGAGGCAAGCACTCTTGCCACTAGGCCATATCCCCAGCCCTGGAATTAATTTATTAGTAGCTCTAGAAGCCAATTAGATACACAGCCATGAACCACTTACATATTTTCTCAGTGCTGTGTCTTGTGGGTATCTCTTGATTAAGGTTAATTTTTTAAAAATTAAATCTCCTGTATCAGTATGCTGAAGTGTGGAAGAATGCTTTAGCCTTGTTTGAATGTACCCATTCACTGGTCGTAGAAAAGTATCTAGTGAATAAACAGATGCTAGTAGTCCATGTCTCCCCAACCCTGTCTGAGTGGGGTAATGCTGTTGATCTTGTGGCTGTTTTATGTTTTGGCCATTCATTCTTCATGGAGCACAGATTGTGTGTTGACATTCTGTATTCTGTTTTAAATGGAAGTTTTTGGTAGTTATTCAGGAGACTGAGACCTGAGGATCACAGTTTAAAGCCATCCCTGGCGGACAAATCGGAGAGATTCTTATTTCCAATTAACTAAGTGGGAAAACACCAGCCTTGAGCAAAAAAGCCTGGGAAGACCTTGATGTCTTGAGTTCAGCCCTAGTAATAAATAAAACTTAAAAGGTAGTTTTGTAACATTGTGGCTGTTTTGGGGGGTGATGAGGGGAGGAGGACAAACATGAGTCTTAAACTCAGGGCCAGGGTGCCCTTCCTTAGCTTTTCTGCTTAAAGCTAACACACTACCACACAGAGCACGCTTGTAGCTTTTTGTGGATTAATTGGAGATAAGAGTTTCATGGACTTTTTTGTTGCCTGAACTGGCTTCAAACCATGACCTTCAGATCTCAGCCTCCAGAGTAGTTTAGGATTACAGGTGCCTGAGGGCTCCTGTGTTCTTTAGGGTGGAGTAAGTGGATGATTATGTACTTTAGCTCAGTGGTGGTGATACCAGAATGTCACAGCCCCGAGGAGGAGAGACGGTCATGAGGCAGGACAGTCTGGGGACTACCTCCTTCCTCTAGTGATCATGGGTGACAACCTCTAAAAGCCTTGCTTTCCTCCCCTGCTTCCCCCCTCCCCCGCCCCCCATGCCAGCTAATTGAAAACTGATTTGTACAACACGATGCTAGTGGATTCGGGGCTGTGGAATTCTGTGCCATGCATTCTGGGCTCTGGGCAGCTATGATTTTGCTTTCTGCTTAGCAACTCTATTAGAATCCTTTTTAGAATATTTCCACTCAGAACGACCTTTTAAGTTTTTTCTTTTTTAATCCAAATAATAGGTGTTTCCCCTCCCCCCCCCCCGTTGTCTCAGAGATGTCAGCTTTTAAAGGAACCGCACTTTAGTGGGAAGTGTGAACCTGAACGTTCTTAAAGAACACCTTTTGTGCCGCGGTGCCTGCACCTCGCTTCTCACTCCTCACCCACGGGAGGAGGGAGAGCTGCCAAGTTGTCCGAGCTGGGCAGGGGGCGGGTCCACGATTACAGTGCAGGATGCTGGCCAATCAGCTAGCACTAGCTGCAGGGCAGAGCGCCTCCAATGTATCCTGCATCCCAGGAGGCGATCGCTCGCTGCTTTGTTTTCCTGCCTGAGTTGGCTGGGGGCTTCCTGGAACTTTTGTTGTGTAGCCAGGTGAAGTCAAAAGCCTGCTTTCTTGTCCATGGTTTTACCTCCCAGAGGGCAAGACGGGAAGCAGGTGCTGCTATAGGGACTGCAGTCAATCCTTGTCCTGGTCCATTGACATGTGGCTGCAGACATAGCAGGAGAGCGGGCATGGGGTGTCCTGCGGAGAGGATGCCCTCCGCCCAGCTGGAAGGAGTTTGGTGTTCCTGGAGCATTTTGAGAAACTTCTCTTTCTGTGCGGAGCTCAGAAGGTGGTGGAAGTAATTGTCAGGAGAATATATTCCTGATGATGTCTGCACTGTGGAAAATAAAGCGCAAGCCCAGGATGGAAAATGGGGACAGGTCTGGTGACTCAGTCTACCGTACTTTGCATCTGGTGAGCATGTCTGCCCTATGGGGTCCCTCCAGCCCTGTGGAGGTGGTGGGTGGAGTGGAATTGTTTCTGAGCTCAAGGAAAGGTGATTATCCTCACTCCCTTTCCCTACTCTGTGTGTGTGTGTGTGTGTGTGTGTGTGTGTGTGTGTGTGTGTCTGTGTCTATGTTGGTACTGGGACTGAATCTCTGGGACTGGGCACTGCCCCTTAGCTTTTTCTCTCAGGACTAGCCTTCTACTACTTGAGTCAGCTCCACCTTCAGCTCTCTTTTGCTGGTTAAAGGGAGATGAGGATCTCATGGACTTTTCTGCTTGGGCTGGCTTCTTAACTGTGATCATCAGATCTCAGCTTCCCGAATAGCTAGGATTACAGGTGTGAGCCACTGGCACCCAACATATTTGCTCTTAAGAGGCTTTGCTGATCGCAGAATATATATTGTGGCACTTTCTTTTCTTTTTTTTTTGGTCTTTTCATTCGTATGTGTGTGTGTGCGCGCGTGCAAACGTGTGTAGTGGTGGCAGTCATTGGTGTGCAGTTGATTTGGCTTAGAATTGCCCTTTATTCTTCGGTATTTAAATGGCAAAAACAAGTAGCTTTCCCCCCCAAAAATAATTGTCATTGCAACCCCCCCCTCCACCGAAGTTTCAGGGGTGTGTCTTGCTAGTAGCCTATCCCCACCCTCAAAGCCTGAAGTGCTTTCTGCTTTATTTCTGCAGACTTGCCTAGAAGGTAGCTATAAAAGGCTGGCTCAGGGATGTGTTAACAGTTTAATGTTAGCTGACCTAGTTCTGTAAGTCAGTGCCTATAAGTAAATATGAACTCTAAAAAGAAAATGTCATGGGCTGATGCCATGAAATAGTTTAACAAAATCAAATCAAGCTTTGTAACGGTTTTGTGCTGATACACAGAATATGTGTCAGTTATTATAGTTGATGCAGTCAGTGAAATTTAATCTTGGACAGTGAATGAGCCTTGATTTACCCCCATAAGTCTGTCCATCCTGGATCTTTTTCTTCTTTGAAGTTTGTTGAGATAAAAAAAAAACAAGTGACAATAATAATCATGAAAGAGCTACTCCTGTATGTGCTAGGGTCTGAATGTATGGGGCATGCATCGCTTTGATATTTGTCTCCCCTGAAAAAGCCTACATGAAAGCATAGGATTTGAGGCCACTCTGGGTGCTTTTAAATCTGTGGGATGTGTTAAATCGGTCAGAGAACCGTTTTGGAACGGGGTTCATCTGAAGGCAGGCATTGCCTTGGGTGGTTGCATAACAGGAAAGGCTTTAACAGCTGGGTGGCTTGTGTTGATAATGTGTCCTTAAAAGTCTGCCCCCTTTCCGTTTTGGTACTTTCTTTTCATCTCCCCCAGGAGGAAAAGGATATTATAGAACCCCCTCCTTCACACTGGCGGGGGGTCAGGTGGCCCATTTCCTCTCCATTGACCTGTCTTCTCTGAATGTTGGAAAAATTCTCATCCTGATGGGGCTCTGCTCACCCTTTCAGGATTTCCAGCTCTTAAGTGTCTGGGAGTGCACTTCGGTCTCCAGGGTGACTGATTGCAGTCCTTTACTGGAGAGAGACTTGTGCTTTTTGCACCGAACAATCCGAGCTATCTTCTTCTTGCCTCACAGTTTGGGGGAGAGAGGGTGTCTTTCCACTTGCTTTTAGGGAGCACCTCCAACCCAAGCACCCTGGTTGGGCACTTGTGGCTGCAGCACTTGGGTGGATTTTGACCTGAATGAAAACTTGAGCTGAGGTGGTGTTGTGGGCAGGCTGGGGGACAGGAGATTTGAAAGCCAAATCATGTTATAGAACATCTCTAAGTCGAGCCTTGCCAGGGGAGCCCTGCCTTTGTCATTTCACCAGCAAGAGATTTGGGGGGTTGATATTTTACAGAAGAGAAATTCTCAAATTGATCACAATCTTTTTAGTTAATTCTCCCCTGCCACCCCCTCCACCAAACAGAAGTAGGGAGGTTAGAACTGGCCAGCACTGTATTGGCCACATGGTGAATGGTAAGGGCTGGCATCTTGTCTTCATGGTAGAGGAAGGTGAAATCCCCGCTCCCTGGTGATGGGGGTGCTTGGATCCCTGGAGATAGGGGCAGGCACTTGGCTGATAGGTTACAAAATCTGTCAGTCCAGGGACTGGACGGGGAAATTTCCTGTTACCCTTCCCCCTGACCTGACCCTATATAGGCCCTGACCAGCTCAGGCTCCATGACACCATGCCTTATGTCTTCATGTTCAAGTCCTGTGTCCTGTTTCCTGGCTCTTCTCCAGTCACCATGATGTCCCAAGTCAGCTCTCCATTGGAGCTGAATTGGTTTTTGGTATTGTTTTTGTTCGTTTTTTCCTCTCTGGCCTGTTTCCTAAGTGTATTTGCGGGCTGCAGTCCTTTGTAACAATTGGCTGCCTGTAGACCGCTAGTGCTCCAATAAAGACTCCCAAGATTTGACCTCTCAAAATGTAGCTTCTCTTTTTTTTTTTTATCACTTTACAACAATATTCTTTATAACTTGTAAATTCTGTGGTACCTTGTCCCCTCCCCTCCTCCTCCCCCCCTCGCTCCCTCTGGGAGCCTCCAGCTAAGACTTCCTCTCCCAGGCTTAGGAGTGTGATACCAGGAAGGACCCTAGGAATCCTTAAGTGTCCCCTGGAATGGGAAGGTGCAGTTGTTCCCCCGATCTGTGCTTTATACTTTGTAAGGCCCCCAGCAGTTGCCTACAATGATGGCTACTTCCAAACCCCACTTATACCATTTTCCCCTGTGCATACCTATCTGTGGTCAAGCTTAAGCTATAAATTAGGAATGATAAAGAGATTAACATCAACTAGTGATAAACTAGAGCAATGTAATACTGAAAGCATATAAGAAAATGTAAGAAGCTGAACCATCATGATAATATCCTATCATAAAAGTTTTTTTTCTTTCTTTCTTTCTCCTATTTGTCAGTTGTAGGGCTTGGACTCAGGGCCTGGAGCCCTGTCCCTGAGCTTTTTTGCTCAAGGATAGCACTCCACCACTTTGAGCCTCAGCTCCACTTCTGGTTTTTTGGTCATTAGGTGGAGGTAAGAGTCTCACTGACATTTCCTCCCAGCCGTCTTTGAACTGTGACCCTCAGATCTCAGCCTTTTGAACAGTTAGGATTACAGGCATGAGCCACCAATGCCCTGGCCATAACTATTTTTGAATATGGCCTCTTGGAAAAAGCCAAGACAAATGTGAACACTTTTCAGGTATCAAATAACTGAAACCTTGTCTAGTGACTCCACAGATCATGGGGGCTGGCTGTATTTCTTGGTAGGAGGTACAATTTGGTTAAAGGCTTAGCAGGAGAAAGGTGAATGAGCAGATTGCTCAAGGTGCAGTGTGGTGGCAGACAGTGGGCTGTCACTCCAGAGTGGTCCACATCCTACCAGCCTCCCTGCCCCCCTTCCTCCAGGCCACTTAGGCATACTTTAGAGATGGTACCCTCCACACAGGCCAAGAGGGCTGCCTTCATCATATCCTTGAAGTGTTTATGCCATCAAAGAGCCAACAAGAACCCAGGGACTCCACCTGTACTGAGTTGTGGCCCCGCTTGGCCTCCTGTTCAGGCTGGTGGAATGGGAAGTGCAAAGGGAAGTGTCTTTTTAGTGTTTGATATGTCAAAGAGCTCACCTCTATGATGTGTGCATTTGGAAAAGTGGAGGGACATGCTTAGTACAATACTAAAGGACTTGGTTCTAGGGAGAGGGAGCATTTATCGGAGTCCTAAGAGGGCAGGAAGTATATTCTGCTGCTAGTGCAACTGCAGTGATGGTGTATTTTTTTTGTCACAGGCAGTAGTACTTGCACTGTGGTTGTGTGTGAAGGATAGGCAACTATCATTACAGATGAGCACTTCAAAAAGCATTGTTCCGGAGGCTGTAGCTCACATCTATAACTCCAGTGACTTGGGAGGTAGACACAGGAGGATCAGGGTTTGAGGCTAGCCATGGGGAATAAAAACAGACACTGTCAAAAAATAATGTAAAAGTTAAAAAGGCCTAGGAGTTTAGCTCAAGTGCTAGAGGCCTCATTTAGCACAAGCACTAGGTCAAGCTCAGCTTGCACTACCACCCCAGCAGAAAAGAAAAACAAAAGCATTGCGGAAACAAAGGTGCCAGTTTCACCTTGGCTGGGATGAGAAGTGGGGGCAGGGCAGTTACCATTATCCATATTCATGGAGTTTTCCTCTTCCTGAGCATATGTGCAGCCATAACTGTGTTACAGTAAGTTGTCTGTTGTATCAACCATTGAAAACAGGCTTGACTTCCTAGTTATTTATGTATTGGTGGATGTGTATGTGTCAGCACTGAGGCTTGAAATCAGGACCTGGGTACTGTCACTTCGTTTTTTGGTTTTTTTCAAGGCTGGTGCTCTACCATTTGAGCCACACAGCTCCACTTCCAGCCTACAGCTCTACGTCTGGCTATTGGCTGGTTAGTTGGTGATCAGAGGACTTTCCTGTCTAGGTTGACTTAGAACCATGATCCTCAAATCTCAGCCTCCTGAATAGCTAGGATTACAGGTGTGAGCCACTAACACCTGGATTCCTTTGTAATTTTTATGACAAAGCCCTATGAATGTATGCTGAAGATAACACAAATTTAGCAAAATCCTATCTGAACTAAATAAAAGCATACAGGTCATTTCTAGAAAAAAGAATCCTTGATAATAAAAACAGCCTACTCTTTTAAAAACAGCCTTATTGAGATGAAATTCAGGTACCATATGGTTGGGGCCATTGGAGTGGTTTTTTCCCACCATCACCTAAAGGATGAGTTTTTTTTGGGGGGGGGGTGGCTGGTGTCTGAAACACACCTGCATAGAGAATGGGAACTAGAGCTTCTGGCAGGTGACTGACACTTTCTGGCTGGGTTTTTGGTAGCAACAACTAAGCCAGAGCCATGGTAAGAGAATTGGAACAATGGCTCTGTGATTTGGGTCCTGGCTCTGTTCTTTCCTATTAGTGCATCCTTGCTAAGTTCCAATTTCCCTGACCTGTGCAGTCTTCATGCTCTTTTGCATATGCAAATAAGAAAAAGATTCCTTAAGGTTAGTTGTCTTCTGTGGTTAAAAATAACTCTATTGAGTAATGTCCTTTTATCCTTCCTGCCCTTCACACATGGCAGGATTAACTCTCAGCACTATATACCTGCTATTGTTTAGGGGAGGGTTCTCATGTCCTTCCTGGATGACAATGAAATACTTTTCTTTTTAATTACTATTGTTTTTCTGTGCAGTACTGAAGTTTTAAACTCAAGGTCTCTCCCTAGAGTCACACCTCTAGTTCTTTTTGCTATGATTATTTTTAGGATAAGAGCTCAGTGGAGGGGCCTGTCATTCCTATGCCTGTTGCCTTCTGCCTTGGACATGACAGGCGTACACCAGCATGGTCCCTTTCTGTTGAGATGGGGTCTTGAAAACTTTTTGGCTGGCCTATCCTCAAACCTCTGTCCTCTTGATCTCAGCCTCCTGAGTAGTAGCCAGGATTACAGGGGTGAGCCACCCCATCTTAAGAAGTAATTCTTTATATACCAGAAGTGTAGCCTTTGTGCCTAACATGGAATTAGACAATAGAAGAGCAGTCCAAGAATATAGCCACCATCCTTAAGCAGTTCTCCAGGAAACATTTTGAGGAAGTACATATGGACATAGGCTAGACTTATGCCCCAGAATAGCTCTGGAACAATTTCATAGGGAGCCATAAAAATGCGAGTTCTGCCATATCCCTCTGCAGAGATTTTTGTTTAAATGCTGTCTTGTGCCCTGGGCATGGGAGGTTTAAAATGCCCCCAGATGATTCTAGTACACTCTAAGGGGGAGAGCCACTCCTTTCACTGGCTCTTCAGCAGCCTGTGCTTTACAGACAGGCTGTGATTTTTAGAATCCTAAACCACTTAGATGGCAAATGTTTGCATAAAGTTTACAGTCTTCATCTGAATCATCTCTGTCTCTCTTTAGAAAAAAAAATGTCAGTATGGGATAAGAGCTCTACCCCTTGAGCCATACTTCCAGCTTTATTTTGCTTTTAGGTTATTTTTTTTTTCTGCCCATAGCGAGCCTGAAGGTGATTCTCCTAATCTATTCTTCTTCTCACATTACTGGGATTTTATGCAGACCAGCTTATTTGCTGAGGTGGGGTTCTCTATTTCTTTTTATCCTTGCTACCCCAAAAGTATAATCCTTCCTATCTTTGCCTTCCAAGTAGCTAAGGTTACAGGTGTAAATGACCACACCCCACCTGGATCCCTTCTCTCGATTTCTGTCTGTCTGTCTGTCTGTCTATTTGTCTGTCTGTCTCTGGCCTGTTTGAAGCCAATTTCATGCTCTTCTCAGAGCATGATTTTCCCTTTGTAAAATCCAGGGTTAGAGAAACGTAATAAACCAAATAAAACCCACAGTGGGTATGTCTGTCATACATCAAAAAGAGCTTTTAAATGAATATAGGAAGTTGTCCTCAGCATTACAAAATAAGTAGACAGTGCTCTGAGCTGGGTCTGGTGATGATGGATTCCCTTGCGCCTTGTGTGACGCGGGCGTGGGTGAAGGTTCTAGGCTTAAGCTTGGGGATGTGGCTCAGGGGTAGAGCTCTTGTCTGGCCTCTTGGAGGGCCTGGGTTTAATCCTCAGAACTGAAACAAACAACAAAAATCCCATACGCTTTGAAACCATACTGCCACCACTAGTATGTCATCCTTAGCAAGTTTTGTCACCTCCCTGGGCTTCCTTTGTCCCAACTGTCCAATGGGAATCATGGTAGCCCTTCCGTACCAGATGGGACGATTAAGAGCATCAGACCAGTGCCTGACATGCGCAGTGAGCGCTTGCATGGTGTTAGCACTTGTTATTCTGTCCTCAGCCTCCTTGGAACTCTCCTGGGTATGGAGTGATTTGGGAAACATGAGATGTAATTTATTTGTGAGTTTATTCCCCAGAAAGCTTAATGATGAGCGCTAAACACCCCTGCCTGTCTCCTCTCCTGTGCTCCAAAGAGTACAGAGCAGGTGGCCGCGTTTTGCCGCAGTTTGCATGAGATGAGCTCCTCTGACCCGAGCCCGTCGCCTCCGGACGCCACAGGGCCTCAGCTGGCCACCATGAGACAGTTGTCAGATGCGGATAAGCTGCGCAAGGTCATCTGCGAGCTCCTGGAGACGGAGCGCACCTACGTCAAAGTACGTCCAGGCTGCTGCCTCCCTTCCCCGCCCTTCTAGAAAATCCCCAGCTGGTGTCTGAGTGTGGCCCTGCTGCCTGGGACTGATGGGGACTGGATTGTGGGATCTAGAATCCTCTTCTTCCTGTGGAATTGGGCCTTCATTCGGAATATTAGCTCTCCTTTTGAATTTTAGGGAAGCGTGCTACTTCTAGAAATTTAGAATCAGTTGATACATGGGGACGCACACGTAAAAGAATGTAAACAGGCAGAATTGATAATGAATGCGAAGTTACTCTTATAACCTTGCTATCTATCCATCTATCTATCTATCTATCTATCTATCTATCTATCTATCTATCTATCTATCTATTGAGCTAATACAAAAGCAGAATCTTTTTTGCTTGTTTGTTTTTGGTGCCAGTCCTGGAGCTTGAACACAGGGCCTGGGTGCTGTCCCTTAGCTTTTTTATTCAAGGCTACAGCTTCACTTCCTACTTTCTGATGGTTTGTTGGAGATGAGTTCTCATGGACTTTCCTCCCTGGAAGCTGTAACTGTGACCCTCAGATCTCAGTCTCCTGAGTAGTTAGGATTACAGGCATGAGCTACCAGCACCTGACATGCATTTTAATCTAAACTAGCAAATTATGGTCCTGGAACCAAATTCAGCCTGCTGTCTGCTTTTGCAAACAAAGTTTTATTGGGACACAGCCCTACTTGTTCCTGCTGTTTAGACCCAAAATGACTTCAGGGGATTCAGCAGAGACCACATAGTGTGAAGAACCCAAGATATTTGCAGAAGAGGTAGACTTACTCTTGTATTTGGGCTTTGTTAGCATTGGGATATGATATGCTCTTTTCATCTCTCCTTTAGGTTCTTCCCAGACTTTTGGATGTGCTAACGAGTTATTTCTTTTGACTTTCAGGACTTAAACTGTCTCATGGAGAGATACTTGAAGCCTCTTCAGAAAGAGACATTTCTCACCCAAGATGAGGTAGGGTGCATTTTGTCTTCACTTCGTGAGGTTTGCACTAGTTTGACTTGCTTGGAGGAAGGCAGGAATAGGGAATTTGTATACTACTGGAAGCATTTTGAATTTTCCTAGCTGTGATAATGTAAGCCAAGTACTTCCCGTGAAGCCTTGGAGATCAAGGAGCTGGTAGGCAAACCGTCACCCATGTTGATAAGTACTGGTAGAAAAACCTTATAGACAGATAGAAACCATTTCTGAACACTCAGTGGCAGATGGATTTTTTTTTCTCCTTTTCATGTTTCAGCTTGATGTGCTCTTTGGGAATTTAACAGAAATGGTGGAGTTTCAAGTAGAATTTCTTAAAACGCTAGAAGATGGAGTGAGACTGGTACCTGATTTGGAAAAGCTTGAGAAAGTCGATCAGTTTAAGGTGAGCTTTTGTCCTTGTCCCTTGATTTGTGGGGGTGGGAATGGAGTGTCCTATGGGCGAAAGTGTGGCACACTGTGGTGTGTGTGTGTGTGTGTGTATTAGGGACTTTTTGGCAAGTTTGGTGCTCATGGTGCTGCCATCCTTGGATTGGTCAGTGGGAGGAGTGTTTGTGTCCAATTTGTATGGCTGATAAAAGACCAGGAACCTCAGTGTGTGCTAAACTGGTTCATCTGCAGCTTCCATTTTGGAAGATGTGTCAACCTTGACCTTTTGTTTTGTTTATGAGAGGGTCTTTAATGAATTAGCTCTGTTCAAATTAAAATAGCACCTCTGGCTTTCCAGTAAACAAATTAATTCAAAGCTTGCTGGATAGAAATGCTTATCATTATTCAGGAGGAAGGCAATCTAGCACACAGTGTCCTTGCTGTCCTAATGAGGATGTATGGCTGGAGTGTTAGTTAATGCTCACGGCTCATCCCTTCCCCTGGATGCTTGCGGTAACTATAGAGATTTCCTGTGCCAAAAGTCCAGCCCCCAAAACCCATTGGTACCTGTGTGAGCTTCTATCCTACCTTCACATACTTTTCAAAAATAGATCGACAGAGCTACAACTGACAAGTAATACACTGTACATACTTAAAATATACAGTTTGATCAGGGTGAAAACATGCACGTGCACACACACACACACACACACACACACACACGCATGTGTGCATGCATTCATGCACGTACGATGCAGCTATCCATACAATCCAGACAATGAACACAGTCGTCACTCCTAAATGTATCTTCCTGCCTCTTTTGTGCCTCTCACTGCCGCCCACCCTCAGGCAACCAAGTTCTGCTTCCTGTTACTTTAGATGCACGCTGGCAGATATAGCCCTCGTGTCCTCTGTGTGCAGTATGCCCTGAAATCAAATTTTCAGGCCAGAAGAAAAAGTGAATTACTTACTATTTAATCTGTTCTTACTATATGGTGTTTAGGAGATACAAAGTTAACTAAATGATCTGTAGCATGAATGCAGGGATAAAGGTTTGATCTTCCACAGCTTCTCTTTTTTTTTTTTTTTTTTCTTTTTGCCAGTCCTGGGGCTTGGACTCAGGGCCTGAGCACTGTCCCTGGCTTCTTCCCGCTCAAGGCTAGCACTCTGCCACTTGAGCCACAGCGCCACTTCTGGCCGTTTTCTGTATATGTGGTGCTGGGGAATCGAACCTAGGGCCTCGTGTATCCGAGGCAGGCACTCTTGCCACTAGGCTATATCCCCAGCCCCCACAGCTTCTCTTGTTGATCCTGGCTTCGAGGATAATGAGGCCTCACAGGGTCGTGGGCCCTGCTGCTGCCACCTCGAGGAGCTGACCTTGAAGGTGTAGAACACCTTTAGGTCTTTGTGTGATCACAAATAACCTTTTATTCTTTCAACTAGAAGTCTATCAACTTACACTACATTATGTACTAGATATAGTACATGGGGCGGGGGGCTGAATTGTGGGGATGCAAGCCTGTGATCCCAGCTACTCCAGAGGCAAAGTGGGAGGACTCAGTCCCAGGCCAGCTGGACAAAAGCGCACACCCTAAGAGAAGCAAAATAAAGCAGCAAGGGTGGGGTGAGCGGGGCGCCAGTGGCGCACGCCTGTTATCTGAGCCCCTCTGGAGGCTGAGATCTGAAGCTGGAGGTTTCCTACCAGCTAGGGCGGGAAAGTCTGTGAGACTCTTATCTTCAATGAACTACTAAGAAAATACCAGAAGTGGCACTGTGGCTCACGTGGTAGAGAGCTAGCCTTGAGCCAACGAAGCTCAGGGACAACAACCTGGCTCCAAGTTCAAGCCCCAGGCTGGCCTCAAACAAACAAAAAAAGGGTGGTGTGTGTGTGGGGGGGGAACATTTATCTAGAGAGTACAAGTCTCCAAGTTCAAGTCCACCCTACTTCCATGCACGCACATACATGTGCTTGTGCACACACATACAAACGTGTGCTTGGGAGAAAGTTTATCACTCAAATTTAAAACCTTAATTCTTTGCTTGGTAACTTTTAAATCTAAGCCTAAAACGAATGAAGCAAGTCTCTGAACAAGACTAGATCAGTGAATATGAGCTTTTGGCTCATGCTTTTCTGAGGCTCCTTTGTTCATTCACTCGTTCGTATAAAATGTGTGCTAAGAAGACTTTGTCACGCTCTAGTAGAGGCAGGCCTTTACCAGTTCACAGGCTGCCAGGTGTGCAGACTAGAGAGAGGACACCGGATTTCCCTAGCTGAGTGTGTGTCTTGCTTAGCTTGGCTTATATTCTTACCCGCTTCCTGCTAGCGCACAGAGTAGTTTTGGGGAGGGAGAAGGTAAGGACTACAGAAATGTGTTTTCCATTTTGGAGGCGTGAGCCCTTCCTTCCTTTACTTGATTTGTCACTTGTGTCTGTCAGCGGAAGCTCACTAGAGAGTTGAAGGGATTTCTGCTTTTTTCTAGAAAAAAAAATATATACACACACACACACATCAATGAGGAAAACCATATGTATGTATATATGATTATATATACATATATATTTTTTTTCTACTCACTGACACTTTGATATCACACATAGGTCATTCAGAGATACAGACCTGGAACCCCAGCGACATCTCTGTAAATACTGAGAAGACAAAAATCCAACTTGCATTGTACACGTCTAGCCCGCTGGGGCTTCTCAGAGTTAATCTCAGGACCTCGGTGCAGATGAAAGGCTTTAACCAGCATAGATGGTGCTCAGTCGTGGGGAGCTCGCTCTGATCTGAGCTCCCCGTTAGGTCCTGCTGATAGATCGGCATGGGAAGCAAAATGAACCAACTGTGCATTGTCTCATTAATTCCAGAAAGTGCTGTTCTCTCTGGGGGGATCCTTTCTGTACTACGCTGACCGCTTCAAGCTCTACAGTGCCTTCTGTGCCAGCCACACGAAAGTCCCCAAGGTTCTGGTGAAAGGTAAGGCCTCGGAGGACTCGTCACGTGGCAGCTCTCGTTTGTGTGCCCCACTGTGGTTGGTGCCTTTGAGGCCCAATTCTAAGAGTCATTGATTGCCACGTAGACTTTACCATAAGCTGCGCATACAGGTATCGAGAAAGCAAATATGTTAATATCGCAAAAGATTCATTTCATCTGTTTTCTTTGTAATGAGAGTTCAGACTCAGCCATTTTGGGATAGGAATAGATGGGGCATCTTGTGGTTATGTAAAAACCCGGAGGGTTTAAAAATTCCCACAGCAACCTGATTTTCCTTCCTTTCTATTTATAGCCACCGTACTTCTTATACCTGTTTGTGGAATTTCTTCTTTCCTTTGCTTGTTTTTGTCCCTGGCTATTTGATAATAGCTGCTGGTATCACAACTAATGTTCCAGTTATTCATAAAAATTACTCTGGTTGCAGTTTTTTGTTTTTCCAGAACAAAATGAAGTTTTTATATCAGCAAACTGATTTTCCCTCCCCCACCACTCCCTCCCCCTTTTCTTTCCTATCAGAGCTGTATCCTCAGCCCAGATACCAACTTCCTTCCCTCCCCTGCCCTGCCCTCCCCCCCACCCCTCCCTCCCCTCTCCTCCCCTCCTTTTCCCTTCTTTGTCTTTTTTTCCTTTGCCTGCCTGCCTGCCTTCCCTTTCTTTCCTTCTTTCTTCTTTCTTTTTCTTTCTTTCTTTCTTTCTTTCTTTCTTTCTTTCTTTCTTTCTTTCTTTCTTTCTTTCTTTCTTTCTTCCTTCCTTCCTTCCTTTCTTTCTCTCTTTCTTTCTTTCTCTTTTTCTTTTTTCTCTTTCCCTCCTTCCCTCCCTCCCTCCCTCCCTCCCTCCCTCCCTCCCTCCCTCCCTCCTTCCCTCCCTCCCTCCCGCCCTTCCGTCCCTCTCTCCTGCCCTCCCTCTCTTCTTTCTTTCTTCCATCTTTATGCCAGCACTGGGGCTTAAACTTGGGGCCTTGCACTTTACATGGCTTCTTCACTCAAGGATAGCACTTTACTGCCTGAGCCACACCTCTACTTCTGCCTTTTTGCTAGCTAAGGAGAGATAAAACTCTCATGGACATTTCTGCTCAGACAGGCTTAGAACCACCATCCTCAGATCTTAGCCTCCTGAGTAGCTAGGGTTACAGGAATGGGCTACCAGCTCATGACCCAGATACCTTTCTTTTTTTTTTTTTTTGTCCAGTCCTGGGCCTTGGACTCAGGGCCTGAGCACCGTCCCTGGCTTCTTCCCGCTCAAGGCTAGCACTCTGCCACCTGAGCCACAGCGCCCCTTCTGGCATTTTCCATATATGTGGTGCTGGGGAATTGAACCGAGAGCTTCATGTGTAGGAGGCAAGCGCTCTTGCCACTAGGCCATATTCCCAGCCCCCAGATACCTTTCTTAAGGTTTCCGAGAAGACAATCAAACATTCTGTGAGTTTCCACTAGTTGTGTTTACATAGTGCAGTGTGTGGCGGTTGGTGATGGGTAAAAAGTTGATCTCATAGAAATAAAGAATAGGCTTACGGTTAGCAGAGGCTAAACATAATGGGGTGAGGAGGCGTACGATGTTGGTTAACAAGTAGAATGCAGTTAGATAGGAAGGTGTCTTATATCTATAGTCCTCACTACTCAGGACATGGTGCTCGGGATTGAAATTCAAGGTTATTTCAACAAATGAGTAAGCTGTGCGAAGGTGTGCCTGTGATCCCACAGGTCATGATCTAGGCTGGCCCTGGGCAAAAATGTGAGATTCTATCTTTAAAATAAACAAAAACCCACCAAAAAAACCTGAGCTCAGTGGCATTGGCTCACACTGTAATCTTAGCTACTCAGGAGGCTAAGGTCTAGAGGGCTGAGGTTCAAAGCCAGCTCAGGCAGTCAGGTTCACGCCACCAGCACAAGGAACATCTGTAGACATGACTCACGTAGTGGAGAGCCAGCAGAGCAAGTGCAAGATTCTGAATTCAAACCTTAGACTGCCCCCAAAATAAAAGCAATAAATAAATAAGTAATAATCTAAAAGCCAAAAGGTAGAGGGCTAGCTCAGGTGACAGCCTAACACATCCAAAGCTCAAACTCCCGCAGCCCCTGTGGATATATAGTATGTGTATTTATATGCTCTGTGTGCAGCCATGGAGTACATATTGCTGCCAGTGTGGCTGCCCTGCAGATGTCTGCTGAGCAAAGCCCTGGATATGCGAATCCTTCCCATGCATGTATTCAGGTTGCTACCAAAGAGAATGGGGTGGCACTATGGGAAATATTAAGATAGTGATGACCTGGATGATGAAGTTCCAGGTACTGACAGACACAATGATAGTGCTTATCTACAAAAAAAGTATTCTAGAAATGTCCTTGTTTTGCTATCTGATCTGCATGTCACATTCATCACATGAGTTCTCTGTGTGTTTCTTATAAAACCTTTATTTATTGTTAATTATCAGATTATTAAAGTAACCATTTTAGAGTACCTTGCTCTATAGTGAAATTATATACCCATTATATTCCTTCAAGCAATTAGTACTTTTTTTCATTGCTTAGTTAGATTAAATTCTGCCTCTGTGGATTTTTCTTAATACAATAACATTATCTTTTGCACCTGAAAAACATTATACTGTCATCAAAAACTATCTGTTAAAACAGCAGGCACGACCTACTTTTTTCTGACTTCCAAATGACCCAAGAGAAAGAAGAGAAAGAAAGAACCAGGAATACTTTTGTGGTTCACCAAGCCCTGTGAGGCACCTGCTCCTCCCCCAGTCGAAAAGCTCTCAGGTCAGAGAGCCATGTCCACGCTTTGAACTTGAGATTTGTGGTGAAAATTTGAGGAGAAGAAATGATGTCTGAGGCCCAGGAAGTCTTATTCCTCCTATTAGGACAACAGAGATGGGCAATGGTGGCCTCGTGAGGTCTTCCTTCATAGTTGCTGATTTTCCTAGCTGTATAAAGACAGAGAAAGCACTTGACAATTTCACGAGCTTTATACATTTTTGGTATTAGCTCACACGTCTAGCCAGTGGGACTGGAGATAGCTGCTATGTCTCCATACACATAGGAGTCATGTATGTGAATTATACATACTTACATAAATATGTACCCACTAGGTTTTAAAAAAATATTATTTACTCATTTGAGAACTACCTGAATTCCCCTGATACACCAGATGCTGTTACACAAGCAATGAGTCCCTGGGGTGCTGTCTCTAATTTCCAGTGGATGATGTGACCTCCGAACATGAAGAACGAGTATTCAGATGTTAGCTGGGTTTGTTTGCTGGTTTATCATAAAGCACTCATTCAGGAAGAGCCGGGTGGAAGAGATGCAATAGGGCAAGAGAAGGTGGAAGGGGCTTGAAGCTTTGCGAGTCTGGCCTACCCCTCTTTCATCACTGTGATAGCCCACCAGGGAGACTGGAAGGCTGGAAGGCCCTGGGTTCAAGCCCCAATACTGGCACAAGAGGGAGGGAGGGAGGAAGGGAAAAAAAACCTGTTAAGTCATTTGCATTGTCCTTCCCTCTTCCAACCTCACCTTGTACCTGGACGACATTTTCCTAATCAGCGGCTGGCAGGGGCCCCTCTGCTTCTGGGAGCCCCACAGCTCTCCAGAGTTTGGGACAAAGATGAGAGGGAGGATGAAGAGGAAGGTGTTGTCTCTCTGTCCCCCACCTTAGCATGCCAGTCACATGGAACAGATCACTACTGAGCTCCATCCTCACCCACTTAAGCTGGACTCAGTGGCGCTGCTGTCTCTCTTTTCCTTTCCTGCTGCCTGTGTTTCTTTTCCCTCCTCCCCTCCTTCCCTCCCTCCCTTTGTGTCGGTACTGCGGCTGAATTCAGGGCATTGTGCTCTTGCTTGTCTTTTTTACCCGAGGCTGGCATTCTACCACTTGAGCCACAGCGCTACTTCTGGCATTTTGCTGGTTAATTGGATATAAGAGCATCTTGAATTTTTCTGCTCTGGATCCTCAGATCTCAGCCTCCTGAGTAGCTGGGATTACAGGTGTGAGCCCCTGGCATGGAGCTTGTTTCTCTGACTTTGATTGATTGATTGATTGACAAAGAGGTTCTCCTCCCAGTAGCGAGCATACAAGCTTAGGAAAGCAGGGTAAGGGGAGGTTAAGGCGACAGTTTTGTGAGTCTTTAGGACTGTAGTTCATGACCCGCAGGTCCCAGGCGGAGGGCCGCGTGCCACGCAGGGCCCTGTGGGGGGGAGGGATCAGGGGTGGTCTGGAAGCAGAGGGGCGCAGGAACCTTCACTGTGCTGTCTGTGGGGAGGAAGCGTTCAGGCTGGGAAGCAGCGTTAGTGTTTCTAGCTTGAGTCAGTTGCACTTGGGGTGTGGCAGATGCCTGGCTATGTATCCTGGGCCTGGGCTGAGGCTGGGGTCACAGTGGCCCTGAGTGTCAGCGCCTCCTGGAGGAGACGTCTGTGTATAGGGGCTGTGAGTCGATGCTTGCTGGCAAGGCCTTTGCTGCCATTTGGAGCGGTCTTTCAGGGCCAGGAAGGGCCTGAATATCAAAGCATCAAAACCAGCCCGACCCGTGACAGCCTGCGTCTCCATCCTTCCAGCCAAGACCGACACGGCCTTCAAGGCATTCTTGGATGCTCAGAATCCCAGGCAGCAGCACTCGTCCACCCTGGAGTCTTACCTCATCAAGCCCATCCAGAGAATCCTCAAGTACCCGCTTCTGCTCAAGGAGCTCTTCGCGCTGACCGACGCAGAGAGCGAGGAGCACTACCACCTGGATGGTGAGTACTCCTATGCCCCCATCCTGAAAGGGTCGTCCCCGAGCCCTCCCCTCCCCCCAAAACCCCATCCTGGGAGGGTCTTCACAGACTCTTCTTCTCACAAGCCATGTTCTTCTAGTGGCCATCAAGACGATGAACAAGGTTGCCAGTCATATCAACGAGATGCAGAAAATCCATGAAGAATTTGGAGCTGTGTTTGACCAGTTGATTGCCGAGCAGACTGGTGAGAAGAAAGAGGTGAGGAGCCCCTTCTTTCCTTCCTCTCAGGGTACCCCAGTAATGGTGGGGTTTGCAGGTTGTCGTTAAGGCCATAGTTGCAAGGCTGATAGCTACATTGCGGTTTTCCTTGGTGTATCAAGCTTACAGCATGTATCTTCAGCCTATTTCTTTTTTGTTGTCCAGTACTAGGGATTGAGTTTGCAGCCTTGTGCTTGCTGTGCAAGTACTCTACCTCTTGAGCCACATGTCCAGCCATTTTTGCTTTATTTTTAATATGCTCTTGTACAGACTGGCCTTGACCATGATCTTTATACCTCTACTTCCCAAGTAGCTGGGATTTCAGATGTGTGCCATCACTAACTTTTTGCCTGGGCTGACCTCGAACTGTGATCTTGCTGAGGTTATAGGCATGAACTACCCACACATAAACTTGGACTGACTTCATATAAGAAATATGTTTCTGAGGCTCAGCTTTTCATTTCTGAGACCTCTGGGATATTATTCTAATATCTGAATGCTAGGCGGGAGACACTGGCTCATGCTTATAATTCCAGCTACTCAGGAGGGCAGAGATCAGGAGGATTGTGGTTCAAGGCCAGTCCAGGCAAAAGGTTTGCAAGGCCTCAATCTCAGGGAACTTTTTAATCTCTCAAGCATCATTTGGTTATTTATAAAATATTTCGTGAGCCCATATGAATTGCCAGTATGGGTCGATGGTCACTGGGAAGCTGACAAGAAGCATATTTGTCTGTTTTGTCACATACCAAATGGTTTCCAGGGTTTACACAGCCCTTGGGCTGGGCATTCCCCACCCTGCCCCTGTGTCAACCAACAAAGCTGTTGTGATGGCCTGCACCTGCCATCCCTGCTATGAGAGAAACACACACAAGAGGATCACAATACAGGCCAGCCCAGTCCAAAAGCGGAAGCCTACCTGGAACCTAACTAGAAGGGGCTAGAGGGCAGGCTGCAGTGATCGAGCACCTGTCTAGAAAGTGCAGGGCCTCCAATTCCAATGCCAGAATCACAATCAAAATCACAGCAACACAATAACAATGACAATGTGTTGACTGACTACAAAGTTTTCAGTGACAGACCCGTTTGGGATAGATACAGGAAGGCTGGAAGCAAACAGCAAATTGTACCTGAAACATTGAAAAGTTGCCTTTCCTTCCATGACAGCCAAGTGCGGACAGCACTGGGTGGAGTCATGGGGGTGAGAGGTAATGATAGCCCCCAGAGCCCAGTGGAGCATGACCCTCCATCTCCCTTCCCACACTCTAGTGGAGAAGAAGGAGGTGAGCTGGGGGGGGGGGGGGGCGGGGTAGGGTGATGAAGACTCCCCCCTCCCCCAAGGCTTAGGAAAGATAGAGGAGCCAAAATGGACACTGGCCTGCCATAGTTTAACACTCCATGAACCCTTGAGCTTGGGTGGGACCACCCAATAAGTTTTGCACTATCTCTGACTCGGCAGGTCGCAGATCTGAGCATGGGGGACCTGCTTTTACACACCACGGTCATCTGGCTAAACCCACCTGCCTCCCTGGGAAAGTGGAAAAAGGAACCTGAACTGGCAGCCTTTGGTATGTATCAGAAGAGGGCTTTGAAGAAGAGAGAAATAGCTGTCTTTCTTTTCCAAGGAATATGTCTTTTTCAAGACACGATTTGTTAAAAAGAAGCTAATAATACTTGCTGGATTGTTTTGTTGTGTTTTTTTTTTCTGCTCTAGCCACTAGCCTCACAAGTAGGAAATGAAACTTCTAGTTAATACATGCCATGTCACAATGTTGAGGCCACCCGGCTGCTTAGGGACATGGCTGTGTCCAAATCTGTCCCAGACATAAACACACAGGCAGGGAAAGAATTGTTTTAAATTCTTTGTTAAGATTTGGGCTGTTGGGTTGAATATCTTTTCAAAATAATACATGAGTAATAAACCAAGGAAAAGTGAAATTTAAAAAAAATAACAAAAGGAAACTGATTCTTTCTAAAACTCCAAATCCTAGGTTTTGACTCTATTCGGACTGCCTTGCTATATACAGTACCAGGATTTAGGAAGCCGGTTATCATCAGAACTCTTGTAGCTCTAAGGGCCTTGATCTAATGTCAGACACACTACGGCTGACACTTGTGGAAGTAGATGTGTGTGGACATGATTAGGGATCTCGCAGGGTTCTGTTGTATTCACTTCTGGGAGCTGTGCCCGTATCAGGAAGGCTTGGCTGCCACTGGCAGTGCGTGAACGTGTGATGTTTATGGCGGTGCTGTTCCTGAGCACAAAACAGTCAGCAGGCCACACTTTTGTTTTGTCTTGGAGAAAAAAAACAACACCCAAGATGTTGTGTTTTCCTGGCCTCCTTAGGACTAAGTGGTGTGTCTGGCTGTTACCATTGTCTCTCCTGCCTTCTTCCTCTAGGCTTGGGAGAGAGGATGTTACTGCTTCTTTCTTCCTGTCCCTGATGTGCACGAAGAATTCCCAAATGGTGATGTTTTGGTTAGAGAGCCTAGTACGAAGATTTCTTGGGCTTCTGACTTAGATTCACTTGACATTCATTGAGAAGTTAGTGGTGTCCCTAATATGTCAAAGGAGCCACTGTGGCTTTTGATGATATTTCAATGAGAATAACTTTTAACAGAGTGTAGAGGTAAGCTTCATACCTGTAATACTAGCTACTCCAGAAGCTGAGATCTGAGGATTGAAGTTCAAAGTGAACCCAGGCAGCAAAGTCTTATCTCCAAAAAGCCCTAAGTGAGGGTATAGTTCAAGTGGTAAGGTGTCAGCATTGAGCAAAAAAGCTAAGAGACATCATCTGGGTCCTGAGTTCAAGTCCTAGTAATTGGCGTACACACACACATCCGTATACACACACCCCTATACCTGCACCTACACCCACAGAAGCGTTGGGGAGCTTTAAGAACTCCATGGCCTTGCCGGGGGGGGGGGGCGTGTTTGGGAGGACAAGTGGACTTGCTGGGTCTTCGCCACCACTGTGTTTTACATTCAGGCTTCTCTTGGGCTGTCTGTGCTTCTTAGTGTGAATAGATGTGGACACACTCATGTCCCTAAGCAGCCATGTGGCCTCAATATTGTGGCATTGCATGTATTAACTATTTCTGAGACAAAGACCCCCCCCCCCCAACCATCTCCTTGTTCTGAGCTGAACTGCAGGCTAGCAAATGTTCTGTGAATATTTCATGACTTGACCCCTGAATTTTATACACTTCATATAGTTAGAAATGAACAGATTTGGAATAAGGAAATAATATAAGTGGGAGCAAGGGGAAGTTGCCCCCCCCTTTCTGTGTGGGGCCATGTAGTCATGTGAAGGGTCTCAGGGCCTTTATTCATGGCGGGCATGCAGAGTCTCCTCAGGTAGCTCAGGCTCAGGTGCAGTACAGAGCCAGTGGGGCCTATCTTGGGGTCAGTCATTGTGAACCTCTCCAAAGAACCTCCTAGACTGTTCTCTCTGGATCTTGAGATGTTAGAAGGGATGAAGACCTTGAGTGGTTGAGACCCATGGCTGGAGGTGTGTTCTGTATATCTCAAAGTTAGGGTGGCCCTGCATAAAGTGGGGACCAGCTTGTCCTGAGCAGGTTGGGAATGGGCTGGGTGCTTTGGGATGGTCTCAGGAAGACCTGGAGCCTGAGGCTCTAAAGAATTCTCCGAGCCTTTATTTGCAGTGAGGTCTGTTTTAGACCATCACTCTGGTCCACAGTGAAGGGGTAGAGATGCTGTCTGGGGCACTGAGGTTCTGTAACAAATCTCTGTTGACTCGATGGCTAACACAGAGAAGACATTTAGTTCTCATAGTTGAGGAGGTTTTTGTTCCAAGATCCTCCCCCATTCCCACCCATGACACCTTCTAGCTTGCCCTCCACGTGGGGCAAGGGCAAGGCCTGTCTCCTAGGCCTCTTCTCTAAGCAGCCACTAGTCTCATTCATGAGGGTCCAACCCTCTAGACCCAGTCACTTCCCAATGACTCTACCTCCTAAAGCTCATAATAGTGGTTCGCTTCCACAGAGGAATATTGTGAGACTGCAGACATGTAGAGAAAAGTGGCGACAGACACCGAGGATGAAGAAATGGTGCCTACTTCTTCTGGGTACCAGCTCTACTTCCTGCTTTAGGAGGAGTCACATCACTGCATTATCTATCTATCTGTCTATCTATCTGTCTGTCTATCTATCTATCTATCTATCTATCTATCTATCTATCTATCTATCTATCTATGCATAGCATTGCTTCATGAATTCCCTGGGAGATTATGCAAAACTCCATTGTACTGACCCACTTTCTGAAAGAATATAGAAATAAAGCAGTAGATTCTTGGATTCCTTTGTTTGGAAGAGCTGGGCTTGCATTCTTCTTCATAAACTAATTTTCAAGCAAGGCATGGTGATGCATACCTGTAATCCCAGCTATTGCGGAGGCTAAGACAGGAAGATCACAAAGTTGAGGCCAGCCTTGAGTATGTAGTGAAATCCTGTCACAAACAAACAAAAGGAATTTGCATTTATTTAGGTCAAAAATGAGTTATATTTCTCAAATAATGAGTAGTTGTGTGTGGGGGAGAAAGACATAGAGAGAGAGAGAGTTCAGTTTTTCAGTGGCATAAATGAAGATCACTCAGGCCCAGAGAGGTTACATTTCTTGTCATATATAGAAGCTAGAAGTAGCTTATAAACTAGTAAGCAAATATCATGGGTGATATGCAAGTGTATACAAATGTATTGACTGAAATACAGTAGATTTAAGGGGAAACTCAAATAGTATAATTCCTTGGAAAACAAAGCCAGACTTCAACAAAAATAAAACACTAAGAAGCGGGTACTTGAAAGGGGCCAGGAGAGAGGGGCAGACTTCCAAAGAGGAGAATCACAAGGCATATCACACAGAATTAAGGGTGAGGGAAGGGTTGGGTGGGAGGGATGGGTGAGAATGTAGAAGAAAGCAGCGACATTGATCAAGATGCATTGTACTCATAAACAGCTTTGTTAGATGGCAACTCCTTTGAACAACTACTTAAAGATAATAATAAAACACTTACATTATTCCTAAACAGACTACATTAATACAGACTTTTGCTGGACATGTATAGCTTAAGTTTTAACCTTGGGTTAGCATAGCTAAAATAGGATATTTTACCTGAATGTTCCGAGAAGGAGGTTATTTCTGTTTTGCTCGTTTTGGATGGGGAAACTTTGTCCCAGCAAGCTTTTGATCTTCACAGCCGTGAGCCGTGGGAGTCAGTGACTGGGATCAGGCGATCTTTCTCATCTTCAAATCGCTTCTCGATGCTGTTACCATAAGTGATCGCTACTGTGTGGGGAATGCCCTAGAGTTCACGTCCTGACTGCCTTTGTTTTCTTTTTTTTCAGTGTTCAAAACAGCTGTGGTCCTTGTGTATAAAGAGGGCTCCAAACAGAAGAAGAAACTTGTAAGACTTGGCAGTGTGAAATTCTCTCTGTGTATCTTGCTTCTCAGTTCTATCTGTACATTCTGCTCCTTTATTGAGAAAAGCCTTTATGATTTTTTTTTTGGTTGGTTGGTTGTGGGGCTTGAACTCAGGGCCTGGGCACTGTCCCTGAGAGCTCTTTTGCTCAAGGCTAGCCCTCTACCGTTTGAGCTACAGCACCTCTTCTGGTTTTCTGGTGGCTAATTGGAGATAAGAGTCTCACAGACTTTCCTGCCTGGGCTGGCTTTGAACCGTGATCCTCAGATCTCAGTCTTCTGAGTAGCTAGGATGACAGGTGTGAGCTATTGGCCCCCAGCTATGATTTCTTTTGTAGATACCTCCATCCTGCCTTGCAGCAGGCTCCTGTTTAGTGACTAGCTATCGTGTGCCTTCCTCCAAGGCCCAGAACCTTCCTATTTTCCCGTATTCCATTGACTTGGCATTTGTTATCTGCACACACTCCGCATAATTATTTACCATTCAGTTTCTCACTTCCTGCATCATGGGCAAAAGAGCACAAGAGGGTGAAATTCCTTTGGGCATGCGCAGGACTTACTGAGGGGGAGAGTCTCTGACTGGTGTGAAGAATGTTGGGAGCTGGGCCAGGCAGGTGAGCGTGTTCTTACACAGCCGGTTCCTTCTCTCCTACAGGTGGGCTCTCACAGGTTGTCAATCTATGAGGAATGGGACCCCTTCCGATTTCGGCACATGATCCCCACGGAAGCCTTGCAGGTTCGAGCTTTGGCAAGTGCAGGTAAATGCTGGCACATGTTGGGTTCCTGTGTCTTGTATGTGTCTGAATTATGTTTTGTATCCACACTCTTGGTCTAACTGTCCAAGCTTTTCTTTGCTTGTATTGGGGCTTGAATTCAGGACTTGGGCTTTAGCTTTTCAAGACTGGTACTCTACCACTTGAGCCACAGCTCCAATCACTTCAGGCTTTTTGGTGGTTAATTAGAGATAAGACTTTTCTTTCCAGGCTGGCTTTGAACTTCCCTCAGATCACAGTCTTCTGAGAGGCTAGGATTACAGACCTGAGCCACCCATGCCTGACTTTTTTTTTAAATTAAATCCTATACTTAGGGAACTGAAATTAATTTCTTGGGAAATTGTAAATGAAACGTCTGCCTCTGAACTGGGATGATACTGAAAGCCTGAAGAATGGCTCATCCAAGTCCAGCTTAATGAGGAAATGAGTTTACTCGGGGTTTCTTAGAATGACGGATGGCCACAAATGGTAGCGCTCGCTGGTGTCGCCAGGGCCACCGCTGAGCACGCTCTGTTTTTATATGGTTCTATGTCTGCAGCAGAACCAAAAGGCTTAGAGTGCTCTCTAGTGGTAAAGCAGCAGAGCTGACGGTAGGCACAAGAAAAACCCTTGGAGAGCTGCACGTTCATGTGCATGTGTGCTCTGGCCCAGGATTCTGCTGTTCTCAGCAAACAACAACCCTGGGAAAGTGGGGCTGTCTACACGCTGCTCTAGCGTGTAGGACGCTAAGGGAGGCTCGCTGCAGGATGGAGTTACTCTGCTAGTATTCAGAAGACTGGTCCCACGGTAGCTTATGTACTTGGCCATTTATTCAATGGTGAATGAATGGACTATGCGCGTGAATGAATTAAATGAATGGATGTGCAATATTTTGATACATGTATTATATAGACACAAACATATACATATGCAGTATATTATATATACACATACATATACACAAACATATACAATATTATATATTAATTAATAATATCTGAGTAGCAGTGAACTTTGTACTTTTGTAATGAACACTCTCCAAACAGACCCTGGGGCTGCGTTCTCCTTTCGCAGTGTGCGGTGGAGAGTCTTAGGCGCTGTTTAATCCACTGTTACAAAGAACTAATCACTTGATTGAAATAGTTTAGCCAAACAGGCTGCATAGCTGAAAGTGGATTCCTCAGTCAATTTGATTGATTGAGGGCCTGTTAGACAAGAGCCTGCTCGTATTTCTGCTTAGCACACATTAAGTGCTTCGTGAAGGGTTTTCGGTCTTGTGCTACTGTAGTATTGCATCATAGAGCTAGAATGAGAAAAATGTCTTGGGAGAAATATAAGCCCATGCATTGCACTGTATCCTGATGTGTTCTTGTTTCAACGTATCTAGATGCAGAGGCGAATGCCGTGTGTGAAATTGTCCACGTGAAGTCGGAGTCAGAGGGGAGGCCCGAGAGGGTCTTCCACCTGTGCTGCAGGTGAGCCCAGCCCTGTGGAGTCGAGGCCCCGCCCACGACTAGACAAACACACCCATGAGGAGTTAGCACACACTGCCCAGCAGTCAGGGCTACATGCTACTAGTTGTATTAGAATTCAGACAGTAACCTGGCTAATGGAAAGTCTTCCTACCAGGAAATAGGGCTGTTGAAATGGATTGAACGTTCCAAGAGGGCTTTCTTCTCCTAGTTACCTTTTGTGGAATTGGACAGCACGATTGTGTCAGTGTTTGGTGTTTGAGTTCGTCGTTTACACATCTGTGAGCTGCAGCACACCCAGAGTCTGCTGGGAGGGGGGAGAGTGAGAAGGTGTTACTGGAGTTCCTCACCATGTGGAGACATGGCTCTCAACACAGGGACGCTGGCCTCTGTAGATCTCCTGTTGATCTTGAGTGTGTGCTCAACTTCTACCGTGGCCTTCCACTTAATCATGGTTGTTTTTCTTCTTTCCCTTCCTCCTCATCTTCTTTTGTCCTTAACTCTCTTTCTGTCATTGATCCTTCTACAATATTAAGATGGATGGTCCCAACAAATGACATTCTATTTGGTGTTAAATATAATCCACATGTAATCATGCTATTATATTCAATCATAAGCGCTCAGTGATTTATTTTACCAGTCTAGTATTCTACTTGGAATAGTAGGGTGTTATGGGTTGCCCACAAAAGAATCAATACTTTGGAGGTATTAGTGATGTTTTAGAAAGCTATGTTGCTAGTATAGTACAAAGGTAGTTTTCCCAAACATTATGCCGAGTACCTTAGGTCCGTGATTTCATTTCCTCAGGTGGAGGGGAATGAGGGCTCAGAGCGGGTACTTTGCTTAACACATTATAGGAAGTGAACGCTGGTGTGGATCTCAGCCCGTGTTTCATGTTGCTCCCTCCCCTTGCTGTGCTGGGCGACCATGATCAGCGAAGGACGGGTCTCCAGGAAGCTGTCAGGAAGAGAAATGCAATGGTTTTGAAAATATTCCATGCAAGGTTCGAGCAGCTCCTCTGGCAGCTAAACGGGCTCATTCATGTGTGCGTTTGTTGGCAAAAATCCATGGAATCCAACAGGCCTTCTCTAGATCCTCCACATTTGTTCTTTATAAGAAATGCCAGTTGAGGGGCTGGGAATGTGGCTTAGTGGTAGAGTGCTTGCCTAGCATGCAAGAAGCTCTGGGTTCAATTCCTCAGTACCACATAAACAGAAAAAAACCAGAAGTGGCGCTGTGGCTCAACTGGTAGAGTGCTAGCCTTGAGCAAAAGGAAGCCAGGGACAGTGCTCAGGCCTTGAGTTTAAGCCCTAGGACTGGCAACAACAACAACAACAAAAAAAAAAAAAACCCAAAACCAAAACAAAGAAAACAACAACAACAAAAAAACCCAAGAAATACCAGGTAAAAGTTACTTTGGTAAAAAATATCAAGAATTTAGCTGGGCATGGTAGTGCACACCTATAATCCCAACATGAAGGATGCCAAGGGAAGAGGATTGTGGGCATTCTAGGCTACATAGCAGGATCCTGTCAAAAATGGGGTAGGGAAGGGAAGGGGAATATAAAAAGTTACATTAAAAACTTAACAAGGAAAAAATAACTCTTACTTAGGAGGTACTTTCTCCATTGTCAGAATTAGGGAGTGATGAGGAATTTTGACCTTGTTGACAGTATAGTCTTAATATTTAATATCACATATACCACATGAGGAGCAGAGAAAAATGACACTGGAGGAAATTAAGGAGTACATTGAGGCTTCAGTCTGTAAATGCTCTGCACAGGTGCAAGACACCTCTGGCTCATCTTCCCTCAAAAGCGGTTTATAAAGCGTAAGACTGTGCCTGATGCATCAAAAGCAGAATTTGGCAAACTCCCTGGTCGGTTCTCATTCCTCAGTCGGGTTCTGTGCCCCCAAACTGGCTCAGAAGACGAATACAAAGGACAAGGAGCTTAACCTGAGTCCCAGCTTTAGTGTTTAACCTTTGGCCCTGGTTGGGGTGGGGTGGAGGGGTTGCTTTGGCTGTACCTGTGACATCAGGAGACATCCTTAAGCTTTATACTGTATATATATATTTTAACAACGAACTCTTCTTTTCCCAGTTCCCCAGAGAGCCGGAAGGATTTCCTGAAGGCTGTGCATTCCATCCTGCGGGATAAGCACCGAAGACAGCTCCTCAAGACCGAAAGCCTCCCTTCGTCCCAGCAGTACGTTCCGTTTGGAGGAAAGCGGTTATGTGCTCTGAAAGGGGCCAGGCCAGCCATGAGCAGGGCAGGTACTGTGGGGATTCAGACTTTCAAGATCCCGGTCACCCCCACTCTGCTCTAGAACTCCAGGGAACTTGACCTCCTTGTCCAGCGAGAGTTCAGTGTGGCCTTGTGAGGGCTAATGGAGGGTGTGAAGGTCTTGGTCCTTGTTTCCTTGTGGTGGCTTCTGCGGTCCGCCCTTTGTTCCTCTTGCTTTCCCTGCAGCCTCCACTTGCTGCTGCTGAGCGCCTCTCGCATTCGCCAAGCCAGCAAGCAAATGCATCTTTTTCTCTGGAGGGGCCTGCTTAGCTTGTGTGCAGTTTGAGTCTCTGTTTTGCATGACTGCCAGCTTTGTGTAGCAAAAAGTATCAGTGAGTCATGTCTCAGTGATTCCCCCCTTCAGCACCTTTCTGAGAAATAGGCAGCAGGGGAGACACCTTTTCTTGGTAAGGTACTAGTGTAGGAGGCTAGGTGACACTACAATTTGAATTTTGACCCTTGCTTTGTGCCTGCAACTTCATTTTTGACCTCGGTGTTAACTTGAGGAAGCCTTGAGCTGCTGCTGCAAAACAGGACCTAGAACTTAAATGGCCCCAAGTAAATAAAATTGTAGGACTCACAAGTCCCCCATTACTCTAGAGTAATGTGGAAGGAAGAGCGATACTACAAAAACTGTAAATGGCAAAACATTTCTAGGAAGAAAGTGATTTTCCTAATACACAGAGGTACTGAATGACATGAACATATTAAAGTGATCCTCCCTTCCCTATCCGGCAACTTAGAATTTTACACGGAAGAGTCCAACAAAAGAGGTTTACATGCCATTGGCCCGGTGTTTGTTGAAGAGGCACAGAGAGAACTGTGAATGGCTGAAGGGTTTGTCTTTTAAAAGTAGATCTAACCTATCTAGCCCTAAGTTTTATGCCAGGGGGAAGGGTATCATAAATCTGCTCTCTCGTCACCTGCTATGTGTGTGTCATGACCCCCCCCCCCCCAATGGGGTTCTCCAAGAGTCATTCACGTGACCATGGTCTCATGGAGTCCCCATGTAAAGATAGTTCAAGAACCTCTTAGAGTTCACTGGAGAGTTTTTATTTCAGAACTGTTTTACCTGCTCCTTGCCCAAGGGAATGTGTGTCCCATCCTTAAGAAGCTACCTGCCTGTGGTCTGATTGTGTTGCTAATTAGTGACCCTAAATTTAGAGCTGCATTTGCTGTGAAAGCAATCCCATGTAGTCTACAGAGATGCAGTGCTTTTCCCACTGATCTCTTTTTTGTTGTTGTTGTTGGTGGTGGTGGTCATGGAGCTTGAACTTTGGGCCTGGGCTCTGTCCCTGAGCTCTTTTTGCTCAAGGCTAGCTCTACCACTTTGAGCCACAGTGCCACTTCCACTTTTCTGGTGGTTCATTGGAAGTCAGAGTCTCATGGACTTCGCTGCCCAGGCTGGCTTTGGGCTGCGATCCTCAGATCTCAGCCTCCTGAGTAGCTAGGATTTCAAGCATGAGTGCCTGGCGTCACTGATCTCTTGTTGCAAAGAAAATCAAACCAAGCCACAACCGAGACAACCTGTATAAACACCAAGAGAAAGCCTTGATGTCAGAGCTGAGTAATTCTTTTTTTTTGCCTGATGGCTCATTTTTTGGTTGAAGCAAGTCTTTATCACTCGGCTTTGGAGGCAAATTAGTATCATCAGAATATTAGTACCATCAGAATTTTCATGTTTGATGATTTAAAATGTGATAGTTGAGTGGGTCAGGTCAGGACCTGACTAACAAACCCAGGAAAGACTCAAAAACAGTCTCATTTGAATTGGGCTGTTAACTGTTCTTACACTAAGGATAAAGGATCTTGTTTCCTTCTGTAGTTCTGTGACTATTTAGGTAGCTTATTTCTCCTTCTATTCTATTAGGATATAATAATTAAGAGAAATACCCCACTTCCCTACTTAGTATAAGAGTACTGTACTTCTGCCAGTGACCCAGGTAAAAAGATCTTTTTCCTATTTTCTTAAAATAAAAAGCTCAGTGTCAAAGCAAATATTGCAAAGAAAGTATTATTACCTACCATCTATGTTTGCTAATTAAATTTAACATAAAAAGCTCAGAGCAAAGCAAGTAAAAGTATTATTACCTACCACCTATATTTGCTAATTAACATATTACTGTAGTTTCATTATCACCTTCCTGTCATCCATCAACTCCCCAGTTTTGGCTCCTTTCAAAGATGGTGTCAGTCATCACGTTTTCCCTTGTGGACTTTCACGAGTCTTCTCGTAACTCCATGGGGAAATGAGGTGACCCAAATGTAGCGAACAGAGATGGCTAAGCTTTATTCTGGTGGAGTCAAGGTGGCATTGAGTGGGAAATTTTGCTTCTTCCCAGTGAAGCACTGTTTTGTTTTTATTTCTCTTCCTTTATTCCCTCACCCTCCCATGGCCCAGAGCAGTGTCTACTCATTCCCCGATTTTTTATTTTTTATTTTTTGCCAGTCCTGGGTGTTGAACTCGGGGCCTGAGCACTGTTGGACAGCTTTCAGGATGTGGCATTCAGAAAAACAGCTCCTTATTGCAGTGTAGATGCTTCTCCCCCACTGAAAACCCTGTGTTGCATTCCATGTCTGAGGCAACAACCACTTCACTCTTGAGGGAGAGAACCATCGTGTGTGTGTGTGTGTGTGTGTGTGTGTGTGTGTGTATTTGATTGGGTGGCATCTGTTGTTTGTGTGTAGTAGTTGTAGCTTCCTGTAGGGGGCAGTAGAGGTGAAGGAAGAACTTGACAGAGTTGGTATTTTCGTCTTGTGGTCACTTTGTAGACCCGCTGGTTGATCAGCCCCGTGAGTGGCACCTGTGGCTTAGTTCTCATTTCACTTGGGCACTGGGATTTGTGCCTGGTTTATGGGAAGAGAGATGACTCGCAAGGCTCATGTTTCCTGAGCCCTGCCGCTCCGATGTTCCTTTGTCAGAAAGGGGATGGGGAACCCGTTGGCAGCTCCCCATTTCTGAAAGCTGCTCCTGTCCCTGTGCTCCTGAGAGAAAGTCTGAGAATCAAGTTGTGAGGCAGCGCTGTCATTCTGAGCAGTGCTCTCTGACCCGTTGCTCTAGACCACAGCCATGTGTGTGAAGATGGGAAACCTCATCCTGGTCCGAGGAGCACAGTTCAGAGCCAGCCGGGGCAGGGAAGTCCGTGGGAAGTGGAACTGTGGCTCAAGGGGTAGAGCATTAGCCTTGAACCTAAGTCCTGCTGGGCTTGAACTCAAGCAACCCCCACCCCCCCCCCCCCACAATGAAAATCCAGCACCACAACCAGAACAAGGCCGGATCCCACCTTCCACCCTGACTAACCTTCTAGCTAATGGCCGGGGGCAGCCAGCGGCTGGGTCCTAGCTCGGTGCTGGGGGTGCAGGCTGAAGACCCCCCCCCCCCCCCCATCAGCCTGGTGTGGTGCCCGGTGGAACAGGGAACTCCTTCAGAGGGCCTTCCCCATCTGTCAGCCTCCCACGACCTCACCATCACCATCACCATCACCCTCGCATTTCCGGCCACCCCCTCCCCTCCGTGCACACGCGTGGGTCCAGCGTGGACGGTGCCCTCCCCTCCCAGCCCCCTCCCCACACCGGGGCACCCCTAGGCCGTGCGCCCCCCGTGTAGCCTCGATGTGCCTTTGCTTTGCCCGCTGGATTGGCCTCTCCTGCTAAAGCACGCGGGGTTTTGTTTTTCTATTTTTGTGCGTGTGTGTGTGTGTGTGCAGTGTCCGCCCCCAGCAAGTCTCTTGGGAGGAGGAGGCGGCGACTGGCTCGCAACAGGTTTACCATCGACTCGGACGCCCTGTCGGCCAGCAGCCCGGAGAAAGAGCCGCCGCCGCCGCCGGGGCCCGGGGCCGGGGCCGGGGCCGGGGACACGGACCGCTGGGTGGAGGAGCAGTTCGATCTTGCTCAGTACGAGGAGCAGGACGGCATCAAGGAGACCGACATCCTCAGCGACGACGACGAGTTCTGTGAGGCGGCCCGGGACGCGCCGTCGGGGCCCACGGACCTGCAGGAGCGGCTGCAGGCCGCCTCGCTGAGCCCGCGGCGGGGCCTGGGCAGCCACGCGGCCCGCATGGCGCAGCTCAAGAAGCAGGCGGCCCTGGGGGGCGGCGGCGGGGGGGGCGGCGGCGGCGGCGGGGACAGTGCCAGCGACGAAGTCATCTGGGTGCGGAGGGAAGACTTCGCCCCTTCCAGGAAACTCAACACCGAGATCTGACTTCCGCCCCCCTTCTGTAGAGAACGCGTGTGTAGATACAGCCCCCCCTCCACCCCCCACGTGCCAGCCACCCGGAATGTCCCCCAGGGCACTGTGCACACACCCACGTGGCAGCCGACTCGGGTCTGAAGCCATGTAGCCACCCACCCCTCCACATTCTCAACCACGCCAGGAGCGAGGATCGCACGCATCCCCCCCCGACGGCTCGAGTCCTTCCGACGACCACACAGCACCAAGGGCTTCTTCTGTTCATCCTCAGCCAGGGCCTGAGGAACCGGGGAAAGCAAGACAGAACCAACCTACCACACTGGAGAGCAGCGGAGGAAGTGATTTAAAGGTTAGAGTGCACACACACACACACACGCACACACACACACACACACTCTCCTGTCTCCCCGCCACTTTGAAACATCTGTACAGCTTTCCGTGCCCAGGCTGTGTTTCTTCTTCAGTGTTGAGAATATCTGTCATTTTCAAGAATGTGCGAGGGGAAGGGTGGTCGTTTACGTGTTGATGAGCCTTTCTTTGTTTCCCATTTTTGTTGTCTTTGTTAATATCTTTCTTCTGTTTTGGTCCATGGCTGGTCTTAATGCTTATGTGTCAGTGTTTGGAAGTTCTAGTTTTGCATAGAATTATAAAGATGCCAAACTCTTGGAGAAGAGGTCCAGATTTATCATTTTTGAGAGAGAGAGAGAGAGAGAGAGAGAGAGAAACACAAACACTATTTTTTGTATTTTACCTGAGATGCAGGGACCCAGATAGGTGAGAATTTTACAGTGTTAGGTGTGATGAGGATATAACCTTTTACAGAGAGTGAGACATTGTGACTTTATATTTATATATGAAAAGCCAACAAGAAACTCATGTTAAGAATAAGCTTGTTTGTTTTTTTTCCCCCAGGAAGTAGATTTTTTTTGGGGGGGGGGGTAAATGCTTGAATCTATATTTGAGATGGGAGTTTGGTTGGAGAACACGTGACAGGGAATGGGCGGAGTGTGTGCGTCTGTCCCACAGGGCAGAAGACAGGAGCCTCCTCCTTATGGGGTTGCCATGGCGACCATTGGTTTTCCCACCAGTATTACATCATCCTCCATAG
This sequence comes from Perognathus longimembris pacificus, assembly GCF_023159225.1. Lineage (NCBI taxonomy): Eukaryota > Metazoa > Chordata > Mammalia > Rodentia > Heteromyidae > Perognathus > Perognathus longimembris. The sequence goes on from NC_063165.1 coordinate 8,804,813, forward strand.
ATTCCCCTCCCCCTCCCCCTGCCATCCATAACCAAACCTCTGACCCAAACAACCTCTTCCAGAACATCTCTTGTGTTGAATACTTTCTTCATGCCAATGAAACAGGGTAATAACACATGTGAATTCCTACTGTTTGAAATAGATATCCAAAATGGAAGAACAACAAAAAACAAATTATAGCACTTTTTTTTTTCCTTTCAACAAAAAGGTTGAGTTTAAATTGAGTGTAAACGCTTCTTAACAGACAGAAGAAGGCTTTCCTTTTTTTTGGGGGGGGGGGGGATATCTATTTGGTGTTTGACACATCAGTAGGTACTTTAAAGACCTGAATTTTATAGTAGCTTAGGAATTATATTTTATAAGAATCAGTTATGACTTTATATTTCCAGACAATAGAGAAGAGTTCAGAACATCTCGCTCTTGGGCCTCGGCTTGCTTTTCCCCTGCTCTCTCTGTCCTTCCGTCCCTTCCCCTTTCGGGTTTCCAGGGCTTTGAGCTTGATCTTTTGAAAGTTTTATTCTATTACATTTTTTGCTATATCTTCTGGTTTTCTTACAAAAAAAAAGAACAAACAAAAAGCTTTAGGATGATTTCTATACCCTTTGTATCACCGCCTTGTCCCCGTCCGTCCTCTGAGTTGGGCTGTGTCTGGATGGAACGCGCAGGCGCGGTGGGCGCCCCCCCCGCCCCGCAGCGCCCCCTGGGAGACACTGCGGAGTCTGGTGCTTAGAGGGTGCCATCGTCTCTTGTACATAAGGTCATGACGTGTCTATGTCAAAAGTTCTTATATATTTCTTTTATAAGCTGAAAGAAGGTCTATTTTTATGTTTTTAGGTCTATGAATGGAACGTTGTAAATGCCCGTCAAACAATAAAAACATTGAGAAAAAAAAATACCTGGATGGTCTCGCGCCTGCCTGGAGTTTGAGTGGGGGGAGGGGAGGAAATAACCGGGAGTGTGCTGTTTTTGTCGGTAAGAAATGCAGAAATGACCCTGAGCCCAGACATACTTCAGATATGTCCATGGTGGAGAAACTATGATCTCTAGCCCCCATGACTATTTCATTTGATGCTAAACAATAAGTTGGAACACATATTCCACTGAATTTTATTTGCTTGCTATTGGGATTTGAACTTAAAGCCTTCATCTCCTGCTTGGATTTTTCTGCCCAAGATGGGCGATCTTCAGTTTTAGCCACAGCTTCAGCTTTTTGTCCATTTTTTGTTGTTGTTGTTGTTAATTGCAGATAACAGTCATAAACCTTTTTGCTCAAAGCTAGCATTCAACCACATTGAGTCACAGCTCCATTTCCAGTTTTTGAGTGGCTAGGTTAGAGTAATTAGAGATAAGAGTTTCAGGGATTTTTCTGCCTGGGCTGCTTCGAAGCCCAGTCCTCAGATCTCAGCCCCCCCCCCCCCCCCAGTAGCTGGGGTTACAGGTGCTCCCTGACTTGTTTTTGAGTATAGTGAAGCATTCTGGTGCATCACATCCTTTGGGAGATGCCAGGAGCCATCTTAACATGTACCCAGTGAAGTCATTCTAACAGTGTGCTCCCAGTGTGAGATTAGCATCGTGGACTGCAACTCAGTCACTGTGTCTGTTTGTACAGAGAGTGCTCAAGGTCAAGTGTAGAGGATACATGATACGTTTGCCCCCCTCAACTAAATGTTTTTGGAGTCCTGCCTGTCCCCCCCCCCCCAAATGACTTGACAAAGGGTATCCACGTCACAATTCTCCCTCCTGGTTGTCAGGGTTTGGGGCAATTATGGGGGGGGGGCAGCCTTGGAGCCCCTTTGTCTGTAGCGGTCATTCTAGCGACAAGCAACATGACAGTCCACTGTGGAGACGGTGCTAGTGTTTCCTGTTACTGAGTGGCAGGCGTGGACAAGCAGCACACCCGACTTCCTTCCTTGTGTTGGGATGGAGCCTGGCGGGTTTTTCTGCTCAGGCTGGTCTGGAAGGAGCCTGGGTCTCCTCTATCTCAGCCTCCCGCATAGCTTAGCATGACAAGCTTGTGCCTGTCCCCCTCCATGGGTTAGCAAGGGGTCTCGTGAACTTCTCCTAAGCCAGGCTGGTCACGAATTGCAAGCCTCCGATTCCTCAGCCGGCCAGGTCACCAGGGTTTCAGATGCCGAATAACATTGCTCTTCCCTAAGACTTCATCAGCCTGGGAATGTGCCCTGAGGGGCGCTCTCGCTTTCCTCCCCTCTCACCATGGTCTCCCCTGGAGAAGCAAAAGGGGCTCTTCCCACACACCCTGCCTTGGACTTGGAAAGAACCTCCGGCCCAGCAAGTAGACACAGACATGGTGGACTGAGGAAATCAATGGTGACACTGGCCCAGGGGCGAATCCACTGCTAAGGTGGGTGATTGCTAATTCCTTAATCTGAATCCATTGGAAAAGACAGACTTAATTACGTTGTCATGTGATACAGCAATACAGGTGATGTTTTAGTCTGTTTACTGTAATTCATACAAAGTGGAAGTTTCCTGAGCTCCTGGCTTTGGAGATGAGGAAGCCCTGGAGCACAGTGGCAGCATCTGCTTGATATCTGGCGGGCATTTTGCTGGGTCATTACAGGGTAGAGGGCATCCCCAGAGCCCTCAGGGGCCCGTCCACACCGGGCCATTCCCTCGCAAAGGCCTCGCTTCCACGTACTATTCCTGTGGGAACTTGGGGGTCAAGTTGCCAACACATGGTCTCTTGGGGGGAATACATTGAAACCGTAGCAGACAGGTCTGATTTTTGACCTCCTATAATAGAGAGGCAGATACCGAAACTTCCATAGTGAAATGCCATTCCTTACTCATTGTCTCCAGGCAAGCTTTCTCTGTGATTTCAGACTTGAAAATGAAAAAATGAACCATAGCTTAAAAGAAGAGCAGTGTGCTGCGGTTGGGGAAAAAAAAAATAAAGTCCTACCCATTTCATGGGGAGATTATTTCAGTGAAATTTGACTTTTATATTTTATAGCTTAGCTTTTAGGTTTCTGTGCCAATCAGTTATATATGAATTACAGTAGTCACTCAATCCAGAATTATTGATTTTTTTGGTGGTGGTGCTGAGAATCAAACCTGGGCCTTGTGCATGCTAGGCAGGTGCTCTGCCTCTAAGCTCTGTATACAGCACTTGGGATTTTCCAACACTTGTGGCTTTGTGGTCACTGAAATAATCTCCCCATGAAATGGGTAGGACTTTATTTTTTTTTTCCCCACCCACCTGCCATGGGTCCCAAACGGTTCACGGGCTCATGGATCGTCTTCTGTGTGTTTGGTTTATGGAGAGCATCCGGGAGGGAAGGCCCCATGGCGAGGCACTCAAATACTAGCTAAAAACAACCACCACCAAATTGAACAACGTGGGTGGTTTGGGACCTGGAGGACGGGCATGGCAGGCTTCTGTAAAGGACACGTGGCCCCGAGGCCTCACGGTCAAGGTGATCACATCTTTTTGCTGCAGTTGGTGGCGCGGCCCGTGGCATCGTCCCTCACGGTGGCAGTGAGTGGAGAAGGCTCAGAAGACATGCCCCCCCTGCCCCCCACCCCCGTGCGGCTGTGATTGGCAGCTTTCCTGGGAGGTGCTAATGCCGGGGGGGGGGGGGACAGGCCCGTGGAGAAGGACTGATGGGCAGGTCAGTGTTTCCATGCCAGGCAATGCCAGGATTGGCTGCCATCATGCCCCAGATGCCAGAAGTATGGAGATGTTGACCCTGCTGCTTTCTTTTTCATAGTGTGACTCAGTTTCCTTTCTTTAAATTCTTTACTCGTGAAGGTGTTGTACAGAGGGGCTACGGCTCCGTAGGTCAGGCACCCGGCCCTGGTTTTTTCTTCCTACAAAAGCAAGACTGCAGTTCCTAAAGCCTGGAGCGTGGCTTTCCCCGGGCAGCCCCGCGTGCCCTGCGCCGCCCCCTGCCGGGCAGCTGCGGCATCGCCCCGCGCTCCCCGGGCCCCGTCGCCGGGAGGCGCCCCGCGCGCGTGCGCATGTGGCTCGCGGGCAGCGGGAGAGGCGGAAGCGCGCGAGCGCCGCGCCGGGGCCGGGAAGGAGGAGCTGGCGAGGTTACTTTTCCCCTCCGAAGGAGCAGCGTGGAGACCCCGGCGCGCGCCTTTCCAGATGTTAGAGAGTTAAAGAGCAGCGCGCCACGTGCACCGACCGCGCTCCACCAGGAGTCCCGCCCGGCTCGCCGCCGCCGCCGCCTCATCATCATCCCGGCCCTGGGCAGGGAGGACGCCGCTCCGGCGCCCCCTGGCGACGGACCCGCGAACTGCCTCGTATTGAGAGCCGCAGAGGGGACTGCACGGCCCTGGGGGGCGGGAGGGGAGGGGAAGGATTGGACGGGTCCTGGGGGAACTGCACGGGCCCCAGGGGGACTGGACGGCCCCGGGGGGAGTGGACGGGCGTCAGGGGAGGGGACTGGATGACCCTGAGGGGACTGGATGAGCCCTGGGGGGACCAGACGGGCCCTGGGGGGGGGGGGGGACTGGATGACCCTGAGGGGACTGGACAGGCCTCAGGGGGTCTGGACGGCCCTTGGGGGACTGGATGGGCCCTGGGGGGGGGGACTGGATGACCCTGAGGGGACTGGACAGGTCCCAGGGGGTCTGGATGGGCCCTAGGGGGGAGGGACTGGATGACCCTGAGGGGGACAACCCTGGGGGGATTGGATGGGCCCCAGGGGGTCTGGACGGGCCCGGGGGGGGGGGGCTGGACAGCCCTGGGGGGCTGGACGACCCTGGGGGCGGGGGAAGCAGGACGGGCCCCGGGGGGACTGGGCAGCCCTGGAGGCCTGACGGAGGAGAAAGTGAGGTCTGAGGGCAGCGGCGCTTGCCGGGCTCAGACGGGTGGGGTGTGGGGTTTGGGGCGTGGGGTGTGTGTGGGGGGGGGGGGCGGTGCGGAACCCTGACATGTCACCGGACGCTCAGCGCCAGCCTCGGGTTTGAAATCCTGGTGGACGGAAGTCGCAGCCTTGGTGGAGTGGGGCTGAGCGCCCGGGACTGGGCTGCTGAGGGGGACTTGGGGTGCTGGGGTACGGGTGTGCAGCGCCTGCTTGCACGCGCGCGCGCGCACACACACACACACACACACCAAAGCAGAAGCAGAAGCAATGCCTACACATTGGCTGTACAGTTAATTTGCCACGAGCCATAATGGAGTTGGTGAGCCCCGTCTGTTTAGGAAGGCTTGGCCTCACCCACGGGCTCGCGCCTTGAGCCTCTGGTTGAATTTGCAGATGGAGCCGAGCCCTGGAACGGCAGTGCCCATCTTCCCACTGGAAAACACACTGCATGCTCTGCCTCCACGTTTCCCAGCTCTGCAGATCCGCTGTTCAAATCGAGGTCGTTCTGGCCCCGAGTGGAACCCAGGCAGGCCGAGTGACCTCCTGTCGCTTTGGAAGCGACAACTGTGATTTTGGACTCTGAATCATGTTTTGGGAAAGCTAGGATAATTTCAAGCCGATTTGATTGAACCTACCCAATTCGAATTTCTGCTTGAATTTCTCTGGAAGTCTTTGCCCTTTGAACACTGACTTCCAGCTGAGTTCACCAGTTCATAGGATTTATTTCGATGCGCGGTGGCAGATTTATGAGTGTTGAATGTGGTTCTTTTTCCCCCCCAGTATGGTCATCCATCCATCCATCTTTGAAGTTGGAAGTGGATGTTGGTGTGAGCGTTCTTGAATTTCCCCTATGTGACCAGAAGAGGGCGCGCATTCACCGTATTTTTAAGGCAAGAGGCAAATTCAAGCACATTGTTGAAGCCCAAATTGAGTTCTTATTTTCCATTCTCTTCTTTCCTCCCTCCTTCCATTATTGCAATCAGTCAACATAGATGTGATCATAGAAAAAGCGATGTTTCCACATTTTCTGACACTTGTTCGCCTCTACCCAGTGAATACTGTTTTTCCTAATGACAGTTTTCCCCCTCTCCCTCCACGAGAGGCCAAACAGCAAAGCTCCTTGGCCTCCTTGGACTCCCTTCTAAGCGTGGAAATGGATTTTCATCTTTATGCGCAGATAATCCTTTGAAGGGCTAAAGTTTAGTATTGTTTCTTTCAGTTGTTGGTTTTCAGAGTTTAACCTGCTCTGGCCCCCAGGAAAAGCCAGCCTCAAATCTGGAAAGCATTTAGATTTTGACATTTGATAGTTAAAATTCATTTTCTGCATGGAGCCCAGTGGGTTTCTAGAAGTCCCTTTGTTAAGCAATAAGAGAGAACTTAGGTTTCACATCACCGCCGCTATCACCACACCATTATCATCATCATCTCCTGATCACTAAAGAACCAACTTCTTTTCTGCGCTTTCACCTACATTTCTGCCCTACTCAAAAGAAGTGGCTAGCTGGGAATTTTAAATGTGAGCGTTAACAATCCAAATAAAAATGTATCATTTGGGGACAAAAGGACATTAAAAAAAAAAAAAAAAGATGCTGGGCGGGTCTAGCGATGGGGTCAAGCTGTGTGGACCGGGAGTGAGAAGGCTTCCTGTGATCACAGATCGCAGATAATGTCTCTAATGTGAGCTGCCTTGGGGCAGGTGGGCTTAGTTACTGAGTGTAACTATGAAGTGATGGAAAGTTCCAAAGGAAGGTCGACGGTCTGCGGTGACACCCATCACACAGCCTGTTCAGGGAGACCTTCAGTGGACTTACCGTTCCTGTCGTGGATCCCTGTGTGCGTGTGTGCACGCGCGTGTGCGTGTGCACGCACACACGTGCATGCGTGCTGCTTATAGGGCTTGAAGTCAGGGCCTGGGCGCTGTTCCTGAGCGTTTTTGACTCAAGGCTAGCTAGCACTGTACCACTTTGAGCCCCAGCTCTATTTCTGGCTTTTTGCTAATTAATGGGAGGTAAGAGTTTCCTGGGCTTTTCCTGCCTCGGATGGCTTTGAACTGTGGTCCTCAGAAGGCAGCCTCCTGAGCAGCTCTGACGGCAGGCATGAGCCACCAACATCTGGCTGCCCCTGGAGACTTAGGAACTTGTACCCTCAGGAAGTTGACCAGCAGGTGAGCGTTCCTGTTTCCCTTCACCTGTTCTGCTGCACGTGGAGACTCGGAGCAGCCGGAATGGATGGGAGGTCTCTCACCCTCGGGCCTCGGCAGTATCCCCTCCGCTGGGTGTCCTCTCAGCCTCGTCGTCTGTCCCCGCTCTCCATTGCCCTGGTTGCAGAATGACGTGTGGAATTACATCACCAACTGCGTTTCCCACATGGCAGCTCGGGTTCTTTCAGCTTTCTGGTCTTTCAGGGGACATCTTCAGATTCAAACAACTCTCACGGAAAGTAGAACGGGAGATGGAATTAGTGACGACAACCTGGGTATTTGGTATTTGATAGGGGTCTTGGGTTTTATGGAGACTGGCATGGAGGGCATGGGTGAAGCAGTGAAGTAAGCGAGGCACTTCTTGGTTTTTGGTGCGCACTTCCTTGGCCTGGTTTGGTTCATTCTTTCTGATTTCTTTGTGCTTCCCTTTTTCTCATTTCAAACGTTGGATACAAATAGCACCTGGGATGGTTACAAGCTGTTTGAATTTCTGTTTCTCTCTAGAAATGGTAGCTATCACCACCACCACCACCACCACCACCACCACCACCACCACCATCATCATCCCAGGCCCCCTTTCCTGACCCTGTGATATTTAGCATCCAGTTGGCAAGGTGAACCCAATGTCAGTGAAATGAAATCAGGTAGTCTGCGTGCGAGGAGACTGCGGCTGAGAGGGGACGGCCAAGGCCACTATGGAAACCATGCGAGTGGCAGTGTAAGCTCTAAGCTACCCCTGGGTTCTGCTCCAGGATGGGTCTGAAGCCGGTCTCCACAGAAGCTGGCGCTGCCGGGGGCGGGGGGTTGATGTCTAGAGGCCCAAGTCCCCCTCTCTCCCCCCAGCTGGTGCCTCAGGAGATCCCCGGATGTTCAGTGCAGTCCCCCTGGGTGGGTAACGTGGCCCAAGCTGTGTACAAGCTTGGAGAGGCCGAGGCTCAGGCCGCCTCTGGGCCTCTGGGTCACCAGTGCCATGGAGAGTTTAGAACCCTGAGGCAAGGAAGCCCAGTGGTTGAATCCAGCAGGCCAGGACCTGTCTTCAACTCTCCACAGTTCCTCCCTTCTCCCCTAATGTCCTCATCGTTTTCCTCGTGTTGGGTTGGCACCGAGGGCCTTGCGCATGCGCGGCCCAGGCCTGTGCTGCTCGCCACACACGTTGAACAGGACTGTGATTCGTGAAAATCCCAACAAACACAGTGTTTGCCAGTGGTAATGTGGGTACGAATGAGCAGAAATGGGCCTTCTACAGTAGCAGCGAAAACCGTGTCACACTGAGGAATAAACGCAATAGCCGGGCAAGGCCTTTATGGAGAAAATGACTTCTTAATTTTGAGAAGAGATCTTAATAAACGTGTGTGACCCATGTCTATGAAAGACTCGATGTCATTAAGATAGCAGTGCCTCCCGCCAACGAAATGCCAGCCGATGGCCTCCAAATTTACATGGGATTTTGTAAACTTTACAGTTTCTGTGGATAGCAAAATGCCCAAAGTATTTGCCATCCGTGACCTTAGGGTATATTATAATAATGTTACATAGATTGAATGTCTCCTTTATGTCAAAGCCTTAATAGCATGCCTCTAAGGAAGTGATTAATGTTAACGAAGCTTAGGGTGGACCCTGCTCTAGTAGGATTCGTGTCCTTGGAAAAAGAGCCACCAGAAAGCGCATCCCCGCCAGACACACGCCCTGAGAAAAAGCCACGTGAGAACACGGCAAAATGGCTATGAACCGGAAGAGGATCCGCATCAGAAAGGGAGTTTGTGCCCGCCTCCTTCATGGCCTCAGTCGCAGAGCGGGGCAGGAACCAGCCTCGTGGAAGCCACTGGCTCTGTGGTATTTCTCATGGAAGCCTGAACAGATCCGCTCATAACACAATCAAACCAGCTGTGGGGCTGACCAAAGGCAAATACACGCAGACAGATGGAACAGAAGGGCCACTTGTGTGCGGCATTGCAAACCACCCAGTGTGTGTCAGCGGGATCTTGTATTGTTTATAGCTGTGTAACGTAATCACCGCAGCGTCAGAGGCTCCAGACGCCGTGTGTCTAGCACACCCCGATTTCCAGGGCTCAGGAGGCTGATCCTGGCTTCGTTGGGTTCCAAGACTGCAGTCAAGGTACTGCGGGCTATGGTCTCTTCCGAGTCCTGGGGCTTGGACTCAGGGCCTGAGCACTGTCCCTGGCTTCTTTTTGCTCAAGGCTAGCACTCTGCCACAGCGCCACTTCTGGCTCTTTCTGTATATGTGGTGCTGAGGAATCGAACCCAGGGCTTCATGCATGCTAGCCACGTTCCCAGCCCGAGCACTGCAGTCTCCTTCACACAGCCGCACGCGTGCAATCACAGTTGGAGAGCGAGGCCCACGCAGGCCTTTGCCCAGTGGCTTGGGAGGTGGCGAAGGGCACGAGAGCATCCTGATTGCCTCAGGAAGGCAGAGGAGGCTGGGTTCCCATCTCCTCCGTTTCATGAGGGAATGGTGGGGTACAGGGCGCCGTGTGAGAAGGCAGATGGAAAAGCACTTTCGAAACCACAGACGTGCAACACACAGCTCAGCTGCCCTCGAATGTGTGCCAGTCCGCTGGGCCGACTCTGCCTCCAGGAGAGGGGGCTGTGGATCCACCATGGTCTCCCCAGGGCTGGAGCAGCCTGAGCAGCGTCCCGGTGACTTCGCGGCCCGGACGTTCTGCTCCTCTTTTCCATGTCAACAGAGCTATTAATTTGTACACTGTTTCCCTGACAGCCGGAAGGCTGGGGAGGATGTAATTATTGACGTTCAGCCGAAAAGAGGGGGTGCATCAATGTCATGGTTGTCAAAGCCGGGGTGAAGTCAAAGACGACTGTTAGCACCAAGTAAAATTAATGTTTTGATTTGCTCTTTTAGCTCTCGAAAGCCTGACTTTAAAATGAGAAAAGAAATGATAGGAGCCATTCAAATGAATACCGGCTTCAGGTTGTTCCTATTGAAAATCCCAGTCAGGGTTTAAGACTGGGGTCTGGGTTGCTTTGTGACTCAAATCCAGTCAGTTGCAAATGAAGTAAACCCAATCAACTCGACTTTAATAATAATAATAACCATGAGATGCTTCAGCATAGCACTCGTTACCTTAGGTGCTTATGGGATATGGGACATGGTAATGCATGTGAAAAGTGTCATGATCAGATCGATGTGTCACAAAGGAATAGCCACCTACCGTGTCTTTGTCCATCTGCTAATCTTGACCTGCTATTTTTTTCTATTTTTATAATATGTAATTCATAAAACAGTGCTTGTATAAAAATTCACACAGGGTTGCTAGAGAGCACACCATTTCCAAAACCATGTCCTGGGCTTCTGTCCTAGTCCTTCTTCTAAGGATGCACTCAGACAGTGAGATGTAGCCTTTCTGCGACATGCCCTTGGGTAAATCTGTTCTCCACGTTTCGTCTCCTCCCAGTGTTCACTGTGAGCCCCGCGTTGTGCAGGCTGTGCCCTTACCAGCATGTCAGGAAAGCAGGAAGGCAGGGGCTTCCACAGGCCAGGATTTCCAGACACAGCAGGCAAGGCCAGAGCCTGGAGGCTCCAGACCCCTCCTGGAGGGACCGTAGGAGCTTTGGAGGGTGGAGTCCACCCAGGCTGCCATGCTGTGCGGTCTGGCCTGATCATGCTTACTACGGATAGCTGTTACCTGAGCGTAGGAACTCTTTCAAAATATTGAAAATTCACTTCAGATTTATTCCTCCAACTTGGGTACCAACGATACCAGCCCTGCATCCCATTTGTGCTTTAATAGAGCCTCGGATAATTCATTTGAGAGAGAGAGAGACAGAGACAGAGACAGAGACAGAGACAGAGAGAGGGGGGGAGCGTTGGCTCCCCCTCGTGGTAATGGCCTGTGTGACAGGCTCTGTGAAAGCCTGCCTTTTGGGGGCAATCTGGGCACCCAGTCAAGGAATATAAATATCTTAGGGACCTTTCATGCTGGGAAGAAAAGACCTATGACCTCAAATGGACAGGGAAGGTTTGCTTGAAGGGAGGGGAGGAAGTAGAGTAGAATCCCTGGTGGTGTGAATAGAGAGGAAAAGCGGGAATCCGTTTTGGTGTCCAGATCTTAAAACTCTTCCAACTGAGCTTGAAAGCATAATCCCTTTTGCCTAATTTGAGTCTTTCTTAAAGTATGACTGGTAGCCGGGCATGGTGCTGCATGCCTGTAATCCCACGTACTTGGGAGGAGGAGGTAGGAGAATCTCCAGTTTGAAGCTAGCCCAGACAAAATGAGTAAGGCCCCATCTCAAAACCAAAATACAAACCCAAAAGGCTGGGGGCATGACTCAGAGGGCAGAATGCTTGCTGGAGGCTCTTGGTTGAAACTCCAGGGAGGAGGGGGGGAGGGGGAGGGAGAGGAGGAGGAGGGTGGGTAGGGGGAGGAGGAGGAGGGTATGCATAGGTTCATGCTGTAGCTGATGTTCTTAGATAAAGTAGAAGTGAAGAAATGGAGCAATCTGCAAGCAAGGACACGGGTCTGCTCTTAGTCTTTTTTAATTGGAGGCTCCTGGGAACATCCAGCTGTCTCTGGCCCTTTACCACCTGCAGATGAAATGAGACACATATTAATGGGCAATTGCTCTTGTCCTGAGTTAGAAAGCATGGAAACCCACTGAAGAGTCTGCGAGGCATTGTGGGCTGTGGGCGTTTGCTGGGAAGCCTTCATGAGCAGCCACAGACAAAAGCCCGCAGGCTGAGGTAAGGCAGGCAGGCATTAAGCCAGCGGTTCAATATCAGTCATCGACAGCACATCTGTTGTACTTCTGAAAGCACAGATAATCCCTGAAGACAGTTAACAAAAATGCTACTTACATTGTTTTTTGGATTAAGAGCCAGGAGTTGGTAGCGCCTGCCTGTAATCCTAGCTATGCAGAACATCCGTGGGACTCTTATCTCCAATGAACCACCAGAAAACGAGCAGTGACGCCATGGCTCAAGTGCTAGAGAGCTCGCCTTGAGTAAAAGAGCTGAGGGTCACTGCCCGAGCCCAGAGTTCAAGCCTCACCACCCAAACAGACAAACAACAAATGAAAAGAGCCTGTCAATGAACCACTAAAGAGTCGGGAGGGGAGGCGTGGTTCAAGTGGTGGAGAGAGCACCTGCCTGGAGTCAAAAAGCTAAACAAGAACATGAGGCCTTGAGTTCAAGACCTACCACTGAAAAGGTGGTGGGGAGGGTGGGAGGACAGAGGGACAGACGGCCCGCCCCACCCCACGGGACAGCAGGGTCTCCCAGCGGGAGGACGCCAGAGTGGGGGAGCACTCCACTCAGAGTGGAAAGGGCTCCACCACCAGCGTCCCTCCCAGCCAGCCGGGCCCTCTGGGACCTGTTCAGAGTCTCTCTGCTTTCATTGCTCTCGTTTATTATTACTATTTTCTTTCTTTCTTTTTGCCAGTCCTGGGGCTTGAACTCAGGGCCTGGGCACTGTCCCTGGCTTCTTTTTGCTCAAGGCTAGCACTCTACCACTTCAGCCACAAACGCCACTTCCAGCTTTTTTCTGTGTATGTGGTGCTGAGGAATCGAACCCAGGGCTTCGTGCATGCTAGGCAAGCGCTCTACCGTTAGGCCACATTCCCGGCCCTATTCTTATTATTTTCTAATGCTAGTAGGGGGGCTCAGGGCCCAGACACTGTCTCCAAGCTTTTGTGCTCAAGGTTAGTGCTCTGCCACTCGAGCCGCAGCTCCAGTTCTGGCTTCTTGGTGATTAATGGGACACAGGAATCTCATGTGGAGCTGTGGCTCAAAGTGGTAGAGCACTAGCCGAGAGCACCAAAGCTCAGGCACAGCACCCAGGCCCCGAGTTCAAGCCCCATGTCTAACAAATAAAAAGAGAGAGTCTCATGGAGTTTCCTTCTCTGGCTGTGGCTGCTTTCTAGTGGGAATCCTCAGATCTCAGCCTCCTGAGTAGTGGGGACTATAGGTGCGAGCCATGAGTGCTCACTTTAGCTCCTCTTTGTGCACCTACATCTCCATTTTCAGGCCTGCTGTGAGGATTGTGTAATGTACAGGACATTTTCTAAACGATGCCCTCTTACAATTTTATTTAATAACCTAAATTTTCTCAGACCTCCACATAAAAGCACTTCACTAAGACTTCATGGAAAAGGTTGAACATTAAGCCTTTATTATGAAGTAATGATGGATAATCTCATAGCAATCATCATAATAATCTTATGTTTGCTAATTATCACCTGATAATACTGAATCTTGAGGTGATACAAGATCAAAGAGGATAATGTATGGGATTTGGACTCAGAAAGATTTTGGAGTCTTCCATTTAGTCGTTGAGACGGGGCTAGTGAGAATAAAGTGCTAAACTCCATTGTCTTTATCATCTAGTAAGGGAAACAAAATGTGCTTTTTTGAGTCTTGAGATGATTATGGAGCAATGAATGAAAATTGCCTGGCATATGGTGATCCATACACCCCAATTCTCTTCTCTCTTCTATTACTCTGAGACCGTTATAATTCTTCGGTGTCATCGTCACCGCGAATATGGACGGCACACAGGATTTCAGAACCTTCTGGAAGGTGCATAGTGCTTTATAAAGGTATGGTAGCATAAAAACATTAAAAGTAAACATGGTAAACATTTGGTTTACACTCTCCATACTGCTAAAGAGGCCCTGATTTCTCTGAAATGTTTCTGATTCCTAGGTTGTAGAGGGTATCTTAATTCTAGGCAGATTTTTTTTCCGGTGGGGGAGGGGGGATTACTGAGATTTGAACTTGGGGCCTTGGACTTAACTGGCGAGCAGTCTACCACTCGAAGCCCTTCTTTTTTATTGGTTACTTATTTTTGTGTTGGCCCTGGGACTTGAATTGAGAGTCTGCCTCCTGTCCTTAAGCTTTTGTGCTTAAAGGCTAGCATGCTACCACCTGAGCCATAACGCTATTTTGGACTTTTTGGTGGTTAACTGAAAATAAGAGTCTCAGTGGCCTTTCCTGCCCAGGCTGGCTTTGAACCTCCATCCTCAGATCTCAGCCTCCTGAGTTGCTAGGATGACAGGCGTGAGCCACTGGCACCTGGCATTTCTGGTTCTTTTTGAGATATAGTCTCACTTTCCTCCTGGATGGGCGCGCCATATCTTTGGATCTGCCTACTTTTTGACTTCCTGAAGTTGCTGGACCACAGACATTCCACCTCATCTAGCTTTCCTCAGTAGAGATGGAGCCTTGGACTTTTCTGCCTGGGTTGCTGGTGGTCTCACCTCAGCCCCACAGGTAACTGATGCACAGCACAGCACAGTATCCAGGGGGTTGAGAAGAGGTATCATGGCCTTTTCTTGTCATACTGGCCTCGAACTATGATCCTCCTATTCTCAGACTCCTAAGTGCCTCGGATTACCAGCATGGGGCACTGGTGCCAGCTTCTAGCTAATTTCAATTGTTAGAGAGTTTCTTCTATGGGATTGGAACCTTCTGACATTTCACCTCAGTGGCTACAGTTCCGGATTCCAGTCACCTTCACCTGGAATACGTAAAGGAATAATGTCAAGCTGCTCTCTTTAAACAGCACCAGGCTATAGTAGGCGCACAGTTAATATTTCTTCAGTAAATGAGTGTGTCAAAGAATGGGACAGAAAGGAGAATAATTTCACAGTATTGATGCTTTACTCGTGTGTGTGTGTGTGTGTGTGTGTGTGTGTGTGTGTGTGTACTAGGGCTTTAACTCAGGTCCTAGGCTTTTTTACGCAAAGTTAAAGCTCAACCACTTGAGCTACAGCTCCACCTTCAGCTTTTGCTTTTCTTTTCTGGTTACTTGATCAGGGTCTCACAGGTTTTCCTGCCTGGGCTGGCTTTGAACTGAGATCCTCCCACCCCAGTCTCTTGAGCAGCTAGGATTACAGGTGTGAGCCACCAAGCGCCTGGTAGTGCTTTACTTTCTATACTGAGAATCTGAGCAGATTTCTTTTGAGTTAGAAGAGTGGGAATCTATCAGGCATGATACAGTAAAGAAAACAGAGCCATTATGAGTTTCATAGAACAAGAGATTTATGGTAGGCATAAAGCCTTACATAATCACGGAGGAGCTGGGGACCAGAGGACTGTCATTGCCTTCGGAGGTGCCAGTGTGCTGAAGAGCTCACGGTGGGGTGAGTACAGGAGGGGGGCGCAGCCCAGTGGCCAGGGAGGCAGCCGGGGAGGGAGTTGTGCTCAAGGCTAGCGGGACCACTGCGCCTGCGCGGGTGGTGGGGGGCTGGACTCGCTGTGGTCAGCATACTGGACACTGTTCCTGAGAGAAACAGTAAGACTCCCTCCTTCCCTCTCTCCCTCCCTCCCTTCCTTCCTCCCTTCCTTCCCCTCCTTCTTGTTTCCTTCCAGTAGCATAGCTGGGGGCTGGACTTCCTACAGAACTGCCAGGTCTGCTTCCAGGCTAAGACCCAGAGCCACCAGCCCAGTGCCATCACCACTGTTTCCATGAACCAAGTCGATCTGGCCATCAACCCAAAGGCAAGGTGACACTGTGCCAATACGGAGAACCTTGGACGTCTGGGAACCTCTCTAGCTGACTGGCCCACACCCCACTGAGCCTCCATAACTGTGGGCTCCCCATCCTCATGTCCACCCACTTAGGAGTGGAAATCTTGGAGAGAAGCAATTGTGCATGCATTGAGCAAGTACTGACTTTTTATACTTGTCACTCCTCTATGAAGAGTTCCATATAAGCATTTACGTAGCATGTCCATGGCATTATGCATGCTAAGCAATCTCGAGGTGGTTTAGTTCCTGCGTTCTGTGCAACTACCATTGCCATCTTATAGGAGGGACTGCAGCTCAGCTTCAGCTTATGCTCTTACAGTTCTAGGGGTGAGAGGTCTGAAACGGGGGTCCCTGAGCTCAAAGCCAGAGGGCCACACAGCTAGATGGCTGGTAGCTGAAGTCTCACTTTGTCCTTAGGGCAGGTTATCCTGCCATCTGCACCGGATGGGCTGCTTTTCTCTGCCTGCTTTTCTCCTCGCCCTCCACTGAACTGAAAGAGATCTCAAAGTCTCCAATAGGCAGTGATGGTAAGGAAAGGAAAATGTTAATTACCATGGTGGGGCCGGGCTACCTTGTGTCATGTGATAACAGGCCTCCAGGTGCCCCACAAACAGGAACAATGACCGCTTGTTCTTCAGGCATTGAAAGCCAAGTTTAAGATGGAAATGCTCATTGCTGGAATGTAACAGCAGGCATCCCCCCATGCATTCAATACCACACTGTAACCCTTGACTGGGTGAATTGCGTGATAATGAATAGAGGTAGACGTCTGCATTCCAGAGCCGTGGAGACATTTAACAGAATTCTTCACTCCCTTTCGCTCTCTCAAATAAATGCTAATAATTGCAATTGTGCAATGAAATCCAACAGCACCAAACAGTGGTAACCACAGCTCTACTGAGGTAGTGGGAAGAACTCCGGACATTAGACTGATGGGATCACAAATACCGAAATGTAATGATATTTCAAAATATGAAATTCCTCGTGGAAAGTAACTCTTTCCATTGTAAACTGAAAGATGAACCTCCCTCCGCCGCAAGGATTAATATCATCTGGGAAAATAGTATAAATTACTTTTTAAGTAATATTTTATAGATTTTTGTTTTAAAAGAAGAGGATTTGATTAGACTTTACTTGGTATTCTGATGATTTCAGTTATCTGCTTCAACAAAGAATTCATAGGTAAGTTGTAGTGAATTTTCAACACCAAAGCCTTCATTTGCCTACGGGAAAACAGTGTGTTTAGCTGGGATCTGGAAAAACTCCATCACGGTGATCTCTGTAAACAATTAAAATTCCTTACAGCATGTGTACCAGTGATCTAGAAATGGAGAAACCTGAGCTACAGTCCTAGCGGAGCTGAGCCTTGAGTGTTGAACGCTGTTTTCTCCGCCTAGGTCATTCTTTTCTCTGAGTTTCTCTTGAAGTATCCGTTACTGTTTTCCTATGTTGAGCTCGTTTTCTCCTGACAATTTCTCAGGGATGTTTGACTCACTTTCCTGGGAGGGTGCAGTGCACTTGGTGTTTATCCTGCAAGGACACGGACTTCAGAGAGTGGATGAGTGGGGCTCTTCAGAGTGCTTAGCTACTCTGCTCTGTCCTGGATCTGGTGCTTAATAGGGTTCAGGGACACTTTGATAAAGGGAAGCACACAGCTGTGTGTGTGTGTGTGTGTGTGTGTGTGTGTGTGTGTGTGTGTGTGTGTGTGTATTCTGGGGCTTGAACTCAGGGCCTGGGTTGTGTCCTGAGACTTTGTTCAAAAGCTAGTGTTCTATCACTTGAGCTACAGCTCCACTTCCTGCTTGTTTTGGTGGAGATTAGAGTTTCATGGACATTCCCCAGCTAGCTTCAAACAGCAATCCTCAGATCTCAGCCTCCGGAGTAGAGAGGATTACAGTCATGACGCACCAGATGCCTGGCTAGCACACAGCTATTTCAATGGAAATGCTTTCAAATGAATGTTGAGAAAGCCCTGAGCTTAACAGAGCAGTATCTTGGATGTTTTCCATTTGCACCCAGACCACAGGGTGAGCAAAACCAGTTGACGGTGGCTTCCTGTCCCGTGTTTGGTGTATCTGGTTGGGGGGTCTGTAGCTGCTCTTTGTATACTGTGCAGCCACTGTGCTTTCGTGCTTTCAAGATGGCGTCCAACCTTCTAAGTGCGGTGGGATGGGGACTCCGTCTGTTCTTGGTGTGATGCACAGCTGTGGTTACTTGTCACCAAATACATACCATCCACCAGGAAATCTGTAGAAGATTTTGTGTTTTCAAGTACTAGACTTTCAACATCTTTGATAATAAATACCTTGGCTCAGTTCCCACAGCCCAAGGAGACTTTTATATTAATGGTACAAGAGTTAGCTACAAACATCCCCTTCTTATAAGAACACCACAGTCCCTACCAATTTCATTTTGGGCTCATCGCTTCTCTTAAAGACCCAGTCTCCAAACGTAGGTGTATTCTGGGGGCACTAGGGGTTAGGATTTGAACCAATGAATCTGAAAAAGGTGTAATAAAACTCATAGAACGATTCCTACTCTCAGAGTTGGGCTGTGTACGAGCCAGGATTACCCTTTGGGCACAGTAAGACCAAAGAAAATCACAAATCAAGTGAATCATGGTGTCTGCTACACAAGCCTTTCATAGCAGAAAATTTATTTATATTATTATTACCTTTAGTTAGAAAAAAGGTTAAATTCAACATGCCAGTTTATGAGTACAGTGTATCTCGACCAATGTCACCCCTTCTATTGTTCTTCCTTATCTCTCCCAACCCTACCCAGTTGCCTGCTCCCATTTTATTTTTTCCCCCATTTTCATTTCATACTACGGCTGTTTTGCCCACTCTTCGATTACTCTTCCCCCTTCCCAGTATTTATTTTGTTAAGAGTATGAAGTTAGGTGTTGAGAAGTTGTACCAATGTACCTTGCATAGACCATACTTTAGTCCATTTGTGTACATCTTTACCTGACCCAGTGTATATTTACATATATGTTTCTAATTTAGATCGAACTCCCAGATAGATGAGGAAGCACTCACTCTTTGTCCTTCTGAACTTGACTTACTTCACCACATAATTTTTTCCAGGTCTATCCCTTTCCTAACACTAGGAAATTTGTACATTTGCCTGGGAATTGTTGATAATGTCCTTGTGAGGAGAGCAAGTGGCAGAGGGAGGCAGCATTGTCCTCTTTACTCCATTGTTCTGTGGCTCCGTTCTTCCCCCACCCATCCCTCTGTGATATCACTTCCTTCTTCCTCCTGTCTCTCTATGACATCACTTCTTCCTTTCCTCATCCATCCATGATATCACTTCCTTCTTCCTCCTATCCTGCTACACATCACTTCTGCCTCACCCATCATTGTGTGATAGTCCTTCTTTCTCCTACCTGCTGGGACATCAATTCCACTTCCCCCAGCCTTTGGTGGTATCACTTCCTGTTTCTTCCTATCTTTCGGAGGTTTCACTTCCTCCCTCTCTCATCTTTTGGTGACCTCTCTGGGACTCTTGCTCATTGGTCACTCATTTAAACATTATTTCTCATGTTCTCTCCTCTGTGGGCAGTGTCGTGCTGGGGCTGAGGAGGCATCCGCAGGGCTCCTGCCCCCCTTCTCAGACAAAGGCTAATGGATCCAGCGCTCACTCCCCAGGAGAAACCACTACCCACGGTGGGCGTAGGATGGTTTGAGGTCAGGCTCCTTGAAGGGGTGATCATTAGGCAGAGACTCAGAGGATGAGAAGGGACAGCTTTGTAGAAAGTTCATAGTGTTGTTTATACAACTCTTTCTGATAGAAAAGAATGTTCTAGAAATGAACAGACCATGGATGTTAGAACCGAATGAAGGAGCTAAGAGGGAGAGGACAGGCCGAGGTGAGCAGGGGAGAATGTGCAGAAACTCTTGGCTGTGCCACAGAGACCCCAAACCTAAAGCATTGACCCCTTTACAAAACCCATTCAAGACAGCCAGTGCCTTGTAAGGCAGGTGAGCCCTCGCTTGTGTGATACGATTTCACAGAGGTGCTGGCCTGTAGCCTCACCTAGGAAATCTCCCTTGCATACCCTTAGCACCTGATTGTAGTGGCTGTCATTCTCACTATAGATTCTTCAATTTGATGTGTGTGTGTGTGTGTGTGTGTGTGTGTGTGTGTGTGTGTGTGTGTGTGCCAGTACTGATCATTGAGCTCAGGGCCTTGTGCTTTTTTTTTTTCCTGTCAAGTTTGGTTCTCTACCATGGAGGTCATACCCCCCACTTCTGGGGTTTTTTTTTTTTGTGACTTGATTAACTGGAGATAAGATTAATTTCCCCAGCAAGGTGCTGGTGGCTCCCATCTGTAATCCTAGCTGCTCAGGAGGCAGAGATCTGAGGACCGCGGTTCAAAGCCAGCCCAAGCAGGAAAGTCTACTCTTATCTCCAATTAACCACCAGAAAATTGGAAGTGGTGATGTGGCTTCAAAGGGTAGAGTGCTATCTTTGAGCAAAAGAGCTCAGGGACAGCAACCAGGCCCTGAATCCAAGGCCTACAACTACCACCACTACCACCACCACCACCACCAAAATGATCTCCTCAGGCTGGATTTGAACTGCAATCCAGTCCTTAGTTCTGGTGTGGGCCACCAGTGCTCAGCTTAGAGTTCTTTCAAATACTCTTGCTTTGTCTGAGAGAAAGTTTCTCCTTAAGTGCAGATAACCCTGACAGCATATCCCATCAAATCTATCAGCAGTTAACACTATAGCATGAAGTAGTTTATCAGATCATTTCACCTTGATAGCTAGAGGGGAGCAGCTTGTTAAAGAATAAGATATGGCTCAGAGTCTGCCTACACAACTCTCAAGTCTGGAAGTTGCTTTCTTAAACATCCTCTAACAAGTGCCAGTGGCTCATACCCGTAATCCTAGCTACTTGAGGAGCTGAGATACGAGGATTGTGGTTCAAAGCCATCCTGGGCTGGAAAGTTCCTGAGACTCTTATCTCCAACTAACCACCAAAAAGCTAGGCACAGAGCTGTGGAACTGTGGCTCAAGTGAGAAAGCACTAGACTTGAGCAAACAAGAACAAACAAACAAACTAACTCTGAGACAGTGCCCGGACTCTGAGTTCAAGCCCCAGGACTGGCACAAAGAAGCAAACGAAAACCATCATCCATTGCGTTCATTAAGATTTCCGGCAACCTTTCCTAATAGTAAATTCTTCCCTATTGCCTCCCAGGACTACTTTTGCCCACAATCATGACACCGTTATGCCTTGTTTTCTCCTCCAGATTTCACACCTGGGAACTCCTGCCACACTTACCACGTAGAGCAGACTCTCTACACAGACTCTCTATCTTGTTTTGGGGTGTGGGCCCCCTCCCCCTGCACTTTCCTGCCACCTGTTGGGACCTTTTCTTTAGCTATACTTTGCCAATCCCAAGCTTATGGTTGAACACATTTCTCCAGCCTTGGCAGCCACGTGCAGAGAAATGACTTGCTCAGCAGCTTTCTATCGCTATAACAAAATGCTGGAGACGACCAACTTGTGAACGGGAGGGGTTTTCACTCACAGTTCTCGAAGTTTCCACCCATGATGAGTTGGCTCTGCTGTTTCTGTCCCTGTGGCAGGGCAGAAGGTCATGGCGGAGAGTGTCTCATGACAAGAGGGGAGTGACGGGTGTCCCACACGTAACTTGAAGCTCAGGCTGGGCAAGCCTTTGGCACACAGATTCCACACTCCACCCACAGCAGGCCCAAGCTCCCGCGTCCTAGTCCTGGGTTCAAAACCCCCCGCTGTGCTTTGATACAGCCCCGTGCTTAGCCATGCCGCTTGACTCCCTTGAACTTGCGCAGGTTTATCTCCACCCCGTTGGGGATATCGGCTCCCGTGCTCCCCTCCACGGTGCTCCAGGAGCAGATGCCGCGCTAGTGTTCAATTCGGGTCCAAGCAGCATTGTCACGGTCTCTTCAGAGGAAGCCAAGCCCTGGCAGTGAAGCCCTGGTGGTTGCCAGGGGCAGAAGGAGAGATGGCGGGCTGCTTCTCTCCTGTGCCAACCTAGCTTTCTAGTGCCTGCACGTCTACCCACCACAAATCACGCTGCGGCCTCATAAATCCAGGCAACGTGCTAGATTAGTGTCTCCCTTCATTCAAGGCCAAAGTTTATGTTGAATGTAATCAGGACTGAAGTGGGATCAGGAATAAGCAAGCTGTGAGATAGATGAGTGGCGACTGGTAAATATATTGTAGTCCAAGTCCTCTACATAGTGAGGACAAAACCCAGCAACACGACCCTGTCACCCAGAAAAGGAAATCATGATGAATGGCTTTGACTAGAAACGATTCCAAAGTAATCACATTGTCCATGACACACAGGCTAGAAAAATTAATTTAAAGGACATTTCCCCATTTCTTCGGAGTAGGTGTCAGAGGGAAAACACAATGAAAGCAACGTTGACGGCCTCTTAGGGTAAGTGGAGGGCTAGCTTTAAGTTACTCTCTCCTTAGTACAGGGAGAAGCAATTTGGAGAGCGAGCCTGGAGATGGCTTCAACTTGAGGTCAAGTCCCACAATTGAAAAAAAAAAAGAATATGTTATGGTGGGGTGACAGAATAATGTAATAATAATCATGGCAGAGATTGGAGGGCAATGTAAAAATGGAACTACCCATTCACCAAGTGCTCCTACATGGCAGACACTTGGCTAGCTGAACCATCTAGAATGATTCATTCAGTCTTTACTACGTGTTCATCGTCGTGGATTCCTGGTCTCTTCATCAGTGACTTCACTGAGCCGCGGGTAATGGTTATGATGCCATTTTCCCAAAGCCAGGATCCTCCTGTCCACTTGCTTCCTAGCCAGAAGGAGGAAGGGAGGAGGAGGGAGAGGAGGAGGAGGAGGAGGAGGAGGAGGAGGAGGAGGAGGAGGAGGAGGAGGAGGAGGAAGAGGAGGAAGGGGGCAGTGCAGATTTCTTGGTTGGAGAGAGCCAGCAGTAATGGGGCATGGAAATCTGGAGCCAGATGTAAGCCTCTGGGGTCCCTCGTTTTTAGCCACTGGGGGGGTGGGGTGGGGGAGTCTTTGCAGTGTTCTTGCTATTTCCCCTCTGTCAACAACCTCGGCACAAAACTCTGTGTGTTGCACACGCGTCTTCAGCCCTTTGAGCAGGGCCAAGGCGAGGAGTCTGCGTGGCTCCCCCAGATCGCCTCTAATGTCCTCTAATGATTAACCTGACTGCCAGCCAGACTTCCAGAAGGCAGCTGTCTTGAACCCCTGCTGCCCTGGGTAATTCCCCCTGGCTCAGTGGTGCATTCCCGCCTTTTGTCCAGGAAGCCATGCAGGGGTGGGAGTTTCCCAGCTCCCACAGGGACCAAAGAAAAAAGATGAGAGATGATTCTGCAAATGGGAAATAAGGGAAGAGGCTTCGCTTCCCTTTTCTTACAGCATTTGCCTTAGAGAACTTATAAATTATTTCTCTGTCTCTGAAATGTATGTAAATCTTGAAGAAAGAGAACTACGCCTCTTGCCTGCTTTTACAACCCAGGAACCTCTTTCTTAAACTGCTGGAGGCTCGCTGCCTAACGTCATGCAGGAACCTCGATCCAGGGGCCTCCCTGTCGTACAGACGTGAGCGGGTCTTCCCTTAGCAAGCACAGCCTGCTGGGCGAGTTGACCACTGTCCACTATGTATGCCAAATAGATAGTCAAGACTGCTCACTGGGAAGCCATTTTTATTTATTTTGGGAACACACACACATTCTACCTCTCCCTATATATTATATATTCGACTGATCTTTGCTATTTCTTTCCTTTCTTTTTTGGTGCCAGTTCTCAGGCTTGAACTCAGGGCCTGCGGGCTGTCTCTGAGCTTCTTTAGCTCAAGTCTGGCGCTCTACCACTTGAGCCACAGCTCCAAGTGGGAGTTCAGTGTAGATGAGCGTGTCAGGGACTTTCCTGACTGGCCTGGCTTTCAACCATGATCCTCCGAGTAGCTGGGATCGCAGGTGTGAGCCACTGGCCCTTGGCTTAACCTTTGCTCTTTGTTAGCAGACTGCCCATACCAGGCCCCATGCCGTGGCTCACTGTTGATTCCAGCATACAATTCGTTTTCCTCGTCGGTCTGTGTGGAAAAGTTTATAGGCCAGGAGATGTTTTGGAGTTCATTGTATTTCTTCCATAGTTCCCATCTTGGTTTTCTCTCGCAGTCTTCCCATGATAGACACGTACCGTGAGAAGAGCAAAGTGGCCCATCTGCCTTCCATTTCTTCCTTTTGTCCTCCAGGGTCCAACCAGGCAAGGGCTGTGGTCTGCATGGTTGCGGCTACATTTTATGGACTGAAATCCCATCCTTCCCCACGGTGATGGGATTAGGAGGCGGAGCCTTTGAGAAACAGCCTCGGCAGGAGTGTGTGCCTTTTGGATGGGATGGACCCCCTTGTAGAAGCCACTCCAGAGGGTCTGCACCCCTTTCCTGCCACGCGAGAACACAGTCACTGCTCATGGCTCTGCAGGTCTCTTGATGTGGGAACAGTGAGAAATAATGCTGCTGCTGTGTCTAAGCTGGCTAGGTTATGGGGTGTGTGTGTGTGTGTGTGTGTGTGTGTGTGTGTGTGTGTGCAGGTCCTGGGGCTTGAACTCTAGGCAGGCGTGCTTTCCTGCCCTTTTATGCTCGAGCCTAGAGCTATACCAATTAAGCCACAGCACCTGGAGGTAAGAGACTCACAGCCTTTCCCACTTGGGCTGGGTTTGAACGGTGATCCTCAGATCTCAGCCTCTGCGTCGCTACGATCACAGCTTTGCGCCACCGATGCCCAGCAAGGTTATGGGAGTTCCGTTGTTGCGGCCCAAATGGACAGAAACAGGAGATTCTCATTTCCTTTCCTTCTTGAAAGGATTTTCCTGTCCAGGCTCCTCCTTTCTCTTGGTGTCATTAATATCCTACACATCAGTTTTAAAGGGGGAAACTCAGCAGCGTGAGTCCACCAGGCATGTGTTCTATGTAGACTCTTTAATTTGGATCCCTTCCGAATAGATCCTTTGAGGAAGAGTTCAAGGCCAGTAGTTGATGGGGTGGGGTGGGCTGAGGGCTAGGAATCTGATAGGAGTCAAGGAGAAAGAGGAGGGGGACGCGACGGGGCAACAAAGGGTGAATTCTAAATGCTTATTGCATGTTGCAACTGGAATTCCATTTCCCATGGGGGCTCCAAGAGCCAGGAAAAATCAAGCCACCCAGAGTTTAGTGGTGCAGAGTTGTCTTCAGTGGTTCAGTAGGGGCCGTTAGAACCGTCTCTTCTCCTGACGACATCAGTCCTGTGCTTACAAGCAATAAATGGGTTTCTCTTCACCAAGCTGGGGTTCCCTAACTTCTAGGCCACCCTCCTGTACCCCCTGAAAAGTCACCGCCTTTCCAACTCACATGAGTTCTGAATGGGAAGGCTGTCTGCTCAGCCCGAGTCCCTTCCTCCCAGCCAAAAGAATGCCAGAAGGGCCAACTAGCGATGACTGTCTAACTGTAAACAGGGGTGGTAGCCCTTCAGTCACAGTCTCCTCTCAGCTGATGTCACCAGCTCAGGGCTTGCACAGGAAGTGGCTTGGCCGGAAGTGGCTTCCCTTCCGCTATGACGCATGCACTGTGATTATGGTATTGAGCTGGAGCCAGCCTCCTTCTTTAAGGCCTGAAATTGAAGATATCTGTGGAACCAGAGCAGCCTTCAGAGATTTGTGCTGAGGTCAGAGGTGGCAAGGTGGGAGAGGACCAAACCGGGTTGTTTTTTTTTTCCTTCTACATCTTATTATTTTTATCTCCAGGCACTTACAAACAAGAGTCTAATGGAGAAGAAAATTCCCTGTGTATTTGAAATACAATCTTTCTTAGCTTTAAAGTATTGGATGCCAAAGAATGGATGAAAATGGAAAACAGCTATTCTCAGAATCACATAATCAGAATTATCAAATTGAATTCCTCTCGCAAATACTTGCAGCCACGGTGAAGTGATTTATTATCAAACACATCTGAAAATTTTTAATTGTGTGCCCTTGGATGTGATTTGCATATTCACAGCACAATTCATCATTTTCCTTCCTGATAAAGCACTTGCAAAGAAATTGTGCTCTGCCAGTTCAAAAATGGTATTGTTCCTGTGAATTTCCAACCCATGGCTACGTGCTAGCATCATCAGACCATACAGAGGATTAAAGGAAACCTGGATTTTTGTGAAATAATGTCACAAAACTGCAATTCAAAAAACGCTGATCTATAGTTATCTGATGGTTAATGTTCCCCATGTCCATATTATTAAGGATTTTTTTTTTTTTTTGCTGTTGGCTTGAGTGATGGATTCTTCAAAAGTCTCTGCTTATGTCACCACTTAAGTTCTTGAGTTGTGTAAGTTTTCTTTTCTTGTATTGCAGTTTGAGCTCAGGGCTTTACTCTGCTCGAGGTACCTGGCAGCCTGTGTTACTCTGCTTCTTTTTGAGATGAGGTCTGGCTTTTGGTTTGAGCTGGCCACGACCTTGATTTCTCGTAGCTAGGATGACAGGCATAGACCACTGTGTCAAACTTTTAGTTGAGATGAGGGTCTTGTGAACCTTTTGCCTGGGCTGGCCTTGAACTGTGGTCTTCTCCAGCTGTACCTCTGGAGTTGCTAGGATTATAGGCATGGACCACTGTACCTGGCAAATGGTTGAATCTTGCATGTTGAAACATGGGCAAGAAAGCTTGTATTTACTGATACTGACTTGTACTCAATTCAGTCGAGTTAGACAAGAACACTTGCCTACGTTCAAGGCCCTGGATTCGATCTTCATTAGTATCGAAACGAATTAAAATAAAATAGAGAGGCCTGAGGTAGCGTGCTTTCTTTGTCTGTCATGTTAAGATGAAGCAAGAAGGCCCTGATGGGCTGCTGACGTCAAGCCTGCCCTGCGCCTATGGAGTTCCAGGATGTACAGCATCTCAGAAAGTACGCCTATTCTTTATAAGTTACCCGGCCTTGGGCATGCAGCCGTGGACTGAGACACGTCCAAAGCCATGTAAAACGAAAGTGGAAAACGCCAACTACCAACGATGAAACAGAGACAGCTCCCGTCCGGCACGGGCCGTTTGGTGTTCCCCCATGCAAGAGGCGTGAGCTCCGAGTTGAGGTCATTCAGACAGTTTAGTGATCCGGTGGGTCACTAAATGTTGAGATGTTGGCTGAGGCTGTTGCAGTCTGGAATAGAGTCATTACCATGGTGTGTGGGTGTTCTTGTCTATTTCTTTGAAGTAGAGTTGGGAAATTTTCCTTTATTCCCTTGAGCGTTTCAGGTTTCCTGAAAAATAGTTTCCATAAAGTGTTTTCCTTTATGTATGGTACAAAGTCTTAGAGAGGTCCTGATTATGCTGTGTGCCAACAATAAAACACAAAACAAAACACACTTTATCTTGGAAGACTAGAGGTCCTGCCTGTCAGCTTGTTTATTACTTTACCTACCTGGTATGCAGTTCCTTATAGCTGCATACAGTTACAGATTTTAAAATAGAAGATGGCGAGATTTTCTTAGGACTACTGTAGCTGCTAAAGTAGCTGCTAATGTAGCTGCTAGGGTAGCTGTACGGCAGCCAGGATTGCTAGGCGCTGATGGCTCACGCCTGTAATCCTAGCTACTCAGGAAGCTGAGATCAGAGGACCCATGGTTCAGAGCCAGCTGGGTAAAAACGTCCATGAGACTCTTACCTCCAATTAACCACCAGAAAATGGGAAGTGGAGCTGTGGCTCAAAGTGGTAAAGTGCTGGCCTTGAGCAAGGTTGTTCAGGGACAGTGCCCTGGGCCTGAGTTCAAGCACCATGACTGACAAGAAAGAAAAAGAAAACAAAGAAGCTAGTGTAAAGGAGGCATGGGGAAGATGAGTATGTTTATGATTTGAGGACCCTAGCAAGCAGATACCATTGGAAGAAACTGCTAAAAGAAGGAGACCGCTGAGGTTCATGCCTGTGATTCTAGCTACTCAGGAGGCTGAGATCTAAGGATCATGGTTCAAAGCCAGCCTAGGAAGGAAAGTTCTGTGAGACTCATCCACAGCTAGAAAAAAACCCCAGAAGTAAAATGGGCTGGATGTGTGCTCTAAGTGGTAGAGCATCTGCCTTGAGCAAAAAAGCCAAATGAGGTCATCCTGGTCCTGAGTTCAAGCCCCAGTACTGGTACAACAACAACAAACAAAACAAAAAAACAGGTAAGGAACAAGGGACATGCTGATTTATACAGAGACACAGGAATTTATATCAAGCAGGGTTAGAAACTGAATTTCTTAAACCAAAGACAGAAACTGAGATCTTTGTATTCAAAACCACCTCTCTTGATTTGATTTATTATATGAAAAGAAAAAATGTCACGTGCACCAGTGCACTGATGACACAAGCCACCCATGGAAGCTCCAGAGTGTTCTAGAAGGACAGAATAATGCCCTTTAGTGGGAGCAATAAAATAATAATGATTTCCAACTCACCAGCTTTAAAAATACATGATGAACTTTAATCTCCGGAGTAACATCCCTCAGTGGGAGGTATTACTCTCTGTAAATAGAGAAACTTAAAATATAACCAGTGATGAAATTTACTTTACCTAAAGAAGAAGAGAAATTGTAGCAAATTGGAGTTTAATGGCTGTGGGCCTTGTCTCTGTAGAGTAGCTCTTCACACTGTGTAGAGTTCTTCACCATGTAGCTGTGCTAGGTTGCTGATCTTACAGCGCTTTATTCCTTATTCGTGTGGGTGGGCATTCTGAGTCTTAGTTTCCATAGGCTTTTGGGAGCCTGGAATGAAGCAAATATCTGGTGGAGGCGGGTCCAAACGTCTTTCGGGACTCAAGACTCTGCTTGCTTTTAGATGGTGGCCTCTCAGGTAGCCAGGCCCGAGGCCGGCACTGGCTCTGGGAATGGAAGTGCCTCTGGGGTTTCATATCAGATTCCACTCTCAGCATAGGATGGGGACACGGACTCTAAGTGTTACTTTATTTTGATTGGCCCTGGGATTTGAGAGCAGTGTCCTTTGCTTACGAAGCAGATACTCTACTTGAGCCACCTATGCAGCCCATTTCCTTTAGGTTATTTTTAGGTGGGGTCTCCCTAGTGTTTTTGTTTCCCAGGATGGCCTGGGATGCAGTCTTTCTCGCTCTGCCTCCTGGATTACAGGACGCATCATCTTTATGCCTGGCTTAGGTGGTCATGTTTATTGTCACAGGACATTGCCACATCTGGACCTCTGTAAGCCTCCGATTCTCCAATTCCTGCTGCCAGGCCAGGAATCCTTCCTCACCGAGACCTCTGCTCCCACAGTTCTTTCCCATTGTCTGAGTTCTCTGGGAGACTTCTTTTGTTCCTGTACCCAGCCTGAACCCCAAATTCTCCATATTAATAGTCCCATTGTGAAGAACAGGGAAGGGTGGGTCTTATAGGTTTTGCTTTCAAAGTACCTGGACTTGTAAGAGGGGGGCGACAACTCAAAATATGCTTGATATCTGGAAGAAACACGAAAGGAGGATCTTTCTCCCAACCAGGAGATTCCTCTGTGCTAGTGGGGAGGGCAGGTGCGTTGGTGAGTCTTGGAGAGGAGGGACCTATGTTGCTCTCCTAGAATTGTAGAGAGAAGACAGACTTACAGGTGTAATAGATCTGTCTAGTACTGAAGATGACTGTGTTCCAGGCATGGCACAAAAGCTGTGGTGAGAGCCACGAAGCAGCAGAAAGAGGCACCAGACCCGAAGGAACTCTGAGGAGAAACAGGCAGAGTCCTGAACAGAAACTTTCATCATCCAGAGTTCCAACTCCTTCTGCCCAGCCAAGGTTTTAGAACTCGGTATCTTTCCTAGAACCTGGTTCGAAATCTGAAGAAGAAGGGGCGTGCTGGCAGAGTCCAGAATCAACAGGGACAAAGATTTCTACCAACCTGGTAAGTTGGGGACTTATGGTAGTAATTTGGTTGTGTCACGAAAGCGAATTGATATTCCTTGCACATTTAAGTTGAAGACTGAGATGAGACCCAACGTATGTGTGTTCAAATCCAATTATCTTCTTTTGTTATTATTATTATAAAGGTGATGTGCAGAGTGGTTACCATTTCATAAGTCAGGCAAAAAGTGGACAATATCACCTCTTCTCTCACTCTCTCCCTGTTTTTCCTCCCTCTTATTACATACTTCTCTCTTTGGCTCATTTTTCTGTTGCCTTTTGCTCAGTCATTGTTGGTAATCATCCATTTTCCCTTCCTCTCTCCTAAAGTAGAATGATGCCATTGGCACCTTTTTCTTTTCCAGCCTAAAATGAAAGGTATTAAGTCTCAAAGAGCCAGGTGATGTTGGCTGACTCCGTGCCCCTAGCTCTCCAGGAGGCTGAGAGCTGAGAGTCACGGTGTGAAGCCAGCGCAGGTCTGTGAGACTCTAATGTCTCATTCACCACTAAAAAGCCAGACGTGGAACTGTTGCAGTGCTAGAGCTCCGGTGTTGAGTGGAAATCTGAGGGAGACTGTGCAAACCCCGAGTTCAAACTCAAAAGACAAGCAAAGAAAAGAAAAGGAAGAAGAGAAGAAAAGGAAGAAGAGAAGAAAAGGAAGAAGAGAAGAAATGAAAGAAAGGAAGGAAGGAAGGAAGGAAAGAAGGAAGAAAGGAAGGGAGAAACAAAGAAAAAGGACCTGTTCCCCCCCGCCCCCCCCCCCCCCCCCGCCACCCAGAGGAACTATTGGCTGGTGAGCCTTGTGCTTGGCTTCCGTTGATTTGCTCTGTAGTTGAATGGAATTTTTGGTGCAAATTCCTGACCCGTTCAAACAAACTGTTTGAAAAGTTGGGGATTTCAGTGGTTTGATTTCTATCAGCCCTATGTTGGAAAGGGCAGTGATGGTTAGAACATGAGGTTAAAATCCTTCTAAAAGGGCTGGAGAACTAACTAGGGGCCTTTCTGCTTTGCATCTCTCCCAGGTGAAGACTAAGCATGAACCTCCTTCCATGTGCGGATGCGCCATTTTGGAAGCAGAGTTCAGGCAGAATCTGCACGCGGACCTTGGGCTGACTGCCCAGACTCCACAACTCACTGCGAAGAAGACATTTCTGTGGTTCATAAATTACTGCCTCGGGCATTTTGTTATCACAGCGTAAGCCAACAATCACAAGGCTTTAGAAGAGGTGTGGGGTGATTTCTGCTCGTTGTATTTAAATTGGGTTAACAACATGACGTGTTACAGCAGAAAAGAACAGCAACTCAATCTCAAGGTGATAAATGTGCAAGTCTCAATTTTTTCAGGGGAAGAAACACAGTCTTTTAAGCCAGTATTAACAATGCACAAGGCTTACAGGGAAACATAACATTAGAAATACATTTTAAAGAACTTTTTTTTTTTTTTTTTTTTTTTTGTCAGTCCTGGGCCTTGGACTCAGGGCCTGAGCACTGTCCCTGGCTTCTTTTTGCTCAAGGCGAGCACTCTACCACTTGAGCCACAGCGCCACTTCTGGCCATTTTCTATATATGTGGTGCTGAGGAATCGAACCCAGGGCTTCGTGTATACAAGGCAAGTGCTCTTGCCACTAGGCCATATTACCAGCCATAGAAATACATTTTAAAATATGACTGGAAGCTAACTGTGGGTGAAACATTAATGATGGTAGTTAATCGACCATTACAGGTGGCTGTGAATACCACAAATAATTTTCTGATGTTTATCAGTACAATTAACAAAATCCAAGTTTACATGACCCAACCTATCAGGATATAAATGACTAAATATTATTATTATCATTATTTTTAGTGGTATTGATGTTTGAACTCAGGCCCTATGCTTGTTAGACAAGAGTTTTACTGAGCCATGCTCCCATTTAAAAATTTTTTTTTTGTATTTCATGTATATTTGGTGTTATTTAAAAAAAATCTGTACTCAGCCAGTTCAGATTGATAGGATTGCAAGTTGAGTCCGGCCATGTGAAAAGTTAGCAAGACTCCATCTCCATCAACAAATTAAGCAGGGTAGTGCATAAGCAAGTTCATAGCCAAGTTCATAACAGGATAGTTCATAAACAGGGCAGTTTATAACAAAGGCAGGAGGATTGTAATGTGAGAGCGTCCTGAAGAAAAACAGCACAAGATGCTATCTGAAAAAAATAGCCAAAGCAAGAAGGGCTGGGCATAGGAATAAGTGGTAGAACACTTGCCTAGCAAGTGCAAAGCCCTGAGTTCAAACCCCAGTACCGCTAAAAAAATAACAAACCCTCTAGTTATTCTTATTTATAAAAGGATTACAGATCATTAAGAACATCCTCTATGATGACTGTATTTTCTTTGAAGAGCTTTTAAATGCATACACTATGCAACATGGCTTTCAAATATTTATTTGCCGTTTGTAGACACAATCTTAAATAATGTGATAGTCACTGGTTTCTGAAATATGGCCCCCAAAAGAGTGGAATTATTGAGCTACACATTAGTCAAACGGAATAAAAATATTGGGTTTGTATATGCCAGATTTCCGGAATAGTCACTTTGAGACATGTGAATTATAGCTGCAGATCACTATGAAAATAGCAAAGGAAATGAACATGCTTTTAGGGATAGAATATATAAGTTGACAGTTCAGATTTATGCTATTACAGTGAATGAAGAAGGAAAAATTTCTGCTCCAACACAGAGTCAATACTGTCATGGATTATATGCTTCCTGACAAAATATTTGATCTGCCTGGCACCCAAGAGATGAAGCACAGCAGAAAGAGACAGATAGACAGGGCGCAGAAGTGTTCTGGCATGAGCTTGTATATGTGTTAGAAAACCCATCTGATTTACAAACCCGTCCTCGGCTTGCTCTGTCCCTGTCGCCGAAGGATCACACACCACAACTCAGGAATCACATGAAATCCCAGTGAAACCTAAGCAAGATATAAATGGGGGAAAATAACCCCGAAGAAGAAAGAGGCAGCAAATCCAACCACCACACTGAGAAGACACAGGACAACTTCATTCAAAACCTGTGCCTTTCGAAGTAACTGGCCTTTGGAGCATCCATTCACATTTTGGACCCTTCAGAACCGTTCGGATGGAAATTATTTCAGGCTAAATGCAATAGACGATGAAGGTGCTGAGATTATCCACGTACACCATCAGGCTTGGCATGGAAATGATCTTTTCTGATTAAAGATGGATCTTGTGGGCACAGGAATCTGGTCTTTAACTACTTCTCCTCCTTTCCTTCTTACCCTTTAGTTTTGTAGGATTTGAACTCAGAGCCTTGTGTTTGCTAGATAAGTGCTTTACCACTTAAACCACGCCCCCAACATTATTTGTCCTAAAATTTAGGTAGGATTTCATGCTTTTGCGCAGGTTGATCTCCTCCATACCTCCTAATTCAGCATATGAGCATTATAGGTGTGTGCCACAACACCCTCCCTCCCTCCCTCCCTCCCTCTTCTTTCCCTTCTGTCTCTCTCCATCCCTTTCTCTATGTCTTCATTCTTCCCTCCCTCTTTCTTTCCTTTGACAAGGTCTTAATGCATAGCCAAGTTCAAAGTCAGCTTTCTCTGCTGAGTGTACGTGTGTGGCAGCCCGTTGATAAACTACTTACTAGCAAATTGGGTCACGTGATTATTATGAACATCATGTCAAGAATAAGAATGTGTGTGTGTGTGTGTGTGTGTGTGTGTGTGTGAGAGAGAGAGAGAGAGAGAGAGAGAGAGAGAGAGAGAGAGTAAGAGAGTACGTGCCCCTCCTAGGGCTTGAACTCCAGGCCTGAGCACTGTCTCTGAGCTTTTTGCAAAAGCTGGTGCTCCACCATTTGAACCACAGTTCCACTTCTGGTTTTTTGGTGGTTAATTGGAGATGACAGTCTTATGGCCTTCCCTGCCCAAGGCTTCAAACCAAGCTCCTCAGATCTCAGCCTCCAGAGTAGCGAGGATTACAGGTGTGAGCCAGCAGCACCTAAGAATGAAACAACAACAACAAAACTAGATATGTTTGTGTGTTTAACTACCAAACTATAATGGTTAACAAGAAAAAATACAAGTTCAGAGGTCTGGTGTTCATCACAGAGCAGGCTCTGTAAGTGTGACTTGAACAAGTATACTATACCCATATCTCTCTCTCTCTCCTCTCTCTCTCTCTCTCTCTCTCTCTCTCTCTCTCTCTCTCTCTCTCTCTCTCTCTCTCTCTCTCGCTCACTCGCTTGCTCCAGGCTTCCCCTGCGGAGACGGAGGTGAGAGCAGAGGTAAAGAGAAGCCTCCTGGAGGGGGGGGGAGGTTGATTTGGGGCGCCTGTGGAAGGCTGGGACAGCGAAGAATCCCTTCGAGGCCTCTCTCCCGGCTCTGGGTGGCTTGCTGGCCGCCTGTCTCTGGGACTCATCCACCTGTAGTGAAGACTGCAATCCGGCCTTCATCGTTCCATGGCACAACTGCCTTCTCTCGAGCCGCCCGTTCCACTGCCTCCAGTAACTTCACCTGCCCCCCCAAACTCCTGGGCTGACTCGATCCAACACGGTTATGACTGAGGCAGTGAGGGCTAGGACTTCCCCAGGTGGATTTGGGATGGCACGGAACTGAACCTCTGTTACTTGCTTTATTAAGGAAAAATTTAGTTTCTTCACCATTTCTATTACCTTGAAATAGTTATGTGAAGGGAAAAAATAATTATTTTCTTTAAAGTTGTACACAGGACTTGCTCTTTAAGGAAGCGGTGGATGCATGCAGTGCATCTTGATCAATTGGTGCCCTTTCTGTCACTCTTCCCCTCGAGTTACCTGGAGCCACTTTCATATGTGTACATTTAATACTATTTGCCCACCCTTCCCCTCTCCGTTTTTCTGCATTTCTGCTTCCTGGTCTTCATTTTGTCAAGCTGTCCGTTCCTTGTTCAAAGGAGTTACACCACTGGGGTCTGTCTGATAACTGGTGACACCCAGCTGTCTCTGCCTCAACCCCATAGGGACTGTACCAATGAGCGAATAGTCTGCTGGGGCCCCGTACCTCAGAGTGCCATTACAAGTTGCTCCTTAGTTTCAGCCATTTTCTGCACTAGGAGGCGTATCTGTCTTGGAAGTGTAGCTTCCTAGAAGGAGGGACCTGCCTCTGAGCCCTTTATCAGGTGTGCACAATTGTGTTGATTGATCTCCTGTTTTTAGAAACTTGCATTTTACAGCAATTCATTTTCAATCTGGTAATCAGGCTGATTAAACATTGACAAGCACGGAAGAAAAGGAAATAATAACTCTTCTGCCCAATTTTAACTAGAGAAGAAAGCTGACAGCCTCAGGAGAGAGAAGTAATAGGTATTTAAAAAAATTAAACTTGAAAAAAAAAAGCCAACAACAACAACCCGACAACAATGGGCATCTGGAAGGTACTTGTTGAAATACTTATTAAAATAATTAGCAAGAAACTTGGAATCTCAAATCATCTCCAGATTCTTTAGCTTGCTTGACAGGAATAAATTCCTCTAAGGGATGCCTGAGGTATGAGTTTGACTTTTCTTTCACTTCTTTCTTTTTTTTAAATCCCTTCGGAGTTGAGCCCATTGTTTGATCTCATTGTATGCAGAACCATAGCGTAATGAACCCTGGAGGGGATACTGGGCAGTGTCTGGAGACAGTCTCAGCTGTTCCAACTTGGCATCCAAGTTGCCTAACCTCCTGTAAAATGCAGGTCCAAGGTCAGTGGGGGGAAGCTGAGACACCGTCCGCCATCTTTTCTCACTGGGCAGTTCTGGTTCTGTCCCCCGATGCGAGTCATCCCACATCTGCTCTGTGCAGGGAGAGTGGTGCCCCTGGGCACTGGAGGGGGCAGCCCCTAATCCCATGGGCTGGGCTGGGGATGGTAGTGTTGTTCAATGTCTGCTTTAAGACTTCCATAGGTGTTCAGGGGCTTGTGTTCTCCAGGCTATACTGACTTGAGTTCCTGCTTTTCACGTGCATATAGGTGTTTGATTTTTTTTTTAATTACAGGTGATTTTATTATCTTATTTATTTATTTATTTATTTATTTATTTATTTATTTATTTATTTATTTTGGGCCAGTCCTAGGCCGTGAACTCAGGGCCTGGGCACTGTCCCTGGCTTCTTTTTTGCTCAAGGCTAGCACTCTGCCACTTGAGCCACAGCGCCACTTCTGGCCATTTTCTGTATATGTGGTGCTGAGGAATCAAACCCAGGGCCTTATGTATATGAGGCAAGCACTCTTGCCACTAGGCCATATTCCCAGCCCCATTATCTTATTTTTTTAACATAAAAAAAATAAAGAGAATTGAACCCAGGTCTTGTACTGACTTCACAAAAGCTCTAACTTTTTAGCTATATCTCTGGTCCTGTTGTTTTTTTTTTTTCCAATTTGTTTTATGAGCTGGTGTCTTTAACATTGCCTAGCTGGCCTTGAACTCACCATCTTCCTAGGTCTGCCTAGTACAATGATTTAAAATTGGAAAGTTCCAGAGTTTTCAATGCATATAGATTTGTCTCCCCCTTTCTCTTACTGTTTCCTTTCTTGCTTATCACCAAAACAGATGTGTAGCCTCCTTCCTTTTATATCTGTAAGTCAGCCATCATTAGTGTAACAGATTTTTGCCTGATAGTTTTGAGGGGCATAGGGCATTTTGGGGAAAGGAGGATTTATTTTTTTATGGTCACAAAGAATAAACTATAGATTATTATAGTTTTTGCCATATCTGCATGTTTTTCTTATGGACTCTTCTGTAGTTTCCAACAGACTCTCAACCTTCAAGCTCTCTAGTGAATTTCTGTCTCCTTATGGCCACTAGTGAGAATTCAAGGGCTGGGTGGCTCTAATTCTCCTTCCCCTCACATGATTTGGGGCTCATTATAGTGAGCTCTATTCTGCTATAGAACATTGCTCTATTTTTTTTCTCTTTTCTTTACCTTGTCCCTCATACCCCCCTTTGCTCTATTTTGTGTGTCAACCTGCCAAAGATCAGGTGGTTTGCACATTTTATTTTTAAATTTTACTTATTTGTGTATGTATGTATGTATTGGTATTATCCTTAAGTACATAGGAGTTGCCATTCAACCAAGCAGTTTATGAATACAATGCATCTTTTCCATATTCTCACCCATCACTCCCAATCCACTCCTTCCCTTACTTTTCTTAATTTTGTAGGATGTACATTGACTTCTTGCCCGCCTTCTCTCATGTCTCCTTTTCTGGGTCACAAGTCAATTTCTTCCCGAGATAGAAGAAATCATCCTCTTGCCATATGTTTTCCTTGTTTATAAAGCCGTTTGACCCCGAGAAAGTCAATCAATTTATAATCACAGAATGTGTCACTTTAAAAAGCCCGAGAAAATACTTACTTTAAGCCTCTCATTGTAGTACTAAGAGAACTGCTTAGGATTAAGCTCAGGTTAATTAATGGTATGTAGGATTAGAATCCTGATGACTATTTTCTTTTTTTATGGCGTTTTAGGATTCAAATCCAGGTAATCATTGCCTGGTATTTATATTCACAGTCATTTGGAGAAGAAGATCCAATCCTAGCTCTCATACAAACCTTCTTATCGCCTGGCCCACAGCCTCCCAAGGGGGAGGGGAGATAGGAAGGACTGAAGCCATGGATCTTTTAAGTTCATTACTGTGCTGGCAACCAAAACATTGTCAACTGTTGCTTGGAGGTTCTCTGAGAATCCCTCAAATTGAAAAACTAGCAAAGGATTTATTCTAATGTCAAAAAAAGTGACGTCTTTTCTTAGTGCAACCTATTAGGGAGACACAACAGCATCATGGGTAATGACACAGACATTAGAGTGTCTGACTGTGAATCCAGACTTGGTGTTTTACTGAACAAAGCTACATAATCTTGAGGAAGCACCCCAGCCCCTCAGTGCTCTTTTTAAAAATCATCTTCCAAAGGAGACGAGAGTTATAATTCTTGTCTTAATGTTATTTTGGAAATGGAGTTCATAAAACCACTTAAAACAGTAACTGGTATTTGGGAAGTGGCAGGTAATTGCTAGCTCTCACTATTTCTGAAACCTACAATTGGTAGGAGGCAGATTATTTAAAAAAAGTTAGATTAGGATGGAATGGAAGGATATACTGATTAAATTACACATACCTTTTTTTCCCCTTGGACTTAAGTATCAAAGAGCTGAGTTCATTTATAAGAGGCCCCCACCCTCTTAGACTCGCAATTGCTATTCACCCCTGAATAGGTTATTCGTGGTTATTTGTGTCAGGAGAACAAGCCAGGCTGGAGAGTAGCTGAGACCATGTTGAAGGAGCTGGAGGTGCACTTTGGTTTGAGATGGAGAATAGGCCCTAAACTGTCCTCAAGCTGACCCTGTTGAAACCAGTAGCGAAAGCAAGAACTTTCTTCTGTGCTCTGAAGCAAACAATTCCCCTCCTCAGCTAATCTGCTTGTCACAGGCTGAGTTCCCACACTGGAGGTCAGCTGACCTTGAGGCTTGATCTCATGGAAGTCCAGTCACATTAGCTGTGGACACCTCTGCTGACGGCTCCCTACCTGTGGCCCAAAATAAGGTCTCCCCACCACTCACACAGAGAGCTGCCTTCCCTCACCCCCCCACCCAAGAGGAGAGCTCCATCTCTAAGAGATTGTGCCTGTGTCTCTCCACTCTTGCTGGGAAACTCTGGCAGCCCTTTTGGACTTTTACTCTGGAAATACAAGCTGTTGGGTGAGGCTCTTAGAATGTGCTGTAGACAGTTTCCTACAAAAATCCCATGGAAAGCCAGGTTTGCAAACTGGAGCTTAATAGCAGTTGTTGCTTTTTTTTTTTAAATGAAATTTTTCTAATCATTGACATCATAAAGGATGCATTTTTCTAATATTTACCCTGGAAAATCCATCTGTTTTAAAATTATTTATAATAAATCACATGTTCTTTTCCTAGGTAGGAGATCTCTGACTTGAAAACCCTTCCCTTCTCAATGATCTCATTCGAGAGCAGTTGGTTAGACTACTCAACCTTCTGTACAGGGTTTATCCCAAGGTCAGTTGATCTTAGATCTTCGCCAAATGAGATCCAAAGGTGAAAACAACTTGGGGATGATTCTGGAACAGAATTCCCCTCATGAGAACCCCTCCTCATCTAACACCTGGGGGGCTATAGAAGCAATGGTGTCCCCAATTCTTCCCCTCATAGCTCAGAAGTGAGACAGTGTGGGTGAACCCCAACCATCCCCAGTCTCTGCCTCTGCCAGCAAGTCCAGGGGTGAGCAAACAGCCCGTGGGAAACACAGGTGCACAGTCAGCAGGCAGGCAAGAAAGACATGTTCTACTTCTTCATCAGGTCCCCTACTGGCATGAAGGACAGCCAAGTCACAGAATGTCACCTGTAATGGTGAGACAACCTCCTCATCCATCAGTCGCCAGGAGGAGTGACTATCAGGTGGGAAAATGTGCCAACGACAGAGTTTTCCCATTGTCGTGCCAAGAAGAGATCTGTGGTTTGCAAAGAAAAATCGAATCAGGCAGAGGAAAGTCAAAGCAAGAATAAGCAGGCCCATTGAGAGCTGGGCTTCCCTTGCCTTCTAAGGCAGGGGCTCCCTCTAATATTCTTCCTGGAGTGTTCACTTGGAGAGCTCCAAGCTTTCTTCCTAGGTCAACACTTCACTTTCTCAGCATATGCAAACACTTGCTTGCCTCCAAGGTGATTTAGAGACAGTGTGCCTCAGCTGGCTTCCTTTCAATGCATCCAACGTTCTTTTCCTATTGGACACTGGATTGATCCTAGAATTCCCTTCCTGAATGCATTTGTACTTGAAAAAAAGTCCTCTGCCAGGCCTAAGCAACTTGTTTCATTTTGTTTCCTTGCGGTGCTGGTGAGCCAGACACTGGTTTAGTGCAACTCTCTGAGTAGAGTAGTTTGGGTTACTGTGACAAAATACTTAGCACGAACAAATTACAAGGAAGAAAGGTTCATTTTGACTCATGGCTTCAGAGGTTTTTGTCCATGGTCACTTGATTCTGTTCAGTCTTTTGAGCTGTGGTAAGGCAGAGCATCATTGTAGAGAATAGGTGAAGGAGCAGGGCTGCTCACCTCATGGTAGCCAGGGAGCAGAGAGGTGGGAGGGACATACCTTTGAAGTGTATAACCAGTGACGTCTTCCAGCTAGGCGCCATGTCTCAATAACACCATCAAACATGCCATCAAAATAAATCTATATTATAAATAAACCTATATTCTAAATAAATCTATATTATAAATAAGTAAGTATATTAGCTTATTGGTTAGAACGTCACGATCTAACCACTTCCCACAAAGCTTCTCTCTCTCTCTCTCTCTCTCTCTGTTTAGGGCGCA
This sequence comes from Perognathus longimembris pacificus, assembly GCF_023159225.1. Lineage (NCBI taxonomy): Eukaryota > Metazoa > Chordata > Mammalia > Rodentia > Heteromyidae > Perognathus > Perognathus longimembris. The sequence goes on from NC_063165.1 coordinate 8,844,589, forward strand.
TTCATACACAAACTATAAATAGCAACATTGTGCTATTTGTTTTCTAACTAAGCTTTAGAAACCATGGACGTTTCCACAGCTTTTTCTAGGGAGGATAATCTTTGGAGGGAGTATTAGAAATTTGACACTAATAAAAGCAGATCCAGAAGACTTAAGAGGAAGCATGGCAGTGGCGGGAAGTATACTCTTGAGATAGAAGGAAAGGAAACCCTTGCAGGGCTAGGAAGGAAGTTAACTTTAAGTCCTGTAGAATCTTAAGTAAACAACCTTGAAGAGATACCGAGACTTCTGGATCTTGAGATTCTTTACCAGGTAGACAATAGAAGATATTTTCTAATTCCTGGGTCTCTTGGCTGATGATAGATTTCCTGAGTGAGCTCCCAATCCTCATTATAGACTCTGCCCCTCTACCCCAACTCACCAAATGTCTTTCTCTTTGGAGTCCCTTCTAGCTATCCAGGCTGTTGGTCTCTGCCCTGGTGAACCTGTTACCCCAGGCAGTACCTGCTCTGGTGTATACCTGAGTCAACCAGTATGGTCAGGCTCTGAACCCTGCTGCTCTCGACGGTGCACATCTCAGTAACCACAAGTGTGCTGTTGTCTTATATTCATTCTTAGATATCCTATGATGCCTGGCCTATGGTGTGTTCTAGTTGTGAAGTAAAACCAGAATGTTTCTTTCTCATTTCTCATGGAAATTGTAACCTCAACTACTTTAATTAACAACAGTGCAATGTACTTGAAATTTAGCATTTGCTTTTAGATTTTTTTTTTGTTCAGGGGCAAGGTTAAAAGCTGTATTAGGCTTCTGGATGCTGTCACAGATGGCCAAGAGGAACAGTTTAAAAGGATGATTTATTTGGGCTCATGGTACAGAGAGTTCAGTTCATCATTGGCTGGATCCATCGCTGTGAACCTGTGGAGAGGCAGAGCGTGAAGGTAACAGAAGGATTTGGTCAAGAAGAGCTGATCAGCTCATGGTAGCCAGGAAGCAGAGAGACAGAGCAGCAAGAGGGAGGCAGGATGTACCATTCAAAGTCATGGCCCCCACCTTTCACACAGTTTCTACCATCTTTGAATTGAGGTTGGGGGCTGATATGTATTTGTCCTGGAACCAATCCTGAGAACACGAAATGACAACTATCTATTTAAAAAGATGAATGTGTCTACTGAAATTCACGCCCAAATGACACCAAGCACTTCCTAAATGAAATTTCTTTCCCCATTATATAAAAAAAGTACTTTTTGATTTTTTTCTTTTTTTGCTAAGCCTAGTTAAAAGCAGCGTGGGAAGTGGAGACGTGGTGGCAGTCATTCCACCGAGGAGAGTGATTTGTCTTCATTAGTATTCCAGCTTTCAGTATGCAAATTGTATGCGCTCTTTCTCTTTCTTCCTTATATCAGTGGCAAATTATCATTCACTCCCACTGAGGAAATGCCGTTGGAAATGAAAAGAGCTGAATCTTAAAAATTAGCCAGACTCTCTCTGATTTGAGTGGGAGTGTAGGGCACTGGCTGAAGGCATGGGGTCAGCTGAAGGACTTTCCAAAGTTTTCTCCTAGTTCTGCTGCTAGCCAGTCAACGATTCTACTTCCCAGACACTCTTTCTATTTTTGCATGTTAACACTTCTGAAATGGGAAGTATCTTACTAGTAAAGGGTTGCTCCTTCTGAATTTGTGCTCTCTGTGTGTTTCTTTGTGACTCAGAATTGATGGCGGTTTCACACGGAGTACAATCTAGAATATTGATGATGAGGAAGCTCAGGAGCTCTTTTGCTTCATTGTCCCTCTTTCCCCTCGCAGGGCTAAAGAATGTCATCAAGGCTTCTCTGTTGAATATTTCTTCCCAAAGAATCCCATCTTTGAGCCCCTTATCTGCTTTCCCTTTCATCTTGGTATCTCTCTCTTTGTTTAATAGGTAAGGTGGAACATTTACTGGACCTATTGATGCTAAGCATGAAGAGATCTCCAAATGGCAGAATGTAGAGAGAAGTCACACAGGGTCCTAAGAATGCTCAGAGAAAGCAGGAGGACTAGAGCACAAACATGTCCACCTCAATGTCAGACCTATCTCTTCAGTTGCCAAGTCAGTGGGAGGGTCTAAACCACAAGGCAGTGCCAGAAGGTCTGGGTGGGCTGAGGCTTCTCTATTGTTTTCTTCCCCAGGTGAGCTTGGCTCCCAGGGTCCTTTTGAGCCTCTGTAAGTTAGAGTACACCCCACTCCCTTTTAGGGACTTCATGACATTAACAGGCTCCCCCCATTTTTGAGAGTAAGGTCAGTGTGTGTTTCCTTGTATTTCTCCAGGATGCCAAAGAGCTGTGGGATTCTGGGAACATTTTCTCAATGCTTGCATTGTTTGCGTCTCCCATCATTATTTTCCATTACCTTATACTGTCTCCGACCGGCCGAGTCATGTCAAGAAGCAGAAAAGTTTATCATTTGTCCTGTTTCATGGGACACACCTTCAAGTGGCTCAGACTGTCAAGAATTTGAAAGATATTAACAGGATTTATCAGGATACCGAAGGGGATATATCCTGTCCTGACCAACCTTTCAGCTGGAGTGGGAAACCAAGGAGAAGAGGCATGGAAGTACTTCTACAATACCAGGAGATGCCTTCCTCCAGCCTAGTGATTTGTTCTGCTGTTTTCACACTATAGGAAGAGAAGATTTGCAGTGGTACAATTCATTTCGGAGGGGAGTCAGTAGAATGGAAGCACCTGCAGAAGCAGCGGGCTGTTGGTTTAGTGGCGAGTTGGAAGGAGTTAAGCAGGGGAGCCCTGGTTGGCCCCTGGTCTCCCCTACAGTGCTATGGCTCGAAGCCATTTGTCTCTTGGAGGGTCTGAGCATGCCCACCAGAGGAGAAGCAGGCCAGATGCTCTTGGCCTATGCCTATGCTGGCTACTCAGGAGGCTGAGCTCTGAGGACTGAGGTTCAGACACATTCAGACAGACAAATGTGAGACTCTTAACCTCCAATTAATTAGCAAATATCCAGAAATGGAAATTGCTCAAGTGGTGGAGGGCCAGATCAAGAGGCCCCTGAGTTCAAACCCAAGTAACACACACACACACACACACACACACACACACACTCACACACTCACAGAGAATCTTCTTGGGAGAACCTGACATGTTTCCTGGATCACTGTATGGGGAGAAGGGTGGTAGGAAATGTGAATGAGAGCATGGGGAAGGTCTGCACTCGCTCCTTCAGGGCTGCTGCTAAACGGAGCTGCATTGGTGTGTGCATTTCTATGAGCCAAACGCAATCGTGGGTGAGTGTAAGCTGGGAGGAATGCCTCAAGGATGATTGGTGGCAGAGAGGCACAGGAGTCAGGAGAGCCGAGTTCCCCTTGGAACTCCCTTCCGTGGACCCTATGCAAGCGTTACCATGGACACTTCCCCATGGGGAATTCACCAGCCCTTGGCGGAGTGCCCTGGTCTCCTTTTGCTCTGGTTCTGCTGGGCCCTGGAAGCACAGGTGACAGGACAGGGAGGGAGGAGGGGAAGTGGGGCTCAGTCTCCCCTCTCTGCTCACAGTCCCCCTCCAGGCCCTGGCCCATGCTGTGACACAGAGCTGAGCTTGAGGCGTCAATCATCTTTGTGAGTGCTGTCTAAGAGCATCATTTCTGAGAGCTCTTATTACTGCAGCCCACCAAAGAGCTGCCTGCTCTCTCTGACATGTCACCAACAGGTAGAAATAGCTCAGGCCAGGCATGTCAGAAGCAGTCACTGGAGAAAAATAAGTTGTTTCTGGAAGAATCGTGTGATGGTCAGCTGGTCGCTAAGCCAGTTAGTCTGCTCAGGTCACAGATGAAGATATTTGGGACAAGCGGTCAACACGCAATGTGTTGCTTTCAGGAACTGCAGCCACTGTTAAAGACTGGACGTCCTGGGTTCTAGTTCTAAAGCTCCTCTTGTGAAAGCCAGGGAGGGCACGAATCTTTATCAGAGTGAGGAATAGGGGAAATTTTATCACACAGTATTTTATATTGAATTCACCAAGTGCAAGCACTGGGCCAATGACTCTGCCATAATCTGTTATCCCTTAGCGCAGGAGTGTGGAAATATGTATTTTGAAAAACAAATACTTTAATCTAAGACTATAACAAAGTTACAAAGATGACTTTGGAGAGCTCCTACCGTCCCCCTGCCCAGTTGGCCCCAAGTGGTAGACCAACACTGACGCCTCGTCATCTGAGGGAGTCCACAGCTGCCCGGGTGCCTTCCTGTTTACAGAACGTCCATTTTCCCATCCAGAACCCCATGTGACCTTCAATCGCGATGTCCGCGTAGGCTCCTTTAGACTGTGACATCTGCCCAGATTTTGTGATGGTCTTGATTAGAAGTGGACAGGTGTGCGCGCGTGTGCATGGGTGCCCAGATGTTGTCCCTGAGAGCCACAGCTCCACTTCAGGTTTTTTTTTTCTTGGTGTTTAATTGGAGATAAGAATCACAGACTCTGCTGGCCAGGCTGGCTTTGAACCGTGACCCTCAGATCTCAGCCTCCTGAGCAGCGAGAATTACAGGTGTGAGCCACCGGCACCAGGCGAGACAGGGCTTTCATGGAATGTTTGTTTGTTTGTTTTCCAGCTTAGGGTTATCTGATGATTTTCTCATAGACTTGGGGTTCCGAATGAATGGAAGGTAGACAATGGGGGTTATTGTTAGCTTCTCACATTCTCCCGGGGGTCCATGCCACTAACTGACATCACTTGGTGTTCACGTGATCACCCAGCTGGGGCGGGCTTGTGAGTTCTCCCTCGCACACTCATGCTTCCCCTGCCCTTTCCACACTGCGATCTGCGAGGAAGTGCCGATGTGAGCCCGTCCTTAGCGAAGGGGCACTGTGCACCGGCTCCCAAGGGGGAGAATCTACATCATCGCTCAGAGTTCTTTTGGGGATTTGCCTCTGTAACTATTTTATTCAAGCCTTCATTTACATTAGTGTGGCTAATTAAAGACTCTCAAAAGACGTAGACATATCCTAACTTGTACAATGGTGAATGGGACCTCATGTGGAAACAAAAACAAAAGCAAAGGAAGCCCAGTGCTGGTGGCTCACACCGGGAATCCTAGCTACTCAGGAGTCTGAGTTCTGAGGACTGTGGTTTGAAGCCAGCCTGGGCAGAAAAGTCCGTGAGATTCTTCTCTCCAATAAGCTACCAAAAAGCCAGAAGAAGATCTGTGGCTCGAATGGCAGAGCATCAGCCCTGATTTACAAAAAAGATGTTCAGAGCCAACGAGTTCAAGCTCAAGTACCCACCTAAAAAGCGGGTGGGTAGTCATTACTTCAAAATGAGATTGTGGATGATCTAGATGACCCCTAAATCCAATGATAAGTGTTCCTATGAGAGACAAAAGAGATGAAGACAGAAAATGGAGGGGGGAGGTTACCCATGGAGAGGAGAGGGAGGGGAGAGAGAGGATGGGGAGGAGGAGGAGGAAGGGAGGGGGGAGGAGGGGAGGGGAGGAGGAGGAGGAGGAGGATGAGGAAGCTGCAGCTAAAGCTGTGTTTCCCCAGCTTGTGGTACTAGGAGGTAGTGGAAGCTTTTGGAGGTGGGGTCTAAGAGAAGGAAGCCAGGCCTTTTGGGGCGTGTCCTTGAAGAGGATTTGAGACCCTGGCACTTCCTGTCTCTTTGCTTCCCAGCTGCTGCCAAAGCAAGCAGGCCTTCCTCTGCTATGTGCTCCTGCCACAATATACCACACTGCTATAGGCCCAAAGCAACAGGGATGAGTGACCAGGGGCTAAAGCTGCCCACACTATGAACCTAAGCAAACCTTTCTCCCTGCAAGCCAGTTGTTTCAGGTATTTGGTCACTGTGATGGACAGCTGACCAGCACATCCAGTGTTAGGGAGGTGGCATCTTCTAGGTGCAGGGCCTTTTGGGTAGTTTGCTTGGATTCAGGTCATCTCCAAATCCGACTCCAGAAGGGGACGTTCAGTGCCTTATTAATCTTTGCTCATCCTGCCATCCAAGCACCACACCCAGCCTGGCTAGCAGAGGAAAGAACTACGCAGGAATGCGGGTAGAAACGTTTCCATGCTTTAACAGTCTACTTGCATAACACGAACGAGATCAGCGGAGGCACAGACCTGCTTCTCGGCTGCTTGGAAGTTGGCTTCCCTTAACTGGTTAGAAACCATGCAAAGACCAAGCGAAGGAAAGAGTTTTCTGTTGTCTAATCTGAAATTCCAGGGATTGAGGTCAGGTGCCTGTACAAGTTTGTGGAAGTGTTTTCCACGAAGGCACTGAAGGGCTTCGTTCTAGCTTTCCTGAGGAATTTTCTTGGAAAACTCTGAGGATTAAAATTAAAGTTGCTCTCCAGGTGAAAAAAACAAAACAAGGAAACAACAACCAGCAAACAAAATGGTTCTGTGTCTCCTTGTTGTGAGGCGGGGGTTTCCGTGAGAGCATCACGTACTGTGTGGAATGATTCTCTCCATCTCCTACAGAGCAGTCGATTTGTTCTGAGAACCCAGGGTGGTCAAAGGAGAGATGCCGGGGGTGGGAAGGCTCCTTCTGTCCTCCCCAGTGCAGAGTCCCTTCAGAATTTCCTGTGCATCCATCCATTGAGGGTATCAGCTTTGCCTTTTCCTCTTTTCCTGTCTCTCTCTGTTTTCTCTTCAGTTGTGTCCGGCCTCACTCAAACACCACAAACAACACATTTGCTCTTTCTTTGATGTCTTGTAACTACATGGCTAACCTTGCCTTTTCTTGGCAAGCCCACAAATCCAAACCCACATGGCTTTATTTCTGTCACACTGCAACCTCTGTCTAATTACCACGCCAGTCCCTCCGTTCCCCTATGGACACTAATGTACAATCACATTGCCCAAACATTATCTTTTGTCTTGATATTTCCCACCTCATTATCCTTCCGGTTCTTTAAGTGCTTGAGTAAGCAAGCCCATACTCTTTACTGCAGTTTTCATTTCTCCCAGACTTCAAGTGTGGCCATCACTCCACAATGTCATGGAACTTCGATGGTGGCTGGCTGGATTAATGACACTAGACTCATGCCTGTCCCTGCCTATTAGCGTTTTCTCCTATTTCTCTCTGTCTCAAATGTCATTTCTTCTTTCTCATAGATTAAGTGCTACCCTAAGTTTGCCTTTCTTTTAAGCTCCATGTGTTTCCCTGCTTCAAGTGGTGTCAACCCTCTTTGAATAACTGAGTTATTCTTGATCCTAGCAATGCTTTCCAAAATGAGGTCCATATATGCTAGCTAAATAGAATCACGTGGGGGCTTGTGAACTGGAGATCATGAGCTTGTTGCTAGAGTTTGGGGTTCAGTAGGGCCATGGGCTAGTGGAAAATCTGCATTTCTAACAAGTCCTGGAGATTCAGACACTTCTCTTTGCAGCTCATAATTAAAGAAAAGCTATTGTCCTCTGGTTTTAAGATTGTAGTGGCTTTAAGATTGCTGTGTTCTTTGGAGACCAGAGGGGTCCTTTTGGTTCTTATTCCACAGTATCTTGGAGTGAAGATCTTTTGAGCATTTGACTGATTGCTTTAATTAGAGATTTAAATGTATTAGGCCGAGTTCTCTTTCATTTTCAATCTACAGTTGTTCCCAGGTGGGTAGAGGCTGGGCACTCAAACTTGGTATTCCACCAAGTTAGCAAAAGAATTCCTGCCTATTCTGATGCACTGTGAAAGACAGAATTAACTTGTGATTGTGGGTGTGTGTGTGCACATGCGCGTGCGTGCGTGCGTGCATATTGGGATTAGGGTTTGTGAAAAGGCCTCAGGCCATTTGGAAATCCCAGGACAGATTGTCCTCTCCCGGATTTTGGATTCATTAAGGCCAACTTCCATTTTCTTTATTGCTGGAGGTGAGAATTGGCAGCTGCTTAAGGAGAATTCTGATTGCAAAGTCAGGTAGTAGTCTCTTGAAAATGACAAACTTAAAAAAGTGAATCTAAATGTCACTTTCATTTGAACTTGGAGAATAAAAAAGTGATTGAGGGCAGAAACTACGTGAGGAAGATGATTTTTTTACTCTGTCTTGGCTGATTGCTTAATTCTCCCAGGGGGTGTGTGGGGGGGTGGAGGAGTGGGGGGAGGGAGGGATGGGGTCCCACGGGTTTGCCTGGTGACTCTTGATGGCTGTAGTAGCGAGGTTTCAGATGAGGGTCTTTCTGTGTAGGGCCCACAGGCCTCTAAATGTACCTTCATCACTTAAAGGGAATGTTGTTGAGAGATTAGAATGTGACCCTTGGCACAAGAAAACCAGAATTTAAAACATATGTTTAATGTAAAACAGTATTTGCCTAAACCTACTTGATCATTATTAGCACACTCCTGAATAGAATCTCCTGGGATACCACATAGAAAGCGTGTGTGTGTGTGTGTGTGTGTGTGTGTGTGTGTATGACCAGATTTTTTGTGACACAGAAATTGAATCAGGTCAGAACTTATCAAAGGAGATATAGAGGGTAGACATTCCCTATTGTAAAAGGATTATTCTAGAACATCCTGACATTTCTCAGGGCTAATTACACTTTTGAAATTCAGATTCATTTTAGTTTCCCAGAAATTCATTTAAATAAACATTTGCTAATTTGGGTGACAAAATAGGATTTCTTTCTTTTTTTTTTAAAAGAAGTGGATTTTATATTATGAATTCCAAATTTTGGAGAAAAGCTTAGAGTATTAACAATATTAATAAGTCCAAGGTGATCTGTTTAATGGAAAAGAAAAACCCTGCATGTTTAAAGTTAGGAGAAGTTAAAAAAATGCAGTTATACAAAGGAATATTAGAGAAGTACTAGAAAGGTATGTGACTAAGGTGACATAAAAGAATATCTCTTAACTTTTTTTTTTTTTAACTCAGGCTTAAATTCAGGGCCTAGGCACTGTCCTTGAGCTTTTGTGCTCAAGGCTAGCACTCTACCACTTGAGCCACAGCTCCACTTCCAGCTTTTTTGGTGGCTAATTGGAGATATGAGTCTCACAGACTTTCCTGCCCAGATTGGCTTTGAACCATGATCTATAATCCTAGCTACTCAGGAGGCTGAGATCTGAGGATCAGGTTTCAAAGCCAGGCCAGACAGACAAAATAGAGAGACTCTCATTTCCAACGAAACAGCAAGAAGCTGGAAGAAGAGGTGTGGTTCCAGCAGTATAGAGCGCCAGCTCTTAGTCCCGAGTAGCTAGGATTATAGGCATGAGTCACTAGCTACCAGCTTGCTCCAAATATTCTTTAAAGACACGGAATTTGTTTTTCTTCTGAGAATACTTACGTCTTCAGGGGATTTCTGAGGAAGCATTCCTGGAGCTTGGGTAGCCTGTCATCTTTTCTGGGCAGCCTTCCAGCCAGTGCAGGTATTGGAGGATTTGTATGCACTGCCCTTTGGACATTAGTGGTTTTCCTGCCAAGGCTGCCGAGGTCTAAACTGCTTCTTGTATACTAGGATTACCTAAAGTACCATGATTATTAGCAGTAGGTCCTTGTGGACATTTCTTGGTTTGTAAAGTGCTTCACAATGGTGTTCACTTATGATTTATTAGATATTAGTGTCTAGTTACAGAATGCATTTGCCAAGCTTTAGAAGGGTTGCCTCGATTCTGGGGTGGGGTGCTGAGTCTCTGTCTGCCTACCCGGCCTAGTGAGTGTGGCCTCATCCAGCGTGGGTCCTTCAGTCCCACGGAAACCCAGTCCCTGTGTGTCCGCGGGCAAAGGAGATAAAACTGGGCTCAGTGTTGGCTTGGTGTGAGATCCCCCACTCCTGCTATGAGGATTTGGTACCTAAAACTGCCCTCGACAGCAGGAGTTTGTGCCTGCCTTTGAGTCCAACGAATGTCCATGGCTATCATCGTAAGGAGATTATTTTGCATTCCTTGGTTTCAAGTCCCAGGTTTTGGCACCAGATGTAACAAAATATGAATTCAAAAAGAGCAGAGAGGCGATCATGAGAGGCCAAGAGGTTTATTGGACTCAACCTGAGAAAGGCAACCATGTTTCCTTCAGCCCAGCCAAAGAAGAAATGACACAATTCCCTTCTACCAAGGTGGAGTGGGTGAAGTCAGGTGGGGCGGGGGTGGGTAGTGGGTCATGGCGGGGGGAGGGGGAGGCAGGATGGGAACGGGGAATGAGATCTGTGCACCTGTGTGGAGATGGAATCTTAGCTTAAGCTACAGGAAAGGGTGGTGGCGGTTGCTTTTAAACAGCATTTGCTTTGAATCATATGGCCCTCAGTTCACGGGTTATCTCTTTTACAGCAGCAGGATGTGTTTTGGGGAGGGGCAAAGGAGGGGGGGATGAATGATTGATTCAGTCAGGCCTGCAGCAAGGGAAGTTCTGTCATGGCTGTCAGGAAGAAAGGTGAATGGTTTTAAGTCATTTCCCACCCATAATTACTAGAAAATAAGTCTACCTAGGGATACTCATACATTTAAAGACTATGCTCTAGATTCATAACAATATAGTAGAGGCATTTGACATATTACAATGTACATTGTCTAATTGAATATATTCATTCTTTTGTGCCAGTCTTGGGGCTTGAACTCAGGGCTTGGGCACTACCTTTGAGCTTTTTGTGTTTAAGGCTAACACTCTACCACTTTGAGCCACAGTGCCATTCCTTGCTTTTTTGGTAGTTCATTGGAAATACATTGATTGGAGTGTCATGGACTTTCCCTTTATGGGATGACTTTGAACTGGGATCCATAGATCTCAGCTGTCCGAGTAGCTAGGATTACAGGTATGAGCCACTGATGTCTGCTTTGTATTCAATTTTTAAAAATTTCATTTAAGCAAAAACCATTCCTCTTGTACTGCATCTCTGGGGACTAGTTATCCTTTATAACACAGCTGAGCAATGGAGTAAACTAGTTCCTGGTTCAAAGAAATACAGTCTCAATTTTCTTTTCAGTTATAAGAGAGAAACAATTAGGAATGGAATGATTCTACATTTAGAGGAACGGGGGTCATGGGAGTGGGTTGATTGATACCAGGATGAGTTTGTAATCCAAGATAAAAGTCTTGGTTAGCCATCAGAATATAGGCTGAGCATCATTTAGCTGTGCTCTTGATTAGCTTTGCACACCTTAATGGGTAGAACTTGACCAGAACATTCTACTCCTGTGCAAGTGTGTTGTCATCTCATTGTTAAGGCTTCTCTAGCTCCAGGTCTCTCCCTCCTTGCTGTGGAATTAGAAAGCCCAAGTCCATTTCCCCTTTGATTTCCTTGCTGAGGTGAATCTAGATATTTCCTCCTTACACTATCCTCATACTGCCTGCCCTCCACTGTCTGGAACTGGCATTCCCCCATCTTTCCACCTTGGGAGGTGAGAAGAAGATACTGACCTCAATCATCTCCTGGTGGTTTGGATTCTGGAAGGACTAGGGAACAAAACGTGGAGAAGTGAAGTCAAGTGTTGTGTCAGTAGGAGAGGGCATTGACCATGGAACAATTATGACCCGTGGTTCCTCGGATCAGAACACTTCCCTATTATTTATTTATAGCATTACAATTGATTCCCCCTCATGAGAGAGGAGCATTCCTTGAGAAGGATTGGTGCCCATCTACAGCTGACATCAAGTTAGCACTTGAAGTCTGCCCCTGTGGTGGGGAAGACTAAGGGTTAATGAAGTCGGCCTCTGATTCCCATTAAGAGAGACAGAGTTTCTCCATATTCTTCTCCCATCTCCTTGTAGCTAGGATTTCCTAGCTAAGCCTGATCTATTTCTGTGTTGGACTTTGCCTCTGGGACAGTGAAACAAAGAAGCGCAAGGCACTCTAGAATTCCTTAATCAGGGTGGGCGGTGTTCGAGAATTCTGTGTCAAGAGTGGACGTTCCAAGCTGTACATGCCGGGCTGGTGCCCACGTGCGGCTCACTGTCACTACCTGTGCCTTCTGCAGCCACCTGCCCACCGTCCTGCTCAGGAGAGGGGCCACATCCGCGTGGGTCCCGAGGTGGTCACGCCCCCCCCCCCCCCCCCCCCCCGCAGCATGGCAGGCTTTGTCACCTGGGTGGACTCTGTATGCCTAGCAGGTCTCCCCCCTCCTCCCCCCCCTCCTCCAGTGACCTCTGCCAGAAGGGGAAACTGAGGCCAGGGATGTGGAGTCTGCCTTCCTCGAGAGTGTGTGTTCCCCTGTCTTGGGGTAGGGAGCCTCCCTCTCGGCACAGCTGTCTTTGACAGATGGGGAAACTGAGGCTGGAGACGCTGAGTCTGTCCTCAAAAGTGTGTTCACAGGTCGTGGGCCCTCCCCCGCATTGTCAGACGGGAAAACTGAGGCCGGAGACAGAGTCTGCCCTTCCTGAGAGCGTGTTCGTGGGTGGCAGCTCCTCAACTTCAAGCCACAGACCTCAAGTGCTTAGGGGTAGGGAATACTGTCTTCCTTCCCATGGAATTTTCTTAGGACTTGGATGACTAGATTTAAATGGCCGCCTTTGGGAGACATTGGGAAGCAGTTTGTACTGAAAGGTGGATATAAGCTTCTTGGGTCCAAAACGTTGGTGTAAAAAGTCCTTTTCCCCCGTCCTTGATCATCTTGAATCAGGACTGTTTGGGTTCAGTTTATCTAAGTGGAGCACTTGCTCCCTGTCGAGATTCAACGGTGTACAGATGGAGAGTTTGGGCTTAGGTTTCCATAAAATAAGTGTGCGTAATATTCAGTGTCCTCTTCCTCTTAGGAAGCAGTGTTATCCACCCCCCTCCCCCATCAATGAATGGCCCATCATCTCAAAAAAAAAAAAAAAGAGTGGTTGTTTCTCGAATGATGGGGCATGCTAAGATTCTGTGTAAGACTTCTATGGTTAGATTTGGGCCGTGGTTCTTGCCTCTGTCTGTGCCCTCACTTCTGATCTATTCTTGTGTTCAGATAACCAGAATTGGTTGGCATTCCATGGCATTCTGAATCTTGTTCAGTGCCTTTATTCTATAGCCTAGAGCATTTACCACAAAGGTTATGACAACCTTTGTAGTACAGTATTTCTTTTAGAAAATAACTTTTTTTTTAGCTTGAAAAGGAGATTTTATGTCCGCTAAAATATATATTCCCAGCCCAGTGTTGGAGACCTGTAGTCACTGTGATTCTCTTATCCCAAAGCTTTTGTTCTGTAGCCTATTGTACATTTGACTCAGATGCCAATGGGACTAACTTTCTGCAAGAAGTGCAAAATTCTTATACAGTAGGTTCTGCTATTGGTTCTTGGATTGTCTGTGAATTTATGCTTTGGGAGGGAAAGGTAATAACTTCTTGTGGAGGGTTAGTCCAAGAATGTTTTTGTCATTGCTTAGTAGATGTGCTCTTTGGTTGGTTTTATTCCCAAATGTTCACTCAGATTCACAGTTAAAAACTGTGTTGCTTCCCAAGAAGTTTTTTTTTTTTTTTTTTTTTTTGGCTTCATGCATAGTTATGAAGTAGGTTTTATTAACTTGTTGTTTTGGGGAACTAGGTTTATAGTGTTCCCTTATCATAAGTTTCTCATTTAATGAGAAACTCATTTAACTCATTTCTCATTTAATGAATGTATATTGTTTTGGTCCACGTGACACACAAAGCTCTGGATTGGACTTTTGGACTTTAAGGACAGAATTTGTATCTATCCTACTTCATTTGTATCCACAGGATTTCTTATTATCACATATTAATAAATGCATGCAAATGTTTAAGTTAATATCATCATATTAAAATATATTAATGACTCCAAATTATGTTAATAACTAGCACACAATTGCAGTGCATAATCACAAAGTAGATTGAATAAATAGAACATTTATGGAATAAGTGTTTACAATGGGACCTTAACTAGGATGAAGTTCTTTGAGGAGAGCAGATGTTAGTATGCATTCCACCCCTGTGGGTTTATCTATTTAACAGGGAATTTACAGTTTCATTGGAAGCTGGTCCTTGCATGGTAATTAGGGGCTTCTCCTATGGGCTCCTTGCTGCCTGGTGTGCTCCTGAAAAGTCTTTGCAAACAGGCATTTGAAGGTAGAAAGCTATTATCCTTTAAAGGTTCCAGGTTTTTAGCACAAAAATCCCTGGTATCTTTATACTAATATTCTAAGCTGGCTATTTTCATAGTGATCCTAACTAGAATAGCAGCAAAGTTTTGAAACAGTGGGGCCTGAAGAAATGAAAATAGAACATCTAAGACCTGGAAAGGGGAGTTTGCACATAGCCACAGGTAACACACACACTACAGCTGTTCTAATAAAACTTTATAGCAATTGCAATTTGAACTTCTTGTGATTTTTATTTATTATAAGGCATTACTTTTCTTTTGATTCTTTTTTGCCCATTTAAGGACATAAAATTATTCTCCATGCATAATGTGTACAGAAGTAGATTGTGGTGAGGATTTTACTAGAAGCCTGTAGCTTGCTTATGCCGGTGGTACAGTATCATTGTGGAATTTTCCTTAAATGCTCCCTGATGAACATGGATGGGGTTGGTGCTCACGTCATTCCTTAGAAAGCCTAAATCAAATTTCAGCAAAATCAAAACACCAGGAATCAGCTACTCGAAAGGGATGGGGTAGGTCAAGGGGGAACGGGTAGATGAATGAAAAAAAGGAGAGCGGGGGGGAAATGCAGGTGAGAACTCGGGTATATCCTCCAAAATTTAGAAGAGTGGGTGGGTAGAGGAAGGATGGGTGAGAATGTCGAAAGAGGTGACACAGATCAAGAAACACTATATTAGTAAACTGCTTTGCTACATAGTGACTCTTTTGTACAACTACTTAAGGATAATTAAAAGAAAAGAGAGAGACTCAATTTCAGCCGGGTATGCTGGCACCTGTTTGTTGTCCCTGCGACGTGGGTGGCGTAGACAAGAGGATCATAGATCACAAGCCCCAAATCACAAGACCCTATCTGAAAAAGAATGAAAACAGCCAAACAAAACAAACACTGGTCCCTTCCTGGGACCTGCTGAGCAAACAGGAGGCCCCGAGTTCAAGCCCCAGTACTGTTAAAAAAAAAATCAATGGCATATAATTCCCTCAAAATGAATTTCAATCCCATATTATCAGGAGTTACTTTCCTCATCTCTTCCCAGTGAAGGCTGATCAGGCCAGAGAGATGAAGTCACCGCCCAGTGTGACCTGAACCCTCAGGTCAGTTGTGAATCTCCTGGTCCTGTGTTCCCTTGGGTACCTCATGCTGTTGATCTCCATTCGTATTTATATCTGTTTTTTTTTTTTTTTTAAATAAAATTTCCATATGTTCCTTTCTCCACCTAATTGAGCTTCTCACTGGGCCATGACCTGCTGACATTGGAGGGGAGCTGGAAACCTGCTCGTCCCCAATATAAAGGCTTCTCCCACCCAGCTTCTGGAGGATGCCTCGTATAAAGAGGCGAGGCAGGCGTGGGAGGGCGGGACTCGAGTCACTGCTGTGTCATGGCTTGCCGCTTGCCAGGCAGGCAGGAGGGGGTGTGAATTGATGTACAGTTTAGAAGATCAAAATCGGCGATACATTTGCCAATAGTTTTATACGGGGCGGATCAAAGGAAAAGACGAAGGTCTGGAGACTGAAAAGAAAAAGAAAAAAAAAACACCAAAAAAACCGAGAGTTCGATTTCATCACAGTCCCAGCTTGGAGCCACAGATCAAAGCTGCTTGCTCTGTTGGCTTGCTTGAAGAACATGCTTAAGTGGGTTATTGTATAATTTATTTCCCAGAGTGAAGATTTCAATGAGTTAGAGACACTGTAAGTGAGAAAATGAATCTTTTATTTACTTATTTTTTTTGCTCTTCATGTCCCTACCCCTTCATGATTTCTTTTGAGACAGGGTCTTGCTATATAGTCTAGCCTTGAACTTGTTTCATTTCGGTTTCCTCAACCAGACTCTCGACTTCAGCTCATACATCTCCCTCTCCTCCCATATTCCAAAGCAAAACCACACCGTCTAAGCAGCACTTAAAAAAAAATTTATTGTCAAACTGATGTACAGAGAAGTTATAGTTTCATACGTTAGACATTGGACACATTTATTGTACTGTTTGTTACCTCCTCCCTCATTCCCCCCTCCACACTCCCCCTTTCCCTTCCCTCCCATGAGTTGTTCAGTTCATTTACACCAAACAGTTTGGCAAGTATTACTTTTGTAGTTGTTTGTCTTTTTTTACCCTGGTATTCCCTTTCAGTTTCCTAGTTCTAATACCAGTATACACGGTTTCCAATGCACTCAGATAAGATACAGAGATACTGCAGGTACACCACAGGAAGGGGCTATAAGAGGATCATCAATAATAGAAGCTACGGTTACACACGGCACGTTGAAAGTAGTTACAACAGTGATATAAAAATCGTTTCCATAACATGGAGTTCATTTCACTTAGCATCATCTTATGTGTTCATAAGGGTATAGCTATTGGGCTCTTGTGATCCTCTGCTGTGACTTTCCTAAAACTGTGCTAATTATTCCCTATGAGGGAGACCATAGAGTTCATGTTTCTTTGGATCTGGTTCACTTCACTTAGTATAATTTTTTCCAAGTCCTTCTATTTCCTTACGAATGGGGCAATGTCATTCTTTCTGATAGAGGCATAAAGTTCCATTGTGTATATGTACCACATTTTCCTGATCTATTCGTCTACTGAGGGGCATCTGGGCTGGTTCCAGATTCTAGCTATGACAAATTGTGCTGCGATGAACGTTGTTGTGCTGGTGGCTTTAGTGTGATTTTGTTTGTGGTCTTTTGGGTAGGTGCCCAAAAGTGGGGCTGCTGGGTCATAGGGGAGCTCTATGTTTAGCCTTCTGAGGAATCTCCATACTGCTTGCCAGAGTGGCTGAACCAGTTTACATTCCCACCAACAATGAAATAGGGTTCCCTTTTGGCCACATCCCCTCCAACAATTGTTATTGTTAGTTTTCTTGATATAGGACATTCTTACTGGGGTGAGATGGAACCTCAATGTTGTTTTGATTTGCATTTCTTTTATGGCCAGTGATGTAGAGCACTTTTTCATGTGTCTCTTGGCACTTTTAAAGGAGAAAGGCAGAGTCGAGTTCCATGGTCCTTATCTGGAGCCCACTCTAGATCTGGCATCTGAGGAAACACTTGAAGAGAGGAGAGAGGACTTGTTTGGGAAAAGTCTTGAATTTCATATTTCAGTCAAGTTCCACATCCCCTGCCCACGGCTCAGGTCCCCACGCAAAGCGTGGAAAGGGCTTGTGCGTGAACCCTGCACTTCATAACGCACGCCTGCAAGGAAATCTCTGTGGAGGAGGGGCTTTGATAGCCTGTGGCCCCTGCAAACGGGGCTGGGCCCGGGAGACAGGGAGCTCCCTCTGAGCTCCCTCTGAGGGTACTCAGAGGGTCCTGTCACTTTAGATCCTGCCCGGAAGACTTCTAAGAGGAGCAAGGATGCATCAACACAAAGGAATTGGCCCTCCATTACAGGTGAGGGCTATTCCCCTAAAGACATCACCTCCACAGCGCATGCGCCAGTCAGCATCACGTATCAGTCAGGACCAAAGGGCAGCCCATGGACTGTCCTCACCCCTTCCGCCTTCTTCAGGAGTCTTGAAAGAGTCAGAAATCACAGTTGGGACAGTGAGGGACTCAGGGGGAAACCCCTCCCCCCATCCCCCCAAATGATGATTATGCAGTGTGCTACATTTTAATTACTGAGAGGAAATGATTCTTCTGAGTGCAAGCGACTAGAGGGCCCTTGATAATCATGCGGTGAGCAGATTTCCTGGGGGACCCAGGAGCAAGGCACGATTACATCCAAGGAAAAAGACAATTAGCACAAAGTGACTTTGACTAGCAGAGGGGAAAATCATAAGGTTGTTTTCACCTATTTGTTAGTTGGGGTTGCAAATAGTAGGAATCTAAAAGTCCATATTCCTTGGTCCACCTCTGAGTGCTGGACTCCTCTATGAGTGGAAACTTCGAGCTAGTATCCTCTGTGAACATTAAACAAGCCTTATTATTTCTTCGTATGGTTAATCTTGAACCCTTATTTCAAAACTGAACAATACAGGCCAACCAAAGCCCATTACAGAGTAACCTTATCCCTGAAAACAGATTCAATAAAATGAAATATTACATATATTTAGTTAATTAAAATATTTTCAAATTAAGCCCTGCATATGTGAAAAGGAATACTGCACTAAGAGTTAAGTAGTTAATTTCAGAAATAAAAGCATGCTTCTAGATGAGGAAACCTACTAATTTCGTTTACTATATTAAAAAGGAAAAGTAAAACATTTTATGTAATCATCTTGTTTAGTTCAAAGAAAGCACTAAATTTGTATCAATTTGCCACTTAGTCCTGATAGAAATGAGGAAAAAGAAGCTTTCTAAATGTAGATTAAAAAAAAAGTGTCCACAAAACAGCATTGAATAACAGGTATTGATTAAATTCAGGAGCTTTTAGAAGTAATATGAGAATGTAGTAAGTTGGCTAAAAATAAGGTGAAATTTGCAAAGCATACACTTACTGTTATCCTGTAGTTGAGTTTGAAAAAAAAAGATGCTATTCACAATGATAACAAAACACCAGAAAAGAGCTGGGCACCAGTGGCTTCTACCTGTAATCCTAGCTTCTCAGGAGGCTGAGCTGTGAGGACTGTGGTTCAAAGCCAGCCAGGGCAGAAAAAGTCCCCATGAGACTCTTAGCTCCAGTTAACCACTCACAAACTGGAAGTGGTGCTGTGGCTCAAGTGGTAGAGCCTCTGGCCTTGAGCAAAAAGAGGTAACTTAGCGCCAGTGCCCAGGCCTTGAGTTCAAGCCCCACAACTGACTAAAAAAAAAAAAAAAAAAAAGCCAAAAATGCCTAGGAATTAATTTAACAAAAGCTGTGCATAATATATATATATATATATAATATATATATACATATATGTATGCATAATGTATGTGTGAATAGTTTAGAAATCAAGTCCTGGAAAAGAACTGGGAGGGAACGCTGTATTTGGAATTGTGGCTCTTGAGCAGAGGGAAGAGGAAATTCCAGGGAAATGAAACTCACCTTCCGCATGGATGGACTAGGATATCGATTTTTTTTTTTTTTTTGGCCAGTCCTGGGCCTTGGACTCAGGGCCTGAGCACTGTCCCTGGCTTCTTTTTGCTAGCACTCTGCCACTTGAGCCACAGCGCCCCTTCTGGCCGTTTTCCATATATGTGGTGCTGGGGAATCGAACCGAGAGCTTCATGTGTAGGAGGCAAGCACTCTTGCCACTAAGCCATATTCCCAGCCCTAGGATATCGATTTTATCTTATTTTTCAGATTCAAATGGTATGTTTTGTGCTGGTCCTGGGGCTTGAACTTAGGGCCTGGTTGCTGTCCTTGAGCTTTTGAAAACTCTACTACTGGAGCCATAGCTCCACTTCTGACTGGTTTGGTAGTTTGTTGGAGATAATTTCTGGTAGTTCATTGGAAATACGAGTCTCTTGGACTTTATTGCCTGGGCTAACTTTGAAATATGGTCCTCAGACCTTAGCCTCCTGAGTAGTTAGGATTACAGGGGGAAGGCCACCAGAGGTTGGCTCAGATTTACATTTGGCATTGAAAAGGAGTCATGGAATGAGATGAAGGTGCCAAGCGGTCCAGCCAGCAGCTCAAGTGATTGTGATGGAGCTTCTTCTATGTGTTGAGCAGCTGCCTGGATAATGGCTTGAATGCAGAAAATTCTTGATTCCTATGAATAATAAATACTCCAGTCCCACAAAACCATGCATGTTTTAGTGAGGTCTGTAGTTTCACTGGCCCTTTTCACTGTATCTTTCCAGAAGGAGCATCTTTCTAGAAGGAACAATCTTAAGTAACTGGGTTTTATCTGAGCAGAAATTTTTCTTTCAGGACCTGCTGGCATTTCCCTCTGAGGCGGGGTTACTGTGATTTTCACAGCACCTACACAGACTATGAATGACAGGAGTTGGCAAATCTCTGTAAGACCCAATAGTGCATGTGTTAGGCTTTGTGTGCTGTGCCACTTCTGTGAGCTGTACACATCTGCTTTGGTGTAACAGCAACTGCAGGCTCTGTGGAAACCAAAGATTTCCACTGGATTCCAGTTTGGCGTGGTTTGTGGACACTGAAACCTACATTTCATCTCATTCCTATGCATCATAAACAATTGCTCTTGTTCATGTTTTTAAAAACTGAAAAGTTTCTTTGCTTGCAGGATGTACAAAGCTAAGTTATTTGATTCATGACAACCATTTGCTGAACCCTGAACGTAAAACCTTAGAGATAGAAAAGGTAAGACAGTGTGTTTTTATCATGCACTGGTCTCAGGAATATTTTTGTCTTCGGCTTCCGGAGGCTCACATCTGTAGTCCTAGCTATTCAGGAGGCTGAGATCTGAGGATCTCAATTCAAAGTCAGCCCAGGAAGGGAAGTCTGTGAGACGCTTATCTCCAATTAACTATCAAAAAACTGTAAGTGGAGCTGTGGCTCAAGTGGTAGAACACCATCAGCCTTGAGCAAGAAAAATACCCTAAGGGGCAGCACTCAGGCTCTGAGTTCAAGCCCCAGGACTGACACCTACACACAAAACTGTCCTTGTGTTACTCGTGGAGACTTTTTGGGCAGTGCTCTAATGGTAGTAGTAATAATGATTAATACCTCTGCAGCCTTGTCGGTGTGTGACTGGTACATTTCAAAGCTCCCCTCCTCAATTGTCACAGTTCGCAAATGAAGTAAAAACTGTTATTCCTAGACCCATTTTCCAGATGAGGGACCTGAGATGCAGGACAAGTTCAATCACTTATCCACTTTCTCCAGCTTGGTAGGACTGAGAAAGGCATACAAACAGACTAGTTTTAACATGCACAGACTTAATTGGGGTGCTAGCTGAGTTACTTACTTGAAGGAGCATGTTTTCTGTGTGTTATCCCTAAGGTCTCCATTAATCAGGCTGTTTTCATTGAGAATCGATTCCTGTGTAGTATCTGAACTGAAAGGGATGGAAAAATGCCAAGCGATCTTTTCAGTTTTGCCAAGTAACACCTGTTTTTAAAAAGTATTGTTGAATCACATAGTTTAGCAGAGAAACAAATAATTCCAGAGAGTTTTCAAAAAGCAATATTCAGAAAGAAAAGAAAGAAGGCTTTTTTTGTGCTTGCTCACTTGCTTGAGTTTGAAATTAGGGCTGGGCTTATGATTTTTTTCTTATGAACATTTATTTGAACTAAAATAAAAGGTTCTGCTGTCCTGGCAGTAGTGGCTCCCACCTGTAACCCTAGCTAGCTACTTAGAAGGCTGAAAGCTGAGGATCACAGTTTGAAGTCAGCCCTGCTAGTCGAATCTGTGAGACTCTTATCTTCTTTTTTTTTTTGCCAGTCCTGGGGCTTGGACTCAGGGCCTGAGCACTGTCCCTAGCTTCTTTTTGCTCAAGGCTAGCACTCTGCCACTTGAGCCACAGCACCACTTCTGGCCATTTTCTGTGTATGTGGTGCTGGGGAATCGAACCCAGGGCCTCATGTATATGAGGCAGGCACTCTTGCCACTAGGCCATATCCCCAGCCCGACTCTTATCTTCAATTAGCCACAAAAATGCTGGAAGTGC
The DNA here is from genome assembly GCF_023159225.1 of Perognathus longimembris pacificus. Taxonomy (NCBI): domain Eukaryota; kingdom Metazoa; phylum Chordata; class Mammalia; order Rodentia; family Heteromyidae; genus Perognathus; species Perognathus longimembris. The sequence goes on from NC_063165.1 coordinate 8,866,079, forward strand.
CAGGGGCTCACACCTGTAATCCTAGCTCCTCAGGAGGCTGAGATCTGAGGATTGCAATTTGAAACCGCCCGGACAGCAGAGTCTGGGAGACTCTTATCTTCAGTTAACCACAAAACTGCTAGACGTGTAACTATGGCTCAAGTGGTAAAGTGCTAGCCTTGAACACAGGCCCTGAATTCAACCCCAAGATGGACGCACGGGGACACACCCACCCACCCACATGCACACACCCACACACGGTTCAGTTGAAGATGGGCCCTTTGGGGTTGCACGAGTGGGGCTGTGCTTGGGGGAATTCAGGGGATCTGGCCCCCCTGCTATCAGAGAGTATTTGACTTAATTTGCAAGTCAATCCAACAAGTAACAAAACAAAGATTATAAGACCATAAAAGGAAAATTTGTTGTCAAGGATTCCAAACCTTTGAAAAATTTCTCAAAGATATCATATTATAATAAGTGTGTGTGACAAACTTTATGTATATTCAGGTGTGTGTGTGTGTGTATGTGTGTGTGTGCAACATTATTTATATGAGGAGGAGGAGAAGATGCAGCTCTTGGTTCTGCCAAATTCAAGTTGTAACACATTTGAGTCCATTGATATTTGGCAAATTCCTACCCATTTCTAGCATCCACTCACTTCACTAAAAAACAAAACAAAACAGGGGTGATAGTATTGACTAATTTCTCACCAGTGTGTCGAAGACATTTAGTGAGATAATGCGCGTGAACTGTGAGCTGCACAAGAACAATGCCTAGATTTATCTCATGCTAAAGCCAGTGGAAAGAGAGGAAGGCGTGCTTTTCTGATTAAATCTAAAGGAACCATATTACTGCCTGCCTCAGCAAACTCAGATAAGACATTGGTTATTTATTTATTTTTGCAAAGTGAGTTGGGAAGCGGTAAGGGTGTAGCTGCAGTTAGAGGTGGTTTGAGGGAGCCGTGAAAGTATGGCTATTCATTTTAATTTGATCCGAAGTGTGCTCAGTCAGCATCACCTCAGAAATGTTGCATTTGGATGCATCTGATTAAACTATTTTTGTCATATTCTTTTGAGGGTGAGAAGTAAACATATTCCCAGTTATGATTTAAATTCCTTATTAAAAAAAAACCCAACTGCTCAAGGGAAAATGTATAAGATTCATCTTTGAAGGGAGGTGTATTGTTTGGTAAAAATCTCCACACCTTTAGAAGTTCTTAAGTGAGATTTACATTCAAGAATAAATAGAATTTATACCCTTCCCTTGATGTCCTACAAAACTGCAATGTTATCATTTCTCAAGGTTCACTTTTATTGTTACTAATCTTCTCTGCTACCAGTGTTGTTGAAAAGCGCCTGTTCTTAATGGGATAAAATGGATCTTTGTGGTTTCAGGATGAATGGAGCCGAGCTGGGGTTTGGGCTCCTTGGGGGGGTCATGCTGTGTGATTTTGGCTAGATCCAAACACCAAAGCTCTAGGGAAAATAACATCAAGGAACATCTTTACTGCAGACCTTCCGATTGAAATGGTCTGTTTGCTTTGGAGATAGTAACCAGTTAGGACCAGTCAAAGCGATGGGGATGAACGAAATGGTCTTTCACTTCTGACAGTTGAGGACAAGCTAAGTGGCCTTCCCTCCCCCACAGTACACATGATGATGGGGGGGGGGGAACTGCTCCTGGGAACTGGTAACATCTCATTTTAATGACTTTGAGGCAGATGAAAATAGCTGTGTTACATTCCAATTATATTTAAGTGGAGTCTATTAAACAGAGCAGCGAGGTGGTATTATTTACTTGATTTAGTTTATCTAAATAAAACAGGCCTTCCATTTCGATGTCCTGGTTTTGCTATTTTTTTTCTCAAAAGTAGCACTTCATTATATCTCCCTATTATTCTGTACCATATTGAGGTACCTGCCTTGGAGATATTCTATCCCTGACCTCTAATTTTGGCAATTTCCTCCCTTTCATTCCTTGCCAACCTTCTCCAGTCCGTGGAGACCCTAATAGAACAATACTGTAACAGTAGACAGTACTAATTCTGAACCAGAGCAGTGTTTTCATTAAGCAGATCGACGGCTATGTGGACAGGGACTTGTGAACACATCTGTTCAACAGGGTTTTTCATTTCATATAATTTTCTGAAGCCACATTGGCAAAGTATCATTGTTACAAAGCTATCCCCAAAGACAGGGAAATAGTTTCATGCAAAGAACTCTTAAGTTGAAATGCTCGCTATTTATGATGATGGGATTCTATTTGATTTTATTTGCTGGGCTCCTGTAGATGAAGATAAATCGAGCTAGTGTGATTGTGATGTGGTTTTGTGCTTTGTTTTTTCACTCAGTTATGGGGCTGCTCCTCTAGACTGGCTGGCCTTTCCCAAGCCTGCCCTCATTGGCTTGGTTGGGATACTTGGAAAAAGCTGCTGGTCTTGGTTAGAAAAAGCCATTATTTATGCCACAGTAACTCATTCTATGGAAGTCATATCCATTGATCTCATGTAATAAAATTATAATCAGTGCAGATCACAGGATGTATGTGCGTGAATAATATTGGTTCCGTAGTTTTTTCCTGTTGGTTTGCTTATTGCCAAGAGTGAGCATTATTCATCACGTAAAATCCTTCGTTGCTTTTTCAGTGTCTTGGTAAATATGTCTTCGATCAAGACACAACACAACTGTCCCACGATGTTTTCTGTTGCTAGAAGCAAAGAGCTTTCCGGTGGGTGGGCCGTCAGTGAAGTCTTTAGGGCGGGCTTTCGCCCTATTTGTTAAGATAATTGGGGGCAATGCTGGCTGGGCCGCACTACCTTCTAGGGGTTGTGCTGCAGTGTCTGGAGCGCGGATTGGGTTGCTAGAGCCCGAGAGCAATGCTGTAGCTAATTCCAGAGCCAGTAGCCTCCAGAAGGGGGCTGGAAATTGGTTTCCTGGCCTTAGGACTCTCCTCACTTTGAGAAGCAGGCCCTGAGGGCCCCTCTGACCTTTGCAGTCAGTCTCTTAGGAGAGTTGACAACTCTACTGCCAGATTGTTGCCCTTGGCAACTATTCAATTGGAAAGAGTTGTTCCTTTCAGACAGCCATGTGACTCCACAGAGCCTGCGCAGGTGAGGGGAGATTTGGCCACAGCTGGGAAATCTGTGAAGTTAACCTTTTGGTGTCCACTGTGCGTTAACTTAAACATTGGATCAGCCAGAGAGAGAGAGAGAGAGAGAGAGAGAGAGAGAGAGGACTCCATGCTTAGCTCACTCATGTGTAATGGCACATGCTTCCTTCAAAACTAGAGGTCGGAGTCATGTCTGGAAGGCCGTGTGAGGGACTGAAGCACAGCTGTCCTACAGCGGATGGCAGTAATGATGGCAGTTGATTTAAACTGGCCAAGATGTTTCTGTCTCCGCTCTTCCTCCCCTACTTCTAAATCAGCCCCTTTGGTGATCTGTGTGCGCTGTCAGATGCTCTGCAGAACCATCTCGGACCCCCTGTCTGTTCTTGGGGGCTAAGTGTGGGAACAGATGACCCATGATGGGCAGATCTTCCCATGGTCCTCCTCTCGCGTCTCAGCCCTTGCTTCTGCTTCACAAGGCTCCGGGTGTCAGCTGACCTTGTTGTGTTGTGCATTTAGAGAAAACTCACTTCCGAGCGCATAGCACTCTTTCCCTCTTGTGGTGGAGGAGCTGACAATGGCTCTCCAAACGGATCTTTAGGTAAAGTGGTGATTTGCTTGCTAGTTTATTTCTTTAGATAACCAATAAAAACCTGCTCAAAAACACCCCCCCCCCCACCGCAAGCCCCCAAAGCAAACAACAATTGCAAACACATAAAAGACCCAGAGGGGTGAAAATGAAAGGCGTGATGCTTTGAGTAACCCAACGCATGCACCCCAGGGAGAGAGCTCGGGTCCTGGGCGCAGAGCAGTGGAGCAGGAAGAGCTCTTTGTGAGCTGGAGGGGACATCATTTGCCACTGAGGGGGGAGCTGGGGGCCGTCAGAGTGACTGGCAAATGAGCCAGGTCTTCACTTGAAAGCCCTGCTGAGGATAACTCCATAACAGCCCGAGAGCGTCACCCATGCAGGCAACTTCCCAGAGGAGCAATAGCCTTAGCAACGGAGCTCCTTGCGCCTTCCCATTCTGAACGTGGTCCAGGGAGAAGAGTTAGGCCAGTCCGAGGGGACGCTTATTGGAAAGCTTTTACATGGTAACTCATGTGGCTCCTCCTGATTTCGTAAGAGATACATAAAAGCTGATTTTTGCCCAAGCATAGTGACTCTTTACTCAGGCCCAGAAATTATGAGAGCAGGGTTTCTTGTATGAGAATCATGGATTGGAAAAAAAACAACAACATTGATTTCTTTGGTTCACTGATAATGTATCCGTCAGTTATTGCCGTGTAACAACTACAAAAACACCATGAGAAGAAGCGTTCATTGTCTGTCTACTTGTGTGTATCTGAAGGTGGCAGGGTAGCCTCGAGGTTCCTGGTGTCATTGCCTGGGTATGGCTCTGGCCAGGGGTTCAGTTGCTTGTGGGTTCATAACGTTGTACCCAGGGCCTGTTGGCTCCCATGGCAATTTCAGAGCAGCAAGGGCAGTAAATGGAAATGTTTGATGTCTTTTAGGATGATGGGTCTGGCTGGCCACACTTTATGTTAGCCCCCATTCCACTGGCTACAGTCAACCCCAGGACAAAGCCAACCTCAACGCACCAGGCCATTGGATAGCACTGTGATATTCCTTTCCCTGGCCTTGCCTCTCACTGGGAATGTTTCAAACAGAATTATAATTGAGAATTACTATTTTATGCTGCAATTCTCTCCAGACTTAACAAGGCTCCTAGAAGGTAATTACTATTTCCTTCATCTAGTGAAACTTGTAATTTAAAAGTGATCTCCCAAATCACCACCTTGCTACAGCGGGGTGTTCACTCTGTCCCCCCCCCCTCTTTTTAGTTAACTTGTCTGCTGTCTTTACGCAACATCTTATTGGATCCTAAAATAAAAGGAAAAATTGGGAATAACAAATCCTGTCTTTATTTAGAGTTATAATATTTTGTCTCATATCAAAATCGAGAGACAAAGGGTAAAAAGACGAACGACTCCAGAAGCAATACTTACAAAACCATTTGGTGTAAACCAACTGAACAACTCATGGGGGGGAGAGGGAAAGGGGGAGGGGGGAAATGAGGGAGGAGGTAACACATTGTACAAGAAATAGACCCACTGCCTTATGTATGAAACTGTAACCCCTCTGTACATCAGTTTGACAATAACTAAGTATTTATTCAAAAAATATTATTTTCAAATATTGCATTCACATGTTACTTGTTTTGATCCCTGAATTTTTTGAGGGGTTTCTTCTCAGGCTTTTGTCTTGTTTTTCATAAACACATCTTGTTAGGATTTGACCTTGTTCTTCTAACAGGTCATTGCTGACCTGTGTCACTGAGCTTTGTTTCTTCTCATATACTGGTTTTCTAGAACAGATTTCAGGGTGTGTTTATTTGTGAAGTGTATATGCTTAGGCAATGCAGCTTCTTCTTCTGGGGTGTGTGTGTGCGTGTGTGTATGTGTGTGTGTGTGTGTGTGTGTGTGTGTGTGTGTGAGAGAGAGAGAGAGATATTAGATGGCCTACCCTGCCTTCTTTGCAATATGGCTGACCTCCAGGAGTTCTAGTATGAACCTGCCTGGATCTCCTGGTAGTTCCTGAACTTCTGGATCCGAGCAACTCAGTAGTCAGCTGAAAGTCTTCCCCAGTTGTCCCTCCACGGGCACCTGGGCATATGGTAGGTACAAATTAAAAACAGGAGCAACCTAGATTTCTAATGACTCCCCTAAGGGAGTATGTGAATCAAGCACACAGATAATTCTGGGTTACAAACTTGAACCCTTTACTATTAATTTTTGTGAACTCTATACAGAGAGAAAAAGCATCATTCTGACAACTTTAGAAAGGCAAGTTTGGGGTTCATGATGACAAGACAGGAGTTCTGAAGCCACAAGGACAATCATTTGTGTCTTGGGTCAAGCCGGTGGTGATTCGTGACTTTGAGGAAATGTCTTAACCTTTCTGAATATCAATTTAATGAGTATGGTGGCCCTACCCCTCAAGGCAGAGAAGTCGGGGTGTTGCTCAGAGCTCGACTTTACAACATGATAGCTCCAAAGGTCTTCAGTTTTTGACCCAGATCCACGGTGCTTGATTTAAGCATCACAGCTTTAGAAGGTAGATAATGTCCTTAGTTTTAATTTACTGTTCCACTTTCTCCTTAAATGGAACATTGATTTACCTTTTCCTGATGTGCCCAAGCCATTAATAGATGTGGCAGTTTGCTGGGCTCTGAACCGATGCGGCAGTGGTTGAGGATTTAGTTTCGTGAAGGACAGCCGTCCTGGTACCTGTGGCTCAAAGCGTCAGCACGCCTGCGCATCTGTGCGTTCTGTTCTTTGGGCTTCTCTGTGGCTGGTGTCTGTGCTTGTTTCTTGCTAGCCTCATTCTGGCTAGTCCTGACTTATAAATTGCATTACTACCTTTGTAGAATTGTGAGCTTAAATGATTGTAATGACCAGGGAAATCCCTAATCTCTAATGTATATATTGGCCACATCTATTTATTTTTACAATGAGTTTATTTTGCCCTATTTTGCCCTACCTGGGCAAAGACAGAAACTATTTGAAAAGTTTTTTTTTTTTCTTTTTCAAATTGTGAACTCTACAGAAAGGGAGGGAGAAAGGGGGGTTAAAAAAGGAAAATTTACCTTTTGTTTTATACTGGTCTGTGAGAATTTTTTTTTATTTTTGGTAATGTACGAGGTTTACTTACATAGTGAAAGGTTAATTTTTTATTTTTAAGAAAGGATCTCACACTCTAGCCGTGAACTCACTAGGTAGCCTAGGTTAAAGTGAAATAGTTGTTTGTTTTTTTTTTTTTTTAAAGTAAGCGAGGCCAATGTACAGAACAAAAAAATACTACAGGCCTCAGTGGGAACTGTATTTGTCCCCAGACTCTACATGGGGACAGGTTTGGGAGAGGTGGGCATAGAAGTGTGGGAAGTTCTTCTCAGCCTAGCGCAGGTGGGACGGGCCTCAGGGTGGAAAGGACGACCGTCAAGCCCACACTGGGAAGAAACCTTAGTCACCCCACAGCCTGGAGCCTCTAGTGACTGCCCCTGGTACTCCTTGCCCAGAAACTCAGACCCGCGTGTAGACAAGAAACAGAGGGTAAAGGCCTTAGCTGATTAGGATGGAGTGGGGATCGGATAGGCCTTCCTCTCCATCTCATGCTTCAGCTGCAGCAATCAAGCGGGACTTCACATGCAGCAAGGACTGAATTGCAAACGAGCCCCAGACGCATGCTGGATACCAGTGGCTCACGTCTGTCGTGGTCCTAGTTAACTTGGAGGCTGAGATCTGGAGGATTGCGGTTTGAAGCCAGTGTGAGCAGAAATATCTGCAAGATTCCATCTCCAACACAACCCACAGAAGCTGACGTGCAGGTGTGGCTCAAGTGGCACTGAGTCGGCCTTTTATGCAAGCCCAGCAAGCTGTAGCCATGGGTTCAAACCCCAGTACCCGGGGAGGTGGGGGGGGGGGATGGAGAGGAATCCAGAAACAAATTTATCTTTTTTTCATGATTGTTATATTAATCTATTTTTTATGTGTGTGTGTGTGTGTGTGTGTGTGTGTGTGTGTATGTTTGTGTGTGTGTGTGTGTGTATTGGTGCCTGGGCTTGAACATAGGGCCTGGGTGCTGTTCCTGAGCTTTTTTGGGGGTGCTCAAGGCTAGTGCTCTAGTTCTACCACTTGGTCCATCACGACCACCACCACTCCACTTCCAGCTTTTTTATTTTATAGTTAATTGCAGTTAAGCGTCTCATGGACTTTCCTGCCAGGCTGGCTTCAAACTGCCCTCTTCAGATCTCAGCCTCCCAAGCAGCTACGATTACAGGTGTGAGCCACTGGTTCCTGGCTGTGGTTGTTATATTTATCTATGAAAATGGAAGTGAGGGAAAAATGGCCACTCTTCATATGGACATTGATAAATAAAATGTCAGGTGTAGAGAACATGACACTTGAATGACCCCTTGGAGATTCCTAGGGTCTCTGTTAGAGAAATAGCGTGTGGGCACGGATAGGTCTAATAGGGACAGAAGGCTACTGGAGAGGAGGAAAGAGGACTTGGGCCAGTGTGTCAGTCCTTTGTGGATGCTGAAACAATCAAGCACCAAACACCTTAAAACAACAAATTTGCTTTCCCATAGTATTAGCAGCGGAATTTCAACATGCATTTCATTCAGCTGAAATTCAGATGTTGTCAGGACCAAAGACTCTATGGCGAGTCTCAGTGACAATCTGTTCCTTACCTCTTCTAGCTCGTGGTGGCTGCAAGAATTGCTTGGTCTGTGGCCGGCCCCCCCCCCACTCTAGTCTCTGCCTCTTTTCACATGGTCTCTTTTGTACACGTGTCACCTCCCTTTGCTTTCTTTTGTGAGGACATTGACAAGTTTGCTGGTGGAGACCCGTTGGGTGATTCCAGAATTTCTCCCTCTGAAAATTGTTAATGGAATCACTCTGCAAAGACATCTTTCCTTATAAGGTCCCTTTGATAGCTTTCATGAGTAGAACCTAGTATTTTGCGTCCTAAAAAGTCCTGTAGAATTCAGATCATATAAATTAATCCTTGAAGTTTCTGTGCCTAGAAAAGGATGCTAGGTCAGTGTCGTGAAGGCCTATGGACATTACTACTGTCAGGCCAGTCAATCCAGTTGCCTTCAACCTGAGTCAATGTTTCTGTGTGTGTGTGTGTGTGTGTGTGTGTGTGTGTGGTGATCCTAGGGTTTGAGCTCAGTTCTTTGTGCTTGCGAAGCAAGCACTTTGTCACTCAAGCCACATCTCCAACCTGCCAATGTTTCTTATTGGTTTCTGTGCCTGTCATGTGTCTTTGAGGGATAGTAGGTTTGTGGTCTTTGAGAAATGTAATCTCAGCCTCATCACGCCTGAGAAAGAGTTCATATTTGATAGCATCCAGGACTATTATTCCTATAAGAAGGTGGGTGCATTTGTATCTGATTCCTTTGGGACCCTGTTTCTGTTTGCATTACAATGAAAGGGTAATTTTCAGTGTCCTAAGTGAACAGCCTCCTGTGTAGTCATTCAACATTGCCATTGTCATCATCAACAGGACCATGTGACACCCGGCTTTGGGCTTGCTGGGGCCACCCTGGTTTATATATTCCCTTTATTTCTGTTCCGTTTGGAATCAAGTAGCTCTGGCTACCTCTGATGTCTCTGTCTTGATGCTTTATGAAGGTGGTTTTGTTCCTCAGTTGAAAGTCTTCTTTAAACTCTCAAAATAGTATGTCTGGCAGGTTTTTTTTTTTTTTTTCTTTCTTTCTCTTTGTGGAGAGAACGGTGAAGCAGGAAGGGAAGCCATTCTGATTTTCAGTGTTTCCCTGGTTGCACCTGGCAAAATTGTCATACATTTGAATTCTCAGAGGCTTTCAAAGGGCAAATCCAAGTCTATAGACTAGATTCTGAAAGTTAGTACCATCAGTGTACCGACACTGCTTTCGTATTGCCTGCGCGTGAATGTGTGAATGTAAGACCCCAGATGCCATGGAGCTACAAGTTCTTATTCTCATGTATGCTTACATTATTCTGAAATATGCCATTTGAAATACTTCTTAAAAATTGAGTAGCCTTTAAACGGGAAGCTGTGGTTTCAAAGCCAGTGTGCTGCCTGGCGAGGTCTTTTACTCAGGGCATTGCTCAAGGCTGGAATCAAGCGGTTAGTTAGTTACTTGGTATCTGAGGGGCAAGGTCTCCTTGAAGCTCCCCTAGCTTGCTGGCAGAATTTAGTAACTAGTACCTGTAGGATGGAGGCCTCCATTTTCTTACTGGCTTGGTGGATGGGGTTGCTCTTAGCTCCTGGTAGTCCCACGAAGGCAACTTTCATCATGGAAGTTGTCTTCTTCAAGGCCAGTAAGAGCAGATTTGCTTTTGTTCCTTGTCTCTTTCAAGGCAGGATATTCTGCCTAGGCAGAAATAAGGTGGTACTGGGTTAGGAATTGTATCACGTCTTTGGCCTGTTAGATAACAGAAGAGCTCTAAAGACTCTAAAATAAGATTACCTCACTGACCCAAGGATCAACTAACAGTGAGTTGTATGGCTTCAAGAATGGAAAGACAAATAAGAGAAAAGACCCCAGGTGTTATTCAGACTAGTTCTATGGGTTCTTATATAGTTGGAGATGTTTGAAGAGCATTGAGCACATATTCATTAGCAGAAAGAGGGAGTTTGGGTTATTAATTGGTTTATGTTATGGTTTGGACCTTAAACATCCCCTAGGCCCATATTCCAAAGATCGGGTCATCAGCCTATAGCATTTTGGCAGTGTGGTTGAATCTTTAGGCAGTAGAGCTTAATGGAAGGAAATTTGGTCGTGGGAACACATCCTTGAAGAGGAAATTGAAACCTTGCTTTCTTCTCTCTCATTTTGCTTCTTGATTTCTATCACCTTTTCCCCAACACAATGTACCACTGTTAAAAGCAACAAGGGCCAACTGACCTTGGACTGACACTTCTCAAAACCATGGGCCAAAATGAGTCGTTTCGCCTTCAAATTGTTTCTTTTGGGTACTTTGTCCCACTGACAAGAAGCTGCTAACACACTTGATGTTCCTATTGCTTTTACAGGAGTTATAGTTTTGTGTCCTGTTATTGCCTAAGATTAATAAAGTATTGATCTGGTTGAAGTGGATTCCATCCCTAACTGGGTGAAGTCTGTGAACAGCATTCCACCACGGGAGCCATTGAACCCTTTTCAATGTATCCTTGAGAACATCTGTGAAATCCTCTTTCTATCCTTATCTGGCACAAACATTGATTGAGTTGGGAAAATAAAGCCTCTTTGAGAAAACCTCTTGATAACACACACAGAAATTTATCATGTGCCACATCTTAATAGCTCATGTTTTTTAATCAGAGTTTTTGGCTTGTTTAGGGATTTCGCTTCTGATATTCCTTATCAAAAACAGTTGTGAACAATTTGTTTTCTTTTTTGATTTGACCAAAATTGACCAAGCCTGAAATCAGAAAGGATTCATGGTTCTATACTTTTGGAATTCCAAATAAAATATTTTTATTGGAGTAAGCTGTGTACAGAGATAAGTCGGATAGAGAGGAAAGAAAGTATAGTTTCTGGGCTTTAGCTTGTCATGAATGGACAGACTGACCAGTGCCTTGAAGATTTTGACTGATTCCTGGGATTCTGTTCAGAAAGTTCTAGGGCTGGAGGTTTTCCTTTCAAGCCTGGATTTCTGCTGGCTTGAGAAATTGTCTTTCTAGCAATTTGCAGCCAAACTGGTGGCATCCGTTCTTTGGAATCTCTTGAGAGAACGTTCTCTGGAAATTCCTGTAGTCAGAGAGCTGAAATGGCGGCTGCTGTGTTCTTGGCTGGCACTGGAGGGTCTCTCTTTGCTGTTGGTGTGTTGACTTGGCTGAGAGCCCATAGAGCCAGGTGTGGAGCTGTGGATTCCAGCCCATGGACAAGTGTGCGGTGCTCTGTGTGTTCTTGTGGGCCCTAAGAAGGGCGGGCAGCCTCCAAGGCAAGGGCGGTATGTATCCCTATGGAGATTTCTGTTTGCTCTAGAGCTGGGCTGGCAACTTTCCAGCCTTAAAGAATCCGCAGCCCCTCCTATAATGAATTAAGAAAGGCCAATCCTGGAAATGGATTGTAGAACGTGGTTTCTAATGTTTGGCTCAAGATGTTCTGACTCCACTTCTGTTTCTCAGTCACGGAGGTATAGACTCAAAGACAAATTATGTTTTCTCTCTTAGCGAAATTTCATTAGCTCCTTGGGCTGCAAAGAAAAGTGATGAATTGGCTACAGCATGGAACTAGGAGGGTAGAAGATAAAAAATACATCCTTACAGACCTGGGCAGAGACCAGGCGTGTGCAATTCAGGGGAGCAAGACGTGAGGAGAGCTCCTGAGGAAAGCCAGGACAAGTGTGCTCCAAGGGATTTTGTAGAGTCAGAATCCCAGGCCTGCTTGTGGACTCCTGTGCCCTGGAGAAACCCACGAGAGATCGATGGCCCCAGATGGGTAGGGATTGAATGAGGGTGATGTTCTAAGTTAGATTTTGTCCTCCTAACACTCATACATGGAAGTCCTCACCCGCTGTATCTCAGGGTGTGCTTACTTTGGAAACAGAATCTTTAAAAAGGTGATTCGCTACAAAGAAGATGGATATAGTAGGCCCAAAGGATCAGTAGCCTTATTCGTTAAGGCGATGCGGTCACAGATGCTTGGAAATGAGCCAAAGAGAACGGCTCCAGAAGAAACTGACCTTGCAAACACCTCAATCTCAGATCCACAGCTTCCGGGACAACGAAAGCAAATTTCTGGTGTTTAACACATCTCATGTGGCTTCATTCTGGCAGCTCCATCATAGTAACAGAGGTGATGTGTTTTATATACATATACATATATAAATCTATGTCTCCTCCGACATGATCTTTACTAAAGTTAAAGAATCCCTATTTGAAGGTTTTAAAACATGAAATTGAGTTGGGCTCTATTTGGTTTGTCAATTTTCTTGAACAACGGATTAAAGTGATCATCTAGAGGAATAGCCAAATAAACAGGAGTGAGAAATCCAAGTCCACCAATCTGAACTGAGTGCAAGCCAGCACATCATACAGGGCCAAGACTAGATGAGATTTATTTGACCTTCAGTATAAATAAGAACCAGGACTTAAACAGAGGCCAGGCCAGGCACACACCAAAGGTGCTCAGCATCTGGGCATCTATCAGAGGAGAATGTACGCGTTCATATTCCATAGCATCAGGGCCTGGCCCAGGATAAGAAAAACCAAATGCCTGAGGCATACAATTTCAGGAAGCAAGGTCATGCAGGTTTAGAATCTGCGCTGGTCTGACTGGGAGAGTTAGGTGCCTTGCACGGATTTAAGGTGGTATTTGCTCACTATCAGGGTCCTGCAAGGGCAGGGGCAGCACTTTCATGACTTGGCCTCCTTAAATTCTGTGCCCTAGCCGCCTGCCTGGCTCATGCCAATGGAGTTGTGGTTTGAACTAGTGCTGTGTCTCATAGGGTCGGACTTCTTGTTCACTTCTGCTGACAAGAGAGGTAACGTGGAGTGCATTGGCTCGAGTTCTGCAGTCCTTGGAAATTAAGTATCTTCGGTATGTGCCAAGACCTGACATCTGCTTATTTTCCTGTTCTTATTTGTACTGAAGGTTAAACATCACTTAACCTGCATGTTGACCGCAGTCAGTCTGAATGAATGTCTGGGGACAGATGGTGACAGTCCTTCACTCTTTCCAGGTGTTTGTCCTAGTAGCACACAGCCATTTTCCTGGTACCTCCAAGAAAGTAGAAATAAAACCAGTGCTTCTGTTGAGTCCTTCCTTTCCCATCCCGTCTCTGCCCTGCCCTTCTCTTCCCTTTTCCTCTCCCCATCTCCTCCCTTCCTCTCCCTTTCCCTTCCCTTTTCTTTCCTTTCCTTTTCCTTTCCTTCCATTCCCTTTCCTTTCTTCCCCTTTCCCTTCTTCTTCTCTTTCTCCTTCCTTTCTTCCTTTGGCTGGGGCTTGTTTCTCCAGCAGGTTGAGGGAGATCTAAACTAGTGACAATCTAGTCCAAGAACAAACCCTAAGGAGTCTTATAAACTAATTTCATTTCTTTTTTTTTTCAACATCAGCTTCCACAGTCATTGACCACCCTAAAACCTTAAGGAACTTTAAGGCTCAAAGAGCTGAAATCTTCACTTTATAGATTAGAGAGCTGAGAGCAGTAGGAGGGAATTGACTGATCAAAATGCCATGGTGATTTCATGATGATAAAATAAAACACAGCGTCACTGAAGGATGTTCTCCTTGCTATGCTAGCTCAACTCAGACCACTCGGGCATGGGTGGTTTTTTATGTGGTCTTGTTCATGTGCAGAGGCCTGTGTAGGAGGACGTGTTCAGCGGCCATTTGCTGGATCCCAGGATGGAGGAGGATGGAGTAGGAGGGGAAGAGGAAAATGTTGCCCAGGAAAGCGAGGCTTCCTTGTATTCATCCAAGATGGCCTCACCTCTGACAGATTGGAAGACAACCTGTTAGGTAGAGTAAGGAAAAATGTACACCATTTTCTGAAACTGGACTGTGTTTGAAACTGAGTCAGAGAAAAATTGAAAATAATATGTAATAGTGGCTTAGAATATATCCCCCAAGGTCAGATTGTGAGGGGTTCGAGTTCAGCAAGGTCACTCAGCACTCACTATAAGGGCTAACTTTGGCAACTCATCTAATACCTGTGCCCCTTTGATTTCTCATCTGCTAAGTGGTAACCATTGTGGTACCATCTGTCACTAATTATCTTGAGCCCAAACGCTGCCTGGCTTGGAGCATACTGACAAATATTAAATATCGAATTGCAAGGAACTGCCACCTTCCCCCTAATATCTGGACATACATGTCCTGAGAAAGAGTCATTAAGGGTTGTACTTCCAATTTATAAGTTATGTGATAACATTTTGTGCTCTGGTGAGGAATAGCTGTTTGCTGTATGTAGTAGTTCAATTTCTGCATAGCCCAAAACATTCATGGTGGATCCGTAACCTGTGTTCTATGGGAGGAGGAAAATCAGTGGGCAAACCACAGGGCTCATTTCCAAGACTGCAGGTGTGTTATTTCCTCTTCTGACGGCATTCAGGCAGGTATCAGATTCTCTGGGGTGTTGGTCTTCCTGATCCTCCCTTGGGGACGCAACATCCCTCTTCTCCCTACCCCTCAACCACCAATTTGGGGTGCAATTAAGTTTGTCCTTTGGAAAAACTTAGGAAATGTAGCCCACTTTGCCCCTGTTTTTAGCTATAGAACCGGGTAAGGACCCATGCTGCTGGGTATACAGAATGCTAGGACAATTCAGGCCACACCACTTGTTCCTTAAATGTCAAATCCAGTAGCAGTGTTTGCACTTGTGTCCATCAGGCATTCTCAAGTCACACCAAAAGCAAATTTCAGGGCATTACAGATCCACTCTCCAGTGAGAAAGTTAAAAGACTGAGTATCTGGAAAGTCAATATTTAGCTGATTATGGAAAGTAACACACTAATCTTTTTTCTTCACATTAGCATTTTAAAATTCTAGTATTGACGCTGGCAAAACTCATGGACAATGTTTCTTTTGGGTGCTAAACTTCAAGATACATAAACATGGGTTGAGTGTTTTTGTATTTTGATTTGAGGAAACATTGCTATGAATTTCTCTCCTTTGCATAGAGAAACTCAGACAATCACTGTAATCTGGGGAAATGTGTGCCTTCTATGTGTCCTTTCCAAGGCTGTTTCTGAGTTACTATTTGTGTAGTTAGTAAGTTCTTATACTACTTTGTGCCACATTATTTGACTAAAGAAGAACATTCAAATTTTACTGTGCAGTTGAAAGGGGAAAATATCTGGTACAGAACGAGGACTTGTGCCCAGTTTACTTCCATTTGTAAGCATGCATTTTTTCCCTTCTTTAAGTGAGTTTTAGTTTTCTAAGCACAGCCTTTGAGGGGCAAGTGCTCAGTTAGTAGGCTTTGAATCTGAGCGTTTTTGAAGAGCTTTCATCAGAAAGAATGTCATCATTCCCAACTGAAAGTGGGAATGCTAAATGATTCCTGAGAATGGATTACAGGAAGTTGGTTTCAACAGAGAGCTCTCTCAGAAGTTCCACTCTGGAAGTCCCTCTAAGAAAGCTACTTCAGATGCAACCATGAAAGTGATAACACCTCTTAAGCTGGAGAAGGATGCACCTGGTTAGAAATCCTACATATTTTATTTTAATTTTCATATTGTCTTTAAGCAGTTTGTGAATACAATGCCTCTTGATCAAGGTCACCCCTTCAATATTCTCACCCATTCCTCCCTACTCGCTTCTTCCCTTCCTTTCCTTAAATTTTGTGGTACATGCATTGAACTCTTGACCACATTCTCCCCAGAAATACTAGCTATGATTCTTAAAGGAAAACAGCCACCTGGCTCTCTCTACACACAGTGAAGAGTAAAAAATTCAATCTACTTGAGATAGATTCTAGTTGAAGACATAAAAATGTCACCCACTCTCCTAGTGTGTTTGCAACATTTTCAGCCTCCAAAGACAGGTGTCAGGGGGCCCCACAGTCCTAAATCGGCTGAGCCAGTTGGGTTGCCCAATCAGAAGCCACTCAGCCTATTTGAATTGATTTTATAGAGGTAATTAGAGGAGGAGAGTGATGTGGAAAGTTTCCTTTAGTGTTCCTCTCATGGATGTGTGGGAACCACACTCCCCTGTGCAAACCCACACAATGGACTTGGCCACACGAAGTACAGCGAAAGCAGGACCTTAATGATTAATGGAAGTCTTGCAAGATCAGATGTCTAGTGGGTACAGACTTCCAGAGAGGTTACACCAAGCAATGTATTCCTCAATGTAAACATGCCTCCCCTGGGTTCAACGGAGTAATTTTCACACTTAGGTGTTTTGAAGTTGGTTGGATTCTGATAAAGGTCTTGCCTTCACCATCTTTTAATATTTTGTGGCCTTTCTGACTCTTCTGATAGGTGCTTTCTTATGGAGATCTACTCTGACCTTTACTGGTAGACCCACCCCTTATGATGTCCTCTTTGACTACTTTGCTTATTTAAGGACCATCCAAATGCAGGGATTTTATAATTGTCACCTCAGTGGGTAAGCTGTAAAGTCATTGCATGGCAACCTTTCACTCACAGTGTCAGGTGCCTTGTCTTAAAAATAGACCACCACTCACTACTTTTTCACAGATTTATTGTGAGTTTTCTACTCTGAGGGAAATAGCACACAAATGCATGCACACACACACACACACACACACACACACACACACATTTTTTAAAAAAACAAAACTGTTGCAAACTCCAGTTTGAAGTGTAAGAACTTGACTGTGATTATGTTTTACCTTTTCCTCTGGGTTGTTGATAGCAGGGAGTGTGGTTTTAATTTTTGTAAATGTAATTTTGAGTAGACTTCTTTTTCACCCACAAGGCTATGACTTTTTACATTATGTGGGTCACTGATACCAGGGTTCTTGGTAGATGTAGTGGTGCTTGTTAAGTAGTGGTGTTCACAATCTCTATCAGTGAGGAAGTCTTCCAGAAAATCTCTTTCTGTACACTTAAGCATGAAGGCAGTTGACTCCCTCAGCTATGAGGAATTCAGGTGGACAGGTCAGGCTTTGGGCTAGCCCTGTGGTTTAGCAATGTCACTGAATACAAGGCTCTTTCTGCTTATCCTCTACCATTGGACACACTGGCTCCCCTCTAAGTTTAATTCTCTTTTGCCAAACAGTTAGAGCTAAATTCCCAAGAGTTTGTTCCTTTCAGGGACACAAAGAGAAATCTCTTTAGTTGGGTGAGGTCATTTTAGGCCAAGCACCAATCGACCTGCCAATGGAGGCTGGAGGAAACCTGGCTGCTGCCTGATGTGGGCGATGCCATCATCTGAATGAATGGGATCAACACAGGTGGTGAAGTCACTGTTTCCTGGGTGTGATAGAATAGCAGGGTTCTCCGGAGAGCCTGCTCAGTCAGCCAAGCCCCCCCCCATTCCCCCCCCGCAGGGGGATAGGTGTGCTGATTAGGACAGGTGATAATTTGTCTTTCTAACATTCTCAGGGAAAGCGAATCCACAGAGATTTCCCTTTTTTCTGTATTTTCTTTTATTAGTAGCAGAAAATAATGAGTTTTTCTTTTTATGGATGAGTGGCATTCCATTATATGTAATATAATAGATGCATCATAACATATATGCATGTATACATATATACATGTATATGTATATATATGTATTTTTCTTCATCTACTCATTGACGGACAGACATCTCAATAGACTCCATATCTCACTTTTTGTGCGTAGGGTTACTATAAACATGTGAATGTAGATGCTTCTTTGACATGTCAGTTTTATTTCCTTTGTCTATGTACCAGGTTTGCTAGATCATATGGTATTTCCATTTCTGGTTTTGGAGGTAATCTCTACACTTTTTTTTCTGTAAGGTTTGCACTCATTTACATACCTCCAACACAAGTGAGTTGCTATTTTACAATACAGGAGATAATTTGACAGAAAATTTAGACAATCTTTTTTTTTCCTTCAAATTTTTATTATCAAACTGATGTACAGAGAGGTTACAGCTTCGTACTTTAGGCATTGGATACATTTCTTGTACTGTTTGTTACCTTGTCCCTCGTACCCCCCTTCCTCCTCCCCCTTTCCCTTTCCCCCCCTGAGGTGTTAAGTTCACTTACACCAAACAGTTTTGCAAGTATAGACAATCTTTTTTTTTTTAAATTATTTTTTGCTGGTCCTGAGGTTTGAAGTCAGGGCCAGGGTGCTGCCCCTGAGCTTCTTTGTGCTCAAGGCTAGCGCTCTACCACTTAAGCCACAGTGTCACTTCTGGCTTTTTCTGAGTAGTTTATTAGAGATAAGAGTCCTATAGACTTTTCTGACTGGGCTGGCTTTGAACCATGATCCTTAAATCTCAGCCTCCTGAGTAGCTAGGATTACAGGTGTGAACCATGCGTGCCTGTCTGACAACAATGTTTTAAAAGGTATATCTGTGTAAAGTTACACAGAAAGCAATTGGGTTGACTCACTCACAAAGATGAGGCTGGTGTTGAGAGCTGATTTTCACTCAGAGAAATCTACAGTTTATGAAAGAGAGAATGGAGCAAGTAAGAAAACTAGACATTTATATAGCTAGGGACAAAAACTGAAGTCTATATCCTTCTGTTCTCACCAGGTAAAACTCTTCATTATTGGCTTGAAAATCCCAAAGGTTACATGCTAGAAGTCAAGTTACATGCTAGAAGTAGACCAGTCCTAGGAAGGACTGCCATCATACTTGGAATGATCTTAATCCCAGACACTGAATTCAAGGCAATTCCTGTGTGTTAGGCACCAACCCTGGATATCTACCAGAAGTAGATAATACAGGTGATCAGATCTGAACTTTAAAATAATAATGCTTCATACACTGTAGGAAATAAAATGAGCATTCTGGCACAAAACTGCAAGTGTGATACCAGCTATATGGAAATTCTGTAACAGAAAAATACAAAGCAAAATGTGGAAAGTGAAAATTAAGGAACAGAGAAGAGAGTAAAACAGTAAATGAAGGAAAGAGGTAATGTGATGTGACAAAACAATTTTTGTGATAAAACCTGAGAGTTTTCTACAGTTAGCCAAAAATATTAAGTCACACATGCAATCATTTCCATCAATCCCAAACAGGAGGATAAGAAGCAAACTGAAATGGGATTATCCTAGGAAAAGAAATGAAAGTAAAAAGCAGTGAGGCAATAATGAAGGTATTCACAGGAGGAAAACCCAGTGACCTTTAAAGTGACCACTTGGAGCCTGATAAATTACTTCAGAACAGAAACAGTGAAAGCTGAAAAGGAGGTGCTTTGTTTACAATTTTCAGTGCCCTTTAAATGATTGCTATGAAGGAATCTATATTCAGAGAAAAATAACTTCCAAAATAAGGAAAATAAAATAAAAACTGGAAGAATATATCCATCTTTGTAGTTAACACTAAAGACAGGGAGGATCATTATTCAGGCTCAATATTTGAAATTCAAGAAGGAATAAAAATAAAATAAAATACAAACGAAATATGTCCAATAAATAGAACTTGATAAAAATTTAAATGAACAGTGATGAATGACTATTAATAGTCTTTTGAAAAAAATTAAAAAGTCTGTATAATTAGGGAAATGAGTGAAATAAAAATATTCCAGTTCGGTTTGAGAAAAAGAAAAAGTATCATATGAAATCAGACTTCAGAACATCATAATTTTTATGGAACTAAATAAAGAATAGTAATGGCAGGCATTGCTATTATTCTAACAATGCAAAAATGGAATAGTAAAATACTTTAAGATTGGAGAGGAGGGGAACAATAAAGAAAAGTTGAGATGAAGAGAAGAGACTGAATAGATGGAAATCCAAATACACTGTCAGTTCTATTAACTGTAAATGAACTAAATTCTCTCACTAGAGCACAGCATTTTCAAATATGATAAAACAGGAACTACTTACAACCTATAAGAGATGTATAAACATATCAAGCTAAAGGTAAAATCAGGAGAGGAAAATATACCATGCAAACATTAATGAAAGTTTGTATATGTATTCATTTACCTAACAATGCACAACTTAAGACTAAGACTTGAATAAAAACAAAAAGGTGAAAATTTGAATAAAAATTTGAATAATAAAGTGTTCAGTTCATGAAGAAAACATTTTATTTTTGTGTATGCCTAGACTTGTATAAAAATGATCAGAAGTCAAAATTCCCAGTCATAATGGAAAATCAAAAATGCCACTCTAAAGATTTATTGATCAAGAGAACAAAAAAATCAGTAATTACTTTGAAAAACATGAATAACTACTACTTTAAATTAAATATGCAGAAATACACCCAATAATTGCAAACTGTACACTATTTTCAAGTATATATGGAACATGTATATAAATCAACTGGGCATGGGGCAACTAGAGTGCAAATCAGTAACAAATAAGTACAAAGGGAATCAACATAAGTGAAATGATATAGAAAAAAATATATCATATACTCTTGGAGTTAGCAGAGATATGGTTCTAAGGAGATTACTTCTGAGGGAGAATGATGGATGTTTAGATGTTGAATTTGCCTCTAATGAACTGTGTCATATTTGCATAGGACTTTTCTTTTCCTCCTGGGTCTGGTCAAAGTCAAGTAATAAATCTATCAAACAAGACAGTGTACTGTGTAATAATGGAACTCTAGTCATCTTTAAAAAAAGAAGGGAATTCTGTCAAGTACACATTTACAACAATATGAATGGACGGGGAAAACATTGTGCTCAGTGACATCTGACATCAAATGTCTGCTCTGGGTTTAAGGCTGGGTTTAAGGTATGGTTTATTTTGTGTGTGAAAATGCAGGGCATGGACTGGGAATATGGCCTAGTGGCAAGAGTGCTTGCCTCGTAAACATGAAGCCCTGGGTTCGATTCCCCAGCACCATATCTATGGAAAACGGCCAGAAGTGGCACTGTAGCTCAAGTGGAAGAGTTCTAGCCTTGAGCAAAAGAAAGCCAGGGACAGTGCTCAGGTCCTGAGTTCAAGTCCCAGGAATGGCAAAAAAAAAAAAGTGCTTGCCTCATAAAATTGAATTCAGTAGGAGTGGACCTGACTGGAATCTGAGGATCATTTTTTGAAACCAGCTTGGGCAAGAAAGTTTATGGAACTCCTGTCGCCAATTAACCACCAAGAAGCCAAAAGTGGAGCAATGGTTCAAGTGGTAGAGAACTAGCCTTGAGCAAAAGAGCTTAAGTACATTTCCCAGGCACTGAGTTCAAGCCCAGCCCCTCCCCCCCACCCCGCTACACAACCCATAGTACATCACCAGCAAACATCATATTTAGTGGCAAAATTTTGAAAGGTGAGCATTTGAATATAGATGTCTGTTAGTATCACTTCTAATCCACTATCATGGATTTCTTAGAAAGGCAAAATCTGTTCACTTCAGAGACGAAAAAATAAAGCTATCATATCCTAGATAATATGACTATGTATGTAGAAAATTGAAAACAAATCAATGAATAATTAGAAGTAATAAGTAATGACAAATTTTGTAAGTACAATGTCTTTTTCTCTCTCTATACATATATATGTATATACATTTGTGTTTTTATCTATTTAAAATATTTACTTGTTCCTGTATGCCAGGAACAAGTAGAAAACAAAATAAAATCATACATAGTAACATGAAATATAAACTATTTAAGAGTAAACATAGAGAAAAGGTGTGTTAGACTGTATTAGAAAACTATAAAATATTATGATGGATGGGTAGACTATGCCCATAGATTAAACTATTCAATGTTGTATGGGTATTAATTCCCCCACAAAGTCATGCACTTCTAAATGCAAATAGCCTAGAGTAGCCAACATACTCTTGAAATAAGAAGTGGAAAGGTCTTGTACTATCAGTTATCAAGACTATACTAATTAATATTATATCTATCTATAGTATTAGCACAAAGAAAATGAGATCAAGGAAGAGAATAGATGTTCTAGGAATAGAACAACATATTCATATCAAAATTGGCCCTGCAGGATAGTGGAGAAACAGAATCTTCCAATAAATGACTAGGGCCATTGAATATCTTTCAGGAGCATTTTTTTTGTTTTATTTTGCCTTCACTTCACATAATAAAAATTAATTCTAGAGAAATTGTCAGTCACATTAAATATGTAGAAGACAAAAAAGTATTCTTAGAAACGCCAGAAGAAGAATTTGTAAACATTGATCCCCAAATAAACTAAATACAAAAGAAATGTCAATAGATGGGACAGTATAAAAATAATGCATTCCATGAAGAAAATAGAGATGATACATCACAGAGTGGCAGAAAACACCCGAACAAAGGACAAAGGGTTCATGTTCGGAATATATAAAGAACCACCAAAAATCAGCAAGGAGAAAGGAATAGTATAGGGAAAGAAGGGAGAAAGTTGAACAAACATTGCATAGACAAATCTAAGTAGCCATAGTAGATGGAAAAAGATCACAAAGTAAAGTCACTGTGATGTACATTTGTGAATCATTTGTGAGGTACTCTCAAGTGGCTAAAATTGCTAGGCCTGCCAATAACAATTATTGAAAATTAAGGCAACTGTAGAAACTTTCTCATACTGGTAGTGAAAGTTAAATCGGTAAATTGTTCATTAGCATTCATACACATTTACTTTTTGGCCCTGGAATTTTATTCTTAGTCACTTAATAGATGTGTGTGTATGGGTGGATTAAGAGAATATATATGAATACACACAGCAGCATTATTTAGAGTAAAATGCTGAAAACAGTATCTGTCGAGAGTGCAATAATCCTACCATTCCAAAGTCTGTGTGACAGTGAAGAGCAATGCTCTACCCCGCCCGCAGTGGCACCAATGCATCTTACTACTGGAGCACTGGAGAGAGGAAGTAGGAACAGCCCGTAACCAGACAGACACACAGTCCATTCCCACACACATCCCACAACAACAAGGAAAGCTGAACTCCAGCATCGGCATAGGGCAGAGTTGACTCTGAGGGTGGGGAGAGGGATGAGAGGCTTGGGACTAGGCCCTAAAGGAATACTTTTGGGTCTCATGTTCTATTTCTCATCAAGGAAAGCAGTTACATAGGTGTTTGCTTTGTGATGATTTGCTGATCATTTTATCTTTTATGTGGCTTTTAAAAATGTGTTATGCTTTATAGTAAATGGAGGTAAACAAGTACAGCAATCACTGGAGACCTTTGTGAGAATAATTTCTGCTAGGTTAATGATGTGGAAGAGGTTATGGCAGTGAAAGGCTGGACAGGATATAGGGATGACAACTCCCAAATACATTCAGCAGTGTTTGACAATGAGAGCAGTGAATAGAAGATAATTGCTATGTTAGTTATTGGGGCACCATTTAGGAAGCAGCGCACCTTTCTTCATTTAAGAGCAGGAAAACCGTAAATTTGCCTTGTTATATTCTAATACTTTTCATAAAATTCTGATGAAGTTTCCTTATCTTTGAGTGGGGTGCTTATTCAAATCACACTAACATTAGATTGAGGATGAAATAAACCATTTTCATATAAGAGCTCCTTTCATTTTTTTTTCTTTTGGATTAATAAGTAGGGAAGACAGGCGATGTCTTGGCTGTTCAGGAGAAAGACATTGGCAGGATTTTTCCATTTTAGGACAGCTGAAAAGACTTTCTGTTTCTAGCATTACATAGAATTCTCTATGGATGGAGGCTTTGTCTTATTCTATAGCCTCAGCCCTATGGGTTATGGAAACAATCCCTGTGCTGATGATGAGGGAAAGTTGAGGGGTGAGAGTCTGAATGTAGAACTGTGTGACTTTCTTCCAGATTTCAGTCTCAAAGGAAAAGAACAAGTAAAAGGAGAATTTGAATTGATAGTGTAAGCCAACTTCTTAAGAGTTCTGTCTTGGCTTAAAAAATAGAAAGAATGTAACAATTGTAAGCTAGAAGAGAAATCCGACAGATCACCAGCCCCCAGACAATAGAGTCAAGAATGGGGGTGTCATTCTGCTGTCTTGGTAGAATTGTTTGAATCATGATCCTTTTTTCTTGGGAGCAGCTCTCATTACCACAAGTTGTTCAAGGAGTCAGGAAAAATAAACAGATACACAAAATCCAATCAATTTTGTTTATCTGTGGCCCTACCAACCAGCCAATGATCCAGGAAGGTTATTATTAAACTTATTACAAAATCATTGGCGTTAAGTATTTGATTTATTCCACCATAATTTACTATGGAAACATTTATACCATGTACCTAAGCAATTTGGGCTTCCTATCTCAGTGGATACAAATGGGAAATGGATTCCAAACGAAAACTCCAAAGTGCACTTAACCTGAAATATCTGAAGCATACTCAACTTTTCAGAGAAAAGTTTAGATCACAAATAAATCTGTGTAACTACTAAAAAGCGAGAGCTAAGAATTCTTTTTCTAACATGAAGGATCTTAAAGGTAGGGGCAGAATTTGCTCCAGAAGTATCCAGTATAGTTCTAAGCATGAAAATGTTTAATACAGATTTTAAATGAATGGATGATATGTTTCCAGTAATTATTTTTGAGACAAGCAGATGGCTAGTCCATGGATCCTCACACAGGACTTTCCCCCAAAATAATACCCTAGGACCCCAAAATAATTTCACCTGGGTGTTATAACATTGCTGATAAAAATGATGGTGAAGTTCCCTGGGCCAGATGAATTGGCACCAGGTCCTGATAACTGGAGCTCACTGGACAAGGTTCCTCCTCCCTGGTGCGCATGCGAAGCAAGCAATGACCCTCTTGGACCTATGATGCTCTGGTCCTTGGTTTGAGACTAGTTAAATCTCTAGAGAAGAGTTTATGCAAAGCATTCAAACCAATCCGGTCATGCACAGATATATTTGTTATACCTGTCAATCATCCTGTCCATCACAGTTTCCCAAGTGAAGAATGGCCCACACTTGTCCAGTCAAGTGTTTGGTGCTGTGGAATCCTTGCTTGAGTCTACCGGTTTCTTGCATCATCTTGCTTTCTTTTTAATAAGCTTTTCTATCATTTTCATTATGCTGCACATCTTGCTTGAATGCTTTTCTTGCCAATATGAATAAAATTTTGGTCACATTTTGAGGTCTAGCTGTACGCGTGTCTGGTAACATTTTGAGGAAACATATCTTTGATTTCCAATTTATTTTTGCCTACTGTTGTTTGGAATACTGATGGTGT
The DNA here is from genome assembly GCF_023159225.1 of Perognathus longimembris pacificus. NCBI lineage: Eukaryota > Metazoa > Chordata > Mammalia > Rodentia > Heteromyidae > Perognathus > Perognathus longimembris. The sequence continues at coordinate 8,891,397 of NC_063165.1, forward strand.
TTGCATTATCCTTTCTAAGGATTGATTGTTTTGCATTGTAATTTCAGGAAGCCTGGTATTGTTGCTGACACCCAACCTGTATAGTCTACCTTAATGTATAATAGTGATTTTATGACAGCCGTTCTCCAATACTTGTAAGTCATTTGGCATTATGTGAAATTAGAACTAAGATGAAATCACCAGTCTCTTGTGTTACTGTGAACTTTTTTGTAACCTATCAGTAATGAAACTTTATTTATTGCTAATCAGTGGCTCAAGCTCAACTGTTTTGGGGATGATTGACTGGATATCATTTCTTGAGTTGGTAGTTTAGTATTTTGGGGTGCTAAAGGAAGAGCTGGATATGTTATAATGTAATCAGTCAGTTCAGTCTGGTTCAAGCAGTATACAAACTGGCATGAAGGGGGTGGTGAGGATTGATTACCATAATAGCACTCATTCTAGACTCCTTCAGGTCATTCTTCCCCACACTGAGTCCCTTCTGGGCGTGGTGTTCTGTTTCACACCTTAACTTTGGTCTGCCCATGAGACCTGGCTAATATACAAGGGCATCGTAGTGAATGTAACCGACAAGGCTTTGCTGAATAAGGTTTCCCTCACTTTCTTGGCGTTCCCTGATGAACACAAGAACACTCCTGGCTGGCCTGCTGTGAGATGAGACACAGAGTAGATCTGAGATGCCTCAGACGGTTCAGCTAAGGTTGTTCTAGATGAGCCAATAGCCAAATAGCCAGTCCCGTCCACACCGACCCCCCCCCCCCCCCGCCCCCCAGATTAGGGCCAGGGCCCAGTGGAGGCCAGCAGGCCTGTTCAGCCAAACCCAGAATCAACAACCCACAGACTTTGGAGCAAATCAAATGCATTTTTTCCCCTGCTTTATTGTCAAAGTGAAGTACAGAGGGGTTACAGTTTCATATGTAAGGCAAGTACATTTTTTTTTTACATTTATTTTCTTTCTTGGGGAGGTTATTACATGTATTTCACAGTATACATTTTGACCTTCACAATGATAAAAATTGTTCTACTCTATTTAGCTTATGAAGTCTATGATCTTTAACCATACAGACACTTTCTCTATTTGAGGTGATATGTACTTGATGTTTCTTTTGTTTAGAAACATCTGTTCCCTCCTTCATTCATTCCTTCCTTCCCAATCCCACCCATGAGATGCTTGGTTCTCTTTCCTCAGTGTCCAATGAGGGGATGGTTCCCTCTGCTATTTTACTGTTGTTCTTGTTCTTGTTACTATTCTCACACACTTTCCACTCATTCTGTGTCCTGTTGGCTTTGTACTGTATTTTGCTATCTAGAGTCCTGTTCACTTTTCTCTATCTCTTTGCATTTTAATTCTAACACCCACATATCAGGGAGACCATATGCCGTTTGTCTCTTTGTTCTTGGCTTGTCTCACTCAGGATGATTTGTTCTAGTTCTACCCATTTTCCAGGGAATGCCATTATTTTGTCCTTTCTATGTATATTGTTTTTTTGGGGGGGGTTATTTTTAATTTTTTTTTCTTATTTATTGTCAAAGTAATGTACAGAGAGGTTACAGTTTCATACATTAGGCCTTGGGTACATTTCTTGTACTGTTTGTTACCATTTGAGTTTTGGGGTGATAGCTTTTTGCTGGTCCTGGGTCTTGAACTCATGGCCTGATCACTATTTCTGAGCTTTTTTGTACTCAAGACTAGTGCTCTACCACATGAGCCACAACTCCACTTCCTGCTGATGGGGAGAATCAAAAAAGGGCTGACAGTGATAAAATTCATTGAATTCATACACTACTTTGTTGAATGGAAACTCCTTTGTACAATGACTTAAAGATTAAAAATAAAGTAAAAAAAATGCAGTTTCAGAATAGAGCCCTATTAAGTCAGTTTAGTGAGACCCTTCCCTCCCCCCTTGCTATCCAGCTACTCTTGATGTCTGATCGGAATCACAGATCATATTCCTCATCCATCACGTTGTATTCACTAATTTTCTGTGGGTGTAACATAATACCTGAGATAAATAACTTTAAGAGAGGAAGACTATATTTTGGCTTAAGATTTTAGTAGTTTCTGTCTGTGGTCACTTGATCCTTTTGCTTTTGGCCTGTGATGGTAACATATATCTTGGCACGTGGTGGAGGAAATTGTTCAGTTCATGAAAGCTTAGGACCAAAAATAGAAAGAAAGAACCAGGATCCCAGTATTTCCTTCAATCACATGACCCCCAAAGACCTAACTTCCTTCCACTAGGTCTCGCCTCCCAACAGCACTACAGACTAGTGACCAAGCCTTTCACATATGGACCTTTGAGGGTCACTGAAGATTTAAATCTACATACCCCCAAGTTTCCTCCTAATGCTTTTCCCATGTGCTGATCACCACCTATTCATTGGCTATAAATTCCCACTTCCCCCAAGCTCTTCTGGGTATTGAATTCAACCTTTTATCCTTACACCAAAATCCCATTGTTGTGGCTCCTGTACCTGTCTTGACAGTCCTGAATAAAATTTTCCTGTGTCTTAACAATCAATTAATCAATCACCCATCATTAAATAATTTTTTTTTTGCCTAACAGTTGCCTATATTCTGAGGCCTGCATTTGAGAGACTGTGGGTGTAGTCCGGCTGTTGTTGGTGGCATCAGTTCTGTTTTGCTATAGATAAATAAACTAAACAGTCTCCTAGAGTTGTAGAATGGAAAAAAATGGCTGTCCTTCCTTTGTGTCTCTCATTCTGTGTTCTGTATAGACTGATCAGATATGTGGTCACTTAATGTAGAAAGAAAACCGCCAGGTAATAGTCCTCATCCTCAGGATGCTTTGTAATGTGGACACCATGTTGTTACACTTATTAAGTAATTATTTCAAATTGCTCAACAGATCATGGGAAATCCCCAGGCAAAGTATTTCTTAAGATTCCCGGCTTTAGGAAAGGTATTTAATTCCTGCTTGATGTATTTACAGTGTAATCTGGACCACAGCATGTATGCTCTTCTGTAAATGCTTTCTTATTTAATAATGATAATAATAATATCTACTTTATCCTCCCCACTCCCAGATTAACATGAATACTTAATACAGTCATCTGAGTTAAAGTGATCAGGGAGACAGAAAAAGCAAAAGCTTTAAAATCGCACCGGGGAATGTTATTTAGGTGGTTCTGCTCACCAAGTGTCTCATTTCACAGGCTCCTTAGAAGCTGCAACTGGGCTGTCAGATCAGGCAGTTGAGGTTTTGAGATGGCTCGCCCCCAAATTGAGCTAAAAGCAGACCGAGCAAGATGGCTCCCCACAAAGACAGATCTTATACCTGAGAGGCTTGAAGGCATTCTTCTTACCTCTTTCTTATTACATTTATTCCTTCAGACTGACCCACTTGAACAATTTTGGAATTTATATCTCATTGCCTGGTTTTAAAATGTTTATGAGTTCCAGGCAAGAGAACCAAAGAGAACCTCTGTATGGAAGTAGCTGAAGACAGAGCAAGAAGCAGCATTGCCATTGGAAAGGGTTTTTTTGTTTTTGTTTTTAGTTGTGTTGCTATAGGGGCTTGAACTCAGGGCCTGAGCACTGTCCTTTAAGTGTTTTGTTAAGGCTGGCACTTTACCACTTGAGCCACAGCTTTAGTGGCGTTTGGTGGCTGATTGGAGATAAAAGTCATATGGACTTTCCTACCTGCGGTGGCTTTGAAATACAATCCTCAGATCTCAGCCTCCTGAGTAGCCAGGGTTACAGGCGTGAGCCACCAGCTCCTGGCTACAAATATATTATTAAAAGATCTGGGAACTTTGATTACTCTCGTCAATATTTAATGCAGAGTTTTTTCCTACATGAAGCAAGGCAAGGAAGACACAAGGCTATCTGATGCTCTCAGAAATGCCTGGCTGGTGTCAAGTGTGAAACGAGGAGCCCTGGGCCCAGGTGTCTCCAGGAAGCTGGGCTCTGGCCATCGGACGTCCCGCTTTTGGCTGTCGGTCATCAACAGGGACAGGCGAGAGTTCATGCGCTATCCTCACCAAGCAGAATGCTGCCGGCGAAGTGCGGTGATGTCCAGCTACGTTTAGTTCTCCCTCTTGATGTAGTAGCAGCCTGGGGAAGCGATTTGGGTGAGATTTGCCATCAACCTGGCATGATGGAGGAAACACACAAATAAAGCTCAAAGCTAGATCCTTAGAACAGTACATCACCAAACAGGAGATGTCTCTCCAGGAGACAGAGAGGAAGCATAAGAAATAAGGGGCAGGTTACAAAGAAAGCTAGGACACACACACACACACACACACACACACACACACACACAGTGAGATGAGTGAGTGGAGAGGGGAGGATCAAACAATAAAGTGAGTTGGATGAAGTAGGAGAATAATTCGAGTGAAATACTGATTTAAGTCTAAAATCTGAATGAGAAGAATTAAAACAAAAAATGGTTTATGATTCAATGAGTTATAGCAGATGACTCTGAGGAGCCTTTCCAGAACTCAGGGGAAGACAGCAAGGGCATGGCACTGTTCAGCGGGAGGACAATTGGACCGTGCATCTGGATATGGAATGGAAAGAGGGTGCTGTGGGGAGCAACATTCCACCTTAGAGTCTTCTCTTTGAAACAGTAGCTGCAAGATGAGATGAGCTGAGACTCAGAATTTGAGGAAAGAAGTGTGCTCATCTTTGCAGTTTATAACCTGCTGGGTTTTCATTCACAGGGTAGGAAATGCAAATAAAATGTATTTTCAAATACTAGTTGGACTAAAAAAAATGGGAAGTGAGCTGGGGGTCGGTGGCTCATGCCTATAATCCTAGCTACTTAGGAGGCTAAGATTTGAGGATCATGGTTCACAGCCAGCCCGGGAAGAAAGACTGTGTGACTCTTACCTCCAATTAACCACCAGAAAACTGGAAGTGGCACTGTGGCTCAAATGGTAGAGCTCTAGCCTAGAGCTGAAGAGTTCAGGGACAGCACCTAGTTCAAGCCCCACAAGGGAAGTGTATGCTCTTCTGTAGCTAAAGGGAAATTAAAGAGAAAAAACATCTATATTTAGAATGGGACTAATTTTAATAAAGATGGGAAATACTGAAAAATAAATATTCAATCTAAGTGATGATTGTGCTTTTAGTTTTAAAATCAATGAGTTATAAGTAGTTATTGAAAAATAATAAAAAAACTAAGACATAATAACAAAATGAATATTAAATTATTGTTAAATTTTTCTTGCTTTCCAGTGTTAGAGTTTGAACTCAGTTTGGCTTGCTTGCTTGGCAGATGCTCTACTGCTTGAGTTATGCTTCTGGGAATGATTTTTGCTGGTTAATTTAGAGACAGTGCTCATTGATCTACCACCTGAGCCATTCTTCCAGTCCAGCTTTTTGCTAGTTAATTTGGAGACAGTGTCTCCTGAGTTTCTCTGCCTAGGCTGCCTTTGAACCTTGATCTTCCAGATCTGAGCCTCTTGAGTAACTAAAATGACAAGCATGAGCTATGGGTGCCTGGTGAATAAATGTTCTTGCCATGATAGAAATGGCAAATTTAGTTCATAATGTGATATGGTATTCTGTGCAGAATCATGGGCATGATTGAGATGTAGGGCTTTGATGCTCAATTAGGAACAGTACCCTGGGGGAATCCCTCTCTCCCCGGGGAAGGGAGCAGCTCCACAGCTTGGGAGTTGTGCAGATAGCCATCTAGAGAAACCACACAGGACGCATAAAGAGCTGCCTTTAAGCTAACTGGTGACAACACTTAATAAGGAAAATCATATTCGGAGATCTGAGCAGACTGTTTCAATTATTCATTGCATGTAATTTCTATATTACCTTTGTATGTGCAGCCGTGCCCAACACTATCTGTGGTTTCAAGTCGCCACTGGCGTCCGGGCACACCTCTTTGGAGAATGGACTGTGTGTTTATTGGTGGACGTTATCCTGGGAAACAGAGGCCTTTGCTCTTAGAGGCTCCTTTGCACAGTGGCACTGGAGGAGTCTATCCTGCTCTTTGGAACTGAGCTGCCTACACCTTAAAATATGGGTCTGGCTGCATTTTCCTCTCTCCTGCCTTCCCTGTCACCCTCTCATGCTCTTTGACAGCTTCTCTTTTCCTTCCCTAGGAATTCATCGTGTGCCAGAGCATCACAATTCTCCTCTTGCCCTCGTTTCTGCTGCAGAAACTTCTCTGAGAGCCCCATCCTCCATCCAAGGAAGTTATCAAAGCAGTTGTTTCCTAAGCAAGACAAAAGGTGGTTATTTCATTCAGAAGAATTAACTGCTGGCTGGCAGGGCAATAATGGTTCTACGACTATGTTAAGACTAGTCTTGAAAACAATGTTTGCAGTTTGCTTTGGGTTGCTTTAGGTGTTCTCCTAACGTGCTCTATGAGTAGGTATGTCCTAAGGGTATTTTGATTTCTCCACACAGTCCTTGGGATCACTGAATCCCTAGTCAAATGCTATTCCCCAGGGTCAGGAATCTTCTTCTTTTTTTTTTTGGCCAGTCCTGGGGCTTGGACTCAGGGCCTGAGCACTGTCCCTGGCTTCTTTTTGCTCAAAGCTAGCACTCTGCCACTTAAGCCACAACGCCACTTCTGGCCGTTTTCTGTATATGTGGTGCTGGGGAATCGAACCCAGGGCCTCATGTATACGAGGCAGGCACTCTTGCCACTAGGCCATATCCCCAGCCCCAGGAATCTTCTTTTAGAACTTTGAATCCGGAGGCTTCTGAAGAGCATCTTAGCCTCTGGCCCCACAGTGACTAATGACAGCCGAGTGAGCCAATCTTGGTCATAGTTATGAAGGTCACCCAGAGATTGAGTGCACTGTATGACAGTGTGTATGGAATTCAAGCATTTGCGTTGGCATCCAGAGTCCTATTCACCATTCAAAAATGTGAAACTGTGGTTATAAAAGATTACAAGTTGGTTGGACTCTGTATTTCATTAGTTGCATGCATTAGAAGGCTGCGACTGGTTAGAAATCTCCCATAATTTTAAACAAACAAAAAGTTTTTATTTGGGAAATATCAGACCCCTACAAAACTATGTCTTACATGAGAGATAAAGGAGGGGAGTGGTGGAATAACCACTATGAACTGGATGTCTGACTAGCCCTAGAATTAGTTCTTTAATCCTCTTACAAATCCCCAGTGTTAAGTCTCTATTCTTTGCATTGACAGATAAAGAAAGTCACTTAGGACTGCATGCTATGCTCAAGGTCATAACTAAGTGATAGAAATGGCTTTTGATTTACAATCTTTCTAGTGAACAATGAGATGCTTTAGGCAGCTAATGGGTTTTGTTTGTTTTGTCTGAATTACCTACATTGCCCCAATAAGAGGATTTTCTATGGGTGAAATTCTGTTAAGGCTTCTTCTCAAACTGGAGATTTTAAAGATTTTTTTTCAGGAGAACCTGACTTACTATGAAGCGTACTGGCTATCGTTGATTTAGATATATTGGTCTTTTCTCTTTTGACTTACTTTTCTTTAGGAAAAATTCAATTTTTTCTTTAAAAATCCTTTAGGTGCTAATTTCTAGCTTCCCTCTTTCTATGTTACAGCTGAGACTTTGATGTTCACCATTGGTCATTGCAGCTACAGCTCACTTTCAACTGGAAGAGGGTGAAATGTTAATCGTTATTAATTATTATGTCTGTCTTGTGCCAAGACTGCCCAGGAGACTTTTCATAAAGAAATCTACCAAATGGAAGTAGGAATAAATTCTTTCCCATATGACTATAATTTGAAGGTGAAAATAAGAACAACCTGGCAAAATGGAAGATTTGGTGTCAAATATTATAGTATCATAAGCCGTGATTGGTGTTTGTAGACAATTTAAAGTGTATCTAGAAGTTCTTATGTAATTTAGATTTTAGTTTTTTCCAGTTTTAGTGTCTTCTAGTGTAAGAACACACCTAATAAAGTTAACCCTTAGTTTACTTACACCTTAGAAATGAAAATCATTTTTCTGTCTTTACAAAAGGTGTAGTCAGTACCAGATTTGGGTTGCTGGCTAAGGTTAGAAAGGTTTTTCTATGTAGGTGGAAAACTTGAAAGTGAAAATTCTCTGAAGTCCAAATGGCAAAGCCAAGTATTTATTTCATATCTCTTCAGTTTCACCTCTGTCTGGCTTTCTTACCTGTGGATGAGGCTATGAGGACTTAGCAAAGGGCTAAATCAGCAGCAGTTTACCTTAGTTTTGGAAATTCTCTGCAACATCAAGTGCTTTCATGTTGTACAGAATATAGAATATTTGTCTCCTCTTACTTTACAGTAATTGGGTTGAAGGCTGTAATGCTCAGAGATACTGTGCTTTTTTATTTGTAGTGCCTTTTATGTATGAATCACAAAGCATTCTGCAAACCATAACTCCCTTCTTGCAGCTCCTCAGGAAGGCAGGTCCCATTATCCTTGTTTTACAGATGGTCATGAAACAGACCTAGGGAGTCTCAATGAAAGCCTCATGACAGGGAATGAGTCAGTGGGAAACTTGGGGAAGGAAGTTAAGGAGCTTTTCTCCAACTTAATTTTTTTAATTAACAGATAAAATTTCATGCATTTAATATGTATAGCATAATGTTTTATCATATTATTTATATATATGCACGTATGAGTGTGTGAATACATCTAAGCAGTTAACAAATGTATAACCTCCCAGATTTCTGGGATGAAGACACTTGTTACCTGTTCTCAGCATTCTTCCAGAATAAGATGCATTAAAATTAAATATAGTCACCATACTCATGACAGATCCAAATTTATTCCTCCTATCTACTTTAAGCTATTCTTTAACCAATATATGCGTCCAATCCCAACTACAACCCCGCCCACTGTATGGTTGTTACCATTCTATTCTACTCTACTTCTATGAGATTGTTTTTGAGATTTGATGTGAGTCAGATCATATTTGAATTTCTATGTGTGGCTTGTTTTCATTCATGTCCCCAGTTTTATGCATAGGCTGAAAATGACAAGTCTCTCTCTGTCTCTGTCTCTCTCTCTCTCTCTCTTTCTCTTTTACATTGTTTTGGTTGGATTGGGGATTCAACTCAGGACTTGAGCTTTGTCCTTTACTTTTTGCACGCAAGGCTGGCATTCTATCACTTGAGCTATAATTCCATTCTCTCTCTCTCTCTCTCTCTCTCTCTCTCTCTCTCTCTCTCTCTCTGTTTACTTGGAAATAAGAGTCTCCTGGACTTTCCTTCCCTGGTTGGCTTTGAACCACGATCCTCAGATCTCAGCCTCTTGAGTAGCTAGGATTACAAGCTTGAGCCACTGGCGCCCAGATGACAGATTTTTTTCTTAACAGCTGAAAAGTATTCTACTGTGCGTATATTCCAGTTTCTTTTTTTTTTTTTTTTGGCCAGTCCTGGGTCTTGGACTCAGGGCCTGAGCACTGTCCCTGGCTTCTTCCCGCTCAAGGCCAGCACTCTGCCACTTGAGCCACAGCGCCGCTTCTGGCCGTTTTCTGCATATGTGGTGCTGGGGAATCGAACCTAGGGCCTCGTGTATCTGAGGCAGGCACTCTTGCCACTAGGCTATATCCCCAGCCCCATCCAGTTTCTTTATCCATTAGACAATTGCTGGGCACTAAGGTTGAATTCTCACCTTGACTATTTTGAATACAGTTGTAATAAGTATGTAAGTATAGCTATGCATGCAATATATAGATTTAATTTCAGATATATCTCCAGAGGGTACTGTTAGAACATACAGTAGTTTGTTTTCTTATTTATTGACATTACTGGGGTTTAAACTCAGGACATCTCACTTGCTTGCTCAGTTGGTGTTATACCATTTGAGCCACACCTCCAGCCCTGTTTTCTGCTGCTTATTTTGGAGTGAAGTGTCGTGGACATTTCTGCCAGGTTTGGCTTTGAAGCATGATCCTTTGAATCTCAGCCTTTTGAGTATCTTGGATTATAGGTGTGCACTATCAATGCCCAGCTTTCAATTTTTTAGGAGAAAGAAAGAAAAAGAATGCATGAATACCAAAAGTCTATTTCATGTTTCTTTATAGTCCATGGCATCGATTGTAATGTGACTTCATTTTTTGGTTTGAAAAAACAAGTTTTTATTTTGTGGATCTTTCCTATTGATTTTCTAGTCTGCATTTTGATTTATCTACTCTGATCTTTATTCTTTCTTTTCTTGTACTGATTTTTGGATCAGTTTGCTTTTTTTGAGATACAAAGTCAAATTGAGTCCTCTTCCTTCCCCTCACCTCTCTTTCCATTTCCTTTCTTTCTTTCTTTCTTTCTTTCTTTCTTTCTTTCTTTCTTTCTTTCTTTCTTTCTTTCTTTCTTTCTTCCTTCCTTCCTCCCTCCCTCCCTCCCTCTTTCTTTCTTTCTTTCTTTCTTTCTTTCTTTCTTTCTTTCTTTCTTTCTTTCTTTCTTCTCTCTCTCTCTCTCTCTCTTTCTTTCTTTCTTTCTTTCTTTCTTTCTTTCTTTCTTTCTTTCCTTCTCTCCCTCCTTCCCTTCCTTCCTTCTTTTCTCCTTCCTTCCTTCTTTTCTCCTTCCTTCCTTCCTTCCTTCCTTCCTTCCTTCCTTCCTTCCTTCCTTCCTTCCTCCCTCCCTCCCTCCCTCCCTCCCTCCCTCCCTCCTTCCCTCCTTCCCTCCCTCTCTCTCTCTCCATATTTTTTTTTCTGCTCTAAAGAAAACATTTGCGTTAGTTGGTATTTTTTTTTTTTTTTTTTTTTTTTTTTTTTTTTACATATCTGTGAGGTCTGTTTATCTTGATCGGGGCTTGACTATGTTTCCTTTTCTGTCTGGATGATCTGACAATGGGTATTGAAATTCCCTATTGTTATTTTATTGTAATTTATCTCTCCCTTCAGATCTCTTAATAGTTGCTTATGACTACAAAGTCCTATTGGTTTAAACTTCTAATCTTATGGCCTCGTTTAGCTTAATCGCTTCCAAAACGTTCTACTGCCAAATACCATAGTAGGATGATGTTTCTACTCTTTTAGTACTTCACAATTGGGATTAAATTTCACCTTGTGCTCTGGTGGGAACATTCAAATCATAGCAGAGACATAGAACAACAATTTAAAATGATGCAATGTTGTATTTAGATATGTTACCATGCATAATTAATAACTTTTCCTTGTGGTCACTTGTGAGGTCTAAGCCATTTGGCTTAAGATAGAATTCTATTTTCTAAAAGTACTTGGAGAACAAGGACATCATTACTGTAGCAAAATCATCTGGAAATAGAAGGGGCATCTCCATCGGCAGCAAGTGAAATGATTTGCTTTCTGACAAAGATGGATTCACTGTCCAGTTTGGACCTGGTGTGTGCACTTGTTGAGGGCTGGGATGTGTTTCCGTGCAAGTCTGGGGAAGATTTGGCTCTGTTAGCTCAGCCTGGGTTGGCAGGCTCTGGAAACTCAATCAGGTTAGCCAAACCAAAGAGACTGATACATAAAGTAGGGTGCAAGTATAATTCCCATTGAAGTCATACTTTGCCTATGCTGTGTAATACGGACATCAGATTTTTAGTAGGCCAACTGGAAAACGACATTCATATCAGAATCATATCTGAAAAGGCTAGTTTCAGTGTTGATCTTAAAGACTTGTTAATTATATCTGGAAAATATATTTGTGTGGTGAACAATATCTGTTGGACCAATTGTTCATTTCTACCTTCTAGAGTTAACTTTATCTTTGAGAGGTTTCCATTAGGTAGGCCACAGGTCCTATAATAATAATTTTGCTTTTGTCTGGGTATTGAAATAGGTACAAAAATCTAACTCATCTAGCCGTAGTCCATTTAGAAGCCATCTCTTCAAAAGGTGGCTATTTCTGGAGATCCACCACACCTCGTTCATTTCATCTTTCTTTTTCCTTTCTTACTAATTTCTGTTACCATTTCCATCAGTTTCCAGATTCCAGGGCTTTGCTAAATTTGGCATTATTATATGTTTAATGATGTAATATATAACCTTTGGACTAAAAATTCCTTTTGGTTCATCTGATATTTCACAGTCTTTCTTCCTATTTTGTGTACCACATTAGGTAGTTTTGTATATCTCTTAGAATACTATCCAAATATAAAATCTCCAGGGTCAACAGTTTTTATGGAGCCCACTTTGGGGATTCTTAGCAAGGAAAGAAAGGCTGGTGTCCCCGTGGATGTCAGCAAGGGAAAAAGGATACTGATTTTAAGCAATGAAGTGAAATAGGAAATCAAGCCTTAGTCCTAATTCATTCTTTTCCTAAAGGCTCACGTCATCAATCCTTTATTTCTTTTGTGATTCTGCCAAAGCAATTGCTGTCTTCAGGTTCACTTGATAGTTCTTTACCAAGGACATGTGTGGTACAAAAAGGAGGACTGAAAAATGCCCTGTGATTACTGAAAAAAAAAAATCACCTTTTGCCTTGAACTTTGCCCTTCTTTACCTGGGGCTAAATCCCAAGTGGTGAAAGACATATCACACAATACAAAAGATGTTTGCGTTCAATATGGAGCTCATCCTAAATAATAGGTATTCAATAACAGTCAGGGAAACCTACACAAGACTATTTTCAGAACAAAATCGATAGAGAAAATGGACACTAGTCTAAGAACTGGGAACAATTCACTATTCTCGGTGTTACTGCGGGTATTGGACATTCCTTTTAACATTAATTCTACCTTCATGATTTTTTAATTCTGTACAAACTCTGTAGTCTTCAAATATCTGCACTTTTGAGACTGGTGGAGATCATAAGTTTTAAGTAACTTGTAAAGCTTCCAAGTGCCCCACTGTATTTCTGATATAGAAGGCTCTGAACACACAACGTTTCGAGGTTTCATAGTGTTTAACTGAGAAATGACAGTAGGAGAATACATTTGTACTGGATACCCCAAGATCCTTGAAAGTGCTGAGAACTTTCTTATTCTGGTCAGATTTATTTTACCTGTGGTATAGGCCTTCAGGTATCTGTCCAGCATTTCAAGTCAAGAGAAACTGCTGAAATTATCCTGTTTATACCCTGGAATGTCTGTAATTTCCCTACTGTGAATATTTTCAATAGTATGGAACCTGAAATTCAGATTTTCTGAGTCAAGAAAACCCAGCTCAGGAAGTCACAGGATTCGGACTGTGTTCTGACAGCACAGGCAAGGCAAAACATTTAATTTTATGGCAAAACTATTATTTTCAGGATCACATCCTCATCCGGAACTGTAACACCCCTGAAGAAGGAAATAAGCATCACTTTTTCCTGGGCCTGGTGATACAATAACATATAGAGTATGGAAAAATGATGTTGAATGATTTCTGAATCTCAGTTATAAAAAAATGATCTAGTTTTTACTTATTCATTCTCCTTTTTTTTTTTTGGTTACGATTCCATATGTTGGGATCAGCTACCATGTTGGAAAAGTCTTAGCCACAAGAAGAGGCCACCATGGAAAAGTATCTCAGCTTCCAGTGAGCATCAGCCAGCAGACCGGTGAGTGGATGAGCCTTCAGCTAATCACAGTTGCCTGTTTCTCTGTTTCACCATCCATCGTGGAGCAGAGATAACCCTTCCCTGTTGTGCTGGGCCACAGGATCCACGGGCTTAATAAATAATTATGTTACCAAGTTTTGAGGTAATTATTTTCGAGAGTGATTGATAAAGAGAGCAGGGTTCTTAGAGTGTAAGTGTGTAAGGGGTAGAATTAAGGGCTCCATTCTCTGAGTGAGGTATACATATTTTTAAAAATACTCAACCACTTAAAAGATTTATTAGTTAAGTATATGCAGGGCTTCAACTCGGGGCCTGGGTGATGTCCCTGAGATTTCTTGTATATTAAGCCAACTTGTTACAACACTTCAGGGCAGCAGGTACACAAGCACAGATCAAGTTAGCATGAACTTCCTTTACCATGGTGCAGGAGAAGACCCAGCAGGGAGCAAAAAGTCTGCAATGGGCCCAAAGTGAAGGCAGCACTGTTTGGTTGTGCAGAGAGATTGAAGAAGGAAGTGGGGTGAACCCATTGAAGCAGGGAGTAAGAATGTCTGTCTACAAAGCCCTCTTTGGCTCTTGGTTTCTTTCAACCCTTCAGAGGTTGGAAGTTCCAACCAACCAGAAGACAGATTTATATAAGGAATTTTACATCCAACTCTGGTAGTTTAATTACCAAGTTGAAATAATGTTGGTCTAGTATTGTATTTCAATCCATGCACAGATCAGATCAAGAAGGACATAGGCATAGATCAGCTCAATGATGTCAAGAGAAGACCTTTCTACTCTTCAAGTCTCTGTGTAGCTTCTAGGATTCTTACTGTACTGACTACCCTAATAGGCCTTGGATAGAACTCAGTCATGAGAGGATGATACATTGTGGGTGAACTAGTCTCTCTCTTTCAGCCTGCATGCATAATCATTACTCCTGTCTTGCTCCATGTGGGTTTACTTCTTTTACTTGGAAGACTAGAATTGGTCTACATCTTGGTTAGGAGAAAACTGGATTTTCCCACATGAGAATTTGTTGTGACAAAAATTCTTGAGATTCAACTCAAGTGTTCTTGACAGCATCTTTTAATTTTAACCCCCAATAAAGGAACATATGGGAAACTATGTAAATTTGAAAACAGACGTAGAATGTTCAATTTGAGATCACTCAATCTTGGCAGTATTCTCTGAGGGTTTAAGTTTTACAGAAGTTATGTGGCTGGTGATTGTTATTTTGAAGTTCTAACAGTAGTAACTGCTTTGCTAGCCTAGCCTTGCTTCTTTCTCCATCTACTTTGTGTCCTGTCATTTCCCTAGCTCAAGTGATTCAACTCCTCTTCTGATTGATGCTCTTTGAAAAGAGTTTGGAAAATGAATTTCAGTTTAGTTTTGTGGTGCAAATCACTCAAGCTTCAGGAGTTTGTAAAGCCTTGGCTAATAAGGATTCTGGAGATTCAATCTACTATCTTTGTGAAGTCAGCAGTTTATAAAGCCTTGATTAATAAGGATTCTGGGGATTCAATCTATGGTGTGTGTGTGTGTGTGTGTGGTGTGTGTGTGTGTGTGTCTCTGTGTGTGTGTGTGAAATTGAAAAAAGGAGCAGAAAAACTCAGCCAAGATGTATTTAATTTTTACAACAGTTATTATGTTCTGTACTTAAACTTTTGAATTTCATTTTTGTATTTAAGAAACAATTAATAGCTTCAAATTGAGTGAGTGACCATGAAAAATGCAGAGTAATGAAATTTCATTTTATAGTTATTAAGTTTTCTGCAAGTTTGTCATGGCTCTGTTTAATGAAGCTAAGCCATTTTCTCTGGACTGATGTTGGTCAACATTTATTGCTAACTCTGTGATAGAAAATATCTTTTCTGCCATACCCAACTTTCAGCCTCCTACACCTGCTTAACTCATGTTACTCCCAAATGCTTGACCTTTGCAAATGATTGCTGTGATTCAGTTCTGAGTGAAAGAATTGCTCATTTCTAGCCTGTGATAATTATTGCATAAGTCTCAGATCGTTCTAGACAAATGAGAGCAAATTGCACATCAGCAGTGGAGATAATGTGCAGTGGTTCTTTGATGTCTCCTCATCTGCTCTCATCACGCTCTCTCTGCTCACTTCGTGCTCCGCTGACAAGAGGATAATCTTCTCAAGTCTTTTTGTTTGGTGGAGTTCGAGTTTCATTTTGCTCAGCACTGTGTGAGGGGAGCAATGGGTTGGTTGCCTATCATTTTTCTTTCTATTCCAGTGAACCTGTTGGCATTGTTGACTGAGACCTGTATGGTGTTTTTTCGAGTTTCATGTGATTGCCAGTGGATGTATTGCTTGTTTATCATTGTGACCAAATACCTGAGAAAACAAGGTTTTTCTTTTTTTTATGATTGTATATGTTCCAGATGATGTTAAACCATCTCTGTGGTTGTGGTGAGGTAGAACATTATAGGACAGACGTGGGTGGTAGAGGAGGCACTATACCTCATGGAAGCCAGGAAGCAGAAAAAGTCAGCACTAGAAAGAGGTTGTAGATAAGAGATCATTCTTATCCAGGGAAGGGGTGACCTCGTCCATAAAGAAATGTACTCATTAATTGTAATCTCTCTGTATATCACCTCTATAATAATGATTAAAATACTGAAATTAAAAGAAAAAGAAAACTCAAACTTAGTAAAACCCTAACATTCTCAAGTTGTTACACTCCTACCCCAGATACTGTATATATGTGTATTGGGATTAGGGAAGGGAAAGGGAACACCAAAATTGAGAGGCAAAGGATACAAAGACAAACTATTGCAATAGCAATCCTTATAAAACCAATTGGTATAAATCAACAACATGGGGAGGGGAGGGAAGTGGGAAGGGGGGAGGCAGGTGAAAAATGAGGGAGGAGGTAACAAGTTGGGTAAGAAATGTACTTGCCTTACATATGAAACTGTAACCCCTCTGCACTTCACTTTGACAATAAAGAAGAAAAAAATGTAAAAAAAAAAAAGAGATCTTATTTTTAAGGCATCAGCAATAGGAAGAGGTTGTGTATAAGAGTTCTTTGTAAGACACCACCTTCCAGAGTTTCGACCACTTCCCAATAGCCCATTCAGCTATAAATCCATTGAAATATGAGTCCACTGAATAGGTCAGAGCTGTCACCATCGAATCACCTCCTCAAAGTTACTCCTCTGAACATTGCAATTGGGACCAAGCCTTGAACACATCTGAGCTTGTTGTAGGGACATAGTTCATTTCTAAATCTTCCCAATGGATTTCCCTTCACCTTTGCAGTTTTCTGTAACTCTCAATAGTCAAAATGTTTGCATCTGAAAATACATTTTCAAAAAGAATAAAATAACTTTCTTAACTGTACACTAGATAGTGTTTCAGAGAAGAGCAGAGAAATTCAGACTTTCCACATCTAAGTGGCTTTCTAAAAAACATGGATTGCAAAACTTGGATTCATTTTAGAAAACCTTTTTTTTAAAAAAAATTTTTGGTGAGCTGTGGGGTTTGAACTCTGGGCCCGGGTGTTGTCCCATAGCTCTTTGGATCAAGCACTCTTCCACTTGAGCCACAGTGCCACTTCCTGGATTCATTTTAGTATAGGATTTCAGTAGTTGGCTTTCAGTCACAACCTAAGCCTAACCATTTATTTCTTTTTAGCAATTAAATTATTAACCTAATACCTTAGAATTGTCTTCTATCTAATAGCTATGAAGTGGCATGGCAGGTCCTCTGGAACATGGAAAATCAATTCACTCCTTGGCTGTCCTCTGAATGTTAGTTATATACATAGTCATTATAAGTAATTATAAACTCAAATTGAAGTTTCAAACTATTGACTGTTCTCCCTTCCTTTGGCTTTGTTTATAGTGACTTTGGTCTTCATTGGAATGAAGTAAAATATTGAAAAAATATAAAATATAAACAAAAACTTTAAGTATTATTTTTTTGTTAAGAATAAATTTATAAACCTGGAAAGGAGATGAAAACTGTAACCTTTACATAACATCAAGGAAACAGTGATTGTGGGTATTGTTTTTGTTTGAAAAATAAGAAATTGTATTCACACTTTAATGAAGCCATCTCAATGTGCTAAATAGCCCTATTGTGGATTGATAGCTCATAGACTTAATTTTATTTGAATCTCATCTTAGTCAAATACAGACTGCATGAGTGCAATGCCATTCAATCTTCCTGTACCTTATCTCTTTCATGAGACATGACCCCTACCCCCTAGAGCTGCTGGAAGAATTCTGTTGGGTGGAATATATAAATCCTCAACGCCTGTACCCGACTCCTGGGCTCAAAAATCACCCATTTCTTTCCCTTCTGAAATGGATAGAAGATATTTTCTAGGTTAATTTTATTTGTGATCTCCAAATTTGAGTGAAAAAGTTGAATTTGGGCTGAATAATGACTCTGCCATTCTGGGAATGTGGCCACAGTGATACGATTCATTCTCTTCCATTGTAGCCCACACACATCCTGGGCTGGGAGAAGCCTGTAAACTACTCATCTGTTTTAAAGCAAGCAAGCCTGTGACCAGACTCTCTGACCTTCAAACACCCACTGGGACATTCTTGGTGGTGGGAAGAGCATACTCTCAACCTTGTGGAAAGTAGTCATCTCGTTAATTTCCCCTTGTTCCTGAGAACACCTTGGAGTTACTGAAGACTGCTCCCTGGGAATTCTAATATAGCCCACAGCAGAATATCTTCTTAGAGTGAGTCACTAGCCTCCAATTAGATGAATGCTGCTTTTGCAAGGGGACTTCTGATGCGTTCTGACAAAAAGTTGTTTGCTTTGTGGATATTTAAAACATAGCAGAGCTAGAAACCCTCAAATAGATGTAAATCGATTACTGTACCCCATGTAAACCATTTTACAAAATGACTCAGGACTTATGGCTGTTTTGAGGCTGAAATGCCACTGACCACTTAAATTACATTGAAGTAATTTATTTTACCAGAGCCAAAGCAGTTGGGTCACCTGTTGTACAGGTGGACCAAAAGGAGCAGTAATTTTCATGTTCAGTGCTGACTACATTATAGCAAGATGAAATGAAAGAGAGCAATATCCTTCTAGTTTCCCCAAGCATAAAAGCAATAATTAAATATTATAGAAAACCTTCATGTATCCACTAATTACCAAGAATTGATTAAGTGCTTGTTCCTTCCCACCCTTGCCTGCCCTTATCTGTGATAGTACAATGACCTTGGAGAGTCTTTAGATTATCCATGATGAAAATGTGTCCTATCTATAAGTACTTGTGTGACAATAAATCTGTGTGGAAGCGATCGGGCAAATTGGGATAAAGACCCTGTTCCCTTGCACATTAACATTATAATAATATAAAGATTATTAAAGCTTTTCTTACTGGCATACTAATGCGATATAAAAATCACTGTTACCCATTGTGATTAGATTTACATTTTTTAAGAATAAAGCTTATCCAGTTTGTTTGGCAAATGGCTAAACAAATGGCTAACAAATGGCTGTACTTAATTAGCATTTAATTTTCTTAACTGCTTGAACATAAGGGGTGGGCGCCAAGACCCTTTAGCCTTCCGGTGGACATCTTTCTCTGGTCAGCTGATTAATTTTGAGGTCCAGTTTCTACTTGGGCTGTAAATCTTTGTGTCTTTTTCTTTTATCTGGTAGGTCTTGTCATTATCATTCTGAAGTAGATTTTAGGAGGCGCCTTCCTTACGAAATGTTCCGTTAGCTGTGGAAGAGTGACTGATTAAGTTATGTTTAAAACACATTAAGTGTCAGTGACAAACCGAAGAGGGTGTGGGCTTGTAATCAGTCCTGGTCAGAAGGGGAGAGAGTGTGTGATGGCAAGGCACTGGCATGTTTGGTGTTGCCATCGGATTGACATTCATTGGCTGCAAGGAAGATGAATGAGGGCTAAATTGTGGGCAAGGATGACCAATCGCTTTTGAAGCTGTAAGCCACCCTCCTCCTTAATCTGCAGGAATAGAGAAGACTTACGCCTTCGTTACCAAACTACTAAACTTTCTTTATGAGGAGGAAGGCTTCTCAAGAGCCAATTAACGTGTGGATTCACGAGATGTTCTAAAGCAAAAGAAGCCAGAGAGACCATTGAGGGAGCCCCACCCACTCGCAAGAGTATTCATATATATATAAAAGCTCAGAAGCCGGGAAGGACATTCACAATTCAGGTGCTAACCTCAGAAAGACATCCATAGCCCTCTAGCTGCCATCATGCCCTTCAACTGCTCTACAAGCAATTGCTCTTCCAGACCCATTGGAGGACGCTACTCTATGCCAGGGGCCCCTGCTGCCACATCTTCTGCCCAGGATGCCGACTGCCTGAGTGGCCTCTATTTGCCCAGTTCCTTCCAAACTGGCTCTTGGCTCTTAGATCACTGTCAGGAGACCAGTTGTGAGCCTGCTGTCTGCCAGCCTGCCTGTTACCAGAGGACATCTTGCATCTCCAGCCCTGTCCAAGTGACTTGCTCTCGACAGACTAGCTGTGTCTCCAATCCCTGCTCAACGCCCTGCAGCCGGCCAGTCACCATTGTCTCTGGTGGCTGCCGACCCCTGGGGGGCATTTCCAGTCCCTGCCAACCAGTCGGGGCCGTCTCTACTACCTGCCAACCAGCGGGAGGGATTCCCACCATCTGCCAACCAGCCTGTGGGGTCTCCAGGACGTACCAGCAGTCCTGTGTGTCCAGCTACCGAAGACCTTGCTAAGTGTGCCAACAGGTGAATCAAGATTCTGCTCCCTGCCAGCTGTGTTTCCAGAATCTTCCAACGTGCTGCTGACCACCACCGTTGACTGCCTGCGGGCTGGCTGCTGTCCATGCATGAGCTGCCTTCAGCATTCTCAAAATGTTTCTGGCCAGCGCTGAGATAATTTTAAGGGGTGATCCTCGATGCTGTGGAAGTCTCTTCATGTTGCCAAAGACTTTATCACCACAGCCCAGCAGTCCCCATGTGCTAGATGCGTCTTGACCTTGCTGCTCTGTTGCCTGCTTTCTGCTTTTTTGTCTCTTGGGGGGGAAAAAAAGGGAGCTGTCTCACTGTGTATTTCTCAATAAACATGCATTAGTTGGCATTGCAAGTGGATGTCTCAGCAGTTCTTTATTTGTAAAGTTTTTTTTTCTCTCTCTCTCTTTTTAAATTGTATATGAAGTATTCTTTGCTGATCAGGGTCTGACCCCCCCCCCCCCCCCGAATCTAGAGGACAGGTTTAGTCATTGTGTTCCATGGATGAGCAAATAGGTAAGTCTTTCACTTCCTTTATACAGAGAGCCTGGTGAATGATATAAGGGCTATAGGACTTGGTGGGGTGACTCATCAATATCTTGCCTGATCTTTGGAGAATCAAAGAATAACTTGCATGGAGGGAAAAGAAAAGTAGTTCACAGACTGGTGTCGTTTAGGAAGGAGCAGAGGTTGGGAGGTTTAACAAAGCAGGCCACGTTGGAAATCTTTCCACAGCAGGCTGCGCGAGAGGGTCAGAGAAGGAGGGAGGAAGGGAAGTTGATTTCCAGACCCTATGATGCATTTCTGCCAAAGGGCAGCTTCAGCCTCGCTTCTCCTCACCTACTGCTCAAGCAAACCCGGAGACCCCAGACGTGTTCTGAGTCAATACAATTTCCACATCAACAAGTCTGGGCAGAAGGGGCTTAAAAGGGATCCCATAAGTATTGGGGTTTATTTTAGTTATTCAGAGCCTGATTCTTGTTTGTTCTCCCCTAAGATCCATGTAGTGAAAAACAAAGCCATGTGGTTGGGTGGGGGTGGATGTGCAAATTCCTTTTGCCCTTTATTACAAATTGAGAATTGGCTACCCATTGGTTAGCTTTTGCCCTTCCCATCTGTCATGTGCAGAAATATTCGTCTGTGTTTTCTCTTCAGACTTGCTCAAGGAGAAACAGAAGGAGAGACATAGAAGGCACACACGCCAGAGCAAGAGCAGGAGGTGCTTAGCGCCTGGCAGAGACCTGGTCATTGCTCTCTGTTGGCAGTGCAAATGTTTTTCTTAGTTCAATGATGTTTTTGCTTTAGAGATGAAATATATAGATGATTTCTGTATAGATGCAATACCTTCATTTTTCCCCTCTGCTGCTTTGACTTCAAGGAAAGGAGAAATATCTTCTAGGACTAACATTAATCTCTCAGTAAAGCAAGACATGGTTTCTACTGTGTGTCAGCTTCATGATCTCTCTTTGTAAAAGAAATATTCTAGCTTTCTACAATGCTCTGGTTTGCTTTAAAATACAAGTCACTAGAGAGACTCTAAATAGCCCTCTCTAACTTGTAGCTTGCAACATTCTTATTGTTAATTTTCCTCACTTCACCAAAGATTTGGAAAATTCAGAGTATTTCAGAGTCTGACAGACTAAAAAATTATATTCATCAGATTTATAGGCTTCAATACAAATATGATCATGTATATGCTCTCTGTTTTTATTTAAATGACCCATCTGCTACAATAATAAAATTGATATATTAATAATATAAGAAGACATAAGCATTATGGTCTGATATGAATAGACTCTTGCATGGGCTATTTACTATAGTGTGAGCATTCAATGATGTTGTAGCAATCTTGTCAAGCTGTTTCCTTGCCTTTATTTCTGTTTGGAAATTACTTGTAGTAGTGTTTTGCTATCAGGGAGATCTGATTTAGAAAAACCCCTCTATTCTTTACCTTAATACATAAGAAGAATACAAATATATTAAATAAACACATTTATTAAATTAATATTGTAACACACCCATTAATTATATTAAATATTAATACTAAATATTAAATAATAGATATATTACCTTATTACATAACAAACCATTATAAAGTTTCAGCTGGACATGGTGGCTCACACCTGTAATCCTAGCTATTTGGGAGGTGAAGAGTGGAAAGATGGATCCTTGGACATAAACTCAAGATTTAGTTTCAAAATAAGAGAAAATGAAGAAGGGCGAAGAGATGGGTGTGGCTCAAATAGTAGAGCACCTGCTCCCAATCACAAATCCTTCAGCACAGGCACCCGTATTCCCCAAACAAGTCAGTCAGTAAGTAAATGACTAAGTAAATATAATAAGTGAGTAAATTGTAAGACAGATCTGACCTTGGAGAACAGTCTTTTAAAAGCTAGAGCTCTATGCCGGGCATCAGCTCACCTGCTATCCTAGCTGGGATCTGAGGATTGTGGTTGGAAGCCAGACCAGGCAGGAAAGCCTGCGAGACTCATCTCTAATGAAGCCCTCAAAAACCTGGAAGTGACACTGTGGCTCAGGTGGTAGAGCGCTAGCCTGCAGCACAGAGTCCCAGGACAGTGCTCAGCCGCTGAGTTTAAGGCCCACAACTGAATGATGAATACATAAATAAATAAACAGAGCTGCGATGATTTCTTTCTTATTAACCGAAGGCCTGAAAATTCAGTTTTCCTTCATTATCCTAGAGCTGTGAAGAAGAAAGCTTACCCTGTCACTCATTCTGACACGTGGATGCTGGTTGCTTATAGTCCTCAGCCCAAGTTAGCTCTCCTCTGAAGCAGGGATACCAATCGCATCTCCTGCTTCAGTTTTCTGTATCAAACTGAATTAACGAGTGTGCCACCCAGTTCTCAGCTGAGATATCATCACTGGGTATTTAAAAGAGACGAAGTTCTTTCTCCTTTCTGTGTTTGGTGGAAGTCCTTACCCACTGACGTCTGTGGACAATCCCACGACGGAGGGGGCTAGAAAATGGCTCCTTTCATTGCGCTTTGGTTCTGAGTTTCTACTTTAGAAAAAAAAAATAGGTAATTGAAAACTTCTTCCTAATTCTGTTCCCACTGCCGGGAATCAGACATTTATTCTGGGGTTGCGTTTATGAAGCAATAATGGCGGCAGGTAGGGCAGAGATTTGGAGCGGCTAGCTAGGCACTGTGATAGGCTGGTTAGGCTGTCCATCAAGGGTGACGTCATGGGACTTCCCCTAAGGGCGGACGTCACAGCCCACAGGACCGCCTCTGGGTTGATTGCCCGCTGCCATCTTGGCGCACACGCGGTCTGAGGCGGGAGGCGAGGCTGGTTAGAGCCGCCTTTGCTGCCTTTCTGGTTCCGGACCCGGAGAAGGCAGGTGAGGCTAGCAGCCATGCAGCCCCAGGGCTGGAGAAGAGGCGGGCTGGCTAGGCCTGCCTCTTAAAGCCGCAAGCCAGTGCCCAACATCTCCCTCTCTGTTTTTAAATAGCAGGAAGCACCTTACTCTAGAATGCGCCTGTCTTAGGTTGCCTCCCACATGGGAGGTCGTACCCGTCATGGGCTAACACCCTAGATCTTTAGGCAAACCTACCTGCAGGGCCGGCTGGCCCAGTAGAAGAACTAGGGGAGAGTGGAATTGGCACTCAAGAGAAAGTCCTGTTATTTCTGCCTCACGCCTGTACACCCCGGCAGGCTGCGCGTCCTGGTGGGTGACGTGAGCAACCTCATAGGGTTCCCAATTGGCTAAAAGCAATAGACCACCATTGACTGGACCAGCCCTGGCTTATCACTTAAGAAATAGGGAAGACCTATTTGTCCTAGCAAGAGGTAATGTGAATATAAGGCAAATGTAGACATAAGGCAAATGGGGGGCCTCTCCCGTAAAGGGGAGTAGGTGAAGGAGCCACCCATTTGGCTCAGTGCAGGGAAAATTGGAGTTCTTAGTCCGTTTCTGCGCCACTCATGGTAACGCAGGTAGCACTCCCCTTCTCTGGCAGTGAGGCAGAAGCAGGTTCTGGCTCTGGCGATTCTGGAGGTCCACGGCAGCCAAGGTGCTGGTAACTTAATGCATGTGGTTAGCAAACATTTTTATCATAATATTGAAGCAAGGTGCCAAACCCTCAACCCCTATTTCCCTCCAATGGGACCCCTAAGCTCAGCAGCAGGGGAAAGGCAAAAGGGAAATAACAGTGCAATACTCTATTCTAGTTCCTTTGCAAATCTGCAGGCAATATCGCCACAGCAAAACATTGTGCCACGAAAGATGCCAAGGCAGAGTTCAGGAAGCAAGCAGGGCTGGGCACTGGGAGGAAGGGAGGTTTCCAATAACATTAAAAAATTTGGGACTGGGAATGTGGCTTAGTGTTAGGCATGCTTGCCTAGCATGCATGAAGCCCTGGATTCAATTCCTCAGTACCACATAAACAGAAAAACCAGGAGTGGTGCTGTGGCTCAAGTAAGTGGTGGAGTGCTAGCCTTGAGCAAAATGAAGTTTAGTGACAGTGCCCAAGCCCTGAGTTCAAGCCCCAGTACTGAAAAAAATTTGAAGATTCCAGCTGGTTATAATCTATTTAGTCAATAGCACACAATTTGTATTGCACATTCCATATTATAAAACATGGATGATTGGAAACCAAAACCCATTAACACATGTTACAAAGCTATTAAAAGCTAATACAATTGCTTTTTCTAAGTAGTTTTGTGCTTTATTATAAAAACAAATGATAACGGTGATGAGAAATGTAACAATTATGTGAATGATACTGCTGGTGTATACCAAAAAGATTCATTGGAAGATTAATTGGAAGTGCCTGGTGCTGGTGGATCACACCCATCATCTTAGCTACTCAGAAAGCTAACAGCCAAGGATTGCAGTTCAAAGCCAGTCCAGGCAGGAAAGTCTGTGAGACTCTCATCCCCAATTAGCCACCAAAAAGATGGGAGTGGATCTGTAGTTCAAGTGGTAGGGCACTAGCTTTGAGCAATAGAGCTCAGGGACATTGCCCAGGTCCTGAGTTCAATCCTCAGGACGGGTACACACACATACAAAAGAACAGAATGTGGTCTAGATAGGAATTAGGACATATTGATTTCGGGGGAAGAGGTAGCAATGTCTCACACTTGGCTAGGCAGGTGCTCTACCTCCTGAACCATGCTTTCAGGCCCTTTTTGTACTTATCTCTTTTCATGCTCAGGATGACCTGCGCTGTGATTTTGTTTTTACTCGTGTTTCCCTGTGTTACTGGGAAGAACATGTTGCATCATGGCACCTAGGCATTGTGCTTACCCCATAGCTGGGACAGCAGGCTCACACGAACAGATCCGAGACAGTGATTGAGATGGAGTCTCTCAAACTTGTATGCCCAGGCTGAACTCAAACCACAGTCCTGTGATCTCTGCCTCCCAACTAGCTAGGATTACAGACTTTGGGCAGTGTGTAGAATGCATATTTATTTACTGTCCACTCTCCGGATTATTGTTGCTGATATCTCTCAAATTGCCTATGAATGAAGTCCTTCTATTTTTCTTTCTCCACTATGACATATTTAAGAGTTATTCTTTCTTCCTGGAGAATATAGTTCTTATTTCTGCATCTCCTCTTTCTCCACCTTGTGAGACAGCCACTGCCTAGTGTAAATGTATGGTGATGCGTCCCTCCCTGCCTTCCCCGTTTCTCTTTTCTGTATCACCCTCTCTGTGCATCCCTGTCAGATCTGTCTGAATTAGTCTGCTGGAGCTGCTATGACAAAGTACTCAACTCTGAGGGACTTAAAGAACAAGTCAATAGTCTGTGTAATCTTCCAGAGTCACTGACGAAATATCAAAGTCGAACTCACTGGAAAGTGAAATGAATTTCCTCTCAAGCTTACCCCAGAGTTGCAGTTATAAATCTTTGGATTATGCATTCATCTTCAAATTGATTTAATTAAAATGAGGAGAGAACGCAAGCTCTTTGGTGGCTCTTGCCAAGATATTAATTCACTGATGACTCTTCCCTGATCTCTGCATGAGATTCTGAAAATGAGTCTGCAGATTCTTTTTTCTCTTTTTTTTTTTCAAGTAAAACCTTTGAGGGGCCAACAAAGCATATGTACTTTTCTGACAGCCAGAAGCTTTGAGAGAAGGGAAACATTGCTTAGGAAAGGTCCCAGGATGTGGAGTCAGAAAGTCTCGCACTGAGCTCACTTCTACCAGATTGGCAGTAAACTAAGTGGTCTGATCTCTCAGAGTCCTTTGCGTATCTTGGGTGAAATGGGACATTAGCCAAGGCATGACTCATTGCTACGAAACATAAACTGTGGCCAGGTGCTAGTGGCTCACACCTGTAATCAGGCTGGGATTTGAGGATTGTGGATCATGGTTCAAATCCAGCCCTGTCTCCCGCTCCCCCCGTCTCCCCCCCCCCCCCCCGCAAAGTCCATTAGACTCATCTCCAAAAAGCTGCAAGTGTTGCTGTGGCACAAGTAATATATTGAACACTAGCCTTGAACAAAATAGCTCAGGGACAGTTCTCAGGCCCTGAGTTTAAGCCCCAGAACAGGTACACACACACACACACACACACACACACACACACACACACACACACAAATGACGAAGCATGTTGTCTCCATGCCTGAACAAAACAGGGGTTTATTTCCTGCTACTATCAGGTCTTGGAGTGTTTCTGCTTAATGAGTAGCTTTTGTCTTTAAAGTAATTGGGGTATCAATGCTTTTACTTATTCTTCTTCTACATGGGTTCTAGGTAGCTTCAAAAATATCAAAGACTAAGCCAGATGCTGGGGGCTCATGTCTGTAATCCTAGCTACTCAGGTTTAGATCTGGACCACAGTTCAGAGCCAGCCAGGGCAGAAAAGTCCCTGTGAGACTCCAATTAATCACTCAAAAATTGGAAGTGATGTGGCTCAAGTGGTAGAGTGCTAGCCTTGAGCACAAAGAGGCTCAGGGACAGGGCCCAGGCACTAAGTTCAAGGTCTGAAATTGACAAAAAAAAAACAAACAAAAAACAACAACAGCCATAAATAAATCAAATACTATATGGGATCCATCTGAAAGTGGGCCTTTGCTTGTGATCCCATGGTACTGGAAATTTCTGGTTCCATGGACATACAGTGAGAGGGGTCATGTTCCATGGGTAAGGAAATGGTGTGGTGAGTAGTTGATCAGTGCTTGCCATGCTTCAGAACTCAGTTATGAGGATAGAGGCTATAAGGTAAGTCTGACTCATACGAGGCTCTCTGAACTTAGTGTCATGTGAATCCGCTCTTTCCATATTAGGAACAGAACACAGAGAAAGGGTTCATTTGCCCTTAATCTAATAGAGTCAGAGATCGCTAGCAGTGTTTAAGAACCCATCTTTCTAAGGGGATGCTGCTTTCAAATCCTAAAGAAAATATTCCTAGACAAAAAAATTGAGATGTGAATCATTATTGCACTTATATAAAGGAGCTGACAGCAATACTTGGAAATCATTTAGTGATTTCTGACTTGAAATAATATGGAAATTAACCAGACAACAGCTCCATAAATGAAACTTAGTCACACAATTATTATGTTCCCTTCCACTGTACACAACCCACATAATTTCATTTCAAATTATCTAGTCTAGTTCTTATTTCCGTGATATAACAGTATATTTTTAAGACATTTATTCTGTGAGAGACCTTAGAATTAACTTCCATAATCTCCTCAAGTAATGAATAAGGAAATAGAGAGCTTATGATTCATTTCTCCAAGAAAACACACTCAGCAATGGAACCACTAAATGACCTCTAAGATGTGGAGAACTCTGCTCAGATTTTGTGCATCTATATCATTCTCATTTCTGAACTGATTGCATAAGTAGATTGTTATATCTGAACAATCTTCGATTTTTGGACTCCTTCACTACAGCTTCCATACTTGTTTCATTCCTCAAAAAGTTATTGGTCTTTTTCTGAAATTTAGACGTCATGGAGAGTCCTCTATCTAGATTAGCTAAGAAGACTTCATGCAAGGCACTTCTTTCCTTGCGGAGGAGTTAGCAGTTGTCTGAACACAATGGCTGGTTGGCTCCTCCTCATGTCTGCCTAGTCCTGTTAGGAGGGGCCTGATAGTCCTCAGGGCAGGTGATGGTATGCTAGGGCTCACCTGTCATTCAAATAAGTACCTGGAAACTGGAGGCTTGTTCTAATAAAGATGCCACCACTGCCCAGGTACTATTCATCATGTGTGTTCTTTCTAACCTTCATCTCAGGACATCTTTACAGGGTCTAATAACTCTAGTATTATACTAAAGTCTCTCTATTGCTGGCTTTGGTTATGTATGTATGTATTTATGTATGTATGTATGTGTTTGTACATACATACAGTATTTATGTATACATACTGTAGTGGGGCTTAAACTTAGTGTTTTCCACTCTTACTCATCCATTAGCTCATGGATGATACTCTACCATTTGAACAATGTCTCCAGTTCTGGATTTTTTCCTAGTTTATTGGAGATAAGAATCCCTTGGGTTTGTCTTCCTAGACTGGCTCTGCAGTACAATTCTCAGATCTCAGCCTCCTGAGTAGCTAGGATTATAGGCGTGAGCCATTGATGCCTCGCTGGTCTTTTTTATTTTATTTTATTTTTTGTATAGGTATGTCTCATTTGGGACAAGTATTTGTGGGGCATACATTCCCTAAAACAAACTGCTGTATATCTGAAACTCCATGATAACTGGGGTTCTGGATTTAACTTGTAAAATTCTGTGAAAGTCTTGTTTGATGCCACTTTTATAATGGTACTGTAAAAAAGGTTCTCTATTAATAGTGACAGTACATTCTAAGGAGCAGATGTTTGGGACGTGCAGATTCAGTTAATTTAATGTGATTTGCATCTTTATGCTTCTCACTTATTTAATATTGCTGCCATGTACTAGGATTCTTTGCTAGAGGAACGTGCTATATTCTCTCTCTCTCTCTCTCTCTCTCTCTCTCTCTCTCTCTCCCCCCCCCCTCCACCCCCCCCCCATATAGAACCAAGAACCCTTTTATCTGGGAACATCTAATGGGACTGTTATTCTGTGAAAGACATTCTGGAAGAGCACCAGAAGAGCACCTTTGAGCATTCAGCTCAGAAGAGGGATTCCATTCTCTCTTGAAAGTAAGGGAAGAAGAGACAAGTACACCCTTGTACATTTCTCGGGAGGAACAGTACTGTCCCCAAGGACTTGACAGGAAGGTATGCGGCACAGTCTGGGATTGTTCTGCTCTTTTGTCACCCATGCTTTGGAACAGCCCCATGGGTCAAACTCTTTTCTCATTTGGAGTGAAGGCTGTTAAGCTCCATTTTCTGTGTGTGCTGCTGCATGAACCTATGTAGACCATGCTTTATATGAGTAGCTTCTAGCAAAATATATCAAGGTTGTTCATATCTCTGGGGCAGTCAATGGTGATTGAAAATGTAGATTATGTTTATGAACAAATATTGCAGGTGCAATGTGGTGATGTTCTGAAGGCAGTTCGGGATTTTTATTTTTTATTTTTTATTGGTCTTAGGGCTTGAACTCTGGGTCTGGACACTGTCCCTGAGCTTTTGTGCTCAAAGCTAATGCTCTACCACGTTGAGCCACAGCTCCACTTCTGGTTTTCCAGTGGTTAATTGGAGATAAGAGTCTCATGGACTTTCCTGCCCAGGCTGGCCTTGAACCACAATTTTCAGATCTCAGCTTCCTGAGTAGCTAGGATTATAGGTATAAGCCACCAGCACCTTGCCCAGTTTGGGCTTTTATAAAGTGAGGTGTGACAGTTTAGGCTCAAACAAAATCATTGCAAACACCAAAAAAAAATCTATTATCTTAGAATATGTATTTTTCCCTTAGAGAACTTATGCCTGAGTAGACTCTATCAGGGTCCTGTGAAAATCTGCTGGTTAACAATTATGATTAGATTCATTGCCTACATTTTCTTTCTTTCTTCTTTTTAAAATATTTTATTTCTTGTGTCGGTCCTGTGGCTTGAACTCAGGGCCTGGGTACTGTCCCTGAGCTGTTTTGCTGAAGGCTAGCGCTCTAGTCACAATTCCACTTCCAGCTTTTTGGTGGTTCCTTGGAGATAAGAGTCTCATGGGCTTTTCTGCCTGGGCTGGTATCAAAAAGTGATCTTCAGCCCTCAGCTTCTTGAGCCGCTAGGGTGACAGGCATTAAGTCAGCAGCATCCGACTTCCTTCTTTCGTCTCTTCCTTGATGGCTTTAGTTTCCATCTTATCCCTTAACTTTGCATAT
The DNA here is from genome assembly GCF_023159225.1 of Perognathus longimembris pacificus. NCBI lineage: Eukaryota > Metazoa > Chordata > Mammalia > Rodentia > Heteromyidae > Perognathus > Perognathus longimembris. The sequence continues at coordinate 8,921,762 of NC_063165.1, forward strand.
CCTCCAGAGGAACCATGCATCACAGGACCCCTGGAGGTTTGCTGTAAAGGAATTTCCAGCAACCCCTAGGCTTCATTGACACATTTAAAATCACACACGTTGGAATGACAGTATAGCCACAGCTCAATCGCCCAGTTCATTAGTTACTCATACAGCAAATGTGTATTGAATATCTAATAGGAACTAGATATTTCTCTCGCGTGGATTCTGTAGCAGTGGGGAGCAGATGCATGACCAGCCAGCTCACAGGAACCTTGTGCGTCCTAGCAATGCACATTCACACCATAGCGCATTTATACACACGGAAGATTAGTTTTGCTCCAGCGTGGAGATGTACAGGGGGATTTTCCAAGGAAAGCAAGTGGAAGTGGTTCTTCAGGGGAACATGAGATCCCAAGCCCCGCTAGTGGAAGAGAGAGCACTGGTTTGGGGTGGGGTAGCAAGAAGGAAGGAAAATGAGAGTACCACAGACTGAATAGTGGACCCCAAGCTATCGAGGCATGAAAGCTTACATTGGGTTCAGAAAGCAGTGAATTCTTTTTTTTTTTTGGTCATGGGGCTTGATCTCAGGGCCTGGGCATTGTCCCTGAGCCTCTTTGGGCTCAAGGCTAGTGCTCTACCGCTTGAGCCACAGCCCTACTTCCAGTTTTTGAGTGCTTAATTGAAGAGTCTCAGGGGACTTTTCTGCCTGGGCTGGCTTCGAATGGCGATCTTCAGATCTCAGTCTTCTGAGTAGCTAGGATTATAGGCTTGAGCCACCAGTGCCCAGCTCAGCAAGTTTTAATGTACCAAACCCCATTATTTTGGATAAATGTTAGGAATGGGAGACAGTATAAATCCAGAATCCCTGTGGTCACTATCCTGAATGTCAAATGATGAATTTGGTCATTTATTTAACTGGTTTAGAGTCACATGAGGTTTTAAAGAACTCTCTTACTCTGCTCAAGCAGGAGTTACAGAAAGCGCTGAATCTCAGAGATGGCTTTGGGATTCCCATTCTAGAAGGCAGAATAGGTATAGAATGTGGTAGGAGGACGAGGTGGGTCATGGGTAATGAGCTCTGTTTAGAGGATCTACGGAACATGTGGGTGGCTGTGTTCAAACAGCAAGTGGATCATCAGATGTGTAGACCATATTATTCTGACATAGAAAAATCTGTATTTTTCTATGGGCAAAGGGATAGGTTTGTTTATTGTTGGGGACAGCTGTGCCTTTAAGAGGCCACAGTTGGCTTTAGCTTGTCCCCTCCCCTTCCGTCTGTAACAGGAAGAGAAGCCCCCGCCCCTGGGGGGCGAACATGTGCGTGCCATCATGGCGGGGACGTCTACAGAGGCCCACCATGGGGGGGGGGGCTGTAGTCTCTGCCCACAGAGGAAGGTTCATGACATCACCTGATGGGCAGCCCAGCTCATCCAATCAGTTAATCACCCCAAGTCCCTCCCCTTCCGCCTTTGTCACTGTAATAAATTCTTCTGCCCGGCCCCTGGGTGGGCGGGACCCATTCAACCATCAAGGTGTCTGCCTGATGTCTCACTTCCCACCGCCGCTCCTGACACGTAAGGGGAGGGGGGAGGGGAGGCTTCGGCAACCTTTCCTCAATTTAGCGTAATCCATGAGAGTACGCTTTTGCCTTCTGCTGGTGGAAGACAAGGCCAAGTGCTCTTTCATAGTTTTGGGGTTCAGGCATTTTCCCCAGGAGATAGGGGAAAAGGGATCCTTGAGGTCCCAGCAGTTTATAGCCTTATTTTGGTTTATGTGGAGACTATCACATGTCTGAATCCTAAATATAATCTTCCTACAATATTCTTGGGGGACTAGTTTCAGAAACCCTCCCCATAGATACCCAAATCTGCAGAGGCTCAAGTCCCTCTATGAAATATTGTTGTACTTGCAGATAGTCTATGCACATACTCCATGCCCTCTGAAACATCACCAAGTTACCTATAATGTTTAATCTAATGTATATCCATGTACATGGTTGTTATACTGTGCTGTTTATACACTAATGAAAGGACAAAACTTTCTTTCCAGTGTAGACAGTCTTCTCTTGGTCTTTTTGGTCTGTGGTTAGTTGTGGAGCCTTAGGTACAGAGGGCCAATTGTATTTCTAATTGCATCTTGACAGATTTCCTTCACCATCATTAATATGTTTCAGATAGAATAAAGAATTAGTCTGACAATGGATTGGCAGTGAGTCATACAATTAGCAAACTGGAAGAGTTGTTACATAAACAGGATCCCCTTGAGAAATTCTAAAGGTGTATGAATTTAAGAGATTCATGCTATTTACTCTTCGAAAATAGAGTGCACACTCCATATAGTTTGTGAGAAATGCTTTAATTCTTGTGTAAATGAAGTGCATTTCTTAGTGAGGTAGAAATTATTGCTATTTAAAACTGGACAATGGGATTTTCCAATCAGTTAGCATGCTTACTGAGAAGTAAAGGACTTAGGTGGAAGCATACTTGTTTTCTGCTTTTATTTTCAATTTCGACGGCCACATAATATACGTACATATTTGTGGGGGTATGTGTGATGTTTTAATACATGTATACATTATATAAATGTATTGTATAATATATAATTATATATATAATATATATAATATAATATATAATATATATAATATATATTATATATATAATGTTCATATTAGTGGTAGAGTGCTTGCCTCATGTTAGAGTAATGTATCTACTCATCAGTTGTAGGGCGTCCGGGATGCTTCCATAACTTGTCTGTTGTGAATAAATGCACGTGTACAGGTGCTTGTCTTAAATCCTGGCTTATATTCCTCTGTAACTTTCTTGCATTCTGAGATGTGATAAATGTTAAGAACAACTGACATAGACCTCTATGTAGAATCTCTGCTTGGAGGATGATAGAACTGCCTAGCAACCTTGCCTACCTATGTGCGGTGACGAGAGACAAATCAACTGCTGTCTTTTGAAATTACTCTTATTGGGCCTTTGTTTCAGCAACTGTAAATACAATTTCCTGCAGGTATGAAATTTACTAATAGAACACTGAGCTAAGAAATATTACCATGCTGCTAGCAGAGATGATTAATGATGCATACATAGAATTTACTATGAGATGGCATTGTTCTAAGGGATGTATTATCTAATTATAAATCAGTTAATATTTCCTTAGCAGTGCTATGGATAAAATCCTTTGCCTTCTGCATGCTAGGCAAGCCCTTTACCACAGAGCTACACCCTTAGTCCTGGATTAACTAGTCTTTATAAGAATTCTACCTAGGAACTAACACTATTGTTACATGCAGATCAAAAACTTGCCAAGAAGATAAATGACTTGCTCAAATACACATGGCACAGCAACTGAGAGTGAGATCCAACCAGGCAGCCTGACTCCAAGCCCAGACTCTCAGTAAACTCCATATATTGTGTATTCTCTGTGCAACGCTTTGTGTTAACTGGCATTTCCACATATGATCTAAGTGCAATCAGGAGTTATTTTTTACCATATGCTGCAGTCAGGTGTTAATTTAAAACTATTAGTGATAAGGGAGGACTTGAGTCCAGGGAGATATACAGCAAACATATAAAATCAATGCTAATGGAAGTTAATGAGTAAGAATGTATTTGATCTACACAAATTATCCCTGTGAGGAATGAATTGCAAGTTTGCATCTGCCCATTCACTTTTAAAATGCAAATTTCACTGAAATATTACATGAAAGCCAATAAAACACACAGAAGTATGGTAACACGAGTTTCAATTTTCGTGGGAATGCCCCCACAGAGCCTGCACTCCAACACTGCAGTCAAAGCACCAGAGGAGGATCCGTTCCAAAACCATGCACTCATTCCTTCCTGTTTCTACACATTCACCCCCTTTTTTGTGCTGGTCCTGAGCTTGAACTCGATCTGGGTGCAGTTGCTGAGCTTTATTGCCTAACACTAACACTCTACCATTTGAGCCATAGCTCCATTCCTGGCTTTTTGCTGGTTATTTGGAGATAAGACTCTCATGGACTTTCCTGCCTAGACTGGCTTTGAACTGTGATTCACAGATCTCAGCTAGTGCTCAGATTCACAGGGCCATGTATTTGTGCCAGTACTGGGGCTTGAACTCTTGAACTCATAGCTTGACAAAACTAAGAGTGCCATCCCTTTGCTTTCTCTATGAAGCCTGACACTCTACTATTTGGACCACAGCTTCACTTTCCTAGCTTTTTGGTGATTATGGATAAAGTCTCACAGCTTTTCCTGCCTAGGCTGGTTTTGAACCTTGATCCTGAGTCTCTAGGATTACAGGTATAAGCTACTGGCAGCAGGGTTACACATTGTAACATGGCTAATTTATCATTGATAATTTGATTTCTCTCATGCAAAATTTTATTGTGCACACAATCACACATGCACACCACACACAAACACGCCCACATCCACACACACAGGCACACCTGTGTTAATCAGAAGAATGCTTGCGTGGAATAGACAGATGTGTATGTTGAGGAGGAAAATGGTCCTCTAGTGTTTGATAGAAGAGATATTAGTCCATATTAACCCAATTCGTCCATAGCTTCACCATAGCTCTAGATACCATGCGCCAAACTATCTTCTGGGAACTCTTGCTGTGTTCTTGGTCTCTTCTACCTCCGGTTTCTCTGTAGAAATGCTATTGCCTAGCCATGTGATTGCGCTTCCCTAGGTTCTACTTTTGGGTTTACCCACTCTTGTACCAATGGCACAGCCCTTGGGCCCATGAATGATGATTGCAGAAAAAAACACAAATAGAAACAATGGTAGCACTATTCGAGGGAATTCAATCTATTTGGGGAGCTGCCTCTGTTCTAGGGAGTAGAGGAGCTGACTCCATCTTGATTAGGGAAACATGGTAGCAAATGTTAAAATGAAGTTAAATATTAGGTCAACCTAATGGCAAAATTCTGCTCCTGTAAATGGCGTGCTTAACTTGTTCGTTGCGTGTTCTACCCCGTGTCAATCCTCTACATCTGTGCTATGCTTTAACCTTTATAAACCCCAGCTCGAGGACTGTAGGGGTCTCAGTTTCAGCTCTCGAGTGTTGCATCCCTGGCTGGTCAGTTCACTTTTTACTTCCCCAATAAATCCATCTTTGCTTGAGACTGTCTCTGCGTGGTGGACTCTGGAGGGACATGGGTTTGAGTCCCACTTGGGGTACCTACCCCTGGACTCTATAACAGCAACTTTGTAGCTGTTCTTTGAAAACTGAAAATACACTACTTTGAACCCAGAGTACCTACTAAGCCCAGAACTGGGTTTTAGGAATCACGAATTCATACATTTGTTTTCTTGTGGTGTGTTTTCCTAAGCATCCATAATCATTCTTTATTTAATGAAAAAATTGTTTTCCTGTTACTGCCATTACAACAGTTGCCACACGTAGCTGCCAGAATGCCAGCTTTTATTTACTTGAGCCCAAACTCTTTCTGTTGGTGATGGATTTGCTTTTCTGGAAGGGGAATTTGAACAAGCCTCCATTGGTTGTTATTTCTGATGTACCACCTAAATAATCACAATGTCTTTCTCAATAATTCAGCGAAGTGTCTGTGGATTTTTTTTATGTTAGTGGTACATGTACCAGATTTTGTGGTTTTCCAGTTTGCTTGACAGAGATGAAAACATGCACAGGGAGCTGCTAACTAAAATTCTGGAAGAGCTTTTTGTTTATGATGATGATCATTTGTTTGGGTTCTCTTTGCTATTTAAAGAAAATGTCAGTGGGCGGTTGCCCATTGATGAGATGGCATAGTAACTGATCCAAAATTCATACAAGAGGAAGAAATAACTTTGATTTCTTTGGGGAAACCACAAAACTCAAAAGAAGGGTGTCTTGTCTTCCCTTCTGGGCCATACTATTAGATTTAGTAAGAACCCCGAGATTAACATTTATTTCCAAGATGAGCAAAAATATCATTTTTTTTCCCCCCTGGGAGTTAACAATTTTGTTGGCTTACGCTTCAAGTTCTCCCAGATTTTGGTGTAGAAAGTTCTTTTTCTAGTCTTGTCAAAATGGTACCCACAATTCCACCATCCATAGTTCAAAGTAATCCAGGTTATTTGTGTTCTTCTGTGGAAACTGAGTTCTCTTGTCAGTCTCTTGTCAACTTCCATCCATTCACTTCACAGGGCCATGGTTTTGGACCTAGAATTCTTTTTTAGTGTTTATCAGGATTACTAATTGTTTTCATTTGTTTGAGTTTGCAACCCCTCCCCCTCCCTCTCACTAAATTAGGTACAGCTAATTTGTCTTGAGTGAAACACTTAATGAGGTTTCAGACCCATGCTTCTTTTTGTTAAACTATTCATGTGCATTCAATCCCACATATCTTTGTAGATTTTGCCTCTATGATTCCAAGCTGAAGTCCAATTCCCACAATGCCTGCCAGAAAGCTCGTCTCTGGGTTTAGTTATCCATGAACTTAACTGCAAGAAGCTGCTCCCTTGACTCCATCTGGAGACTCTTGCTTCCAAATGGATATTTGAGGGGCCTTGTAATACAACTGTGCATATTTTGGAATTAATTGATTCATTCATCATTTTAGAAGTGGGCATGTTTTTATATATAATCTAATATCTAATATATATTATATTATGTAATATACAATCCACATAACATACTATATATAGGTTATACAGTGGTATGAGCATATTAGATTATATAATGTTAAATATACAATACATATGATCATAATATTAACATGTATCCAAATATGTTATATTTTAAATATTATGTAGGATCTTGCATATTATTACTAGAAAATGTACCTACCATGATTTCTAATGATATTCACTATATAATTATATAATATATAAAATACATTAAATAGAATATACATATATGATACGTGTGTGCATGTGTATATGTGTGTGTGAGAAAGAAAATGTCAATGAAAAATAGAGGTAAGAGGATTTAAAATAAGAATAAGAGGGCTGGGAATGTGGTTCAAGTGATAGAGTGCTAGCCTTGAGCAAAAAGAAGCCAGGGACAGTGCTCAGGCCCTGAGTTCAAGCTCCAGGACTGGCAAAAAAAGAAAAAAAATAATAAGAGCTATTGAACAGAGGCATTACCGACCAGCAGACAGCAAGCCCAGTGTAGCTAATATGTTAATATGAATGCTTCAGCATACATATTTGCTTTAAAGTTTGAGTTTTAGAATCATTTCCGTGTATTTTGTTTGTCACAGACCCGATGTCTTGATTGCCTTCAATGTGCCATGATTCAGATATTTATATTCTTGCATAGCTCTCAGAGACATTTACGTTTTCCCTCATTCCTTTAGACTTTGTAATGCAATCAGCAAACATTGTTCATTTTGAAAGTATCCCTGCTAGAATTTTTAGAGCTCTATGTCTTCTATTTACCTCTCACCTCTACCCTTCCCGTGTGCTCCCTTTATCTCCAGAAGGAAATCGGAACCAACTATTTCTAGTTTTCTTCATTAGTTTTTCTGTTCCTGTTCTTTGAACTCTGGCCTCGCATTTGCCAGGCAAGCACTCTACCACCAGAACCCTGCCCCCACCCCTTTTTCCTTTCATTATTTTACAGAGATGGTCTTGAAGTTTTTGGCTTGGCTCACCTGGTTTATGATCTGCCTATTTGTACTCACTGTGTCTCTGGGATAGAGAAACAGCTTATTTGTTGAGAGATAGCAGGGTGGGGGGAGAGGGAACGTGTGTGTGTGTGTGTGTGTGTGTGTGTGTGTGTGTGGTTTTCCTGACCTAAAACTGCCATTCTCTGAATTTTTTCCATGTAAGCATCTGTGATTACAGATATGAGCTCCTGCCTGGCCCTTCATTTTTTTTTTAACCATCGTAATTTTATAATTTTAGACTTATTTTTGAGTTAATTCTGCTCTGTATTTCATGTGAAAATATCTGCCATTCTACTACTGTTTGCAATATTTGCAATGCTATTTGTAACGTTTTTCAGCACAACTTTCATGTAAAAAAAGCTTCCCATTTATCTCATTTTGTCATTTTTTTAAATCTTAGTTTTATTTTTTACTTCCTAGAGTTTTTATATAACTGGATTTTATTGACGCCAAGGCATGTGCAATCTTCTAAAATTTTCTCTAATCCATAAAAAAAAATCTTTAAAATATCTTATTTCCTCTCCTTGGGTGTAATATTTTCTTGTCATTAGTTGTGGAATCTTTGCATAGGTTGCGAAAATCATTTCATTTGGTGGTAGAGATTTCAGCTGAGTGTTTTGTCCATTTATTTATAGAAATTTTCACTACACCCTTCTCCCTTAGTTTAGGCAATACTTACCATATGTAGCATTCCATAATCCAAATTTTATTTATATAGAGAACAAAATGCACTCTATTTTGGTCAAGGATTTTTACCTTCTTTTAATATTTAGTATCTATCTCTCTCCTGATTTCTTCTTCTTCTTCTTTTTTTTTTTAGTTCACTGGATGTTTTTCTTTTTCAAGCAAATATGCTTATTTAGAAAGTGCTAACTTGGACTTGCATCTAATGCGTTATTTTCCTGTCATTTGGACAAAACGTGTGCTGGTTTTAAAAGAAAATAATCACAATTCCTTTTTTTCTTTATCACAGCCTTTGAAGCCAATTTTTGAAAGTAAATAGATTTCTAGCAGATGGTGATTGAAACAAAGGTGTTGGCTCAGTTACCTGTTACATAGAAATTCAAAATACAGCTTTCCCATAGCTGGTTTCTAATGCTCATGGATAATAATACTGATGGCATTGTGACAGCAAGGGTTGGACAATGGCACCAGGGACAGAAGAAGACTACAGTGCCAAAGAGAAATGTATATGTATGTGTGTACAGCATATGTGTGTGCATTTATATTCTATATTCAAAGAAGAAGGAATTGAGCTACACTTGGATAGTTTTTCCTCTCAGTACCATTATCATATAATCGAGAGGAAAGAAGGAAGAAGGGCTATTCCTATCTCTACCCCTCTGAAGTAGTTAATTAATGTCTTATTGTTTTAAAAGAAACAGGAAAATTAGAGGATAATTTTTTTCTCTCTAAAACTCAGTGCAATGGATTATCTATTTATACATTTAGATTTTTAAGCCACTGTCTCACTACTATATAGCTCTAGTTAACCTTGAACTTGCAGTCCTCCTAGCTCACCCACCTGAGTGATGTTTGTCTATTTTTAACAGCCTGACCTTCCTCTGAAGTGAAACTCTGCAAGAAATATCAACATGGACTCCATGACACAGTTAACATGTCGTGTGTGTGTGTGTGTGTGTGTGTGTGTGAGATGTACAACTTCATCATATTTTAAGTTTGTCAGGAGACAGTTTCTCTGTGTCAAGTTTTTCTAGGTTCAATGCATAATTTCATCTTTAAGTTGTAGAACCACACCAGTAAAACAGAGCGTGAGCAGGACCATGTAGAGTTGATAATGTTTTCCTTCCGTATATCTCTTTCACATTAAACCGCAAAAGAAAATTTATAGAGACATAAAATCTGGGTTTGAGGGGCCTTCCTTATATATGAGATAGGATAACTTTTGTCTTTATGACTCCAAATATTAAAATCCTTTCAACAGATACTCAAGTTGTTGTCCATTTGATTTTTCAGTATCATTCACCCTTCTCAGAAAGAGATGAGATCTATTTGTCTGCAATTATGTCTAATTCTATTGTCTGGGTGATAATAATGGCTATTCAGATATTTGGAGGTAACTGTTATTTCTTCCTTGTTTTTAAAAGCTAAGCTCAATAGCCCCGGTTCTTTTAAATTCTCTGCATATAAATGCAGTCTCAAGTGCTCTGTCTTTCTATTTCACATCAATGCTCATTAATTTTCCTCTGAGGGGATAATTCTAAGATCCTACTACAGTGCTACAATCATTATGGGTGAGATCACATTATTATTTTGTACATTGCAATTTTATTAATAAAACCTAAAGGAGAGCTAACAAAATGCTTAGAAACCTTGTACATTCGTCTTATCTTCATATTATCAAAGCTCTCAGTAAGGCTTTTCTAACTCAATGAAAATTTCATTGCTTTTGTTTTTCTGTCATTTGCATTATATAAATATTATTTATTAAAACTGTGTTCAGTGATTCAACTTTCATTTTTATGCTACCTTTATATGATTTAAAATATTAAAAAAAATCACCTCTGGGTAATTTGTATCACATTCAATGTTATAGTCAGAAATTGACTTTGAGATATATTCTGTGTGTGTGTGTGTGTGTGTGTGTGTGTGTGTGTGTGTGTGTGTTGGTACTTGGGCTTAAACACAGGGCCTGAGCAGTGTCCTTTAGTGATTTTGCTCAAGACTGGTGCTCTGCCACTTGAGAAACTGTTCCACTGCTGACTTTTTGCTGGTTAATTGGAGATAAAAGTCTCATGGACTTTTCTGCTATGACTGGCTTCTAACAGAGATCCTCAGATCTCAGCCACCTGAATAGCTAGGATTACATATATGTGAGCCACTAGCAACTGACCTCCTATCTTATTTTCTATAATAAGTTTGACACTTTCCCTTATCTTTAGGATTAAGACACATAAAACAATGGGATTTTATTCACAAGATTATAATATTCGTTTGAATTGTAGGTGTATTTGCATTAATTATGAGTAGTCAACAACAGTAAGTGATGTTTTGTTGTTTATGAGATATATTCTCCCTTACCACCTGATCTAGTCTCAAGCAAATCCTTTCATATTAACCGTTGTGTTCATATTAGCAATGTGCAAACCGTGGTAAATATTCAAGTTAGCAAGATTTTGAGCCCAGGTCATCCAAATCAACATGTATACATTCCCCTTGTGGTTCTGTCACCAGTCAGGATGTGATTCAAGTTCTTCAGTCAAGTGGTCCTCAGTGGGAAGACCACATCGTTGTCTACTACTTAAGGAGCCCGGTCCTCCGTAGCCTAGAGTGGGATCTGATGACCCTGGGACTCAGGTCATGGAGAAGGTTCTTACACAAGTTCCTTGTGGCCATGTGTTGCCTGCAATACTATTTCCAATCCGGCTAAGCCTCCAAGATCAGTTCTGAGTGAATGGCTGCCATCAGACCATTAGCTGCATGCCCAATTCGTAAGAGATCCAGCTTGTCTTTATCCAGGAATGATCTCCCTCGGTATCCGGTGCTGAAGGACAAGCTTTGCTCAATTTGAAGACATGCCTGTTTATCTCTTTTCTGTTTGCTCTGTTTAAAGGAAGTAAAGATTTTCTGTTCTTTTGTTTTCTAATGAGCAGTCATAGCTGGCAAAGCGCTGCGGCTTCACCTCTTCTCACTTAGTGAAATTGCCTCACGGCGAGCAGCTTGGGCTTGCCAATTGCAGACAGCTCAAGGAATTAATTTCCTATCTACTTCCTCCAAAGCATTTACTCTCAGGTGATGATAATAATGAGCGCTGTGTCAAAAGTATATACTTTGTGAATGATCCAGCTTTCGCTAAGATGTGCGGGTGCATATTAATTTACAATTGCACTTGGTGAGATTTGTGTTTATTGTCTCATACTCAGTTTCAATCAGAAGACTTTAACCCTTGAAGTGTAGAAGCAAGCATGCTGTTTCTAATGTCAGTATTCTTCATTAGCCAAGTGTTTGCCAAGGAAGATTGAGGTATTCCTAGAAGCAAAGTGTGTGTGTGGGGGGATGGATTCTAAGGATTTCTTTCCAGTGAGTATATGGTTAGAGTAGGCTTTCTTGTAGGTAAGGTAACCCTTTGGATGGGTTTATGGTGCTCTTAATCTATTCACCCCAGTTTTCCCCTTCCTCTCTGACTGAATTTCACCCAGATCGACAGCCATATAATCTCCTTATATCTGAGAATCATCTTATTTTTCCATTCATTCCTTGACTGCCACATCTTGTGGTGTTCAAAACTAGTGTAGCTTTGGCTCCGGAAGACTAGAATTTTTATTGGAAATAGAGAAGTAACTTTAGAATACAGTTGTTACTATAAAGAATTTTCTGTGGGGGAGTCACAGTGCCTTCGTGCCTTCCTAGCAGACAAAATATCAATTTGTTAATCTAACAATGGAAAAAATGCACTGATAAATTTCTTCTGATGTCAATTATAATCTTGACTAGAGACAAAGGAGTTTTACTTTATTCCTATTTTTATTTCCCTATCAATCAAAAGTACTGTTCCTTGTGGGTGTAAATTACAGCCCATCTGAATATAGATTTTGTCCAGGTCCAGTCTGTGAGGGGATTCTATGATTCTGAGATCAGAAAAGGTAGATGGAACGTGATTACAAATGTCAATTAATTCCCTGCACTTAAGTTACTGTTACTACTTAATCATATCTGATGAACTCCTCTGAAAAAGGGAACAACCAATCATTCAGAAGTATCTATAGTTTTGTTAGGCAAGTGAGCAGTGGATTTTCCCTTCCTTTTAGTAAGGTCCACCCCTGGGAGGACTCCAGTCAGATCCCCCCCGCCACCTGTTTAAGTCTTTGCCCAGTACTTGCATTACCTAGATAAGTGGTACACCTAGAGGGAGTTACCTCCTCCTCTGAGATCCCATCCAACCCATCTGGACATAGCTCTCACATTTCCCTATATAATCTGGCTCAACACAAGTCCCTGCTCTTTCCTTTTCTCTTACTCTTTCCTGCTCTCTTTCTCTTTCCTTTTCTCTCTTGCTGCCTTTATCTCCTTTTCTCTCTTACTTTCTTTCTCTTTTTCCCTTCTTCCTTCCCCTCTGTCTCCCCACACCTCCATCTTGTGTGGGCTGGGAGTTTGCTTTCCCCCCAATAAACACCTTTCTGCCTGAACCACTTGGTGGGTTTCCTTTCTGGAGAACCTTACATTTGATGCCATGACTTGGGAGGGGGAAGAGTCAGGTGTGGCTGGATCTCCTCCTCCCTCCTTGATCACCCCTCCCTAGACCAAACTGCCCAAAGCCAGAAGAAACTCACTTTGGACTTCTCGCCTTTACCATTGCTGGCTATGCATCCACCACACCATGTCCTCTCTAAGTCTGTAAGTTACAGCTTGTCTTATGAGACTTCTTCCAGGCTTCATTCAAGGACTGGCATCTGCCACCAAGGGACAACTGTTACTTGCCTTCTCCCGGAGGAGCCACATCTCTACCTTTTACCCCTACTGTCAAGGCCCCTTGCCAGAGAGAGTCAACACCCTTTTTCATAATTATTGAAAGGCCGGAATACCAGATGTAAGGTTTACCAGAAAGGAAAGGAAACCAATGGTTCAGAGAGGAAGAAGTTTATTGGGGGAAAAGCAAACTTCCAGCCCATACAAGATGGAGGCATGGGGAGACAGAGGGGAAAGAAGAAGGGGAAAAGAGAGAAAAGAGTAAGAGAGAAAAGGAAAAAGAGAGCAGGGACTTGTGTTGAGCTGGATTATATAGGAAAAGGTGGGAGGTATGGCCAGGTGGATTAGATGTGACCTCAGAGAAGGGGAGGTAACTGCCTCCAGGTGTGCCAGTTACCTAGGTAACCCAGGTACTGGGCGAAGACTCAAACAGGTGGGGGGGGGGCATCTTCATGGAGCCCTCCTGGGGGTGGACCTTACATTTTTGTAAGGTCCTTCCTTGATGCTTAGCAAAAGCCACAGCAAGATAGGCCTAAAGAAAATATCTGCAAGCCTTGCTTTTATTTTTTTAAGTTAAAAATTTCTTAATTTTTTTATTCCTGGTACCACTACCGTAATTTACAGGGCAATATACCTGATGTAATGAAAAGAAAAAGACAAAGCTACAACAGATAAAAGACCTCAGGAATGTACATCTAATTGATACTACATTGCATTAATCAATAGCTGCACTTTTTGCAAATTGTGGCTATGACAGTCCTGAACAAGAAGGGTTTCCTGTTTAGAAAACCCTTTAGTGCAGTAACTTTTCTGACTATGGGTCATTGTTCCTTCTGTAGCAGGTTTTTACAGTTCCTCTAATGCATTTGGGACGACTGTCTCAAAGTAACCTGTAGCTTTTCTGACAACTCCTTGCTCTCCTGCTAAGAACTGTGGCCCTTTTCCTGTTGCTTTTAAAACCTTCTGCTACCATATCCACCACTTCCACCACCAGATCCATAACTACCTCCATGTGGACTACCAGAGCTTCTTCCACCAAAACTGCCCTCCTTCATGGGTCCATAAATTGACTGCTGTTGTCCACTGTAATTTCCAAAATCACTATAGTTTCCACCACCACTGTAGTTACCACCACCAAAATTTCCTCCTTCATTTGTAACCATCATCTCCTCCTCCACCATCACCATATCCACCACCTTGGTTTCCATAACCTGGTCCACCACCACCATAACCTCCTCTACTACTATAACCAGGACCACCACCGTAGTTGCCACCATCACCTCCAAATCCATTGTACCCACCATCACCTCCTCCGTAGCTTCCTCTGCTGCTACCACCTCCACCACCATAGCCTTCTCTTCCACCAAAGTTGCCACCATGTCCAAAAATTACCTCCACCACCTCCAAAGTTTCCTCTATGACCCATAAAGTTGCCAGATGCACCTCTGTGACCTCTCTGTGATCCGGCAGGCTGAGTCTCTTGTTTAGAAACAGCCTTTTTCACTTCACAGTTATACCACAGTTATGTGGTATTTCTGAACAACAATTTCATCAACTGTATCATGATCATCAAAAGTTACAACAGCAAATCCTCTCTTTTGTCCACTCTGCCTGTCTTCCGTAACTTCTATGGCTTCAATCTTGCCATATTTTTTCAACGTAGTCTCTCAAATTATATTCTTCTGTATCTTCTTTAATATCACCAATAAAAATTTTCTTCACTGCTAGATGGGCTCGTGGCTTCACAGAATCCTCTTTAGAAACTGCTCTCTTTGGTTCTACAATACGTCCATCAACCTTGCGGGTCTAGCACACCTGGCTGCATCCACCTCGTCAACACAAGAGAGTAAGTCACAAAACCAAAGCCCCTGGAATGTTTTGTCTGGGGATCTCTACCACACAGTCTGTGAGTGTGCCCCATTTCTCAAAATGTTCTCTTAAACTATCATCTGTAGTTTGAAAGCTCAGACCACCGATAAACAGCTTCCACAGCTGTACTGGTTCCTTTGGATCATGGCCTTCCATTTTGAGACCATCCTTGCCTCTTCCAACTCTGCAAGCCTTGCTTTAAAGAGTTCATTATCTAATTACGGTAAAAAAAAATTCACTCACAAAGGGTCCATTTGTGCCGAGTGGCTTAAAGAGCTAATGCAGTTTGGGTACTGCTAAAATAAGTTTTTCTGGGTTGGTCAGGTTACTGTCTTAGAATTGGTAGCATTTAACTGAATTTCAAAGGCAGAGGTGGTTTCCGAGGGGGAACAGCCATAGAATGGATTAGAATAGAAATTCACTTATAGGAAGTAGCGGTTATTCTCGTTGCCTCGGGCACAGAAAAGGATAGTGCTTGGTATGTTGGGAAAATTTGACTGGCATGAGATTAAAACATCTCAGCAGGGAAAAATGTGAACATTAGCGGCAATGAGAAGCCAATGAGAGCTGTTGAATATTGCAATGAGCAGCTTAATAAATATTTATTTGGAAAATGGATAATAAGATGAGAGACTGGAGGCAGATGATAGAAACGATCATAAGAAAAACAATTTTTAATGATTTCCCACATTTTAAAAAATATTTCTTCACCAAAAGTAAAAACAAGAGGTTTTCATTCTTTCTTGTTTTAACCATGTGATTAGAGCACACCTAGGTTGTAAGTTGTGAAGGTTCGTTTGTTAATGTCACTTTGAAATTCGAGCATTTGTGTGGAAAGACACCCTGCGCTATCCTGTGTTCCTAGGGACACCTTCCATGTCACTCTCCAAGGTTCCCAGCAGCAGTGTGGCTGGCGTTAGCTCACGAGGCCAGCCTGTGGTCAGCTATGGACAGCTTAATGACAGCTTCTACTCCTTACCTGTGTGCTTTATCTGTAGTAACTCAAGGGAAAGGGACAAGATCCATGTATTCATCCATTTGTGAAATAAAGCTGTTGTAAAATAGACTTTGTTAAAAAAAATTTGAAGACTTACAGGGCTTATTACTCATTATTAGCAGGAATATAAGAAATATAATCTTCCATTTAACAATAAGCTGTTTCTTTCTTTATTTGGGGCTTGAACTCAGGGCTTGGACACTGTCCCTGAGCTCTTTTGCTCAAGCCTAGTACTCGACGACTTTGAGCCACAGTTCCACTTCTAGCTTTTGGGTGGTTAATTGGAGATAAGAGTCTCCCAGACTTTCCTGCCCCAGCTGGCTTTGAACGACGATCCTTCAATCTCAGTCTCAGGATTAGCTAGGATGACAGGCATGAGCCACCAGCGCCTAGCCAAGACCTTCAATTTCTGTGCTGGCAAGTTTATTTAGAAGTGAGTTTCATCTAGAGATCTTTGTTCACCAGTTCAATTTCATTTTTGTGTTAGTCCAACATCTTCCTTCCTTCCCTTCCTTCCTTCCTTCCTTCCTTCCTTCCTTCCTTCCTTCCTTCCTTCCTTCCTTCCTTCCTTCCTTCCTTCCTTCCTTCCTTCCTTCCTTCTTTCCTTCCTTCCTTCCTTCCTTCCTTCCTTCCTTCCTCCCTCCCTCCCTCCCTCCCTCCCTTCCTCCCTCCCTCCCTTCCTTCCTTCCTTCCTTCCTTCCTTCCTTCCTTCCTTCCTTCCTATTTCAGGTTTGGGGCTGGAACTCAGGGCCTGAGCTCTGTATCTTGGCTTTTTGCTCAAAGCTGGCACTAATTAATGGTACTTTACAGTGCTTAATCACCAGACAGATGATCTTAAGAGGGTTTGGGCCCTCTGATCTGTCTCAATAGTAAGTATTTAAGAAATAGCAAATTTTATGCAAATTGTGCGATTTTATGCAAATTAATTTATGCAGATTTTAAGATCACTAAAATCAGATCTGTCTCTTTTGGGTCTGTGGGAGTTCTACTATTGCTCCAAATGAAGTTGAAGCCATTTGTGTTCTGAAGGAAAATTACAGTTTATGTAAATCCCCAAATCTAGATCTTAGCTTTGACTAATGAGTACAGTTTTAGCTTTTTACTTCTCTTTATGCCTTTCTTCCTATCCATTGAACTGGTGATACTGTATTTCCACTCCCTTGCTTAAGAAAATAATCTGAGTTTTATAGCTTCTTAAAAGATGCTTCCAAATGTTACATATATTTTTATTTTAAAATATACCCATGTGAAGTCTCTCCATGAAGGAATAGTTTTATTTTCTGTCTTTACCATATGCAAGTACTCAAAAGAGAAAAAGTAAGAATAGTCTGTTTATGAAAAATGTTTGGGCAACTTGCCTGGTACTAGTTAAAAATAAGTATGTTGTTATGGGTGAGAAGTCTCAGTTTTCTAGCTCTGGAAAGGCAGCTTCATGCTCCAAATTTAATGTTAATATTTTGTTTTGCTATGGGCTCACTCATCAACTGTTATTGTTTCATGTCCTTTATTATTTTTTTTCTAGTTACTGTTAAGTAGTTGCACACAGAGGTTAATATTCAACATGTCAGTATGTTTGTGCAATGCATCTGATGTTTACCACCCCTTTACCCCCAATTACCTGTCTCCTCAACTTTTCTAGTTTCATAGGCTAAGGATTAAGTATTATGATTGTGCTCTCCCTGTTTCTTCTTTTCATTCATCTACTCTGGTCTACTTCAAATTGTCCCACCCTCTACATTTCAAGTACCACCTTTTTGGTGCTAATTTTTGTTACACTGTGAGTTCTTTTTTTCTTTTTTCTACTCTTAGGCCTTGAACTCAGGACCTAAGCACTCACCATGAGCTTCTTTTTGCTCAAGGTTAGCACACTACCCCTTGAGCCACAATGCCACTTCTGATTTTTTTTTTGTTTGTTTATGTGGTGCTGAGGAATCAAACCCAGGGCTTCATGTATGCTAGGCAAGCATTCTGCTAAGGACATTCCCAGCCCCAGACTGTGAGTTCTTTTAAGGAATTAGGCCATTTGAATTCTTCCTTGCACTTACTGTACTTTGGACAGCATATTTGAGTCCATATGTGTTATTTGCATATTTGTAAATTAAATATAACTTCCACATTTGGAAGAAAACATGCCTCGGTTGTCTCTCTGGCCCTGAAAGACTTCCCTCAACATAGTTTCATGTTTTCCAAGATCTACTCGTTTCTTTGCAAATAATGTAATGTCATTTTTCCTAATGGATGAGTAAAATTCCTTTGTGCTTATGTATGATATTTTCTTGATCCATTTGTCGATCGAATGGTATCTGGGCTGAGTCCATACCTTGACTATGGCAAATAGCGCACCAATGAACATTGGTTGTGCAGGTGGCTTTGCTATATCAAGTATCACTAGATCATAGGATGTTCTATGTTTAGTTTTTTGTGGACTCTCCAGACTTCTTTCCAGAAAAGTGTTCACACCAGTTATGTTCCCACGCACAGGAATTTGGTGTTCCTTTTTCCCCACATTCCTGCCAGTACCTGTGGTTGTTTATATTCTTCATGGCCATTCTAACTGAGGTAAGATGGAAACTCAGTGTTGTTTTGATTTGCATTTCTTTTATGGCCAGAGATGGAGCATTTCTTCATGTGTCTATTGGTCATTTTTACTTCTTCTGAGACCTCTCTATTTTGCTCTTTTGTCCATTTATTAATGGTGTTGTGGATTCTTTAAGGGTTTAGTTTCTGGAGCTCTTTGTTTGTTCTGGATATTAGGCCATTGTCTGATGTACAGCCAGCAAAGTTCTTCTCCCATTCTGAAGGCTGTCTTTTTCGCCTAGTCAATATATCCTTTGCTGTTTAGAATCATTTTAGAGTGATATAATTTCATGTGTCAATTTTTTTCTTTGATTTTCTTAGTCCCTGGATCTTTACTCATAAAGTTCCTGCCTGTGCCTAGAAGTCCTAATGTTTCTCCAAGTTCTTCCTTTATTACTTTCAAAGTTTAGGTCGATGAGGTCTTTGATCCATTTAAAATTGATAATAGTGCAGGGTAACAGATGGGGGGGTCCAGTTTCAATTTTCTGCATGTGGATATTCAGGTTTCCGAACACCATTTATTGAAGAAGCTGTTTTTCATCCTATGTTATTGGCTTCTTTATCAAATATTAGAAGGCTGTAGGTCCCTAGCTTTATTTTTACATCTTCTTTTCTGTTTCATTGATCCTTTGTACTATTTTTGTGCCAGTACCAAGCTATTTTCATAATTTTGGCTTTGTAGTAAAATTTGACATCCCAGTACTATTTTATTTTTTTGCCCAGGATTTCTTTTGTAACTCAGGACACTTTGTGGTTTTATATGGATTTTTGGATAAAATAAAATATCTTAAAATTTTATTTTTATCATTGATTTTATTTTTGTGCTGATAGTGGGCCTTGAACTCAGCCTACACTCTTGCTTGTTTTTTTTTTTTTTTTTTTTTTTTGGTTCAAGGCACTCTCAGTCACCTGAGTTTCACCCTCTACTTCCAACTGTTAATATACAGCTTTTCAGTGTTTACAGTGAGTTACTGTTTATCTGCCTCACAGAAGTGATATTTATAGTGTGGTTTTCACCATGGTAGCTTTCACCATAGCGTCTCCAATCCATTTTCATGAATCTCATCTTTTTTCTAACGTCACTGTCACCCCAGACCAATGAGATTTCTTTCCAATGACATTTGTTGTTCTTGGTATTAGCACAATTTATACCCATCTCCTTCATTTCAAACTCACCATGCACACATTTCTAAATGACTGTAGCTATGTGTTTTAACCTGTGCATTCTCAATATCAGGGAAGTACTTGCCAGTAAAGAATGCTGATTAAATGTTTGTAGAGGGTAAATAAGTGTGACCGAATGAAAAAGAAGTTTCAAAATGGTCTTTAAATGATTCTTTAGGTAGGTCTTCAAGCTGCTGCCCACTGCTTCTGTTGCTGAAGGGGAAACTGTGGGCAGAAGGATGGTGTGTGAAAGATGTGAAGAGAAACTTGGTACTGTCCTCACTCTGGATACATGGAAGGATGGTGCAAGGTACTCCACAGAAAGTGGTGGAAGAAAGCTGAATGAAAATAAAGCAACAAAGCAAGATTTGATCCACATGGAAAGAACAAATTCTTCACTTGCAGAACTTGTAAAAGTTCTGTACACTAACCAGGCTCTCATTATTGCCAGGTCTGTGCCTACACAAAGGGCATCGGTGCAATGTGTGGCAAATAGTTTTGGATACCAAAAACTGCAAGCGAACCTCTGTCTAGATGTGTTGATGAAGTTTCTGGCTGTCTGATTTTACTTCCTGCTTTGGCTTTTCAAGGTATCATCTAGATGTAACTTAAAAAGTAATGTGTTTCAAGACAAATAAATGGCTGTTTAAACCAGGGAAATTTATCAATAGTTAATGTTTTGTTCTGAAGAAGTTCTGGAAGCAGCAATGTAACTAGACTTACTCTGTCTTAAGACAGTTCTTAAGTGGTTATTTTCCTTATGAGTATTTTATTGATCTATGAGTATTTATTGAACTATGGCAAATTGAATGAAAAATACTTCTGAGTTCTGAGCGCATTCTGCCATTGTAAACTTAAAAAGGTTTATCAGTTTCTTTCTTTGCTTGGGATCTGGGGAAAGTGATAGTCTTGGACGAGACAGAGACAGAAGGTATCTCTTAGTTTCTCCCTAAACTCCACTCCACATGCTTCTTTGAAAAGACAGAAGAATGGAACAAATTGCTCCAAAGGGTGTAGCATCACTATAATTGTAACTGGGATAATCTCTGCTCTGACAAGTAGAGTAGGATTCGAAAAACAGCTGAGTTTAATCAAAGGTATTCATCAAAATTTTCTCAATTCGCTTGGAGAGCCTCATCTCCTGGCACTACTGCTGGCCTCAGCCTGAATCCTGCCTGTGAAGGCAGGGGACCACCGGACTGCTTCAGAACACACCAGGTGAGTCCTTCCTCCATGGACAGAGCTTGTCAAATTCCCAGGCTGCTCACAAACGTGCAGGACATGGTGACCGCCAACAGAGGGCAGCAGAGTGCCAAGAATTTCCCCTAGGAATGGACGGCTTTGTGGCTTCATCTGCAATGTTGAATTCATTTCGAACAACTTGTTTGATTTTTTTTTTCAAAAATAAGCCAGCACCCATTTTTAATGTATGAAAATATTTCTTGAGACATTCTACGTGCCAGACTCTGATATCATTGCTTCCAAGGCTAAGCACAAAATACATTTCTCCATTCCTTTTCACTGTCTTCTCTTGGTTCCTTCCTGTCTACCTTAAGAATTTGTCCAGTGAAGCTAAACATGCTTTGTAATGACAGGGAAACAGAGAGAGGCCTCAGCATTTATTAGGTACTTACTTTATCCCAAACACTAAGTACTTTACATGGGCCAACTTCCTCAAGAACACTGTAGGATACCTATTGTTATTTACTCAGCTTTCACTGATAAGAAGCAGTTGTGAGCTCAGATTTGCTAAGGTCATGCTGTTAGTGTGTAGAATAAAGTCAGGATGCCATAACAGATCGGTCCTTCCCCGAAAAGTCCTGGTGTGTGCTGAAAATCTGTGTCTGGAAGGTTCTGCTCGGCCCTACAGTTCCATCCCCAGATCTACTAGGTGTGCCTGAAGAAAGGAAACATCCAAAACTCAAATCAGAAATCAAGTGGTCAGAGATTTCTAAGTCTTAATCGACCCTTGGAAGGTCTGAGGGACTTTCATAGACCTAGGTAGTTAGCTAATTCCTCACAGTTTTGTTGTTTACCAATGAGTGATTCTACTTTCTGCTACTAAAGAAAACATACTTAATAAGAAACAATTGACTCACTCATATCCTACCACTGGGAGCATTCTGGGATGTCTAATGCCTTTGTTTTTCTGGTATCATTTTTTCTCTCTTTCTTTTCTTTATTTCCCTGTCTTATAACAGTATGGTATGAAATTTAGTAATATCATTTCCTGTTGTTCATACATGCGATTTCTATCAGCTCCACAGTACTTGTAATTCCTGCCAGGCTTCAGTTTCAGGGGAAAGAAAGGCCTGTAAGTGGATTTTGAGGGAGGGGCGTTAATACTGTGAAAATTACATTGGAAGGGGATATTGTATGGAGATGACAGACTGAACAGCAGCGTCTGCCTCCCACTTCCTCTCCATGTCGCTAGAAATGATAGAAACGAGGATTTCTTTAAAAGCAGTAAGTCATAACAGTGTGGAAAAAAAGAGATGCTTGTCAGAAGAGAACAGCGATGTGGAGTCCCTTAAAGACAGGAAGCAGATGGGACTGGGCATGTGCATGGCGGGGTGGGGGGGGTGGGGGGAGATAGTCTTGATATCTTGTCGCAAGGTGGGAGTGGTGGCTTTGTTTTTAAAAATGGTTATTATTACAAGTATCATGTTTAAACAGTTGTACAAAGGGATTTCAGTTCAACATGCCAATGTAGGGGCACAATGCATCTCCCTACCCCCTTTTCAAAGATCACTCCTTCAATCAATCTCTCCCATATGTCCCAACCCCACCCCTCCCCTCAGGTTTCCTGGTCCCATTTCTACAGATATACATATAATATTATATCTATTATGACTGTATTCTCCCATTCTTCCGCTTTCCCTTTGTCTGCACCCCGCTGTGATCTCCCTCCCATCGTCCAAGCTTGTTTCAGCTTCCTGGCAATGGTTCTGGTCACTTCTACAGTCAGTAGTTGTTCTGAAGAGTTGCACCATGGGAGTGAATGGTGACTCTGGAGTGGCTTGGTGGCTCAGCCTGTGGCAAACAGTGGGCAGGAGTCCCTCACCTCAAGGCTGAAGCAGAGAATGAGGAGCCCCAAGGTGCCTTTGGCATTCTGGTGGCATTCAAGGTGACATTCTGGCTGAGCCTTGAGGGGTAGAGGTGTCCACGAGGAAACCCCAGTGCAGGGGGGGCCTGGCTCAGTGGTTTTAGTAATACCTTCACTTTGGAGGAACTGATGAATTCTTCCCAGACCTGCCCCACTCCTGGGAGACATTTCTGAGGATGGAGCCCTGGTGGCAATTTCCACTGGGCTCTGACTTGAAAGATTCCCGTACTTGATTCTTGCCACAATGAAGCCCAAACTTCCATCACACTTGCAGGTACAAGCCATAGCCAAACCTTAGTAGTGCATACGTATTTGACATTGTTTCACCTTCTTGCTGAATGTTCCCCTTGTCTCTTTTTTTTTGTTTTATAGCGTTTCACTTAAAGCTTATTGTATTCACTTGCGTTCAGTCTAGCTACCCACCCGACTGTCTTTTGGTTTCTATTGTTGAGGACTATCTTCCCTCCCTCTTATCACAACTGGTCTTTACCAGTGACTTGAGTTTCTTGTAGGCAGCGTAGAGTTGTGTTTGCTTTATTCTTTTTTTTAAACTCTCTATGCCTCTTGTGTGAAGAATTGAATCCACTTACCTTCAAGGTTATTCTGAAAGGGAAATGCTTATTCTTCCTGCCATCTTATTATTGACCTCCCTCAACCCCCCTTTCCTGGTTGTTTTGTAGAACTTTTGTTGTTTTCCTTCTCTTGCTGTTTGTACTTGTCGTTTGTTTGCTCTTTTTTTTTCTAAGTGAAGAGCTTTCACTTAATTATCTTTCTTATTCATGTATGAGTTGAAACTTTTGCTTTGTGGTTACTCTGGGCCTTATATTTAAAAAGTTGTAAAAAAAACCTGTCTTTAGTTGCTAACTCAGCTGTAGCCACATACAAATACTCTAGACCTTTGTATTTGCCTCCCCCAAACTGATTATTTTGTTATTTTGATTTCCGCCTTTTTGTATATCTATTTTTGAACATGTAGTAGTTAAGGATTTTTGGATTGTTTTTAATGTTAACCTTTGATTCAGAGATATGAATATCATGGTTACCTAATGGAAGAATTTCAGTTTATGAATTACTCCATTAGTGAGCTTTGTATTTTTTTATGTGTCATCATAGCAATTTTTTTTGCTGAAGCATTTCCTTCAGGAAATACTTCTTATAGGTCTGATCTACTTGTGATAGATTCCCTAAACTTTCACTTGTCTAAAGACTTTATTCCTCATTTATTCTAGTATTTTTTTCTCTCAACACTTTGAGTATATACTCTCATATATCATGGCACCTGCCCTGAAAAGTATCTGTTGAACATCTAATGAAGATTCCCCTATGTATGACTTTGCATATGTATTTTTCTTTTGCAAATTTTAGTACTTTCTCCTTGTCTTTGACTTTTGACAGCTTGATTATAATGTTCCCTGGAGAGGATGTCTGTAGGTTGATTCATGAAATTGTCATTCTGTGTCTCTTCTCTTTCGGGAGGATTCATAATGTGAATATTTGTTATCTTGCTGGTGCCACAGTTCTTTAGGCTTTCTTTGCTCCTTTCCATTCTTTTCTTTCTTCTTTTTCCTTTAAGGAGGTTATTCCAAAGCCATATCTTCAGATTCAGAACATTCATCTAGGCTGTTGATGTTCTCATTCATCTTTTTAAAAATTATTTCATTAATTGAAATTGTTGGCTTCAGCATTTATAAAAATGTGTCTAGCTCTCTACTGAATTTTTTATCCAGATCATGAATTGTTTTCCTCACTTTTTTGAGACATGTTCACTTCTTTGTCTCTGAATTTCCTTAGGATCACTATTTGGAATTTCTTCTGCCAGTCTATACATATTTCTTAGGGGTCAGTTACTAGAGAGCTGTGTTAGTTCTTTAGGGCTGGCATGTTTCCTTCCCTTTGCATGTTTCTGTGCCCTTGTGATTGTGTCTACATTGGTGGAGCAATACGTTCCAGAAAGATTTTTACTGGTGGATGTGTTCTAAGGTGTTGGTTGGGTGGGATATGCTGGCTTTGGTTCCAGGTAGGTGTAGTTTTACAGTGGTCATTTAATTTCTTTAGCTCTAGGCAATATCAGTAAGTCTGTGGATGCTTCCAGGGTCTCTCTTACAGGGCTCTGTGTCATGGCTCTGCTTTCTGGGTTGAATGTAGCTTCTCTTCCTCTTTGGGGCTATGGAAATGCAGAGGAAACCCTCTACTTAGTCAATGTGACCTCCCCACTGGTACTGGTGAGTAGCTGGCTGTGTCCATTGAGTAGTGAGTCCTGTCTTCTGCATGAGGATAAGATTACTACAGGCTCATGGCCATGTGGGGCCAGCCGAGTCAGTCATACACAGTTTTCTTCCCACTGAGGGCAGGGCACCCTGCAGGTCCTGATGTAGGGCCATGCTGTTCCACAAAGTTTAGGCACCCCACATCCAGGGTCACCATACTAAGGCCACTTACATCAGGATAGCTTGAAAGATGAGGTGATGCATTGGTATCCGGCTCAGGACAACCTTCTAGTAATGGCCCTAATCTCATGATGGCAGTGTATAGGAGCTGCCTGGGTCCTGAGAGGACTGGGAACAGTGTGGTGTCCTTCTTTGGAACAATCCAACTATGTACACTCCAGGAAGCTCTGTGGCTTGTGTTCAAGGTTTGTGAGGACTGCACAGTTCTCCAGCAATGAAGATTGTAGGTGTCCAACCTTTTTGTGGAGAGCACCAGATGCTCCTACATCCCACCCAGTTGTGAGGTATTTCTGGCTTTGGAAATGGGGTCACAGTGGTGGAGAAATTTGTTTCCTTTTTCAATGTGGGCTTTCCAAGTCTGCATACTCAGAAGGTCTCTAGCACTCTTGGGGTGCACTCTAGTACTCTCTTCCAGATTCTCCGATTTTATTACCATTGTGTTTCCTTCTTGTGCTCCTCTCCTCTGCCATATTGCTCTGCCTTCCTTAAAAACATGTCAAAGTTATTTTAGTCTTTGTGAAGAATCTAAACTCTTAGTGGAATTTATGAATGTTATACTGAAACTTGTGAATTTTCTTCTTCCTCATAAATAGTAATATTGTACTGTCTGTCCTAGAAAGTGAGGTGTGACCACACAATTAGACTTATATAGCAAATGAAGTAACATGGTGTGATGTTTCAAACTGTCTTTAGGAGGTTGTGTGTGTGTGTGTGTGTGTGTGTGTGTGTGTGTGATTTACTACATTTTCCTCCCCAGCATGTGCTATTTCAGATAATGAAAGCCCAATCACCTTAAGTCTTTAGTTGAGCATTATGTAAACTAGAGACATCACCAGTCTGAGAAGATATGCAGTGTGTTCATGACATAAAGCTCTGATCTTTCAAAGCATGCAGATTTTTGGTTGCTTACTTCAGAGGTTATGACTTGCCTTTCCTGGCTTGTGTGTTCCTTAAGAGAACTGCATAGCAAATTGTATACCCAAGGCATTTTAGAAACCAAAGCTTTTAAAAGTTTTAATGGCATTTTGATGGTAGCATAGTAAAGCAGTTAAGAACATGTTTAGAGCCTGGTAGCATTGGTTAGGAGCTTGATCCTGTTGACTATGAACCATGTACTATTGGGCAACTTGCTTAAATTTCCTGGAACCACTTTTCTAATAACATATCCACATCATGAGATCATGTCACAACATAAAAATTCAGCACTCTTGCAAGTGCTTAGGTGAATACAGCAAAAGTCATATATATGTACATATATACATATATATGTACGGAAAAATGAATCACTGAAAAGTGCTTGTTATGCTCAGAATACAGCCTTGCACAGAGCAAACCTAGCATGGCTAGTTTTTTATTTTTATTTATTTTTCAAATTTTTATTACCAAACTGATGCACAGAGAGGTTACAGTTTCATACGTTAGGCATTGGATACATTACTTGTACTGTTTGTTACCTCGTCCCTCATACCCCCCCTCCATCCTCCCCCTTTCCCTTTCCCCCCATGAGGTGTTCAGTTCACTTACACCAAACAGTTTTGCAAGTATTGCTTTTATAGTTTTTTTTTTTACCCTGTGTCTCTCAATTTTGGTATTCCCTTTCAATTTTCTAGTTCTAATACTAGTATACATGGTTTCCAATATACTCAGATAAGATTACAGAGATAGTATAGGTACAACCACAGGAAGGTGATACAAGAACATCATCAATAATAGAAGCTACAGATATACATGGGACGTTGAAAGTAGTTACAACTGTGTTATAACAATCGTTTCCATAACATGGAGTTCATTTCACTTAGCATCATCTTATGTGTTCATAAGGGTATAGCTATTGGGCTCTTGTGATCCTCTGCTGTGACTTGCCTAAACCTGTACTAATTATTCCCAATAAGAGAGACCATAGAGTCCATAGCATGGCTATTTATTATTACTAATATTTAAAATATAAACCATTACAAAGTAATCAAGTACTTGATTAAGAATTTCTTCCTGGGAAGTGTGAGAGGAAAAGAAGCAAATAAAAACAAGGGAGAAATATATGTATATGCTAATATCTCTATGCCTATGTATAGTTTTCTTTCTGATCTTGGGTAACAAAGCAAGACACTCTTCAGGTGTTTTGTTCCTGAAATGGGAAGAGGACTGGACACTTAGCTTTTACCCTCTCTGTCTAGTCATACAAGAAGCACTGAGCACAGGGGAACAAGAAAGATAAGCCAAGGCATTTCCTTTCCTTATCGCTGTGACCCATAGTCAAAGGAAATAGGCCACCTGTGACAGAGGAGGAGCACTCCTGCCAATAGGAGATAAACAGCTTTGGGTGATTTCACACAGTCAAACAAAGGCAGTTTGCTTTGACATCTCATGAAAGATTGGCCCTGGCATTTATCAAGATGGTTTATTCATGAGAACCATTGTGAGATACTCATTAAAAAAAAAATCAAGATTTCCAGACTCTTATGGCAATGCTGGGAGAGGAAAGCTCCGGGAGTTCTGAATGTCAAATCTGTTCCTCTGGAGAGATCCTTCCATCCTTTTCCATTTGACAACCCCCAGTCTTATCCTTGAGCAGGCAGTGGAAATACCACTGCCACCTTATGGCAACATGTCCAAATTACAGGTTCCAGTGTCTTTTTTTTTTTTTTTGCCTGATAGGACCAGAAATTATTGGCAAATAACTGGCCTGCAGTTACATTTAATTTGGAGTCATTACTGCCCTTGTCTAGTCCTATTTAAAAAAATTATGTAGCATCTGATATACAGTCTCTATAGTTCACACCCTTGAGTTGACAATGCCTCTTGCCATTTAAATTTATTCCTTTAATTAAAAAAATTGAATTTGAAAATAGGTTTTTACTTTTGGTTCCCTATAAGTTCATACAGATAAAGTGAATTCATACAGATAAAGAAGTCATACCAATTCACTGAATTTTCCATAGGTAGCTCTTTTGTCAGGTGCCCTTGTTAAAGAGATGTCTAATGGGAATAATTGTTTCCCCACTGGACCCTGTAGTTGTCGAATAAGGATACATAAGCAAGATGACTTTATATGTGGAAACTTTTCTTACTTTTAGGGAATCAAGAATTTTTATTCACATGTAAAAACGATTTACTCTTACATATGAAACTTGGAATAGGTATTATTTTTTTTTCTCAGCTCCAGTTCTTTTTGGGTTAGCATCTGCAAGATAAATCATCATACAGAGAAAAACAGGGCCAAGAAGGAGCACTGAACTCCTAAGCATCATTTTTATTTTATAGTAGATTATGGCATTCGGCCTTATTTTTTTTTCCAGGAGTCAGTATACACTGAGTAAGGTATAATGTGATTTTGAAATTGGGCATCATTCTACTTGGTAGGAGTGTGGCAATTCCACAAGAAAATAGTTTGGCAATGTCTAATTTACATCTGAAGATCATATGATTGCCATAAAAAATGAAATGTGTGCCGACAGAGATGAAAGCTCATAAACAGAAGAGAAGAAAATTACCAGTAAATTGTCCCTAGCCGTTTTACCTGGTGCCCGTGTAACTTCCTTATGAAGACTGGATCTGATGCTTCTTTGTAGCAGTGCTTTAAAAAAAAAAACCAAAAACTCAATATATTGAAGTGATATTTACATAACCCCAGACAAGCCATTTAACAGCTAATGATTCAGTAGTATTTAGATATTCACAATGTTTTGTATAGATGACCTCATTAAGTCTCAAATATTCTTCATCCCCAAAGAAAACTCTCTACTCATAAATAATTTGGCATACCAGTGTTCTGGATTGATAGACTGAATTACTTTTGAGAGGTTTATAGTATTTCAGCCTAATGTTTCAAAATGACATTATGTCAAAAGAGCTCAGTCAATGGCCTGGACTCAAATTGAAGTGTGTATATTCTTACCAAAGCGCTTTGTTCCGCCCCCCCTCCTCTCCCCTCCTTCCCCCTCCTCCTCCCTCCTCCTAGTCCTCCCTCTCAATCTCTCTCTTCTAGCTATGTCAGTTGGGAGGTGTTTATAAGCAGAGGGCTTAGAGACTCAAATGATAGAGTCTCACATGATGCACGGAGGACAGCAGTTAAATGATGGACCATTGATGAAAAGAATTCAATGACAAGTCCAGGATGATTACTGGCTTTGAAGATAGGACGCAACCCTTTGTAAACAGAAAAAAAGAACCCACAAAAAACATGGGCAATGAATCTGTGGGTTTCTATATATGCACTTTATTAGAAAATAATAGGACTACTTATGCAAATTGGTGGGTGCCAGGCCCATGAGCTCCAGGTATAAAAAGCTCTGTGCAAGAGGAGACCTTCATTCAAAACTCAAGTAACTCGCTCTTTCCCATCTAGCCAAATCCCTCTCAACACCTGCCACCATGACTCGTTACTTCTGCTGTGGTAGCTACTTCCCAGGCTATCCCTGCTATGGAACCAACTTCCATGGGAACTACAGAGCCACCCCTCTCAACTGCGTTATCCCTCTGGGCTCTCCCCTGAACTACGGCTGTGGATCCAGTATCTACAGCTCCCGGAACCACTGCTTTGGTGGCAGCAACTTCAACAATCTCGGTTGTTGCTACGGCAGTAGCTTTTACAGGCCCTGGGGCTCCGGCTCTGGCTTCGGCTACAGCTCCTACTGAACCAAGGGCTCAGAGGACGACAGGAATTTCCTCCACGAATGTGAGCAAAGAGCAACCTCAAGAACAATGTCTCTCTTCCCACCTCGCCTGCAGATGTGCTTGGAAGAGCTGACTTCTGACTGTGGTCCTGTTCTTCCATGATGCTGAGCAAGACACCCAGAATTGAGAGACCAAACCAAGTGTCATCTACAGCCAAAAGAAAAAAAAAAGAAGATACATATATTTTTGGAACATACTCGAACTTTAACAATGGAGCAAGTGCCTTATTCCCCAGTGTTGCTCTGCTCCTGTATTATCATCTTCAATATCCACATTTCAAGTTGAATGTGGGTAGGAATCGGTTTTCCTGTTAGTATCCTAATAAACGTTATTTCATTCTGAACCCATATTTTTGTCTTGGTTACTTATTTTGCTGTGTTTTTATTTTACTGTGCTCTTGAATTAATCAACAAGTTTCAATCTGTGATACTTTTTTGGGGGGTGCTGGTCTTGGGATTTGAACTTAAGCACTGGGTGCTATCCCTGAGCATTTTTTGCTCAAGGCTAGCACTCTACCACTTGAGCCACAGCTCCATGTCTGGCTTCTTTTTTTTGGTTGTTAGTTGGAAATAAGAGCCTCACAATCTTATTTGCTTGGGCTGGCTTTAAACTGTGGTCCTCAGATCTCAGCCTCCTGAGTCGTTAGGATTATTGGCATGAGCCACCAGTACCCAGCTGAAATTTTTAATTTTAACCAGATTTGATGCTGATTTTATACTGTGCAACCTGGGTAAGGTGATGCTAATCATGTTTTCTTTTACACTGAGATATCAACTGTAAACATTTATTAGAAATGTCCCAAATTTAAGTGAGGTGTCTGGCTTGGTTTCTCAAGAGGCTGAGATAGGAAGGATCATGGCTGAAGGCTGGCTCAGGTACATGTTCATAAGACCTCCATTTCAACCAACAGCTGGGTATAATAGCCATGTCTTATCATTCCAGCTGTGTTGGAGGCTGAGATCGAGAGGACTGTGTTTCCAAGATAGCCTGGGCAATATGCGTTTGAGATCTCATCTCAATAGAAAAGTACGTGCTTATCGTTATAGTTAGAATAAGGAGTATAAAGGAAGGAATGTGGACAGGGCTGGTCCAGAGGAAAATGTGAGATCTTAAAAATAATTAAAGAAGCAAAGGTCTAAGGGTGTGGCTAATGCAGAAAAGTGTCTATTAAGTTTAAAAAATTGAGTTCAGACCCCACCCCAAGACTGTAAAAAAATTCTTAAACATAATTCAATTGTTGGTATTTCACTATGTCGATTATGAACAGGAACATCTCTAAGTTGTTGGAAGACTGACACAATAAAAGTTTCCTTTTCTCCTGAGTTAGTGATATGACTTTATTTTGGTTTGCCTTTCCTACTGTTTCTAATCTCAGCACTGGTGAGATTTGAACCCCATAGATGGTTGGAAGAACTACAAGAGGATTTGTCTTGTGTTTTTCCCCTCTCCTTTGTGGTCGTTTTTGTGTTCTGTATCGTTTGTCTTGTGTTTAAATTTATCTGTTTGGGGGCAGGCGAGGAGGAGCACAGAAATGGTGAGACAATGGGTGAATAAATGTAGCAGTGACCCTGTGTTGAAAATGAACTCTACAACTTGCGGGAGGTGAAGACTGGAGGGAAAACTGTGAGAAAGTAAGAGAAGACACTGTTAAAAGAGAAATGTACTCATTCCCTAACCTATGGCACTGTAACCCCTCTATAGGTCACATTTACAATAGCAATAGATTAAAAAATGTGCATATGCCCCCCAAAACACAACTCAGTGGACTTAGCTGTGCAGATCTTTCCTTAGGAATTCCCAAGATTGTTGCTAATAAGGGGAAATGCATTATTAAAATTAAAGAGCACATTTTTTTCAACAATGGCTTTGATTTCCCTACCTTCTTCACCTCTGATGATAAAGAGAGCTAGTAATGAAAATGAAGCATTGATCTTTTCAGATGACAGTTGCTATTGAAAGCACTTGCAATGAGATGTGATCTGCACTTAACAAATGATTCCTAGCATATAGGGAAGCCTTTCTTCTGTCGAAGCAAAACTACTTTGAATTAAAAAAAAATACTTAGAATTAATGCCAGTTTCTTCATGTGTCAGGTGTTTATTGTGCTTTTGCCTCTGAGAAGGTGCTAGATGAATTGTCCATTGACTTGAGTTGTTAAATCTCTTCTTTATAGGGGCAAACTCTTGTATAGTCCGTTGTAAATTCCATTTATTCATACATCAAGAATTATTGGTCTCTGGCCACTGTGTTAAGAATTCTGAGCCTATTAAAACGCCTAAGCGGATATAAACTGGTGTGAGAGGAGTTGTCTCCAAGAGGAAATTTACTAATTAAACAGATCCCTACCATGCTATCTCTTAATATAAGTGGCACAGGTAAATAAAACATGATCCTTATTCCCAGGACTATATATTTGATTTAAAGGGCATTTGGTATTTTTCTATTTTTCTCCTACCAAGTGAGCTACACATGAGTATCCAAAGACAATTATGGCCATGGTTGTTACTCACATTTCAGATGGAAGAATGACACATTTTGAGAAGGTGCCCTGGAGCTCTGTGTATGGTGACAGAGTTTCATCTTCTGACAGAATTCCTTTAAGGTATGAGACAGACTGACTTGTGGTCTCTGAGTACCACTGTGAAGTGGAGGTGGTCAGACGTGTGCTTCTTTTTATTCCAGTCCATATGCTTCACGTAGATTTCCATGGAACCACTTTTTCTTTTCTGGTCTGGCGCTGATCTTCACATTTCTCTTAACATTGACTGCGAATCTGTTTTGGCAGAGAGTCAGAAGGGACGGTGGGCTTCCTCTGTGTTTGTTGCTCTTTTCATGGCGGCTGCAGTGCTTTCTTTGTTCTTTCTGTATTCTGCCCACATCTTTTTTTTTCCCATCATCTAGAAATTGAGTCCATTTTTGTTCAACAGATAATACTGACACGATTCTTCCTGACACGGTGACATCTATAAACCCTTTCACTCTTTTACTATAATTTAATGGGTGAGGAGGTGAGGAAAGGGGGTGAGGAATCTTAGTTTGCCATCTTGAAACACCCACCCACACCCCCACACACCCGCACAAAGGGGTTTGTATGGCTACATTCATTCTTGGGCTCCAAGGGGTTGATTTCTACAGGGGCTTGTGCTCCTTCTCCCTCTTCAAGGATGGCAGTAATAGCATCCCGTATTCATTCTTCAAGACTCCCCTGTCTTCCTCTTTTGCTTGTAAGGGTTGATGTAATTAAGCCTGGGCCACTTGGATCTATCAGAACACTCCCCACATCTCCAGCTCAATGGATACACCAACCTTCGTTTCTTCATGTTGAGTAGCAGAACATCCACAGCTTCCTAGACCATTCTTCTGCCTGTCACAGGTCCTGTCAAGAAGCAAGCCTAATTCCATGACTGGACGTTTTAATAACTTTAATTTAGAAGGCAGAAGAAGGCAAAATTTGCAGTTAATGAAGAAACCACAGTTGCTGAAGATTGATATATAAGGCACAGCTGGAGTTTCCACCGTGTTCTTCTGTTTTTGGTTTAAAATAGTGTCTTCAAGTAGTTGTACATGGGAGTTGCCATTTAACAAAGCAGTTTATGGAAACAGTACATCTTTTTTGAAAAATATTTTTATTGTTATTATAAAGGTGATGTACAGAGGGGTTACAGTTATATAAGTCAAGTAGAGAGTACATTTCTTCCTGGTCAGTGTCAACCCTTCCCTCCCTCTCTCCCTGTGAATCCCTCTGGTCCCCATGCTTAACTTACATACTTCATTTTCCACGTGGTGTCTAATGAGTAGCATCCTTTGTCCCTCGTTTCTGTGCTTCCCCTTTCATTCCTGAGGACAGATAAATGAACAGCAAGACTAAAAGAAGAGTAAAGAGAAGGAAAACAGCAACAAAGGAAAAAGAAACAACCTCTTGTTTCCATTTCCTCAAGTTCATTTGGATAAATATTATTTCATATGATATAATTATTTTATATGACTTTTTGTATTATTTTAGATGCACATAGACATTGCATCTTTGTTCCTCTCTTAAGAATATCCTCCCTTGGTCTAACTGTATGTGAATGTCTAGAATCCTGTATAATTTACCACGCTCCAGTGTATATTAGATCTAACTTCCACATATGTGCCATTTGTGTCTCAGAGCTTGGCTTACTTCCCTTAACATGATTTGTTTTAGGTCTATCTAGGTCCCTGGAAATGACATAATGCAATGCATCTCAATCAATATCACTCCTTTCAATGTTTTTACCCATCCCTCCCCTCCTTCCCCTTTCCCTCACTCTTCCCTGCTGCTGTTTATCTTTTTCACCAGTGCCTTCATTAACTGACGGCCCAGCTTGCTTTACTGTGCTGTGTACTGCAGAAGTTCCTCAAGGAAAGCACCATGTTTTATTTAACGTTATTTTGCAAGCTTCATAAATATTTGCTGAATTAATATAATTATAGGAAAACCCTAGGGAATAGACCTAACTGCTTGCTATGTAAAACATGGTTTGCTGAGAAATATAGATATGACTGGGGAGCTTGTCTAAAGTGAAGAATCTTACGCTTCTCCTCAACAGTGCACTTTAATAAAATTCTAAGATGTTCACTGAAATGTAGTCGATTCAAGGGAGTAGTCACATAGTGTAATTCCTTAAAAAGGCAAAGGCATCGTTCAACTAAATAAGCACCAGGTAGTCATTATTTGAAAGGGGATGGGGATGGGAGTGAGATTAAGGGGAGAGAGGTAAAGGAATGAAGTGGGGAGGTGCAGACAAGAGTTCAGTCTGTATACTAAGATATTAAGAAGAGCGAGGGAAGGGTGAGAATGTTGAAAGGGCTGATATTGATCGAGATGTACTGTATTCATAAACTGCTTTGTTAAATGGCAACTCCTTTGAAAACTGTTTAAGGATAATTTAAAAAACTTAAAAATAAAGCTAGCCCAAGAAGGCAAGTCTGAGACTCTTACCTTCAATTAACTACCAAAAAGCCAGAAGTAGAGGTGTGGCTCAAGTGGCAGAGTGCCAGCCTTGAGCAAAAAAAAAAAAAAAAAAAAAAAAAAAGCCCAGCAAGAGTATGAGGCCTTGAGTTCAAGCCTCTGTAGTGGCACAAAAATAAAAAGAAATCATAGCAGACAAAAGATTCTAAGGTGATTTTTGGCCCATAAAAATTGAACATTGGCTGATTCCTGTTGGCTCTCATCTCTAAGAAGTAGAGAGAGAGAAGTACCTCATGCGTTGACTCTTAAAGTGTATATGAAATATTGATAATATGTTCATCTAAAAGAACAAATTGTACAAGAAATGTACCCACTGCCTTACGTATGAAACTGTAACTCCTCTGTACACCACTTTGACAATAAGTAATTATTCAGAATAAAAAAATAGAAAATTTGCACTTGAAATTTATTTTTTTTCTTTATTGTCAAGGTGAAGTGCAGAGGGGTTACAGTTTCATATGTAAGGCAGTGAGTACATTTCTTATCCAACTTGTTACCCCTTCCCTCATTTTCCCCGCCTCCCCCCTCCCCATCTCCATCTCCTTCCCATGAATTGTACAGTTGGTTTACACCATACAGTTTTGTAAGCATTGGTTTGTCTTTTTATCCTTTGTCTCTTGATTTTGATATTCCCTTCCCTTCTCGAGTTCCAATACACATATATATGTGTATTGAAAATGATTTTAAGGCCAAGAACTGGTGGCTTATGTCTGCAATCTTAGCTACACAAGAGACTGAGATGTGAAGATCATGGTTCAAAGTCATCCTGGGCAGTTTCTTGCCTGTGAGACTCCTATCTCCAATTAACCACCAGAAAACTGGAATTGGTACTGTAGCTCAATTGGTAGTGTGCTAGTTTTGAGCTGAAGAGCTCAGGGATAGTGCCCAGGCCCTGAGTTCAAGCCCTGTCCCACCAAAAAGATTGTGAGACTGGTATTTGCAATTAACCACCAAAAAGCCAGAAATAGAGCTGTGATTCAAGTGGCAAGACACTATCTTTAAGCAGAAATGCTCAAAAGCAGCGCCCAAGCCCTCAGTTCAAGCCTCAGGACTAGTTCACACACACGTACACACACACATACACATCTTTATACTTCTATCCTAGTTCTGTTGGTATTGTTTACAGGTAAGCAAAATTAATTTTTATTTGTATTGACAATAGACATTATTCAATGAAATTATTGTAGAAAAGTTCCCAAACATAGGGAAAGAAATAGGCATCTAAGTACAGGAGGAACTTAGATTTCTAAGCACACAGATCATCCAGATAAATAAACTTCCCAAAGAAATCTCAGAATTAAATTGTATGATAGATCACCTGGACTTAACAACAATGCTAGACTACTGTATCTCCCAATAGGAGAGTACACTTTTTTCTTACCAGCCCTTGGAATTTTTGCCAACATATGTCAGACTTTGGTTTATAAGCACATTTTAACCAATAAGAGAAACTGACATAATTTCTTATATCTTTTCAGATCATAATGAAATTCAATTAAGAATTAATAGTAAGAGAATCCATAGAAACTATAAAAACATAGAGACAACTTTGAATGAACAGTGAGTTGTAAAAAACTTTGAGATTGAAGCAATAATAATCTCCCAGTAGGGGAATGACAGATTCATTGACAAATTCTACTAGACCTCACAGAAGGACATGGATATTTTCCAAACTTTTCCATGAGACAGAAAGAAAAAAATTGCTTCCAAACTCATTCTATGAAGAGAGTATTTTACTCATTCCAAACAGAGACACAGATTCCCAGAACTATAGACCAATCTCTTTGATGGGTATAATTTTGATACCAAAATTCTCAATAAAATACTTGCAAAGAGAATTTAACAGCATATTAAAAAGATGGTACACCATGATCAAGTTAATTTTATTCCAGTTATGAAAGGTTGGTTTAATATATGTAAGGCAATAAAGGGAATGTAGCACATAAATAGAATTACTGACAAGAATCATATAATTATCTCAATGCACAAAAAGCTTTTCACAAACTTGACATCCTTTTATGATAAAAGTTTGGAAGAAACAAGGAATAGAAGGAATGTACCTCAAGATAACAAAGGTTATGTGTGTCAGAGCAACAGCCAAATTATAGTGAGTGGGGAAAAACAAATTATTTCCTCTACATTTAGGAACATGACAAGAATATCCACCCTTTGTACTCATATTCAGTATATACTACTAGGAATTTCTATCAAAAGCAATAAAGCAAGAGAAAGAAATAAAAAGGATCATAATATGTAAGAAAGAGGCCAAATTATCTGTTTGCAGATGACTGGATCATAAAAAGGGGATATGACAGTAAAGGACACTAAAGATTCTACCCCAAATTCCTACATCTTATAACCATTTTGGGCAGGGTACAAAATCTGTGCCCCAAATCAATAGTTTTTCTGTACACAAATAATGAACTGACTGGAAAGAAATCAGCAGAACAATTCTAGTCACAACAGCCTCCAATAGATACTTAAGAATAAAGTTATACAAGGAAATAATATATACACACAATTAAATACCTACACAATACATCTACACATTGAACAAGGAAATAAAAAGTAACACTAGCTATAGAAAGACACGTGAATCCTATGGATTGGCAGAATTAATATTGTGAAATGGTTGTACTACCAAAAGCTATCCCCATTAAATTTAATGTCCATCAACATCCTCATGTCAGCTGCGTAGTGGTGGCTCATGCCTACATTTCTGGCTTCTCAGGAAGCTAAGATCTCATGATTCGAAGCCAACCCAGGCAGAGACAAATCTACACAGCTACAGTCATCTGATTTTTGAGTTTAATGTCATAGGAAAGACAGTCTTTTCAGCAAATGCTGCTGGAAACACTGGAAGGCTTTCCCAGAAGAGAAATGCAGAAGGCTGAAACTAGTGCCTGTCTCAGGCCCTGGACTAATAACAATTCAAAGCAGATCAAGGATCTGATTAGAGGAAATGATTACAGGGAGGCGTGGGGAAAACACAAGAGCATATTGGCCCAGGCAATCACTTCTTAAATAAAACTCTAATAGTTTAGCAGATATGAGGCAAGGATGGATGAATGTGAGTTTATTAAGCTAAAAGCTTCTGATCAGCAAAGAAATAGTCATGAGACTGAAGAGACAGCTTACAGAATGGGAGAAAATCTTTGTCAGCTATCCATCTGACAAAGGCTTAATAATTGGAAATATACAGGGAGCTCAAAAAGTCAAACCCCCAAAGAGTCAACAACTTAGATAATCAATGTGCAAATGGACAAAATAGATAATTCTCCAAAGAAGAGGCACAATAAGTAATAAGTACATGAAAACATGTTCAACATCTCTAATATCCATGGCCATGAAGGAAATGTAGATCACAGAGATAGGGAGTTCATTGCATCCCAGTGGGAATAGCTGTCAACTACACCAGAGATAACAACACAGACTGAAAAGGATGAGGGGGAAGGTATTTCTCTTATTACTGATGAATAGATCATGAACATGTGGTATATATACACAATGGAACATTATTTAACCACACATAAGAATGAAATTCTGTCATTTGTTGGAAATGGAAAACATTATGCTGAATGATGCATTATATGATTAGAAAAACTAAAGTATATGTTTTGTCTTATATGTGAATGCTAGGTCTAAAACATCCATGCATGCATACATATATATATATATATCCATGCATATATTTATATATGCATATACAGAGGGTGGGAGACACACACATATGTATATTTGTATAGAGAACAGAGGAGAGCCACTTAAATTGTATCAAGAGTACTGTCCCTTTGATAAAAGGAATTACCTCTTTATTCTAAGACTTGCCAGGAAGTGAACATTTTTGGATAGTCCATTAAAAACCCAAAAGTACTATGTATTGTTGTCTCTGAAAATGCATTGTTTTTTGTCATACATAATTTTCTTTTAGTGACTTATCACTGAGGCTCTGCCATTATCTTTGACAGTGGTGTTTGCAAGATGTCCTGTTTTTCTTCTCCCCATCCCAGTTTTGCTCCCCTCTTGGTAATTTGCTTTCCAAATGAGCCTTAGTATTTCCATTTGGAAGTTCCTATGACCTTGGATGCAACCTTTGAATTATGATCTTCCCTTATAAACAACTTTACATTTTAAGAGAATCTTTGGAACACTGCAGGTTTTAAGTTTAAATTTAGTTT
This sequence comes from Perognathus longimembris pacificus, assembly GCF_023159225.1. Taxonomy (NCBI): domain Eukaryota; kingdom Metazoa; phylum Chordata; class Mammalia; order Rodentia; family Heteromyidae; genus Perognathus; species Perognathus longimembris. The sequence goes on from NC_063165.1 coordinate 8,960,794, forward strand.
TTTCCCCAGCAAAGATATGAAAGAAAGTATGCTTTTTAAAAATGGATAAGCTTGGCGTGTATTTGTTGATGGAAAGTCACAGAAACATTATTTTGGAGATTATAAGAAGGTCATGATATTCCTTAGACCTTTCAGAGGTCAATGAATGACTGAAGGTCAAGCTTCACTCATCCCTTGAGTCTGTTTTAGCATCAAGGTAGTAATAACAGACCATTATATCTTCTCCTTTGCCCTTTCAACTAACTCAGCTTGTGGCTTTTGTAAATTTATACATGCTTCCAGCTTCTGACTTAATGCTGCAGAAGAAGACCTTAACTTCTTCATTTGCATTTCCAAGCAGAGAGGCTGGATAACAAAGGTGACCTTCCCCTGCTACCAGAGATGAAGACCTTGTAGCCCAAACTCACCTGCCTTGGAATTACTTTTCATGTTGGCTATGAATCACACGTGAGGTGTTTTCTGACAAGAGTCCTTGAGCCTATTACATACACAGGCATTGTTGTGGTTTCTTATTTCCTAAGAAAACCACATGAGTTCCACTTCAAATAGGAGGCTTCATTAAATGAGGTTCTGGCTTGAACATAAAAGCCGGCTCAGCAGTGTGGCTGAGCCCCCAACGCGCTGAGGTAACAAAAGATCGAATCTGAGCCTTAAATTAGATCCAGTTCCATGTCTGCCTTTGTCAGCTGACACTTTTGGGGTCTACTTCCTAGTCATCACCTACAGTCCGTAGGCTAGGCTGTAGTGTTTCTGGATCTCAACTCTGTTGGCATTTTGAACCAGTTAATTCTTTGTTTTTTAAAAAAAATGGCTAATTGTACAAAGGGAGTTTGTTGTGATACTGTAATGCATATATAATGCCCTCTAATAAAATTCACCCCATCTACATTACTCTTTCTTACCCTACCTTTTAGCAGTTTTTCGTGGGTTTTATCATGCTATTTTTTGTGTATATAGACTTATTATTATATACAATAAATATAAAACTTTATATATTATATTCATGTATGAAATACATACTCATATGCAGATATACATTATATTATAAGTTATATAGTCTATATTACATATAATATATGTATAAAATATACCCGATCCTCGGGATCATCTTCCAGGTATATTATACCTCTCCTCATCCTTCCTTCCCCTTCTCTTAAACCAGATAAATCTGGCGGGGGGGTCCTATGTTCTGTGGACTATTGGGAAGTATCTCTAGGGCCTAAGTGGCACCAAACTACTCCTAATCATTGTGAAAAAATAAAAAAAAATTACTCTGGGCTCCATTGAGTTCAGTTGTTGAAGATAAGTCCCACCAAGGCTGCTTGTTAAGCCTATCTACCGGAGGACGGGACTCTTTTTAGCCTTTCATTGTTTTACTTTCAATGAATTTGAGTCCTTTATTTGGTTAAAGGGTCTGGTGTTTCAGTTGCCTTACTACAGAACATTACAAATTTCTCCAGGCATGGTCTTTATGGGATCTCTTGGTCTTCTGTTGGGAATGAGCATTTCTTGGCCTAGACGAACAGAATCAGGATCCTCAAGGGATTTGCACTGCAGGCAAGGACCTTGGGAGGTTGCTGTGCAGTCTGATTGTTAAGATGATTAGGGTACTCACTCTTTCAGGGTCTCAGCGATTCTGCTGGGATTTGCCTTGCTGTGTTTCGTTTATCAAGGGATGGCAGCTGGGAGCTTATTAGTTTGTCTTAGCAGGATAGGTGATAAGGTGAGCAAAAGTACCTTCTCTAGTTCACATGCTTAATTGAACAAATTTTAATGAAAGAAGGCTGCATCAGCTTGTGGGTGATTTTGATGCTACATTCCTACAATGTGGAGGGCGATAAGTCCCAGGAGATCAACTCATCTAATTTTATAGTTGAGCAAACTCAGCCCTGAAAAGTGATTTGCTTAAATTCTCACATTTTAAGCAAGTGTGTGGCTAACCTAGGCTTAGTATGTCCTTTCATTAATTTATTCAGCTTATATCTACTGAAAGCCCACATTGTGTCCAGCAGCGATTAAGGTGTTGAGGAATGAAGGATGAACCCCTCCCCCCCCCAAAAAAAACCCCAAAACCCAAACCAAAAAAAATGTGAGTTTTGTTTTCACGGAAACATGCATGCTGGGAAGGGAGAAAGGTGTGGGTGATACAGTCAAAGGTAAAATGGCAGCTTTGGTAAGTGCTACGTTCATGAGAAAGATGATGACCAGCCATGATAGTCCTAAAGGACGTGATAGAGCAGCTTCTGACAGTTACAATGGAATTGTTGGAAGAAGGAAAGGAAAGTGATTCCGTGTAGAACAAATAGCCCATGTGCAATCTTAAGAACAAAGAGGTACATTATAAATTTGCAGAACTAATAAAGGAGGAAGGAAGAGGAGGAGGAAGGAAGAGGAGAAGAAGGAGCAGGAGGAGGAGGAGGTGGAGGAAGAGGAGGGGGAGAGGGAGAGGGAGAGAAAGAGGATGAAGAAGGAGGAGGAAGAGGAGAAGGAGGAGGAGGAAGAAGAAGGAGGAGGAAGAAGAAGAAGAAGAAGAAGAAGAAGAAGAAGAAGAAGAAGAAGAAGAAGAAGAAGAAGAAGAAGAAGAAGAAGAAGAAAAAGAGGAGGAGGAGGAGGAGGAGGAGGAGGAGGAGAAGGAGGAGGAGGAGGAGGAGGAGGAAGTTGTTCTTAAGTTGAACAAATTGTATACTTTCAGATAATTTTTTAAATGACAAAACCAACTTGATCTTAGGCTAAAGCAATAGATGTTAATTGAAATTCCTTTAGATTGTTTTCCTTCTAAGAGTGCTATTTATGTTGAAGTACAACTCCTTCTTTGCCAAAGAGGTTGAATTCTGGCTGTGAGTGTGGCCTAGTGGTAGAGTGTTTGCCTCGCATACACGAAGCCCTGGGTTCGATTCCTCAACACCACATATATAGAAAAAGCCAGAAGTGGCACTATGGCTCAAGTGGTAGTGTGCTAGTCTTGAGAACAAAGAAGCCAGGGACAGTGACAGTGTTTAGGACCTGAGTTCAAGCCCCAGGAATGGCAAAAAAACAAAAAAAAAAGAGGTTGAATTCTTCTCTAAGTGTACTTAGATAATCATTCTGTAAACAGGGCATGTCACATTAATTGGTTTCTGTAAATTGGACCATTTTTGAACATGAGGAATACATTTTACTTAAGCCATTGGTATGTGCCCCTTCTAATATAATGTTGATTTTTTCTTTTTTTATGTTTTATGGAGGATTTTAAAATCTGCACTCATCAGGGATATTAATTCATAATGTTTTTACCTTTTGGGGTCTGGACCTTGTTGGGACCACAATTTTCAGGGTGAAATGTGGACCTTGTTCTTATTACTTAAATTTTGAGGAAGGATTTGAGAAGCATTGGTTTTAGTTCTTTAGTTCGTAGAATCCAGCAGTGAAGCCACTGGGTATATTATTGTTGTTGAGCTTTTAAAGTAATTTTTTAACTTCTGATTTAATATCTTTCCTTATTATTGGACTGTTCATATTTTCTTCACTATTCCATTATTCATTTTGGGTAGGTTGGGTGCTTCTAGGATTTACCCATTTATTACAATTTACTTGACCTATATGCATAGTAATGGCTCTCACAGGGTTTTAAAAATATTTCTGAGGCTTCAATTATAATACCACCTTTTACATTTCTCATTTTATTTGAGTCTTCTTTTCCTCCCTTCTGTTGATAAAGGTTTGTAAGTTTATCTTTAAAAAAAAAACAGCTCATAATATTGTACTGTTCTCCAGACTATGTCACTTACTTATGCTTTCATCTTGATTTCCTTTCTTCAGTCCATTCCAGTTCCTCAACAAAGAAGGTAAATTTGTTAGATATTCTTCTGTTACTTATGGCAGGGTTTGTTTCTACAAACTTCTCTCAGAACTTTTGCTTCCTTCCATGTATCTTAGTATTTTGCTTTCTCTTCAGTGTGGCTGGTCTTGGGGTCATTGTTGGAAGACTGTGTGTTTCATTTCTACATTTCTGTGCAAATTTCAGTCTCCTTCCTGTGATCAGTTTCTCCTTTTATATTGTAGGTAGAAAAGATGCCGGCTATATTGCTAATGTTCTTAAAAATTCAATCCTCACTTTGTGGTTGAATATATGACCCATCCTAGAGAATAGCCTGTGTGTGTTTGAGAACATTCAATAATCTGCTTCTGTTAAATGCAGTATTCTGCGTATATCTTGCTCAATCCATTTGACTGGCCAGGATAGTTCAGATCCAATGTTTAAACTAGGCATGAATGAACTTAGACATTCATCTAAACCTTTTGCATTATACAATGATATTTAATATTTTTCTCTTTTTCAATTGTTTCAATTTTTTTCTTCTTTTTTGTTATGAAACAGAACAATATAATTGTGGAAGAAATATAGTGTAAATGATCCTTTGTTAAGTAAACCATCCATTGTTAAGTAATGATCTTCTGTTGAATTTTTTAATAGGTAAAAAAGAAGCTGATTTCAATTGCTTGGCCTTGTTTAGCTATAGATCACAAGCCACTGTTTGATTTTTTAAATATTGAGTCACTACAGGCAGCTGCGCAGCTTTATGAAGCAAGGTGGTGGGGCAGTACTGTAGGTGTTTTCAAAAACGCTTGTGCTGTAATTAAACAATTAGTGGTTAGAATGCTGGCATAGTTTTGTATTTCTCCAGAAGTCTAACCTTGCCCTTGGATTCAACCCAGGCCTACCCCTCTAGCTGTGAGAGAAGAGAGGAAAGTTGACTCTGGGATATTGAGTAAGAATTGGGGCTACCGTGTAATTCTTACTTGTGATATCACCTCCTGCAGTATTTCCTTCCAGTCTTTCTACTTCAGTGTACCTTGTCTGTCATGTGTGGTTTAAGTTTTACACCAAGGTCTCCAGTGGGGAATCTCAATGCAGACCTCTGGGGGGTATTTATCGGGTCTTGCATGATTCACGATGGAGATGTGTATTCCTATCCCTCCTTTCGCTCAGACTTTAGAAGTGAATTTCTATTAGAAGAGGGATGACTTCTTTGCCTTCATATCATGGGATGCATTCTCAAAATAAAATAATATTGACTTAATATTGTCTGGTTTTTAAAGTGTGTCTATGTTCTTGTGTAAATTTTCCTACTCATTTTAATTGATTTTTTGTATTTTACCTTGCTATTTTTTTCTTTTTTAATTTAATTTTACTGTCAAGGTGATGTTCAGAGGGATTACAGATATATATATATATATATATATAGTAATGCGTACATTTCTTTTCTTACTTGTTACCCCCCTCCCTCATTTTTCTCCCACCTTCCCTCCCCCAGCCCACCTCCCACCTTGAGTTGTACACTTAGTTTCTAACATATTGTCTTGTGAGTATTGCTATTGTATTGGTTCAGCTTTTATCCTTTGTCTTGCCATTTTGGTGTTCTCTTTCCCTTCTCTAATTCAGATAAACATGTATACGATACCCAGAAAAGTATATCAGACCAACAAATTACACTTGTTTGACATATTGGAATAAATCCACAAACTCTATTTTTGTCTGCTCATGTAATATTAATAATTCAAGAATGTGTCTAGGTATGTTAGATATATTTCAGGTGTGGACTATGATTAAGATGATTTTTTTGACCAGTTTTTCCTAAGTAGAGTAATTTTGGACAGGAAAAACAAAAATAATGGATGTTTCTGAAAAGGCCTATGGCATTTGTCTTATATTCTCCCCCAAACAGAACATTTTAGGCAAGCAACCACTAAGATCCACTCTGATCTTGAGATTGACTCATCATCTATTTATTATTTCATTTACTATTTCATTCAACACGTTTCTTTAATCTTAACTGTGTGTTGTGGAAATTGAAAGAGCCAGAGGATGGAAGAAAACCTAAGGAGGGCTCAAACTTCCTTGGCGTTGCAAAGCCTGCTTACTGACAATTATGCAGAGGGTCTAGAAGACCGAGTGCTTTGAAGCCACCGCAATAATTTCTTTTAGAAGGCACGTAATTTGTTTGAAGGAATCTTCTCCCTGCATTATATCACATGGAAGCTTTCTTAAGCAACCGTAAAGACTCTTAAGCAAGAGCAAAGCAAATTAACGAGCTTTTGGTGGTACAAATTGGTGTCAAGAATGAAAATAAAGCCCGTCTTGTTTTTTGTTGTTTTAACCACACCTCATGGCCAGGGTATATAAAGGAAGCTCTCGGGCTAGGGAATCCATCACACTTCATTCTCCCCTGCTACCTCAGCCTTCCATTCCTTCCATCATGTTCTACAACGATTTTGGCAGCTCTGTCTTCCCCGGATGCTACTGGGGCAGCTACGGCTATCCTCTGGGGTACAGCGTTGGCTGTGGTTTCGGCAGCACCTACACCCCAGTAGGTTATGGCCTTGGCTTTGGTTACAATGGCTGTGGTGCTTACAGAAGATACTGGCCTTATGCTCTCTACTGATTTGCTGAAAACCTTAAGGATAGAATCTTCGTGCCCCCGAAGGCTGAGTTGTCCATCTCCAGGCTCTTCCTTTATCTGCTTCTTTCATCCCCATTGGCTTATCAACAACCATTGGCTCCACAACCTCCACGTGGCTGCTTTTGACACGTAGCACCAAAGTTTCAAAGGAAGAAAAAGAAAAAAAAATACAGATGACGCTTTAAGCTGCCTTCCTTGCATGATACTGGTTGGGACATTTTCCTGAAACTTGACAACCATGTTGACTTATATTCTTCGATTTTCCTCTCCCACGTGCTTCTTGTTTTGATGGAGTTGCTGATATGCCTGTCAAATTCTCAATAAATTTTTTCTGAACTCACTGGATGTTTTCATGCTTGGGTGGAATTGCCTTCCTCTGTGGGTGTGTGTTTTCGCTTTGGTCAAGTGGGGAGGGAGGGAGGTGTGTTGTTCTCAATTTGGGCATGTAAAGCAGAGAGGAAGTGAATGACCCTTGATTCCGTGGTTGGGAGGGTGGGATACTGGTGATGATCCTTGTGTGAATGAACTTAGTATGTAAATTAGACTAGGATCTGGAATGGTAAGGGAAAGGTTTTCCAGAATTAAAGCATGGTGTTCCATTAATAGGATGGTGTTGTCTTCTCATCTCATTATCCATGCTTGTCCCTGAGAAAACCCAACACAGCAGGGACATTTCCTTTAATTCAGGTTGGCATAAATGAAATGTTTTCTGATCTCTCTCTCTCGACACTTAGAGTGATAATAAAGTCAACGTTGGAGAAACCAGTCATAGAGAAGCAGATATTTCCTTTGGACATCGAAGAGTCTTTTTCTGCCCCGGCTGGCTTTTAGTAGTAATCCTCAGATCTCAGCCTCCTAAATAGCTAGGATTTATAGGTGTGAGCCACCGTTCTTTTGATTTAAATTTTTTTCTCCCAGATGTGGTCAAAAGTGTATGTAATAAATCTGCGAGTAAGCTGGACTTACTGTACTGTCCTACCTGTGTCTGACTTATTGTGCTTGGCAAGTCTTACAGGTCTCTCCATGTCATTTCAAATTGCAATATATAAAGGTTCATAAATTTTCATATAGTCTCCATGTACTGGTTCAGGGTGTCATTGTAAACAGCCAGAATAAAGACAACAGGAAAATGGAGTATGCGGCATAAACTAAACCTCTTTATTAAGACATATGACACACCAGAGATGAGACAGGTTAGGGCTGATTTTAACCCCGACATATCTTCCTCTAGAGGATCCTATGAGCAAAGGAGAGTGAGAGAAGAAGCTCGTGTAAAATTCCCATGGTTTGCATCAGCCTGAAATTCTGAAGAGCGCCGAGGACAGATGAGCCATTACTTCCCTGCAAGCCACAAAGACTGAATCAAGGGGAAATAAAAGACAAAATCGAAACCCACATTTATAGAGCTAAGCTAAACACATTTATTAGAATGTGAAAGTCAATTAGAAGCTCTCAGAGGTTTACAAGCACACATGAAAATCAAATTTCTCAGGAAAAAAAGTTTTTATTTATTTGCAAATTTTTTTTTTTAAGGCTGTGTCTTCTCTCAAGCAAAATAAAGACTTCTGTTAAGGCACAGCTCACCGGGCTCATGAAAACTCTGCTTAGCATATTCAACATACAGAGAATGTGAAACCATATTTTCTCCCCTGGAAAGCAGTCATGAAAGCATCAGCTCAGACAGGCACTGGTGGCCGTCATCCTAGCTACTCAGAAGGTTGAGTCTTGAGGATCATAGTTCAAAGGTTCCTGGGGCCGAAAAGTCCCTGAGTCCCTTAACATTGGATTCTTATCTGCATTTCTCCCTTCTCTTCTTCATTTGTCTACCCCTTTTCCAGGACCCATTCCACCTGTTTTCAGTGTCTTACTTCCTGGCATTTTATTTTGCTGAACTCTGATTTGGCCTTTCTAAGGGACTGCGCTATTTGAGATCTCCCTTGAAGCTACCATATTTCAGTTAATACATTTGTATACACTTGTATACCACCCAACATAGTTACTTATAAGTTTACAAGCTAAGCCTAGCTTCCACATAGAAGGGAAAACATGGATCCTTTGTCTCTCTGGGTCTGATTTACTTAACATTTTTCCCTCTGTTTTTTTTTTTCCCATTTCTTTCTAAATGGTACGCTATTCTTTCTACTGGATGAATAGAATGCTGTTGTGTATATTTACTACATTTTTCTTGATCCATTGCTTATATGCACAAATAAGGTAAATATGGTATCTGCTCCATTAATAGACTCACTATGGCTCTCCCATCTTCATATCCCTTAGTGCCATGAGTTTATGGAGAACACTTATATTGGATAGTGTCATGAAAGATGCCAGTCACATATGGAGCATCATTTGGAGAATGTTTTCTCACCAACCTGTGACAGAGGACAGATGTTAACTGCTTTCAAAATAGCCTCCAGAGAACACTTGGGAAATGTTTACTAGGATATCCTGCAGCAGATTTTCTATCACAATTAGCCTTGGAAAGTTCTTTAGGATATTAGACTTCCCCTGTGAACAAAATGGATAAATATAAATTAGCATTCTTATATCCAGTTGCCCCTGGTGAAAGATTACGTCTAGGTAATCAAGGAATTGAGAGGTATAATGATTAGAGTTGATGGTGTTACTAGGGTGGCCTAAAAACCTGAAGCAGAAGGTAGACATTAGTGAAAGACAGGAGAATACAATTTTTAATATGTAAGCATAAAAATGTTAAAAAATACAAGAATATTTATCTGGGTGCTGTTGGTTCAACATGTAATCCTAGCTATTCAAGAGGCTGAGATCTGAGGATCATGGTTCAAAACCAGCCTTTGTAAGAAAGGCGATGAGACTCTTTCCTCCAGTTAATCACTAGAAAACCAGAAGTGAAGCTGTGGTTCAAATGGCAGAGTGGTAGTCTGGAGCAAAAGAAGCTCAAAGACAGAGCCCAGGCTCTGCATCCAAGCCCCAAAACTGGCACCCAAACAAACAATCAAAAACATTTAATGAAAGCTTCAGTATTCAAAATCTTCCCTTTATGAGACCAAGATTGTTATGAAAATAACTCATTAAGAAAATAGTAAGGAGAGTAAAAATAACCCTGTTCTGAGTTCAAGAGAGAGATGTATAATGTTATTCTATCAGCACAATCCTTAGTTCTAACTTTTATCACAAGAAAGTATATAGAAATGTTATGTAGCCTTACCTTCCACCCAGGAAAAAGAAGTCCTCAAAATCAACCTAAAATAATGTTAACAGAAACAGTCTCTCCAGGGCTGGGAATATGGCCTAGTGGTAAAGTGCTCGCCTTGTATACGTGAAGCCCTGGGTTCGATTCCTCAGCACCACATATTTAGAAGAGGCCAGAGGTGGCGCTGTGGCTCAAGTGGCAGAGTGCTAGCCTTGAGCAAAAAGAAGCCAGGGACAGTGCTCAGGTCCTGAGTTCAAGCCCCAGGACTGGCAAAAAAGCCCCACAAAAACAAAAAACAACCAAAAAAACAAAAACTAGAACAAACAGAAACAGTCTCTCCAGTCACTTTCTCCCTTCTCTCTCTCCATCTCTACCCACTTTCCTCTCATTCTTCTGTAAATAATACACTTTTGAAATTCAAACTGTGTCCTTCAATTTTTCAACTTAATTAAGAATAGTTATCTCTAATATGCATATAATAGTTTTGCTCTTAGGAGAAATTATTAATGGTAAAGTAGGGAAGGAAACTCTACTTCATATATGATGTTCTCACATAACTGCAACATACAAAATGCAGACACTACATTTCTGTTCTTTTACAACCCCAGTTAATAAAATGCACAGACACTAGGCTTCTAATTCACAAATGATTATGGATTAAAGACTATTAACAAGATGCCAGCCAATGGGTATTTAGGTACGTTTCATGAACTTTCCTGCCTGGGCTGTCTTTGAGCCATAATACTCACATCTCAGTCTCTTGAGTAACTAGAACTACAAATATGGGGCACTGATACCCAGCTTTGTAGGTATATTTTTAGTCATCTCCCTCAATGTAAGCCTGGGTGACAATGTCAGATGACAACTGAGTACAAAGCAATCATACAGGTAGCTCAGTTTTGAAATTGCACATTTCAGGATTGTACTACCATAGATTCTAGTTCACAGGTTGGTACCTCTCCTTTTCATCTGAATTTTAAACCAACACAAGATACATGCACTCCAAGTAGATGGTATCAGTAATCTCCTTTTAAGAAATTTAAACCTAGCCAGGTACTAGAGGCTCATGTCTGTAGTCCTAGCTACTCAGGAAACAGATCTGAGGATCATGGTTCAAAGTCAGCCTGGGCAGGAAAGTCTGTGAGACTCTTACCTCCAATTAACCACTAGAGCACCAAAGTGGTTCTGTGGCTCAAAGTGGTAGAGCACTAGCCTTGAGCAAAAAGAGCTCAGCCCAAAACCGGAGTTTAAGGTCCACAACCAGCAACAACAAATAAATAAAATAAAATAAAGGAAAGAATGAAAGAAAGAAAAAGAAATAGAGACCCAGATAATGTGGCTAAGTTGAGTGGTATTAGCCAACCTTGAAGGTTAAGGATAAAAATATATTGTGCGCCTACTTTAAGATTTTTAAAAAATTAAAAAAATATAAAAGCAACCTTAAAGCATAACCAGGAAGCATGCAACTTGGCAGGGAGAGGGAGAAAGAAGGCCAGGGGAAGAATAGAGAAATACTTTCTTGAATAAACTGTTGTGGACACTAGTTCAGTAACCATTAGGAGTGAATCAGCAATTTAATATACAATTAATGAGGAATTCTGTATATGTGTTAGTAGACGTATGACATCTGGAGGCAGTAATTAATCCTTCCGCTATATAGCACCCTTATTAGACTATTGTTCTGTTTCATCATCTGGATTTTACTCAGGATGTGCAAAGAGGAAGATGAGTTTATTGAAGAACATTAGGAGTTACATAGAAAAGGAAGTGAGTGGTAGTGGGAAAGATGACGGGAACCTGGACTTTGTTTTATATAAAAAGTTGTATTTTTTTCTCCCTACTTATTGCACATAGAATGGAAAATAAAGTTAGGAAGAACATAATTATGACTCACAATTTATTGTGTTAGTGAAATTGTAATTATAAAAAATGTACAAGGCATTTTTATGTATGCTGTATTTTGAACACTCATATAAATATAATTACTATACATCAGTTAAAAATGATGGTATTAAATTATATTTTATAAACCCAGCCTACAATTTTACTTAATCTCAGTTTTTGCCTATTTAGAATGTTTTCCATCACTCCTGTTTGGGTGAATTGAACTTCACTGAATAAACAGCATTCATACATTTGACCATTTCCCCATTTCACATTCTATGTAGAGGCAAGATCTGAAATCAAAGGTTAAAAATATTTTAAGGTTCAAAGCATTTGTTATCCTCTATGTCAGTCCATTGAAACAAAAATAAAGTGTTTGGTCCTGTTGGGTTCTGGAGATGTCTTTTTTTATTTTATTTTAATTTTTTTATTTTAAGTTTTTATTATCAAACTGAATTACAGAGAGGTTACAGTTTCATACATTAGGTATTGGAAACATTTCTTGTACTGTTAGTTACCTCATCCCTCATTCCCTCTCCCCCCTCCCCCTTCCCTACCCCCCCCATGAGTTGTTCAGTTCATTTACACCAAACAGTTTTGCAAGTATTGCTTTTGTAGTTGTTTGTTATAAGCCTCTACCTCTATGACCCTTCTCATGGTATTTATTACAATTCTTCTGAATTTAGTAGCTAACTTAAAAAATGATCCAGGTGTTTATGGATTCAAAAGTAACTGCTATGAACGAATAGGAACGAGCAATACAACCTTATCATATTTTCTTTGTTCTACACAGTGGCAGTCCCCTTCAAGAGCCATCATTCCTTCCATACTCAATCACTTTGTGATAATTTCATACTGCATTTCTTCTTTGTTCAGTTTTGCACATAACTTCTTGACTTCTATTACATGTGAGAGAGGGAACTAGCTTCTTCAATGTGTTGTGCATCCCAGATACATGCAGTCTTCCCCCTCCTATCTTCCCCTGTGGGAATTCCACGCACTAATGTGAGCCGTGTGAGCCATCTTCATCGGAAAACCCTGGCAGAGCAGAATTACCCTTTCTTTCCAGGGATGAGTAACTGCTTCCATTTTCCATGGTGAAATGCTCGCCAGATGTGTTGCTAGAACTGTAAAGTGGCTCACTACAGCCCCATACCAATTAATGACATGTATCCATTCCATTTTACCCGCAATCAAGTTCCTCTTGGAGCTTTCTGGCCTGTCCTCGTCCCCAGTGAACTCTTGTCCTCTAGGCTCAGTGCAGGACTCAACCCCTTTGCCCTTCTCTGGTAGCCATCGTGTGTGTGTGTGTGTGTGTGTGTGTGTGTGTGTGTGTGTGTGTGTGTGTGTGTGTGTGTGTGTGTGTTGGGGCTTGCTTTCAGGAGGAGCAGAACCGATTGCAGTTTTCTTCACCGCAGATCTTCAGGCCAATCTGAAACCCTGCCTATGTTGGGAATACTATTATTTTACCCTGACAGTTTGTTATCGATGGCACTCTTGTTGGGTTGGGCAATCATTTTCTTTCAGTTTCATTAAAATTAGGCTTCATTTTCTTTGGGCTTTTCATGTTTGCTATGGATAGTTAATGCAGTTCTAATTTGCAGTCCTTTAAAAATTTTAAAACTTGTCATTATAAAGGTGATATAACAGAGGGGTTACAGTTATCAAGTCAGGTAAGGAGTACATTTCTTTTTGGACAATGTCACCCCCTTTCCCTCCCTCTCTCCCAATTTTCCCTCCTGTCACCACTCAAGTTGTATAGTTCATTTTCCACATAGTGTCTAGTGAATACCACTGTTGGATTTATTCGTCCCCTTGTCTCTCCATTTCTCTGCCTCCCTTTGCACTCCTGAAGACAGATAAATGAACAAGCAAGACACAAAGAAGAGAAAAGAACAGCAACAAAGGCAAAGCCTCTTGTTTCCATTTCCTGGAGTTCATTTGGATAAATATTATTTTGGATGATCAGAAGCACAGAGCCACTGGTGGAGCCTTTCAGCATGCTTTTTTATATAGGTACTGGCTTGGTAATCATTTTTTTTTTATTATGGAGAGGCTGTTTGGACCCAGTGTTTCTTGCTGACCAGGGATGCACTCTTCCAACTTAGCCCGGCTCATTTTGCTTTCATTATTTTTGAGATAAGATATCACTTCCCTCTCCACCCCAGGGCTGGCATCAAGTGATCATCCTCCCCATAACTGAGATGACAAGCATGCTCTGATGAGCTTTCTCTGGTTGAGATGGGGTCATGTAAGCTTATTGCCTGGGCTGTTGGGAAAATGCAATCCTCTGAAGATTAGCCTCCTAAGTAGCAAGAATGACAGGTATGAGCCACTCTATTTGGTGGGAGTAATTTTTGAGATATAGTTTTATCACTAAATAAAATCCTCAAGAATAGATGCTCATGATTTTCCTTTTAAAATATAGCATTTATGAATTGTATACTCTGACATTAAATCTATTTTATTTTACGAAAGTTTCTCCTCAAAGATTCTTGCCAGTACTCATAGCATGGAAAACAACAACAAAAAAACCCAGTATGAGTGCCAATCAGGTGAGAAGAGAAGGTAATAAAATAGTGGTGACCTTGCCCCTAAAACAACTGGTTGGCTGAGCAAGACATTGTTTTGTCAATCAGTAAAACGATGAGGTCAACATTCGGGGCAACATAACATACAGGTTAAACACTCTGCCTCATGTGCAAGCAACAATAAATAACTTTTACCACCTGATCATAGAGGCAGGGCTGAGTAAAGACACAAATGCTAGTGTTGAGAAAAATCGTATTTAGTATGATATTCACAATATGGCGTTTCCTGTACTCCTACAAAAATCATATGGTTCTTCATATATCTTTTGAAATGATCACTAAGTAGTTGTGCAAAGGAGTTTGTATTCAACCTGTCACTTTGTACTTACAACACATCTTGATCAATGTCACCCCTTCCTTCTTTCTCCTCCATCTCTCCCACCCCATCCAGACCCTCAAGTCACCGGGTTCCATTTTCACATATGTACATTGTTATGAGTTCATGCACCCGCCTTCCCTCTCTCCATTTGACATCTCTCTCTCTCTCTCTCTCTCTCTCCTTGACCTCCAGATCCTCCCTCCCAGCAACACGTCTCTGATTCCTGATATTCTTTTTGTTAAACTGTTAGGTTAGTTGTTGGAAGGAGTTACACCATTGGGATCCTCCCTTGCAGATAACATCTTTTAGTGAACATTTTTCTGTGTATGCACATACATCTCTGTCTCTGTTTTCATATACACTTATAACTGACCTCCTCGGGCTCTAACACTCTAGATCACTCACTAAGACAATCCCCAGGTAACTCAAGGCATTGCCAATGTGCCAGAACTCATTGAAAGGGTTCAAATTAGGCACCCTTAAACCTGCTTACCCTGCCTTTTCTGTCTTTCCCACAGACAGTGCAATGGAGGCTCCTTCTTCCACTTCTTCCATCTTCTCCTGCTTCTGATTGACTGCAGTGCTGCTCTGGCTGGGGGCTGGAAGCGGGGGGGGGGGGGGGGGGCTTGGCAGGTGCCAGGCCTTTCCTTTGTGTGATCTGTTAGGATAACAAACTGTCTTCTCAGTACAGTTGTTTACTGACTTATTGGCCTCACCATGCCTAAATGATACAGCTCATATTTTAAAGTCCTTTTTCATCTCCTAGAGCTTTCTGGAAACATCAAAATTGAATTAGTACCCTCCACACTTGGTCAGATTATCTTGGCACTTGGTATAGTTTGGATCTTGGCTCAGGTGTTGAAGGCTTTGTCCCTAGCTGATGCTCTTGGAAGATGATGGAAACCCTTCCTTCCTTCTTTCCTTCCTTCTTTCCTTCCTTCCTTCCTTCCTTCCTTCCTTCCTTCCTTCCTTCCTTCCTTCCTTCCTTCCTTCCTTCCTTCCTTCCTCCCTCCCTCCCTCCCTCCCTCCCTCCCTCCCTCCCTCCCTCCCTCCCTCCCTCCCTCCCTCCCTCCCTCCCTCCCTTCCTTCCTTCCTTCCTTCCTTCCTCCCTCCCTCCCTCCCTCCTTCCCTCCATTCTGTCTCTTTCTTTCTTTCCCTCTCTCTTTTTCTCTCTCCTCCCTCCCTCCCTGAGCTAGCTTTGAATTAGGATCCTTAGATCTCATCTTTCTGAGTACCTAGATTTATAGGAAGGAGCCACCAGCAGCTGGTCAGATGGAGACTTTTGAATGTAGGAACTACTGATAGGAACAAGGCCCTGGGAAGAGTGCTCTTGAAGGGCCATACGAGCCCTAAATCACTTCCCCTTTTGGGCTTCCTCTTCTTCCTCATCTTCATCCTCTTGCTCCCATTCTGTCCCTCTCTTCCTCTACCTCCTTCCTCTCTCTTCCTCCCCCCCCCCCCACCTGCCTTCTTCATTGTTATTTTCCTTCTAGGTACCGCCTCCTCTTTTATTTTACCAGTCAGGGTCTTAGCATTACTGTGGGGTGAACTGCTTTCCTCTGCCCTATGCTCCCTGCCATGATGTGCTACCTCAGCATAGACCCAAAGTGAAGGAAGCAAGTGACCATACCCAGGCCTGTGAAACTCTGAGACAGGAAAGCCTCTTTCCTTCTTCGAAGCCAATTCACTCAGCATTTTGTTCCAGTGCTGGGAAACCCACAAACACGGAGATGATTAGTTACCTGTTTATCACATGTTTGGTTCTTAAGGACAAGGCCTATTTTGCCTGCCCAGGATGTAATGCATTAAAGTCATTCAGTATGTATTACATATGTGAATACATGCATTTGTTCAGATACCAGATCTTCTTAACATGGTTCCATAATTTAAAAAATCAGAACAGAGATTTTTTTAATTTGATGATCCAACAGGTTGTTTCTATGGCATTCATTATTTGAATGACTTTAGAAAGAAATCTGTACTTAGAAGAAGGAAATTTATTAAAAAAATGAGAACAAACATTTTTCATTCAATAATCCAACAAGCTGTTCTACTGGCATGAACTATTTGAAAGAACATAGAAAGAGGCCTATAATTAGAACAAGGAAACATTGGTTGCCATTTTCTCTTCCATTAACTATTTGATTAACCATCTGGACATAGTTTAATGTCTCTAAGCTGTGGTTTTCTTTTCTGTAAACCAGTGCTCATATTTTTAAAAATTGCCACACTAGATTACACACAGGAAAACACTTCGTAAACTTTAAAACACTATAAAAGTAAAATACTATTATTATTGGTCTATCTGGAGAGACATACATTAGCAACCTGCCTCTGCCTTAGGTGTTGAGTATGAAGATAAGGTGTGTTTATGACCAGAGTGTGCTGTGTTCCAGCCTGCCACTTACGGTTGATGTAGCATATGGCAATTGAGTTTCTCTTATGGCAGATCTTTCATTTCAGGAACTGTAATGCTTTACCTGGCTGCTATTACATTTTATATGTTGTCAGTTATAGCCCTTCAGAGCAAAATATCACCATGACGTCAGCGGTGGATTAAAAGAGAGTAGTACTGGACTTTTAATGAGATGGGGAAGCTTATAAGTTGGATTCTAGAGTTGGAGCTTGTTTTCCTCCCTGTGGCACTCACCAGCTTACATGCTCAGCCGCTCAGCTGGCATGAGCTAGATGGATCCTTGATTGGGAATCAGAACACAAGCGCTTCACAAAGCTGAGAACAAATCAGGCCTCATTCATATTTGAAATACATATAGATGATTCTTAAATATAGCTGCCTTTAGCAATAATAGCTCTCATGGCTTCCTGTCTTTTACATTTTACTGTTTTAAGACAGAGTCTCACATGTAGTCTACGCTGGCCTTGAACTCAGGATCTTCCTGTGGAAGACTCTCAAGTACTGGGATTACAGGTGTGTACAACCTCATTCAGCTGGCTCCCTCTTCTTTAAACCTGAATTCTCTAACAATTCAGTTCAACAAAAGTTCTTCATGTATGCTGCTCTTTGCTGATCTCATGGAGGAGTATGATTTTCATTTGTTTAAGGTTTTTGGTTCTTATGGGAAAAACATCTTCCTTTAAATGCTAACTGGAAGAAGAAAGTCTTTTATTTTTTCATGCCCATACTAGGACTTGAACTGAGGGCCCTGTGTTCTCACTTGCCTTTCTCTGCTTAAGGCTGGGGCTTTACTATTTAAGGCACACCCACCACTTCTGAGAAAGTCTCTTCTTTTTCATACTCTACCTGCAAATCAGTTTAGGAATTTGGGGCATTTTTCTGATTTATACTGTGACTGTTGCATGTCCTGGTGCAATTGAGGTGTTTGCTGGAAAGAACTCAGCTTTGCAGAAAAGTATGGAATAGAAACACACCTGTTCAGTTAGTGATTCTTGTCCATGGCTCTGTCAGTCATGTGGAGGTGTTGAGTCTCGCTCTGATTTGGGCATCTTGAGTGGGATGCATGTTGTATTCATGGCTTGGCTTGCAATCGGGGAGAATAATCTTTAATTTGCATTTACATTGACATTTCTGAAGGGACAAATATGAAGGAATCATTTCAAAATCACTAATAATTTCAGCTAATAATTTCAAAACCACAGTTTTGTTGCTCTTAGAAATAATTGCTGAAAATGCATGTTCTACTGATGACTTATTTCTGTATTACTTATAGAAAGGCAAATTATGTAAATGTTAAAAGAATTAAATAACCCCTTCCAAAATATACTATATGACTTCCTAAATCACATTCTTTAATGCCCATACTTCAGATTCTAGGAACATTTGTGGGGATCATATTATCCTATTCTAAACTGCAAACTTCTGGGAAGTGAATGCATTTTATCTCTTACTTTCTACAATGCTTTCATAACCCTGGAGGAGAAATCTTTCCCATTTTTTCTTTCAAAACTGAAATAATACACAAAACATTTAATTAAACATTGCCTTATTCTTATTAGCAGTAGCTTACTTCTATCTGCTTTAACCTTGGAAGTTTCTATAAGCATCTACTTATAGTCCCTGATTGTTAAACCAAAAAGAGTATTCAAATCCAACTGATAACATTCAACAGAATATTTGCATAACTCTTGCCTCAGTAGATACACAGCAAAGTTAATAACTATTTCCTTCCAAATCATCAAAATCCCAAATGTCTTTATTAACATTTTCTTTCAATGCTGTTTAACCAAATACTATTGTTTTAATTGTTTTGGTAGACCATATTTGTTTCACTTCTAAAGTGCTATGTGCCATAAGGACAGACATGTTGTCTCTGTTTTAGAATGTTATTGGTATTAATCTACACAGTAAAAACATGGTTTACATCTAATAATACTACAATAACTGTCATTCTCAACCTCACTCTCACTACTTTCCATATCTCAACTCATTTTAAGGCTTAACATTGAGTCACGATTATTGCTCTTTATAGTAAATAAGGGGACTGAGGCCTGGAGAGGGTTAAGTCTGGCAAATTCTACAAATGGTAAATGACAGAGCTGGGATTTGAACCGAGGCAGGTTAGCACTTGAGTGAGGGATACTAGAATTCGGATGTAATTTATCCTCCAGGCTGATAGGCTTTGGAGTTAAGGCTGGCAACGTGCTTTCTTTTATTTGTCCCCCTGCCCCCCGTGATAACACTGTGACCGCACTATCTCTCAGTCACAGGACTTGGGGTCATCACAGCGAGGGTGAGGCTGGAGAACATTATTGTAGAGGATGAGCCAGATGCAGAAAGAGACATAGCATATGGCCTTACTTATATGTGGGGTCTAAAACGATTAGATGTGCAGATAGAGAATGTGGCAGTGGTTGCCAGGAGAATTGGTTGGATGGAAGGAAATAAAGAAGGATGCAAGTAGGGCATAAATGTGGGATATATAGATGATGAGCAAGTCTGGACATCTAATGGTTATCATGAGGCTGCTGGAAATAAACCTGCACTGCATTTAGGATTCATGCTTTCAGCAGGTTTTAGTTTTTCTGATAACAGTAATCTAATAAAATGGCTTAGCTATGTGTAATGGTGGTTGATTTACTTTGCTATAGTAACATTTTTTTTTTTACTAGCTATACATATCCAACACCACCATATCGTATAGGCTAATATACACAATAATGTATTTTAAGCACATGTATTTTGTTTATGGTCTATGTTATCTCTTTACTTGACTCAGCAAAGAAAAATATTGATGATTTTTTTTTCTTGAAAAAGAAACAGAATGAAGAGAAGGCAGAAAGTTGGAGGATATGTAGATAAGTATGAAATTTCTGTTTACTAGACTTGGACTTCAGAATGAATTTTAACTAATAGAGAATGTTAAAAAAATCACACAATGGCTGTATAAGTGCTCAAAATATTATTAATAGCAAAAAGTTAGACAGATGATATGTAACACAGAGAATAAAATAAATACATTGCTACCAGTACGTAACTTTTTGTCAATTAATTATAGCTTTGATGGCAGTTAATGGCCTATTTATACCAGTTGCATGTTGTTTTGAAAGCAGTAGACACATAATTGTGCCCCTGAGGTTTTATGCGTTTGTGGGAGCAGAGCATGTTAACTTTCAGTAAGGAAGAAGTAAGTTTACAGTCTGGGTTACAACAGCACGAGGGCAAAACAGGCAGAAGGGTTTGCTGTTGTAGCTCTCACACATTGTAGGACCTCACTTCCATAGTAGATATTACACTGCTGGTTATGCACGAAACAAAGCTATGGGTTAGGTTTGTAACAGATAACTTCTTGCTGGGTATGGTGAACCGGGCCTGTAATTTTGGCTACTTGGGAGAGAGAAATAGGAGGATTATGGTTCATGGCCAATCTTAGTGGAAGTTAGGGAGGGACCCTAACTGATGAACAAAACTAAGGGCAAAAAGACTGAAGATACAGCTCAAGGGGTAAAAATATCTGCTCCACAAGTATCACGCTTTATGTGTAATTTCTAGCAGTATGTGTGCACATACACATACATAGATACAGACACCCAGACATAACACACACACACACACACACACACACACACACACACACACACCAAACACCAAACAATTATTTTGAGCTTAAGATTCACTTGGGGGAAATCCAAGTTTGCACATTACTTGAAAACTTTCTTCACACTTGTGACAAAATATTTCAATTCAACCCCTTCCATTCCTCTCCCTCAACCTATTCCCTTCTTAAAACAGCACCAGTCACTTGCTCCTTCCCTTTTCCCACCAACTTCCTCCCTAGGTCATAAAAGCCCCCTTTAATAATCATGCCATTGTATTATTCTTTAGGTCTAGCTCTGCACAGGAATGTACACATGTGACCTATGAGTCTCTTACTTTGGCTTCTCCCCACTTAACATGATGAGTTCCAGTGCTATTTCCTTACAAATTTCATTATTCTTTATGATTGAATAATCTTCCATTTTTTATATGAATCGTAATGTTTTTATCTAGTCATTGGTGGACACATAGGCTGGTTGCATGGCTGGGCTGCCGGGAATCGGGATGCTCTGAACACGCGTGCAGGCGTCTCCCTTGTAGGTGGCTGTTGTACGTTGGTGATTTACATTCCTTTGGATACGTCCTCGAGAGCGGCATTGCAGGATCACAGAGCTCTATTGTTAGTGTCTTAGTGATTTCCATGGTGACTGCACTAATTTATATTCCCTCACATCCTTGCCAGCATTATGATGATGATGATGATGATGATGATGATGATGATGATGATGATAATGATGATGATGTGATGGATCTGAGTGTTGGCCCTTAGAAAGTTTTCTCAAAGCTAACACTCTACCACTTGAACTACAGTTTCACTCCTGGCCATTTTTGTTATTGGGAGCTTATTGGAGATATGAGTCTCACAGACTTTCCTACGTGACTTGGCTTTGAACTACAATCCTCAGAGCTCAGCCTCCTGAGTTGTTAGGATCACAGGCATGAGCTACCGGTACTGGCTGTTTTCTTTCTTTTTTTTTTTTTAATTGATAACTGCCATTCTGATTGAAGTAAGATAAAATATGAGTGTACTTTCCATTTATGGCTAAGACCTTGAACATTTCTTCATGTATTTATTGGCTATCTGCATTCTTTTGTAAATTGTCCAATTTACGTGCCCATTTATGAATTGGTTATTGATTAATTAATTGGTTTAATTAATTTGTTATCACTTCATCTTTAATTTTCAAGTCACTTATATTCTGAATATATGATATATCTTTGCCCAATGAATAGCTTGCAAAGAGTTTTCTCTCATTCTCTGGGTTGTCACAGTTCTGGAAATTGTTTCCCTCGATATGCAGAAACTTCTAAATGGTATGCAATCAGGTTAAGTCAGTTCTTGCTCTATTCCCCCTGAAGCTGCTGGATGGAGTCCTCCTCCGGAAGTGCTTGCCCCTACCTCTCTCCCTGGTGCTTTCATGTGTAGTTTCAGTGCCCAGCTCCCATCTCAAGGCCTTCAATGCACTTTGAGTTGATTTTAGTACAGGGCGAGATACAGAGATCTACTTTCAGTCTTCTAACTGTCTAGTTCTTTGACACAGAAGTTCCTACATTTAAAAATGTTTCTAATTCTCATTTTTCAAAAGTCTCATTCAGCGGATGTCATGTGACAGCAGCCCTCACACCCCCCACTTGCTGATGAGCCCCTCAGGCCATTGAAGAATGCAATCAATTGAGTACCAGACCATTACCGTTGATTAGACTTTTCTGGACAATATGGGCGATCTAAGAATGCTAGCTTACTGCTGAGGAGAAAAGCTGAAAGCATTAAATCTTGTCTATTTTTTTTTTAAGGAAGGGACAATTGCAATTTTTATTCAGCCACACTAGAGAAAGGATAATCTTTGGAGAAAGAAATCCTGAGGAAGAGACATGCAAAAGATGGACAAATGGACAGGGCCATCCTTCAGGGTGCTCGGGGTTTGAGCAGCTGAATCAAGTGTTCATGACTCCTCAACCAGAAGCTCCTTTGAAAATTTAGGATGAAAATTTACGATGAATCTTTTAGACTAAAAATTTAGGAAGCACTATATTACATGCTACAGAATGTATCAAGCTGTAGCTGTACCATCTCTCTCTCTCTCTCTCTCTCTCTCTCTCTCTTTCTGTATGTGTGTATAATTCCTAGTCTTGCAGAAAGAAACTTACTGAAAATATTTGAAATTATTGTGTCTTAAAATCTTTTGGAGCTTTTCTTTTGCTCTGCTGTTATCATTTACATAATTTTTACTTTTGAAATTGGATATGATCATAAGAGCTGCAGGCTTATAACCTTATGAGAAATAAAATATTTTCTTTCTGTTTTTTTTTGTTTTGCCAGTCCTGGGGCTTGAACTCAGGGCCTGAGCACCATCCCTGGTTTCTTTTTGCTCAAGGCTAGCACTCTGCCACCTGAGCCACAGCACCACTTCTGGCTTTTCCTATATATGTGGTGCTGAGGGATTGAACCCAGGGCTTCATGTATATGAGGCAAGCACTCTACGGCTAGGCCATATTCCCAGCCCGAGAAATAAAATATTGAGCTAGTTTACCACATGGCATGAATAGTTCAGACAGGCTGATGCTTAACCCTCTTGCTATTGGGTTTGATTAATGAATTCCAGTGGCACTGAGGTTTGAACTCAGGTCTTAAGCTTTCTATATTGATGCTCTGCTACTTGAGCCAAGCCCGCAGTCCTTTTTGCTTTTCAGGTTAGGGTCTCACATTTTCGTGGGTTGGCTTTGGTCCTTGATCTTCCCGACCTCTGCCTCCTGCAGAGTTGGTGTGACAGGAGTGTGCTCACATTCAGCCATTGCTAACTACTTTTAAGGCAGGTCACTGTGGGTCTTTGCAAGGGTCCCGATGCTGACGTGTGGGTGTGAGTTTCAGATCAACTGTTGCTTCACGGCTGTATCTTATTTGAGGCGGCTTACTTTTTTCATTCAACATCTCATGCTGTGGTTCTTTTCTCTTGAAATGTCCAGAAAAATTACGTAATGAGCACAAAAAATGTCAACACGTGGTCATTTATCTCACCATGAGTCTGGAAAGACAGTGGTGGGAAATGCAGACTTAATGCTTATGAAAGAAGCATCACTAGCTTTTCTAACGTCAGCCTGCACACAACTCAGGCCAGGAGACAGCGCCCAGCTAGAGACTACACCCATCAGGAGCAGAGCCCGGCACTGGTTTCTGCATTTTCCTTTGGTTGAGGAAATAGTGACCAGTTACCACCCAAAATTATGTTTTCCCAGACAGTTAACCAATTACCTTCTGCTGGGGATCTGGACACTCAGCCAGGAATCCTTGCCTATCTAACTGGTACGGTCGTTTCTAAAACAACAGTCAGGTTAGCCACATGCATACATTGTTAGCTTGCCCTACTTGCTGTTATACCAGGATGACTAAATGATGAGGCAACTGAAAACTGTTTATAATTAGGCATTATGGTAGTTGCGACATTGTCCAAATGTGTAGAGTTAATAACTAGATCATTGTTTTTATAAGCATCTCCTGGGTGTGGCATACCCAGCGGAGAGGAATATCAGAACCCTCATTACTCATTTTAATCACTGTTACTGCTAAGTAATGTAAACTGGGTCATTCTCTCACTATGCGTGGTGGGAATCTTTTTCTTCATCCCAAGGAGCTTATATGTATAGAGCAGGAGTCCCCTAGCTGCAAACCTTTGTCAAAGTTGCAGAGAGCTGGAAATTTCCCATCATGCTCCATTCTTCCCCTTTCTTCACTCTAAGTCAAACTCTTGCCAGTTTCTCTCTGCCTCATAACACCTCTTTGGAGTGCCATTTTAGTCAACGGAGTACCATTTTAATCAGATGCAATAGCTTTCTACCTGTTCCCTACAAGTTCACTTCTGTTTTGTTATTATATTTTGGTCTTATTTACCTCTAGATGTTACTGTAAGAATCAACTTCTTATATCCAATCAGATTTGATTTGGCCTGATTCAAATCCTCAAGCAACTTGAGAGCCTCTATGTACTGGTTGTTGTCTATGCATAGATAACAAAAATATAATACAAACAAGAAATATATCATTGCACTCAGGCACACATGAACTTTATAAACAAACAAAAGTCAACAATGTGTGGATAATAACAAAATTATGCCTAGCCTACCGTTATCTTTAGTTTAAGATTTATTTAAGCCAGGTGTTGGTCACTCATGTCTATAACCCTAGCTACTCAAGGACACTGAGATCTGAAGATTGTGGTTTGAAGCCCACCAGGCAGGAAAGTCTGTGAGACTTTCATCTCCAATAAACCACCAAAAACCCAGAAGTGGAGCTGTGACTCCAGTGGTAGAGCGTTAGCCTTGAGCAAAAAGAACTCGAGGACAGCACCCAGGCCCTGAGTTCAAGCCATGACTGAAAAAAACCAAAACCAAACCAAACCAAACCAAAACAACAGCAACAAAAATGATTTAAGAATGTTTAGTTTGTACATTAGATTAAAAGTGAATATTATAATATATGAAAATAACTCCTTTCCTTAATTCAGGTGTTTAATGTACTCATCTGTAATGCTATTAATGGAATATCATGTAAGGCAGAGAGAAAAGGAGGTTCTAACTCCACAAAGAAGTCAAGACTGGGATTTTTAGCCAGTCAGCTGGCAGATTTGTTCCATGCAAGAGAAAGTGAATGTGAAAAGTCAGGGAAGTGTGAAATACCAGGAAGTCTTTCATTAATTAAATTGAACATATTTATTAGAGTCCTCCTTCAGTCTAGGATTCATATTATTATAGTACAAGTAATTTGGCAGAGTTGGAGGCATGCATAATATGCTACATTAGGATTCAGGGGAAGGGGGAGAGGTAGAGGAAAAGGGAGGGTGGGAAGGGAGGGAGAAGAGAGAAGGGGAGAGAGGGAGAGAGGGAAAGGGAGAAGGACAGGGAAAGGGAGAGGGAGAAAGAGTGTAAGGGACAGGGAGGTACTGAAAACAGGATAAGGTGATCACAGTGATAGCAAGAATGAACACAGAGATGTACGAGGATCTCATCAAACCCAAGAGTTCTTTAAATAAGTAGAATCGTAGCTAGGAATGGTTATCAGAACACAGAGGATTGCGCATTTTCAATAAAACCACCACCTGCTAGGACTATCCAAGACATATACTATTTATTGCCATAAAGGGAGACCATAGAGTTTATGTTTCTTTGGATCTGGCTCACTTCACTTAGTATGATTTTTTTTCCGTGTCTTTCCATTTTATTATGGATGGGGCAATGCCATTCTTTCTGATAGAAGTATAGGATTCCATTGTGTATATATACCACATTTTCTTTATCCATTCATCTACTGAAGGGCATCAGAGTTGGTTCCATATCTTAGTAGTAGTAAACAGTGCGCTCAATAGCTATGTACATATGATCACATAAGATGACGCTAAGAGAAATGACCTCCAAAATGTGGAAACAAGTGGTTTATCATTGAGGTGGTTATTTTCAACATACTATGTGAAATTCTTTTTTCTTCTTCCCTATGATTTAGCCTCTGTTGTCACTGTATGTGATTCTGGTACCCTGAGTATTTTATATATGTCTGTCTGAATTAGGGAAGGGAAGGGAAGGGGAACATCAAAACAGTGAGACAAAGGGTAAAAGGTAAAACAATGCAACAGCAATATTTACAAGACAATATGTTGTAAACCAACTGTACAACTGGGGTGGGGTGTGGAATTGAGGAGGGAAGGTAGGAGAAAAATGAGGGAGGGGCTAGCAAGTTGGACAAGAAATGTAGTCACAAATGTATGTAACTGTAACCCCTCTGTACTTAACCTTGACAACAAAAATAAAAAATTCAAACAAAACAAACAAAAGACAACCACCACCACTCCCTACCCTAGAAAACAGGACAAAGAACTGAAAATTAGGACATGGGTTACTAAGTTGTGTTTCTTATCAAGACCAGCCAGAGTGGATAATGGGACTAGAGGATAATCATGAAGTTAGAGGATATGGAAAAAAGAAGTACATGTGAATTACAAACAGATTATATACAGGGTAAATGCAGACTTTCTGAAATTACTTTTAGATCTAGAAGAAAAGTATATACATATATGTATATAAATGTGTGTGTATAAAATATATATTTAAACACACAATGTCCAATGCATTTCATACTGTATGTACTTAATTTAATAAATGCCTACTAGTTTTCCAGTGATTTAAAAAGCAAGTAAGAAAACTAATATAAATGAAGATCATTATTAAAAATAGCATCCTGTGTGATGAATAAATGCTTGTAAGCAAGAAAAGTAATATGAATAAATAACATAAATGCAAGGCAAGCAAGAAGAAGAATATAAATGAATAGTATTACAAAAATCTGCTTTATGGTGATAGTGGAAAAATAAATTCATATTAAATCCTGGAGTATGGAGTGACTGCTATTTGACAAGATTGTTTTGGAAAGGAGTAATTATAGGATCCACAAAAATATGATAAAGGAAAATTTCAATAAATGGTAGGTCTTTAGCATTGAGGTTGTAGCTTTATGACATTTTATTATGCAATATTCAAAACCTAAACTTCTGGAAGAATGAGTGTGTTTTCTCCATCTAGTTTTACACAGTTCCTTGTTGAAAGTATTAAGTTACTCTGTACACCTCCCTTGACAACTAGAAAGAATCACTGTGTTACAAGACAGTAACACCTCGATCTTGAAGGGAGACTTGTAGCAATTAAGAAGCAATTATGATTCAAACATAGACCTGGAATTAAATGAGGGAAATGAAAAAAAAATCAATACACAAAATTAAAAAGCTGTAAGCATTGCTTACTTAGATGAGGTACTGAAAAAATCTCCATAATGCATTTTTAATTTATTTTTCACTTATTTGGGAAAACATTATGAACATTGCATTAAAAAGAGCTTGAAAGCCCGGTGCTAGTGTCTCATGCCTGTAACCTTTGCTACTCAGGAGGGTAAGATATGAGGATTGCAGTTCGAAGCCAGCCTGGGCAGGAAAGTCCATGAGACTCTCCAATAAACTACTAAAAAAATACAACACAACCCCTCCCCACCCCAAAAAAACCCCAAAACAGAAGTGGTGCTATGGCTCAAGTGGTAGAGTGCTCACCTTGAGCAAAAGAAGCTCAGGGACAGTGCCAGGCCCAGTGTTCAAGCCCTAGGACTGGCAAAATAATAATATTAATAATAATAATAATAGCTTGACCCCAGCCCTGATGCTAAGGAGCTGAGAGGAAATCTTATAAGTAATCTAACACCAGTGCTTCAGCCTGTTCGGTGAAGTTAGAACCCATTATAGGCATACATTATGACATATTTCTTATAGGACTCTCAGGAAACTGGGGTAAAATATGACAGAGCCTTGTAATCAAATATAACTGCCAATTTTTCGTGTATATAAGTTATTAAAAATCACACCTTTGTCTGTATTAAGATAATGATAATGGACTATGAGAATTTAAAGAGCTTAAATAATATTCCATCTGATTCTTTGACTTTCACTCACCAACTCATTCAGGTTCTCATTCATTCTTCCACTGATGAGACAGGACTAAGCTTTACAGAAAAATAAACAAGAGGTGGGTTGGCAAGCAAATGAAATTCTAGGAGGAAGTTTGAGAAGTAAAGAGGAAATAACAGTGCAAAATGTCAGGGATGGGGAGAGAAGGGGGGAGAGAGAGAGAGAGAGAGAACACAAAGCTGTAGCTTTAAAGAAGGTCAAATTAATCAAGTTGTGGAAATTAGAGAGGATCCCTGGAGGAGGCAAGCCCCTGTTGAGCCTCTGATGCAGAATGGCTGGTTTTTGTCAGATATGAGCTTGGTAGGAGCCTGTGTTGGGCATTTACAGCAACTTATTGGAAATATGGAATTAATCTTCGATATTCCTGAAAATATTCTAAGGAGAAAGGCTAAGATGAAGCAAGGATAGCTAGTTTAAAACTGAAGTTGTTGAATATATGCCTTTGTAGCATACCCATAAGTGCTGTAAGTTCCTTTAAAGTTGGCAATTAACTTGTTTTGTTTTCCAATTATTATTATCTTTAAGTAGTTGTGCAAAGGAATTGCCATTTAACAAAAGTTAATGAATACAATAGATCAGGATTAATGTCACCTCTTTCAACAGTTTCACTCATCCTTCCTCTATCCACGTCTTCTTCTTAATTTTGTAGGATATACATTGGATACTTGCCTGTCCTTTCCCCCTCTCTCCCCTTCATTTGCTGGTCCCTGTCACCTTGGCCCTACCCTACCCCTTCCAGTACTGACATTTTGGTGTTTTTGGCTGAACTTTGATTTTAGCTTTCTAAGGAATTATACTATTTGAGTTCTTCCTTGAATCTACTGTATTTCAGTTAACACGTTTGTATACGCTTGCATACTACCCATTGTATTTACTTATGAGTTTGTAAGCTAAACCTAGCTTTCATATATAAGGGAAAACATGTATCCTTTGTCTCTCTGGACCTGACATAATTTTTTTCCAGGCTTTTCCATTTCTTTACAAATGGTACAATATCATTCTTTCTAATAGGTGAGGATATTTCCATTGTATGTAAACATCACACTTCCTTGATCTGTCCACTGAGGGACATCTGGGCTGATTCCCTACATTGGCTAGGATGAATAGTGCTACAATGAACATGCCAATACTGTGGCTTTACTGTATCCTGGTTTGTAATTTTTGGGTTAAATGTCTGTTTACAAACAAAAAAAGAAGTTTTCTCAGAGCAAAGGAAAAAAAAAAGGTTGGTAGCTAATGTAACATACTTTTTCCAGCAATAGCAAATTAAACAGCAAGTATATAACAAACATAGCATCACTCAAATAGTGAGCCCATCTGAAACAAATTGCTTCAAAGATGTGCAACAGAATCAGATAACGGTACCCCCCCCCCCCCCACACACACACACTCATTCATTTTGCAGTGTACATCTTATGAAAGTCCCAGGGCTGTGGTGACATTCAGATTGTGGAACATGTCCTTCCGTACAGGGATTCTGAAACCGTGGGTTGCTTCCACTACAAGAGACTCCTGTCCAGGCTATGGCTGCCCACTTAGCCATGGCCGTGAGAACCAGGACAGCTGCACTGTGGCTCTGCTTCTAGGCCGGGCCGTGGCGTGCAGTAAAGCATAGACATGTCCATACGTGCCACTCTGTCCATGGTTCTGATCCATTTTGTGCCCAAACATGGTTTTCCTCTCATTATTTAATCAAACACAACCATTGTCCGTGTGATGGCAACTCCACATGTTAAACAGATTTCACGGTTCTCAGTAGGTGATGGCCGGTTTTGAACCTGGTCATCACCTACTTCAACACACTTTGGATTTAAGTAGTTGTTCTCATGAATGAAGTCTGAGGATTGAGACTCTAACTTGTGCAATTTTTTTTCCCCAAAAGAAATCGTAACCTCTGCATTTTCTGAGTCTATTTTTTTCCTGAACTTCCTCTGGCTTTTGTCAGATAGGAGCTTGGGAGGAGCCTGTCTTGGGCATTTGCAGCAATTTATTGGAAATATGGAATTAATCTTTGATATCCCTGAAAATATTGTGAGGAGAAAGGCTGAGATGAAGCCTCAAATAACATATAATAACTCAAATAACGTATTTCGTTGCATCTGGCCAGTCTTATGTCTTTTTAATGAACAATGACTTTCTGAGACTGCCAGAGCTCCCTACAATATGAGGCAACAGAAATAATAGGTGGAACTTTATGCTTTCCATTGATTCAATCAAGAAATACATTTCTTATGCCTTTTCCTATAGAAATTCGTGGGTCATTTAATTCCATATCAACATATTTGTACACAAGCAGGGAAATAAATGTATTTGGTCAATGAAGTATAAAGTGGATATAAAGAAGGAGAAACATGAACTTTTCAGAACAGGGAAGAAATGTGCCTTAAATTTGGAACAACAGATCTGTCTTTAAGGATATATGTGTGATATAAAGTGGTATTGGAAGAGGTCTTGGAAATGATATTTGAAATCCACAGCAATTTTGAACAAGGAGAATGATAGAAGATTTATATATCTTTAAATATATCAAAACCTAAAATCTGATGATAATTAAAACCGTGTAGAATTGGCTCAGACATAGAAAAATAGAGTTTCTACTTCAGATTATGCATTATTAAGTCATTTTTCAAGTATTAACAAAATAGGATGTTTGGCAATATAAATTCTCCAATGACTTCACATTTTGATGACTGGAAAGAAAATAGATCACACATTTCCTTTTATATTAAAAATGAAAAAAAAGCTCTTACTATCAGAGCTGTTACTATTCTGCGACTGACAGATATTAACTGAAAGAACTTCCTACCATCTATAAACAGAAGGTATATTATTATACTTATTTAAGATGAGGAAAGTGAGGCACAACATAGTGAATTGCTTTGCAGAAGTAAGCTAGTAAGGGAGAGTCAGACTTGAAGCTAGAGTCTATGTGTTTCGGTGCTATGCTGTCAGGGTGTGTGGAGCCTGCTTTACCTGTTCCCGAGGACTAACTGTACCTCCCTTCTCAACTCCATGCTGTATGACATCACCTTGGTAGCTTGTAATTTGCTATAATGGACATAGTTATTTAGTTTTAAATTTATTTTCCAGCCAGCCAACTGTCTAGCAATACTGCTGGCAGCTGTGTAATATATGAGATAATACCTCTAATAGTTATGTGCAGTGGTGTCCTGGAACAAAAAATCTACTAGTATGCATCCAAATAAATCCCAATGAAAATGATCAGGAGACGCAAATTCATCCCCAAGGAATGAATGGGAGTAAACTTTCAGAGAGTTTGAGAAGTGACCTTGTAGGTCAAAGAAAGAGATGGAGTCAGTGAGGTGCTATCTTGTTGATAGAAGTCTGGCCTTGATAGGAAGGATGGAGGTGGGAGAGATTATTCCTCGCGTCTTGCAAATACTACGGTTTAGTTTAACGTAGAAGGATGAGCTGAAGATGTCATGTTGCCTCACTTGTAGCCTTCAGTGGAATGCAAGCTGGGCGCTGGGCTTTGTATTAGGTGAAAGAGTTGCCTGGAGAGTCACAGGCATGGCTGAGAGGAGCCAGTGGGCACAAGAGATCCAGCAAGCAGCTAAGTGCCTTGAAGATGGTTATGTTAAGAGTGTCTGGGGTTCATTATTTCTCTAACAGTTACAACTATTTGTGTGCATGCAATGAAATGTCTTGCTAATTAGTTAATTTACCTATTTGTATTATGAACAGTCTTCAATTGGAGATTAGGCTACCAGGAAACCATCTGTCTATCTATCTATCTATCTATCTATCTATCTATCTATCTCTATAGCTAGATATAAATATATATATCTGGCTATATATATTTAACTAGGATCAAATAATTTAATTATAAATGTGGAACTACTGTTTAATTTATCAAGCATATACAGGTTTTCAGAGGAGATTTTCCATTCAGCTGTAAGTATGGAGTAATAGATTCTTTTTTAAATTAAAAAATTTTGTTTTCTTATTTATTGTCAAAGTGAGGTACATAGAGGTTACAGTTTCATACATTAGGCCTTGGGGTACATTTCTTGTACTGTTTGTTACCTCTTCCCTCATTGCCCCATCTAGATTCTTGACCTAGCTTCAATGGTGTTCATTGATGAGATTTCACAGGGAAATAAATGTACTTAGAGCATATAGTATTTCCTCTTATAAGTAGTGTATAATGTAATATTTCTAGGTTAGAAACATTTAACAAGCACCAGCTTTGTACCAAAGCTAATGCATTCCAAACTATGATATGATGTCAGGCCTCGTGACATAGTCCAGCATTTATTTCTGTGATAAATCATTACATAAAATAGCCTAGGCAGCATGTAGTAAAACTTATGGGGGTTTGTTTATCAGTTGAGAGTTTGATCATGTTG
This sequence comes from Perognathus longimembris pacificus, assembly GCF_023159225.1. NCBI lineage: Eukaryota > Metazoa > Chordata > Mammalia > Rodentia > Heteromyidae > Perognathus > Perognathus longimembris. The sequence goes on from NC_063165.1 coordinate 8,993,075, forward strand.
AATTTGTCTGTGCCAAAATTGTAAAAAATATTTAAAACAGAGCAGCCAAATTTAACAGAAACCCATTTAAGAGTACATCTGGGAATATATTGTTAGCAAAACCAGTAGTTGTAATCAACCAATGAAAGTTTGATCAGCAGTGTTTTTGGTGGGGAAATACACACTTTGAGGGTAAAATTATTATAAGATAACCAATAAAATGGATTAAACAGATGTAGGCTTATGCTTCGAAGTGTATAAGAAGTTCAGTAATGCTCAGGTCTTTCCAGTAACCAGGCAAGTGAGTTATAAGACTATCTTGAGAGGTTTCCTGGGGATGGAATGCGGATTCCAGGTGAGTGGATTAGGGGAAAGGGCCACATGGGGCTGGGCTTGGCCCTCTGAGTGGACGGAAGCTGTGACTTAGATCAGTGAGGTGATAGTGGCGTGCAGGTCAAAGGCTTCATCGCATCTTGAAGGCCTGATGAAGTATGCTTTTCTCATTCTCATCTTCCCAGTCCTTGGCTTCATGCTATGAGAATCCTTTAGAATCCAGGGTAGGGTGTTTAAACAAGACAAGTCCTTCCCTGTGTGTTTGGGCTCTCTGGACACACTCTGGTGAAGTTCTTCTCTGGCTTGCTATTTAATACCCTGGGCCCCTGGTGATGGAGACAGGTGCTGATGGGTGCGTGAACGGAGATCCTCAAGCCCTCCTGTCCACTCTTCCTGAGCCTGTGACCAGTTACCGAGGGAGGCAGAAGGCAGCCTCAGTCACTGTAGCAGAGTAGGAAACGAAAGAGAGGTGGATGGAGACATGGCTGGAGGAGGGATAATTTCCCTCTTCTACCACTCTTTCCTTCTCTACTGCTTTCTCCTCCCCATCTCTTTCTCTTCCTCAATCCCCTACCCTCCCTTTCTTTCCCTTCCTCCTTCCCTTCCCTTCCTTTCCCTTCTTCCTTCTCTGTCCCCCTCCCTCCCTCCTTCATTTCCTGCCTCTTCTCTCCTTCTTCTCCCCTCCCTCCCTCCCTCCCTCCCTCCCCCTCCCTCCTCCCTCCCTTCCTTCCTTCCTTCCTTCCTTCCTTCTTTCCTCCCTTTCTCTTTGTTTTGCCTACTCATCACCTACCTGCCTAGTTACTTATTATGTATATATGTATATTCCCTCTCTCTCTTTCTCTGTTGGTGCCTCAACCACTTTACATTCACAGTCTTTTATGAATTATATAGGATTAAAATAGAAAGCAGTAGTTATTTTCCTATGCACATTTATTTGAACTATGAAACACAGAGAAGGCTGGGAATGTGGCTTAACGTTAGAGTGCTTGCCTAGCATGCATGAAGCCCTGGGTTTGATTCCTCAGCACCACATAAACAGAAAAAGCCGGATGGCTCAAGTGGTAGAGTGCTAGCCTTGAGCAAAAAGAATCCAGGTACAGTACTCAGGCCCCGAGTTCAAGCCCCAGGACTGCCCTCATCAAAAAAACAAAAACAAAAACAACAACAACAAAAACCACAAAAAAAACCACAGAGAGATTTTTTTAGTGATGAGTGAGTCAAGAAAGAATTCCAAGATCAAGGGACATTTGAGTCAAGGCTTGAAACATGAGAAAGCCAATGAGGAAGGACAAGAAGCCATCTTATGACTAGGAGATCTGAAGTAACCCATCAGATCTGGAGAGGAAATACTTTCAAAGAGAGAGAGAGAGAGAGAGAGAGAGAGAGAGAGAGAGAGAGAGAGAGAGAGAGAGAGACATGGAGAGAGAGGTAGAGAGATTGAGATAGAGATAAATAGACACAGAGATAGAGATAGAGAGAGAGAGACAGACAGACAGACAGACAGACAGAGAGAAACAGAGAACTGCCTGAGAGGAGTGGAGGGAGCACTCAGCTCTTCTTTGTCTTTGGGCTTGTAGCTTAATTTTTCTGATCTCGAGCTTCTTTCTGCAAAAATGACTTTGACAAATCCCTTCCTTATTTATTTAACCAGAGGTGACAGGAATTAAGATAATATATAAGACAAGTGTCTTATACAATATAGTACACTATAGTCCTACAATGGTACAATATAGCACTGCTGAGCAGGGATGGCTTTCAGTATTTCATGAGAGTTTTGTCTAGAAAATGCTTGACATCAGAAACTAACAAACTAATTATGATTGGGAAATTTATGTTCCTCTCAAATGATCTCCAGAATATAAATTACATGGATATTGAAGATTTACTATTTCACAAATTTTTGTCTTGATTAAAACATCTTACTGTAAGATGATACTTAAAGTACACACCAGTACAGTGGCAATCCTAAAAGTAGAATATTTTCTTACTATGGGCTTATCTTTGGACTTTTCTGGAATTTTCAAGAAAAATCACATGGTCTTTACCTATGACAGTACCTAGTATGTTTCCGTTTGTGCTTTTGAAATACAGCATTGGTATGCTGTAGCTGCTGAGCTTGAAAATATGCACAATGTGATGCCCATGATGTGTATTTGATATTGAGTTTTTAGTAATAAATTTCTATACAATATGGCTCTGCCAGGGGCTACAAAGGTCACCAGGAAGGTAATTTATTTTCTGAAAGATTTAGCTTCTTCATCACAAGAGTTTTAAATTATAATATATATCTATATCTCCCAAAGAACAATGTTTTTTATATTAAACTTGTTACACCAAATTCTGAGGAAATCAGCATTTCAATAGAAATAAATATGAATGTCCCCAAAACTAATGTAAATGAGGATTTGAAACTATGGTGTTGGAAAATTGAAACCAAGAGAGAAACATTTATTGAATTCTACTCCCCAACAAGTAGAAATGAAACATAAAAAAATATGATGCTGAAAAAATGTTTAGAAAGAATAATCTATTTTTGCTTTTAAATTAATAGCTTGTTTGTTAAAGGCACACCAACGATGAAACACAGGGCTTCATTATCTGTGTTTTTCACTGGAGAAATATTAAGTATAAGCTATGTGTCAGGAGTCCATTCAGATCTGGTTAATCATGGCTGCACAGATTTTATGACCAACGATGTCAATGGAAAGGCATTACAAGCAACACAATCTAGATAAAAGACTTTGTCCAAAGTTTTCTGATAGAAAATAAAATCCAAGGGTATTACTTTTTTTTAAAAAAAATTATTGACAAGGTGTTGTGCAAAAGGGGTACAGTTACATAATAAGGCAGTGAATACATTTCTTGTGATATCTTTCACCCTCATTTTTCCAAGGGTATTACTTTGGAAGTGAGTGTTGACAGTGTTATTGCAAAGCAAAGTGTCAATAACAGGGAATCCATGAGGTAGAATTTACAATCTTGAATTTCCAGGATGATGAAAGGCTGGGAAACCAAGGGAAGAGGCCTATTGGAATAGGGGTTAATTTTCATTCATTGTTAGAGATGAATCTGCAAAGAGATCAGGTAAGACCGGTGACTAATAGTGGAACAAGGCAGATAGGTAGAATTCGCAACAGGAGAAATGATAGGAAGGTTTTCAGAGAATGAAATCTATGGTTTTGTGAGAATCCACAGTGAAGCTTTTCAATAAAGTAATGAATCACCATTCATGCCTTTATCATCTAAATTCAAGTGTCTGATATTCTGAAGTTTATATTCACCCACAAATTGAATTTTGTGGCTGGTAAAATGAAAAATAATTCTGAAAATAATGATGTAAATCAAATCTAGGCAAGTAAGATAAGTGAAAATAAGTCAAAAATTCCTAAATTTTATTTTACCTCCTTAAAGTGCATGTTTTATAATAGGATGGTAAGATATTGGGGATAGAGTGAGAAAAATGATATGTTTCAATAAGACACTTGTGGATACAGGTATTTATTAATGATAGCTATAAAACTGGATTGCTAGAAATCAGCATTATTGACATTTGGGAGCAGATATTTCTTTGTTGGTGGAGGTTATTTTGTATCATTTGGATTACTCCTGTTTGTTACCACTAGATACCAGAAAATCCCAGAAATAAAAGAAGGTCAGTATATTTATATATATATGGTGCCATTCTGGGTCTTGGACTCAGCCCAGCTATTTTTTTGCTCAAGGCCAGTGCTCTACACTGGAGCCACAGCTCAACTTCTAGCAATCTCATAGACTTTTCTGCCCAGGTTGGCTTTGAACTGTAGTACTCAAACCTCAGCTTTTTGGAGTAGTCAGGATTACAGGCATGAGATGAGCCACTAGGCACCTGGCCCTAACTTGAGCCAATTGAAACTTTCTCCAGAGGTTTTCAAATGTCCCCAAGAGGACAAAAATAGCCATAGTTGAGAATCTCTGACACAGATTTGATATTCTTCCAGTATTTCTGTTCCTTCTGTAGAAGAGAGAGAAAGATAAGTTCTGACATAGAGACCATAAAAGGAAAAGACAGTCTGGAGAGGAGCTCCCCACCTCTTCTTTGGGGAGCCACCATATTTGTGCTGTGTAGGATTCTGCAACAAGAGCCATCTGTCATCACAAACTACCAGTGCCCAAGACCACATCTTTCCTCTGGCTTGAGCTGATTTGGCATCTGTGGAATTCAACTAAGTTGTTCAGTGGAAAGGTAGAAAGCAAAACGACCAAAAATTGCGCAAGTACATGTTGTAATTTTAAAACAATATGTACAGATAAAGAAAAAAAGAAGTATAAACAAATTGTGGGGTACTGAGTGGTTTGTTGACAATTATATATTTTGCTCAGAAGAAGGAATATAGGTAAATAGATTTGTGGTCATTAACTTTGGGTCAAATATGCTGCTGGATCTCCAGGACTAGATTTTAGGCATATGAAGCTGGGAAGCAGTATTAGAAAGTTCAGGAGAATGAAGTGTGTGTGTGTGTGTGTGTGTGTGTGTGTGTGTGTGTGTGTGGTTTCTGTATCTTTCTTTACCTTGTACAGCCATCTTTTGTAAGCTCTTTTCAAGAATCAGCCATCTTTAGAATTTACAAATAGTATCTGAGTGGAAGTTCATAAAGTTTCAATGAGTTCTACCAATATGGTAATATAAATGTCAATGAAAAAGAAAGCCAAGTGGGTGTAGAAAATGTATGGCCTTTGGGATGTATCAAATGTGAAAAATAATTTGCTAAATGCAGGAAAGACACAAGCACTTCTTACCATGCTACCTGTTGGCTGCCTGCAGTCTATCTGCCTGTATTGATAATTTCATATGACCCCCCCCCCCAATGATATAATAATATCCAAATGGCTCTCAGTGGATGAAAGATTGCCAGCTGTTGTCTGTGGAAGGATAAAGGACAGAGGGAGAAAAACCAGACAAACCATGTTGCTCAGTTTTGCACAGCCCTTCCTGTTGGGTTCTACATATTTTCTAAAATATTGAGTAGTTGGAGCAGGTGTGTGTATGATAATTTCCCACTAATATCATCTTCTTGCACCAGTACAGGGATCTTCATTCATGATAGAAGCCTGTAAGAGTATAACTTAGCAATAGAGAAAATATAAGAAGTCTCCATACTTGTTTGATCTTGGTTTTGTTTTTGTTTTTGTTTGTGGGGCTTGAACTCAGGGCCTCCGCACTGTCCATGAGCTCTTTTGCTCAAGGCTAGTGATCTGTTAGTTTGAGTGACAGCTCAAAGTTCAGGTTTTCTGATGGCTAATTAGAGATAAAAGTCTCACAGACTTTCCTGCTCAGGCTGACTTTGAACTGGGATCTTCAGATCTCACACTCCTGAATAGCTAGGATTACAGGTGTGAGCCACGAGTGCCTGGCTTGCTTATTATTTATTTATTTATTTATTTATTTATTTATTTATTTATTTTTAGAGTAGGACTCAAATCAGCCAACCAAACAAAAATACTACTTCCTGAATCCTGGCATGATTTATACTCCAGTAGCATTTTCAAGGTTGTCTCCATAAAACTTACTTCAGCTACACCTTCAATTTGTATACCTTGAACTTTCCATTCACTTTGTCTTTCTGTAAAATGCTGATCAAACACCATCTTTGCTCATAGACATCTCTAATGTAGAAGGTATAATCTTTTTCATTAAAAATGTAGTATCTTCCATAAGTTTCAGCAGAGATGGACAAGTGTATGACTTTGTTTACCCATAGGTACTGCGAGCAGAAGGAGGATCACCTTATCCAGATGGTAGCAGTGAAGAAAAGCTTCCTTTGGGAAGTGGTTCAGATCTGAGTTAGGAATAGTTTTTAACTGAGTTTGAGGGTAACAAAAATATTATAATATCAGAAGGAATAATTCTCATTTCCTGTCTCATATGTTGAAAGGTAAGTTTGCTAGAATTATAGAGAAGGAAGGCATATGTTATTTCAAAAATCATAATGAAGAGTTTTGTAGGAGATAGAAAACATCTGATAAGTGGTCGCTAGAGAATTTTGAAAGAGAGAAATATATGTTTAACTAGAAGATAAGACTTATCATTTGTTACCCCCTCCCTCATTTTTCTCCACCTCCCTCCCTCCCCCCACCCCAAGGCTTTTTGTTCAAGGCTAGTACTCTACCACTTTGAGCCAGTGCCTCTTCCGATTTTCTGGTGGTTAATTGGAGTCCCATAAATGTCCTTGGCTCTTATGAGATGTTGATGTTTCTTGGCATCTGAGTGAAATTAGAAAATGGCAGTTATGCAAGTTCAGGTGGATGGAGGAGGGCTGATGAGTAACTAACTTCAATGACTGAAGAAAAGAGGCAGGAACATTTCCTTCTTCCTGACCTGACAGAGGTTTTAGGAAGGAGAAGAGAAAAACTGTAGACATTTCCTACATTTTCTCAAAACTCTGCCATAGAACTGGTGATATGAAATTTTAAGAAGGCATATCAGTTTTGCCTTTGGGAACCCAATTTGACTGAGATGACATAAGCAGAGCTAATTAAAATGATCTTCCTTAAATAAAACCAGAGTCTCCAAAATAATGAGCTCATCTGATTGCCAGCAGTGACTGGCACATAGTAGTTGTTTACATAGTTATGGGCTCACTCAGGGAATGAATGGTACACTCTGCCAATTACTGATGGTATATAAAGGTCCCAGAGAGGAGAAGAAGGCATCGACTCTTCAGAATCCTTCCCTGACAATCCACACGAAGTCTCTCTTACTGACAACATGTGTTGCAACTACTACGGCAACTCCTGTGGCTATGGCTGTGGCTATGGCAGCGGATACGGCTCTGGCTATGGTTGTGGCTCTGGCTGTGGCTATGGTTCAAGTTATGGCTGTGGTTATGGAAGTGGCTATGGTTGTGGCTATGGCAGCGGATATGGCTCTGGCTATGGTTGTGGCTATGGCTCTAGCTGTGGCTGTGGATATGGCTCTGGCTCTGGCTATGGCTCTAGCTGTGGTTGTGGATATGGCTCTGGCTATGGCTCTGGCTATGGCTCCGGCTATGGCTGTGGCTATGGTTCCCGTTATGGCTGTGGTTATGGCTCCTCTTGTTGCTACCGGCCACTCTGCTACAGAAGGTGTTATTCTTCTTGCTGCTAAAACATCACTACTAGAGGAACATCGCTCTTGAAGAAATACTTCTGAAGATAATGCTTCTTCAAGAATACATACCCAAGATTTCCATTCTCAAGAAATGGCAAGCTTGCTTTAGTGTTTGACTTCCAACTGCACAGTTCTTCCGATGACATCTCTGTGGTCCTAGGCCCTGTGGTTCCCTCTCACTGTTTCCGAATGCTAGCCTTTGCTTCCTTGATTTCTGACTCTATGTTCTGACCATGTTGATGACCAGAGAACCTACAATGGAAGAAACTATTTATTTTCAATAAACATTTATCTTGGCTTTTATCAGATCTGTGTGTACTTGCTGGTGAATTTCATGTTTTGGAGTCTCTTGGACATTGAACTAACACTACTTTGGGTGAGATTTAGGTGTTTCCTTGACACATCACACTCGAGCCTTTATTATCACTAATATCTCCTCACCCTAATTTTCATACACCACATGCTTGAGCCCTCACATACCTGAACACAAGTCACAGAATTGACTTGTTTCAGAACTGTGCTTTGGAAGTGGCACTGCATTTAGAGTGGAAGGGAAAAAAGAGGAGGGGGGGGGGGTAACACCAACTCAAGACGAAAGTCCCAGGGAGAGGAGATGTCACCTGCAAGTGCAAAGAAGTTCATAGTACTCCATAGCTTGGGGTGTAAAAGGAAGGGGTTGTTTACAGTGTTATTAGAGCCAGGTGTTAAGCCCAGCAAAGGTAACCTGAAGGAAGGAGAAGTTAGAAGAAAGAATATGTTTTCTTACACGCTTCATTTGCTAGTAGCACTAATATATTACTAATATAGTGCACATATTGAGGTCTAGCCACGTGGTTATTCACTTAATCAACAAATCTTTTTGAGTAGGTGCCCTTCTAAGACAGTGAAGATCCAGAAATTATAGATAAGTCTTATGTTCTCAGCATTCACATTCTCACACAGAAAATCTGGAAAAAACTACCAAAATAACAAGGCATTGAGACATCTGTAATAGGAAGAATGAAACAGCTTAATGAGAAAGAGAATGACAGATACTTCATGAAAGTATTGTGAAGTTGGGCCATTTGAGTGGATAATTAAAAAAAAAAAAAGATGCCCATGGCACAAAACAACTAGAAAGTTCAGTAGCAAGTACAAAGGGCAAGAATCTATTAACCCTGGGCATGATTAGGCATTCTTCCTTTATTAGTTGGAAATAGCTAGGTCCAGTTTTTAGCGTAAGGTTCTTTTGCATTGAGGCGGGTATGACCATGGAATTAAAATGCCCAGTGTAACTCCTGACTGATTTTCTGGAGTGGAGGATATCCTACTTTGTGAGTTGTGACTGTGATGTCCTTTAGTCATTTGACACACTGCCACTATTATAGAATTATCTATACCCTAAAAAGGATTTTTTAAAAGACCTAGTAACAACCATGTTTAATTAGTGGTAATACATGTGTCACTGTCTCATCCCATGAAAGGGTTATTACACAAATGTGGAATCTCTCAGTACCCTGCAGCTTGAAGATTTCACAGAAGAGTCACCTGTAGAGACGATGGCTCTGTAGTCAGTTGTCGGGGAGTGAGGTGAGGGTTTGTCTAGGGGAGAATTTATTCAACTGATGAAGACTCAGACTTTCTTCAAAGGGCAGGATGCTTTTTATATCTGGTCCATATTTGAGCTAGATATGAATACTTGGTATGTTCTGTGTACTTTTGAAGTTTATAGGATTGAAAAAAGTGGACAGGAATTCAAATAATCATAGCTCTTTGCAAAAATCTAACTTTCTGTTTTTATTATGTTCCTTGTCATTGAAGGCATTATGAAACAAGAAGGGGCATGTAGAAGATTACATATATATGTACATACATATATATATACACACATATGTTATGTATCAAGAAAAGGATCTCCCTCAAAATCTGAAATGATGTGATGTTTTCTTAGTCAAAGAGAACTTTCAGCTTGTGTGAAATAAGAACATGGTGATCATGGTAAGGAGACAGGGATTATACATTTGGAGGAAGTTTGTGTGTGCATGTACACATGCATGTGTGTATGTGTGCATCAAGTCTGGTAGAAGTTAAAACAAATATTTTCTTTTACATACCTCATTACATTATGGAGGGGAAGAGAAGACAACTTACACTAGGACATTCTTGAAACAATATAAATGATTTAAGATTCAAAGCTTTTACATAAGGAAGCCCAGATATTTTTCATTGATGATCCATTGCACCCTACAATGAATTGTAGTAGAGGAATGTATTTTCTTTGACTTCCTTTTCTATTTTTGGTGGAACTGGGGTTTCAATTCAGGGATTTCTGGTTGGCTTGCTGAAATAGAACTTTACAATTTGTGCTACTATTTCGCTAGCCTTGATTGTGATTTCTTGTTCTGGAGATTGTGTCTCACTGACTTTTGTGTCTCACTGACCTATCCTGTCCTTGACTCATGATCCTCTAGATGTCAGCAACGTGAGTGGCTAGGATTCTAGCCGCGAGTCATTAGTAGCTTGTTTTCTGATGATTTAGTTTTGCCTTTTACCTTTTTCATCAGATTGTATTAAGTATCTGGACAGTTTCTGTTGGATTTGGTAGAAGGAGCCTATAATGGAAAAACTTATTTTTATTGTGAAGGGGAGTATGACAACAGTAAATATTGGCTGCATAACACTGCAGAGTGGGAGGAAATGTAGATGGAAAATATTCTAACTTTCATATAACATAAAGTAAGGGGATGGAGACTTATTTTCCCTGAAATTAAATTCAATATTCTATGCCATGAAAGTGTGAAAGATGTAGCTTGTCAAAAATTCTTGTAAAATTAAATTGCTCCGTCTAGTCACGGTCTAGAAACACCATCAGTGGAGGCATGCAAATAAATAATATGTTGAAACCTCTCAGGGAATAAAACTGGTGACATATTAATATGGAAAAGGCCATGGAGCTTGGAGGATTTGAATCAATGCTGAATATATTTTAGTGGAGACAACAGAAGAAGTAAGAGTAGACAATCATCATTAGAAGACACATCTAAAGTGGGAGGTTTTTATTTTGACATAGGTATTGCTGACCTCCGGTACTTTCCTTCGCCTTAACAAAAACTCCATGTCTAGATTAGTTACTACCTAGGAATATGTACCCATATTTCATATCTTGAATATCATCCCTAAAATATAGTTCCATCCTGGCTGACTCTTGTGTTCCTAATTTATTTCATGCAAGTGTTTATTCTTGGGCATTTATGATTTAGGCCACTGGCTTTATCTGTTGTTTACAATATTAATCAGTACTCATGTCCTCATTAGTAGTGGCACAAAAACTGGGTTGGAAGGGAGAGGCAGAAGGCTTAAAAGTTAGGTATACAGCTGGGTACTCGTGGCTCCCGCTTGTAATCCTAGCTATTCAAAAGACTGAGCTCTGAGAATCTCAGTTCTAAGCCACTTTGGGCAGGAAAATTCATGAGACACTGATCTCTAATTAACCCTCAAGAAGATGGAAATGGAGATGTGACTGAAGCATTGAGTGAAAAAGATAGGGGACAGTGACCAGGGTTTTAGTGCAGTCCCACTTATCACACACACACACACACACACACACACACACACACACACACACACACACACACGTTGTGAACCACAACAACTGGGTTATCGACTGATATGAGATCTACTCTATAGTTTTGTGAAGGCTGGCCTCAAATATGGATCCTCCTGTTCTCTACATCTATAGTAGCCATGATTAATATATAAGCCACTGTATGGGGAATATGGCCTAGTGGCAAGAGTGCTTGCCTCGAATACATGAAGCCCTGGGTTCGATACCCCAGCGCCACATATATAGAAAATGGCCAGAAGTGGCGCTGTGGCTCAAGTGTCAGAGTGCTAGCCTTGAGCAAAAAGAAGCCAGGGACAGTGCTCAGGCCCTGAGTCCAAGGCCCAGGACTGGTAAAACAAACAAACAAACAAAAAATAAGCCACTGTATGTAGCTAATACATTGTTTGCAATTTTTCTAATTTAATTTGATTGTCAAGGTGATATATAGAGGGGTTACAGTTACACACGTAAGGTAGTGAATACATTTCTTGTCAAACTTGTTACTTCCTCCCTCATTTTCTCCCACCTTTTCCCCTCCCTTACTCCCTCCCCCAGTCGTACACTTAGTTTACAACATATTGCCTTGTAAGTATTGCTGTTGCTTTGGTTTGCTTTTTACTCTTTGTCTTACCATTATGATGTTCCCCTACCTTTCCCTAATTCAGATAAACATATATATAGTACCCAGTGTATGAAAATCAAATACAGTGACAGTAGGAACTAAACCATAGGGAAGAAAAAGGCAAGAAAAAGAAATAATTTCACATAGTACATTAAAAATAACAGCAATGAAAACCACTTGTTTCCATATCTTGGAGTTCATTTCACTTAGCATCATCTTATATGGTCATATGTACATAGTCATTGAACTATTGTGATCATCTGCTAGGACTATCCTAGATATATACTATTACTAATGAGGGAAACCATAGAATCTATGTTTATTTGAGTCTGGCTCACTTTACTTAGTATGATTTTTTCGCAGGTCCCTTCATTTCCTTATGAATGGAGCAGTGGCATTCTGATAGAAGCATAGAATTCCATTGTGTATATGTACTACATTTTTTGATCTGTTCATCTACTGAGGGCCATCTGGGTTGGTTGCATATTTTAGTTATTTTGAGACATTGGCTAGAGCTCCCAAGTAAGCTTTACTTCCGATCCACAAAAACCAAACTTTTAAATAGGTATTATGAGGAGTTGCTGTTTTGTCATGATTTAAATATACTAATAGGAAACAACTTCCACTTCTACTCTTTAAAGTGTCTCATAAGAGATTGGTTCCCTTGGACAAGAGAAATATTTTCATGACAGCAGATATTAGAAAGCTATTCTCACCAATGTTCAAGATCGGAACATATTACACTAAGTGAAGTGAGCCAGAAGAAACATGGACTCTATGGTTTCCCTCATAGGGAATAATTAGCACAGGTTTAGGCTAGTCACAGCAGAGGATCACAAGAGCCCAATAGCTATGCCCTTATGAACACATAAGCTGATGCTAAGTGAAATGAACTCCATGTTATGGAAACGAATGTTATATCACTGTTGTAATTACTTTCAAGATGCCATGTGAAACCGTAGTTTCTTTTGTGGATGATTCTCTTGTATCACCTTCCTGTGACTGTCTCCGTGCTATCACTGTATCTCATCTGAGTACCCTGGATACTGTATATACTGGTATTAGAACTAGGGAAGATAAAAATCGAGAGACAACGGATAAAATGACAAACGACTCCAAAAGCAATGCTTGTAAAGCCATTTGGTATAAACCAACTGAACAACTCATGGGAGGAGGGGAGGTAAAGGGGGAGGGGGGGGAATGAGGGATGAGGTAACAAATAGTGCAAGAAATGTACCTATGGCCTTACTTATGAAACTGTAACCCTTCTGTACATCACTTTGACAATAAATAAGTAATTATTAAAAAAAAAAGATCGGAACATATTCTCAAGGGAAAAGGAAGGGTGAAAGGCTCTCTCAGCCATACATGACAGAAGTGACTTGGAACAAAATATTAAAATAAATTTTATCTAAGCTCCTGAGGACAATGAAATTTTCTAACATATGTGTGAATTTTACGAAAGAGCAATTACACAAGTGAAATGCATGACCATAAGAAATAAGAGATGAGCATTAGAGCAAGAATTCAAGCACTCGGTGATCAGAATGGGAAGATTTTATGTAGCGTAATAAAGAATGCATTTTTTGAACTTGAAAATATCTTAACGGTGTGACTTCAGCGAGTTTCCTAGCCCTTTGTTCTTCCTTTTATATATTATTTGTTACTTCCATCTTTCACTGGATCAAATAGATAAAGATATCTGAAGGAGTTTGTAATTTATAAAGGATTCAAAACTTTTTTTTTTTAAAGGACAGTCATTTCTTCCTGTTCTAATTTGGACTAAATGAGTTCCTAGAATTGAGTCAAAGGTTTATTAAGAATGAATAGATCAGTAAAAAATATATTATCACAGAAAGGCCCATGGAGGCTGTGGCTCTGGCTGCGATTGTGGATACAACTGTGGATATGGTTTGAGGCTTTGACTGTGGATATGGTTGTGGTTATGGCTCTGGCTATGGATACAACTCTGGCTGTTGTAGGTACAGATCATGTTGTTACAGAAGATGCCATTTCTCTTGTTGCTTATCACTATGGGAATTTTTCCTTTGACTTATGTCTACTCTAAGAGCTGGTTCAATGGAAATCTCCTTATCCATGTACTACAAAGAAAGGATTGATTACAGTCTCTGGGCACTTGAACTGACATCAAAACTTCTGCGTGAACTTCCCCCATGTTATTTTGTTGAATAACCAACTGTAAAAATTTAAAGATTTTCTTTGTCTCTGTTTTGTTATCATCAGAAGCACAGAGGATTGTGTAACTCATAGGCTAATGGAACAAAAATAGCACTTACTCAATAACATAATTTATTCATCAATAAGTTTAATCTTGTGTGACTCAGAGTCTTAGTGGTCTGAGCAGTGATATTGTGTTGGATGTCTCTAAAACACATGTAACAAAACCAAAAACACAGACAGAATTTTATCAAGCTAAAAATCTTCTGTGTAACAAAGGAAATAACGAACAAGTTTCAAAGAAAATTTAATAAGTAGTAGGCTTAATTTAATAAGTAGTAGGCTTATTTATAAGCTACATATCTGATTTAGTGTTCCTATCCAAAATACATATAGAAATAAATGTATACTTAAACAACTTAATAATAAGAAAACAAATAGCTCAGTTAAAATGGGCAAGAACAAATAATTATGATTATCATGGGAATATATACCAGTACTCAAGAGGCTTATGACAAAACTTATCATCAGAGAAATGAAAATTAAAGCAGTGTTCAGATAAAACACCTGGCAAAATGGCTGCTGGCAAAAAGAAAACAATGTGTTGGCTGGGGTACTTTAAAAGGTAATTTCTGCACATTTGATCGGAATGTAAATTAGTACAACCATGACAGAGAATAGTATGAGTGTTCCAGAATATACTAAACGTAGGAATAATGCATATCCAGAATTCTCATTTTAGGGAATATACCTCAAAATTTTGACCAATATGTTGGGATTTTACACATTTCTAGGGCTCATTGATGCATTCTGTACAATAGCTGAGATGAGGAGTAAAACTAAGAGTCCATCGATGGAAGAGTGGCTAAAGAAAATATATATGTAATATGCAATAGAATAACATTAAGCCTTAAGAGGAAATTCCATCAACTGTGATAGCATGGATGAATTTGGAAGACATTATAGGAAACAAAGCAAATATGCACAGAAGACAAATAACCCAAGAACTTCTTTGGGATACTTTAAAAAAATCAAACTCATGGAAAGTCAAAGTAGAATGATGATGACCAGAGCGTGTTGATGGCAGAAAGGGGGATATTGGCCACAATTTACAAACCATTAGTTATTGGGTGAAGCTCTTCTGGGACCGAATGCCTAGCTTGGTGACCGCAGTGAAAAATACCTCATTGTACACATACATTTTACTAAGAGAGTAGATATTAACTTGATAATAATGTTTTCTCATCACAAAAACAAGCTATTAGAGAAATGAATAAATCAAATAGCCTAATTTAGTCTTTCCATAATGTACACATTAAAACTGTTTGTATTGATCAACTGAAAATACAAAATTTAAAAATAGAGGACAAACAGAGTCAACATATGTCAGCTAACAGGGAGATTCTCAAAGTGATTTCAGAGTAGGACCTCATGAATCTAGAATGTTCTCTTTATGATGATGTGTTACATAGAGTAATTGGTTATGTGTGTATTGCATAAAATGGAGTATGGTTACATTTACAGAGACTGTCCTTACTTTTCCATAGCAGTTCCATGATTATCCACAAAGGCAAATGTTTATTTTGTCCCAGCTTAAGTACTGCCAAATTTCAATGGATTTTCATGATTGCTGAATTACAAAATATGGCTGGTGACATATAACTTTGTGATATTACTTTATAAAATGCTTCATCAAGGAAAAATGGGGTCAATCACATTGTAATTCATTTTTCTGAGGGAGTTTAATTGTTTCTAATATATATACACATATATAACTTCTATATATATTCCTCATATATATCTTCATGTGTGTCTATGTTAGTTTATACAGAAGGACTAAGGATATAGGTGCTTCTATGTATGCATCTTTATATATGTTTATAGTGTACATTTGTTCATAATGTGTCTACTAGTATGCACCTAAGTAACTGTATATGTATGTATATATACTATCTATCTTATATGTTAAACCATAGCAGCATTAAATTAAATCCTACAATTTTAGTAAATAAATGGATGAGAACAAGAACACAGACATACCTGAAATGTTATTTTGAGGCAATTGTTCTTTTTTTTTAAATAATGTAAACTGAGATTATGTTATTTCTTACAGAAGGAGCCATGGGTTTGAACATACTACCCCAAGATGCCAGCAAACAGGCCACTGATATTTCAGGTAAAACCACACTTACTAACTACATTGTCAATGTATTATTTTTAAAATGATATTGATATGAAGTAGAAATTTATGTTTTATCTTGCAATACAAAGATAAAGAAAACCAATATTAGATTTTGTTTTCTTTTTGTTTAGCCATACTTAGGTTTGAACTCAGAGCCTTATGTTTGCAAGGATGGCACTCTACCACGTGAACCATTTCATCAGTCTATTTTTCCATTGGTTATTTTCAAGACAGGGTTTCATTGTATGCAAAGCCCAAGAAGCAATTCTTTTATTTTGAAAAATGGGAGGAAAAATTACATACAGTACACTAGTTCCACTGTATAGGAGGATCTATACTCTGATCATTCTATTTTTCTATACACTTTCTATGGGTCTCTTGTCACAAAATCTAAATACATTTATTTATATTATCTTCACTGAGCAGAAGCAGAAATATATTCATATGGATCCAGTTCTGTCTTCGTGGGCATGTAATTAGTAAGCAAGGATATCTCTACATCGGTATTCCATGGAAAGCTTTTACTACTAGCTCCTCTGGAGGTTAGAAAACAGCAGAGGGTACCAGTATCAGTTCACTTCTGTTTTGCCTCTCAGATTCAAAGTCACTCTTCAGTGCATGTCCGGGGGATAATAGATGAGATTGTTTTGAACATTTTGCCTTAAATGTGAGACCAGGTTTAATAGAAGATGTGTGGACATTGAAGGGGTTATGGGTTCCCACAGATTTTCTGGCTGAGGGACTGGACAAGAGGAATAGGAGTTTGTTGGCAGAGTGGGTATGGAGACCTCGGTGAAAGCTACTTTATTTCAGGTGCATAAAGTATTGGCAGATCATTGACACTACAGCTTTCAGAGTGGCAATAACCTTTATCCCCTGAACACCTGAAGTAGCGCCTTGCATTCTCTTTCCACAGAGGTCTCTGCACGTGACTTCCTGACCACAAACTCTTTGATGCCTACTAGAAGCTACTCTCTCTTTCTTTTCTGTTGTAGTGTCTGTGCTTCAGCTTTCCAGATCTGCCACAACACCAGACTCTGAGCTGATGATGACTTAATCACCACTTTGCTCTAGCAGACTCTGTTTATCCAGTGACTCTTTTGTTTGCTATCTGTACTTGTTTATCACATACACTGAGAAGTAATTAATATAAATAACCTCATGTATGTAATTATATATAGTATCTTCAGTGTGGACATAGGCATCATGCTGAGTTCTCTCATGTATAATAGTTGTTCTTTTTCATGGTTTAATAGGTTTTGGTATTAAATCTATCTCTGATCAACCTATAGTGTGGTTTGGGTCTCTGGATAGAATCCAGAGCGATTGACTTTTAGGAGTCATTAGTGTCCATATTATAGTTGAATCATTGGGAGCGAGCAAGACTTACTAATGTGTGAAAGAGGAAGTAAAGATGTAGGTGAGGGAAGTCAATAAATTTCAAAAAATAAAGGGAAATTTAAGAAAGATTTACCAATGAGAGAGGTCATTGACTATAAGGCTATTTATCATAGAAACAGTAGAAGTTGGTATAAAGTTATATGTAAAAATGAAAAAAGACATTTCAAAGAAGATCACCAAATCCTATTGCCAAGATAATAGGAATCCAACAGAATAGTAAATACTCAAGTAAATATTTGTAATGAAGTATTGTTCTGACAGACACAGGTAATATAAAGTCATGAGAATATTGTGGAATGGTTAAATCAGGAGGTTCAGCATAGCTTGGCACCAGTAGCTCAAGTCTATTGTCTGTCTAGCTACAAAGGAATCAGATGTGAAGGATCATGATTCAAACCCAGGCCAGGCAGAAAAGTCTATGAGATTATTTCCAAAATAACCAGCAAAAAGCCAGGCTGCAGACATTGCTTGAGTGGTAGAATGTCAGCTATAAGCAAGCCAGTAAGGGCTAGGCTAGGAGTTCAAATCCCTGAGTTTAAACCACAGAACCAACCAAAAGACAAGTTTGACACAAATAACACCACACATACGTTTCATTTTTTTTATGTTGGACCACTTAATATCCACTCTTTAAGATGTTGAAGTATATACTCTATTTTTTTTTATTAAAATAGCTTCTGTACATCAGGTTACTAAATTTTGACTTTCTAGTTTGAGTTTTGTATATTCTGATTAAAATGTCACACACACCCATCCATGCTGCCTATCAGGAAATATTCATTTTTGATTAATCACATTTTAGTAAAAATCATTGGTATACAGGATAAGCATGAGGATAGTCTAAGTAATCTCAAAACTTTCTTAAAAGAATTTTTCTTGACTGGAATTCCATG
This sequence comes from Perognathus longimembris pacificus, assembly GCF_023159225.1. Lineage (NCBI taxonomy): Eukaryota > Metazoa > Chordata > Mammalia > Rodentia > Heteromyidae > Perognathus > Perognathus longimembris. The sequence continues at coordinate 9,011,372 of NC_063165.1, forward strand.
ATGAAAAAATTATCCAAAGAAACTGCCAGTCATTTAAAGTGAAAAGTTGATTCCTCAAATTATAGATAATATATATCTTCATCTAAATAAGCCATCAGGAGTTAAATTTTTTTTTTTTGCAACAAAGGAGAGATAGTAACAAGCCTAGAAAATGGATGTGGGCATGGGGCAATGTTTCCTTCAAGAAAAAAGCAAACAAACTCAGGAGGCTGTAGCAAGGTAAAAATTCAATTGTCTCCAAATCCATGAGCTGAATGGGAAAAATAAAGTCTGAGAAAAAGAAGGAAACCAAGGTGATTCTTCTGCAGCAGCTGCTCATAATGGTTGTGGCAGTAGTAGTAGCAGCAGCAGTGATACTGTTGGACTTTAGTGGTATTTTTAAGAGTTTATTCTAAAACCTGGAGTGAGTAGAATGACAAGCCACCCCACACTCAGAAGCCAAACATGCTGTGGTGATGTGTCTTGTGTCATGGTCATGAAATGAAATTATGGACGTGAAAATGATGGTGGCTGAAGCTTGGGTGTTTAGACAACAGGTCTTTATTTCCTTGAAAGCTTATACAACAAATTCTCAAAGGCTGCAGTGCGTAAACTGAATTCCTGCCCAAGTGATAGCGCACATGGTTTTCCGATGAGCGCACAGAGCCCATGTGAGGTGTGACCCATCCATCCCCTCCAGTATATAAAGGCTCTGGAAGTCTCGATGGCATTCACCCTTCAGAACTGCCCTCCTTCCACTCAGCTCACACCTCAGCTCCTGACACCATGTGTGGCAACTACTACGGAAACGCCTGTGGAGGCTGTGGATACGGCTCTGGCTGTGGATACGGTTCCCGCTATGGCTGTGGATATGGCTCTGGCTATGGCTGTGGATACGGCTCTGGCTGTGGATACAGCTCCGGCTGTGGATATGGCTCTGGCTGTGGATACAGCTCAGGCTGTGGATATGGCTCGCGTTATGGCTGTGGATACGGCTCTGGCTATGGCTGTGGATACGGCTCTGGCTATGGCTGTGGATATGGCTCTGGCTATGGCTGTGGATACGGCTCTGGCTATGGCTGTGGATATGGCTCGCGTTATGGCTGTGGATACGGCTCTGGCAGTGGATACGGCTCTGGCTGCTGTAGCTACCGAAAGTGCTATTCCTCCTGCTGCTAATCACTGGGGCAATTCTTTGCCCTCACAGTGACCACTCCACCAGGAAGCTCAGTTGAAATCTCTTCTACCCATTTACCCCAAAGAAAGTCAAGATTGCTGGTCATACCAGGCTCCTGAATTGGACTCACAAGTCCGGTTTGCTCTGGATATCACATCACTGAAGACAGATAAATTTTCGGGTGTATTTCTTACAACTTTCTCTTTGTCTCTCTACTGCAGCTTTCTGAGAATTACTGAATGACTGTGTACATCAAAATGGATCTAAATCATTCTTAATAAAAGGATATGTTCTTTGAAAAGTCTTGTCCTGTTTGTGTTGGTGTCAACACTAAATTGGAGAGTGTCAGCCTTAGGCATTCTGTTGACCACGATTTAGGAACAGTATGTATTATTGTTATTCAGCTATCATCTTTTTAAAAACATTTTTAATCTTTTAAAAGTTAATTCATTGCACTTATATCTGGACTTCAAAATGATATGGCTGCAATCTCATGTCTTACATGGCTAAAGGCTTGGGATCCAAGTATCAATGAGAAAGGGAAACTGGATCCTAACATACTTCAGGGGCCTTCTACCTCAGTAAGGTTCCCTGAGTCCAGTGATATAGGGCATGCTGAGTTATCCCACAAAAGTCCAGAATATCTAGTTAAACCTAGCCTTTTCTTATGTCCAGGAAAGAAGCATAGTGCTTAGTTGGGACATTTATGTTCTGTACACAGCACATCTTCACATGTGTGTGTTACTCCTGCTCATTCCTTGAGGCGATTAACCAGTGAGCTGGCCAATTAATTACATTGGACCACATCTACCATGGAAGGGACATTTCAATCTCCTTGGAATACTTATTTGGATGGCAGACCTGCCTTCCTTGCATATAATGCTTCTGACTAAACTATTATCCATGGACTTGCAGAATGCCTTATTTAGCATTGGAATATTCTACACAATATTACTTCTGACCAAGTAATTCATTTCCCAACCAAAGATGTATAGCAATGGGCGCATATACGTGGACATCACCAATTTTTTTTCTTTTTACCATACTTACCTCCATTGTGAAGCAACTGACTGGATATAATGAAGTTTTGGAGATGCAATTATAGTGCTAGCAAGGTGGCAATACCTTGCAAGGTTTGAGAAAGTGCCAAAGCCTGTATATACTTTGGATCAACAGCTCCAATATGCCAGGATTCACAGATGCAGGAATTCTAGTAACTCACCTGCTTCTGGCTGTAATAACCTTGTGCTTTGTGGCTTAGAAGACATAGTTCCAGGGAGGAAGTGCTTCCAGGATGAGGCATAACAATGATTTCATGAAAATTCAGGACACCCCCTCCCCACCCCAGCTGCTTTGGGCATCTCATGTTCCTAAGTGATCAGGATAAGAAAAGTTATGATGTTGGTGGGAATGATTGACACAGACTACCAAGAGTATTGGATTATTGCTCCACAAGGGAGATGAGAAAGGGTATGAATAGAGGACAGGAAAACCTTAGGGCATCTCTTAGTATTACCACGCTATGCTGTGTGTGGGAAGCAGTAACAACCTGATACAATTGGCATAAAAAAATAATCTAGACTCTTCAAGAAGTCAAGGTATAGATACCTCTCCAGGGAACAAACCAAGATTCTCAGGGTGCTGGCCATGAGGAATTCAGAATGGCTAAGAGAAGAAGACAATTTTAAGTAGCAGCTATGGACATGCGATCAATTAGAGAAACAAGGATTATAATTGTCATGAATAGTTCTTTCCTATTTGGTCATGGAGGTCAAGAATTTTTTTTTTTAACACAAGGTAATAAACACAAATCTTTGTTTTCTCTATCATGTAATATAACAGCAATTCAGTTAAGATCAGCACTGAAATGTCGTCAACTTTGCATTGTCATATGTAAATTTGGGGATGTCAGTGGATGATTATGCATTTTTCAAAAGACTTTTCCATCTTTTCAGGGGATGGGAGTCTTCAGCCATTTGCATTATAGTTACACAATGCAAGATGGAATTATGACATTGTTATTATCTTTATTTGATGATTAGTTATGATATAAGAAAGTATGATACTTATATCATACTTAAAAGTATGGACTGAGAGATATTTAAAGGCTTAATAATTTGTAAGGCAAACATTTCTGGGTTCGTTTGTGAGGGTGTTTCCAAAGGTGACTGGCATGTGGGATAGTAATTGAGAGTGAAGATCTGCCATGGATGTGACTAAAACCATCCAAAAGGCTGGCAATTCAGGTGGAATTAAAGGGGGAAAAAAGGAAGCCTCTCAAAATAGACTCATATAACTTACACTCCAGGGAGCTTCCTGGTTTTAGCCACAGGTTGGGGCTTCATTATTGGTCCCTCCTATTCTGAGGCTGTCAGCTCAGACTGATGGTTTCCAGGCATCCGTGGCTCCCCAATATGGGGAAAGCCACTTTTGGACTTTCCAGCCTAATTACACACACACACACATACACACACACACACGCGCGCGCGTGCGTGCCTATATATACACACATATATATAGACATGCATATTACATATATATGTCTATCAATTAAACCCTCTTTTATATCTACCTATCTATTCTACTGGTTCTATTTCTTTAGAGAATTCTAGTAGAGTCTGTGGCCCAGCATTTTTAAAACCTCTGTATGTCTTCACCACTTCTTCAAAACTATGGCCCAGTCAGTTTGCCCCATGACTTCAGAATGAGGTTCAGAATAAAAATTATATATAATTAAAAAATACATATGTAACATTACAAATTTTGAAAATGTGCATAGGCCAGTAACTCTGCACCACAAAGTATCAAAAATATCTATCACCTCCAAAAGTTTCTTCCCACTTTGCTTTTATTTTCTAGCCATGGGAACACTTAACATGGTAACTCTTGTCTTCACCAGGTTTAAGTGTACAAGAAAGCATTGTTAACAATAGCATAGCAATCTCCCAATCAGATCAACAAGTATGCTATTCCTATGATCTTCATTCCTGGGCATTTCCCTACAGTCTTGTAAAACTATATTGAGTTCTCTCATATAATACAGTTGCTATTTTTTTTTAAATCATTGGACAGTTCTTTTTATTAAGGTACTCTTGAATGACCAGCCATGACTGATGTCTTCTGACTGGACCCAGAGTTATTTGAAGGCTTTAGAAATCATTAGTGTTCACAGGATAGTTGAATCAATAGTATCATATAAAATTTACTGGCATGTGAAATAAATAGGTTTCAAACAGCCATAAACAAAGTTAAAGCATAGGGAAATTCACAAACAAGTTACAAAAGGAGAGATCATTGACTATGAGAGACTTATTTATCAAAAAATGGGAGATGTGAAGTTAAGCATAAGGATGAATAAGAAATTTGGATGAAAATGGTCAAATTGCTGATAATGCTACAATTGTTAAAAATACAGCAAAAATAGTATAAGTAAATAGTCTTAAGGAAAGCATTTAATTTTCAGTATACAGATAAGACTAAGGTCAAGAACATCCAGCAAGGGGCTGGGGATATAGCCTAGTGGCAAGAGTGCCTGCCTTGGATACACGAGGCCCTAGGTTCGATTCCCCAGCACCACATATACAGAAAACGGCCAGAAGTGGCGCTGTGGCTCAAGTGGCAGAGTGCTAGCCTTGAGCGGGAAGAAGCCAGGGACAGTGCTCAGGCCCTGAGTCCAAGGCCCAGGACTGGCCAAAAAAAAAAAAAAAACAAAAAGAACATACAGCAAGATCAGTAAATTGAATTTATGCCAAATATTTGGTTTGGAGTATTCAAATAAGCCTGAGGTAGAGCACATGCTATGGAATCATTAAATTGAGTTTGACAAGAACAACATCTCACAAACTGCCATTATTGTGTGTGAAAACATTTAAATTCCACTTCTTAGCCCAAGTATTTACAATAATCACCCTTATGTCCAGTAGGACACTAAATATTGTTCCTTCTAATTTGAATTTTGTCCTCTTTGATCAAAATCTACCATTTATCCATTTGCCCATCACAATTAGTGATTGATTAATTACATTTCAAGAGAAGCATAAACATGATAATAGCATAAACAGGAGGGAAGTCTGAGTAATCTCCTAAGCTGAGTTGTTAAGATTTTGATGGAACTGGATTCACCAATGAAGAATTTATTGACCAAGATAGGTCCTCTAAATTGGAATTTTTAGAAGAATTTGTACCTTAAATATATCTATAGTTCTTCACATACAAACCCATTAGGAATTCAATCAAATGTTGTGAGGCTTCCCCAGCAGAGAAGGCTATAACTAGTGTAGAGAAGGAGGAAGTTTCAGAAGTAGCTATAGTATGATAAAGCATTCCATTTCAGTCCAAAATCCATAATGTGGGAAAACAAAAAGGAACCAATATTATTCTACTGCTACTACTACTAGTGCTGAGTGTGATGATAATGCTCTTGACTAACAACTGTAAAACACAAAAGAGGATTTCTGAAACCTTAAAGTCCAGAGTGGCAAGCAGACATGTTTGTAGGTCAAACATGCTTTGGTGATGTGTTCTCTTGTGTCATGGTCATGAAATGAAATTATGGACGTGAAAATGATGGTTGCCGAAGCTTGGGTGTTTGGACAACAGGTCTTTATTTCCTTGAATGCTTATACAACAAATTCTCAAGGGCAGCAGTGCATAAATCATGAATTCCTGCCCAAATGATAGTGTCACGATCGAGCTCATTTTAGGCACATGGTTTTCCGATGAGCGCACAGAGCCCATGTGAGGTGTGACCCATCCATCCCCTCCAGTATATAAAGGCTCTGGAAGTCTCGATGGCATTCACCCTTCAGAACTGCCCTCCTTCCACTCAGCTCACACCTCAGCTCCTGACACCATGTGTGGCAACTACTACGGAAACGCCTGCGGAGGCTGTGGATACGGCTCTGGCTGTGGATACGGCTCCCGCTATGGCTGTGGATACGGCTCTGGCTGTGGATACGGTTCCCGCTATGGCTGTGGATATGGCTCTGGCTATGGCTGTGGATATGGCTCTGGCTGTGGATACGGCTCCCGCTATGGCTGTGGATATGGCTCTGGCTATGGCTGTGGATACGGCTCTGGCTATGGCTGCGGATACGGCTCTGGCTATGGCTGTGGCTATGGCTCCAGATATGGCTATGGTTGTGGCTATGGCTCCAGCTGTGGTTATGGATCCAGATATGGCTCTGGCTGTGGCTATGGCTCTAGATACGGCTCTGGCTGCTGTAGCTACCGAAAGTGCTCTTCCTCTTGCTGTTAATACCACTACAGATCGTCTTCTGCCACTGGACAGGCCTCCGGGAACATGGTCAATTGAATATCTCCTTAAGCATTAACTTCCAACAATTTAAAAAATATGTGGCATGCCCGGCAGCTGGATTGACACCTAACCACCGGCTTGCACTTGATGTGGACTGAATCGTCTTGGCAGAATGAAGACATGATGTCCTTTGGTTGTCTATTTATATGTGAATTCTTTATAATGTTCTTTTTTGCCCACGTAGGTTAGGTATCTTGGGCAGCTCAGACACTCTGTACTTTTGGAATATATGTAAAAGTGAAACAAAAATAGCATAATAAAATATTTCCTTCACTAAATAGTTGGCTCTTCTTTGTATTAAAAACACCATCTGCTATTGATTTTGCACTACATTGATTCGAAGCTATTAAGTTTTTGGAATACAGGAAGCAAGAAGTCTTGGCGTGAGTGGAATTAGGCGATAGCAACTGCTCAGGAAACCAGGAAAGACATGGCCTCCCTGCTCTGCATTCTTGCAGTCTTCATATGTGTACTCATTGTTTTGATTGGTTGCTGTTCATCAGCAGCAACTGGTTATGCGACAAAAATGAAAAAAGGAGCAAGGAAAAAACGAGGAAGGCAATGTCCTCTCATTGATAACTTTTGCCCTCACATTTAGGAAGCGAGTCTTTCCCCGTGTTTGTCTATCATGGGCAACAGTTGTGTCATAGGAGCATTTCTAGCTGAAAACAGCTAAAGAGGGAAGACTCATGGACATGGATAATGGCATCTACTCAGGAGTGGTTTCCAAAATATCACTGGTCCTGTGTCCCAAGCTGAACAGATAAAGCCCAAGGAAACAAAAACTTATGCGACCATATGTCTTACAAGTAATTTCATTTAGGGCAGGTGTGCAATACTTGGCTTCACACTCATTTTGGCTCAAGTGTGAAGAATTGAGATTACTATCTTATTCTATTTCAACCATGATATCAATTCTTCCTACAGGCTTATTATATATTCTTGCTTTTGTGTGTAATAAGCAATTTATGTCTTGTGTTTCTCAATTTCCATTCTCATTCCTATCTGTCATGCACAGGCATCTTATAATTTATGCTATTTTGTATGCAATCATCACATTTCAGCTCATAGAAATACTAAGGGATGGTCATTTTATATGTTGAATACTCCTAATAAATAAATCTGAAATTTGAATTCCTTCAAATCTGAATCTGTTCTATTGCTCTGAAATGGAATCTTATATACCATGAAACTATTTTATGCAGAAAACCATCCAAAATTACATATAAAGTTACTTTCAGTTTACTGGTATTACGGATGCTTGGAGTGTAGATGAAGTTTATGCTTAGACATAAGTCTCATCTCCAAGATATATGGTTATATGTGCATAACATGACCTAAAATCAGTAATCTATAACTATTATTTTACTAAGTTTATAGTAAGAAGGATACTCCACCTTTCTTATGCACTTAATCCATTAAGTGCATAATAAAATATTATTATATACCTTTTTGAAAGCTTTCTTTACTCAGCATTATTTGTGTTGAAAATGAATCCATCTGTGCTTCTGTGTAGATAATTATATATAATGCTTGTATCATAGACACGAATAAGTGGGAATGACTAAGGAGGAAGATAATCATGCTTGTTATTCTATTACTGTGATTTATAATTCATATATGGCACAACATGTGCTTTGTACAGAAGAACTTGCCCTTTCACTTGCTCAGTGGTATGCATAGATCTATTCTAGTTCTTCTTTACCATTTTATTATTGTAATGAGCAATGGAAAACATAGAGAGAGAGAGAGAGAGAGAGAGAGGGAGAGAGAGAGAGAGAGAGAAAGAGTGAGACTCATTTTTATCATTTCACAATTAAAGACATATAGATTGAAATACAATATGTGGGTACCAGGAGCATGGTCTCATGCTTATTATCTCAGGAGACTAAGATCTGGAGAACTGATATTTGAGACTGTTTCCAATGATAAAGAGCTGGGTGTGGTGATGCCCCTGTCATTATAGCTATTCTGGAAGTGTGATTAGGAGGACAGCAATGCAGCTGGGCCAGCAAGCAGTGAGATTCTCCCATCCCCAAGGGCTGGGGATGCTTCTCAAGTGGTAGAGTGCCTTCCTGACAAGCTCAAGACTCTGAATCCAAGCCCCAATATTGCCTAAGAAAAGAAAGGAAGGAAGAAGAGAATGGACAAAAGTATTTTATGCAAATAGAAAACAAAAGAGAATAGGCTAGTTGCATCAGATGAAATAGAAAAAAAATTAAAATGGAATAAAGAATGTCATTATATTATGAAACCATGATTACTTAATTAAGAACTATAGTAATTACAAAATAATGTATTGCACATGACCATAGATGTCTGAAGGACTGGGGAGACGAAACTAGACAGAAGTACATGCTAATAAATCGGCCAACCAGGAAAAAGTAGATAAGGTCCCAGGAAACTACAACCTACAAAAATGAAATCAGGAAGAAATAAAAATATGAAAAGAACAGTAAAGTTAAGAAATTTAACCAATATTTAAAAGTCTCTCATTGAAGGACCCCCAATGAGATGAGGTGTGATGAAATTCAATGAACTAAAACAAAACTTCCTCAAACTCCTTCACAAAACTGAAGGCCTAAAGCAAAGGGAAGTAATTATAGGACAAGAAAACAATGTGGACACAAATGTTCATCTTAGGTGGACTTATAGGCAGAAATCCTTAGCAACACACTAAGAAACCAAAACCTATCAAACAATTATGGGGGTCATTTTCCATGGGATCTAAGAATGTTTCAAGACATTGAAATTAAAGGGCAAAACAACAACAACAAAACCCACATTCTCATCACAGAAGATTCAGAAATGACATTCACAGTTTCTGTGAGATATGATAGATGCACAGAAGATTCCCATGTTTAACAAATATATTATTTACCTTTTGAACATATGAGTATACTTAGGACACCATGACCACAGTACTGCATAGATATATCTATCACCATTCACGGTTTCCTCGTGTTCTATTTGTTTTGCCCTGGAATACTTGACACGATCACTGTACTTCCACAAAAATTCAAGCACATAAATACTCTGTTATTGACTACAGTACTTCTGTTTTTGAATGCATTTGTTTGGTGATTACCGTACCTGCATGATTTTTTTTCCTTTGAGGATTTCCCCCACCGTCCTGTAAACCACATAGAGATTACTGTTAAAATATAGTTATGTTTTGTGATAGTTTAGTAAGGTTTTTGATTAAGTTTTCCCAAGTTGAACTACTGAGTGATTCATGTTTCCAGACTGGATCCAGGTGTGTGCAGCAACCTTTAGATTTTAGGAATCATTTCTGTAGGTGCATGGTTGGGTGTGGGCTTGCATACTGGATTTACTGGTGTGCAGAGAAGTGGAGTGGGTGAACAAAGCACTCACATAAAGCCAAAAACTTGTGCAAAAATAAAGGAGGAGTCCACAATGGAAGTTTCTAGTCATGCTCTGAAAACTGATCTGGAAACAATGGGATGATTTGCTATAGAGTTCAAAGAAAGAAAATCTAATAAATGCTATTCAAAAGTCAGTTGATGTCCAGGCACTAGTGGCTTACTCCCATAATCCTGGCTACCCAAAAGGCTGAGATGAGAGGATCATGGTTCAAAGTCGTCGAGAGCATGAAAGTCCGTGTGGCGCTTATCTCTAATTAACTATGAAAAAGCCAGAAGTGGACTGGGGCTCCAGTTGTAGAGTGCTTGTCTTGAGCAAAAAAGCACAGGGACAGAGCTTAGGGCCTGAGTTCAAGTCTCAGGACCAGTACACACAAAGAAGTCAATTATGTGAAGATCAAGATATACAATTAAAAGTAGGATAAGTAAATATTATTTCAATATTTTGGAGTAGAGTTTAGGTGCACATCACCAGCTCAGAAATACTATTGACTGAATTTAGTGAGAAAAAAGGGCATAGAAGCAGAAATTGTGAACCCTCTAAGGAAGGAAAACAAGGAATCTCCTTGCAGAATAGATGGATTAGGATTTTAACAAAACACTTTCCCCAAAGGAAGAGAAAGGATGGGAAGACAAGCTTTACTTCAGAGAAAAGGATAATGTTTTAGAGAATGGATGGGATATGTAGAGTTACTCTCAAGTTTTTGTTCCAAATGTATGAATAATATTTTAGAAATATTCCAATGGCCAAAGCAAGTTTTAGGAGCTGGAAAAAGTGATCGAGATAAAAAATAAGCATAAACATAAGACAAAAAGGAAACAATTAAGAGTAATGAATAGATAATAGGAAGTTTATATAATAGGCAGTTTCAAAGGCCTTCAATTGACAGAATTATAAACAAACATATACTTATAGTTCAAGCATACTTTATGAGGTTTTATGTCATGTTCATAAGAGGTGGTTATAAAGGAGAAAATTATGGTTGAATAAGCTTGCGTGTCTAGCAAATGTACTTCGTTTTCTGTTCGCATTTACAAAAGTTCCTCAGGCAGCAGCCGGTAGAGTATGAATTCCTGGCTCAGGGATGGTACACAGGATGAGCTCATTTTCAGTACATGGTTTTAAAATGGGAGCCCAGAGCCTAGGAGAGGGTCTGATCTAGTCATCTTTGTAAGTGTATGAAGGCCTGGCAAGTCTAGATGGCATTCACACTTCAGAAATACACTCCTACCTCTCAGCTCAAGCCTCAGCTCCTAACACCATGTGTGGCAACCACTACAGAAATGCCCGTAGAGTTTGTGGCTCTGGCTCAGGCTGTGGCTTAGGACTGGCTGTGCATACATCTCCGCCTATGGATATGGCTCTGGTTCTGGTTGCTGTACCTACCGACCATTCCGTAACCACAAACGCTATTCCTCTTGTTCCTGATCTTTACAACAATGCCTCCATTGCCCATGAAATTGCCACTTGCTGACACAATCCAATTGAAATTCATGTTAATTATTGACTTTGGAGCAAATTAAAAATCGTTTACTGACAAGTTGACATCTGATGCTTCATTATGGAGACTGAATATTCCTATCACAGCACAGAAGGAAGGTAATCGTCTGCTCATTTTACATGTGAATTTCCATATCATTTCTTTGTCTCTGTGCAGCAGCATAGTAGGATTGCAGGTTTAGAGTATATTAAAATGAAACAGAAATAGCAGGGTTTGTTTTGATAAAATTGTATTCCCTGAACATTCTGGTCTCTCTCTTCTCAGAGCCTCACTCAGCATTTGTAGCTCCCAGAAAGCTGGTTGACCCCCAGTTTAAGCTGTATCTAGAGCGCCATGCATTAGTATTGAAATGATGTCCTGTACCCCACACTTGTGTGTTGCTGACAAATTTGCAAGGAAATTGAAGTGAACATTCCCCCCCCCCCGCCTTTTTTGGCTGTGAAGCAAATGTATTCTGGTGTCTTGGCCTATTTTCTGCTTGCTACTGTAATGAACCACCACAGACTAAGCCATTTGTAATCCATAGAAGTTTATATGGCTCATAGAATGGAGTCTGGGAAGTTCAGGAGGACGTGCTATTCCATAACATGGTGACAAGGACCTAGCCCTTGGGAAGTAGAGAGAAAACTCACTGTACATCTTTCCTGTCAGAAACCCATTTCCATGATAATTAATCCATTCTCATTGAAATGACATTGATACATTCAGAAGGACAAAACCCCCTACATCTTATCATCTTATAAAAGCACAAACCCTTTTTTTTTTTTTTTTGCCAGTCCTGGGCCTTGGACTTAGGGCCTGAGCACTGTCCCTGGCTTCTTTTTTTAGCTCAAGGCTGTCACTCTGCCACTTGAGCCACAACGCCACTTCTGGCCGTTTTCTATATATGTGGTGCTGGGGAATGGAACCCACAGCTTCAGGTATCCCAGGCAGGCACTCTTGCCACTAGGCCGTATTTCCAGCCCTCCAAACTCTTAATACTGCTTTAGTGACAATTAAATTTCAACATGAGCTTTAAAGGGGAAACTCCTATGCTACTTTACATACAGGGAAGCTCAAACAAGTTAGGAAGGAACTTGACTCTTTTTCTTCCTGTTCATTGCCTCTGTTTCCCTATTTCACACTGGTGGTTTCAGAGCATTTTGTTGAACATGAGCCTGGTGCTCTGGATGCAAGGAAAAAGAAGAGGGACAAGTAAGTGATAATGAGCAGCAGGTCTTTAAGAGTGTCTTTTTATTTGGGAAGTAAAATATTTCCCCAAGGACTTTGGGCTACCTGTCTTTGCCCATTCCTAGTATATATATCTTATCTAAGGCTAGGTAAGGATCCGTAGACAGGAGTAGAGCTAGCAATTGACAATGTATGCTAAAATGGGTAGATCTGGGGATAAGATAAAATCCTGACGATGCAAAAGATTAAGAAACAGAAGTACATCTTACAGTAAACTTAGTTTGGGCATTTGCATAAGTTATGTCTTCTCATATATATTTTTTCCAGGTGCAGAGAGTAGGCTTAATATAACCCTTACTTATAGCTGATTATCATTTTATTTTCTTTATAGATGATGTTCATTTAAATTTTCTTGCTCTTCTTTTATTTACACCCTCATTTCCATCTCACATTTACAGCTATGTTGTAATATGCATTAATTTTATATTTATATATACTTAGTTGTATAGATACCTCAGCTTATTTCATCCATCAAAAATCTCGACAGAGTTGGCCATTCTATTCTATATGATAAATATATGTAAATTATCCCATTTTATGTTTGGAAAACTTTTTCACTTAGCATCCTATGTGTGGAAAGATTATTGCATTCTGTCAAGAGACTATGAGCTGTAATATAGTGATACTAGTTCATTCCTTTCAGAAACAGGCATCTCATTCTAGAACTTAGGTGATGACAGGTGAAATGACCATTTGCTGGGAGTCCTGGGGAATGGTCTAGTCCTTGATGCTTATTTGTTTACACTGGGTTACAGTCATCACTAAATCATAGGTGGTTCTGTGCACGTAAAATGTGCATAAAACATCTACCCACCATTGTTAGGAGGTTCTTATTAGTGATATATTCAAAGACAATTTTCCTATTATGAACCATTGTGAGGACCTATCATTACAATGCATTTCTTTTACAGAGTCTTCAAAGGGAAAACAGTATTTAGAGCTTTAAAAGATTAACTGGCATACTTAAGATACAATCCCTGTTATTAGTGATGGGTGTTTTATAATTCATACGTATCTTCACTTAAAACCCCAGATGCAAGATTTTGAATTATGTAGCTATTCAACATAGTTACATTTCCAAGATGTAATACATTATTTTCCTATGACGCACACACTTTGCTGATACTAATATTCAAAATAAGTATCTCAAATGTTTCTCGTCTTTAAACCATACAATGTTTCCAAGGACACATTTTATGAACAGAAACATGTTATGATGCCAAGTGGAGTGGATTGACATATGACTAGCAATAACTTACATTATGAAAATCACATATTGGGGGGCTGGGGAGATAGCCTAGTGGCAAGAGTGCCTGCCTCGGATACACGAGGCCCTAGGTTCGATTCCCCAGCACCACATATACAGAAAAACGGCCAGAAGCGGCGCTGTGGCTCAAGTGGCGGAGTGCTAGCCTTGAGCGGGAAGAAGCCAGGGACAGTGCTCAGGCCCTGAGTCCAAGGCCCAGGACTGGCCAAAAAAAAAAAAAAAAAAAAAAAAGAAAATCACATATTGGCTAGTGTAATATCAGCACAATTTCTAGTCTTGGGATATGAATTTGCTTACTTTCTTCATTTAGATTCAATTAGTAGGAAATGATGAAAGGCATGGTATATGTTGTTATCACACATTATCAACCCAGTTGTAAGTGAGGCTCACTTAGCACAGAAATTAACCTAAGGTTATGACTTTGGCCCCAGGTCCTACCTTAGAAATACTTGTGAGTGTGTGTGGACATGGCAATTTAGCCCAACTTTTTTGTTTGTTATTATTATCTTTAAGTAGTTGCACAAAGGACTTGTCATTTAACAAGGAAGTTTATGAATACAATATACCTTGATCAATGTCATCTTTTTTAGCATTCTCACCCATTCAGTTTTGAAAGAAGCAAAGAACAAAGAACAACTTGATTGAAAATTAATTGTAGAAAACATCATGGAGTCTATAATAAATGAATGAGAGAATATTTCAGTAACTTTGTTTTTGTAAGTAAGGTAACTGTATTTAAATATGGGACTAAGAAGTACCTAGAAAGACTATAGCACCACACTCTAACCAACTGAGCTAACCGGCCAGGATCCTAGAAAGATTTTATATTAATAAAAATGCAGTGCAAAGCTATAATATATTTAATCATAGCTTTGAATTAAAAATATCTAGAATTGAGTCCTAAAAACAGAACAACCATTTAGGAAAAATTATTTTTGCAATTGGGCAAGAAATTGGGCAAGAGTGTGAATTCTCACTGAGACATGGTTTTAACTAAAGAGAAAAAGGACTCTAAAACAGGAAAGTATTCCTTAAATGAAGGCAATTTTCTAATGCTGACAAATGAAGATTAGAAAATAAGTTACAAATTGCTAGTTGGGAGTTTTTCAAGACAAGAAAACCAGTAGCAGTAGTCAGACTACTAAATATCCTCTAATGTTAAGAGATGTGCTACAGAGCTCGGCGGGGGGTGGGGGGGGTGGGGTGGGGTGGGGGGGGAAGGGTAAAAATGTGCAGCAGTGGAGCTCATTGGACATTGATGAAAGTGAAGTGCAGTATACAACTCATGGGAGGAGATGGAAGGAGGGACCAGGAGAGAACGAGGCAACAGAAGACACTGTATGAAAGGAAATGTACGCATTACCTGGATCATGTAATTATTGTCCTTCTGTATACCATCTCTATAATATAGATAAATTAACTTAGAAAAGTAAAAAAAAAAAGATATGTGCAATGGTATTTAAATGAACACAATAAGACATCAAAACACTCAACATATTTTATCATGAGAATGTGTCACTATGGACATATTTGACATGAGTAGATTTCTGCTGTGAAACTACAGCTTTCTTTGTCTTTTTTTTTTTTTTGAGAAAATGATTAGTTTGTTAATAACATACCAAAATCTCTCCCAAAGTGGCTGTGCTATTTTGCATTCTTTCTAGCAGTGGATACGAGCTCCTGATGCTACAAGCAATCACATCTGATATTGTCTCTTTTCTGTAGTAGATGTGCAGTGGTAACATACTGTTGCTTTAATGTACAACTCTAAAACATATGTGAGCAAGAATCTTTTCAATATGCTTTTTTGACACCTGTGTATCTTTGTTGGTCAGGTGTCTGTTCAGGTCCTCTCTCAAATTTTTATTTGAGTTGTTCTTCATTGCTGAGTGTTAAATGTTCTTTGCATATTTTGAATGGCAATCTCTTATTAGATATATCTCTTGACCAAGAGTACACGACAGATAAAACTCAGATGTCTGTAATCACAAGGACACTCTCTGTAAGACCACTGAGAGCATTCTGGATGATGACATACATTAGCCTTTCTCAAAACCCTGACGATTATCACAGAAACTTCAGATATTGGCTCTAATTGTATGCATTTACCAGAAAATCCTTTGGTAGAATGACATGATTTTTTAATAGAAAATATAAAAAACATGGAAGGTATTTAAGTTTAACCTATCAATCTAACAAAATTCAAGCTACTTTAGGTACTCCGTATAAAACATATTCCAGTTAAAAATAGGAAGAAAGCAGGTATAAGCAATTATAAAAAAAAGTGTGTAAAAAAATGATAGGCATAAGCATTGGGAAAATAAATGCTGTTGTGAAAACAAAACTCAAGACAAAAAATAAACTTTTCATACTAAACTTAATCAGAAAAATATATGGACATATGAAAAATTTGAAAAGTATTCTCTGCCTACCTACACTTAGAAGTAGAGAATGGCTTTGGAATGTGCTATAACTAAATACTCAGGAAAAAAAACTTGGAAAAATGATATTAAGCAATGTAAGCCAGACCCAAAGAAACATAGGTTGCATGGTTTCCCTCATTTGTTATAAGTAGAAAGTGCCTATAATTCTACAAGTAAACACACAAGATGGTAAAAGACAAAAATATAGACTTAGACATGACAGGACTCTAAACGTTCACACAGAAATCCAAGGAGCATATTCTTAGGAGAGAATTACAAAGGTTCAATAGCTATTTGCATATGATCATATAAAATGATGTTTATTGAAATGAACTCCAGGAAATGGAAATAAGAGGTTTTATGTTATTTTGCCTCCTGTTTTTTTTTTTTAACCTCCTTTGTTATTGCTTTGGATTTTTGTAACTTTTATCTTGTATGTAAGTTTATGTTTGGGGGAGAGCAAGGGGAATCACAGAAATGATGGGTCAAAGAGTGAACAAATGCAGCAGTTATACTAGACACTATGATGAAAGTGAACATACAACTTACAGGAGAGAAAGATCAGGAGAGAGAAACTGGGAACAAATGAGGGAAGAGGAAACACTTCTCAAAAAGAAATGCACTCATCACCCGACTGTAGCACTGTTGTAATCTAGCTAGGAGAGAATAAAAGGGGACTTGCAATGATACCATCCAAAATAGCATTTTATCAATATTAAAGACTTAACCAAAACTAAAAAGCCCTGCATTATAAGAGAATATATACCTCTGTCTATCATCTATCTGCCTGCCTGCCTATCTGTCTGTCTGTCCACCCATCCATCCATCTATCCATCCGTCTATATCTAGCTATAGATCTATCTATTTATCTCTAGCTATAGATCTATCTATCTATCTATCTATCTATCTATCTATCTATCTATCTTCCTTTCACTCATTAATATCCATGGATGATTGATTTGTTCTAGAACCTTCCTGTGGATACCAAAAACAAAGATGCTCAAATATCTTGTTGAAAATGGCAGTCTTTACATATCACATACACACTCTCCTACACACTTTAAATGATCTTTGGATTACTTTTAATTCTGAGTATAATGTAAATAATGTGTAAATAGTAGCTGTACTGAATTACTTGAGAAGTAATGATAAAGAACAAAAGTCTTTGCATGTTTAATATAGACAAAATACTTTGTGAGTATTTTCTATTTTGGTTGATTTAATCCATGACACAGAACCCATGACTACAGAGGCTGACAAAATATGCAGTTCAGCTCTTTACCAAGAAGAGAAATATAGAAACTATAAGCAAAATGATAGATGGATGTAATGAAGTTCACAAACATTATTTTATGTCTTCATGAACAGAAAGACATCAACCCCCCAAAGCAATAAGCAGGGGATAGGTAGATATCCTTTCTAAGACAAATACAAATGTCTAAATTTTTTTTACAGCATTTCAAATTCATTTATGTTAGAGGAATTTGAAATAAAAAATACCAAATACTATGGGAAATAAAATTTTTATAATTGTTGCTGACAGAGAGATAGGGAAACATAGATACTCATGAACCGCTGGTAGAAACGGTACCTCTGGGTCCTGGGGAAGCCTGTGGGAAATGAGTCTTCTTTCCGAGATCCATCAGGTCTGGCTGCTCTGGCTATAAACTGTCTAATGACCAAAGGTGCCATACGTCTTCCTCCTTGATTGTGACTTCTAACACATTCCTCATAATTGACATCATCTATGAGACACATGTGTATGCTAAAGATGAGCTTGAGGATTCTATTAGCTTGTTTCATGGTGGTCATCAAACTACTGGACATAAACAACTTCAGAGAAAAAGACCTTCTTTTGGCTTGTGATTTCATAGGTTTGTGGCCCTGGCTTCTTTGCCTCATGTGCTGGACGTGGTGCATTTTGGAGGCAGGAAGATGAGGTGGAGGTATTTCTTCACTTCATTGAAGACAAGAAGCAAAAGATTGTAAACACAAGGCAGACAACCACTGACCAACTTCCACCTCCAGAACGCCTCAAAATAGTGCCACTAGCTAGTGCTCAACTGTGGAACACGTGAGCATTCTTTGCTCAAACCATAACAAGAGTCACGTAGACTCAAACATCACGTAGATCAATAAGAGATTTCAGGGATGAGGATGTAATGTAGCTCAGTGGAAAAGCATCTAATCACGCATGAAGTCTAGGCATGCAAAAGAAATTAAGGCATTTCAAAGTTTAGAATCTTTGTTTTTTGAAACTGTTGTAACGTTCAGAGCAAACATTTGTATTTGCTGAGTGTGGTTTTTCTTTTTCCCATTGTGTTAACACGGCTGTTCTAAGAACTGAAACTTTAGAATGAGATTTCTAATAAGGGTTATTTTGTAAGAGGAAATCTGCTTTTACATTATTAGAATATTTTTTTACTATATCCTCCCTTATAAACCAAAATATAGTAGTTCTGCTTATTTACTTCTAGATAAAATTAAACATCAATTCTAGAACATTTGAAAGAAAGTTTGGGAAAGGGAAGAAAACGGAAATGCTTAAGCTCATAATTTCACTGAGATACATCATACAGCAGACATCAGTCTACTTGACTCTGCTAAAGAGGATCCATCTTTTCTATTAAAAATTAGAAGCATAGAGAATGAGTAAAATCTTCAGCATAATTCTAAATTGGTATCATTTCCATTCCTAAAATGAAGAAATGGAGAAGAGGAAGGAGGGGAGGAGGAAGAAAAGAAGACAAGAAGGAGAAGAAAGAATAAGAAGAGGAAGTGATATGAAATTATATTTGTATTAGAATTTTACATATAACATATTTGTTGTATATATTATTATATATTACTGTATTGTAAAATATATCACATATAATACTTTGACATGTATTACATATATATGTCAGAATACACACATCAAATAGGCACATACATATGCACCCTATTGGTTGTTTTTCTTTGGAGAACCGTGATGAGTATTCCATCAGCTTGGTGGAAGTAAAATTAAACAAGGTTTGGGACTTCTTTGCTTCTCTTTGGTTAATTTGGCCCCCGAATCCACTACAGACCAACACTGAGCTTCCTGAACTTCCCTTAAGAGCTCTGAGCATGTGCCAATGGGCCCTCTGGGATCCTCAGGTTCAGTCTCTGTAATCCCTGCTCCTCTAGGAGGCTATCTCAGAAGATGCAAAACTTGGGTTACTACTTGGGTTTTAAAACCTTCCCCAGTCATAGCAGTATATGGATGCTAGATTAAGAGTGCAATAATAACTAAATTGTTTTAGATATCAAAAGCGCACATTAAGCCATATTTGGAGTGTACAGGGTAAAAGTGAAAGAAAATGGAATACTAATCTCTACTGCAAAAACCTTTTAGTCATTCAGAAAAATGGCTACTTAAATAAGGCTACATTTTCATTAACATCCAAACTTTGTGAATCACAGAAAGTACATTGTTAATCAGAGTTTGTCTTGGTTTTGACAGGGCAGAATGTTCTCACATATAAAAGCTTGGTAAGTTAATCATTCCTGTTGGCCACTGTTATTTTAGGTAGAAACATTATCGTGAGGACGAGATGGTTAATTCTCAATCATTTATCAGGCTTGTATGTAGGTCTTGAAAAACGCAGATTTCTTAGCCCCACACACTCCTAGAGTTTATGACTTATTAGGTCTTGGTAGAACTCCAAACAGATTCTCAGACTTCTGGTCCATGAGAAACACATTTAGGAATGTTGACTTATATAAAATGCACTACTATTGTGCCTGGCTCCAAATATGTCCTTGATGAGTGCTTATAATATGTTAGAAATGGCTGGGGATATTTAGTGGCAATAGGAATAAGGAACTAAGCAAGGCAAAATTTACTTCTACAGAAAGGTGGGCCATCAGCCATAAATCTGGCAAGCAAGCACACAGAGCAAGCAGGCTGCTACCTTTTTATCCTTAACCCAGCAGTCTCAGCCCTTTGCTCACATTGGCTGAGCTCAGGTTCACGATCTGCAAAAGGATGTGGCTTAATTAACAGAATATAATTAAAATTGAAGGAGCTCCTAACAGAATGTCTTAATTAAAGTGCAGCAGAAAAAGGATGTAATTAAAATGTGATTACCAAGGGCTAAGCCACCTGGCCGAAGCAAGAATTTTTCAGAAAATCAAGTCTCACAATATTAATACAAAGGAAGCAAACTACTTTAATAGAAAAGATGCTTTTCTCACAAATATTTGCTGTGATAGATCTTATGGCAGATGAGACATAGTTGCTGTTATAGAAGACAATGTCTTTTCAGAGAATCAAGTTTAACATAATTTCAGAAAAAAAAACAACCCTTGGCAAGCAACAGTTTATGTGACACAGATGAAATGTTTGACAGAAGTTCATAGGAAAGGGAGGTAATTCTGGTAATCACAAAACAACTGTGTTGACTTGGACTGTCTTTAAAGAACAGGATGAATAGGTTAGAAAAGAAGAAAGGTATGACCTATTTGAGAACAGAAACAAAGGCATCAGTTACCATCCCAGCAGCTGCTTGGGAAAACACTGTTTTTCATATGTATGAATTTGATAAATAATTTGATGATTACTTTAACACAGAATATGGGGGTCCCATATTGGTGGAGAGCTAGTAACCAGAAGAAAGATGGACTATCAGAACCTCTAGGACTGAGGAAAATGAAAGCATGATTTATTTTTAATCTGATCCTCTTTTAAAATTAAACATTCATTTTTATACTAATTTATAGATATTGGACATTTCATGCTCATAATGGAATCTCTTATAAATTACATGTGAATTTGAAAGTACACATGAAATTAATACTGACTGAACCAAATCAATTTTCATTAATGTTATGGATAGTATTGGATTTTGTGGGAGTTATTTTATTGAGTGAGATAAATTAAATCTAATAAAAATAAATTATAAAACATTGAGTGGGAAAATAAGTTGCTTAAGCTCCCTTCTATTTAAAAATGTTTCAGACAAATAAGGTTATTTTTGCAGACATTTCTGCTGTTCCCAGATTTGAGGTATTTCCAAATGAGTTTTGCAGTTTTTAGGAAGGGGGAACTAATGGAGAATTGCAGATTTGATAACAGTCCATATGCAAAAGTGTAATTCAAGAAGGGAAGATTTTTGTCTTAATCATGTATATTTGTTAAGAAGTAAGAAATTGCTGTCATAGAGTATGAAAATAAATTTTATTATCATATATTTTGGGGATTCATTAATAATTTTGTGGACCTAGAGTTTAGGTCAGAGAAACAGGTAAATATTTTACAAAAGAATGTTGAAGGTACAGAAGTTCAGAGTTTGATTTAGAGCATCATGAAATTCTTTTGGTTAATGAGCATGGACAATATGGATGTTTAATAATAAAAAGAAGAATACAGGGGAAAAAAGGGAAGTTTGTAGTGAAATTTTAGCAATGAGAAGTTGAGAATAGTTACATCATACATTGTATCATTGATAATTTTGAAATCAAACAGAAAGACATTCCCAGAAGACAAAGATGAAATCTCATCTGTTAAAGAAATACTTTTCAAAACAGCTTAGCCAATTTCTTTAGAGTTAATATAAAAGCCAAAAATAAGAAAAAGGACTCTCATAAGCATAAAATTATGTAACAAAATCATTTCCACCAAGCAAATGCATATTTCAGTCTGACTTCTCAATATGAGGCAATATGGTTGCTGAAATATTGTATCAGACAAATAACAGAATTCTCTCTTGTAAAGAGTTTACATGGGTTAAAATTGGCAACATAAAATACCTATTCAAAAAAAGAAATGAGTATGTCCTAACAGATGTTGTTTTAATATAAGTATATTTTAATAGAGTACCAAATTTTACTCTTTATATTGTTTAACTAAAATTCAAATATGATTTAGCATCTTTAAAGTAGGATGTTCAGTTCTCCTAGCTAAGGGAATCCCATACTTAAGGTCATTTAATTATAATTTTGTAGAAAATTAATTTCCCCTTATCAAAGATTTGGTTTGAAAATATTCAGTTGAATACAGGTGAGACTGCCAACCAAAGAGTTAATCCAAAAGATATCCTACCAATTTGACTTGTATTGTGTAGAAACGCCAATATTTAACAACTCGAATGTTTGTACATTCATAGAACTTTCCTATTCTAATGTGCACCCTGGTATCTTTCAAACAAATTAAAAATCAACATCTATCTTATCATTTTGAAGGACTATTACATTAGCTTGCTATTACTTTACTAATACCTAAAAGAAATCCAAACCTATACAGAGAGCAAGGTCATTTTTGACTCATAGTTTCGGAGTTCTAGCCATGATCCGATGGATTCATTACTTTTTAGGCTCCAGATTCGGGGTGCAGGATAGCGATGGTAGGGAGCCCACAGTAGAGCAAAACTCATTGCCTGCTTAGGAAACCAAAAAAGAAAAAAGAAATAGAAAAGAAAATAAGGAACTAGGGGTAGAAGGGAAGGGTCCCATTTTCCCCGTGGAGGGCAGGTCCCAGTGGCCTGAAGGCCTTCCACTATGTCCCTGCTCCTAAAGAGTCTCACTTCCCACTCATGCTGTGCTAGGGACCAGCTTTTATACCTACATGCAAACTATAGTCATTGTTTTATTGCACATATATGTGTTTATTGCCCAATGCTAGGATGGCACTTTACTTACGTTCATTCTGAGGATGGCTAAAATATTGCACTTCAGTTTTTAATCCTACATCAGAGACCGCCATATAGTTTCAAGTAAAACTTAAAGAACACAAATTAAGTATTAATATCTGGAAAGGGATTTTATTTTATGGTGCTTTACAACCTAATTTTCATCTTGGAAACTTCTTGGAACTCACACAGTTTTTGTGTTCCTAGAAACACGTCAGAATTAAATTATGCTTCTTCAAGTTTGAATTCAGAAAACCTTTTGATTATTACAAAGCATATGTTTAGAATAGTGATGTTTGTGATTAAGGTTTATTGATTTTTTTTTAAAAATAACTGAATTTAGAGCATCAGCTTATCAGTATTTTTCAGCCTGAAGTTCCCAAGTCTAAGATTCTACTGGGCTAATCGTGGCATATATGAATAATGATGAACGCATATAAATTCTTTAGGAGATGACACATATTTCTGAGTGAATGTGAGGAAAAGGTGCTTCAAAATGTTCCCTTACTTTTCACTATAATTAAATCAATCTATAGCACTAATACTTTATCTTCTGCTGTACAAAGCTCTGGTGTACGTCTGTGTGCTTTTGATTAATAAAGAATGAAAAGAAGAAATAAGTGTGGCTTAATAAATTCAGTGCTCTCAGCAAGTTCCTCAGTTGTGAATTGACAGCACTTTATAGCTCTGTAGCTTCAAAATCCACAAGCCTTTGAAGAAAACGCGGACGACCCTCCATCACACAGGCCCTCTTCCCAGGGCAGTGCCATAGAAGAGTCAGTGCGTGTTGAAACAACACCAGCAGCCATTCTTTTATTTTGTTATGAGAACCAGCTACGTTTTTAGTATTGATAAAGTATGTCCCATGGATTCAGTCATAAAGAAGGAATGCACATTTTTGAGATACAACTTGGGCTACTTTTCAGACTTGCCATACTTGCAGGGAACTCATCGTGATAACACAGCCCATGTCAAATGTTCATAGTGGCAGTGGACCTGTGATTCATCTGTAAACCAAACCTATGAAAGCTGGAGAGAAAACCTGAGAAGCCTTTATACACACACGGGGCCATTTTGTTCTTTATTTCTATTGCCTACATATAACTGCGGACTCAATATTTCCCCCAACATGTGACCAAAAAGGGAAAGTCCTTCCCTGGTGACCCAGAAATGAATGAAGAAAGGATTGTGTTGGCCGTAGTCCCAGTTACTGTGTTCCTGGAAACATAATTGCAATTAAGTTATGCTATTACAAATTTGGATTCAGAAGATTGTTTATTGCATAGTATATTTTAGAATCGTGACATTTGTGATTAATATTTATTGATTTTTAATAAAACATTTAATTTGGGGGCTCAACTACTAATCAGACAGCAGAAAGATGGACTAGTATAGCCCTATAAGAGATGAAGAGCTCTTAAGAATTTCTACCACTAGAAACATGTTCTTTAAACATTAAAACATTATTTTATTTATTTGTGTTATCATTGTAAGAACATTTAACATGAAATCCATTCTTTTGACAAATATTTAACTGTCCAATACAACATTGTTAGATATAGGGACAATGACGAATTGAAGATATCTAGAACTGGCTCATTTTGTACAACAAAAATTTTATAATGAGCAAACAACTTGCCACGTCCTTCCTGTATTCCCCACCCTTCCAACTTCTGTCATCCACCATTCTGCTGTTTCTATTGTGTCTCATTATTTTCGATACCACTCATCAGTGAAATCATGTAGCCATTTGCTTCTGATACTCTCTCATTTCACGTAGCACAATGTCCTCTGAGTTTGTCCATCCTGTTGCAAGCAGCAGAATGTCTCCTTATTTATTCCAGATAACCTGTACGTCGCCCATGCTGATGTCAAACTCCTGGGTTAAAATAATCCTCCTGCCCCAGCTTCCTGAGTACCTGACTTCTGTGGCAATTTCCTTTCATTTTTCTTTGCTGAGGGATGAATAATGTCCCTTCCCCAGACTTCTTACACTACATTTCATCAATCAATTCCTCTACGTATGGATGTTTATGTGATTTCCCTTTAAATGGTGCTACAAGTGAATATGGAAGTAAAGACGTCCCCTTCAGACTCTGATTTCAATTCTTTTGTGCACCCAGGCAAAAGTGGGATCACATTGCCACTAGCTATGAATAAGACTCCAAGAAAGGAAAATCTTAGATGACATATGATGAAACCAGGGATTAACTCTCCCAGTAGCACTGTTTAACCAGTTTTAAGTGGGCTGTTGTGATTAATGGCAAGAACATTGTAGAGGAGCTACTTACTACCATCACTTCTCTGTTCTGGGTGATGTTCTGACCCATGCTGGACTCACCCATTCTGTAGAAGATATGTTTAGCTGAATTATCATGAAGTTTTTTTCTTATGTCAGTCAGGCTCTGTAATAAAGCAGTCCACTCATTAGACTGAAATTAACGGACTCTGAAATTTACAACCAAATGGAGAAGAGTTTAGCAATTACTAAAATGTGGCAAACAAGCACAATGACTAAAAGTCATAACAGAGAAATATAGCCACATTTTTGGTGTGAATCAGAATATTTTGATGAACTAAAATAAAATAGGAAGTGATATAAACAGTGAGAATCTGTTAAGTGGGAAAATTTTCAGTGATGCATTTGTAGCAGTGGACTCTACCATGCCTCAATGATGAGAAACTATGGCAGAAATTATTTTACATATGAGTTGAGACTCTTGAAATCTTAAAAATCCATGTAGTTCAAGGTAAATCCATGTAGTTCAGCGGATAAACAGATAATGTAAATAGCATCCATGAAAGTTGTTTTTATGGTGTATATTTAAAAAACGTAATTTCTGTAGCATAAGAAACAAGACAGCCACCTCTATACTGGTTAAATTGTTATTATCAAACTGATGTACAGAGAGGTTACAGTTTCATACATTAGGCATTGGATACATTTCTTGTACTGTTTGTTACCTTGTCCTTCATACCCCCCACCCTCCTCCCCCTTTCCCTCCGCCCCCCCACGGAGGTGTTCAGTTCACTTGCACCAAACAGTTTTGCAAGTATTGATTTTGTAGTTGTCTTTTTTTACCCTGTGTCTCTCAAATTTGGTATTCCCTTTCAATTTCCTGCATCCAATACCAGTATACACGGTTTCCAATATACTCAGATAAGATTACAGAGATAGTGTAGGTACAACCACAGGAAGGTGATACAAGAACATCATCAATAATAGAAGCTACATATACACATGGGACGTTGAAAGTAGTTACAACTGTGTTATAACAATTGTTTCCATAACATGGAGTTCATTTCACTTAGCATCATCTTAAGTGTTCATAAGGGTATAGCTATTGGGCTCTTGTGATACTCTGCTATGACTTGCCTAAACCTGTACTAATTATTCCCAACAAGGGAGACCATAAAGTCCATGTTTCTTTGGGTCTGGCTCACTTCACTTAGTATAACTTTTTCCAAGTCCTTCCATTTCCTTACAAATGGGACAATGTCATTCTTTCTGATAGAGGCATAAAATTCCATTGTGTATATGTACCACATTTTCCTGATCCATTCGTCTACTGAGGGGCATCTGGGTTGGTTCCAGATTCTCGCTATGACAAATTGTTGATGAACATTGTTGTGCTGGTGGCATTACTGTGATTTTGTTTGTGGTCTTTTGGATAGATACCCAAAAGTGGGGCTGCTGGGTCATAGGGGAGTTCTATATTTAGCCTTCTGAGAATTGTGGCATTTTTTTTTAGTGGCAATAGGAAAATAACTGCTTTTCCAGTCATGGGTTGGAATGTGGGCCTCAAGAAACTTTAAAGCCTTAATTTTCTGTACCTGTGATTGTAACCTTATTTGAACATAGGGTCTTTGTGGATGATTAATTTGAGATCACTAGAGTGGACCCCCATCTAATACTTTTTCATCATAATGAGGATCAATTAAGACATAAATGAATCCAGAGAGAGGACAATGGGAAGACACAGGAGGACCACAAAACAAGTCAAGAAATCCTGAGGTCCTGGGAGGTTTGAGGAGAGGCTGAAACTTTCTTTCCTCTCCATCCTCCAAACAAATTTAACCCTGCTGATTGTTTGACTTTTGCATTTCTAGTCTTCAGGATTATCCGATAATAAAAATTCAATGATTTAAATAAGCCACCAATCTGCGGTTCTTTGTTTTGGCTGTCCTCACCAACTAAATATCCAACAGGCTGGTTATCATTAAATAAAATTTTCTATAATTTAACTTATTTATTTATAGACTATTCCTGAAATGACCATAAAGTAAAGAAGTAGCAGGGAAAATTTTAATGACTAGAAGAGTAAAACCAGATTATTACTTATAGTAATATGACTTTTTCTTTGATGTAAGGCAGGAAAATCTTAGAAAACAATCTAATGTATTATTTTTCAGATAATAAAAGTAATAATTTTTATCATATTTATAAACTGTCAAAATGTGAGAGTAACTCTATTAAACCATAACTAGAGAAAACTGCTATAATACTATTCCCTCTGAGCCTAGACATTAAAAAATTGTGTGCGTGTGCATATACATGTATGTTTGAATTTTTGGAAGGAATAGTTGTTGATGATTTTCAAAACCTGGTATCATATAGTAGGAGAAAGATTAGTATATTAGTCTCATTGTTCCCATAACTGGTTGCACATGTGCAGATAATCAACAAGTTGTATCTTCAAAAGCACACATAATTCCATGTTTGTGTTTGAATTCACCTTAAAATATAGGTTCAAGAACATGGTGTGCTATTCTTGCACATTGAAGTGTTTTATTTGGAGCAGAACATGAAGCAGCAATACAAATGTGGCGCTT
Source organism: Perognathus longimembris pacificus (assembly GCF_023159225.1). Lineage (NCBI taxonomy): Eukaryota > Metazoa > Chordata > Mammalia > Rodentia > Heteromyidae > Perognathus > Perognathus longimembris. The sequence goes on from NC_063165.1 coordinate 9,039,133, forward strand.
AGGAAGCAGTTAATATCACTCCCTCACATGATGCTTTGGAAAGTGGTTTATAAATGATGTGTAAATCTTTCAAAACAACACTTCAAAATATAGGCAAGTGTTATGTGGTTGCGTGGTAAGAGGTGGCCTGATTGTGGTTGTCTGTTTCATTACAAAGACTCTGGGAAGATGCTCAACACTCAGTAATGAGATTATTTCCTTTTAATGTTATTTCTCAGAGTGAAACCTAAAACCATACAGACTAGCCTTGGTTGTGGCTGGTTATACGTGTGGAACTGGATGGTTGAATTCTGTTCCTTTAGAGCGTATCTTAAGTAAAAAACATGGCTTCAGAAACTAATGATGCTTCACCCTTACTTAGATATCAGGTTGCTAGACTTATCACATAAAACATTGTTTTTAATGTACTATGTGAATTTATTTCTCTTTTCTTTCATATTTATTCTCCTATGGTTTATCCCCTGTTGTTCTTTATTTGATTTTGGTATCCTGTGTGTTGTATATACGTTTATCTGAATTAGGGAAGACAAGGGGAACAACAAAATGGTGAGACAAAGGATAAAGGCTGAACCAAAGCAACAGCGATACTCACAAGAATACCTTGGAAATGACCTTCACAAATTTGGGGTGGGGAGATGGGATGATAATGGGAGAAAAACAAGGGAGGTGGTAACAATGTTTGATAAGAAATGTACTCACTACCTTATGTATGTAATTGTAGTCCCTCTGCACATCACCTTGACAATAAAATTAAAAAATAAAACGAGAATACCTGGTTAAGGCTAATGTTAAGTAAACAAAGAATAATATTTTACTATTAGTCTATCCCAAATCCTGCATAGGATGTAGCTGTATTACATAACTGAACAATGAATCTTAAAGTGGAATAATCTGTCTCTTAGATAGCAAAGAAACTCAAAGTGACCTAAGCTTAAACATGTTAAGTTTCAGAGGAAAATTTTTGTTTACTAAGTTTTTATAGTAGTTAAAGAGAAAAGTTATTTGCTCTGGTCATGGGAATGGCTTTGTGAAAAGTCAAATAAATAGAATAAGGAAAGAAGTCATTTACATTTTCTCATGTGAAGGGTTCTTTTTTTTTTGTAGTGTGAACTTCTTTGGAGGGGGCGGTGAAAATTAGGTCCTATATCATCAATCATACATTGAAATAGATTATAAAAACTTTCCTTCAAAAGAGAGAGAGAAAAAAAAGGCAATTGGGAAACTCTCTTGATTTCCTTTGCCTCTGCTATGCAATTGCTAGAGATTATTTAGGTTGACGTGTTATTATATAAGGTATAAGATAAGATACACTCTGTAGTTCTAAGGAAGTTGTGTTCTCTTCCTATTGAGTAATTAAAATAATAATGGAAATGATGGTCTTCAAACAACTATAAAAGGGACTATGTGGTTTCTAGCAGAAGCAGAGTGATCTATATACCTTTGGGGGGGGGGGGGATGGAGGAAGCACAGTAGGGAGATGCCAAGATTGGAGATCTCAAGGTTATGTTCTGTATGACCCACTTGGAGAGTAAGAGCAAAGTGACAAGATGCCGTATTCATCTATGAAAGAGTAGCCCTCCAGAGTTCTGAAGACAATCTTTACCTTATGAAGGTGGATATGTTTTTATGTATTGCAGATTACAGAGCTGTTAATAAGAACGTATAAATCACAGAATCTAAAAACTTAGATATGATATAAAGCCTTTCTGAAAAAGAGGGAGAGAGAAATGAAAGCAATGCTAAGGAATGGTAAATACTGCAAATGTTCCCTGGATGGGAGAATGGCAATTTGAGGGGGAGGAAGGGGGAGGTAAGCAGAGTCCTGAGCACGAGGATTTCACAATGGAGTCTGAAGATCCAGCACAGATTATTTTCAAAATAAATTGGGCTTAAATCAACTGTGAGTAGAGAATGAATAATGAAGAGGCAAACAGCCAACTTTTGCTTCAGGAGATACAGTAATAAATTTAACAAAGCTCAAACTTTACTACAAGATATAATTATAGATTAGTGAAGAGAAAAGCAAGGCATTATTTAGTATCATGACATTTGCAGAATATATATTTGCTGAGTATAGCTCTCTGGGAACAGTGTACAGAGACTCCAAGTTACTTCTTAAAGGTCATGATTGATGTGGTGCAATCAAGCTAAGGATCATAAAATGAAGGGGCCTTTCATGACATGAAGTAAAAGAGAAAGTTGCTGTTCCCCCCACCCCCTCCCAAAGTGTTGTTTAATTATTGGCAGAATTGGGCTGAGACTCAGAATCACTGAAATAAGCTATTGAACATACAAATGTTGTGGAGATGAGAAGGGAAACCATGAGTAGGGTGGCACCCCGAAGCCCTCTCATTATATATAGAGATACCACGACAGGATTTAATACTGTCTCCGATTTCTAAATACTGACTCCCATTTCTAAATGGCTGAGTTACTGTTTTCTTTGAATCCCGTGTTTTGCTTCCTGTAGAAATGTGTGTGGGAGGCCCTGCTATGAGGTTACGTGTACAGCTCCCGCTGTGGAGGTCATGGTTTGCATAGTTGTTGTGACTAACAAATATTTTGCTAGAGAAGATCCCATTCTGTTCAGTCACCCTGAATCCTAACCCTGGTCCACTGAAATCAAAGATGCTTCATTGCCTGGGGGAGAACCTCAAAGTTCCAGGCAGTCTTGAACAGGATGTGGTGTCATCTAAAAATTGAAAATATGATAGATCATTTTGAAACTTGGAAATATCCAAATCCTGTGTGTGTGTGTGTGTGTGTGTGTGTGTGTGTGTGTGTGTGTTGGAGGGAGGGAACAGTGATGTATGTTTATGTGTGAGGGCAGGGCGTTTATATGAACCAAACCCATGCTGGGTTGTTCGATCTCTTGGAATCTAGATTGCAAAGTTGCTTAAACCCAAACTTGAGCCTTTCTGACTTTGATTAGTAAATAGAAACTTGAATTATGTAGTTATTATAGCCTGAGCTTACTCAGTTCTGAACAATCAGCAACTAATCCAAATGGAGTCCTAAAGGCACAAAAACGAAGAATGGAAGAAGAATGGTGTCATCTTTAGTAGCTAGCAATGGATCACATTCATCTAAGCTTGAAAGAAGAGAGAAGCAGAGGGCATTTTTAGGAGGGAAGACTGTCTTAGGAATGAAGCTATAATCACCTACAATGAAGGATGAAAATTCATGGTAGATATTGTCACAGTGCAAGAGTTTTTCCTTTAGATATCAAACCTCTGTAGGACACTGAAGAATCTTCCATTTTTCAAGATGTTTGTTGCAGCAGGCTGGCTACATCCATAGCACATCATAAAAATTATACTTATGGTAAAGAGGTTTTAATTATTAGAAAATAAAACATACTTAATGATTAGTACATTGCTAGTGTGTTACACTACAACTAGGAATCATGAAAATTGCTTCTCAGAAATTTAATTAAACATACAAGTTCATTATTTTTGTCTTTTAAGTTTTTTGTATCAAACTCCTTGAACACACCATCACTAATGTTGGGTTCATTGAATATCTAAATGGAGAGCTCCTGTGGCCCAGTCAGTTGGTGTGTGCTATTTACATGAATATTCAAATGGAAAAATTAAATATGAGCATTAGCCTATATTTCACTGCACACAAACTGATTTGAATTGGATTACAGACTTAATTTAAAAGTTGAACTATAAGGTTTCTAGAAGAATACACACTGACTTTATGGCACACTATGCACAAAAACTAACTTAAATTTAGATGGCTGTCTTAAAAACTAATAAACTAGAACTATAGCATTTGTAGAAGAAACAATTTTCTTTACAGTTGACAATTAGCTCTCTCTCTGTCTCTTTCTCTGTCTCTCTCTTTCTCTCTGTGTATGTATGTGTGTGTGCTGGTCTGGGGCTTGAACTCAGGGCTTGGGTGCTATTGCTGAGCATTATTTTTGCTCAAGGCTAGTGTTTTACCACTTGAGCCACAGCTCCACTCACAGATTTTTGGTAATTAATTGGAGATGAGTCTCATAGACTTTCCTGCCAGGGCTGGCTTAGTAATCATCATATTTCAGCCTTTGAGTGGCTAGGATTATAGGCATGAGCCACTGGCGCCCAGCTGACAATGATTTTTAAAAAATAAGTCAGAAAGCAGCACACATTCACAAAATAGAAAACTTGGGCTTCAAAGTTAAGCATTATTTATTAATAATGAGCACTGTTAAACTATGGGGAAAGGTGGAGATAGTAAGACCAATATTTTTACATGTATTAGATAAAAGAATTATTTCAATTAAAAGTGAATGCAATTCTATGCAGATTATTCAAGAAGAAAGCATGGACAAAGGCACTGGAAACAATTCTCTACAGAAACACAAAACGACAATTCCTACTTAGTCCTAACTGGAGTGACTGAGATGATCTTGACTAGCAGTAGCCAGGGGTAAGCAGATCTGAAAGCATTTTTGATTGGGTGTGAAAAATAACCCTGTGAAAAATATCACAGCTCTTATCAAGTGAAACCGAGTTTATGACTTAGCATTGCTGCCCCATGTATCTCTCCAGTGTTCAAAGCCATGTTAAAACTGGTATTAATGGTGCACCCATGAAATGTTAACACTTTGGAGGCAGGGGCAAGGAGGATTTTAAATTTGGGGATCCTGTATCTATATAGCAAGGCATTGTCTCAAAAATAAACAGAACAAAAAAGAAAACAAAATACAATAATTTTTTTTTGTATTTTAGTTTTTTTACAGGAAAGGCCCCCACCCCAATAAAAGTGTACCCATTATTAACTATCACTGAATCTGCTATCAGGAGAAATCTGTGCAGGTGCAGAAGGGGTGCATTGACTATGGATTACAACCGCGAAACATCAGACACACGGAAAATGTAGGAAAACACTGAGAGAGACAGAGGGAAATTTCTTGTTGCAGGGAGTGTAAAAAGTACAACAATGGATGGGTGAGGATGAGTAACGGACAGGTGGTTGCCTCTGTGGGCAGGAGTGGAATATTCTGCAAAGGGATGGAGAAAATTGCCTAGGATGATGGAGATATTTAATTTATTTATTTATTTTGGTGGAGATAGTTTATGTTTTGGTTATGGTTGTACATTTGATTGGATATATGCCATTTAAATGCATGAAGATATACACTGAAACCGGGAGCATTTGGGGCGGGGAGCATGACTTAAGAGACTAAAGTCTTGCCCAGCAAGTGCAATGCCTGGCTGTACCCCTGGCTGTACCAAAATAATAGCAACAACTTGGGAATTTACATGGTGCCACCATAAAAATGCAAACAGTTTGGAAAATGGCTTGATTCTAAAATTAGTATCAAACTGATAGCTGCATGGCCATCCGTGTAGTAGTAATCTCCCACAGGAAATGCTTTGAAGCTTTTTAGTGCAGTGGAGTTCTTGTTCAGAGAAGAGCATCACATAGAGTCATTTAGACATTGAAAGACAACATCTATGGCTTCAGGATGTGTGAATGCAGAAAGATTAATGATAAACATTTCCCACCCAATAAATATACTCTCCAGGAAATAAAAACTTATGGTTCCATATTATGAGATGACTTGAGGAATAGTAATGAGAAAGAGCCAGTGAGTCCTGAATTCTTCTTCTCTGTCTCTCTCTTTCTCCCTGTCTCTCTTTTTCTTTCTATCTCTGTCTTTTTCAATCTTAGAAGTAGCTTAGAAATTAAGGAAAATTAGAGGTCCCTAAGATTTGAATTTTGGTGTGATAAGATAGAGACAAATTGCTCTGGAGGAGGTAAGATAGAAGTTTGTTCTCAACTATTTTGGCTGATTGTTTTATTCTGCTTTGTACTTCTTTATCTCATGCTTTTGCTAGAACTCATGGAGTACAGAATCCCTGTAGCAACACTGTATCTACAGATTTCCTTGTCCTAAGTTCTAAATATCTAGATCTGTAAGCATTTATTGAGTGATGGGTTTAAATTTTATTTTACATGGAGTAAATGCTGACACAGAAATGGTTATCCAATGAATTAATGGACAATTCTACTCACAAACGTATTAAGGTGTCCATGTTGTTCTTATGTTCTAAAGATGGCCACAGAGTCTGCGATTTGTTTTTGTTAGCGATAATCATGAAAGACAGCCTCATCATGTAAGCTGATTTGAAATCCATTGGCTGAATTCTTAAGTACTGTAGAGAACTTCACTAAAGCCTGGACTTCAGTAATAATTTTGTCTTCTGTGATCCCTTTTCCCATCAGTCCTCCTGAATAGTACAGATTCTTGCTGCTCAAAAATACATATTTCTCTTCCTTTGCGAGGACATGGAGTCTAACTCTTCCCTCTGTCTTCTTTCTTCCTTGCCATTCTTCTCAAAAATATTAAAAACCTTTACCTTCTCTATTTCCAAGACATCTAGATTATAGAAAATAAGAGATTTTTCTTTCATGCTGTCTCAATTTTTTCTTACGTGCCTCTTTAATGGGGGGAAGTCGCAATGTAGAACATCAAGTAAGTTTCCTATGATTGACTATTCTTCCCTTGGAGCCTGCAGTGTTCTCCCTGTGTGGGATGCTAATGTAGTGTCATGTTCTTTCAGTGAGTAAAGGTGCGGATGTGAGGCAGTGAGGTGGGTTGTCTCACTGGATGAGTGAATCACTTCATGGAAGTGAATCTTGTTTAGTTGGAACAATCTCCACGTTCTCTACAACAGCTCAGCTAGATGGCACCATTTGTGTCGGATGGCAGCTCTCACTTGCTCCTTCTCATCCTCTCTGCTTCCATAGTTGTATTCCTAACGCAACTGGGCCATAGGTGACCCCTGTCACCAGCTGACCCATGTTGGTCAATAATCCTTCTAACAAAGTATTTGAAGAAATCACAGATCTATATGTCGACATTATCTTGCTTACCGTTCTCATTTTTCACTTGATAAAAAGCTATCTTATCAATCTGGATTTCTACCGTTGTATGAATGTTTCCTAGTCTTACTTTTATACCTCCACAATACCTCACTAAATGTATCAACTAACCTCCTGCTGTAGTTATTCTTCTTTCTCTTCACCTTCTCTTTCTTACTTCCTCTCTTTTTCTTTCTGGTAATGTGCATGCCTGTTTCCCTCCCAACAAGGTAGACTCGGCATAGTCACAATGTCAAAAGCATGCTAACATGTGGTTTGTTTGCTCTGTATGTGTTCTTAGTGAGTGGATAAGTAGATGGGTATTTGAATATACATCTGTGGCTTTGTTACTGAATGATATTCTCTTTGTCAGGGTATTTTTGCAATCAAAACTTTGACACACCCTTTAATTTGAGGAAGCATTTTTTTTCAATGTGTTAACACTATTTGCCTACAATTGGCTTTTGTTTAATGTACTAGAGGCATTTGAGCTAGAAGGTTGAAAAATTAGAACAAATCTGGACAAAGTCTCTTTTGATACTTCTAACATTAATTCCATTAGGGGAACAGCATTGGATGTTTCTAACTACACAAATCTTCTCATACATTCTATACAAAGCAAAGCACTTAAATAAAATTGATAAAGACACAAAGAAAGGGAAGAATGGGAGAAAAAGATAGTTCTATTGAACTCAGAAAACAGGAAGTTAGAAAAAGGCACAACTCAATCTTATAGAGACCCAGCGATCTATAAGAACAGTATCCCTTACATGAAATGATAAATATTTCAAAACCTATGAAAAAACACACCAGCAAATTTTCAAATTAAACGATGCCATTTTTTTCTCATCCAATTAACATAGAACTACAGTAACTGCCATTTCTAACAAAGATCTAAGAGGTTCAGAGGGCAGATGATTAGAAGAATTTGATTCCCATAAAATACATCTTATAACTTTAGGGTTTTCTTTTTTAATTGCAGATTATATTTAAGCCCTACATCAGTAAAAACCTGAAAATGTAATAATGAATTCCCTTCACACACAGTGAGGGAGATGGCGTCCTTAGCAGATGAAGGGAAGGTTTTGTGTGCTTCATTATCATTATTTTCCAATAATATTAATTAAGCCACCTCCTGTGCTGATAGAGGAACTTAGTTGTCCACAGTAAATATGGAGCAGATGTTGTCCTTGACCTTATACATCACAGAAATAAGACATATGGCATTGTTTCATATATGCTTAGAATAAGACTAAAAATGTGACAAGGTACTTAGGAATCTGTAATTATTTGGCAGAAAATATCTATTACCATCACTTATTTACTGTCCAGGCAATTCAATGATATGTTTCCTTCTGTATATTATGGGCTATTATTACTGTAGGGCAGAACATTTTGTCTTTCCTCCCAAAAGTTTTGGGGTATTTTACAATTTTTTCCCTAGGAATGTAATGAAAATGTTGGTCCCGGGGAGCCTTCTCAAGTGCTGGAGATTTTTAGATTTTTTTTTTAAGTTGGATCAATTTTATGCATCAATAGAAGAAGGTTGGGGATGCTATGCAACATCAGTATTTTTCAGTTCCATATCCATTGCAAATTGTAAGTTATTGGTATAGGAAAGATGTCTGTGTTCCAAAAAGCAGTAGTATCAACAAGCTAACAGTTGTTGGTATGTGTTTCAGCCTTCAGTTGGTGTGCCAAAACACCAGAGACAACTTAAAAGTAGGGAAGGTTTATTTGCATCATGGTTTCAAGGGTTCAGGTCATCGTTATTTGGCTCCATTGTTTTGGAGCCTGGAGTGTGGCAGAACCTGGTGGCTAGGAACACATGGTGAGGCAAAGCTCTCACCTCATGGTGGCCAGGACCTAAAGAGAGACAGGAAAGGGCTAAGACCACAAGTCCCCGTTGAAGGGCCTAGGAGGCGTCAGCAGAGCCATGCTTACTCTGTAGGCTCCATAGAACTGTCTTGCCTTGCCCTTCCAGTGTCTACTGGCTCCTGACATTCCTTGGCATGTGGAAACATTGCCTTAATCTGTGCTGTCTTCATACCACTTCCTTCTGGATGTTTCTCTGTGTCCTTATTTTCCTTTTCTTTTCTTCTTTGTTTTGGTTCCCTGACTGGGAAATGAACTTATTTTCTTTTTCTTAAGAAGAACATTTGTTATTGGACTTGAGATATATTTGTTTCCAGAATCATACCTAGGTCCATAACTTCTGCTTGGTATTTTGAGTGGACATATTTTTTCCTTTCTTCTGAAGTTCTTTAGTTTAGAGCCCTGATGAATCTGTCAATGGCTTGCATTTAGGCAACCACAGGTTAGCAACATAAGTTAGCAACATGGAGTTCCCAGAAGTTTATGCCCCTTGTTTTGGCTGACTTCTATCTTCTCACTTCTAGTTGATCTGTTAAGTCCCTTACCTTCAATGTAAATGTACTTGGAGATAAGACATTTAAAGAATTGAGAGGAGGATCTAAACCTAATATAATTGCTGTCCTTACAGGAGAATCTTAGAAAGGTCAGGGATGCCAGTACACAGAGATGAGGCCATAAGAGGATACAGAGACAAATCCTATTCGGACTTCCAGCCAAACCTGGCCTTGGATTGTAGCCTTCAGAACGGTGAGAAAACAAAATCCAGTTGTTTAAGTCTTTCAGCCTACAGTATTCTCTATGGCAGCTTGAGCTGACTAATATACACTCTCTATACTAGACTTTAGGAATCTTGAAGAAAAATTTACAGGTGCCTTTCATAGCTCTCTAGTCCCTTGTCTGCATTCTGTGATGAAATGCTAGCATAGTATTGTTTTTTGTTTTTCCCATTTCATCCTCTTCAGGTAATCATATATATTCTCCCCACCAAAACCAGATGTTTAGAGCTGCTTGCAACCATTTATGAAAAGGGCAGGATTAAACAAGCCATCTTAAATTGTAAGGCAAGAACTGATTACAATTAAAACAAAAGGAAAAACAGCTAGAGGACAAAAGATAGGGTGTCTGTGTGGAGTTATCCATTTTACTTTTGTTTCTGTATAGATCCATTTCTGTACATTTCAAAAAGCTAATGAGAATTCTTCATTTTCTACTGTGGTATTATCCTAAAATATTCTCATCAGCCATCATGCTGCCAAAGATAAATATAAACTCGCTTTCCTTGTTCTGCTCACTATCGACTATCTATCGACACAGGTTGAAGGAGATGTCACTTAACAATGCCTCCACGAGGCTGAGGCTCTCATCAGTGTTGAGATTCACACAGCTGTGTTTGTAGAGTGAAGGCTTTAGTCTGATGATACTTAGCTTACAGAGAATAAACCACACATCTGGAAAATCATGGGAGAAGAAGATGCACTTTATGTAGAAAAGAGGCACTTAGCCTCTTTCTCCTTAGAAGTACCTAAACTGGAAAATTATGATCTCCGCTGCAAAGGAGATGATATCTTCTGCAGAGGCAGAATAGTTTCGCTTGCTGTGATTGCTGGTCTCTGACTCAGAAGTGCTTGGGAAAGTCACTGAGAAGTCACTGCAGTCAGCTTTTTGCCTTCAGCACCCTGTGAAAGCTGGCTGTCCCCTTCTTTGGTGATGTCTTCTTGTTCTATCAAAAATCAGTGATGCTCTGACTCAACTTACTCAAGTAGCTTACCAGTATTTTAATTAGAAGCTTGCCATTAGTTTCGCCTTGACAATAAGTCTCCAGACCCTGTCCTCAATTACTCTGGTCCATCTTTCTCAGTCTTCTTTCTTACGCCTTAACATTTCCTGAGATTGAAGACAGGCTTCTGTGTCCTAGGACCTCTGTGCTTTCCGGTCCTCATCTGCTTCTCTACTGTCTCAGGTGTTTATGTGATACTCCTATCTATAGATGACTTGGAAACCAATATGCCCGATTTTTATCTTTCCTCCTTTTTTTAAATTGCCACTCCCTGTCTGAATTGTCCCTAATCAAAACACATTTACCCTGTCTATACCTGTTCATTGTCTCCTCCACCATCAATCTTTCCCACCTCATATTCACCCCATATCAGTGAAGAGCAATTACTTCCTAGATTCAATTCAGGGTCAAAAATCTAGACTGAAGTCAAGTAAGCACCACAAAACCTGCAGCCCCCAGAAAATGGAAGTGACAGAACCAGATTCCCCTTCTCTTAGAGAGCTGGTGGAGAGAATCATGGCTCTCATACACCTTCATTTTGGCCTGGAGATATTGACATGAGATTTGATAGTTCTTGAGTCTTCCAGTGCTATGAGGAAATAGATTTGTGTTCTTTTAAGCCAATGAGCAGGTGGTAACATCTTCCACCAGCCACGGAAAATTACAGAATTCCAAGAAAGCATGAGTCCTTGCTTCAATGCCATATCCCAAAGCCTGGAACACAATAGGCACACATCAAATATTTCTTGTATAAAGAGTGAACTCTATTATTCTTTTTATGGAAAACTGCTAATTATTGGAGATATTTTCAAATGTTATGGATATGTGTTCTTTCTATTGCGATAGTGATCTTTGCCAATTTCTTTTCTTTCTTTCTTTTTTTTTTTTTTTGCCAGTCCTGGGCCTAGGGCTCAGGGCCTGAGCACTGTCCCTGGCGTCTTTTTGCTCAAGGCTAGCACTCTACCACTTGAGCCACAGCGCCACTTCTGGTCATTTTCTATATATGTGGTGCTGGGGAATCGAACCGCGGGCTTCATGTATATGAGGCAAGCACTCATATTCCCAGCTTGAAAAATATCTTTACAAGATAGCTTCTAATACTGAACAAGAGTGAAAAAGCAAGACATTATATGTAACCAAAGACTTTTACCATTAATTTTCAATAATTACTAACTACTGATTTTGAATAGGCATGCATTACTTCAGTATGGAAATTGAACGTGTCTTACAATGAGAGCCCCCAATTGTATGTAGTTTGGAGACCATAGGAGCTTTGCACATAAAATCTTCTCAGGAAGCTTCAAAGCAGACTTTCATTGTTTCTTTAGTAAGAAACATCTGTATGCTTTATACACAGGGAAAGTTCCTTTTGCCCTTTTCAGTTTCTGTATATACCTCTATATACTCTTGTAGCCATATACCTCAAGTTGCTAAGCAAAGTCAAAAATAAAATTTTAACAACGTAATCTGGCCTAGTTCACAATGATCACTTCTAAAGAATGTTTTTTTGCCTGTGAGGATCAGCCCTTCTATACTGAACCTACCCTTAAGAAACTCTATTTATGATGGACTTCATCCAACAGTCTTCTGTTTTATAATTTTTCTACTCACAGACTGAAATGCAGTTCTATGAAGAAATCTACATTCTCATCTAGGATCGTGAAAAGTAAACTCATGGCAATTGGGCAGTTGTGAACATGTAATGTCATTTTGTCTTATATTGTTTCATTAAGATGTATCAGTATGGACAAATTTCCATTGCCTGTAGATGAAAACTGGAAGAAATAATAGCAAATGCCTTCCAGTCATGATTAAATGTTAACTATATTATTTATCGAAGATGATAAAAGGATAGCCAAGGACATCAAAGTTCTACCATCTTCAAAACCCTTCCTACTTTGTGATCTTCATATTTCTGAGCAGAAAATTCAGTTTCTTTGAAGGTGGCTTTTGTACCAGAATCTTTCCTTGAAATTATTGGATATATGCCAAAACATTTTAGACACGGTGGTTTATTTTGTGGCTGCCATTCTTGGAATCTGAGATCTTTCTACAATTTCTTGTGCATAAGGTCCTTAAGTATTTTCCCAATCCCCATTGGACAGATGATACTATGAATGGTCTCTTCCATTTGTCCCTCACCTGGTTTATGTGAAACATGTATCATCTTAAGAAATTCAAGAAATTCAGATAGGTCCCAACAACACCACCTCCAACCTATTGCCCAGGTGACTTTGGTGTTCCAAATGCCGCCAAGGTCAGGTTTCTCTACTTCCCATCCAAAGTAAAAAAGTACACAAGTCTTCCCAGGGAAGACTTCACCATGTTTAAAGTAAAGAGGGGAGGAATTATTAATCTGGGATTTAGGAGGGAGAACTCACATTTCCAAAGAAATCTCCTGGAAATATCTCTAGAGAAAATAACTCTTCCTTCTTTAATGTTTTCTCAAAGTGTGTGTTGAAGTCTGGGTTTTGATTTCAGTGCCAATCATTAGCAAGTATACATTTCGATGTATTAGATTTGCTTCATTTTGTTGACTTAACAGAAAATTGAATTCATATACATTTTTAGATGTTCAAGAGCTCAGTTGGGCCATTCTAACTTGGTTTAGGCTGGTTGCTTAGCTCTGTTACTCAGGGAGAAATTTTAGGTAGGCGATTTACTACTGTGGGTGGTTTCAGTAGGAAATCCTACCTACTGAGATATCTATGGACAGATATGTTAAGAAAATTGGATAAGAGATATCACAGCTGGAGAATAATCAGATTTCCCATTACTCTCCCAGCATCTTACCATTTCTTAATAAACATTAATTTGCCTCTGTAACCCTAGTTCCAGGAGAATAATTTGATGTTTGTTGTCCTGTGTGAATAAATTGGAGTTCTTAGAAAGAGTTAGGAACATAAGCAATGGAAAATCTCTGGACACTTACTTTCAATTCCTAAGAAACAGAATCATATCCATGGCAATGATAACCTGATGATATACCACAAAAATGCTTTATAAAGATGAAAGGTCAGTAATCAAAGTTTATCATTGGTAAACAGAGACTATCAGGATATTTCAAACATTTTGATCTCTGAGCTTTGGAGTATAGAAGCTAAGACCTTTCAAATGAGAAACTTTGCATTGAAGACCAAAAAGAGAAGAACCATAGTATGTTCTTCAAAGTTCTTGTTATACTTGAGAGATGACTGCCCAACACTGGCCTCTGGGGTGCTCCTTTACTTTTTAATTGGTTGAACTGCTCAAAAATATGGCTTATGTCTCTTATAGGCCACAAGGGCCTGGGGATGCTGAAGCCTTCTGCAGGAAATCGTTGGACCTGCCATAAAATGAGCTGACTTTCTCTGAACTACATGCTTTGTAGTTGAAACCTTTACTGTCCTGTGATTCTCGAACAAATATCCCAGGAAGATGGAATCACGGTTCCATTTTATGGATATCATAACTTTGGAAGGAAATTGCAAACCAGTTTTATAAATTGTGGTAAGGGAAAACCTGCCAGCCAAATAAACATCTTATATTTTTCCCAATGTTTTTCTTTTTATCATTGTATTTATTGTGAGTTGATGCTTATCTGACTAGCTTAAGTTTTTTTTCTGTAGTTATATTTATTGTTATAACAAACATTATGTTGCACTGGCCATGCTTATTCATCACATCCACCATCTCTGTTCATTATTACATTGTATGTCTTCCTATATGAGTCCTCCCAGAGAATATAAACAAGGCATTGTATGCATTCTGGAACATTCATAGAACTTTTCAGTGTCAAGAAAGTTGAGGCTATGGGAGATACCTGAATGGTTGTTATAACAGTCATGTCTGATTTATCATAAGTACAACTGAAATGTCCCAAAGGATCTCCTCAGGTTTGCCCTTTTCTGTTTTAAATTTCTCCCATGAATGCTGTCAAATAAAAGTTATTCACAAGTGCAGTACACTGTGAGATTCACCTCATAAAACTTTTAGGAAGTCTCCAGTGCCACCCCAGTTTTTCCTTCTTGGAAATATAAACATTGATTCTTTTATATCCTCTGGTTCTATGGGACAGTGACACTAATCTATCCCAAATCTTCCAGGCTTTTTGTGTCTCTACACTCTCTTGTTTAACGCCTCTTTCCATCACCTCATATTATATTTCCTCATTTTCAAGTAAGGAATCCAGTTGAGAAATGATTCATTTGTGAAGATTTTCTTACGCCTTACATACATTTCCATGATTTTGCATTTACATGCTATCATAAAAGTTGTTAAATAAGTGCTGCCAATAGGAACAATTTTGTTGTTCAAGTATTTAATTTAGGTCTGAGAAATCACTAAGCCATGTAGCCCTTGTAGACAGAACAAGGACCCTCAAACATTGCAAGTGCATTCTTCCATAATAATATTAAAAAAATGTGATGCTTTATTTATTTATTATTACTGGTACCTGTTCCTTGTCTCTCTATTGGGTTACTAGCTCATAGCATGTTTTCCTTTCTCTATTTTAAATTTTTTTTCTTGTTTATTGTCAAAGTGATGTACAGAGAGGTTACAGTTTCATACATTAGGCATTGGATACATTTCTTGTACTGTTTGTTACCTCCTCCCTCATTCCCCCCCTTCCCCTCCTTCTTTCCCTCTCCCCCCATGAGTTGTAGCTATACCCCTATGAATGCATAAGATAATGCTAAGTGAAATGAACTCCATGTTATGGAAACGAGTGTTATATCACTGTTGTAATTACTTTCAACATGCCATGTGAAACAGTAGTTTCTATTGTTGATGTTCCTCTTGTATCCCCTTTTTGTGGTTGTACCTGCACTATCACTGTATCTTATCTGAGTACATTGGAAACTGTATATACTGGTATTAGAACTAGGAAAGTGAAAGGGAATACCAAAATCGAGAGACACAGGATAAAAAGAGAAACGACTATAAAAGCAATACTTGCAAAACTGTTTGGTGTAGCTCATAACATTCTCCAGCTACCAATAATAGATTATTTTATTCATACCCTCTCTGGTAAGGAGAGGGAAATTTATACTTATAAAAAACACACACACACGTGTGTGTGTGTATGTGTGTGTGTGTGTGATGGAACTCATATGGAAAATGTTCATCATGACTAGTTCTCACTAAGTAATCAATTTGATTTACTTGCTCAGGGATTCGATCTTGGTTGGCTTGTGGTCATTTGTTAACTAGTGAACTGTGCCTCTGTTGCTTCAGTGTTTCTAGAGTACGACCTGCTGCTTCCTTATCATTTGGTATTCACTTGCCATTGTTTCCTGCTGTTCTCTCCTGTTTATTTCATCTGCCTTCAGCTTCTGAGCTTACATTGCAAAACTAAAATCAGGAGTGGTTGATGAAGTCATTGCAAACCAGCAATCTCCCCATCAGAGTCCTGCTATTTCCTCACAAATGCCAAGATGCTAAAAATAGGATGTCTGTGCATATGCTTGTCTAGGTGAGCATTTTGTGAATCATCAACTCATTGTAGTGAGTAAAATGTGTGCTGGGGAGTGAAAAATGTCAAAGAAGACCAATTTTTCCACTATTCTTACCCATTGTAAGGTGCTTTAGATATTATGCACATAGTAGGACAGCTAAAATAGCAGCTTTGCTGTGGTGAGACAGTACAGTGATTGCACATAAAATAGCCACATGCTTGACAAATGATTGGTTGTTGTTGTTATTATTATCATTTAGGTAATCTTTTAAGGAATACGTTTGCAAACCTAATTGCTATGGTCTAGATGTGGTTTGTGTTCTAAGACTTCATGTGTTGCAGTACTGTCGCCCTCCCCCCAGGGGGGTGTGGTGGTAGGGTGTACACAACTTTAAGAAGAATCTAATGGGAGTTCTTTAGGTTGCTGGAGGGGCTCTGTTCTTTAAGCTAAATGACATAGTTTTCCTGGCATGATACTACTATAAAGAGAGCTCATGGCTCCTCTTCATTTCTTTGGTTCCTTTCTTGAAATCACATCTTTTTCTCATGTGCACCTCTGTCATGATACCCTTTGCCATGAGAGGTCTTCACAAGAGGGCTCCAAGTAGCTGAGCTAAATAAGCTTAATTTCTTCATCCTAAGCCCAAAATATTTTCTTATAGCAAATATACCTACTGAGATTGTGGGGAAAGGTAGAAAAAAGAAAGAGTTTTCTAGGGTCATAATTTTCAGAGGTGTTTTCAAATCCAGCATATATTCTGTAGTCGTTAGATTAAAAAAATGATTTCTGAGTGGATTATCTTTCTTTCCAATCTAATTTTAATCTATGCCAACTAAATTAGGTTGTCTAAGAGTTGGGTATTGGTCCTGTTATGTACCTGTTATGTACATATTTCAGCTCTTTAGGTGCTATTAACGACTATTCAGGTTTGAAAATTACTGTGCTAGATTAATGAAATTTCTTCTGTGTCTGAGTTATTTTGTTTATATCTCTGTTCTAATACATGGGAGGAGGCAGGATGATTCAACATGTTTGCTTTTGCTGAACTTGTGGCAGAAATCAAAGGTCAAGAATGTTAAACACAGAACATGAATCTGGCTGGTGCCATGTGGGTTCATTTCTCATTTTATAGTGGGTTTCAGGACTAAAGGCTTTATAAACTAGTTGGAAATGAATTAGAAAACATTCTAACAATAAAAAATGATGGTAGTGTTTGTGACTGGAATTAATTCACTATTTTAGAGATAGCCATTATACATTGACTTCATTAGCAATTTAATAACATCTCATAATATGTGTCGTTGTTATCCACAGTGGTCAGATGACACAACAGAGACATGAAGAAATTAAGAATCAGTAAGAATCTAGGTGAATTTGGGCTAAGATTTGAGCTAGTCTTTCTGCAGAATTCTAGATTAATAAAATTTTATGAAGTACTTCAACTTTGACAGGATGAAGTGACAGTCCATGATTGCAAATCACTTTCATTAGCATTACTATTTTTTAATGTTTAAAAAAATTAAATGTTTTATTTTCTTGAGTATTTTTTTTATTGTCAAAATGAGATACAGAGGTGTTACAGATTCATATGAAAGGCAGTGAGTACATTTCTTGTTCTACTTGTTACCTCCTCCTTCATTTCCCCCCTCCCCTTCCCCCTTTCCCTCTCTCCCCAAGAGTTGTACAGTTGGTTTACACTAAATGGTTTCTAAGTGTTGCTTTTTGAATGGTTTATCTTTTTGTTCTTTGTCTCTCCATCCTTGTATTCCCTCTCCCTTCCCCAGTTCTACTACCCGTATCAGACAATATCCAGAGTACTCAGATATAGTACAGTGGTAGTGAGGGTACAGCCACAGGAAGGGACTACAAGAGAAACAAAACTAGAAAAACCACTCAGTCAAACAAACTGACAAGGAAAAAGAGAAAAAAAACAGTACGAGTTCACATGGCATGTTGAGGACAATCACAACAGTGACACAACTCTTGTTTCCATAACGTGGAGTTCGTTTCACTTGGCATCTTTTTATGTGGTTGTATGGGTGTAGTTTTGGGATATTTTGGTCTTCTACCATGACTAGCCTATTCATGTACTACCTATTCCCTGTGAAGGACACCATAGGGTTTATGTTTCTTTGGGTCTGGCTCACTTCACTTAGTATGATTCCAAGTGCTTCCATTTCCTTATGAATGGGGCAGTGTCATTCATTCTGATGGAGGCTATATGCCTCCAATTGGGTGAGTTGTGAAGAAGGTGGCATTTAAAGTAAAACAACTTTCTGTTGTCTACCTGAAATGTATACTTCTGATAGCAAAGGCTTGAACTCCTAATACCCTGTGACAAGTCACGTCAAAATGCAAGGACTTAAAGCCTTACAGCATGATCATTATGTTGTAGGGTCACTAATACTGTTATGCTTTGACTGAGTTCTCTGATTTAGGATTTCTTGTAAAGGCACTGTTTTGAAGGAGGGTAGGATTAAGGACGGCTCCTCTTCTAAGCTTATTCACATCTTCATTGGAAAGAATTCAGTTCTTTGGGGAACATTGACCAAAGGGTTAATTTTTGAACTGAACTTTAGAAGCCACTCTTCCTTGCCATATGGGCCTTCCTTCAAGGTACACCTGAAGAGAGTCAAGGAGAACAGCAGCAAGACGGAAGCCAACCTTTTATAACCTGATCTTGAAAGCTATGTCCTGTCATGTTGGCTGAATTCTATGTTATCCTTTAGAAACAAGTCTGCTCTGGCCCTATAGTCAAGAGGAGGTATGTTTTTCTAGTGGTGGTTCGTCTGAGATCCATTTACAAGGACTGCATGCCCCATACGGGGCATGTCAGTGGGGGGCATGCTCATGGTTCTGCCTCTAGCTGTGCCCATTCATTTTCCACCTCGGTGTGGCATGGCCACGGTGTCTGGGCGGTCATCATCTCACCAGCTCTATTTTAGTATCCCAATTTCTTGATAAAATAGACAATCACTTTCTTTATGAGTTATATGCCTGTTGTGCTTCCACACAATCATATACTCTGGTATGAAATTTCTATCACATTGAGGATGGTCTCATATTTAACAGCTTTCTCTCTTCTCTCTCTCTTGCTCTGCCTCTCTCTTTGGGTCTCAATTTTACACTCATTTGGAGGTTAGTCTACAACCACAATCTCTCACTCAGTTGGACTTTGAAATCAAGCTGCTTGAAATACCTATTTTCAAAGAAGGCATTCTTAACCATGTTGGTTTTTCATGACCCCCCCAATTACATTATATCGTTTATCTTCTATTTAATCTGACGAAGAGATTTATCATGCTAAGCAAGTATGCTATTTGTCTTCATTAATCCACATAAAAAACTATATAATCTTTCATAATTTATTGGACCCTATGACTCCCACAGGGATGTCTTCTTGGCCACATATAAGAACCACTCTGGGTGATGAAATACTGTAGCTTCACATCATGCATGTCTTCTGTATGTGAATATTACCATTGGAGCTGGGAGAGCCCTCAGGACAGCCGGGGCTTTCTTTGTGAACCACAAGCCACAATCAAATCACGGTTGTCATCAGGCTGTTTTCAGCTAGCACAGGATAGGGACATGCTGGCTATTTTCCTCCTTGCAAGGGAGGATGGTCAGCGTTCAGGTCATCTTTTCTAAAAGTAATCTCTATCAGGCCAATATTGTACAGAAGACCTACCTCTATGAAATAGCTCCATAGGACTGATCAGATTCTATTACTTTTGGCTTCTCATTCATACATTTGAGGACGCAGCAAGGGAGCCTCATGATGGCGTGAGCCATCAAACCCCTAGGCTTTGCACAGCTACTTTATATAGATGTCATGGTCTATGAAGCAGATACAGCAGTATAATTCAAAAATAAACAGCATAGGGTAGTCTGCTTCAAAGTGAGGATTCAATCCAAAGCTACTGGATTCTACCACTTACTACCCTATGGCTTCATCTGAGCAGCCTCTTCTAATTGGTTGAAGTGTTTTCCTGAATTCTAGGATGTTCTTTTTTTATATTTTGTGCCAGTCCTGGGGCTTGAACTCAGGGCCTGGATGCTGTCCCTGATGGGTTTTTTTTTTCCCTTTAAGGCCAGTGCTCTACTAGCCACACACAGCTCCACTTCTGGCTTTTTTGGTGATTAATTGGAGATAAGGGTCTCATGGACTTTCTTGCCCAAGTTGGCTTTGACCTGTGAACCTTAGATCCTAAGCTCTTGAGTAGCTAGGATTACAGGTGTGAAACACTGGCACTGGGCTATATTCTGTGTTTTAACCCTAGCTAACTATGAAATAAAAGTGATGAAGACATGATAGCCTCTTACCTTGTGTTCCATGAATGATTCTTTTTAATTGCCATTTTTAATGTATTCACTGTGAAGATTTTAAACTACTCTAGGCATGATTAGTCTGTTTTTCTTCAGCAGACTGATCTGGAAATATTCCTCAAATTAAATACTGTAGTAGTTATGTTGAGTATTAGAAAGAAAGGATTTGTGAAGCTTTCATTAAAAAACATTATTATAAAAGTGTGAACATTTAGGAATTTTGTAACACAATTTTGTTACCCATCAGTGAATTGCTACTAGGGAAAAACACAAAGCTGTATGCTTAGTAGCATTAATGCAATCTGAACTTTTGGAACAGCAATGATCGCAGGTTGTGATGTATAGAATAACACGGGAAAGCTCTGGCAAGGTCCCACCTCAACGAAGGACTTGTCCTGGCCCACAAGAGTGCGGTCAGCTGCTTATCTTCTTCATTAGTCCCTCAGGAAATCATTCAGTAACTTAAATGGCCTTCCTAATTAGATACTTTCAACTTTCAGAGGTGTCTCAATATTGTATCACATATCTAGGCAAGTGGTCCCAGCTTGACCATTTTACTCCACATAGTAAAAACTTGTGTTGGATGATTTTAGGGGCAGAGAGACCCTCTGGGAGGTACGGATGTTCTCAACTGCAGTCTGATTTCTTCCTCTGTCCAATCCTGCTTTCTCTTTCCTCTATTCTGGGTATTGATTCTGTGGTTTGTTTATAAACATCCTGTGAGACCAAACTGTTTCTCTCATTCAGCTTTCCAGGAAACCCAAACCTGAGGTCTGTTTCAAGCATTTGAAACTTGAGATTTATACCAAACTTCCTATAGCCAGTATATCAGAAATCTTACTAACTCAGATACTCATTCCTTCTGTCTCCATTCTTCCTGCTCCATTCAAGGATTTCTTTTAGTCGTGCTTTAGTTTCCAATTTCTCATGCATCATAGAAACTTCTGTTCCTGGGATTCTGTAGCTTTCTCCTCAGCCTTTCATTGTATTTGAACCAGTCAAGACCTAGCCCTAAAAGTCTCATTTTTGTTTCATAATCTACGTCCTTTATTTTGTCTTTTCTTTTGCAGATAACTCCATTGAAAGGGTAAAAACATATGGGTCAGTTGTACCTTTCTAATCTCATTTATTCTTATATTTTTTAATCTTTATATACTATTAAGTATAGTATTATAATCTCTATCTGTCAATATGTAATGAGCTCTTCCTGATCAGTTTTTTTTTGGGGGGGGGGAAGTACACCTTGTATTTTTATTACATAGTGAAATAAATTTAACATTTTCTGTTTTACTTTTAAATCATTCTTAGAATTGCTGGGAGAAAAAGTACAAAACTGCTGCAAGTATGCACTTAATACTTACATCAATAAATTCAAGTAAAATCAACCACTGCAGGTATATATGTATAACTGATTCCTAAATATACTCCAAGAAGTATTTCTTTTTTATTCTTTATTTTCAAGGTGAAGTACAGAGGGGTTACAGTTTCATCTGTAAGGCAGTGAGTATATTTCTTATCCAACTTGTTACCTCCTCCGCCTTCCTCTCTCTGATCAGTTTTATCTTACTGAACCTTTGAACACTTCTGTTACATATGTTTTTACCCTTTCTGGAACTCTATCTTCTATTCTCTTATTTAATATGTTTTTTTCTAACTTTTTCTTTTATATACTAATGTTTTCCATGACTTTTCTGTGCTTGACCCTCTTCTAACACTTGACATAGTTTCTGGGGATGATCTGATACGTTCTTATGCAATCACATACCACTATGTTGAGTATTCACAAATCAATAACTTTTTTCACCTGGCTTTCCTTAATTTCTCTTTCCTTCCTTATGCTTGTCCTTCCTGCTTTTCCTCTTTCGCATTCTTCTCCTCTACTACAACCTTTGCTTCTCCTTCTCTTTCTCATATATATATATATATGCTATTATATCAAGCTATCTATGTATATCTATATATATATTTATGGATCTACATATCTATTTGTATCATCTATATCTATTATCTGTGGATCAATCTGTCTTTGTGGAACTATCCTAAAAAAAATCAATGTTTCCCACCGTGCCATATCTTCTTTTAAAATATGTTCACTTACCTGTGTATCTTATTTCATTAAAAGGTATCTTTTCTCTAGATGCACAGTTCACAGACTTCAAAGAAATACATTGTTCTTCTGCTCCTGACCTGCTCACCCAGACCTATGTTCACTCTAAATTTATCTCAGTTAAAACAATCCACTTTTCTCCTTCCACATTTCCACTATCTCATTGCATGTCCTAATATTCTTTTGCATAGATTGTTGTCATAGTAACCTAATACGTTTCCTAGCCCCAGTCCCAGCCACAAGGAGCAGAGCTCTATTTTACAGCCAAAATGACTCCTCAGGTATCATTCAGAGTAAGATGCAGACTCTTTAGTAGGGTGAAATCCATTCTTGATCTTTAAATTTTCTTCTTGACTCCTTGTTGTTCTCAATTTGGCAATCTATTGAAGAAAGCATTGTTTACAGCATAAATTTCTTTATGTGTGGGTCATAGTAAATGCAGATTCCTCTGCTTCTCTATTCCTTCCCATCCCCAGCTAGCCAAGTTCTGCTCATCACTGAAGTGTTACCTGTATGTCTTCTTCTTTTCTGGGAAAGCATCAGAGGTTACTGTGTCTGAGTGGTTGTCCAATCTCTGTGCTTTAGTAGTGCTCAGTGGTTTATAGTGTTAATAGTAAGTCATTGGTCTGCTTTTACCACCAAGCAGTTTCATGTATGAAGGAGGTCTGAAGATGTTTTCTCAAGCTCACCTTGAAACCCTGAACACATGAAATGACTCAGCACCTTGGGTGCACAGGAAATCAAGTGATGTGTGTGTGTGTGTGTGTGTGTGTGTGTGTGTATGTGAGTTGTGGCATGTGCACTGAATCATGTGCTCCAGCAAAGCTGTTGTCCACGGGGACATTTTTGTAGGCAATAGGGTATAGGCTTCTTGAGGTCGTGTAAGTTAGCAGGGCCTACTGTATAATAATATTATTTATTCTTAGGAAGATTTCTGATATAATCATCTTCATGATGAATAACTTCAACTCATAAGCCATTTGCAATTGCCAATGGATGTCTCTTCCTCATTTGGAGAAAGACTGCCATTCATTCACAGTTGCCTGATGCTGCTTTCTAGCATACTGTATGGGGCAGTTACTGCTTCAATATGGGTGTATCTAATCAGACAAAGCAAAATTCTAACAAAGCATAAAAAGAAGTATAATTTGAAATATATTTTTCTTGGATTGTTAAAAATCCTTTTTTGTAAACTTTCATCAAAAGATCCTAGACTTCTCTCTTGAGCATTTGCTATTTTTGTTGGACTGTAAGTACAAAAGTATATGATATTTATCAAGCATTATTATATGCTGGTCAGGGTATTAAGAATGTTTCTTATAATAACCTATGTATTCTTCACAACCTTGTGCAGATGGTATTTTGTCATCTTTTACCAGTAAAAAATGAAAATTGAGGAAAAAACTCCCACACCTACTCGCTCCAAATCACATAGCTAACTACACAGTAGCATTGGGACTTAGGGTTACATATCTGCCATCTTCCAAATCCCACTATCTGATGTAGCCACTCGGACATTTCTGTCCTTCAAACCTTCATAATTGTCATCTGATCTTCACACCTTAGCTCTGCCACTTTCCAAGACTGTGATGGGATGCTCTTTTACTTCATGATGTTTTAAGCATTGAGTAAATGGTCTCTAGACTTTTATAGGGGCATTATACTAGGGGTAGTTCATGACTTATCATTTATGGATAGCTTCTTTGTTGTAAGTGGAACTATGTTTCCCCAAAGGACAGGCACCTGTGTTCTTAGTTGGTATTAGGGCCTCTGCATATATAAATAGTTAAGAGTCATACTCAGGGCCAGCCCTAATACAACACGACTGAATTCCTTATGGAAGCAGAAGCAACACAGAAATCAACAGTGAGAACATTAAGTGAGAACAGAGGCAGTACTGGGCCAATCATGTCTGAGGAGCCGTGGGATCCACCAGGATTCCTGGCAACACAAGCAACCAGGAGAAAGGTAGAGGCCAGATTCTCCCCTAGAGACTTCAGAAGACCTTGGGTGAGTGGGCACTTTACCTTTGTGTTTCTGTTTTTAAATCCACCCACATGGCTATCATTAGTAACGTGGCTATTTCTTAGTAAGTTCCTCTGGCTTTTAAACCTGTGCATGTAAGTGTTTGGAGGTGAGTGTGGGAGGAAATGATATCTTTATTATAAAAAATAGTGAACCAGAAGTCAGATCTTATCCCTCCTTTTGTAAGAAGCTGCAATATGTTATGTGAATCAATTTTTTTTTTTCACATGAGCCCAACCATATTGGGAGATAAATCAACTGTAACTGTAGTAGAGGGGAAATTCACATCTGTACTCTAAACAATGTGCCTATAGCATAAAAAATACCAAGTAGACCAAATAAATTCAAATAAGATCAACATTTACAAGGACAGACAGATTAAGCATTTTTTTTTTCAAAAACTTAAACATGTAAGCATTCTAAAGCATAGCATAGCAGAAAAGTACTTGATGTCAGAGTTAAAAATAAGTTTGACAAGAGGAGCTGAAATCAAAATGCTGATATTTGCAATTCAGATGTTCTATTGTGTGAGATATTGGGAGAATTTGATCAGAGTGACAGATCTAGGCTGACTCTGTTTTATGATGGCGAGCCAAGGGGGGTGAGGGTACCTCACAATAAGTGGTATTCCAGTTGTCAATGGTGCATAAAAAGGAGATTTCTCATTGATAAAATGAATTGAGGATTCTCTTATAATTGCTTTCAGCTGTCCATTTGTGATAGGAGCCAGGGGACATGGTTTCCCATGGTGAAATGCATTGCAGGCCCTCAAGATCCCAAACATAAGCACACAGTATCTAATGCCAGAACCCCCAGAATGGTTTCTATAAGCATCACTTCCCAGCCACTTGGTATGAGGATGTAATAGGAAACAAAAGGTCAGTGTTCTAAGCTTGGCTATTACTATATATGGGAGGTTTGTATGCCATTCGGAGTAGTTTAGGAAAATTCTAGAAATTCTCTAGTTTTATAAACTAATTTGTGTCAAAGTGATAACTGACACTGCTCCATGAGAATGAAAATATTGAAGATGTGTCAAGGATGGAATTCTGTGGCCCGCTGACCTGTAAGTTAAAATGAAAAATCCGTAGCCTACAAGAGAAGCATAGATACACATATACACAGAATGTTTCCAGGGCTGGCAGATTCAGCTAACCCAAGTAATATGTTTGCTGTCTCCTTTATATTCAAAGCAGATGTAACCTCTTTAAATCAGTTGAATGGCAAGTATCTTCAAATACAGTTTTGCTCATTGATACTATTTTATGACATCAAGCTGAAAGCAGCCATCTGAAGATGTACTAAAATGCTTTTCAGCTGAGACTGTTGGATTTCATTTTGTTGTTGAGATATTCTTCTCCGGAAATAATGGTTCCAGCTTCACACAACGCAATTCAGGCATGTTGCATTTTTTTTAAATGTTCAGGAAATATATGAAGAGAATATAAAATCTAGCATTTGTAAGCTAAGATGTAGAGGACAGCTTGTGTGTGAAATTTAAAGCACAAAGTTTAAAATGTAATCTCCCAAGTTCAGGGCACATCAAAGCCAGATTTACACTTTTTTCTTTTGCCAAAAACATTGCACAAAAATACATAGTTGCTAACAGCATTGGGCTTTGCAAAAAATGGTCAATACCCGTGAGTCTACAAGATACCAGAATAGGCCAAAGTTGATGTGGGTTTTCATCCTCGCTTTCATGGTGAATAAACAGATAACAGTGGAGGAAGAGGAGGGAGGGAGGGAGGGAGGGAGGGAAGGAGGGAGGTTTTCCTATGGCATATGTGAGTGGTATTTTTGCAAAGCATTTTTTTTTTTGTAGCAATCCCCTTTACATTCCCACATTGCTCAAAGCCCCCCGGCAACAGAGTCTAAAGGGCTGTGGAAATCCCTGAGACCATGTGTCTGAAAACTGAGAAAGTACTCAAGAGTATTCTTGTTATTCATGTATCATAAGTGATATACGTTATTGGTTACATATTCATGATGACTGAGGGGAATAACTTTGAAATACAGAACATAGGATTTTCAAGAGGCCAGACAGCAATTACGAATTGGCACATGAAGAAGAAATGAATCCATAAAACCCTGAAGGATGATAATTTAAGATAATTTTTAACCGAGGATACCTCTCATTTCATCCTGTTTTATTAGATAAGACAATCAATTGTTTGTTTGTTTGTTTTTTGCCAGTCCTGGGCCTTGAACTCAGGGCCTGAGCACTGTCCCTGGCTTCCTTTGGCTCAAGGCTAGCACTCTGCCACTTGAGCCACAGCGCCACTTCTGGCCATTTTCTGTATATGTGGTGCTGGGGAATCGAACCCAGGGCTTCATGTATACAAGGCAAGCTCTCTTGCCACTAGGCCATATTCCCAGCCCCAAGACAATCAATTGTAATATGTGCAACAAACACAAAAACAGTGAATACCATCAGACTAGAACATTCTTTACGTGCCAGCTCATCTTCTAATACTATTTTAGGAGCTTGGTCCCTGTGAGGATTGTCATGATATAGTTTTTACCCAGGACAACAAACTTTTGACATCTAAAATATAATTTTAGAATACTTCGCTATATATTTCTGTCTGAAAGGCAGCAGATAAGGTGAAACATATCTTGTTCATCTTTTTGAACTAGATCCTAGAACTAAGTTCGATAATGTGAATATCCGGAAAAACCTTTTTTATTTAGAGAATGGAATAATCAAATAAGTATACTCTTGTGAATGGCACAGAGGAAACTGTGGCACAAAACATTCATAAAATCTTGAAGTACTAGTAACAATATATGGAGATTGCCCAAGAAAGGATGTATTGTGTTTTAACCAATTATATGCAAATTAAAATTATTTCTTTGTGGTGTATTACATAGCTCTCTAGATTACATGACAATCATAGTAGACAGGAATTGGATTCCACTTGTGAATGTAAAGTTTGATTGAGAGGAAGTAGGAAAAAAGCTGCTTCTCAGAGTTTTTCAAAATGAGATGATTAATACTGGATCTTATTTCCACAAAACACTCACATGTCCTTGTATAAAATCTATTCCTTTTGTATTTCCTTCTGTTAGTAATGTCTTAAACAATTGTTTTCCTCCTTTGCTAGCAAAGCAAGACACGTCTCCTGGGAATAGGATAGAGAATGTTTGTTGCAACTTCATGCTTATACTCTCTCATTATCTTTTGCATTAGCTCATTGGTTTGGATTTTATGACTATCATATGTTAACAGTAATTTGGAGAAGGATGCATGAGCACTTTTCCTCTTCAGAAGTTATAAATATGGCATGTTTGATAAAGACAGAGTGTCACATGCTTATATACAAGTTGGGAACTCTTCTATTGCTGATACCAACAAATAAATAAAGGTTCTAGAGCTTAGTGCGTCTAACTCCATAGGCCCAGGATTCTGTTTTCTTGGGTCTACGTAAAGCATTCCTTCAGGTCTTAAATGCTTTCCTCATTTGGTGTCATGTTAATTTACCAAATAATACATTCCTGAAATAGGAAGTGAAGCAGTACAAATATGTAAAAGATGGAGTTATGTATTTTTCATTTGATTGCTACTTAGCCCCTGCTTTCAGTGCTCTCCGCCATTTTCTCATCCTCATAGGTGTATATAGTCAAGCATTTATAGGGATGGGGTTTGGGTTTTGTGCTCACAAACACAAAAAGTCTTATTATGCACATTGGATCTTTTTGCTTTTATTCTGTTCAATAAGTTAATAGGTATAAGTTCTTTGAATATGATATGTAACTTGTATAAGTGTAATCATATAAATGATAATTTATCATTCTGAAAATTGTTTGAGTAAAAGTTGTTCTTAAAAATTTTTCAGGGCTGGGGATATAGCCTAGTGGCAAGAGTGCCTGCCTCGGATACACGAGGCCCTAGGTTCAATTCCCCAGCACCACATATACAGAAAACGGCCAGAAGCGGCGCTGTGGCTCAAGTGGCAGAGTGCTAGCCTTGAGCAAAAAGAAGCCAGGGACAGTGCTCAGGCCCTGAGTCCAAGGCCCAGGACTGGCCAAAAAAAAAAAAAAAAAAAAAAAAAAAAAAAAATTTTTCACTTATTACTCCCATCTAAATACTACACTTCAGCACATGAGCCCCCAGAGCTGAGGCTGGTGAAAGAAAGAGAAAGAAAAAGAAAGAGCTACAGAGAGAGGGGGATGGTGGTTGGGGGAAAAGTGCGGAGAGAGGCGACTGTCAGTTTCCAAATAGGGAATGTAACCTCAACCCTTCTTATCTTCTTCAAAGAAGTTCTTTTTATTTAAAAGACTCATTCCTGGCTAACCTCCATGGAATGTGAATCTGGTTTTCAAACTGTACCTGTGTTTTTCCTGATTTACAAATCTACTCGGCACCGGAATAAAACTATCTTTGCTTTATTTTTAGCCCCATTTATAATTTCTTGGTTTGCAAAAGGGAAGAATTCAGCGTGCAGAGTATACTTTGACTCATTTTCTTTTCTTTTCATTCTTGTACAGATATGACTTTTACAATTGCCTTAGCCACTAGGCCAGAAATTTTGCTCTTTTGCAATCATACATTGCTGTAATTTCCTTCACAGACGGTTCTCAACCTGTCATCACTATACCCACTTTGAGAAAAATGTCCCCACTGACCACTTATGGTGCTGTATTTCTAAAGTATCAGAATACTTAAAGTGTTCTACCACAAAATGCTCTGTGTGGTTTGTAAATAATGCATGGTGATATTTTATCCATGTTCATACAAAGTACATCAGGCTGAGATTGTGCAGTTCTGAAGTAAGTAAATAATGAGTTAACATGGCAAGCATTTCAGGTCACAGCACTTAATTAACATAATATTTAAGGTGGATTATTAAGTCTGGATAGTAATGGTGATACTTAATTCAAGTTTGTTCCCTGTTTATTTATTTTTTAATTTGTGTGTATGCTGTGTGTGTGTGTGTGTGTGTGTGTGTGTGTGTGTGTGTGTGTGTGTGTGCTGGGCTTGAATTTAGGGCCTTTCAGATGCTAACCAAGCAGCCTACCACTAAGTGTCCCCTAATTATTTGTAAGAATATGGACATTTTAGACTCAATGAGATGACCAGCTTACACAGCTGAAAAAAAAATCGGTGATGTGTCTCTGAATAGCACATGCAAAAAATTGTTCAGCAGACCACAAGTAACACAAACATATACCCATACACAAAGTAGGAATTTCAGGATTCAATTGGTGAGTTGTAGTGAGTATGAACACTAAATACTTACTGGTCCCTTATGAAATCTCAGTGTAGATGTGGCAAACCCACACTTCTAACATCCTCCAACAGACCAATAGGAATTTATTAGTCATGTGACACTGGATAAAAGATGCTCATTAACACAGATATTATTTTATCAGTATATTATGATCCCCATCCCCAAACTGAAATAAAAATAAATGAGTTCAACTACTTGAGTCACAGGGATGCTGAATTTAACCTTCATAGCCATGCCTCCCAGCACCCTGAGGAGGAAGCAAGTGCCATCTTCTTCTGTTGATTTTGCTAATAACACCCTTCATCTTATATGCAGATTTAAAGCCTAACCAACACAGCTGTGGTGGTATATATAAAAATCTTAGGAGCACATGACATATTTTCTGCATAAACTATAATGCATGCCAGTCACATATTCCACTGTGGCCTTTGTATTGCTGTTTTCTTGAAAGTAGTATCACTTTGTGTAGTTTCCTCCCCTTCCTCCACATATATAGTATAGTCGTCTGTTTAAAAAAGTTCTTCAATTTTTCATGTCTACCTGGTTCAGATGGTAGATTTTTCTCTTCATATGTCTTGGTTTTTCTTTTGTTTTTATTTAAAACATTTTTGTTTCTTGCCAGTCCTGGGCCTTGAACTCAGGGCCTGAGCACTGTCCCTGGCTTCTTTCTTGCTCAAGGCTAGCATTCTACCACTTGAGCCACAGTGCCACTTCTGGCTTTTTCTGTTTATGTGGTGCTGAGGAATCCAACCCAGGGCTTCGGGTATGCGAGGCAAGCACTTTACCAGTAGGCCACATTCCCAGCCTGCCTTTTTCTTGATTTTTGTCATGACTTGCAGTGTTTGTGTTGAAAGCTAGTGTGTAACATAGGTCAATAGACATGAATACTAGTAGAATCTTACTAAGAGCATGTAGGTTCCTTTGGCTAGGAGTTGGATTGTGTTGTTTCTTCAAGCATTTGGTACCAAAGACTAATTTCATCTTCTGTCCCTATTTTTTATCTTTCCACCTGACTTTGGGTTTCCCTGAGTCCATTTCCTCAGAGACAGTCTCTATTTCACAGCTTTAATACTGGAGTCTGGTGTGGTTCTACAACCATGTCGCTGCGATATAACTTGTGAGGGACAAAGAACATAAAGCTATGATTAAATATCTGTCTTTCAGTAGGACGCTGTTTTGTTTCTGTGATATTCACAAGGTTCATTCTGATGTTTTAGCTGAGCAGATAAGAAGGTTAGAAAAGGCTGTTTGGGCAGCATATCAAGTTTTCTGTTAAAGAATCTACCTGTGACAATACATAAAAAATATAAATATAGGTCTGTTTTAGGGGCATTTCAGCAAGTCTAAAATACAACATTTTTGTGGGTAAAGGATGTCGCATCTACCGTTTTGCCCTTTTTAGAAACATTTAAAATTAAAAGTTAATTATAAACACTTCTGGTATTCACCTGGTAGTGGTCATTAGTAGAGTGAGTGCTTTGTGCTTTGTCAATAGTGAAATCTTCTTTGCCTCATGAAATATAATTTTTCCAGTTCTGGCAAGTGTCTGAATATATAGAAAATAATGAATATAACAAAATTCTCAGGAAAAAGAAAAAACTACCACCACACAAAATGATCTTTTGAATCTTTTATTGATATAATTTTGTGAAAGAATTTCAACTCTTATTTTCAAATATTCTTATCTGTCATAAAATACTCAAAGCATGGTAATTCCTTCAGTTTGGAACACACATGGTATTGATATGAATAAAAGAATTGACTGGATTATAGCCCTTAAAATGTCACTTTCCAGAATTGTTTTGAAGAATGTGCTGGGCATATTTCTCCATAATTTATTCCCCCAATAATTTATTCCCCCAACTTTTCTGTCACACCCTTATCATTTTGGGATCTTGTCATGAAAAATTAATAGGCTTTATGTTGGTACAACCAGGAAGGTTTTGAGGACTCCTGAGCCACTCTCCTTCTAGACTATCCACAGTTTATCAAATTTCATTTATATGTCTGTACCAATTAATAGTTTCAGGGATTTCTATTCCAGATGTGGTACATTATGATAGTGACTCCCTGAACTCTCCTGTTTCTCCAGATATGGGTGTTAAGTTGTCTTATGGTCCTTTAATTGGCCTGAGAAAAACAAATGATTTTTAAATTTGTTCTGCTTTGTCTTGAAAGAATTGGTGTTGTAACTCTCAAACTCTTTACAACTTAAGAGACAAAACTGAAGTTAGTATTTCCCTTCCCATTTCAGCCACAAAGGAAATAACTAATTTTTAAGAAGAGACAAATGAAGCCAAGTGCAATTTTATAAAGTATATATTATACTTACATTACATAAATATTTCTTTATCAGGAGTTTTGTAAACTATGTATTCCATAGGTAGCTGAGATTAAAATATGATTCATTAATTTATTACAGGAGAAGTCAGAATTATGAAATACTTAAATGAAGCCAGAAGGGTAGAAATATGTCTCTGTGTAAGCTTAGGACTGTTCTGTTTATAGAGATAGAATATGTTCCATGAATAGAATGACCTAGGATTTTATATTAGTAAGTGTTACTGCCCTTACCCTTGGCCAATAGAAGCTGTACAATGCTGAAGGAATATCTTTAGCATCTCAAAATAGCAATGAGTTGGACAATTTCTTTTACAAAGATAACGGTGTCTGTTTTCTCCATAGTTATAGTTAAAGTAAATAATTTTTTGGCATTATGCCTATTGTCTACATTTTTTATAGTTGGATATTTTCATGTTCTTCATGTACTGCCTGCCACTGATGGTGGTTTATGCAACTTAAGCCAACAAAATCTACATCTCTCTACTTGTAAATGTACATAGTAAAGATGTGCATTTCAAGTACATCTATTCCAACATTCAACTTTGACCAAGTTTTGGTAGGTTTGGAAAGCTAAATTAAAAAAAAAAACACCTAATCATTTACTAAAAGTGAACATTTACCCCACCAACAATCTATGAGATTAAATTTCACTCACAGAAGTATTTTTGGTAGTTGATGTAAGGTAAATCCTGAAGTTAATGGGAAAATTTATTATTTTCGTGCTTTTGAAAAAGAAGTTGGAGAAAGAAAGTTTAGTTGGCAAAACTAAATGTAAAAAAAGAAAATCTTGCCGAGTCTTTATTTTCCAGGAAGCTAAGCAGGTGTTCCTGGAGAATCTCAGACATGAAGGACTGGTAGCTGCCCAGCAGGGAGCTCCCAGATTAAGGGATAACTGTCCAGTGTTTTGCCTTTGAAGTGAAGAGAAATAGTCAGAATCATGCGATTCACTGAACTGAACAACTTGAAAGACTACTCAACTGTAGAAAGGGAGACAAACCTTATATCCAGAGGCATTGGGAATGTATGAAGATAAAGAAGTTTTAGTAACTATCAGGCTTAACATGAGATGGCATGGAGAGCAGCAGCGGTACTGCGTGTGAAATCAGAAAGAAACAGATCTTTACAATGGCTTTATTCAATAGAATAACAAAAAAATCTGACACAGTGATTTCCTGTGCACACAAACTCACAGTGTATGTAAAAACACATATAGAAGTAACAACAAATAGCATTATCAGTGGGAAAATTTACTGGAAAATAAAGAGGAAGTTTTGGTATAACAGTTCTTGGGTTTTAAATATTAACAAAGAATATGATTACTTTGAGGAAGGAAATTAAGTTCAATGTATTCGATAGCTCTGATATTTCTGGTCAATTGATACTGACATGTGTCAAAGCTGAAATTACTTTTCCAGAGGTTTGAATATATATTTGTCATGAGTTGTGATAGAACTACCAAAATAATATGTACTGGAAGCAGATTCTGAATGCAAGGATAAAGAATAGTGGAACAATGATGCAAAATTAAAAAAAAAAGTCTGAGAACTCAAGTTAGAACCATGCCTGTGGATTATTCTGAAGTTAGGTCAGTAGGTATCAGGTCGTATTTTCTACACTATTTTACTGGTTAAAACATGGGCTCATATTTTTGACAATAAGTTTGATATCTTTAGATATACGTCTGAGAGCACTTTTGTACTCATACTCTATTGATTAGTATTAGTTCCATCATTGCCAATACCTCCACGTATTAGTGCCAATTCTATACGGACACCTGGCTTTTCAGGCAAAACATCAAACTCAGGAGCACTGAAGTTAGCCACTTTTTTTTTCTTTTTCCACCACTACCTTTAGGCACTATGTGAAGTAGAGCTTATTGAAATATGAGCTAGCATCGATATTGATGTCTATATCTATTGATCTATTAAACAAGAATTAATAGCACGAACTATAGTTTTCAAAACACACAGTTTGAAGGATTGTGAAGATTTTGATTTACAAATGATATAGCAAAGCTGAACCATCCTTTTCAGGTAAACTTAGGGGAGTTAATCTCTCACTAAAG
The DNA here is from genome assembly GCF_023159225.1 of Perognathus longimembris pacificus. NCBI lineage: Eukaryota > Metazoa > Chordata > Mammalia > Rodentia > Heteromyidae > Perognathus > Perognathus longimembris. The sequence goes on from NC_063165.1 coordinate 9,073,184, forward strand.
ATATTGGTGAAATCCTATTATAATCAGTGACAGTGGGAGGTGTCTAATGGATAGAATGATCCCACGGTTCCTCAGAAAATTCCATAAGACCCCTGTCTGCCTCAGAAAGATGACTATCAGCCGTCATATCCAGAACAGTTACAGCCACAATGTCACAGCGATTGCCACAGCCCAGCCCACCACAACTGTAGTCCAAGCTGTCATGATAGTTTCCAGAATAGCTCATGGTCTCAGGAGGATGGGGCAGTTAATAGTAGTGGCTGTCTCCTTAGTTTGATGACCCTCACTGGCAAGCATGAGATGTTTTATTTTATAAACTGTCTGAGGGAAGAGGGAAGAAAACTACAGGCTTTTTTGCCTTAGTAATTTAGAATAACCTCCAAAAGAAAAAGGAATTAGCTGAAACTTTTGTTTAGTTAGGGAAAGAAAAATGCTCATAAGATTTATCTGATATTACATCGAATGTACAGGGAAAGTATTGTAAAAAGCAAGTTGTATTTGTTTAAAATAAAATCTTCAGATCATAATATAATGTAGATTACTATATGAAAATGGAGGGGTTGGGTGTAGAAAAGAGATAGAACCGAAGCAAGAACCTCAACTCAACGGGACAAACATCAAAACTTTCCATTTGGGGCATTCAGGAAAACGTCTGTATGATGTCCATCACTAAGGCTTATGCCTTAATTCATACACAATCATTTGTCTTCTGGCTTGTTGGGACATCACTTGCCACAATAATGTCTGCCAACGTGACCAGCCATCAAATCTCCAGCACCACATTCATCTGAGGGGCATTTCCAATGAAGATGAGTAATTTTGCCATTTTCATCCTCTTTATATTATTTCAGGACAGCCAGCTTATCCTTCTTTCTGTTATGCTTGTTCTTCTTGCGAGTGATGTAAACTTTCTGTAGCACCACCCTGAAGTCTCAACACTAGATGACGAGGGGACTCCTTTTGAATCTTCCAGTTGCTATCAGCAAAGACCATAACCTGGAGTTTGGGCCTTTCCATTTTCTATAGCATCTGAAGGTTCAAACTTGAATGTGACAGTTTTCCCCATAAGGGTTTTGACACAAATCTGCTTCCTGCCATAGTCCCATCTCTTGGCACATCCGAAAGGCTGTCCATCATTTTAAAACTCACTTTCATGCATTGTATCAGGGCCTGAACAAAATTTAAACAAGTTCATTACCAGAATATAACACAAATGGCTTCTCATCAAATTCCCAGTTGAGTCTTTTATTTCCACCTGAAACCTAGGAGCACAGTGGTATTCCTTTCAACATTCTGGTCTTCTGAGCTCACATTCTAGAGCAGCCTTGAGGAATATCCAGCCCTGCAGCCACGCAAAACCAGAAGAGCCATTGAGCACGTGGTGGGGCAGACACATATGTTTATAGTATGCTTCTCATGGACTTTCTTCAACCATCTTCCCATATTGATAATTCTGTATGGCTCATCTAAAAACTCATGGAAAGTTAGAGATTTTGCTTCTGTGTTTTCATCCATGCGTAACCATATTTATTAGTTGTACTGGTTTATCTTGATTACTTAATGTGATAAGGTGTATAGTCCTTTCTCCAAGTTTTGTTGGCTAGTCTGCTTTCCCCAATTTTCAGAAGACAGTGTAAGAACTGATATTTGATTATGTGAGTTCATTAGTGTGTAGAATTTCAGTTAAAATAATTGGGTTGGACCATCACAATCCCTTTTTTTTTAGGGTGAAATTTCTGGGCTTTTGTGTATTTGTATTTAGCATTTTTAGAGTGTGTATACCTCTCATAGGAAGTTGGTTAAAGCCCATGAGGAAAGTATTTACACTCCAGGTTTTGAACTAGGAATGCTTAGAAAATACTTGGTATTTTGGTCTTTTTAATTTCAGTTATTCCTGTGGGTATTAAGTGCTATCTCATTGTGCTTATAATTTGCATTCATCTTGCTCTAATGAAACTGATAACCTTTTGTTTTTATTTGATGTAAAATGCTTGTGCAGGCTTTTCTCCATTTTTAATTGTTTTGTTAGCTTTTATGATTTGTAGTTATTTTTACCCCAAATTCACTTTAGATGAATATATTGTACAAGTATCTTGTCCTAACAGATGGCCTGTTAAGCATAGAGTATTTGAGCTTAAGAAATCACAAGTTAATCCAAATTTTCTTTTATAGTCACTGCTCTTTATATCCCTTTTAAGAATTCAGTTCCTATTCTAAGTAATAAACACATTTTTGCCTCTTATTTTGATGCCAGTCAAGATTTATTTTGATTTCTATATTTATCATGTTAATTGATCACAATTGCTTTTCTTCATTGCACTGCAATGAAGTTTAGTAGTATCTTCATGTTTGCATGTGTATATAATCTATCTTTATTCCCCTAGTCTGCTTGCTTTTTCTTGAACCAATAACACTTGCCCTTCTACAGATATAACTATCTCAACTAGCATATCTTACTTTACCTGAGACCTCCGTGCATCACAAATCCTTTGTAATTTCAGTGGTAGGACTGACTTCTTTCAAACACAATTCAAAGTTATTCTCTGGGGTTACCTCTCATCTTATGCTTGCTCTGGGCTTGTTGGAGATACTTTCTGACAGCAGTGGAAGGCCTGGAGCCACTTTTAATTTTGCTCTGCTTTCAGTTAAAAAGAGTTGCATGGTGCAGATGGGGACAATTTTGTATTCATGGAAAATCCAGCGGTCAATAATATTCTGCTAACATTTCACATGTCAGATTGTTTAATCCCGCATCAGATGCAAGGAACAGGATGAGCTCATGAGAAAGAGAAAGAGTACAATGGACAGTCCCGTGGTGTGAAGTGGTAGGCACACAAAAGTCCTCATGTAATCTGTTTACCATGAGTGCATGAATAAAATGCTCTTAGTATCTTTAATGTGTACTTAAGGAAGCCACCAGTAATACAGTTTTAACTGGAGAAGATTTTACCAAGCAGAGTGCTCAATACACAGCACATGTCCTCAACATTCCTTAGTGTGAAGGACAGGTAGAAGGAAGGGCAGAATGTGCAGAAGCTATGGTGCTGAGTGCAGGTTTTGGTTACCTGTACACAGTATCATCATACACAATGTTACCTGACCTCTCAGACTCCATAGGTGCATGCATATCTTTCTGTAAAGACCCTGGTTTATTCCATGTATGCTTAAATAAAATGCTAACACCTCCACATACATACATAAATGAGAGAGAATAACACACATAAATGTAAGACATATTTCAATGAAGGACAAATTTTATGGAAAAAGAAATGGAATTCTTTTACATCGAAGCTGTGAAGCTGTAACAAGTGGTGGTGCAATACAATATCAAATGTGAATATTTTTATGACAGAATCTTTGATCAATCAGGTTGAAGCATGCTGCATCTAACACGTACACTCTGCCAGTGAAATAATTATAAGATAAAAATTTCACTGTTCAGACAAGAAAGCAACGTTAAAAATAACTCTGGAATGATATTTAGAGGTGTGAGAGGAAAAGTACTACTGGTTTGGTGGCCCCAGGAGTTTCTGAGTAGAACCCATAAGAAATATGGGCAGTGGGAGCCATACCCATACCTTCTATAGCCAAGAGAGCCACAGCCACAGTCATAACCCAGCCCACCATAGCCATAGCCTGGGCTCCCATAGTCCTTTACTTAATAGCTCATTGTTTGAGGAGTAGGAGGTAGAGTTGAGAGGCAGGCAATAGTTTCTTAGTGTAAATGTCTGTTCACAGTCATGGGGCCTTTTATATGCTGCCAGTCGTGGATAAGGAAAACTACTGGAATTGCTGGCCTCATAATTTAGTGTAATTTCCACTTGAAAAAAATTACCATTTACTTAGAAAAAGAAAGTGCCTCATGGTCATTTTGCTACTATACCAGGGGTTCTAAAGTTCTAAAAGCACATATTTTTGTGCATAATTATTTGGAGCTTGAGTATTTATTTAACATTCTTTCCTAACTTCCAAGAAACCTTAGGTCTGCTAGGTCAAATAATTAAATTCCCTCCAGGTAACTTAAAAACAATATTTTAAGATATTATTCCATCAGTGAGAGAATCTTGATTGAGATTTGGAAGACGTTAGAAGCATTAGCAATCTCTTGACGGTTTTGCTTCACTCAACAAAATAAGAACCTTGGTAAAAAGCTCATTTTGATTTTTTTAAAAATTAGAATGACCTACATCAGATCAAGTGGGTTTAGAGATTTTTGTTTCTCTGTATTTCTGCCCATGTTGACCCATATTTATTCCTTGAGTTGTTTCAGTTACTCCATGCAACATAGCACCTGCTCTTTTCTCCAGATTTGTTTTGTTGGTGTGCTTTCTAAAAATGACTTCAGTTTCCAGATGATGCTACAAGGATGTACAGTTTACCTGTGTGAATTTGAGTGTATGGTAGAAATAAGGAAGTTGTTTTGGACAGGAAAGATGGTTCCTTTAGGGTAGGATTTCTACTGTTGATGATGTATTCATGCTTTGTACTTTAAGGTAGTGCATTAACTGGATGAGAATGATTTATCTGTCTAACAGGAATGTTGACAAGATCTAGTTTTCTTAAAACCACCTGGCATTTTCAGTTTCTAATTTTAGTCCTTCTGAAAACTGTATGGTGCTAATTGATTGGGGGAATAATTTGCATTTTTTCCCTAATAAGATTATTTTTTTCTATAAAAATATTTGAACAAGTTTTAGCCATTTAAAATTCTTTTCTGTACCTAATTTTTGTAGCTATTTAGATATTTTTGATCAAAATTCCTTTCTAGAAATATATTATTGATGTCTTTTCCTTTTATTTGAACTTTTTTTCCCCCAGTCCTGGGGCTTGGACTCAGGGCCTGAACACTGTCCTTGGCTTCTTTATGCTCAAGGCTAGCACTCTACCACTTGAGCCACAGAGCCACTTCTGCCTTTTTCTGTTTATGTGGTGCTGAGGAATTGAAGCCAGGGGTTCATGCATGTAAAGGCAAGCACTCTACCACTAATCCATATTCCCAGCCCTAGGTCTTTTCCTTTTCAATGGCTTGTTTCACTTCTTAAAAATGTACATGCTATGTTAGATTCAGGAGAAATAAATCCTGTTGTATTTTGTAATACATTAACCAGAGATAATACTATAGTATATATTAAAAAAGAGCTAGAAGAGTTTAAATTTATTTAAAAATTTCTCTAGGTTTCCTTTTAAATTTTCTTTTGTATTCATCATAAGGAAATGATCATTGAAAATATAAATCTTTTCATCCTGACTGGCACATTACACAAAGTATAAGCATTGAACTATCATATGGTAACTGTAGACATAGGTCTACAGGATTTTTGTACTTCAGTTTTATAAATTGTAAAACAGACAATTTAGTTTTGATAGGCTCTAATTTCCCCATTTTTTTGGCTGTTTTTGGCTGTTGCTATGTGTATATTCAGAAACCATATTCTATTTCAAATTAATAAAGGGATTCTTTTTTTTTCAAATTTTTATTATCAAACTGATATACAGAGAGGTTACAGTTTCATACGCTAGGCATTGGATACATTTCTTGTACTGTTTGTTACCTTGTCCCTCATACCACCCTCCCTCCACCCCTTTCCCTTTCTCCCCTGAGGTGTTCAGTTCACTTACACCAAACAGTTTTGCAAGTATTGCTTTTGTAGTTGTTTGTCTTTTTTTACCCTGTGTCTCTCAATTTTGGTATTCCCTTTCAATTTCCTACTTCTAATACCAGTATACACGGTTTCCAATATACTCAGATAAGATTACAGAGATAGTGTAGGTACAACCACAGGAAGGTGATACAAGAACATCATCAATAATAGAAGCTACAGATACACATGGGACGTTGAAAGTAGTTACAACTGTGATATAACAATCGTTTCCATAACATGGAGTTCATTTCACTTAGCATCATCTTATGTGTTCATAAGGGTATAGCTATTGGGCTATTGTGATGCTCTGCTATGACTTGCCTAAACCTGTGCTAATTATTCCCAATAAGGGAGACCATAGAATCCATGTTTCTTTGGGTCTGGCTCAAATAAAGGGATTCTTATACCTTACTGTGTTACAAGAGCTGTCAAGATTTATTTTCTTTATGTAGTTATTAAATTTAGCTAACAGCCTGCATTGTTATGTTAATCTTTCTCACACTCTGGTCTGCATTGACATATCAGTCTCATAAATCTTTTCACTGCTCATTCTTGAGTGTGTGTTTTTTTCTTTATAGAATCCTTTTCCTCAGTGTTCTGTGTGATTATTTTTCAACTAGGACTGTGTTTGGAGTTGTCTGACTCTGCCATTAGTTAGTAGCAGCGAAGACTCCATTTGGTTCCATTAATTTATTTCAGAGACTAAGATCTTAGACTTAAATGAAAGCTGTGTTCTTTTTTTGTCATCTTTGTCTTGTTCCCAACTTTGAGGGAAATGATTCTGTCCTACAGAATTAAACATGAAAGAGAAATAGATTTTATGAGATGCTATTTATCAAATCGAGGAAGTTATTTTCCTCTATTCCTTAGATATCTTAACATTCATGCATGGCTGTTGAATTTTTATCCTGTTTTATCTTAATCTATTGAGATATTCATATGACATTGGTTCTTTTTATGGTAGTGTGATGAATTACAGTGAGTGACTCCTCAGGTGCTAAGCCAATTTTTGAAATATAGTTTCTAGGTCTTGGTTTGATCCGATATTGTTTTAGATATTCACAGGCATGTTCATAATATATACTCTCCTTTCATGTAAAGCCCTTGCTAGGTATTGATTTTGTTAGTACATTTTTTCCTTTTACTATTTTGTGGAAAAGTTACTTTATTGTTGGTACTACTTTTTAAGAAGTTGTTTAGAGAATTTACTAGTTGCAACATCTGGGCTTAGAGTTTTCTTTGCATAAACATTCTTTTTTACTTTTGATCTTGGCTTAGGGCTTGACCCTAGGACCTGAGTGTTGTTCTTAGCGTTTTTGCTCAAGGCCATTTAGGGAGGAGCAATATCTTACCAGTTATCAACCTTTAAATGAATAGTGAAATATTACATTACTACTATCAAGTTGAAGCATGCTGAAAATGAGACTTTCAAACCAGATAGGGCATAGACTGGGATAAAAATTTCACTGTTAGGAAACAAGTTACTTTTATGAACCCTGGAAGGCTACTCAAGAAATACAGGATGAAGAGTTTTACTGGCTAAGTGACTGATGACTTCTCAACAGAACCCATAAGACCTGCATCTGCGGCAGCAAGATGGGTGGAAGCAGCCATATTTACATCCTCCAAGGCCACAATTGTCATAGCCATAGCCCAGGCCACCATAACCACAGTGTAAGCCTCCAAGAGTCACAATCAAACCACAGCCCTCACCGCCATCATAGTTTCCAAAGTATCACCTGGTGTCAGAGGTGTGCATTTAATAGATGAGGAGACAATTGCTCTTAATTTAGATGTTATTATCCTCAAATATGCTGTCAGATATGACTCAGGCAAACCTCAAGCCTTACTGTCTTTGAAACTTAGCACAATTTCCACTAATTTTTTTAAATGTATTTCTTGTTTACTTAGGAAAAGAGTTAGAGAAAGAATTTTTTTGCTATTATATCTTGCTTCCCAATATTAAATTACACGATTCTTTGGAACATATTTTTCGTGTGTGTGTGTGTGTGTGTGTGTGTGTGTGTGTGTGTGTGAGTCCTGGGGCTTGAACACAGGGCTTGAGCACTATTCTTGAGCTCAAGGTTAGCTCTCTACCACTTGAGACACAGCTGGTCTTCAAGCTTTTTTGGTAGCTCATTGGAGATGTGTATGTCATGGACTTTCCTGTCCGGACTGGCTTTGAACCATAATACTCAGATCTTAGCTTCCTAAGTAGCTGGGGCTATAGGCATGAACCACTAGTGCCCAGCTTATATTTTTTTCATTTTAAATAGCCATTTCAAGTATTAGTTTGTTGTTCTCGCCACTACACTACTTGATCACTAAATTTCTGTAGTACATTTCCATAAATAACCCAAAAACAGCATTCTGCATGATAGTCCATCGATAAGAGCATGGAATAAGATTTCAAAGATATCGTAAGCCTTCGAATTCCTCCAGAATCCTTCTTTACACCAGAACACCAAGGTCTCATTAGCAAGCTTAATCTGGTTTTATGTCAGACCACTTCAAATGTGTGTTGAAAGATTTGTTCTCCCATTCCTTTTTTTGGGGGGGGGGATCTATTTTGACCCATATTTATTAACTGACCTGTTCCATATTAGGTCCTCCTTACTTGACATACACAATCTTTTTTTGCAGATCTCTGTTGGTGGTTTGTTTTGCTTCCCCAAACTACTTCAGTTTCTCAAAATGCAGCCTAAGAATGTGTACAGTACATTTGGCTGACATAGAGAAGGCACATGACAGCTGGGCTAAACAAAAATGTTCATTTTTTAGGGTGGAATTTCTGGGTCTAATAATCCAGAAATATATTAATAGTGTATTTAAATACTACCATACACTCTTCATAGGGCTGTGCTAATTACCTGCCCACCAGGGCTGTTTGCAAATTGGTGGGTCTGAGAAATCTCAAAGTACTTGATACTTTCAGTCTCTAATTTGAACTACCTTGGGGGTACACAATGCTATTTTCTTGTAGCTATAATTTGCATTTTCTTGCTCTATGGTTGTCCACCTTTTGTTATTGTTATAAAATGATGTTTGATTTTTTTTAGTAGTGTTTTGTGTCTTTTTCAAATATCTTCAAAAATTTTTTTTAATTTGAGTGCCTCAGAAATATGTTTCTTTTGGGTGAGCTTTTTTTTCCCTCTGTCTACAAGACAAGAACCCGGATTTTAACACAACTTGAGGTCTTTTGTGGACACTAATCTTTAAATTTCAAAAATATTTATTACCTAATTCAATTTATAAAAATCTTGTCTTACACTAGTTCAGGATGTAAGTCAAGAAGACTTTTTTTTCTTTACCTGGCTATCAAATGAAGCCAGCACTGTCTTGTTTAGTCTCTATTTTCATTTTCTTAATGGTAATATGTTATTATTTAGGGGTGGTTACCCTTTATGTTTGAGTCTTTGCACAGATTCACAGAACATTTCTCTCCATTGGCCTATGTGCTTCTCAGTGAAACAAGACCATCTGGCTTTTCTAGTATTATGTGATTTATTTTTAATGACAAATCTGTATTTTATTTTCCAGTCTCTTTTTCATTGATATATTAAGTAATTAACAATCAGTAATGTTACTAGCAAAGAGCCATGTTACAAGGCTGAACAAATGTTTTGGTAGTAGTCATATTTATTTCTAATCTCAAGAGACATGGTCCTATATTTCATTATTAACTATGATATATTAGCTGTAGTTTTCGTGAAGATACCATTTGTCAAATTGAGGAAGTTATTTCCTTGGCCTACCTTACTGGTTAAAAAATTTATAAAGAAGTATTAAATATTATCAAGTTTTATCTTAATCTGTTGAAATATTAATAATACTTTCTTTTTTTGTTAATATGATGGATTGCAATGACTGAATTTCCATTTGGGATATTTGCAATCTGAAAGCATAATTCTCGGTATTTGGAGGGGTGGTATATTATTCTAGGGTTTCAGAGTGGTGTTCAAAAATATACATTCCTGTTTTTCTAATATCCTTACCTGCTCTTTATTTCATGAATAGTTTTGCCAACTTCTCACTTTGTATATTTAATTGATTAGTGTTAATATCTTCTTACATGGTTTAAGGAAATTCTATTTGAGAACATCTAGATATAAGAATTCCTCTTTGAACATGTCTAGATGGTGATGAGGAATCACATTTCCTAAGAAAAAATTATGTTTTCTTAGTGTTCCTTACATGAGTAAGGAGATCTGGAAGCAATGGTTGAAAAAATCATCCTGGTTTCAAAGGAGATTAGAAATTGGAACCACAGGGGCTGGGGATATGGCCTAGTGGCAAGAGTGCTTACCTCATATACATGAGGTCCTGGGTTCGATTCCCCAGCACCACATATACAGGAAATGACCAGAAGTGGCACTGTGGCTCAAGTGGCAGAGTGCTAGCCTTAAGCAAGAAGAAGCCAGGGACAGTGCTCAGGCTCTGAGTCCAAGCCCCAGGACTGGCCAAAAAAAAAAAAAAAAAAAAAAAAAAGAAAAAAAAAAGAAAAGAAATTGGAACCACAAGTGAAAGAATCAGGTTCATGAGTAGGAAGTCCTGAGACAGGTTTGTGGATCTGGTGACATGAGCTCCTTTCTGGAGAAGGTTTTCAAGAATATTGACCAACTAAGCCGTCAAGTCAGAGAAAAAGGAAATATGATATAGTTTTTTTCAGTCTTTTACCTTGAATTTTAGGGGAGAAGTCTGTAGAAGGAACACAGGAAAATCACACAAGGGCACAACATTCCCTGGAGCTGCCTACTGTACGCATACATGGGAATAATGCAGTTCTAAAATTTTTTTTTATTATCTGAAAACAGGTATTCAGTCATTTCAAGAAGATAATGGGTATCTCAGAGTCCCACAAAGGCATTTTGTAGTTGGTGCCCTTTGCTTTTCCTTTAACATGTTCTTATAATGTACATTGTGATATTTCAAAAAGTTTGAGAGCAATAGAAAGAATTGCTGTCCCATTAACTGAGATGCTTCAGTGTTAACATTGAACAATATTAGTACGTGGCTTAGCATTTTGCTCAATGCTTCATCTTTACTTTTGATCTATCTCTTCTTCCTTTTTCTCCTTGTACCATCTTCTCCACCTCACTTAACACACCTGTCATGGGTAAAGGCTCCCTGAGGTGACACCATGGAAGGACGTTTTTGATTTACCAGTTGCTTTAGAGATCCTTCAACCACAATTATGCTTCTTTATTTGAAGTAACCTGTTCTCTTACTGGACTTTATAAAGTCTAGACTTTATGCTGATATTCTACCAGCATCAGAAGATATTGGATCCGTTTTTCTTCTTTTGTCCTTCAGATGAGGACACAGATATTGTGGAGTTGGAGAGACATTTGTACCTATGGAAAGTCAAAAGTAGAAGTTGGTGTCAAGTCTGCTTAACACTGCTTCAGTTTTTATTGTAGAACAAGGTAGCATCTTCCATTTTATTTTGGTCAGCATAGAGTAAGGTGGAGAGAAGATGGCAAGTGAAGAGGAGAAAAATGAGGATTCTAAGTAAAGCCCCATTAACAAGGACACGGAGATAGGCAGAACATGCCTCAGATAATCTGTGTACTATTGGTATTGTTAGAATACTCTAAAATTAAATCTACCCACTCAGCAATTTAATATTAGTAGAAGGAGGTTTGGCTAAATAGAGTGATCTACATAAGTCTTACAGACTCCTGCTTTTTATTTATTATTATTTTTTATTTTTTAATACCCAAAAGTGGGGTTGCTGGGTCATAGAGGAGCTCTATGTTTAGGCTTTTGAGGAACCTCCATACTGCTTTCTAGAGTGGTTGAATAAGTTTACACTCCCACCAAAAGTGTAGAGGGTTTTCTTTTGGCCACATTCTTACCAGTATCTGTCGCTATTAGTTTTCCTGATAATGGCAATATTAGTGGTATAAGGTAGAATCTCAGTGTTTTGATCAGCATTTAGTTTATGGCCAGGGATGTTGAACATGAAATGAAATTTTACACCATCATTAGAAATGATAAAATAATGGCATTCATTGGGAAATGGACAGGACTAGAACAAATCATGTTGATCGAGACAAGCCAAGAATAAAAAGACAAATGGTGCATTTTCTTCCTGATATGTGGGTGTTAGCATTAAAATGCAACAAGCTATGACAAAGCAAACAGGACCCAAGATACTAATACACAGTGAGACAAAGAATAGGCAATCTTAGGAGAAAAGCACCAAGTAGGTAGACCTGAGAACTACTTCATAAAATAATATACAGACTGCAAAGAACTCTAAAGATAAGGAAACAAAAGACCTCTCCTTTTGTCTTATGGTATTTAGAATACTTCATACTCTTTACCTCACATATGCTATATACTTGTGCACATGGAAGGAAGGCACAGAATGTAGAGGGGCCCTACAGCTGCAATGAACATTGATGAAGGTGAACTAAGCAACTCAAGGACAGTGCAGGGAGAGAGGAAATGAGAGATAGAGGGAACAGATGACACTAAGCAAAAGGAAGAATCACCCAACCTGGAAGAAATTGTTTTATTGTTGATGTTCATAGAGTTCACAAGCTTTGTAGATTAGAGTAACGGTGTCCATCATTGGGAAGGCAAAACTGTGTATTGTGAGATTTATGTAATTACTTTATCTCCATAAAGGGAAAAAAGATTCAAAAAAAGATCCTGGTTGATTCCACATGTTCTTAAGTGAAATACACACACTTCAATACCATATGTCAATAAACGAGAAGAAAAGCATAAGTGCAAAGCATTTTGGTGTGAAAGACAAAATTTATAGGGAAATAAAGAATTTTTCACATCTAGATCTTTCATCCATGATTAGTGTCATCATAATATTGTCAAGTATAAATACTTTTGTGACTGGAGAGGTGTTTTGGCCAATGAAGTGAAAGCATGTAGAATCTGAAGGTGAACATCTAGGATGTATTAACCTGAAGGTGAACATCTAGGATGAGTCCAGTAGCCCAGAGGCCCCAGACATTTCTCAGTAGAATCTGTAAGACCGGAATCTGCTGCAGTAAGATGGGCAGCAGCAACCACACCCATATCCTCTACAATCATAACTCAGGCTTCCAAAGCCACAGTCACGGCTGTAACCACAGCCATAACCCAGACCACCGCAATAGTTGCTGTAGTAGCTCATGGTGTCAGGAGTCCGAGCTCAGTGGGGAAGTATAGAATTCAGTCTTCTTTGTTTAATGTCATCTCCTGGAAGCACATGACTTTATATATTGTCAGAGGTGGGTGGCATCAACCACAGGTATCATGGTCCTAATAATCTGTAAGCACTTGAACTAGAAAAACAACAGAATTTTGTTTACTCAGGAGAAAAGTTTCTCATCAAGAAGATCACCTTGTAACTAAGTATCCCAAAGGTAAAGCATGTGATTGTATGTTTTCCCTTACTGTGAGAAGCAGGTACTGTGTGTGATTGTGTTAGTAGTAGTTCATCCTAAGCTCAATGACTACTTTGCCAGAGTGACTTAGGAAATTATTTAGCATATAACTTCACAATGAAAGAAACTTAAGTGAGATTTCAAGGACATTAGATTCTTTCTTGCTTCACTCCGCAAAATGAAGCTTTTTACACTTATTCTAATGGTATTTTGGAATGTCTGCCACCAGAGTTCTTCTGAGACTTTTGGCTATCTATTTTTATTGTCTATTTTGCCCATATTTATCTGGTTGAGGTGATATATACAGAGAACTAGGTGAGACATAAAGAATACAATCCTTTGTGTACATTTGGTTTTATTAACATGTTTTCTGAAATAGTTTGTTTCTTAAAATATAATGCAAGAACTTAGAATTTGAATTTGTTAATTAATGAGCAAGTAGATGTGACACAAAGATTGGACTTGACAGTAAACATTTATCTAGGGTGGGATTTCTAATTTTAAGATGGATTTGTATAATTAACTTGTTAAGGGGCCGCACTTCATTTTCTATAGCTTTATACCGAATCACATGTCAAAAAGTAATGTTTGCAAGATCCAGGTTCTGATTAGTCTCAAAATTAGTTGGTGTTTCTCTATTTTTAGCCATTCTTATATAGCATCCAGTGCTATTTCATTGTGGTTCTAATTTGCATTTTCTTTCTGCAATTAAGTGGGTTACTGCATGCTATTTGCTATAAAATCCCTTTTCAAGTTTCTGGACATTTAAAATTTCTATTTTGTGTCCTTCTCTAATTATTTGTTTTCAACAAAGTATGCCAAGATATATGTATATACTCAAGATCTGTTCTCCCCATTAGTGTTTTTTTAGCCTCTCAAAAGGAGACATTATTAATTTTGAGAAAATCTAATGTGATATTTTGTTTCATAAATAGTACTCTTCATATCCTGTTTAAAAACATTAAACATTTTAGTTTGATGAATATGAGTCAAGATTCATTTCCTTTTTTATGATTATCAAATTACCATAAATTATTATTTAATCATTCCTTTACTGCTCTGCATTGCTATTGTGCAAGAAAAATATTATATATTTATACATACATATATGTATGTATATATGTATGTGTATATATATATATACATATATATATATGAATCTTTTAAAATAAGCTTCTTTCCAGTAGTCTAAGTACTGATTTTTGAGTCAGGACCCTTTCTTATCTTCATACATGATTATATAAGGAAGGAAGGTGGGAGAAAAATGAGGGAGTAGGTAACAAGTTTGACAAGAAATGTGCTAACTACCTTACATATTTAACTGTAACCCCTCTGTACTTCACCTCAACAATAACAATTTTAAAGAAAAAAATGGGAACAGAAAGTTTTTGAGCAACACTTAAGGTACTATATATCCTATTGTCACCAATGCCTATTTGTCTTCAAATCTGTTTATTTTTCTACTCACAGGCATCTGTGAGTGATTGCCAAGGTTTTCCCAATCTTTGCTCATTTGAGCAAGGGTCTGAAGAACTGCTCTAAGCTCTAGAATTTCAAATGTTTTAACAGGAAGATACTTAACTTTGGGCTTATGCATTTGACATCATTTAGGAGGATTGAATGTTGAATGTCCCAAAGAGTTCCTGTGGTTTATAACGTTTTACTGTATTAATTGCTACTTATCACATTGGGAAATTTACCTATATTGAATTATTCTTGCATTGCAGTGTAAAATCTCACTTGGCAATGGAATACAGTCCTTTTAATGTACAATGTGGTTGCTAATATTTTATTCATGACTTTGCATGTCTGTTCATGAGGGCTGTTGGCTTGTAGTTTCTTGTGTTTTACTTGTTTGGATTTGATATCAAGCTCATTATGGCTTTATACATTGAATTTTTAAGTATTTCCCTTTTTAATTTTCAGGAGTGTATAAGAAAGATTGCTGCTAACTCTTTTAATATTTTGTAGATTTCTTATGTAATGCCAGTTGATTCTGAGTTTCAAAGTATTCTTGGAATATTTTGGTTACTGATAAAACATTCCTAGTAATTTCTGTTTTGTTTAAGCATTGTACATCTTTTAGATTTTGTCTTAACATGTTGTATGTGCCTAGAAATTTACTTATTCTACATAATCTGATTGTGGGCACATGATCTTTTATTATACTCTTTTAAATTATTATAAATTTTAGATATGGTTCTTTAAAGTCACTTATTTGTTACTGATTTTATTTTAATCCTCTATCTTTTAAAAAAATAATGTAGTTATCATTAGTTTAATTTTGTTTATCTTTTAAAACCACAACTCACTTTCATGAAAAATTATTGTTTTGCTATTCTCCATGGGATTTTTTTTCTTGAGTATCACAAGAAAAAATGACTTATTTGCAATAACATAAAATATTAATCGGTGAATGAATATAATGAAATACATTTAAGACTGATAAATTTTTTAAATTATTTATAAAGAAAAAATTTAAAAGACCAAAATAAATTGAGGGACTTCTTTTAGTGTTTTATCAGTAACATAACAATATCATATCAATAATACAAATTTTAGTTATGTTTGCTAGTTTTTCTTTCTTATTATGATTGATCAGGTAACTCAACAGGTTATATAAAAATCCAATATGTAAGAGTTGTAGGCGTAATGGAAATGAACAAAATTAAATACTTATGCCATCTAGTACCATGACTGATGTTCAGTGGAGAACTTTGTGTACTATAAAAATGATGTTTAACATATTGGGAACAGAGCCCAGAAATAACAACAAAATATTCTAGGCTTATGTATATCAAAAATACAGTTCAATGACTGATGGAAAAAAGTTTAGTAAATGGAGTTTAAAATATTGTCAAAATATTTGACATGCATCCCACACTGTGTGCTAAAAATGTACTTAAAATCATTAGAATATAATTTGGAATATTTTCAGTAGAAAAGATACTTTCTTTAAAATTTAGAAAAATCTCACAGTGGCAGAAAACACTAGCTGATATTATCCAATTTTGGTATTACAAAACATACAAAGTATTCAAACTTACATACATTTAAATGTCCTAATGTGAAATACAACAATTACAACAAAAATATCCATCTTTAAAACTTTGATGAGAGCAAAAAGAAAAATAGTGTAATAATTTAATAAAACAATAAGAAAGCAATATTTGTAGTAAAACATGGTTTATTTAATTATACATATCTTTTCAAAGAAAACAAGAGTCAAATTTGGTTACGTTTCACACTGAAGTACAAATGAAAAACAATTCTGCAACTATTACACAATACAAATCAAAAATGATGGGTCAAAATGAACACCTTGCAAGTTTAGTTGGGATTTCTGAATACACTGAAAATTTCTTCCATGCAGAAACTCGGAGAGAGTTCAGGTAGTTATGATAAGGACATAGCCAATCATCTCAGTGGGAACTCCTCAGTAGAAGCCATAGGACCAGTACCTTCCACAGCACAGGGGGCGGCAGCAGCCATAACCATAGCCACCATAACCAAGGCCACCATAGCCTCCAAAGCCACAGCCACAGCGATAGCCACAGCCTAGGCCTCCATAGCCATAGCCCAGGCCTCCATAGTAGCTGCCGTAGTAGCACATGGTGTCAGGAGTGGACTGTGGAGAGGAGCAGCAGAAGGTGGGGTTCTTGAGTGTGGGTGTCCCTGTGTGCCAGGTGCCTTTTATACCCCTGGGTGGTGGGTGGGGAAGCCACAGGCACCTGAGAATCATGTGCCTCCCTCATGCTTCCCACGGCATCCCGAGCGCCTCGCTTTAGTGGATAAACAAGGCCCTCATAATTGGGATGATTTTGCTTCTGTATTACAATTTTATGATCAGTTTTTGAGCCAAATTCTTTAGCATTTTTAAGATTTTTTTTGACTCTGTATTTAGTTTATTCAACACATATGCCAGTCTTTAATTGGTAAGCAACCATATACAATATACCTTTTATATTAAAAGTCTGTTCCAATAATTAAAATAGATTTTCAATTGTTCAAGTAAAGCTTGAAGCCTGATTATGTCAGGATTTCATCAATAGTGTTGATTATGAAAATATTATATTGGTAAAAACTTTGGGCAAAATATTATGATTTCTTAAACATCAAGTGAAACATCCTATATTGAACTGTGTGTAAAATTGATTAGTATAAAGGTTATTTTACAATGTCTTAGAGTTTTTTTTCAGAAAAAATGTAATAATTGTTAAAATATGGGGAATTTCACAGAAAAACATGACTTCACAAGAATAAATGCATACAGGAGATAGATATACTATCTCAGCACATTAAGAGTTATGACTTCCCAGCACTTCAAAAAAATAACTCGATATATTATCATGAATCAATTGTGGTTTCTGAATCTTAGGAAGGATTACATGACATTAGATGATCAAACTGTTGTTAAGGTCATTGAATTTTGAGGTACACAGAAACTGAGGAAACATTCAAAGTCACTGTTGTCTGTGTTTCATTTCTCTGTATCTCACCAAAACTGTTCCCCTATTTCATATGCATATACACTCACAAGCCCCCCCACATTTATTTATATATACAGCAAAACAGGTTGTAAAGCAAAAATATGAGCAGAAATTATACCTATTGCATGGAGGAAAAATTTCGAATGACATCATTTTATCCAACAAAAACAAAATTTTATCCTATAAAATGAATATACTCAGTCTTAGGTGTCTGCAGATTTCTCATGAATTCTTTTCAGTAAACTAAGAGAATTTGGGAAAATAATACCTATACATTAAAGAAGGAAAAGAATTTCATCATGTCACTATTCTCCAAATAAACTAGTGTCATGGCTATTTTTGTGGAATTCACATTACTTTTAGCATCCTAAAAAATTTAGAGTTGTCTTAAATCATACAGGACACTATATGTAGGTTAAGTATATTAGACTATTTTATTGCTTTTTCAAATAAAGGGGAAAACCTGTAGGAATTTTGAGTGTGTAATTCCATTTCTCTATTTGTGTCTGTTGATAAAGTAACACTATGGAAGTTTAGAAGCATGGACGTAGAATTAGGAGAATCAACTACAATAATTGAAATTGTTTAAAACCTAAATGCAGTCAGGTTTAGCAAGGCTAAGGAAGAATTAGTAACATTATTGGAAACAGAATGAGAACTGGAAGAATTACTATGGGGTATTCATAAAGAGCATTCAGGTAGCCTACATACACAAATTTTATGTCCATTTCTATACTCAGCAGAAATGGACACTTTTGTTTTCCTAATAAGATCTAAATTTAAAAGTCAAAGTTTGTAACTGTTTATTACTTGAAAATAAGTTGCGTTCTAGACTTGCCATGGGTAAATACAAAACTAAGATAAAGATCTCCTACCCTCCTGATTTTGGATCTCAGAAATATTAAATAGAGCAAAATAAAGAAGATGCATGATCTTGTTTTAACTTTAACTTCTATATACAAAAACAATTTAGAACACAGACTATTGGTAACCTTTAATTTTGGTGATGGGGAAGGGTTTTCAGGGTGGTATTGTCCTTTCTGTTTTACCTGGGGTGGGTTATATTTCATACCAATGATTGGCACATAAGTCTGCTTATTTTCTATAATTGAAAATGACAATGGCTAAATAGCTATCTACACATGAAGGCATAAGATGATGCTAAATGAAATGAACTCCAAGTTATGGAGACAAGTGGTTTATCAGTGTTGTTATTTTCAACATACCATGTGAAATTATGCCCTTTTTCTTTTGTCTTTTTCCCCCATGGTTTAACCCTTGATGTCACTGTAACTAATTTTGGTACCCTGGATATTGTGTATACGTGTATTGGAACTAGGGAAGGGAAAGGGAATACCAAAATCTAGAGACAAAGGATAAAAAGAAACCAAGGCAAGAGCAACACTTACAAAACTATATGCTATAAACCAACTGTAGAACTCATGGTGGGGGGAGGGAAGTAGGGAGGGGGCAGGCAGGGGAAAATGAGGGAGGAGGTAACAAGGTGGAGAAGAAATGTGTGCATTGCCCTATCTATGAAACTGTAACCCCTCTGTACATCACTCTGACAATAAAGAAATGAAAAACAAAACAAAACAAAACAAATACACACATGAATGTGGTAAAAAAAAATGACAGGTGATGAAGTAGGCATTTTTGTTATTTCTACAAGTTGTTCCTCAAGTAATACGTTAAATTCAGTAAGCATCTTTCTGTTCAATTCTGCTCTTAGTTTACTGGTTTGTTAGAAATAATTAATCCTTTTCTGTTACGCTAGAAAGTATCTCCTCTCATTCTCAGTGCTTCATTCCATTCTTTGAATAAAAAGAGCAAACACTATAAACTCATAGGAAACAAGATTTGTAGCAAAATATGATTTATTTACTAAAATATGTCATTTTACAAAATAATGGGTTAAGTGAACACGATGTGTTTAATTTGGATGTGGATGTATAGATGAGAGTTCTGAAGGCACTTAAAAGTTTCTCATGGATGGAACTTGGAGAGAGTTGCAGTAGGAGAAGACATAGGCAATCATCTTAGCAGGGGAGGGAGCTCCTCAGTAGAAGCCATAGGACCAGTACCTTCCACAGCACAGGGGGCGGCAGCAGCCATAACCATAGCCACCATAACCAAGGCCACCATAGCCTCCAAAGCCACAGCCACAGCGATAGCCACAGCCTAGGCCTCCATAGCCATAGCCCAGGCCTCCATAGTAGCTGCCGTAGTAGCACATGGTGTCAGGAGTGGACTGTGGAGAGGAGGAGCAGAAGGTGGGGTTCTTGAGTGTGGGTGTCCCTGGGTGCCAGGTGCCTTTTATACCCCTGGGTGGTGGGTGGGGAAGCCACAGGCACCTGAGAATCATGTGCCTCCCTCAGTGCTTCCCACAGCATCCCGAGCGCCTCAGTTTAGTGGATAAACAAGGCCCTCATAACTGGGATGGTTTTGCTCCTATGTCAAAATCCCATGATCCGTTCATGAACCACATTCTTTTTGCATTTTTAAGGCTCTAGTTAGCTCTATATTTAGTTTCTTCAATACATATGACCTCACTACACATTAAGATGCAATTCGTGAAAATAGAAATTCTAGCTTTACTTTGGTTGTGTTTGGTTCCATTTTTTCACGGAGAAAGGTTTTTGTTTTAGCTTTCTACTTTCACTCTCTGTCTGTTTCATTATTGTATCCTTTTTCTATTTCTCTCCTCTCCTTTCTTTCTGTATACCTTGCTGACATACTCATTTATCTTCCTCCTGCCTCTTCTTTTTATTAAAAAAAATTTCATCCAGGTGGACTGACTTAGTGAGTTTTGCTCTTTAACAATGTTGTAATGTTGTTTATGTTGTAATTACTTCATGGCAGGTTACTATAATCTGTAAATATATTTGAGGCATTCAGAATCTATTCTTTTTTGTTTCCTTTATTGTCAAAGTGAATTACAGAGGGGTTACAGTTTCATATGTAAAGCAGTGAGTACATTTCTTGTTCAACCTGTTACCTCCTCCCTCATTTTCCCCTGCCTCCCCCTCCCTGTTTCCCTCTCCCTCTCATGAGTTGTACAGTTAGTTTATACCAAATGGTTTTGTAAGTATTGCTTTTGGAATCATTTGTCTGTTTATCCTTTATTTCTCATTGTTGGTGTTCCCTTTCCCTTCTCTAGTTCTAATACACATATATACAGTATCCAAGATACTAAGATGAGATACAGTGATAACCGGAGTAAAACCATAGGAAGGGAATATGAGAGAAAAAAAGGGGGTACAGTTTCACATGGTATATTGAAAATAATTGCAAAAATGATATAACACTTGTTTCCATAACATGGAGTTCATTTCACTGAGCATCATCTTATGTGTTCACAAGGGCATAGCTATTGGGCTATTGTTATCTGCCATGACTAGCCCAAACATGTACTAATGATTCCCTATGAGGGACACCATAGAGTTCATGTTTCTGGCTTACTTCACTTAGTATAACTTTTTCCAAGTCCTTCTATTTCCTTACAAAGAATCTATTCTTTTTTTTTTGGCCAGTCCTGGGGCTTGGACTCAGGGCCTGAGCACTGTCCCTGGCTTCTTTTTGCTCAAGGGTAGCACTCTGCCACTTGAGCCACAGCGCCACTTCTGGCCGTTTTCTGTATATGTGGTGCTGGGGAATTGAACCCAGGGCCTCATGGATATGAGGCAAGCACTCTTGCCACTAGGCCATATCCCCAGCCCCTTACGGAATCTATTCTTAAGAACATACAATTTGAAACTTTTCAGAAAATAAATGGCCATTTTACAGACTAGAGCTATAAGTACCACAAATTTCAATCTTAGAAAAAGAATATACAACATTTCTTTCTTTTAAGTGGAAAATAAAGCATTTTCCCTGAGAGGATAGCAGTATAGTTACATATATTATACATTTTAAATGTTTTTTCCAATAATTAAGATAGATTTTGAAGTGCCCCAAAGAAGTATAATGCCTATTTGTCAGTTTCACCAATACTGTTGAGTTTTAAAAAATTATGAGCAATTTTTTTAGCATAATATTGCATTTTCTTGAAAATCAAATAAGAAGTCCTGTACTCAAATGTATGTTTATCTAATAGCTCTATCTAATAGCTCTATCACAATATCATAGATATTTGTATATATATATGTGATAACCATTGGGGGACTTAAAAATATGGATTCACAGATGTAAATGTTTATATGAGATGGTTCCATTGTCAACACACTGAAGATTGTTGATCCATGCTAATGAACAGAGATCATTTCTGGAAAAATTTAATACCAAATACCAAGTAGCCAGCACTTACTAGATAACATTTTATCTGTGCTGACATCGCTGATTTGTAGTATGGAGGGAAATTTAAGTGATGAATGTAGAGTAAATATTCTCTTTTCTGAGATAACAACCATTGTTTAAGGTGTCAGTATCACAAAATGAAGAGAGGTTAGAATGTCAGGATAAAGGACCATTTTAGTGACCAAAAGTGTCTTTATGAATTTGTTATATTAAGGGCTGGTGTGGTAGTACATGCCTATAATGGAGAGAAAGGAAGATAGCTATCTAAGATTAACCTGGATAAAAGAATTAGATCCAGTCTGAGACAATAAAAAGAAGCTGATAGCATTATTCAGGTAATAGAGCTTTTGCCTAGCAAGTACAAGATTTTGAATTCCATTCCCAGCATTGAAAAAAATAGTTTGATATATTTCCATGAGTTAACAGTCTAATCATCTGTTACAGTGACTCCTGAATTACATGGAAATTGCATGACCTTAGATTAAAGATATATATTCAGATCCTTGAATTTTTGGTACAGAACACCCTTTGGAGACGTCCTAAGACAGTGTTGTTCTTTAGTACTCTCCTCATGGACTGTTTCTGTCTTATTTCTCTTTTATCTCCCCGTCATTACTCCTCTCTTTTACATGCATACACACATGTGCACATGAACCCAAACACACACACACATACACACACACACACACACACACACAGAGGAAATAAAGCAAGTACACAAAGCATAATTTAGAGTGATGACTATTCATGCCATATAAACTTCCTTTTCTCAAATAGTCAAGTCTCTGTGTCTGTGGACTACTTATCCATGCTTTTGTATAAATGCTGCTAGAAACTATTTTGGAAAAAATTGCTTGTATGTTGTGAAAGGGTGATATTTCATTTTGCCACTATTCTCTAATAAGCCATTATCAGAGCTAGTTATGTAGAATTTACATTGGTTTA
This sequence comes from Perognathus longimembris pacificus, assembly GCF_023159225.1. NCBI lineage: Eukaryota > Metazoa > Chordata > Mammalia > Rodentia > Heteromyidae > Perognathus > Perognathus longimembris. Next base: position 9,095,951 of record NC_063165.1, read on the forward strand.
TTTGTTGTACATTATTTCAAGTTGATTTAAAAATACAAGAAAGTAAATGTAGGTTGTGTATTAGACTTTTTTTTTTTTTTTTTTTTTTTTGGCCAGTCCTGGGCCTTGGACTCAGGGCCTGAGCACTGTCCCTGGCTTCTTCCCGCTCAAGGCTAGCACTCCGCCACTTGAGCCACAGCGCCGCTTCTGGCCGTTTTCTGTATATGTGGTGCTGGGGATTCGAACCTAGGGCCTCATGTATCCGAGGCAGGCACTCTTGCCACTAGGCTATATCCCCAGCCCCTAGACTTTTTATTATTTAGAAAAAATTAAAAACAAATAAGAGTTTTGTGTCTGTAATCTTACTTCTGCATCTGTGTCTATTGGTACAGTAATGGTATCTAAGTTTGGTTTTATAATCAGAAGCTTCTATTAGAATGATAACAATTTTTAGAAATCCTAAAAATCCCAACCAGGCTTTGCAAAGCTATGGAACAATTAGAAACATTAGAAGCAAATGGTGAACTGGAATTATTCCTTTGGAAAACCCCTCAATTTTATCTATTCAACATTCAGGAATCCTACATCCAGAAATTTTATATCTGTTTATATACTCAAACAAAAATAGATACATTTGTTTTTTAGATATGATTTACTATTAAAGGAAAATTCACAACTGCTTATAACTTAAAAATGAATCATGTTATATACCTGCTGTGAATCAATACAAAGAAGTAAAGATCTTTGACTAACCTCATGAGTTCAAATCTGTGGAACATTAAATTGAGCGAAGTATTGTCTACAAATAAAACTAATTTAGGAGAGATAGTATTGCTAACCTTTCATTCCAGTGACACAGGAAGGGTTTTCTAGATATTATTGTGCTTTCTGTCTTAACCTGGATGGATTACATTTTGCAACACTGATTTGCACCCAATTATGCTTTTTCTTTACAATTCAAAATGGCATAAAATAAAGTAGGCATCTTTATTATTTCCACTAGGTGTTCATCAAACTGTGTACTTAATTTCAGTGAACAGCTAAGTTTATTCCTTAGGTAATAATCTTAGATTAACGATCTATTAGCAATAATATTTTTCTTTAGAAAAACCCATCTGATGCGCTCTCTCTCTCTCTCTCTGCTCTCTCTCTCTCTCTCTCTCTCTCTGCTCTCTCTCTCTCTCTCTCTCTCTTTTTCTCCCTCCCTCCCATTCTCAGTCCTGGTATTCTCAAGCCTCAGAAAACAACCACACAAAGACAAGCATGTTAAAGGAGTAAATAGATAAATTAACTCATAAGAAACAATATTTATAGAGAAATACAGTTTATTTAATAATACATCTTTTCACAAAAATCGAGACAGATGTGAAAGCACTTTACATAGAATAATAAAAATGCACAACTATTTCTTCAAACTATCACACAATGAAAATAAAAGTGATAATTCAAAATTAATACTTTGTGTTCCGCTTAGTTTTTTTTATTAGAGAGTTTTATGTATAGTTGGGATTTCTGAAGACATTCAAAAATTTTTCATATGAAGAAACTTGGAGAGAGTTGCAGGAGGACAGGAGACAGCCAGTCATCTCTGAAGGGGAGAGAGCTCCTCAGTAGAAGCCATAGGACCAGTACCTTCCACAGCACAGGGGGCGGCAGCAGCCATAGCCATAGCCACCATAACCAAGGCCACCATAGCCTCCATAGCCACAGCCACAGCCATAGCCACAGCCTAGGCCTCCATAGCCATAGCCCAGGCCTCCATAGTAGCTGCCGTAGTAGCACATGGTGTCAGGAGTGGACTGTGGAGAGGAGGAGCAGAAGGTGGGGTTCTTGAGTGTGGGTGTCCCTGTGTGCCAGGTGCCTTTTATACCCCTGGGTGGTGGGTGGGGAAGCCACAGGCACCTGAGAATCATGTGCCTCCCTCAGTGCTTCCCACAGCATCCCGAGCGCCTCAATGTAGTGGAAAAACAAGGCTTTCATAACAGATGATTTTGTTCTTATGTCAGAATGCAATGAGCCAAATTCTTCTGCAATGTCATGATTTTCTCTGACTCTATATTTAGTTTATCCAGTAAATGTGACCTCATTATACATATTATGTAAATTATTAAAATAGCTATATCATGACTATTTTTGTGTGTTCATTTTTCCATAGGGAAAAGGTTTTGCCTTAACCTTCTGCTCTCTGTCTGTTACTTTCTCTCTCTCTTACACCCCCACCCACACAGAACCACACATCCTGCTGCCAAAATCCCTTATCTCTCTTCTTTCTTTTCTTGTTTTGAAACAATTTTCATCTAGAGAGATTGGGTAACTGAGTGTAGATCCTGAAGAATGAGCTAGTTTGTTTTTATATTAAGATTATTTAATGGTAAATTATGACAACCTGTATATGTATTTGAGATTATTCAGAATCTGTTACTTAGAGCATATTATTTGAAATTGTACAGAAAATAAATAACCATAATAGATAGTAGACAGTTAAATCTTACAAAAGGAAACCATAACGTTTTCTTTCTTTTGAACTGAAAATAAAGCCTTATTTTTCCTAAGTGGGTAGATGTATATGGACACAGATTTTACATAAATGTTTCTTCCAATATCTGAGATATTTTGTTCCTATATCAAAATCCCATGATCAATTTATCAGCCAAATTCTTCTTTCATTTAGAGCTTCATTTTACTCTATATTTAGGTTAGGCAGTACATATGACCTTACTACACAGTATGATGTAAATCTGGAAACTTTATCTATCGTTTCTACTCCTATTATTTTGTTTCCATTTCTCCATAGAGAAAAGATTTCTGTTTGAATTTTCCATTTGCTTACTTTTTCTCTCTGTCTCTCTGTTTTTCTCTTTCTCATACACATATATATTGTTCTTTTCATCCTTCTTACCTGCCTTCTCCTCTCCTACTTTACTCTTTGGTGCTTTTACTTTCTGCATACTTTGCTGCCCAAATCCCTTATCTCCTTCACACATCTTCTTTCTTAAAAAAAAAATTTTTATCCAGAGAGATTTGTTTACCGAGTCTTGCTCATGAACAGCGGGCTAGTTATCTTATGTTTTATTACTTGATGGCAAGTTACATATATTTCACACATATTCAGAACCCACTGTTTAGAGCTTATTATTTCAATTTTTCCAGAAAAGAGATGGTCATCATACAAACTGCAACTATAAATACTAAAATGTTCAATCATACAAAAGTGACTATAGTGTTTTCTTTCTTTAGAATTTTAGTGTGTACATGTACACATAATATATTATACGTATTAAATTTTGTTCCAATAATTATGATAGATTTTTAAGTGCTCAAAGAAACTTCAGCCTGAATTTGTCAGTTGATTTGTTAACAATAGTGTTTATTTAAAAAAATGTTATACTGGGTAGATAGTTTTGCGCAAAATGTTATGATTTCTTAAAAATCAAGTGAAACATACTGTGTTCAATTTTGCATGTAATTATTTTGCCTAATGCTTGTTTCACAATATTGGCACTTTTTTTTTTAGAAAATATGGAGTAATTGATACCATTTGGGAAAAATTAAGAAAAAAATGGGCTCACAAGTATAAACACTTATATGAGATGGATGCAATATCCCAGCATATTAGAGATTATGGCTCTGAAATGGTGAGCAGAGATCCAATCTGGAAAAATTTAAAACCAAACATGGAGTAATCAGAAGTTGTAAGACAGGGCTTTTTTTTTTTATCAGTTCTGATATTCACTGATAGGGATGATAGAGGTAGAATTATGTAATACATATGGCAAAAAATCTTCTGAGGCACCATGTTTAATAACTAACATTATACTTAAGGTGTCAATACTAGACAAAGACAGTGATGATTAGATGTAGTAACAGGATAAAGGATTATTTTGGTGACAAAAGTGTCTTTGAAAATTTATCATATTAAGGCCTGATGTGGTAATAAATGCCTATCATCATAGCTACGCTGGATACCAAGTAGGAATGAGTACACCAATCCAAGACTAGCCTGGGAAAAAGCATGAAATCCTTTCTGACACAATGAAAATAACAGTGAGAAAGAGCTGGTCCCATGAATCAAGTGATGGAATATTTACCCAGTGAGTACAGGGCTCTGAGTTCCATTTCCAGCACTGCAAAAGTAGTTGGGTGTATTAGCACGATTTGATAGGTTCATTTAATGTGGCCTCAGAATCACATGGAAGATTGCATGATATTGATTAACAAATTGATTTGCAGGTTCTTGAGTTTTGAGGTACACAGAAACTGAGAAAACATCCTAAGACAATGTTATCTGTTTCTCTCTATTTCTCTAGTTGACTGATCCTTTTCTTTGGGCGGGGGGTCAGTAGTGGGACTTTAACTCTGGGCCTGGGCATCGTTGCTCAGCTCTTCAGCTCAAGGCTAGTGCTCTACCACTTTGAGCCGCAGCACCACTTCTGGTTTTCTGATGGTTAATTGGATATAAGAGTCTCACAGACTTTCCTGCTCGGGCTGGCTTTGAACTGCGATCCTCAGAGCCCAGCTTCCTGAGTAGCTAGGATGACAGGTGTGAGCCACCAGCACCTGAATACTGCTCCTCTTTTGCATATGTATGCAATCACTGCAATCACACAACACACACACACTCTCACACACACATACACACACACACATGCAAAGGAGCAGGATTAAAAGCAAAAAATATTAAAATGAACCCAGATGCTCCTCAGTAGATGAATGATCAGGAAAATGTGGTACATATACACAATGGAATTTTATGCCTCTATCAGAAAGAATGACATTGCCCCACTTGTAAGGAAATGGAAGGACTTGGAAAAAATTATACTAAGCGAAATGAGCCAGACCCAAAGAAACATGGACTCTATGATCTCCCTCATAGGAAATAATTAGCACAGGTTTAGGCAAGTCACAGCAGAGGATCACAAGAGCCCAATAGCTATACCCTTATGAACATATAAGATGATGCTAAGTGAAATGAACTCCATGTTATGGAAACGAGTGTTATATCACTGTTGTAATTACTTTCAACATGCGATGTGAAACCGTAGCTTCCATTGTTGATGATCCTCTTGTATCCCCTTCCTGTGATTGTACCTACACTATCGCTGTATCTTATCTGAGTATATTGGAAACCGTATATACTGGTATTAGAACTAGGAAAGTGAAAGGGAATACAAATTCGAGAGAAACAGGTAAAAACACAAATGACTATAAAAGCAATACTTGCAAAACAGTTTGGTGTAAATCAACTGAACAACTCATCAGTTTGACAATAAAAATTTAAAAAAAATAAAAAGGAAAAAATATTAAAAAAGAAATTAAACTAAATTCATTGGAGCATAGTTCAGAATGATAACATTTTTTCAAATTAAACTTTATTTTATCCTATGAAATAAATGTTGTCAAACCCTCTGTGTCTGTAGATTCTCATACATTCTATTGAGAGAACTTAGATACAAACTGTTTGGGAAAAAAATTGCCTCTATATTAAAGAAGGAGAGAGATTTCATCTTGTAACCTGGTATTATAGCTAACTATAAGAAATTTACATTGTTTTTTTTAACAATAAGTTGTTTAGAAATAGCTTAAAGGTACAGGAAAATATATGTAGGTTTTGTCTATTGGACTTTTCATTGTTTTGAAAATGTATGAAATAATGTTAGGAATTTGTGGTTGTATTTCCATTTCTGTATATGTGTCTGTTGGTAAAGTAACAATATCTAAGCATATAAGAGTGGAATCTACTAGAACAATTACAATTGTTTCAAACCTGAATATAGTTAAGTTTCCAAGCTGAGAAAGAATTAGGAGCATCATTGGAAACAGAATATGAACCGGAATTATTACTTTGGGAAAACCTTCAATGTTATCTATTCACAGAGTGCATTCAAGCACTCATAGCCAGAAATTTTAGGTCTATTTCCACTCAACAGAAATAGGCATTTGTTTTCCTGATATGTTTTAATCTTAAAAAGAAAAAATCTGCAGTTCTTTATTACTTGAAAATGGGATAAAAAAGAAATAAGGGAAAAATGTAGTTACTCTTATGAATTTGAATCTCAGGAACATTAAAATGAGTACAATGAAAAGGACAGCACAATCTTATTTTTTCTTTAAATTCTATTTACAAATAAAACTAATTTAGAAGACACTATTGTTAGCTTCTCATTGAAGTGATATGCAAGGGTTTTCAGGCTATCATACTTTCTGTTTTATCTGTGGTGGGCTATAATTTGTATCAATTATTTGCATGTAGTTCGACTTGTTCTATACAATTCAAAAGTGACATGAGATAAAGTAGGCATTTTTGTTATTTCCACATGTTGATCATCAAGTTGTACCTTTAATTCTGCTGTACATTTTCTGCTCACTTTCTTTCTTGGTAAATCATGTTAGGTTCAGGATCTGTTAGAAGTAGTTAACATTTTTTTCTACTACATTTTAAAATACCCCTCTCTCATTCTCAACACTTCATTCCCATTCCTCAAAAGCCAAGAGCAAACACGCAACTAATCAAACACATATGTCAAAGTGATAGCAATTATCAACTCATAAGAAACAATATTTGTTGTAAAACATGGTTTATTGAATAATACAAATATTTTTACAATAATTGTGATTGAAACTTGAACACATTGTACTACTCCAGAGTACAAAATGAAAAATAAATCTCACCAAGTTATCACACAGTAAATTTAAAAAATGGGTTATAAGGGATTCTAGGCATTTCTCAGATTCTTTTCTGCTAGTTAAATGTGTAGTTGAGATTCTTGAAGACATTCAAAAGTTTCTCATGGATGGAACTTGAAGAGCGTTGCAGTAGGACAGGACATAGGCAATCATCTTAGCAGGGGAGAGAACTCCTCAGTAGAAGCCATAGGACCAGTACCTTCCACAGCACAGGGGGCGGCAGCAGCCATAACCATAGCCACCATAACCAAGGCCACCATAGCCTCCATAGCCACAGCCACAGCGATAGCCACAGCCTAGGCCTCCATAGCCATAGCCCAGGCCTCCATAGTAGCTGCCGTAGTAGCACATGGTGTCAGGAGTGGACTGTGGAGAGGAGGAGCAGAAGCTGGGGTTCTTGAGATGTGGGTGTCCCTGTGTGCCAGGTGCCTTTTATACCCCTGGGTGGTGGGTGGGGAAGCCACAGGCACCTGAGAATCATGTGCCTCCATGAGGGCTTCCCACAGCATCCCGAGCGCCTCGCTTTAGTGGATAAACAAGGCCCTCATAACTCGGATGGTTTTGCTCCTATGTCAGAGTTCCAGGATCCGTTTATGAGCCAAATTCATCAGTTTTGAAGGCTTTGGCACACTATATTTACTTGATTCAATTCATGTGACCTCACTACACGGTATGATGTAAATCATGAAATTAGTTATTCCCTTTCTATTTGTTTTTTATTTTTGTTTTTTATTTTTGCCAGTCCTGGGGCTTGGACTCAGGGTCTGAGCACTGTCCCTGGCTTCTTTTTGCTCAAGGCCAGAACTCTTTCACTCGAGTCACAGTGCCCCTTCTGGCCTTTTCTGTTTATGTGGTGCTGAGGAATCGAACCCAGGGCTTCATGCAAGCAAGGCAAGCACTCTGCTTTTAAGTCATGTTTCCAGCCCCTCCCTTTCTACTTAGTTCTGTGTTTTTTTTCTTTGCATTTCTCCATAAGGGAAATATTTTTGTTTTGTATTTTCCTCCTTTCCCCTCCCCTCTCATTCTTTGCCTGTTTTTAGTCATCTCTTTTTGAAATATGTTTCATCTAGAAAGGCTGGTTTACTGAGATTTTCTCAGGAACTATAGTTATTTTTTTCTATTATGATTACTTGAGATAAATTGCTATAATCTGTATCTGTGTTTGAGATTTATTCAGAATTCATTATTTAAAAACAATATTTGAAAATTTTCAGAAAATAAATGACCATCTTTCAGAGTAGAACTAAAAGTACTACAAGTTTTGATCTTACAAAAGGAAAATGTGAGTTGGTTTCATTCTTTTGCATTGAAAGTAAGCATAATTTTTCCTAAATGGTTAGAGGTATAGTTACATATAAGACATTACATATATTAAGTGTTTATCCTAATAATTAGGATAGATTTTCAAGTTCCCAAATAAAATTTGAAGCCTATGTTTACCAGTCATAGTTTCATCAATAGTGTTGAGTTTAAAAATATTATAATCAGTTTATTTCTTTGGACATAATGTTGCAATTTCTTGAAAATCAAATAAGAAGTCCTGTATTCAAATTTGAGTAAAATTCCTCTGGCTAATAGCTATTTCACAATGTTATAGATGTCTTTTTAAGGGTACAGTAGAGGGCTTTTGGGGGGGAGTTTTAAAAATATGGTTCACAAATGTTAATGTTTCTTTGAGAATGTTGCAATGTTTCAGCACACTGAATGCCGGGCTAGATTTACCTCCCCCGGTGGGGGGATGCTAAGCTTACTCCCTTATCAGTGCTCCCTTTCACCCTCTCCCCTGGGCACCTGACCAGCAGGCGGCCAAGGTGGAGCGAGGGACACGGGCTAGCCTAAGGTGCACGTGGCCCCTTTTCCTCCCTCCTTACCCACCAAGGAAGTCAGGTGCAGACGGATCTCAGAGACGCTTCGGAGAGCAATCTGGTTTATTCAGGAAGGGCTCACAGTAATATAGTAGTGATGACGAGGATTGAGCATGAGCTGCAATAGGCTGGCAAGCTTGTCCGTCCAAGAGCAGCTCCCAAGGACCTCCCTCATGGGCTAATGTCACTTCCCATAGTACCGCCCTGTGTGCTCACTGGCGCAAGGTGGGGGATGGTCTCAAAGCTACCCCTTCTGGTTCCAGACCCAGAAGTGGCTCACTTCCACACTGCCCCAGGGCTGGGGGAAGGGCGGCGTCTCGGGAGCGCTCTCCTTGCCCTTCCCGCCCTTAAGGCCAAGATGAGTCCCCAACAACTGAAGACTGTGGCTTTGCCTTGATGAACCATCATCATTTCTGGAAATTTTTAATACCATGCATCAAATAGCCAGCATCCCCCACGTATTTTTTTTATCAATACTTACTTGCTTGACATGTGCTATGGAGGTAAAATTACCTCATGTATGTAGAGTAAACATTCTCTTTTCTGAGATAATAGCCAATGGTTAAGGTGTCAATATGAACAAAGTAAAGGATCATTAGAGTGGCAGAATAAAGTACTATTTTGATCACCAAAAGTGTCTTTCCACATTTGTTATGTTAAGGCCTGTTGTGGTGGTACATGCCTATAATCCTAGCTAAGCAGCATGGAGAGAAAAGAGGTTAGCTACCCAAGGTTAAAGCATGAAATCCAACCTTAGGCAATAAAAAGAAAGGCTGGTTGCACGACTCAAGTCGTAGAACTTTTCTAAGTGTAAGGTTTTGAGTTTTATTTGCAGCACAGCAAAAAAACATTTCCATGAATTGATGGTCTCACCAATTGTCACAGTGTCTACATGGGAATTGCCTGACTCTAAAGTTTCATATTCAGATCCCTGAATGTTTGGTACAAACCACCTGAGGACACATCCTAAGGTGGTATTGTTCTTCAGTACCGTCCCCATTCTCTCTTCTTTCTCTGTATATGCTCCTCTCTTTCACATGCATACACACACACATACACATACACACACAAATAAGCAAACACACCATACACACAGAAGCAGGAAAATAAACTAAATGTACTGGAGCATCATTTTCATTCAGCATAAACTTTATTTTCTCCTATGAAATAAGTATAGTCAACCCTCTGTATCTGTGGATTTCTCATCCATTCCTTTGAGTAAATTCATATGGAAACTACTTAGGAAACAGTTGCCCATATCATAAAGAAGGAGAGACATTTCATCTTGTTACTATTTTCTAACAGCTCATTATCACTTGTAGTTTGCGAAGTTTAAATTGTTTTGCATCATAAATTATTCAGATTTTATTTGATAAATACAAGAAAATACATGTAGGTTGTATGTGTTATACTTTTTTTCAGGAAAATATATGATAAAAACATATAAGAGCTTTTTGTGTGAGGTCTTATTTCTGTATCTGAGACAGTTGGTAAAGTAACTATAACCAAGCACAAATATAGAATTAGAGACATCTACAAGACTGATTAAAATAGTTAAAAATTCTAAAAACCCCAATCAGGTTTAGCAAAGTAGAGGAAGAATTAGAAACTTTGCTAGAAGTAAACTGTGGACTTGGATAATATCTTTAAGAAAGTCTTCATTTTTATGTATTCAACAATCAGGGATCCTACATCCAGAAATTTTATGTCATTTATATTCTCAACAGAAGTAGACACATTTGTTTCCCTGATGTTATTTACTATTAAAAGTAAAGTACATACTTGGTAATTATTTACAAATCAATTATGTTATACACCTGCTGTAGATCAACATGGAAGGATACTTATTTTTTTTATTAAACTGTTTGTTTCAAATCTCAAAAACATTAGCAAGCATAATAAGCCAAAGCGCACAATCTTATTTTATTGTAAAGTCTTGTAATATAAATAAAACTAACACAGAGGACAGAACATTGCTAACCTTTTTTTATAGTGACATGGGAAGACTTTTCTGAGAATCACCATTCTTTTGTTTTAATGTGGGTGGATTACAGTTTATAACAATGATCTGCACCTATTTCTGCTTATTCTCTATAATTTGAAGTGACATGAGATAAAATAGGCATTTTTGTTTCTTCCATTAGGTACTAATCAAACTATGGATTTAATTTCACTGAACTGTTTTCTGTTAATTTTATTCCTTCGTTATTAATGTTAGATTAATAACTTATTAGAAATAATATTTTTCTATTAGAAATGTAATACACATTTGGTGTATACTCTGGTTCTCTGTCTCTTGTTTTCTGACCATTCTGTCCTCTCATTCTCGTGACTCAGAAAATAACCATATACAGATAAACATATCCACTGGACAGAAATAACTTAAAAACTCTTAACAAACAGTATTTGTAGTAAAATATGATTTATTTAATAATATAAATCTTTGCACAAAATTAAGTCACATTTAGTACCACTTTACATAGAACAATAAAATGTAAAAATATTTTTTAAACTGTGACACAATCCAATTTTAAAATGAGGAGAGTGAGCACCCTGCATATCACTTAGATTGTTTTCTTTTTAGACAGTTGTTGCCTAGTTACAATTTCTGAAAACATTCAAAATTTTCTCATGGGAAGAAATTGGGAGAGAGTTGCAGTAGGACAGCAGGACACAGCCAATCATCTCAGCAGTGGAGGGAACCCCTCAGTAGAAGCCATAGGACCAGTACCTTCCACAGCACAGGGGGCGGCAGCAGCCATAACCATAGCCACCATAACCAAGGCCACCATAGCCTCCATAGCCACAGCCACAGCCATAGCCACAGCCTAGGCCTCCATAGCCATAGCCCAGGCCTCCATAGTAGCTGCCGTAGTAGCACATGGTGTCAGGAGTGGACTGTGGAGAGGAGGAGCAGAAGGTGGGGTTCTTGAGTGTGGGTGTCCCTGTGTGCCAGGTGTCTTTTATACCCCTGGTTGGTGGGTGGGGAAGCCACAGGCACCTGAGAATCATGTGCCTCCCTCAGTCCTTCCCACAGCATTCCGAGCGCCTCAGTTTAGTGGATAAACAAGGCCCTCATAACTGGGATGATTTTGTTTCTATATTAGAATTTTACCATCAATTTTAAACCAAAATTTTCTGCAATTTTAAGATTTTCTCCAACTCTATATTTAGTTTATTCAATATATATGACATAGACGTTATTGCAGAGTATGATATAAATTATGATACTTGGTATTTCAATTTCTATCTTTATTGTTTTGTTTTCATTCCTCCACAGGGAAAATATTTTTGTTTTACCCTTCTACTCTCTCTGTCTCTCTGTCTTTCTCTCTCTCTCTCACACACATAGGGTACACACACTTGAACTACTTTCTGCCTTCATTACTCCTTTGTCACTACTTCCTCTTTCTCTTTTTTATCCACTCTCTCTCCCTATTTATTTCTAGATACATTGTTGCCCCAATCCTTAATCTCCTTCCCTTCTCTTGTATGTTTGGAAAAAAGTTTCATGTAGAGAGACTGGATTACTGAGTCTTATTCCTTATTTTTATGTTATGATTACTTGATGGCAATTTACTGCACTCTGTAGATATATGTCAGACTTATTCAGAAGCCATTGTTTAGTGTACTTTATTTGAAACTTTTGAGGAAATAAATGACTATCTTATAGAACAGAATACTAAATACTACAACATTCAGTCTTAGAAAAAGAAATATAATGTTTGGTTAATTGTGTAATTTAGATCTTTAGTGGGTAGACATATAAACGTACATAGCATATCATATATGTTAAATGGTTGTTCCACTAATTAAAGTTTTCATCCTGACCTTGTCAGTTAGGATTTAATCAATACGGTTGATTTTGAAAGTCTTATATTGCTAAATAACTTTGAGCAAAATGTTATGATTTCTTGAACATCAAATGAAACATCCAGTATTGTATTTAATTTCATGTAGAATTCTGCAACTTAATAGTAATTTTGCAATGCCACAGTGATTTGTTGCAAAATAAAATACTTGGTATCATGTGGGGGAAATTCCAAGGATAAATGGGTACAGAAGTATAAATTCTTATAGGAGATTCATACAGTGTCTTAGCACATTGAAAATTATGTCCCTGAGATAGTGAACAGATAACGTATCTAGTGAAATTTAAATCCAAATATGAAGTAATCAGAAGTTATCAGTTGTAGTATTCACTGATAGGTATGATAGAGAAAGAATCATGTATGTATGGCAGAAATGATCTCTGTTCATAGACACCATGCTTTGTAATTTAGCCTGTACTTTAGGTGTCATTAGTAGATGAGGACAAGGATAATTACACATAGTGACAAGAAAAAGCACTATTTTGGTGACAACAGTGACTTCGAAAAGTTTGTTTTATTAAGACCTGGTGTGGTAGTACAAGTCTACATCCATAGCTATGCCATATGCAGAGGAATATGGCATTCCATGCTGGGCAAATGCATGAAATCCTATTGAAAACAACCACACAAGGGAGGGAAACGGCTGGTCGCACTCATCAACTAATTGAACATTTAGCTAGTGAGTGCAAGGCTCTGTGCTTCATTCCCTTCATTGCAAAAAAAGAGCTGCAGAAGTTACCAGGATTTGATAGGCTGATCAATTGTAGTTTCTGTATCACATGGAAGATTGCGTGATATTAGGGTAACATAGATTTTCAGATCCTTGAATTTGGGGGTACACAGAAACTGAGGAAACATCCTAAGCCAGTAATGTCTTCCAGTACTGTCTGTTATCTCTCTCCATCGTATCTGCCATCACTGTTCCTTTTTTTCCACATGTATACACACACCCACACAACCCATAAACTCATGAACATTCAAAGAAGAGCAAGATCAACAGCAAAAATAACTGAGAGAAATTAAACTAAATGCACTGTGGCATAATTTGGAGTGGTAAGGTTTTATTCAACATACACTTTATTTTCTCCTATGAAATGAATAGTCAACTCTCTGTGTATCTCAACTGCCCATCCATTGTTCTGGATGAGCTCAGAATCTATTTGGGAATAATTAGAGTCTGTATTAAAGAAGAAGGAATATTTCATCTTGTGAATATCTTCTAAAAACCTGTTCTCACAGCTAGTTATGGGAAATATACCTTGTTTGTAACATCATAAGATATATAGAGTCTATTTAAAAGATATAGGGAAACATATGTAGTTTATATCTATTCAACTTTGTATTGTTTGACAAATGTATGAGAAAAGCATATGAATTTTGTGCATTCCATTCCTGTATATGTGTCTATCGGTAAAGTAACAAAATCTAAGTTTATAAGCTTGGATATATAATTAGTGGGATCTAATAGTATAATTAAAATTGTTTAAAACCGAAATACTGTCAGGCTTAGCAAGGCTGAGGAAGAATTAGCAGCATTATTGGAAACAGAATGTGAACTGAAATAATGGCTTTGGGGAAACCTTCAATTCTATCTCTTCACAAAGAACATTCAGGAACCTATACACAGAAATTTTAGGTTTGTTTCAATAATCAATAGAAATGGATGCATTTGCGTTCCTGACATGATTTCACATTAAAAATTTCTAACTGCTTATTAACTTGAAAATGAATTGCATTATAGACCTGCCATGGGGCAATATGGAAATAAAGAAAAAGAAAAATGTTCTGTTACTTTCATGAATTTGAATCTCAGGAACATTTAAAAGAGCAATGAGCAGGACTGCACAACCTTAGTTTTTCTCTAAATTCTATCTCCAAAAATCTAATTTAGAAGACATAATGTTGGTAACCTCTTATTGTGATGTGAAAGGGTTTTCAGGATGCTATCCTGCTGCTGTTTTATCAGGGGATGGATTATACTTTGAAGCAATAGTTTGTACATTATTCTGCTTATTCCCTTCAGTTGAAAAATGAAAGTCATATAAAGTTGAACTTTTTTTCTGCCAGTCCTGGGGCTTGAACTCAAGGCCTGGACACTGTCCCTGAGCTTCTTTGCACTTTTTTTTTTCAGTCCTGGGGCTTGGACTCAGGGCCAGAGCACTGTCCCTGGCTTCTTTTTGCTCTAGAGCTATAGCTCTAGAGTGCTAGCCACAGCTACCTCTTGAGCCACAGCACCACTTCTGGCCTTTTCTGTATATGTGGCACTGAGGAATCATACCCAGGGCTTCATGCATGCTAGGTAAGAATTCTTCCACTAAGCCACATTTCCAGCCCAGAAGTCATATAAAGAATATTTTTTACATAGTATGTTGAAAATAACAACAAGAGTGGTAAATGGCTTATTTCCGTAATTTGTAGTTAATTTCACTTAGCATCATCTTATATGATTATATGTACATGGCTATTGAGCTATCACAATCAACTGCTAGGACTATCCTAGACATATACTAATTATTACCAATGAGAGAAACCATAGAGTCTGTGTTTCTAAGGGTCTGGCTCATTTCACCTAGTATGATTTTTTCCAATTTCTTATAAATGGGGCAATGTCATTCTTTATGATAGAAGCATAAAAATTCATTGTGTATATATACACCACATTTTTGGATCCATTCTTCTACTGAGGGGCATCTGTGTTGATTCCATATTCTAGCAGTGGTAAATTTTTCTGCAATGAACATGGTTGTTCTGGTAGCTTTCATGTGGTCGTGCTTGTGATCCTTTGGGTAAATGCCCAAATGTGGGGTTGCTGGGTCCTAGGAAAGCTCTATGTTTAGCCTTTTGAGGAATGGGAACATCAAAATGCAGAGATGAAGGGTAAAAGACAAACCAATGCAATTGCAATACTTATGAGACAATGTGCTATAAACCAACTGTACAACTCAGGGGGGAGGAAGGGAATTGGGGAGGAGGGAAGGTGGGAGAAAAATGAGGGAGGAGCTAACAAATTTGATAAGAAATGTACTCATTGCCTTATATATGAAGTTGTAATCCCTCTGTACATCACTTTGACAATAAATAAAAACTATTACAAATTTAAATTAATTTTAAATATTTCAGAAAAATAACACATTTCTTTTTAAACAATGTCATCCCTTTCCTTGATTTCTCTCAGCTTTTCCTCCTGGCACCTCCCCGCTTAAGTTCTAGAGTTTATTTTCAACATAGTATGTAGTGAGTATTGCTGCTGCATTTGTTCACTCCTTGTCCCACAATTTCTGTGTCCCACATGGCTCTCCAAAAAGGCAGATAGGTTGTTTCAAAAGACAAATGGAAATGAAAACCAAAACAGCAGCAAAGAAAAAAATTCTTGTTAGCATTTCCTAGAGTCCATTTAGATAAATGTTATTTTGTATGATCAGATACACAAAACTGTTGTGCTTTTAGGATCCTCTATTAAGAATATCTGTCTTTAGTTTCATTCTGGATGAATGTCAACAGTTCTGTATAATTTATCATGTCCTACTGCTATTTTAAATAGCCCAATGTGTTCACTTGTACATTTATAGATACATTTGAGTTCCAAGCAATGAGGCAAAATGTGCAATCTATGTTTCTTTGGGACTGGATTATTTTGCTTAATATTTTCTCCAAGTCTTTTCATTTCCTCACAAGTGGGGGTAATGCCATCCTTTCTGTTGGAAGCATAGAATTCCATAGTGAACACACACCAGATTGTGTTCATCCATCTGGGTTGATTCCATAGCTTGTCTATGGAAAAATAAGCTAGCATTAGTCTGGCCTTGTTTTTGTTCTATTGGATACATGCCAAGGAGTGGAATTGCTAGGTCACAGGGATGCTCTATATTTAATCTTTTGAAGAAGCTTCATACTGCTT
The DNA here is from genome assembly GCF_023159225.1 of Perognathus longimembris pacificus. Classification (NCBI taxonomy): domain Eukaryota; kingdom Metazoa; phylum Chordata; class Mammalia; order Rodentia; family Heteromyidae; genus Perognathus; species Perognathus longimembris. The sequence goes on from NC_063165.1 coordinate 9,112,249, forward strand.
TCCAGAGTTGTTGAACATGTTTATATTCCCACCAGGAGTGTAATAGGGTTCTGTTTGGCCACATCCCTGACAGCATTTGTTATTGTTAGTATTCTAACTGAGGTGAGGTAGAATCCCAATGTTGTTTGGATTTCCATTTCTTAAAAAAAAAAAGGAAATACCAGGAAAAATCATGATAAATGAAGTTAGTCAGGCCCAGGGAGACAATAAAAATATATTTTTGCTTGCATGTGAAAGCTAGTTTAGGTTATAAGTAAATATGTAGGGTGGTATGCAAGTGGATATAAATATATAAATATGGTAGATCCAAGGGGTAACTCAGAGTATCATTCCTTAGAAAAGAAAAGTCAAAGTTCTGCAGAACAAAATAGTAAGAAGTGTGGACTTGAAAGATATGGCGTGTGGCTAAGTGGAAATTGGTGTGCAAATGAGGAAAAGAAAGAGAAAATTCAATGAAGATTCAGATGTATATGCTACAAAATCAAGAAGAGCATGGGAGGGGGAAAGTAGAAGAGGGATGGATGAGAATGATGAAAGGTACATCATCGATCAAGATATATTGTAATCATAAACTGCCTTGAAAAATAGCAACTCCTTTTGTACAAATACAGATAATAAAAATTAAAAGAATTGTGTGTATTCACAGCATTAAAAAATGACATGATTTCAATGTAGGTATTTTTGTTATTTCCACAAGGTGCTCATCAAGTTTTACATTTAATTCTGAGAGCAGTTTTCTTTTCTGTTTCATTCTTAGTCAAAAATCTTAGCTTAATGGTTTGTTAGAAATAGTCTTTTTCTATTTACTTTAAACTACCCCCTCTCATTCTCAATTCCATTCCCCAAATGTCAACAGCAAATACGTGACTAATCACAGAAACAAAGATGTATGTCAAACTGACGGAAATTATAAACACATAGAAAGCAATATTTGTAGCAAAATATGGTTTATTTAATAACATACATGTTTTCACAAAAAGTGAGATTGAAATTAGATAACATTGCAGTACAGATACGAAATGGAAAAATATACAAACTATTATAAAATCCAATTTTTAAAAATGGGTCAAAATAACTACAATATATTTCACGTAGGTTTTTTTTTATTTAGATAGCTTCATGTATAATGGAGGTTTCAGAAGACATTCAAAAGTTTCTCATGGGAAGAAATTGGGAGAGAGTTGCAGTAAGACAAGATACAGCCAATAGTCTCAGCAGGGGAGGGAGCTCCTCAGTAGAAACCATAGGACCAGTACCTTCCACAGCACAGGGGGCGGCAGCAGCCATAACCATAGCCACCATAACCAAGGCCACCATAGCCTCCATAGCCACAGCCACAGCCATAGCCACAGCCTAGGCCCCCATAGCCATAGCCCAGGCCTCCATAGTAGCTGCCGTAGTAGCACATGGTGTCAGGAGTGGACTGTGGAGAGGAGGAGCAGAAGGTGGGGTTCTTGAGTGTGGGTGTCCCTGTGTGCCAGGTGCCTTTTATACCCCTGGGTGGTGGGTGGGGAAGCCACAGGCACCTGAGAATCATGTGCCTCCCTCATGCTTCCCACAGCATCCCGAGCGCCTCGCTTTAGTGGATAAACAAGGCCCTTGTAACAGTGGATTTCGTTCCTGTGTCAGAATTCCCTGATCGGTTTATGAACCAAATTCTTCTTCCAGCCTAAAATTGTCCCTACTCTGTATTTTTTATAAAGTATACGTGGCCTCACTACAGAGTATGGTGATAATCATGAGATAACGTGTATTCCATTTCTATTTTCATTCTCTTTTGTTTCCATTCTCCTTAGAAAACTTTCTTGTGTTCACTTTCCTCTCTCTCTCTCTCCCTCCCTCCCTCCCTCCCTTTTTCTCTCTCTCCCTCCCTTCCTCTCTCCCTCCCTCTGTGTGTGTGTTTCTCTCTGTCTCACACACAACGAGCATACAAACACATAAATCTCTGTCTCTATTCCATCTCCTTCACTCATTCTTTCCTCTTCCTTTTCTTTTTTACTCTCTTCCTTTTCTTATCCTTACCTTGCTACCACACTGGCCTACTGCCCTCCATTCTCTTCATTTTTTAAAAGGTATCATCTAGAGTTTCATTTACTCTCTATTGCTCAAGAACAATGAGGTAGTTATGATGTTTACATTACTTGATGACAAGTAACTGCAATCTGTACATAGATTGAGACTTATATAGAAGCCATTATCTAGTGCACATTATTTGAAACTTTCCAGAAAATAATTGGCCATTATATAGAACAGAACTACAAATACTACTACACTGAATATTGCAAAAAGAAGCATCATGTTTTCTTTCTTTTGTATTTTGGATGTTTACTGGGTAGACATATAAGCATATTTAATATGTTATACATACTAAATCTTTGTTTCAGTATTTAAAATAGATTTTCAATTGCCAAATAAAGTTTGAATCCTGTTTGTGTCAGTTATGACTTCATCAATAGTGTTGATTTTTAAAATACTGTTTGGGGTAAATAACTTTGGGCAACATAATACTATTTTAGAAAATCAATGAAGCAACCTGTATTCAGTTTTGTGTAAACTTCTCTAGTCTAATTGTTATTTTATGATGTTGTAGAATTTTTTTTAGAAAAAAATGAAATTATTGGTATTTTGGGGAAGTTTAAAAGGAAAAATGGGTTCGGAATTATAAAGGTTTATAGGAGATTCATACAGTGTCTCAGCTCATTGAAGATTATGGCCCTTAGATTATGCACTGAGATGATATCTAGAAAAATTTATAACCAAATAAGAACTAATCAGTAGTCATCAGACAGGGATTTTTACCAGTCCTGATATCCACTGATAGGTAACATGGAGGGAGAATCATGTGATGTATGTGGCAGAAATTATCTCTCTTCTAAGGCACCATACCTTTTTCTCATCCTATATATAAGGTGTCAATAGTAGATAAAGACAGGAATTATGATGTTCAATGACAGAATAAAGGTCTATTTCTAGGACTAAACTGTCTTTGAGAGTTTGTTGTATGAAGTCCTGCTGTGGTAGTGTATGTCTATACTCATAGCAGAAGAAGCAGAGGAGTATAACAATCCAAGACTAGCCCAGGCAAAAGAATGAAGTCCTATTTCAAATGACCGAGAGAGAGAGAGAGAGAGAGAGAGAGAGAGAGAGAGAGAGAGAGAGAGAGAGAGAGACAGAGACAGAGACAGAGAGACAGAGACAAAGAGAGACAGGGAGACAGAGAGAGAAGAAGGGATGGTTACATGAATCAAATGATAGATCATTTGCCTAGTGAATACAAGGCTCTGAGTTTCATGTCCAGCATTGCAAAAATAATTGGATATATTATCATGAATTGGTAGTCTGATGAATTGTGGCTTCTGAATCACATGGAAGATTGCATGACATTAGAGTTAACAAATTGATTTTCATATCGCTGACCATTGGGATATGCAGAAACTGAGGAACCATCCTAAGCCCCTATTATTTCTCAGTACTGTCTCAGTTGCCTGTTTCTCTCTATTTCTCTGTATCTGCCATTGCTGTTTTTTTTTTTAAACACGTATATATACACAACCCATAACCACATAAACACACGGAGAAAAGTAGGATCAACAGCAAAAATGATGAAGACAAATAAAACTGCTTGAATATAATTTAAAGTGGTAAGATTTTGATCTACACAAACATCCTTATCTCCTATGAAATAAATATAGTTGACACTGTATATGTGCATTTCGCATCCATTCTTTTGAGTGAACTCAGAAACCATTTGAGAGAAAATGGGACACTATATTAATGATGGAGAAAATTTTTATCTTGTGATTATTCTCTAATAGTCAGTTCTCACTGATAGTTACATGGAATTTACATGGTTCTTGGCATCATAAGTTATTTTAGAGTTGATTTAAAAGATACTGGAAAATATGTGTAGGTTAAGTCTACTAGACTTTTTATTGTTTTGACAAATATATGAGGAAATACTATAAGAATTTTGTGTGTGTATTTCCATTCCTGTATTTGTGTCTATTGGTAAAGTAACAAATTCTAAGTTTTTAAGCTCAGGGAATCAACTAGAATGATTAAAATTGTTTGAAACCTATGTATAGTCAGGCTTAGCAAGGCTGAGGAAAAATTGGAAATATTATTGGAAACAAAATGACATGGAAGAATTGTGTTGGGAAACTTTGATATTTAGCTATTCACTAAGAGCATTCAGGCACCTACATGCAGAAATTTTAGGTCCGTTTCAATATTCAATACAAAAGGACACATTTCTCATGAAATGATCTAATATTAAAAAGTAACAATTTCTATATGCTTAGTACTTGAAAATGAGTTGCATTCTATACCTGCCACGGGGCAATGAAGAAATAAGAAAATGATCTGCTATCCTTCTGATTTTGATTCTCAGAAATATTAAATAGAACAAAATAAAGAAGAATGCACAATCTTGTTTGAACTTTAATCTACCAAAAAATCAAAGACAGACTATTGGTAACCTTTAATTTTGGTAGTGTGGAAGGGCTTTCAGGGTAGTATCATCCTTTCTGTTTTTTTTTTTCTGGCTTGGGTGATATTTTGTGCCAATGATTGGCACATAATTCTGCTTCTTCTTTATAATTCCAAATGACAGGAGACAAAGTAGGCATTTTGTTATTTCGATAATTTGCTCCTGCAGTAGTACATTTAATTCAGTAAGCATCTTTCTGTTAATCTTCTCTCTTACTTAATAATCTTAATTTACTGTTTGACAGAAATAATTAACCCTTTTCTATTATACTAGAAAGTATCCCCTCCCATTCTCAGTCCTTCAATTGCATTCCTCGAAATAAAGCCGCAAACATTATCAACTCATAGGAAACAATTTTTAGGAAAATATGATTTATTTAATGATATCTATATTTTCACAAATATTGAGATTGAAATTTGGACCCATTTTATCCCAGAATACAAAATAAAACGAATATTCCTTCAAACTAACATACAATTCAATGAAAAGAAATGGGTTAAGGGGCTGGGGATATAGCCTAGTGGCAAGAGTGCCTGCCTCGGATACATGAGGCCCTAGGTTCGGTTCCCCAGCACCACATATACAGAAAACGGCCAGAAGCGGCGCTGTGGCTCAAGTGGCAGAGTGCTAGCCTTGAGCGGGAAGAAGCCAGGGACAGTGCTCAGGCCCTGAGTCCAAGGCCCAGGACTGGCCAAAAAAAAAAAAAAAAAAAAAAAAAAAAAAGAAATGGGTTAAATGGGCATGTCATCTAGATTTGGATGTATAGGTGAGATTTCTGAAGACATTCAAAAATTTCTCATGGGAAGAAACTTGGAGAGAGTTGCAGTAGGACAGCAGGACACAGCCAATCATCTCAACAGGGGAGGAAGCTCCTCAGTAGAAGCCATAGGACCAGTACCTTCCACAGCACAGTGGGCGGCAGCAGCCATAACCATAGCCACCATAACCAAGGCCACCATAGCCTCCATAGCCACAGCCACAGCGATAGCCACAGCCTAGGCCTCCATAGCCATAGCCCAGGCCTCCATAGTAGCTGCCGTAGTAGCACATGGTGTCAGGAGTGGACTGTGGAGAGGAGGAGCAGAAGGTGGGGTTCTTGAGTGTGGGTGTCCCTGTGTGCCAGGTGCCTTTTATACCCCTGGGTGGTATGTGGGGAAGCCACAGGCACCTGAGAATCATGTGCCTCCCTCAGTGCTTCCCACAGCATCCCGAGCGCCTTGCTTTAGTGGATAAACAAGGCCCGCATACCTGAGATGACTTTGTTTCTGTATTAGAATTTTACCATCAGTTTTTCAACCAAATTCTTCTGTAATTTTAATATTTTCTCAGACTCTATACTTAGCTTATTAAATATATATGATATCACTACACAGTAGGATGTTGGTTATGAAGATCAGTATTCCATTTCATTTTTTGTTGTGCTTTGTTTCCATTTCTCCATAAGGAATACATTTTTGTGTTCATCTTTGAATATCCCTTTGTCCTCTCTTTGTCTCTCTCTCTCTGTCCGTTTGTCTCTGTCTCTGTCTCTTTCACACACACATCTGTCTTTATTCTTCCTTTGTTATTAAGACCTTCCTCTTTCCCTTTCTTCCTCATTCTTTCTCTTCTTAGTACTGCATACCTTACTGCCAAACACCCTTTTCTCCTGCTCTTCTCTCTCTCTTTTTTAAATCTCATTTACTGCTATCTTGGTCATGAATAATGAGTTCATTATTTTTATATTATGATTGCTTGAAGGCAAGTTACTACATTTGGTTGAGACATTCAGAAGCCATTCCTGTTTAGCTGACATCATTTGAACCATTAATAAAGGACTATCTCATAGACCAGTACCCTAAACACCATAACATGCAATCTTACAAAGGAAGTATAATGTTTTCTTTCCTTTGAATTTTAGGCCTTTAGTTGATAGATAGGTAAGCATATGTGATATGTCATACATATTAAATGTTTATTCCAGTAATTAAAATAGGTTTTTAATTACCCAAATAAAGTATATCATTTGACTTTATCAGTCAGGATTGCATCAACAATGTTAATTTTGAAAATATTATGTTGGGTAAATAACTTCAGGCACAATGCTATGATTTCTTGTACATCAATGAAACATTTTGTATTCAACTTTGTGTAAAATTCCCTAGTTGAATGGTTTATTTTATGTTTTTCTAGAGTTTTTTAAAGAAAAAATGTAATAATTGACATATTTGGGGGAAAATTTCAAAGAAAAAATGTGAACTCATAAGCATAAATGCACATAGAAAATAGATGTTTTAGCATAGTAAACATTATGGCTCTGAGAAGGTGATTAGAGATCATATCTGGAAATCAAATATGGCATAATCAGCCGTCATGAGATAGGGATTTTACCAGTCTTGGTATTCACTGATAAGTAAGATGGCCCAGGGAGTCACATGATATACAAGGCAGAAATTATTTCTCTTCTGAGACACCATGCTTTGATACATAGCCTGTACTTAAGTTATCATTAATATACAAAGAAGAATGATTATATATAGTGACATGATATAATAATATTCTGGTGGTTAAAGTGTCTTTCAAAATTTTGTTTATTAAGACCTGGTGTGGTAGTGTATGCATATAATCACAGCAATGCTGATGACAAGTAGAAGTAGAGCAATTCAAGCCTAGCCTGGGAGAAATAATGAAGTCCTGTTGGATACCACCAAAAACTGGTGGGCAGGGCTGGTTTCATGACTTAAGTGATAAAACATTTGCCAGCTGAGTTCAAGGCTCTGAGTTCTATTCCCAGATTGCAAAAATTAATTGGATATATAATCATGAATTGTTAATTTGATCAACTGTGGCATCTGAATCACATGGAAGATTGCATGACATTAGATGAACAAATTGATTTTCAGATAATTGAACTTTGGGTCCGTAGAAACTGAGGAAACATTGCAAGACAGTGTTGTATGTTTTTCATTTCTCTATATCTCACCATCACTATTCCTCCTCTCTATCATGAGAATGCATTCTCACAAACCACACACACACACACACACACACACACACACACACATTTATTTATATATACAGAAGAACAGGATGAAAAGCAAAAACAGTGAAGAGATATTATAATGAATGCATGGAGACATAAATTACTGTGAAATCATTTGATTCATCATGAATGTCATTTTCTGATATGAAATAAATACAGTCAGTCCTCTGTGTCTGTGGATTTCTCATTCATTCTTTTGAGTAAATTCAAACGATTTGAGAAAAAATTACCTGTATAATAAAGAAGGAAAAACACATCATGTTACTATTATCTGACTAAATTAATACCCTAGTTATTTATATGGAATTTATGTTACTTTTAGCATTGTAAGAAATTTATGAATTAGTTTCAAAGATACAGGAAAACATATATAGGGTATATAGTATATTCGAGTTTTTATTGTTTTGTCAAATATATGTGGTAAATCTATAAGAATGTTGTGTGCATTTTTCTACTTCTGTATTTGTGTCTGTTGGTAAAGAAACAATATCATCTCAGCTGTGGTGGGATGTAGGAGAACCTATTCAAAAAATTGAAATGTTTAAAATGTAAATATAGTCAGGCTTAGCAAAGCTGAGGAAGAACTAGAAACATTATTGGAAATAGGTTATGAGCTGGAAGAATTACTTTGTGGAAACCTTCAATTTTATCGATTCACAAAGAGCATTAAGGTGCCTACACCAAGAAATATTCTGTTTGTTTCTCTACTCAATAAAACAGACACATTTGTTTTCCTAATATGGTTTAATAAATAAGAGTAAAAGTTTGTAACTGCTTATTACTTGAAAATGAATTGCATTGTAGACCTGCCATCTCCTATCCTCATGAGTTTAAATCTCAGAAATATTAAATACAGAAAATAAAGAGGAGTGTACATCCTTACTTTAAATTCTATGTACAAAAGAAACTTTGGTGAAAGGGAAGGGTTTTCTGGCTGGTATCACCCTTTCTGTTTGATCTGGGGTGGGTTATATTTTGTGCCAATGATTGGCAGGTAATTCTGCTTATTCTCTATAATTCAAAAGACAGGAGATAAAGTAGGCATTTTTGTTATTTCCACAAATTTCTCATCAAGTGGTATATTTAATTCAGTAAACTTCTTTCTGTTCATTTTCTCTCTTAGTTAACAATCTTAGTTTAGTGATTTGTTAGAAATAATCCTTTTCTATTGTATTAGAAAGTATTCCCTCAAATTCTCAGGGCTTCAGTCCCAACCCTTGAAAACCAACAGCCAACATTATAAACTCATAGGAAACAAGATTTGTGACAAGATATAATTTATTTAATAATATATGTATTTTCACAAAATCATGATTTAAACAAAATAATGGATAAAATGAACATTATGCATTTAATTTAGAGGTGGATGTATAGTTGAGAATTCTGAAGATAGTCGACATTTTCTCATGCAATGGAACTTGGAGTTTGAGTAGAATAAGGACATAGCCAATCATATCAATGGGAACTCCTCAGTAGGAGCCATAGGACCAGTACCTTCCACAGCACAGGGGGCGGCAGCAGCCATAACCATAGCCACCATAACCAAGGCCACCATAGCCTCCATAGCCACAGCCACAGCGATAGCCACAGCCCAGGCCTCCATAGTAGCTGCCATAGTAGCACATGGTGTCAGGAGTGGACTGTGGAGAGGAGGAGCAGAAGGTGGGGTTGTTGAGTGTGGGTGTCCCTGTGTGCCAGGTGCCTTTTATACCCCTGGGTGGTGGGTGGGGAAGCCACAGGCACCTGAGAATCATGTGCCTCCCTCAGTGCTTCCCACGGCATCCCAAGCGCCTCAGTTTAGTGGATAAACAAGGCCCTCATAATTGGGATGATTTTGCTTCTGTATTACAATTTTATGATCAGTTTTTGAGCCAAATTCTTTAGCATTTTTAAGATTTTCTTTGACTCTATATTTAGTTTATTCAACACATATCCCAGTCTTTAATTGGTAAGCAACCATATACAATATACCTTTTATATTAAAAGTCTGTCCCCAATAATTAAAATAGATTTTCAATTGTTCAAGTAAAGCTTGAAGCCTGATTATGTCAGGATTTCATCAATAGTGTTGATTATGAAAATATTATATTGGTAAAAACTTTGGGCAAAATATTATGATTTCTTAAACATCAAGTGAAACATCCTATATTGAACTGTGTGTAAAATTGATTAGTATAAAGGTTATTTTACAATGTCTTAGAGTTTTTTTCAGAAAAAATAAATGTAAAATGTAATAATAATTTCACAGAAAAACATGACTTCACAAGAATAAATGCATACAGGAGATAGATATACTATCAGCACATTAAGAGTTATGACTTCCCAGCACTTCAAAAAAATAACTGGCTATATGATCATGAATCAATTGTGGTTTCTGAATCTTAGGAAGGATTACATGACATTAGATGATCAAACTGTTGTTAAGGTCATTAAATTTTGAGGTACACAGAAACTGAGGAAACATTCAAAGTCACTGTTGTCTGTGTTTCATTTCTCTGTATCTCACCAAAACTGTTCCTCTATTTCATATGCATATACACTCACAAGCCCCCCCCCCACATTTATTTATATATACAGCAAAACTGGTTGTAAAGCAAAAATATGAACAGAAATTATACCTATTGCATGGAGGAAAAATTTCGAATGACATCATTTTATCCAACATAAACATCATTTTATCCTATAAAATGAATATACTCAATCTTAGGTGTCTGCAGATTTCTCATGAATTCTTTTCAGTAAACTAAGAGAATTTGGGAAAATAATACCTATACATTAAAGAAGGAAAAGAATTTCATCATGTCACTATTCTCCAAATAAACTAGTGTCATGGCTATTTTTGTGGAATTCACATTACTTTTAGCATCCTAAAAAATTTAGAGTTGTCTTAAATCATACAGGACACTATATGTAGGGTAAGTATATTAGACTATTTTATTGTTTTGTCAAATAAAGGGGAAAACCTGTAGGAATTTTGAGTGTGTAATTCCATTTCTCTATTTGTGTCTGTTGATAAAGTAACACTATGGAAGTTTAGAAGCATGGACGTAGAATTAGGAGAATTAAAATTAAATTTGTTTAATAATTAAAATTGTTTAAAACCTAAATGCAGTCAGGTTTAGCAAGGCTAAGGAAGAATTAGAAACATTATTGGAAACAATGAGAACTGGAAGAATTACTATGGGGTATTCATAAAGAGCATTCAGGTAGCCTACATGCAGAAATTTTATGTCCATTTCTATACTCAGCAGAAATGGACACTTTTGTTTTCCTAATAAGATCTAAATTTAAAAGTCAAAGTTTGTAACTTTATTACTTGAAAATAAGTTGCAGTCTAGACTTGCCATGGGTAAATACAAAACTAAGATAAAGATCTCCTACCCTCCTGATTTTGGATCTCAGAAATATTAAATAGAGCAAAATAAAGAAGATGCATGATCTTGTTTTAACTTTAACTTCTATCTACAAAAACAATTTAGAACACAGACTATTGGTAACCTTTAATTTTGGTGATGGGGAAGGATTTTCAGGGTGGTATTGTCCTTTCTGTTTTACCTGGGGTGGGTTATATTTCATACCAATGATTGGCACATAAGTCTGCTTATTTTCTATAATTCAAAATGACAATGGCTAAATAGCTATGTACACATGAAGACATAAGATGATGCTAAATGAAATGAACTCCAAGTTATGGAGACAAGTGGTTTATCAGTGTTGTTATTTTCAACATACCATGTGAAATTATGCCCTTTTTCTTTTGTCTTTTTTCCCCATGGTTTAACCCTTGATGTCACTGTAACTAATTTTGGTACCCTGGATATTGTGTATACGTGTAATGGAACTAGGGAAGGGAAAGGGAATACCAAAATCTAGAGACAAAGGATAAAAGAAACCAAGGCAAGAGCAACACTTACAAAACTATATGCTATAAACCAACTGTAGAACTCATGGTGGGGGGAGGGACGTGGGAAGGGGGCAGGCAGGGGAAAATGAGGGAGGAGGTAACAAGGTGGAGAAGAAATGTGTGCATTGCCCTACCTATGAAATTGTAACCCCTCTGTACATCACTCTGACAATAAAGAAATGAAAAACAAAACAAAACAAAACAAATACACACATGAATGTGGTAAAAAAAATGACAGGTGATGAAGTAGGCATTTTTGTTATTTCCACAAGTTGTTCCTCAAGTGATACGTTAAATTCAGTAAGCATCTTTCTGTTCATCTCTGCTCTTAGTTTACTGATTTGTTAGAAATAATTAATCCTTTTCTGTTACGCTAGAAAGTATCTCCTCTCATTCTCAGTGCTTCATTCCATTCTTTGAATAAAAAGAGCAAACATTATAAACTCAAAGGAAACAAGATTTGTAGCAAAATATGATTTATTTACTTAAATACGTCATTTTACAAAATAATGTGTTAAGTGAACACGATGTGTTTAATTTGGATGTGGATGTATAGATGAGAGTTCTGAAGGCATTTAAAAGTTTCTCATGGATGGAACTTGGAGAGAGTTGCAGTAGGACAAGACATAGGCAATCATCTTAGCAGGGGAGGGAGCTCCTCAGTAGAAGCCATAGGACCAGTACCTTCCACAGCACAGGGGGCGGCAGCAGCCATAACCATAGCCACCATAACCAAGGCCACCATAGCCTCCATAGCCATAGCCACAGCGATAGCCACAGCCTAGGCCTCCATAGCCATAGCCCAGGCCTCCATAGTAGCTGCCGTAGTAGCACATGGTGTCAGGAGTGGACTGTGGAGAGGAGCAGAAGAAGGTGGGGTTCTTGAGTGTGGGTGTCCCTGTGTGCCAGGTGCCTTTTATACCCCTGGGTGGTGGGTGGGGAAGCCACAGGCACCTGAGAATCATGTGCCTCCCTCATGCTTCCCACAGCATCCTGAGCGCCTCGCTTTAGTGGATAAACAAGGCCCTCATAACTGGGATGGTTTTGCTTTCGCATTAGAATTTTATGATCAGTTTTTGAGCCAAATTCTTCGGCATTTTTGAGATTTTCTTTGATTCTACATTTAGTTTATTCAATGTATATGATGTCACTACAAGTAGGATGTAAACCATAAGAATGTATTTTATGTCTATTTTTGTTGTTTTGCTTAAATTCCTCCAGCGGAAAAAACATTTTTGTGTTGATCTTTGACTTTCAGTCTCTCTTCTCTTTGTCTCTCTCTCACACACAGGCCAGAGACACACATGCTCGCACACACACACACACGTCTTTTTCTCCAGTCCTCCTTCATTTATGCCTTCTTTCCCTTTCTTCACTCTTTCTAGTTTGTTTCCTGCATCTCTTACTACCAAGCACCATTATCTTCTGCTGTTTTTTTTTTCTTTTTATGAAGAAAGTTTCATCTAGGGATTCATTTACCTTTCCCTTGATCATGAACAATGAGGTAATTTTAATATTATGATTGGTTGAGGGCAAGTTACTACATTATGTACATGTATTTGAGATTTAGTCATTAATGTTTAGTGCATGTTATTTCAAATGTTAAGAAAGGACCAACTTTTTAAGTACTATAACATTTTAATTACTAGAACTTTCAATCTTACCAAAGGACATATAACGCTATCTTTCTTTTGAGTTTAAGTCTTTAGTTGCTAAATAAGCATGTACAAAATACCATTCATGTTAAGTGTTTGTGTCAGGATTTCATCAATAGTGTTGGTTTGGAAATATTATGTTGGTAAATATATTTGAGCAAAATATTATGATTTCTTAAACATCAAGTGAAACATCCTATATTCAGTCTTGTATAAAATTCACTAGTGTAATGATTATCTTACAATGTTTTAGAGATTTGTCAGAAAAAATGTAATAATTGCTAAAGCATGGAGGAAATTTCACAGAAAAACTTGGATTCACAAGTATAAATGTATACAGTAGTCAGGTACAATGTCTCAGCTCATTTAGAATTATGGCTCTGAGATGGTGATTAGTAATCATATCTGGAAATTTTGAAACCAAATATGGCGTAATGAGCAGTCATCAGACAGGGATTTTACCAGTCCTGGTATTTGCTGGTAGGTAAGATGGAGGGCAGAAATTTTCCCTCTTCTGAGACACCATGCTTTGTAACATAGCATGTACTTAGGAGTCATTAGTAGACAAAGCCAGGGATGATGACAGTGACAAGAGAAAGAAGAATTTTGATGACCACAATAATTTTGAAAAGTTTGTTATATTAAGGCTTGGTGTGGTAGTCTATGCACATAGTCAAAGTTGTGCCAAATGGGAAGTAGGAGTACAGCAATTCAAGACTAACACCTCCCCCTTTTCTATATAACTCAGCCCAACACAGTCCCCATACTTTTTTCTTTTCTCTCTGTTGTTATTCCCTCTCTTTTTCTCTTCTTCCCTCCCCTCTGCCTCCCCACACCTCCATCTTGTGTGGGCTGGCAGTTTGCTTTCCCCCAAAAAACTCCATTTTGCCTGCACCATGTGGCGGTTTCCTTTCCTGCGAACCTTACAGAAACATTATTGGAAACAGTAAGACATCGAAGAATTACTTTGGGGAAACTTTCCACTTATCTGTTCATGAAGAGCATTCAGGTACATCCACATATTTTATGTCTGTTTCTATACCTCAATAGAAATGAATGGGTTTCTTTTCCTATGATTTAAAATTGAAAAGAAAAAATAAGTAATTTCTTGGAAATGAATTGCATTCTAGGCTTGCAATGGGGCAATAAAGAAATAAGGAAAAGATCTCCTACCCTCCTGATTTGGATTCTCATAAATATTAAATAGAGCAAAATAAAGAAAAATGTGCAATGCTGTTTTAACTAACTTCTACCTACAAAAAAAAAAGAAAAACAATTCAGGAGACAGACTGGTGGGACCCTTTAATGTTGATGACACGGAAGGGTTTTCTGGGTGGCATCACCCTTGCTGTTTTATGTGGGGTGGGTGATATTTTGTACCAATTATTGGCACTTTATTCTGCTTATTCTCTATAATTCAAAATGACAGGAGATAAAGTAGGCATTTTATTTCCATATTTCTCCTCGAGTAGTACATTTAACTCAGTAAGCATCATTCTGTTCATCTTCTCTCTTAGTTCAAAATTTTAGTTTAATGATTTATTAGAAATAATTAATACTTTTCCATTATATTAGAAACTACCCTGTCTCATTCTCACCCTTACAATCCCATCCCTCACAAACCAATAGCAAACATTATAAACTATAGGAAACATTATTTGTTCAAGATATGGTTTATTTAATAATACATGTCTTTTCACAAAACAATGGGGTAAACAAAATAATGGGTTATAGGAGCACTAGTCATTTAATTTAGATTTGGATGCACAGTTGAGATTTCTGAAGACATTCAAAAATTTCTCATGTGGTGGAATGTGGAGAGAATTATAATAGGAAAGGAAGACATAGGCAATCATCTCAGCAGGGAAGGGAAATCCTCAGTAGAAGCCATAGGACCAGTACCTTCCACAACACAGGGGGCGGCAGCAGCCATAACCATAGCCACCATAACCAAGGCCACCATAGCCTCCAAAGCCACAGCCACAGCCATAGCCACAGCCTAGGCCTCCATAGCCATAGCCCAGGCCTCCATAGTAGCTGCCGTAGTAGCACATGGTGTCAGGAGTGGACTGTGGAGAGGAGCAGCAGAAGGTGGGGTTCTTGAGTGTGGGTGTCCCTGTGTGCCAGGTGTCTTTTATACCCCTGGGTGGTGGGTGGGGAAGCCACAGGCACCTGAGAATCATGTGCCTCCCTCAGTGCTTTCCACAGCATCCTGAGCGCCTCGGTTTAGTGGATAAACAAGGCCCTCGTAACTGGGATGGTCTTGTTCTTATGTCAGAATCCCATGATCTGTTTTTGAGCCAAACAATCCCATTTTAAGACTTTAACATATTCTATATTTAGTTTATTCAATAGATGTGACTTGAGTACATAATTTGATGTGAATTTTGAAATTCGGTATCCCATTTCTACTTTCATTCTGTTTTGTTTTTCATTCCTCCAAAGGGAAAATAGTTTTGGTTTCCGTTTTTCTTTTCTCCCTCCTCTCCCTCTCTTTATTTCCTTCCCACCTTTTTTTTTTTTTTCAAAACAGTTTCATCTGGACAGACTGGCTTGCTAAGTTTTGCTAATGAATAATGAGTTCGTTATCCTTATATGGTGATTACTTGGTAGCTTAGTACTACTCTGTACATATATATGAGGCTTTTTCAAAATCTATTGTTCACAGAATATTATTTGAAACTTTCCACAGAATAAATGACCATCTTATACACCAGAACTTGAACTCCTGCAAATATATGAGGGAAACATAAGCTTAACAAGAGAAAAGGTTTATTTTCTGCCTAGTGTTTCAGTCCAAGTTTTGCTGGACTTGTTGCTTTGGGTACCAGGGAGCCAGGTTTCCTAGTAGTAAAAGAATGTGGCAAATGTTATTTATGACATAATGATTTGGAAATAGAGGGGGCCCTGGACAAAATGTAGCCTCCAGAGTGTGTTTCAATGACCTACTTCCTTTCACAAAGCCTTATCTCTGAAAGTTCCCCTCACATTCCAATACTGTAATGCCACTGAATTATCAGTCAAAGGATTAATCCATTGATTATGTCAGAGCTTTGAAATCCAATTACCTCTCAAGAATTGGACCTACCAGCTAGGGGCCAGTCTTGCTATAAATACATATAGAAGCCATAACAACATGGAAAAGCTTCATTGTTTTGTATGAGGTTTTTGAGCATCCATAGAGTAAGTTTCACCAAGAGTTCTTAAAATCAATTTAGTAGAGACATATCATCCCCCTTGTAAATATTTTCACTGCTCTTTGTTTAAAAAAGCATTTTTAAAAGGGTATTCCTTGTTTTCAAGACTAACTGGAGAGATTTTATATTTTCCCACCTAATAAAAATGTAGGTGTTAGTTTGCCTATGATTTTTGTTAATTTCATATCTAGAATGATATGTGCCCATTAAGACATTACTAAATGCATCAAATAGGATATTGAAGAATAACAGGAAAAATTCATTTAGTAGCTTATTCAACCATTGAAAACTTTGTGAGGAAAACATGAGGAAATGCACCCCTTACTGCTGTGACTCGCCTTTGAGCCTCTGAGTGAGGAAGCTTCCGGAAGCTCAGGGAATGCTTGGGAGACTAGCTCCTTCATGCTGTGACTACAGCAACCCTCTGTTGCTCCATAAAGGACTTCCTGTTCTTTTCAAATCAATCCTGTTGAATTTTGACTGTGAGCCTATTATTGGGATACTTGGTCTTGAAATGCTTCTAAGAGAAGAGCCTAAGAAATGGGACTTCCTGTTCCTAGGATACATAAAAATTAACAGAAAGTAGAGAATAATATGGAGTTGCTTCCAAAAATGAAATACCAGAAGTTTCTCTTGGTTATACAGGTTATATAATCTTTTTCCCCCATAGAAACATTTCTTGTTCCATTTTGAAGCTCCTGTTTAGAACCTTGAATTTAGATAAGGGTCTTTCTCATTATTACATGAGAATTTTTTTTCTTTGTCAGTCATGAGGCTTGAACTCTGGGCCTGGATGCTGTCCTTAAGCTCTTCAGCTCAAGGTTAGAGTTCTATCACTTGAGCAACAGTATCACTTCAGAGTTTTCTGGTGGTTAATTGGAGATAAGTCTCAAGGACTTTTCTGCCCCGGCTGGCTTTGAACCATGATCCTTGAAAGCATAGGTCTGGGCCATCCCAGAGGACCATGCAGAGATAATCAAAGACAGGAGAAGAAGGTTCATAAGGAGGTTTATTAGTGGGGCCATAGTTCCCATGGGAGAGAGAACTACATGGCATCTGCACCTTATCCAGGTGGCAGCTTCTCTCTCTGGGGGTAAAGGGGAAGTAGGTAGGTAGTGAGTAAGAGTGGCTCATTAGGTATGGGTGGATCTGGGGGCTAGTGGGAGGAGCTGAGGACCTAAGGCTAGGGAAATGCTAACATTCCCCCATTTGTTGTTTATTAATAACAGAGGAGGGGTAGCAGGCTGGGAGTATGGGCGGAGGTTGTTTCTTCTGGAGCTACTTCCTGCTGTAAAGGGCGAAGTAGTCAGGGGTCCCTGATTCGTCATTTGGCCTGGTAGCTTCCAAGAAGTATTTGTTTGACAGTTTGGTTGGTAAAGTTCCTCATCATTTCCACGAGAATGGTTATCAGGGCCAATGGGTGTCATGGTCTCCTCTGGCTACCTCCTGCAGCTTGGGCACATCAAGGAGTCCCTGGGGCTGGGCCTTCAGGGTCCAGATCTGTGCTGGGCAGAGCAGTGTAGTAAGAGGATGGTCTTGAACTGCAAGTTCCTAGGTGGCATCCTGCATGAGGCATGTTATCCTGTTAAAAGAGACTTGAAAAGGGTCAGGCAAAATGCTAACAAGTTCACAGGACCAGTTAACATGAACGACATGGGAGAACACACCCTGGGCACAAGCCAGAAAAGTTCCATTTGGAACATAAACCCAATTGTGGCCCATTACAAGGAAGGAGGAATAACTGGACTGGGGGCAGGAAGGAAGTGTTTAGGGATAGTGGAATGGTTGGGAGTAACTAGTCAGAAGCTAATATATATATATAAATAGCAAATAACAAAGGCAAGAATGCAAGTTTCTGTCCAGATGGAAAATGGACAGGTATGGACATTAGGTGGGTAAACAACTATACCTCTTCATCTCCCAGCTCTGATTAATTTTGAAAGAGCAAGTTTAAATTGACTCCATTTAAGATGCCAAGGAGTCTTAGCCATAAAAGCCCTTTATATTTCCAATTAAAGCAACAGGAGAACAATAGGAGTATAGCTTACCTGTATCTTGTTGAGAATTGACCAACAAATACTTGCCAGAGTTCTGCTGTAACACTTAGAGAACTGCAGACTGAATGAGATCCATGTGCCATCAAATCAAATCATATCATTCAACCTTACTGGCAGGTGGAAGAGAGCGCAAATGAATAACAATCAAGAAGGCAAAGGGGGCTGGGGATATAGCCTAGTGGCAAGAGTGCCTGCCTCGGATACACAAGGCCCTAGGTTCGATTCCCCAGCACCACATATACAGAAAACGGCCAGAAGCGGCGCTGTGGCTCAAGTGGCAGAGTGCTAGCCTTGAGCGGGAAGAAGCCAGGGACAGTGTTCAGGCCCTGAGTCCAAGGCCCGGGACTGCCCAAAAAAAAAAAAAAAAAAAAAAAAAAAAAAAAAAAAAAAAAAAAGAAGGCAAAGCATTGGGACAATGTAAAAGTCTCAGCTTCAGCGGATCCGAAGTGGCTGTGTCTTCCATCCCAAATCAGCAGGCTTTGTTAGTCATGTGTGATGGAGGCAGGTTAGATCTGGGCAAGGCGGTAGTGGCATCTCTTAGAGTCCCCTGGATAGATTGTCATACCTCCTGCTGAGTTGCCTGCAAATTTCTACACAGACTGGTTAAAGACATTTGAAATCTCCCAGTATTAGAAAGATTTTTAGAAGGCTTGGGCCTTTAACCATCTTCCTAGTCACAAAATTCACACATACCAAAGGCCAACCAAGTCTGCTCTCTGCAGCAGCCAGAACAGTTTCTGAGACATGGAGGGGGAAGACACCAACACTACCCCAATGCAACCCTGTGGCCACCAAACACAACTCTGATGCTTTTAACCTTGGAGTAAGTCTCGGTCTCGGTTGCAACTCTGTCATGATAGGGCCTGCTATAAACCCAACTCTAACCTGGCGGAGAGGGGGTGGGTGGGGGGGGTGGGGGGGAGGGGGAGGGGGCAGAGCCAGGGCAGGAGCTCTCTGGGCCTGTCAAAATCTTCACAGGAATGCTAGATACCCTGAGTGGTTTTCCATGTATGAGAGAGAGAATAAGGAATCACTAGTAGTGAAACCAGGCAGTTTGGGAGCAGACTATGGAGGCAGCTTCCTGTAGCCATAGACCGCCACAGTCCATGCATCTAGCATACATGTTGACCTGCATCCTACAAAGCAAAATATCAATCCTGGGTCAGGAAAATCGAGGTTAGCAGCCACATTTGCACACTTGTTCCAAAATGACTCTGGTCCCTTGATCTTAAAGAGTTTATGAGAGCACAGGAGAGAAAAATGGAGAAGCAAAATCTTAGTCTATACCAAAGAATTGTCAGGAACAGATGTACACTTGACTTTTAGCATAGATGAACATGAAGAATAACACACTGATTTTACATCATTGTACTATATCACATGCTGCATATTAGAACTTTTTGGAGTTTTTCTTTTTTTTATGGCTCTTTTCAGTTTATTGCATGAAGTAGTTACACTAGTCCAAGTTAAAAGCAGACCCCAAATGGTTACATTATACAAGCTGTGAGGTTTTTAAACTTGTGACAAGGGACAGGAGGGAAATTCTACTAATTGCTAGGAAATCCTCACTTAAGCTTCAATGAGCCACAAGCACTTAAAACCCATGAACCTTCAGCTGATCGTCCTTAGCCAGTCCAATCTCTACCAGGAACTGGCATATGTTCTTGCGCTGGTCACCCTGTAGCTGAATTACTTCTCCATATTCTGGATGCTAAATTACAGTACCATTGCAGGTAAATTTCTTCTTAAATGCCTTCACTAGTTTCTTTTTATCGTAATCATCAGCGATCCCTTGGACAGTAGTAAGGGTCTTCCTGCCGTTTCTCTGTTGAATTCTTATATGGATATAATTCTCAGTGCCAGCAGGAAGCAGGTCATCACCCTTACTTGCATCAGCAAAGGGGTCGAAAGAGTGGAGGTTCTGGATAGCGGACATACGATACGATTCCTTTTCCTCGGTGGAAACATTTGCTTGCACCCAAACATGATCAGTTTGGGTTTAAAACCTGGGTTTTTTGTTTTGTTTTGTTTTGTGTTTTGGCTTGGAGTCTGGTGATGAAGAGTCAGGATTGCCTCCAGGCTGTTCACTGTGACTCCACCCACAGGCTGCAAAGATCAGTTTAACACAAGACTTAAAGTAAGTTAAAATAGTAGTCAAAAAAGCAAGTACCAACAGACAGACAAACAGATACACAGACAGTTGTGCACAAGCTTTGGGGTGCGCTTAGAATTTTTTTTTTAATTGGCCATGTAAGTTTTGGAAGCTAGTACCAGCCCCTCCTATCACAGGCAGGCAGGCAGAGTTTGGAGAGGCATAAAGAGAGAGAGGCAGAAAGAAAGAGGGAGAGAGAGCGCTCCATCTGCCCGAGCGCTCATAGAAGTTATGTAAGTCCTGTAAAATATTCCAAATTTGTAAGATTGGGCTCAAACTTGAGCAGCTTTTAGATTGTGCCCCTCCCATGGTAAGTGATTAGCGGAGCTGAGGAGTTAAATACCAAGCGTCCTCGATATTACTCTGGTCAGCTGAAATGTAGGAGACAATCAGCAATGAGGTCGTCACCCCAGTTGCTGTGTCCCAGACCTAGCACGGAGTGTGGCCCTGAAGCCACGGCCCTGTGGCCCTATGGTAAATCGGAAAATTGGATCCGAGCCCTCGTTTAGATGATCACTTACCCTGGGTGTGAGGGCAAATTTGTAGGTTGTCGTGGTGGATGGAAGTAGAAAACTTGGTCAGGAGATGTTACCTCGGTGGTCCTCTGGGTGGGCTTAGGACAGCAGAATAGGTCCCGGGGGCAGCTTGGACCCCCAGAAATGGGGGAGCAAATCCACCAGGGAACCTCTCCCAGGTTTCGGCACCAATGAAAGCATAGGTCCCGGCTATCCCAGAAGACCATGCAGAGATAATCACAGGCAGGAGAAGAAGGTTCATAAGGAGGTTTATTAGTGGGGCCATAGTTCCCACTGGAGAGGGAGCTACATGGCATGCACCTTATCCAGGTGGTAGCTCCTTTTCCTCTGGGGGTAAAGAGGAAGTAGGTAGGTAGTGAGAGTAGGAGTGGCTCATTACGTATGGGTGGATCCGGGGGCTAGTGGGAGGAACTGAGGACCTGAGGCTAAGGAAATGCTAACAATCTTCATATCTCAGTAGCTAGGATTACAGGCATGAGCCACTGGTGCTGAGCTTCACATGACAATTTCTAAAGACATATGTAGGTTGTACCCATGGAATACACTATAATGGAAAACAAAATCTAGGTAAATTGTAAATTCCATAATTGAAAGAATAAATTGGTCTATTCAAATTGAAGAAACAAATGAAAATGTAACGGAAGATATCACTTTACTTGGGTGAATGAATGGACACATTGTGCCCCCAAAATTAGAGAGATGCAGAGTGAACACAAAGAGAGAAAAAAGCAGACACACGGAAGTGGACAACAAAATTCTCTGTAGAGAAATTGGAACATAGCACAACAAAAGTAGGAATGAGATACCTATTTCCATGATTTATATCATACTGGGTAATGAAGTCACATACATCGAGTCAATTAAATATAGAACTAACCAGAGCCTTAACAATGGAAGAATCTGGCTCATCAACTGATCATGGAATTCTGACTTAGGCACAAAACCATCCTAGTTATGAGGGCCTTGTTTATCCACTAAACTGAGGCGCTCAGGATGCTGTGGGAAGCCCTCACGGAGGCACATGATTCTCAGGTGCCTGTGGCTTCCCCACCCACCACCCAGGGGTATAAAAGGCACCTGGAACACAGGAACACCCACACTCAAGAACCCCACCTTCTGCTCCTCCTCTCCACAGTCCACTCCTGACACCATGTGCTACTATGGCAGCTACTATGGAGGCCTGGGCTATGGCTATGGAGGCCTAGGCTGTGGCTATCGCTGTGGCTGTGGCTATGGAGGCTATGGTGGCCTTGGTTATGGTGGCTATGGTTATGGCTGCTGCCGCCCCCTGTGCTGTGGAAGGTACTGGTCTTATGGCTTCTACTGAGGAACTTCCTCGCCCCTCGCCTGCTGAGACAATTGGCTATCTCCTGTCCTACTGCAACTCTCTCCAAGTTTCTTCCCATGAGAAATTTTTGAATGTCTTCAGAAATCTCAACTACACATCCAAACCTAGATGACATGCATAGTGCCCATTTAACCCATTACTTTTTAAATTGGTTTGCATGACAGTTTGAAGAATTATTTTTTAGTTAGTACTCTGGGGTAAAATGGGTCCAAATTTCAACCTCAATTTTTGTGAAAAGATATGCATTATTAAATAAACCATATTTTGCAAAAATATTGTTTCCTATGTGTTCTTTATGTTTGCTGTGGGTTTTTTCGAGGATGAGAATGAGAGGGGATACTTTCTAAAGAACAGAATATTAGTAATTTTCTCTAACAAATAATTAAACTAAGATTATTAACAAAGAAAAAATGGACAGAAGTCTATTCACTGAATTAAATGTACAACTTGAGCAACTTGTGGAAAAAGAGTGCCTACTTTATCCCATGCCATTTTTGAATTGAAGAGAATAAGAATTATGTGCCAATTATAGCTTCAAAATATAACCCATCTCAGATCAAAAAAGGATGATAGCACCCTGGAAATCCTTCCATGTCACCAACATAAAAAGCTACAAATACTCTATCTTGTAAGTTAGTGTTTCTTATAGGTAGACGTTAAAATTAATATAAGTTTGTGCGTTTCTTTTTATTTTGCTCTATTTAAAATTTCTGAGGTTCAAACTCTTGAGGATAGGAGACTTTTTTCCTTCCTCTTACCTCTCCCCACACACAAGTTGCAGAGTTAATTTCCAACATATTGTCTGTGAGTATCTCTGTTGCATCGGTTGTTCTTCTTTCTGTAAGATATAAGAAAGCCATTCATTTTCAAGAAATAAGCAGTTATACTTTTTCCTTTTGAATATTAAATCCTGTCAGGAGACCAAATGCACCTACTTCAGTTGGCTACATATCTAAAATTTCTGGACATAGGTGCCTGAATGCTCTTTGTGAATAGATAGAATTGAAGCTTTTCCCAAAGCAATTATTTTAGCTCACATTCTGTTTTCAATAATGCAGCTAATTCTTCCTCAGCCTTCCTAAGCCTGACAATATTTAGGTTTTAAGCAATTTTAATTATTTTGTCAGTTCCTCTAATTTTATATCCAAGCTTATAAACTCATATTTTGTTACTTTACCTACAGACACACATACAGGAATGGAACACACAAAATTCTGTTGCTTTTCTCATACATTTCTCAAAACAATAGGAAGTCAAATAGACATAAACTACAATTGTTGCCCTCTGTCTTTTAAATCAACTCTAAATAACTTATGATGTTAAAAGCAAAATGAAGTCTCCATAAATAGCTGTGAGAACAGGTTATTAGAGGATATTGACAAGATGAAATATCCCTCCTTATTTAATTTAGAGGCCATTTATTCCCAAATAGTTTCTGAGTTCACTTGAAACAATGGATGGGCAATTGAGAGACATAGAGAGTTGACTATATTTATTTCATAGGAGAAAATGAAGTCAATGTTGAATAAAACCTTATCACTCTAAATTATGCCACAGTATATTTAGTTTAATTTCTCTTCATTAATTTTGCTGTTGACCCTGCTCTTCTGTATGTGCTTATGGGTTGTTTGTGCATATACATATGAAAAACAGGAGCAGTGACTGCACATATATAGAAACGAGAGAGAAACAGGCAGTAGAGACAGGACTGAAAAACGTTACTGGGTAAAGATTTTTCCTCAGTTTCAAAGATCTGAAAATCAATTTGTTCCTCTAATGTCATGCAATCTTCCATGTGATCCAGAAGCCACAACTGATTAGACTATGAATTCATGGTAATTGGTCCAATTATTATTATTATTATTTTGCAATATTGGGAATGGGACTCAGAGCCTAGGCAAATGTTCTATCACTTGATTCATGTGAGCAGGCCCTCTCTCCCCCTTTTTTGGTTGTTTCAGATAGGACTTCATGCTTCTGCCCAGCCTGGATTGCTATAATCCTCTACATTGGGTATAGCTATGGATATAGACATACACTACCACACCAGGCCTTAAGGTAACAAACTTTCAAAGGTACTGTTGTCACTAAGTGCTTTATCTTGTTACAGTGTAAAATCATCCCTGTCATTGTCTACCAATGGAACCTTAAGTACAGGCTATGTAACAAAGCTGGATGTCTCAGTAGAGATAATTTCTGGAACACACATCACATGATTCTCCCTCCATTGTATCTCTAAATGAATACCACAACTGATAAAATCCCTGTCTAAAGATTGCTGATTACCCCATCTTTGATTTTTTAATTTTTCCAGATACCATCTCTGCTCACCATTTCAGGGCCATAATTTCAGTGTGCTCAGACACTATATCCATCTCATATAAGCAACTATACTTGTCAGTCCATGTATTTACTTTGAAATTTCCCCCAAATGATATCAATTATTTCACGGTTTTCAATAGATTTCTATGACATTGTAAAATTACCATTGAAGTGAGAAATTGTATACAATATTGAGTACAATACAGGATGTTTGATTTGGCATTCAAGAAATCATAACATTTTGCCCAAAGTTATTTATTCAATTGAAAATAAACACTATTGATGAAATGCTCATTGACATCTCAGGATGCAAACTTTAATTATTGGAACAAACATTTAATATGTATGATAGATTATATGTGTTTGTGCGCCTACACACTAAATATTTAAAATAAAAAAATTAACCAAATACTGTATTTCCTTTAATACTATTGAATGTTATCATATTTATCATTCTGTCTGATAAGACAGTCATTTATTTTCTGGGAAGTTTCAGATAATGTGCACTAAGCAATGGCTTCAGTGTAAGTGTCAAATATATATACAGACTTCAGTAAATTGCCATCAAGTAATCACAACCTAAAAAATAACTAGATCATCTTTCAGGACAAAACTTAGTTATCCAGTCTCTCTACATATTTTTTTTCCAAAAAAAAGAAGAGAGGGAGGGAGATAGGGGATTTGGGTGGCAAAGTATGCAGAAATAAACAGGGATTAAAAGTGAAAAGGAAAGGGAAAGAGGAAGGAGTGATGGAGGAATAAAGGCAGAGAGAGAATTGTGTGTGTGTATGTTGTATGTGTGTGCATGTGTAGTTTGGTGTGTGTGTATTAGAGAGAAAGAGAGGAGAAAATGAGAGACAGAGTAGAGGTTTAAACAAAAATCTTTTCCATATGGAGAAATGGAAACAAGACAGAATAAAAATAGAAATGAGACACCTATTTTCCTGATTTACATTGTACTGTGTACTGAGATTTTAT
Organism: Perognathus longimembris pacificus; assembly: GCF_023159225.1. NCBI lineage: Eukaryota > Metazoa > Chordata > Mammalia > Rodentia > Heteromyidae > Perognathus > Perognathus longimembris. The sequence continues at coordinate 9,137,909 of NC_063165.1, forward strand.
GTGCTGAATAAACTAAATATAGAGTTACAGAAAGCTTGAAAATGAATAAAGAATTTTTCTCATAAACAGCTTGTAAAATTCTGACATAGGAGCAAAACCATCCAGGTTATGAGGGCCTTGTTTATCCACTAAAGCGAGGCGCTCGGGATGCTGTGGGAAGCACTGAGGGAGGCACATGATTCTCAGGTGCCTGTGGCTTCCCCACCCACTATCCAGGGGTATAAAAGGCACCTGGCACACAGGGACACCCACACTCAAGAACCCCACCTTCTGCTCCTCCTCTCCACAGTCCACTCCTGACACCATGTGCTACTACGGCAGCTACTATGGAGGCCTGGGATATGGCTATGGAGGCCTAGGCTGTGGCTATCGCTGTGGCTATGGCTTTGGAGGCTATGGTGGCCTTGGTTATGGTGGCTATGGTTATGGCTGCTGCGGCCCCCTATGCTGTGGAAGATACTGGTCCTATGGCTTCTACTGAGGAGCTCCCTCCCCTCCTGAGATGATTGCCTATGTCCTGCTGTCCTACTGCAACTCTCTACCAATTTCTTCCCATGAAAAATTTTTGAATGTCTTCAGAAATCTCAACTATACACCCACCTCTAAATTAAATGCATGGTGTTCATTTAATGCATTATTTGTTTAACACATTATTTTGTGAAAAGACATATATTATTAAATAAAACATATTTCGTTACATATCTCGTTTTGTTTTTTAAGTTTTATTATCAAACTGAATTACAGAAAGGTTACAGTTTCATACATTAGGCATTGGATACATTACTTGTACTGTTTGTTATCTGGTCCCTTCTTCCTCTTCCTCCCTCCCCTTTTTCCTTCCCCCCCCCCCCGAGTTGTTCAGTTCATTTACACCAAACAGTTTTGCAAGTATGGCTTTTGTAGTTGTTTGTCTTTTTTTTTTACCCTGTGTCTCTCAATTTTGGTATTCCCTTTCAATTTCCTAGTTCTTATACCTGTGTACATGGTTTCCAATACACTCAGATAAGATACAGAGGTAGTGTAGATACAACCACAGGAAGGTGATACAAGAAGATCATCAATAATAGAAGCTACAGTTACACATGGCATGTTGAAAGTAGTTACAACTGTGGTATAACAATCATTTCCATAACATGGAGTTCATTTCACTTAGCATCATCTTAAGTGTTCATAAAGGTATAGCTATTGGGCTCTTGTAATCCTCTGCTGTGATTTGCCTAAACCTGTGCTAATTATTCCCTATAAGGAAGATCATAGAGTCCATGTTTCTTTGGGTCTAGCTCACTTCACTTAGTATAACTTTTTCCAAGTCCTTCCATTTCCTTACAAATGGGGCAATGTCATTATTTCTGATAGAGGCATAAAATTCCATTGTGTATATTTACCACATTTTCCTGCTACAATCGTCTACTGAGGGGCATCTGGGTTGTTTCCAGATTGTAGCTATGAAAATTGTGCTGCGATGAACATTGTTGTGCTGGTGGCTTTAGTGTGATTTTATTTGTGGTCTTTTGGACAGATACCCAACGTGGGGCTGCTGGGTCATAGGGGAGTTCTATGTTTAGCCTTCTGAGGAATCTCTATACCCCTTGCGAAGTGGCTGAACAAGTTTACATTCCCACCAACAATGAAGTACGGTTCCCTTTTGGCCACATCCCCTCCAACAATTGTTATTGTTAGTTTTTTTGATATATGACATTCTTACTGGGGTGAGATGGAATCTCAATGTTGTTTTGATTTGCATTTCTTTTATGGCCAGTGATGTAGAGCACTTTTTCATATGTCTCTTGGCCATTCTCATTTCCTCATCAGAGAAGTCTCTTTGTAAGTCTTTAGCCCACTTGATGAGGGGGCTATTGGATCTTTGTGGTTCTGTTTTGGAGGAAGGTAATTTTTTTGGTTTTGCATATATTTTAGATATGAGGCCTTTGTCTGTTGTATGGCCGGTAAAGATCTTCTCCCAATCTGAGGGCTTTCTGTTTATCTTGCGAGCTATGTCCTTTGCCATGCAGAAGCTCTGCAGTTTGGTGCAGTCCCATTTGTCCAACCTTTCTTTGATTTGTAGCTTTTCTGGGTCTTTGTTAAGGAAGTTCCGTCCTGTGCCAAGGAGCCCAAGTGTTTCTCCTACTCCTTCCTTTAGTGTTTTCAGGGTGTCTGTTTTGATTTTGAGGTCTTTAATCCATTTGGAATTGATTTTGGTGCAGGGTGATATGTAAGGATCTAGTTTTAGTTTGTTGTATATGTTGAACCAGTTTTGCCAGCACCATTTGTTAAAGAGGCTATCTTTCTTCCAAACTATTGTTTTAGCTCCTTTATCAAAGATTAAGTAGGCGTAGTTCTGTGGGTTTATTTCTGGGTCTTCAATTCTGTTCCATTGGTCTTCAGGCCTGCTCCGGTGCCAATACCAAGCTGTTTTTACTACTATAGCTTTATAATGCAGCTTGAAGTTGGGTATTGTAATTCCTCCAGCAATGTTCTTTCTGCTAAGGATTGTCTTTGCTATTCTGGGTCTTTTATTGTTCCATATGAATTTCTGGATTGCTTCCTCTATTTCATCAAAAAATGGTGTTGGGATATTAATGGGTATTGCATTGAATTTGTAGATAGCCTTTGGCAATATTGCCATTTTGATTATATTAATCCTCCCAATCCAGGAGCATGGGAGGTTTTTCCATTTCCTTAGTTCTGCCTTAATTTCATTTTTCATGTTTTTAATGTTCTCATCATAGAGGTCTTTCACTTCTTTGGTTAAGGTTATTCCTAGGTATTTTATGTTTTTTGAGGGTATTGCAATGGGAGTTATTTTCCTGATTTCAGCCTCAGTCTTCGGGTCGTTAGCATAGAGAAAGGCCATTGATTTTTGAGGGTTTATTTTATATCCTGCAACTTTGCCAAAGTTTTAGATCAGCTCTAGAAGCTTGCGGGTAGAGCCTATGGGGTTATTTAGGTATGGGATCATGTCATCTGCGAAGAGAGAAAGTTTAACTTCATCTTTTCCTATTTGGATCCCCTTTATATTTTCTTCTTGCCTAATTGCTCTGGCTAGGAATTCTAGTACTATGTTGAAGAGAAGGTGAGAGAGTGGACATCCCTGTCTTGTTCCTGACTTTAAAGGGAATGGCTTTAGTTTTTCATCATTTAGAGTTATGCTTGCTGTTATCTTGTTTGTTATGAATTTATAGTGTTTGATGTTGATATTCAAAGAATGAAACTGATGCACTGAAAATGAGAGGGAATAGTTTCCCACATAACAGGAAAGGATTATTTCTAACATATAGGTAAGCTAAGAGCAGAGATGAACAGAAAGATGTTTAATGAATTAAATGTATTACTTGAGGAGCAACTTGTAGTAATAACAAAAATGCCTTCTTTATCTCCTGTCATTTTGAATTATAGATAATATGCAGAATTTTGTGCTAATCATTGGTAGAAAATATCACCCACCTAGAAAAAAAGAGAAAAGATGATACTACCCTGAAAAAACTTCCACTTTACCAAAATTAAGGGTTACCAATGGCCTGTATTCTAAATTGTTTTTTTCAATAGAAGTTAAAGTTAAAACAAGATCGTGCATCCTCTTTATTTTGTTCTTTTTAATATTTTGCGATCCAAAATCAGGAGGGTAAGAGACATTTATCTTAGTTTGTATTTACCTGTGGCAAGTCTAGAATGCAACTCATTTTCAAGTAATAAACAGTTACAAACTTTTACTTTTAAATATTATATAATATTAGGAAAACAAAACATCCATTTCTGCTGAGTATAGAAATGGACATAAAATTTCTGCATGTAGGCTACCTGAATGCTCTTTATGAATACCCCATAGTAATTCTTGCAGTTCTCATTCTGTTTCCAATAATGTTACTAATTCTTCCTTAGCCTTGCTACACCTGACTGCATTTTGGTTTTAAACAATTTTAATTATTGTAGTTGATCCTCCTAATTCTATGTCCATGCTTCTAAACTTCCATAGTGTTACCTTATCAACAGATACAAATAGATAAATGGAATTACACACTCAAAATTCTTACAGGTTTTCCCCTTTATTTGACAAAACAATAAAAAGTCTAATATACTTAGCCTACATATAGTGTCCTGTAGGACTTAAGGCAACTCTAAATTTTTTAGGATGCTAAAAGTAATGTAAATTTTACAAAATAGGCATGATACCAGTTTATTTACAGAATAGTGACATGTGGAAATTCTTTTCCTTTTTTCATGTACATACAGGTAACATCTTCCCCAATTCTCTCAGCTCACTGAAAAAAATCCATGAGAAATCCACAGACACAGAAGATTGACTATATTTATTTCATAGGATAAAATGATGTTTACGTTGGATAAAGTGATGCCATTCTAAATTTTTCCTCCATGCAATCAGTATAATATTTCTCTTCATTATTTTTGCTTTATAACCTGTTCTGCTGTATGTACAAATAAATGTGTTTGTGCATGTGTGTCTTGTGAGTGTGTATATGCATATGAAATAGAGGAACCGTTATGATGAAATACAGAGAAATGAAACACAGACAACAGTGACTTGGAATGTTTCCTCAGTTTCTGTGTACCTCAAAATTCAGTGACATGAACAACAGTTTGTTCATCTAATGTCTTGAAATCCTTCCTAAGATTCAGAAGCCACAACTGATTCATAATATATTCAATTATTTTTTACAATGCTGGGAATGTACACATAGCTCTGAACTCACTTGGTAAATATTCTGTTACTTGATCCTTATCCTCCATTTTCTGGCTTTTGTGTTTTTTTTTTTTTCTGGTGCTGTTGTTGTTTCAAAAGGATTTCATACGTTTTCCCAGGCTAGTCTTGATTTTCTGTATTCCTACTTCCCATCTGGCACAGCTATGACTATGGGCATATATTGCCACACTAGGCCTTAAACTTTTCAAAAATATTGTGATCACCACAATGGTCCTTTCTCTTGTCTCTGTCATTATCCTTGTCTTTGTCTACTAATGATTCCCAAGTACATGCCATGTTAGAAAACAGAAGAGAGAAAATTTCTGCCTCATACATCATGTTATTCTCCCTCCATCTTACCTATCAGTGAATACCAGGACTGGTAAAATCCCTGTTTGATGATTGCTGATTATTCCGTATATGCTCTTGAAATTTTCCAGATATGATCCCTAATCACCATCTCAGAGTCATAATTCTTAATGTGCTGAGACATTATGTCTATCTCCTGTATGCATTTATGCTTGTGAATCCATGTTTTTCTATGAAATTTCCCCCATAGTTTAGCAATTATTACATTTTTTCTGACAAATCTCTAAGACATTGTAAAACAAATTTTACACACAGTTGAACATAAGATTTTCTATTTGATGTTTATGAAATCATAATATTTTGCCCAAGTTTTTACCAATATAATATTTTCATAATGAACACTATTGATGAAATCCTGACACAATCAGGTTTCAAGCTTTACTTGAGCAATTGAAAATCTATTTAATTTTAAGAACCAACATTTAATATAAATGGTATATTGTACATGCTTATCTAGCAACTAAAGACTTAAAATTCAAAAGAAAGGAAACATATTTCCTTTCATAAGATTGAATATTATAGTATCTAGAGTACTGGTATGTAAGTTGGTCCTCTATCTTCCTACCTTCTCAAATAACATACACTAAACAAAAATGATTTTGAATATGTCTCAGATATTTGTACAGACTATAGTAACTTACCTTCAAGCAATCATAATATTGAAAATGATTCCCTTGTTGTTTATGACCAAGACAGCAATAAATGAATCTCTACATTGAACTTTCTTCATAAAAACAAGAGAAGATCAGGAGTTAAAGGGGTTTGGTAATAAGAGATGTAGTAACCTAAGAGGAAGAATGAGGAAAGGGAAAGAGGAAGGTGTAAGTGAAGGAGGAATGGAGACAGAGGTGTGTGTGTGTGTGTGTGTGTGTGTGTGTGTGTGTGTGTGTGTGTGTGTTTGCTCCTGCCATGTGTGTGAGAGAGATATTGACAAAAAGAGCAGAGTGAGAAAGTCAAAGATCCACACAAAAATGTTTTTCTGCTGAAGAAATTGAAGCAAAACAATAAAAATAGACATATACATTCTCACGACTGGCATCATGCTATGTAATGACATCATATATGTTGAATAAATTAAATATAGAGTCGAAGAAAATCTTAAAAATTCTGAAGAATTTGTCTCATAAACGGATCCTGGAATTCTGACATCGGAGCAAAACCATCCCAGTTATGAGGGCCTTGTTTATCCACTAAAGCGAGGCGCTCGGGATGCTGTGGGAAGCACTGAGGGAGGCACATGATTCTCAGGTGCCTGTGGCTTCCCCACCCACCACCCAGGGGTATAAAAGGCACCTGGCACACAGGGACACCCACACTCAAGAACCCCACCTTCTGCTGCTCCTCTCCACAGTCCACTCCTGACACCATGTGCTACTACGGCAGCTACTATGGAGGCCTGGGCTATGGCTATGGAGGCCTAGGCTGTGGCTATCGCTGTGGCTGTGGCTTTGGAGGCTATGGTGGCCTTGGTTATGGTGGCTATGGTTATGGCTGCTGCCGCCCCCTGTGTTGTGGAAGGTACTGGTCCTATGGCTTCTACTGAGGATTTCTCTCCCCTGCTGAGATGATTGGCTATGTCCTGCTGTCCTACTGCAACTCTCTCCAAGTTCCGTCCATGAGAAAAATTTAAATGTCCTCAGAAATCTCAACTACACATCCAAACCTAGATGACATGCATAGTGCTCTTTTAACCCATTATTTTTAATAGGAATGTATGGTACTTTGAATAAATATTGTTTTATTTTGGATTCCAGGGAATAATCTGTCCAAATTTCAGTCTCAAATTTTGTGAAAATATGAGTATGATTAAATAAATAATATTTTGCTACTAATGTTGTTTCTCATGAGTTTATAATGTTTGTGGGTTTCTTTTTTCTTTTTTTGGCCAGTCCTGGGGTTTGAACTCAGGGCCTGAGCACTGTCCCTGGCTTCTTTTTGCTCAAGGCTAACACTCTGCCACTTGAGCCACAGCGCCACTCCTGGCCGTTTTCTTTATATGTGGTGCTGGGGAATTGAACCCAGGGCCTCATGTATAGGAGGCAAACACTCTTGCCCCTAGGCCATACCCCCAGCCCTGTGTTTCTGGCTTTTTCTGTGTATGTGGTGGTAAGGAATTGAGTCCAGGTCTTCATGCATGCTAAAAAAACACTCTACAACTAGGCCACACTCACAGCCCAAAATACTAACGAGTTTTATGTATTGCTGGTGGCACTGTGGATCAACCCTGGGCATTGACCATGCTAGCCAAGGACTCTACCACTGAGCTAAATCTCCAGCCTTTTGTTGGTTTTTGAGGGATTGAAGTATTGAGAATGAGAGGTGTTACCTTGTAACAATTATTTCTAACAATTCATCAAGTTAATATTATTAGCTAAGAGAGAAAATGTACAGGAGTCTACTCATTGAATTAAATATGCTTCTTGATCAGCTATTTGTAAAAATGACAAAAATGGCTATTTTTATCTCATGTCATTTTTGAATTATTGACCAATCACTGGTAGAAAATAACATCCACCCCAGTCAAAACAGAAAGATGATACCACCCTGAAAACCCTTCTAGGTCAGCAAAATTAGAGGTTACCAATACTCTGTCTCTGAATAATTTTTTTTTGATAGAAGATAAAGTAAGACTGTGCATTCTTCTTTATTTTGCTCTATTTAATATTTCTGATATTTCAAATCAGGATGGTAGGAGGCCTTTTTTTTTAATTTCCCTATTTCCCCATTGCAAGTTCAGAATGCAATTCATTTTCAAGTAATCAGCAGTTACAAATTTTTACTTTTTAATAATAAATCATATCAGGAGAACTATTGTGTTCGTTTGTATTGAGTATTGAAACAGACCTAAAATTTTTGGGTGTAGATGCCTGAATACTCTTTGTGAATAATTAAATATCAAAGGTAATTCTTCCAATTCAACTTGTTTCCAATATTTCAAATACTTCCCCAGTCTCGCTAAACTTGACTATATTTAGGTTTTAAACAATTTAAATTGGGCTGGGGATATAGCCTAGTGGCAAGAGTGCCTGCCTTGGATATACGAGGCCCTAGGTTCGATTCCCCAGCACCACATATACAGAAAACGGCCAGAAGCGGCGCTGTGGCTCAAGTGGCAGAGTGCTAGCCTTGAGCGGGAAGAAGCCAGGGACAGTGCTCAGGCCCTGAGTCCAAGGCCCAGGACTAGCCAAAAAAAAACAACAACAACAAAAAAAACCAATTTAAATTATCCTAGTTGATTTCCCGAATTATATACCTAAGCTTATAAACTGAGATATTATTACTTTACAATAGATAAAAATACATAAATCGAAATGGACGCACAAATTCTTATGTTTTCCTCATAAATTTTTCAAAATAGTAAAAAGTAGAATAGACTTATGTACAGATATTTTCCAGTATTTTTTAAATCAACTCTAAATGACTTATGATGCCAAGAACCATGTAAATTCCATTTAACTAGATTTGACAATTAGAGAATAATCGCAAGATGAAAAATTTCTCCACCATTAATATAATGGCCATTTTCTCTCAAATAGTTTCTGAGTTCACTCAGAAGACTGAATGAGAAATACACATACACAGAGTGTCAACTACATTTATTTTATAGGAGATAATGAAGTTTATGTTGAATAAAATATTACCACTCTAAATCATATTCCAATATATTTAGTTTCATTTCTCTTCATTATTTTTGCTGTTGATTCTGCTCTTCTCTGTGCATTTACATGGTTATGGGTTGTGTGTTTATACATGTGAGAAAAAGGAGCAGGGGTGGCATATACAGAGAAACGAGAAATAGGTAACAGAGACAGAACTGAGAAACAATACTGGCTTAGGATGGTTCCCTAGTGTATTTGTATCCTAAAATTCAGTGATCTCAATTTGTTCATCTAATGTCATGCAATCTTCCATGTGATTTAAAAGCCACAATTGATCAGACCATCAATTCATAATATATCCAACTATTTTTTTGCAATGCTGGGAATGAAACTCAGAAACATTTATTCACCAGGCAAATGATGTATCACTTGATTCGCGTGAGCATCCTTTCTTCTCTCTCTGTTTCTCTGTCTCCCTGTCTCTCTGTCTCTCTGTGTCTGTCTCTCTGTCTCTTTCTGGTTATTTCAAATAGGACTTCATTCTCTTGCCCAGCTTAGTCTTGGATTACTATACCCCTCTTCTGGGGTAGCTATGAGTATAGACATACACTACCACACCAGGACTTCATGCAACAAACGCTCAAAGACACTTTAACCCTACAAATAGACCTTTATTTGCTCAGTGTACATAATCATCCCTGTTTTTGTCTACTACTAACACCTATGTACAGGATGAATTAATAAGTATGGTGCCTTACAAGAGAGATAATTTCTGCCACATACGTCCGTTGATTCTCCCTCCATGTTACATATCAGTGGATGTCAGGACTGGTAAGATCCCTCTGTGAGGACTAATGATTAGTCTTTATTTAGTTATAAAAATTTCCAGATATCATCTCTGTTCATAATATAAGGGCCATAATCTTCAATGTGCTCAGACAGTGTATGAATATCCTATAAGCCTTTATACATCTGAACCCATTTTTCCTTTGCAATTTCCCCAAAATGATAATTTTGGTTTTCCTAACAAATCTCTAGAACATCATAAAATAACCACCAGACTAGGAGATCTTACACAGAATTGAATGCAGATTACTTCAGTGATTTTCCAAAAATAATAACATCTTGCCCCAAGTTATTTACCCCAGACAATATTTTAAAAATCAACACTATTGATGAAATCCGAACTGACAGAGAGCGGCTTCAAACTTTATTTGGACAATTGAAAAATCGATTTTAAATATTGAAACAAAGATTTAGTATGTGTAACTTACTGTATGTGCTTATATGTCCACTAAACATCTAAAATACAAAAGAAGGAAAACAATGTTTCCTTTTATAATATTCAACACTGTGGTATTTATAGTTCTGTTTTATAAAATGGTCATTTTTTTGTGTGTGGAAAGTTTCCAATATTGCTCATTAAACAATGGCTTCTGAATAAGTGTCAATCACATGTACAGACTGTAGACAATTGTTATCAGGTAATCATAACATAAAATGTGATTAGCTTATTGTCCTTGAGCAATAGAACAGTAAATGAGATTCGAGAAGAAACTCCTTTCAAAAAATGAAGCAGAGGGAAGGTAATAAGGGAGTGTTGTAGCGAGGTATGGATAAGAAAAGGAAGATGGTAAAAAAGAAAGGGAAGAGGGAGGAATGAGTGATGGAGAAGGAATAGCGATAGAGATTTTTGTGTGTTGCTTGTGTATGAGAGACACACACACACACAGAGTTGGAGGCGAACACAAAACATTTTCCTGATGTGGAATGGAGACAAAACAGAAAACAAATAGAAATGGACTATGTACTCTCATGATTAACACCATACTGTGTAATGACGTTACATGTTCTGAATACACAGTATAGAACCAGGGAAAATCTTAGGCTCTAAAAAGAAATTGGCTCAAAATTAATCATGGATTCTGACATAGGAACAAAATCTTCTCGGCTATGAGAGCCTTGTTTATCCACTACATGAAAGTGCTCAGGATGCTGTGGGAAGCATGAGGGAGGCACATGATTCTCAGGTGCCTGTGGCTTCCCCACCCACCACCCAGGGGTATAAAAGGCACCTGGCACACAGGGACACCCACACTCAAGAACCCCACCTTCTGTTCCTCCTCTCCACAGTCCACTCCTGACACCATGTGCTACTACGGCAGCTACTATGGAGGCCTGGGCTATGGCTATGGAGGCCTAGGCTGTGGCTGTGGCTGTGGCTATGGAGGCTATGGTGGCCTTGGTTATGGTGGCTATGGTTATGGCTGCTGCGGCCCCCTATGCTGTGGAAGGTACTGGTCCTATGGCTTCTACTGAGGAGCTCCCTCCCCTGTTGAGACGATTGCCTGTGTCCTGCTGTCCTACTGCAACTAGCTCCCAATTTCTTACCATGAGAAATTTTTGAATGTCTTCAGAAATCTCAACTATACATCCACCTGTAAATTAAATGCATCGTGTTCATTTAACCCATTATTTGTTTAACACATTATTTTGTGAAGACATATATTATTAAATAAATAATATTTTGTTACAAATCTTGTTTCTTATGAGTTTATAGTGTTTGATGTTGATATTCAAAGCATGAACACACTGAGAACAAGAGGAAATACTTTCCTTCATAACAGAAAAGGATTATTTCTAACACATAGGTAAGCTAAGAGCAGAGATGAACAGAAAGATGTTTACTGAATTAAATGTACTACTTGAGGAGCAACTTGTAGTAATAACAAAAATGCCTACTTTATCTCCTGTCATTTTGAATTATAGATAATAAGCAGAATTTTGTGCCAGTCATTGGTAGAAAATATCACCCAACCTAGGAAAACACAGAATAGATGATACCACCCTGAAAAAACTTTCACTTTACCAAAATTAAGGGTTACCAATGGCCCGTGTTCTAAATTGTTTTTGTAGATAGAAGTTAAAGTTAAAACAAGATCTTGCATTCTTCTTTATTTTGCTCTATTTAATATTTCTGAGATCCAAAATCAGGAGGGTAAGAGACGTTTATCTTAGTTTTGTATTTACCCATGGCAGGTCTAAAATGCCATTCATTTTCAAGTAATAAACAGTTACAAACTTTTACTTTTAAATATTATATAATATTAGGAAAACAAAACATCCATTTCTGCTGAGTATAGAAATGGACATAAAATTTCTGCATGTAGGCTACCTGAATGCTCTTCATGAATCCCCCACAGTAATTCTTCCAGTAGTCACTCTGTTTCCAATAATGTTTCTAATTCGTCCTTAGCTTTGTTAAACCTGACTGCATTTTGGTTTTAAACAATTTTAATTATTGCAGTTGATCCTCCTAATTCTATGTCCATGCTTGAAACTTCCATAGTGTTACTTTATCAACAGACACAAATAGAGAAATGGAATTACACACTCAAAATTCTTACAGGTTTTCCCCTTTATTTGACAAAACAATAAAAAGTCTAATATACTTAACCTACATATAGTGTCCTGTAGGACTTAAGGCAACTCTAAATTTTTTAGGATGCTAAAAGTAATGTAAATTTTACAAAATAGGCATGATACCAGTTTATTTACAGAATAGTGACATGTGGAAATTCTTTTCCTTTTTTCATGTACATACAGGTAACATCTTCCCCATTTCTCTCAGCTCACTGAAAAAAATCCATGAGAAATCCACAGACACAGAAGATTGACTATATTTATTTCATAGGATAAAATGATGTTTACATTAGATAAAATGATGTCATTCTAAATTTTTCCTCCATGCAATCAGTATAATATTTTTCTTCATTATTTTTGCTTTATAACATGTTCTGCTGTATGTACAAATAAATGTGTTTGTGCATGTGTGTCTTGTGAGTGTGTATATGCATATGAAGTAGAGGAACCGTTATAGTGAGATACAGAGAAATGAAACACAGACAACAGTGACTTTGAATGTTTCCTCAGTTTCTGTGTACCTCAAAATTCAGTGACATGAACAGCAGTTTGTTCATCTAATGTCATGAAATCCTTCCTAAGATTCTGAGCCACAACTGATTCATAATATATTCAATTATTTTTTGCAATGCTGGGAATGTATGCATAGCTCTGAACTCACTTGGTAAATATTCTGTTACTTGATCCTTCTCCTCCATTTTCTGGCTTTTGTGTTTTATTTTTTCTGCTCCTGTTGTTGTTTCAGAAGGATTTCATACGTTTACCCAGGCTAGTCTTGAATTTCTGTATTCTTACTTCCCATCTGGCTCAGCTATGACTATGGGCACATATTGCCACACTAGGCCTTAGGCTTTTCAAAAATATTGTGGTCACCACAATGGTCCTTTCTCTTGTCACTGCTATTATCCTTGTCTTTGTCTACTAATGATTCCAAAGTACATGCTATGTTACAAAACATGGTGTCTCAGAAGAGAGAAAATTTCTGCCTCATACATCATGTTATTCTCCCTCCATCTTACCTATCAGTGAATACCAGGACTGGTAAAATCCCTGTCTGATGATTGCTGATTACTCCATATTTGGTCTTGAAATTTTCCAGATATGATCACTAATCACCATCTCAGAGTCATAATTCTTAATGTGCTGAGACATTATTTCTATCTCCTGTATGCATTTATGCTTGTGAATCCATGTTTTTCTATGAAATTTCCCCCATAGTTTAGCAATTATTACATTTTTTCTGACAAATCTCTAAGACATTGTAAAACAAATTTTACACACAGTTGAACATAAGATTTTCTATTTGCTGTTTATGAAATCATAATATTTTGCCCAAGTTATTACCAATATAATATTTTCATAATGAACACTATTGATGAAATCCTGACACAATCAGGTTTCAAGCTTTACTTGAGCAATTGAAAATCTATTTAATTTTAAGAACCAACATTTAATATAAATGGTATATTGTACATGCTTATCTAGCAACTAAAGACTTAAAATTCAAAAGAAAGGAAACATATTTCTTTTCATAGATTGAATATTATAGTATCTAGAGCACTGGTATGTAACTTGGTCCTCTATCTTCCTACCTTCTCAAATAACATACACTAAATAAAAATGTTACTGAATACGTCACAAATATATGTACAGACTATAGTAACTTACCTTCAAGCAATCATAGTATAGAAAATGATTCCCTCATTGTTTATGACCTAGAGAGTAGTAAATGAATCTCTAGATGGAACTTTCTTCATAAAAACAAGAGAAGATCAGGAGTTAAAGGGGTTTGGTAATAAGAGATGTAGTAACCTAAGAGGAAGAATGAGGAAAGGGAAAGAGGAAGGTGTAAGTGAAGGAGGACTGGAGATAGAGGTGTGTGTGTGTGTGTGTGTGTGTGTGTGTGTGTGTATGTGTGTGTGTGTTCCTGCCATGTGTGTGTGTGTGTGTGAGAGAGACATAGACAAAAAGAGCAGAGTGAGAAAGTCAAAGATCCACACAAAAATGTTTTTCTGCTGAAGAAATTGAAGCAAAACAATAAAAATAGACATATACATTCTCAGGATTGGCATCCTGCTATGTAATGACATCATATATGTGGAAAACTAAATATAGAGTAGAAGAAAATCTTAAAAATTCTGAAGAATGTGGCTCATAAACGGATCCTGGAATTCTGACATCGGAGCAAAACCATCCGAGTTATGAGGGCCTTGTTTATCCACTAAAGCGAGGCGCTCGGGATGCTGTGGGAAGCACTGAGGGAGGCACATGATTCTCAGGTGCCTGTCGCTTCCCCGCCCACCACCCAGGGGTATAAAAGGCACCTGGCACACAGGGACACCCACACTCAAGAACCCCAGCTTCTGCTCCTCCTCTCCACAGTCCACTCCTGACACCATGTGCTACTACGGCAGCTACTATGGAGGCCTGGGCTATGGCTATGGAGGCCTAGGCTGTGGCTATCGCTGTGGCTGTGGCTATGGAGGCTATGGTGGCCTTGTTTACGGTGGCTATGGTTATGGCTGCTGCCGCCCCCTGTGCTGTGGAAGGTACTGGTCCTATGGCTTCTACTGAGGAGCTCCCTCCCCTACTGAGACTATTGGCTGTATCTTGTCCTACTGCAACTCTCTCCAAGTTTCTTCCCATGAAAAATTTTTGAATGTCTTCAGAAATCTCAAGTATGCAACAAACTCACTGAAAAAAATTGAAGGGAACAGTGCTCATTTTGATCCATCATTTTAAAATTAGATTGTGTAAGAATTTGAGGAAATATTTTTACATTTTATTATTCTATGTAAAGTGATATTGAATGTGACTGTCTATTTTTGTGAAATGATGCATTATAAAATAAACCATAATTCAAAGCATACATTATTTCTTGTGAGTTTGTTAAATTATTTTTGTCAATTTTGTATGTTTATATGTGGCTGCTGAGTTATGAGAATGAGAGTATAGGGAATGGGAGGGAGAAAAGGAGAACAAGAGCATACACTAGATGTGTATTACATTTCTCATAAATCATTGATCTAAGTTTATTAACTGTGGAATACTGTTAACAGAAAACTGTCCAGTGAAATTAAATCCACATTTTGATGAGCACATGGTAGAAATAACAAAAATGCCTATTTTATTTCATATCATTTTGAATTATAGAGAATAAGCAAAATTAGGTGTGAATCATTGTTATAAAATGTAATCCACCCAGATTAAAATAGAAAGTATGAAACTACTCAGAAAATCCTTCCTATGTCATTATTAGCAATTTTCTGTCTTCTACGTTTTATTTATAGACAAACTTTTTAAGATAAACTAAGATTTTCCCCTCTTGCTTATTGTGCTCAGGTGAATGTTTCTGAGATATGAAATAATGAATTTGGTAAAAACTATGTTCTTCTCTTGTGTTTGTTGATGTATGGTGGGTGTGTGACACAATTCATTTTTAAGTAATAAGCAATTGTGTACTTTACTTTTTAATAGTGATTCACAACAGGAAAACAAATGTGTCTGTTTCTGTTGAGTGTATCAATAGATATCACATTTCTGTACGTAGGATCCCTGAATTTTGCCTATATAAAATTGAAGGGTTTACCAAAGTGATTATTCTAGTTCACAGTCCATTTCTAGCAAAATTTCGAATTCTTCCTCTACTTTGTAAACCTGCTTAGGGTTTTTAGGATTTCTAACAAGTTCAACCACTTTGTTGGTACTTTGATACCAACAGACACAGATACAGAAATAATACCTCACACACCAAAAAAAGCTTGTATGTTTTTCTCATATATTTTCCTGAATAATAAAAAGTCTAACATATAGCACCTACATGTATTTTCCAGTATGTACTAAATAACTTAGGATGCCAAAAAAAAGTAAATTTCACATAACTAGAAGTAATAATGGGCTGTTAGAGAATAGTGACAAGATGAAATGTATCTACTTTACTATAGGGGCAATTGTTTTCTGTAAGATTTCTATATGAGTTTACTTGAAAGAATGGATAAGAAATCCACAGACATGGAGAGTTGACTATACATACGTCATAGGAGAAAATAAAGCTAATGCTTAATGAACTGTTATCATTCGAAATGATGCTCCAATACATTTAGTTTAATTTATTTTTCTGTTTCTGTGTGTATGTTGTATTTGCTTATTTGTGTATGTGTACGTGTGTGTATGCATGTCAAGGAGAGAAGAAGTTATGGGGAGATACAGAGAAAGAAGAGAGTATAGGGACATTATTGAAGAACAATACTGTCTTAGGATGTCTCCTCGGGTGCTTTGTAGCATACATCTAAGAATCTGAATATAGAACTTTAATTTAGGGTCAGGCTATTTCCATGTGATTCAGAAGACACTGTGAGAGTTGATCAGACCATAAATTTTCTTATTTTTTGCAACACTGGGAATGGAACTCATAACCTTACACTTGTTTGGCAAAAGTTCTACTACTTGAGTCATGCCACCAGCCATTCTTTTATTGCCTCAGATTGGATTTCATGCTTTAATCTTGGGTAGTTATCCTCTCTTCTCTCCATGCTGGTTAGCTAGGATTATAAGCATGTACCACCACACCAGGCCTTAATATAGCAAACTTGTAAAGATACTTTTGGCCACGAAAATCATCCTTTATCCTGACACTCTAATGTTCCTTTACTTTGTTAATATTGACAAAGGAGCACTGGCTGTTATTTCAGAAAAGAGAATATTTGCTCCACATATATCAGGTAATTTTTGGAATACAAGTCAGTGAAGTCAGATAAAACCCTGTCTAGTGGGCATTTGGTATTAAAAATTTCCAGAAATGATCTCAGCTTAAAGCAAAACTCAGTGTGCTTAGACATTGCAACACAACATTCTCATATAAACATTTACATTTGTGAACCATATTTGTAAAATTTCCCCCAAAGGCTGTCACCTACATATTTTTTTGAGAAGCATGTAATACATTGTGAAATAGTTATTAGATAAAGGAACTTTAGTAAAAGATTTCTTCCTTAATTTTCAAGAAATTGCAACATTATACCCAAAGAAATTTGGCCACTATAGTATTTTAAAACTCAACATTACTGACAACATGCTGAAACCAACTGTACAACTTCGGCCAGGGGAGGTGGGAGAAAAATGAGGGAGGAGGCAACAAGTTTGATGAGGAATATATTCACTGCCTTATGAAGGAAATTGCAACACCTCTGTACATCACTTTGGCAATGAATTAAAAAAAATACAACATTATTGATGAAACTATCACTGACAAACTTAGGCCTTAAATTTTATTTGGGAACTTGGAAATTTATCTTAATTATTAGAATAAACATTTAACATATGCAATGTATTATATGTAAACATACCTCTCAACACTGAGGAAAAGTAATGCTTATAATCAATTAAAAGAAAGAAAACATGATGCTTTCCTTTTTTTTTTTTTTTTTTTTGGCCAGTCCTGGGCCTTGGACTCAGGGCCTGAGCACTGTCCCTGGCTTCTTCCCGCTCAAGGCTAGCACTCTGCCACTTGAGCCACAGCGCGGCTTCTGGCCGTTTTCTGTATATGTGGTGCTGGGGAATCGAACCTAGGGCCTCGTGTATCCGAGGCAGGCACTCTTGCCACTAGGCTATATCCCCAGCCCGATGCTTTCCTTTTGTAAGATTGCAATTTGTAGTACTCTAGTTCTACCCTGAAAGATGGCAATTTATTTTCTGAAAAATTTGAAATAATATTCTCTAAACAATGAATTCTGAATGAATCTCAAATACATGTACAGATTATAGTAACTTGTCCTCATGTAATCATAATATAAAAAAACTAGATTATTGTTCCTGAGAAAAACATACTAAATTGTCTAGATGAAACTTTTTTTTAAGGTAAGGAGAGAGAGAGAGAGAGAGAGAGAGAGAGAGAGAGAGAGAGAGAGAGAGAGAGAGAGAGAGAGAGAAAGCTAACAAGGGAAAAGGCAAAAAAACAAAAAGCAAAACAAAAATATTTTCCCTATGGAGAAATGGGGACAAAAAAGAACCAAAATATAAATGGAATACTTAATTTCATGATTTACATCATACCGTGTAGTGAGGTCACATGAATTGAATCAAATAAATATAGTGTGCCAAAGCCTTCAAAACTGAGGAATTTGGCTCATAAACGGATCCTGGAACTCTGACATTGGAGCAAAACCATCCCAGCTATGCAGGCCTTGTTTATCCACTAAAGTGAGGCGCTCGGGATGCTGTGGGAAGCATGAGGGAGGCACATGATTCTCAGGTGCCTGTGGCTTCCCCACCCACCACCCAGGGGTATAAAAGGCACCTGGCACACAGGGACACCCACACTCAACAACCCCACCTTCTGCTGCTCCTCTCCACAGTCCACTCCTGACACCATGTGCTACTACGGCAGCTACTATGGAGGCCTGGGCTATGGCTATGGAGGCCTAGGCTGTGGCTATCGCTGTGGCTGTGGCTATGGAGGCTATGGTGGCCTTGGTTATGGTGGCTATGGTTATGGCTGCTGCCGCCCCCTGTGCTGTGGAAGGTACTGGTCCAATGGCTTCTACTGAGGACTTTCCACCACTACTGAGATGCTTGGCTGTATCCTTCTGTCCTACTAGAACTATCTCCAAATTTCTTCACATGTTAGATTTTTTAATGTCTTCAAAAATACCACTATATATTGAACTAGCTGAAAAATGAAATAAAATGTTCCATACCCATATTGTTTCATCATTCTTTTTTTTTTTTTTTTTTTTTTTTTGGCCAGTCCTGGGCCTTGGACTCAGGGCCTGAGCACTGTCCCTGGCTTCTTCCCGCTCAAGGCTAGCACTCTGCCTCTTGAGCCACAGCGCTGCTTCTGGCCGTTTTCTGTATATGTGGTGCTGGGGAATCGAACCTAGGGCCTCGTGTATCCGAGGCAGGCGCTCTTGCCACTAGGCTATATCCCCAGCCCCTGTTTCATCATTCTTTAATGAAATTGTGTGACAAGGCAGGAGTATTTTGCATTTCTATAATGATAGGTAAAATGTGATGAAATTTGACTCAATTTTTTGGTAAAGATATGAATTATTAAAAAAACCATTTTGTTGCAAATATGGATCTCATAGTTATTAAATTGTATACTATATATATTTATGTGGGTGTGTTTACTTAATCACGTGTGTGACTGTTTTTTGGTACCTGGGAATCAAGGACTCACAAAGGAGAGAGAGGGAGAGAAAGGGAGAATGAAAGAGACACACAGAGAGAGTGCACTTCTATTATTAGTTTTCTAGCATTGCAGAAATATTATCATTTTTCCCTAGAACACCGTTAAAGAACAGTTTTTATATGTGTCTTTTAATCTCTAATATGACTTTTCTTTGTTTAGGTTCCTTATGAAATTTTAAACATGGATATTTTCTATAGCAATGGTTGTATTTCAAATCAGGGCATTTACATTTATGTATGTTTGAATGCTTTGTATCTTTTACAATGCCAAATTGTGTTTCATGGCTACAGTTCTGACCATGTGAAACATTACTCAATGTAAACAAAGGCTACAGCAGAATAAATATAGACTTTGTTATACTGCATATGTCAGCTAATAGTGACATTACAGGTATCAAAACTGTAACCAAGTAGCATTGCAAAAGATTCCAATATATTCTAATGATTAAGGAAAATGTGTGTATTATGAGTAATAAAGTAAATTTTGGAAAATGATGCTGTATTTGCTAAGTTTCAAATTAGCATTAGATTATTCTATTTTTCCACAAAACTTTATAGGCATACATCAATGTGTACTGATTCTCAGAATCAAATTGTTTTTGTCATTAAAGTACTACTTGATGCTCAAAGTGACAAGAACAAAGGGGGCAGTCTTCTAAAGATGGAGAAATTAGGAGATGGGAATTCAGAGAAATGAGTAGAAATTCTGAAGTTCTTGATTTTACGTGTCAGTTAAGAGGTTGCTGGGGAAGAGCAAATAGCAGTTAGAATTAGGCTGCTTTTCTTCTTTAGAGTGACGAACCATTGTGTTGGAGAATTGACCCCAGATAGGAATGGGCTTGGAAGATACTGAGCTCTTCTTTAGATAGCTGACGAATTCTCAAGTTGCAAGGGTAGGTTGCAGAAGAAACCAAGCAGGAACATTGAAAATCAGATCAAAGTTTCTCTTTTTTTTATTTTAATTTTATCGTCAAAGTAATGCACAGAGAGGTTACAGTTACATATGTAAGGTAGTGAGTACATTTCTTGTTGAACATTGTTACCCCTCCCTTGTTTTTCTCCCACTTTCTCTCCCCCTCAATCTGCCCCCCAGTTGTAAAGTTCATTTCTGACATGTTGTCTTGGGAGTATTGCTGTTGCATCAAAACTACAAGAAAATAATCATAAGATTTTAGATGCTGCCCAAATGAATTATTATTAAATAACAGAGGCACAGACTTTCCCCTTAAGGTTGGTTTAAAGGACATAGATGATGCTTAATGTCCAACACCAAAAGCAACTTTTTGTGTTAGTTTTTGTTTGAATCAGGACAACCAAATTTATTTATTTATTTATTTGTTTGTTTGTTTGTTTGTTTATTTATTTTTGCCAGTCCTGGGCCTTGGACTCAGGGCCTTAGCAATGTCCCTGGTTTCTTTTTGCTCAAGGCTAGCACTGTGCAACTTGAGCCACAGCGCCACTTCTGGCCATTTTCTATATATGTGGTGCTGGGGAATCGAACCCAGGGCTTCATGAATATAAGGCAGGCACTCTTGCCACTAGGCCATATTCCCAGCCCCCAAATTTAATTTTTGATATGTTATCTTACTTTGCTTCCCAAGCTGTCCTACAACTCTTGAGCTCAAGTTACATAGCAAGGTTTGAGTTACAGGCAGATAACATCATATTAGCTCAATCATGACCCTTGTAATAGCCTAGAAGCAACAATGGAAATGTGGTAGGATGAAATTTACATTGGTCCTCCATTATTTTGATGATAGATATTGAGTTCATGGAATCCTGTGGAAGTAGGTGAAGAAGTAACAGCAGAAATGTCTACTAAAACATGAGCCAAATGATCTTATACATTGCAGATTTCAAAAGAACAAATTAGTAAGTACAACTAAGGAAATTTGCAATACATGCTAAAATTGCAGATTAAAGTGATAATTTTAAATAAAACTGAGCAGGTAGTTAGCAATATAGTTAGCTTTGGCTATTGAGCTTACTTGTCACCCATAGGTTGATATATAATATTTAATATGCAACAGAAATCATAAGGAATGTGTCAGACATCAAAAATGTATGAAAACAAACACACAATTGGAAGTCAGCATGGAAAGAAAAATGCAGCAGAGGCCATTGTTTTGGTTTAGAAGAAAATGGTTAATGCTATTGAAATGGTACAGAAATGCACAAATTCTAAAACATGTGAATGGTCAAGAGGAAGAAATGAAAGAAAATTCAAGAGCTAAAAATTAAATCCAAAGCCCAAGTACTCTTTTAGCTGGACTAAGCCAATTTTCTCTTTGCTGAGCATCAATAAAGCTACAGCAAACCATAACAAAAAAGGGAACTGGACAGAAGGATACTGGAATCATCAACCAGATAAGAAAACAAAATACATATGTATAATACTGAAATTAAAAAAAATACTGTACTGAAAATAAATATGAAACTTTTCAGACAAATAAGTAAATTTATTTTCCAAAGCATGAGCTAAGAGTAATGATACAAAATAGACATTTATAAAGGCATGAGAGCAATAAAATATAAATTATTAATAATTGTGTGCAAGTAATTTCTTTTAAAGAGTTTTGCAACAGAACTTTATTGTTAATGTTAAGCGGATATACAGAGGTGTTACCATCTCATAAGTCAAGCGATGGGTATTTTTTCTTTTAATATATTTTTCTTTTCTTTAGGTAGTTGTACAAAGGAGTTGCCATTCAACAGAGCAGTGTATGCATAAATTGCCTCTTGATCAACGTCACTGCTTTTAACATTCTCAACCACCGTCCTCCTTCATTTTTCTTAATTTTTAGGTTATGTCTTGAATTTCTGCCATTTGACAAAGCCATTTATATATACAATGCATCTTGATCTGTGTCATCCCTTCAACACCTTTTCCACCCACCCCTTCCCTTATTTTCCCCAGTTCTCTGGCATATACAGTACATTCTTGCCTTCTTTCTATGCATTTCCCACCTTCATGATTCTACTCCTCTCCTCTGGGCTCTTTTTTCCCTCTTCAAGTATCCATATCCTAGTACTCATTTTGTTAGTTCTTGACTTAGTATTTTTAAAGAATTTTACTGTTTGTGTTCTTCATAGATTCTATTATACTTAATTCATTTATGATTGGCTGTGTGCCATACAGTATGCTCACTTCTAGATTTATAGGCACATATTCTGGTTCCCACTAGGGAGGGAAACCATGTCACCTGTGCTCTCTCTAAGTCTGGCTTGCTTCAGTTAACATTAGCCTCTTCAAGTCTTTCAATTTCCTTATGAATAGATCAGTATCATCCTTTCTAATGAATGAGTAGAATTCATATATATCACATTTTCTTGACCAATTCATCCATTGAGGGGCCTCTGGACTGATTCCACACCTTGACAATTGGAAATAGAGCTGCAATGAACATCATTGTGGTGGTGGCTTTAGTGTCTTCCTGTTTGTCCTCTATTGAATAAATGCCCCAAAGTAGAATTGCTGGGCCACAGAGTAGTTCTACGCTTAGTCTTTTGAGGACCTTCCAGAGTGCTTTCCAGAGTGCTTAAACAAGCTTACATTCCCACCTATGGTAGTGTTCCCTTTGGTCACATCAATGGGATCACTTTTTATGATTAGTTTTCCTGATAATGACCCCTTTTACTGGGGAAGGATCACAGTGTTGCTTTGATTTGCATTTCCCTTATGGTCAGAAATTTTGAACATTTTTTCCTGTGTCTATTGGTCATATTTACTTCTTCTGAGAAGTCTCTCTTTATGTCATTAGTCCATTTATTAATTGGATTGTTGTTTCTTTGAGGATTTAATTTTTGAGGTTTCATTTTTTTTTGAGCTCTAAGTGTATTTTAGATATGAGGCACTTGTCTGATGGGTAGCTGGTAAAAATCATCTCCTGTCTGTGATCTTTCTATTTAGCTATGTCCTTTGCTGTGCAGAAACTTTTAAGTTTGTTGTAATCTCATTTATGAATTCTTTCTTTGATATGTTGTATTTCTGAATATTTACTTATACCATTTTCATCTGTTCCCAGGAGACCCTTGTGTTTACCCTTTCCTGTAAAAGTTTCATGGTTTCTGGACTTTACATTGTGGTCTTGGATCCATTATGAATTTATGCTATTACAAGGTGATATATGGGTATTTAGTTGCAGTCTTCTGCACATGGATGTCCAATTTTGACAGCAACATTTGTTGAAGAGGTTATCTTTCTTCCAGTCTATATTTTTGTCTCCTTTATGTAACATTAGATGTTACAGGTCTTCTACAGATGTCAACAGGTCTTCTGTGGGTCCTCTGTGTTTTTTTTTGTTGTTGTTGTTGTTTCTTTGTTTTGTTTTGTTTTGTTTTTCCAGTCCTGGGGCTTGGACTCAGGGCCTGAGCACTGTCCCTGGCTTCTTTTTGCTCAAGGCTAGCACTCTGCCACTTGAGCCACAGCGCCACTTCTGTCCTTTCTATATATGTGGTGCTGAGGAATCAAACCCAGGGCTTTGTGTACATGAGGCAAGCACCCTTGCCACTTGGCCATATTCACAGCCTTCTATTCTGTTTCATTGGTCACTTTGCCTATTTTTGTGACAGTACCAAGCTGTTTTTTTTTTAAATTACTATGGCTCTGTAATAGAGTCTAAAGTTTGATATTGTTATTCCTATAACACTTCTTCCTGCTAAGGATTACTCTTGCTATTAAGAGTATTTCGGATTGTTTTCTCTATCTCTTTAAAAATGTTGTTGGAATTTTGATGGGCATTGCATTGAATTTGTAAATTGCCATTTTTCACAGTATTAATTTTTTCAATCCAGGAACATGGGTAAGCCTTCCATTTACTTAAGTCTTATTCAATTTCATTTTTTTAATTAAAAAAATTCACTATTGAGGTTCTTCACCTCTTTGGTTAATTCCTAAGTATCTTTTGAGGCAATTTCACATAGATTTGTTTTAATGATTTCAACCTTAATTTTCTCATTGTTGGCATACAGAAAAGCTATTGTTTTTTAAAATTTATTTTGTAAACTCTCATGAGTATCAATTAATTCATTTTTTTCTTCATATGCTTCTTATTGTTATTATAAAGGTGATGTATAGAAAGAGTGGCAGTTATATAAGCCAGATAAATAGTACATTTCTTTTTGAACAGTGTTACCCCTTCCCTTACTCTCTTCCTGTTTTTCTCTCCTATCTCCACCTACAAGTTGTATTAACTCATTTTCAACACAAGGGTTGATTTTACACCTGCTACTTTGCCAAAGTTCTGAATCAGCACTAGTAGCTTGGGGTGAGTATAATTCTTTTTTTGACAATATCACCCTTTCTTTCACTTTTCTCCATACTCCCTTCCCTGCCCACAAGTTCCTTTTGAAGTTTCAATTTGTAGAGAAGAGATACATTACAACAAAACTTCTATATAATATAAAAGACTAGATAGAGTATACATAGCCTTAAGTTCTTAAGTTTATTAGAAAAGAAGAAAACAACACCATATTTGATATGAATATAGCTACAATATTTTATTTTTTTGCCTAAAGCTTGTAATGTATAATTTTCTCATGTTCTGACTCTTAAAAATCCATTATATGATATTATAGTTATGACTGTTAAAATATGTAGTTAGGTATTCTGGTTTTTTCTAGGCTAGTAATTTTTGTGTTTTCATTGAAATATGCAGTCTACTTACATAACTGAATTATTTGGATTTTAATCTATATTTCTGCTTGTTTGATGTTTATCATAAAACAAGCATTCTCTGTTTTCTTGCATTGTTTAAATTAATACAGTGTGTTACATCTCATTTTCCCTTCTATTGACTTGAAAACTATACATTTTAAAATCATTCTTGAAATGCTTTATTACAGAATAAAATATGTACTTTTCCTTACTGAATTCTAACATAAATTAGCATTTCAAATACTTTTATAACTTGAGTCTTCAGACACATTTACAAAAATTATATTACCTTCTTCAGTTTTTTTGTAGTATTATTTCAAGTATGATGGACTTACACATATTTTATATCCCATAGAGATGATAATGGATGGATGATGATTCTTATTTACATAGACATTATCTATTTGTGTTCTCTCATATTCATTCATGCCTTGCTCCTCACACTTTATTTATGTCTTTCCAACTGAAATAATTTTTTTCTTTCTGCCTAAATTACCTTCATAGTTTTATAATAACTACTATGGAAGTGACACAATCCCTCTGTGCTTGTTTTAAGTTATGCTTTCACTACTAATTGCTTAATAAAATACTTTTAAAGGGGACATTCCTTTTAAGGACAGCTATTTGTTTTTCATGAAAGGTTAAAGTACTTCATTGTTGGTGGGAATGTAAACTGGCTCATCCACTGGGGCAAAGGGCATGGAGATTCCTCAGAAGGCTAAACATAGAGCTCCCCTATGACCCAGCAGCTCCACTTTTGGATATCTACCCAAAAGACCACAAACAAGAACACACTAAAGTCACCAGCACAACAATGTTCATTGCAGCACAATTTGTCATAGCTAGAATCTGGAACCAACCCAGATGCCCCTCAATAGACGAATGCATCAGGAAAATGTGGTACATATACACAATAGAATTTTATGCCTCTATCAGAAAGAATGACATTGCCCCATTTGTAAGGAAATGGAAGGACTTGGAAAAAATTATACTAAGTGAAGTGAGCCAGACCCAAAGAAACATGGACTCTATGATCTCCCTTATAGGGAATAATTAGCACAGGTTTAGGCTAGTCACAGCAGACGATCACAGAGCCTAATGACTATGCCCTTATGAATGCATAAAATAATGCTAAGTGAAATGAACTCCATGTTATGGAAATGAGTGATGTATCACTGTTGTAACTACTTTCAATGTGCCATGTGAAACCGTAGCTTCTATTGTTGATTATCCTCTTGTGTCTCTTTCCTATGGTTGTACCTGCACTATCACTGTATCTTATCTGAGTACATTGGAAACTGTATATACTGGTATTAGACCTAGGAAAGTGAAAGGAAACACCAAAATCGAGAGACAAAAGTTTAAAAACACAAACGACTACAAAAGCAATACTTGCAAAACTATTGGGTGTAAACCAACTGAACAACTCATGGGGGGAGAGGAAAGGGGGGAGGAGGGAGGGGGGAATGAGGGAGGAGGTAACAAACAGTACAAGAAATGTACCCAATGCCTAACGTATGAAACTGTAACCTCTCTGTACATCACTTTGACAATAAATAAGAAAAAAAAAGGTTAAAGTAAAGATAATGATTTAATAGCAATCATTTTTATAAATTCAGTCTGGTTAATAAAATTGCAACTATATCAGGATGATGCTAAGTGTGCCAAATAGAACTTGGAAACAAAGTAGAAAAACTTCAGAATTTTTGAAGCAGGAAAGGAGAAAATGTTAGGTCAACAAATTCTGGAGAGAAAAGTGAGAAATGAGTCCTCCACTGAGAAAGTTGAGCCATTGTGTAACCATAGTTGATCTCAGGAAATTATCCACTGTTCCTTGGAGCAGCTCACATATTCCCAAGGCCACGTAAGAGTGAGGTGACAAGACAGGCTGAACTCACCAGGTCTTCCCCCTACTTCAGTGGGATAATAATTCAACACCACTCACACATTTACATCAATTCTTTTATCTAACTTTGACCTTTGTCATTCAATAGTATTCTTTTTCTTCCTATCTTATATCTTATCTTATGTCTTCATTTTTGGGGGAGAGGAATTTTTAACAGAAAGAACCTTTTCACAAAAGGTTGTCACTGAGATTATGATGATTTGCTCGTCTATCTGTCTATCATCTGTCAGTCTGCCAATCATCTATCTATCCATCTATCTATCACATATCTATAATGTAAACTAAACAAAGATAATGAAGGCAAAACTGTTCACTAAAATTAAGTGTCCTCTTTGAGAAGCACCTTGGGGATATATCAAAATGGTATTTTATCTTATGTCATTATAAATTGCAGAATATAAGCAGAATTATGTGCCAACCATTGTTACAAAATGTAATCAACTACAGATCAAACAGCAAGTATGATAGCACCCAAAAAGCCCTCTCTGCATCACTTAAACCCAAAGTAACCAATATTATGTCTTCTAGAGTAGTTTATTTATAAATAAGGTATTCAAAATAAAAGTAAGGTGTACTCTGCTTATTTTGCTCAATTTAATGTTTCTGAGACTTGAACTCAGAAAGTAGGAGAAGATACTTTCTTCTTGTTTCTGTATTTTTTCCATAGCAGGACTATAGCATAATTCATTTTCTGGTAGTAAGCAATTATGTGTTTTTAGTTTTTAATATTACGTATCATCTGGAAAACATAGTGTCTGTTTCTGTTGAGTATATAATTATGCATAAAATTCCAGGATGCAGAGTATCCACAATTAACATTCTGCTTCTAATAATCTTTCTAAGTCTTCCTCAGTCTTCCTTTTCCCTGTCTATGTTTATAATAATCCCTATCATTGTTGACTAGTGACACTCTAAGTACAAACTGATTTAGCATAGTGCCCCAGAAGAGATAATTTTTGCCATATGTATCACATGATTCTACATATCAGTGAATATCATTACTCATAAAAATTCCTGTCTGATGATGGCTGATTACTAAGGGTTTGGTTTACAAACTTTTCAGAAATGATTTCTGCTTACCACCTATGACATCATACCCATATAGCCATTTAAACTTTTGAATCTATATTTTTCCTCAGAAATTACCCAAAATATTATCAAAGGTTCTATTTTTCTAACAAATCCCTAAAACACTGTGACACAATCATTATATACAGAAGTATACAAAATTTGAATACAGGCCTTAAAACTTTGCCTAATCTTGGGCTGGGAATATGGCTTAGTGGCAAGAATGCTTGCCTTGTATACATGAACCTCTGGGTTCAATTCCCCAGCACCACATATATAGAAAATGGCTAGAAGTGGCACTGTGGCTCAAGTGGTAGAGGGCTAGCCTTGAGCAAAAAGAAGCCGGGGACAGTGCTCAGGCCCTGAGTCCAAGCCCAGGACTGGCAAAAAAAAAAGAACAAACAAACAAAAAGAAACTTTGTCTAATCTTACTTATACATTATAATATTTACAAACCTGACACTCTTGAAATTCAGACAAACACAGAGGGACATCACATTTTATTTGAAAATTGAAAAATCTACCTTACTTATTTGAATAAATTTCATAATATGTATAATATTCTATATCCATATATATATATAGCTACTAAAAGGAAATGATATATTTTCCAATTAGAAGAAATATATTTTATTTTCCTTTTCTAAAACTTAATATTGGATTACATGCAGTGTTTGTCCATAAGATGCTTATTTGTTTTATGCAAAGTTCAAAGTAATATATTCTAAAGTATATATGGGCTCAGATCAATCTGAAATGTGTTTATAGATTATAGTTACTGGCCACCAAGTAATCATAACATGACAAATAGTTCATTGCTCATGAGTAAGAACCAGGAACCACATCTGTCTCTCAATTAAACTTTTGTTTCTGCCAAAAAGAGAGAGTGAAGGACCAAGGAAAGGGGAAAGACCAAGAAAGAATGAGAAAAGAAGGAAGGAAGGAAGGAAGGAAGGAAGGAAGGAAGGAAGGAAGGAAGGAAGGAAGCAAGGAAGGAAGGAAGGAAGCAAGGAAGGAAGGAAGGAAGGAAGGAAGGAAGGAAGGAAGGAAGGAAGGAAGGAAGGAAGGAAGGAAGGAAGGAAGGGAAGGAGGGAGAAGAAGGGAGGGAGGGAGGGAGGAAGCAAGGGAGGAAGGGAGGGAGGAAGCAAGGGAGGAAGGGAGGGAGGAAGAAAAGAGAGGAGGGAGGGCTAGAGGAAGGGAAAGAGGATCAGAGAGGGATCAGAGAGGGATGAAGAGAGAAAGGAAGAGCAAGAGAGAAAATTAAGTAAAATGTTTCCCCTAAGGAGAAATTGAAACAATACACAACAGAAGTAGAAATGAGATACCTATTTTCATGGGTTACACCATACTGTGTATTGATGCCACAGGTATTGAATAAAGTAAATATAGAATGATGGACATGATCATAAACAGATCACGGAATTCTGACATCGGAGCAAAACCATCCCAGTTATGAGGGCCTTGTTTATCCACTAAAGCGAGGCGCTCCGGATGCTGTGGGAAGCATGAGGGAGGCACATGATTCTCAGATGCCTGTGGCTTCCCCACCCACCACCCAGGGGTATAAAAGGCACCTGGCACACAGGGACACCCACACTCAAGAACCCCACCTTCTGCTGCTCCTCTCCACAGTCCACTCCTGACACCATGTGCTACTATGGCAGCTACTATGGAGGCCTGGGCTATGGCTATGGAGGCCTAGGCTGTGGCTATCGCTGTGGCTGTGGCCTTGGTTGTGGCCTTGGTTATGGTGGCTATGGTTATGGCTGCTGCCGCCCCCTGTGCTGTGGAAGGTACTGGTCCTATGGCTTCTACTGAGGAGCTCCCTCCCCTGCTGAGACGATTGTCTATGTCTTCCTGTCCGACTTGAACTCTCTCCAACTTTCTTCCCTTGAAAAAATTTACATGTTTTCATTAATACCACCGATGCACTGATCTGGAAAACTAAATAAAATGTTGACGAATTATTTATTTTATGATAATGCAGAAGTATTTTATAGTTTTAGGTTGTCTAACATGATCAAATTTGACTTGTAAATTTTATTAAACACTTTTACCATAATATCATGTTCTTGTGGTTTTATTACATTGTATTAATTGATTTGACATATAGGTTTGGGTATTTGTGTGATTAGTCATTTGTATGTGGTTGTGGTCTTTTTTATTTTTCGGAAAAAAGGACTGAGAGAGGAAAAAAGAGGGGAGTAGTGGTCATTATTTTTCTGACAAAATTGGAAAATATATTTTTTCTAAAAGATAAGCTACCATCTGCTTTTATGTGTGTCTTCTAACTTCTACAAACTTTTCTTTGTTTAAGCTCCTCATGTAATCTGAAACATAAACATTTTCTATGGTAATAGCTGTATTTCATGTCAGATCATTTATCCTTACGCAGGTTTCAATGTTTTGTGCTTTTTGCAACATCAACCCTGGATTTCTTCATCCAGCACTCTATCACTGTTTAGTGGTTCTCAATTAACAAAACAAAATATCTTCTTTACAGAATGAATATAGACTTTATTGTACTAAAAATGCCAGTTATAATAATGACATTATCAAAATGGTAGCCCAGACATTCTTAAAAATAGTGTAATGATTTAGAAGAGGGAATGTATTATGCTTATGATGGTAGAAATGAGTTAAAGGTGCTTGGTGGAGGTAGCTCACACCAGTAATTCTCGCAGTCAGGAGGCTGAGATCAGGCGATTATAGTTTGAAGCCAGCCTAGGCAGGGAAGTCTGTGAGACTCTTATCTCCAATCATGCATCAAAAAGATAGGAGTAAAGCTGTGGCTCAAGTGGCAGGGTTCTAGGCTAAAGCCAAAAAGTGCAAGGACAGCTTCTAAGCTCTGAGTTCAAGTACCAAGATTGTCAAAAGTAAAAATGTGAGTTGGGTTTTTCAGTTCTTGAGTCTGGAGCCAGGCAGGAGGCTATGCAGAGTTAAGTGTAGGATTAGGCTACATTCCTTTTCAGCCCAACCACACAGTAAGGGAAATAGTGGGACTCAACAAGGTCAAGAATGTACTGGGGAGAGATTGAGTTCATACACAGCCAGATTTCAACTTGAGATATTTTACAGATTCACAACTTTCTTTTTTTGGGGGGTGGGGGGGTGGGAAGAAAGGTACACAATTTATTCTCATACTTGAGAGAGTATTCATTAAGATTTAGATGTTTAAAATATATTATTCAGTAACACTGTTTTTTATTCCAAATTGTAATTGTTTTACTTGGTTTACTTCACATTAGTGAGTCTTAGAGGTGTAAAGAAGCTAACATTGCCCTTTCCAAACACCACATTAAGATAAAACTAAACCACAGATAAACAATATAAAAATAAATTTTAAAAGCCCTTTAGAAGAAGGAAGTAATATTTCTACTGAATGACCTATCACAGTATTAAATAAAAAAGAAGAAATATCAAAAATAAGAAGTAT
Source organism: Perognathus longimembris pacificus (assembly GCF_023159225.1). Classification (NCBI taxonomy): domain Eukaryota; kingdom Metazoa; phylum Chordata; class Mammalia; order Rodentia; family Heteromyidae; genus Perognathus; species Perognathus longimembris. Next base: position 9,169,253 of record NC_063165.1, read on the forward strand.
CCAAAAGAAGAAATGCCATTCTAAGAACAGCAAAGAAATGCTTATAAGTTATAAGGTTTCTCAACATTATAAGTTTTTGTCAAAAGGAGAGGCTATAAAGTCTTTCTGTCTTTAGTTTAAAAAATAATGAGAATTATTGGTTACTTATTTGAATTAGTGGTCAATATGGATAATATATTTGGTCTTTGATTATGACGGTATCTACCGAGGCCCAGTAAAAATAGCCAATCTTTTCTGGCCATTCAATTTTGCTCATGTAATAATATTACCCATAACAGTCCTCTCAAAATAAGACAGATTGACTGGAAGAATAGAATTCATTAAATAAAAATATTTGCTACCACAATGTCTTATTCTGTTTGTGGGAATACTAGTTTCAATGTTATTAGCTTTTTTTCATTTTTGTCATGCACTTAAGAGTCAGACATTCTATCTCTTGAGCTACACCCCAACTTTATTTTCTGCTTTAGTTATTTTTGTTATTTTTCTTATTTATTGTCAAAGTGATATACAGAGGGGTTACAGTTTCATACGTTAAGATTCACAACTTTCAAGGACCAGTTTCATATGAAATCAAGCTGAATTATTTAAATGTTAGATAGAATTTGTTTTCTGTATCAACATGACAAAAATAATCACTAGATTTTTGAATCTCGGAAAATATGAATTAAGTAATCCAGAGTAGCTTGAACTACAAGTAGACGCCACCATAACTGGCTCAATCAGAACTTTTGCCATAACCTAGAATCAACAACAAAAATTCATAAAATGTTTAAATCAAAAGATTAATGAAAGTATATTAAAATTTGTAGACCACAAAGCAAGCAATGTTCAGATTAAATATAGAAATATATTATGTATATTAAAATGAAAAATGGTATACTGGAAAGCTGTGGGGACTGGATAACCGTTGTGATAAATAGTGATTGGTTGATTAATCATTCATGTAGAGCAAAAGAATTTTTCCTCTGCATAACATTACTTCAAAATGATTTTTAAGGAATAAATCAATGAAGCCTCAGGAAATTTTCCTTATTAGTAGCAAGAAAGGATAACTACAATACATGCATGTCAAAATTCAAGAATGTTAAAAAGAATTTTTTCTCAAGTAACAAAGAGAAAACCAACTGAAAACCCACTGAAGGCAGGATTATACACCTTCTAAATAATATTGACAAATTTGAAATAGTGTTTTATTTTCATTACCTGTCAGGTAAATGCAATGTGTCCATGCACTGAAACAACTTAACACCATGTATAATTGTTAAATTGAAAATTCTTGAAATTGAATTATCTTAAAATTTTACATTTGCCATATGTTGAATAACTAAAACAAACACAATACCAATGATGATATAAATTGACATGATATCTTTGGAAAATCATGCTTTTTCTTCTTAATTGTCAAAGTGAAGTACAGAGGGGTTGCAGTTTCATATAAGGCAATGAATACATTTCTTATCCAACTTGTTACCTCCTCCCTCATTTTTCTCCTGCCTTGCCCCTCCCAATTTCCCTCTCCCCCGACCCCCCATGAGTTGTACCTTTGGTTTATACCATATGGTTTTGTAGGTATTACTGTTGCATTGGTTTGTCTTTTTACAGTTTTGGTGTTCCCTTTCCCTACCCTACATGTAATACAGGTATATACAATATCCAGGGTATTAGAATCAGATACAGTGATATTAGGGGTAATTAGATATTAGGGGTAATTAGGGATATGAGTGATATTAGGAAGGGAATACGAGGAAAAAAGACAAAGAAAAAAAAGGTACAGTTTCACATGGCATGTTGAAAATGACTACAACAATGTTATACCACTTGTTTCCATACATTAAAGTTCATTTCACTTATCATCCTCTTATGTCTTCATATGTACATAGCTATTGAGCTATTGTGAACTTCTGCTGGGAAAACAATTCTTAAGTACAGTTTTAAGCCCCAGTGTTTGCATTTTCAATGCACTAAGAAAATTTTGAACAAGGATGTTTGCTAAAATTATGGTAGAAAATATGGTGCTGGTGGCCCACACCTGAAACTGAGTTGTGAGGATCATAGTTCAAAGCCAGCCTGGGCAGGAAAGTCCATGAAAGTCTTTCTTCCTTCTTTCTTTCTTTCTTTTTCTTTTTTTTTTTCCAGTCTTGGAGCGTGGACTCAGGGCCTGAGCACTGACCCTGGCTTCCTTTTTGCTCAAGGCTAGCGCTCTACCACTTGAGCCATAGTGCCACTTTGGCCGTTTTCTATACATGTGGTGCTGGGGAATCGAACCCAGGGCTTCATGTATATAAGGCAAGTACTCTTGCCACTAGGCTATATTCCCAGACCCCATGAAAGTCTTATCTACAATTAACTACCAAAAAGCTGGAAGTAGAGCTGTGGCTCAAGGGGCATAATGTTAGCCTTGAGCAAATAAAGCTCAGGAATAGTGTTTAGGCTGTGAATTTAAGCCCCAGGATTGGCACACACACAGACACACACACACACACACACACACACACACACACACACACACACAAATGGGCAAAATATTTGTAGAAATAGTTTTAATAATAACAAAATGTTTTAAATCACAATATGAGAATTAAATTATAGGAAAATTATAGGATATTTATACACAACAATAATGTAATTCTACCATCCAGCATAGTGTCTATTGGCACATGTGGTTATTAAAGTTTAGTTTTTTTAAATTAAATTTTGTATATTTTTATGCCTGCGCATTAATCTTCCCTAGCATTTTTTACAATGGATTTTACTTATGGGTTGCATATTGTTGAATCACTTTTTTTTTCCAGTCTTGCTGCTTCCATAGCAAGTTATAAGCTTCAGTAATTAATTTTCATCCCTTGGATATGGGCAAAATTTTTAAATATTTTAAATAATTTTTCTGAGGGTCTTAGGAAATTAGTCTCTACAATTTCAGAATGTACAAAATATCTCAAGGAGAAATCTGACTCTGTATTAAGCTCTGCATCCTTCTGGAACAATTCTATACGGGGTGGGACTCGTGTTTTCAACCATGATTACCATTTTGGAAAAACAACAACAACAACAAACTACACACATTCTGAAGTATGCCAGCTCTTTTTCTTCTGACAGGCTGTTTCTTACCTAGATTCTCATATAAAGAACTGAAGATCTGAACCCATGACTCTCAGTTTCTGACATTCTCAACTGTTGTCCGACTGAGTTTCCCAAGTAAAATTTAAATGTAACAAAGAAGGAAAGAATTGGATTTTGGAGAAAATCTATGTATATAAATCTAATTGTGATAAAGACTTGATTTCTAGGAAAATAATGTCAATTTACTATTGGTAAAATAGCTCATAGTTTTGATGTATTTATCTTGCTATGCACTAACATGTATTTTTTGTAAACAGAATAAATAGGTATGTATTTAAGTGCTATTTGGCTGGTATATGGACAAGTTACTACTGTTCTAAATGTGATATATAGCCTGCAGGTGTTGGCTAGGAAGAATACTTTTAAAACTTGAGAAGCATTTTAGGTGGGTGGCTGAGTACTAGCTTAGGGAGTCTGACCACTGGAGTTATCAGACAAAAAGAACAGAAATAGACATAATTCATAGTTCTCTGATGTGAAATACCACTGCCATTGTAAAAAGCAGGCATTACTAAAACTGCAAACTGTATGCCAGTACAATGTGGGAGAGATTAAAACACATACAGAAGAGCAGATTTTGTGTGAGGTCACAAGGTATTGGTATTTTCACCCCATTAACTCTAGACCTGTAGTGACCACAAAAGACACACTATCTTTCTTTCCCTTCCATTTTCATAAATATTTGCACATAGGTGGCATACAATTACTTACATACGTGTCAGGCGGATGGAGAAAACTTAGTAAAACAGCACCAAGCAGTAACTTCAGTATAGTTTATTTAATACGATGTATCTCTTTACATGGATATTGAGTGATATATGATCAAGTATTACATATTATTTTCAAGATAATACATTTTTAAATGAAGCATTTTCCACGAGGACCCCTCGATCCAATTGAAAATGATGAATCAAAAAAGACATGCTGAACTCCATTTCCTTTTCTTTGGATGATATTTCTGGAGATACTTAAATATTTCTCTTGGGAAGCAAGGCAGGAAGGTATAACTAATCATCTCAGTAGGGGAGGGAGCTCCTCAGTAGAAGCCATAGGACCAGTACCTTCCATAGCACAGGGGGCGGCAGCAGCCATAACCATAGCCACCATAACCAAGGCCACCATAGCCTCCATAGCCACAGCCACAGCGATAGCCACAGCCTAGGCCTCCATAGCCATAGCCCAGGCCTCCATAGTAGCTGCCGTAGTAGCACATGGTGTCAGGAGTGGACTGTGGAGAGGAGCAGCAGAAGGTGGGGTTCTTGAGTGTGGGTGTCCCTGTGTGCCAGGTGCCTTTTATACCCCTGGGTGGTGGGTGGGGAAGCCACAGGCACCTGAGAATCATGTGCCTCCCTCAGTGCTTCCCACAGCATCCCGAGCGCCTCAATGTAGTGGATAAACAAGGCCCTCATAACTCGGATGGTTTTGCTCCTATGTCAGAATTCCAGGATCCCTCTATGGGCCTTTAAGATGAAATCTATTTTCTGTTTTCAAGGCTCTCGTTCACTGTATATTTACTGAGTTGAATATGTACTGCCTGATTAGATTGTATGCTGCAAGTTATCAGAATAGGTATGCCATTTTTATTTTTGTTTTATTTCCACCACTCCGCAGGAAGCTTTGGGGGTTGTGTGTGTGTGTTTGTCTTGCTTTGCTCTGTGAATAAAGAGTGATATTCAGCAGCAAGTCTCCTGAGTCTGACTCATGAAGATAAGATTGGTTCTGTTAAATGGCAATTACTATGATATGTAAACATATATGTCATTTGCTTCTGAATTCTTTCTTCCAGTATGTCTTATATCAGTCTTTTTAGAAAATAATTGAGACTTTTAAAAATCAAGATAATATGCCACCTATCTATGCTTCTTTTTATCTTCTCATTAAGTAGTAATGTTACATATGCGGAACAGCGTGATTGAATTGGGAACCTCCATTTTCAGTTTTTATGTATTTTTTAACCACAAATTTCCTTTGCTCTTTGAAATGACCTGAAGTTATAACAATCATGCTATCTATGAAGAAGTGTGAAGACCAAAAGCAATGTATTTCTCTACAGTTTGCAATGTATAGGTGAAGCATTGGCAGAGGTAACCATGGCTAATCATGGAAAACCTTTGGTTTGGCTTAACGTACTTAATGAAATTTGCCTACATATAATTTGTATTAAGCTAACTACACTGGTTGTAAGAGTTGCACCACAAATTTGTGCCCATACAAATCCTGCCAAAGAGTTCACATTTTCTAAAAAATAAAATCATAGAACAATGCAACTAATGATAGATTCATGGGTCTGATGAAAAAAGCTTGCTTTCCCTCAGTTTCTTCTTCTATTTGCTTGAGATACATGTGTATATATATACATATATATATGTACATATATATATAGTATATGTGTGTATATGGGAGTAGATGTTTTTGTTGTATTCCCTCCATATTTAAAATATATTCTAATCAGTCTCATCTCCTCTATCGCTCTCCTTTTCTGCTGTTCCGCAAGTTCCAAACCAACTTCAAAATTCCATTGTTCTATTTTGTAGTTTAGATTGAGATTTCAGAGAGGAATTCACAAGAGTATTTTATCCTCCTCAACCTCTTTCACATAGCCAGTTATGTATTTTTTAACCATTTGTATGTCAATTGTTTTGAAGGTGTATTTTGTGACTATTTCTTTATAACCTCTTCTGACTGTTTTCTTGGCTTTCTATATTACATTTAGTAATAGGACACTAGGGAAATTTCTAGTATGATAGAAAAATAAAATAAGTCTTTTCTTTCTATTGAACCTAAAATAAGCCATTTTTATTCATTGGCTGAAATATTTGTTATTGTCACACATATTGTATTTTTGTAAGTTAGATATCAAGGTGTCTAAATAATGGTTGACATCTGTGTTGTTTTGTCAAAATTTTATTATTAGCTTTTACTTTTCATATATGATGATGACAAAATAACAGTAGGGCAAGATTTTATGATTTTTTGAAAATGAGATAACAAGTGTTTTAAACTAAACTGATGTTTTTGTCTGAGTGGTGTCAGACATTATGCAGAATTCTTTTGTCTTCCTGTCAATTCTGAATGTAATGGAGACTCTTAAGAAAGCAGGGAACAGGTGGACCTACTCAGTTTTGAAAGTTTGAAGGGAAAATGAAGAATCCCAAAGACAGCCATGGTTCCTTAAGGTGGAAACAGTAACTCAGGACAGTGAAGATAGCTATGCGAAACGTGTGTTAGCCAGCTTTCAGCCACAATAATTAAATGCCTAAAACACTATTTTTAAAAAGCGAATGTTTTATTTTTGCTTTTGTATATGCATATATGCAATACATACACATTTATAAGATATGCACTATATATATATTGCAATATATAATGTATTATGTAATCAAATCGATTTTATAAATAATATAAACGTATATAAAATGCATATTATATTTACTATGGTCTGTATGATGTTACATAGATACCTTATACACTAATAAAATTGTATAATAAAAATAAATTGTATACATAAATTATATAAAATATATTACACTATAACATATAATATATTTGTATATCCATTAAATATGTGAATATATATTTAAATAAAAATATTTATGTGTATTTGGCTTATATTTGATTTTGTGCTGGTCCTGTGGCTTGCCTCCAGGCTTGTGTTCTGGCTCTATTCTTTTGCTCAAGTCTTGAACCATTTGAGTCACAGCTTCACTTCTGACTGCTTCATTTTCTTTTTTTTTGTAATTTATTAGAGATAAAAGTCTCAAAGGCTTTCCTGATCTCAACTTCCTGAGTAGCTGGGATGACAGGTGGAAACACTGGTACTTGGCAAGTATTTGCAACTCTGGGTTATAACCCATGGATCCTGCCCTTTGGATCTGTGATTAGGCAGCACATCATTAAAGAAGCCTGTGGTGGAAGAAAACTGCTTGTTTCATGAACAGAAGAGAAAGGAGGAAAAGAAGGGGACAGAGGCCCACAATCCCTTGGAAGTTTTGGCCTCATGATGTAAAGATCTTACACCACACTCCAGTTCTCAAAGGGAGGATTGTCTCCCAAACCACACTGTAGGGAGACTTTTAATACCGAGTCCTTTCGGGGAGACATTTAAAATCTAAAGTGTGACAGGTGGTAAACTGATAAATGACTGACACACTGATAAACATATCCTTTCTGGAGTATTGGGAAGTTAACAGGCACCAGATGGGGATTTTATCTGAACTGTGCCTGTTGGCAGAGTGACAGGTTCCTTGTAGATGGAATCAGCTGAGGAGTGAGGAATAGATTATCTCTTTGTGATATGTGCTGCTAAGGATTTCAGCCAAGATTTATGGGTCCAAGAAGTACGCTGTCTTGTGAGGAACCTGTAGCCCGGCTTGTTCTCTGTCTAACTGGCAGCTCCAACAAGGAGGCCTGTGAGAGGCTCCCATGCTGCTCATTTTTGAACAAGCAAGTGGGGCTAGGCAGAGAGGAGCTATCTGGGGTTACAGTAAAGGCCAGTGGCTTATGCCGCATAACTGCTATGCGCTAAATGGCAAAGGCACACAGATGGTTGGTAGCACTTCACTGTGACAATGCCTTTCTGTTTCTCTGTCATTTTTTCTCCACAACTGTCACTGTTATCTTTTGTACACACACACACACACACACACACACACACACATACACACAGATAAACATTATGAAACACAATATGCAGATAAACTTGATCTATTGAATATAAACTTTGTTCTCACATGAAATGCAGGACCTGAACATATGTGGAGAACAATAATGTTAACATGAAGTAGGAAGAAGCTATTTTGAAAAAAATAAAACATTAATTTAAGTTAAGCAGGGTGAAACAAACTGACTTGGAATTTCTTTTGCTTCAGGCCTGAGGGATGCGGTTCTTATTTTTTATGAAAGTATGGAAGGTGGGGTATAAAATAGAGGGGAAGGTGTCCTATGGATTGAACTGCCCAGAAAGAGCCTTAATAAAACATATATGACCAGAATAACGTCCTACAAGATGCACATGATCACCAAGGGTGCCACTTTTCCCCAAATGTTGGAAATTAAAAGCTCAGTAACATAGCAGAGAATCTCGTCCTCAGGTTCAATGTTAACAGCTGCACAGTGCATGGCTTATTAAACTTCACACAATTCAGACTAATCACTCAAATACGTCAAATTAACCACCACCAAAAAAATCCACCAAAAACCCAACCCAACAGCTAAAAGTAGAGCTGTGGGCTCAAGTGCTATAGCTTTATCTAAACCAAAAACTTCAGGATAGTGCTGCATAGGTCCTGGGTTCAACCCTAGAACAGGCACCTAGTAACAATTTTTTCTTTAGTCCAAACTTATTACATTATCTAAACAAACTGCTCACTAGCTAAACCATGGCTATAAGTCATACATTGTAAAGCCATTTGAGAATATTACATTAACCCGAGGGAACAATATTAACTTTTCCGTAAATTAGAAATATCCAGTAGTGAGATGATGAATTTATTTTGGTACCTTTGGGCACTTACCTTAGCAAAATAAGGTCTTAGATTCTCATAACTCTTGACAAATAAAAAAGGGTCAGATTAAAACGTTCTAAATGAGGTGTTTGATATTTTCATTATGAAAAACTAGACTTACCAAGACCTATTTATGTACTCTTGCTAAGAGTAAGGTGAATAGTCATGAAACAAGAATTTTTTAATTGAAAAAATAGAAATATCCATGAAAACACTCTAGTCTAAATTAGTTCTCCAAATTTTGATATTGACAAGATAACCTAATATGTCAGTAAGAGAAATATGAACATACTAGTTGTGAATCTCAAACTGTATGCCTTTTTTCTTGTAGTTTTTTTTTTGTTGTTGTTGTTGTTAGTCCTGGGGCTTGGACTCAGGGCCTAAGCACTATCCCTGGCTTCTTTTTGCTCATGGCTGGCACTCTACCACTTGAGCCACAGCACCATTTCTAGCCTTTTCTGTTTAGGTGGTACTGAGGAATTGAACCCAGGGCTTCATGCATGTACTCTAACACTAGGCCATATTTCCAGCTCTTTCTTATAGATCATATAGCTGCTCCTCACACAAATGTACCAACAAGCAGCCTCAGAATGATGTGCTAAAGTCAACCTGAGCCAGCCTGGACAAACGACTCTACGACCTCTGCATTTAGTGGCACAATCGTGGTAGCCTCGCATCGGTAATGATGTGGCATTTACACTGAGAAAATCTTCCATGCCACAAATGGAGATTTGCCTGTTGATCCCTTTGAGAGTTGGTTTATCAATACACAAGGAGAAAACACTTGAAGCCATTTGCTGTGCATATTGAAGATGGAAAAAAGAGCCATTTTTTATAACTGTGAAATTATGGAGAGCAGGAGGCTAAGGCTCTAAGCTGATCGGGCAGAGGGAACACTGACTAAAAATTATGATAAAATATTTGTCATATAATAATAGATGGTATGTATATAAAATAAATTACATATCATAATAATATATCATGATAATATGCCATGATAATAGTAGATGATGTACACATCATCCTTCTGTCTGTAATGATGTCAGATTCTTTTTTTTTTTCTTATTTTGCCAGTCCTGAGCCTAGGACTCAGGGCCTGAGCACTGTCCCTGGCTTCTTTTTGCTCAAGGCTAGCACTCTACCACTTAAGCCACAGTGCCACTTCTGGCCGTTTTCTATATACGTGGTGCTGGGGACTCGAACCCAGGACTTCATGTATAGGTGGCAAGCACTCTTGCCACTAGGCCATATTCCCAGCCCCTGATGTCAGATTCTTGTTGTTCTGCCATCTGATCTTCTTAATGCTTAATGTCTTAAATTACAAGCATTTAAGTAGCTGTACAAAGAGGCTTCAATTCAATCAGACTATGAGTACAATGTGTCCTCATCAGTGTCTCTCCCCTTCCAATGTTCTCCCTCATCTTTCTCAAACACATCCATACCCTCAAGCTATGTAGCTCAACTTATTACCTAATAGGCATTGAAGATAATGACTGTATTTGACTTTCCTCTGTTCATTCATCTTCCCCCTCCCTTTGCCCTTTTCAACCCCAACAAAATAGGTTTCAGCTTTCTAGTACTCATTTTGTTAAATTGTTCCTTAGTTCAGAGGAGTTACTACACCAGAATTCTCTCTTGAGTATTCTATCCTGTTAAAGCATTTTTTTACTTTCATATTTTCCTTTCTCATCACTTTACCAGAACACATGCACGGGCACACACTCACGCACACACACATTTACATGCTCTAAGTCCATATTCAAAATAAGAAAAGGTATTAAAGTGAATTTCTCACATAGTCATTGTTTGTCAATTTTAATGTCCTTGCAATATCAAAGACAAAGCTTTCCAAAAATTGTGAAATATTTCACATGAGTCTTCCAGAATCGATTGGAATATACACAGGAAATATTCATGTGATGAGTTGTGAAGGCAGATTCAAGGAGCCCAGATCTGATTGAATTAGTTTCACTGGAACTTTCTCAGTAGAAGCCACGGGACTGACTGTTACATCACAGTTGGTGGCAGCAGCTGTATCCATACCCACCATAGACATGACAGCCACAGGCACAGCCCGGACCCATGTAGCTATATCCCAGGCCCCATAGGAGTTGCTGTACCAGTACTTGGTTCAGAACTGTGTTTGATATCTAGTTGAGAAGCAAGAAATCATTTTTCCTCAGTGTGAACACCCCCATCTGCCCAGATCCTTTTATGTACATCCTTAGTGGTAGGTGTGACACATCACAAGACCCGTGCATCATGTATTTTTTAAATTTTATTTATTTAATTTTATTTATTTATTTGCCAGTCCTGGGCCTTGGGCACAGGGCCTGAGCACTGTCCCTGGCTTCTTTTTGCTCAAGGCTAGCACTCTGCCACTTGAGCCACAGTGACACTTCTGGCCATTTTCTATATATGTAATGCTGGGGAACCGAACCCAGGGCTTCATGTATATAAGACAAGAACTCTTGCCACTAGGCCATAGTCCCAGCCCATGCATCATGTATTTTTAACTCTTTTGCATCACTATGTTTCCTTAGCCCTGTTTCATTAAATCACATATAAGTATGTTAAGCAAGATTTCTTTGCTCTCAAATCAGCATTCCTTGGACTAAATCATGTACCTCGAATGTATTTTTCTTAGATATGGAACTCTGATTCATTCTTTATCTGAAAATGATTGACAGGTCTTTTTGAAAAATCTAGTTTAATAACTCTGTGTAGGAAAATGTTGCTTTTAAAAATCATATTCTTACTTCTGTATTTGTAAGTAGAGATCCTTTCCAAAGAGAAAATTGACTTTTCTCATGTTAGAGAAACTTTTCTTGGTTATTATTTACTTTAATAAGTAAGTTCTTAGGCATGCATAAGATATATTAAAGTCAAGCTTCATGAACACTTCCCTATGGTTTAATAAATGCCAGTACCCTGCTATCAGTTCTCTCTTCCTGTATACTGCTAGTAGATACTGTTTTTTTAAAAACAAATCATAGAGAAGATAAAAGTAATAAAAGTAATTTATCCCCATCATATAAGAAGTACACACACACACACACACACACACACACAAAATACCTTTAGCATACCAATGAAATAAAATATCTTGGCATCCTCTAATATTTAATTCATATTCACTTTTCTCACAAATATATTTTATGGACATTTTTGTAATACTAGAACTCACATTATATGTAAACATATCTAAAGTTTTAATGAAATATTTAATAATAATAATAATAGTCTTTGGCCTTTAACTCAAAGCCTGGGTACTGTTCTTGAGCTTTTTTACTTTAAGTTAGTGCTCTATCACTTGAGCCACAGCTTCTTTGCAGGCTTTTTGGTGGTTACTTGAGAATACGAGTTTCACAAACTTTCTTGTCCAGGCCGACTTTGAACAGCAATCCTCAGATCTCAGCCTCCTGAGTAGCTAGGGTTACAGGATGAGTCACTGGCACCTGGCTACATTTTGTTTTTTGTACAAACCATAGTTTTGTGTATAGCTGATTGCTTCCTTAATTTTCTCTTCATGTATTCCTAGATTCCCTCCTACAACCTACCTATTGAAATAGAGGATTGATGTGATTTCTAACAGTCTGATTTCTTAGTAATTGCTATGGTTTGAATACAAAATGTCCCCCTAAAATCACAGGGATTAAAAGCTGTTCACCCAACTCATGACACTATTGGGAGATGGTGAAAACTTTATGGGTAGGGGGATCCCCTGATTTTCAAATCACTGCAGATTTATGCTTGAAATGATAGAAAGATTCCAGCACTTTTTCTTTTTCTTTGTTTACTCTTCTATTTTCAACCTCTATTTTAAAATTTTGAAAAAAGACAAAAATCTACATTCCATTTTTTCACAGTAGCTGTACCATTTACATTCTAATAAACAGTTTATAAGGATTTCAAATCTTAACCTTCTCACCAACGCAGATCCTTTGTTTTTTTTTTTTTTAACAATAGACAGACTTATTAGCAGGTGTGAGAGGATAAATCATTATTGTTTGCATTTGAATATCCTTCATTATTAGTAATGCTGAACATTTTTATATGAGTGTTGATCATTTGTATCTCTTGGGGGAAATATCTGTTTAGATATTTTGTTGGTTTTTAAAATTAGTTTGTGTTTTGGTACTATTTAGTAGCTTTCCTTGCATATTTTTAAATATTAACTTTTTTTTTTCCAGTCCTGGGCCTTGGACTCAGGGCCTGAACACTGTCCCTGGTTTCTCTTTGCTCAAGGCTAGCACTCTGCCACTTGAGCCAAAGCGCCTCTTCTGGCCATTTTCTATATATGTGGTGCTGGGGAATCGAACCCAGGGCTTCATGTATACGAATCAAGCACTCTTGCCACTAGGCCATATTCCCAGCCCCAAATATTAACTTCTTACCAGATATAGGTCTCGACAATATTTTCTTCCATTCTCTGAATTCTCTTCTCATTCTGTTGATCACTTCTTTTACTGGGTGAAAGGTATGTGGTATGATATATTACCACTTGACTGGCTTTTGTTGCATGTGTCATATTGCTAAAATCAATGTCATGAAACTTTTATTTTTTTTTCTGTTTCATCTTATGTGTAGGACTGATGTCCAGTTGAATTTTATGTCTGGTATTAGACTCTATACAGTTTCTTCTTTTGTGTGAGGATATCTAATGTCCCTAATGCCACATTTTAAAGATACTGTCCTTGTTATATTGAGTATTCTTGGCAACCTTCTTAAATCTCAATTAACGGTATTGGTATAGATCTAAACCTGAGCTCTTTATACTATTCTTTTGGTTCTTTTGATTTTATGTAGTGACTTTCTTATATAGGCTTCTTCAGTAGGTAGAACAACCAAAAAGTCAATTTTATAAAACAATCATAACTGAGTATGAAAGTTAGCAAAGCAAATACAACTTTTGTGTGTCAAATTTGGTTTATAGATCTTCCTCAGTTTCTTGGCAGAAATGAAGATGGAAATTAGGGCCTCACACTTGCTAAGAACTTTACCACTCAAGAAACACTTCCAAGGGGGGCATGAGGGACAAGGCAACAAACAGTACAAGAAATGTATCCAATGCCCAACGTATGATACTGTAACCTCTCTGTACGTCAGTTTGATAATAAAAATTTGAGGAAAAAAAAAAAAAGAAACACTTCCAAGTCACTTTGCTCATAGTTTATTAGAAAGGGTTCTGTGCTTTTACCTGGGTGGCATAAAATTAAAAAAAACAAAACACCCTTACCCTAGCTTTCCCAAGTAGTTTAGATTGTAGGCATACAATCTCACACCCAGCTTATTTTCCTTCCTATCTTTTCCTTTTTTAGTTTTCACACAGATATGCACTATATTAAATAAGCATTATTTCAGATTTTGATTATACTTTGTTACACTAAATATTTCATCTTTATATAATGAGCAAAACTGAGGATACAAACTTTAGAAAGGACTTGTGAAGAGTTCTGTTATGAGGTCCGGGGGAGGTACCGCAAGTGGGACTCTAACCCACGTCCCTGCAGACTCCATCACTCAGAGACAGTCTCAAGCAAAGATGGATATATTGGGGAAGTAAAAAGCATAGTGGCCAGCCAGGGATGCAGCACAGATGTGGGGACTGAAACTGCGACCCCTAACAGTCCCTGAGCTGGGGTTTATAAAGGTAAAAACATAGCACAGATGTGGGGGGTTGATGCAGGGAGTAGAGCAAGCAACCATCAAGTTAAGTCATTTACAGAAGCAGAATTTTGCATTCAGGTTGACCTAATATTTAACTTCATTTTAACAATTGCTACCATGTTTCTCTAATCAAGATGGAGTTAGATCTTCTCCCTACCACCAGCTCTACTTTATCTCATGATTTTTTTGCAAATGAGATATCATGAAAGTACATTCTCACACGATTATAAGAGTTGTGCGTACACAAAACATCAACACTTCCTCAAAAGATGAAGATATATTTACATCTGTGGAAGATAAAATTTCTGAAGTTATTAAATCTTCTCTCTCTTTCTCTCTCTCGTGTGTGTGTGTGTGTGTGTGTGTGTGTATGTGTGTGTGTGTGTGTGCGCGCATGCGCCAATACTGGGGCTTGAACTCAGGACCTGAACACTGTCCCTAAGCTTTGTAGCTCAAGGATGACATTCTAACACTGTAACCACAGTGCCAATTCTGCCTTTTTGTTGGTTAATTGAAGATAAGAGTCTCAAGGATTTTCTTACTAGGTCTGGCTTCCCACTGGGATTCTCAGCTCTCAGCCCCTTGAGTAGATAGTATTAGAGTTGTGAGTCACTAGCTCCTGGCTAAGACATTCCATAGGGATGATCAGTCATGGTTAAACTATAATGCTGTACTGTAATGCTGTACGATTTACAGCTGACTAAAAGTGATATTTCAGATGACCACAATTATAAAGCTGAGTGCCCCCAATTATCAACCATAATACACACCCATATATTGTGTTTTTGACCTATTTCTTTTTTAATATGCCTGTAATAATTTTTTAAGTTGTTATTATAAAACTGATGTACAGAGAGGTTACAGTTTCATACGTTAGGCATTGGATACATTTCTTGTACTGTTTGTTACCTTGTCCCTCATACCGCCCTCCCCCCTCCCCCTTACCCTTTCCCCCCCTGAGGTGTTCAGTTAACTTACACCAAACAGTTTTGCAAGTATTGCTTTAAGTATTGCTTTTGTAGTTTTTTCTCTTTTTTTACCCTGTGTCTCTCAATTTTGGTATTCCCTTTCAATTTCCTAGTTCTAATACGAGTATACATGGTTTCCAATATACTCAGATAAGATTACAGAGATAGTGTAGATACAATCACAAGAAGGTGATACAAGAACATCATCAATAATAGAAGCTACAGATACACATGGGATGTTGAAAGTAGTTACAACTGTGATATAACAATCATTTCCATAACATGGAGTTCATTTCACTTAGCATCATCTTATGTCATCATAAGGGTATAGCTATTGAGCCTTGTGATCCTCTGCTGTGACTTGCCTAAACCTGTGCTAATTATTCCCAATAAAGGAAACCATAGAGTCCATGTTTCTTTGGGTCTGGCTCACTTCACTTAGTATAATTTTTTCCAAGTCCTTCCATTTCCTTACAAATGGGGCAATATCATTCTTTCTGATAGAGGCATAAAATTCCATTGTGTATATGTACCACATTTTCCTGATCCATTCCTCTACGGAGGGGCATCTGGGTTGGTTCCAGATTGTAGCTATGAAAATTGCGCTGCAATGAACATTGTTGTGCTGGTGGCTTTACTGTGATTTTGTTTGTGGTTTTTTGGATAGATAACCAAAAGATGGGTTGCTGGGTCATAGGGGAGTTCTACATTTAGCCTTCTGAGGAATCTCCATACTGCTTGCCAGAGTGGCTGAAGCAGTTTACATTCCCACCAACAATGAAGTAGGGTTCCCTTTTGGCCACATCCCCTCCAACAACTGTTATTGTTAGTTTTCTTGATATATGACATTCTTACTGGGGTGAGATGGAATCTCAATGTTGTTTTGATTTGCATTTCTTTTATGGCCAGTGATGTAGAGCATTTTTTCATATGTCTCTTGGCCATTCTCATTTCCTCATCAGAGAAGTCTCTTTGTAAGTCTTTAGCCCACTTGATGAGCGGGCTATTGGTTCTTTGCGGTTTTGTTTTGGAGGAAGGTAATTTTTTTAGTTCTGCATATATTTTAGATATGAGGCCTTTGTCCGTTGCATGGCCAGTAAAGATCTTCTCCCAGTCTGTGGGCTTTCTGTTTATCTTGTGAGCTATGTCCTTTGCCATGCAGAAAGAAGCTCTGCAGTTTGATGCAGTTCCATTTGTCCAACCTTCCTTTGATTTGTAGCCTTTCTGGGTCTTTGTTAAGGAAGTTCCGTCCTGCGCCAAGGAGCCCAAGTGTTTCTCCTACTCCTTCCTTTGGTGTTTTCAGGGTGTCTGTTTTGATTTCGAGGTCTTTAATCCATTTGGAATTGATTTTGGTGCAGGGTGATATATAAGGATCTAGTTTTAGTTTGTTGCATGTGTTGAGCCAGTTTTTCCAGCACAATTTGTTAAAGAGGCTATCTTTCTTCCAAACTATTGTTTTAGCCCCTTTATCAAAGATTAAGTAGGCGTAGTTCTGTGGGTTCATTCCCGGGTCTTCAATTCTGTTCCATTGGTCTTCAGGCCTGTTCCGGTGCCAATACCAAGCTGTTTTTATTACTATAGCTTTATAATACAACTTGAAGTTGGGTGTTGTAATTCCTCCAGCACCGTTCTTTCTGCTTAGGATTGTTTTTGCTATTCTAGGTCTTTTATTATTCCATATGAATTTCTGGATTGCTTCCTCTATTTCATTAAAAAATGGTGTTGGGATATTAATGGGTATTGCATTGAATTTGTAGATAGATAGCCTTTGGCAATATTGCCATTTTGATTATATTAATCCTCCCAATCCAGGAGCATGGGAGGTTTTTCCATTTCCTTAGTTCTGACTTAATTTCGTTTTTCAAGGTTTTAAAGTTCTCCTCAAAGAGGTCTTTCACTTCTTTGGTTAAGGTTATTCCTAGGTATTTTATGTTTTGGGGGGCTATTGCAATGGGAGTTGCTTTCCTGATATCAGCCTCGGTCTTCGGATCATTAGCATAGACAAAGGCCGTTGATTTTTGAAGGTTTATTTTATATCCTGCAACTTTGCCAAAGTTTTGGATCAGCTCTAGTAGCTTGGGGGTAGAGTCTATGGGATTCTTTAGGTATAGGATCATGTCATCTGCGAAGAGAGAAAGTTTAACTTCATCTTTACCTACTTGGATCCCCTTTATATTTTCTTCTTGCCTGATTGCTCTGGCTAGGAATTCTAGTACTATGTTGAAGAGCAGGGGAGAGAGTGGACATCCCTGCCTTGTTCCTGATTTAAAAGGGAATGGCTTTAGTTTTTCACCATTTAGAGTTATGCTTGCTGTTGGTTTGTCATAAACTGCCTTGATTATATTCAGGAATGTTCCCTGGAATCCCAGTTTTTCCAGGGCTTTTAGCATAAATGGGTGCTGGATTTTATCAAACGCTTTTTCCGCATCCAGAGATAAAACCATGTGGTTCTTTAGCTTGCTCCGGTTGATGTGGTGGATTACATTAATTGACTTGCATATATTAAACCAACTTTGCATCCCTGGGATGAATCCAGTTTGATCGTGGTGTATGATTTTTTTGATGACCTGTTGAAGTCGATTGGCCAGAATTTTGTTGAGAATTTTTTGCGTCTATGTCCATCAGGGAGATCGGTCTATAGTCCTCTTTCCGTGATGAGTCCCTGCCTGGTTTTGGGATGAGGGTTATGCTGGCTTCATAGAATGAGTCTGGAAGTGAACGTTCTCTTTCAATTTCATTGAAGAGTTTGAGAAATATTGGTGTGAGTTCTGTTTTGAAGGCCTTGTAGAATTTTGCAGTGAATCCGTCTGGACCTGGGCTTTTCTTGGATGGGAGATCATTTATTGCCGTTTCTATTTCAATACTGGATATGGGTCTGTTTAGGAGGTTTAAATCTTCATGGTTCAGTTTGGGGATATGATTTTTTTCTAGGAAATCATCCATTTCTTCCAAGTTCTCGAATTTGTTGGCATAAAGGTTTGCAAAATAGTCCCTTATTATTTTCTGAATTTTGGTTATTTCTGTGGTGATGTTACCTGTTTTATCTATCTTGTTTATTTGAGTGTGCTGCCTTTGTTTTTTGGTCAGGTTTGCCAGGGGTCTATCTTGTTGATTTTTTCAAAGAACCAACTCTTTGTTTTGTTGATTCTTTCTATGGTTTTTTCGTCTCTAATTGATTTAATTCTGATTTGATTTTAATTATTTGCTTCCATCTATTGATTTGGGGTTTGGCTTGTTGTTCTCTCTCAAGGAAATTAAGGTGCTTCCTTAAATTATTGAGTTGCTGTTTCTCCAGTTTGTTGATGTATGCACTCAGAGATATAAATTTTCCTCTGAGTACTGCCTTTGCTGTGTCCCAAAGGAGCTGGTACTTTGTGTCCTCAAATTGGTTGAATTCCATAAACATTTGAATTTCCGTTTTAATTTCTTCAATGACCCTCTGATGGTTCAGCAGTGTGTTGTTTAGTCTCCATGAATTGTAGCAATTTCTGTGGTGGCTGTTTGAGTTGAGCTCTAATTTTATTCCATTGTGGTCTGAGAGAATGCAGGGAATGGTTTTGATACTTCTGAATTTTGACCTACTTCTTTATAACTATACTTCATCTTCTCATAATAGTCATAGCTTCTGACTGTGGTTAAGATAGCTGGATGTTTACCCTTGAACAAATATGTACATTATTCTACTCTGTTGTATGACATGACCTATGATGTGTTTTATATGTTTTGAGGGGTTTCTCAGGTGAATCTCCATTTAAAATGTTAATATCTTTAACAATTATTCCCTTTTTTGGAAGCATTGGGATTTGAATTCAAGGCCTTGTGCTTGCAAGTCAAGCACTCTCCTACTCAATTGATGCCTTGAGCATTTTTTGCTTTAGCGTGTCATGCTTTTTGTCTGATGCTGGTCTAAGACTACACTCCTCCTCTCTATCAATCCAACATGGTCAGTATTTCAGTCATGCAATATTATATTTGGCTCTTTTAAAGAACTTTGAAGTATTTTTTCTAGAATTTTAATTTTGGAAATTTGATTATATGAATTAGGCATTGAGTTTTTACTGGTACAGATCTGAATTTGAATAGTACAATTTAGACAAAACAACAATTCGGAATCATTTCAGTAGTAAGGCTCTAGAGATGAATGTGTAGACATTTTAGTATCCTTTTTCTGATGTGCTACTACTTTCAAAAGTATGAAAGTCAAATAAATATCAACAAGGGATTTTCAGCTTTACTCATTAATTTTTCATTATCCATTTAAGTTTAAAACACAGCGTAAGGCCTCCAGGAACTGTCCAAGGTGCTGAATCATTCAGCCTTACTTAAGAATTGCTTCTTATAACTAGTAAGTTTATCTCTTCTGCTGTAGGCTGTGATATTTGTAGAAATCCACCTGAGAACATACTGTTACAACAGAAGGATACATCATCAACAGTTTCTTTATATGATAAGGAAATAAAATGTGCTTTCCAATACTTTATAACAAGTCATAAATGGCTTATATTTGGAAATAAAAATTAATATAAACTTGCTCTTGTTAAATAATTTTCTGACCACATATATGATTCTTAGACTGTAATGTCTGTCATATGCAATCAACTCATATTTCAAAGTTTCAAGGATTTTATCAGTTATTTGTGAAAAATTTTGTAATTTCAAATACAGTTCAAATTATTATGAAATTTTTTTATCAAAGTAAGATTTGAGTCATGTGCCTATGTTTTTCAAGAAAATTATTCTATAATTATCTTTTATTGTTGAGTCCCTTCTTTGTTTTAGACTGAGTGTGATGCTGAGTTCATATTATGGGTTTATTAATGGTTCCTCCACTTTCTTTTCTTCTCTTTTCCTTTCTTTTCTAAATTCTTTGAATAGCTCCTTTAGATTGTAAGTCATTAATTTCTGACCTAATCATTATTATTTCTTTCCCTCTCCTGTTTTTGGCCTTGGCTTTGTATTGCTTTCCTAAGCTCTTGAGGTAGCATAGTAATTGCAAATCTCTTTATTTTGCTGATGTAATTTCTCATAGCCATAAACTTTCCTCTTAACAACTGCTTTGCCTATTCCAAAGGTCTAATACACTGTGTTTCATTTGCATTAAATTCTATTACATTTTATTTATTCTCCAATCTCTTCAATGACATATTCCTTGTTCAGTCTTCCTGAGTTTGATCCCCATTCCCAGAGTTCCTGGGGTTACTACTGTGATCCACCATATCTTCCAAATTCTTAATATGCTCACTAGTTCCATTGATTGAAATAAGTTCTACTTCAAGCCATTTTATTTATATAAAAAGGTGAGGAAATTCACTAATAAGCTAATATTTGACTCTGTATATACTTGAAAATTAAATTTAGCTCAGAGATTCATAGCAGTAAAGATATAAAGAAAAAAACAGGGCTGGGGATATGGCCTAGTGGCAAGAGTGCCTGCCTCATATACATGAGGCTCTGGGTTCGATTCCCCAGCACCACATATACAGAAAATGGCCAGAAGTGGCGCTGTGGCTCAAGTGGCAGAGTGCTAGCCTTGAGCAAAAAAGAAGCCAGGGACAGTGCTCAGGCCCTGAGTCCAAGCCCCAGGGCTGGCAAAAAAAAAAAAAGAAAAAAACAACAGCCCTGGGCTAGTTTTATTTTCATAAATAAAGACCCTCACTCAATCTGTAGTGTATTCAAATGTAGATTTGTCACTTGAGGTACTGGTGACTTGGCCACATTCTTGAAAACACTTGTTAGAATATGCATCTACAAGTTCCATGGTGTTCTGCTTTTGGTGGTCTATCATGGAAGCCTAGAGGCCTTTCTTTTTGTATGAAACTGCCAAGAAGCATCAAGAAAACAGATTACTTAGTCTCACAGAGACATCTCTTTAAATGTCGGTGTTTCCCCGTGTAATCCAGGGGTGACAATAACAGATAGTGACATGCAGACTCATGTTTCGAAGTGCTTGGACTCCTTTGCTTGTCAATTAAGGTAAAAGAAAAAGCATATATGAGGATGAAGCCTTTAATTACATCAATGTGCATGGTGAGCTTTAAATAGTATATGGCACATACAGAGTGATACAAAATAGAAAGTAGTGAGGAAGTAAAGTCAACCACTTCAGAGAGTAAGTACATACTTAGAGTGACAAAACATATGGTATTTATATACAGTAAATATAGGAATTCCATCTTATAATTACAACCATGCCAAACTGGTGGTATAAATGAACATAAAAGCATATTATATTTGCAAACAGATTAAATTTATTACAAGTACTTAGAGATCAAGGTAAAAATTTGCTACATTTTTGAGGACATTATCATCTTCCAAAGTAGAATGGCAGAATGGTGATGTTCATGGCTCTTTATTGATAGTGTAGATTTAGATTTGGGGCATCTTGCAGAGTCTGGATAAGATGAATGAGAACAGCAAGGAGCAGAATTTATCTTTCATAGGTGCAAAACAGATCCAGTGGATTCAGGGGCCGAATTTCTCAGTAGAATCCCTCAGACAGGTATGTGCCATAGCAACCTGGGTGGCAGCAGGCATAGTCATACCCTCCACAACCACAATAGCCACAGCCCGACCCACAGCCACAGCCATGGCCAAGCCCACCATAGCCACAGCTCCCATAGTATTTGCTGAAGAATGTGGTGTTCAGAGATAATGGCTGAGATGAGGCAGGTTCCCAAGTGTAAACATGGGAATCTTCACAAGATCTCTTAAACTTCAGCAGTAGTGGGTGTGGCTGGTCACCAGCAATTTGGCTCTCCTTGCAACTTGCTCTGAATATACCACAAACAATGCTAACAACGAAGCTGTCATACATTTCTTATTTCATTTGGCATAGGGAAGCTTTTATAGCCAACATTTTCATATACTATATGCCTTGAGTGACTCAGATTTTTTAAAACCCACTCTTAAGTACTTCCTCATTAAAAATTCAAATTTAAATTCCATGAGGATAGTCGAGGAAATGACAGAAACTATGGAAACAGCAACAGATTCAAATTATTCCGGGATTATTAATACTCTTGTATTCAGTCATCGACTTTAAGCCATAAGTATATGGCATTGGGGGCCTAACTATAACCAAATTTCTAATTCTGCTCAATGGTTCTTTCCAGACACAATCAATCTTAGTTTAAGTATAAGGAAAGAAGCATCTTTATAGGACACAATTTTATAAATGCATGCACAAATTTTACTTGTATTGTATATTGATTTTATATTGATATATTTATATATAGATTTTATATTGATCTAGAATTTCTTTTGTCCAATAAGACACTTCTTTTTATTCCTTACAGAAAAAGTATTGTAAGATTCATGATTTTCTATCTGTCAGATTTCAACAAAATTGCATTATAGATTTCTCTACTCCAGCCCCTCCTTCTGAAGTCACTATTCTCACAGTAACCTGTTGTTGATGAGCACAATTCATGTCTTGTGCTGACGTTGGTGGATGGCCACGCAAATAGCAACTTTCTACTTTTTACCTTTATCATTGCCTGACATTGTTATACATTGCGTAGCTTGTCAGTCAAAAAGATTTTTATCTAGGAAATCCATATGTCTTCCTTTAGGTCCTATGGTATATACCTGCTTAGTTCATGTTTATTGGGAAACACACTGAATCCCACTAGTGAGCAAATCCAATTAAAATTTTCTCTACTTTTAAATGTAATCTTTATTTGAAATTAAAATGGCGAGAGCAAAAACCAATGTTTTTATTTAAAATAGAGCAAGGTATGAAATATGGGTGTATATGCAACAGAAAAATGGTTTTATCAGGGCTAAGCGACAGAGTTTCAAGCTATTGCTTTGAAATTCAGTGATGCTTTATAGATTTTAGCAATAAAACTTCCATTCATTGTATGAAAATGAAGAGAACCTTGGGGGTAGGGTAAATGGCATTAAAACACCAGAGAAGAGATGGAGAAGCTCTAGCTATCAGAAGACTATCAAGACCTACTTAATGTCAGGAAGAACAATGGGAAATTACAATCTGCCTGCAGCAAGTCAGAATTTTCTTATTAAAAATATATGTCATATAGACTGGTTACAAACAATAAGTAGTTGGTCTTTATAGTGGCTCAAGGATGAGACATTGTTTTTCATTAATGAGCCACAGATGTTCAGAGGTACTAAAAGGCAGGAAGTAACCTTAATGCCTGCAAGGCCAACTGTTAAAGTCAACAGATTACTCAGATTGGTTCTGCCATTTAGCCAATGGCATAAACTCAGCTTGTGGGTCCCGCCCACACTGGGGACATATAAAAGGCCCTGTGTAGGCAGAAGTATCCAGACTCAAGTCACCTTCACTCCTCCTCCAACTAACAACACTCAACCACCAACACCATGTGTGGCAGCTACTATGGAAACTACTATGGCGGCCGCGGCTACGGCTGCTGCGGCTATGGAGGCCTGGGCTATGGCTATGGAGGCCTGGGCTGTGGCTATGGCTGTGGCTACAGCAGACTGGGCTGTGGCTATGGCTGTGGCTATGGCTATGGCTCCCGTTCTCTCTGTGGCTGTGGCTATGGCTATGGCTCTGGCTATGGCTCTGGCTTTGGCTACTACTATTGAAGACAGCATGGGATGCCCTCTTCTCTCCAGCTTTGACAGCAAGATTCCCCAATTCTAACCAGCATGCTCTGACACTTGGATAATAGTGATCACACAGTAGAAGTATATTGTGATCTGCTGTTCACCCATGTGGGACCAACCAGCTCCCAATATGTCTTCATAAAGAGGGAAATGGCAAAAGTCACTTTGCACCTGTCACTCTGCTCAATACTTTGATAACTTCATGCTGGAGTGTGTTTCTCTATCGACTTAATAAACTTGAATGATCTATAAAAATTTTAATCTGTCATTTAGTGTTCAAAATTATATTTATTGCGTCTTCAGGAACTATCTCCCTCCCTCCCTCCCTCCCTCCCTCCCTCCCTCCCTCCCTCCCTCCCTTCCTTCCTTCCTTCCTTCCTTCCTTCCTTGTTTTGGGCCTGGGCCTAGGGTCTGTCCCTGACCTTTTTGTTGTTGTTGTTGGTGGTGGTGGTCAAGGCTAGTGCTCTGCCACTAGAGCCACACTTCCACTGCCAGCTTTTGTTTTTGGTAGTTAATTGGAAATAAGTCTTGTCTCACAGACTTTCTTGCCCACAGTCTGAAAATTTCAGCCTTCTGCGTGGCTAGGATTACAGGATGAACCATCTTCTTTGGAAGATATTTTTCTTTAGTTCTTGCAGATTTGGTTTATCAGATCCTAGGTTTAATTGGGGAAGGATCTACTTCCATGCTCCTGTCCTTGTTGGCAGAATCCAGGTCCTTACACTCCTTAATCTAAAGAGTTCATCGTCTTACTGGATGTTGCTTCTAGGCTTCTTTTGGCTTAGGCTGTCCACCGGGTAGGTTCCCAAAGATCTTTGCTCACTTTTCTCAAAGTCCAAAATGGAAGAAGACATTCTCCAGTAAGATGAGTGCTATAATCGTATGTAACATTATCACAGAATTACACATCATCATATGTATTTACAATAGTCTGGTAATTAGAAGTAAGTCAGCTAGGCAGTGGCTCATGCCTGTAATCCTAGCTACTCAGGTTTTTGAGATTCGATGACCCTGGTTCAAAGCTATCTCAGGTAGGAACATCTGTGAGACTCTTACCTACTGTTAACCATGAAAAAGCCAGAAATGGGCTCAAGTGATAGTGTGATGGCCTTGAGAAATGCTCAGGTTTTGAGTTCAAGCCAGGAGACAGGCATGAAAGAAGAAAAGGCAAAGTGACCCTCCCAGTAGGGGTTCATGAAAGGGTATTAGCATCAAGAAACAGGAATCCTGAGGGCCTGTTATTAGTCCACCTGCCAAAAAATTCAATGCTATCCATGCATTGTAATTGGAGATGGGGACATGATCTTTATTTTCAGTGCTCTTCAGTAGTTTATAGAAGGTTCAGAATATCTTGTCTTTGAAGATTTGCTAGCCTTCTCCTGAGAAAACATCTGGATATAGATTTTTTTTTGTTTTGTAATATAATTAATTGATGATGTTTCTTCTATTGCTCTTAAGGAAGTTATGCAGTGTATGATTTTTAAATTACATAATTCAGTTCTGTACTTGTTTTCCATAGGAAATTATCAATCTCATCTAACTATTTAAGCTTATATACAAATAGGATTGAAAAATCAGTCTCATTTGATATGCCAAATTTCTTGTACTTCAATATTTGTTTCCATTATGCTTTTGAATTTGTGTATTGTTTCTTCCCTTTGTTCTTGGTTAAGTTAATGAGTAGCTTATAACTTTGATACAAGGTTGAGTTTCCAACTCAAAGTATTGTGTCTCATTATTTTAGACTGTTTTGTTCTTTATCTCATTAATTTTTTCCAAGTTTTTATTATCAAACTGATGTACAGAGAGGTTACAGTCATAGTTAGGCATTGGATACATTTCTTGTACTGTTTGTTACCTTGTCCCTCATACCCCCCCCCCTGAGGTGTTCAGTTCACTTACACCAAACAGTTTTGCAAGTATTGATTTTGTAGTTGTTTCTCTCTTTTTTTTTTTTACCCTGTGTCTCTCAATTTTGGTATTCCCTTTCAATTTCCTAGTTCTGATACCAGTATACACGGTTTCCAATATACTCAGATAAGATTACAGAGATAGTGTAGATACAACCACAGGAAGGTGATACAAGAACATCATCAATAATAGAAGCTACAGATACACATGGGACGTTGAAAGTAGTTACAACTGTGATGTAACAGTCGTTTCCATAACATGGAGTTCATTTCACTTAGCATCATCTTATGCGATCATAAGGGTATAGCTATTGGGCTCTTGTGATCCTCTGCTGTGACTTGCCTAAACCTGTGCTAATTATTCCCAATAAGGGAGACCACAGAGTCCATGTTTCTTTGGGTCTGGCTCACTTCACTTAGTATAATTTTTTCCAAGTCCTTCCATTTCCTTACAAATGGGGCAATGTCATTCTTTCTGATAGAGGCATAAAATTCCATTGTGTATATGTACCACATTTTCCTGATCCATTCATCTACTGAGGGGCATCTGGGTTGGTTCCAGATTCTCGCTATGACAAATTGCGCTGCAATGAACATTGTTGTGCTGGTGGCATTACTGTGATTTTGTTTGTGGTTTTCTGGATAGATACCCAAAAATGGGGTTGCTGGGTCATAGGGGTATCTCATTAATCTTTACTATTTTATTTATGCTTCTGTGCTAATGCTTCTGTTTTTTTTTTACAGGTTCATTTTGACATTGCTTTTGGACATCAAAAATTAATTTGTCTATATTATTTTTAGTGATAAAGGTATTTCATATAAATTTTTCTCTAAGTATTGTTTTAAGAATTTCCCATTAATGATACAGACTTTTTGTATCATCCTTAACTATTTAATATTTATCTGTATGTCCTTTTGTACCTAAGAATACTTTTAATGTGAATTTTTATGCTCCAGGTTAAAGTTCTTTTCTAGTTTTTGGTTTTGCTAGTAATTTGTAAACTTTTTCTTTTTGCTTGGAGGCTTTTTTTTTATCACTATTATACTTTATGAGACTTTATTTTTATACTTTATTTTTATACAATATGTAATTATTTCTTTGGTAGATACTCCATGAGAATTAAAAGCTTGCACTTTATAGTTAGGGTAGGAAGATTGATCTATTTTTTCAGTACAACCTTCTGAAGATTACATTGTTAAGGTCTTCTCTGTGCTTTTCTCCACATTTAATCCATTTTGTTTCCACAGGGCTTATTTTGAGTTCTCCTTTATTTCTGTCTCTCAACATTCTATTCCTATCCTTATATCATCATAAATACACCAGTTACCATGTAATTTGTGAGGCATTTGCTTTGAAATTGGAGACATAAGAAATGTTTGCTTTACTTAGGTAACATAAATATATTCATATGTATTGATATGGCTGGTGTGTAATATTGTGTTTTATTTGTTTGGTAATATTTGTGTTTTAATACATTACAATTGCTTTTTGTAGTTTTGTGGAATAAATTTTCTTTACTTCATCTTCAGATATTTTGCAGTAAATCTGCATGTAACTCTTATTCATCTTATTATTTGAGGAAGTGCTATGAGTTACATGATTTTTGAGCTTAATAAAATACTTAGAAATATAATAAAATTCACTTTAGGTAAATCTGCTGTTGTGATGGTTGTTATTCTGTTGAATATTTTCAAATACATTTTAACTTTTGCTTTCTGTTATCCTAATTTTCCTGTATTATCAAATATTCAAAGTTTTTCTTTTCCTCTCCTCTTCCTGTATTTCTTCTCTAGAAGTTACAAATTCTATCAAGGAAGTCTTTTAAGCTCCTTCCTGATTGACTATTTCATCATCTAGAAAGACCATATTGCTTTGTATTTTCTTCTTTCCTTCATTATTTTGCCTTTCTTTTACTTTCTGTGTTGAATGGGATCCCTTTTCACCTTACTTTTGTTTACTTCACTAACCGTAATTGGCTTTACTACTTCAAATATATTTATAATGGCTTTCTTGACATATTCCCTAAGTCTGATATCCAAACCCTCTCACTTTTAACTTGCACTGCTTGAGAATTGTTCTTCTTGAGTGTAAATCATATCCTCTTGGCTTTTGTGTATGTCATAGTTTTCTTAGAAATGGGACATTTTAGGCTGTATTCTATAGCGACTTTGAGCACTTCTCTCTTAGTTTAATGCTGTTTGTTTGCTTTTTTTTTTTCTTTTTTACTTTCATGGAGCAAAAAAGTTCTAATTAATGAATTATCACCAAACTTTTTATTGCTTTTTTTGTTTGTTTGTTTGGCTTGGTTTAAGTCAGTCCTGGGGCTTGAACTCAGAGTCTGGTCATTGACCCTGAGCTCCTTTGCTCAAGGCTAGTACTCCACCACTTTGAGCCACAATGCCATTTCTCATTCTCTGGAGGTGAATTGGAGTCCCATGGATTTTCCTGCCTTGGCTGGCTTTCAACCTCAATCCTTAGATCTCAGCCTCCTGAGTAGCTTAAATATACTCTTAAGATTAAAATTTCTACACACTACTCTAAGTGAACCAATTTGGCTGGGAATGTGGCTTAGCCATAGAGTGCTTGCCTAGCATTCACAAAGCCCTCAGCACCATATAAAGGGGTGGGGGAAAAGCCAGAAGTGGCGCTATGGCTCAAGAAGTATAGTGCTAGTCAGGAGCCAAAAGAAACCAGGGACAGTGCTCAGGCCATGAGTCCAAGCCCCAGGACTGGCAACAAACAAACAAACAAACAAACAACCAGTTTGAGATATTTAGTGCTGTTCTTTCTTTGTCATCACACCATGAAAGGTTTTATTTAATTAGCTTCCATCTAAAAGTTTAGAGCTTCTTGATAATCAAAGAAATTTTAATGTGAGGCATTGTTGATTAAGAATTGGATATGAGCTTGTGAATAGGAAATGATGCTATATTTTCAGTTCAATATGTATATTAGGTATTAACAATGTGTATAGTTAACAATAGGCATATTAAGGAATAGCATAGTTAAAGTACATTTGCCTCATAAGAAAAAGATATAACATTAAAGATCTTGAATTCTTTAGGACAAATCAGAAGGTCAACTTATTGCATAACAATATGGGTGATACGGCCATCACAATAATTCTTTAAAAATTCAATGATGTCAGCACTAAAAAGCTTAGTTGAATAGCAGGACCAGATTCTGGAATTTTAAGTTCATCATTTGTACAAGGCTTTACATGTCAACAGAGTGGCATGTGGGACAAACCACAGTGTTGTACTCACATTCCCCACTAATGGCAATGAAGCCATCTAAAATATTTCTCAGTCAATATACCAAAGACAACTTTGTTGTGTGTCATGATGCCTAAAATAAAATCAACATCTTTTATGAGATATTTTTTACTATGGTGGTTTATTTCAGATGTCAAACTTAATTGATAGCTATCAGTAGATCATAGAACAAGAACCTCTTATGAAACATTCTAGTCTTACCAGATAATATTGTTCTTCTCATATACAAATATAAATCCTTGAGAGCAAAAAGAGATAGAATATTCTCTCTCTCTAAAGAGATATTAAAAGAAATATTCAAGAGAAGATATGGCAGCAGGATTTAATCACACAATATTGAATAAAGATATTTCATATGTTTATGTGTGAAGCAATATCATTTGCTTTGGTTTATACTTTTATATACATGAAGTATTCATTTATATTTTTCCTAAAACTATTTCATAAACTCTATTGTTTAACTATAGATCCTAAATATATAAAAAGAGGTTATAATTATCACAAAAGGAAAATATTTTTCTGTTCCATTATGCTCTATTTTTTTCTTTTTACCTTCTTGAAAGAGCTAAGTGTGACAATTTATATGATTAAAAGTAACCCATGTCCTTATTCTGATGCTTACCAGAAGAGTTCATTAAAATTCAGAGAACATTTTATCCCTCTTCATTGTGATGTAAACCATACCCAAATTCCAAAGTAGAAATTGTACCTAAAGAGATTCACATAAATAGTAGTATGACAAGCAGGTATCTTTTAGATGTCTGAAGTATGCTTCTAATATCACAAATCCATCAGTAAGTGAGGATAATGCTGCCTTTCAATGTGCACTTAATTAAAAACACAAAGGTATATTTGTAAATTTTAATACCAAAAAATAACCTCCAATTTTGATTGGCTCCCTGTAGGAAGGATTAGCACACTAATTTAATTGATGACAGTGTTATTTCAGGGTTATGTCTGATAACTCAAAATGCCTCATTGAAAAAGGTGTTGACGATGTTTAGAGGACACAGTACTCATGGCTGTAACTCATGGCTAAACAGAAATACATGATACCAACTCAATTGTGCAATTACTCAAGAATGTTGGCTTATATTCTTAGTGACTGTTATTAAGCATGTACAGTTTTGGAAAACAAGAAATTAAATTCCATAATAGAACATACATTTTTTGTACTTTTCAGTAGAAATCAGATATTAGTGGGAAAATAGAACACATTTCAATCAGAACTGATTCTACTGAATTTTTAATTAGTTGGATTGTTACCAAGAATATGAGATTAAAAGATAAATTAACTAAAAGAAGTGATAACTTAGACGGTGATAATTAATTTTGATCATGAGAGAAGAAAACACCAAGTCCAAATGGATTTTATTCTTGGAGAATGTTTGAAAAATAGTAAAACGTTCAAGGTCCAGGGAAAATAAGATTGCAATGAAAAAAAAGATAAGCCTTTGTTCCATAAAGAATGGCTAGAGCAGAATAAAAGTCTAGTTTGAGGAAAGAATGAACAAGAGCGACTTCTCTCATTGAAGATTTTAATTAGATCAGAAAAGTCAAACCACAGAATACAAAGCAAGCCTGTTTAATAACGCTGTGGCTTTATCTAATTGTTGAGGAACAACAGAGTAATTACACTAATCATGAAACTAACCAATGGCATAAACTCACCTTGTGGGTCCCTCCTACATTGGAGACATATAAAAGGCCCTCTGCAGAAAGAAGTGTCCAGACTCAGATCATCTTCACTCCTCCTCCAACCAACCAACCAACCAACCACCAACACCATGTGTGGCAGCTACTACGGAAACTACTATGGCGGCCGCGGCTACGGCTGCTGCGGCTATGGAGGCCTGGGCTATGGCTATGGAGGCCTGGGCTGTGGCTATGGCTGTGGCTACGGCAGACTGGGCTGTGGCTATGGCTGTGGCTATGGCTATGGCTCCCGTTCTCTCTGTGGCTGTGGCTATGGCTATGGCTCTGGCTATGGCTCTGGCTTTGGCTACTACTATTGAAGACAGCATGGGACACCCTCGTTCTCTCCAGCTATGACATCAAGATGCATCCATTGTGAGCCCAGAACGTTCTGAGCCTTAGGCTTTGGTTATTACCTTACCACATAGGTTTCTGATGTGATCCTGCTGAAGATGAGCCTTCTGTTCATGTATCAATGTGATACCTCAGAATTTTTCTTTCCTGGACTGGAATCCTAAGTATTAAGAGAACTCATCCTATACTCTTCTATGTGGTTTCTCATTGGGATGATATTATCACAGATCTTGCATTTTGGGTTTTATCCAGGGTCTTTGCCCCTGTATTTCTAATAAACTTATTCATTCTCTTAAAACTACCCAGTTTTTTTTATTTGCATTCACTATTTACCTTTTACCTGTTTCTAATTAGGGAAATAATTGTTTCCTAAGGATATACCTACTTTATAATTTCTATTTCAGATATACCAGCAGAGTCTTGATTTGTGACATTACAAATGCAATAATCAGTGTGTGTTGGAGGGATGAGTTTGGTGTTTCACACTAATAATCCCATGTACTCGGGGTCACCAGCCGGAGGATCATGGTTTAAGGTTATGCTAGGGTAAACAACCCATTATATTCTATCTGGAAAATTAAATGAAAGAAAAACAGATTTGGAGTTGAGATCAAGGGTAGAATGTTTGCTTGGCAAGTTAAATTAAGTTCAAACTCCATTACTCAAAAAGAAAACAAAAGAATAATCTTTACCATCCTCAATTTTGAATTCTGCTTAAAGAAATGATTCTGTGTTATTTTGAGGAACTATTAGGGAAAACAAGTCAATAGTTTCTAGTCTAGTTAAGAAATGACTAAAAATGAATAGCTCTGGAAAATAATAACATAGTTTCTGTTAGGGATGATAGCTTCCCAAATCAAATTAAACCGAGTAACGCTTTATCTTCATTTGGAAAAATTGATGCCAAATTGGGAGTTCAGAGAACCTGTGGTTATGGTACTTTGATACCTGATGAGGAGAGAATGAATTCAATCATTTGTACTATTTTCAGAAAGAAGGTCCCAGCAGTACAACACACAGGTCTCTAGGATGGAAAGCTTGGTCTCCTTGAGCTGCCTCAAGCCAGACTATGAAGAACAGGGGTTACAGATGATGTCAGAGAGACTCAGTTGCTAGGGGACATTCTTAATGTAATGGAAGCTTGTGAAGAATAGGCTTCTGGAGCATTCTATGAGATGATTTGTGGTTGTGTGAAGAGGTAACTTCTGTTGCCACAAGAAATCATCGGCTTCTTGTCCTGGTGGTGTTAAATTTCCAGTGGATCTGAAAAATAATAGCCACTTGAATATAAATCATCAGTGAAGATAAAATAATAATAATAATAAAAGGCCAAGAACATCACCTTGTGATTGAGGCCAAGCTGAGGCAAAGATAAAAGAAGAAATCTTGCAAAGTGGGATGCTGAGAAAGAGAGTCAGTCTGAAAGGAAGCCAGAGTTGAATTGACCTGAAATTTGTGACAGACCTTCAGTAAAATGAAGACAAAGAAAATAAAAGTGTATTTAGAATAGGAAGAAATTGAAAGGAACACTTTGAGCAAGGTGTCCAGTCAAAAAACCTAGATGATTCAGAGAGAGAATGAGTTTAAAAAAAGTGGAGCAAAAAGCTTTGAGTTACATTTCTGAAATGTCCTTTAAAGGTGGTACTTTGGGAAGTTGAGGAATTAAGGAAGTGATTTGGAAAACAGGCAGTTATATTGGGAAAATATTCCTTTTGTTTTGTTGCCAGGGGAGATACGGAATTACATCAGTCTATTATTAGTCTATTTTACAGCATCAAGTAGCAATATAAGTTTAAGAAACAGAAAGCCATGGTGTATACATTGATGTACATTTTTATGGCAATAAAACTTTTGTATAACAATACAAGGCAGGTGTGTATTGTTCCTTTGTCAAAACTCCATAGAACGTACAGCATGTGAATGGGCAGTTACAAAACCAGACTCAGGGTGACAATGGCTCTTTGCAGGTTCCTTTATTGTAATAACTGTACAATTTGGATACAGGACTTTTTTTTTTTTTTTTGGCCAGTCCTGGGCCTTGAACTCAGGGCCTGAGAACTGTCCCTGGCTTCTTCCCGCTCAAGGCTAGCACTCTGCCACTTAAGCCACAGCGCCGCTTCTGGCCGTTTTCTGTATATGTGGTGCTGGGGAATCGAACCTAGGGCCTCGTGTATCCGAGGCAGGCACTCTTGCCACTAGGCTATATCCCTAGCCCGATACAGGACATTTTTATGAGTGAGTTCATGTGTGTGATGACAAGGGCTACATGGAGATTTAGTTTCAGCTCAGAGCAACATTTACTAATTACAAAGAATTGCTATATGCGTATGTAAAGTATCATGGTGAGACCTTTTTGAATAATTTATATACACTTGAAAAATGGATACCTGGTATGTAAAATAAATCTTGCTTAGGGTCTTGTGGGAATAGGGAATGCAAACAATGCAAAGGAGGCTGAATATGGTCAAATTAGTTTTTGTACATGGGAGAAAATGGAACAATGAAGCTTGTTGGTTTGGGAAAGAAGAGGAATGATGGGAAGTGATGGAAGAAATAAGCTTGATCAAAGTATGGGTATACATATAACGGACATGTCAAAATGAATCCTCACTGTGTAACTTATTGATGGTAATGAGAATATGAAAAGATGAATTGAAATGTGTTATCAAGTAAAGTACTCATTGCCTGATTATAAATGTATATACCACTTGTTCATAAACTTCTGGACAAATACTAAGAGAATTGTTCTCATACTACATTTTTATACCTGAGACCTTGAGTTATATGTCAGGTTGGAGTACCTGCAGGTATTTTAATAAGAGTTAATACTACTTGCTGGGTGATTATTTTATCATAAACCACTCGATTTTGCTCAGAATTTAATATAATATAGTTATACTTCAGTCTGATCTATGAAGTTGTATAATTTGTAGAACATAACCCTTAGAAATGACTATCATATTATTTCATCCAGTAGTCATTAACAATAATATTAAGTTGAGTGATTGGTGTTTGATGGAATCTAAATTATGAGACTTGAAGCCACTGACATTTTCTATAGAGATATATCAGGATTCTAAATGGTACAGTAAAGATTTTCCAATAATTATTATCATGAAGGAAGGGTTGTAGTAATATGAAACCATCACAATGTGTCTAATTAATAGAAATACACTTACAAATGCTTTATCTAGAAAACATTAAATCTATGGACAATGATTATATGTGACTTGATTACTAATGAAACATTTTATATTATTAAGAATGTACTTTGATGAATTTGAATTATTATCAATTGATTCAAACTGATAGAAAGAGATAATAATATTTCAAGGGGACGTATTGTGTTGTCATATTACACTTCTTGTTGTTGATTCTGGAAATGCTGAGTAATCACATAATATAATCTTGAATGAACATGTTTAGATAAAAGCAAGACTCTCAATTCTGCTGTGTATCATATTATTCTGGATATAATTATAGTGAAATGATGAAGACATCAAATATTTAATAGTAATTCAGTAGAGTTCGTGTGATTGATTAAAATTTATTTCCTGTTTGGTGTTATATGTCTTTACAGAGGAATTTACCTATGCGTAAAATAAAATATCTGAAGAAAGACCAATTAAAATATTACCTGGGGCTGGAAATATGGCTTAGAGGTAGAGTGCTTGCCTTACATACATGAAACCCTAGGTTTGATTCCTCATCATCGCATAAACAGAAAAAGCTGGCAGTGGAGCTGTGGCTCAAGCGGTAGAGTGCTAGCCTTGAGCAAGCGAAAAAGTTCAAGGACAGTGCTCAGGCCCTGAGTCCAAGCCCCAGGACTGGAAAAAAAAATAAGGTATGTCCTAAATTTTGCCTTATTTGTAAGTGAGGAATGTAAGAAAATAATTCTTGAGAAATGACGACATTTCAAAACACAAAACTAGTGAACATTCTTAAACTTCTCAAAAGTTAAGAAAATGTTTATTTATTAAAAGTGAAGTTTTTATAAAATGATAGTTCAGATTAGAAATTTTAATATAATTAATTCTACTATTATTGTTTCTAATGTTAAAGATAAAAATTAGAAATCCATGCAAGACACACAGTTTTGTAGTGTCCTAAAGAAAAAACTTCTATAATTCAATTTTGTCTCAGATTTAATTACTCAGATTGATTATTCACAAGATGTTAGCATTGTAATACAGAGATAAATGATATTTAAATTTTTACTGCTGCATTCTTTCATAGGTAGACAGACATGAAATATTAACGAAAATTATCTTGACAAACTAACATATAGGCAAAATGTCAGGCTTTGAAATGGCTACTTTTGGCAATGGGAGGAAAAGAGTACATATATTTTATTTGTCGTATCCAGCAGACTTCTGAAATCTGGTGGTTCCTATTTAGACCCAGGACTCTTAATGATCTGTTATTTTCTTTGCCTCAGGACAAGTGACCCACCTTTCCCGGGAATGATAGGGGCACTTGTCCTACCTTGATCATTTTTCCAGTATTAATAATAAACTTGGTCATATGGAACAAAATTCTGGTTTTCCTTCTTTCTGAACTTTTGTTTTGTGTATGCTTCCCTTCCCCTTTGGTCACTGGACTCCAGAGCAAGCACTCTACCATTTGAGTCATTCTCTCTGCTGCCTCTTCACTTTACTTCCTTTCTATTATCTCACACTTTTGCCTGGGTCAGGCCTCAGAATTTCTCTTACTTAGGACTCTCCCATAGCTGCTACCACAGCGACATACCAGTGAGCTTCTTAGCTGAGATGGACTCTTGTCAATATTTGCCCTGCCTGTAATTGAACTTTGTTCCTCCTGATGCAGCCCTAATACTCAGGATTGCAAGGTGCACCACCAGGCTCATCACTGTCTTCATATTTTTTTTTCTGGAAAGATTTGATAACGTTGGTGTTATTTATTTCTTACATGATTGATGAAGTCCACCAACTGTTTGGATTGTAGGTGCTAGTAAGTGTCTATGTGTTTCAGCCTTGTTTCTCAGGGTGCCGTTATTTTTGGAGGCAGTGGTCTAGTGGAAAAAAAAAAGTCTTTCGATCACTTGAATAGGATTATGAACATATATCTATCACACTTGGTCTTCCTCACCAAGAGGCTCCACCATGACGAGTTTCTTAGCTTCAAAGCAGTGGGGCTAATTAAATATTGGCTAACACCTCCAAAATGAGAGCCCAAATCAAGTGTGTCTCTTCATAAATTGATTTAATCTCAG
Organism: Perognathus longimembris pacificus; assembly: GCF_023159225.1. Classification (NCBI taxonomy): domain Eukaryota; kingdom Metazoa; phylum Chordata; class Mammalia; order Rodentia; family Heteromyidae; genus Perognathus; species Perognathus longimembris. Next base: position 9,205,581 of record NC_063165.1, read on the forward strand.
TAATTGTTTCTGATAAGAGAAAGCATACTATCTGCAAATTGTTACCCAGGGTGAGGTATTTCACTCTTACTATCTATCTAATGAAAGTATGAGGACCTTTGGAACAAGTTTACAAGAAGAAATTGAAACAGTTTGATAAAAACAAAGTAGAAAACTAATTCTGGTGAAGGCTAGAAGACAAGAATGCTGATAGAAATGTGGATATTAAAGTTCATGCTGGTGATATTTCAGATGGAAATGAGGGTTCTATTAGGAATTGATCTGAAGTCAGTCTTGTTGTCCTGTCACAAAGAACTTGATTTTATTTTGACTCTTCCAACAGACTTCGTGAGAAGCCAAGTTTAAAGGTGATGGGTTAGTTCATCTGGTAGAGAGAATTTAAAGGCAACAAAGTGTTTAGGTGACAATGTGGTTATTCCTAGTTGTTTTGAGCCCAATTCACTCTTAAGAGTCAGGAGCAAATGGGAGCAAAGTAGAAAGATTTAAAACTTAGAGTTTGGCCATGTAAAAGAACATGGGTAAGGGTTTGGACTCATAAAGTGTGATTAATACACCAGGTACCATGATCCTGAACAATAGGCAAGATAAACTGAGCACACACAGTTACATGATTTTTAAAGGACTATAAAGAAAACATATAATCTCCCTGCAATGTGTATAGTTTCCTAGTTTTTACTTCTGAAGTTTCAAGTTTTCTTGTGTGCATGAAGCCCTGAGTTCAATTCCTCAGCACCACGTATACAGACAATGCAGAAGTGATGCTGTGACTCAAGTGGTAGAGTGCTAGCCTTGAGAAGAAAGAAGCCAGGGACAGTGCTCAGGCCCTGAGTTCAATCCCCAGGACTGGCAAAAACAAAATAACAACAACAAAAACCCAAAAAACCAATTTCCCTTTCATATGATTTTCCTTTAACCTGACAAACTTTCTTTAGCATTTGTTTTAAAGAAGTTTTTGGGGGCACAACTTCTCTCAAGTTTTCCTTTTACCAGAGAAATGTTTTATTTTCCTTTTGCATGAGGGGGATATTATTGGCAGATAAGGAATACTAGGTTCTTTTTCTATGAGTACTTTAGTCTTTTTCTACTCCCTTTTGTACTTGTAGTTTCTCATGAGAAAGCCACACTAATTTATTATTCTTTCTAAGTAAGGTGTTGTTTTTCTTTAGCTGCTTTCAAGTATGCTTTTTGTTTTGTTATCAGAAACTTGACTCTAATGGGTGTAGACATGATTTCCTTTGTGTGTGTTCTATTGGATTCACAACTTTTTAATTCCATAGATTCCTTCTATCAAATTTGGAAGATTTAAGCAATTATCCCCTTAAATAGATTTGTCTATCAGTTTATGCTTCCCCTTTACGTTTGAAATCCCAGTGCTATGAATCTTAGAACTTTTGATATGCTCTATATATTCCTATAACTTCATCTTAAAAAAATTAAGACAAAATAATAAAGAACACTATCATATGACTTTTACCTTGAATATGTAGGGATCTTTTGAAATATGTCACCTTCAAAATATTAAGTTAGTTTAAGGTATATAAAACTTAAGCATATGCAAAAAGTTTTAACTCTTTTTTTCATTTTCAACAGTCTTGAATATTTATTAAATTTTCATTTTGTAATTATTACCTTTAAGTAGTTGGATAAAGGAGAGGCTATTTAAAGCAATTGTGTCACAACTATGTACCTTAATCAATGTTACTCCTTTCAATATTCTCACACTACCTCCCCTTCCCATCCTTTCTCTCACTGTTCTTAATTTTGCAAAATATACATTGGATCAGTATCTGCATTTCCCCTCTTCGCCTCTCCATTTGTCTCCCCCTTTTCCTGTAACACAACCCACCCCTTTTGAGTACCCACTTCCTGGTGTTTTATTTTGCTTAACTTTGATTTTTTTGCTTAATAAGGAATTACACTATTTGTGATCTGTCTTGAATCTGCTGTATTTTAGTTAATGTATATGGATATACTTGCATACTACACAATATATTTACTTACAAGAATCTGTCAGAAATGAATGAGTTCCTCCTACCATCAATTTACCTAAACTGAACAATAATATACAAACTAATCAAAGAGTTACATAACAAGAAATGGAATAGAAATGGCAATAAAAACCTGTCATCTAAGAAAAGCCCAGGATCTGATGGATTTACAGTCAAATTCTTTCAGATCTTCAAAGGAGAACTAGCATCAATATTCCTCAGACCCTTCAATGAAATATGAAGGGAAGAATCACTACTCAATTCACTGTATGAAACAATATGCTCATCCCAAACCAAATAGGGACTCAAAAAAGAAAGAGAACTATAGATCTATTCTTTGATGACTATATATGCAAAACTTCTCAATAAAATTATGCCCAACTAAATTCAACAATGAACTTCCTTACCTTTCGTTCAGAGCAAGTTTAGCAATTTTTTTGTTTAAATATGTTCTGAACTGAGAATGAAATTAGAAATTACTTATTAGCACCCATAATTTCATAAGGCTTTTTTTTTGGCCATTCCTGGGGCTTCTACTCAGGGCCTGAGCACTATCCCTGGTTTCTTTTTGCTCAAGGCTAGCACTCTACCGCTTAAGCCACAGTGCCACTCCCAGCCTTTTTTGTTTATGTGGTGCTGAGGAATCGAACCCAGGGCTTCATGTATGCAAGGCAAGCACTCTATCACTAAGCCATATTTCAAAAAGATTTTATATAGATAATGGTTTTGGTATGATAATACTTAGAATCTAGTGAGTTTTCAAATAATGGTAAACCAAACTAACTATTATTATCTTTCTTATAGCTAACAACAGGCCATGAAAACCATCATTGTGCTTAACCAAAGCAGAAATTTGATGGTACTAAAATATTATTTTTACTGAGACATGTCAAGGAGTTTTTGAAGTAAGATTTTCTTTCCATATTTATCCCTTGATTCTTTTGATGTTGCTATTGTTTTTTATGCAATGTACTGGCATTTGAACTCAGAACCTTATACTTGTTCAAATAGATGCCTACCACTTGAGCTACCACATTTTTGTTTGTGGAGATGGAATATGCTGGACTTTTCTACAAAGACTGACCTTGTACTTCCATGTACCAGATGTTAGTCTCCTTAAAAGATAGAATTACAGGAATCAGACACTGGCACCTGGATGTTAGATTAATTTTGTAATAGAGACAAATATATATATATAATATGTGTTTATATTAAATATTAAGTATTATACAGTTGTGTATAACTACATGAGAATGTATATAATATATAACAATACATATTATATGTAAGAATACACACATAATATACTAATATGTATTATACTATAATACATTATAATATGAATACATTTTAATATATTTATAAATATATATTGTATGTAAACATATAATATATGTATTTAAATTATAGTGTTAATTTCTGTTAACTCACACATCAGAATAACAGACATTGTATTTTAAATAAAAGAAAACCGTATTTGTTATTCCAGATTAAATAATTTTATTGAAAAATTTCAGAAGATATTCTGACCTAAACATCAGAAGACAGGATATCTGAAAGTATCAACCGAAGGAAAGATAATGCAGGAATTTACGAGATGAATTTCACAGTCTTCCATTTTTTTGTGTGTGAATTAATCCCACACAAGAATGAATTTAGAACTGCAGATTTAGTAGGGAATCACTAGAGTAGCGTTGAGTAAAATAACAACAGAATCCTGTGGTGTAAGACAACAATCAGCCAGGTGTGAAAGCTCAGAGTATGCTGAAGCCAGCACACTCTGTCAAAGCTGGAGAGAACGAGGGTGTCCCATGCTGTCTTCAATAGTAGTAGCCAAAGCCAGAGCCATAGCCAGAGCCATAGCCATAGCCACAGCCACAGAGAGAACGGGAGCCAAAGCCATAGCCACAGCCATAGCCACAGCCCAGTCTGCCGTAGCCACAGCCATAGCCACAACCCAGGCCTCCATAGCCACAGCCCAGGCCTCCATAGCCATAGCCCAGGCCTCCATAGCCGCAGCAGCCGTAGCCGCGGCTGCCATAGTAGTTTCCGTAGTAGCTGCCACACATGGTGTTGGTGGTTGAGTGGTGTTGGTTGGAGGAGGAGTGAAGGTGATCTGAGTCTGGACACTTCTTTCTGCAGAGGGCCTTTTATATGTCCCTAGTGTGGGAGGGACCCACAGCAGGTGCTAATGCCATTGGGTAATTCCATGAGTAATCTAATTATTTTGTTGTTTCTTAAACATCAGCTCAAGCCTCGCAGGTATTAAGAGAGTCTTGTTTTGCTTGGTTTATAAGGTGAACGCATCCAATTTAGGGGTGCCTTGGGAAGAGGCACAAATACTTGTGATTATATGATTGTGTCTTATAGAACACTCTGATTTTAAGCTTCTATAGTCCTACTCTATACGGAAAAAACAAATGCATGCTTTTTCACAATCTTATGTTTTTGTACCTCCATAGTTTCATTACTTTTGAAGAATATTTCAACCCCGTCTCTCCCCCAAAATTAACTAAACCCTCATTTTGACTCAGAAGATTTTTTTTCTCATTCAATGAAAACTAATTTTCTTCTAGGATTCAGTTTATTTCTATAATGAATGCAGATATATCTTTTATTATGCTTATAATAAAACAAGTAATTAGTATTTCCAGAACACCAAGCTGAGAAAAATGCTTTACAATTTTCTACTTATGCCAATGGCTCTTATACTAATTTAGGTTTAATTTCTATTGAATTACAGTAGAATTTCTGTTAAATTACTGAAGTTATTCCCTGGAATCCAATTTTTCCAAGTTGAATGTAGAGTGATTAGTTAATATTCATTAGAATAGTTGATTTATATTCTATGTAACTACTCAAGGATCATACCATATATTTATGTTTATTTGTGTAAGGACCCATCTTTATCCAAAAAACATAATTTTTTTGTAAGCAATGATGCTGACTTCTGTTACAAAATCCTATAATTATTAATTTTAAATTCAACTTACTATGGTAGCTATTCCTATCAGAGGCACAAGAAATTTGGATTAGTCTTATGATTTAATTAAAAAATGTAATCTCATGTCTATAGGGAATTTATATGAAATTATAATAGTCTCATATTCAATAAGTTATCCTGATAAGCATACCAAAAAGTTAAAAATTGTGTTAATAGAATATTTTCACATTATAAAAATTATTTTTAAAAATCTGGCTTTAATGAAAATAGTTTTAACCTAATGAGATTTCTTTTAATTTTTTTCTATTGGGATTTTCTGATTTACATTGAGTTCTTAAGTTTATTGCATATAAAGGCAGAAAGAAATGACCTTTCTTGGACCCCGATCCTTTCTAAATTTTTTCTGTTCCATCACAAAATTTCATATTTATTTTATTGTTGGGTCTTTTCAGTCTATTTCTTCTTATCCTTCTGGGTCTTTGGTATCTACTTTATCTTCCCACCTGGATCATTCAGTCCTCAATGGTACCAATGCTGAATGAAGTTCAAGCTCTTTTCAGTTTACTGGGGTTAAGATAGCTCTGGGAAATGTTCAGATTTAACCATCTCTCTTTCCAAAGATTACCCGACCTTTTCTTTCATCCTGCCACACATTGTGGTTTAATTTCAATTCCACTAACATTGTGGTTTAATTTCAATTCCACTAACTGCTTCTGTTCAGCATCCTTCCTCTTTTCCTTAGATGTTTTTCTCTAATGTATAGCCAGGTGCTTGCCCTTTGCATATCCTCTACCTAACCTGTTTGCTGTAGGATAGATACTTTCTCTGGGTTAACCTCATACCACGTTCCCAATTCCAAATTCAGAACATATCTTCTACATGACGACTTGACATCTTTTTGGATACTTGAAAGGCATCAAAAAATGATCAACAAGTTCATGGTTCATATTTCAAAATCTATTCACTTGTCATTCTTTTTAACAAAATAGGAAGTTAGGAAGGGTACACATCAGATCAGTCCATTCTTCAAACAATGTTTATTGTTTGCTAGACTAGACATCCAGTTAAACACGAATTTAAGAATAATGGTATTCAGAATATTGAGCAACTCAAATGTAGCATTAGAAATGCTTATAAGGATTATTTTACTAAAATCAACTTTTTCTGCAATTTCTATATTTTTATTTGCTATGCCTGGCAATGTGAAACTTAGATTTGACTTTTATAATCTACCCCTTCTTACTCCTGAGTGTATATTTTATAAAACTCTACTTCTCTTTGTCCTTTAGTGATAATACACTTGATGATCCTCGGCTTCACCAGCTTTGTTTCTAACTTAAAGCCTCTGTGAATTACTTCCTTCTGAAGGTAGCAGCAGAAAAGGCAAAATCTTTCTCTTCCTCCTAGTTCTCTCAAACATTTGTTGCCTACCAACTTTGAAGTACATTTTAAATCCACCATGGCTCAACCTGACATATATCACCTCCATAACACTAGTGGCTTTGTCTGCCCTGTTCACCACTGAATACCGAATTATCACAGTCAATCCCAACAGACAACTGATTAATTTTGATGTGAGAAAAAGAAAGAATGGACGATCAAATTAATAAAAGCAATCAGCACCTAAAATTATCTTCTTACCTTTATTATTAGTTTATGATTAATTTATGATTTATGTTTTGGAGCTTGAACTCAGAGCTTTGCATGCTTGCGCTCCTTGCTTCCTCATGGCTATTCTAACACATGAATGTTGCCTTCAGATCCGCTTTTGGCTGGTCATTTTGAGGATAGGGTTTATAGACTTTTCTGCCCAGGATGGTTTGAACCAAAATCTTTCAGACCTCAGCTTCTTGAGAAGTTAGGATTGCAGTCATGAGTCATTGCCATTGAGTTCCAATTTTATTTGGAAGTAATTTTAGACTTATAGGAAGGTGAAAATTAGGTGAAATATTCTGTATGCTTTTCATGAAATTATCTTCTCATAGTTTTCAGATTCAAGAAAGCATAATGCTTACTAGCCTTTATGAAGTTCTTCATTGAAGTATGGATTTCATTTTGATTTCACCATTTTAAAAATTAGTGTGTTTTTATCTATCCAGTGTCCCAATCCAAGAGTCCACAGGACATTTGTTTGTCATATCTCTTTACCACCTCTAAGTCGAGACTCTTTTTCAACCTTTTAAAAAATGTCAGACAGTGACAATTTTTAAGTGTAAAACACCTCATAAAATGTCATTTTATGGCTATTCTGGAAAGAAAACAAGAAAAAAATGCGCCTGTATCCTTGTGCTAAATGTTTGAGTGTTTTCAAACTGTAAATTTCTCAAAGAAAAAGGCTCTTCATTTTCATATAACTATGGTGCATGGCTTTAAGCTTCACACTGGATTCTACCATTGCTTTGACTCAAATATCAAGTGACATACTCATGTCTATGTGAAGGAAAATTCAAAGTGAATATAGAGAATAGAGTAAAACAATTTATCATTTAGGAATTTACGAAGCAACCTTGCCCCCTTGCTTTTCTGCCACAAGATTTCTTTCCATGCTTCCTTGCTCTTCGGAAATCAGATTTTGTTATCACTGAAGACTGCAAATGTGAAGACTGACAGGAAGATATTATTAAAGGAAAATATTTTAAAACAAAGCCCATACTTGCTGTATGATATCATAGTTGACAACAACATATTTTTAAGTTGGCCTTGAAAATAAACAAAGTCATCAAGATAGGAGAATCTCCCATTAAAATTGCAGGCACCTGATGCATGACAGAGCTGTCGTGGCTATGAGAAGAATACTAGATGGCTTCAATGCCAATTACTTGAGAATGGGAGTGTAACATTCCATGCTGTCTGTGAATTCTGTGTGTGGTTTGCTCCATATATCATTCCATTGGCATATAAAACCCTGTGCAGGGGGGGTATGAGGGACAAGGTAACAAACAGTACAAGAAATGTATCCAATGCCTAACGTATGAAACTGTAACCTCTCTGTACATCAGTTTTATAATAAAAATTAAAAAAAAAACCCTGTGCAGATTGTGAACTTAAACTCCTAAATCTGGCCCTGTAGTACACCTGACCTCTCCACTGCTGACCTCTGAGTTTCTATAACAACCAGAGTGGACACCTAGGACATGGTTATGGCTGTAGCAATGGTGGCTGTGGACATGCCTGCATTCTGACCACACGGGCACAAAATTGGTCTCTAGCTTCTTTGGGAAGTCATAGACCAGTGATCTGTTTAGGTCATGTTCCAATGAGTCACTGTGTTTTCCTTCAACAATGTTGTTATCTGCTCAGACAATGACAGCAGGGCTCTCTCAGACTATTAAGCATCATCAGGACTTTTTCAATTGAAATGATCAATTTAGAGAAATATTTCTTTAATGTTGAGTTATTAGTGTGTGATTGAGTATAAACTTCTTGGCCAATTTTACCAAGGAAGCCCTCTAAATTCATATTTTACTGAAGATAATCTCTTCTACATATCTACTACATATTTCTGTATGATTTTTTAAAAAGTATGTATCCTTATGAATATGAAATTCTTTACATTTTTGTTCTTTGGCAGATGAAATTATAGATTTGTTGATCCTGACCAAAAGTTAAATTCCACCAGTGTTTTATAGGACTGTGATCTACCTTGATATAATGAAAATCTCATCTTTGACATATGAAATATTTGTTCAGTGACAATGGGAAAACAGTCCTTTTCTACTTCTACATTCTAGTTCATATTTATAACACTTTCTTCTTTTTGTTATTTGACATTTGAATGTATTTTAGTTTGATATTATCTATATTTCCTGTATAGATGTAATTTCCTCCTGTAGAGATTTCGACCCTAAATTATATACTATTACTGTTTCAGTTCACTTTCAGACGTGTCATTGAATGCATGTGTTACACATGATTTTTTTTTCTGCCATTTCCATCTTTGTCACAGGAAAACTGGTAATTTTAAGAATCAAATATCTGCTTGTCTTTGGAAACAGTCTTATTGTCTTTCACAAAAAGCAGTGGCTTAAGCAGAATAAAATCATCAGTACATGTACAAATGTTAGCTTTAATCCTGGTAGTCTGGATAATGTTCACTAAATTTGTTCCCTATATATATTAATACTCTTCAACAATATGGAATATTGACAAGGTCAAGAAGGGTAAAATATAGACCAAGCACTTACAAAAATTTTAGTGATTGATGTTAGAATTTGACATGTCTATAACCTATAAGTAAATAAATACATATGACATTAGGAATAAAGTTGAATACTCTGTGAATTTGGTCAAAATAATGCCTTTTGTCTCTTTTCCCCTCTACTTCTGCCTCTCATGAAACTGAGATTTCAGATATGAGCTACCACAACCAGCAATAACCAGTATGTTCAATATGTCAAAGAAAAAGAGGAAAAATGTTTTCAATACTATTAAAATTATCCTTAATACATCAAGGGTTAAGCTATTTCAATATATAAGAAATTAAATGACTCTGTACCTGTAGGCACATGTTAAACAATCTACTGAAGATTACTCTTCCACTCGAAGGAATGAGCTTTAAAAATTCTGCAAAATCTTGGTTGTGAATTACACAGTGGGAAGACCAATATAGGCAGTCATAATCCTACTAAAAAGACTTAAAGAGGAAATATTCAAACAATTTGTTATTTAGAAAGCAGTGAGAATGAAAGAATATGCATTAAAAGGACAAATCAAATAAGCAATGGCAAAATGAAAAAAGATGGGAATAAGGACATTAAATCTGATACATACAATACAAAGACAAATATTGGACAAAATCACCTAAATTTTTTATTAAAGTATAGAAGAATGACTCAATATGACAATCATAACATTGTATGCTAATGGTTTAGTTTAACTAATTTATCGAATCAAAAACTTTATGAATCAGTAATATAATTAATGTTGATATATATGCATATGTATGTATTTAGCTCCACATCAACCGTAGACAAAAATGCTTTCTCCCACATCTCAGAGTTACACAAAATTGACTCTATGTTCAAGCACAAATAATATATATTTTGAAGTAGAAATATGACCAAGAAAAATGATATCCTATTGCCTGTAAGCAAAGCCAAAAAGGCTAAAAACGATTAGTTACATAAAGATTTGGATATTGTTATGAATATAAACTCTAAACCATAGATATAATGGCTAATCTCTTACAGGAATATAAATTTCCCAAGTTACCATGTTAGATTTACAAATTACAAAGACATACATTTTTTAGAGGCATCAGAGAAAATTACTAAATCAACCTGTAAGTAAGCCACCTATCCAGAGTATTTTCAAGAAAATTCTACCAAATATTCAAGTACCAAAGAATCCAATGTTCCTTTAATTTTCCTAGAGCATTGCAAATGAAGAAAAACTTCTAATTCCTGTTCTAAAGGATTCCACATATTCCTGTTAATCATGGTGCCTCCGTGATCCCTGCCTGTTGGTGATCTCCTCTAGAGGGTGGGGAAGTCTTATGACTTGCTTCTAACACATGGAGAATAACAAACCTGGCAGGCTTTGTGTATGCATGTGTGTGATTATGTATAAGTGATTACGGTTGTGTGGGATTATGTGTTTATCTTAATGGAGTCATGTTCCCTTTTATGATGGCCTAGAGAAAGCATGAAAATATATGTGGGAAACCATATGACAGAAAACGCCTGGCAATCTTTCAGTCATGTGGCTTCTAGCAGGCAGCATGCAAAGTGTGCCAGCTCAGTCAGTGCTGAACACATACGTACACAACCACACAGCACTAAATCCTTCCAACCAGCCCATGATCATGGAGAAAGGCTAATAATACTCAGCTGAATCATACCACAGGTGTGATGAACACTGTGATTCTGAAGCTCTCATGCTAAACACAAAATATTATTCAATTAGTTTGCCCCAAAGGCAGGTGTAATCTACTACGAAGCAGTACTATCTACTACTAAGTACTACAATCTACTATTACATATATGATCTGCAAGACTGTTAAAAAACTTTCCTGAAGTTTTTTTCTTCAGTAAAACTTTTTTTTTTTTACAAACATTAGTAAAAGAAAGGGTGTTGTGATTTCAATTATATAGCAATTGGGCAATTATTTTACTTACATGTGCTATTCAATGTTTATCCAAATTTACAGATAATAATCTATTTAGAGGTGAGTTATTCAGCATGACAAATATTTCTTGCTTAGTCAAGACAAGTTTACAGAAATGATGTTTACAAAAAGTGCTGTTATTTTTGTATGCCATGTATGTTGTGAAGAAGTTGATGTAAGAAGGGAATCATTACCTTTCAGAGAAAATGAATCCATCTCCCTTATTGGGAATAATTAGTACAGGTTTAGGCAAGTCACAGCAGAGCATCACAAGAGCCCAATAGCTATACCCTTATGATCACATAAGATGATGCTAAGTGAAATGAACTCCATGTTATGGAAATGATTGTTATATCACAGTTGTAACTACTTTCAACATCCCATGTGTATCTGTAGTTTCTACTATTGATGATGTTCTTGTATCACCTTCTTGTGATTGTATCTACACTATCTCTGTAATCTTATCTGAGTATATTGGAAACCATGTATACTGGTATTAGAATTAGGAAATTGAAAGGGAATACCAAAATTGAGAGACAAAGGGTAAAATAAGAGAAACAACAACAAAAGCAATACTTGCAAAACTGTTTGGTGTAAGTGAACTGAACACCTCAGGGGGGGGGGAAGGGGGAGGGGGGAGGGGGTATGAGGGACAAGGTAACAAACAGTACAAGAAATGTATCCAATGCCTAACTATGAAACTGTAACCTCTCTGTACATCAGTTTTATAATAAAAACTTAAAAAAAAGACAAACAACTACAAAAGGAATACTTGCAAAACTGTTTGGTGTAAGTGAACTGAACACCTGGGGGGGGGAGGGAAAGGGGGAGGAGAGAGGGGGTATGAGGGACAAGGTAACAAACCGTACAAGAAATGTATCCAATGCCTAACTTATGAAACTGAAACCTCTCTGTACATCAGTTTGATAATGAAAATTTGAAAAAAAAAAGGAATAAAATAAATTTAGCTGGCATTATTTAAAAAAATAAAGGAAAATGAATGCAAAAAGTATATGGCATTTTGGAAATCAAATGATTGAAATAACAACTAGGGTTACATTTAACAATGTAGTTTATTAAATCAACAGAGAAACAATTTCCACGATGAAAGTGCTCAAGGCCCGTGTTCTGATACCAATGGGGCTCTGATGGGCACAGAAATAAGGTGAATTTCACCTCTTCCACCTTTATGAGGAAATGGCGGGGAGTTGGTCAGTCCCATGTAGGTCAACAGCCGACCACAAGTAGACTTCTATTGCAGGATCACCATTACCCAAGTCTTTATCATCAGAGCACACTGGGTCAGAATTGAGTCTTGATTTCAAAGCTGGAGAGAACGAGGGTGTCCCATGCTGTCTTCAATAGTAGTAGCCAAAGCCAGAGCCATAGCCAGAGCCATAGCCATAGCCACAGCCACAGAGAGAACGGGAGCCAAAGCCATAGCCACAGCCATAGCCACAGCCCAGTCTGCCGTAGCCACAGCCATAGCCACAACCCAGGCCTCCATAGCCACAGCCCAGGCCTCCATAGCCATAGCCCAGGCCTCCGTAGCCACAGCAGCCGTAGCCGCGGCCGCCATAGTAGTTTCCGTAGTAGCTGCCACACATGGTGTTGGTGGTTGGTTGGTTGGTTGGTTGGAGGAGGAGTGAAGGTGACTTGAGTCTGTTCAATGGGTCTTTTATACATCCTCAGTTTGGGTGGGACCCACACTTTGAGCGCCCTCCATTGGCTAATTTTATGACTAATATAATAATAAACATGCCTCAAGGCATTCAAGGAACTGGCTTCAAGAAATCACAACAACCTTTAATGAGGTTGTACAGTCACGTACAGAAAGCTATCAATCATTCCATGTTTTCTATTTACAGTTTCCAAACAAGTTATCATGTCAACTTGGAGCACTTCCAGTATTTTGAATTGACTTGCTCTTAAGCACAAATAATTACTTTTCTCTTGATCTTCTACAATTATCATCCCCCATTTGACAGTTTTTAATACTTGTTAAAAGTCCAGAGCCAAACAGTAGGTGTGAGGTGGTTTTTTTCAACTGTGATAAGATTAAAGTCCCTGAGTTAACTTGGTAAATTCCATCTTCCCTGTTCTCAGAGACAGGAGGACAAGAAATGCTGATTTCAGTTTTGATAACACATTCAAGTAAGAATACTTCACGTTAATATAGAAAGTGAGAAATGTTCCAGTCATTCAAAGCTTTTCATTGTATGCATGTGCTGTTATGGCTATTCTTTGGAAAAAAATATATAAATATATTGTTTTTATATAATGCTATTCTGCATTTCTCTTGTTAGCAGTGTTATTAATAAATAAACTCTGACAAAGGTAAATGATTTTTAGTTTAGAATTAAGGAATGACATTACCTTGAACTTATGAAGATTCAACAAGTCTACCCATCCATCAATAATTAGACATGATTTTACTGAGAATTAGTGACAGTAATCCAAAAGGCATACATTTTCTCAGTTGAAAGACTATGTTAAAGCACATCCCCAAATTAATATGAATTTGCTTTGTTAAATAAGACCATAAAAGTGTAATTTTGCTAAACATTAAATGGGTTTGAAAAATACTTATTTTGCATCAAAATGTTCTTGAAGTCAGAATTAATAAAGGAAGTACACAGCAGATGGGACCCTGAAGAAAGCTGTCAACAAAGATGTAAACCTCAAAAAGCCTAGATATACACATAAATTGACAAGAAGAATTGAAATCCCTTTGAAAAACTATTAAAATAATAAAAATTTAAATTTAAAAAACAAACCAAAAAATTTAAAAGAACAAAATGAAGTAATCTTCCTTTTCCCCAAGCTGGGATGATTGGTATATGCTAATAATCATCATAGGGGGTTTTGTGCATGTTTGTGTATGCTGTGTGTGTGTGTGTGTGTGTGTGTGTGTGTGTGTGTGTTACTAGGGTTTGAACTTAGGGCTTCTCATGTGTGCTCAGCTTTGCTTGCTTAGCTGGTGTTCTACCATTTGAGCCATGCTTCTACTCTGGCTTCTTGCTTGTTATTTTGAGGAAGAAATCTCATAGACTCAGCATTTTCAGTAGATAAGATTAAGGAAGGAAGTCAGTAATACCTGACTGGGATTTTGACTCTTAGAATAAATACTGGTATTAGAACTAGGGAAGGGAAAGGGAATATTGAGAGACAAAGGATAAAAAGACAAACGACTCCAAAAGCAATACTTACAAAACCACTTGGTGTAAACCAACTGAACAACTCATGGGAGGAGAGGGAAAGGGGGAGAGGGGAGGGGGGAAATGAGGGAGGAGGTAACAAATCATACAAGAAATGTACCCACTGCCTTACATATGAAACTGTAACCCCTCTGTACATCACTTTGGCAATAAATAAGTAATTGCTCAAAAAATAAAATAATGGACAAACTATGAAATGAAAAAAGGAAAGTAGGAATTCATAATAAAAGAAGTAAATAAGTGAACACATCAATGCATATGAGTGAATGGACAGTTCTTTTTTTTTTTTTTTTTTTGGCCAGTCCTGGGCCTTGGACTCAGGGCCTGAGCACTGTCCCTGGCTTCTTCCCGCTCAAGGCTAGCACTCTGCCACTTGAGCCACAGCGCCGCTTCTGGCCATTTTCTGTATATGTGGTGCTGGGGAATCGAACCTAGGGCCTCGTGTATCCGAGGCAGGCACTCTTGCCACTAGGCTATATCCCCAGCCCCTGGACAGTTCTTTTGAAACAGTAAAATAAAATTCTAAGAAGAGTAGGAGTCATGGAACAAAAGATATTAGCATGTCTACACCAACAGAAATGTTTGATAAGCTACAAAACAACATCTTCTCAAAGAATCTCCCTACAGTTGTGGAAAGTAGTGACTTCATAGTGAACCAGGTAAAGACCAATGCACTAATTTAGCAGTATCAGTTTGGAAGAAACTACTATCATTGGTCTTACAATATAATTCACTAAGTAGAATTCAACACCATTCTACTGATATGCCAAAATTATGTAACCCAAAACTACTCATAAAGAAACAACACGCAAACGTTTGGGAATATTCCAATAATCTGAATGTACTCTGGAAAAAAATCTTTCCAGGTCATATACTTTAATAAAAGGTTGAGGAACTATCCAGATTATCTCTCTGCCATAAATTGTATAACTTACAGAAAAATTGCTCCTTTTTTGTATAAATTTTTTATTATCTTTAAGTAGCTATACAAAGGAGTTACCATTTAACAAAGAGATTTATGAATACAATACATCTGGATCAGTGTCACCTCTTTCAACATTCTCACCCTTTCTTCCACAGTACAATTTCATCCTCTCCAACTCCACAAGCTACTTCCCTTTGTTGGTTTGGTTACAATTTGACCTCCATAATCTTAACATCCTAGAGGGCTGTGTGTTGGTCCCTATTATAGTCTCTTCAAAGCTCTTTTCCATAGAATACACCCAATACCACACTCAAGAACACACTCAAGGGCTGGGAATATGGCCTGGTGGCAAGAGTGCTTGCCTCGTTTACATGAAACCCTGGGTTCAATTCCCCAGCACCATATATAAAGAAAATAGCCAGAAGTGGCACTGTGGCTCAAGTGGCAGAGTGCTAGCCTTGAGCAAAAAAGAAGTCAGGGAAAGTGCTCAGGCCCTGAGTCCAACCCCAGTACTGGCAAGAAGTAAAGAAAAAAAAAAAAAAAAGATAAGAACACACTCAAGAACACACTCAAGGCTCTAAATGCCTTGGATTCTCTGATCAATCCCAGTTTTAATCTTCAAGGCTGAAGTCGTGCATTTGTGTCCCATGAACTTCTTGACTTGTTTATTGACATCAAAAGAGCTGGGAATATGGCCTAGTGGCAAGAGTGCTTGCCTTGTATACATGGCAACAAAATAACTTGGCTTATCCTGTTCTAATTTCACCTTTCATCGCCATCTCCCTTGTATTTAGAATGTTAAGATCCAGTTGCTTTACAGGTCCTCAAACACTTCACATATATTGATCATAAGATACTTGTCTTTTCATTCTGTTTGAATATTAAATTACCATCAGAATTGGTTGCTTTCACCTTCTATTTCAACTGAAATAGACAGAACTTCCATGACCAGTCTGCCTTAGTCTGTCCCTAGTAACTTGTTAAAGTTAGTGTGACTCACTGAGTTTTATTATTCTCACTAAATTTCCCATGAGAATTTCTTCAGTTTTTCATTAAAAAAACAAAACTGCCTACTCTCCTCTATTTGAATTATAAGCCTACAGATTAAAGACTTTACCTGTTTTGTTCATCTGCTCCATTGTTGTTCTATCATTATTCTATAGAAGTTCTGTCACAAGAGATTTTTAGTAAATATTTGACTAATAAGTAAAAAATGAATAAAAAAGTGAAATAAGTGGATGGAGTAGTAGTCTTCTATGTTGTAATATTCTGTCTTGCATAAAACAAGCCACACTTAATACTAAGCTATAATATTTGGAGATACATTCATATACTCTGAGACCTCAAATCATAAGAAAACTATAAAATAAATTATTACTCTAATTTTTCTGGTTTCAAAACCCAAATTATTTAGATTATTAAAATGGTGTGTGTAATTCCCTCTCCCATCTCTCCATCTGTCCCACCTTCTCTCTCTTCCTTCTCTATATGTTCTATTTGCCTTATTGATGTAATCAATGTATTTATGACTGTTTAGAATTTGGAATCATGGTTTTTAAAGTTGATTTAATCAATTAACTAAATTAATTCATTAAATTTACTTATTTAGTCTGTTGTGGAGCTGGAACTCTGGGCATGTGCGCTGTCCCTGAGCTCCTCAGCTCAAATTTAACACTCTACTACTTGAGCCACAGTGCTGCTTCTGGTTTTCTGGTGTTTAATTGGATATAAGAATCTCATGGAGGGGATGGGAATATGGCCTAGTAGCAAGAGTGCTTGCCTTGTATACATGAAGCCCTGGGTTAGATTCCTCAGCACCACACATATAGAAAATGGCCAGAAGTGGCAATGTGGCTCAAGTGGCAGATTGCTAGCCTTGAGCAAAAAGAAGCTGGGGACAGTGCTCAGGCCCTGAGTTCAAGGTCCAGGACTGGCAAAAAAAAGAGTCTCATGGACTTTCCTGCCCTGGCTGGCTTTGAATGGCGATCCTCAGATCTCAGCCTCCTGAGTGGCTAGGATTACAGGCATGAGTCACCAGTGCCCAGCCACTCAATTTATTAATTTAAAATATACAGATACTTATTATATCTTGAGAAGAAAAACATGAATTTTGATACAATGGGTAACTGTCTGCAATTTTTTTTTGCATAAGTCTACAAGTCAGTACAATGAGAAAGTGGAAAAACAATTTAAGAGGTAAGAAGTAATTGTAGATACAGTGAAGAGCCTGGAGAAAATCATGAAGACTGTGAGAAAAGAAGAATTTGATAGGAGAAGTTTGGAAGCCATAAAATAATAGAGAAATGATTACAATATGAATAAAGGATAACATGAAATATGTACACAACAACCTTTTAAATACTTTTTCCTGAGTAATCAAACGTCAGGAATGTTTTTCAGATTATTTCTTTGTGCAAATTCATCTTGGTTTGGTACAAATTTCTCGTAGAAAAAATTCTCAGTTATAAAAGTGATAGAATTAACATAGGTGTACTAATACATACAAAATATAGATGGTCTTGGAGGTAATATTTTGTCTCTAAGAATATAAGCTAATCATAAACTAATGATTTTTATTCCTATAGGATGGCAAAAGACTGAATCAAAAATAACATATGCCTACATATATTCAAGAAAGTTGAGATACTTTGCCTGCATACTCCTTCTTCAGCCTTCTCAAATCACTTGTGTAATCACATGAGAACTAGTCATCAATTTTAAGTTTAGGATTTTTAGTAAACAAAAGGTCACAATAAAGAAATACTTGTCTCCTAAAAGCTTGTGGTCTCAATGGTAGGCATTCTGACTCAGTGACAATTTTGTCTCAGACATATGACTGGGACATTTCTGAGGGTTTATTTATTTGGAAGAATGAGTTCAAAACAAATGTGGTTTACCTCTCCCAGCACCTAGGCAGTATAAAAGGACCTGCACAGGTTGAGAGACTCAAACTTCAGAAGCTACTCATCTGCCTCAACTCAACCACTCACTCCTGACACCATGTGCTACTACGGCAGCTACTATGGAGGCCTGGGCTACGGTTATGGTGGTCTGGGCTACGGCTATGGTGGCCTTGGCTGTGGCTATGGCTGTGGCTATGGTTCTGGATATGGAAGATATTCCTGCTATCGTCCATGCTGCTATGGGAGATACTGGTCTTTTGGCTACTAGAAAGAACTTTGGATGGCTACTAACATTGGGCCATTTTCTTAGGACGTATTAGAGTTCCACCAGGGCTAGTTACAGTATGATTACTATCTCTGGCATACATAACTACATGGATTGGTAGAATATATCACCAATGAGGGGCACATGAGGGGAATAATCCTTCAGCATTTTGTCATGTTTATTTATACCTAACATTAAAACTTGCATGTGGGAAATTCTATCATTTGCCTTTTAATAAACTTAATTATTTTCATAGTATATATTGCCTGTCATATGTATTTATTTCTCTTCATCATATGAATGTACTTTCAGGCGTGTGTGTATGCGTGTGTGTGTTTGTGTGTACAAAAGAAAGAGACAGAGAGACAGATACTGAGACAGACATCCACAGAGAGAACAACTGCTACCGTCCAGGCTGTTAGTTAAAGGTATGAGAAAATGGACAAGGCTGATGTTATTTTTCAAAACGTCTTGGGCACAAGAATGTTCATATGATGTTTCTAGAACATCTATGAACCTGGCACTGGTAGCTCACACCTGTAATCGTAGCTACTAAGGAAGCTGAGATCTGAAGCTTGAACTTTGAAGCCAGTTTAGACAGACAAATTTGAGACTCTTATCTCCAAATAACCCATGAAAAAGCCAAAAGTAAAGTGATGGCTCAAGTGGTAGAGTGACAGATTTGAAACAGAAAAAAATCTAAGGATGAGTAAGAGACCCTAACTTCAAGACCCAGTACAGGTACCCAAAAATATAAAATAAAAAAGGAACTGCCGTGACCTACATTTAATCTCAATTTTATCTCAAATTGTACTTTTGAAAAGTTCCATGTTTGACCCATATAATTAGTAAAATAGTAGCATCATTAACTATTAATATTTTTTCTGCAGTTTTTGCTACATTCAAGCATGTGCCACTAAAAAAAACAAATTACAATTCTGCTCTTACATCATGTTCTCCGACATTTCTTTTTAACTAAGGTATGAGAATTCTCTTTTGCTTTGCTTTGTTAGTATGTAAAATAGTCCTATTTTTAATAGTAGTGGTTCCCTCAGAATCATGAGATGTCCATTTTTTATGCTTTCAAAACACTTTCTTTTGATTTCTGAGAATCTCTTCACAGCAACCTCAGATATTGGCAAATATTTCAAAGAGAAATGTGGTCTATGTCGAGTTTTGTAACCCACAAGAATCTCCAATATGTTTAGTATTCTTCTGAATCTCCTGCTCTGCTCTTTTTAGAACCTTAAATTCTTTGTTCCTAGTTTCTTCCATTGTACCTAGTTTCTTCCATTGTACCATGTTCACTTTTTCTAGTAGTTCAAAGTGAGATTCTAGTCTGCTATGAAGTACATATCTTTTCTATTCCCACTTTATTCAAGTGGTAGTTTGATTAGATTTCAATAATTATCTGTTATGTTGTTTATTGTTAGGCTAAGGTTACATGCAATCTAGAATTTTTGGAGGAGCTATAATTCTGTACTTAAATATTTTACAATTTAAGCTACTACAGATATTTCCAAATACGTAAATAAGGCAACAATAAATGACAATCATATACCTATACCTTCAGCCACATTTCAGTAATCATAAGTATTTACTAATCTTTGTCTTCTGTGTAGAAAAACTTTTTGTTTACTTTCTTGGACATAGTGTAAAATCAGTCAAGATCACAAGCTGGACTTCTCCATGCATTTAAGGTTTGCTAATTGCTCTTCTTCTCTTCTTTCCTTTGCTTGTAGTTTTAGGATTTGAACCCAGATCCTTGTGTATGCTGCACAATGGCTCTTAAACATGAGCTACCATTCTTTTTCTTATTTTAATATTTTGTTTTTGTAATAAGATGTCACTAATTTTGCCTTGGCTGACCTTGAACTTCAGACCTTGTCTCAGGCTAAGTAGATGGGCTTATAGACATGTAGCTCCACATCTAGTTGTTCTCTATTTTTAAACTCTCTGACTTTCTATTCAGTAGTGATAAATTTGAGTTTAATATGACCATCACTGTGACCAAATACCTGACAAAAACAACTATAAGGAGAAAATACTTTATTTTGATTGAGAGTTTCAGAGGTTTCAGTCTATTTCCAAGATTTATTCTATGATTGTGTCTGTTTTAAGGGCTAGATGTGAGACAGAACATCCCAACCAACATCTAGGCTATGAGAACCTAGGGAAGAGGAAGCTGTTCATGTTCTGAAAGCCCAGAAGAGCAGATAGAAATGGGAAGGGGCCAAGAGCAAGGTGAATCTTTCCTGGGAAGGCCTCAGTGATTTATTTACTACAACGATGTTATGCCCAAGTCACGAGAAGACCTCCAAGAAGACCACCGAGAGCCAGACATTACGAAATGCAAAAGCAAGGCTTTATTCAGGCGAGCTGCAGATCGGGCCTCCTCCTACCCATCGACACAGTTAGGAGGTTAGGAGGAAGCCCCGAGCTGAGATTTCATAGGGCTTATAAAGGCAAAAAACCAAAGTCATAGCAATCAGGTTTTCAAGCAAGATTAGGATACAGGTACAAATCTGATTGGCTCAGGGCTCGAGGCATTCCGGGGTGGTTAGAGTTAAGCATTCCCAGGCCCAGGCGGTTAGAGTTAAGCAGGGAGTTTCCTGACCAGCTGGGCCCTAATAAGCTTGTCCTGCTAGCCGGATAATTGGCTTGTGTTACTCAAAGTTTAAACAGACAACAAAATGGGGGGTGCCTGAAAATGGGGTTTACTTTAACTCTTCAATGAGACCCCATCTTCTTTTCACTACATCTCAACATTGTCATCAGATTATGTCTCCATTAAAGTGTTTCAACTGTTAGGTCAGATTCCCTCAGAATCCTCCCAGTAACTCCCCAAAGTCCTTTAGCTAGCAACTACAGTCCTATATTATGGGTTTTTGAAGGGACAGGAACTTCTTATCCAAATCATAACAATCATTTAAAAATAACTAATTTGTTGTACAAGGCGGTTTCAAATCAACATGTCAGTTTATGGGTACAATTCTCCCCATCTCTTCCAACCCAATCTATCTCCTCAGTTTTCCTAGTTCAATTTTCACATGTAAACATTAAACATAATGATGCATTTTCCCATGCTTCCTTTTTCCATTTGTCTACTCCTGCCTTTGATCTCATTCTCCCTGGTGATACCAGAAGACCCAGCTGGTGTTCATTTTGATAAACTGGAGATTAGTTGTTCAAAGGACTTATTCCACTGGAATAATTTAGATTTAACTTCCACACAAGCGAGAAAACCTATGTCCTTTTTCTCTCTGATGCTGACTTATTTCACTTAATGTATTCTTTCGAAGTCTATTTCCCTGCAAGTGGACATACTCTGCACTGAATTTTTTCAATGAAAGTTTTAGCCTAGTTTGTACTACAAAAAAGGCACTGTCACCAAAAAATGAAATTAATCAGTGTAAACATAGACAACCCCAGAAATGATAGAGATGGAATTACTACAAATATGCTCAGGGACGTAAACAACACAAGAAAACTATAGAGTTGGTGGGTGATAAAACTTTACAAATTATTTCTTAAACCCATGGTTCTTTTGTCTAAGCCTCCCAAGTGCTTGGATTATAGGCCTGTTCCAGACTCCCAGCTTTTTTATTGTTTCCTTGCCTAGTAATTCACAGAAGACATTGTTACCATTATGTTGTTTAGGCAGGAGATTATATTCTCTTCATTTAGATAGTATGAAATTTAGTTTTGCCAGGAAGCAACCTGGTAACTCTTGATTCTTTCATGTTTTGCTTGGATCAATCTAACCTTTTGCATCAGCTTGCCTAGCTACTAAATTGCTACTTTGGTGGGGGGGGGGGAGGTGAGTTAATTTAATAAAGTGTCTGTGATCTGGCCAAAGAGTTCAAATATCTCCCAGCCCTGTTAGAGCTTTAAAAATTACTTGTATTAATGATGTGTGGTTATTCTTTGTTCCTCTTCCATGCAGTTTAGTTTTCAATAGAGTAACTTGAGGACCACTGTATAGCCCTTCTCTTCACAGTCTCTAGATTGTTTTTCTTTAAATAGTATAGCAAATATATGAACTTTGATCCTTTTCCCACAAATACAGTGTGATTATCATATCATATTTGGGTTGTAATTTCCTGAAGTACAGGCCTGCAATAATTACAAGTAGAAAACTAAAGCTTGCATTGTAAAGCTTTAATAGTTTTATCTCTTGTTGGCAGTGAACTCATGAGCTATGTGCTACAAAATTGTGAAAACAATTATTTGACATAATTTGCCCACTTGACTGTGATACAGCAGTAAGTCCATTGTTTCTTACTCTAATATGGCTAAAAGTGTTTCTTCTTTATGTACTTTAGAGAAGAATGAGATAGACTTCTATTGGGGGGTGGGAGGGAGACTTTTAAATTCAACTAAGTTGACCTGTGTGTAAAATTGTTGAGATATTTTGTAAAGAAAATGCGATAGCTGATATTTACTGAGGTATGAATATGATTGATTTCTTTACTGGTAAAGAGATGCAAATTTTAGAATAAGAACGTAAGAGTCAAGAAGAGGTTATACTTCTCATAGATTCACAAATTCTTGCCTATATTTGGTCTGTTCTGCCTTTAAGCCTGAACTCTGAATGAAGCCTGACTTCTAAGCATGTTCAGAGCAGAAGCCGTACTTATTCTCCATTGCTTAGGGTAATCAGTGGAAATAGTCTTGTATCATGCAGCTGAGTCTCTGAGTTAAATGAGTTCATGTTCTAAAGAGAAGGCATTAGTCGGGCCCTCCTCATTACCTTCTCTTCTAACAGATGTTGTGTGCCCTTATTGACATCCAACTTCAACTCCCTGACTTCATTTGGTATTCTAATAAGCATCTAAGCAATTCCTTAATAGAAAAAAAGTTAATCTGCAGGTGCTATGTTGTCTTCTTCAGGAAGCTTTCTACCTCCTGTAGAAGGACAGTACCTGTCTGAGCAGGATGCTAATCAACAACAGAAAATGGTCACAAATGTTCATCTGTTTAAATGAAACAGAGAAACATAGTTCAATGTGTGGACAAAAATGTCATTTTTTTCAGCGGGCTCCTCCCTTTGAGTTTGAAACTTGATAATGTTATGCTGTGAAAGGTGGACTTAAAAATTGTGAACTTTGTATCAGAAACAGTGGGGTAAAGGGTGAACCAGTGCAACAGTATCAACTCACTAGCCACTATATTGGAAATAACTTTACAGACTGGGGGGAGGGGGGAAGGAATTGGGGAGGGAAGTAGGAGAAAAGGAGGGAGGGGGTGACACTGTTCAAAAAGAAATAACAACAAAAACAAAAACATTTTGTGACATCTAGGTGTTTCAAGAATCACATTATTACCAATATATAGATCACTGAGAAAATCTTAGTCCCATCAGAAAATATTAATTAAAAAGATCAAGCTAGAACATATGCATATAGAAAGAATTAAAAGGTATTTAAAAGTAAAAATAGAAAAATATGGGAAGAATGAACATAAACTTGTCTGCATTCACTATTGCAAAGTAATAAAAATATATAATTTTTTCATCTTTTTGGTCTAAGTTTTCACAAAATTCTAATATTTTACTTTCGGTTATGTTTGTTTGAGAGAAATAATTTATAGGTCAGTGTTAAATATCATTTGACTTAAGAATAAAAGCATGTTCATACGAGAAAGGTAGACTACCATATTATTGGCTTATATAAAATCCTTCTTACTGATCCTTTCAATTTCTAGCTCTCTACAATATGTCATAAACAAAATGTATTTCAGTTTATTTCCCTTTCTTACAATCTTGCTTCTTGGAATTTGGTATTTTAAAGTTCATATAATTTTTAAGGAATATACACACAAATATATGCATGAATGTATGTATATATGTATATATGTATGCATACATCTGTATTTTTGATGTACATGTGCATTTGTATGTATATATATATTTATGGATCTATATATAATATTCAATTTATTTTCTTTTACTGGAGAAAACAAACAACTTTTGAAAACAAAGTGGTAAAAACAAATTTAATAGCATAAAATAAAGTTGACAGCGTATCTTAAAAATAAAGTTAATTATATAACATTTTCACTATAATTCATTTCTTAGTCATTCAGGATATTTTTTGAGGAAACTCAGTTGAAACATTAACTTCTGAAATATAAACAGGTTGATCAATGATGAAAAGGGACAATAAAGTCCCAATAAATATTTTTTCTTCAACCTCTTCACCTGAAGCTAGAAACTTCTTGTCTGGTTTCCAAATCATTGCAAACAGTAATGTTACTACATGTTTTCCATTCCTACCCTCCATTAAGAACTATGCCCATCATTTAAACCCCAAACCACTGAAACAAACATTTATGTCTCACTCAAGCCACAGTGGTTCGGTCTTCATGTTTTCTTATCTGTATCCTAGGCAAAAAGGAACCCGCCCCTCCCTCTGAGGTGATTAATGACAAATGGAAGGAAGTCAGGATTGTTCACAGAACTTCTGATGTCTCTACAGGGGTTTGTTCAGATGTGATTTAAATCCCAGCTGCTCATCGTACTGGACCAAAATTAGCATCAATGGCAATGAGGATGTAATTTGTCCAAAAGTCAATAGCCAACTCTAAATCTCTTGTTCTTCAAGTTGCTCACATTTCTATTCCAGTCATGCTGTCTCACTTGTATAACTAAAGACTTGTCCCATTGCTACCAGTATCATGTTCTGCTCTTAATTTCTTATGTGTGGTTGTTTATATCCAGTGTTTCTGTATCAGTATTGGTAGGGTCACCTTTAATATTCAAGTATACTAATTCTGATTAACTATGCATTCTGCATTCTTCATGTCATTAATCACTTTTAGCAGGCTCTATCCTCATCTGTCAGTCTTTCCTGTCAATCTTGCACTGGACATTAATTCAAGTTGTCTACAGTCTGCACTTAGGCTTCTAATTGCTGCTGGAGAAGTCTTTGAACTACATGGAGTGGCACAAGGACTCTTTTTTAAAAAAATCATATCACCTTTAGCTGAGTCCTAGTGCTACTCTATAATCATTTCACTTGTTTTAGACCTCTTTGCTTTCTGGTGTTCACTCCTGCTCTCTCAACCAACCCTTCCCCATCATCCATCAAACTCCTCATTCAAGGTTTACTTTTAGTACCCTATGTCTGCAACACTTGCCTCTATTTCATGAAGAAAAAAAGAATCTATCAGGGGAAAATTCTATCAACTCCCTCCCCACATACTTATCTATATTTGCACCTGTCGTTGCCTTTTATCTCAGTCTCAGAGCAAACTATATCCTCTCTTCTGTCCCCAAACATCATTCTTCCGCTTTGCTTTAAATGCCATCTCTTTCAGCACCTTGCTTGATAAATTATCCCTCCAGTGTACTATATTTTCAGCTTCTCTCTTTTTTTTCCCCCACTGGCACCTTCCCCTGAGTTTATAAGCACGCTCAAGTCTTTTGATATTAAAAAAGTCTGCCGCAACGCCAGATCAACCTTGGGGAGCTCCCTCTAAACTTACTTCAAATCTCAGGTTTTAAGTCAATTTCTCTAATGTCTCCAATTTGGTCTTCAGTTTCCTCTGTTCCATCCATTGGTCTCACTGTAATCCAATCCATGCTCTCAGTTAGATCACTAATGACCTACTAATTACCTAGTGCCCTTGAGATACTTCCTGTTGATTATCTTTGTGGCATTTGACATCGGGGATCACTTTGTTCTTTGGCTTTCTTTCTATGCTGTTCTTGATTTGGTTTCCTTCTTTTGTGATCCTCTAAGGCTTCCTAGGTCAAATAGAGGTCTGTCCTTGATCTTTAAAAAAATTATTGTTATTGTAAATGTGATGTTTAGAGGGGTTACAGTTATATGACAGGTAATGAGCATATTTCTTTTTGAACAGTGTTATCTCTTCCCTCATTTTCTCCCAGGTATTTCCTTCCCCATCCTTGGACCCCCCAAGTATATAGTTCATTTTCAACGTAGTGTCTAGTGAGTATCACTGCTGAGTTAGTTCACCCTCTGCCCTACCATTTCTATACTCCTTATGCTCCACAAGACAGATAAACTTAAATACAAGCAAAAGGTACACACACACACACACACACACACACACACACACACACACACACACACAAAACAAACCAGTGTACAAGGGAGAAAAAATAAACCAAGAAGCCAAATAACATACAATTCTATCACTTAATTAGTAAAGTCTAACCTCATAGATAGGACCTGAAAAATCCTTTAATATACAGTCCCTGTGCTAGTGTCTACTATTTCTCAGATCCCAGTAGTGACTTAAAATATTTCTCTACTTAAAATGTGCCAAACTTAGACCTTGCTGTCTGTAGATAGTCCATATTATATGAGACAATGACTCTCCCATCTGTCTAACAAGCTATATCTGAATGAACTGCTAAGACTCCACATAGGTGTCACGTCATCTGAGAAAGCTTACTTATGTGTCTCCCATCTGTCATACTTAGTCCTGGAAGGCAGACCTAGATCACCTCTTCACTTGCGCCCACCAAGGTCTTCCCTTTCTTTGTTTGATATCTACTTGTTTCAGATCTACACCAAAAGAGTTGTTGCTTCCTATAATTTAGACATAGATCAACTGAATGCCTATCATAAGAGGAAAAACAAAAAGATACGAAGACATGTAAATATGAAACAGGAACTGTACTCATGATAACTTTGCATAGTTTACCTAGGCTAGTTTTGAATACTCATCATATAGCAGAATTCCTACAACAGAGATCGAATTCCTAAGTAAATGAAACAGTTAACAAGTCTAGGTTGGGATGTAGCTCAGTGGCAAAGAGCTTGCCTAGTAAATGCAACATCCTGGGTTCGATCCCCAGTACCAAAAAAGAAAAGACAAAAAAATCAATAAAAAAATATTATTACCCAGCTAAAACACTTAATATGTGCACAGTAGTTGTTTCTCCAAATGTGCATTTTGTTAAAAACAAAGTTCTGCACATTATTGTTGCAGTAATTGCCATTAATTATCCCTAATCATGGTACGTTTTTACTGTCATTTAGTCATAGAATAATCAATGCCTATTGTCAAAAACAGTAGCTCTGTATTCCCTAGTGCATAGCCTTTAGCTGTTTCCTGTCAGGCTATAGTTTTACTGCATCATTTCATATTGGGGTACTCTGTAGTTGTCATCTACATTTTCTACTTCACACAGTTTGGTTATTGTCCTTCAATTTATTAACAAATAATCTGAGCAGCCATACAATAGGTCTCATGGCTTTATAACTGGTCATCTTGCTCAGAATAATTCTAGTTTACTCAAACCTTCATTTATACTCTCTATCAGAAGCAGATTTTAATATGTTTTCACTGAATTTCTGGCATTACTCCAATTTCATAATTGATTAATGGAGTAAAAATTTCTGGACACAAACAGAGTATAATTGACCCAGAGATATGTTCTGGGAAAAAGTAAACATCTCAACTCTGAATTTTTCAAAGGGAGGAAAAGTGATACCAATTTTACTCATAATAAACAGAAAAATTACAAAGCATATGCACATATAAATAAAAAATAAGAGAAATAAAAGCCAAAATCATATAGTTAGAAAAATTTGATTTTTTTATTTAATGTTTCCTTGGCCATTTATTCAAATGCTGTTTCAGTTGCTTGGTCTGCAAAATTAGGCATTTGTCTATATGGATGAGATAAAATACAAAACATTTTCCAGCACATGCTATTTTCCTCATAATTATAAACATTGCAAAAGGTTTTCAAATAAATCCATAGATAATGGAATAGCAAGGGGCATTGCACCTGACATGTCAGCTAGACTTTCATGCTAAGTGTTAGATGACTTTGGACTTGATGCCTTACTAACAGAAGAGGAAGACAGAATTAATTACTAGTTTGTTGCATGCAGAAAAAGCTATGCTACACGCTTCATAGTTTTGCAAACAATACATATGTCTCGAATTTCCTATTTCTTAAATCAAAGCATCATTTCTACTTTTTGCCATTTCATTGAGGCAGCTAAGGAATGTAACAGGCTGAAAGGACTCTGAGAATAAATTCCAAAAGGTCCATGGTTCA
The DNA here is from genome assembly GCF_023159225.1 of Perognathus longimembris pacificus. Taxonomy (NCBI): domain Eukaryota; kingdom Metazoa; phylum Chordata; class Mammalia; order Rodentia; family Heteromyidae; genus Perognathus; species Perognathus longimembris. Next base: position 9,233,975 of record NC_063165.1, read on the forward strand.
CATGCTGCTAGTGGGGCCATTGAGCTTGCAAGAAAGAACTATTCATAATCAAATTTAATGATAGTGGATTCTTTGTCCTGATTAGAAAGTAAAATATGGAGTTTTTAAATGTTATTTTAAAGGAATTAAGACCAAAGAATAAAATTATTGAGCAGTTATTTAACAATTATTGAATTTACCTTGAGTTTGGACAACTTTTTTGTTATTAGTCACGTCAAAATAATAAGACCTATTATTATTTTAAAAATAAATGTTCAGCCAGGTGCTAGTGGCTCATGCCTGCAATCCTATCTACTCAGGAGGCTGAGATCTGAGGATCACAGTTCAAAGCCAACCCCAGGCATAAAAGTCCTGAGACTCTTTATCTTCAATAAATGACTTAGAAATCCTGGAAGTGGCACTGTGACTCAAGTGGTTCAGTGCTAGCCTTGAGCCAAAGAAACTCAAGGACAGTGCCAAGACCCTGAGTTCAAGCCCCAGGACCAGGAAAAAAAGAAAGAAGGAAAGGAAGAAAGAAAGAAAGAAAGAGAGAGAGAGAGAAAGAAAGGAAGGAAGAAAGAAAGAGAGAGAGAAAGAAAGAAAGAAAGAAAGAAAGAAAGAAAGAAAGAAAGAAAGAAAGAAAGAAAGAAAAATGAAATGGTCTTATTTGGAAAACTTTTGACAGCAATTGTTTTGCAAGTTATTGTGTATAAATATAAATCCTACTAAAGTGTCAAGACTATTACAAAAACCCAAACACCTGCCTTGCTTTCCTCCAGGATGGCAAGATAATGCTCTTATCTAATTATGTCATTATTCCAATAAAAAGACCATACCCATCCACAATAACAGTGCTTTTGAGTGAGTGACATGGTATGGTCAGCATTACTGACAGCCTAAAGATAAATTATATGTGTGAGGGAGAGGATAACAATATCCAACAAGAAATGTACTCATTAACAATAAAATAAAATAATTTAAAAAACTATATGTGGATCATTATGTCATCATAGAGAGTGCTGGGGTAGCTCTGACATTGATGGGTCCTCTTGTGGAAGAACTAAGGTCATATATGGTGGAATTCATGCTAACCCTTCAATACTTGTGGGAATACAAGAGAAGAAAAGCTTTTTCATGGACTCAATGGACCTAAAATTCCCATCACCTCTCTGGGGATTGGTTTAGAATAATGGATGTAGATACTGAGTAGTATCTCTGTGATCTCATCTCATTAATCCTAAGGAAAGTAAATATACCAACTCTTTCTTGCAAAAATCCTATAGAAGTTAGAGTCAACTTAAGCTGAGTATGGTTGAAATCGAGCTTCTCATATTCCTTTATTCCAAAGGCAATTGGATCTACCCACCATATTTCTCACATTTGTTGGTAACATTTCTGTTTCATGGACTGAAACCAAAAGTTTGGCTTGATGCCTCCCTTTCTCTTGATGTCAAAATCCAATCTCTCACAGTGATATTTTACTCCACTTGGAAAAATGTGCTCACTACCTTAAGTATGTAACTGTAATCCCTCTGAACATCGTTTTGACAATAAAATTAAATTTACAAAAGGAAAGTCCAACAAGAATCCAGCCACTTCTTACCACCTTATCCAATAGAAGCTGCCAGCTTTAAATAAGAAATTATCCTTCCCAGATTGTATGATAATTACTCTCATAAGCCAAGAGAGTGTTCTCTTCTTCTAGTGATTAAGATTTAAGTGAATGTTTCGTAAATGCCCCTGATGATGCAAGGGTTCTATAGGTTTATCTAGTGTTTCTTAAATGTGCATAATCATGGGTTCATTTTGTTGTTTTCATCTGATGGGTTTTAAAAAGAGAAGAATGTACCATTCAATTTTGTACAGTAGTAACAATCAGCACTTACTGACTACTTCTTGGTTCAGGTATGTTCTAGGGACTTCTTTACTGTCAGTCTCTTTTTCTTGTCAGTCTTCCTATAAAGAAAGTTGTGATAGTTAGGTCTGGCTTCATGTTTGTATCACTGAGATTTAGTAATTCAGATCATGAAACTATATAATAACCATTTTTGTATTCTACTTACGTTAGTCAGGTTTGTGCCATTAGTGATTTCCAATGGTATAAAATGCCTTGTCAACATTGCTTTTAATTGGCATATAATATTGCTTACTATTTCATCCTAGCAAAATACTTTTGACTATTGTATTAAAATCGCTTCTTTTTTTCTTATTACAAAGATTAAAGTGATGATGTCTTTGTACAGTTACTTCCCCTATTGGTTTACATTGTTGCTTTTTTATGAAATCTTGTGACTGTGATGTGAACCCTATGCTTGATTCTTTCATTTTGAGTGGTCTTTATTGCTATCATAGGAATCCATCATATGACTTAATATCCTTAACTAAAGTTGCTTCTTACATATATTTTGTCTCGAGACCTGAGCAAAATGAAAACAAAACCCCCTTCTTGAATGTTCATTATATATATATGTATATAAACATATAAATAGTGAAATTTTATTAAATAATAAGTTTTTCTTAGTTAGTTCATGTCAGACAGAGGAAGTTTATAATATGTCCTGAGGGAAAATCATCAATTTCTCTGAAAATTGATACCTTCCTAAGGTCTCTTCACTTTACATTATCAGGTAGATGGACTATTCAAGATGCATTGTTGCACAAATGTATCTCTAGGAGACTGATGAACTTGAAATATTTGGTTACCTATAGAATATAATTCTGTTATTAATATGTAATAGAATCATCATTGCAGGAGCCTTAAAAGTTGTGCTTGCTTATTTTTTTAATTATGCTTGTGCTTAAATTACATGGAAAGCTGCATTATAATCAGATTGTTCCACTAATTTGCAAAAGCATATTACAATCCTAGGAAATGGAAATACTCATTGCCTATTTTGTTGCCACATCATTTTTAACATGATGAATGGAATAATAATCAGAAATCAATTTATTAATTTACACTGAGAAATCACTTTCGAGACACTAGTTAAATGGCTTAAAGTCAGTGTAATCTGATTACTATTTTCCTATAAGGAATGTGAAACATACTCAGAACATTATGTGCTAGGCCCACAATTAGAGCACAGAAAGTATGTAAACTGAATATTTGATGAGATTGGGTTATGATACGTTAACATGTCTGCCACATTGTGCATTTAATCACTCCCATAGACCCAAAATACATGAATCTGCCAATTAAAGACAACTTTGCATTGAAAAGCACTTGAAAACCTCATTGTTCCTTTATCAATATCACTATAGACTTAATGTTGAATATTTCAGTGAATAATTTGACCTTGCTAGATTAAATTTTTTCACTATTTGCCAAGGACAGCAGTCATGACATTTCTTAGTTTAGTATGCTGAGTCTCCTGTATATTTTGGTAACTAATCTTTTATTACTTGAGTGATAAGACTCTTGTCAAGAGTGAATCATCATCCCTTAACTCTCATTAAAAAATGAAAAAATAGCAAAGTGCCAGTGGCTTACATTTCTAATTATAGTTACTCAGCCAGCTGAGATATGAGGATCACAGTTCAAAGCCAGCTCAGGCAGGAAAATCTGTGCAACTCTTATATCCAATTAAACAGCAAAAACTGATCAGGAACTCAGAATCAATGAATCAATGAAGAGCAATTAATTAACACACAATAGATATGTTTTAGATATTAGCACACTAAGAACATCTCTTTTCTGTGTGTGTGTGTGTGTGTGTGTGTGTGTGTTGTGTAGACTGTAGCATGGGCTGTGGCTATTTTTTTGAGTCTGAGCTGTGGCTCTGTGTGTATAGCTATCACCATCCTGTCACCAAGTTAGATACTGGTTGCCTGACTTCATTGGAGAAATCCTGCATGAGGTTGATCCTTCACTCCCTCAGTACTGTTAGGGGATCTTCAAATACCAGCATGCCAGAGCAGATATAAAAAAAATCTTGAAATTGCAATTTTGCTGGAGATGGATTTATAGTTTGAGTAATCATTGTTCTTTTGGATCCATTGTTCTTGCAAAATTGTCAAAGTGTTTTCAAGTGGTAAATGTGAACATTTCGATTAAATTTACTTTGATATTTTAAATGGGTCATTGTTAACTTTTCTATGCACTTTTTATACAGGCAAGGGAAATTATGTGTCTTTCCCTGCAATCTGTACATGTACTTTGTGAAAATCTCCCCATGATTGCTTCCTGTGCAGGGAGGGAAAATGTCCAGTGGTCCTTTCCACACAAAACTTAGAGTTCACAGACAGCTACAGCTTCTCTTTGGCAGTTTTGCATCTCCACAGTGGGGTTTTAATGCCATATTATCTCAGCATTTACCACTGTGTGCTCAGAGTCATGCTGTCCTGTGCTGTTTCTAAGCAGGAAACTACTCTGTTGTGTTTTTGGAAGCTATTTTCTTAATGGATTTCTTCCACTGTGGCAGCACTTTAAGCTTCACTTAATGATAATTGAAAGAGGTCAGACAGACTTGAGAGACAGAGCAATTGGTAGCTTTGGCTGCTATTTTTGTTTTCTAATGCTGGAAGTGCTACTTCCTCAACACATATATGTGTGCACCATCAAATAGCACCCACATTGAATGCCCAAGCAGACCTTTATCGTACTGTATATGTTTGTTTCTTAATAATTGATCGAATCAGCTGTACCAAAGAGACATCATTTTGGATGTGATAGTCTTATTTTTTGTGTGTGTGCTAGTATGAGGTCTTAAACTCATGGCCTCTTTTCTTTGCTTAGCTCTTCTGTTAATGGATGGCCCTCTAATGCTTGAGCCACACCTCCTGTTCATTTGTTTGCTTATTGATTGGCAGGTATCACTATTTTATATCTCTTTTAATGGATTACACATCTTTCCTTCTTTTCCATTGGGCTATCAGGAAGAGAGGCACTTTTTCTGCTATGTTCAAGACTTCATATTATTCTTCCTAATGTCTAGAGACACTTTAGTCCTTATCGCTATTCAGAAAGTACTTGCTTTGTTGAATGCATAAAGTGTGTATTTGTTTATGTCTGTCTCTTCCACTAAGATGATAGGCACATGAATTTGGGGTATTTTTTTTCTTTTTGCTATTTTTGTGTTCATTGAGTAGCTAAATGTACTCTATTATTTATTGAATGAATACATGAAAACTTGAAATTTTTTTGTTTATTGACTGCTTTTTATTTATTTTTTTACTTATTATTTATTTATTTATTTATTTTTATTATTTTATTACTGAATTACAGAGAGGTTACAGTTTCATACATTAGGCATTGGATACATTTCTTGTACTGTTTGTTACCTCATCCCTCATTCCCCCTCCCCCCTACCCCTTTCCCTTTCCCCCCACCATGAGTTGTTCAGTTCATTTACACCAAACAGTTTTGCAAGTATTGCTTTTGTAGTTGTTTGTCTTTTTTTACCCTGTGTCTCTCGATTTTGGTATTCCTTTTCAATTTCCTAGTTCTCATACCAGTATACACGGTTTCCAATATACTCAGATAAGATACAAAGATAGTGTAGGTACAACCACAGGAAGGTAATACAGGAAGATCATCAGTAATAGAAGCTACAGTTACACATGGCATGTTGAAAGTAGTTACAACTGTGATATAACAATCGTTTCCATAACATGGAGTTCATGTCACTTAGCATCATCTTATGTGTTCATAAGGGTATAGCTATTGGGCTCTTGCGATCCTCTGCTGTGACTTGCCTAAACCTGTGCTAATTTTTCCCTATAAGGGAGACCATAGAGTCCATGTTTCTTTGGGTCTGGCTCACTTCACTTAGTATAACTTTTTCCAAGTCCTTCCATTTCCTTACAAATGGGGCAATGTCATTCTTTCTGATAGAGGCATAAAATTCCATTGTGTATATGTACCCTTGGCACAGGACGGAACTTCCTTAACAAAGACCCAGAAAGGCTACAAATCAAAGAAAGGTTGGACAAATGGGACTGCATCAAACTGCAGAGCTTCTGCACGGCAAAGGACATAGCTCGCAAGGTAAACAGAAAGCCCACAGATTGGGAGAAGATCTTTACCGGCCATTCAATGGACAAAGGCCTCATATCTAAAATATATGCCGAACTAAAAAAATTACCTTCCTCCAAAACAAAACTGCAAAGAACCAATAGCCCCCTCATCAAGTGGTCTGAAGACTTAAAAAGTGAGTTCTGTGATAAGGAAATGAGAATGGCCAAGAGACATATGAAAAAGTGCTCTACATCACTGGCCATAAAAGAAATGCAAATCAAAACATCATTGAGATTCCATCTCACCCGAGTAAAAATGTCCTATACGAAGAAAACTAACAATAACAATTGTTGGAGGGGATGTGGCTAACTTGAATTTAAGGTAAGTGAAATAAAAAATGGTGACTTACATGAGTCAAATCCAGACTATTGTCTTGTATAATTGGTGATTTTGGAAGTACTTTGAAAGAAGGAAACTTTTGGGAAGAGAAAACACATAGATGATGATAATGATGGGAAAAAATGGAAGGTGAGGGTTTTCTCCTTTAGCACTTTTTACATACTGAAAGAGAAATAAATTACAAAGCATGTATGCAGAGAAGAGAAAGAGAAAGGTTGTGATTCTGGTATGGTTCCCTGACATTCAGCTTACTGTGTGAAGAGGAGCTGGGGCCATAGTGAAAGAATGTAAGAATAACAAGATGCTTTTAAGAAAAGACAAATTGGTGACCTAACTGTGGGCTATGGGCAAGGAGCTACTCTGTGAGATGGGGCTGGTTTACAGACAGTAGAAAAGGATGAAGTATCAGTTCTTGATAACTTTGAATATTAATTAATATAATATTCCTATTAGATATATTTATAGGAGTTAATAGCCTGTATGGCCTTTCAGTAATTAATCTATCTAAACATTTATCCAACAAGTATTTACCAGTTACTATACTTCAGGCATCAAAAAAAGAATGATAAAAAATGAAAGAAAGTAAGAAAGAAAGAATGGAGGGAGGGAGGGAGGGAGGGTGGGAGGGAGGGAGGAAGGAGGGAAGGAAAATGGAAGGAAGGAAAGAAGAAAGGAAAGAAGAAAGAAAGGAAATCATTCCATTTCCTTAAGGAAAAAAATCATATTAAGTGAAGCGAGCCAGACCCAAAGAAATATAGATTGTATGGTTTCCCTCATTGGGAATAATTAGTACTCACCTAGGATAGTCCTAGCAGAAGACCACAATAGCTCAATAGCTATGTCCATATGAACACATAAGATGATGCTAAGTGAAATGAAGGTCATTTTTTGAAAAAGTGGTTAAATAGTTGTTTTAGTTTTATTTTAAAAGTGGTATATTACCATTATTCTTAACAAAATATTTACTACAGAAGTGTAGTTTAAATGCTCAATATCCCTTCCTGAGGTCATGTTCATTCTAAAGACCAAATCATTTGCATTGGAGGAAATGGGATTGCTTTTTAATGCTTATGTCGTCACATATTTTATAAATGTACCAAGTTACCATGCTGGATTCCATAAAGAAGTAAAAATACTATAAATACTATGCATTAATAATAAAGAAAATCATAAGACAGCAATAAAACAGAAAAGATAAAATTAAAGATTTCTTCCATTTTAGGTCTTATATACTTTTATTTCTTTTAAAATCTTTTGTAATATTGCTACTGATAATTATCATACTGCCCTATGGAAAAGCAGAAGGAATCCTTCCTTCATTCTATGCTTTGTTTCTCCTTCCAATGTTCTTTCTACCTCTTTGTCATTGATGTTTCCCATAACTATCGGTCACTACTCACTCTATTCCTCTGTGAGACTTTTGTGGTCTCCACAAATGAGTGTAATGAGTGGTAATTGTCTCTAAATTGTTTTTTTTTCTTTAAAGGACACTACACTTATGATGTACTAATTTGCATTCCCACTAACAGTGCATGAGAGCTCTCCTTTTATTATGTCCTTGTTATTTTTCATCATTTTGCTAATAGCAATCTTTCCATAGAGGATTTACAATCACAGAATAGTATCTTTTTTTTTTTTTGGCCAGTCCTGGGCCCTGGACTTGAGCACTGTCCCTGGCTTCTTCCCGCTCAAGGCTAGCACTCTGCCACTTGAGCCACAGCGCCGCTTCTGGCCGTTTTCTGTATATGTGGTGCTGGGGAATCGAACCTAGGGCCTCGTGTATCCGAGGCAGGCACTCTTGCCACTAGGCTATATCCCCAGCCCCGACAATCACAGAATAGTATCTTTATGTGAATATATTTTTGTAAAAGATAAGTTAACTGAAGAAAAATTAAAATATTGTTAGAAGAATAAAAATAATGCAAAATGATATTTGTCAAACTTTTGAAATGTGAATGTGATCATATTTCAGAAAGATAAAAAAGTTAAGAATTATCTTTTCTATAGAAATCAGCACATGTAGGGGAGAAGCTATGAACTGAGAATAAGAAACAGCTGATAACTTGGTGTTTTACATGCACTCAAAACTTAGAGCTATGGGATTACTTCTTCATGAGTCAAATAAAGACTATGGGAACTAGTTCATACTTTGAATCTTGTGAGACTATTTTTATTAGCATTATTAATTGCATGAAGGAGTTTTGTTTTGATTTTCCTATATGCATGTATTATTGTATTTTTTGTTTGATTGAAACACCTATATTTTTTTCTAACCCACTCTTTCCTCCTTTATAATAGTTTTCTCTTCATTATGCTATTTCCACATGTTTATTATATGTAAATAATGTGTACATTGTACCTCTCTCTTCATACAAATCTTTCTCCTATCAGGGAAATTCGGTCTGGTAACATAATTTTTAATTACCTTAAGTTGTATTGATTAAATTAAACTATGTTAAGCCTTATTTTTTCTAATGGAGACTGTGAAGATAGATCAGTTGTGTTTCTCTAATAACTCCATTTGATTTGAAGGCTACAAAGTCCCACTGAGGTGGACATATGTCAGCAACCAATTATATTTTTCATGTAATTGCTTGATGAGAGAAAATGTTAAATAAATACAAAAAATTCCAAAATTACATATGCTCTTTACACTGTTCAATTATGTTGATCATTTCTGGATAACAGAAGTAGTTGACCACACTTATTCATTTATTACGACAATGTGAGAAAACAATAGAATGATTAAAATTGGTGGGACTGGATATTGTGTGAGAAGACATTTCCTAACCTGCAATTTTATCCTTAGTTGCAAATATCCTTGCTGAACTAAGGCCCAGGTTTGAAGCACTTAGACTTTTCTCCAGACCTCCACTGAAGTTCATTTTGGTATAATTCTGTTTGTCTGGGAATCATGGTTTATTCAATGGTTAAAAAGGTGAAATAATAGATGTCATTTTTAAAATTCTGTAATTATATAGCCACGAATTTATAGTCCTTAGTTCTCTGGGAATTTAGAACCTGAGATAAGATAATATATATCCAGGGAGCTATTTGTAAAGAATTAGCAGGATTCATTTCAGTGCTATTTTCAATGATAGCTACCAAGTGGCCTGTCTTTATGGAGGCATGACATTTAAGAACTTCCTTTGGGGACATCAACTTTAGTTGTTTTAAAAATGAAAGATCATCATTGCACTGCCAAGTATGAGTCTCAGCTGATTACAAAAGCACATCATATTAAGACAGACAGCAGCAGCCAGGGAGCATCAAAGGTCAGGGTACAATTAGAAGGCAAGTGCAAAACCTCAGTGGCACAATTTGAATATTTGAGGTTATTGGGAATTTGTTTATGGAGTTTGGAACTCAGAAACACAAGCATTTATTGAAACTATAAACAACCTAGTATTTTATTTGAGGAAAATATATTTTTTTTTTAGGCATCCACATCAAGCAGAACATGAAACAAGCTGCACGAGTTGTAAATGACTAGGTGCATAAACGGCGGAAGATGTGGTTGAGCACTAGGACACGCGACAATTGGCATCGTTTTGCTGCATTAGGCTTTAGTGGCTGGCACTGAGAGGCGTGGCTCTCACACCCCTAGGAGTGTATATAAACGTTCGTTTGCAGTCACACTCACAGAACTCACCTGCAACACCATAACGAACACCTCTCCTGACACCATGAGCTACTACGGCAGCTACTACGGAGGCCTGGGCTACGGCTACGGAGGCTTCGGAGGCCTGGGCTGTGGCTATGGCTGTGGATACGGCAGCTTCGGCAGGCTGGGCTGGGGCTCTGGCTACGGAGGCTATGGCTATCGGTCTGGATTTGGGGGCTACGGCTATGGCTGCTGCCGTCCTTCCTGCTATGGAGGGTACTGGTCTTCTGGCTTCTACTGAATAAATACTTAAAATGACAATATTTGTCTTTGTCTTTCATAAAGCCTAGCTTCTAGGAAATTTTATTCCAGGATCTTATGTGTGCTTTCTTTATCCCGTCTTGATAATTACACTGCTTTTTGGGGGCACCTGGTTTCTGACAATGGAGAGAAGAAACTAAATTACTAGGGCATTGATATTTGATTAGTGATGACCTTCAAGTGCAATTTGTAATGATTTTCAAGAATGTATTGGATAGAGATCACATTTTGGCAAACTTTTGCCTTTAATATCAGAAATAGAGTCATAAACTTGAACTGACATGGCAACTTTGTTTGGGATTTAATTTTCATAATACATTAGCTGTTATCTATAATCACCAAATATGGCAGAATTATCTTTGCATTGATAATAAGCTTAACATATTTTATGGATGATTATTACTTCCTCCTTTCTTTAAATATCCATGACTCCCTTCTATTTCCTACTGTACATCTTTCTTAAATACCCCTCTTCCTTCGAGGCTTTCAGTTTATTATAGTTGTCAACATCAGTAGGTATATGTTCCTTGCTAAGGAAATGTAAGAATTTTGTAACTAAAGATTTAAAAGTTTTAATGATGATAAAGAAACTTAGCTTTATTCATAAACACTTTATAACCATTTTAGATCAGGAGATGGGTACATGATGATATTTCTTTTTAGCATTTGTTCTTTTCATGTGTGGTTAATTTTTTCATAAAATAAGACTGAAAATTATTTCATTCTTGTCTCAAATGTACATGATCTTATTAAGTTAAACTCATGAAAATTATTCCAAAAGAAACAAAAATCTCCATATTCCTATGCTCATATATAGATAATATATAAATTTATATATACATTTTATAAATACAAATATATATATAATCAAGGGCTAAACTCTCATCCAGAAAGTACTGCACGTAAGACCACTTAACACTTGAATATTTTTCTGTGGTTTATGAGAAACAAGCTAATCCTGAGCCAGAAAAATAATGTAATTAGTAATTTCCCAAAATATAGAAAGCTCTTCAAGCTGTGGGAGTTAATGGACAGGGCATGAAAAGCAAAGCAAGTGGACATTTGCTACGGTTCTAAGTCTTTGGTAGAAAAGAATTCATCCCATTTTCCAATCACACTATTGAGCTCTCTACTGATTCATTTTTCATGTAACATTTTCCCTTACATAAAAGGTTTTCCTGAAGAAATTTTCTTTTCATGGCAATTTTTGTGTAACTTTGACACTCTGTTTTCCTACTCTTTTCTCTTCAGTTTTTCTGGATATGGTCCTGCTTTTTGAGGTGCTTTACAGAAATAACTATCAACTTCTCCCACTACATTCAGTGCTTCTTTTTTCAACTGCTTTGTCTAATTTGAAGTTTGTGGTTCATTCTCTCATAGTTACATTGAAGTTCCAGTATTTTTGTGGTTTTATGGTGTTGTTTCTGTTGGTGTACATATTTGTTAGAAAACACTCTAGAATATTCACATCTCTACAGCTGCCAACACCATACCTAATCAGGAAAACTGAGATGCCAATTATTAAAGAAAATCAGATTCCAACATTATTCTTTGACTTCAGTTTAGATGACTTAAGAAAAAAGAAGACTATAAGTACATTACCACAGATACAACTTCCTGGAATTTAGCAACAATGATAGAAAATATGCCACCCCGTGAGCTTCAGAAGACAGGGACACAAAATATATTTGTTGTTTATAGCATTCTACACTTATTAACTTAACCATTTATCTAAAAGTCTACTACCTACCTACTCTATTTCAGCTGCAAGTTATAAAGCACAATGAGAATAAACTTGCTCTCTTCAAGGATTAGCCAGCATGATGGAGAATTTATGTTCTAAATTCTGAGTTTGAAGAAACACAGTAGAACTCTGTCTAACCTTCTGAAGAGTATTCTAAATCAGGATGGAGTGGGAGTTTTTGAGAAAGTTGACGTATATATGGAAGGGTAGTTTAGAATGAAATAGGTGAAGAAATATAAAACAGTATTTCAGGATGAAGAAACAGCTGGCAGTCTCTGAAGTACACAGCTGGTGGATGTCTTCTACTGGAATGCAACACACTGCACTTATTATCATTGGCATGAGGAGGTTTCCATGGTAGTTTATAAATGACCAGATAGTTTGGTGATTAATAAAAATGTGATTTTAAGGAAGCTCAATCCATTTTTAATGGCTAAGATACATAATGGCTGGAAAATGAAATGATCAGATATTATTGTTTAGAATGTTAATCTGGGACTGGTATGGAAAAAGAGTCAGAGCAGAACACTTCCTCAGGAGTGCCATCAGCAATAACATCTTATATTAATCTATGGGACAATGATAGAGAACTTCTGAACATAGTAATAATAATAGACATACCAGAGTAATTCACAGAATTCCATGTACTTGCAATTGCATTGCACCTGATGTGCAATGGAGGGCATAACAGTGAAAGAACTCTAGGGAATAATTGTAAAATATGATTTTTAAGAGAGAAAAAATGAGGCTGCTTTGTGGGTAGATGTGAATTTCCCCCTGCTGGATGTGGAAATTGTCATGCAGTTCAAAGGAGAGGTTGAGGGGTAAAAATCACTTGTGCAAATACGTTGTTCAAAGCGTATTCAGTGAAATTCCTTGGGAAAAGGTATCTACTGACTGAAAAGAAAAATAGGTAAGACTTTCAGAGTTGGTGAATAAGTAGGAATTGGGAAGAGTGAAGAATTGATCAAGGAAGCTCATCAAGTTCTCATCATAGTAAATGAGGGAGGAAAGAATGCCCCAAGTATACATGGCTGTAGTGGCCAGCAGTGAAAAAAGTCAAAACTTCAAATAAAGAACAACAAAAACGCACAAGGTTTCCTCCAACTATGTCTGTGTGACTATGCCCTACCCACGATAGAGAAAAGCGCTGGGGTTCAAGGAATGATAAGTAGCTAAGACAATGGAATTCACATTAAAAAAGAGAAGGACTCGGGTTGTGTAATGGCAGGGCTGCTGGAAGCTATCAGGCAGATTAGCCCGTGTTAATTGGATCTCATATAAGTTCTTTGAAGAGGTGGTAATCCCTCTTCATCTTGGAAACATTTTGTTCTGAGGAATGCAAACTCATTAAGGTATAATTATTACTAACAGCTCTTTAATAAGAGTTCAGACCTTTTGTTCAGTCAGAAAGGAACAATTTACAATAATTTACAGTGGTTCTGTGATAGGGAAATGAGATCACCTGTCTTTAACACACCCACTAGGGAGGGTATAAAAGCATTTGGGGAAGATGAAGATCCACACACTCGGGAATTTCATCTTCAGTGAAACCAAACTCACCTCTCCTGACACCATGAGCTACTACGGCAGCTACTACGGAGGCCTGGGCTACGGCTCCGGAGGCTTCGGAGGCCTGGGCTGTGGCTATGGCTGTGGATATGGCAGCTATGGCAGGCTGGGCTGGGGCTCTGGCTGTGGAGGCTGCGGCTATGGCTCTGGATTTGGAGGTTATGGTTGTAGCTCTGGCTACGGAGGCTGCGGTTATGGCTGTGGCTATGGCTCTGGCTTTGGAGGCTACGGCTATGGATGCTACCGTCCATGCTGTGGAAGATACGGATTCTCCAGCTTCTACTGAAAAGTGCTGATCCGGAGACGGGCATCTCCTTCCTCCTTTTCCACACACTCCAATGACAAGATTGCTTTTCTTCAAGCTGAGCAAATCTCCCTTACTGACTTCATGCTGCAGAAGGAGCCTGCCATCCATTTCTTTGGAAGCATCTGGAATCTTCCCGTGGAATTGGGTTTTCACCCACTCTTTCTTAGTCATTAACGTTTTGCTGTGACCACGCAAGACCGAATGTTTGAAATAGCTTTGAATAAATATGTTTAACTGAACTAGCAATCGTGACTTTATCACTTCATTTCCGTACATTTCAAATGGGAATAAGGGATTACAATCCAATTGTTCATCTTAATGCAATTGTCAGTGTATATCCAAAAGGAAACATACTCTGCCTGGTTTATGTGACTCTAACCCCTCTGTTTTCAGATAAAAAAAATTTCTTAGTGTTTTTATCTTTTTGGTCTGAACTGATACATTTATTCAACAATGCTTGGATTTAACAACAAATTTAATTCAAGATATATTTACTGCCTGTCTTCATGTAGGGGTGTCATTCTTAGTGCTGAAGAATGAATGGAAAGAGGGTTGGTTTCCTGGGTCTTTTCATTGTTTTCAGTGTTTTATCCGTTTAGTATTATTGTGTGCACTATTAAGTAGTAACTAACTCTAGCCTTGATTCCAATAATGGTGTTGGTACAATAATGTGTATTAACAAACATTCAAGGTACAGAAAATATAACAAAATTGTATGTACTAAACATTAAGTTTTAAAGTTTACATTGTCCTTTTTGCAAAATCAGGTTAGTTTAAAAATATTGGATGTGTAGATTGAAAGTCTTTGCTTTCCAAAGATACCATTTCCCAAGCAAAAGGCTGACCATTGTCCAAATTAAAACATTTTAGTTTCCTGAGGTGCAGCCTTACCTAAACAGATGTGTGTAGGTTTAATGTTAGTCCTAAAATTTATATATTTTTTAAAAACTTCCTTGGGAAAAATTCACTTTTTTAGATGTTTTAGCTTCTTCAATGCTTGATGTGTGGTTCTACTAACATCGTCTTCCCCAAGATCCTGGTTTCAGTATGTATCTGATCATGTACTTCCCTTCGCTCCAGAAGAATTCTCAGTTTATGCTGACTTTTTTTTTTCACTGGGGGAACAATCAGGTAAAGCCATGTTTCAGGCTCCCAAATACTGTGTTTTATTACTCTCCCACTTACAGGATTTGTGAAATTAAAAAAAAAAGGTCAAACATTGAGAAAGATGATTACAATGCTTCATTTCAGTGGTATTATTCTGTAATCCATCAAAATTATCCAGGGAATTAAAAAACCAACTTCAGCAATCTTTCCAAGGTTTGATGTAAGGAGAGGAAATGGCTTTATTTCTACTACAACTCTCTTATCTCTGAATGCCTGGGCAAGTCTGTTTAAAAAATTCCTCCCTGGATACACTTGGTTGACTGATTAACCACTCCAGAATTCCTCTACTCCATCTTTTAATTAGAAAGGAAAGCCTTGAACTTCCCACTTACATGACCACTGGTGTTACTGATTGTTAATACTGTCACCAATGTTATCATCCTAATGATCACAGTCACTATCCATACAAATTCACCATTTCATGTGGTAGATAGCTCTAACTGTTCACAGAATTTCACAGTATCAGAAAAAATCTAATTATTTTATTTTGTTGTTCACTTCAAATACTAAACTACAAATGTATAAGTAATTTTCAACACTCCTATAAAGAGTAAGAATATGCCTAATGAATACTAGTGTCATTTATGAATCCTCTGTTTGCAAAGTGATTTTTAAATAATTTGATTTTTTTCCTTTACTCAAGTGTTATTGGTTTGTCTGTTTTATCATAAATTATTTACAAATCTTCACTTTTATTTATTTTGCCATTAAACCATTTAAGACAATTTAATATATATTCTTTGGGAACTGTTGAATGACCATGAAAGAAAGTAATGGATTGGAACACACACTGATACATGTATGAAGAATGGAATATGGCTTTGCATTTTGTGTCACTTTCCTAAGAAAATTCTGTGCTATTAACTAATTATGAAGGGATACTTATGCAGCTACTGTAATTACTTCATATTAGCAATGACACAAACTTAGTGTACAAACTTAGGGGAAAGAAAGGCAAAAAGTTGCTTCCAAAAGCAAGGTTAAACCTCCTTTCAAATATGAAAGAAATGGCTTTGCCGACAAGCTTGTACAATTCTTACTCAGAATGAGAAACAGGTCAATTTTTCTATATCCTTGCATTCTTAAGTAGATATAAAGTTACCACACAGTTATAATGCATACCATCTTTACATCAAACTTCAGCACTAACTTTGGATATCATGTCCTACAATGGTAATGCTCATGTGATTGGATTTGGGTATGGCAACTTCCATAGGTCTACACACTCTGGAGATTTGGTAGCTATCATCTGTAGTTCGTTTAGTAATTTGTTTTCTGAATTCTACTGTGTTTATCACTTGGCAAGAGGGTACTGTTAGTGCAGTTGACCCAATAAATTACAAAGTGTGAAATCACTATGAGTTTTATAGGCCCAAGATTCCAAAAAGGACACATTCACGATGACTTATTTCATAGTTGTGCTAGATTATGTCTTCATACATCATTTAATGTTTGCTCATGAATAGGAAAATATAAATTAACACTTTCATACAAAGACCAAAAAGACTTGGATTTGAATTTTGATCTTACTAGTAAATAGTTCTGTAACCTTGGACAAACTGTGCTTTCTGTTTCTGTAAGGTTTGGACAGTTATATAATGTGAATTTATATTCAGTTGTTCTATTCAGGATCAAATGACAGAATATGTGAAATATCTCTATATTTATATGTAATCAATAAGAATATATCTCCACATCCATCATCATTTATCAGAGAAATTATAGTTATGCTAGCCTTGTATTGTGGAATTATTAAAAGTTTGTGTTAATTTTATTTGAGTTTAGAGATGTGGAAGTTCAAAAAGCTAGAAAAAAAATAACATCAATAGCATTGTTAATCTGAGGACAAATGGCTATCCCAGAATCTAGAGAGAGGTGCTTGACTTAGAACTTGGACCCGAGTACATTCTTTCTTAAGGAATCTACCACAGAGTGCTAGAGAAGATGGTAGGAATTCTGGCTAAATGTTAATGGCAGAATTAGGCCCGTTATGAAGGTGAGGATTCTGAATTATGTGGTCCTAGGGTAAGGTTTCCTTCTTTTTTCCAAATAACTCCATTATGACCTCACATAGACATCATGCAGAATTCCTAGAAAAGCATCACCCCTCCCCACCTCTGATGCTGCCTGAAGAAGAGCAGCTGAACAAAATACTTAACCTGTCTGAAGAAGGAACAGGAGGTCTGTGCTAGAGCAAGTTGGTGGAGCAAGCTCATAACAAAGAGAAGGGAAGGAGGAAGACACAGACTCCCATCCAGGTCCTTGCCTTTTCTCCTAAGGTTAAAAGAGGAAACCTTGATCTACACAGAGAGGGATTACAGACTGTATCTCAAGGGCATCTCACAAATAACGATTACATCCAGGGGAAAGACGAGAGGAATTAAAGGTAGAAAGGCTTTAACCCCTAGACAAGGATAAGGGATTCTTGTGGCGGTCCCTCCCTGAGAAGAGATTTCAAAACCACTAAACAATGGAAGCACCAGACTCCCCACCTTTCATTATTCTCACATCTACATGAACAAAGCTTCAGAACTAATAGGAGAACACATCCTCTCGGAGAGCTGAAAAAAAACAATGTCCTAATAGATAACAAAGAGTGAAGCCCAAGTCCAAGTGGGAGGAAAATCAGATGGAATCTGAAGTTGATTTTACCATTTACAGTAAAAAAAAAAAAAGAAAAAGAAAATTCACTCCTGCATGCACAGAAGCAACTACAACACGGCCTCAGCAACAACTGTGACATAGCCTCCACCCTCCACTGGTAAATACAAATCTACTCAGAAGAGGCCAAGTAAAAGAAACACACATACATCTCCTAGCAAATCTACTTTGTACTTCAGTGTCTCTAATCCTATGTGACTTATCCAGCTTTTCACAAACAAAAACCATGCAAAAAGCAAGCAAACAGAAAACAACTAGGGGAACAAAAGAGCTATCTTAAAAGAAAAATAATGTCGGGACCAGAAAGCAATAAAAAGAAGTTAAGTATTTTAAGCAATTTATGGATAAGATTACAGTAAAGATAGCAGCTAAAATTCAATATCTGAATGATATGTGCAGGAATGAAATGAAAATTATGAAAAAAATCCAAATAGAAATTCTGTGATAAGAAAATGAACAGAAATGCACATTCTAACATATCAGTTATCTCCACATAAATAAGAAAGGATGAACTTGAAAAAAGTACAGAAAAATCTATTAAAAATTAAAAATGAAAATATCCAAGAGCTCTGGAACAATGCCAAAAGAATTATTGGCTATCTGTCAATCATCTATCATCTATCTATTTATCTATCATCTATCATCCATCTCTATCTATCTTTTGCCTGGCTACAAAGCTATTTATAGTTGGGATTCTAGAAAGAGAAGAGAAAGTGAGGCAGAATAAACATATGAGGAAATAGTAGTTGAGATTTTCTATATTTAACGAAAGAAAGACATCATGTCAAAAATCTAAGATAAATCCAGCACATGTGGACAGGAGAATATTAACAAGATATCCCAAATAGAACTAAGATTAAAAACAGAGAAAACTAAATATAACAAAGCTGATCATGCACAGCATACAAAAAAGGAGAGGGGGTGGAAGAGAAAGGGAGAGAGAAAGGAACTAATTGCAAAGAGAAAGAGAAAGAGAAAAGCAATCCACGAAATACCAAGACTTATCCAAACAGGAAAGGAAATGAGATTTAAAGCTTATTTGTGTTCAGTCACCATGAAAACAAAACAAAAAAAAGAGGTTGACATCATTAAAATAGTGAATTAAAAAAAAGCAAAATCCCATGGCCTTTGAAAAGGTCCTTTTAAACTGAAAGTAAAATGGATACTCTATAAAAAATTTTTAAAAGGTAATCAATAGATGAGGTGATTTCAAAGTACATTTGTGTATGTTGGGATATATCACAAGGCCTTTTTGTAATATACATCACTAAAAGGATAACAGAAACAAGATAATTAAAAATGATCATGTAAAGCAGCTAAAGGTGTGGCTTCCCACCTCTGCCCCTCCACTGTGTCAACCACACTTTGGGGATTTGTCTGGAGTTTATATTGTATTTGGATTATGATAACAGGTCCAGTGTGCCATCTTTTCTTCTAGTTAGCTAAGTTTGGAGGTGGAGAGAAGCCTGTCAACAGGTGGAGCAAAGCTACTTCATTTTTAATGTTCCTCAGATGAACCCTTGCAGAGAGAAGAGTGTAGGGCCAGCTGGGTAAGACACTAACAAAAGCTGAAATTTAGGTCCAAATGTGACAGATTTCCTGAAAACCTCAGAGTAGCAGAAGAGTCTATCCAAAACTCTTAGCCCTCAAAGAAATTTAATTTCAATTTCCTTTCTCTGTCTGTGTTCATGCCAATTGCTCTGGTGCCCATACCCTTAGCCTTGATGGGTTGGAGAGTAAGAGAGGGGCTGTGATTCAATAAAGAGATTAGAAACTTGCTCTGACTCTGTGTCCAGATACACATAATGAAATTTCATCTTTCTGTAACCAGTGGTACTTGTCGTCTTTTGAAATACCAACAGGTTTTCAAAACCAACTGTTCTGGAAATTCCATAATTATGCATGTACAGTGGGTTGAGCTTGAAGAAGTGAAACCTTGCAGAACTTTCTTATGCTACATTTTATAGCTTACGTCTTATTCCAGCATTGAATGTTGCCTGGAAGTTCCTCCACATCCCTCTATTCATTTCCCAGCTCTCACTAAGCAACTATTTCATCCATCATCGTTCATCAAACTTCAACCCAATCTGCCTTCTGCCTCATCCAATTTGACTTCTTCCAAATTTCATTAAAATTTTGGATCAGAGAAATAACTCACATCATAAACCGACCATCATTGTATTTGTTTCCAATTGCTGCTGTGACAAATTACCCCAGATTCAGTGGCCTAAAGCAATACAATTATTATCTCATATTTTGTGTGGTAGGAAGTCCAGGAGCAGAATGAATGACTTAAGTGATTCTGTATAGTCCTGTGCAACCAGAGTCAATTATCAGCAGTGCTGTATTGCTTCCTGAAGTCTTAAGAATAAATTTGCTTCTGAATACATTCAGTTATTAGCAGTATTCTGTGCCATGAAGTTTTATGTCAGCCATCTCAATTTCTTTACCCTTTCAACTAGGAATCATTTTCAGATATTATTTAGATAGTGTCACCATTATCTGATCTCAGAAGCCAACAATGGCAAGTCAAGGTCACCTCACACATGTAATAGCTCCATCCTCACCTCTACCTCATCTGTTCTGATTTTCTTTGTGATAGTTTTCTCCAACTCCCTTGCCTTTTTCTCTATATGTACAAATACCATGTGGTTACATTGATGTCACTGGGATAATCCAGGCTAATATCCCTAGTCTATAAATTAATAACTGAGTTCATCTACAAACTCACCTTTTCCTTCCTTTCTTGTTTCCTCCCTCTCCCTTCCTGCCTCATCTTCTCTCCCTTTTCCCCTTCCATTCCCTCCCTCCCTCTCTCCTTCCTTCCTCTTTCCTCCTCCTCTTCTTCTCAGTCTCCTTTTCCTTCTCCTCCTTTACTTCCTCCTTCTCCTTCTCTTCCTTCCCCTCTTCCTCCTTCCTTCCTTTCACTCCCTCCTTCCCTTTCTTTCTTTTCCTTCTTTCTTTCTTTTTTCTTTTTCTTTCTTCCTCATTTTGCTCCCTCTTCCCCTCCCCCCTCTTCCTCTCAGCCCCCCTCCCTTTATTCCCTCCCTTCTGCCCCCTCCCTTCTGCTCTCTCCCTCCTGCTCCCTTCTCTCCTGCTCCCTCCCTCTTGTCCTTCACTCCTACTCTCTTTCTTCCCCTCTCCCTTTTGTCTTTTCTTATGGTGCCAGCAATCAAAACAGAGCCTTGTGCACTTAGCCTGTGCCCTGTCACTGTGCTTCCTCCTGTCTGTCTTATGTTCATCTTTAACTGAATCATCAGGGAACAGAAACTCCAAAGCTACATCTTCAAATGTTTACCAAGATCATTGAGCATTCAAAAACACTTTCCACTTATTCCAACACATGAAGGAAGAGTCCTGCCCCGTCTAAAAACTATCCTTCAATTGTGTGTAGAATGTTATCACTTCCCCCTTAATAGACATCTGATTATTCAATTATCCATTTTATTTAACTATTTTCTCTTTAGTTTGATCACACTAATCACTCTATGAGTATATCAATATGAAAATCATATACTTGACTTGCCTCTTTATATTCTATCCCAAATCTTTGCTTATATTTACTCTTCAACAATGTTGTTCATATGCACATACTCTTCTCTCTTATTTAGTAATGTTGCAATACACTCCACTAGGCCTTCTCTTCAATAACTCATTTTAAATCGTTTGGGTAAATTACATTACAGTATCATCTGCATAAATATTTTCTTATTGATTATTACTGAAAAATTCCATAGTTGTTTAATCGCCACTTCATAATGTTTTCCTAACATATTGACAGAACATTGATCTGTTTATCTTAGGCTCCTTTGCTGAGGAAGACTACATGCCAGAAGATTCTGGACTCTGCTGTTGAGGTTTTGTTAATCCTCTTTTCACTACAATTCCATATAACACATTATCCATACTGTCTCCTAGTATGAGTATCTTTTGATATCTCCCTTTTTATCAACACATTCAAGCTTCATATTTCACATTTTTCCAGATACATAGCATTTTAAGTGATATTACTTATGTCTGAATTAGAATTCATATTTTTCTGGAATATTGTTCTTTCTATTATATTTAGGGAATTGTGCAAAGGATTTCAATTCAACATGTCTATTTATGAATACCACGCAGCTTGATCAATGTCATTCTTTCCATCATTTTACTTAGAAGTCTTGATGGAGAGAATGATGTCAGGAAGTTAGTAGAAAAGGAAGTTCTATGTTTATATTATTGCACTTATTAGTGCAATGTACAGCCATCTACAAGTAAACAGTCTTTGGTGCAAGCTTTGGGATTCACAAAGGAAGCTGTGAATCTCCAATGATTACCAAAGCTACTTCATTTATATCCCAACTTTAATTATGAAAGGTAAAAAACCCAAATCTATCAAAAACTCATCCTCAAATGAATTTCAATATTAGAGGCTTTTATTCTCATCGAAAAATGTGTTGTTATCGAAGCTTTTTTCCCTCATATTTTATAGTAGTGATCTTTTCATTTTTCCCATCGACTTACCGATTGCCATTGCAAAATCACCTTCTTTTCAATGAATTAAGATGAACATATTTGACATCTTCTACAAAATATTTCAATACTTCATATTTCCCTCCGGGGTTATTTTTCTTAGGAATAATTGCTCAGAACTTATTCTTATCCTAATTTAGTCAAGGCATTTTCTTCAAATTCTTTTTGGACTATTAAGTGTTTCTCATACACCGATAAATACGCTTTAACTTAATATGGTGTGTTGGGCTGATTGCCAAATTGGAATTTAGTTACTTGTTTCTGACTTCCACTCATATATCTTAGGTTACTCTAATTTTTACTTCCTATCTATGTTACACAGAACTCTGAGCATTGGCACTAGGCCATGACAGACTCTGTTTTATATATATTGTTCTTTTAATGTCTTGGAGTAATATGGATATTTCCTTCACTAAGTAATTTCATCAAGGACCCTCCACTCATTAGTAAGGGAATAATTGTTGGGAAGTAAATTGTTTCATATTATACAATTGGAGAAATTTTTACACATTCACACAATTTCTCTTTTTAAGTTTTCAGTTCTCAGGAATACTTTCATGCATTTAAATTGTTGCCAAGTGCTGGTTTAACTCAGAATTTAGCTTAATACAACATTTGGAAAGTCATGCACATACATGGCTTTTGTCTTGTTCCTACCACAAACAAAAACAAAATACCATCTTTTAGAAAGAATTGGCTTAGCTGTTGTTTTAACTAACACAGGGGTAGCAGAAATAAAGTCTGAAAGAATTCCATGAATGCTATAAAATGCTATGAAGCACAATAAGGAAACTAAAGTGAAATAAAATTTAAATCTAAGATAAAATCATAAAGCAGGTGGGTAGGTTTTGGTGCATTTTTCTTAAAAGAGCAATACAAATGATGTAGTACTAATGTCTGTGCACTCATCACAAGGATGGATTACAGATATCCCTCTCTTGGCGGGTAGTGCCCTTTGAATATGGGTAACACACCCCTAACATTACAACTCAGCTCTACCTGTTATAATCTCCGAGAGCAACATCATGGCGGTAGAGCCATAGGATTGGGAGATTTGTTGACCAACAACTTCTTTCACTGGGAAAAGGAGTTCTCACATCTCTCTCATATAGTTATTGATCTCTTAGTCCTTTACTCTTTCATTTTTGTATCTTATTTCTTCTTTTCTTCCCTAGAAATGTAGCCGTAACCTTATTTTCTTTACTGGGTAATGCTTTTTTTTTTTTTTTTTTGGCCAGTCCTGGGCCTTGGACTCAGGGCCTGAGCACTGTCCCTGGCTTCTTCCCGCTCAAGGCTAGCACTCTGCCACTTGAGCCACAGCGCCGCTTCTGGCCGTTTTCTGTATATGTGGTGCTGGGGAATCGAACCTAGGGCCTCGTGTATCCGAGGCAGGCACTCTTGCCACTAGGCTCTCTCCGGGTAATGCTTTTCTGATAGCTTCTCATGAACCTCTAATGAAAGAAGGACACCACAATCACACAATCAGGACCAAGAGGAAGTAAAAAAGATTATTTTTTCTGATTCAGAATTTCATCAGTATAAATAGAGCTTCTTTTATCATTCCCATATTATGGACCTTCTGGAAACTTCTTATTCATAAAGAAAATATCTGCACAAATTTCCAATAAAATTACTATGGACACAGTAAATGTGTATTTTATTCATCTCAATAGACTTTCTCATTTAAATTTTGCCCATATTTTCACACTGAATAATTAATTTTTTGAGAATTATGTGTCTTAGTAATTACTTGTAAGAGATTTAAACATGCTTATAATAAGTGGTCTTTTTTCTTAGAGTTATACATTCTTTATTCATTTTGAACATTTCAGAAATAATTAAACTATATTTTCTTTAAAAAGTAAAGACATTGTCCCTTCATTCACACACACACACACACACACACACACACACAAACACATATACATTTATACAACATTTATATGCATATAAATTTACATATACCTCTTTTATTCTTGCTTTAATTTGGTAACCTTTAAGGATATTCAGAGCTACATAAGAAGCAACTCTTCAGTGGTTTATATTTATTTCTTTTATGTAATTACTCTTGTTAGCTGGAAGAGGAATTAAGCATGTAAGCTTGTTATTATATGCTTAAGGTGGTTAACTGCAAATCAGAGACTAGAACAACAGCTCAACCCATCTGTAAAAACTGATATTTTATGAGTTGCAAAGATACCCAAAACTACATGGCATGTAGATATACCAGGATTTGAATTTAAAACCTAGGTGTGCTCTATCCAACACGTTTAGACTCAGTACCAGAAGTGAGTCATAGACAAATTATCTAATTTAGGAAAAGAATGAAAGCTAAAGACTAGAAAAAACTGACCATGATGCAAGAAGAGGGCAGGTTGCATGTAGGAATTGAGTTAGGTTATATTGAAACACAGTGGTAGCTTTGCAGGCTTGGTAGCAATTATCTTCTATGAAAAGAGTCTCCTTAAGAAGTTAAGATCAAGCAATTAAGTAAAAGAAATCATATAGCAGTGGCATTAAAACAAACAAAAAGCCACCCAGATTACAAGTCAAAAGCATAGTTAGGATGTTTTCCACATTCTTAAGAGAGCAGTAAGCATGCAAAGTAGCTATATGAGTGGGTGACAAACATCCCCCATGTGAGTATAAAAGTCCAGGTGCAGATGGTGACATTCATTCTCAGGAAACTCACCTTCAACACCAAACTCAATCCCCAGCCTCTGACACAATGAGCTACTACTACGGCAACTACTACGGTGGCCTGGGCTATGGCCTGGGTGGCTTTGGTGGCCTGGGCTATGGCTATGGTTCCGGCTATGGCCTTGGGGGCTATGGTGGTTATGGTTATGGCTACTACCGCCCCTCTTTCTATGGCAGATACTGGTCCTCTGGATTTTACTGAAAAGATGACTGGCTGTCATTAGCTGTTTCCTGACCACAATTCAACACTGAAACGGGCCAGACCCCCACTTTGTGATGTCAGCAGGAAGATTTCTTCATTTTATGTTTTGTGATATTTATGCACATGTTATTGTAATAAACATACTTTTTGAGTATTCCAAATCTTGTTTCATTGTTATTTGTGCTACTCAAACCTTTTGAATCATACATTTACATATTTGAATAATATGTTATCCAAAACTGTTTCCCTCAGTAAATTATACCCCATTCTAATGCAGCCATAATGAGTCTGGACAAGCAAGCCCACCTGGGGTCACAGAATCATTAGGGTAAATAATTGAAGGTCAGATAGACTATATCTAGAGAAGGGCTCAAACAGACCAAAGGCTCTTCCGGCTAGTTCCCTTTTCTCAAGATACTTACTTCCTTACAAATTCCAGAATGATTCTTAAGACAAAAAGGAGAGCACTAAATTTATCTAAGGACACCATCATGCAACTGATGATAATGGACTGACCAAAAATGAAACGCATTTTAAATTAAAAAAAAATCAAATTATTTAAAATATTTATATTTAAATTTCATGCTTATAGTATTTAATGAGTTTCCAAGTGGTAACATGTGTATATGTGTATGCGTCCTTGCTGGGGCTTGAACTCAGGACTTAGGTGCTATCCCTTAGCTTTATCACTCAAGTCTAGCACTCTACCACTTGAACCACAGCTCCATTTCTGGCCTTTTTTCTGGTTAATTGGAAATAAAAGTCTCCAATTTCCTGTTTCCTGCCCAGACTGACTTCAAAGTGCAATTCTCAGTTTTGAGCTAAGATTTTAATAGACATGAGCCACCAGCAAGTGCTATGAATACACTTTTGAATTACATTATTTCTTAATATTTTAGTCTTGTTTTTCCATAAATATTCAGTTGAAATACTCAGGAAATAGAGAGCATTTGAAAAATTATGGGAGCTGAGGAGACGTTTTTAACTTAGGAATTTTAGAGAAATTTTTATTAAGCTGGAAATTGGAGCCAACTTATTTTTTTATATTTGTTTACTAATTATGTAAAGCAGCCTTTCCACACATTCTGCTCTCAAATACTATTAAATCACAAATTTATTTACCTAATGGTTTCAATTTTTCTCTTTTAAGAGATTATAAATGGAATATATGGTAAATGTAATGGAGTTCAGCATATATACTAAAATGTTTATGAAAATTATGAGTATTTTTCATATATTAAAAAGATGTCATTCAGTTAATCTATCACTGACATGTAGTAAATTTCTTAGTTTTAGATGCTATGTTTTGATAGCAAAGACTGTATAACTATTCTTTTTTATACATAGGTATATGTGTATGCATGAGATTTCCAATATATCTTTTTTTTTTTTTTTGCCAGTCCTGGGGCTTGAGCTCAGGGCCTGAGCACTGTCCCCAGCTTCTTTTGATTCAAGGCTATCACTCTATCTCTTGAGCCACAGAACCACTTCTGGCTTTTTCTATATATATGTGGTGCTGAGGAATCGAACCCAGGGCTTCATGTATGAAAGGCAAACACTCTGCCACGAGGCCATATTCCTAGCCCCCTTTTACAGTATAACTTATGTCCTGTATTTCCTAGCCATTCTTTTTCCCAGAGACCTGGTAGCAGCCTTTCTTGTCACTTTATCTTAAAAGTCAATCATGTCTTCTAGGATATATATTTTGTTCTCACTACCTGCCTACCTTTTCAGACACTAGAGCACGCATACATTCAGTGGTACATATATGTACATATATATTTATATATATATATATATCATTCTTCAATTTTTACTGATTTTGAAATAAATGTCACTACCTATTTTACTATATTTAACTTGTTTATATCATTAATGCATAAAATATAGGAATATACTTACCTACAAATACATATGCACACACATACACACACACTTACCCACAAGTTCTGAGAAAAATCAGAGGGTCAATTTCTAAAGCCAGAGAGAATAAGTCTTTGTATACAAACAACTTACTCTACTTTTGACCAAATGCAAAACAATAATGTTCTCACATTATATACATTCAGCAAAAAATTGTGTTCAAAATTTATTATTCCATTTCATTGGTGCATCATATTGCAGTGTTTTATTTGGCATACCTATTCTTTTTCTCTATTTAAGAAGAATTTAACTTTTAAAATAATAGTTTCAAAACACATGCACAAAACTCTACATCTAGTCACTGTAAAAAACAAAAGAGATCATGTGCATCCTCAAGTCCATGACTTTGAATTGCTGGCATTCATCTAAGAAAGTCAGCAGCTATGCAGATTTCTCCAGTGATTGTTCTATACATAAAAAATTACTTCCCAGGGAGGTGACAGGACTTTAGAACCATCAGTTCCGTCTCAGCACCTGAGCACTGACACACTGATTTTAGAGCAGCACCAGCCAATGACTGATACAATGTCATTGCTCAACATGGGTCTCCATGAGAGGCAACCTTTTCTCTGGAGCACCTGCTGGCCAGGGGAGACTTTTTAGGAACAGTGTTAGGGCCTCATGCTTCGACTATCTGCTCATTCACTTTACTTTCTTGAGATTACTTGAGGATATCACCTCTAACTTCATCTCAGAGTCTGAGTCTCAGAACCAACATGTAATAGAGGACTAGGGTGAAGTACCTAAATAAATAAAAACCCAAAGGAGTCAACCATTAAGTGTCAGTGGACAAGGACCATAGGACAATATAGGAAGTGGACAGAGAACACAGGACAATACAGGAAATGGGAAAGGAACTTAGGACAGGGCAGACAGTCTGGTCTTATCTGCAGTTTCTTCTCCTGTGAATGCAACTATCCATGACCAACTGTGTTCCAAAATGTTTATCTTCATCCTGACACTTTCAAGAGAGAGATCACATCCATATTCATTTTTTAAAATCACATTGTATAATTTTTCTATTATTGTTTGTCATTGTGCACAATTTATAAATTAAGCTTTGTAAGATTGAGTGTCTAAGAATTGGCGCTATCTGTAGTGAAAGCATTTTCTGGGGGTCTTGGAATCTTTCTGTCATGTGTAAGGGGGACTCCTTAGGAGCCAATAAAATTATGGACTAGGATGATGATGATGATGATGAAAGGTAAGACAGCATTTTTTTTCTCAAGAGTGAGAACTCAGATTTCTGTTTCATGCCAGCTGTAGCTTCAGGAAGGGTTAAGAGTATCATATTTGGGTGGGTGGGGTGTTACTTTTTTTTCTAAGTTGTAGGGCTTGAACTCAGGACCTGGGTACTGTCCTTGAGCTTTTTTTGGTTAAGGTTAGTGCTCTACCACTTTGAGCCACAACACTACTTACAGTTTTCTTGTGGTTAATTGGAGATCAGAGTCTCCTGGACATTCCTGCCCAGGCTGGCCTTGAACCATGATCCTCAGATCTCATCTTCCTGAGTAACCAGGGGGGAGCCAGCAGGACCCAGAGTATGGGGGTTACTCTTTGCAAAGAAATTTTCATGAGAAAATTGTGTGTTCTTCTCTGATGACCAATTTATGCTCTTTTAGAAATTTCTATTTACCAGTACAAATAAGATTTAAAGTTCAGAACACAGACTATCCAATGAGGAGAATAAGTAAATATGATCTTTGTTTTTAAAAAAAGTAAATAATTTCTTTGTTATGTAATTAACACATTTTTTTCATGATTTCATAACTTAATTGTTAGCTCATTGAGGATAAAAGGTTATTTGGAAAATATTAAGAACTAAGTCAAAGAAAAGCTGTCATCTGACATTACAATATCTCAAAAATTCAAAAACTTACCTAATAAAGTAGCTTAGATGAATCAATTGTAAGGTAGAAGCAAATGAAAAAGTGAAACTAATTTTAAGGAAAGAAGGGTAATTAAATTCTAAATTATGATTTATGAAATTTGAACTATATGCAAAGAAAAAATTTCAAGTATGCCTTAAAGGAAGAAAAACTTTCAAGTATGCTGTGATGGTTTTGTTTTTTACCAAGGACAACTGAGGAGAATGACCCTCCTTTGTTGTGGCTTGCCACACCCAGCTGGGAAAGTATAAAAGTCCAGGTTCAGATGGCAACATTCATTCTCAGGACACTCACCTCCAAAGTCAAACCCAATCCTCACCTCCTGACACAATGAGCTACTACTACGGCAACTACTATGGTGGCCTGGGCTATGGCCTGGGTGGCTTTGGTAGCCTGGGCTATGGCTATGGTTCCGGCTATGGCCTTGGGGGCTATGGTGGTTATGGCTACTACCGCCCCTCTTTCTATGGCAGATACTGGTCCTCTGGATTTTACTGAAGAACAACGGATGATCACAGCAGAACTCAGCATGTTTTAAATATCATTATGTAAATCTTGTCTTTTAACAAGCTGTGGCGAGTTGTCATTGTGTACATGGATGGACATGTATGTCACTCAGCAAGGATTCAACTACTCAAATTGCACCATGTCAGCTCTTGATGTTTATGATGCGTTGGCTTTTCACTTTTCCCCTTCTGTGACATTTTGAGTTATTTTCTAATAAAGTTTCTTTCTATATATATAATGTCTGCTTTCATCTTTCATCCATCTGAGAGCAATAGATTTTTATGCTTTACAAATACTTAGCCATGTTTTTATTAGAAACACTTTCCTCATAGAACTATTTACTTGGGATTTTTATTTCTTAAGAATAAGCATCACTATGAATACAAACTGGTAACTCGATTTAGGTTAGAGTACTCCATTTCTTATGCTGACCTGATTTTTCTGGTCATACATTCCACTGGTTGAAAAAGGTGGCTAAGACATTGTATTAATATACTGCTTTGTGGAATACCAACCCCTTTGTTCTACTGCATAAAGATAATAAAATATATTTCAAAAAAGATATTCCATGAAGACAAATTCAGGATTTTCTAATAGTTATAAGAATAATGTCCTTCATTATTTAAGATACTAAGACACATCTCTTTTAATATACTCATGTTTTCTTGAGATTACATAAGGGAGATCATCTCTCTTGCTTCTCCCCTTACCTACATGGGGCTCTACCTTCATGAACTGAGCATGCACTTTTGAATTGTCATTTATGAATTTTTGGGAGTCAGGGACGTACACCTAGATGTAAGATCAGGCAGGTACTTACTCCCTTCCACAACTTTGACCCCATGCTAGAATACAATACTCTCAGAATTTGAAAACTTTGCATAACCTCAAAATGCAAGTTTATTTGGAATGATAGACTCTGTAGATCCAAATAGTTGAGATAGGATGATATAGGAGACAGATGGGCCATTAGTCAAATGGGAATTGTATGGCCATTGCTCCACATTTGTGGAGGATTCCCTCTAAAAGCCTCTAGCATATGCTTAACTGTTGATAATACATAGGCTGTACTTTCTTCTAGCCAAAGTAATTACAGAACAATTAATTTATAATTAGGCATAGTAAGAGATAATAAAAATAGAACAATTATAGCAATATGCCTCAATAATTCTTAAAAGCAGACATTAAGCATTAATAATAAGATTAAAAAGCAGTTGTTATCTTAAACACTGCAATTAATGTATTTTGGGTGTAGTATCTCTTGTCCTATCTTAAAATATTCTTTTAGCTGAAATATTCTTTTAGCTGCAGAAAGTTAAGGGAGGATTTCTGTTGTCATCAGAAGGGACAGAGGCACAGAAAGAGGGAACAGGAGCCCTTACAGGAAGAATTGATGAGACAACACAGAGGTCAGAGACATGTGTCTAGAAACCAGGGAAATAGCTTTGTGACACTTGATACTAAAGAAAAGATTGTTGCACAGAACCAACAGAACATGGTCTTTTTGAAACCTTGATTTCAGATGTCTACCTTCAAGGTAGATGTGTACCTTGTCCTAAAACACATTTGTGTGTGTGTGTGTGTGTGTGTGTGTGTGTGTGCGCGCGCGTGCACATTATTTTCAGCTACCTACTTTGGGATATTGTATTATAAGAGAATTATGAATGCTAACAAATTGTCTAAGATATTTTTTCTATGTTGGGCAGCATTTCTGGAGATTAAAACATTCTGGCATATGTTAGACAACCTTTGAGATAGAACCTTTGGCTTTCATGTTCTCAAAAGTTTAGAAATTAATTATGAGTGAATAGTCCTGTTTGGTTTTCCAATTCTGATCGAAGAGTGGTTTTATTTTTGCCTTGCCTGCAAGTCT
The DNA here is from genome assembly GCF_023159225.1 of Perognathus longimembris pacificus. NCBI lineage: Eukaryota > Metazoa > Chordata > Mammalia > Rodentia > Heteromyidae > Perognathus > Perognathus longimembris. The sequence continues at coordinate 9,265,294 of NC_063165.1, forward strand.
GTTCTAGAGAAAGATGATTGCCGAAAGCTTAGTTTTCACTGTTGAGTTCCACCTGACAGTCCAGTGCTATGGTTCTGGACTTCTTTTCCCAGGAACATTTTCAGTAATATATTTTGTCCACTGAAAGAAAAAGATGACCATGGAATATTGTTTGCCTAATATAGGAAGTAGGAAATACCAGAGAGAGAATCCACTCATTCCAGCTAAAGCAGCCTCCTTAGTTAATAATTCTACAGTGAGAAGTTTTCAGCTGAGGGAACTAATATTTTCATCCAAACAAAAAATTAACTTGTATAACTTCCTATTGATACAGAGAATACCTTTTGTGATGAAATTGTATGAAAACAAGTTTGTAAAAAATGACAAAATAGAAAAAAATACCATTTATATAAAGGAAATATAATTGTCCTTATGATGGTAAGGTTTGAATTTGAATAAATTTATAATTTGGTTGTTCATATTAGATTTCCCATTTTTGAATACATGACAATTTTCTATGTCATTTAAAGAATTCCAAGTACAACTAATTGTCCTATTGTGTGGGATAAAAATAAATGCTGTAGAAAATTAATAGGAAAATTGGTGAAATAGATGTGAATTAAAGATGGAAGATTGCATAACATACAGAAAGAAGTTTGCATTCAATGTATTTGAGGGAATAAATACAAATAGAGTGATGTCATGGCCTTTGTCATCATATTGAGAAAGTGAATGAAGACCCATGGAAGAATTAAAAAACAAAACCTGTTAGAGAAAACTTATTTCATTAGTAGAATATGCATTAGAATGTGCATTGTTTAGGGAACCCATGTGTAATTTAATTTTCTCATCTGAAATTATTTGTATATGCTAATATATGGTATGTTATAGTCAAGTACACACATATTTTAAATAGAAGGTAACTATAACAAAAATACTCGAAAATGATGGAAACATAAGAAATGATAGGAATGGTTTACCTAACAGATGAACCCTTTACTCCCACTTTAAAGAGAGATAATTGCAAAAATGCCTTTAAACACGGGGAGATAATTATCGAACATTAATACTGACCCTATGAAATCATCATTGACTAAATTCAAAGCACTGCCTTCATGACTCTCTGAACAACACTGAAATAAGGATGCGTTAGTAGTACTGCTTTCACCAAAGATGCATTTTCAAAGAGAATATCACTCATGCAATGGCTTTCTATAGGGAGCCTACAAGTCCAGGCAAAGATGCTGTCATCTTCTGACATCTTCTCAGGAGACTCGCCTGCACCATCAAATCCAATCCTCAACCCCTGGCACAATGAGCTATTATTATAGAAGCTGCTTTACTAGCTTTGACATCTACATGTTCTAGCTATGGATGGCCTCATGGACTGTGATTCCTTTGGGGGCTCTTTGGAAGGTACTGGACATTGGGATTTTCTTGAAAATAGTGCATACTGCACATCACTTCACAGATTTCTATCCGTTTTCATTAAAAAAACGGTTGCTCTAACTTTTTCACTATGATTTGTAACACATCTGAGATTCTGCCTTAGTCATGGAAATGACATTCCAGAGAAATCTCTGGATCTCTGTCTCTTCGATCAAGAAACTTTATCATGCAAGGTGAATAATCTTATCACTACTCCATATTTAAATGTAGCATATTTCCTTCTTGTAGGTTATTTCTCTCATTTATTTGCCATGGTCAATGAACTTTTATTCACATTATTATATCTGTATGGCATATTGCATTGAAAAATATTCTGTACTTGTATTTTAGTTATCCTTTAAAACAACCCTCATAGAATGTTACATAATTCCTTTTATATAGCCCTCATATTTCTCATTAGACTGAATGAAGTATATTTAGACATTCCATACTTATTAGTTTAATGTAACATCTCATGATATGTATATAAATTTAACATTATAGGAAGTACTATCTATAATGAAGAATATCTCTCCAGACATCTAACTGTTGTATCATGAATGTAGCAAGAACCAAATTCCCTTGGCTTCTTGTTTAGACTCATGGATTTTCCTGTATAAATGACCTCTTCCCAAGTCAACACCAGAATTCAGTAATATCTCAGTTTCTGCTTATATAAAAAAGGTAGAATAAATACATGTTTTTAATTTTTTTCTTTTGGTTTATAGCTTCTAGGTTATTCCAATCTTCCTACGCATTACATTTAGCTTTGTGAAATTTGTCCTTAAAGTTATTATTAGCTAAATAAATGGAAGTTGTTGACTTAAATGAATGTTTCTATTGCTGCTTGCATCTCAGACCCTGCTTACAGGATTGCATGCAACTTTTACCTTTGCCTACTTAATTCAAACTTGGGACCCTTTTCTTGACTCTTCAATCATATTTTGGCTTTTTCAAACTTACATTTTACTTAGAGACTTAGACAAAAGGAGATGTTTACAGGTGTGTGTTTCTAGGATGTTAATTCAACTGATATTCAGGGATGAAAGGAAAATAGGGAGAGTGCAAATGAATCTTGAGAAAAGCTGTGGCATGGAAAGATAAAAACAGACACATATCTAAATATAAATGAGGGAACCTAGGTCTCAAACTAGTCACTTGCATTGTTAACTTCCCTGTAGTATGAATTTATCCTGTATTCTTTATCTGATCAGTATTCTTACTTCCCTGTAGTATGAATTTATCCTGTATTCTTTATCTGATCAGTATTCTTAGATATTTTTTTACTATATTTAGTTTTATAGTTGTCAGGAATCATATCAAAAGAAGGATTTTGTTTCCCTGTAGAGAATTTCTTAATTTCAGAATCAAAATAACATGTCTAAACTGGATTCAGCAAAACAAGACAAAACAAAACAAAAAAACCCCAAAGACTTTCATATTGTTTTCTTCATAATTTGTGTTACTTTTGATTCTTTCTTTGAAAAACTGCTTCCTGGTATTCATCTCACCCAAATGGGTGAGATGATCAGTTCTGAGAAATGGATACTCATTACATAGAAACTTAAATCTTGTTTATCTTAGGACGTGATTGTGGTTTATATAACATTATCTTACCTTACCTTGATTTCATTTGTCTAGCTAATTGAAGTCATACAAAGCCCTTTAAGTGGACTCACCTATGAGATAGAAAAGAATTCATTTAAGGATTTAATTGTATTAAAATTTATTTGTGGTGTGTATTTTGATAGTATTTGAACATGTATTACATATATGAAAGTAGCAAGAAATTTTCCCCAAATATATACAAGAAAGGATGCAAACTTAAACAATTTTCAATTAATGATATCAACATGTTCTTATACTTTGAAAGTATGAATGGCCAGTCAAGAATGTTCATAATCATCATATTATTTTATTGACATATAGAGATGAATAATATATTGGGTTTATTGAATAAAAAAAAGTGAAAGGCAATAATTAAAAGCCTTGCACTGTGTAAATTAGGGAGCCTAAATTTTGAGATCTGAATTTAAAAAATGTATTCTGTATTATTGAATACAGGAAAATTAAACCTGCTACCTAAATTGGTTTTAGAACTTAAAATTGAAATCAGTTTTTTTTTTTTTCTGTGAAGGAAAATATTTGTCATGAATGTTTCAAACTGACTAATGAGTCATGGGTAAATGATACTGTTTTTCTCCAAAGATGGATTTTCAAAGTAATGACCCTCCTTTGTTGTGGCTTGCCACAGCTAGCCAGGAAAGTATAAAAGTCCAGGTGTACACGGCGACATTCATTCTCAGAAAAACTCACCTTCAACATCAAACCCAATCCTCACCTCCTGAAACAATGAGCTACTACTACGGCAACTACTATGGTGGCCTGGGCGGCTTTGGTAGCCTGGGCTATGGCTATGGTTCCGGCTATGGCCTTGGGGGCTATGGTGGTTATGGCTACTACCGCCCCTCTTTCTATGGTAGATACTGGTCTTCTGGATTTTACTGAAAAGAAGAAAAAATTGTCACTCATAATATTTACTTATTTTTCTTCTTCGAACATATTAATTCTTTGAAAAAGTTACCATTGTGCACAAGAATTTTTCAATGAGTAGATTTTCATATCTCTGACTAAGCAAGTCAATGTCAATATGAAGAGTCTCCAGAACTGTGTCCTTTACTATGTTCCTTGTCTGGAATAATTATGAACATGCATTTTAATAAAATTTCTTAATGAGTATTAAATCTCAATCTTTATTTCTTTCAAGTGTTTTCTTTTTCTATGGGAAACTTAAATAGCTTTCATAGTCCAGGAATTTTATTAAATTTTATTTTGTAAATAAACAGAGTGTTTCATCTAAGTTTTCTAAAAAATTTTAGTGGGATTTTATATTGAAAACTATTGTTTCTTAGATATGCTTCAAATTCACTTTTCCTCAGAAAGGATTCTTATGACTAACAAAAGCATGCAATCCATTTTGATGATTTCCCATTTCTAAATCGATGGCTTCTTTTTCAATGGAATCCTATAGATGGGAATAGATGTGGATATTTCTCAGGGAAATCATGCATTTGGTTACAATATTAGGTTGATGGAGCATTTATGGTGTCTTCCTTACACAGTTACTAAGATTCCCAGTGTTGTGAGTTCAGGAATGCTCTCTGGGCCTTCCCCATGTACACTGTGAGTTTTTCTGAGCTCAATATACAAGCAATTCCCTTGACTTGGACTCCACTGTTTTATGTATTTAGGATTATCTTTCTTCTTGTACAAGGAATACAGCCTGAGAATTCATCATATTTATTATGCCTAGTTGTCTTACCATTGTAGCAGATACCAGTAAGATCTCCAACAAACCTGCACCCCAAACAAGTACTTCTAAAATTTCTTTTTACAATCTCATTTCCTGGCTGGGAATATGGCCTAGTGGTAAAGTGCTCACCTCGTATACATGATTCCTCAGCACCACATATATAGAAACAAGCCAGAAGTGGTGCTGTGGCTCGAGTGGTAGAGTGCTAGCCTTGAGCAAAAAGAAGCCAGGGACAGTGCTCAAGCCCTGAGTCCATGCCCCAGGACTGGCAACAAAAACAAAACAAAACCAATCTCATTTCCTTCCACCAAAGAAATAGGATAACCTTTAGGGCACATCAATTTATCAACATAAACTTAGGCTCAGCCACTGCCCCACCAGACTAATATGCTCACTGAGGCTCTAAGTAGCTTAGTCTTGCCTCTGATTGTTAGCCAAAGACATCGTCTCCTCTAGTGTTTACTTTTATCTTTCGTATTTTGTTGTTTGCTGCATAACCTTCTTTTGAAAAAGCATTTTCTATCTTTACATAGTTGTACAAAGGGGGTACCATGTATGCGTTCAATGCATCATGACTGCTTTCACCTCCTTCAACATCCTCACCCCCTGGGGCCCAACCCTTTCTTTACTTAAGGTTGTTGTATGTACAACAAATTTTGGCAGCATTTTCCTTCTTTCTCCCTTCTATTCCTTTACTCTTCTCCCCTTGAATCCACCCTCTCTTTTGCATGTACTTATTTCCTGGTGCTGATGTTTTGGGGCTTTGACTTAATCTTTTTAAAAGATTATGCTATTTGAGCTCTCTAAATATATTTTTAATGCCAGATCCTTCAGAGTTCTCCTTACAAATAAACCTGGCCATGGTGTCTTTAGGTCTTTAAGTTGCTTTACAAATAAGAGATCCCAACTCCCATTTTGCTTTTGTCTTGTAATTTTGTTACCCTTGCCACTAAGACTGAAGTGTGCCGATGCCCTGAAAATTCTAGACAAGCCCACTTGAAAGCAGATTTTCTAAGACTACAAGTGGTGATTTACATCTCTCTCTTTTACTATCTGAGTTTTCATACTCCAAAAATTCCATTAAAATTTATTTCATGAATAAATTTACCTCAATTCTTATCATCCTTTTGGTATGAAACCTAAATTTGGATCTTTCATCCTCTAACTTCTCCAGGATCTATAGAACACATAATTAAATAGAGAAGTATTTATTTCCTTCTCTTCTGTACTTATAATAAGAAGCAACTGGCGAAAAAAAGAACCAACGACTTTCCTGGGACCTAGAATGGAAATAATTTTGACAATGTGCTATAGGATAAATATAGATTAATGTAAAAATGACAGACTTGCAGTTAGAATCTTAAGAGAGCATCTGTATTTTCAGAAGCCATATTTTAAAAAACTCTTCCATATTTTCTGTAAAGATTTGTGAATTAATCATATTTTTTTCTAAAAGAGGGAGAGTAAAAGATGTCCTCATGAGTAAACCTAGAGTCTTCTCCATCATCAACATTCAAGAGGAAAAGAGTTTACTTGAGCTTTATCAAGAGTCATGGGGAAAGTAAATATTCTACACTAGCCTCTCTCTAGCCTTCCCATCTCATCTTACAGATGAGTTATGGCCTTTCAATATTTATGCAAATATTATCTTTCCCTCCAAAGTATCTCAAGAAAGGAATTCTTGGACACACAACTCTACTTACCTAAGTCATTGAAAATAATCTTCTAGGAGACTTATTTTATAAAAATGGTGTTACTGTGGATTGAAAGATACTCCCTGAAAGTACATGTTAAGTTTCTAAACCAAGTGGCTGTAAATCTGAAGTAATATGGAAAGACAGTCTTTGTAGAGGTAATCAATTAAAGATGAAGGCATACTAGATTAAGGTAGGCCTTAATTTAAGTGGTGTCTCCTGGAGAGAGAGATACACATTACTATGACAACAAAAGCAACACAGACACACAAAGCCACAGACATACAGGTAGACATAAAGGTGCACTCACATTCACACACACACACACACACACACACACATGTGATAGCTATGTAATAAATAAGGCAGAGATAGTAAAAATGAAGCTCCAGTCTAAGAAATGTCAAGGATTGCCAGCATGTCCTAGCCACATACAATAAGGACTTTTACCATCTAGGAGTTTGAAAATATATTTATGTTGTTACAGCACCCAGTTTGTAATAACTGGTTATAGTAACCCTAGAGCTCGACTACTAGTAGATATGTTTTATGAAAAGTTAAAATTCATATGTACACTTTCTTTATAAGCTAGAGATGAAATGAGAGAACTTGCTTACAAAAGCAAACAAAAATTGGAAAGTATTTTTACAATTTTTGTAGTCAAGTTTAGTCTTTAATTTTTGGATTAATATTAATCATTTGTAAATTAATGAGGAACAAGAGAGAAGACACACAGACAGCATGGTATTTGTAATAGATTAAATTGGAAAACATACAAAAATGAGTATAATATGATTGGAATGGCACAAAAGACCAGGAATGCAGAAATGATTCAACAATAGCAGGAATGTCTAATAGTTACATTCTAACTATTATAAATATGTAAAATAGCAGCCATGATCAAAGGACAACGATTTTTACACATATGAAAAATATTAAACATTCTATGCATCTTTGCAATATTCTTAGTAAGGAAGGTATGACAAATGACACTCTTTTCCTCTAGTGATCGATTTTCAAAGTAATGACAATCCTTTGTTGTGGTTTGCCACACATCCACTGGGAAAGTATAAAAGTCCAGTGCACATGGCGACATTCATTCTCAGAAAACTCACCTTCCACATCTAACCCAATCCTCACCTCCTGACACAATGAGCTACTACTACGGCAACTACTATGGTGGCCTGGGCTATGGCCTGGGTGGCTTTGGTGGCCTGGGCTATGGCTATGGTTCCAGCTATGGCCTTGGGGGCTATGGTGGTTATGGCTACTACAGCCCCTCTTTCTATGGCAGATACTGGTCCTCTGGATTTTACTGAAAACATGGCCGTCTGGTACGATCTGTTCCTGATTCTGTCACTCAAGTTGGGTGTTCTGTTGTTCTATGGCATAAGAATGTCTTCATTTCACTTCTCTGATACTTTTGCATATGCTATTTTTAATAAACATTCTTTGTGAACATTCTTAATATGTTTCATTTGTATTTGTGCCACTCAAACCACAATTGACTCATAAGCTTATACATTTCACTACAAAAAAGTAATAAAGTTTGAAGAAAAATAATGCCGCATCAGGGCCTGTGATGGTGATGCGTGTTTGCAAACTCACCTACGTGAGAGGCGGAGGTGAGGGTATCACAGTCTGAGGCTAGCTCAGGAAGAAAGTGTAAGGTTCTATCTGTCAAGTAAAGTATGGCAGAAGGAGCTGGGGCCATGGCTTAAGTGCTTAATGAATCCAAGGCCTCGAGATCAAACTCAAGTACTGCCATAAAAATGGGACAAATAAACCAGATACAGATGTCTCACACTTGTAATCCTAGCTGCTCAAGAAGTTGAGATCTGGAAACTGAAGTTGAGAAAAAGTCTAGGCGAGGAAAACGAATCCATAAGACTATTATTTCTAATTAACCAGAAAAAAGCCAGTATCAGTGGCATGGCTCAAGCTCCAACCAAGAGTGAAAACCTAAAATGAGAGTGTGAGGCCCTGAGTTCAAGCCTTAGTACACACACACACACACACACACACACACACACACACACACACACGAAATAGTAATGGATAATAGTAGCAAAAAAAAATCAGTCCTAGGAAACTTTTATATATTTTTATAATAAAGGAAGTTTGGGAAAATACAACAATGATGATGTATTAGGTGGATTGTGACCATATAAAATATTACTCTTTACAGACATTAAAAATATGTAATGGATTTATGTTAAAATTATATTAGTGACAATAAAATGGCTTGATGGAAAAATGAGAAAAGAAGGAAATGTGCGTGCATGCTGCTGAATGTACTCAATATACTGATTAATGTAAACACCACATTTTACTCTATTAATATGCATTTCATGTAATTATATTTTAAGGAACTAATACTAAATGCTACCTTTTTAACTAGTAACTCTTTTACATCATGTGATATATGCTCATATAGTTTCCATTTAGATTTGAAACCTACAGAGCAATGTATCTTTAGATATCATTCAGTTGTATATTGCATTTGTCTATTTAAATTTACAATTAAAATTGTCTTTAAATGGGCAGAGGGATTTCATTTCACCGTGTCAATGCATCCTGACCGGTACTGTTTCTTTTACCTTCTTCTTCATCTCTCTCCACCCCACCCATCTCTTCAAATTTTCTGGCTCCATTTTTGCAAACATACATCGAGTATTATGACTGCACTCACCTACTCCGCCTCTCTCCATTTCCTCTCTTTAATTGTCTCCCTCAACTCCACAGAGCCAGCCTCTTGGTATGCATTTCATTAAACTGTAAGTTCGCTGTTCAATGGAATTTTACTACTGGAACTTTCCCCTGTATATACCACATTTCAGTTGATATGTTTAGGCATACATTCATATGACCCCTGTATATCTTAAATGGATGCAATATCCACATATCTATAGGAATGACATCCATTTCATCTATAACAACTAGGAAGCATCTATCACAACCTTCCAGACCTCCCATTATGAGGAAAGCCTGTGTCTTGGAGTATATTTGAATATAACCATTTATGAGCCTCTCATGGAAGAATTGCCATGACTTGCTGTCCAGTCTGGGTTCTAAAGTTCCTCACCTGGTGACTTCTAAGGAAATAATGATATATACATGGAGTCTGATGCCAGTCCCCACTGTCTTCCAAGGCAACCCCGTTCACCCTGCTACTGATATGACGTAGCAGCCTGGGAGGGGTGGGTCAGGTGCCATGCTTCCTTACTCTTATGATGGTAGCAAATAGCATTTAAATGTTCAGTCTCCACCTTTCCTTTATTCATTAAAAATATTGACAGCTGAGTCTGACTCATGATGTGTAAACTCTATGCAACATGCATTTAACATTGAGCGCATTCCTCATTTTCCCATTGAAGGGGACTATATTGCAGGTCCTCTTTTCGATGCTTGAAGTTTGAAACTGGTGATTGACATCTGATCCCTGTTCTGGAGACTTCTAATTGCTAGTTTTGTAATGAGTTCACAAATCAAAAGGCTAGAAGAAATGATTCATGTGATGACATCTCACTCAAACTATAGCCAGGACCTTTCAATAAATGTCACATGGGTTAATTTTATAACAATACATCTAACCTGATAATAATATTTAAATAGTAAGAGTTAGTTCGAGCTGTTCTTAACATAAATAACTTAAAACTGTCAGAAAATATTTAACATTGATTTGTAAATTTATGATATAACATTTATGGGAGATATTTATATTACCAATAATGCATTCCTGCATTTAGAAAGCTTAACTTAAGAAGTAAATATTATAGCTAAGATTTGACTTAGTGACAACCAGAATAGAGCAGAACAGGAAGAGATGTACTTCATTTGACAAATAGCAGGAATGTTGGAATTTAAATATATCACAGAAAACTATAACAAAAGAATATGACAATATGTACATTGTGATGGTAAAAAAATAGAAAATATTATCTACTGAAAAAAAAGGAAAATGAGTTTGGGGTTAATTTTGGATCATTATAAAAATATTATGTACTATATACATAGTATACATAAAGGTATTATTTATACAGAAGTATATAAAGCCCTTAAAAACAAGCTAATTAAAAGTAAGATTTTTATTTTTTCATCGCAGCAATTGTGTTCCTTGAGCTCTCGTGTTAGGTGTTAGGAGTATGAAGAAAAATCTCATACTATTAGAATGTTTTTTAAACCATCACCAATAACTGCCTGAAAAACAAAAGTAAACAGCAATAGAACAAAACAATTGTGCCCGAGGCAGTTTCAAGTTGGTAAGACACTAGTGTGATATTAGATGCTTGTGGTCTAGAACAGCATTTCAGAAAATAAGAAATACTTGGTTTGTAAGTGAAAAGAATGAAACATCTTGTAAATATTTTTGGAGATAAACTGATGATATCCTTGAAATTGTGAAGAATCTTAGGCAGTTTAAAGAGAAAGGAGGCTTATTTCTATGTACATATAGAAATATGTAGACAGAAAAAGAAATATCAACTTTACACTACTAACAGCTGAGTAGCATTTTATATTCATTAAAAAACAAGTTCTGTGGCTTCAGAATTAAGCTAAATTGCAAAAATAAAGAGGCTTTGTACAAATCTGAAAACCATCCTTACTATGAAAATTGTGACTCAATTGTTTTGATTTTTTTTTTTGAGGATGGATTTTCAAAGAGAATGAGCCTCCTTTGTTGTGCCTTGCCACACCCCGCTGGGAAAGTATAAAAGTCCAGGCGTACATGGTGACATTCATCTCAGGACACTCACCTTCAACATCTAACCCAAGCCTCACCTCCTGACACAATGAGCTACTACTACGGCAACTACTACGGTGGCCTGGGCTATGGCCTGGGTGGCTTTGGTGGCCTGGGCTATGGCTATGGTTCCGGCTATGGCTTTGGGGGCCATGGTGGTTATGGCTACTACCGCCCCTCTTTCTATGGCAGATACTGGTCCTCTGGATTTTACTGAAAACATAGCTGTTGTGATGATCTGATCCACAATCCATCACTCAAGCTGGAAGATTTCTTCATCTTTTCTGTGATGTTTCTGAGTATGTTATTTTAATAAACATAGCTTGAGAACATCACAAAATTTGTTTTGTCTTTATTTGTGTACCAAAATACAGTTTTATTCATACATTTGGCATATATGTGTGTAGTATATAACATTAAAGGCTCTTTTCCCTATGTTATTTTCCACTTCCTGACCTCCAATCTGATATGCACCAGCCAGTGACTCCCCTGAATGAGGACGCACACAGGTGCTGCTCTCTGATTTGAAGTTGTGTGGAAGAAATAGAGTTAATTGCACTTAATTCTTATGATGGCATAATTATATAATATATCCTCCTATACAATCCACACCACAAAGTTCTTCAGTGATACATTTATTCTCATTTTAGTGCATTCAGAAAGGAAATTCTTTTTAGTACATGTGTCCTGTAAGTATGGGTATTATATGACTGCTCTGTGCCTTCCTCAGCAGGTGTCTTCTTAGAAATTAAAAAAAAAAAAAAAAAAAAAAAAAACGAATCCAGGTGGCTTGTCTGTAGACCTCATTTACCTCAATTCGAACTCTGTAGAGCTAGAGATTGAGGGAATATGTTTTATCTATGTTCAATTACCCTCAGTTTTTGCTTTGTATAATGTGCCATTTAATTTTGTGGGCATAACCCTCCCTTTCATCATACATTAATAGATTGAGCATTCATTTTGAATCAGTGCATGCTGGCTTTCTTCCCCCTAGCTCAGACTGAGTATTTGTAGTTGGTATAGTTGGCAATCATTTAAACCTTGAAAGGTTTAAAGGTTTACATTACATATTTCTCTGTCCTTCCTCCCTCCCTCCCTCCCTTCTTCCTTTCCTTCCTTCCTTCCTTCCTTCCTTCCTTCCTTCCTTCCTTCCTTCCTTCCTTCCTTCCTTCCTCCCTCCCTTCCTTCCTCCCTCCCTCCTTTCCTTCCTTCTTCCCTTCCTCCTTCCCTCCCTCCTTGCTTCCTTCCTTTTTACTTCTTTCTTTTCCTTCCTTCTTTCTTTTTCTCTTTTCTTCCTTTTTCTATTCTTCCCTTTTCTATTCTGCAGACATCATGAAGCTGAATAGATTTTTATTTCTATTTTTTACATTTTGATTAGTATGCATCAATTGTTCAAAAATGTTTTATTGTGATATTATCATATATGGATTCAATGTACCTATTAAAATTCATCCCTTTATAATTCTCATATCCCTCTCTCTATTCTTTCTAAAACAATGTCAACAAGGGTCATTATTTTATCATCATAATGCATATATATACACTTCAAAAATATTCCACCCTCTTCTTTTCTTCCCACCTTCCCACTCATACCTATGTCTAGACAGAACCCATTTTATATTCCTCTCATTCCTTAAAGGTCTTAATCCCACATGTCTAATAGAGTATGTGATATTTGTGACTCCGTTTTTTTATTTCACTTTATATAAAGATTTCTGGTTCAATCTATTTTCCAGCAAAATATTTAGTTCATTAATATTTGTGGCTAAATAATTTTCCATTGTGTCTGTATATCACATTTTAAAAATCTATTCATAGGTTGTTGGGTGCCTAAGATGCTATCACCTTGGAGGTTGTGAATAATGCTACAATTTTAGATCCTGACATTTGATCTCAGGACATTTTACTTGCTGGACAGTTGCTGTACCACGTTAGCCACACATAAGTCTTCATTGACTTAGTTACTTTGAGGATAAGATCCCACTCTTTGACCTGGGCCTGGATATATTTCCCAAAGTGTGAACAGGTATTGATTTCTAACTCCCATGTTAAGCATCTTCAGATCCTTAGTCAGTTGTACATAAGATGATGCCAAGCATAACTTTTACTTAATAGAAGGGGTGACAGAAGTCTTCAGGTATCTCAGGTCATTATTAATAGTTCTTTAATAATGGGTCTGTGCACGTTCATGTGGACCTTAACTCCATACAAGTTGGTTTAGTGAAATAATGAATGATTTCTATGATGAACTTAAGCTAGAATTACAGCTTCATATTTTTGTGCCAATCCTGGGACTCGAACTCAGGACATAAGTGCTATCCCAGAGCTTTTTTGATGAATCATTAGGGCCAAAGCTCCATTTCTGACATTTTTTTTGTGTGTGGTTAATTGGAGATAAAAGACTAAAGGGCTTTCCTACCTGGGCTGGGTTTTGAACCATGTTCTGAAGATTTTAGCTTCTTGGGTAGATAGGATTATAGGTGTGAAGCACTTGTACTGGGTAGAATTACAGCTTTTTAAAGAAACCAAGTAGCAGTTATTAAAGTTGTAGCAAGTTGGAAACTTCAAGACACTTGAAATGGACTATTAATTGCAGTAATCAATGTTAATGTTTTAAAAATTGTCCAAAATGCAATTGATACTGATTTCTTAATTATTTAAAATGAATGAATGATTTATGGCAGTAGTAGCCCATTTTCCATATTTAAAAGCTTTTCAAAGTAGAATTTGTTTACTTTGTGGCAAGAACCATAAAATTTAAAGAAAATAAAAAGAAGTATCCTCTAGAACTATAGTTCACATGCCCTTTGAGAGAAATGTAAGAATTAAGACGATAGGAAATGAGTCATCAAGGAAAAGGCAGTGTGTGAATTGTCGTAGAAACAAGAAGTGTATATTGTACACAGAGAAAAGAACCAAGTCAGTTTTGAAATACCATACTGAGTAGAATATGATTTAAAATAGAACAATGAGATTTTAAAATACACTGAAGAAAATTTTCTTTGTTACAATAACAGCAAGAAAAGTTATGTTTAACCGATAATAATTGTAAGCCAGATAAAACGTTTCTGTGATAGCCCTGGTCTTTGACTAAGAAGTCCCAGCTCAAGTTCTTCATCTCTTGTGGTGTTCACAGTAAAGGGGGCTTTAAGGAACAGATTTTGAGGATTTTCTGATGACTCATGTTTTCAGTAAAAATAGGGAAGAAAAATTTAGGTAAAATCGAGTTTCCAGGACTCATGATTAGAATAAAAGCTCTGTTATTGCATGTAAGTAGTGCATAAGTACACATTTCCATAGAAAGCAATGAAAATTTCATTTCAGATGATTTGCCTGTACTACATTGCTACTATGATTGACAAAGGAAAATAACTTGTTGGGAGAGGTAATTAACTTTCCAAGACTTGCATCACCACCAGAGTATGTGTTTTTATAGTTTTAAAATAGAGCTAAGCTGCTACTAATGTTTTATAATGTATGTTTCTTAATACAATTTACTTTCAGTCTTTGTGATTCTTTTCCAGTTTTCATAGCACAGATAAGGTGTACATGTATACAACAGACTTTGATCACCTCAGAATCTTAACCTTCACTTTTCAGCTGAAGTTAAGAGATTAAAATTCACATTTAAATAATAACTTAAGCCAAACAATAATGGATCAGGGCTAGTGCTAGCTACTCAGGAGGCTGAGATCTGAGGACCATGGTTTGAAGCCAGTCCTGGCAGGAAAACTTGTGAGATGCTTAACTGCTTAACTCCAATTAACTCCCCCAAATCTGGCAATGGAATGTGTCTCAGGGGTTAGAGCATTGGACTTGAGCATAAAAGCTCAGGGATAGTGCCCAGGCCCTGAGTTCAAGCCCCAGGACAGGCACAAGAACACAAAAAATTAGAAACAATGGAGTTTGCTTTTAGGGCCTTGGGATACCAGGCAGATGTTCTACCATATAAGCAGCACACACAGAGAGGTATAGAATTTTGGTAAGGACTGGTCAACCTGGGAGTGACTTTATTTTTCTGGATTAGGGAAGATAAAACTAAGAGAAGGGAAAAATGCAAAGATCACATTATATACTCACAATTATGAAATCATGTAGTATCCATTGTATGAAGAAACAGAACTTATAATTAATGAAGTGCCCAAAGTGTGGATTTCCTTTGTTACTTAATAAAGTTTTTAGAAGTCACATCATCCCATTCTAAATTGTGTACTTTCTTTTATTTGATCACTGGCTGATTGAAATCTTAAAAGGGGGGCTTCCTTATAATTATTTAAAATTATTAAAGCAGTAACCAGACATCTTAGAGTCTGATATTGTTTAATATCAGAATGAAATAATAATTTTAAACTAAAGAGCTTGTGTTTGCCTCATGTGTAGAGAAGATGGATAGAAAAAGAATGAAGCCATGACTCAAGTGGTAAAATGCTTGCCAGCCAATTATGGACCCCAAAGGCAAATCCTGCACCACTAATAAGGAATGAATAAGGAAACAAATTCTGAAAGACATTGTGAATTTAAAATATCAGTAGTTTGTTAGTAGGTATCTGTGTTCTAGTATGGTTGAAAGATGGAGAACAGGAAGTTATTATTTCACAATGAGAAAGACCGACAAAACTTTAGAATGGAAATTCAATTTTAAGTATTAGTGTGAGAGTTTGCACCTAAGGATAATGGATATTTCAGATAATCTTTGGTGGAAATAATGCTGAAAATTAGGCCTGGGCTACTTTTTGACAAGACTTGAAAATCATCTTTACCAACAAAAAAACACTTAAAAGTTATCACTATAATATGAAGAGTTGATAGAAGACTCAGATGTCTATATGTCTTTTCTGAAAATTTATATTCCCATGGTCTCAAATTGATTTCATTCACTTAGAGATATGGAATTTTACATTAGCTTCTCTTTTTTATTCACAGAGGTGAGAAGACCATGTCTGAGAATAAAATCAATTCAGAAGCAAAATAGATATTCTATTCACAATGGCAAAATCTTATGCTATCTGAAATGAAGGAGTGTGATTTCTAAGATATACATTTTACCAAGTATGAGAATATGTGCTTTGAGGACTAGATAATAATTATTCAATAAAATCCCTGTTTGGAGTACCAAATTAAAATTGAGTTCAAAGCTATTTAGTCTTCATTTATATTCAGAGGAATCTTTAATATGCAAAGTATGGCTTAATACTAAAATAGATTTTTCAAAGTAATGACACTCCTTTGTTGTGGCTTGTCCAGCTCCACTGGGAAAGTATAAAAGCCCAGGTGCACATATTGACATTCATTCTCAAGAAACTCAACAACAAACTCAATCCCAGCCTCTTTCACAATGAGCTACTACTATGGCAACTACTACGGTGGCCTGGGCTATGGCCTGGGTGGCTTTGGTGGCCTGGGCTATGGCTATGGTTCCGGCTATGGCCTTGGGGGCTATGGTGGTTATGGCTACTACCGCCCCTCTTTCTATGGCAGATACTGGTCCTCTGGATTTTACTGAAAACATAGCTGTTGTGATGATCTGATCCACCAATCCATCACTGATGCTGGCTATCCTCCCCACCAGTAGTGCTAACTGCAGGAAGATTTCTTCATCCTTCTGATACTTCTTCTTCTTCTTCTTCTTCTTCTTCTTCTTTTTTTTTTTTTTTTTTTTGCCAGTCCTGGGGCTTGGACTCAGGGCCTGAGCACTGTCCCTGGCTTCTTTTTGCTCAAGGCTAGCACTCTGCCACTTGAGCCACAGCGCCACTTCTGGCCGTTTTCTGTATATGTGGTGCTGGGGAATTGAACCCAGGGCTTCATGTATAGGAGGCTAGGACTCTTTGCCACTAGGCCATATCCCCAGCCCCCTTCTGATACTTCTGACCATATTCTTTCAATAAACATTCCTTGAGAGCACTGCCAACCTGGTTTGATTATTCTATGTATCTACATATACCTTTACTCATAATTTTGTGCGTACTATCAGTAGTGAATTTCATTGAAGCCTCTTTGCTCCACATTATTATCTACTCTCTCACCTCCATTTTGACTTTTTTTTTTATTGATTTCTTCATTAAAATTTATTATCTTTAAGTAGTATAAAGGGTTTGCCACTTACCTAACAGTTAATGAATACAGTGTATCTTGATTACTTTAGCCAGTAATTTTACCATGGAATGTGACATACATTCAAGTGTTGTTCCTCCTTTAATTTAAAATTGTGTAGGTCAAAAAGATTTAAATGTCTAATTCTTATGATTAATTATATAATATATACTTCTCCACAATCCACATTAGAAAAAAGTTCAATGACACATCTCTTCCTCACTCACTATATCAGAAAAGGATTTTTCATGTGTATTTTCCCTTGACATATGATCAGTTTATGAATTACCCAGAGAAGGGCTGGCCATGTCCCGTTGTACAGTCTGGGTTCTGTGTGCCTCTCACCAAGGGTCTTTTTATGACACAATAGAAGACATCACATGGCTTGTTTCCAGACTGTATTATCCTCCAGATTCTAATTTTATACAGGTAGAGAGCATGAAAATACGCTTTTTCTATTTTCAGTGTTTCTTTACTTTTTATTCTTAGTATGTATCATTCAACGTTGTAAGCATAAATCTACTTTTCCTCGGGCATTGACAGCACTGAGTTTAGATTTTGAGTCAATGCATCTTCTGCTTGCTTGTTTGGTTTTTTCCTCTTGACAATGGTTGAGTATTTTGCTTCTCATTTAAACCTTGGAAAAGATTGCATTACATGAGTTTTTCTTTGGTTTCTTTGTCTTTTCTTTGTTTGTTTCTCCTTCCTATCTTCCTTCCTTCCCTCCCTCTCTCCCTCCTTCCCTCCCTCCCTCTCTCCCTCCCTCCCTCCCTCTTTCCCTTCCTTCCTTCTCCCGTTCTTTCCTGTCTCTCTCCCCTTTCGTTGTATTTCATTTCTCTGTTCTTTCTTTTTTTAAAGAGATTTCATGAAATTAATTATATATATTTTACACTGTAATTATTATATAGGTTTTGTAAGGGGTTTCACTGTGCTATATGCATACATATTCCCTGATAAATTTCATCACTCTATGTATCCCCTTGCTCTTTATCTACTATACTTAAAACCATGTTGAGGGAGGAGGTAACAAGTTTGACAAGAAGTGTACTCACTGTCTTATGTATATAACTATAACCCCTCTGTACATCACCTGACAATAAAATTAAATTTAAAAATACTTTGATTAATTTCACTCTCCTTCATTTTCTCCTTCACCTTTCTTCCTCTTTCCAGTTTCTACCTATTTCCAGAGAGATTGCATTTTATATTTCTGTCCTTCTTTCCTCCCTTTTATTTTTGTGCTAGTCCTATAGGCTTGAAATCAGGGCTGGGACACCTTTCCTGAGCTTTTTTTGATTAAGGCTAGTGCTACACCACTTGAGCCAGAGTCCCACTTCTGGCCTTTTTTTTGGTTTATTGGAGATAAGAGTCTCAGGGTTGTTTCTGTCGAGGCTGGCTTTGATCCACAATCCTCTTGTCTCAGTCAGACTAACTAGAATTAAAGGCCTGAGTCACCAGCACCTAGCCACCTATCCGTCCTTTAGAGGGCTAGGTCTCACAGATGAGCTTGGTGGCTTGGTGGTAGAGTGCTTGCCTAGCATTCATGAAGACCTGGGTTCAATTCCTCAGTACCACATATACAGAAAAAGCTGGAAGTGGCGCTGTGGATCAAGTGGTAAAGTCTAGCCTTGAGCAAAAGATGCTCAGGGACAGAGCCAAGGCCCTGAGTTCAAGCCCCAGGACTGGCAAAAAAAAAAAAAAAGACATAATTTTCTAACTATTTTCCACCAAATGACATATTTCATTCTTCTTTAGAGCTGACTGGTACTTTATGATGTATATATAACACATTTTCTTTTTTCTGTTTATAGGTGGGTTCCTTGATTGATTGAATAATTTTTCCAATTAGAGAATGAGACATCGTCACTGTTACTGCAACAAGAATTTATTATTCATAGAGTAAAAGAGCAAAATGGATCTTGAGGGTCCGTTTTGAAAATCTTAGTAAATATCATATCCTTTTTAATAATAGCACAATGGGATTTGTATTATATATTTCAGAAAAATATAAAGACACTTGTGGCAAGAAAAATTATGTTTAAGAGGAAATAACTGTAAGATAGATAGACTATTACATTGGTGATCATGATTTTTGTCAAAGGAGGGCAAACTTAAATTCTTGTTTTGTATTTTCAGTGGAGCAAATTGGGATTAAAGAGATGGGGATTCCAAGAATTTTCTGAAGACTGATTATTTCAGTGAAAATGAATATGAAACAAATGTGTTTTAGTGCTTGTGCCCAGAAAAAAAGTGTGGGCCTTGCTTAAAGAGTTAAATAAATACACATGTCAGTGGAAAATTAATGAGAATTTCATTTTAGTTGATTTGCATGTACATTGCATCTTGATTGCCAAGTGCAAATAACTTGTTGGAGAATGTTATTTAATTGATGTGTTTATGTAATTACATAATTTTCCTAAGTTATACTTATATATTAATTCTAGTTAGCAAGAAACACCTCAAACTTTTGCCTAATGTGGTTAATTTGCATCTTAATTGACTTTTCAAAACTTGCTGGAGCACCAAAATATTTATTTTTCTAAAAGCATTTCAAATAAGACAAGTTACTACTAATCTTTTCTTGTGTCTGTTTCTCAATATTCCTTTTGACTGTCATTTTGTTCTTTTTTACATTTTTTTATTAATTAAATTTTGTTGACAAGGTATTGTGCAAAAGGGGTACAGTTACATAATAAGGCAGTGAGTACATTCTTGTGATATCTTACATATCTATTAGCATAGATTAGTTGTATATTCATACAATGGACTTTCATCATTATATCTTATTCACTGCTACGGAAATCTCCCTCTGAAAATTTCAGTTAATTTTTGTATTTTAAAATATGCATTCAAAGAATTTGGTAACTCAATAAAATTTTGTATAATGACTACTGCATGGGTCCCTAAAACATTATTTCTGGTAGTGTCATTGATTGTCCTAAAGAAAAGCACAGATTATAATGCAGGAAGCACCCTATTTCAACATCTCTCTTAATTAGTCCATATTTATACTCAACTCAAGTACAGGTTTTGCTCATTCAGAGCACACTTCCCTCCTTTATTCCCTCATGGTGCATTAAACTTTGGTGTCCTCCTTTCCATTTACTTCATGATATGCTTTGTTGCCACCTGAATTCGACTCATTTTATACCTATAGGAATTTTTTGATAGTCATCATACCTTCCACGTTTCTTAAATACCCTAACCCACTCCTGAAATTCACTCTTCACATTTTTGTTATCATTATTTTAAATTATATTTATGTCATTTTAAAATAATTGCTACTTCACATTGTATTCCATCATATATACTGCCCTAAGTGATTTGAGAAAATATGCATATATACATTCATACATGTGTACCAAGTGACATATCCACAAATATAAACAGGAAGAGATGTACTCATGTTGATGAAACCTATTAAAACCTACCAAAAAAGAAAGAAAAGTTTAAAAAAAAACATCAGTTCTACACAAGACAATGTGAATTTAGGGATCAGTAGTTTGTTTTTTAAGTAGGCATTTATTTTCTTGAAGGCTTGCAGAAAGCTCTAAGGATGGCAGGAAGGAATTATTCCAAACTAAGAATGACAAAGAATTTATAGTGAAAACCCAAGTTTTTTTTCTTCTTTCTTCGCTGGTCCTGCACCTTGAACTCTGGGCCTGGGGGTGGTCCCTAAGCTCCTTTTGCTCAAAGCTACCACTCTACATTTGAGCACCAATTATTGCATTTTCTTTCTTTCCTTCTTTTCTCTTTTTCTTCCTCTCTTTCTTTCTTTCCTTCCTTGCTTCTTTCCTTCCTTCCTCCCTCTCTCTGTCCCTCCTTCCCACCTTCCTTCTTCCTTTTTCTTTCTTCCCGTCTTTTTCAGAAAGGGGAAAAGTTGGAGCAGAAAAGTGAAGTTATAGTGTTGAGCAGTTAGTTGGGTTTGTTCCTAGCTGGTTGTGTGAAATTAATTTAGAACATAACTTTATCCCTTAACTGCAGATTTGGAGAATTACTGATAAAAAGTCAGATTTTTA
This sequence comes from Perognathus longimembris pacificus, assembly GCF_023159225.1. Taxonomy (NCBI): domain Eukaryota; kingdom Metazoa; phylum Chordata; class Mammalia; order Rodentia; family Heteromyidae; genus Perognathus; species Perognathus longimembris. The sequence goes on from NC_063165.1 coordinate 9,286,561, forward strand.
CCTTGTGAACCAAAATGACAATTTTGATAGTTCTACACTTTCTTTCTTCATTAGGAAAGATTTTCCTTTTTCCTTTCTGCAGAGAATTTGATTTGAACTTAATGTGAAAAGAATGATCAAGTTCTAAACAGAATTCAGTTAATCATTAGGTAGTGTAAGAGAAATTAAAGATAATTTTTTTTAAACATTCTGTTTTTTTTCTGTGATTAATTGGAGATAAAAGTCTCATGGACTTTCCTTTCCCGGGCTGGCTTTGAACCATGATCTTCAGATCTTACTCTTCTGAGTAACTAGGATTACAGGTGTGAGCTACTAGTCCAATTTTTAAGGATCAAATGAGACATTACATCAAAGTGTAATGGTTATGTCACATGAGTTATCGTGGCAATGATGGCTTAGAAATAATCTTTACTAATAATGGGTTTAAAAAGTCATAACCAAAACATGCCAACATGGTAAAAGAGTCACATGTCTACATATTCTTCCTAGAAATATGCACTTTTATGGTCTCAAATTAATTTCATCTTATCTAGATAAGTAATTTTCTGTTAAGTCTGTAAACAATGTTTTGAGGGAAAATCCAGTCAGAAGCAAAATGAAGAATTGATGCAAAATGACAGAAGTTTCATATATCTGAAACAAAAAAGATTGATTTCTAAGATAGCCACATACCAATGGGAGAATACCAACTTTTTAGACTAGATAATAATTATTCAATAAAATACCTAGCTCAAATTAACAAATTAAAATGGGTCCACGGGAATGTAGTTTTAATTAATATTCAGAAGTATTTTTAAAATGTAAAGTATGCCTTAATGGTACTGTTTTTGTCCAAAGGTGAATTTTCAAAGTAATAACTCTCCTTTGTTGTGGCTTGACTGAGCTCCATGGCAAAGTATAAAAGTCCAAGTGCACATGGTGACATTCATCTCAGAAAACTCAGCTTCCACATCTAACCCAATCCTCACCTCCTGACACAATGAGCTACTACTACTATGGTGGCCTGGGCTATGGCCTGGGTGGCTTTGGTGGCCTGGGCTATGGCTATGGTTCCAGCTATGGCCTTGGGGGCTATGGTGGTTATGGCTACTACCGCCCCTCTTTCTATGGCAGATACTGGTCCTCTGGATTTTACTGAAAACATGGCTGTCTGAGACGATCTGTTCCTGATCTAGATTCCATCAATCACGTGTCCATCCTTATGCCCGTTTCTTCTTCTTTTCTGTGATACTTGTGTACCTGTTAAGCCAATAAATATTCCCTATGAATCCTTTGTACTGTCTCGTTTAAAATACTTCTACTTCGACATTTTATGTGCACAGTTTTCAGATCAACTAAATAGGTTTATTAGAAAGCTGCTTTTTCCTTCCTTCTTTTCTTTCCTTCTCTTTCTTTCTTTGTCAGTCCTGAGGCTTGAACTCAGGGCTTGAGCACTGTCCCTGGCTTCTCTCTGCTCAAGGCTAACAAACACTCTACCACTTGAGCCACAGCACCACTTGCAGCTTTTTCTATATATGTGGTGCTGAGGAATCGAACCTAGGGCTTCATGTATGTGAGGCAAGCACTCTACCACTAGGCCATATTCCCAGCCCCTCTTTCTTTCTTTCCTTCTTTCTTTCTTTTTCTTCCTTCCTTTCTTTCTTTCTTTCTTTCTTTCTTTCTTTCTTTCTTTCTTTCTTTCTTTCTTTCTTTCTTTCTTTCTTTCTTTCTTTCTTTCTTTCTTTCTCTCTCTCTTTCTTTCCTTCTTCCTTCCTTCCTTCTTTTTTTCTTCCTTTCCTTCTTTTTCCTTCTCTTATCTTTCTTTTTTCTTTCTTTCTTTCTCCTTTTTCCCTCCCTCCCTCCCTCCCTTCCTCCCTCCCTTCCCTCCTTCCTTCCTTCCTTCCCTTCTTCTCTTTCTCTTTTTCTTTTCTGTTACTGAGAGATTAACACAGGACTTGAGTTAGTGATCTACTACTTACTTGAGCTACATCTTCATTTATGAATTTTTGCTGAGTAACTAAAGATAAGAGTCTCAAGTAGTCTTAGAACCATGATTCTCAGATCTCAACTTCCTGTGTAGCTAGAATATTAGACTGAGCTACTCTATTAGAATTTCTACTTTCTTTTTTTTTTTTTTTTTTGGCCAGTCCTGGGCCTTGGACTCAGGGCCTGAGCACTGTCCCTGGTTTCTTCCCGCTCAAGGCTAGCACTCTGCCACTTGAGCCACAGCGCCGCTTCTGGCCGTTTTCTGTATATGTGGTGCTGGGGAATCGAACCTAGGGCCTCGTGTATCCGAGGCAGGCACTCTTGCCACTAGGCTATATCCCCAGCCCACTCTACTTTCTTATATGTATTCCTATACTCTATTTTTTTTTTTTTTTGGTCAGTCCTGGGCCTTGAATTCAGGGACTGAGCACTGTTCCTGGCTTCTTTGTGCTCAAGGCTAGCATTCTACCACTTGAGCCGAAGCTCCACTTCTGGCTTTTTTTGTATATGTGGTGATAAGGAACCAAACCTAGGGCTTCATGGATACGAGGCACACACTTTACCCATTAGGCCATATTCCCAGCCCTATTCCTATACTCTTGTAGCCATTAGTTCTTTCTTTCCATTGATATATTTGAGATGTTCTCTTTTTTATTTGATATCCTACAAAAATTAATAGATTGATATATTTTAATGTTAATGGATATCTTGTCCTAACTCATAAATTTTTGCTTAAAAATTCAGTATCCCAGGAAAGGAATGGTTTCACATCACATTTGTCCTGTAAGTATGGATGTATTATTAGCATCATGAATGAGAGATGCTAATGCTTTGCTGCTTAGTGTTCTGCTTGTCCTTTACTGGTGTCTTTTTTAAAGGAATAATGTCACAGTACACAGGCCTTGTTTTGAAAGTGCTGTCCTTCAGTGTATTTTTTTGTAAAGAGGTTCAAACTTTGGATTATGCTTTGTCTATGTGAGGAAATAGTTTATGCTTTTATCAATTTTATTCAGTTAACAAGCAGGTTTACATTAAATTTTTTAATAACATGGAGTGTTCACTGAGAATCAGTTTCTAGACTTTTCTGGGAGGATAGTCCTGGCATTTGAAGTCACATCCTTACACTTGTTAGGCTGCTGTTCTGCTCTTTGAACCATGAGTCTGGCCTGCTTTTGAAATCTTAATATTTATTTTATTTATTGTTCTTTTCTGTTTCAGTTTAACATTTATTTAAATTTTATTAGCATACATTGATTTTACAGTGTATTTTCACTGTAATATTTCTCTCTCCCTTTCTCTCTCTCTCTCTGTATTTATAATATATATATATATATATATATATATATTTTTTTTTTTTAGAGGTGGAATCTAGCAAACATTTCTACCTGGGCTGGCCTTGAACTAGTCAAGATCTCAGCCTCCTGAGTAGCTAAAGATTACAAGTGTAAGTCAGTCACTGGTGTTTGACTCAGTTTATAAACCTTTTTCAACCACTGAATATTGCAATGGTTCCGTACGTCTTCAGAGCACTTGTATTGCAAATCTTTTATTTGAAGACGCTTCTCAAACTTGAGTTTGGTTATTCATATCTAAGTTGCAGGGGTTTTTCTTTGGCATTTTCTTGCTCCTAGTTATCTGTTTTCAGTTAGAAATGGTGTGATTATCAATATAACGTTTGGTTGATTTGACTAGTCACTGAAATCTTCTGGGTTCTCAAGTAATTCTCACTAGTACTTTAATAATTTGTTTGTATGCTGACTGTATATGCTGAATTTTTTTATGATTTTGAAAACGGAGGCTGATTTGGCTGATGAATTTCATTGATTCAAGCTGAAAACAGCATCCTTTAAACCAGTATATAACATTTAATCGTTCACGCTATACCAAATTGAAGCTGACAAGGATTTTTAAATATTAGTACTTTACCTGCAGGAAAGATAGCAATGGTTTATAAAATCACTGCTAGAGACATTTTGAAACACTGAACAATCCTGACAACTCATAAAAATAAATGAATGATTTAAGGATGCACCTACTGAAGTCCTAGATTTTCCATATTTGCTAAGTTTTCTGTAAGCAAAATGTCAAATCATAGTTAAATAATTGTTCTGTGGCCAAGAGTCAAGATAGTAAAGAACATGAAGAAATGTAGTTTAAAAGAAAACAAATAAAAATAGAATTCTTTGGGGGAAACATTAGAATGTAAATCTATTAGGAAAAGTGATAGCCAGAGAACAGGGATGTATATTCATTGTTATGGGAGAGAAAACAAAAATGCATTGACAGATGAAGAATGGCACTAAGCTGGCACGTTGAATTGAAACCTCTTTGTAAAACGACTCAAAGATTAATACAAAGAATTAATAGTTCATCATGTGGACTTGAATAACAAAGTAATAAAAATGTTTGTATAGTAATAGCTGTTAAACAATAAAATGTATATAAAATAAACCTGTCCTTTAGAGAAAAAATAAAAGTTGCGCTAGGGATCTTAGTCCATGCCAATGAAGTCTGAACGTAAACTCTGTATCTATAGGTGATATTTAAAAGGAAAGGAAGTTGAAGACAACTTATGTCAAGAATACCCTGAAGCGGGGCTGGGGATATGGCCTAGTGGCAAGAGTGCTTGCCTCGTATACATGAAGCCCTGGGTTCGATTCCCCAGCACCACATATATAGAAAACGGCCAGAAGTGGCCCTGTGGCTCAAGTGGCAGAGTGCTAGCCTTGAGCAAAAGGAAGCCAGGGACAGTGCTCAGGCCCTGAGTCCAAGGCCCAGGACTGGCAAAAAAAAAAAAAAAAAAAAAAACAATACCCTGAAGAATGATTATGAATGATAGTAAAAAAGAAAACAACAAAAATATCCTAGTGTAGTCACATTGTCAAGGGCTTATGACCTGAATAAACATGCTGCTCATGGTGTGTGAACAAGGAAAGAGATATACCTTTGAGGAGATGATTAATGAGCATGTTACATAAGATTAATTGTGTCTACCTTGCCAAATTTGATTACCAGATGAAAATACCTTGTGGGCAAACTATTATCTGATTGACATGTTTATCAAATATAATTTTAATATAGATGCTAGTTATTATGATGATTACTGAGAAACACTGAAATATTTGCGTAGGATACAGCTAACAGTAGCATCTTATCAGAAAGTCAAAGAGACTTCCCTGAGTGTGTTTGAACATTAAACATTTATTTTATATAGTTTAAATATATACCAAAAACTTATTTAATATAATTCCATAGCAAATAGTTATCAAGCAATTACCTATAGTTACATACCAAATAATTATTTTCATATAGTTTCAAAAACTACTTTAATATATCATGAGTGCATGCTCCTTTATGATTGTTTCCAAAAAGAATTCTGTGCTCACTGATCATTGGTTGATGTGAGATCTGAAGAATTGAACTTCATCATACATATTTGGACATAGAAAAAAGTAATGAGACATCTAAATACTAAATATTGCCATTTTTAACTTTTAAAAATAAAGTTAATATAAGGGGTATAACACATTGCCTTTTCCTTTATTAAAAAAAATACTGACAGCTTGTAAATTTTACACTTGTCTTTAAAAGGTGAAAAAATTCTACTGATCTTAATTATCTGTCTATTTTTTTTCTTTCCTTCATTGGGCTTGGACTCAGAGCCTGGGTACCATCCCTGAGCTTTTCATTCTAGGCTAGTGCTCTACCACTTTGAGCCACAGTGCCACTTCTGATTTTCTGATGGCTAATTGGAGATAAGAGTCTCACATACTTTCCTGCCTGGGATGGTTTTGGACTGTGGTCCATAGATCTCAGCCTCCTGAGTAGTTAGGATAATGAGTGTGGGCCACTGGCATCTAGCTTAATTATGCATCTTTTGTTCAATGTTTCCAGCCTTTTTTTTTTTGTGTGTGTGGGGGGGGGCGGAGAGTGGTAACCTTCCTATTAGTGATATTCATTGTGCAACATGGGGGTTTCATTGTGCTGGTCTGTTCAGGCATAGAATACACTTTGACTTTATTTAAACCCTCTTTTACTCCAGGCCATCTTTCTAGTTTCATTTTGTTAACGGGACAATGAAAAAGCCTTCAAGTCTCCTTCACTCTCAAGCATTCACCATATAACTTACATCCAATTATGAATTATAGAAATGTGCACCTCGGGCTGGGGATATGGCCTAGTGGCAAGAACGCTTGCCTCGTATACTTGAAGCCCTGGGTTCGATTCCCCAGCACCACATATATAGAAAACGGCCAGAAGTGGCGCTGTGACTCAAGTGGCAGAGTGCTAGCCTTGAGCGGGAAGAAGCCAGGGACAGTGCTCAGGCCCTGAGTCCAAGGCCCAGGACTGGCAAAAAAAAAAAAAAAAAAAAAGAAATGTGCACCTCTACAATCATTTCTATGCTAGGTACTAGTTGTGACTCCTTTTGTACTTAGAGAAAACATTTGCAAGACATTGCAGCTCCTGTATTCATAGGTTCTTTCAGTCATATTTGAAATTAGAGTCCTAATCTAACATTTTACTTTTCTCTATAATGCCTTTCATTATTTATTTATTAAAAATGCACATACACATACATTCTCATTAAAAAGAAACATACTTATATAGATAAATAAAATTATGTTATGGATTTTAATGTTAGAGGATAATTAGTTATCATTTAATCACATGTTAATCCTCTGCCCCAAAACCTACCAACATCCCTTTCATAACTGATAAAAATATTTCTGTATTTTGTTATCTATTTATACCTAATTGTGATCATTGTTTGGCACTTATAGGATATTCATGTTTAATTCCTTTTCTACCAAACAGCTTATAAAAAACTTAAAATTTTGTTTTTCTCAAAGAAATAAAAAAAATGAAAATACATTTTACTAATACAAAATATATTAAAGCCTCAGGAATATAAAGATAAGCTTCATTTCTTTGCTGTGTTTTAAATATTTGAATAGTTTAAGGAAGAATTGGGAAAACAAAACAAAACACATAAAAATTAATAATTCTACCACAGGTTCTTCCAAAGAGCAGGAATATGCTAGTAAGCATTTGTGAACTACAAAGGTCAAAGAGGTTTCATGGAAAGTAGCAAAGAATTATTTCAGAGTGGGAAAGTAAATCTGAGGAAGACATCAGAGTCAAAACGTAATATAAGAAGACACACATAGGTAGAGTATGTGTCTATCACAAATTATAAGGTGCCCTGGAAAGGAACTTGAAAATGTAGGCTCCAATCGCCTTTTAACATGCTTTGCATATGACTATTACAAATAAGAAGTGCTTAGAATGTTATTCCAGTAATATATACCAAAACCCATAAAGTTTTTCTCAGATTCTAACTGAAATTTTCCATTTCCATGACTTCAAATTGATTTAATTGATGTGGCATTGTTTAAAATGCTCACAATGGTTTACGTATTTATGAAAAGGACAAAGAGCCTATCTTTGAGGGAGAGCCCACCTGAAGAAAAAAAATTGAAGCTGTTATTGCCAATAATAAATTCAGGCAATTTGAAATTCAGGGAGCTTGATTTCTAAGGTTTAGATATAACATGTGACAACTTAAGTTTGGAAGTGATGAGAATAACTTTTTGATACACAGCTTGTACTTGAGAAATAAAAATTGAACTCAATTCAAAGGACTGATGTCTTCACGCATGTTCAGAACTGTTTTCAATTTAGAGTTGACTCCACAGTACTGATTTGTGCCAAAAGTGCCAAAGATGAATTTTCAAGGGAACAAAGCTCTCGTGTCGTGTGAAATCTCTTGTGGCAGATATTGACAATAAGTTTTAGGGACTCACCTTCAACATCAAACCCAGCTCCCCACTTCTGCTCTGCAGCAAGGCTCTGCTATATCCACTATTTGAGTGGCCGTGGCTGGAACCCGAATGGTTTCAGTAGCCAGGCTATGGCTTTCATTCTAGCAGTGTTCCGGAGGACATGGCTACTTTCGTCTCTCTATGGAAGAACTTCCAGGGAATTTTTAAATTTCCCATGCCATCCTCATATTTTGTAGATTGAGTTCTGTCCATTTCCCGGTCAGTCGTGAAGATTTCAAAAAGAGCATGGAAATGAGGTAGCAATGCAAATGAAGCCTCTGATTAGGGGGAGACTTGGATCCCTAAGCCAACAGATCATCAACTCAGTCTTCTTTTCTTTATGTCTTTTATTTTTTGTCAGTCATGGGGCTTGAACTCTGGGCCTGGGCACATGTCCCTGAGCTCTTCAGCTCAAGGCTAGCACTCTACCACTTTGAGCCATAGCGCCACTTCTGGTTTTCCGATGGTTAATTGGAGATAAGAGTATCTGGGACTTTGCTGCCCTGGGCTCGCCTTGAACCACGATCCTCAGATCTCAGCCTCCTGAGTAGCTAGGAGTACAGGCATTTCTTTTCATTCTTGAAATATGAATGTTATGTATCTTCTTATGTATTCTGTTATACTTGTGTGAATAGTTTGTAATCAGTTTTCAGAAGCACCCAAAATTTGAGGCTTATTCATTTCCATCCATCTTAACAATTTATTTTTCAAGTTTTATAATACCTTAATCATCTTTATTTTGTATTGAATAGTGTTTTCCCAGTGGGACTATTTCTTCCTATTGTGCTCCTTATATACAGTCCTCTGATGTTAGAGTTTTGTGTTACAACTTTTTAAGGTGATATGAGTTTTGCTCAATTCATGATTTTATTTGATTTTGGAATCCACAGAATTTAATAATTCCAGGCAGTCTGAATGTGAGTGAAAATAAATTCACCACAAAATTAAGTGTTCTACATACCACCTGTTCTTTTTTTCCCATGTCATTATGTAGAGTAAGATTCTGCAGAGATGTAAGGGAGGGTGGGTCTTTTGTAATTATATCAGATACTGTTGAAATATTAAGATGACTAAAACAAATACAGATAAGTAGGTGGCTCGATACAAATTATCCCTGTGTTCAGAATACTCTCTTCTTGTGTATCATCAGAGAAACTGTAGGCAGTATGTCATATAACACACACACACACACACACACACACACACACACACACACATTTGTTCTAAATCAAATGATTCTTCCACTGCTTCCTAGTTTATGGTTATTGCCCTTGTCTTTTTAAAACTTGGATAGCAAAGCTTTTTCCACGTCTTGTTCTTGGCTTCTGCCTCCCAGGAGGAGGAGTTTGGCTGTTGATATCTAGTCCATATTTGGCTTCCTTTGATCTCTCTTTTCTTCCATTTATATTGATTTTTGACATGTCTGGGTCTCCTATCAACTTGATATAATCTGTCTATATGTTAGCCATTGCAATAACCATTATTCATAATAAATCTTTGTGCAACATAGAGTCATTTGCTCCTCTTTGGGAGGCTCCATGATGTCTGGGTAGCTGTACATTCTCAGTTTGGCTCATTCACACAATTGGGCAGCTGCACCTCACTCAGTTAGGCAGAGGGTTTAGAATTCTCTTGCCTGCGATGGCTGGGGCACTGAAAATTTTCTCTGACACCTGTATGCTTAAAGCCAGGAAGCCCTGGCATGATCTCACACAGAAGCAAAAAACAAAATCACCACTTATACAAAAAAAATTAGGAAATTCATGTAAATACTTTTCAGCCCTCTGAGTTATAATTGAATACTACTGACCAACTAACGCTCGTGAGTCCAGGTTCAGGGCAGGAAGGAAGATATAGGAATATCTGAAAATCGGAAACTGCTAGTGTAAATTATCTGTGTAATACCTTTACCTGGTTGTTCCTGTTCATCTGGTTACAATGGTATTACTTTCATTCCCTTTCATGCCATATTAAAACTACATTATAACCTAGTCACCTTTAAATATCTTCATATACAGTTCATTCTGATGCCAAATAATTATAAAAATATTTTAATTTCTTCCCAACAGGGATTATTCAAAGCCTTCCTTCTTCCCCCACAGAAAATGTAAATGCAAGACTCCTAATTGTCAAGTATTCATTCCAGAAGTTTTTCTGCTCTATTTATATTCATACCTTTCTTAGTCCTATCTTTTAGTATTAATTAAAACAATTGTTTCTTATGGTTATCTCCTGTACTCTTTTCTTTTGAATTCTAATTGTTTGAGGTACAGTCTTAGTTTATATCTTCCCCAGAATTTCTATTCCAGGGCAATCCAACATTCAAATACCTTCTAGTGTAATTGTAACTTTGTCTCTTCTGATTTCCATATACTTACACTTACTTTGTGCCTGCGCAGACAAACACATGCACACATAAGCACACACACACACACACACACACACACACACACACATACACACCTGTCTTGTAACTGAAATGAAAAAAAAAAATGAGCTTTCTGGAGGCAGGAAATACCACAAGACTCTTACTTATCTTCTTACATTAAAACATGATAGTAATAGAACAGTTCAATAGAAGAATCTAAAATATTTGTTGGATATTTTCTAGAGAAAATAATTCATATGCACTCAAAGAATAAGAACTCTCTAAGAAAGATATAATGTCAAACTTGAAGTATGAATAAAATTGCCTATCAGCTATTCACAAAGCTGAGTTATAAGGATGATGGTTGGAAGGCAGTCTAGATAGAAAAGTCTGGGAGACTGGCAGAATGTAGGAAGTGGAGCTGTGACTGAATTGGTACAATCCCAGCCATCAGTGAAACAGCCAAGTGAGAGTGTAAGGCCCTCAGTTCAAGTCCCAATAGTAGAACAATAATAATAATAGATAAATACAATTGCCATTATAAGACTAGATGAATGATTTGTGTAAAGTAGTGGAAGGGAATTGTGAAGTGGTGTGCAGTACTTGAATTCAATTTAATAGCTTTGGCTTTAAATTGAGTAGTTATACTGTTGTGACGTAGAATGCATAAATGAAAGGATGGCCAAATATTTGTTATTTTCTCTGATCAATTTTCTCTCTAGTTTCCAAGTTATATCCTTATGTGTGATAATTCCCAGATTCTATGTTGGCTTCTTGAAGTTTTACAAGAAAGAAAATGTTCTTTGGCACAAATCAAAACCTTATCTAGCTAAAGTGAAAGAAATATCATCATTTGATTAAACAAACTCCCTGTTAATGCCAGGGATAAGCTGCCTGATGTAAGAGTTTTAATTATTGCCTTCTAAATGTAGAAGTATGTGCAGTCATTAGCTTTGAAAATAAGCCTTAATTCTCCATATAAATACTTAAGCTTAGAAACAACAATCACATTCAAAGGAAAACGTGTCTTTATGTATGCTTGTAGCTACTCTTACATAGTGAAGGTCTGGCTACACGGTACCAATTTCTATCAGAGATTTGTGTTTAAAGCAAATGAGGTGCTTGGGGGAGTTGTCACATTTTGTTGTGAGTGTCAACACAGAAGCACTGGTTTCTTCACATTTGTCATCCTCAACATTTTTTTCACTATCAAACCAATTGTTTATCCCCTAGTGTAAAGTGTTACTATAACAACTGCTGAAGTAGTCTTAGCTTTAGGCTTGGTGGTCTTGTGAAAACGGCTTCAGCTATCACCTTGTGGCCGTGGTGGCTGTGGATATGGGCATTCCCTTTGTTCTTCCTATGTGACATTCCCGCCATCTCAGGTCTATGAAAAGCATGTAGTCATTAAGGAAGTTAAGAGCTGCTCATGGACCTGCCTTATTCTATTCCTGCTTGTCTGCATCATAACTTTCATGCTGTGTGTAAGAAAGAAACTTCCTAGAACTGAGCCCATTTGGGGTCCCTGTCTAGGGGCCTGAGAATTATAGTTAGCAAATGAGGGGTAGGGAGAGAGATAAGGTAGGGATATACAGGGTTAGGGAAGTGGGACTTGACCGAGCACAAATTAAGGTGATTGGTAAGATTTTTCTCCTTGATATTTACCTGGAGCAGAAATAGACATCTCCTACTTCAGAAAAAGAGGTCATTTTGCAAGTTGGGGCAAGGCTCATGACAGAAGTTAGGCCCTTTGACTTCCCGAAGAGACTAGGAAGCAAAAGAGCCAGACCTTTTTCTCAGAAGAGTGGCTTGCATTTTAACAATGACTGTTCTAATGTCTGTGTTGTAGATGATACAGCTCAAAAGGACTGAAGGGGGGTGTAAAATTATAGTAAATATTTCTAAGCAGTGGGGACAGGGGCTCATGCCAATTACTCAGCCATGCAAATATAGGAGGATCACAATCTAAGGTCCACACTGGGACAAAAACAAAGAATGAGAACCTATCTAGAAAAATAAGGCTGGGAACACAGTTCATGTAGGAGAAAGCATGCTTAGCAAGAGGCCTGAATTCAGGTAAAAATAAATACATGACAAAATGTTGATGGGGTGACATTGATGAATATATATTGTATTCATAAACTGCTTTGTTGAATAGTAACTTCTTTGAATAACTACTTAAAGTTAATAGCAATTTTTCTTTAAGACGTAAGGTCAAGGATCCAGAATCATGTTTTCACTGGAACTGTAAATTCATTTGGCAACATCAGGCTTTCTCAGACCATTAGTGGGGGAGATTAAGGATATGGCTACTATAGGTTAGTAGTTACGCTCATTTCAAAACAGAGCTCGCCCAAAGTTTGTGTGATAATGTATCACCAGTAAGCATCATGACAATGAACACATATCCCTAAATCAATTCTAGTGCAAATATTATTTGTAGGGACTCATGCCTCAAAAACTGTCAGGAACAGCAGTGGTAGAAAAATATTCTACCATCCAACTGTTGCCTGACTCTTCTCAAATATGGGGTTTGTAATATGTAGTCTATGCCAATTAAGAAATAGAAGTGTAGCTTACATAGAAGAATATTTCATTTTTATATTATTTTATATTTTTATATTATTAATAATAAATAAAGTTATTACCTATGGTAATTTTTGAACTACGGTATATTTGTTGTTTTGTTTCTGTTTCAATTAAAAATTATTTTGACCAAAAATGATGGCATATGACTGTAGTCCCAGTCCTTAGAAGGCAAAAATTAAGAGAGAATCACAGGTTCAGGACAGCCTAAGCAAAAATTTATCAAGATCCCACCTCAATTTATCAGTGAGATGTGGTGATTTATACTAATAGTCATGGCTATATGAGAGATATACGTAGAAGAATCCCAAGTCTGGGCCCTAGCAAACAGGCAGCATCGTATTAAATAGTAACTAAGCAAAATGGATGGGGGGTGGAGGGATGTGACTCAAATGGAAGGGTACCTGCCAGAGAAACACAGTTCAAAACCCATGTCCTGCCAAGAAGATTTTTTCCATTTAAATCACATTTTACCCTAGAGCTACTGGGGAATGATTTCAGTTCTATTTGTAACATATTTATGTGGAAATTTTATTTCCTGTATAATCAAACATAAGATGCTGGTCCACTCTTACCACTCTTGTTCAATCTGCTGACTGTATTAAATTATTCAGATGGAGTTGAATTAAAATTAAAAAGCCTCTAGTTTTTATATGCTTTAAGTAAATGCTTGTTAAATAAGATAATGAAAAGTTTTTGATTTAATAAGATGACAAAAATTTTAATTATTTTGGCTTTGTAAATTTAAAGAATTTTTAAGAACATATATAATATGGTGTTCTATATATGTGATATATATATATATATATATATACACATACACACAGAGAGCGAGAAAGAGAGAGCACACTTGAAATCTCTGCCTCATGGTCTCCCTTGCCTTTTTTGCTCAAAGCTGGTAAATATTTCTCTCAATTAATGAACATAGTCCATATTCTTATACATTTTAAGGATGTTATTATGGTTTGCAAACATTTCTTTTTTTTTTAACTGTACAAAGTGGTTTTATTCTGACTTTTAGGACATATACACAGTGGACGTTGATCAAACACACCAGACTCATACTGCTCTTTTCTAACTTTACTTCCTCTTCCTATCCCTTTTTTTTTTTCCAATTTTTATTATCAAACTGATGTACAGAGAGGTTACAGTTTCAAACGTTAGGCATTGGATACATTTCTTCTACTGTTTGTTACCTTGTCCCTCGGTTTGCAAACATTTCTTCTAAACCTTCCTTTTTAAGTTTTCTTGAGGCTTTTTTTTTCTTCTTCTCTCCAGCAGTTTTCAAATTGTCTCCTTTAGCAATGTGTGATTGTTTTAGCTCCAATAACTCCTCATCATTCCTCAAATTCCTCAAGTTGCCCCTAGGAATTCCTGGATGTTATTCTCACAGACCCAGGTTAACATGAATGCTATTTCAGCCACAGCCTTGTTAATTTCTTCGATCTCATCCTTGGAAGCCTCTCTGAAAACATGAAAAGCTTTCTTTGAATTTTTTTTTTCCTTCCAACTGCTACTTATTCACTCTTCAGTAACATCACTTCATGCTCAATCAAAGTTGATGTGCTTGTGGCAATCTTTCCACAATTGCATTATTATCACCACAGTGCCATTTTTAGTTGTAGTAAATACCTGGACAACTGGTCTACCTTTAGGTAGTTACTCACACACAAGTGTATGCTCCAATAGAATGTATCATTTGTATTTGTTAGTATTACTGAAAGCCCACCAAACCTTGGGTACTGTAACTTCACATTGACATGATTTCCTTAAAAATTAAAGTCTATTCAGGCATCTATTTCTGTAATAATTAGATTTCATTCATCTTTAATATCTGCGCTTGTAAGTAATTTTCACCCACAATCCCATTACCAAAATTTCTTTAGCCACTTTCACATCAGTAATCACAAATTCATCACTCACCTTCATGAGGAGGATTAAGTGATGATTCTTGAGCAAGTATTAATTCAATATCATGCTTTGGTTCTGTATTTTCTTTCAATATTACAAATAAAAAATTTTTTTGGTCATGATCATCATTGTATTGATATGGCTATGCCACTCTGTGTGGAATTCAATCCAAGCCACTAGTAATTTTTCACATTTGAAAAAAATTTCACATTTTTCACATTGCTTACAAATTTAAATGTCATTCCCTTCAATGAAAGAGATGCTTTAGTGACATCTATACTTTGATCTTGTTCTTCAAAGTTCTTATGATGACATGGGTCATGCCTGATGAGCAATAACCATCCACACAGATCTTCTACCTTTGTAGTCCTTAATCACTTTTAATTTTCTTTCCAAGCAAGTCACATAATAACTTTTATGGCATCATTAGTAGTGGAGCTCATATGCTTAGGGACCATCATGAACAAAGCAGCATGAGGTGAAATCAAGTACCAAAAAATAATGATGCAATCCAGAGATGCAGTGAGAATGTGTGTGAAGCTGTCCTTGATACTGTATGGCATGACATTTTACAGCCAATGTTTTTAGAAATAAGAATCCATTCTAAAGTAATGATAAAAGCTATGGAAGAGATAAATGTGTAACACAAGAATTTCTATCATTACCAAGCCCCGTGTACTATACATAAATGTATTGCTGTGCGTTTATAGAATTGGAAATGTCATAGGCTTGTTTGTCAGCATCAGAAAGAAAGAAAGAAAGAAAGAAAGAAAGAAAGAAAGAAAGAAAGAAAGAAAGAAAGAAAGAAGGAAGAAAGAAAGAAAGAAAAGAAAGAAAGGAAAGAAAGAAAGAAAGAAAGAAAGAAAGAAAGAAAGAAAGAAAGAAAGAAAGAAAGAAAGAAAGAAAGAGAGTGAGTTGTGCTATGATATAACATGGCTACAATATGACTACATGAGAGGAATGTCCTGGAAGCATTGCAATCTTAAGGGCCCACTACTGTGTACGTGTGGTAGCCCACCCATTTCACCATGCAGCTAATCATTTGATTTGGTGAAACATAAACCACAAGACAGCGACTGGATTGGAAGACATCCATACTAGATGATTCAAGCTCTGTGGTAAAACCTGGCCTAGAGTTAACTTGGAGGAAGGCTTTATGCTTGGCTTTGCTGAGTCCATCAACCCTCCTCATTATGGGCACAATAGGGTTGTGTGGAGAAAGCAAGCTCAGCATGAAAATCAAATTATACCTCAAGCTTCCTTAATTGGATCTCTTCTAATTAGAGGAAGAATAGTTTAATTGGATTTTGGTTCTACTTTAGTAGAACAATTTTGGTTTTGAATAAACTTCAATTAACTCTGTGTGGTTTGATTCATTCCCCCCACCCTCCCACATTAATCCAAATAAAAACTTGTCTTTGAGTACTCATCCATATGAAGATGAACTTAGCCTTTGTCCAAAATCACAAATTCTGTGAGGTGCTACAGTGGCCTGAGTGTTGATTATAGTTGACTTGGATCAGGATTTAGTTGTGGTTCTGAAAGATCTGAAGACGTAGGCTCAAACTTTGACTCTAGCTTTTGAAGTATAATAGCCAAGACTCTGATAGATAAAGATTTCACTTCTACTGAAAAATCCACTTATGATGCTGGGGTTTAAAAACAAGGCACCGGGGCTGGGAATATGGCCTAGTGGTAAAGTGTTTGCTTCACATACATGAAGCCCTGGGTTTGATTCCTCAGCACCACATAAACAGAAAAATAGCCAGAAGTGGCGCTGTGGCTCAAGTGGTAGAATGCAATCCTTGAGCAAAAAGAAGGCAAGGACAGTTGCACAGGCCTGAGTTTAAGCCCCAGGACAGGCAAAACAAACAAACAAACAAAATGACAAGGCACTGGTGCCTGTAATTCTAGCTACTGAAGAGACTGAGGTCTCAAGATTGCAATTCAAAGCCAGCCCAGGCAGGAAAGTCTTACCACCAGTTAACCACAAAAAAGCCAAAAGTGGAGCTGTGGTTCAAGTGGTAGAGTGCTAGCCTTAAGCAAGAAAACGAACAAACAAAACTTCTCCAAGGATAGCACTTAGATCCTGAGTGCAAATACCAGGACATGTACAAAAACAAAACAAAACAAACAACAAAACCCAAAATGTGAACTTCAAAATTTTTGACCCAAATGATTTTTTAAATAAATTCTTCTTTTCTGTAGAAAGCATTTATTTTTTTGCCCAAAATTCCACAGCAACTAGAAGTGGCAACAGCTACAGGAACATGATTAAAACGGGCACTTAGGTATAAATCATCAATTCACTAACTTGTAACCACTGCTTCCTTTTTTTTTTTAATAGAGCTTTCAGTAACATCATACTCCCCCTCACCCCCATCTGCTGACTAAAAATATTCAAACTTGGAAATAAATTTCTTATCTAGGGTGACCTTTCTGTCTTTCCATCTAGGATTAATTCCTTGTTAATGATATTTTCAAGTGACTGAAGAGAGGTTGTCCCGGGAGTATTTGAACTTTACTTATGTATCAGCGTTTTTTAAGTGCTAGTTAAGCCTATTAAGGATGTGAAGAATTTCATGTTTTTGAAGGAAGTAATAGTGATATTGATATTCTTTTTATGTCAGATAATGCTCTTCTTTCTTAGTATGAAATATGTGGGAAGAATTCTATCTGTGGTTCATTCTTAGTATATTTAAGAAAATTTACTACCTAGTAAGTTTGAAATTTAAAGATAAAGAGAAATGTGCTCCTGTATTTGGTTTAAAAACTATTTTTCTAGGAATTCTAAAAAGAGGAAGTTTGATGTTTACAAAGCAGGTCCTTAGTGAGGTAGATGGAGAGCAGAACTTCCCAATCTCTGAGTAACTACATTGCTAAGGTGAGGCGGATTTGGGGATATAATAGAATCAAATGGAGGTATCATTAGTCACTCAGTATGACTTACTAGATAGATCCTTTATATGTGAGGCATCATATAGATAAGAAGGTAAATTTGGTAGAAGCTGTATCACACATGACTATCTGGTGCTTTCAGGTAAATAGGAAAGGCCCAATTGTCTTCAGCTGCCTATGGGAAAGCATATGATACAAAGACAATAGAGAGAAATAAATTGGAAAGAGGTGTAAAATGAAACTGATTTTTTTTTCTAAAAGTGAAATGATAATATCATGCACAGTGGGGTCAAAATATCCCCTGATACATAAATTTAGGATTATCTGTAGGTTTCTGTTCTTGCTTTCTGACTTTGGAAATAAGCTTGAGATATTTCATCAAAAACAAACACACCCGATTTCTTGAACTATAGTATCCTTAAGCTCTAGAGAATAAGAATATTTTATAAACAGGAATAAAATCATAAAGCAAAAAATGGAGAAAAATTAATTAATCTTTCAATTTTTTTTTTTCATTTTTGCCATTTCTGGGCCTTGGACTCAGGGCCTGCGCACTGTCCCTGGCTTCTTTTTGCTGAAGGCTAGCACTCTGCCACTTGAGCCACAGTGCCACTTCTGGCCATTTTCTATATATATGTGGTGCTGGGGAATCAAACCCAGGGCTTCATGTATGTGAGGCAAGCTCTCTTGCCACTAGGCCATATTCCCAGTCCCACATCACCACATCATTCAATAATATTTTTTAAGTTTCAGTAGATAGAAAGCCTCCACTTCAAGAGAGACAAAACAAGTCACTGAAGTTTTTTGTTTTGTTCTGTTTTGTTTTACATAGAATGTAGGCAGGGCTTGCTGTTAACTTTAGCTACTCAGGAGGCGGAGATCTGAGGATTGTGGTTCTAAGCCGGCCTGGACAGGAAAGTCCATAAGACTCTTTATTTCCGATAAAGTTCAGAAAAGGTCATAAGTAACACTCTAGCTCAAGTGGTAGAGAGCTGGCCTTGAGCATAGGAAGCTGAGGGACAGTTCCCTAGCTCTGATTTCAAGCCCTACGACTAGCAAAAACAAAAGGTATAGGGTTGACTACAGTGATCTCTGAAGACATTTAAATGTCTTCTGATGTTGAACCTTAACTCTGATTATTCTGCCATCATCATGGATGCAGTTTTGGTGACTTGGGTACTTATTGTTTTCACAGCTAGTCTCTGATGGTGGTAGCTCCTATAGAATAAGATAAGGCTATGACTTGGTTACAGTAGTCACAGACATGGATTCTGCCACCTAGTCTGATATGGAAAACACAGATGTCCCTGGTCTGTGCTGAACTTCGATACCTAAGATGTTTGGGAAAGTTATCCACTAACAAAATCCAGCCTTTCAAACATTTAATTGTATCCCAGCTCCTAGCAGAGAGGGGAAAAATGAATTACAGCTTTTGAGTACTTGTTGGCATAAGATTTAAGAGCTGTCAGTTCATGTACAGCTGTTCAATAGCAATTTAACCTTATTCTACAAATATTGGATATTTTACTGCAACAGTTATTTCTCCTTTCATTCTCAAGGTACTAATTTTTCATCTGAAATTTCTGCAACATACTTCACATTGGGAAATATCTCTATAATCATTTTGCACTAAATGTGTTTAATGTGGCATTACAATATGGGTCTAACTCTTGTCATTTATCTTACTATTTGCTCCTGTCTTGAGATATTTGAAATGAAGGCAATCATTGCCTTCTGAGGATGCAATTGATTCCTATTATTAAGTTAACAGAAAACAAATATTACAGATGAAGTTACAAAAGGAGAAAAAACTGGTCTTTCCCAGTTAGTATTCTTCCTTATTCAGTGTTTCTGAGTCACATCCAGATTTTCAATTCCTGAAGGCATATATACAATAGTTAATATGACATGTGAATTTTTAAGACAGTTAACATGATATATGACTTTTTTTTTTTTTGGCCAGTCCTGGGGCTTGGACTCAGGGCCTGAGCACTGTCCCTGGCTTCTTTGTGCTCAAAGGCTAGCACTCTGCCACTTGAGCCACAGCGCCACTTCTGGCCATTTTCTGTATATGTGGTGCTGGGGAATTGAACCCAGGGCATCATGTATACGAGGCAAGCACTCTTGCCACTAGGCCATATCCCCAGCCCCATATATGACTTTTTAAGTTCTTAGTCAGAATGATTGTTGGTGTCAGCTGCAAAACGTATGGTTAATATTTCAAATGCCACTTTGCTTACAAGTAGTCTTAATCATGACAGTTTATTTGGCCTGTAGTTTCATCGACATTATTCTGAATCAGGGAAAGGAAATTTATATTAGTGGCTATCTGATGCTTCATATTGTCCCAGAGGCTGATACACGCATTACACACTGTTTGATATGTATTTTTTCCTCTTTTGACTGGGTCCCTCATGATGTATCTGAAGAATTGGCATGATGTAATCTTCTAATTAGTCAGAGATTTTGGAGAATGGTTTTCCTGCTCAGAAGTTTTGGTGTTTTCACTTTGGGGTTGCTTTAAGTTAATCAATTAATAAAATGCATAAAGTATGACAATATACAAAAATCCTGGATGTATTATCTTAGCAATTTAACATAGGCCAAATTACATCTCCAGTATTATATTGAAATTTTCTCTTGAGAATTTTTCTAATGTATATTAGAATCATTTTGTTATTTATCTGATAAGAAATTTTACATGATAGCCACAATTAGCCTAAATCATAATACATGGAGTAATTGCATACTTTTTCATTTTCTTGCTTAAGTACTGTTTCTCTGAGTCTTAAACTAGTGATGGCTAGCACTTTTGATTTGTTTGGGTGACTTTTGTATATCTTGCTTTCAGTAAAACATAGTGTTTGTTCTCAGCAAAGTTAGTTTCATTGTTGGATTCAAATTGCCCAGAAGTCAATAAAAGTTATTGCCTTTTTTATTTTTTGTCAGTCATGGGGCTTGAATTCTGGGCTTGGCACTGTCCCTGAGCTCTTCAGCTCAAGTCTAGAGCTCTACCACTTGAGCCACAGTGCCAGTTATCACTTTCTGGT
This sequence comes from Perognathus longimembris pacificus, assembly GCF_023159225.1. Taxonomy (NCBI): domain Eukaryota; kingdom Metazoa; phylum Chordata; class Mammalia; order Rodentia; family Heteromyidae; genus Perognathus; species Perognathus longimembris. Next base: position 9,307,161 of record NC_063165.1, read on the forward strand.
GGTTATTTGGAGATAAGAGTATCATGGAGTTTCCTGCCTGGTCTGGCTTTCCATCTCAATCTTCAGATGTCAGCCTCCTGAGTAGCTAGGATTACAGGCATGAGCCATCAGTGCCCAGTAATAAAAGTTATTTCTATCTCAATATCTAAGCTAGATGACATCATTTAGGTGTCGAATCATTTAGCTTGGATTTTCACGTAGGATATGGAATTTACAATGACATGAAGTTCTGATTGCCTCAGATGAGAAGAAGTAGTCATGAATTGGAAACACTATGAAATGTTCAGTGCCACCTTGATGTGTCATGAAGCTGCATCAGGAAGGCAGAGGTCCTCGGAAGCTGAAGCCAGATGGAGTCTATTGTAAGAACAATCTTTGAAGTTGCAAATAATATTTCTCACTATGTAAACAATTCCATCAAAGGAAATGAGCTAAACATTAAATTAAAACTTTTACTGAGATGAAAGATAACTCTTTGCACATTACACTAAGAGCCAATAATAATTCATTGGATGTGGTATGTTCTGATAAATACAATGATGTTGTAAATTTAAAGGATTTTTATCACAGCTGTAATTGAAGGTGTAAAGCGTGTGCTGAGCTTTTGTGTTGAGACTTGTACTTAGGAAACACATCTGCAATAGCAAACCAAGCCCATAATTCATCAACACATGAGCTACCATAGCAACTACTATAGATGCCTGGGCTAGAGCTGTGGAGGATTCAGTGGCCTGGAATACAGCCATCACTACAGCTGTGGTGACTTCATTGGGTCTGGCTAGCTCTCTGGTTGAGAGGTTAAAATTACATTTTGCTAGGTAGTGAGTCTTCCAGCCCTCAATACAATTTTTCCTTAGCAATCTGATAACTGATTCTATCAGTAGAGTTGCTGAATCTGATTGTAATTATTGGACCAGTCAAAATTCTGCTAGGCTTATTTAGTAAAAGTAATTCATTTTTGAGTCTCTCAGTTTCTTTCTAATTACATAATTTTGTCTTCATATTTTCTAGATGTTTCTAGGTGTGTGTGTGTGTGTGTGTGTGTGTGTGTGTGTGTGTGTGTGTACCCTGGTATTGGTTTGAACTTAGGGCCTCATACTCTCAAATAGTCTTCTCTGTTGATGGCTGGTATTCTACTACTTAAGCCATGTCTCTAGTTCCTGGATTTTTGCTCATTATTTGAAGATGAAAAATCTCTTCGATTTGTTTTCCAGACTAGTTTTGAACCAGAGTCCTCAGATCTCAGCCTCCCAAGTAGTTATGATCATAGACATAAGACACCAGCGGCCAGCTTCTACAATTTTTTAAACAAATAAAATCTTTCATTTGAGATATCAAATATGTATTTTGTCTAATTCACATAGCTCAATTTATATGTTGCGACCCAACTTCAAGTGTGGAAATCAATATGCTTTCTTGTGTTTTAATTATTCATTCATAGATAAGTTGCCAGATAGATTCAGGCATTAAAAAATATCACACACATAATAAATTGAGGTTGAACTTAACAATGATCCCTCAAATATGTTGGAAAATATTTTCATGATACAAGCCAATTTAATCAGGGAAAGATTTTAACTTGCCAACAATTTAGACATAAACACTGACACTTATGAACTGTATATTTATGCTAAGCAATAAAAATAACTCACTTGTTTTGAATTTTATATAATTGTGCTTAGCAACACAGTATTAAAGAAATAAATAATCCATCTCTTCTTTCAAATTTGAAAGAAGGGAGGGGCTCAGGAAGAACAATGGAAGTAGTGACACTGATCAAGGAGCACTGTACTGATAACCTGACTTATGGAATTGTAATCACTTTGTACAATTACTAAGCAACAAAATTTAAAGAAATATTTTCCATTAGGTGCTAAGGAAAGAAAAGTATATATTAAAATAACTTGCTTGTTCTATTTATTAGAAACATGTCATTTTACCAGACATAATCACAAAAATAACTTGTCATAAAATTAGTAAAATATTTCTAATTAGATAAGTAAAATATGTGTACAATTAAAGTACCTAGTTTAGTTTGTAGGCCCCAATTTTCCCCCTGTGACATTCTTCTGTTTTTAACAAACATCCTCATGAAATTCAATCTTTTACAATTATGAATAGAACATGAACACCCAAGTATATTCAAGAAATAAATCTCTTAAAGTTTACTTGCAGAGAATCACAATTTATCCAAAGCTCCCTCCCTTCTTTCCTTTTTTATTCTTTCTTCTTCTCCCTCCCTCTTCCTTCCTCTCCTGCTTCTCCCTCCTAGCAGCCTCTCCTTTCCACTCCTACTCCCTTTCCCTCTGGCTTTTGCATTTGATTTTTAACCAAATTCTCATCTCTCAAATTTCTTATAGTTGATATTTCACCTAAGAGAATACTTACAGCATCTAAAACATACTGATTGTCCAAAATGCAATGACATTAATTTAACAGTAAAAATTATAGCACTGAATCAAACATTAAAATTGTACAGTATTGCCCTTTGTAAAACAGATGAGGCCATTTAAGTTTCTTGCATAACAAAGTGGTCAGACAAAACTGAGGCAGCTTTCCTGCATTCCAGTGATCTATTCAACCTTGTTAATTTTTTTTTTCTTTCCATAGTTCCAAAGTTGAATGCTATCTGGGCAATTTTAATATTAATCCTCTGAATGCCTTCAAATACATGGTACTGTTTGTGAGGATTAGTTACATCAAAGAAAGTCACTGAATTTGATTTTGGTACCCTGGGTTTTATATATATATATGTATATATATGTATATATATATATATACATATATATATATGTTTGTCTGAATCAGGGAAGGGAAAGGGAACATCAAAATGGAGAGACAAAGGGTAAAAGGCAAACCAATGCAAAAGCAACACTTACAACAATATATGCTGTAAACCAACTGTACAACTCTGGGGTGGGTGGAAGGAATTGGGGAGGGGGTAAGGTGGGAGAAAAATGAGGGAGGAGGTAACAAGTTTGATAAGAAATGTACTCACTGCCTTATGTATGAAACTGTAACCCTTCTGTACTGTATACCACTTTCACAATAAGTTAATTTATTAATAATAAAAAAGTTCACTGAACTCTATCGCCAAAATAATTATTGAAGAGCCATGCTGGAAACATGTCTTACATGCTACAGCATTAGTCAGGCAAGCAAGATCATTATTCATGAGGCTATTGCATTCAAACATTTGTACTGGCAGTAAATTAATAATATGTAATGTACAAATAAGTAAAGAAAGTGTTGCCTCTATTTTTATAAGTTCTACTTTGGAACTGCTAATTTTCACTGCTAATGTTCCTTGATTGGTTTTATGCAAAATATTAGACTTTATTTCTTGAAAAAGAATAAAAGTAATAATCACATACTTTACTTTTGAGCTTTTGCATTTACTGCTTCTTTTGTTTTTATATCTCATGAGGGTGTATATTTTCATTTCCCAAACAAGAACAAGTTAACTCTCATTTTTATCTGGCTCAGAGTTATATGGACAAAATGTGATAGTGCTAATCCAGTCTGTTATTAGTTATGTTTTAAAAGGCCTCAGTGATGATTAAAAATGTGTCTTCCCCCTTGACTCAATTTCAGTGAGAACTAAGAATGAAACAAGTGTATAAAATAGATACAAAATTGTTTCAAAATAAGTCATCTTTAAAATAGATTGCATGGAGCTATTTTCCTTATAAAAAGCATATGGAGTGAAATGAAATAAAGTTTTGCATAGAATATGATAGTTACTGTTTATTTACTTAGAATTTCTTCATGATTTCAATAATAGTTTATGATTCTTTAGTCTTTTGTTCAGCAGTATAGAAGATTTATCTTTGATAAAAATACTTGTAAATCTCAGAAAAAGAAAAAAACAGAGGCATGTTCAATGCCATACTGTGTAGCCATGTTTCAGTCATTCTAGTCGGAGAACAGGTGCTGCACAGAGATTGATCATTGAGAGATATGGCCTTGAACCTGGCTGGCCAATTCAAAGGAGTGAGCTGAGGAGTTGACGGATCCCATGATAAATTTCCTGACTTGTATTTTTTGGTTCCAAGTCAGTTCACCATTGTCAAAATCCTGAAGACAGCTTGAACCCAGGTACTAGGATACAGTTTAGAAACTGATACCCTAGTGAAGTTAACGGTAAATTAACTGATCAGAGTAGTTAGAAGTTGCCTGAGAGTCATTGGGCATAGAATAGATTAGTAAAAAAAAAAAAAAAAAAAGAAATAAAGGAATGAAGGGAGAAAACAAAAAAGTAAAAGTAAATACACTATGTTAGATAAAGATGAGGTAGAAACAGCAAAGCTGATCAAATGGAGGTAACAGAAACCTGAGAGAGAAAGAAAAAAAGCAAACATATTGTCGACTTTATCCCTTTATCTGGCTGTTCCTTGAGAGGGTGGGAAGGAGAATGCTAGCTGCAGAAATGAACACAGAGGTCATGTATGCCTTACTGGAAGGGTGAAGAGGAATGAAATTAGCTGGTGCATGCAGAACAGGCAGGTGGATGCAATGTACAGCTTCAGCAGGACTTTGAACGGAGCCAGTTATCCAGGTGGGTTGTAGGATTTGAAATAAAAACCCAACTGTGACTGGTAATTCTGCTTATGAGAAAGATTTTTGTGCCCCCAATTTCTAAAATTAATTATTACATATCTTAAAGTCAAAAGGCGTCTCCAGCAGGTGAATAACTTAGAAATATTACCAAGGTCATTATAATTAAAATGCTAGAAGTCAACATGTCTTTTTGTGGGGTTTTTTTTTTAGTTCATGTACTAATGTATCCAGCAGCTCTTTATAAATCATTTGTAATTTATAGTGTGATTATGTATGCAGAATACAGCCCCTTGCTTAAGTTCTAACTTTGATCAATAGGTTGGCTTTTTGAGGAAAGAATAGATTTGAGGACTGTACGCTCAGGGAGTTGCCTGTGGATTTAGTTGGGAATTGTGTTAGCAATTTGGGAGATGAGAGGAGGGGGAAAGAGTTAACTCGAAAGCTGTGTAGTTTCTGTAGACGATTTACTGCTCTTGGAATGGAGCCATTTCATTCAGGGTTCAGAATGCACACAGTTTTGAGGAGTCAGCCCTTTCATCTCATAAAAGGAGCCCAGTGAGGGCCAGGGCAACCCCGCGTGGAATGCGAAGCCATCTGAAGCGTTTAATGGGCATGACGGCCGCCCTGTGTCAGGAGACAGCAGATTCCTGCAAGACAGTGCCACAGTGACACGCAAGGAGGGTGTGCCACCTGCTCCGACCAGGGTATATAAGCCTGTCTGTCCGCATGCTGACATTCACACTCAGGATCTTCTCGTGAATACCAAACCAAACCTCCTCCATTGACACCATGAGCTACTACGGCAGCTACTACGGAGGCCTGGGCTACGGCTCCGGAGGCTTCGGGGGCTTCGGAGGCCTGGGCTCCTATGGCCTTGGTTACCGCGGCCTTGGCAGGCTGGGCTGGGGCTCTGGCTACGGAGGTCTGGGCTACGGCTCTGGATTTGGGGGTTATGGCCATGGCTCTGGATTTGGGGGTTATGGCTATGGCTCTGGATTTGGGGGTTATGGCTATGGCTCTGGATTTGGAAACTACGGCTGTGGCTATCGCCGCCCTTCATGCTATGGGGGATACGGCTACTCCAGCTTCTACTGAAATCCTATCCTGGAGAACCGACATCTAGGAAATAAGAAGGCTGACCAAGCTGGACTTCAGTCCTCTGCACCAGGGCAAGAGGAAGTGCAATGGCCATCTACAATGTCAAGAGTATCATCCTATGAGTGTGTACAGAATGTCCTCTGAAGACCCTCGCATTTGGTCTTTCATAAATGTAGAATTATTTGGTTCCCATTTGCAATAAATTATCCCAGCAAAGCAACATATGTGGCTTTTTTGTTCTCTTTTATTTTCTTTATTCTCAAAGTGAGATACAGAGGGGTTACAGACTCATATGAAAGGCAGTGAGTACATTTCTTGTTCTACTTGTTACCTCCTCCTCATTTTCCCCTCCCCCTCCCCTTCCCCTCTCCCCCCAAGAATTGTGCAGTTGGTTTACACCAAATGGTTTCTAAGTGTTGCTTTGTGAATGGTTTGTCTTTTTGTTCTGTCTCTCCATTCTGGTATTCCCTCTCCCTTCCCCAGTTCTATTACCCGTATAGACAATATCCAGGGTACTCGGGTGTAATACAGTGGTAGCAATGGTACGGCCACAGGAAGGGACTACAAGAGAAACTGTGGCTGTACCTTCGCTACCACTGTATTACATATGTGGCTTAAAAAATTATTTGTTGGGGCTGGGGATATAGCCAAGTGGCAAGAGTGCCTGCCTCGGATACACAAGGCCCTAGGTTCGATTCCCCAGCACCACATATACAGAAAACGGCCAGAAGCGGCGCTGTGGCTCAAGTGGCAGAGGGCTAGCCTTGAGCGGGAAGAAGCCAGGGACAGTGCTCAGGCCCTGAGTCCAAGGCCCAGGACTGGCAAAAAAAAAAAAAAATTATTTGTTAGTACACTGGTAACTTTTACTCAGTGCTTACTCTAACACTACCTTGGTGAGGAAAAAAACTACAATCATGAAATCAAATTTTTGTGAAAGATCGAACTATTTGCAACTGTCGCCAATAGAAAGTTGAATGAGTGAAATAAATGACTATATGCACTATATATAATAAAACAATTATGAGGATGTATGCATTCGTCCATACATTATAAAGATGGATTAAGAAGCTTATTTTTTACATCTAAACACTAGACAATATCCTTTTCATTTCATTAACTCTATATTGATAACACTGATATTAAAATTTGACAGTTAAAAATTTTGTGTTTCAATTCACTCTATGGCCCACAAAAATTATTGCTTTCGTATCTTATTAAAAAATACGTTTGGCTGGGTGCTGATGGCTCCTGCCTGTAAGCCTAAGTACTCAGGAGACTGAGATCTGAGGATCATGGTTTGAATCTAGCCTGGGTAGGAAAGTCCATGAGACACTTACCTCCAATTCACCAGCAAAAAAAGCCAAAAATGGATCTCTGGCTTAAGTGGTAGAGCATTAACCTTGAGCACAAATGTTTAAGGAGAGTGCTTAGGCTCTGGGTTCAAGCCCCAGGACCAGCACACCCCCACATACCCAAATCCACACCCCCATACCCCATCACCACACAAATATATTTGCTTTGGACAATTTAATGATGAGAAAAGTAACTCTTTAACAAAACATGTTTATGAATATATGGCAGAAGTAATCTCTAGTCACTTCTTACTATGCTAGTTTCCTATTCCTTCTTAGTGGGACTTGATGACATTCTTTTATCTAATCAGCTTACTGTGTTGTGTCTTATTGTCCTCACATGTGAAGTGATCCTCTCTGAGACACTGGCTGGTTTGAAGCTTTATGTGTCTAACCAAGTTTCTGAGAAAGCTGACCCTCTTTTGACCATCAACCAGCCAAAGTCAGAATTTCAAATACATTAGGTATTTGCTATAAATAATAAGGAATAATCTATCACTGTTTCTCTGAAAAGATAGTACTTTTATACTTGTCCTTGAGTTAGCCAAATTCAATAATACTAAGGCAATAAATAATGCAGGACTAGAGGCTATAGTATAGATAGTTTACTCTGTACTGATTTAACCATCGTCATGGGTACAAAGGAATATTAAAAAATGAAATAATTTGCCATAGATCCAAATGGGCACAAGAAGTTTAACTCTTAGCTCACTGTCAACTATGAACACCAGGCATTCTGTTGTTTCATAGGGACAATTCCTTCGCTGTGTAGTCCTTTTTTTCTTTTTTCAGGTGTAGTCAAATGAAGCACCTTGAAAGTTATGGTCATGAGTTTATCTGAAGAATTGAAGAATCAAGCCCATTGATTATTTATTTTGAATTTCAAACATGTACTTATATAACAATTCATTTGAAATTATCTGGAGTGTATAAAAATAAGTAGTTCATGATGCCACACCAGTAGATTATTTTTAAAAGTTATCATAATGCATTTGAGAAACTTAAACTATGGATAGATTTAGTGTGTGTGTGTGTGTGTGTGTGTGTGTGTGTGTGTGTGTGTGTGTATGTTGGTCCTGGAGCTTGATCTCAAAGCCTACACATTGTCCAGGAACTTTTGTACTCTAGGCTAGCAGAGCCGACAGCTCCACTTCCTGCTTTTTTGGTGTTTAATTGCAGATAAGTCTCACAGTCTAACTGCCTAGGCTGGTTTCAAACTGAAATCCTCAGATCTCAGCATCCTGAGTAGCTAGGATTACAGTGGTGAGCTACCAGGTCCCAGCAACCATATAAATAGATTTGCTAAGCAAATAGGTATTACACAGTCTTTTCCTAAGTCGAGTGAGGTAGTCTCACCAGTCACAGATTTTCTCACGTCTGAAAATCTACTTAGTTTGATTAAGTCAGAATTTCATATGTAATCATTTTACTTCCTAATAGCTAATGCTTTCACACACAGTCTAAAGAGCTATCTCTAAACATGAACAAAACTGCAATTATCTGAAGGCAGAATTTATTAGTCCTAGAATGGAGCAGTTTTATCATCTTGTTCTACCTCTCATTGTAAGATTGTGTTGATTTAAGATGGAAGTAAAGAACAGCTTTGGAGTACATTTCTCTCCAAGGAAAAGCTGTCACTTTGTCTTGAAAGAATGTATCATTAGATCTTCAGCCTGACAATAGGCAAGGTAATAACATTGAACTAGTTTGAGTTTTTGTGATTTCACAGCTTTCATCTGACTTAATTAAAATTAAGCATTCAAATGAACAACTGACTTATAATTTAAGATACACTATAATTGAGACAAGTGTTAAAGAAACTAAATGGACAAAGGAATTAAAAACAACCTGTGAGATACTAAAAAAATAACATTGAGAATTTGGTTTATTTTTAAACCTATTAATTTTAATTTTTTTCTGAACCTCAAAAGATTGTACAAAGGGTTTACAATTTGAGGTGTCCAACTAAGAGTACAGTGCTTTCTGTTCAGTCACCCCTTCAATCAATTCTCCCATTCTCTCTGTTCCTTCTCCAGGTTCCATTCTCATTTCCCACTTACTTTTCACATGTGTGTGTTGAATCTTCTGGCTGTCTTTGTTCCTTGTTCCCTTTTCCATTAACCCACATTATCCTGCTAGCCTCAACCCTCTTTCAATCTCATTTCAACTTCTGGGTATTCATTTTGTTGAAATGTCTGTTAATTGTTCAAAAGTTTTACTCCATGGAGATTTACTCCTGAAGTTACTATAAAACTGACAATATTAACTCTGCCAATCTATGAAAATAGGAGGTCTTTCCATTTTCTAATGCCTTCTTCATCTCCTTCATTGTTTGTATCATTTTCTTCAAAGGAGTCTTTCTGTTCTTGATTAGGTTCCTTGCAATGAATTTTTTAATGCTATTATGAAGAGCTTTTATTTCTTTAATTTTTCTCAACATATTTCTTCACTATATGTAGAAAAGATTAATTTTTATATATTGATTTTGTATCTTGATTTTTTCCTGGAAGTGTTTATCAAATTTATGAAGATTCTAATGGAGTTTTTGGAGTCTATAAAGTACAGCATTTTATTGTCTGCAAATGAGAAGTTTGATTTCTTTCCTGTGGTTAAAAATTAAATCACTGTACTGAGTAAAAGCAGAGCAAGTAGACATTTTTGTCTCATTTCTGGTGACTGTTATTGAAAATAATCTATAGATTTAATAAAATCCTCGCCAATATTTCAACAGCATTCTCCACATAAATAGAAAAAAAAACCGTGAAGTTTATATAGAGGTGCAAAATGTCCCAAAAGTAAAGCCATCTTGAAAGAATCATGAAATGAATTCAAATCATACTACAGAACAATAATCATCCATGCAGAAGGGTTCTGAAACATAGGCATATAGACCATTGTAGTAGAATGGAGGAACCAAGAGTAAACACACAGTTCTTTAGTCATATGAATGTTTACAAAGGGAAAAATGTGTTACTTGGAGAAAAAGAAAGACATTTTTTTAATTAAAGGGCACTGGGAAACCTGATGGCCACATACAGAAGACTCAATCCCTAGATCAGACCACTGTCTCTCACCTTGTCTAAAATTATTTCAAAGTGGATCAAAGGCCTTAATGTATGACCTGTAGCTTCAAACCAAACTATTCAAGGAAAACATAGGAAAAGTGCTTCAAGGTATAAGAACAGGCAAAAATTTCTACATAGAATTTCAATAGCTCAAGCGATAATAGCAAGAAAAGACAAATGAGACTGACTGAACAGCAAAGGAAACCAAGTGGGGAGACAGCCTGTGGAATGGTGGAGGAAATCTCTGATAACTACTTATCTGACAAGCAATTCATATCTAAAATATAAAAGTAAACCCCCAAATTAAATAATTAGGTCAATGTAAAATTCAGACAGATGGTATAAAAGAAGTAAAAATGATAGATACATAAGTATGTTCAACATCCTTTACTGTAAGATGTGAAAATCAAAGATGTCTCATTCCTGTAAATCCTAAGTACTTAAGAAACTAAGAAGATTATGACTTTCTGACAGACAGAACAGAAAAACCCAGGAGTCTCCATCTTCAGTTAACCAGCACAAGCCAGGGTGAAGGCACAATTCAAGGCAAGCAAGATGAGTGAGCATAAGGCCCTTAATTCAACAACTAGAACCTAAAAGAAAAAACTTTTTTTTTCAAATAAAACAAAAGCATAAAGATTCTCTCTCATACCAGTCAGTATGGCAGTTATCAAGAAAACCATCAGCAGTGTGATTAGGCATGGTGGCTCATGCCTGTAATCCAGCTTTAGTGAGGATGAAGGTAGGAAGACTATGGTATAGAGCAGCCCAGGTAAATATCCTGGCATCCATTCTGAAAACTAAGCCAAAAATCTGTGAACACCAACAATAAGCAGTCAAAGAGAAAAAACAAACAGACCCACAATCAATGGCAAAATGGTGTCATTGTCAGCACGAGACCCGATTGGTAAGACTAAATATTTGTCCAGCTACTATGGAAATCAGCTTAAAGGTTCTATAAAAGGCAGAAAATAGAACCACTGCAAGTTAGTATAACATAGATACATGTGCACAGCTGTATTTATCATGATACAATCCACAAATAGCCAGGTTATGGAACCAGCCTACATGCTATCAACACATGAATTCATGAAGAAAATGTGATGTATATGCACCATAGAGTTCTGCTATTAGGAGAAGGAAAGTCATCTACTTTGCTGGAAAATAGAAGTGGAGATTGTGTTTAATGGAATAAATTAATCTGACTCAAAAGATACCATAAGTGTTCTGTCTTTAGTGGAATCTAAGAGAAAAAGAAATCAAGCTAATGAAAGTAAAGGGAAGACAACTAAGAAGGCTGAATGGGGGAGGAAAGAGTGAGTACAGAAAAGGGGATAAGAAGAGGTGATGGAGGACTTACATATATTCAAAATGCCTTGTGTTCACTATTGCGATATACTTCTTGAAGCTCACGTATTTGTAAAAACAAATCTCACTTTATAGCTTGAGGACTAAAATATGTTTAAAGGTCAGGAAAGCTGGAATCCTTTCAATTTGGCACATTCCTTTGCTTTGGTTTGTAAGTTAAGCATCCCAACCAAAGGGGAGAAAAACAGAGATGAAGAAACATTTCATCGTAAAACACACTATTACACGTGATTAAGGCAATACACCTTCTATAAAGACTTCTATTTGGGGTCTGGTATGTCCAGACTTTGAAGATACATCCATTCCTCCTCATTAAGTGATGACATAGCCACCTTAACTTGACAGCTAAGCACATTCAATAGTCTAATGAATGTACAAGCCGCTCCCTGTGCCAAGGGACAATGGATTGATGACAAGGGTTAAGTAGTCATCATTAAAGAAAAATGACACAAGAGGAGAGCATGTGCATGATTTATCACACGCTCTGCTCGGATATATAAGCCTGTCTGCACCCACGCTGACATTCACACTCAGGATCTCCCTGTGAACACCAAACCAAACCATCTCCATCAGGACATGAGCTACTACGGCAGCTACTACGGAGGCCTGGGCTACGGCTCCGGAAGCTTCGGAGGCCTGGGCTGTGGCTATGGCTGTGGATACGGCAGCTACAACAGGCTGGGCTGGGGCTCTGGCTGCGGAGGCTGCGGCTATGGCTCTGGATTTGGAGGTTATGGTTGTAGCTCTGGCTACGGAGGCTGCGGCTATGGCTCTGGATTTGGAGGCTACGGCTGTGGCTCTGGCTTTGGAGGCTACGGTTATGGCTCTGGTTTTGGAAACTACGGCTGTGGCTACCGCCGCCCTTCATGCTGTGGGGGATCCGGATATGGCTTCTCCAACTTCTACTGAAATCCTACCCTGAAGAACCAACATGGCAGGCTACAAGGGGCTTACCTATCCCCCTGAGCCAGCCCAGAGAGAACACATTTTAGGAGACTAAGATTTTAAGACCTGGGGTGTGGCTGAAATGGTAGAGTACTTGCCTAGCTTGTGCAAGACCTGAGATTCCATGCCCAGTACCATAAAGTCTGACGTCTAATAAAAGTCTAAGTGTTTATCATCTCACGACTGTCTGTGTGGTATATTCTGTTGTTACTGGCAGCTAGTTTCCTGAATATAGTTTATTTATTTATTTTTTTAGTTCTCTCTTCATTAAATTACCCTATCTTAAACAAAACCATATGATATTCATTTTCTTATTTGTTATAGGAATGCCATTCTGATATGTTTTGTATTTTCTCCCATAAATTTTCAAAGAAATAATCTCCAAATAATAGTATTTGAGGATCAGTCAACTTTCCACCATCAACCTCTCTTCACAGTTAGCATTTTAAGGTTTGAAGAATCTTGAAGCCATTAATACCTGCTGTAGTGGAATTTGAAAAACAACAACAAAAAAAAAACCCTTAACAAACAATGCTAAATTCAGATGGCATTAACGTATTTAAGATTAGTTAGGAGACTCACAAGTGCCTGTTGAGTATAAGATTTAATGTATTCAGTGTGCAAGGGAGAGCTCCCTTTGTGTCGGTATTATTAGCGTATATTGCTCTACAATGATTGCATCCGTCACAGCTCAGTGACTCCACTGGAAGACCATGCTACTTAATCCTTCACACCTAAGAACCCCCCTTCCAATTTCTTAATGGTAAATTGCGTTTTTCCTATTATGGAGAAAGGTTTTCTGTGCCAATAAATTCGAATAATAAACAACATAATTTCTTATAGAAAATATTTAATATTCCTAGTTCAGTACAGTATTGTCAAACTATTAGATCTTAAATTTGTTGCTTTTGTGAAACTGCAAGATTTAGAAGAAAAACACTCAACTATCTCTAATCACAAGCAACATAACAACAACATCATAAAACCTCAAATTGATCCATAATGGGCTAATTTAAATCAGGAGAATATGACATATTGGAATCTACTTGATTTACTTGTGGTTTTATGTCTTTGACCTGATATGTGCACACAATGCAATAATTTCACCTTATATGTGGACTACTGTAATTTTGACCAATCAGGATTAAATATAAATAAATGCTACTAAAGGTGAGATGTCTTTGGCAGAAGTCGGGTGATGTTGTGGAGAGATTTTCCCCAAGGGTATTCTTTGTAACTATGTATTTCATATATACTCCAAGGGTTTACTGTATTCAAATAACCAAGTGCTGATTTAAATTTCTTTTTTTTTTTTTTGGCCAGTCCTGGGCCTTGGACTCAGGGCCTGAGCACTGTCCCTGGCTTCTTCCCGCTCAAGGCTAGCACTCTGCCACTTGAGCCACAGCGCCGCTTCTGGCCGTTTTCTGTATATGTGGTGCTGGGGAATCGAACCCAGGGCCTCGTGTATCCAAGGCAGGCACTCTTGCCACTAGGCCATATCCCCAGCCCTGATTTAAATTTCTTAATCATTTACAATAGAACAAATTCTGAAGAACACAGATAAACACTAAAACAGATAAATATCACTAAACTTGAAAAAGATTACATTATTATGAATCTCATTGTGGGTTTCCATTATTTGTTTCATTACATTATTATATCCTACTCACATAGATACAATATAATTTGGGATAAAAAATAATGCTAAATTCAAGCTGGGTGCTGGTGGCTCACGAGGCTAGCTATTCTGGAGGCTGAGAACTGAGGATCATGCTTCAAAGCCAGCCCAGGCAGGAAACTCTTTGAGACTATTATCTCCAATGAACCACCAGAAAACCAGAAGTGACGTTTTGGCTCAAGTGGTAGAGCACTAACCTTGAGCTGAAGAGCTCAGGGACAGCACCCAGGACCAAAGTTCAAGCCTCAAAACGACCAAAAAAACACAAAAAACAAAAAGCTAAGTTCAAACTGTGTGAAGACACATGTATTTGATTAAATATCTGTAATAAAAAATTGTGAAGAGCTCCTGCTAATCAATAGTGAAACACTGAAAGCCTAACTAAAAGTAAACAGAATACTTGAAGAAGCGTGCATAGAAGAGGTTCTACAAGCATCCACACAGGTGATCCATAAAATTATGCATGTAGTTCGTGGAATGATATGAAAGAAGAAGCCCATCTCTGTAAAGCATCTCTGTAAAGATATTGATACGGACAGTGCTGATTTTGTCTGGAACAGCAAATGAAATTTCACCTCCCTTGACACTATGAGCTAAAGCAGCTATTCCAGAGGTCTGGGCCAGGGCAGCTTCTGTAGTGTGGTCCTGGGCGTTGGATTTGTAGGATACTGATATGGCTGTGCCTATGGAGGCCACAGAGCTGCTGCTGTCACTGCGGTCCTTCATGATGTGGAGAATATGGATGTTATGTGCTCTACCAAGCAATATCTGCATTAAGAGGAACGTGGCAAAGCTGACTTCATTCACTGGACATCTAAGGTCACTCTGGGTTTATTTGTGCAAAGGAATTTAGCATCTCAGAAATCCAGCTGACATTTTCAACTGATACCCTTTTGTCTACACCATCCTAGAATCTTCCTTAACTCTGCTGGTAATTAGATTATCTGTTCATCTTCTGATTTGCAAATAACAAATTGGAGAATTATGCCCACTGTTCATTAATTGATTTTATGGGAACGTGAAAGAAGATTTCATTTCTGGACATCATCCTTTTTAATAGTATTTGAGTATTATGACATAGAGAATTGAAAACTTCAGTTTCCTTGTTAGGCTTATTTATATTTTGCAAAAATCTTTATCTATATGGACTTCATCGATAGGCTGCCTGCCATTGGAGCTGTACTTCCAGCCATCCAGGGACTGTGATCTTCCTATTTGCACTTCCTTGCAATGCTGTGTGTGGGGCAAAGTAAACAGTCTATGTACATAAAATGAAGTAATATTAACACACATCATACTTGTAAAACGACATGGAGGACAGGGATATGGGAAAGTATTAGGGGTAGTAAATTGATCAGAACATATTATATCCATGTATGAAGATGCCACAGTGAAACCCCTTTCTACAACATACATATATATGACAACAAAGAAAACATTTTCAATGTTTGGAAAAAGTGTCCTTGCCTTCCAAAAGGCAGCTGAAACTTGGCCAACGGGAGACATCATTGTCATTTTTTACAACGTTAACACAGTCCCTTAGCTTCACAACCTCATCTATTGTCTTTTTGGACATATGTGTGAAAGGGCAACTGGCCATGTCTTTGAGTTTGCTGAGCGAAAAAAAATCACAATAAATGTATATTTTTAGTTTCCAGGAGTAATCAATACCGGAATAATTTTCCAACCTAGAGAAGAATCAATGTTTAGGTGATGTGATTCATATAGCTTACATCATTCTTTCACAATGTATCTTTTATGTGTGTGTGTGTATATATATATATATACACACACATACATAGACACGTGTGTAAGTATATCACAGTGAGATATACATATTAACACAAAAAGACAAGAAATATAGATAGAAAGATGGTGGATAGATATATCATTTGCCACTATGACCATGCAAAGATAAATCACATCCTACTTCATTGTTGGGTTTCTTTAAACTAGTGAAATACATTGGTTTTGAATGTAGGTGAACATATTTATATGCATCCAAAGTATTAATCATTTTCCCACAACTTAGAAGATTTACCTAAACACTCAAGACATTCTTAACCTTGATAGAAACATTTATCACTGCATGGTTTTAAAATGATAGTCACCAGTTTTATCAACAATTTAATTTTTCAGAATGAAAGTAATGATATAAAACAGTAAAGGAAGAATGAATTTTGATAGAGAAGGAAAGGAAGTTTTACAGCCAAGTCAAATATTAGGTTAAATATGCCTTCAGAACATGGAAGTGATTTAAAGAACATATTTTAATTTGGAGACTTAATACAAGATGTAAGAAAGATGTGGAATTCATTTGTGTTATTCCTCCAACATACATTTGTCCCTTTTGTTCAACTCATGAAGAGATCTAGATGAAATAATGTATTATCAAGAATGTCAATCAGTGGAAATGCTTTCAAAAACATGTTTAAAGTCATGTGAAATGAAATACTAATTAAAGACCCAAGCCCGAGGTATGACCAGAGTCCATTGGGGCTTAAATATGAGTTGATCTCATGGTTCTAAAGTGAACTGATAAATATGAGTTCTATTTATGACCCCAACTCCATCTTTGTTTCCTCTCAGTTCTTTTAACATGAAGATTCATATTTAGACTCTTTTAAGGTATCAATGTTTTAAAAGTAGTAGCATATGATCCCAAGAGTATAGAAATCTGACTTAAATTTCTGAGAACTTAATGAGAAGGGAAAAAATAAAATGACTGGATGAAATAGGTGGATACGTTCCATAGAATTTGAAGATGTACGAATGAAAGTACTCTGATCAAATTGGATACATGACTAGAAAGGCAAATGTTTTATTGAGAAAAAAACTGAATAAGAAAAAGCTACCTAGATGGTAGTAAGATGAGTCAGATATAAATGCAGAATGAGTAGTAAGAGAGGATTGATAAAAAGAAAAGGATAGGCAAATCATGAAGCACTGAAGGAGAAGGAAGCAAAGTCACAAGTCACATGTGGAATGCAAAAAGCAGCTGATTGTTGAAAAGAGAATAATGGTAAAAATGAAATATTTAAACAACTATTCAGACTGCTTATAAACATGAGTTTGTTCCATTGGACAGGTCAAAGTTTCTATTCTGTATGCTGAAAAGATGTTTGCATGATAGTAAGTAAAATTAAAACAATTTCCTGTTGTGCCTATAGATGAGTCCCATTGTGTTCTGTAGATCGGTGGTAGTAAGCTTTATTAAAATGCTTTCCTTTGGGGGAAGGGTTCATCCATGATATCTTAAGTTGTGAAATAAATTTAATACTTGAAAGATTTGCTACGTTCACAGGTTTAAACTGGGTTATTTAATGGAATCCAGGTGAACATATGATATCCCAAATTCAAAGAATGATATGAAAATGAGAAAAATACAACTTTATTGAATGTTGCATTATGATTGGTAAGGAAGAATTCTATTCAGAGAATTTTAGTTTTGTACCGATGAAGAGATGTACTTTTTCTCATAAAAAAAAAGAATGTAAGGAATTCAAGGGCATTCTAACTAGGCAATGAAGCAAGTTCAAAAAATTTAATGAGCTGAATGCCTCACTTCTTGTTAGCAAACAGATTAATGAGTTGCCTCAGGTACATTAATAACTTGGAATGATACAGAATAATGGATGCAAGTTGACCACCTGCCCTGCTCAGGGTATATAAGCCTCCCGTCCACACTCAGGATCTAACCTTGAACAGCCAGCTAAACTCATCTTTCCTGACACCATGAGCTACTACGGCAGCTACTACGGAGGCCTGGGCTACGGCTATGGAGGCTTCGGAGGCCTGGGCTGTGGCTATGGCTGTGGATACGGCAGCTTCGGCAGGCTGGGCTGGGGCTCTGGCTACGGAGGCTATGGCTATCGGTCTGGATTTGGGGGCTACGGCTATGGCTGCTGCCGTCCTTCCTGCTATGGCGGTTATGGATTCTCCAGCTTCTACTGAAATCCTTCTGTGCTAATGCTATCTTTATCATCAGGAGTGGAACTTTTTAAAGACATTCTCCAGTTAAGGGGATGAAATCCCTTTCCACCTGTCAAGTAGGCAGATCTGCTCCCCCAGCTTGGGGGCCATAAGCTAGTTTATGTCCAATTCCCAATAAAAGAACTAAGATGAAATTGAAAATATGGCTTGGTTTGGATCATTATTATTCAACTATGTAAATACATATATATGTACATTTCTAATCAACTTTAGGAATACAACACACAAGTTTATAGATGCATGAGGAGTTTATAAATAAATTGGAATACAGAAAATACTTCAAACACAGGAAATGATAAGGAGATGGAAATGATAATTACTTGGAATTGATCAGTGCATGTTGTATGCACATCTTGAAATATATGATCATAAAATACCATAGCAGACATGGAAGTAGCATGTTTATTACAAATTTTTATGAAGAAGTTATGCATACTATAGTCAATTTTTATCTTGATTGAAAATGCATTTAGAGCTTACTATTATTAAAGAATTTCATTGAGATCTCGTATCATTTTTACATAAGACATAGGCTTTTGTATACAAACAAACAAAACCTTTGTTTGATAATAGTCTTATGCTATACAGACCTACACAGGAAGAATGTGGAATCCTCAGTCATTATCCACAACTCTAGATGATTCATTAAAAACAGGAAACTTTATTTTGTCAATCAGTTTTCTGACATGGTGATTAAAATGCAACAAGTTGTGCTAGTGCAGCCCAGAAATTATAGAGCAAGGCGAGAGCTGGATAAATGCTACTCTCATGCCAGAAATCTTGTTGCAACAACCTGCCCTGACTTAAACGCTACCCAGAACAACCAGAGTGTTGCATAAGTGATATTGCAAATGGGGCTCACTTCAATATAAATTAAAGGCATAGGCGTCATTGGGAAAAATGCCAGCTGGAAGCTAGGCTTTATTTGACACTAGGTCAAACCAGTGAACAAAGCCCCTGGAAATAAAGAACATGCTGATTTCTGTTTAAGAATAAACAATTAAGGGATTAAGTTTGTATCATCCAAATATTCCTCATAAATCTCATAAAGAAATTTAGCAATATGATTGCCCCAATCAAATAAATACATTTTATGAGGCCCAAGTTTCAAGAAATGGGTGCATCTGGGTGAGGCTCAGCCATGAGATCAACATAGAGCATCACCACCTCTTGTAAACTGAGCTGGCTGACATTGGTAAGTCACAAGCCAACAACACTTCTGAGGAGTATGGCCTTATCCTCTACCTTATTTTATTTTCTGTAGTGGTGTCTGACATTTGGAGAGTTTACTCAGCTCTTCTGATTTTGTCAGGTCCTTTTTAAAATCCAGATGGTTTTTAAGTGATGGAATATGTTTTAAACATGAAAAACATTATGAGTATCTTAGAGAGGTCTAATTCAATACAAACACAGAAGAGTCAAGGTGGAGACACTGGTAGATGTTTCGTGTTGACTCCGAAGATCAAAATAGAGTGAGACAGTGTTTATTTGAGGGAATCAGTGGTAGACAAACAATCATCTCATCTGCCTCCCTTAGACCTCCCCTTGAACATAGAAATGATGGAGGGGGAGGAGAGAAGGAAATTGGATATTTGAACTAAGGTTTGTAAAAGGTACAAGATCTATGGAGTAATGACACAAAGTAGAGAGAGGACTGAAGCTGGCAATTGCTCTGAAAAAGGACAACAGATCTATAAAGAGAATTCTTACAGGACTAAGTAGGGTTTTTATTACTCTAAATTGTCTCTCCCCTTGCGCCATATTGTGAGCATAAACACATCGTTCACATACTTGAGTGTAATGTCAAAGTTACACATGGCAATTGTGCATGATCAAAGTTTAAAGACACTAAAAGTCATATGACAGCTGTTCTTGGCTGTCATATGTAGCCAGTGAGTCAAATCTATGTTTCTATAAAATATGTAGGGAAATGTTATTTCTTTTTCTTTTTTCCCTTATGATTTATCTCCTGTTGTCACTGCATTTGACTTTGGTACCCTGGGTATTGTATATATGTATAATGTGAATTAGGGAAGGGAAGCGGACATCAAAATGGCAAGAAAAAGAACAAACGTTGAACCAATGCAACAGGGAAATTCTCCAGACAATATGTTGGAAATTAACTGTACAAATGGGGGGGGGGGTTGGGGAGGGAAAGAGGGACAACATGAGGGAGGTGGTAACAAGTCTGACAAGAAATGTACTAACTACCTTACTTATGTAACTGTAACCCCTCTGTATCTCACCTTGAGAAAAAATTAAATTAAAAACTGGAATGGAATCATTAGGGATCTTGGATTTGCCTTTAGGGATCTTGGTTTTAGCTTTAGGAATCTTGGTTTCTTACAGTTTTGTATTATCAGTTATAACAACCAATTACTAACATGACTAAAATATATTTAATGGTACAATCAAGAAGATAATCAGACTGCTGTTCTGTGCCTAGTAACAAGGTTCTATTAGGTTTCAGTATATGCATTCTTGCAATTCCTTCTAATAAAACTAAAGTAACAAGCTGCTGGACAATCTCACCAGGTAGCCAAACAAGCTAAGACATTCTTATCAGATGTTTTCTTTTTTTTCTCAACAACAAACCCTTGGGTTGTCTCATGCAAGTACAATTCGTGGAATGGCATAAAAGGAGGGTCACGTGATGCTATCACCTGCTCTGAGTAGCATATATAAGCTTTGCTGTAAGAGGCTGGCACTCACATTCAGCATCTCACCTTGCACAGAAAACCAAACTCACCTCTCCTGACACCATGAGCTACTACGGCAGCTACTACAGAGGCCTGGGCTACGGCTACGGAGGCTTCGGAGGCCTGGGCTGTGGCTATGGCTGTGGATACGGCAGCTTCGGCAGGCTGGGCTGGGGCTCTGGCTACGGAGGCTGTGGCTACGGCTCTGGCTTTGGAGGCTACGGTTATGGCTCTGGCTTTGGAGGCTACGGGTGTGGATGCTACCGTCCATGCTGTGGAAGATACAGATTCTCCAGCTTCTATTAAATGAATTCTGAAATCTGGAAGCAGAGGGACAACTTTCAATAGGGTTGTTCTTACCCTTCTCTCTTATTCCAGAAACATCCATTTGATTTTCTCTGTCATGTGGCCCTCTTTAAATTAGTTGTTTTAAAATGAATATTTGGTATCTTTTAACCTCTGTGTCCATCATCCAAATGCACAGTTCATTTGTATAATCCAATTTGCTTCTTCTTTTTCTTTTTTTTTTTTTTTTACCACTATTACTGTATAATCCTTCTAGCCAGGTCTTTTGAGAAAACTTGTGCTCTGCTTTTGTCTAATAAATGAATTATTTAAATATAAATATTTTGGTTTGTTGGAATGTTTTTATTTTTATTAGTTCTTTGTCATCTCTTACAACTAATATGCAAGGATTTCCTCATGAAGCAGTGATGTCTGTGGTTCTAGTGGACAGTGTAATTGAAATGTTTCTAGTTCATTATATTACACAAGTTTAAGAACATATTAATCACTATATGAACAGTAAGTTAATATGGCTTACTTCCATTTACTTAGCAGGCCTCATAAATGCTCTCAAGTGATTTTGCAATTGCTAAGGAGACTCACAGTAAGGATCTACTGGGTAACAGTGTATCCACTTGCACATTCTCTTGGTACCACTACTCTAGTCAGTCATGGCTTTTTTTTTTTTTTTTGACAATCTTTGTTTTGAGAGAATGGAGGAGATTTGGAAGCATAATTTATTTGCTTTGCAGGAAATAGAGACTATGGCTGGCATCTAGTAGGGGCCATAACACTCATCCACTCCCCCTCTGCATGAAACAACGGACATTAGTGATGATATCTAGAGAACAAGAAGTGGGACCAAGCCTGGCATGGGTGGCACACACCTCTAATCTTAGCTACTCAGGAGGCTCAGATTTAAGGGTTGTGGTTCGATCAATCCTGGGCAGGAAAGTCTGTGAGACTCTTACCTTCAATTAACCACCAGAAAACCAGATATGGTGCTGGGGCTCAAAGTGGTAGAGCACTAGCCTCAAGCAAAAATACTCAGAGACAGCACCAAGCCTCAGAGTTCAAGCCCTATGCCAAACAAAGAAAGGAAAGAAGGAAGGAAGGAAGGAAGGAAGGAAGGAAGGAAGGAAGAAAGAAAGAAAGAAAGAAAGAAAGAAAGAAAGAAAGAAAGAAAGAAAGAAAGAAAGAAAGAAAGAAAGAGAGGAAAGAAGGAAATGGGATCCAGAAATCAGTAGTCCCTTGTAAGATCATGGAGTTCTGATTTTATCCCTGCGGGAGAGTCTGGGCTGTTCTGATATCAGGTTGGAATGCTTTTCACCTTGTGCCCTATCCAGGTCTGCTCCCCACTTGTCTAGGACCTCTGCTCTAGCAGGACCACTGTCTCAGTCTCTCAAGGCCTTTAAAAAGACAAAAGGACATTGTCTCCACCCAGGCTTCTGTCTCTCCCAGTTTATGTGTACCTAATCTTTCTCCCTTTGCCTCCCTCATAGGTAGCAGGTGAGGGCTTTCCTGATTTTATATTTTTATACTTTATTAGTGGGCTCTTAATATTTTATCTTCTTCCAAATAGATGATGATAGAGTCAAATGCTAATCACACACACACTGTGATTTACTGTAAAAGAGTCCCTTTAGGCTGTCAGTTCCAGCCTCTCTGGTCCATGAAGGTCACAGATGCTGGCTCTTTTCCTCCCTTAGGATTTTACTCCCTTCCAGAAATTTTCTTAATTTTTCCTAACATATTGCTGTTAGGCATGTTCTACAAGTTTACCAGTCCTGACTAGGCATCATAGAACCTTGACAGTGAACAGTTAAAACCCTTCTGCAGTTAGCTTCTCAGCCAACTTTTTCATGGCCAGAGATGCCTATTCTATTACTTTGTAGGTCATGACCACGCATGTCTCAACCCATTTAAAGTAACATTTAGACCACTACTGAATTCTGAAACTTTTTATTGCTCTTCTCTAAAAAAAATTTTTTTTCATGGAAGTTTGCTGTATTTACCTATGCCATAAATTAGGTTTCAAATTAAAAAACAAAAAACTGGAAGAAAAGAGAGTACAAAAAAATAAGGAAAGAAGAAGGGAGGAGGTAATGAAAAAGAATCAGGAGAAGAGAAATACAGGCAGAGAGAAAGACAGCAAGAAAAGAGGTACAGAAGAAAGACAAAAATTCATAGGTCAAGAATTAAGTCACTTGTTTACATGGAGTTTTTTTTTCGTTTCTTTATGTGTATAAAATATAAAACAATCGATGATCCCTAGCAGATTTCCTTTGCAAACACTGTAGGTATGTAAGTATGAGTATGTACGTATGATGTCTGTATGTATTGGAATTTGAACTCTGGGCTTTGTACCTGCTTGTCAAGTGCTCTCTCACTAACACCACAAGTCCTTATAACTTTGTAGTGAAGTTTGGAAATCTAAGACGTAGTGTTGGTGAAATCTCTTGGATGGTAGTCATTTTAATAAAAAAGTGCAGTAGAATGATTTCTGCATAGGAACAACTGATGTTACTGTTCTATATGGTTTGTATGTTTGAGTTTTTCATTTTTTATTATTATCGTCTCTAATATTTAATGTCATGTAAAAATCCATTTACATCTACTCTATAAAAGATATAATTATGAATAAATATTTCCCTGATAAACATTTTTAAATGATGATTACTTTTAAAGAGTCATTATTTTGAATGTACAATAGGTGATTGCTCAACATAACTCCAGATAAGACATGTTTACAAAAGATAAGCTGGAATAATATTGCCATTAAGGTTAAGTGCTGCTCTTAGTTGAAGGCCTTTTTTATTTCTGTTCTTAATACTCTAGATGCTTTTAAATTTGATTTGTACCCAAATATAATTAGTGCTTTTCTAGAATATCATGGCTTTTAGAAGCACAGTGCAAAATCTATGCTTACAATTTTGTCAGATTGCTAAAGAATTGGGAGCTAGTACCATAAAACATATTTCCAAATTGTGGTCACTTTGTAGTTCTGTTTTGGAGAACAATATCTACTTCCCTCTATTTTATTAGTGGTGTATATACACACACACATTTTTTCCTGAATGAAAATAGAGAGGACATTTCCAAATTAAAATATAGTTCCTAAGTTCAAGGCAGAAATTATGGAGTTCAGTATACCACAGAATGCCAGTGATTGCATATTTTAGGATCTAGTATTAACTGGTGGTAAAGGACAACATTGAAGGGTTAATAACTTTTTGAAATGTGGATAACAAAAGAAAAATTTCTTTTCTCTACTGAAAAGCTATTTACAGACATAAATCTCTGAATCAATTCCTATTATTGAGTTTAACTTGGT
Source organism: Perognathus longimembris pacificus (assembly GCF_023159225.1). Taxonomy (NCBI): domain Eukaryota; kingdom Metazoa; phylum Chordata; class Mammalia; order Rodentia; family Heteromyidae; genus Perognathus; species Perognathus longimembris. Next base: position 9,331,538 of record NC_063165.1, read on the forward strand.
GACAGGAAGTCCAAAGATGAAAATCAGTATGAAAGGTTCTAATCAAATAAAATACTCTATGAATATTAAGGAAGGTTTTAATGAATCCTAAAACACAGGTACATATATGACAAAAGTTCAGGATAATTGTTCCTTTTTTAAAGTGTGAGCAGAAGTCTCTTTTGTAATGAGGGACTCCAAGGGCCACATGGTTGACAATGGCACAAGGATCCATCCAGCCACTTGTTCAGAATGTGAAAACCTTCTCCTGTGCAGCTTCGTCTCTAAATCAGATTGATTACCATATTTCCCCATTAATACAGCTGTCAATCTAGGAATATTTAAGATTATTGCTTTTCTTCATTTCATCTTGCTAGTACCATAAGCATTATGTATCGCTCAGAGGAAGTCCATAACTTCTTGCATATGCCTCTATGTGGAATAATGCTCTTTTAATACAGATCTCACTGTGTGGCTATGAGAATAACTAAGAGCCTATAAAGGTACAATTCAGGGTATAGAAGATTATGGGGGCATAGAGCTGGCCCACTAGTTAGGATTCTCAGCACATATCCATTGAATTAATATATGAATTTACCTAGGTGATTCATGACATCTGTTAAACATTTGCCTTTATCAGTTCTACCTTTACCTCAGATGGTGTGCCCTTCACTTCTAATAATGAATTTCGCCTTGCCAACATGAGCATTGTTTCTGTTGTGATAGCTTCCTGAGTCCTCCACCAAGAAAATGCCACTTCCTCATGGAGGAGGGAAACCTCTATCTACTGTCTTCTAGTCTCTCATGGCGCTTTCTCTGCCTGGTGGTTGTCACTGGTGTATGTAATGAGTGTCTGAAATGCATTATAGGATATTATTCAAGCGGAGGAGCACCCATCTTGCAAGAACAAGATTGAGAGTCCAGCCTCCAGTAAAATACACACACACACACACACACTCACACACACACACACACACACGGGGTGGGGGGAGACAGAGAGAGAGGGAGAGAGAGACAGAGAGAGAGAAAATGACTATATCTATATTTTTCTTTCTGTCTACTCTCTCTGGCTCATTTGCATTTTGTGTCATTCATGACACAAATTATCATATTGCCCTCTCCTTGTGGAAAGGAACCCAGAATTAACCCATTTGACATGCCATCTATCTTCCAGTGTACTGTGTTTTTCTTTTAAACTTCCTGAAGCATTTGCATGATACCAAAGTAAAGCTGAAGGAATTTAAAAAATCCCAGAAGTCAGGTAATTTTTACAAGACAATGCTAGATTTCCAACTTAGAAATCCTGAATACAGTGCCCTATCTTCAGACTTATGTAAATTATTATCAAGCAACGGAACCAAGGCTAAAGTCTGGAAGTCATGGTGTTCTACCCTAAATCAACTTCTCATTCTCGCTGTGTCTTCTACTTTTACTTCTCCTTCTCTCTCCTCTCCTTTCTCTCCATTTCTCCTTCTCTTCTTCTTCCTCCTCTCCCTTTCCCATGCTCTCTCTTTTCCTGTTCCTTCTCTCTCCCTTTCCTTGTTCTCTTCTCTCTCTTTCATATGTCCCTTTCTCTCTCTCCTTAGATCTCCATTCTCTCTCCCCCTCTCTCCCTTCTTCTCTTTCCCTTTACTGTCAACCAGTGTAGTGCTAACTGCCTTCTCTGTCTTCATCTCTCACATCCTTCATGCCCTCCACCCTGTGGGAGCACAGCACACTCTGCCCCTCCTCAACAAGGGCTGACATGATCAATGCGCCTCTCATCTCCGTCACTGTCAGACCTAGACTTGTCATTTAGCCGAATCTGCTGCAGTGTCACTTATTACCAGGGTGACCCTGGACAAGTGATTTGACCGCATGGTAGTTTAATCTTCTCCTCTGTAAAAGGTGGGTAATAATCACCACAACTTCATAAGGTCTTGTGAAGACTGAGTGAATGCAACATAAGAAGCCCACAGAGCTTCCCTTGCCATAAGATGTGCACTTGGTATGTGTGAGTTATTGCTACCCTCATTTAGACATCTTTGTATTTGGCTTTATGACAGACGACTGTAAAATGCATGACCACAAGCCTCAGTTCTGTACAGCAAGGAGGGTCATACTGATGGACCCAAAACACAGAGCACATGAAGTAGCCTTCCTGGATAGGCTCATATACCCAAGCATGGAGAAAGGGGGCTAGCCTGACTACAGGCTTGCTTCTACTTTACTAATCAACGAACGAACTAACTAACCAAGTAACTAACTAATGCAGACCAGCTGTGTTCTTTATAGAAGCAGAATAGGCTCCTATGAGTATATCTGTACTCAGCACTTGACCATCATCAATTCTGCCTTCTTATCGGCTGCAACATACTATATTGTCTGAGCCCCAAATTAGAAAGGATGATCAGTTAGTTATGAGACAAGATAGCAGACAATGGAAGGAATGAAATGTTGAATTCTACCCCATCCCTGATTTCTAGGCTTTTCTTCTGGGAACTTCTTCCCACCCCCCCGCCCCCGCCCCAAGGATTCTTATCTACTTTAAGCAATTATTTGTCTCCTCCATGTCAAATTGGTGATGCTCCTCACTCTACTCATCCGTGTTAGAAAATACCCCGTGAAATTAGAATTTCTGATAAAGAACACAATATTGTAGTGTGACTATGCCCAAAATGGTACAGGAAACATGTTTATGCTAAAAATGTGGTGGTTCATCTAAAACTCAAATGTAACAAGGTACACAGTGACTCTTAGGAACTCTTGCATCCCTCCCAATTTGATGTCTTAGTATATATTACCTATTGGTGGTACTTGCTAGGCAAGAACTCTATCACTTGAGTCCTACCACCATTTCCCATCTTCTATTTATCTATCTGAAGAATGATTCCCAATGTGTATCTGTATCGACAGACAAACCTCAGCATAGTTTAATCAAGAGCTTATTCTCTCCACATTAGTTGCCTTTTGACCTCCTTACCTACTGACCTTTCTGGAACTTCTATCCAACCTAGTACTTCAAATCCAAAATACTGAGTTGTAAAAATAATTACATGTTTATTTACCTTTCCTCATTAACTGCCTATTTATTTCCTTTAATTCTGGCACTTATACATTCCTCAAAGAGATCTCATTTGTTACATCACCAACTCTCTCTTATTCCAGATCTTTTCATCTTTTCCTCAGGATATTCTCTATTAAGGTTTTCCCTAACAGGACCTTCACTCCATTGATATATTAGGTATCTTTCCAGCTGATAACAAGCTCACAGTATGAGACAGATTGCTTGGATTCCAGTATCAACTTGGTTCACTCTATGATCTCAGGCAATTTATTTTTACCTCCCAAAAATCAGTTTTGTTTTCTGCAGACTGAATATAATGTCAATGTAATTTGCTGAGAACTAAGGAGTCAAGTGTTTCAAAGCAGAAAATAGCCAGAATCAGAGTAGGCAGTAGATTCGAGCCATTATCATCATCATCATAATTATTAATTCCATGAAATGCTTTAGATCTCTGCTATCTCATCCCATAGAAAGGTTTCCTTATTCAACTAAACAACTCACAAGAACTAGTTCCATTCCATGGTACACATAAACAAACTAACAGAGAAAATAGTTCTTTGCGGTCATTTTCAACTATGTTCTTGCTACATGTTTTCTTTTTCCTACAACCATTTTTATTATATAAGGTGGTCCATGAATTTCTCCTCTGCTTACTTAGGAGCTTCCTCAATGAAGCCTACATATACTTAACTTTAATGCACCTAATTAAAATTCTTTATTAAGCTTATAGACTTAAATACTTTACCTTGTTATTCCTCTCCTGTTTGTAACATGACATGGTTGTTAAACTGGATGTATTCCCACCTTCAAAAACACTTCTTTTTTTTTTTGCCAGTCCTGGGTCTTGAACTTACTGTTCCTGAGCTTTTTTTGCTCAAGGCCATTGAACCACTGCACCAATTCTGGTTTTCTGTTTATGTGGTACTGAGGAATCGAACCTAGGGCTTCATGTATGCTAAGCAAGCACTTTACCAATAATCCACACTCCCAGCCCCCAAAACACTTCTTTTATACGGTATTTTACTGTGAAAATGTTAACTGAAAGAGTTGCCCAATGAGACTTTTCTGGCTTCTCTGAATCAGCTTGATTCCTTCTCAGGCAGATTGTGAATGCATAACAAAATCCTGGTAAGTTACTAGAACCCCTATCCCAGCAGCCATTATGAACCACGCTAAGAGGCTCACACCTGAGTTCTCTCCATGCAGTGGTTGGCATCTCCTTTTCTTGGATTCTATCCAGAGATCTTAGGAAACAATGTGTAGTAGGCAAAAGCAGCCAAAGGAAAGTTTACCAAGCCAATATATCTCTCTTCCTTTTCAAAGATTTTTATTACCTTTAAGAAGTGGTACAAATTTCCATTTAACAAAGCAGTCTATGAATACAATGCATCGTGATCAGTGTTCCTCCTTTAACATCCTCACCCCTTTCCACCTATCCTTCTCTTACTTTTCTTAATTTTATGGTACATACAATGAATTCTTGCCTGGATTTTCTCACTCTGCCTCCTTTGGTTCATCTCTCTCTCTCCCTTTGGCTCCAACCCCTCTTGCAAGTACACATTTCATGGTGCTTATTTTGTTGAGATTTGAATTCATCTTTTTAAAAAATTATACTGTTTGGTTCTCTATAGAGTCTATTACATTTCTGTTAATTCATTTGTAACCACCTACATATCATCTATCGTTTTTATTTCTAGATTCACAGACACATTCTGTCTACTACAAATGAACAAAGCCTTGCAATTTTTGTTTCTCTGGGTCTGTCTGACTTCACTTAATTTTTTCCCCAAGTCTTTCCATTTATTTACAAATGGTACCATATCATTTGTAAATGATATGAGTAAAATTCCATTGCATGCACACGCACACACATATGTATGTGTGTGTATATATGCATGTATATGGTGTTGTTTACACTTATTCTAGAAAAATGTGAAAACAACAGAAAATGTCAGGTAAGATCATTGATTTAAAGAAGTGAAATTCCCTGGCATACATGCAAAAGGAAATTACAGAGCATATGAGTTCAAAGGTTCAAAGAACCTTTGCCAAGGCTGAGAAATAGGATGAGGAACTATTCAAGTTTCAGGGTTGTCAAGACACCTGCTATAGCAGCCAAACCAAGAGTTGAGCAAAAATCACCTTAGGGTATTATTTGTCCTTATTGCCAAGGTTGGGTTTCGCTACCACTGACCTGTACTGAAGTCAGTGAATGTCATTGGTGCCATCTCTGCTTCTGAAGATCACTACTCTAGCAGAATCCCCAGTCGTGTGTGTGTGTGTGTGTGTGTGTGTGTGTGTGTGTGTGTGACAGTTTGGGGGCTTGAAGGCAGTGCCTGGGTTCTGTCCCTGAGCTTTATTACACAAGGCTAACACCCTATCACTTGAACCACAGCTCCATTTCCAGCTTTTGGATGGTTAATTGGAGGTAAGAGTTTCACAGACTTTCAAACTGTGATCCTCAGATGTCAGCCTCCTGCGTAGCTAGGATTATGGGTGTGATCCACCCACATCGGGTTCCCTGTCATCCTTCTATACCAGCATCACTTTGTCCAAGCCCAGGTGGCAATCTGATTAGCAATGCCTAAGTCACAGGTCTGAGATATGACTACTCAGAGGAATGGAAGAGCCACGTGGGAACCACAGTGCTTCTTTCTTCTAAAATAAAAAGCATGCGGACAACACAGATTTAATTAAGTGTAAGCCTGAATTTTTTTCCTACACCAGGTTTAGTTCAGCATATTACTAGGTAGAGGATCCAGTTATCTAAGTGATAAAAGCACTTCTGAAGCATACATTTTTTTTATGTACTCTAGCTTTCCAGTCATTCCTCTCATGTTCTAGGGTAACTAAAATTTGTTGAATCTTCATTGACACTTTGAGACATACAGGCATGGTTAGAACTGTGAATGCAGTATCTGAAGATGTGCATTCTTCCCTCTTCCCTCTGGAGTCTCTAGCACATCAGTACTGATAGGGAAAGGGGTCAAGAGATAAAGTGAAGGGACATTTCTGCAGTCAGAGACGTAGTGTTATAAGTCCAGACTCAGACTGACACAGCACCAATATTGCCCAAGAGATGGCGCAAGGTGGTGTCCTCTTGAAAATGAATGTGACAGAGGTGACAGGAGGAAACCAGAGATCTCTGTCATGTCATGGCAGATAAAATCCCTCTACACAAACTAGGCTTCAACTGTTTAGATGTCCTAAGTACATTACAGCAAAGGCTGTTGAAAGGCACCTACTCTATTCCTTTTTGTGGAGGGTTCTGTAAATCAGCTGTACATCTAAGTGGAAAATTATAGGTTCTGGAGTCAGCTTACTAAGTTCAAATCCAATTTGTGCACTTAATGGCCATCCTGGTTCATTACTCAAGCTCTCCCTCCTACCCATAAAATGAAAGTATTGATAGTATCTACCTTATAAGGACATTGTGTCCAGTGAGTTAATACCTCTAATTTGCAAGTTTGAATGGACATTGTCTGTTCTTCCTATTATTATGGCCAGATGGAAGGATGGGTCTATCTCCGAGACTCAAGTAGGTGGCTAACCATTTAATGGTTGTTGGTTTTGACGAAGGGTGAACAGACCAAAATGTTTACACCTAATATCTTCTTCCAGCAGTCATGTGTAATTAGTGAGCTAAAGCAATCTTTTGAAATACGGTTGGAGTATTACCTCATGTCACAGGGTGAATTTATGAGAATTTCAACCAGGATCAGATAAAAGCCAAAGCTTTGAGGATGGAAAAATTACCTCTAATAGGCACAAAGGTGATTAAAGGTTCACTAAATTAAAACGTGCTAAACATTCAAGAGGCCCTCCTCACTGGGACTGAGAATATTAAAGGGCTTGGTGGGCTCAAGTGCCTTTGAGATGTGAAGGCTGGGAGATTTACCAGCGCTACTTCTGAGGGTTTATAAATTCACTGTAGACAGAGTGACATTTAAGCCTATGTGAGTCTGTTTTTACTACCCAGACTCTAACAGAATAAACTGTAGACATGCGGAGTCTCCACTTCTCCAGGTGCCTCTGAATAAATGCGTTGACCTTGAGAATGTAAACATCCATTCTCATTTTGTCTATGGAGATGAGAACTTGGTAAGTCCAGGTGAAACTCATGCTTGAACTTTCTCTGTTAAAGAAGGTATGTATTCCCCATAAGTAATCCCACATCTGACAGCAAGAGGCTGATGGAATCCTCTTTTCCCGTGTACCTGAGTTATACATTTGTAGAGCTGAGTCTTTAATATATAACACTTTTTCTTAAACTATTGTGATTTGATTTTCGCTTGTGGGTTGTACTACCACCCACAAACAATAAGGACATTTGGTGGCTATGGACAATATTTTTGATGTCCAATCACTGAAAATATAAAAATAACATAGTATTTGAGAGTAAATATATCAATTACATAGCTAGTGCTCAAGAACAGTATGTACGGCTTTTTCCACAATGTCTCAATGCACCAAGGTGAACCAATAGAAGAGAACTATGACATAGATTGATTCTGCTCCATGTAGAACAGTATTCATTTATTTACATTTAATTTTTACAATATTTTGTTGAATGATTCTGAGGAAAAAGAATATTTGTATTTGTAACAAGATGTGGAGAAAGGAAAAGACACATTAATCTCAACCCATTCTACATAGCAAAGAATATCAAGTCTATAGCATCCCATATAAACTTGCGGGCCCTTTGAATGATACTAATTCTCTCATTTAAAAGGCCAGCTTTACTCACACCTTTGGTCACACAGTGGTTGTGCTTGTGAAGCAAGTTTTCTTTGTAGCATTTGCTTGATCATGACCCCATTACTCGGTTCATGTGTTTTTTAATCACCAAGTGGGGACAAAAGTTCTGTGTCTTCTTGCTTTGAATCTAGTCATTGTTGTTTTAAAAATCAGCAATTTCAGAGAAGCATGATTCCATTCCCATTTTACATCTCTATGCACGAAGGTGAAGCAATCCAAGAAAACTATGACATAGATCAATTTTGTACCATGTAGAGCAGTATTCATTTATTTATAGTTAATTTAGTGGGTGGTGAAGTCATAACCTGAAGTAAGTTAATTTATTTTAACTCTGAAGACTTTTTTGATGAATTTACATTTATTGCTGAAAATAAAAGAAGTAAAGATAATGCTTTAGATGAATTTTTGAATTGTAGTGCTTAGCAATTAGATTAGCTACCTTCAAATTTAATTACTTGTGTTGAATTCACTTCAAAAATAATCAAAATCTCAATATTAAAACATGAACTTTCATTTTAAACATCTTGTCCTCATTTCATATATACATCTACATATAGTGGTATATATAAGTATGCATACATAAATATGTACATACATGAGTTTATATATATATGAATAAGGAAGGTAAGGCGCTACAATTTCATGAAACATTACATTTATTGTCACCTTCATCAAAAGGTTATAAATGTCTTGGAAAACCCTTGAATTAATCAACTGTCTTTGAGTTTTCGACATTATTTATGACTCAGGCCACAACACCTTATCTCCTTTACTCAAATTTCCCATTATTAGCTCCAAAATTTCCTTTTAGAATTGCATTCATTGAAGCAAACAAAATTTTCTTTCAAATATGTATGCCTCCCTAAACATTTTCTTCCAGTATGTCTCCTAATTTCAAGAAAATGATAGCAAAAGTGGTTTCTACAATGTATCCTTAAACTGATAAGAACAGATATTACACTTGATCTTAGCCAAAAGGCCGAGAAATGATTACAATGTATTCTTAAATAGATTAGACAGTAGCTACAGTGTCAAAGATATTCTCCATTTTGTAAAGAACTAGTACATTACTGTGTATATATGCATTTGAATTTGGACTTCCTTTCTACTTATAAGGCCCAGTTTATCAGGTTGCTGAAGACTGTTAACGTCTGTCTGTACTAAACTAATATTATGAGCACAATGCTCTTTATTAGAAGAAAATAATGGGAAAATCTCTTGAGAATCTAACATAAAACCTGAGAGAGGAAATGTTCTCTCTCTCTCTTTTTTATCAGAAATGACGAAGTATTAAATTTGGTATTTTCAGTTTGAGTGTTCATTGAGTATTGTCAATGAAAATGTGATGATTATTTTTTAGGCTCAATCTCTTCTATGTTTTTCTTTTATTCTCTAAAGGCGGGAATCAGAATATCAGAAGTCAGATAGAAGAAATACCTTGTTAAAATGTTTTATCCCTTGCCAGACAAAGGTTAGGATCTAGTATAGAACTTGTAGTTTCTCACATACATGTGATCACTAATAGGGAATTACCCACAACATTCATCTTTCATCCACTGTCCAAAAATCACTGGTAAATTTAATAAACTCCTGCTTATTCAGGTAACATTCTTATCAAACTTCAAAGCACCGTGGCAAGGCCTTGAAAATTTGTAAATATTTCTATACTCAGGTAAAATTTTACATTACTGTCAGTTCTCATTTCGTGAAATTCTTTTCTGCTTTGATGCTTCTATTTTGAGTGAAAAAATACTGAAAATTCTGAGTATATTTCTAAAGCATTGGCCCTTTAAAAATAATATAGAGAACATAGCTCTGTACAAGGAAAAGTGTGATTACATAGCATTAAGGGCATCAATAGCATTGTTAAGAGCTTTAACAGAAGTGTCATCTGTCAAAATATCATCATCATTCATTCATTCATTATCTGACTTAAGCCAGGTTGTTCAAATATTTTGCATGATCTCTGAGGTCAGTAAAGATAAGGCATTGAATCAGGGAGGTTAAACAAGGTTCCCATGTTTGTATAGTGAGTTTATAGTAAAAGTAAGACTTATATATGGATTAACACCCTGGTACTATGTCCTGCTTTAGTCAGGAAGTCATCACCGTGTGTGACATTTGAGATACAGCGTATACTGAGAGAAGGTAGATTGAGTTACTACTCTTCATTATCTGATAAAGATCGGATATATGCTGGCAAAACTGATGAAAAGAGAGAAAATTGTCTTGGAGGTGCTCTCTCATATGATTATATTGGCACAGACAAAAATCAAGAAATTTCTTTCTTAAAAATGGATTTTTATTATCTTTACGTAGTTCTATGAAGGAATTGCCTTTCGCCAAAGCAGTTTATGGATATAGCGCATCTTGATCAATGTCACCCCTTTCAACATTCTAATATAAGCCAAATGAGAAAAACACAGCTCCAATATGTCTAATTTTAGATGGGGTAGATACCAGAAACTCCCTGCATATAGCTGTTGAAACAAGAGTCATAAATCTAAGTTGAAAATTAGCAGATAAAATTGCATAGAAGAGGAAAGTTTCTAAGGTTTAAGATTGCAATAACGAGACCTAGGTAGTAAAATATGATCAAGGAGGAGAAATAATCAAGCAGCTATAATCTTCTCTCATGGTACTTTACCCTTCTTTCTTTCATCCCTGGAAATATCATGCCTCAAACACTATCAGCTAACTTTTGAGGGAGGCAACTTTTGCCATAATGTCACCTAAGAAATAGAACATTTCATTGATCACAGATTAGGTATTAGAAAGAAGATAATTTGAAAGGATGGTAAATTCTGAAAGTCAAAACCTCCTCATAGTGGATCTTTCATAAATTACAATGCTGCCTAACACATATAATACTGCCTAAGCTTTACTAAAGTAAGTGAGTATTAGTAAATGCAGATTGTGGAAGCAATATAAGTAACATACTAACATTTTGAATGCGAGAAATCACAATAGTGAAGAAGTTTGCATCATTTCTTTCCAAGGGCTTCCAGAATCCCCCATACAAATGTGTTATTAAATGTCATTTGGGGTTGACTGACATAAAGGCTGCAATGGATTCTTCTGTCCACCAGGGGGTGCATTACAATTGTTCCCTCACATCATTTCTGAAATTTCCTGAAATAATTAACCAGCATCTTCCTGTCCATTCTGTCTTCTTCACAGGTCCATTGAATTTATGTCTGGTTTTCAACAGTTCTCCTGATATCTATTATTTTCTTTTTGTGTGTGTGTGAATAAAAGGTGTTTATTTAAATATTTATATATTCACAACATAAGAATATTTTAATAGAAAAATTTCTTCGATACTGAAACACTAAAGGTAGTATTCACAATGCTTAATATTAACTAGTCTTATTTTAGGTTGAAACTGTTTGAAATGTTTCCACATATTCACTCAGGCAAGCCTCTCCAACACATTATGAAATTCTCTTTTGTCATTAATGCCATTATTTTCAAGTCCTAGATGCTTGAAGTATCTTGGGAGTTCATACTTTTGAAGTATCATTTATAGCCATTGCCAGCCATTTTTAAAATTGAGGATAAAATTCAAGCTCATAGTTTCCAAGCCTAAGGTTTTTGTTCTATGAAGCCTGGCATTTCTGTTGTGGTAGATACTTCTGCAGATTAAGATGCACATGGCCTTCTTTTCAGTCTTATACTGTTTGTATGGTTGAGCTCCCCTTTTAGATCTTATAAGAACAATTCCCATTAACACCAATGACAGATGAGAAATAACTGAAAGCACAGGAGAAAGAGTCCTAGAGTACTATTCCATGGCCAAAACAAAAGTACACACTAGCAAAAATGCTTTTATTTTCTCATATTAAAACCATATAAGTTTTAATATATATCCTTTGGTGTAAGGAAGGCACCACCTTAGTTGACAAAAAGACAAAGAAATGAAAATACCTAGACATAACCATTTCAAGACAAGTCACAAATAAAAAGTGAATACAAAACCTATTCTTACTCTTTCTCAAAGATTCATGTCAGAGTTTTAGTATGTGGGGCCACTAATATGATAGAGAAAGGGTTTTAGTTTTAGCTAGATTTGTGATTGCTGTGTTTTTTTTTTTCCACCACTGGGAAGATTAAAAACATGATGAAAGGGGTGGGGGACTAAGGTTGGGGAGAAGGGAAAGTGGAAGAAAAATGAGGAAGGGGGTACCAAGTATGGCAAGGAATGTACTCATTACCTTAGATATGTAACTGTAATCCCCTCTAACTCCTCTGCATTTCATCTTGATGATTAAATAAAACAACAACAACTTGAACTAAGCAGAGGTTTGTCTTAGTAAATGAAAACATGCTTTGTTGTGTGTCTGGCAGCAAACAGCCTTGGTTTAGGTCAGACAATCTAATGAAGAACAGCAAGGGATGTCGCCTCTCAGGTGCGTCATAAATCATATCCCATTTGCACCCCAGAAATGTCCCAGCGGGCGGTCACCTTTGTGACTGAGGGTCAAGTGGAATACTCATCCTCTATTAAAGGCGATGCAAACTACAAAGCAATGCTTAATGGCTGTGTTGTGGTTGATTTCTCAAGAGACTAATAATTACAAGTGAAAAAGGAATTCTAGATTGTTCTCGTGTTGCAAGGTTTATGAAGAAATATACCCAGGCACAGTGCTGCTTAGCAACATGGCTCTCCTAAGAAACAGTAAACCACTGTAGAACTTCTCAGAAAGTCATCACATTATATCATATCCTCATTCCTTTAGTGAAAGAAGAGGAGAGTTGGCAAAACAGTTCAAATACTTTTTGACCCTTCCACTGTAGCGAAACTAGGAATAGTAACCTGTAAAAGCAAATATTGATTTTTCTCTTGCAATATTTTCTTTCATTGAATGGCTTTTATAAGCTAAGTATCTACCCTAAATGTACGATGTCTTCAAAATATCATCCCTCATTTATTAAAGAAGTAGATTATAAGTAGTAACAGTATCCTAATATTTGTATTTGTGTTAATGTTCATAAAGTTCTGAATGAAATCATTATTGTAGGAATTATTCCAAATATTGTTCCATTTAGCAAACATTAATGATATAACTGGTACATAGTAATAATACTGATAATAGTAAGAGAAATTATAATATCGATGAGCCTGTTTCTGTATTAAACATGTTAAATATATGTCACAAGTAGACTTTCTGACTTAAATGATGCTCATGCTCAATTCTGGGAAATAAATATACACAAGTATCTGTAATTCATGGAGAAACAGAACTGTATCGTATTACTAGTCTCAATTTTTCATCTTTTTCCTTTCATGTTTTTTCCTTCTTTATTGTCGAAGTGAAGTACGGAGAGGTTACAGTTTCATATGTAAGGCAAGTACATTTCTTATCCAACTTGTTACCCCCTCCCTCATTTTTACTCCATCTCCCCGCCCCCCGCCCATGAGTTGTTCAGTTGGTTTACACTAATTGGTTTTGTAAGTATTGCTATTGCGGTGGTTTGTCTTTTTATCCTTCATCTCTTTGTTTTTGTATTCCCTTTCCCCTCCCTAGTTCCAATACACATATATACAGTATCCAGGGTACCAAGATCAGTTACAGTAATAGTAGGAGTAAACCCACAGGATGTGGATACGAAAGAAAAATAGGTATGGTTTCACATGGCATGTTGAAAGTAACTACAACAATGATATAACACTTATTTCCATAACTTGGAGTTCATTTCACTTAGCCTCATCTTATGTGTTTGTATGGGCTTAGCTATTGATCTATTGTGATTTTCTGCTATGATTATGCTAGAGATGTACTAATTATTCCCTATGTGGGAAACGATAGAGTCCATGTTTCTTTCAGCCTGGCTCACTTCACTAAGTATGATTTTTTCCAAGTCCTTCCATTTCCTTACGAATGGAGCAATGTCATTCTTTCTGATAGAGGCATAGAATTCCATTGTGTATATGCACCACATTTTCCTGATCCACTCATCTACCGAGGAGCATTGGGGTTGGTTCCATGTTTTAGCGATGACAAATTGTGCTGCGATGAACATAAGAATGTATCATCGCAACATATAAAAATTATAACAATAGTAGAAATAACAGGAAAATGTATAAAAAGAATAAGAGGAACGCAAAGAACAATTTCAAGTGGAATGTGGGATGAACTGGTGGGAGTTGCTTGGTCCAAATCCTAGAATGACAGGCTTTGGGTTCAGATAATGTTAAGTCTGAACCCTAGCTTCCTAGCTGTGTATTGCTGAATATGTCATTGTCTTTTCTGTTATTTGACATCTATAAAAGAGTTGTGATCACTAGATAAAATGATTGATACCAAGCCCACACCACATATTTAAAGAGCAACAAGAGCTGAGTAGTTTATGTAAGTTTGGGTTAAAACAAGGCCACACATCAAGACTTCCAACTCTTGTCCGTATTTATTGTGTGTGATAGCATCTTCACCTTCTTCAAAAACTATCTTGTGCGTTTTACTGTGATATTTTCCTCCCTGTGTTTGACACTATTATACAAACACAGGTGTGTAGATGTGTGTATCTATATATCTCCACATCATCTCTATTTCTACATCTCTCATATATCTCTACTTCTATTTCTAACGATATCTGTATTTTGATAACAACTATATCAATATCAATATATAGAGAGAAAGAGGTGAAAAGGAAGGAGAGAGAGAAAGAGAGACAGAGAGATAGAGAGATAGAGAGAAGAGATAGATAGAGAGAGAGACAGACAGACAGAGAGAGAGAGAGAGACAGAGATTGGGGATTACCTCATGCTATCATAGAGGCCCTGCTTTCTGTTATCTGGAGACCCAGAAAAGCTAGTAGTGAACTTTCAATCTGAGTACGGAAGACTAAGAACTAAAAGAGCCAGTTAAGTAAATCTCTCAGTGAATGGTGGGAGTGTAAGCAACAGGACAGGTAGGAAAAGTAGTGAATTTGTCCCTACTCCACATTTGTTCTACGCAGACCTGCAATGATCGGGTGAGATCTCACCACATTCAGGAAAGACCCTGTACTTTACAGCTAATCTCATGTAGGCCTACTCACAGATACACCCAGAAATGATGTTCAAGTAGCTATCTGAGCATCTCCTAATCTAGTTGAGCTGACATATCAAACCACCACATTTATTGTAATGAAAGATATAGTTAGTTTATGATCATGTTGTATCCAATTACATCAAGTATTCCTTCATTAAAATCATATGATAGTAGGACTGGTACAAATACTTGCATAAGTAAATTTAATTTCTGGAATTTAAATGTGAACCCTTTGGGTAGGTGCTTGCTAGCATGGCATAGTCCAGCAAATCAGCTGATGAGTTCAATTGAGGTATGCAGAAAATAGGTAAATCTTGTGTTTTCAGCTGTGAAACTACAGAATAAGACACCATACTTTAGTCAGTTCTGTACTAAAAATCTCTGCTGCCCACTAAATAGTATGAGTCAAGTCATTTGAGGAGAGTTGCAAGAAGATCCAGGAAATGGTAAACAATCTGTAATTAGCAATTGGTCTTAATTGATTATTTGCAATACAATGAGAAGAAGAAATCTTACATCACTTCTTAGTGTATGAGAATGAGTGGTTATGATGTTTTGGAACTAAGAAGCTGGTTGCAAACACTCATTACTTCATTATTTATTGTTTAATTGTTCATTCTTTTATTATTCAGTGTTTATTACTTTTCTCTGCAACCTTTCTCTTCAACCCTCAATCATTACAATTTATATATGAGTACAACTTCCATATACATGTATAACATGGAAATATTTGCTAAATAGCTTGATTTAATTATTTTATTGATGAAATATAGATATCTTTAATAGTTATCCATCATACTTCATTCATCAATGGAATAATAGTATATAATGCATATATTATAATGTCATTGAATCCATGTTTCCACTCCCCTTCCAAAGGAACTCAAGCTAGTGTCCCCAGCTACGAATTCCTCCACACATTTAATTCCATCTAATACAGTTGTTTGATACAGGAAATAATTTTTTCTCTATGGAAGAGTGTATTTGGAAATATCTGGAAATGGTTTGGTTGTTGCAATCAGAGGTTGCCATTGGCATCTAATGGGAAGGGCTGAGAGGATGCTGCTAAACCTCTTTTAATGCACAGAACAACCCCGCCATAATGAAGAAATTTATAATCCAAGAGTCAACAGTGCCCAAGTCTATCAAAATTGCAAAGACCCAAAGTACAACAAAGAAGAGTGATAAGAGGCTATGACAAGAATTAAATGAAGAAAAGAAATGAACATGGAAAATTGAATGGGAAAAAAAGCACCAAATAAATGAACATGCTGAAATCCTGCTTTGGAATCCAGTTTTCTGGAGGTTGTCCTGGAGTGAGCTGTGTACCGCTGAGCTGGGCACACAGCTGTGTCATTAGCAGAGCTTCACTGGACATCGTGGGGAAAATGATGACTTTTAGAATGTGCGTAGACATTCTATTGAAAAGTTTACTTAGTGTAGCAAGCAATAGTGAAATTATGCTAATAGTCAAGCATATAAATTGTATGTAAGAGTCTAAGCCAAGTGTCTCAAAAATAGAATGCAATTTAACAATCATAGGAAAATTAACTGCAGGTTCAAGTTTTAATTTATTCTGACTTTATATCTTGAGCAGTTATATAGACTCTGTTTTTATGAAATAGTCTTTCAGCCTAGATTTTCTAGAAAATGCAGACTGTGATGGTTTATATTTGTCAGTTCCACTGGACTATGCTGCCTGGTTGTTTGGTTAAACTCTTATCCTGGCATTGCTGTGAAAACACTTTGTGGATATGATTCACATTTCCACTCAGTTGACTTTAAGTAAAGGAGATTGCCCTTGATAATGGGGGTATGACTCAACCAGACAGACAAAAGCTTTTACAGCAAAACAAATCCTCAGGTAAGAAAAATTTCTGTCTCTGTTGGTTGCAGAAACCCCACCCAAGTTTCCAGCTTTTCAGAACCCTACAATCACAGCAATTATTTAAAAACATCTCTGGTGCACAAAAACTTGTAGGCAGGCAGAGGCAAAATGGAGAGAGAGAAGGAGAGAGGGAGAGAGAGAGAGAGAGAGCAAAAACACAGAGAGAAATAGAGAGAGAAAAATATCCATACTTAAATCTTTTTCCTAAGAAAATAGGTTTATGTTATTTAGATTTATGTTATATATTCTTTTCACTGCTATAACAACATATTATAGACTAGGTAGTTTAAGAAAAACAGGTATTTATTTCAAGTTCAAGGGTACTAGAAAATTCAGGAGCAACTTCTTTTGTGGCAAAGGCTAGAAAAAATGAAAAGTGGGTTCAGTGGAATACCAGTATGAACATGGCAGCTTCATCTTCAAAAACAAATTATATCCCAGGGGTCCCATTTTCAAATATTCTCACTGGCTTGGTATTTCAAAAGGTAAGTTAGAGGACACAAACATTTCATTCAGAGGATGCAATAACAGACTATTCCAAACCAAATTCAGGGTACCGATGAAGTGCCAAGAGCTAATGGAAAAAACTCTAATGTCATCAGACAATCTGTTAACAAGGCAGAACACAGTATTCAAATACACTGAAGTAAGAATGCACATTTCCAGAAGTGTGAGAAGTGATATTCTGACTTCAAATACTTTAAAATGGGTCTTTCAAGACAGACAACTAATTGGGATTGGTGTCATTGTAGAAAACTTTAGAACTGGTGTGGGTAGCAAAGGGCAGATACTGAAAAAAAATTGGTACATAAACTTTTGGTTAATTAGGGAGTTGTTTCTCCAGATCTTCAAGCCATTACCTCCAATAAATCAATCTAGAGGAATTTCCTGAAGCATGTGTTAAATTGACTTTTGGGAAGTTTAATCTCATCCTTTGTAAACAAAAGTTCTCTGCCATGAACAACTAAGTCATGTTGACACTGGTGGTCTAGTATCGTGTAGAGATAAATAACCTTGCTTATCATTTGCTTTCCTCCTGTTCTTTGCTTAGAACAGAAGAAAGGGGGGTGGTCTGTAGGTGGAAGCCCCAGCAAAGTGTGGAAGTGCGTGACAGGACAGAACTGAGGGAAGAGCTTTGATATGGTGGTAAAATTGTGTTTCAGCTCCTAGTAGACTAGATTTAGATGCTGTTTATAAAGTAAATACAGTTCATATTATCTTAAGGTTGTCATAAATCTTCCCTTTGCAATATTCAGGGATTCACAGTAGAGAAAGGACTTCTGTATCAAGTATAAAGTTCAGTGAGGTTAGAAAAATAAAGCAGTTTCCTAATTTTGCCATACTGACATTATCCTACTTAATTGTATCATCAGGTAAAATCAGATATAACTACTTAATAAGTCTAAATTGTCTTTAATTTTCAGTTATAATGTTAGACATTCATTTAATTAGTTCTGAATAGAGTCAGACAAAGTATTTGAACTTGATCAATGAAGAGGCAATAGATTATACTTAATTTTATTCTGATATAATTCCTTGTTATTATTCATTATGTCACCATCAATTATCAGTGACATCTATTATTTAAAAGAATCAGTATTGTGAATGTGAGAGCAACAAAAATGTTTTTGTCATTTTCCCTACTTTAGAGAACATTTTCGATTAATTGGCTGCTCTATCAACCCATCTTTCAACCTCCATCCTGCTTGTGTCAAGGTGAACGTTTGTTCTTGGTTAGCAAATGAGCTTGGCAGAATACTAAAGCCCATTTCTGAGGATGTGAGACTCCTTTACAGGGGACTTGCAAAACTTCCTAGAAGTTTTTTCCAAAGGTGGGCATTGGTGGCTCATTCCTGTAATCCTCACTACTCAGGAAGTTGAGGTGTGTGGATAAAGATTTGAAGCCAGCTGGGGCAGGAACATTTGTGTAACTCCTATCTCCAACAAACTACTCAGGAAAACTGGAAGTGGTGCTGTGGCTCAAGTGGTAGAATGTTAGTCTTGAGCAAAAGAAGCTTAGGGATAGCACCTAGGCCCCAGGTTCAAACCCCAGGACCAGCACACACAAGAAGTGAATAAATTAAAGTTCTATGTTAACAATCCAAGTATGGAAGAACTGGCTTCAAATCCCAGCTACTTGAGAAGCTGAAGCAGAATGATTTCGAGATAAAAGTCAACCTAGGAAACTTAATGAGACCCTGTCTGAAAATAGACCAAGAAAAAGGAGGCTTGGTCTGTAACTTAATGGCAGAGTACACGCCTCTCGATTCAAATGCCAGAACTGAAAAAAAATATTTTTGACCCAACTTTCTTTCTGCTTTACAGAGGAAAAGATCAAATATATATTACAGCAAGGTGGATGACCTCGAGTTAGATAATCTCTCCCAATGCTATTTTCACCAACACATCCCCTCCTCTCGAATCCCACATGCAGCCTTCTTTCTAAAAATTTCAAATGACGACACATCAGTATGATTTTTTTTCAATGAAGTGGTAACATGCACTTCTTCCTCTGTAGGAATGAGTTACATACCATTTTCTCAGATTCTTTCTTCAGCCCTTTCTTCTGCTAATAACAAAATTTCTGAAGTGAGTATATGAACAAATGTACTTGTGAAGGCTCTAAGAGATGTCATGCGATATGCTATATATTTGAATTTTTCAAAGTCCTTGTTTTTTTAATCTAAAAAACGTAATTTATGACCTATATGAAATAGAGAAAATAGAACATGAAGACAAGAGAAGATATGGGTTGGGTTTTATGCAACACATGCATCCTATTTAAAATTTAAAAAAAAACAACAACAAGCAGAGTACCACAATTCATGCCAGAGAGAAAAGTTTATTTAAAACATGAGTAAAAGATTTCTAGGGACATAATGAGAGAAACTTAAAAAAAAAAGAAGGCAATAGGAATGATTATAAGCAAGAGAATAGGAATTAAAATTCAAGCTAAATTTCACATCAGAGATAGGAAAGACCATAGGCGAAGATGTCTTAGTCCCTCGAAGAATAGCATGGCCGATCAATCACAGAAGGTTAAAGTCTCTTAAGGCGCCGTAGAAACCAGGAGAGGATGGAGATGTCTAGTAACTGGATCCGAAAAAGCGAGAGCCACAGGTGGGCTGGTAATAAGCTGACTGGTAACTCTTAGAGGAGAAGAACCCTGGGCGGTTGTAGCTGGAACCACACCCAAGAGACTGGAAGCCAGCGTTTCCATAACCAAAAGATCCGCAGCCAGAGTTGCCAAATCCAGAAGATCCGAAGCCAGAGTTGCCAAATCCACAAGATCCGAAGCCAGAGTTGCCGAATCCAGAAGACCCGAAGCCGGAGTTGCCATATCCGAAAGATCCGGTGCACTGTGTGTTGCAGGGCCTGGAGAAGATGAAGTTCTTGGGGCGGAAGCAGGTTCTGGCCTCCACACCGGATGACTCGAAGTCAGTGGGCTCGGAGAAGCTCTCCTGTTGGCCACCAAAGAAAGTGGAGCCCAGCTGCTGGGGTCTCTGGGAGTAGATGGCACTGCTGGGGTAGAAGGAATTATAGTTGGAAACTGGGTATCTCAGGAAAGTTCCAGCGGATTGCGAGGAGAAGTTTCCAGAGTTGCAGGCGTAGGACATGTTTGCAGGAGTTGGGTTTCAGTCGAGTGGTGGTGAGAAGTGGAGTATGAATACCACCTCCTGCCGTGGGTTCTTATATACCCGAGATGGGGCTGTAGAAGCATGTGACCATTTTAACAAGAATGCTTAATTAGGCTCCAGTAAAAATGAAATAATTTAACCTTCAAAGAACTTCTTTATGAATGAAGACTTCTAAGTGAAGGAATTTCATTAGGTTTTTTTTTTAAAGTACTTGTTCATGAAACAAAAATGCAAATTTCTCATTCATGTACCTTGAGTAGAAGGAAAATCAGCATAATTATATCTCTAAGATTGATGCTTTATTCATGCTGCCCTTCAGGATAATAGGCCAAATGAACAACACTGGAAAAGCCGGAAAACTATTTTGTAATCTGAAGGGAATAATGATAATGTTCTAAGTTAAAGAACACAGTTGAGAGAGAACAGAAAAAGAAAATCCTCATAATACATCCCTTCTCCTAAATCTTGTGGACCTTATGAAAGAAGAAACTCTGTAATAATCCTAACTTGGTAAGAATGATAAGTTAATAAGTTTGTGTATACTACAATTGTGGAAATAATTTGTATAAAATAAAATCTTATTCAGGTAAGTAAATGTTCTTATAGTACAAGTTGTTAAGTTGATGTAGGCAAGAGTATGTAATGTTCTTGAACATTGAAGGTTCAAGATTTACAGGAGTGTTCCGATGATTGTATTATAAAATTAAGCCAGGGTATCTCTTCTGAATTCATTTGACCTTTCTTCTGTCTTTCTTTGATGTTTGTTTGATTGCTTCTTACTCCTCTCTCTCTCTCTCTGTCTCTCTTTCTCTCCCATTATCTACTTTTGGTGATGATGGGGATTGATTTCTGGGCCTTCTGCATAATAAGAAGCATATTCTACCACTGAGCTACATATCTAGCTTCTTGACCAAAGTCATTAATAAATAAGCTTGATTACCCAAAACCTTTCATTCTTACAAAGTTTAAGTCATTTTTATCATTGATATTACTGAGAATAAAATAGGAAGCACTATATATAACATGCATGACTTTATTCCATCACTTTATGTCCTTTTAGAAAATGGGACTTTCACAACACAGGATTAAGAAAAGGAAGAAATGTGGAAGGCATTTATCATGCAGACCTCACAGCAGGATCAGAGAGTCAAAGAATCCATCCCTACACTGAAATACAGATAGAATAGGTATCAAAAGAGACAAGAATGACGCAGTGTAACCTTCAAGTGATGAATACAACCCTCTTAGAAGAAGTAGCATTCCTACACTGCTAGGCTCTCCCAGAAAGTTCACCACAGCTGAGTCAAAATATGGTACCAGAAATGGCTCAGATGAAGGGATTGATAAACAACTTAAAACATCCATCTTCATGACTAGTAAAATGATATACTAACTATATGTTGAGAGATTCATCCTATTAACATTGTGGCCATTACTAAGTGGAAGTTGTAAGGAAAAATCTAAAACAATCCTCTTTTGTGTATATTGAGACTTTCAAATTGAATGTTTTTGGCCATCCAATCAAGATGGTACAACTGGGATTCTAGTCTTGTAGAAGACTAGAAAGGCTAGGAAAGGCTTGCCAGATTCTCAGAATAAGTAGATTCTACGAACTTGAACTTGGGAGTTGACAAATCAATCTCCAATCATGTCTCATTCTTTATATTTCATATCTTGCCTTCTGTTTCTAAAATAAACAACTGATATTCATTAGGTCTCTTCAGTATGAACAAGAATCATTCTAGCAATTTCAAGCACTTGTTTTATTTTTCAATAAAATATTGAATAAGAAAATATCTGCATAAATATTTAACTCAATGAAAGTGAATTTGTTAGATTGTTTTCATGCCTTCCTTTTCTATAAGAGCCATTTTGTGGAAAAAGATATTCCTTGAAATCAGACATTAAAACAATTTTGAACATTCTTTTCTCAAGAAATAATAGCATTCTTCTTCTTCTTTAAGCTTTATTATCTTTAAGTAGTTGTACAAAGGAGTTGCCATTTAACAAAGCATTTGATGAATACAATGCATCTTGATCAATATTACTCCCTTTCAGCAAATAATGTTCTCTCATCCAAACACTTTTATTCAGAAATGGAAGGGAAATATTTTTCAGTGAAATGAACATATTGAAGAGCACAGGTGGAAAAACTTTCCCAGTCTCTCCTCTTCATCCACCTATCAATCTTCATTATACAAGATGGTACACAGAGTGAAACACAAATCACAGAACAAAAGAAAACATGACCCTTGCTTTAGAAATTTCATAACACTTGTCAGAAACACCCAGGAACAATTTATATCAAAGCTATATGTATTGCTTTCTGGGGTGAACATTTCACCAGCTTCTTCAGCTCAACACTTCCAGAATATTCCATTTTAAGATTTTCTTTAGAAAAGAACATTTTCTAGATTCTGGGGAATCCTTTCAGTAGGGAACATTGACTCAGACAACATCTGGAAATATAACCATATTTGCCACATGCTTTGTTCTTGCCTTGAATGCAATTTCTGCATCTTATCTGGATAAGCTATCACTTCCAAATAGCATAAGGCCATTTAGTACAAAGCACAATAAACACAGCCTTGCAAAAGACTGATTCTCAGTGGTCTGCGTTCTGCTTTGAGCAGGAACACAGGGCATATGGGAATCTCTCAGTTAATATTTCCCCAAAGCCCTTCAAATTGAGGTCCAATTCAAAAGCAATACCCTTTGCTCCTTGCGAATCAGTGCTGCTACTTTTGGCTGGCACGCCGTCCAGCACGCTTGCCCCTTCACGCTAGTAATCAATGCTTGTTTTTGTTGAAAAGAAACGACTATGAAGACATCCGTGAACAACTTTGCAAACCAGACGGCGGATTGTGAAAGAGGGATCAATTATTTTTAATTAAGACAGCTTCTCGCAGCCCAGATTCTGTCTACCTTTAAAGCGACTTCCCGGGTGACCTTTGCAAAGGGAAGATGAATAATAGCTTTGAAGAGTCAACAGCAACCCCTGAATTCCCAGGCCATATACATTCCTGTGCTTTCCAAATGGAAAACCACAAAAATGAACATTGCATGACTGCCATGGCCTTTTCAATGCATTCAAAAGCAGCAAGGTGTTTTCATGTGCTACAGGATGACACAGCCCACAAGGGCCAAAGGTATATAAATGCTCAATCCCGTCCACAAGGCCACAGTCCCCTCTCAGAACGTGTCCTCTCAACATGGCCTACAACGGCTGCTCGGGAAACATCTCCTCTTGCTCCTTTGGGGGTTACCTGCAGTATCCGGTCTCCTCCTGCGGATCTTCTTATCCCCCAAATTGGCTTTACAGCACTGACCTCCAATCGCCCATCACCAACCAGCTGGGCTACAATGATTGTCAGGAGACCTTCCACGAGCCCACCGGCTTCCAGTCAACCTGCCAGCAGCGCCCCAAGGTCTCTGCCTTCTACAGACCCTACCAGACAGCTTGCTCGGGGAGGCTGGGCTTTGACACCAAGGGATTTCAGTCTTCTGGTTTTGGCTCCTCAACCCTAGGTTTTGGGAATGGAGGTTTCCAGTCGGTAGGCTGGGGTCCCCAATCCTTCTCATCCCTCACTTGTAGACCCAACTTTTATCGTCCTACCTACTTCTCTTCTAAAACCTGCCAGGCTGTTTCTTACCAGCCTGGCTGTAGATCTGGCTTCTACTAAGCCTGTATTGGAGAAATCTGATCTGTCCACATAACAGCTATTATCTTAAGATCCAACTTAAGTTTGATCGCTTCTTTTCTGAGTCTAGAGATTGGAACGCTGTTTGGACCCTCGTGGATTAGAAATAGCTTGAATTATAGTAACCCGAGAAATGTACTCATTGGAGGAAAAGGCCAAACGTGTTTCCTTCTCATGATATGGACATGCAATGATTGAAGCATAATTATTTCATGATGTAGCTTCTGGGCTGGCTTAAGTTGTACAAAGTGAAAATGTTATAAGCTTCAATAAAATATTTATGTGACTTGACATTTTAACATTTCTTTAATATTATTAATTCATTTACTTTTAATTTTTCTCTTCAAAATGAATTCTAAATATCTGGCTATTTTTTTCTATATTTATACTTAAAATCTTCCAGCAAGGTGCTAGAGGCTCATCTGTAATCCTAGCTACTCTGAGGGATGAAATCTAAAGAGTACATTTTGAAGCAGCCAAGGACTTACATTCAAGCCTCAGTACCTGCACAACACCCCTTCAAAAAAAAAAAACAACAAAAATGTTTAACTTTAAATAGCAAAGAGATCTTGTTTCTTTTGAAAGGAATGTTTTCAACTCCTATATTTGGTTACACACTTTTTAAAACTGAAAACTTATGATCGTGATTTATGTTATATAGAGTTACAAAATTTAATAGCTTTTTGTGAAATGGTAACAATTTGCAAGGATGATTAAACTATTTTATCTAATTTTGGAACACATTTATTTTTAGAAGCTAAGTGCAGGTGGCTCATGCCTGTAGTCATAGTTACTCAGGAGGATGAGATTTGAGGAAGACAGTTCAAAGCCAGTCTGGTCAGGAAAGTCTATGAGACTCTGATCTCCAATCAATCATACACACAACCCCAAAAAGCAGGAAGCTGTTCTCAAAGTGGTAGAGCATTAATTAGCTTTAAGCACAAAAGCTTAGAGATAACACCCAGACTCAGACCCTGAGTTCATATAGATATGTATATGTATATAGAGATATATACATCTATCTATGTATCTATGTATCTATCTATGTATCTATCTATCTATCTGTACACAAATATGAGTGAGGGTCTCCAACCAGAAAGACGATACTAATGTTACCTGTGGTGAGGTGTTCTGTTCTTAAAGCCTTACTTTCCTTAGTGTAGATTTCTAAGTAAAATTACTAATAAATACGTGCCAATATTTATTAGAAAGTAGTTCAAGTCTTTTCCACATAAATGATTCTATAAATTTGATAAAGTCTCATTGTTGTGCTGTTTTTCTAGTTGTTTGGTTAGTAGCATTTATTTGAAAGAATACACTATCTCAAACAAATATAAATAGTCTCTTCTTGTAGATTTCAGCTAAATATCAAGGCAATTGGTTACAATTGAATCATCAAGTGTGTTCCAAAATTTTATTTTTTAGGACAAGGCTAAAGGTACATATGATTTAGTTGTTTAATAACAGGATCACTATATATTTTCATTTATTCTTTTTTGTCCCAACACCCAGTGCCATTTGTCAGTGGTCACAGAATTTTAGAACAATATTTAATGCATAATTATTACATTTTTTATTCATAGTATAAAAACTCATAAATGACTGATTTTTTTGGAGACTTTCACTTTACTTTCTTCACAGATTAATCTAGTTGAGTACAATAAACAGTTTAAATCTATTGCTAAATGGGAAAGAGGAATAAAAAGATTACCTTTTCCAAACAAACTTGAGCTGTCGATTTTTATTTAAAGAGAGTATGCAGAGGGATCACTGGGAAGATAAGTTACACTCAGGTACAATTTACACGAAAATCTACACCTTTAAATAAAGACTTAAGTTGAGAGTAGATCATTTGTCTACTACCCAGTGTCTCTGTGTTGTTTCACCCCCATGTCATTATCCATGAATGACCAGTAGGTGGTGGTAGTGGGAATTCTGAAGATTGCTGGTTTAGGTGTACTTGAAATTAAATGCATTAAATTGATCATATGGTTTAAATTCTCTTACTATAGTGGATTGGATATGTTGTACTTTAAAAAATCACAACTATTTATCTTATTGATTTGTTAGAACACTCTGTGAAACATTTTTAAGAGGGGCAAAATGTTTACTTTTAATGCCCACAGTTGAGTACTTACTTTATACTATGAAAGCGAATTCATTGTGAGTATACAACTGATGTAGCAATTAGGTGATATTTACTATCCACCAAGACGGTATGTGACATAATGCATCACACAAAACATTAAGAACATGATATTACTTACGTCTTCAAATGATAGTAAAGAATTAAAGAAGACTACTTCTAAAGATGATCATTGAACAATCATACTTGCAAAGTATGTTGGCATATACTAGTTTGATGGCAAAATTTTAATTTAGGTAATACTAATTTCACTTGTGTTAAATACTAAGGTTTCTTGTGAAAGTATAAAGACAACAGCTAGTAATATTCCCCTCAATTCGCTAAAGAATAAAAGTCACTAAGGGTAAAATAAAATAAAATGAACTTCAATGGTTTCATTTCTTCATTCAGTACAAGGAATACAAATGAAGCTGTATCTGGCTCAAATCTTTTCTCCCTACCTCTTTGGTTGTGCTGGAGTTTGAACCTAGGGCCTCAGACTTGCTAGATTGGTGCTCTAACATTTATGTTGTACCTCCAGCCCTGTTTTTGGCTGGCTGCTTCAGGGGTGGAGTCCTGTGGACTTTCCTTCCTGCTGTATATTTAAAATCCAGTCCTACAGCACTCTGCTTCGTGAGGAGCTAGCCTTGAAGACCTGAGCCACTGGAATCTTCCCATCACTCCTCTCATGTTGCCAGTGGAAGTTCATTAAGAGTTCATCTTTGATGACACATTTATTTGCTGTCTCTGAAACCATAAAAGTCACAGATTTTTGGTTATGAATAACATCATGAAGGGTAGAAAAATAATAATCTTATAAAGAAATTTATTTGCACTTGTGCTATTAACATGAGTTAATAACATTTCAAATTAAGCTAGAAAGTGGAAATTTTAAAATGGGAACAGTGATCGCTTTTATCCAAACTTCTGTTAGAAACATTTGCCTAGTCTTTGTCAGTCACTGCGGCTGTATTGCTACCTCTGAATTCTGGAATCTGTTATTTCTGATTTGTCGTTGGCAGTATTTTATTTAGCCAAGCCTAGATAAAAAATGTAAATAAAAGGAAATTTTTATTTACTTTTGGAATATATATTCTACCATGCCAATGTCTCAATCTTTTCTACATTATTTCTTATTATACTATTAGTAATACCTTATTATTCTACTTTACTCAAAGACAGGTCCAGGGCTGGGGATATAGCCTAGTGGCAAGAGTGCCTGCCTCGGATACACGAGGCCCTAGGTTCGATTCCCCAGCACCACATATACAGAAAAAACGGCCAGAAGCGGCGCTGTGGCTCACGTGGCAGAGTGCTAGCCTTGAGCGGGAAGAAGCCAGGGACAGTGCTCAGGCCCTGAGTCCAAGGCCCAGGACTGGCCAAAAAAAAAAAAAAAAGACAGGTCCAAGACTTCACCTTGACAACTGTCTCCTTCAATCTCTCTCTTTACACGAATACAGTTTATAATATTAATGAGATGTCACAAGTGATCTCAACATTTACTATTCTTGTTGATATTGTTAAATATTATTTAAAAGGGCATAGGATATCAACCATCTAGACTCCTACATATCTATAAGCTAAATTATATTAAAATAGTGCCATTAAAATTATTAATACAAAGGAATCCTAGTTACTTGGATTGAAGTTTAAAGCAATTACAGACAGAGGATTCTGTAAGCTTCTAAGTTCAATGAACCAAAAACATACTGGATTGGGGAAGTATGGTTCAAGTGGTAGAGCACCAGCTGGGTAAAAGGACAAGCCACCCTACTGCCACACACAGACTCACACACTGAATGACATAAAATTTGGCACAGCACTGAAAGTTTTTTTTTTGTTTGTTTTTTTGTTTGTTTTGTTTTTTTGGCCAGTCCTGGGCTTGAACTCAGGGACTGAGCGCTGTCCCTGGCTTCTTTTTGTTCAAGGCCAGCACTCTGCCACTTGAGCCACAGCGCCACTTCTGGCCATTTTCTATATATGTGGTGCTGGGAAATCGAACCCAGGGCTTCATGTATAGGAGGCAAGCACTCTTGCCACTAGGCCATATTCCCAGCCCAACACTGAAAGTTTTTAATTTCTTCCTGAGCTGCCACCAAATATTTTCAATCTATTATTTGTGTAACTGTATAAATATTAAACAAGTTTGTTTACTCATGTGACTAAATAATTAGATCTAGTAGGAGATTAAATCTGTTCAGATTAAGTAATTTCCATATGGACAGAAATACTAAAGGCTTTGTGGCTATTCACAAAGTCTTCATATTTAAACATTCATCTAAGAATTTGTTTTCTGGTAGGTCTTTATAAACTAAGATATTAGAGAAAAAAGAAAAGTAAACTTTCACTCACTTAGGAAAAGATTTATAGTCTTTGTCCTCCTCCCAGGGATGCTCAAGCGTGTGATGAAAAGTGTGTTTCTTGTATTACTTTGTCCCATTTAGCGTGAACTCAATGACCTTAGCTTTCAAAACTACTTACATATAGACTTCAATCAGCATTGCACAAACAGCATCTTCCCTATCTACCTAGGCATTTCAAAAGTTCACACTTGGAAAACAGAGCACTCACTATCAGTCTTTCCTTGGACGGTTAGTGCTTTCTACTAGATTTCGAGAAATCATATAGTTTAGAATTGTTCAAACACTGGAACACAGAAACAAACTCATCACTTTTACCTTTGTTCAGATTGTTTTGGAAGGGTTGCATCCCAATTTTCATGGTAAAATCCTTTGAGACTAGAACTAATACCTAAAAATGTTTGCTTGCTCTTTTTCAGATGTGCTCCTATGAGCTTGATTGACATTAAGTCTTCCACAAGCATCTAGAGGTTACATAAATCCATTGAAATCAGTTAGGCCCACTTAAGATTGCTGGGATTTTTCTTACCCAAGGGTACATGAGGTATTGGAAAACACCAGTCCCCTAGCATTTGTACCAAACCACAAAGGGAAAAGTGTCTTAATAGTTGCTTAAGGCTCATTTCACTCATGGCTAAAGAAATACCCTTAAATAGTAGACTTGGGAAAGGTTTTGTGTGAGTATAGAACTCACCATGTAACACATGGTATTCTTGCTGAATGCCTTTTCTAGTTGATATCTTAATTTCTTAAATTTCATGCAGAAATACATTTGTGTCCTCAGTTGTATGCAATCTTTAGCATCGTTGTACTTAGGTGGTAGGTCAAATGATGTTCTGAGCAAAACTTACTACTTCCAATAAAGTCTATATCTGATGCCAGATTATGGTCAAAGGCCAGTATAGAGATTTACTAAAATCTCTCTAGTCCTTGAAGGCAGAATATAGATATATACACAAAAACAATAATATGAACACTATATTTAGGTATCAGATTACATGAATTTATTAGATTAAATTCTTACTTCAACAGCTCTTGGATGAAAATCAAAGTTTATGCAGTACAGAGATTAAGGTGCAATATAGGGTTGCTCATTCATTATAGAGTGTGCTAGAAGTTGAGAAGGAAAGAAGCTGTCAAGGGGAAAAATCAAAGGATAGTGGCCAGGAGGCCAAGGAGAACAATGGCTGCAACGAGTAGGGTCAGTACTCATAAGCACATAGATATTTAACAAGTAAATTCATAGACACCAGACCCACAGGATGGTCTGTAACCATATGAGTGGTACATTCTAGAGGCCAAGTAGGGTGGGTGGCAGAATCTAGACCCATAACTCAGGGAAGGGAGGCCATAGAGGCCATAACCCATGGACCCGAAGCTACTGGAACCACAGCCCTGTGGGTAGCAGCTTCGAGAAGTATAGAATGGAGAATAGGAACGTCTCCATCCATTTCCCAGGGAGCAGCAGCTTCTAGACCCATACCCTAGGGGATGGCAGGCACTGGAGCCAAAGCCCAGAAATCCAGGGTAAGTGGTGCGGCAGGGACTGCAGAACGTAGACACCCTGGGGCTGTAGCAGGTCCTCTGGCAGGGACTGGACACCACACAGGAGCTCTGGCAGGGACTGGACACCACACAGGAGCTCTGGCAGGGACTGGATTCCACACAGGAGCTTTCGCAGGGACCCGACTCCACACAGGAACTCTGGCAGGGACTGGATTCCACACAGGAACTCTGGCAGCCCGTGGGCTCCCCACACACCTCCTGACAGCCACTGTGGAGAGAAGAGGCCAGCTGGCAGGAGCTAGGAGCACAGTGGTCAGTGCGGTAGACCAGGTTGCTGGGGAAGCAAGAGCCACAGGAGGAGCTGGAAGGTGGCAGGCAGCCCCGAAGGGAGCGGGAGGAGAAGTTTCCAGAGCAGCTGCTGTAGGACATGTTGAGAGGCGAGGTGAGTTCTGCTGTCAGTTCAGGTGAGAGGAGGGTGCGTTTGAGTGTCCTGTTGTGGACAGTGGCCTTTATATCCTGCCAGCAGTAGGTGTGGTGCCCGTCAGGGTCATCGTCGACATGCTTGCGCCTCCTTATTTACAATGCATAACTCAGTAATCTTGCCAGAGTTGCACTTGCATTTGAATAGTTTTCTGAGTAATCTATTTATGAGCGCTATAATTTTGTTGTTATAGCAAAATCCAGAGGACTACTCCTATGCTAGAAATGCTATGACGAGTTAAGATTAATGCCTATCCCATCACCGCACGGGAAGCCCTTCCTACCCCTCTATTTCCTGTCTGCTTCTACTTTGCATTTACATCAGGCTTCATCACGAGTGATTTTTGTCCTACAACTGGGGAGTCAGACAACATGAGTTTTCTTCTGGCATACTGGATCATTTTCCACCTGGATGGGGGCTTGTATACACACATCATCGACTCTTGCTATCACCATCCATTCTCATTGTCCTCATTTACTTTGAGGTGATTTTTGATGGTAGTCACAGGAAACTATTATATCAAGTACCACAATTACACAGTGTGTCTGACATTCAGTGAAGAAAGACCAAAAACAGGTAAAGCATAGAGGCTAAGATGATTAGTAGAAACTAAAAGAGACCTTGGCATGTTCATAAAGACAAGGTGGCAATGTAAGGACTCATCTGGAACACCACTTACCACAGAAAAGAAACCTAGACCAGTCCTTAGACAAGCAAGAGCCAAACACTTGTTTAATAAAGGCAATTCATACTTGTGTTCTGGTAGCCTGCCTGACTTCATTTTTTTCCTTCCTTCCTTCCTTCCTACCTTCCTTCCTTCCTTCCTTCCTTCCCCCCTGTCCCCCTCCTCCCCTCCATTTATTTATTTATTTAGTGCCAGTCCCAGGGCTTGGACTCAGGACCTGGGCTCTGTACCTGAGATGTTGTACTGAAGGGTAGCGCTCCACCACACCCGAGGTACAGCTCTACTGGCTTTTTGGTGACCAACAGAAGGATTTTACCATTGTCATTATGTTTAATGTACTAGGTGAATTTCCTTTGACGTACCCCCTGTGGTCACTGTATATGATTCTGGTACACTGGATACTGTATATATGCTTATCTGAACTGGGGAAGGGAAAGAAAAATGAAGGAGGGTGTAACAAATATGACAAGAAATGTACTCACTACCTTATTATGTAACTGTACCTTCTCTGTACATCACCTTATCAATAAAATTTAATTAAAAAATGAAAATAAAAAATATATTTGTTAGGATTACCATATTTCCCCAGTATAACTACTTTTTTCCTTACAATTAATTAACTTAGATTCTGTTCTTAATGATGTGTATTCCTGCAGTTTTTATTTTTCTTTCTACTAAAATCTAACAAACGTCTAATAGTAATGCTAAAATGCCCATGGCATTTTGAGACATACCATAATGTAGACTTTCTACAAGGAAGGAAAGAAAATGCACACAATTCAAATAGCTATTCTATGAACCCTTTATTTTCTACTCTTCAAAGAACAGAATCTATGTTCTACTCTGTTGTTTCTCAGCAATGAGGTACAATATTAGGATCAGTACAATACTCTAGGTGTGATTACTTTCTCAGTTTGGTTTTGTCTATTATTTCAAACATAGTTGTAAAGTCATCTTGAAAACAAATATTGGAGAATTAAATGGGGAACATGAGTTTTCAAGGCCAAGCTGAAGACTTGTGGTGTTGTTTCTTCAGGTATCTCACATACTCATTGGAGTGCCATTCTCTGAGGCAGTTAATATGAAAAGAAATCTCACTTGCCTTGCCTCTAAACCACTGCAATCCCAACTTCATCAAGCCGGATATGTTTGAGAAGACTGTAAAGGCTCTAAAATTCATCTCGGAGGCTATTTTATTTGTTCTGTATAAAAGTGATCTCTATCATTATTTTTAGCTGAATCAACAACAATGATAAGTCGAGATATTTCACACGAAATGTATCACTTGAGGCTGTTCATGCAGAGACTTCTGATAATTTCATTGTGTTTCCCACTAGTATGGATTTTTTTTAGTTTGTGAGCTTTGTTTCTAACAGAATCTCATCTGTGGTTGAAAATTATAGCTTTGGGTAATCACCCACTTCCCAAAATTACCAACTTGTCATTTACAAGCTGGAGATTTCGCTTTTATCAATCATTTAGGGTAGAACCTCAATAAACACAAAAGCCAGTACTTCCTATGTAGATATTTCCCTTAATTGTGTTATAATATTTATTAGCTACAAAATACATTCTTTTTCATTAGCCAATATTAAAAGTATTTGAACTCTGTATTGTCAAAAATTATGTTAACTTGAGGGTATGAATGGGATAGGAAACAATAGGAGAGAAAGGATAGAAGGGATGACCTTAAAAAAGTAATAAAATAAAAACTTGCTTTCTACAAGAATATCATGACTAGACTTGCTGTGTCTGTACATTTCTTCCAGTTAGATATTCTTTTTGTTTTCCCCTAAGAATTATTTTAATAGAATCATAGGTGGTAAAGAAACATTGATAATTGCTCAAGAAACATGTTAATGAGGCATCTGTGTCTGTCCTTTTCTATAAATTTTGTCAAAAACTAGTTGAAAACATGGGTTGAATAAGGAGTTGTTTATTTAGGAGTACACCTGCTGAATAGAGGAAGAGAGGAAATGTACCAGGAAATAAAGGTGTTCAAGAGATGGTGTGTTATTAAGAAAGCCTCCACCATGTAACTAGGGCTCAATTACAGGAGAATTCCTCACAGGGCATATCATGTTTAGATGAAGCTAAAACATCCTTAGACAGAATGTTCTAGTTATCAGGCCTTGCAGACAATTATCCACAAGATACCAGCAGGGTGTTGACAGTTGCCATTGACCTGGGGGTGGGATGTTCTTTTGAACAGTGTTGATACAATAAAGAGGGGAAGAAATGAGATAGCAACTGGAAGGATAAAATGGAATGAAAATACATGGCGAGTCTAAAGCAAATTGTGATACTGTAGAAAGTAGATGCATGTGGTAGAAATGATGGACAGGATTGGAGAGATAGCCTGGACACCCACCTCTCCCCATGTGAATTTGCTGAAATTTCTTATCATAAACTACAGGTTAAGTTAATATAACCTACTTTTTAAAAATGGAATCCTTCCTCTTAGTAACCCTATATATTTGAAAAGATATGAATCTTTCAAACATATATTAAACTACCCATTGCAAATTGCTTAAAATATTGAACCATTTCCCTGATGAAAAGTGAAATGTTGGAAAAAATAATGACAATGTGTGTTTATATATAAACTTATATTTATATATGAACCATAATATATATGTTTACATATGTGTGGTCTGTGTGTGCACATATAATACATATGTTAATATTTATACCTATACACATGCACACACATCATACTTCAGAGAAATACCAAAGCATTGCATAATCACAGAATTCTTAGATGAGCCGCAAAGTCAAAAGAAATGTGGTTTTCCATGGAGTGATAGTCCCTTTAAATTTAGATGCTGATTTTGGATGTTGATTAAGGGACTTGAGAGAATTTTCACAAACTAGTACGACTAGAGAAACAAAATTGATATTCAGAGCTCAGTAAAGAGTTAGGACCCTGGGAAATATTCCAGACCTTAAAGAAGCAATTCTTCGAAGTGAAATTCAATTCTAATAGACTCTTATAAGGATAGAAGCCCAGGTTTAAATTATATCAAGTCATGGTTGCATTAAAACGATCTTTACTTAAGTAGCTTCACAGAAGCAAGAGAAAGTTTTACCAAAGAAAGGGAAAATCAACCAAGTTTTTTTTTACATATGAAGTATATATTATTCTATTAAAATACATAAGGAAAATAACAAACATAAGCAAGCATGAGAAAATAGAATCTGAGTTATAGGATCAATATAATGCACATCACAAAGCTGGACTTAGATAATCATCATATTCTACATAATGATGTTTTAGCCAATAAAATACTTTATGTATGGTGATGGTCCCAATCAGATTATGTTTCTTAGTCATGTTATAGCCATTTAATATAACTTTATGACATGTAAACAATAATGCAATTGCCTACCAACATATTTCTGAGAATGTGAGAAATTATTGTTAAATGCCCATTCTCAAATGACACATGTCATTCTGAGTTCTTTGCTATCTACCAAATAATATATAATAAATTTTCTCATTTTTGTGAACGTCAACTTAATAATTGATTTATACAAAAAGTATATAAAAGATTCAACATATCTAAGAATTACTGAATTCTTTCTTTTTAAAAATGAAATGAGGGTTGGGAATGTGGCTTCATGGTAGAGTGCTTGCCTAGCATGCTTGAAGCCCTAGGTTCGATTCCTCAGCACCACATAAATAGAATTGGAGAAGATGCATTTGCAAATGTGAGCATTAAAAAGCCAATTCACCAAGGACCAGATGCTGCTGTTACTGGCCATATAAAAATTCCTGCAAAGAGTCAGAGAATGGCCTTAAGTCTTGGAGAAAAAATTAACTTGTTGCAGAAGAAAACAAGTATAGAAGAATAAATAAACATACAAAAAAAACCTTGAAGCTTTATAGTTAAAATGTAGGTATGGGCTTACTGGATTCCATCATCTTCTCTACTCTTTAATGCTTTATGTTATATAGAAGCTGAGTTCATGCTAAATGCATACTAGCCTATAATTTATAATGTTTCCCTTAAATCAAGATTAAGTTTAAACTGTCTTTTGTCTTAACAGTTCTAAATTCTCTCCTCAAAGTATATGTTTTCACCTATACCAAGACCATTTTCACAGTACAATAAAAATATTTTCATTAATAAAAAAGGACTGGGAATATGGCCTAGTGATAGAGTGCTTGCCTTGCATACATGAAGCCCTGGGTTTGATTCCTCCACACCACATAAACAGAAAAAGCCAGAAATGGCGCTGTGGCTCAAGTGGTAGAGTGCTAACCTTGAGCAAAAAGAAGCCAGGGACAGTGCTCAGGCCCTGGGTCCAAGCTCCATGACTAGCAAAAAAAAAAAATTCTCTTTGAACTTGAAAAGGTTGTACAAAGGAGTTAGAATTGAACGTGCTCATCTCTGTGTCCAGTGTCCACTTGATCAGGGTAATCACTTCCATTATTCTCCCTATCATATTTGTTCATTTTCCTCCCCTCAGACTCCACCTCCCACTTACTTTAATCACATAAGTACATCATTGCATTTGTCTCTGTTCCTTTTTTATTCACTCACCTTCCTCCCACCAGCCTCTCCACTTCAAATGAATAATTTATTTTCTAGCATCATCTCCATAAGTCTGACAAAGAAAAGAGAGGACAGTGTGCAACAACTCTATGGACTGAAAATACCTTAAGGCCAATGGGGAAGTTCAAGTCCAACTTGGCCTTTAAAGGAGTCAAGGAATCAATGTGTTTTCCTGGGGTCCAGTGATTTCTGGGAGCAATCCATAAAAGCAAGTTTTCTGCTAAAGTGCAGAGTGGGGGTGGAGACCACAGCTGGTAGGCTTGTAAGTCAATGAGGCTTCCTGTGGCTTAAGGCATGAGAGGTGATTTCTCCAGTAGGCCTCATATATGGTGTATCCAATAGTTCCATTGGCCCCACACTAAAACTGAAATCCAATGGATTCTTTGTCATATATCCTGTGAAAGCCTCTTTACCAGAGCCCAAATTGGTAATCTTTAGTGACTATCTCAGTTCTGTCCTTTACTATCAAACCTGTATCAAGCAAGTTGCCTGGACAGCAATATTTTTCAGTTTGCCTCAGCTCATATTTACCTCTCCATATCGGTAACAAGGCGAAAGGAATAATGGCTTGCAAGCCATGTATGATCATTTTGGAAAACAAGAAAGGTTGGTGACAAGAAAAGCTAATCTTCAATAGGTTCCTCATGAAAGATACAATGGGTCCTCCAATTCATTGACAAAAGGAAGATAACTTAGCCTCAATCTGCATCGTTTAGAGCCAAGCATTTTCCCCTGACATAAAATAAAATAAGTTTGTCAAGAGGAAGAGGAAGAGGATTCTTGGATAATACCATTAGTATAAAACAGTCACAGCATTTCAGAATTAGGCGTCATTTATTGGCTTTGTCTGTAACCACCCAGTTATAACACCCATAAATAAATGTGGAAAAGTATTCAAATAAAATTACAGACAGATTACTGAGTTATGCACTGTAAATAAGGAGGCGCAAGCATGTCGACGATGACCCTGATGGGCACCACACCTACTGCTGGCAGGATATAAAGGCCACTGTCCACAACAGGACACTCAAACGCACCCTCCTCTCAGCTGAACTGACAGCAGAACTCACCTCGCCTCTCAACATGTCCTACAGCAGCTGCTCTGGAAACTTCTCCTCCCGCTCCCTTCGGGGCTGCCTGCCACCTTCCAGCTCCTCCTGTGGCTCTTGCTTCCCCAGCAACCTGGTCTACCGCACTGACCACTGTGCTCCTAGCTCCTGCCAGCTGGCCTCTTCTCTCCACAGTGGCTGTCAGGAGGTGTGTGGGGAGCCCACGGGCTGCCAGAGTTCCTGTGTGGAATCCAGTCCCTGCCAGAGTTCCTGTGTGGAGTCGGGTCCCTGCGAAAGCTCCTGTGTGGAATCCAGTCCCTGCCAGAGCTCCTGTGTGGTGTCCAGTCCCTGCCAGAGCTCCTGTGTGGTGTCCAGTCCCTGCCAGAGGACCTGCTACAGCCCCAGGGTGTCTACGTTCTGCAGTCCCTGCCGCACCACTTACCCTGGATTTCTGGGCTTTGGCTCCAGTGCCTGCCATCCCCTAGGGTCTGGGTCTAGAAGCTGCTGCTCCCTGGGAAATGGATGGAGACGTTCCTATTCTCCATTCTATACTTCTCGAAGCTGCTACCCACAGGGCTGTGGTTTCAGTGGCTTCGGGTCCATGGGTTATGGCCTGTATGGCTTCCCTTCCCTGAGTTATGGGTCTCGATTCTGTTATCCTACTTCTTTTCCTTCTAGGGGTTTCCATTCTTCTTGTTTCCAACCTTTCTATCAATCTGGTTTCTACTGACTGATCTGTTGTTTGGCCTAACACATTCAGAGAAATCAAGATCAATTGCAAGATCACCTATGAATTGAGAAGTATTCTAATATTCTTATCAACCCTCTTCCCCTCTGTTTCTCACACTTGATACTGCCAAACTACAAAATTAAGTGACAATCCCAATTTTCTTTCTGAAACAAATGATATTTTTGACTTTTCTCCTCCAAATTGAAAAGAAAAAATGCTTTTCTTTAATAAACTTATTCTGAAGCTCAAATGTGTTTTTGCTTTTATTTTTACTTTTTCCTAATAATCTATTGACTATCAAGTAGGATTGTTATTATTATTGATTCTAATTATGACCTTTAGAATACTCTGAATGTTGAGTATGTGTACAAACTTTGGTTGGTCTTTGAGTATTTTTGCTTTTCTGAGCAGGAGTTTCCTAAATTCTCATAGATTATAGGTATAATTTTTCTTCTAATAAAACTTAATAGCCCTGCTCAGTTAATGAATGTCATGCATCTCAAGTATAGAACATGTCAGTACTTTTAGTAATATGAGACAATGGTATATAGTGCATATGTAAAGTGAGGTCTAAGCATAAGTGACATAGATAACTAATGGATTTGTATAAATTTTTAGAAAATGAATCCCTATGTGGTTTAGGTACTCACCATAGAAGCGTCACATTTTAAAATAATTTGTTTCATATGTATTCTACAGTTTATAGTGTTAGCTTATTCAGATTATTTATATAAGAAGAAGGTGATAATTTTAGACTATAAAAAAGAGGCTAAAAATTACAAAGTTGTGCCTGGGTTCAAAGACCACTAATGAAACAAATCTAACTGAAATAATCAAAACCTTTACTTACCATGAATAGTAACCTTTGCACTTTTTCTTGAAATAAGAATGGATAGACTGAATTTATTAAACCACTTATCTATCTTACAGTCAAGTATTAGAAAAAAGTATAATGGGATTAAAAACAACAGTATTTGGTAGGAAAAGACTAAAATTGCAATATAATATTCATATTGAACGAATAATATTCAAATACGCGTGCGTGCGTGTGTGTGTGTGTGTGTGTGTGCGTGTGTGTTTGCTGATCCTGGGGCTTGAATTCAGGTGTTGGGCACTTTCCCTGAGGATCTTTTTGCTCATGGATAGTGCTCTACCACTTAAGTCACAGCTCCATTTGATGATTAACTGGATATAAGAATCTTACAGACTTTTCTGCCTGAGCTGGCTTCAAACTAAAATCCTCAGAACTCAGCTTCCTAAGTGGCTTGGGTTGTAGGCATGAGCCACTGGTGCCCAGTTTATAAACTTCCTATCCTTTATAAGATCTTCAAGCTTTCTCTCAAATTGGACATAAACTATTAGACATTGGATAAAAGCTAATCTTATAAGAACATCATAGTCATCTCATCATGTTGGCTTCTCTTTGAATATTAGGTAAGAAGTATAAACTATAAAAGAACCTGTAGAGCTCATTGAATCTCATGGAATTACTTCTGCAGTAGCAGAAATTGAAGCATAAGAGTCAAATAGAAATTTAAAATACTACACAGCAAGTTATTATAGTGCTCTGTTTAGAATTAGATTAACACTTTTATTACTTCTACTCAATGGAAATATTCCTTTTATGTCTTTTCTTCCCTCATCTGTTCCGGATCTCTTCTCTCTCCCTCTGTTCTTATTCATCATATTTAAGAACTTCTCAGGAACTTCTATAGGTAAAAGAACAATCAAAGAAAATAGGTGGAAATATTTAGTGATTTCAATACAAAGCTACATTTGAAAATAGTAAATTCATTCTTGGTATAATTTCATTGACCTTTAAATTCTTAATGGTTCAAGTTATTCCTGTGCTGATACCCTGGGTCCAAACTCAGTGGTCATGTTTCACACCCCAAAACTTAAGTAGCCTCAGTAGTTTCATAAGAAGCAGCTAGTTTCATGGGCAGGTGG
Organism: Perognathus longimembris pacificus; assembly: GCF_023159225.1. Taxonomy (NCBI): domain Eukaryota; kingdom Metazoa; phylum Chordata; class Mammalia; order Rodentia; family Heteromyidae; genus Perognathus; species Perognathus longimembris. The sequence goes on from NC_063165.1 coordinate 9,371,027, forward strand.
AGTCTTGTTTGTTACTGTCTCCAGATTTTAGATACAGGAGAATATTATCTGGTTCAATGTGGAAATTATTCATGTGAGGACAATGATGATGCACATGTAGTAGAAATTCTTCTTTGAATGCTAAATTTCTTACCAGCATATGTTACTAATACATACTAAGAGGTTTCATTTTGAGGTTTGCATAAATGGATAATGAATTTAAAATTTTGGTCCTTTCTCAAGCTGGTACATGATGATATAGAATAGATTAGATATGTTACTTGTCTTTTTTGTTGTTTTACAGCTGATACTTTTAAAAATACAGTGTGTTTATAGGATGTCATTCCATTGTAATTCAGGGAACATTCACACTATCTTAGTTTCCAATAACCACCATAATAATCAAGCTAAGTGGCTTCAGCAATGCACTTTCGCTAATAGTTGTACAGATTTAAGTATGTAAATTTCCTAACATGTAGATTTTAGCTGCTCTCTATCCTGACTGTTAAGTAAGTTTAGTACTTTGGGATCTACAAACTTTGAAGTCAATCCTGGTTTTTAGAGTGAACAAAAGAGCAGTAGCATATACCTGGTTTATGTCCAGCCTCTTCCAGTCATCCAGGTTTCTTTTGCATGCTTTAGCAGGTGTATGCAGCTGTGTATTTTGAATCTAAAGATTTATTCCTCAACATCTGCTTCCCATACAATTATAATTCTATGACCCCACCCCCATTACCCATTTGCCAACTGCTTTTCAGGTGGGGTTTCCAATAAGTTTTGCAGGAATTTCTTCAATGAATCATTTGCAGTCATTAGATTTCAAATATTTGTACTTAAGACTTATCTCATTACTAAATACAAAAAGAAGTCTTTTCCTTCCCATTTCCTTGTTTCAACTTCAGTTTTTGGTTGTTGCTGGTAGATCTTTCTCCAAAGACATTAAAAAATATTATTTAGTGCAGGTTAGGATTCGGAATAGCCCAGATCTGAATCTTTCTGAGTGCTAACACACCACCACATGTGGAAAATTCCACACAGGAACCAATTCAATGAGTCAGTTGAGACACAGGTGAATTTGTAACTGATTTTAGTACCCCAGATACTATATATATATATATATATATATATATATATATATATATATATGTGCATTGGAACTAGGGAAGGGAAAGGGAATACCAAAATCGAGAGACAAAGAATAAAAAGACAAACTACTACAAAAGCAATACTTACAAAGCTAATTGGTATAAACCAACTGTATAACTCATGGTGGGGGGAAGAATGTGGGAAGGAGGAAATGGGGGAAAATGAGGGAGGAGGTAAGAAGTTGGATAAGAAATGTACTCGTCTTACATATGAAACTGTAACCCCTCTGTACTACACTTTGACAATAAAGAAGAAGAAAGAAAAGAGAAGAACTGAAGCTGCTTCTGAGATGCGAAATGGAAATAACCTACTGCCAAGACTTAAATATGAATTCTTAGCAACCCTTGAATCTACACATACAGACTGAGCAAAGGACTGGCTCACTGGATTCTCCAATCAAGTGATTCAAAGAAAACTTTCTGGTAATATTCTCAATGTAATGATCTCTTGAAATTTCCACTATATTGATAACCGCACTTTATACACAGTGTTGGTGGTTCTGACTCCTTCAAGCTATCTATCTTTCTGTCTGTCTTTAATATATACATACATATATATTACATACATGTGCGTGTATCAAATAAAATACAAACGTTAACCTTTGCCAAATTAAAAAAAAAAGAAGAAGAAAGAAAATGATCTTTAGAATGTGAGTATGGGATTTATATGAAACAAAATAACTTTCATGTAGATTATGTTATTTTCCCAATATATTTAAATTATACATATGTAAGTATTCCAAAGTCTGAAAAATTCCAAAATACTTCTAGTCCAGAAATTTTGAGGAGGGTTACTCAGGCAACTTGCATTTATCTTTTCCAAAACATACTTATGAACCTTGACCACAAACCAGAATATAAAGTGTAGAAATATATTACAAAATGTGTCTTCAAATGTGAGATTGTATTTCATTAATCTACTCTAATGGAACAGAGTCTAGTTGAGAAAGCCAATATTAACTGGTTGTTATTTGCAATGATGACCAGTAGATTAAAAGGTTTGTGATATTAAAATAACAGTAGATTAAAAGGTTTATGATATTAAAATAACATAAAACCAATGAATCTCACTTATTCTTGGAAGCAGAAAAGTTCCCACAGGAGTAGTATTTGAGATAGGAGTGAAGAAGTAGAAGAAAGGTAATAGGAGCTTAGAAGACTATTCCTAGCACAAAAGTCTTGAGATGTGCATTATGAAATTGAAAGTCATTTTGGTTAGTCACTGAGTGAAAATGAAAAAAAAAAGACTCAAAATTAGGACACAAAAGTATTCTAGTGCTATTTTCTGCAGGACTTAAGAGTTGTAATTTGTGGTTGCAGACTTCCTTTAAAAGATATAAGAAGACAATTAGTGGTTTAATGCAATGGTGTGAGGTTGGCTGATTTGTTTGTGTTCTGAATATTATTTCTATTGTTTCTATTCTATTCTATTCTATTCTATTCTTTCTATTGTTGCATGTGATTGATTCATTTTCTTGCTTCCTCCCGTTCCCTTTTGCCAATACATAAAATTGTGTTTGTTCTTCCACCTACTGTTAGCCATTAATGTGTCTCAAAATTTTTAAATTTATCGATAAAGCCAGAGCGAATATCAATTGTTCTAGTCTGGTGGATTTAGGCTTTTAGGTTTTGATGGAGTGGGGGGAATATTAAGAGTAAAGTTTTTGTGCTGAATTAGGGTGTGTTGAAAGTCTTGGGAAATTGTCAAAAAGTTTGGTCTAATACTGGATTTAGAGTTGTAATGTTTGGTTCTGTTGCTATTTGTTATTTGGGTTTGAACTTAGAGCTTTTTGCTGTCATGAAAGGCTCTCTACTGCTTAAGCCAAGCCTCCAGCTCTTTTTCCTCTGGTTATTTTTGAGATGGACTCTTTCATATTCCCCAGGCTGGACTGGATTAAAACTGCTCACCTCACACCACAGGTAGAATGGCAGTTCCGTGCCACGCCTTGGGCATGCTGCTTTGTATCTTCAGAGGAGATTTGCCCAAATGGATCTTGAACCCTGACCTTCTGATCCCTTCCTCCTGAGTAGCTAAGGTTATAGCTGTGAACCACTGATTCACAGCCCAAAAATTTGTTTTACATTTGGACTCTTCACTAGCAATGCCCTAGGACTGCAGGAACTCCACATTTCCATGAACATTTGACATTGCTGTTTTGATCCATGTGGTAGATGGTAAGTGTCACATTTGGCAAATAGTGATTTTCAGCGCTTTTCTCATTCTCACACATTCTCTTGCATAATATATGTTTATTACTCTACAGCTACTTAAATAGTTGCTATTGTTATAAATAAGGAAATGCTTTATATACTCTAAGTAAGTCCTTTGTCAGATGCATGTACTCTTAATAATTTCTTATTTGTGTTTACTTTCTCACATCTTTAATACTGACTTTTCTTGAGCCAAAGCTGTCATATTTTATAAAAAGTAAAGCTGGAAGTTATTTTTATAGTGTATTTTCATGTTTTTATAAAAAAAAAAAACCTTAGTCTGCCATCCGGGTAAAGAGATATTTTTACTTTTTTCTCCTGGCAAATTTGGTAGTTGCAACTCTTACATACATACATTAAGGTGGAAGATACATCATAACATATTTCAGTTTATTACTTCTGCTTTACAGTTATCTAGTAATTCAAATAAATTATAAATGTATTTTTCCTACTGAAACTAATTGACACCTTTGTCAAAATAAATAACTAGGTCTCAAAAACATGTGTGTACCCATCCTATAACTTCCATTCTTACCATCTTGACATATCCAAATACATTTCTCCATTTTCAAGACCACATGGCTTTCATGTTCCTTCCCATTAAACAAATTTTAGAAAGATTTTCAATTGTCAACATTTTTGACATTTGTGTTCACAAGGTGTCTACTCTTGCATTTAGGAATAATCAACACTTTTCAATCTATGGTATGCTTTTCCATTTACTTGGGTGGATTATTATTTATTGCTTCCTTGTGTAGGTACTCTAGGATTTCCTAGGCCAATAATCATATCTTTTCTAAATAGATCACTTGCTTATTGTTGACATATTACTCTTAATAAAAAATCCAACATTGACTACAATGTTTTAGGCATGTGCTATGTGGTTAATTATGTATGTGTGTATAAGTGCATTCAGGTGTGTTCATGTTCGATGTGTGATTTTCTCTGTGTGCACAGCACTGAATAGACATGTACATCTAAATTTTAAAGTTCCTTTTGGTTTTAATGTTAAACATCATTTCTAGCTTCACATTGTATCAGCCTATGGAGGCAGATGAAAGGTAATTAATAATATTTAGCTAAGAAACTCAAAAGACATCTGCAGCAGCAGTCCTGCTTGCTATTCCTCATAAGCTCACAGCTCAAAGGATGGTCTTCATAAAGCCATTCAGAAGTTGAAATTCTCCTAACTCAAGACTGCTATACCTCATTCTTTAAATTTCACTGAGATCCAATTGCACAAGACTGAAAGCAACTTCCATTAGGTAATAGGAGCATTATAACTAAAGTAACATTTAAAAAAATAAATAACTCTATAATCTGAATAGTCTTGTGCATCATAGTATAGGAACTGAGAAACATGAGACAGTAAAGCCTAATGACCAAGGCAGAAAAGAAAAATACAACTTACATGCAGAAAATAACTTTAGTCAGTTTATACATTAAAGAAAAATTTATATAGAAATTAGGAAAGAGATATTATAGTAGTCATATAGGTGCATATTTATAAAGATTCTGAACATTAGATGCATTGAATCAGGTTCTACCCTATCTGCTCAATTAGTATAAGAAACTTTGCATTTGGATAGCTCCACTTCACTTTCTCACCCTGACTGTGCCATTTTTACTTATTTCTTGTATTTAGTTTCCTTTTAGAAGTTTTTTTGACTTCCTAGAAACACGAGATCTCCATGTCAAAATCTTCTTGTGTGTTGAAGAACTGCTCAATCACAGACATAATGATTGTTGTACTGACAGAGGTTTTTGTTACTATTAACCCCAAACCAGTAAACATAGAGAAAAAGTTACCCACAGTTAAAAATACTTGTTTCAAATGTCATTTTTGAGAAGCATAATAAATGCATTCTCTTGGAAAAAATTGTATTAAGGCATTTGATTATCATGCATCCATAAGATGGATATTATATTGAGAACTGACTGGTGCTGAGATGTTTGACACTGTGCTACTGATGTGTGACTAATGTGAAATATGAGAGCTAAGGTTGGGGCAACAAAGCTGTTATCTCTAATCACTAATGTGACAAGAATGCATAAATAGAAGTTGATGAGATATGTTGCATAGAAATGACTCAATAGGTTTCTTAGGAAACTGAAGCCATTAATCTCTAGAAGTTAGCATTACTTGTTGGCTCTGAGCAAGATGATTGCCAGTTCCTAGAAACAATAGTGCCTTTGTAGAAGGAATTTGAGACCTAAAATCAAGAAGGAAGGAGAAGGTGGAAGGCCGGGAAAGGGCAGTATCTGAGAAGTGACGAGAGTGGGGTTTCTCCTTGACAATGAGAATCCAGTAAGGGATGCTAAATTATTAGAATATGGGGACAGCCAGATCATAATTCTGGAAATCACATGGTATTGTAAGAGTCTTGGGGGTTGTCGCCAGCTGTTTATAAAACACCTTTTATATGGATTGAGATAGCTTCTTGTGTAATGATACAAACTTGGTACTTGGATGTTTGCTTCTTAAATGGTGATATTATTATATTTAACTTCAGTATCCATTGCAGCATTTACACTTGTCTACAACACTAATTATGAATTGTGTGCAAATGTTTCATTATATCACTGCAGAATTTTTATTGAGTCTACCTTTAATTAGTCAGGAAGAGGAATTTCTTTTTCTGACTATTTTCAGAGGCTAGAGAACTACTTACTCATCTGCAATATGTAGATAATTTAATCATTAGATATGACTCCAGCTAAGTTCAAAAGTATTTCCTTATGTAATTATTACTTTTTGTATATTTTCTAGATCAATTGGATGATCATGACTCATAGATTATGATTTTTTAAGTTAGGATAATTTGGATTATAAAACTTTTATACTATGGAAGTTACAATCGAAATAAGTGTTCATTCACAAAGAAACACCTGTCATTGTCATTTTAGTTTCTTCCAGGTAAAGCCCAATTAAATTTCCTATAATTTTTCTCATTATTTAAGGGATTTTTTTGGTAGATTAAATTTTCAACATCAAGAAACTAGGATTGGAGATATGGCTCAAGTGGTAGAGTGCCAGCATAATAAGCAAGCCCTAGTTCATAGTTCAAGGTTAGCACTATGCAAGAAACAATGATAGTGAAATCTTTTCTCATAAAACATGTTGATTGTCAAAGTTAATGCTGTAATCCTAGCTTCTTGAGAAGATAGGAGAATTATGTTTCAAGGCTGGCTCAGGGAGACATGCTAAGATTGATTTGAAGAAACAAATAGTCCTCAAGAGATCGGTTCAAGTAGAACCTGGCTTTCCCTGGCATGCACAGGATCTGAGTTCAAACTCTAGGATCTCCAAATATAAACAAATATAAAAATGGATTACTTGCATTTCTGTTGAATTAAGTACGTAGATATATGTAGCTTGAGACATTGAACAGAAGTAGAGATAGAAGCCCACGTATCTTGAACCAAATTTTTGATACAGGACTCATTTGTGTAATCTCCCATATTCTAAAGAAATTGGTACATGGAAAATCAGTCAGTTGGTTTTAATTAGTAATAAAATTAGTCAGTTGGATGTAATTACTTTTACCAACCAACCTTGGATGAATTGATAAAATAAATTCAAATGTTATATTTAGTATTTCCTGAAATATAATATTGTCACATGTTTGACTTTATTCTGTTAATTGTTGTAGAAACCTAGCAGTTTATCTGACTGTAATCATTCATCTCTGAATTTCATTCATTTCTACCAACTTTGTGCTTTCCTCTCGTGTAAAGAGAATTACAAGGGATGGCAAAACTTAAAGGACTGCTTATATACAACACTTGAGGTTTTTATTTATATAAAACATATACTAGGCAAAAGCAATACAAAGACAAAAGTTTTCAATCAAATACCTTACCCTTCAGCAATTTTATTTACATTAAAAATTAATCTTTTTCATCTACAGACAAAATTTTAAGTTCTAGACAGATCCACCACTTCTCAATCTCCACCCCCAAATCCCAGTACTAAATGTGAACACAATGTGTATATGTCTGATGGAAAATGCTCAACAGTATTATAAACTGAATGAAAGAAGTTTAGGATAGAAATGAGGATAGCATGAAAACAAGAAGGACGAAGCATGGATGGGTTCAATGTTACTAATGGAGTCCAACTGGAGCTCAAGCAGTGGGTGATTGTGTGTGATCCTACTAAAGTGAGCAGAGTATGAGACTCTCATTGTCTTCCATGTTAGTTTACTGGTATTTGTTGAATGAATATATGTGTTGAGTTTCAAAATAATTGAAATGAATACATATAAATTGTAACTCACTTTCATGAATCATCCCAATGTATTATTTTTTTCTATATATTCTCCTTTACCATCATTCTTATTTTTTTCCTACTCTTCCTTCTAAAGATTATGTTTGCAGTATAGGATAAGCCTGATCTGAATCTATTGATCTCTCTAAAGTGAACACTAACGGACTTTCTCAAGAACAAAAATACATAATTCTTAGAGACATGGAATTATAAGAACTAATGTACATGGTAAATGCCAAGTACATTGAGTAGTGACTTTACAAAATAAGATCTGGAATGATATTTGGTTTTAAAGTACGCATAGAATTAAAACTTCTGGAAAGCACGATGTTGTAAGAACAGTCATTTGAATTTAAGATGCTCTCAGTTTTGCTATTACTGGGAATTTTAGATTACCTGTGACTGCTTTGTGACTTTATAAAAAGGTAGAAAACAGAGAGCAGAGAAGTATGTGTAGCCTTAAAGGGATGGATGGAGTGGGGAGAAATAAGGGAGGAAAATGAAAAGGGTGATATGGATCCCAATGTATTACACGTATAAACTGACATGATGAATTGAAAACTCCTTTTTACAACTACTTAAAGATAACAAAGAAAAAGAAAGCATGTACAGGTATGCTTTCCATCTTCTCCCTGCGATGAGTAGCACAGACTGAAATCTGTGCCATGCAGTATACTCTCATCAGAAGGCTCCAGTTGATTCTGGACTAGATTCATGAGTGGAAATACTTCTCATTATAACTTACCCTGTCTGTGGTTCTGTATTATGACAATAGCATACTAAGATATCATCGTGAGTGGAAAAGCTATTACTCCTGAAAACTAGTGGGTAGTGATGAGACATAATGAGTACTATGTGGGATTTTTAGTGAAAACCCTTGTAATAAGGTATTTTTAACTATCTCACCAAAAGTTGCAATGCTACTGTTATCAAGAAATTTCACTTCCGTTACTAAAATGAGAGGAGAATCAGTAAAGTGGCCGATTAGAGATACCCACTACATTTCTATGTCTATGAATTGGAAACCATAGCCCAGGTGTGTGGCTGCAAGTAGAGCTTAGACTGGACAGCACAGCGCATCAATAAAGAGGAAACAGATATCATATGAAATATAGTAACATCAAATATATAAGAGAAAGAGAAGATAACAATGTAGATCTCTAAGCAAAATGGTTACCACCAGAGGAAAACTTCCTTCTCAGGAAACTCATCAACACAAACTGGTACTTTTCATGAATAAAGTTTAAGAAGGAAGATCTGCATACGCATATAGAGCAAGAACCACAGAAGGGGATCTTCACACTTATTCACTTCCTCACCAGCTCAAAGGTGTGAAGTCGACTCTCAGCCTAGAAGAGAATTTACACACGTGCACACACGTGCACCCACACACACATTTTGGAACCTGCATATTATTTTCCAAGCTTTCTGTACTAGTTTCCATTTCCAGCAGTATGTAAGGGTTCTGTTTTCTCCTCAGGGTCATTAGGATTTCTCTGTGTTCATGGTGATCAGAGCATTTGTTGCCTGGGTGATGCTATCTCATCATAGCCTGCATTCACAATTCCCTAACAACTAGTGGTGCTGAGTATCTCTCTGAAAGGAAGACCAGTACAGTGATGTAATGCACTTGATCATTAGGTTCATTGAATCTTTCTTTAGTGTCTACATACATCAAATCCTGACATTGTGCTCATAACTAGCCATATGATTGTTTGTCCATAAAAGTAAATTAACAAATAAGCCAAAGTAGTATATAAACACTCTAATGTTGATCTTTTCATGGTTTCATGGATTTCCTCAACACATAAAGAACAATAAGTGAATCATAATGAATATTAAGATCAGAATATTTGGTTTATTTTACTAGTAAACATTAGTGAAATTGAAGAAAAATTTCTTAAAATTCATTTATTACCATTTACATTTTCCTTCATATAAAATTGTGACCATATTAATACACATACTTCTCTTATTCTCTATACTTCTATTTGAGCTGCCTCAACAGACTTGTTGATACAGATTTGCAGATCCAGGTTTCATAAAGAACCAATTTAACTATAGCACTTTAGATTTAATTAATACAGGCACACATATTCACATAATATATTGTACTACCTATAATGTGAGAAGAAAAATACCCGAGGGCCCTTGGATAATTTACCAATCTCACCGGACATCAGTACTTCTGTTCACATGTCTGTCAACCCTTTAATGATACTCCTTTTAGTACTCACCTAGTCAGTAAACAAAAAAACTGGATTTATTAGAATAAAATATGAGTTCCTAACACAAGCAAGGTTACAGTAAAGTCATTAGCACAACTATGTTCATTGTGGCACTATTCACCCATAGTCACCATATGGAATCAGCCCCTCAGTGGATGAATGGATCAAGAAAATGTGGTATAAAAAGCCAGCCCAGGAGGGGACAGGAAAGGAGGAGCTGGGTGTGTGGTTCCCTGGGCCAGTGGGGAGGCCTTGTCTGGAGGGAACAGGTCTGATCACACTCTTGTGGCGCTGAGGGGACAGCCCTGGGTGTGGAGAGAATCCCAGGCCCGTGAGACCCGCCTTCCCTGGCCCGGCACCTCCCAGTTCCCCCAGCGACCATCGCCTCTTTCTGGTTTCTGACGCAACAATGGCCAAAGAACAGCTCCAAGTCGAGTTGTTCGTGAAGGCTGGCAGCGATGGGGCCAAGATTGGGAACTGCCCCTTCTCCCAGAGACTGTTCATGGTACTATGGCTCAAAGGAGTCACCTTCAATGTCTCCACTGTTGAAACTAAAAGGTGGACAGAGACTGTGCAGAAGCTTTGTCCCGGGGGACAGCTCCCTTCCTGCTGTATGGCACTAACATACACACCAACACCAACAAGATTGAGGAGTTTCTAGAAGCTGTGCTGTGCCCTCCCAGGTACCCGAAGCTGACAGCTCTGAACCCTGAGTCCAACACAGCTGGGCTGGACATATTTGCCAAATTTTCTGCCTACATCAAGAATTCAAACCCAGCGCTCAGTGGTAATCTGGAGAAGGGACTCCTGAAAGCCCTGAAGATCTTAGAGAATTACCTGACATCCCCTCTCCCAGAAGAAGTGGATGAAACCAGTGCGGAAGATGAGGGTATCTCTCAAAGAAAATTTCTGGATGGCAATGAGCTCACCCTGGCTGACTGCAACCTGTTGCCAAAGCTCCACATCGTGCAGGTGGTATGTAAGAAGTGAAGCTTTCCTAGGAGTGCACCTGTACTTGAGCAATGCCTATGCTCAGAAAGAATTTGCCTCCACCTGTCCAGATGAGGAAGAGATCGAGTTGGCCTATGAGCAAGTGGCCAAGGCCCTCAAATAAGTTCCTCCTGGGGCAATAGTATCCTCTCCATGCTCTGCACACAGCTTGGGGTAATTTCCACATTGCTATCCAAATGGACACACTCCAGTACTGCCAGCAGGCAGAGAATCCTGGGACACTTGTGCAGAGGTAGGAGGGTAGGGGTAAGGAGAAAAAGGGGATAAAGGTAAGATTTTTATTGTGGGGTGGGTAAGGCAATGTATTTCAGTAATAAAATACAGAATGAAAATTTAAAAAAAAGAAAATGTGGTACAAAACAATGGAGTTTTACTCATCTATTAGAAAGCGTGATTGGTACCATTTGTAAGGAAAGGGAAAGACCTGAAAAATTATATTAAGTGAAGCCACACTTAGAGAAACAAAGGTTGAATGTTTTCTCTCATTTGGAGTAAATAGATTGTACTAAAAATCCATAAGTAAACAAGAAGTATGCAAGAAGTTAGAAGTGAATTCACGGAAATATAGTAGACTCTATGGAGAACTCAAACAGTGTAACTTTTTAGAAACACTAGCTCAAAACCCAACAAAATCAGCATGAGGAAAGGGGTATATGCAAGGGAAGGGAGACAAAGGGAAAGAAGCAGACTAATGAAGGGATGAAGGGGGGATACAGTCCAAAATTCATTGTATATGCCATACATTCAAGAAAAATAGGGTGAGCCAAAGAGAGCTGGGAATGTTGAAGGTGGTGACACTAATCAAGATGTGTTGTACTGAAGAACTCTGCTAAATGTCACCTCCTTTTGCTTATATATATAATAACAAATTTAAAAAATAAGTTTTTTTCTAGAGTTGGGAAGAAATAATGACAACACACGTTCCATTTCCAATGCACAGTTCAGACTTTATTTTGAATTCGTACACCAAGTACAGAGGTCTTCAGATAGTCTGCCACTCAGTATTTGAAATCAGGAAGAAGGTAAGAGATTGGTACAGAGGAAACAAGATGGTGCTTCTTCCCGGGCTTCATGATGACGAGAAGGTTAGAATTAGAGGCACTGCTGGCACAGCTACAAAGGGTAGATATCTCGTGAGATGCTCAATAGCAGCCAGACCCAGATCCGCAGGACGGTCTGTAACAGGAGGACTGGCAGGGCCTAGAAGGCAAGTAGGCTGGGCGGCAGAATCCAGAGCCATAGCCCTGGGAAGCGAAGCTCTGGGGTCTGAAGCCACTGGAGCCACAGCTCAGGGCCTGAGAACTTCCGGATCCGTAGCCCTGAGAGTGGCAGCTGCTGGACCCAAAGCCCAGAGAGCCAGCAAACGTCGACTGGCCGGAGCCATAGCAGGTGGAGATGCTTGGGCGGTGGCAGGATGTGTGACAAGGCCTGGATGCTACATAGGATGTCTGGCATCTGGTGGGCTGGTGGAAGGTCTCTTGACAGCCTCCCTGGAGAGAGAAGCCCTGGAGAGAGGGCCGGGGGGAGCAGACGCTGGTGCTGTGGAACAGGTTGCCCTGTTGGGAAGATCCATAGGAGGCACCTGAGTACTGCAGATGGTCCCCACAGTTGGTGGAGGTGAAGTTTCCAGGGAAGCAGCTGTAAGACATGCTGATAGGATCTGTGAGTCGAGTTGAGAATAACTGAGAAGCTGCTGGGTTTGAATATGGTACCTTGACCGGGCCATGCATATATACTCTCAGGAGTGGGTGTGGCACCTTAAGAGTGACACCTTTCCATATTTGGACTTCCTCATTTGTGTCTGTGCAATTCAGTCGTCCTCTTTGTAATTGCAGTTAGCCGGTGCTTTCATCTTCTGTTTATTGGTTGAACTCGTTTTGTTTTTATGGCTGAGTCAATGAAATGCATGTATCTTGCAAATGCTATGACTATATTTAATTAATACCTATTCCATCACCGCCAGGAAAGCCCCCTCATTTTCTCTGGCTGTGACTTGCCTATTTGTTCTTGGTTTGGCAGGGGAAGTGTTTCTTCTTAGCGTGGGAATAGCAAAGCCATTCTCTTCCTTTAAGTCTGTGGCTGAGTGGCAGAAATCTAGTGTTGGTTAGAAATCATGTTAGGCTATCTCCCAAACCATCAATTCACCCTTTCAAATACAATGTTCTATCATGTGGCTTTATAACTTTACCTTTTGTGTCCAGTGAGAAGGAACCAAATGAAAACAAGTCAAAGGAATCAAGAAATGATAGAAACGGGTGTAAGTCTGAAAAAATATGTAGGGGGGGGAGTTGACATGAGGGGGGACCCATGGGAAGAGCACCAGAGGCAAAGGGTTGTTGGGATTTTTCTCCTCCCAGTAATGTCTGAATGAGCACTACTGTTCTATTTCAATCATTCGGATTATTTAAAACAGGCTCATTACATGGCTTTCTTATCAGTGTACTGGAATCTTCTATATCCCTCACGTATCTTTAAAGTCCATTTCAAAATTTTGACTGAAGAAAAATCTGTTGTAATTCCAGCTTGTGTGGGCATTGTTCTTGTTTTAGCATCACCTGGAGGTACATAATTCCAGCTTTCTGACAAGAGATAGATCCAGATGTTGTCAATGATGAAGAGTATAATAATTTTAGGAAACATCATATCTGATAGTAAATGTAGCGCAGCATATAAATTGTATTTTATTTTGTAAACATACTAATGCTCACATCATACTGAATGAAATGCCTCATTTTATTTAAAATTACAAAAATAATAAAGCAAATCTTACAAAGTTTGAAAAGCTCACAAATATTACCAAATGATAAGTTGTCATTATCATCATCTACCAATTTTCTCTTTTATTTCGGCGTTTCTGATCACTTGTGTATGTGGCAATTATTTTGTCAACATAGCATTTATTTTCTCCTAGAATTCCTATATTAAAAATTGACAAATTGTTTTTGGTGTCATGGGAATTTCTTTCAGTTTCACCATTTGTTCATTTTGTCACATATGTTGTGACCTCTTTTCATTTCTTCTCCTTCAGGTCTTCAACCTTGAGCTTATGTACACCTAAGTCACATGTCTCCTACTTACCACTTAGCTCTCCACCCAACCTGTGAGCCACAAGGGCCATTTGTTCAAGAATCATCTGTAAATAGCTGTTGGCTCTGGATTTGTGGGGTATGAAAGTGGCTGTTACTAACAAAAAGTAATTTTTGTCAGACTCCAGCAAAAGTGGAATGGAGAAAGGGCTCATGTCTGCCTATATGACATAAATACAGTTTCAAAGAGTTTCTAAAACCCTAGGAGACATTCCTTCTCTTACATATATACTATGGTTTTCATGTGTCCCATGTCTACATGGAGGATGGATTTCTAAACACAACAAATCAAAGAAAGGTTGGACAAATGAGATTGCATCAGACTGCAGAGCTTCTGCATGGGAAAGGACATAGCTTGCAAGATAAATTGAAAGCCCACAGATTGGGAGAAGATCTTCACTAGCCATACAGCAGACAAGGGCCTCATATCTAAAATATACATAGAGCTAAAAGAAAAATAAGTTCCCCCAAAACAAATCCTCAAAGAATTGGCCCCTTAATAAATGGGCTAAAGACAGAAATGTCTTTGAAATGAGAATGGCCAAGAGGCATATGAAGAAGTGCTCAGCATCTCTGACCATAAAAGAAATGCATTCTTTAAGACTGACACAGTGCAACAAATCAAGACGTTTTGCACAGAACACTTTCCCAGTAACTCCATCTCCACCAGTGAGCTGACACCCCCTGTCCTTTCTCCTTACCATGTCCTTTCTCCCATACCATGTAGTGGTAGCTTGTGTCAATGTCTTTTTAATCCAACTGGTTTATGTAAATGTTTCCCAGAGTCAACTTCTTGGACTATGTACAGAGTTTCCTTTCCAATTATCCCCCCAATAAATATTATCATTCTTTGGAGAATATTTCTGATTGTTATTTACCTTGACAATATCTCCTTACAGGTAAGAGAACATTGTCTTGGTGCCAGTGTTTCTAGATCAAATCTCTTTAAAGTTCATCAGGTTGATGCTAGGGATCTAAGTGTTGAGTAATGATACAGCCAGCCCCTCAACCCTCTTGCTTCCTCTGGCTATCACCCAAATGTCAGGTCCCTTAAGCTTACTTCCCTCACTTAATTCTGTTTCTACGATACCTAGCCTGCTAACATGTTTGAGCATGCGCTCAAGACAGTCTCTCCACTCCATCAGGGACCTTTAGGAAGGCCTAAGATCTCCATCAGGACACTTGTCTTGACAATGCCTTATTCGAGGGCTACATTTACTTTTAGTAATTACCTCACTATAAAATTCTGTGGTCCTTTTCATTGCTTGACTTTGTCTCTCTTTGATACCAAATCAAAAGGCATACTAGGAATAAAACTATCTGTTTCCTGACCATTCAAGACAAATGTATGGTTTTACTATAAGTTGTGATATCAGGGACCGCCCCCCCCAAATAATGTTAAGGTTAGACTGCTTAATTACAACTGTATTCAGTAAAAATATAATAAAAGTATATGGAGATGCTCCCTTTTTTAATGTTTCTTAAGTAAAACAACATGTTTAATTGGTATTTCTTTTAAATAAACATCCCCAGCATATTAAATCCACAACTAAAATTGCTAACCTCCTCTATTTCATAAAGAAGTGCATGTTGTCTGGCAGGAACTCTGTTTTTTGTTTTTATTTTTAGTTTGTTTCATTTTTTTTTTAACAAAAGCTGTTCAGAAACCAACCTCCCCTAAGAACTTCCTGGAACAACAGGCTACTAAAACTATAAAACAAAGTGTCCACAGGAAATTTCCTTTACATCTTATATAAACCCCAACCCTAGCCCTGGCTCAGGACCCACACCGCTTTCATGTCTGCCCCTTTGCTCTCCTGGAGCATGAGCTGACACTCCCTTGCTTGCCAATCTGACTCATGGTGAAATCTTCCCTACCCTGCGTACCATCTGAAATTTCCTGACCTACCATTAGCTCAGAGTATTTGGATTAACAAAAGCAACGATGAAGTTGTTGTACACCTATCAATCAGTTTCTTTTTACAAGTCTATCCTGCAAACTTCTCATCTTCTAGATTTCTTCCTGTGATTCTAGGTCCATGATTTAGCTGACTTAGCCAAGGCAATCCTTTCTCAAAAGTCCATTTGTTGAAGAAACCCAAAGGGTGACATCTTTGTTCACTGGAGACAAGCCCAGTGTTAAACAAAATATTAAAGTCAGCAAGTGTGTGTTCCATTAAACAACATTCTGGCTGGTTTCCCAGGCAGAAAATGGTGCCCTTTCCTTCCCATTACATTCCCAGTCCTCCTGTGGTTAGTGTGAGAATGTAAAACCATGTCTTTTATCGAATTCAGCCCACACTTGGTTGTTCGTACAGGGCACATGGACATTGTGTCCAACTGCAAATTAGCTGCCAATATCTTCTTTGTAAAAAAGAATCGACATAAAGGATGGACTTCCAATCATTTAAAGCATTCTGAATGTCTTCTCAGGCTCACATTTGGCTGGGACCGAGCACAACTGCTCTGCTTATATGGGCATGTATTGTAATTCTCAACCAAAGCTAAAGGTCAAGCACTAGTACTTATCCAACTTATCCAACTGTTATTTTCTTATGCTCATCAATGTCTAACTCTAGGGAGAGAATGACAAACAAATTAAGGAGCTTTGGGTTTTAAGAAAATTCATGGGAATAAAATAAATAGGCCTATGAACACTGATAATGTATTTTTCCATGTCCACTTGAAAAGTTCATTGTGTTTGTGTTGGTGAAATTGCATATAAGACATCAACGATGGAATCAGTTATTTGGCCATTCTTATCTTGTGAACCACTTGGACTATCGGGTGATTTGAAGTTTGAGCCTTTTACTTAAAATGCTTCATAAGTCAGCAGAACTTGAGTTAGATTTATTTGCTAGTTTTATATGCGGCGCTTTTACTGCAGAATATATAACAGAATTAAGCATGGGTCATTTTAGGACATTGATACAAACAAACCAAGTGTGAAAACAATACGTTAAAAAAAAACAAAACAAAACAGAAAGAAAAAGGTGGGTTTCCTTCTAAGGCTGCTCCACATGAGAACCTGGTATTCTGCCATGGGTGGGAATCACTTCCTTAAACAGAAAGGTTAACATCTACTGGATGGCCTGCAGAAGATCCTTATGGTCATGTGAAATCATGTCACACCATTGACCACTGTTAACACTTCTCATAAGACTTGTCTACACAATTACATAAAGCAAGAAGTGAAAAAAATATAAAAGAGGATCTCCCTTCTGTGGGTAATATTGCATTTACGTTGTGATGGTGCTATAGGTGATTTCTCCATGCATGTGTGTAGATATAATTACTATTGCAGGTGCTTTAGTTGAGGAATGTGGAAGATTAGGTTAGTGGCATTCATATCCCTCCTGAAGATGCAGCAGACGGAGATGGAGGTGGAGGCAGTGACCATATCCCACTGGCCTTCTGATGACTAGTAACGATGCCTGTCTCCATAAATCCCAAGGAGAAGAAGAGTGATTCTGACACACAATGACAGCTGAAAATGGGAAGCAGAATGAAAAGAGCTTTGGAGTTTGAGGTCAGATGAATGGTCTGACTGTCATAGAAACAATCACTGACAAGGAGTCACACTCCACAGACTCATAATGACAGGATATAAAAGTAAATCAGATGTTCAGATGTCTTAAATGAAATATAAGTGTTCAACCTTTTGTATCTAGTCATTCTTTGGCAACTGAGTGAACATTGGTTACATCTAGTAAATAGATTGTAAGTTTTTTCTGCTCAGACTATAGGAAGCCCACACATGGAGACAGAGAAGAACCATGGGTTGGCTGGGGCACATGGGCAGTGACCCATACATACCTACTACTCCAGAGTCTCCAGAGGTGGGGTCAGGAAGAGAAGGGATCAAGGCCAGCTTGGGAGACATGGTTGGCAAGACCTCATCTTAACTGATAAACTAGGGTGGGTGTTACAGTTCTTTGATTCCAACCATGTGGAACGCCATAGGTATGAGAATAGAAACTTGAGGTTCATCTTAGGTGAAACTGCCAAGACTCTATAATGAAAAATACCTGAAGCAAAATTGGTCTGGGGTTGTGGATCATGTGGTATAGTATCTGCATCGAAAGTTAAAGGCCCTTAGTTCAAACTCTAATAGTGAAGTAATAGCAATAATACTCATGACAACAAGAATAATGCCTATGATAGAGTGCCTTTCTTCTGCTGCTAATTTCAGGAGGTCTGGTCACGTCCTGATCTTGAGTTTTCACCATCTCCCAAGTTCCATGGTGGGTGGTGATTTGAGAGAGGAAATAGCTTGTCAGTGTCTATATGGCAGGATCTTACACAGTTCCAACCATTAGAGGTTTGCTATCTTAAATTCACTCTTCTAAAATTTACGACTTTTTAATTGAAACATATTTGTCTGCACCACCTATGGTGGTGTGTATCCATAGCAGCATAATGTGTGATCACAAATCAGGACAAAAGCATATTCATATTTTATGAATACTCAGGATGTTCTGAGTTTTTAATATCATGAAACAGAAATTATTGATAACAGATTGAGGTGAGATCCACTGAGCTGTATCTGGGCCATGGTGCTGTTGCCTTTGTGAATGGCCTAGTGCTATTATAGTAGGAATAGTCTTATTATTCTCTTGGGAAGTAGGTTCTTCAAAAAGAGATGAATTTATCACCCCATGGCTCTGTCTGTCTTTCTGCCATGTTACAATGCAGCAAGTGAAAATTCACTGGATGCTGCTGACTTAATCTTGACATTCCCAGTCTCTAGAACTTAGAAAATTAACTTCTGTTCTTTAGAAATTATTCAGTCTGTAGTATTCTGTCATAGCATCACAAACAAGCCTAAGACATATCGCTTTCCTAATTATTTCATTGGTAGAATAAAGTGGACCCCATTCTACATTTAATTCCAAGAGCTGTCTAGCATTGGTACTCATTTGTCTTTAAATGCTCTAAATTTAATTAGTTTTTTATTGCTGTTTTATTTCATTGTAGATTAGAAATCAGTAAAACGTTTTTAAAACACCATTTCAAATTTTGAAATCTCCTCACAATGCTTTCTTAATAGAATTTTCTCAAAAGGCAAACAATTCCAAAATGACTTGCAACAATGGCCCTGTTGAAATTTTAACTGCAATAATAGATATGCAGCCTCCACAGCTCTTAATCGGTTGTTCTCTTGCAGTTCTTTCTGAACTTTGGGGAATAAAACGTCCCCACCTACAAGGCTGATGGTTTCTGATCCTTAGTTGCTGGCTCTCAGGGGGACTTACAGTACTGTTTACTGAAAATGGGAATGTATACTCACATCTTCACTACTGACTGCAGTATTTTCACCGGTCAGTGACAGAAAACGTGATTATAACTTCACAAGTTGAGAGATGCTGCTGTGGACATTAAAGATGGGCATCTGGCCACCTTGGCAGAGATGAGGGTGAGATAGCATAGAATGAAAGGCGGCAGGAGGTCATGCTATTCTATGTCTTGATGACTGGATGATTTACCATGAAAATAGCCACCTTCATGCTATCAGGGAGGAAGAAGTGATGTGTGTCTCTTGAGTTAATGAATAAAACATAGTCTGCCAGGGAAAATCAATTTCATTTCAATTATGCAAGTGATTAGTAGAACCCCAAGAGACTATGAACATCAGCACCATTATCCATCCACATGAAGTAGGAACGGTCTGCAAAGTTCTTGAGGAGAAAATCCACTCTAATTTCTCCTTAGATCAAAGGGAAACTAAAGTTGGGAAACAGAGCTTAGTCAAAGTTCTGCAACATCTATCTTCCTGCTTTTACTTTACTTATTTTTCTTCATCAGTTGCTAGTTGAAATGCCCCCCCCAAATAATCTCTCTTTCCCTGTCCCTTTTGTATAAGATATTTTAGCGTCCCTCCTTTCTGTGTTCTCTCTTTCCTGTGTGACCCAAAGGATTAGAAAAATGTTGGTTTGTTTTAAAAGTAATTTATCTCACTTTTATAGAACTCATATTCTTATTCTACTGATTTTTTTTCTTTGTGCTATTAGTCAGCTCCCCTGGCAGGAAAATACATTGCCTCCACTTTCCCTAAAGAACATCACTGACTGCAAATTACAGAGTTCTGGAGACCATTTAAACCAGGTGCCCCAGATACTGAAACCAATGTTATAGTTAGATTCTTAATTAGCTCACCTTTTTCTTTTGGCCACTATCCAAACTTGAAGCCACAAGGCAGATAGTGGTTTAAAAGCTAAAATGATGATTATTTTCTCCTCACCCCTTGTGAGATAAAGTGAAAGGCAGAACTAAGAAATGTGCTGGAAATGGTCTTTCTTCTGTGCCATCTGTTCCACTTCAGACATAAAGAGTTATCTCAAAGAAGCAGATCCCATATGCAACAAAAGGTCAAAATATAATTCTTGTCATCTGGAAATATGTTTCAAGCTCCTAAAAGAGTCAAAGTTGGGGGAACTGGAAAAGATTCGCTCCCAATAATTCAGACTTCAGTAACCTCTTAGACCAGATCCATTTCTTCACACATTTATGTGCCTTTGCTTCAGCTTATTTGTTCAAAATTAATCAACATTTCTTCTAGGTAAAAGACAAGTATGTATGACAACAAATTGTAAATGAGTGAAAAGAATGGAATTTGGAGTAAGGAAACTTGAACTTGAATCTTAATTCCACCACTTATGAGAGAGGGTCTGAGATATATTAGTAAATATTGCTTGTCTGCTTCTACATCTTAAAAGCATATATGAATCATATATTAAATGAAATTCTTGTTAGGGTCCATCTTGAGAAAATGCGGGGTTAATGAGAATATTCCAGCCATGGGGATTTTGCCAGAGGAGAGCTAAGAAAAGCATCACTGAGAATTCATTATTTGGGGGTGAATTTTCATGTTCAACCCTGGAACTCAGTTGAATCACAGGAAGAGGGAGATTTAAGAATTTTTAAATGAGTAAAGGGTCAGGATGGAAGTGTTTCCCTTCTTTTAGGAAGTAAGAACTTTGCTTTCTAGCATTGGTACACCTAGCAATGGTTTATCTTCATCCTGTGCTTGACAAACATGCTGCCACTTCTGTGCTACTTCTGCAGATGAAGCAGATTAGTGTGATTGTTTCTGCTGAACTGTAAGTCCACTTACAGTGCTATCACGGATCCAATGAGCCTCAAGCTACTCAAGCTCACTCACTACTGAGAAGCCTGAATGGCTTTAAACCTATAAAAGTAAAAAATTAACTGACATTTCAAAACTGTTTTTCTATTTATTGTCAAAGTGATGTACAGAAAGGTTACAGTTTCATATGTCAGGCCTTGGGTACATTTCTTGTACTGTTTGGTACCTCCTCTCTCATTCCCCCCTCCTCCCCTCTCTCCATGAGTTGTTCAGTTGGTTTACACCAAATGGTTTTGCAAGTATTGCTTTTGGAGTCAAAACTTTTTGACAAAGAAAATCCTAAACCAAATTGGGTACACTGGCATATTATTTAAAATATTTGAGAAAGAAATCTCTTCTCCACAAAATCTTTTGGAAAAAGAAGTATGAAACCCTCCCATTGACAGTAATGTCCATGTTGGACACTGTTTTCAAGGTTCCAGACCAATATCCATCATAAACATAGTCACAAATTCTTCAGGAAAAAATATAGAAATCTAAAACAACATGTGTTAAGGATATACTACCTCATCACTAAGTACTTTTACCCTCTGAGTGCCAAGTTGTTTGGCATTCACTCTAATTCACCAGTGCAAGATTAAAAAAAAAAATCCAACAACTATCCACTCACCTTAATAAATCTATAATGTCATTCTGAAAAATAAAATGTAAGTTGACAAAAGGCTTAAAATGAGTTTTAAAAGAGAATTTTATCAGAAGGATAATGACAAGACATGCACATCTGCTTTGACTGTTGCTGTTCCTGGAAATTTGACTTAGTACACCGATACTCAAATTTTAAAAACTTATTTTTATTTTAAAGGAAGATAGATTTTTTTCATAGATTTATTTCATTGATACTTTAGAAGAATGCATCCTTCTACCATGTACAGATGAAATGATAACAAATATGAAAGAATTTACAAATATCTATTAGGATGAGTAAGGGAATAAGGATGGGTTCAGGACATAATATCAAGATGAAGAGAATAAGTAATGTGTTATACAATTGAGAAAAAGAAATTAGCAGCACAGAGTATTTGTTTATAAATCTAATAGAGTTATTAATGAATAATAGTATAGTAAAATTGATCAAGTATTTCACCTAGTCACTAAAGAATACTTAAACAAGGGAGTAGAGCAGGGTCACAGGGTGTAAAATGGGCTATTCTTAATATACTGCCCCAATTCACTGTTGACTTTATGTAATGCCAATCCCAAGTCCAACCAAAATGTTTTTATAAGTGGAAATTAGCCAACACTCTCCACAATTTATATAGAAGCACCAAGGAATTAGGAGTAGTAAACAATTCTGAAAATAAAATGTTTGAAGTTTCTCAGTCTGACTTAAGGCTTACTACAAAGCTTTAGTAATTAAAAGTCTGTAGTATTGGCATAAGGATACACATACATCAATGGGCTGCAAGGGTGACTCTGAAAATACACCGATGTAAATATGATTAATTGACTTTTAACAAATGCGTCATCATGACTCAGTGGGAAAGAATAGTCTTTTCAGTAAAAGGTACTGGGTTGGTTAGATATCCTAATAAAGAAAAGAGGCCTGACCCTAATTCTGCACCGTATGGTATATTCAGAGATTTGGGGCTAAATTGAGTCTACACCAATTTTTTCAAAGACTTTCTAGTCTTTGAAGAACTACAACTGGAAGAAAATAGCCTAGACACCATATTAGGTGATTTGGGAGACATTATAATAGTCTATTATCTTAAATTTAATATAATACATTAAATTGCATTACTATATTATGTTTTATTATATTACATTAATTACAGTTTAACCTAATGCAAGGAAAGAAGTTTAATAAAAAACTGGTCAAGAGTTAAGTAGAGAGTAAAAGAGAAACTTGAAAATCATAGCACATGCAGAGATGGTCAGTATTCATCTTTAGAGATGTTCAAATCAAAACCACAGTGGGAGACCACTACATGCCAACCTGGAATAGGTAGAACAATTATTATTATATTGTTATAATAATTACCTAATAATAGGGACAGCATTGCTGAGGGTGGGAGAAGTGGAACTTCAAACAGTGCTGCTGGGAATGCAAAATGTTAAGGGCACTGTGGGAAAGAGTTTGGCACTTTCATATGGTGTCAAATATGCAGAGGTCAGGTGACACAAAGTCCACTCCTACTCTTTTACCTAAGAGAATAGAAAACCTATGTCCACAAACATGCAAACCTATGTCTACAAAACCTTTGCACTGTGACATTTATGGAAATTTTATCAATAATAATCCAGAACTAGAGATCATCTGAATGTCTTATGGTGACCATACCACCATATTGTATAATATAAGCATCATGAATGACTGTTTGGCAATAAGCAGAATGAATGGCTGAAGTACACAAAAGAGTGGAATCTCTAAAGTGTGGTGTTCCTTGAAAGAGAGTAAGTAACACATCAAGCTATGTGACTTTCCTGTGCATGATAAAGTCATGAATTTTTATACAGAAGATTTGACACAAGGGAACATGATAGCAGCTAATAATGAGCATATTCTATCTCAATTGACAGGTGGCTGCACGGCTATATGTCGTTGTTGCCAAAACTTATGAAATGGTACGTATAAGAAAGCAGATGTTGGTGTGTGGAAATTACATCTCAGTGATAGAGCTGACTAAAATCACTAAGATGGCTCACTGAAGAAGTCTGTATATATCAGACCAAGACACAAAGTACACACAAATAACTAGAAATACATGTAAGGAACACATGACTTTGGGGACAAATGTATGGAAGATCCCTAGAAGAAAAATACTCCACCTGTAATTGATGGGTTGGGGTTCAGATCTAGACAAGGAACACAAAACACAAAGGAAGTTGCAAAGGGCGGACAACCCATCTCCAGAGTGCATATCATTCAGAAGCAGGAAGGGCATTGCAAGGGCAATTGCTCCTTGGAACATGGTTTATGATTCTTAAAAGTCAAAAGCAGTAGAGCCATAAATATGTAAATTACAGACTTTATATAGTAGAACTATGAAAGAATAACAAGAAAGAGTATGGATCTCTGCTTTACAGTAAAGAAGTTATTCACAAAAATTCTGCAATGATGTCTTTTTCTGAGCTCAGGAGTAAACACTGAAAAGTTGCTCAACCTGTTGTGTCTCAGACTCCTCACCTATAAAAGAGGAATAAAAACAGTCTGGATCATGTAGGAATATTACAAAGATCATATAGGCTAATATTTGTAATAAAACTGTTATGAGCTCTATTTCATATTTTAAAACACTAGTACAATGATGACAAACATATCATTATGTACACAAGTAAACATCAACATGGATGAATTTTAAATGTGTTTATGAAATTAAAAGCACGTTATAGGTGTAGTAATATAGCCTTGTTGTAAACTAAAACAATAATAACAAAATAAACTATGTAAAGATATATAAATATTTCCTGAAAGTCTACAAAGATCTGGTTGTGTTTTCCAGTGATTTGGTTACATGTAGGAGTTAAGTTCTTTGAATAAGAAAAGCAGAAGGCATTAAGCAGTGACAGGGCTTTTAACAAACAGTGATGCTGACTGTGCCACATATGTTGTGGGTGATTTGGTTCTGAAGATACAAAATGAGTCTACTGCTGGGCAATGGTGGCTCACACCTGTCATCCTAGCTATTCAGGGGGCTGAGATCTGAGGATCGCGGCTCAAAGCCAGCCAGGGCAGGAAAATCCATGAGACACTTTTTTTTTCTATTTATATATACTATACAATTTATTAAAAACACATGAACACATTAAAATCTCACTATTTATACAGTCTAAATTCTAGCAACATATACAAATACTGAGTGACTACAGTACATGCCGAGGTAAGAAAAAAATACATTCTGGGAGAATGTAACAGACAACCAACCATTTTTACTTCCAATATGTATTTCAATACATGTTTCCTTTCTACCTTTCCCTGTTCCAAAAATGGAGGAAAAAAAACAAAACAAAACTAGTCACAAGTTGGACTGAATGAGAATTGGTGGCACAATTGTCCAAAAAGATATTTTAATAACCAACTGTAAAATTTGCACTTTTAGGGACATACAAATTCAGAGCAATTATTATTATTACTATTATTTTCTTTTTAAGGCAGCACTTTGTCAGTTCTCTTAAGAAGGTTTGAAAACCTTTCAATGTTCCATATAGTCTGTTAGTTCTTACCAGTTGTCCCATCTGCCAGTGTTAGTACAGCCCTTTTGCTCTCCAAGTGACAAGGCAAAGAAGGTCAAGTTTATTTATCACTGTCTACAGCTTTCTGGAAACCACCAGAAAACCAGAAGTGGTACTGTGGCTCAATACTGTGTGCTAGCCTTGAGCCAAAGAGCTCAAGAACAGTGCCCAGCTCCAGAATTCAAGCCCCTTGACTGACAGGAAGGAAGAAACGAAGGAAGGAAGAAAGAGGAAATGAAGAAAGAAAGAAAAGAAAAGAAAAGAAAGAAGAAAATCGGTCAACTGGAAGCAGAAAAGCTAGGAGTGAGGGTGCCAAGAGAATGTAAACCACAGATAAGGTCAGGCTTTCATGAGGAAAAGG
The DNA here is from genome assembly GCF_023159225.1 of Perognathus longimembris pacificus. Lineage (NCBI taxonomy): Eukaryota > Metazoa > Chordata > Mammalia > Rodentia > Heteromyidae > Perognathus > Perognathus longimembris. The sequence continues at coordinate 9,396,638 of NC_063165.1, forward strand.
CCAAGAATGAAGAAGCCCAGTGAGTGGCCACCAAGTTCCTTACTCACCATGGGCCTTTCAGCCCACTCTCAGGATTGGGGTTCATCAGGTAACCCTCCCCCCACCCCCCCCAATTGACAACAGTCAGAAATCAAAATGTGAGAAAGGATAAAAAGCTTCTCTAGGTCTAGAGTTCTGAAGAGAGAAGTAGACATGCAGGAACTACATAGAAGAGGCAGCAAGGAGACTTATACTTTTGCTATTGCAAATGGCTTCTTCTTTTGGGATGATTTTATAAATCTCTGCAAATATTGCAGTAAGACATTGTCTTGATATACTTTGATAGGTTCACTGAAAATAATCAAGTATTTAAAAATAATTCAGAGCACAAGCCACTTGTTTAATGTGTAATGTAGTTTTAGTATTAATTTCTGAGAAAAAAGAAATTAAGGATAAAATTAGAAGGAAGAAGGAAAGGAAGAAAAGGAGGGAGAGAGCAAGGAAGGAAGAAAGGGAAGGAAGGGGAGGTAGAGGTAGAGGGAGGGAGGGAAGAATGAAGGAAGGAGAGATGGAAGGAAGAAAAAAAGGTAGCTTTTCAGTACTGTATTTATCTTCTGACATATCTGGACAGTGAAGACATTTTTCTCCTGAGCATCTCAGAGGCAGATAGGACATATCATGTACTGTACCAACTCCAAGCATCTGCCTCTGAACTCCTCCTAAAGATTTTCTCCTTTGGTTTAGCTTTCCTTGCATTCAAGGAGACATAGATATTAGCTTTTATGAGTTGTTCATTAGCATCTATGCCAAGTACACAAATAACTTTAATGAAAACTATTAACATAATTAGGAATGGGCGGGGGCATGTTAATTGAATTGACTTATTCTCAAGTAATTTTAATGTTTATTTCTTCACATATCTGGCCAACAGAAAAGAACCTTCAGCTATCAGAAAGTCTGCATTTTTATTTTTTTTCAGCATCAACTTTTAATAGGAAGCAAGAAATATTGGCCATGCTGAATGAGCTCAGGGCTGGCATGAGAAAGCAGGAGGCAGATTGTGGATGGCAGACACTTCTTTAGGAAGTTTAATAGGTGTTCATTCCTGAAGCATCGCTTACTCTGCCTCTGTGAATCAGAGTGATGGTTTAAGTATTGCACAAGGGCACTTCAAGTGATGCATGCCACAAATTGGATCCTGCATGGGAGAGATAATCATAAAACAAAGAAACCAAGCGCTCAGAAGCACAGTGCTAGCTTGGGAAGAAAGCAAGTGCTTTTTCAGGTATTTTGTAAGGGGTGCTTTCTTTTTCTTTCAGTGACATTTCTGAATGTCATTCTCTCAGATAAATCAAATCAAATGTCACGTTCCAAAGAGGAAGAATGGGTACAAACAGATAAAAAACATTTTGTCCTGCATCAATCTCAGTGTAAATTATCCAGGTTTTCTTCTCTGTTGTGGATTAGGAAACAAGCTTTGCTTGAAATGTATACCTAGCAGTGACAGATGGAATTCCCTTGTTGTCCCCGGTTCAATGTAAATATTATTAGGAGAAGTAAATAAAGACTTATTAGGCTTTATATCTTAGTTTAAAAACACTCAATAGGTTCTTTTCTAGAACAAATGAAATGTTGAATTTGCATTTACCTTGACAGAGAACTTGATATTTGACTCTGTGTAAGGAAACAATGACTAAAGCCTTCATCTTCGATCTTGGTAAAATACAAGAGGGAGATCATTGGATTTCTTTGACCCAAGTGTTTTCTTCTACGTACGTGTTGAATAAATGCCAACTTGTCTCTAATATTCAAGTCAGCTATTTCCAGAAAACATCTACCATCCTTGTATTGTTATTTAAATACACAGTAATAAGTTCAGCTAGGAATCTACCCTTCCACCCCCAAAATTAATCAAATTAAAATCAAACATGTATATGTGGGTGTGTACGCACATGTATCTTTTTCTCTCTGTTGATATAAGACACAAGCATAAACTTAAAGCTGAAGCATCAGAAAATAAATATTTAAAAATTCTATGAACTCTTTACTAAAGTGGAGGTCCATGTATCCCTTTCTTTACATGTTTCAAGCAGAGCACATTGTTTAGCCCAAGACTGAGAAAAGAATCTGGATAATGCCCCTGAGATGATGGCGACTGTTCTCTAATTACATAGCCCAAGGGAAACACAATTATAAGGAAGTTTATTGATAGAAAAATCACAGGGTCAGATTGCATTTCTTCATTCTGATCTTGAGATGGAGGAAAAATGTGTTTAAATGAAAAGTCTGTATCACTACTGAACATGGTTGGCGTTTGAAATAATTCCTTATAATGTGTGTGTGGAAAGAAATGCATACTTTAAATAGTAACCACTGATGCTTTGGGAAGTTTATTTGAAGGGGAGGAAGAGTTGATGTCATATTTTTTTTGGTAGGGCAAGTACTCTGTTTACATGTAGACCCTAAAGAGAAGTTATTCAGGGTTGTGATCAAATATAACATGGAAGGTCAGCAAATTCTAGGGGCGTGTGAATGCTACTGTGAATGTCTTCCTGCTAAGCGTCGTTAAAGTGCAATTAAGCAGATGAACAAAAGGTAAATTATACTGGAACAGTGATCTAGAGAAACTTTCTGCTATAAAAAGGAGGGAGGCTAATGGAGCCCTGGAACTCGGTCACACCCGGTGCAGGACTCTATATAATGTGGAGTTCAGAGCGGGGCACGGAAAGTCAGAGCCTCTTTTCTGTTAGGCTCAGCTGAGCTCTCTTCTCTAGCTATGTCCCACAGATGTTCTGGAAACTTCTCCTCCCCGTCCCTGAGGGGATGTGTGCGCTACGGGGGCATCTGCAGCAATTCTGTCTCTCGTGGCCGCCCAGTGCTCTCCATCCAGACAAACAGATGCCGCACATCCCACTTGATGCCCAGCCCGGGCCCTAGGCCTGGCCACCACCTGAAGGCCTCTGCCCTCTGCCGTCCCACTGCCCCTCTGGGCTCTGGGTGCAGGAGCTGCCATTTCCCGGGCTATGCACCCACAAGCTCCTGCTCCCTGGGCTGCGGGTGGAGAAGCGGCTGCTCCTCCAGCTATGGATCCATGGGCTGCAGACCCCTGCGTTATGGAGTCGGTGGCTTTCCTTTCTTTGCCTGTAAATCTGGATTCGACCACCCCACACCCGTGGCTACTAGGAGCTTCCAGGCTTCTTGTTACAGACAACTCTGTGGATCTGGTTCTCGGAGATCGGCTTGCTGACCTCCGTGCCCACCTTGCCTGGGAAATCTCTCCATGGCTTTTGGCTTAGAGTCTCTGATGTCCGATGCTTCAGCAATGTCAGCTCACCCTTTGAGGCGCCCTTTCTCTGGAACAGAACTCTGATTGACAGAACAGCCCTTTCAGAATGTCCAATCAGCGGATCATGGAGCCAAATACCTGGCCTTGGGAAACAAGGGACTCCTTCAGTATATGTGGATTCTCCTTCCCAAATGTGTAGAAGTCCAGTAAGATTGGACGTAATAAACTTGCTCACTCTTGCAACCTGCTCTCACTGTTCTTTGTTGATTTTCATGGTTTGGTCTGTGATTTGTCTGGAGGACTCCAGGTTCTTTGACTATCTTTCGGAGAAAATCTATTTCCGTAGAAAATGGCATTAAGTCTGGTACACGGAGAGAGACTGGAGGGTTAGCGGGTGTGCCTGTCTTCCACTACCAAATAGCAGGAAACATCCTCATGTTTTCAATGAGACAATCTCATGCCAACCACCATACTTGATTTTTAACTTTACATGTTCAGAGCAACACTCAGAGCCTCCCAAGAAAATACCAACTCAGTGATGAAGTATTTGTAAAAAATATATAAAATAGCAGAATTAATACATTAGCATGGGATTTCAGAACTGGAGGGCCTTCTGTTCCTCTTGAAATACACTGGGAAATAAGTTTTATTGGATCAAAAGAAAAAGAAAAGGAGAAATAGAAAGAGAGAGAGATCAAAAGTTAAAACTGAGTAAGGGAGGTTTTAGGAGTCATACATTGGCTTCTTATAAAGAAATACACTTATGCTGGGTGTCAGTGTTTCATGTCTGTGATCCTAGCTATTCAGGAGGCTGAGCTCTAGAGGATCATGGTTTAAAGCCAGTCGTCACAGAAAAGTCTATGAGGCTCTATCTCCAAAACAGTAAAACAAAGAAAAAAATAAAGCAAGCAGGAGGTGTGGTTCAAGTGATAGAGCACTAGCTAGCTCAGCACTAGCTAGTGCTAGCTGAGCTAGCTAGCCAAGTAAGTGAAGTCCTGAGTTCAAGCCCTAGTTCTAGCAAAAAAATAAATAGTTAAGTAAAACATGGAGGAGGGGAAATGAAAGAGGAAAGGGAGGAAGGAGAGGGGCAGGGAGAAGGAAATATGTGCAGTTTTTGTTTCTCAGGATCTGAAAGGAATGAGTGCCGGAAACCTCCATGAATACCAAAAACTTAGAGGATTCCATCTCTTAAAACTGATAGCATATTTTGCATATAACTTATATACATCCTCTTGCATTTGTAAATCATCTCTATATTACTCACAATACCTAATATTATGTAAACAGTTTTTATACTGTATTGTTTAGGGAGCAAAGACCAGAAAAGCATCTCCATAAAGTTCAATAGAGATGTAAATTGTTTGAATGTTTTTTCTCTCTATATATATGGAACCCAAGATGTAGTGGGTGGCATTGTTTATACATTATCCACTTACAGAATCAAGACTTGTCTGTTTTTCAATCAAGTTTGGTTCCTTTAAAAAGTAGATGAATATTTTAGTGGCTTCTGCCCTGAACAGGAAGTAAGACTGGACTCCGTTCAACATTCTGAATCTTACAAACTGTCTAAATCCTTGGGATCCATTGCTTAGCACAAATAGTGAGAATAAAAATAAATCATTGCAGTATGCCAGTCAGATCTGAGTGGTGCATTCTGTGCGTTTATTTTGTTGAGAGCAACTTGTTTCAGAAGCTAAATGTAGCATGAAATTTTAGTTAAGAGGTTTGTATCCCATACTTGGTAATAATGCCTCTTTATGAGTGGGAGAATAATTATAAAAAATCATTTACTCCAGCCATGTGCCATGAGTATTTATTTAACTTCCCTAACATTTTTTTCTTTTAACCTTTCCTACTTGGATCAGAGAAAAGAGGATGGCTTTGTTAAACAATAACTGTCTTGCGGAGATTGGGGCATGAGAGTCTGTGTGCACAGAATCCTCCTGCTCAGATTTAGAAGATGAATAGAAGGAAAAAAAAAGAAAAGAATATCTCCTGCTAATGTAGTGGCCTCTGGCTCTCAGAACCCCTTCAATTGGCTCTATTTTATATATACTTCCTGTGCTTTCATTATATGGGCCAATAAACTCTTCCTTTGGTTTAATGTAATTTTAATAATTAAAATAAAATAAGATTTTTGTCACTCACAACCAAAGAGCTATAATTAATTAAAATGTGTCATCAGGGACAGTGTTACTCATTGCCTTTGCTGAGAACAGGCAGTTAAAAAGTTTCATTAGGAAGACAAAAAAAATCTGTGGAGTCTGAACTATGGCTGAGAGAATGGATTACTAATTCTTCTTCTGAAAACCTGGAGTGGCAAAATGCAAGCTACAAAACCATTTAGGGAATCAGTTTCAGAAGTGTCACCATTGTACAGCCAGTGAGAAAGCACTGGAAACTAAAAGCTTCTGATATCCTCCCTCCTCCCCCTCCCCTCTCCCTCTCCCCCTCCTCCTCCACTGAGTTTGTAAATTCAGGTCAATAGCTAGGTTGGATGATGAGCAGGAATGGAATGGAAGGCTCAGGGCTCCTTGGCTGGCAGAGAAAATGTTACAATTGGAAAGAGGAACTTGACTTCAAGTTCATTTAACTCGTTCACACTTACTTCAGTCCTAGTGCACTCACTACAGCAAGGGATATGAGGAAGGCATTCCACTTTACAGAATTAGTTCACATGCAGTGAGAGAGAGAGCATTTCCCCCATTATCTTCATGTGAAGGGTGGTTTAAAAGAGAGCTTCAGGATGCTGGAGCTGTATAAATTATGGCACGATTGCTTGGGAGAATATTATACGAGGCTGGTAAAAGAAATATTATATTTTTCATTAAACTATGAAATCTTGACATCCAAATATAATCAAAAGTGCAATTGCCTAGCCTAGCAGATGCAGAAATATATCTGTACATTGAGAGGCAACATTTACCTTTACTTTTCAAAACATAAGAATTGCATGGCAGAAGAGGCACTTCACCGGGGCTGGGAAGGTGGCTTAGTGGTAGAGTGCTTGCCTAGCATGTATGAAGCCCTGGGTTCGATTCCTCAGCACCATATAGATAGCAAAAGCCAAGAGTGGCGCTGTGGCTCAAGTAGAGTCCTAACCTTGAGCAAAAAGAAGCTAAAGACAATGCCCTTGCCGTAAGTTCAAGCCCAGGACTGGCAAAAAAAAAAAAAAATGAGGCACTTCATCTCAAGACACTCAATAGATAGGGAGGGAGGGCTGGGTCTTCAGCTTGTGCCCTAATTACTTAAACATACCAGTGGGTGCAGCTTTAGGAGTTACCTTTGCTTTATTTTCCCCCTCTGCCTCTTGCACAGATTTCCCTCTCCTTTGGCTTAGAACTACACATTCTAAAGGTAGGGTAAGATTCCTAAATGATTGTTTAGCTTAACAACTCCTAGAATATCTGGTGACCTGATAGTATCAGAATAAGTGAAAGTTTTCTTTAGTCATTAATTCTGTGCATCAGCAGACACAAAGCGTTTATGATGCTACTAGATTTAACTTTCAGAAAAGCAATATGTGTCGAAAAAAAAAAAAAAAGCCCTAAACAGGTCTCTGACATCAAGACAGCAGAAAGTTCCAGCCACAGAAAGAAAGGAGACATAGGCTTTAGATGATTAAAAAATCCCACACAGAATTTCAGAGCTTATAAGTCAAAGATTAAATACAGAGTTTATTTTCATGTGATTAATATTGACTAAATGAGTTAATCTAATTTGTGTCTTCCCCTTTACAAGCTCCTTTCTTCTCTCTCCCATAGAGCCTGTAGTGGAGACTCAAAGTCAATTTTCTCATGTTCCTTTGAGTCAGATAATGTTGTAATTTTTAGTCAAAAACAATTCCAGTTGAAATCCATATTTAAAGAACTGAGTTGTTTCTCTCATTTTTGGAAATTCCTGCAAAGGAACAACATCTAAGATTGTCTCACTATGTACCCTTGCTTTTTGGCGTTTTATTAGAAAAATAACTCTAGCCATGTAATTGAAGGGAAGTTGTTATCACACTCATAATCATAAAAAGAAGTGACTAGTGTTTGATTTTGTGCTTTTAACAGCTTCCTCTTCCTGCAGGGCAAATGAACACAGAGGTTAATATCTTGATTATAAAATTGATCTAAGGACTTCACTTTCTAGATCCTAATGGATATTGCAAGGTGAAAAGGTTTTGTGCGTTGTTCATATTCTCCAGCTTATAAAGCAGATTTGAAAAAAAAAATCCTTCCACTTCAACAATTTTAGGGTGATTTTCTACACTCTATTACTGTACGGGGGAGGACAGAGCAAACAATCAAAGCAGATTTAGACTATTCTCCAGAGCTGAGAGTTGCATTTGGGGAGAATGATGTAAAAAGGTTCTCTTAATTGATTGTCAACACAGGGAAAATGATTTGTACAGCCGACTTCCACTGAAATCCTTAGATGGAATTCTACTCAGCAACTTTTTGTTTTTCATTTTTCAAGTCATCTACAGGGAAAGCATATAGTCATGAATTCCAAAGTAGCTTACATTATTTTCTACCACTCACTTTTCATCAAATGGTGTAGTACTATGCCTGGAATATTTTTATTATCTTCATTTCAATCCTATTTTCTAAAAAGATTTTAGTGCTAAAGACTATAATGGTAAAAATTCAGCATCGTGCATTGGGTTCAAAGTTTCTGTTAACTTTATTATTTCTTTCAATTTGGAAAGAGTATCCCAGTGCAATGATACATATTGTAACCTAGGACTCAAAATGACAACAACAACAACAACAAAATAAAAGTTGAGATAGGTTTGGGGAATGAAATATTTGTAGAGAGGCAGACCTAGTTTCTGCTTCTGGCTTTATTTTCTCATTAAGATAATTCTCAGAAAATATGTGTGCATTTTTAACAAATCTATCTCCATATAGTTAATATAAATAATAGAAGTTGCAACTAATTCATGTGAGAATCTTGAACTAAGATTTTTAAATCCTTTGAAGATCTTGAGCCTCAGACAGCTTTGTTCTTCTGAGTACAAACCCCTTGATGTACAATGTGGTGATCCTATATTTGTCAAAAATTGCTCACACATCACTCACATTTCAGTGAACAAGTTTGAGTTTGGCATAAAATAGAGTTTTGTTTGCATGCTGAAATTACATGAGATGTTGCTGTTTCAAACATAGGACTTATCTGTTGGTCGCTTTCTCGACTATGGGTAAATAAAATTAAGAAAATGGCTTTATTTGCAGTTCAAAAGTTGACCAAGAGTTCATTTCTTAAAATGAATTAACCCTTCCAATGAGCTGAATGGAACTGCTAACCTTTTGGTGTTTTGAAGAGGTGGTTTTATGGGCAAAGAGGAAACTGAACAAACTAAGAGTTGAAAGAGAACTTCAGGACTCTATGGCCTCCCTTATTGGGAATAATTAGTACAGGTTTAGGCAAATCATAGCAGAGCATCACAAGGCCCAATAGCTATACCCTTATGAACACATAAGATGATGCTAAGTGAAATGAAGTCCATGTTATGGAAACAATTGTTATATCACAGTTGTAACTACTTTCAACGTCCTATGTGTATGTGTAGTTTCTATTATTGATGATGTTCTTGTGTCACCTTCCTGTGGTTGTACCTACACTATCTCTGTAATCTTATCTGAGTATATTGGAAACCGTGTTTACTGGTATTGGAAGTAGGAAATTCAAAGGGAATACCAAATTTGAGAGACACAGGGTAAAAAAAGAGAAACAACTACAAAAGCAATACTTGCAAAACTGTTTGGTGTAAGTGAACTGAACACCTCCGGGGGGGGGGGAGGGAAAAGGGGGAGGAGGGAGGGGGATATGAGGGACAAGGTAACAAACAGTACAAGAAATGTATCCAATGCCTAACGTCTGAAACTGTAACCTCTCTGTACATCAGTTTGATAATAAAAATTTGAAAAAAAAAGAAAGAGAACTTCAATAATTCTCAACTTTGCCACTATTGGTTATTTGTGCATATCATAGAAGCTCTCAAAAATTAAATTTCCTGAAACATTAGAGAAGAAATGATAATGATGCTATTTATTTTACAGGATAACATGAGAAATATGTCAAGTCATACAAAGAAAGGTTATTTTTAGGAAAAGCACTCTTTAATTGTTAACTATCACTATTTATATAGTATATAGATAGGTATAATTATTGATATAGACTATTATAGATATAGACTATTATTGATATAGATAATAAGGCCAAAATTGACACTCATCATTGCTTTAGAATAATTATCTTATTGGTTTAGGCATAAATGTTTTCTTTTATAAATCTACAACTGAACATTTATTTTCTGAACTCCTAATATTTTAAATATTTATTAAAGAGTACAAAAGTATTTATTCCTCCCCAAACATCATAAGTATACATACAAGTGCTTATATATATGTATATATACATATATATGGATGTAGCTATTCTATCTGTGACTCTCTGTAATCATTATATCTTTTCTTTTCTTTTCTTTTTTTTGGCCAGTACTGGGCCTTGGACTCAAGGCCTGAGCACTGTCCCTGGCTTCCTTTTTTGCTCAAGGCTAGCACTCTACCACTTGAGCCACAGCGCCACTTCTGGCTGTTTTCTATATATGTGGTACTGGGGAATCGAACTCAGGGCTTGAGGCAAGCTCTCTTGCCACTAGGCCATATTCCCAGCCCCTATTACTTTTCTTTTAACTATCATAAATATATATATATATGCATATATATCCAACTTTCTTTTATTTATATTTCAACACAGATATAAATATTCCATCCATGGTTTTTCTAATCATTAATTATTTGCTTTCACTCTATGAACTCTCCAAGTAGTTTTAAGTTCTGCTGGAACACACATATCAGCATGTCTCCTCTTCTCTAAGCCACCACATAGATAGTTCTGGATTTGACTTAACTCTAATGCACACACTCATGTGATATGGAAATGATTCTCTCTTTAATGTTGCTTTGGAAGTTTTTATTTGTTGGGCAATTTTCAATGCACTTAAAGAAAATAATTTGGTATTTGCTTTACTGCTTATAAACACATCCTCTAAGGAGCCATTAAAAATTTACACTCTATAAATTTGATATGGATTACTTTCTTTAAGCATTTGGGCTGAGATTTCTATCTTGTTCGCTAGTATAATTTAACTCCACTTATATGAGGCATTCCTTACTTATTCAGCTGGTGAAAAGAGCCTAACTGAATTATTATTCCATAAAACTCATTTAATTCATTGGCCATGTCATGATCATACAATGATATCTTTGCCTCTCATGAACTATTTATATCATGCATAGTGTATTAGCTCTTGCTGATTGCAAGCACACTCTTCATAATATGGTAATCCAATTAGGAATCACTGAGAAAAGGATCTGAATAAAATATAGTAAGTTAAGCAAGGAGAAAGGAAACAGCTCTATCTCATAAGTGCTTCTGCCACAATTTAATCTGGCAGTAGTGGTCAATTGCTTTGAGCTTATGACAGTCATCTAAAGTTGTAGATAGAGCAGTGAACTGTCTTGATTATAAATTGTATGATGGTGTGAATCTACTCAGTGAGAATCAGACAATAAGCTAAATACATATTCCTACGCAATTACAGTGCAGGGAAATATAGGAATCAGCTCTCCAAAGCATCACACACAGCATTGGAACATACAAGTCTCTAGATCAGCAGGGGTCACTCAAACACATTTTGATCTTGACAATGAATGGACCAGCCATTACAGCTACTACACTGGAAACACCTGAATAGGCCTGGCTGACTCAGCATAATGCCAGGTCTCTTCTTACCCGTGGTTTATCCATCTACTTGATGGATAAATTAGTAATCTGCACTTTCTGTAATGACTCAGCAGAGCTTGGTTGAAGCTGCTAGCAGCCAGTAATCAGACAAGTAACGCAGCCATCATGTTTCCACTGGAAGGATCCAAAGCTATATGTTCAAGGGATTCCCACGTTCACATAGTAGATTATGTGGCTCCCAAATCTTAGGATACAGGCTCAGGCACACGCCAGTCAAATGGTTCCTCTACTAGCAAAGGGCTGTCATCATATCATGGATCAGTCTCCAGGTCTGGCTGTATCATCTAATTCATGGTCAGTAGGAAATCCATGTTCTTTTTATTCTCTGGTATAACAGAAATGTTGCTATTTAATAAACTAACCTCTAATGGATTTTGAACATAGCAGTCTTCTTTTGATACGTTAGTTATTAGCTTTCTGTGGTTAGGTGTTTAATGTGACAAGTGATTATTGGTATAGCTTTAGTTGTTGACTTTTCAATAAGCATTCTATTAAACAGGAACAACACAGAATATTTATTTGTGCAGGGAAAGTACTATATTATTTAAAACTTGCTTGTAAAAAGCATTTCTATTTTCTACCTATAGCACCAATAAAATTCAAAATAATTCAGAGTGTGAAGGTTGTAGGACTTCATTGGCCTTAATATAAAAGCTTTTGTGTATTTTGAAAAAGGGATTGATTTGAATAGGAAATGACACATTCCAACCTAAAGTCACTCATTTTGTGTTAAGGAATTCTTTATTTTGCAAGGACAGATTGGCCCGTACCCCTGGCTCATGATGGAAACATTTTTAGGCACATTCCCATACTTACTAACTACCACAGTGACTATGCTTCATCGTTCTGAATTGAGTTAAAAGCTTACAAATGCCACACAAATATAGTGAAAAGTGGGAGTGAATGAATTCTTCAATTTAATAAGTATTTACTTAGCAGTAACAATCTACTAGGCAGTACTGACAGAATATCTACTTTACGTTTTAAGAGAAGCAAGCCAGACCCAAAGAAACACAGGCTGCCTGGTGTCCCTCACAGGTAATAATCAGACTATGTCTAGGATATTCTTAGCAGAGAATCACAATAGCTGAATAGCTAGGTGCACATGACCATATAAAATGAAGCTCATCAAAATGAACTCCAAGTTATGGAAACAAGAGGTTTTTTATAATGTACTGTTTGCAGTTACTTCTTTTTTCTTTTTCTCTTTTTCCCTTTGGTTTATGCCCTATTGTCCCTGTTCTTGATTTCTGTACCCTTTGTCTTGTATTTCAGTTTATATGATTTGTGCAAGGGAAGGAGAATCAGGGAAACAGCAGGACAAAGGCTGAACCAGTGCAGCAGTGATACTCAGTAGACACTATGCTGGAGATGAAATTTACACCATGTCAGGGGAGGGGAGTTAGGAGGGAAATGGGAGAAAATAAGAGAGGGAGTGATACTGCTCAAAAAGAACTGTAATCATCACTTTTATGTACGTAACTGTAACTCCTCTGTACATCATCTTTACAATAAAAATAAAGAAATACACAGTACACAATCTCTGGTATTAGTAGTAATGAGTTGTTTAAAATTCAGCTAAAAATGCATATTTGACTTTCCTTTTGTTACTTCCTTTGATAAATTTGACCAATCGCTTTTCTTTTTTAAACTAATTTTACTTGATTTTTTAGCTTTTCTGGCTATTCTTTATTTTTCCTAGACTTACCTTCTTGTGTCCATTTACTTATGTATAGGATTTTTCAAGGCCTTCTCTCATCTCATTCAGCATATGATTCTGGATTTAGATAACCATTTCTATGGGAGAGAGTTCAGCATTGTGTTTTAGAATATCATTCATTGAATAATACTGCCTAGATATGAACTCCAGGGCTAACACACACTGCTGCAATACTTTCTGATCCATTCTTCTTATGACACTAGGACCATTTATTGGTAAGGCATACATGTGATATAGTTCTCTCTATATAAATGTGTTTTCTTTGCCATATATTCAGCTTACCTTACTGGATCCAATGGGGCCAGATAAGTTTTAGAATCCAGAGATTTTCAAGTGCTAGAAAAACGACAGAGCTGATCAATTACAATGATCCAAGTAATGTTCAAGCTAAAACAAACAAAGATATTGGCACTAAGCAGGAAAAATCAAGTCACAGATTTTGCAATATTTCTATTAGTTTGAGCTATGTGATTCCATTGAAAGAAAGTAGATCATTTCATCTTTTAACAGAACATTAGCTCCACAATAGTCTGTAGTTTTCAAGGTTTTCTCGGCCTTATATGAATGCCCATAACCCCACATGGTTTACATTAAATTGGACAATTTAATCTGTCTCCTGCCCATCTTTTCCAATGTTCTGTTCAACCTTTTCCTTATGACTATTTGTCTATGCTGATCTCTTAAGACAGAACTCCTTTTCCAAGTTAGCCAGGTGGGGAAGCTCCCTGACAAAAACATGTACATGTATAAGGGTGTGTTTGAGGACTGTGTGTATGGAAATATAGACTGAAGAGAAAAAAAAATTCTCCTAGGATTCCTGTGGAAGGAAAGATTAGACTAGAGATAGAACCCACATTCCAATCCCAATCACATAGCTTTCTTGCTGTATGGTGTGGTTTTCTTTTATGACAGATTATTATTCTAGTATGGCTTGGTCAATGATGTCATAAACATGTTATGAAATGTAAATGTGGAATGTGTGATAGTACTTTCAAACCAGTACTGCTTTATGGAAAGGTCATGGCTTACTCTTTTTGCAAATTAAGAATGCTTGCAGAAATAGTTTCAGTGGTCCATTACCTGCTCTGTCTGGCTTTGATCATGATTCTCAGTTCTCAGCCTTCTGGGTAGCTGAGATTATAGATGTGAACTACCAGTGCTGAAATACATCTATTTTGCCCATCATAGCCCATGGCAATATTATCTCATTTCTTATTCATTTTAAGTAGACCCAATAATGAATAAAAAATTGATTTCCTGCATAATATTAGCATTACACCTACTTCTATTTGTTTAATTATGCTTCAATTTGTTCAATTATAGTTTCTATTTTAATATTTTATGGCAAGTATTACAATTTTAATCAGTGTGACTTAATTGTTTTTCCTTCAGCTGTGGCTTCAACAGTGTACAAAGCAGAACCTTTCCTTACAGAACCTTACCAGCAGTGAGCTCTCAGTAAGAGTGAGTTAGATAAGCACATGGGTGATACGGAGCTTGAGTCCGCAGGATCTTGCATATCAGTGACATTAAACATGTATTCATCTTTGCTAGTTGAGCTCCTTTTAGATGAGCTAGACATCAACAACCCTCTAGACATCATTATCAAAATGGAATTGGCATAAGATTTATAGCACATTATCACAAGGGCCGAGGAACTACAGATGAGAATGCTCAAAGAAATAGATATTTCGGTGTTATGCAAAACTTAAAAATAATGTCATTTAAAATGAACATGCTGAGTTAGGCAAACAAACACATACTGAGAATAAAAAACAACAAGTTCATAATGACTACAATAGACCCATGATGCTTTTGTGCCCAAGACATAGTGAACAAAGGGGCATAAAACATGAACTCTAAGATTTGTGGTTCATGTATTGTCCATCCATTCTCCCCAGTTCTGAGTCCCATACAAATTCTACAGTTTTTCCCTTTCTTCTCTTTTTCCCTCTTTTCCTCCTTTCTGATTTTCTCTTTCTCATTATTTCTTTTCTTCCTTTCTCCTCCCTCTCTTGTCCCTTCTTCTTCTCTCTAGCTTCCCAACTCTTCCTCACTTGCATACCTCTCTGTCTTCCTTCCTTACCTTAACAATACATGACTCAAAATCTAGTATAACTGAATGGTAAATGACTAAGCATCTTCTTAAAAGCAAAATTAATTAAATATGGTTTGAGAATAAATGTGTTACTTAGGTTTCGTTTACTTTTATATTCTAAAGAATTTGTATGTTATTACAAACGGGGAAAGCTGGTCAGAGACTATTTTCATATTTGACATAGAATTATAATTATTCTCATAGCATAATTTTAAACTTTTTCAACTTCATTTAATTTTTGAACATTTTTATTATCTTTAAGTAGTTGTACAAAGGAGTGGGCATTCAACAAAGCAGTTTATGAATACAGTCCATCTTAATCAACGTCTCACCTTTAACATTCTCACCCATTCCTCACAAACCATTCTCTCCCTCATTTTTCTTAATTTTTAGGTTATATATTGATTTTTTGGCCATTTAACAAAGTAGTTTATTGCATCCAGATCTGTGTCATCATTTTAACATTTCCACCACCCCCCCCCCTTGAGCCCACCCCTTCTCTTATTTTGTCAATTCTGTGGTATTTGACAATGAATTCTTTCCTACATTCTCTTTCCTCTCCCTTTTGCATTTGTCTATCCCTCCCCTTGGTCCCATCCTCCTCCCTTTAGCAAGTACCTATTTCCTGGTACTTAATTTTGTTGGGTTTTGACTCAGTATTTCTAAAGAAGTCTATACTATTTGAAGTCTCTATAGAGTCTATTAAACTTCAGTTGTAACCAATTGTACACCATCTACATTTAACAGATTTATAACATACTTATAGAGTTAAAGGAACATTCTAGCTACCACAAATGAGGGAAACTATGCAATCTTTGTTTCTTTGGGTCTGGCTTATTTCATTTAATGTAAGTTTTACATTACTATGACCCACTCCTGGACATTTATCCAATAGAGCACAAACAAGTTACACTGGAGCTACTACCATAACCATGTTCATTGCCGCATCATTTACCATAACCAAGATATGAAATAAAACCAAAATATCCCTCAATGGATGAACGGATCAAGAAAATATTGTATATACATCTACAACAGAATTCTACTCATGCATCAGAAAGAATGATATAGTACCATTTGTAAGATAATGGAAGGAATTGGAAAAAAATCATAATTTTAAGGTTCCCTGATCCAAGTAAAATCAGAGAACAATAAAACAGCATTTGTATTTTTGTGAATACAATAGAGATATAAACACAATAACATTGACAAATGTCTTATTCTTAGTGTTATTTAGTTTGAGGTTATTTATTTTAAATAAGAGTTCAATATTGTTAAATAATAGATATAATGAACATCTCCTTATATTCTGTATGCATTACAATGTCTAACACAGTTACCTGGTTCTCTACTCAGTCCATAGAAAGTTAAATTGTAGTTAAATTTAGTGATTCTTCTCAATATTCTTTTCAGGTTTACCAGTGTTGGACTAGAGAAATATACGTTTTATTTGCTCTCAGAAGTGGATTGTGAATATGATAAGATTATTCATTTAACACTTGAATTCTGCTAGCAGATAAGTCTATTAACCTTGGTCTCTGCTCTGTCCTGTTAAAATTTCACACGTAATCTTAACATAGATCATACGGAGCTGGGTGTGGTGGTACATGCCTGCAATCCCGGGTACTCAGGTTTCAGAAATCAGAAGGCAACGTGGAGGCTAGCTTCAGCAAAGCTAAGAAGATCCTGTCTCAACCACAACACAATTAATTAATTAATAGGAAAAGGCTGGGGGCCCTATTCAAGCGACAAACTCAAGGCTTTGGTTGCAAAATACACACCCAAATACGATGGTCTTAATGAAGGTGGGGGTGTCATTTCATTGATGAGAGTGGTAGGATGCACTTAATGCCCGTTTTGTCTCTAATGTAGTAGGAATTTGACAGAAAGGCCTTTTTCCTGTGCCATCTAGCGAAGACCCTGGAGAGCTTCTCACCTGTGCTTATGTAGAGGACCAGCAGGGCTCCTGTGGGAGCCGAGAGACGCCTCAAGCTTTCCATGGAGGGAGTGACCTATTGGAAGTCATGTGGTGACTCTGGGAACCCACAGGGGTGGAATTCATGGCTCTTGACTCTTGTCTTAGCATGCCTTCACTACCATACAATTTCTTTTGTGTGCGTGCATAAGTGTGTGCCTGAGTGTGTGTATGTGTGTTTGTGTGTGTATGTGAGTGTGAGCCTGCACCCCATGACGAGAGCTTGAAATCAGGGATTGGGTGCTATCCCTTAACTTTTCTCCTCAAGGCTGCTGCTCTATCGCTTGAGCCAGGCTTCCACTTCTGTCTTTCTCTCTGGAGAAGGGGAGATAAGAGTCTCATGGACTTTTCTGCCCTAACTGGCTCAGACCTGGGATCCTCAGATCTTAGACAGTTTAGTAGCTGGGATTACAAGCATGAGTCACCAGTTCCTACCAGCCCTAAAATAGTTATAAATGATTTCTTGATTGGGGAAGAGGGAGATTAACTAAAGTCATTTAGCATCCGAAGTAACAATGGGTGAGATGAAACCCAGGCCAGGATTACAAATTAAAAAATTGGCATCCGAGGATAAAATGTGAAATTTAAGAATGATCCTATTTTGTTTTAAGTCTTATTTTTATGTGACTGAACCAGATACCAGGAATCCAATATATCATATAATCAAATACAAAACTAACCAACTATTCTATATTATAACCACCGAGTGCTATGGACACAAGGTATAGCTCCATCTTTAATAAACGTGATAAAAACAACTAAAACTTAAAAGGATTGGAATGGGAAAAATTATAGAATGGAATGGAAAATATAAAATGGAATGGAAATAATTATATACAATGTCCTAGATACAAAAAGACAGGCAATTTACTTTCTTTTTATAATTTTAAGTAGTTTTACAAAAGAGATTTCTTTTATAATTGTGTAGTTTAAACACATTTCAGATTCACCATGCTGTGAGCAGCATTCTTGTCTCTATGAAAGTCCTTCCTAGAACCGGAAATATTTCCTGCTTTTATTTATACGTCCTTCAATATGTGACAGTACTCTAGTGTCCTACATATAATCTTATTTAATCCAATTCAATCTGTGGTTGAGCTATTTTTAAAATGAAGAAATCAAGGCAGGGAAAGCACGAGGCAACTGTTAAGATTGCAGTCAGTAGATTGCAGTTGTAGGCCAAGGTTTAGAATACAGGCCTTGACAGTCCATATTTATTGCTTTTCCAAGTCAAATATCAATATTCTGCCCTCTGGTGGTAACCTCTTGACAGTGCAGATGTGACCCGGTGCTTCTAGACCAGGAAAACACAGGAAGTTGTTAGACCGTTTAGTAGCAAAGCATTCCTTCATCATATACAATTCAATAACTAGTTCTTTGCATTTCTCAGGCATACTAGGAGGTAGACTAAGTATAGAAATCCAATGTGATGTGTCTACAAAGCTAGCATTTAGTTTTCAGTAGCCTGTCTGAAAATAATTCCCAGGTTCCTGGTTGCTATGGCCCATGTCATTGTAGAGTAACAACTCAGGTAACTCCCTCTATAAAGCTGCCTATGACTGAAATCTGTGTGTACTCCTGCATCCAAATTATAGGTTAAAACACCTACTAATTCAGTACTCATTTAAATAGAATGTGGAAGTTAAAGAGAAAGAACTCTTAGAATGGCCCTGTGTACAAATGCCAGATCTTGCATAGCCCTCTGACATTTGGGGATTAGCAACTGCACACATCTCTACCAATTTACTCCGCAGTGTGATGGCAATAGGAAGGCTGTCTACTGGAAACAATTGTACGAGTTCTGATCTATATGATATCCTGCTTTGCTCACACAATTTGGCAACAGGACTCTGCCTGCTGTGAAAAACAGTGCCCTTTTCTCATTGTAAGAGCTTTCTAAAACACGCCTGCATGCAATCAAATGCTATTTTAAAATAACTGACTCAGCTTGTGCCATGCTAGTAAGTGGCTTTCTTAATAATTTTATTCTTATTACACAGGAGGAAAACTACGAGGTAGGCATAATTATTTGTGTTCCTTAATCTCAGTACCTTTGCCAGTTCTTAAACATTTGGATCAAAACTATAGTGCATCAGAAATTAGGTACAAATTGAATATATTTTTATTTAGTATTTTCCGTGCATTAGTTTTTCAAAATACACTGTGGATATCTCACTTTGGGATACCCAAGCACCCTGCTCATTATTGAGGCTACAATGGTGAGAAAGATATGTGTGCTTCTAGCCTCATTGAACACAGCATAACAGCTAAGGAACAAAGACGAAACACATACCATGATCTTAAGTTCTGTGACTGTGATCGAGCTACTATAGGAAGAGAAACTCAACATGCCCAGGGAAGTGGGTGGAGGTCTGTGTTTCTAGAGCCTACTGACTTTAGAGCACAAAAATAGAAATGAAATTTGAAATAAGAGGCTATGGCCAAATGTTACAAGATACCAAAGACCAGGGTTGGGGGGGGGTGGCGAAGAGGGAGACCTTACTTAATCTATTCATTAAGAGAATTTACTTTGTCCCTTTAGAAGGACAGTCACAAGCAACAATAGAAATTTCTGAATGAAAAGTATATCCAAATTATTAAATGGGTTATTGTGGGTATTCATGTTGAGAGTATAATCAGATCACCAAGTACAGAAAATGCTGTTTTAAAACTAAATAACTCACCAGTGGTACACAAGGATGTGCCAATGAAGTTGGTAGCTAGCCATGGTGGAAGTATTTAGATACCTCCTTTCAAATAAATGTGAACATCCCTTAATGTTCAAGTAAGAAGGATGGTATTTCCAGGGATTATTCAGAGTTTCTTGATGTTCTCATGTTATTCATACTGAGTAAACTAGATGTTTACTAGATGCTTAGTAAACTAGTAAACTAGATGTTCATCAGTTCCATGGTGGTGGCGTAGAGCTGAAAGACTCAAGAGGGTAGCCTGGATGGGATAACAAAACCGGGTCACAAGAACAAAAAATGGAAACATGGAATAAGAGGAGGAGGAGGAGGGAGAGGAGGAGGAGGAGGAGGAGGGAGAGGAGGAGGAGGAGAAATATCTGATTTTGTTTCATGGTCACAAAAACAGGCAAATAAATTATAGAATATATTATAGAAATTATGATAGCAGGTTGTCTGTCATTAAGTATGCAACTGTTAGTTTTAGCATACAATGATAAAAATACAACACCTGATTATGTGTCTGCAGAAAAATGAAAGATAGATAGATAGATGGATAAAATATTTGAATAGAAAATACATTGAAAACAGGTTTTTAGACAACAGATTTATCAATTTTGAAAAGCACAAATAGAAATAACACTCCACTTGGTGTACAGTGCTATCATAACAAGTGGTTAAAATTCTTTGGAATAATAATCTCTAGAAACAAGGAGAAATATGGAGGAGGAAGATGGACAAAAGTCTGAAATAGACACGTAAATGGGCTTAGACAAAATAAGTTCTGATTTTTGTAGTACATTTTAGTCAGTATAGTAAGTATAGTCTACAATGGTTAATGATATTTTTATGATGTAGTTATAAATATATTTCAAAATAATTAGGAGAGAGCTGAGTTTACCAAGATGTAGAAACAACAAATGTTGGAGATAGAAATACTAACTACTCTGATGTGATCATTACGCATTCCATGTATATATCCAATTCTTACACTGTGATAACTTGATTATTGCTAATTTACCTCATATGTATGTATAAATATCTTGTCAGTTCAAAATTATGACCCCTTTGTGCAATCCTGGCCTAATTAACTAGAGGGCTACTGCCTGAAGAGAGCCCGGCAGCACCCACTACTGACTGAAAACATCTTGAATACCTTATTTCTACATTCTGTCAACCTGGGTTTCTCAGAACTCCAGGGCCGAGTATTTACCAGCTTCCACATACAATCCTTATCCACTAACCATGTGAAGCGTCATGGTGCCTCGCACACAGGATGTGTTGCAATTCACATTTGACCAACCTCACCCATATGAGTCATTTGTAGAGTTCACTTGAAAGCCATTTTGAAGATGCACCATGGACTTGCATCTTTGTTAGGAAGCCATCATCTCCCCATATAACCAAACAAAGTGCTAATGAAATGGCACCCTTCAAATTAGTTGAAGCAATGAGCTGCAAAGGAGTCTTGAGTGAAAGCCAACACCCAGCTTGCTGAGTACTATATAATCTCCCAGCAAAGAATTTAATCTTCAAACCTGGCATGGCAAATCCTTTTGACCCACTTCAATGAAGGGTTTTAGCACTATGCCTCATCGCTACTGCCACTCACTCAGAGGCTTCGGTGAGGCCCCTGCGTTGACTGTCATTGCACATGGCTGTAATCTGGTACATTTTGAAGATGGATTGTTCTTGCCCAGCAGCTGCCATAGTAGAACCTGGCTCTTGGATAACCTTCAAGAAACCTGCAGCCAGACTGGGAGTTACCAACTGACCAGTCACAAACAGGACCAGAACACAGAAGATTCTTGTATGCCAGATTCCTGCTTCTCCAGAGTTGTCCAAACAACTTGCTCCAATCCCAAGGCCGGTGAGAGGACATGCTGTCCATCAGGAAGTCCTCCAGCAGGGATGCACTGTGCTGTTCAGCCCTGCAAGTCAGGAAACCATCAGCAAATGGGGTTTGTTGCCCAGACGTGCCAACCTGCAACCCACGCAGCCAAGTGCTGTCCAGTAAAGACTCCTGTGGGTAAGGTGTGCCAAACTCTCCAGTGCGAATCCAGCCAAATCCAACTTCAGATCCCTGAAGCCAGTTCCTGTAGCCCCTTGGTACATGCTGTACCTGAGGCACAACTCCTGGAATCTTCTAGTACCTATGAACCAGCTTGCTGTGTTACTGGTGGTTTGCAATTGCATAGTAAGTGAAGGGCTTTGTAGAGGATACATCCAATTTGAATTGCTCATGGAGGTGCTGAGGAACTTCAGTTTTCTAAATATAAAATAATTTGTGTATATAATTTCTATTACTTTCTCCAAGGATAAGTGTCTTTTTAGGGGGCTTGGGACTGTTTCTCCTAGCAAGTTGGGGTTTTATAAAAAAAAAAAAAGGATATTAACTGTCATAGGTTTCTTGTACACTAGCCGTTACAAATTAATACATTGCAACCAGGGAATAATGACACAGATCCTTGATATAATTGGGAGTTATTATTTATGGAAATATTTGAATTGTGCTGGTTGACTAATGTATCAATATCCAGCAACCATATATTGTAAGGGTTGAAACAGATCTAGAAGGCTCTGTAGTTCTGTAAACTCAGATAAGGCCAAATCTTAACAGATTGCCATTTGTCAACAGCAGAAACAGGAAGTCTATCCCTGAACATAGCCATTCACTATTCCAATCCAAACATACCCCATGTAAGGAGGAGGTGAGATGCTTTGCTTGAAAAGTAAAATGGAATTTCGAAGTTCACCTCCACAGATTTTAGAGAGAGAGAGTGCTAAGCAGAGGGTTTTCAACAGGCAGCACAGGAATCTTCCTGGCTGTTCTTCTTTCTTTCTTGAATATTTCTTGAATGACTTTTGGATGGGAAAATGTGTTCTTTAAATAAACATTTCATTTTGAACTATAAGCCTAGTTTGTCAAGTGTTTTTTTTTAATTTAACCACAGAAGTGAGTTTTATAGAGTTTCACAGGTTTTTGAATTTGAGCAAAAGTAATACAAATAGTGAAAAATATACATGTTTCCTTACTTATGTAACTATAATCTTTTTCTCTGTACATCACCTTTACAATAAAATAAAATGACAGTTAACAAAACAACAACAACATGGTTCCATGGGCACATTGTATAGAGAAGCGAGGATAAGACACCACTTTGGGGATAATTACCACAAGACAGGACATAATCAATGTGAAAGCTCATAAAAGTATCAAGTCAGAACATGTGAAATGGATTAATTTTACTTTAGGTAGTTTGCATATTTAAAAAACATGATAGGCTGTAGGCATGAGGGCTTTGAAGAGACATTTCCTGGCACTGAATCAATATTGTAGGCCAGGCCTGATTGACTGAACTATGTGATTAGGTGCAATGTCTGATTTTTGGTGGTCCTATGGTTTGAACTTAGGGCTTACTGTTGCTCCCTACCACTGGAGCCACACTCATAATTAATTTTTTTAGTTTATTTTTATCAATAGCATCTCATCTTTTGCCCAGGCCAATGTTCTGCCTCCTATCTTTGCCTCCCCATAGCCAGGATTACAAGTATATACAACCAACCCTGACCCATAGTACAAGTTGCTTTACCACTGTGCACCTCATTGTTTTAACCACATGCTTGAATTAGTCAAGGTAGGACAATGAGAATCTTAAGAAGTTAATAAATTTAGTGTACACATAACAATACTTTATTGTGTTCACTAAGATTTACTATCTAGCTAAATGCAGCCCAGAAAATCAATATAAAGGGGGTATTAAAAGGTATGCAATAGAGTTTATAAAGAAACTCCATTATCCCTGGAAGATTAGAAAAGCTGTTTTACAATGTGGATGTTACACACAGTGTGTTATACTAGAGGAATGACTGAGAAATATAAGCCCTACCTAGCTGATTAGGGCTACCAAGTATCTCTGAAGCTATGACAAAGTTTACAAGACTGATAAACTAGCATTCATTTCTGTGGCTGTGGTGCTGGGAATTCCATGCTTTGTGTCCAGAAGCAGCTGGATGAAGGCCATTTCTGGGTGAGACTGTGAGGGTTTTCTGAGTGGGACTGGCATTTAAATCAGGAAACCCTCTTCAGTCTTTCACAATGTAGTTGGGCATCATGAAACCCATCATGGACATGAATAAAAATTAAAAAGTGGGCAAAGAAGAAATGTGATTCTCTCTCACTTTGAGCCCTCCCACTTGAACTGGGACTCAAACCTTCTACTGTTCTTAGTCTAGAATCTGGACCATCTGCTCCTGTGCTACCCAGGTCTTCACCCTTAACATGGAACTGTATCACTAACGTTCCTGATTCTCCAAGAAATCTATACCTACACAAAGCAGATTGTGACACTTCTTAATCATGATCTGTAACCATGTAATTACGGGGGAAAATACATATTTATGTGAAAAATCAATTCTGTTTTTCTGAATAGCCCTGAGTAACAAATTGTTTTCTATAAAGAGGCTTCATATCTGAATTCTTTAAACCATATATGCTGGTACTAGGTAAAAGGGTGGAATTCCAGTAGCTGGGGGACATCACATTATTTAATCTGAACAAAGGTAACACAGAAAATCACTCCTGAGGCCAACGACATTGACAAAAAACTTTCAGCCATAGCAGGAGTGTCAGAAAAAGCAATATCGATGAAAACAAAGAGAAACATAAGCTTGTGGCAGCTTCTGAGACTTCTAATCCAGCCATGTGAACACAGACACAGTCTATTTACAATGAAGATGGGTGCTAATGAGATCCAAATTGGATTATTTAGGAACAACTTCATTCATTTAGGCCTCAGTGTATAACATGTGCCAGCTTTATATTTGTTCCTTTACTGGGTATAATTTCCAGGCAGAGCTTACTTTGTGGAAAATGGCTACGTTTGGTAGTATGTTGGGTAGCCAGGGAGTGCCAGAAGAGAAGGTCAAGAAAAACAAATTTTACTTTCCATATCTTCTTTGTTCATCACTTTTTTCGGGGTGCTTATAACCACTGTTACATTTGAATTCTGCGTAGAGGTGTATTTTATGGCCTTAAGTAGAAAACACTTTTGATATTTGAAAGAGGAATGGTATGATGCGGTAGGAGATTCAAATGGAAATTTTAGTGACTGTGGAAGAGCATGAAAGTCAGATTGTGAGGGGACTTTGCTTAATTCTGAGTTCTATCAATTATTACCTACACACCCTGGGACAAATTGACATTTTGGAGACTCAGTGCTTTCACTGTAAAATGAAGAAATTGATGCCTGATGCACTAAATGGCTGTGACAACTAAATTATATAATGCCAGCTAAATGTTTAGTGGAGTGATCAACACAGGGCAAGTGTGCAATACATCCAGGTGTCATTTGATACTTCATTTGATTGGACTCTTGGGGTTCAAACTGAGTTATTTTATGATTGACTTTATCAGCTCCAGAGCTGAGTCCCAAAATACCTTTCTTTGCTATGTGAAAACAAGTGAGGAAATATGCAACATAATGTGAAGAGTTCACACGGATCTGACTCCCAGAATAACTCTGAAACAATCGGGGTGGACATACCCTCCAGAGCATTTGTCACAAATCAATGGATGTGTTTGTTCTTGAGAAGAAAGGTTGTTGTAAGGTGTGTGCATGTACCCTAGAATCCACAAGATATGGGTGGCTTTGTTGTATGAAGTTATCCAGGAATTCAAAGGGAATGATGAGGTATAATCAAAGACATTTATTTGCCTATGGAATACTGTGAGATGAGCCATAACAAACAACTTAGTAATTGAATAGTTACTACTTTCCAAACATTTGACCATGTCTTATCATTTTAAACAGTGTTACTTTTTAAATTCCATGGTTTTTGCAGTGAGGATGAAGGTTCAGATAAATTGAGAAATAGAAATAGAGATACATTCATAGAAATGGAGATATATTCATTATACGTTTGTAAAATAGCATTCATTTTGTGTATCTTAATGAGGAACATATACTAACTCGAAGTTATGTGAACTTGAGCACCTGATACCTAGGTGTTTAGGTGATAGGTAGTAAGAACTTTCTACAATACAAAATTTATTTTCTTAATAATAGTGTTTCAGTGTCTATAGCGCTTACTGTCTACCTCATTCCTTCATTCATTTGTTCATTCATTCATTCTTTCTTTCTTTCTTTTTTGGAATGGAGTTTTTCCCTTTGTATTCTAGACTGGCCTGAAACTTACTATTTGATCAGATTTAACTCACATTCATGATACTGCTACTTTAGCTTCTGACATCTGGGATTTTTCTGTATGAATTGCCATATAGATAATCTGATTTGTTTAATTCAAATGAAATTCCTTAAAATTTATTTTGAGCTCAATATAAAGACACTTAATAGGAGATGAGGATAAGACTTTGTTTCACATTATGAGACTCATTGACATCTTTCTTCAAGACAGATCAACTTTTCCCTAGCCTATTTCTTATTTCCATTTTTCCTACTTAATCATTCGGCTTAATTATTTCAGCTAGAGTATTTTCCATGTTCTTCCACTTGTACTCAAAATGATAATTTATTGAAAAAGCAGGAAAGAAATTATACATAAAACAAGAACACTATACTTCTTTAAGCAACTAATAATTCACAATTCTCTGTTTTCAGAGATATTGCCTTTATAAAGAATAAAATATATTAAAGGAAGATATAGTAAATAAATATATATAGTAGGTATATAGTAAATATAGTAAAAGTATAAGGCTAACTTGAAAGCAAAACCTTTCTGTGGTTGCTTAGTTGTAAATAATTTGCCTGATTTTTTAAAATATAACTTTCTCTAGCTTTGTGGAGACAACTTTATGAATGAAATGGAGAGTATTGTCCCTTGGAGCCCAAAGGCAAAACCAATGTTGTTGCCGTCACATGTGAGAACACAAAGATCTCAAGAGTGAATATTTTTAAAGAGTAGAGCTAAGTTCTATTCTTCCATTACTGGATGTGGTATTGCTTCAAATTTACTCCTGCCAGAACTCAGGGCTTACTAATTGATAAAGAGAAGAGAAGACCAATAAAGTCACAGGTCAGATGAGCTCCCCTTCTACATTGTGTGGACTGCCTTGTTGCTATTATTTTGCAGGAAGGTGCATGCTACTTACTTAAGTGCACTGTGCCCAGTGAAACACCACAAATGAAATGTCCCTTTCCTCTACTCCATATACTTTGTAAAACATGAATGGGAGAATCCGATGTCTCGTCTTACTTCTCCCTGGCCATGAGCTAAACATTAGCTCTCTCTATGTTCGGAAACAGATGAAACACTCCAAATTGAAATTTACCAAACCAGATACCTTTCATAGACTTCATTTTAAGATTAAATTAGACTACAGGAAAGCATGAAATAAATGCATTTAACTTTTAGCCCAAGTGATATTTCACACAAGTTGTAATACACTGTGCCTATGGACTGATCAGATTTACAGTAGTCCACAGTAAAGGTGTGTCATGATTAGAGCTATGTTTCTCAATGGGTTAAAGTTAGAGTATTCAATACTGTTGAAAGAAAGATATATTTCTGAGAAAATAGAAATAGCAATCAGGGTAGCTTTCATTTTTTCACAGCTATTGTGGCTCAGCAGCTTAAACTGGGCCTACCCTCTGTCACATGTCCCTGGGGCTATGGCTGATGCTGGTTGGTCCCCTGGCGTCTGGTTTAATTTCCTGCCATGAATGACTGCAGCGATCAAAGCATTGATCTTGAGACAAGTCCTGGAGAAACTCCTAATATGAGGCTAGTGCTCTGGGGCCTTGAGGCTGCAAATGGAATGCTGGGCAATCAAAAAACAAAAAAACATAAAACCAAAACAGAACCAATATTCTGCACTCTGAGCTATTGAGCTATCCTCAGAGGACAAATACCAGCCCAAGCTGTGCTTTGCTCTATGAGAGGTCAAATCAAAATGAAGGGGCCCCCCCATGCCTTCTTCAAGGTACACAGCAAAATGCCACTGGCCTATACAGCCATGAAAAGACCAGTTGATCATTTTTGCATGGCTCTTTTTTCTGTGGCCACAATTTTTTAATCCTAATTACAATTTCATAGAATCATAATTATGTCTAGATATGCGAGAGATCTTTAATGAGCTTCCCTTATTTTGTAGTTGAGCAGTACACCTGCTGATATTACTCACACAATTATATTCAGCTAATGACCAGCAGGGGCAAGAATGGAACTCAGGCCTTCCGACTCTTACTCCAGTGCCTCATTTGCCACACCTGAAAATGTCCTTCATCAAAAGTCATTTAAAAAAAATCTTTAAGTACACTAAGAACAATAATCTTTAATGATCCCTGTGTGTACGTTAAAAGCTGAATATAACACACAAACTCCTTTATTAGATCATAAATGTGGCTCTATCTTAAATAGATATGCTAGCTGTAATAAAAATTTATGCATCCACAGAATTTTAATTTTTTTTTGGTGTTTCTGGGATTTGAATTTAGGGCTTTAGTTTTGTTATGCAAATGTTTATTATTTGAGACAAACTTTGGCCCGTTTTCCTCTGGTTAATTTTGAAATAGAGTTCTTCCTTTTCTTGCCCAGACCAACATGGATTGTGATTCTCCAAGTTATGCTTCTTACAGTAGCTGGGTAGACAAGCAAGTGCTACAGCTCCCACCAATTGAGATGGAATCTAGAATCCTTCTATTTTGATACTGTCCTTATTCCATGATACTCCCAAGCTGCACCTGCAAAGTGGGAAGATTACAGGCATAAACCAACCACACTAGGGTGGAATATCACTTAATAGAGGTTTAAATGGTTTCTCCAAATGCAAAGTTTATTGGGTGGCAAGAAAAGGTCCCTTTAGATAGAAGAGGTACTTTTCTCCCAATGATAAATAGTCATGTTCCCTGACATCTAAATAATCGGATAACACTCACTATTGTTTCTGAAACAATCAGAATAAAGCCTGCTCTGATGCCAATAGTCATTGCTAAAACTTTCTGAAAGCTACCAGAGAGACGGGGAGAAATAGCATTCAGTATGTGAGTGTACTTTATCTATGATCTAAACTAAGGTCATCGTGTCTTTTGGTAATTTGCTCAGCTGAAAACTACATCTGTCAGTTCCCCAGGGGTTATTTACATGCTTCTACCCTCTTCTCTAATAATTCCTTCCTCCAAGTGAGCCTCAGAAGTGCCCTCTGCCAAGCCAGGCCCAGCCATGGCAGAGAATACTGCTCCCCGAGTGATAGCCAAGAAATGCCTGGGAACCCAGCCACTTGCCAACCAACAATGTGGCTCGTCCCGACCTTGTGGGTTTTGCTCCTGATCATTTCTCTTTTGATCCTTCCACTTACCAATGTCCACTCACCATGTTGGACTGCTTCTTGTGGGATCTCCAAGTCTCAGAGAGGTCACCTTTGGGTTGCATCTTGTCTCACTACGGTTGGGAGTTAGCAGCTGCTGACCCCTAGTGGACTGCCTGGTCCCCTCAGGCATTGAGCTACTCAGCCACCAGCATTTGCCTTAACTTCCCTATCTAACAATTCAATATATTTTGAGAAATCCTTCATAGTTATCCTAAAGAAAATCTCTGATCATTTCTACATGGCATAGTTGGAGGCTGGGCTGAAAATGAAAGTGGCTGTATTTGTTTAAAAGAAAAAAGAAACCTGACCAACTCTTCTATTTCTCTATTACTCAGCTTTTGGACTCTTAACTAAACCTTGGTTCACATCTGTTCCTGTTCATTCAGGTTTAATGCCTTTTAAGGCTTTAAGATGTGTTTTCAATTGGCAACAGATTTCTTTATCTGATAATCACTTTAATTAATCTCTTCTTTTCCTTGCTACATAAATGACCCATCATTATTTCAATGTTACAATGACTATTGTATTGCTTCCCCAAATCTCTGCTCTGTCTTAAATACTTGTCAAAAAAGCAGACTTATTAACATGATGGCAGTACAGTGCCATAATTTCAACTAGAAAATGGCAGTCTGTGGGAAAGGTCATTGAGAATGGCGAAAAGTCAGACATTTTCATTTATTTGCGTGCTAACAATTTAACTTGTCACAGTTCCTAAATGCTAGCAGCTGACATGAGACACCTAGGTCAGAGTCAAAAACAGTTATTATTCATGATAAGAGTAGAAGCCAGAGTGTCAGCATTTCTATCAGTTCCCCAAATTCTGATCCTCACGGGGTGAAGTGACACATCGTATAGTCAGTGGATTGTTTTTCGTGACACCTATCTGAGCTTAGGAAACCTGAATCATGGATACAATAATGTACGAGAAGTATGCCTGGCATTTGGCCCAGAGAGAGGGAATTCTAGTTTTATTTTCCCAAGATGCTTTGCTGTGCAAACAAGATTGACAAGATAATCCAGACCAAAATGAATCAGTGAATCTGCTCTAAAGACACACACAATGCAACAACCTCCCAAGGATGGTTTTCCCAACAGCATTGATGCTGCCATTGGGCTTCATTTATTCAATAATGTGCATGAGTAAACGCTCATAGCCTTAGTGATGTTTGTGTCTAATTCAAAGTAATACCAATTTAGGATTTTATACTTTCAATGTTAAAAGATCATTTGATAATCTTATTTTGTCAATCTTATTTGTTAATGTAATCTAAGTACGTTTTACTTCTCTGTAGGAAAATGGCCCTACATTCTCACAGAATGGTCTCCACTCCTCTGGACAAAACTTATTATTTTGTAAAATACTGAAGATGAGAATTATATATCTCTCTTTTTCACTTTCTAACATGAAAAAAATGACATATAAAAATGTGGCCATCCACATTCAGATATTTCAGTGTTCATGAACTTCCTTAAATATAAGAAGAAGATGTTTTGAAGACATAATCCAAAAAAACAAATGGGAACATTTTTAACATGAGAAAACTTGCAGGCAAGGAAAAGATCACTCAACTGAGAAAAATATTATTCTATCGTTACCCAGGTATGACTTGTGGTAGAGCCCAGGGTGAAGTCCTGAGTCGTTGAGATGACAACATTTCCACCGTGAAAGATTGATTCCCTGGCCTGAAAAGGGCTATAAAATAATGTGAGAGGAAGCAAATGTTTTAGCCAACCAAGGCTTCCATGAAGATCATAAGACCTATTCCATCTAGCAAGACAAAGAGTGAGAACCTAACTCTGTGGGATCATCTCTAGATTTCAGTAATATAGAAGAGTTACTGATACAGTGTTTGGACCTAATGCTCTACTTAAAAGTATTAAAAAAAAATTCTACATCATAAAATGGCATTTCCAGCCAGTCACTGTTGGCTCACACCTGTAATCCTAGCTACTCAGGAGGCTGAGATTTGAGGATCACAGTTTGATGCCAGCTAGGAAGAAAAGTCCCGTTGACACTCTTATCTCCAATTAACCATTCAAAAACTGGAGGTGGTGTTGTGACTCAAGTGTTAGAGTGCTAGCTTTGAGTACAAAGAGGCTCAGAGACAGTGCCCAGACTCTAAGTTCAGGCCTCACAATCAACCACAAAAAATCATATTTCCAGTTGCCAAATCTCTCTTTGAAGTTCCTATTGTACCTACACAGTTTAGACCATGAAGAAGCCAGAAGAGCTGATGCTGCTATTCCAGGAAATAACTGAACTAACATTGTGACTGGAAAGGTGAGCTCGGTTTTCCTCCAAGGCTATAAAATAAGCTTAGTAGGAAAACTCAGGATTTTGATGACAAACTGGGTATTATACATTTCACTGAAAAAAAATCTCTTAAAACACAGAAGACAATGATAGATTGTAGTACATAAAACTGAGGGCTATGATTTAAACATATATATATATATATATCATCATATAATGAACAGATTAGAAACAACAAGAAAATCTGAATCTAATCAATTTTCTCTAGCATCCATTCAACATCATATATATCGATTGACATGAAAGCCGTCATTCAAATGTGTGAAATGTTTGAGATAAAGTAATAGAAAATCAAATTATGAGCAGAAAGCAATGCCATACAGACTTTACCTTTACCATTTGAATGAGTACAAAGCAATTGTTATGATGGGCACTTTGAACAATACAAACCCAGGTAAGACTTTATCTTCAACACAATTAATTACTACTCATCAGAAATAGGTTAAGATTGAATCAAACATAAAGCATTAAATAGTCACTATACTAAGAGATGTTTAAAGTGATAAATAATCCAAATGAAGGATACATTACATCTTGTTATCAGAAATCAATGTCATCTTGCAGAAATTATGTTTGACCTGGTTATCAGAATACAGAACAGAATATGGATAAGCATAGGTGCAGAGTAAAAGAGTATACAAAAGAGCTAAGTGGGAAGCATCAATGTAATTAAACATTTACTGATGATGGTAAGGAGAGTACCTTGGTGTTCCACAAAAGAAAATCTGAAGAACTCATGCTTAGAAATGCAGGTTGTTACCTAATCAATAACTGTGATTGAGGGCTGGGAATATGGCCTAGTAGCAAGAATGCTTGCCTCGTACACATGAAGCCCTGGGTTTGATTCCCCAGTGCCACATATATAGAAAACAGCCAGAAGTGGCGCTGTGGCTCAAGTGGCAGAGGGCTAGCCTGGAGCAAAAAGAAGCCAGGGACAGTGCTCAGGCCCTGAGTCCAAGGCCCAGGACTGGCAAAAAAAAAAACAAAAAACCAAATTGTAAATAACTGTGACTGACAAATGTAAGTTTGACTGTTCTGTAGGCAATTGGCAGATATTTAAGATAACTATGACCAAGTGAGATATATTACTGGAAATTTACCATTAATCGCAACTCAGGGAATATAATAAAGATATAGAAACAACAAGAGTAAAGACACAACAGAGTTAAGGCAAAAAGTAAAAACCTACATTGGCTATGGAGAATTCATCATTGATGATCTCTAAGATAAAAAATTAAAACATGGGTGAGAATAGAAGCTAGAATTTTAAAAAATGAATGAAAAAAGGAGAAAAACTGTAAGTCATTAGTAGGTTTTGGAAAGACAATAAATCTTGTAAATTTTTTTCTCCATAGATACTATTGTAACTGTCCATATCACAAGTTTTCTCATATGAACACTTAAAATAGTAAAACTTGCTTTCCAGACTTTTAAGGATAAAATAAAATCACTCGTGTTGTTGAGAAGCATAACACAAGATATACCACAGAGCAGGAACCAAATGAACCCTGATTTCTCCTTATTCTCATGCCTTCTTTTCATAGAAAACATTTGTGTGCACATACACTTAGTCTATGCTTATACATACACAGATATATATATATATACACATACATATGCACACACTATATTGCTGATCTAATGACACAGGCATTACGTTCTTGCTTATATTAGAGAAGAACAAATGTCAAGAGCATCAACACACAGATTTGATAAGCAGTCAACTAACTATGGCTGTACCTATTACTGAGGCTATTTAGCTGATGCAGTCAGGATTGCATAAGAAGACTCGTCTAGTTTGTGTACAGAACCCATCAGGTGATGAGCTTCTCAATCAGGTCAGATAAATCATCAAGGACAGTGACCTCTGACCTAAAATTCTGAGACAACATATCTTACCACAGGACATTGGAAATGTTCCATTTTATTTCCATATTTATATACTCCCTTGTTGGTAAAAAAAAAAAAAAAAGACCTATATCACCCTACAGAGAAGCCAAGCTTCTATTTCAGATTATCTATATGCTTGGAGAGAGAGAGACTTCATAATTGTAACCAAAAATTAAAATAAAAGAAAATGTTATCATTTAAGTTGAATTTTTAAACACAGGGAGAGAGATTTAGATTCAGTAATGACTTTAAACTCTCATTAAAGAACTAATTATGCCACTATATGAGGAGCACAGTGAGTTGGTTAAAGCTAACCACAACTATGCATTTAAAGTAATTTTTTGAAGAAATGAATGTTCCCAAATAGCTGTTAAATGACTCAAACTCTGGAAAACTCTTCATTTTCATTCTGTTGTTATTATCTATGGAAATCAGTTTATAAACTCCTGCTTGGGATGATGTCAGAATTAATATAGGAAGCAAGATATATCTATGTCTTAATCAATACATCCTACTTTTTAAACGATCATTTTACTTTTCAGCCATATCAATAACTCATATCCCTGTACTAGATCTGCAAAGTATCATTTTCTCTGAAAATAATTTAACTGTGTTCAATTTCATTTAAAGCTATCTGACAAAACCCAAGCTTTCACCTTCACTACATTTGTTTATTTATTAATTGAAATCAATAAATAAGCACAGATTTTCTGAATCAAAACAGGAAGTCAGTTTATAGGAGGATAGGCACATAAATCAAAGCTCATTGGAAATTTCCACAATATATAATAGATAGCATCCTTTTTGTTACAGGAGACTATCCACTCCTTGGTAATTCTCTTACTTCTATGGGACTATTGGCAATTTCTAAGAAGAATAAAAGTCGTCTTCAAAGAAAAACGATTTGCTGCCATTTCCAAGAACTTTGCTGCAGTTTTTCAAGACAACTTCAAGAAAGGAATTTGAAAAATGTTGGTGCTAGGTTGGCTATAATTGCACTAAGTTCCTAGCCTTCAAAAGCGTCAGTACTGGTTGTATCTTTTGAGGAGGGATCCTGTTTTTATACTTACTGCTTTGCAGACTTAGCTAATCCCTGCCAGGAGCCTCCAGTTTTACAGGAGGAGGGGAGCCCCGCTTCCCAGACTGTAACAACAAGTTCTGATGCAGCCTCATGCAACAAGGAAGAAGAGTCTGTATACAGATCCAGCTTCCTCTGGGGATATAAAAAGGGCCCCACTGAGGGTCAGAGAGACACTCACTTCTTCCCTCGCACAGTAGTCTGCTCTCTGAACCTGGTTATGTCTTGCCACAACTTCTGCTCTGACACCTGCAGCTCAGGCTCCCTCCGCAATTCCTGCCATCTTCCTCTCGCCCCCTCCATCGCCGTCTGCTCTACACACATGAACTACGGTCAGGTCTTCTGCTTACCAGGTCGCTGTCAAGACCATACCTGCCTGGCGGACAACTGCCAAGAGAGCTGCAGAGAGCCCGCCGGCTGCCAACCGGAGAGCCAGGAGTCCAACAACAACTTCGAAACGTCCTGCTACCCTTCCACTGCCTACTACGTGCCCAGACCCTGCCAGGGAGGTGGCTTCCTTCCAGCTTCTTCTTTCATCTCTTCTTCCTGTCTCCCAGTCTCCTATAGACCCCTGAGCTATGTGTCCAGCAGCTGTCGCCCAGTGGGCCCCCTGTTCAACACTTGTCAGCCGGGGGGCTGTGTGTCCAGTGGCTGCCACCCCTTTACCTGTTTGCCCAACAGCTACCGACCTCAGGGCCTCTTGACTTCAGGATGTCGCCCCTTGGGGTGCGTGACATTCGGGCCTCAAACGGTGCATGTGGTACCCAGCAGCCTCAGACCCCAGCACCCTCTCTCCAGCGGAGGCCAGCCTCTCACCCCTGTGTGCATCACCTGCCGTCCATCTTGCCAGTAAGATGAAGATGCAGATGAAGATCTAGGGGGAAACATCAAACCTGGTGGACTTCTGCTTCTTTGTGAGCAGTGACTACTTTGTCTGGGTTGTTACCATTCTGGGTGGAATGCGGGCGTCTCTGCTCACATATTTCCCTTATTTTCATCAGAATTGATTTACAAAGCTTTTCAGTGTGGCTGGGGTATGGGGAACTATGCATTTCATTCTTACTATAATAAATGAGATGAAGTCAGAATTAAGAATCTGGTTCTCAGTGATTTGTCCTTCATCACTTCATTCTAACACAAATGACCAGGCTCGACTCTGCATGGCAAATGACAGATGTTACTCTACCATATGCTCTCACTCAACACCAGGGTGATGGCTTCATGTATTTCATTTTCTTTTTTCTAAAAGCTGTTCACAAGTGGATTGTATGTACTCGAGACACTAAAAGAGATTGGTAGAAGTTATGGCGGAAAGGAAAGATTAGCAATCATCTCTTATCTCTCTCTTCCAGGGAGCATACTCCCATGAAAATATTCTAATTTTAAGTCTAGCCATAAGCTTCTTCTTAAGCCTCTGCTAGCTCCTCTGATGTGTTTCCATAAGGAGGAAATCCAAACCTCTTTGTATGAGATCTGCCTTATTTTAGTGTCCTTCGCCCTTTCTCTTGTCAGGCATTAACCTCTTCTGCTCAATATTGCAACCCACAACCCACAATCCTGTTTTACACACAGGTCTACATACAGTCTTAGCTTCCTGTAATCACCCAGCCTTTTGAATAGGCCATCATTGAGAGAAGATTTCCCCTTTGGATCTGTAAGCTTGGAAACATACATCCACTTTATAATCACAATGCAAGTGCATTAATTAACCTGCTGATTTACCCAATGAAACAGTTGCTGTTTGTCTGTTGTGTACAGAGTCACAATGTGCTAGATGGGGCCCAGGAGTGAAGAAGATGTCCATGAACTACCATTGTCACTGGGAGTTGTGTATTTTTGGGGTGGGGAGGATCTCAATTAAAAAAATCCATGTTTCCTTCAGTGAGCAGACTCTTTGTGGGAGTTTGTATTTCACACATTAAAATAAAACTAAGTTTCACAACTATGGATGTTCATTTCAAGGAACTGGAATATTTAAAAACCTGGGGTACTAAAAGGCAATGTTGACTAAGATAAGTGGCAGTCTTTCTATTTACAAAGGATCGATGCCTCTGGTCCTCACCCCACATAATGCCATGGGAACTTCCTGGCACTGATTCTAATGGCAGTTCATTCCTTTCTCTCCCTATTTTCTGTTTTAGAATCTATCCTCATTCTGTCCTGGGACTTATGAGCTTTGCTTTCCCAGATAGTCTGAGTTGAGGCTATCTCCATCTTATAGGTTTTGACGAGATGCCCTATGCTTGCTGCGTTGTGACCCCTCAGTGTCTCCTGGCACAGAGTTGGGAAGATGATACGGATAGTGGAGAAGCACCACCACCTGGTCCACAATTCACTCTAATTTGATAGAAGAAAGTGCCTGAGGAAAGCATATTTTGACCTCTTCAATCTTCACTAGCTTCTCTGGTTCATCTCAGTGGGGGCCAATAGGACAAAGAAACACTTAGCACTTCACAGCTCAGAGACACAGTCCACTGAATGTCTGAGATCTAATTATATGATTATAGAAGGCTTGGCCTCTCCCACACCTCACCCTGCATACCAACAAGGCTCCGATGTAATAACAATGGACCACAGGACAGAGCTATAGGGTGCAGGCTCTCTTGGGGGAGGAGCAAGCTGAGAACCAAGTGCAGAGAAAAATCAAGAATGTCAGAGAGGTAGGAAATCTCCCAGACCTGCAACTACAGCAAATATCAACAGTGTTGCTCCTCAGTAGAATAAATTGGAATTTCATGTCAAAGGCAAATTTATCTCAGTTCCTATTACTGGATCTAGCATGTCTTTCAACAACAATCAAAGAGGCACATCAAAAAACCATAAAAACAGTTTCCCAAGAAAATGTAAGGTGGACTCAAATATAACGTTAGAATGATCAGAGAGGGGATTTAAAATAACTCTGATAGATAAACAAAGAGTAACACGGTGCTGTTTTTGTTTTCCTTTTGTTTTGTTAGTTTATCTGTTTTGGGGAGGGTCTCCCCAACCCTCTCAGAGGAATGGAGGGACAAAGGGTGAACAAACACAGCAGTGGTACTCACTAGACACTGAGAACAAACTATACAACCTGTGCATGGGGCTAGGAAGGAAAAACTGGAAGAGAGCAAGGGAAGGGGTGACATTGTTCAAAAAGAAACGTACTGTTTATGTGACTTATATAACTATAACCCATTTGTACATCACTTTTATAATAATAAAAATGCATGAAAAACTAAAATGACTAATGAGGATGTTCTGAGCTCTAATGGGGTAAAGAAAAGGAATACTTTACAAAAAATGGGTGATGTAAGTAGAAGTACAAAGTAAAAAAGAAAATGTTTTAAATGGAATAAATGAACAACAGTTAAAAAAAAATGAGGGTTGTTTGTAGGTAGACTAGATATAGCCAAAGAAAGAATCAGCAAACTTGAAAATATCTTGATTGAAACTTACCAAACAGAAATTCATTGAGAGATATGATGATGATGATGATAAAGTTGAAGAGCATGTATAAGTACAGTGGGGAGGGAACAATTTCCAATGATAGAATACAAACTTATCTGAATAGTAAAATATAGAAGAAACAGATAAATAAGCAGAAGACAGAGTTAAAGTAATAATTATTGATGAATCTCAAATTAATCAGCAAATACCAAGCAAGAAATTGAGTAATCTCAGAGAGCACAAAGCATAATTGGGAAAAAAAGAGGATTGTACCTGAAAACCATTCTAGCAAGAGAAGAATGGTATGAAATACAATGTGTGCAGTGGTGTGATTGCTTAAGTTATTAGCTCATTCACCATTGAAACTATTAATCCAACCTTTACCTTTTCTCTGTTTTCTGCACTGGAATTTATTGAAGCATATATGAGAATCTTATGGAAAGACATCAACATACCAGGTACCACGTGCTCACACTTGTTATCTTTAGAATGCTGAGATCTGAGGATTGAGGGTCAAAGCTGGAAGGAAAGCCAATGGGACATTTATCTCCAATTAACCACAAAAATCCAGAAGTGGCTCAAGTGGTAAAGCACCAGCCTTGAGTGAAAAAACTCAAGGAAAGCATGAAGGACTTTCGTTCATGCTCCAGGACCAAGACACACACACACACACACACACACACACACACACAAACACAATCAAATTATATCAACAATTTGAGATTAATATGCAGTCAACATTTCACAGTGATATTAGGCAAATACATTTGTGTGAGTGAAAATAATTCTCTAAACAAGGAATTCTGGCTGTGTGCTACTCTCACTTTTGGATGCTAGAAGTTGATCAGATAGAAAGATATTGGTAGATACTGCTATAGAGAAGGACATTACAGGATTTCCCCAGGTAGGATAAAGAGGATAAAAACGATATTGCAAACAGGAGAGATAGTTACTTTCAGCAAGATCAAGGACATTTTCCAACTTACAAAAAAATTACACTTGAATTGGACCTAGAAGTATTTGAAGAGAGCTACCCTGGTGAGATGTGTTCTAGCCATGTAGATTAAGGCAGAAGGTTAAATATGAAGCAAATAAAAAGTAAGTTATTGAAGTGATGTGTGAGAAGAGAAAATTGTAATAGAGAATTTGCCAGTATGTTCAATAATTAAACCCTCTTGCCAAGAACAGGGTCAAATCAATAAGGTATGTCTAAAATATGTTTAGCAAGCATTGGTTGTTTTCCAAAAGCAAGGTAAACTCAACCAGATGGGCCTCTAATGAGAGATGAATATTTCTCTTAGAACACTCTAATCACAGCATCTTGCTGAGACAGCAAAATTCAGTGTGGTCCATATTAGATAAAATGTTTGACTTTCTCACAAGGTAATTTTGAAAGCGCTTCAGGAATTTTTAAGGATTTG
Source organism: Perognathus longimembris pacificus (assembly GCF_023159225.1). Lineage (NCBI taxonomy): Eukaryota > Metazoa > Chordata > Mammalia > Rodentia > Heteromyidae > Perognathus > Perognathus longimembris. The sequence goes on from NC_063165.1 coordinate 9,435,637, forward strand.
TTAATTACTCATTCATTAATTCTTTTATTGGAGTTATTCTAAGCTCTAGGACCTAAAATTTACTAAGGGAAGCAGAGGAGCAGAAAAGCTGGGCAATGTCTTAGATTTTGCTTGTGTTGTGTGTTGTTTGTTTTGATTATATATAATGTGTCAGAATTTTCATGGTTTCTCTAGGGATATTTCAGCACCATTTATTCGACCACCCATTTATTCATCAGGTAAATAAATCATAAAACAGAAGAAGTAAAACTTTGACATTGAACCTTCTAAGTTCTGTGATAAGAGAAAATATCATGTGCATAATTTTGAAGCCAACAGAAATGAGAATCAAGGTTAGCTTGAGATTGTAGGAATGGCTCATATTAATTGCCTTTCACAGGCAGGCAAAGAAATGCAGAACTTCTTTGCAATGTCTAAATCTTGCAAAATGGGCAATGAATTATATTAACTTTCAACACAAACTAATCAACCAAAAAATACTGCAAACACCTGCTCACTGTTTCTTTGTGGTGCTGGAGTGAACTCTGGGCCAGGAATGTGTTAAATACATGCTCTACTATTGAGCAACATACCCAGCTATGCTTGTTTTTTGAAGGTATTCACACACACACACATACATATATATATATATATATATGTATTATGATTATGAGCTTGACAAGAAATGTTAAGCAATAACATATTCTTCATTCTTTATACTAACAATGCTTAAATATTTGTTTTATTTTGTTCAGTGTCTAAGCATTTTTCTGCTCCCAAATTTGGGTATTTCTGATCTTTTTTTTTTACTTACTTTTAGTGTGGAAAATTATCTTGACTATTTTGGTGTCTTAAGCATATGTCATTGATGGATATGAGTTATTGCTGACATGTTCATCATGATTATTTTCCTATTTTTAAATTTTTCTGTTAAATTTTTCTGCAGCTGTTCAAAGTTTGAGCTGTGCTTTGAAACAAAAGCACTTTGTTCTCAGGCCCTGATAATCTAATTTGTGTTGAAAGATGTCTAGCAATAAAAGTGCTAATTGTCTCACAGAGTCTAGAAATTCAAGTTATTTTAAATATAAAGTTATACATATTCTGAGATTTCTAGTATTCATCTTGATAAATAGCAGTCACTCAGAAGAATCTTCTGGATGAATAAAAGTGTGACTCTCCTCTGCATACTCCAGTTCTTTCGTATTGTGGAAGACAGCGACCTTTTCCAAGTGGGGGAGTGCCCTTTATGTGACATCTGGGATTCTAAAATGTAATGAGAAGGTATTTTACTGAACATAAATTGCCTGTAAAATATGCCAGACCTAGAAAATGCTGTGAGTGGAAGCTATGGGGTAGAGCAACAGAAAAACTTCCAGGTTCACCCTATCACAGTGGCAGACAATGATGATTGGTGTTCTTTGGCAATTATTGGAAAATTAAAGGAAGGTCACATTCTAGGGAGTGAAATGGTTTCCTTCCAGCTCCACTCCACAGTTTCCTTTGTTTGGTTTTGTTGTTTCAGTGCCACTGTTTGAATCCAGGGCCTGTGCTTGTTAGACAACCCTCTGCCCCAAACCACAGCTTCATTGAAAATGTTTTGATTGTTTTATTCTTAGAACCTGAAGAAATGAAGGGTATTTTAATCATAAGATCTCCAAAGAGGAGTGATCTGGCCTTATCTATGCCCTTGCGATCAATGATTTCACCGGCAAGTTGAAAGGTCATAAACAAACACAGTTGGCTACCTCTCTACTTGACTATCTTTCTTAATTCCACAGTACTACTTCTGTTTTCCAATACAGACAGACTACTGTCAGACATAACTATACAAGGAAGAGAAAGAACAAGAAAGAAAATATTATGCTTCCCTTTATCAATTCATTGTCTGTCCCTGTACTAGCTAACAGATGTGGCTTGGATCAGCCTTCTTTCTTTATTACCATAAAAGAACACTAGAAACACCTTCCATTTTCTCTGTGGAATTCCCATTGGCTGATAAATGCTTGCTATCGTCAATTCTGCATGAACTGTATTTCTGGAGGTGAAGATTACTCGCAAAACATATCTGTAATACAAATTTACAGACTGATTACAGACCTTTCTCAGCTGCGGGGAGAAAAGCCTACTATATTTTAAAACATTCTTGACATTTTCGTTTTCTACAGAGAAACCTATTCTCCATTACTTGCTTTGTTATTAGGATGAAGCTGTGCATTAAAACCCACTTCTATTTCCTTTGTGGTCATGTAGGGAGAGAGGAAGAAAGAGGGAAAGTAGAAAAGAAAGAGACAGGGAGAACTCAGGAAAATAAATAGCTCAGAAGTAGAGTCTGGTACTGTGTTGTAAAACACATCTCAATAACTTGGTTTAAAATTTTATCTTCAAACACATTCCTTTAGCATCATTTCCTGAACAGGTCTCTTTGAATTGCTGTTCCATAACAAGCCCTGTTGTAAGTGGCCTGTCCATAGTGGCTCACCTGTCTGGATGCCCAGGCTACTGGGATTGTCTAAGTAAGCAGTTTATAAATGTTACCATATGAGAACAGAACAGTTACAAGTATTATTATTTTTTCTGTTACCTTTTGGTCTCAGGATAGAGATTGTAACATTTTTATTCTTCTGAAACTGACTAAACATTTCCCACATAGATACTTACAAATGTAGTATATCAGAGGGATGCCAATTCTGAATTTTGAAGTACTATAAGCTGACATTTGTGGCCTGAGAAAATATACCTAGAACTTATAAGTTCAGTACTTTTTATTTTTATTAAACATGGACTAACATACCACCTGAAAAATGAAAGGGAAAATCCCATTTTATTTAAAAGTCTTCAACAAGAGTTATTCTCTGGGTATTGAATGGTCAAGATGTGTCCATGGAGAGTAATAGTCTAGAACATTCTCTACCAAGCACAATCTACAGCACCCGTTTCATGGATATGTATTGATCATCTCAAAGGATACAAACATATAATACAAAGAAACACTTGTACTTTTGCATGCCTCTGATGTGGGGCATATATTAGAAATATCATTGCCAATTGTAAGTAGCTGGGATACTTATATTTTAGATTAAGTTTGTCAGTTTGCTGATTTTGTTAAAGATCTCCAAACATAAACAAGGCTGAAGTATGTTGTTACCTGTGGCAGACACCTCCCTACCAAATAAAAACAATTACAATCTGACTCACTTGGTTTTTAGTTTATGTAAAGATCATAAAATGTGTTTATAATGCTGCCAGCATTATACGGTTTCATATAAATATGACTGTTGAAATACCTCCACAGAAACAGATGTGTTCTCATTGCCAGGGTGGATGTTTCTTGGTGTCTCAAATGGAAAAGATGCTTATCTAATTATTCAATTTACATGAGTGAGCATGAGACATTTAGACTTTGTGGTGGCAAAAAATCAGGGACTCTTAGCTAAGGAATGCCCTTCCCCTGGTAGGGGAAGATTTGTTTTCCCGCAAACTGCTGTTTAACAAGGCAGTGTAGGGCCACAATCTAAAAAGTAGGCTCGGTCTAGTCTACTTTGGCAACAATTTTCACCACAAATCTCAAGCAGACAGACCTCATAATCAAGTTCTTTGAGTATGTGCCCTGTGGATAATAGTTAATAAGTTTTACACACACATGCACACACACACACACACACATACACACACACACCCTGATATCCTGAGAGATACTGCTAAGAATGTCTTAAATGTACCTGCTTTTCATATGCAGAAATTGAGGCATAGAAACTGTTTGCAAAAGACTAGCAATTGATTAGTACAAAATTAATAAGTTCTGGCTATATTTGCCTAGGCCACAAATGTTGGCTCATGGTGCATCAAAATTCAGAAAATATTACTATAAGAAGCTGGGGGCCAAGAAAAAATTATACTACATAAGCCTATTATTTCCTACTCTAATATGTATTCTCAAAAGCATATTTCTAGAGAAATATAATATATGTAGTCTTCATAAAAATACTTTTTAATAAATTCATGAACATTCTCTTATGCAAATGATGGTTGAGTTCTACTCATGGAGATATCAATTCACAGTATCCTCTCTCCAGTAACAAAGCAACTCAATTCCATGTAGAGCTAATGATAACTGAAAAGAAAATTCCTTATGTACCATCACAACACAAACTTTTGTGTCTCACAAAGTAACTGTTATAAATTTAACATATTATTAAACTACATTATTAGAGATTGAGTTGCATACGTCTATACTGTAAAGAAGTAAAAATCATGCTTTTGTCTTTTGGGCCAACCAGTCTAGTGGTTCCTTCATTTTCCCTCACGTATGAGTACATTGTGAGTCTAAGTTATCAACTGACACGAAAACTTCAGAAAATACTCAGATTTTTTTTTCTTGATTAACAAGAAAATATAAATGATTACCAAAGCTTCTATGTATAGGAAAATATAAGAAAACAAACCAGCTATAAACACCATACTCTCATATTTTCAATAATGTGCTGAAATTTACATAAATAAGCACCCAAAGGCCTTGCTTTTATAGAGTATCTATCAATACAATCTGCTAACATCTTCAGTTACATTGTAGTAAAAGGGAGAAGAGTGACAGTCAATGGGTGTGGATTCTAGCAAAAATTAAGAAGATTTTTTCAGGTCACCTCTTTTTAAATGGGTAGATATACACTTGAAAATGATATTCATGTCACATTTCCCAGAGTTAAATTAGGTTGTAAATTCAGGTTATGTCTCCAAAGAATGAAAATATGGAATTCTGTTCAATAAGCAGAAATTTTCAACTTGTATCACTTCAAAAATATATGATTAATGCCTTTAAATATCTGTCTATCTATAGTGATATTATGGAAAAAGTGGTCATAAATGAATTCTCACAAATTATAAAGATGAATTAATGGTATCTTAACAAAAGATACAAAATTTCCCAATGAAGCTGTTGACCTAGGGTGTAAGCAAGACTGAATAGGGAAGACCTGATTGACATTGGCATGACAGTTATTTGAAGGATTTGGTGTTGATACTGTATTTTTATGGGTTAGTGGGAGGACTGCTGGGTTTGCAACTCAAGAATAATGAGATGATGTCATTCACATAGTTCTAAAGTAGAACAGAAGGATAGTCTACAGGGAGAACACCTTGGAGCCAGGGTATAAAAGAGGAGGTCCAGAAGGTGACACGTACACTGTGACATCCTGCTCTCTGCTGTTGAGTCTCAGCTTGACCTTCTATCTCCACCATGTCTGACAACAATTGCTGCCGTGACAACTATAGCTCTCCTTCCCTTAGGAATTCCTGCCGTGTTCCTGTCACTTCACCCATCCCTCTCCACTCCACGGAGGTGAATTGTGGTAGTGCTCCCTGCTCTCCTAGTAGCAGCCTGGGCAGCCACGTGGCCCATGACAACTGCCAGGACCTTTATGGTGAACGCAGGAGTTTCCAATACAACACCTGTGAAAGAGATGCCTGTAGTCCTTCCAGCTACTCTCCGACTATTTCTGGGGTGCCTGGAGTCTATCAAGGAACTAGCTGCCTTCCTTCCACATCCCAAAGTTCCGGTTTCTGTCATCCAGCATCCTCTAGACAACGTGTGAGGTACCACTTCCCAAGTTACCAATCCTATGGCTATCAACCTCAGGGCTACCTGGCCTGTGGCCGTCAACCGTTGAGATACCTGACCTGGGGAAGACAACCACTGAGTCACCTGACCTGTGCTAATCAACCATTGAGCTATCTGCCCTATGATGGTCAACCTCTGAGATACCTGCCCAATGGGTGCCAGCCACTCACCTACATGCCTGATTATTACAGACCTACAAATTATACATGCAGCAATTTTCAGCCATACTCCTCCTCAAGCAACTGGTCATCTCCTTACTAATGAAAATCAACTTGAGTAGCGGAAAAGAAGTCATGGTCTTGTCTTCGAGAGATCACTCAGCTTTACATCCATGGTTCTCATTCTTCAGAGTTATGTTATGTCTTTCAGTTCTATACTAAAATCTGTTTATTGAGCATTTAGAAATTCTTATACCTTACTCCTATGTTTAAAATTCTCAATGCTTTTCAGCCTGGAAAGTTCTTCTTTGCCATCATAATTAAAGCACAGCTTTCACATGCAAACCATGCTTGTCATGTGTCATTTCTATGTACCTTAATGTGCACCTACATTTACGAATAGAAATATGTACTCTTTGTACTATACATATGATGCCTGACATTTTCTAGAAATTACTTTAATCTTTTACAGGAATTGAAAAGTTGTATTCTAAAAAATGAAAAAAGAAAAGGACGTAAGGCAAGCAAAACATGCAGTGTCAGGGGTGGATCACAGAGTTGAATAGGGAAGGTGGATATGATGGAATTACTTTATATGCATGTATGAAAATAGGGTGTAAACATCTGTTGAAATTGCTTAAGAGCAATGGGTAAGGGGAGGTGGAAGGAAGAATAGAAGATGAGTTTCCTTGAATCTATGCATGAAAATGAATACTCTCCCTTGTAGAACTAAAACATGATTTTAAGAAAAGGGAAATAGAACTATCGTTCTAAGAAAGAACAAGTTTAGTAAGATAAAACTTCTTATTCAAGATTTCATTATCAGGAAGTGAGGGTCTAAATTAGAATTCAAATAGTATTATTTATCTTTCTTATTATATGTAGCTATAGGCTAATAATACTTCATTGACAGATTTTGATATCCCAGTGCATTCTTACTATGTTTTCAGATTTAAAACAAAGAAATGCAGGAGAAAGTCAAATTGTCGGAATTCTGAAGGTTGAAGTTCCACATACTTAGATAGATCGCTGTACATGGACACGGAAAATATGTTTTGTTGACATATATATGACAAGAAGAGCAAAATTCCAGACAGCCATAGTGGGTCCAAAATGAAGAAAGCCAGAGAATTTCCAAGAGAGTATGAATAAAGAATTGACAAAATGGTATTAATCTCAATTTCTACGTATCACCTAGGTAATCCACCAGTGGGAAAATGACTTGCAAACTACTATTTTAACACAGAGAAAGTCAAATGAGATGTTTAATATATTGCTCATGGGATGGCGGAGAGAGGCAGAGGGATTTTGGAGATAGTGAGATTTGACTTGCTGTGAACAAGGGAGGGCAATTTGGGGGATGCATAATAAATGAGGGTCTAGAGATGGGATCTTGAGCATTCATCTGGTAAATGATTACTTCCAAACGTAATGCTATTGAAAGGTGGTGGAACTTTTAAGTGGTAGAGTCTATTGTGAGGTTTTTAGGTCCATGGGAAAGTTGCTGTGAAGGAAATTATGAAACTTTTGTTTCTTCTTCTTTCTCTTTCTTTTACCTCCTTGCCAAGAAGTGAGTAGCTTCTATCTGCTGTATGTTCTTTTGCAAGATGTGCTGCCTTATTATAACGGACCCAAACCAGTGTGGACAACTGACCATGGACTGAAACCTCCCAAACTGTAAGCCAACATAACTTGATCACTTTATGTTCATTAGTTTAGATATTTATTTTGGAAAGTGAACACAGAGGCACTTCCTATGGAGAGTAGCTTGTGCAAAGCATCTGAGATGGAATGAAGAAGGACTTAGAATTTTAGAACATTTCAGTGAAACTGAAAAATAGGAGAAGGAAAATGGAAAAGGACAATGAAAAGTGTCTGAACAACCATATGCCCAGACCAGATGCTGGAACTCCTCTGAATCCTTGTCAAAAGTATAGCCTTTATCATTAGAAAGACATGAAAATCTCTGTTTACATAGAAATTTAAAGATATTTAAATTTAAAGAATCTAAAAGGATCTATTAGACTAAAGGAGTTTAAGTAGCCTTTAGCAAGTTAACTATTATAAAAGAATAAGTTACCATATAGTCTTGGATGTAATTTTCATTGTTTTATGTTAACTTCATTGTTTCCTCCAAAATGTATCTCTGAAAAACTGATAGAGATTCTCAATACTTTTTTTTTGTATACCAGGCTAGTTAGTCAGGTAACTATACAGAGATGTATTAGACTATGATAACCATAGCCATGGCCTCTGTAGTGATCAGAAGAAATTATAAATTTAATTAAAATGTAATTGTGAAATAAGTCAGTGAGGTATGCATATTGAGTCTTGTCTAATTTGTCATCAATATGTGACAACTTGATTGATTATCCCAGGTTTCCTTTATTGTCATGCCCTGCGTTGAACTTACATTTTAATTAGTGATGATTAATGATGGAACCATATTTGCTTTGATAACTTGAGTTTCTATGGTGTCCCAGTTATCAGATACATTTCAAGAGCAGGTGTTTATAGACCAAATCTATTTTCACTCCAGTCTACCAAGAATGATTTTGTTTCTTTCTTAAAACCCCAAGGTAGCAAACCAACATTCTGCTAGAACGATTTTTGTAGACTATTTGGTTGTCACGTTGTTTCAAACTTTACAAACAGCAAAAGAACCTTCAAAAAATCATGAAGAGCTTAGATAAAGTACACATACACACAATGCACTTCACTTGGGACTTATCAAGGTAAGAAGAGAATCGTCTCGGAAAACACATGAAAGGTTGAAAGATTTCATTTATCAAGTGCTTAAGGTTCTTAGGAGAGATGGGAAAATGTCAGAGAGATTTCTCAAACTTATCTTAACCCTTGATGACTCCAACATTTTCTGTTATTTCCTGCTGGTAAGGGGCCACATGCTGATGCCGGGTGAGCTCTCAGGCTCTTTTTAAGAAGAATGTGCAACCCTGACTTGGAAAATTCCCAATGTGAAATAGCAGGCAATTTTCTCCCATGCTCTGAAATCAACCAACCAAACAACACAATCTATTCAAGGGGAAGCTCATATTAAATCTGTCCCATATGTCAAAATTAAAAAAATATATATATAAGGTATGGTTTCCTTCCCTGTCTACCACTGAGCCTACTTTCATGGGTACATGAATTCTCATATTCTCTGTATGCCCCACAAGCATGATTCAATAATCTCTCCAAAAAGGGAAAAGTATATCAGGCTTCTGGATTCTCCAATAAGCTGTACAAAGTGAATGGGGCAATTTTGCATCAGGACAGAACCTATCAAAAGGATCATGAATTTTGCCCTAAGATACTAAGTGGCAGTTTGGGATTTTTAGTTTCCTTCATTTATTCTCAATTCTATTTTCTTTAACTCAGAATAAGCTTCAGAAAAGAAATACCTAGTTCAAAAACACAGCTGTCCCCAAGAAAAGAGACTTCCATAAACATCAGCTTGCATACATAGACGCGTCTAAAAGAAGACTAAAAAATTCTTTCAGTTATGTCTAACTAAGCATTCTTCATCTTTCTCCTCAAGCCATTCACGTTCTGCTTAACATTTACTTCATTTACTTACCTGAAGACCAAAATCTCCTAATAAGTTACTCCAAGTGACTGTACATATTAGTTCTGCAATGCTGATACAGATGCTGATGATTATTGATATTACGTTAACCTACGAAGTTGAATACCACCAATAGGAATTTATGAGAATTTTACTATTAAAAGCAAGTGTAGAGAGCGTGACGTCTGGCTTCGGAGCTGCTGTCTGCTGTAGTAGCAACGGAGGAGCGAATTTAAAATGGGTGATGTTGAGAAAGGCCAGAGGGTTTTTGTTCAGAAGTGTGCCTAGTGCCACACCGTTGAAAAGGGAGGCAAGCACAAGACTGGGCCTAATCTCCATGGTCTGTTTGGTCTGAAGACAGGTCAAGCAGCTGGATTCACTTACACAGATGCCAATAAGAATAAAGGCAGAGAGGATACACTGATGGAGTACTTGGAGAATCCCAAAAAGTACATCCCCACAACAAAAATTATCTTTGCTGGCATTATAAAGAAGGGAGAAATGGCAGACTTGATAGCTTACCTCAAAAAAGCTACAAATGAGTAATAGCCACTACCTTATTTATTTATTGCAAAACAAATGTCTCATGGCTTTTTAATGTGTACCATAATTCAATTGCTCTCTAATACCAGATTTCATATCATGAATGGCTGCCAGAATATTTTGGGGCAGTCCTGGTTTAAGTAAAACTGGCTTGTGGTTAAGTGAATGTGATCTTTTAAAAAAAATACTGTCATTTGTTCCCCTTTCTGTGATATGATTGGACTTACTAATGTTCAATTTTTCAACAAGTTAGGGAATACCATCTCCAAATCTGTCAGATTGGTTTTATATTCAGATTTACATAGCTAATTATGAGAACATCTTTTAAACACAGGGGATATCCCTTCACTGTTTGATAATCAAGCAAAATTAACCTGTTTGAATTTGTGATCATTAACTTGTTAAAGGCAATGGTTGAAGATGAGGAAGCAATGTCTATATTTTTGGTCTTGACTAAGCCAATTTAATTAGAATTCCCTGTCTCTGAAATCTGCCTTGTACTTATTGAAAGATATTTTAGTGTGGCTTATGTACAAATGTCAAATAAAGAATATTTAACATTTCTCACATTTTACAGTTGGTCTGTAAGTTCAGATGCTTTTTAAAGTGACTGTGATAGATACATACCAACTTTATTTTTGAATACTAAGACAAAGTTATAATTCAGGATTTTCTTTATGCAGCTAATCACAAGTTGTTGTGGAACTATTGTGTATGTGTGATTGATAGTGGTGCTTTTTGCCAACTTCTTAGAGAAAAAGATTGAGATAAAGGAGATAATTTGTAAATTATGTGGCCATAAGACTTAAGGTAATTAAAGACAATATTACATGAAAAAAAGCAAGTGTATCACAGATAGAAATACCATCTACACTTCTTCAAGTGTTTGAAAAAGAGACTCAACTTTTAATATGAAATATACTATCTTGTCAGGGCAGAGCTTTGTGAAAGGTAGTCTAAGATGCTTATATAAAATTGTCAAGACAAATATGTTATGACTCAGCATGAAAAACAAGAACTGGTATAAAAGTTTCCATCAGGAAAATTCAATGAATTTTGTTACATGCAAGCTATTTTACTATGACAAGGCTTCAAGCATGTCAACATTTGATCTCTTTCTCAATGAGTCTTCCTAACTAGGATATTCTTATGGATAATGAATGGAATCAACATCATGAAAGTGGACTCCTCTTAATTATTATTGAGGGTGGGAACAGAAACAAAGCAGCACAAAATATGTAGGTGATCACATCACACTTCCTCAAGACCAATAAACACAAACAAAGATTTCAGATACAAAGAAGAGGCAAACTTGAAATTCTTTTATGAGTGAATGTGAAGTCATTTTCCGAGGCAATAGAACAATAAACCTATTAGAAGTTACAATATAAGCTGATATAAAATATGAGGAGAATCTAGGTTTATGAAGATTAGATCTGGGTATTTAGATCTAGTTTCATGTGAACGTATAGGTGCTGTCCTTTGCCACTCTCTGAAATCCTTACTTCAGACTGAATTATATCATACCACATACAATACCCTGTTAACTACAGTTCCTAGTTGGGGGAATTGACACATTTTCTTATCACAACTACTGTGCTCCGCTCTATGACTGCCAATGACATTGATGCTCTGTACTTACCATACCAACATCAAACTTAGGGGTGACTTTCCAGAGAGAGACATTTGGTCAACCTTCTAATGAACAAAATATCAATTTGTAGACAATAAACTGTGAAATTTCTTGCAACACTCCCACCATTTCTTATGTCTTCATATCCTGATGAGCAACTACTCATCAAATCATACCTCAGAAGTTCTATCCAACCATCAATGTACAACACACCTCAGATCTGTTTGTTTTGCAATTACTATCCACAAGCCTACCTCTTTCATGGCTCTGAACTTGGATATTTCAATCCTCATAGCAATTTATCATTGACTTCTGTGTTTATCGCCTGACTTCCTGTGGCTTTGTCTAACAAATTTACATCTTTGAATTATGTATCTAATAGTTACAAATGGTTTTCTACATGGAAAGTCATTGTCAAATCATCTTATTCTTCCATTGGGGGATTAACAGTCTCCATTTTAGATAATGCCATTTGTCATCAGAGCGTCTTGCCAGATAATTTTGTGAAAAGATTACATACCCTTATGTTGATCATTTGGATATTGTGCTTTTAGTTTAGTTGCTGTTTTGACCTTTAATATTTTACTTGACCATTTTGCTTGTTGATTCTTTCAAAAGACCATTTCTACTTTCAAAACGTGGCTATTGGTACATTCTTAAATAGAAAGAAAACTTTCATAATTATTTCAAAATAAAGTTTCTATAAGTGAAATTGAAAACTCTACTGTTTAGATTTTTTTGTATCTTCAAACAAGTTAAGGCCCTTTAGTTTTATTAAAAGTACAAATAAAGAAAAAAATGTATCAGACAAAAAAATGATAGACTCTTTGAAAAACCTGATTAAGAATTTCATGCTATTGGACTATAAAATGTACACTTGTATATCTAGCAATTAATAAAGGAATTATGAACATTTTCAATGAATTATACTTTACCATGATTACAGGCAATACTACAATTCCACAGGCTTAAAATTATGGGTCTGTTTATTTTTCAAAGTACACATTCATTGTTCCTGCCAAGACCATGAAGTCATTGTGGGACCCAGGCAGAAAGTCTTCACCAAAAGGGAATCAGCAGGAGACACAGAAAATGGCATGAAATGAAAGCATCTATAAAACAACTTACAGGTCTTCTAAATTATTACTGAACATAAGACATTGTAGTATCTACCCTGCACTAGAACACAATTGTGCATATAATGAAAGAAATGAAAGGTTAAATTTCTTGTGACCTAAAAGAGTAGAAAACATCTATGCTGTTATTTTCTTTAAAGACTACTTTCTGTAAATTTAGTTTCTTTTCGTCTTCTGTGTTTACCCTAAAGGAATTTAACCTTTGGGAAAATTGAGATAGAGTACCATAACTCTCTTTTAATGAGGTGAAAGAACTTGACTTGTTCATTAAAAGGAGTTTATTTCTCATGCCTCAGATGATTTTTTTAAGTGATGTGATAGGTAGAATGTGTATTCTTTGCATTTTCAATTTGTCCTGGACACAGAGCAGCTGTGTGTGTGTGTGTGTGTGTGTGTGTGTGTGTGTGTGTTTTATAAAGTATATTCACAGTCATTAACTGATATAGCAAATTATCAGAAAACTTGTTCAAAATAGTAGAAATGTATTCCCATATAGTTCTGAAGGTTAGAAGTCCAAGTTCAATTTCTTTTGCTAAAATCCAAGGCGAGAACAGTGCTGATTCCCAGTAGAGTCTCTAGCAGAAAAATCTGTGCCTGCCCTTTCATCTTCTTAACATAGCTACCATTTCTTCACTTGTGGCCATGACACTGAAATTTCTTCTATGTCTGCCTTGTTCTCTCTCTCTCTCTCTTTCTCTCTCTGTCTCTTTCTTTTTCTCTATCTCCCCTTCCTTCCCTCCCTCTTCTTCCCTATCCTTCTCTCTTTCCCTCTCTTCTTTCCTTCCTACGTTCCTCCTTCTCCCTTTCTCTTTCTCTCCCTTTCCTTCCCAGTTCCTCTCCCCCTTTCTCTCTCTCCCCTCTTCCTCTTTCTCCCTCTCCCACCCTCTCCTCCTCCTCTCCTATTTCCCTCTGGCCTCCTCTCTCCTCTCTTCCCCTCTCTTGTCTCTGTCTTTCAAGGAACATTGTAATTATGTCATGACAAATAAGATAAATCTAACTCAGGACACATTCATATTCACATTTTCAAAGTCCTTTTGTCATATAAAGTGGCACTCAAATGTTCTCAGTGGGAGGAGTGGGCATTTGGGGTGGCATTTGGGTAGGTGGGTAGTCCTCCAAATACAGACTATCAATGGGCATCAATGAATTCGGTGTTTAAATGAGGCCAGATAATGAACATGATGATTCTCCAAAGCACTCAAAGTCAATAATCAAAAAATGACAACATTCCTTACTTCTATAAAAGCCTTTTATTGTTATGACTCTGATAGTTACTCTGTATTGAAGCAAGCTGGTCAGTGTCTAATGGAGACTAATATAGATGACAATTGTGTAGAGGATACAGTGGAAGTTGATCACATGTGAGTATGATGTACTGAGACAATAAGAACATACCAAAGCAAATAAAACACTGAATGAAATGTTTCAAATCTCATGTTTCGGGGCTGGGGATATAGCCTAGTGGCAAGAGTGCCTGCCTCGGATACACGAGGCCCTAGGTTCGATTCCCCAGCACCACATATACAGAAAACGGCCAGAAGTGGCGCTGTGGCTCAAGTGGCAGAGTTCTAGCCTTGAGCGGGAAGAAGCCAGGGACAGTGCTCAGGACCTGAGTCCAAGACCCACGACTGGCCAAAAAAAAAAAAAAAAAAAAAAATCTCATGTTTCATTGTAGATTGATACCATAATAAATATACATATGATAGAAATTCTCATTCTTGAAATATATACTAATTATTTGATGATCTACAGAATATTGGTAGACATACACTTGAATGAATACTAAATTAAAATAATTAACAGTTTTTAATTTATTATTCCGAAGTAGACTATATTGGATTTCTAGTTATGCAATCTCCTGTTACTTTCTATGGACTTGCTACAAAGAAGTCTAAACCCCAAGACTATGAGGAATTTATGATGTGACAAATGACGGGTAGATGAGAGAGACAGACAGATAGATAGTTGATAGATAGAAGATAAATATGGTAGATAGATAAATAGATAGATAGATGATAGAAAGATAGATAGATGGGGAAAGCCTAAACTAAAAGACTGAAAGTAATTAGGGTATGATAGATGATAGACAAATGACAGAAGATAGATAGGTAATTGATAGATAATATATAACAGGTGGATATATGATACATATGATAGATAATAGACACAGAGAGATACATAGATACAGAAATAAAGTTAGTAACTTACAGGGAAGTTGGCTACCAACTGCTGTATGCTTCAATTTTCTCCTCTGTCTGCCCAAAATCTAAAGGATTTCTGTACCTAAACAATTTGCTGAAAAATATTGCTTCCCAATCTCAACCTTTTTCACCTGAGAGAAATTTCAGAAAGAGACGAAAGGTCTTTAATAGAGTTGTTTATTTCATCATACAGAATAAACACTGACAGAAGCACTGAGAAAACTCAGGAAATAGAGGATATCTGTAGGTTTATATTGTTGTGCATTTAAAAACCTGGCTGAGACCTACAGAATGGCAAAGGAAGTCTAATTGTCTCCTTGAGGACAATGTCTTATCCCTATAGTTCATCATACCTGAAGAAGTCAGTGCTGTCCTCTGTCTGAACTCATCATTGTTAAGAAAGCACTGCTGTTTCTAATTCAACAGAGGCTGCAAATCTGAATTAGAGTTTATATTTTGAAGAACATAATGTCAGGCTTTCAGTTTAAATTAAAATCTCTGCTAATATTTCTTTTTTTTTCCTTTAGCTTCCTCCTAAGGAAGGAAAATTGCTACTTAACTTGTACAATGCCTATAAAAACTACTCAGGGTATTCAAATAAAAAGTTTTTAGCATAGTCATTCCTTTTTGTTACTCTAGACCAAAAATAACTTCTGTTCAGGAATTAAACAAAATCTATGTGCAAAGAAAGCAAATACGTAATTTGTAGAATTTAATTGGGGAAAGAATGTTACACATCTGACAATATTTGGGTTTTCCAACAAGAACAATGGAGCCCATGTTGTATAATTGTAGTCAATTAAGAGGGTTTAATGTTGACATACAGGATATGGTTAATATTACATAATGTGGGAACTTTAAGAAGAGGATTTTGTGGAAACTTGGTTGCTTAGCAACCACAGGCCCACAGGGACAAGTTCATTTTTAGCATGATGTAATGCCACCAAGCACCATTTAGGCATGCAGTGAGTCTAATGTATGGAATTCTCCAAACACATCAGATGAGACGCTGTCATCTATATATGGCCTGGCATAGACAGAGAATTGCACGGATTTGGGGAAAATAATTTTTCTCTTAATACATCGATGCCAGGCCTTCTCTTTTGAGTAACACTACTGGGGGCCCCAAACCATCTAGCTTATTTCAGAATGTAGGACCAATTCCCACGGTATTGTGCAGTGGCAAAGAGTGGGAAAGCACAGGCCTTCGCTTTATTGAACCCTCGTTAACCTTTTAATAACCACGTTTCTGCAGCCTAGAGATGCATGAACTCTTGTTAACCGCCCATTTTGGCAGTTGAGAGTTGGCTAATGAACATTAAAATCACGGTTCCCAAAGCTATGGTCTACAGATGGTGAGTGATGGGGGCTGTTCAAAGTGATGTTTACGGATAAACTTATTGTTGCATGAGGATAAACACATGTGCAGCTGTGGCACACACACACACACACACACACACACACACACACACACACACAGATATGAAATGTTTCTGTTTATTTTTCCAAGTAGGGAGAAGGAAGAGAGTCTGGGAGGTTCCCGACCATCCCCAGGGAAGATATAAAGACTCCCCTGCATCAATCAGAGCATCCCCGGGCAGCTCCCACGTGGCGTGAATCCAGTCTCCATGTCTCTTCTGGGCTATCCCGAGCTTTGCAGTGCTCCATCCTACAGAACCCATTGCTACCTCCCAGTGACTCCTGTTTCTTTTTGCTCCAGCGATGTAAGCACTACCTTTGGACACTACTTACCCAGTAGCTGCCAAAGCAATCTGTGGCTCCTGGATGGCTGCCAGGAATCCTCCTGTGAAACACACAGCGCCGAACCTCCCAGCCTTGAGCCTAAGTCCGGCACCGCGTGTCCTGCCTCCAGGAACTCCTGCAATGTTCCCTCCTCGGCAGGCCAGGTCATCAGTGCGTGTGGAACTACCCACATCAACGCCAGCCCCAAGGGCTGCCCAGGTCCTGGAAACAAGGGGTATGTATCCAATTGCCATACGCCCACTCCATGTGCCTCCAAAGCTTGTCAGACCCTGCGACCTTCATCAACTTGTCAAGGGCAACGTCTTTACTTATCCAAGAATCTTCAGCCCCAAAGTCCCTACCGACTGAGTGGTTGGGGATATACAAGCTACCGAAATGTTGGCTTCCTCCCCAATGGCTTCTCGTCATCATGTTATGCTGCCAACAGCTACCCACCTCAGAGGTATTTTGTGAGATATTGCCCATATCGCAATTATGGGTCTGTGAGCTGTCGACCACTGACTTACTTGTCTAGACACTTCCGGTCTCTGAGCTGTATACCCAGTACCTTTCCTCCTCTGAGGTACCTGTGCAGTGGTAGCAGACCCCTGAATTGCTACTGATCAACCTAATCGCATTTCCAGCAGCTAGATATGGCCCAGGGGGGCAGATGCCACTAAGTGGTAGGCTCTGTAATATTCAGCGGAATTGCTTAATGCATCTTCAGAATGTTGTTACCTTTTGCTTCAAATATAACTCCCTGGCTTATTAACCACACAGCTATGACTGTCTGATGGATTTTTTTTTTCATATTTCTCTGCTAATGCTTTTTGTATTGAAGACTGATTCTGAAAGTGTTATTTCAAAGATTGATGATGGATGGACTCACTGAAGGGACTGCTAGTAACATGTAGCCATGAGGAGATTTCTTAGTCTGTTTGCCTTTTGTCTGCCAAAGGGAGTCTCATCTTTCTCTACTTGATGGAGGGAGCCTGTTCATTCCAAGGTGCAAGTTCCTCCAAATGTTTTTGCTTTATATCAGTATTTTTTTCAACCACCTAATTAGCATCTTCCTAGAGAAGTGAGTGCATAACATTATCTTAAAACATACTTCAGTTGAGCTGTTTCTTACTTTCCTTGCTATTTGGTTGTAAGAATGAGCAATAGCCAACTGGATTTCAGGAGCAGAAGACTTTAACAAATCTGTTTGAAAGAAGCTTTAAAGACCAAATTGATGGCTTCCTGGCTATACTGTTGTTGATTGCACAGAAGAAAACCACGGAAGTAGCAGAAGTACAAATACCATTTGTTGGCGATAAAAACTTGCATAGACTCTTGAGGTGACTATTGGACTATATTCAAAATTCTATAATCCTGTCCTGATGAATTACTGCATTCTGACTCTGGAAAAGTTCCTGGTATTTAATAAACATTTTTTATCTGGAAATGATGGGTTTATTAATTTTTGCTTTATTTTATATTCATTGAAGTATAATTTCTGTTCTGAGCAATATTCATGGCATAATCAACATGCTAGTTTGTTTCTGTTTGTTGTATACATGAAGAAAGACTGGGCATGGTGAACCATTTTAATTCCATTTCCTTCCATGGTAGAGTTTGGGGGAGAATAGCACTTGGAGGCTTGTCCAGGCAATGATTTAGCTATAATTTCATCATAATCAATGAGCTGGCAAGGGCACATCTGCCTATGAACCAGCTACTCACAAAGCTGTAAGTAGGTGTTCCATGGTCTGAGCCTAGTGCCCCCCCCCAATAAAAAACAAAACTGACTCAAAGCATAAACAAAAAAATTGGCTCTGTTCATTTTGTTGGACTGTTTTGTTTGCCTTTCTGAAAAATTATATCATTCATTTGAATTCTCCTTAGAATCTACTCTCTTTGGGGTCATTATTTGTGTGCACTTGAAAGGTAGGACAATGGGAAAAGGATAGATAAATAAAGGAAGAGGAGGAGAGTGCAGTGATAAAATTCAATGCATACTCAACAAAATGAAGAAAATTAAGGGGAGGGATAAGGTTGGGAGGGATGGGGAAGAATGATGAAAGGAATGACATTAAGCAAGATGCATTGTACTCAAAAGTTGCTTTATTAATGGAAACTTGTTTGTACAACTACTTAAAGATAATACAAATGTCACTCAAAATAAAGTTTTTTCTGCTTGTGTCATTAAAAATGTCTGTGGTTGTAGCTCAAGTGGTATATGTGAAAAGTTAGGCGTGGGCTATGAAGTCTAGAACTTTTAACTTGTTTTTATGATGTCCAATTTTCAACACATTAAATGTATTTTTCTTAGAATGTCTGTGATTTGGAAATTTTATGAATTTTGGAGAATATTTATAAAATAAATCAAGTTATCAAAAGAAGTACAAAACATGCATATTTTGGTTTCAATTCTCAGAACCTCAAAAAGTAAGAAAAAGGCAAATACCTAAATTAAAACTTGCAAATGTAGGGCTGGGGATATAGCCTAGTGGCAAGAGTGCCTGCCTCGGATACACGAGGCCCTAGGTTCGATTCCCTAGCACCACATATACAGAAAACGGCCAGAAGCGGCGCTGTGGCTCAAGTGGCAGAGTGCTAGCCTTGAGCGGGAAGAAGCCAGGGACAGTGCTCAGGCCCTGAGTCCAAGGCCCAGGACTGGCCAAAAAAAAAAAAAACTTGCAAATGTAGGCCAGGTATGGTAACACACATCTCTAATTCCAGTTATAGGGGATCCAGATGCCGGAAGATCACTAATTTAAGTATAGCCTTAAGCAAAGTTAATGAGATACAATCTAAAAACAAAATACAAATAAGAGGTCTGGGGTTAGGGCTTAAGTGGTAGCCCACACAGAGTTACAAAGCACACAAATGATGCCAAAGCATTCCAATTGTATCTACTAATCAGTTAGTATATAGCTCATATATATATATATACATACATGCATATATATATACATATATATACATATACATAGCTGGGGATGATGAGGTCAGAATTTCCTATGAATATGCATTTAATTTTCTAAGTGTTCTGTGTGCCAGAAATTTCTTATGTTGACAACATATAATAATCCATGGGAAACGTCCATTGCTTGTATATGACCTGTCTGATTCCTTTAATATGGGATAAATGTTCAGCATTTGCACATGATTACTGTGTGCCCTAGACACACAGTATTCCCCTCTTATTAACTGTAATATATTAGGGACCTTAAGAATCACAAGATTCTTAGAGTCTATCTATTCTCAAGAACTAATCATAGTAGTGATACACTAAAAAGAACATAAAATACCGCCTCAATCATTTTAAGAACAGGAAAAGATTAATTCTACCTAGAGGACAGAGAAAACACTTGAGACTAAGGTGGAGAAATGGCACGATATGCAGGTCTCCATAGTGGTATAAGTGGTGGGGCTAATTTCACCAATAGTCAAAGAAGGTCAGCTGACAAGTAGATTGTGAAAGATTTTCAGGTTAAGTTGCATGCAGATGTGCAAATATATAGTCACCAGTGGAAAATAATTGTGAAGGAAATATAGGATCCTAGATTAAGAACAGTGGGCAATGAAAATTTTCTTAAATAAAAATGACCAAGTTGCCAACAAACTAAAAGGTTTGCAAATATGGATATATCAAAATTAAAATAGGTAATAGAAGTTACAATAGATACATTAAAGGTAAAGGGTATGATGGAGCATATGGGAACTGCGCACTTATTAACCAAACTTACTGTAAACATTAAGCTTCAAAAGTAATCTAGTCATAAAAATATCTAATAACTCAATAGTAAAAATAATCCCACAAGACTGACAAGAAAACATGTATAATGTATGGCATAAAATTATTTTCCCAATAACTCAATATTTCCTGCAATTAAAAAGCAAGGACAAATAAGTTCAGCACATGAGCAAGCAATATGAGCAGACAAATACAAATATTGTATCTAACCTCATTAATAATTATGAACACATTATAATTTTAGTACCCCTTTGAGAAACATTCTGAGTTTGTCAACTCATAAATATATTGTTGCCCACTACATATGGGAATGAAATCCAACAGAGTCAATGCATAGAGACTATGCTGGCCCAGTGACCAAGGCAAATCTGCTTCTCAGAGTCTCCACAGAATATTCTTTTAGAATTCACAATAGTCCACTATTTTCTTTCCTTTACCTGCAGCCACCTGTGGCCCAAAATGTGATACATAAAATTTTATTCATTTATGCTCCAAAAATATGTGCGGGAAATTCCAGTAATAAACAACTCATAAGCTTTCAATCCTGCCCCATTCTAACTACCATGATAAAAACAAACAAACAAAATCTCATTCTGTCCCACTAAGTTTGTGAGTCCTCTCAGTGGGCAGTGTTTCCACTGTGTATAACTATGGGCCTGTCTGTTATTTAGACTATCACATAGACTACAAAAATGTCATACTGTTTCTGTTACTTTATTTTACTAATGCCCTCCAATCATAAAAGTGGGGATGCTGAAAAATATATTGGAGCAAATTATTATAATTTCACTGTTTTCTGATTTATTGTTGATGGTAACCTGTGAATATATCTAATTATAAATATATTCTATCAGTGGTTTGGAGCCTGGAATGAAACCTTGTTCATTAGAAGAAATTGCATATTCATTTCACTATTCACTGAAAAATGAAAAATTACAATAGAAAAGTCTAAGGTACCATTTGGAAAAACTAAAAATTTAAAGGCCCACTGATAGAAGCATATGAAACAAAACTGTTATGTAGTAGTATTAGTAAATGTCTTAGAGTAATGAAAATGAGTACCATAGATCCATCTCAATTAGTAATATAAAACTCATATTGCAAAATAAAAATTAAGATTTATAAGCTGTATAAAGGGTGATACATTTTATGGATAACCACACACATATAAACAATTTTATGTATAACCACAAACATATAAACAAATGCTTTATGTATAACCACATGTAAACAAAAGGAAAGCAAAAGGAAATCGTGTTGGAAAATTAAGTTTGAGAGAACATGCAGTCAACAACATATCTCCAGGAAACTATTAATAAAGGGCACAGAAGACACAGACATCTGTCCTTTGTAGCACACTACCTTCTAGGAATCATTACGATATAAAGTTTTATCAATGTCTGTGAATTCCACTGAGGCAAAAGTATGCTTAATAACTAACCATAATGCAGTGGGGATTACTTGAGGTCTTAAGATTTGTACTTAGAATTACACATATGAACATTCTTGTCCCTTAAATTTTACCCAATAGTTAACCCATACTTTCTCCTTGACAAATAAAACATAACTGTCTCATTTTTTGTAGGAAAAAAAGAAGTCTATGTAAAGTAATTTTATACACTTAAAATTCCTTTCTCCAAGTATAAAAGTTTTACAAATGCAAATGTGACAGGCACTGAGGTCCTTTCTTTTACTTTACTCTCTCTCATAAACACAGCATCAGAAGAAATAAATTCATATATGCCCACTGCCTTAAATTCTATAAATCAATTTCTTCTGTAACATGTATATAATTCACAATCTACTAAATGAATGAATAAGTCTAATTAATAAGTAAGTCTTAATTAATATCCTTGTCATTCTGTCTTTAAATCATTGACAATTTACAATAAAGTTTAAAGAATTGATAAAGCCATTGCTTTTGGAATGCTAGCCAACACATCATTTTCCTGTTTCTGTCTGCAGTCTTGAAACTAGAGTATTTGGCCACTATCTTGTTGAACGCTTCTTCCATACATTGTGCTTTCTGATAAATGTATCAAATTTATAAAATTTCTAAAATCAATATGACTAGTACTAGGTCTTTAAACTTTGTGTTCCATTGAATTTTCTTGATGTTATTGAAATCTCCACGAAATGCTCCTGGAATTTTTTATGATATAACAATTCCACATCTGACATACTAAAAGAAAATGGATACAACTTACTAATAGGTATTAAATGAGCCTAGATGTCACATGACAGTATAAGTAATCAAATTTTAAATCCTCAAATCATGAGAGAATAGATCAAATTCATGTAGCTCTATGCTGATTCAAAATCTCCATAACTATACAAACCAGGCTAGAATTTCCACCAACCCGAAGAACTGCTGAATTCTTGGTTCCTATGTTCCTTTAAAAGCTGACTAGAAGCAAACTGACTTTCCTTACGTTGTCTCATAGTGGAGAGAATTATTATGATTATTAACATTGGTCTTCAACTTCTCATTAGATTCACTGGTCTTGTTCTTTTTGTCTGACAGTGTAACTGAAGTGGTGGCTGAGACTTAGCACATCACTATTGACTACTCTCACTTGAAGGTCCCAAGTACTTAAAGTAAAAATTACACAAAAGGAGAAAGCTATTCTATTCTATTTTAAAATAAGCAATATGTGATCCTTGAATGTCCATTTATATTCTGAACCTTAATATCAAGGATAATTTTCAAGACCAGACATGATGGTGGATACCTGTAACTCCAATACTCAAGAGTTTAAATTTAATCCCAACCTGGGATACAAAGTGACAACCTTAAAGAAAAATGTTTAGTTTGTTCATTTAAAAAATAAAGATTGTGGGGGCTGGGGATATGGCCTAGTGGCAAGAGTGCTTGCCTCCTATACATGAAGCCCTGCGTTTGATTCCTCAGCACCACATTTATAGAAAACGGCCAGAAGTGGTGCTGTGGCTCAAGTGGCAAAGTGCTAGCCTTGAGCAAAAAGAAGCCAGGGACAGTGCTCAGGCCCTGAGTCCAAGGCCCAGGACTGGCGAAAGAAAGAAAGAAAGGAAGGAAGGAAGGAAGGAAGGAAGGAAGGAAGGAAGGAAGGAAGGAAGGAAGGAAGGAAGGAAGGAAGGAAGGAAGGAAGGAAGGAAGGAAGGAAGGAAGGAAGGAAGGAAGGAAGGAAGGAAGGAAGGAAGGAAGGAAGGAAGGAAGGAAGGAAGGAAGGAAGGAAGGAAGGGAGAGAAAGAAAGAAAGAAAAGAGAGAGAAAGAAAGAAAGAGAGAAAGAAAGAAAGAAAGAGAGAGAGAAAGAAAGAAAGAAAGAGAGAAAGAAAGAAAGAAAGAAAGAGAGAAAGAAAGAAAGAAAGAGAGAAAGAAAGAAAGAAAGAAAGAGAGAGAGAAAGAAAGAAAGAGAGAAAGAAAGAAAGAAAGAGAGAGAAAGAAAGAAAGAAAGAAAGAGAGAAAGAAAGAGAGAAAGAAAGAAAGAAAGAGAGAAAGAAAAAAGAAAGAAAGAAAGGAAGAAAGAAAGAAGAAAGGAAGGAAGGAAGGAAGGAAGGAAGGAAGGAAGAAAGAAAGGAAGGAAGGAAGGAAGGAAGGAAGGAAGAAAGAAAGAAAGAAAGGAAGGAAGAAAAAAGAAAGAAATAAAGAAAGGAAGGAAGAAAGAAAGGAAGGAAGGAAGGAAGGAAGGAAGGAAGGAAGGAAGGAAGAAAGAAAGAAAGAGAGAAAGAGAGAAAGAGAAAGAAAGGTCGTAAAGATAACAATAAAAATTGAGTAAAATATTTTAAGTTAAAAAATAATGATGATAGGGCTGGGAATATGGCCTAGTAGTAGAGTGTTTGCCTTGCATAGATGAAGCACTGGGTTTGATTCCTTAGCACCACATGTATAGAAAAATCCAGAAGTGACACTGTGGCTCAAATGGTAGAGTTCTAGCTTTGAGCAAAAAGAAGCCAAGAAGACTGTTCAGGCTCTGAGTCCAAGCCCCGGGACTGGGGAAATAAAATGCTGATAAAGGTAATTGTAATTGTGGTAATTATGAAACTTACTGTGAACCATTGCTCACCTGTAGAGTGAACACTAAGAATGGGAGATTAAAATTATACCAGAAGAATCTGTTCTTTTTTAACCAATCTGGGTCTTTTTTCAATGACTTCCAACAGGTCAGGCCTTTTTGGGGGGTTCTTTTCTCTTGTGTTAAACAACATACTGGCATCTGCTTTGTATTTCAAGAATTTTTATCTGTTTTTCAATGTAATTCACGAGTAACTTTGAGAACTTCTTTTTTTCAGACAGACTCAAAGAAAGTTATGAAGATTCCTTTGTTAACACACGCGTGTGGTGTTATGAATTATTTCTCCTGTATGTACTAAGTGATTGGTATTAAAGCAGATAGGTTTTATGGAACACACCTAGGTACAGTTATCATAAAAAAGAATCCACTATGTAAAGTGCATCAGAATTCCATCATGATTTTTCCCTTTTTTGTGTGATTGTCATAAGGAAGAAGTGAATTGACCTTGAAATTGGGAAGCTATTACTTTATATATACAAATCTTATAGATATCCTTGTGGAAGATTTTTTTTATTTTTAAATTTAATGTAGAAAGAATTGATGATGAATTAAGAAGTATATCAGAAAAGAATGGGGATGTTTAAAATGCAGTAAAATAACACTCCCAATATAAGAAGTATGAAATATAAGAAGTATGAAATCAGATTGTTTCATTTAGAACACATTCCATGTCCTAAAGTGAGGAAACTAAAGGAAAGGGGCCAAGGACAATAAGTCTTCCCTTTAGGTGAGAACATTGTTCTAAGGTTCTGAATCACATATGTGGAAATAGGCAGAACAAATGGTACATGGGAATGAGTCAAATGTGAGTTATAGCTAATTTTAAAAAATATTTGCAACATGAATTAAAAAATAAAGTTAAGACTTTTGAGAATTACCTTCTGATACTTAAAAAAATTATACTTCTACATATGACTTGAAGGGAAATGGTCTTAGGCACTTGAAAATGAGAGATTTTTTTTTTCTGGGTTGCAATAGAGAACCCATGTCACTATGATCCATCAGAAGGATGCAAGGAGATGGGCAGAGGAAGGTGAAAGGCTAAGAAGGAGCTGGGGCTGGAGGGGGAAAGGTAAAGAGACAAGGGAGGGGAAGAGGAAGCAGGGTAGGGGAAAAGCAAAGATAAAGGAAAAGGTTTGGTTAAGCCTTTTCCTGGAAACTTCCCTTCTTAGCCAGTGTGGGAGTTATTAACATGACAATTTATAATCCAGATCCCACTACACAAGAGAGACTCTTTCACTGGAGACAAATAAACCTCATCCTGCCTCAGGCCTCCTCAGTCTGAAGGATTTGGGGGGTGGGGGGTTAGGGGGAGGGCGGTACATCTGACCCTTGGAATTCTGTCTCCTGAAAACAACCTAATATGAGTTATGAATCAATTGGACTCTCAGTAAGCCCAACAAGTTCTTTGAACATTATCATGGAACCAGATAAAGGAAATAATTATGTTAACGTTTTAAGTAATTATGAATAGAAACATGAGCTTATAGATGTGTTGTACACATAGACATAGATTGCTTTGCATCATGATTTTTAATCCTTTGTGTGCATCTGGAAGTTGTAGTTATATTGTTTTGGGAAACATATTTACCACTTCTTTGGGTTTTTATTTATATACAATTGTATAGTTACTATTAAGATGATATTGTTCAAATAAAAGAAATTTACTCACTATCTGACTTATTATATGTTAACTCCTCTGTATAACATCTTTGTTTTTTTAATTTAATTTACTTTGTTTCTGATCTTCAAAAGTAGTTGCAATTTATCATGTACAACTGGTGCAATCTATCATGTACATCATGTACAACTGGTACATCTTAACCAGACTCAGCCATTCTATCATTCCCTTCCCAGACTAATTTCACATTTCCCACATCCTTTAACACATGTGCAGAGTATTCTTTCATAATCATAATATGTATGCCATCTCTCCAATTAAGAAAATTGTTGATAATGAAGATAGAATTTAGCTAGAATCCTTTTTACCTTTCTACCTTGTCTCCCTTGAAATACAGGTAATGGAAATTTCAACTATGACTACAATTTGCCCTGAGGCACAGAACATCTACTTTACTTGTTGCTTCCAAGTAAAATATAGTGCCTTATCAATTGTTAATAGAAATATCATACAATAGCAGAAGTAGTCTAGTCAGTTCATCTGACAGCTCTATTTGACAGAAATAGTGGTGGTTTTCAAGGAAACAATCTCTGCCCAATCCAGAGAAAAATGCGTGAGCTAATGAGAATGCATAGTTTCTAGCCAAAATCAGTGAGGAATTGCAGCACAAGTGGCCTCACGTATAATTAATTGTGCAAGGGCAAGGAAACATACCCACAACCCCTGGGAGTAGTACTTGTAGGAAGCACACAGACATCAAACAGTGATTCTATATAATGATTATTGTAATACACACCAAACTATCCCTCAGTCTTTTCCTCTGGTCTAAATTCAGGGCTCAATTTTATTCTTTCAGCTGCAATGTGGGTCCAGGTTATAAGCTCATTAAGAGTGTCAGCAGTCCTCAAATCGAATCTTATGTCTTGTTTTCCAGCAATTGCAAAACAAGATTTCATGCCAGCAACCTCCTCCTACCAAGCTTAATAATGCTATCCTGCACACAAAACAATGTCCATATTTTCCTTTAGTAAATGCAGTGTGTTTTGAAGTAAGCTGTCAAAGGCAGAAGTTCTTTATGATCACTGCCAAACGAAGTGGAGGATATTGGTGACATTGTCATTTGTGTTTTTATATGTCTATATCTGGTTTTATGGAGAATACTATACATTTATTTCCATCCTGGGAAAGACAGTAGAACCATAGAGAATTCCAGCAAAAAATCTTTTAAGGTCTTAGTCTTCAAAGTATAAAGCCAATGAATGAATTGTGTTAAGGGAACCTTTCCTGTATAATATCTAAAGGTCATTTGGATGGCTGCCTGGTCGCCTGTCAGGTGGCAGACATTTGTGGGAAGTGGAGACAGTGTGGCGGGTCACTGTAGCCAAAGCAGACAGGTGGCTAAGGACAAGAGGAGTGGCACCTGATCATGCTAGGGCATTTGTCTTGGGGGAGGTGGCCATTCTCTATCTGTGGCTTCCTCACTAAAAACCTGTGTGACAAAGAGAAATTTCTCCCTGGGCCTCAGTTTCCTGCCAGCCAAACAAAGAGGCTGAGTGTAATGAACACTTTGTCTGATATAATATGGTGATACTCTCATTCCAAGCAGAAGTTTCACAAAAATCTTTTATGGTGTTGGGTTACGCCTGCTTTCTACATGTTCCTTTCTCAAAGTGCTTATCAGAATCCACCCAAGCCTAGTCAATGTCTTTTAATGACACAGGCGTATTTTAATTACATGTCGCAAATAAACCATTAAGTCATGACGGATGCATTTAGTTCTGTTACACCTTACTTATTAAATTGCCAAGCGTTACCAATGGAAGCTCTATGCCTGCATTGCACACTTCCTTTAGGCATTGCACTTGAGCGACTGTAAGTTTATGTTTCAAGGGGACACAACAAGGGAAGTATTACAGGAAGAAGTATGACATAAGTTTCCTACAAGAGCTATTTTTCTAAGGAGACGCTTCATATTATAGTCTTTTCAACTCAGACTCCGCCCCTCCTGTAAAATATGATTCCTGAAAGGCCCTAGTAAAACCTGCTCGGGGGCCCCTTGGTCAGATCATTAAGGCCTTTCACTAGACACCCACCCCTGTCTGAGGAACTGATTTCACAACTGAAAACAATAAATGTCCTAAGAAGGTAATAAGAAGGTACATGCCAAGTTCAACCATTTAATCTCTACACCTCATTACCTTTTCAGAAGAGCAAAATAAAAATGTCTGACACAGTTTTGCAAACAACATATTAACTCAAGTTTGGTTAGGTTTGGACCATTTTCCACTAGTGGGTGAGAAGACTTTAATTAATTTATGTATTCCTTCCTGGGGAGCAGGCGCCAGAGATAGCATCTATTTACTTTTAAAGCCATAAAATAAAAGGAAACTGTGAACAGAGAAAGGACATGGCACACTGATGGATGTGATCCTCACACTTAGGCATGCTGAGAATCAGAAGTTTATTGTAGCCAGGTTCCAGAATGCCAACTGATTACAGGGGCTGATAGGGAGGCAGAGGAGGACTCCACAAATAAATTTCTTTTAATCAGTGCAATTGCTTACAGGCCCAGAAGAAGCACTGTGGGAAAGTTTTGCTTCTTTTCTAAAGCTGCTATGTGAGTTCAGTTTGTTAAATCACTCTAAGGAATGCTACTCCCATTTATGGGTAAGAAGTGGTTCTTTCTTCTACCCCTTCTTCTCTTCTTACCTCTCATTCATTTTTTCCTGGAGGTAGCATTAGCTGTAAAACTGTCTTGGATCCAGGTGCTGTTGGATCACACCTATAATCTTAGCTATTAAGTAGGCTGAGTATCTTAGTTCAAAGCCGGCCTGGGCAGGAAAGTCCATGAGACTTTGGAAGTGGAGCTGTGGCTCAATATGGTAGAGAACTAGCTTTGAGAGAAAAAGTACATACATAGTACATGCCTGAATGAAGCTAATTGCTCAGAAACCAGGACCTGTGAGAGACTTTTGACTTCTTCTGTAACTACAGAGACTAATATCCTGTGAGGAGTAGTCAGTTTCCTTCCTTCTTTTTTTTTGTTGTTGTTTTGTTCCTCCAAGTGTTACATGACTTGATTGGCTGGTGAGCCACACTGATGTATCCTAGAATACACTTGAATAGTGAATGACTCTCCAGGCATTCTCTGGTCTCATAATGGTTAGGAAATAATTATTTGGGTCTTCAAAATTTCCTGAATTATTGGGATATGCAATGTGTGGTATTTGGTGACCACTCAGAGCCCATGTACAAAACCAGAGAATATGAAACAAATGCCAGAGGACTGACAAGAAGAAAGGGGGCATGTGTGCCAAGATGACAGGATGGTACCCACAGTAAGAAACTTCACCTTGGGAACAGGACAGAGGAAAGAACTTGGACTTGTTCTATGCATCTTTGCAGACAGAAACAGGTCAGGAGGTTGGACAAAACCAAAGGTGTAAATTAAAAGCATTGCTGCTGAGCTTTGCTGTTCTCTCTGATGACTGGTAGAAAGAAGAGCCTAAGGGGACTGTTGTGAGATTATAAGGTAAGCAGGAGGAGCTAGAACAAACTTCCATTGTCAGGGTGACAAAAGACAAAGCAAGAGTAGGTCAACTGTACTTCTCTCCCTTGTGGCTCTGTACTGCCTCCTATTGGCAGAACCTCAATTCTGACTGGTGTTTCCAAAAGACCTGCACTGACTGAGGGTGTTCTGAGTAAACTTTGAATCACCACCCTACAACTTTGTAGTTGAAGAAATTTTTGAGTGAATATCAAGGTAGACACACATTATGTTGACTCCCCTCAATGAATTATAACATTATTTCAATGAAAAAGAGGCTTGTTTTTAAAGCAAGGTGGCTGCATCACTAAAACTAGGGACATAAGTAAAATGGAGGCAGTAAGTCAGAATTATGTGACTTGAAATTACTTATATAATGCAACCTCTTTATCTTCTCAATTTCTCTTGTATAACAGTATAGGGCCTTAAATTTTGTTATCATCAGAATTGATGTAAACATATTTATCAGCATTGATGGTAGTCCAAAATATCATAGTCTCTTTCCCTGGAAATTTAAGAACAAATGAAAAATAAGATGAAGAGGGCAATTGAAAATGGACTGCTGTATGTGTAACTACATTTACCTTTAGAAAATAAAAAGTTTTAACATAAAATTGTTCATAATATTAACTCTAAAATTAAACAAATTGAGTTATTGCTATGGATTGAATATTTCTATTCCACATCAAATTCTGAAATCATAACCCTTAAACTGGTTATTACCAGTTGAAGAGGTAGAGTGGAGATGGTTGGGTCATAGGAAAGAAGCCCCATAAGTGGGATTAGTGACATTACAAAAAAATTTCCCAGGTTGTTTTGTCCCTTCTGTCATGTAAGGACACAGAAAGAAGTTGGCAATGTTCAACCAGAAAGTGATAAATGACTCTGGGCATACTAATATCGTAATCTGAGACTTGACAGACTTCAGAACTGTGAGGAATGTATTCCTCATGTTTATAACCATCCCAAATAATGGCCCTTTTACTATAGGAGCCCAAATGGGCTATCCATTTATTCAGAGATGAGGCTAATGCTTGGAGACCAGTTCACTTTCACGAGAAAAATTGAGCAGAGCTACTGACTGGTAAGGAGAGAAGATGCTGAGCAAGACTTTCCTGGTCCCATATCCAAACTTACTGATCAGACAAGAACATCTTCCCATCTCAGCATAATACACGGGGATGGACAAAGGCTACATCCTAATGGAGCTCCTGCAGGGAGAAAGTCAACACAGAAAGCCGAATTGGAGGGAGTGGAGTTTCACTTCTCCTAACTCATTGCAAAGCGAATCTTGTGGAAATGAAAATAATATCTCCTTCCCACCAAATCTTCAATGGGCTGGTCGTTGGTTGGCAGTTAACCATGCTTAGCATTTGCTGAAGCTGTTGAGTAGCTCTCATTGTGGGATGATGGAAATGGATATATTTAGAAAATTTGAATTCAAATTTAGCTTCAATGCCAAGTAGCAGTATTACTTTGAGTAATATTAGCCATCTCTAGTTTTCAATCATGTACCTCATGTGACTAACAGGCCAAGCCATCCAGGAGATCTGAAGTTCGAATCTCCTGGGTCTGTTAGACTTCTCATTTAAACCTTGGGATGATCCACATTGGTTTCTCTCTTTCTCTCTTTTTTATTTGGTCATTTTAGCATAAATACATGCCAGGGTGACTCTGTTCAGGGGCTCAACAGAAAAATATGAGCAGATTCTGCATGTAGGGCTCTTCTTTACCATTTCTTCTTAAGGGAGGGTTCCAGATGTTAGATGTAGGATTTTGTCCTAGATCATGTCATCTGAGCATCTACTGTAACCCTAGACCAAGCATATGTGCTAGACCTTGGCACAGCAATATTATAATGGACATGAAATCCTGTCAGTGAGTATAATTACAAAATAAGGCTTTATAGGAGGTAGTGCAGATTAGTGATAGTATAGTATGAGAGAAAGAGAGAGAGAGAGAGAGAGAGAGAGAGAGAGAGAGAGAGACCTTCATTTCCCACCAAATCTTAAAACTATCTCTGTGTGGTATACAAACTCTCAGATACCCAAAATTCCATTATAACAACTAAAGGCCAGAGTATATCTCTTATATTTTTTACCTCCTGCATTTAATGATTCAGAAAGAATTTTGTTATCAGGAAGAATTTAATGTGTGTACGTCCAAGGATTTGCCAGTAGGAACACCAATATACAGTTTTAAACTAGAGGGATTTCTTTTCTTTTTCACATAGATAAAGCAAACTATAGTGCTATTAGATTTTTTTTCTTGCTCTGTACTAAATCCACAAATGACCACCTTAAAGATAATTTGACTTCAGTTCACATTTTTTAAAAAATATGAAGACTCTTGAGTGAGTTCAGTCGCAGCTAGGTTCAGCAGAAAGTCGTAGTTAAAACATAGTCTCATGGTAGAATGCCTGGGTTTGGATTACAGATCTACAAGCCTGTGGCCTTTCCTGTTTTAGATAGACAATCTGTGGCCACCATTTTTATTATAATATGGAAATAGCCAATAACACCTTACCAAGTGATTAGAAGATCTAATTAATTCAATCTATGTATGCTAAATTGCTTAGAAATATGTTCAAGTCAACAGTATCCAGTTAGTACATGTTGTTTACTAGCACTATTAACACTACTGCTATTAGGATAAACAAATATGTAAGCATATTCACAGCACACCTACTTCAAAGATTTTTACTCATGAAGGGCCTTAAGGACAAATAATAAGACATAAGATAAATTAGAACCAATAGAAGAATGTCAGAATAAAAGATACCAGAAGATGAATAACTAATGAAAAATTTGAACTCAGAATCATCCATAAAGATTCAGTAGAAGAAAGAAAGGGATAAGAATAACATAGAGAAAGTCATATAGCAAGTCTTAGCAAAACCTAGGGAGTGAGATGTTTCTGTCCATGTGTAGGAAAAAGACAATTTACAGCAAAAGACTCAGTTTGCCAAATATAGGCGAGAAAAAGGTCATGGACATTGATTTATTTGTTTTTTACTCTCTTTATTCCTAAATGTCCTGCAAGGGTCATTACTTGCTCCATGACAAAAAAGATTCAGTAGTACCAGCCCAGTGTGTCGACAGAACTCAAGAACACAGGAGAAATGAATCACATTCAACAAGGGAGACTTTGTCATAGCAAATCGCAGTTAATGCTAATGACAGGTTACATTTCACAAAGGCCCTCAGGGATGTGGCCTTTAAAAAGATTTTCTGGTTGATTTTCAAATTATGCATAGAAGATTCAGGCACCACTATTAAAAATATTAACACTGAGGACAAGTTGTGAATTATGCTAAGCAGGGATAAAAACCTTGAAGAACTGTCATGATTATAATTTTTGACAACCCCTCGCCCTAGGAAAACCCTGAAGCCAGAGGTTTAATTCAGGAATGTATCCAGACTTCCACCTCTCCATCTTTTCTAGATGCCTACAACAGTCATATGTGCAGAATACTACACATCCTAATCCCATTTGCATATTGAATTCAGTTTCTTAAATCTCACAGTTGGGTCTCTACCATGACTGTCCTGGAACTTCATTTGATACTGATTCAGATATAACGGGTCATTTAAACTTTGAAATTGCTTTCTTACCCTCTGTTCATGTTTAGAATCTAACAGAGCATACCAAAAGCTGAGCAAGTAGATCCTAATTTTATTTCAGAGTTTTACCAAAATTTGGGGAAGACATCTGTTGGCCATCAAGTTTAAAAGTCTAGGTTTTTCTGTCTAATAAGAAACACAATTCCTTAGGAGAGGATCGCAAAGGCTCAATACTATGAGCATATGATGATATAAAATGATGTTTATCAAAATGAACTCCAAGAAATGGGAACAAGTGAGTTTCTTTTGTGATTTTACTTTTTGTTATGGTTTTGGATTCTTGGATTTTCTTCTTCTCCTTCTGTACTTTTTGTATTATATGTAAGTTTATGTTTGGGATTGGTATGGGGAACACAGAAAAGGTGAGACACAGGGTGAACTGATTCAGGAGTGATATTCACTAGACAATATGTTGGAAATTTTTACAGCTTGGAGAAGGGGGAATTGGAGGGGAGGGAAAATGGAAGAACAGTGAGGAAGGTGGTAACAATGTTCAATGTTCCCTATGTTACATATGTAACTGTAACCTCTCTATACATCACCTTGACAATAAAATTAAATTTTAAAAAGAGAAATGTACTAGTTACCTGCCATATGTAAATATAACTCTTCTGTATATTACTTTTATGATACAAATAAATAATCATTAAACTAAAAAAAAAAAGAAACAACTCCACCAAGGGCAACTTATTGATATTTTATGCACTGATTTACATACGGAACCCTCTGTAAATACATTTTCTAAAATGTAATTTTGACGAGTATTTTCTTTGGTAAAATACTTTCTTTTAAAGAAAGTATGTATTCCCATTTGTTCTCACATAACATAGCAGTTCATAGCACAGATTCATTTTAAAATGGAATAAGTGACTTTATAAAGTAGCTCTACTTTATTCAAGGCCATGCCATAAAAATGGTTGAAAAGAAATAATTAGAAGATGGAGAAGCAAGTGAGCATTAGAAATTGTGAAAGAAAATGAGGAGATGGAAAGTATGTGAGAAATATTGCTCAGACAGAGCCCAACACTTCAGAACTTCAGACATGATTGTTTGCTCATTCATTTGTTTGTTTTCTTCTATATTTTTAGAACACTAGAAAATATTTGCTTTAGACAACTTTGGCTTGATAACTCAAAGCCTTATTTTCATCTATTGTGGGCTTTTTAACTTTTTTCAGACTTTCCTTCTCCGTGAACAAATATTTACTGCAAACATATCTTGTATTAGGCCTACTAATATATAAAGAGAACAAGACAGAGACCCTTTCTGATAGTCCATTTGCCTGCAAATCTCTAAGTACATCAAACTGGTCATGGCAGATAATGAGGAAATGGTACTCTTCTTCTACTATAGACATATAAATACTGTAGATGTGGAAATGATATAGACCAGAGCAGAACTTTTGGGATACAAAGTTCTCAAATATTTACCCAACTTGGACACAGAATCTTTTTTTTAATAACAGAAAGGTATTCTTTGATTTAATTCATTCAGCATACATTTGTTGAGAATTTACTTTGTACACAATTATTTTGATTTTCTTTTTGCTTTCTAGGACCTATCAGAATGAAATGTTTAACCTCAATTTTCTTCTTGCAAAGTATGGAAAAACTTTTCATTTTTGGAGTGTAAAATGTTCCATCTTTCTCCAATGTGTGTATCTCTCTTAGAGAGACTGTTAAGAGCCCTTTAGCATTCTGGGTGGTTGCTTTGATTTTGGACTCAATAGGGAACAAGTTAGACCAGGAGGATGCAGCAACATTTCTACTGTTTTATCTCTGTCTCTCTTTATCCATGAGGTTTCTCTGAATTTTGCCTCCCCACTTATTCTTTTTCTGGTTATTACATTCTTTTAAATGGCATATTTTATATTAGATCAATCAAAACCAATTCTTTCTCCCTGTATGTTCCTCTATCAAGGTCAGTGTATGATCATGGATTCATTAGGAAGAGCTAAGTCAATGATATCTATGTCAAAATACCCAAGTTCTTCCTATGCATACAAGCTTCTACATTTTTATTAAGCTAACCTTTAATTTATTTCCTTGTAATGTGTGGTTAATAATATCTGCCTGAAGGATTCATTATAAGGATGAGAAACAGAATGCTCAAGGCACATTAAAAATTCAAAGAGAAATTTTCCTGTTATCTGAATTTTTATTTGCCTTGTGTTCTGGTTTAATACATAGTTCTACAGGTACTTGACCAATTCCTCATCCCCACTGAAATATCCCTGGTAAATTCTTCTGATCAACCAATGAAAACCACCCTTAGGACTGTGAACTTTCTGTTAAGTTTTTAAATCTTCCAGGACCAAGTTCACCTTGACCTTCCATGTAAGGTACTAACATTCATCTATAAATCAGAGCTTGACTGTGTCACAGGACACGTGTTTATTTCCTTCCAAATAAAACTGCACATGACCCCTTGTCCTTTCTGTTTGAATGGTACTGTGCGAATTTAATAAACTTCCCTAGAGTCACTGTACAGATATTAGAGAGAGAGAGGGCTATTTTCATCTTAGTAAGCAGCAGGTAAAACTACTCAAAATGCTGTCTTAGAAGCAAGTAGAATCGTTAAAGTAGGATTAAAGTATTTTAGTTAAGGGATTATGGTTACAAGTATTATACTACCTAATTCTAATGATATGAAACACTGGGACTTGTTAATTCTACCAAGAGTGAAGTCCAGTGGTAAGAATTTGCCATGATTAAATCAATAGTACTACAAGGTCACCGGGGATCAATAGTTTTGCTTTGCTTCAAATTCAGCATCTTCAGTATATTCCCTGACATTATAGTCCTTCCTCTCCAAATTCAAGATCATTGTCAAGGTCAAACATCATATCAAATCAAACAGTAGGTCAGGAGCATGCTCTGTTCTCCTCACAGATGACTGGCTTGACCAGGTTTGCATGAAAATGTTTAATTCCATCACTGGAATGAGAGCAGAAGCATTTATTATTCGCCTCCTAAATCTGAGAAAGTTTTGTTTGGAAATAAAGACTGTTCACAAGTAGAACATAGATACCTTTTGGATATCTTTCCAAGAGTGTTTTAATAGTGTTGGATTAATATAATGCCTTGATAATGTTTCAAAGGGCACCAAGATTAGGAATGAGAAAGTGAATAACTTAATTTTTAAGAACCCTATAAATTTAGGAATTATAATAGAGACCTTACAGAGTTTAACATTAAGAATAATCTGAAAATAGTTTGTTTTAGGAATTTTATAACCAGATGGTGTTAGTAAATGATACAGTCTCTCCAATTTTATGCTCAAGTTCTATGTCTCACACCTTTTTCTTAACTAAGCCAAGAGCAACTGGAGGAATCAGAATCATTGAATCGGCATCTAAAGTGAAAACCTATAACTCAGAGAGCGACTGGGAGGTGAAAGTCAATGTGACCTGTGGAGAGATTGCATCATGCTTTGTTTCTGTGCTACTGATCCTTCTTAAAGATGGAAAGAATGTATTTTTTCACCTCTCCAAGGAGGCTAACAAGGCCTTGGCTTTTCACAAACTACATACATCTTACCTGAGACAGGCAGTTATTAGCTTTCTCAGGGCACAGCAGCCCACCCAGGAAATAACTCATCCTTGTGTGTTTCTGTTTCTGAGAGTCAGGCTCAAAACCCTGGTGACAGAGAAAATATATTATTTGGTCAAGTTTAGCATGAAGACTTGCCCTAGAGGGTGAGGGAGTTAAAAAGAGAAAAAGAGGAATTGTCCTCCCCTTTAAAAGTACCTAGTGACTAGGGGGGATAGTGGTATTACACGGTCAGGACAGGAAGATGGAGGTTTGGTTTTTAGCTACAGGAAGGACACAGTGGATGAGTCCTGAATAACTAACACATTTGACTCTACTTCATGCACTAAACTCACTTGGGGAAAAATTAAGGAGAGAATGTTAGGCATATTTTGAACAATCAAAATAACAGTACAACGAAGTATAATTATGTAATGCATGTGTTAAGTTATTATACGCCCTTGCACATAAGTATTAAATTAGTATACACTTTTTAAAAATTGTCAATATAATATATATATTGCATGATGAAAGACAAAATATCTTAACTGTATTTTAACAATGATAAGGTAAGTATCTCTTCTTAAATTATCTTTTAATGGTTCTTCAAAGGAGTTGCCATTTAACTAAGCAGTTTGAGCGACATCACCCCTTTCAAAATGCTTGTCCCACCTCTTTAATTTTCTTAATTTTGTAGTCTATGTGATGATTTCTTGACTACCATCTCCCACACTTCTTCCCTTCATTTGACTACCTTTCTCCCCCTTGGTCCGACCCTTTCGTTGAACACACTTTTTGGTGTTTATTTTGTTAAACTTTGACTTTGTCTTCCTAAGGAATGACATTATTTGATTTATCCCTGGAGTATATGCATTTTCACAAATACGACATTCATGACTTTGGGAATCATATTTTTTTAAGTTTTTATTATAAAACTGATGTACATAGAGGTTACAGTTTCATACGTTAGGCATTGGATACATTTCTTGTACTGTTTGATACCTTGTCCCTCATACCCCCCTCCCTCCCCCCCTTTCCCTCCCCCCCCCCCGAGGTGTTCAGTTCACTTACACCAAACATTTTTGCAAGTATTGCTTTTGTAGTTGTTTCTCTTTTTTTACCCTGTGTCTCTCAATTTTGGTATTCCCTTTGAATTTCCTACTTCCAATACCCATAAACACTGTTTCCAATATACTCAGATAAGATTACAGCGATAGTGTAGGTACAACCACAGGAAGGTGATACAAGAACATCATCAATAATAGAAGCTACAGATAAACATAGGATGTTGAAAGTAGTTACAACTGTGATATAACAATTGTTTCCACAACAAATGTGGTACATATACACAATGGAATTTTATGCCTCTATCAGAAAGAATGACATTGCCCCATTTGTAAGGAAATGGAAGGACTTGGAAAAAATTATACTAAGTGAAGTGAGCCAGACCCAAAGAAACATGGACTCTATGGTCTCCCTAATTGGGAATAATTAGTACAGGTTTAGGCAATTCATAACAGAGCATCACAAGGCCCAAAAGCTATACCCTATGAACACATAAGATGATGATAATGGAATAATATTTTTAAATAATTAAAAATGAACCTATTGTATTGCCTCTAGAAAGGAAGTATAGTACATACACTTAAGATCAATACATAATACTTGGTAATGAACCTAAGTAACTGTGTTATTGGCATAGGTGCATTATAATTAAATGGACTTCTAAGAAGGATTTCCTATGGAACAGTGTTCTGCAGTGCACTGGAAGAAGTCTCATGCATCTTGAGTCTCTTGATTGATTAAGAGGCCATACCAAGTAATTAACACCTACAGTTGAGGATCTGTGAGTATACTGTCAAATGCAATGATAACATCACTTAATAGCATG
Organism: Perognathus longimembris pacificus; assembly: GCF_023159225.1. Classification (NCBI taxonomy): domain Eukaryota; kingdom Metazoa; phylum Chordata; class Mammalia; order Rodentia; family Heteromyidae; genus Perognathus; species Perognathus longimembris. The sequence goes on from NC_063165.1 coordinate 9,474,219, forward strand.
CATAGGGGACATGTCTTTATCATCAAGGGACATACAACTATGTCCCTTTGGTTTGCTTTCTCTAGAAAACTCTAACAAGCCCAACAGTCATGTTAAGAAATATGTAGGTGATGTGAATCTGAGAAAGATTTTGAAGCAGAATGTGACACACTCAAACAACTTTTGCATATCTGATGTTGGCAGTAGGCATAAAAATAAAAAGAAGAAGAGGTTATTAATGATAAAGGGAACAATCAATAAGTTGATGCAACACTTTTGGGGTTGTCGAATACAACTATTATTATAAATGTACACACACATGTGTGTTCTTCATTCTAGAAACTACTATGGAAAGATCCAGTGACAATTTAATGAATAAAGCTAATGCTTATTAGTTTTAAGACTGATATCTATCTTGCAGCTTACAAAGTAAAACGAATGAAATTGTATCACAGTAAGTACAATAAGCAATTATAATTGCTACAAACATCTCAGAAACCAGTTCTCATTTTTCCCATTTCATTAAGGTTTTTTCATTAATGTAGATTTTGTTATCAGAGTTGACATTTGTTTAGGGAATCCATGCCTAAAGTTTAAATGGGCTCTATTTTCCTTAGCATCTTCTATACATTAGAACTTTTAATGGTTGAATTGAGTGCACAAGAGCCGGTGTCAGATGGGGCACTATTAAAAAGCAAATTAAAGCCTAATTCTCATTTCTTCATAGTCGTGGGGAAGCCAAAACGAAGAGTTTCATTAAATCTAACAGGCTCATTTTACCTTTAGTTTCAACCTCCTCCCAGTATTAAACCTTTGGCCAGGGCTGCTTAATTAACTACTGTGACTTTTCCCCCTTTCTTTTCCCCCAGCCCACTCTCTGCTGATAATGAGTAGCCCACATGTCTGGTGGGTAGGGGAGAGGAGGATAGCAACGGATAATCAGCCCACAAAGAGCAGATCATCATCCAATGCATTTCTGTTCCATGGATTGATAGAACAGAGCGAGGGCTTCCAGGGACAACACAATAGCAATTAAAGCAGTTGTAGGAAGATGCTGCCTGCCCTGAGTTTTTAATCGTGCAAAGTTTTCTCAGCATGTGCTCACTTTTAGTGTACAAAGTCCTCTCTGGGCCCAGGAAAACCTTGATCATCTTCATTCTTCACAGACAATAGCTACCTGCTTTGTCCTGGACACCTTATCTCTGCACCCCCCTGCCCTCCCCCACCCCCCCCCGCCCCCCCCCCCCCGCCACGTCCAACACACACACACAAGAAGAAATAGGGGAAATCTGAGCATTTCAGATTTGTTTATCCTCAAAGTGAACACATTAATGTAACTAGCACTTGTTGAAGGAAAGGAAATTAGCAGTGTTCTAGAGATACTCATATGCTCCCCAGTGACTTCCGGCTACCATGGCCTTCTTTTGGCCGACCACTGCCGTGGCTCTTACCCAATGTCAGTTTTGCTTATTTGTGAACTCTACGAACAATGTATATTTTCTGAAGTTTAGTTTTGTCTTAAAATTATATTGGTAAGGTTCACGCATATATGCATGTAGTTTGGTCACTTTTATTGTTACGTAGCACACTGTGGCATGGCAAAGACTTTATGTGTTCTCAAACCTAGAACATTTCAGTTGTTTCCATTTCTGATCACTGCAACTCATACTGTTTCAAACATTTTTCCGCTGGTCTTTAGGTACGTGACATTTTACTCAAAGTTGTACTTAGAAATAAGATTTCTGAGATGGGGCATGCTAACATTCAGCCTTACTTCTGTAAGCTCTTGTAAAATATAGCCCGTTTATGTTCCTGAACCCTCACTGCATTAAAGCTTCATTCTTCCCATGACATGCTGGTCCACACTTGCTCTTGTTTTAAATTTAGCCACCTGCTGGACACTATGTGCTGTGGTTTTGTCTGACACAGTTATCCCTATATTTTCTCCTAGTGGTTTTGAGGTTTCATGTCTTCCATTCGAGTCTTTGAGTTCACTTTGAATTGACTTTTTTTTTTTTTTTTTGGCCAGTCGTGGGCCTTGGACTCAGGGCCTGGGCACTGTTCCTGGCTTCCTTTTGCTCAAGGCTAGCACTCTGCCACTTGAGCCACAGCGCCGCTTCTGGCCGTTTTCTATATATGTGGTGCTGGGGAATCGAACCTAGGGCCTCGTGTATCCGAGGCAGGCACTCTTGCCACTAGGCTATATCCCCAGCCCTGAATTGACTTTTATTCATGGTGAAAGTCAGAGATTTCATTTCAGTTCATGTCTAGTGTCCAGTGTTAGATCTACTGTTATCTATTACATTACATTTGTATATTCTGTTTTCCCAACATCATTTAGCAGAGGCTTTTTCTCCTATATATATTCTTAGAATCTTTGTTAATAAGTCAATGACTGTGGTTTTGTGGGCTTATTTCTGGTTCTTCTATTCATTGGTTTATATGACTGTTTTGTACCATTATAATACTGTTTCTCTTATTGTACCTCTGGTCTATAGTTTGACATCACAAGTTGTGATAACTAATGCTTTGCAATCTATTCAGGTTTACTTTGGATATTTCAGATTTTTTGCTAGGACATCAACTTTTGGATGTAGTGTTCTTTAGCTGTCATAGTCTATTGGATTGATGGTATAGTTTCTTTGTTGTTTTATTTTTGTCTAGATGATATATTAATTGATGAGTGGGTATTCGAGTCACCTCTACTGTTTTATCTTGACCTACTTTTTCCTTTATATCCAATAGTATTTGTTTTACAAAATTGAATATATATGCCCATATATTCAAAATTATTCTTTTTATTTTTAGGTAATGACCTTCTTTATCTCATATGATTAATCTCAGATTAATTTTATGGACCTGTGCTCTTCTCCAAATACCCTTATTAACCCTTCTCTTTTCCTATTGAATGGGTATGCTCAGAAAAAACACCACAGCAAGGGCATAAGCTTTGGCTGTTTTCCTATGTGTTTAGAGAAACAGCCGTGCCAGGATCACAATGGATGAATACTTTTTAGTGGCCTTAACTCTTACTCTGTTTGCAGGAACAGTTGATTGATTCAATGTGCCAAAATCATACTCCAAGCTAGAAAATGTTGCTTGACACTAGTTATACATCAGGATAAGGCCAGTGAACTGATGCTTGGTTCATGAACGCCCTTTGTTAACTAAGTTCCACAATCAAGGAAAACTCCTAGCTACGTAGTGACCATGTGATTTGACCAGGATGATGATTACAAGGACATAGACACATGGATTAGGAAAGGAAAAATGCATCAAATATTTTTGCTGGTGAATTTATGTGGCAAGAACCCTTGTCCTTAAACATGGAATGTTTCGGCTATGGGTAAAATTTAAAAAATAATATAAGAAAGTAAATCAAATCAAATAGTCACTGGTTATAATTAGAATCATTTTTAGATTCCATCTGCCCTACTTTCCTCTTCTTACACAACATCAACCACAATTTATCATTAAAGATGTGATTTACAAAATGAAGTATAACTTTGCTAACTTAATTTCTAGAAAACTATTAATTAAACACAGATTGATGTTCATGCTTTCCTCTCTAATTGGTTTGGTTTATTTAAATGCAGTAAATTAAGTAAGCCGGGATGATCTATCCTTGAAATTACTCTGTTCTTTACAAAATCAGTTTTGTCTTGTTGGCGCAAATTGTCTTACCCCAGGGTTAAAGATGTTTGGACCCAGGAATGGGAAGTTATTTCACCCTAGGCATGAGAACTGTGTCTCTCCATCATACATGATCATGCACAATAGAACCCATGAGGCATAGGTAGAGATAATAGTCAGCCAACTATCTACCATGGCCTTGGGTATTCAATTTTTAATACTTTGGATAATTTAGCAATACAAATGAATTTTTTTAAATGACAGTCACCCTTTACTGTTCTATAAAAGAGGCATACAGTGTCTTGAGGCTCTGGTACAGTATTGTTGTGTGGCAGAAACTAATATTATACCTATTAAAGAGTAAGGCCTGAATATATATCAACAGTTATGAAAAAAGAAGTATTAAGGGACCTGGCTGGTACAGTAATAAGGTTAACAAAATCAAATGCATTTTTTATTAGATACAAAGTAATCCTCTTTTGATAGTTAAACTCTGAAATGATAGAGTATACCTCAATAACTTCTCCATATCTATCCCTACTTTATAGCCTTCAAATGTCCCCCAACATAATGCATGGCTGGGCAGCACTTGCTTCTAGTGAGCTGTGTTTAGGATATAACCCCTGTGGCCATTGTTTTTTATTTCAGTACTTTGTACTGTACATAATTTTATCTGATTTGGGGAGGGGGTGTGAAGGGGAATCACAGAAATGGTGAGACAAAGGGTGAACCAATGCAACAGGAAAACTCACAAGACACTGTTGGAAATGAACTTTACAACTTGGGGGGGGGCGGTGGGAAACGGGGGAAGGGTAGTAGGAGAAAACGAGGGAGGGGCTAACAATGGTGGACAAGAATTGCAGTCATTTCCTTACTTATGTAACTGCAACCCCTCTGCACATCATCTTTACAATAAATAAAATAAATAAATCGAACAGGAATTTCAGTGGTCCTAACTTTAACTATTCACATCAGTGATGGCAAATCACAAAGCAGCTGCTCCCTAGAGAATTGTTATAAGAGAATTTTAAGGTGAAAAACTAGACTTTTGCTAGCATAAGATGGGTAGTGATCCCATGGATAGCTCATATTTCTATGTGAAATGCAATTAAAGGGATAAGGAAACTCAATGACAGACTGCATACACAATGAAAGACTGAAATGAAGCTGAAATATTCCTATTACCTAGATGAACAGATTGCTATGAAAATGTCTGCCATGCTAAGCTGGTAATAGACTCTTCAGCTTTGGACTTTCTTGATGCTATCAATAGACCATGTCACCATCTAGGCTTGTGCTAGTATTCTCTGTGATGTTCATACAATAGGTTTACCTAACAATACATTGTTTAGAATGTGTCTCTGTGGTATTTTTCAATAATGTAGCAAATAACAAATTACTGTGCACTTCACATATATTCCATTATTTCATGATTACTTTTCTTTCTCTCTCTGTGTGTGTGTGTGTGTGTGTGTGTGTGTGTGTGTGTGTGCTTATTAAATCACTACATAGTTCATTTGGTCTCAAATCTACAATTCTCCTAAGTTGGCCCAGTGCTAGGATTATAGTTGTTTACTGTGATGCCCTTCTTACTTTTCTTTCATTATGACTAAAAATAAAAGAACACATTTTATTACAATTTTATTTCAGTTCTTGAATGCAAGAGACTACATGTGGTAGTGAAGCAGAGGAAACAGTCATTAACTAATTATTATATCCTGTTGGCTTCAGGTTATAATTATTTACATAAAATAATTCCTTTCTTATTTTTTTAATATTTGGAGGTATCTGGAAGTAGCAATGTTATAGATGGACACATGAAAATATATAGGTTTGTAGATATATGCAAACCAGTGAATTTTGCCTAAATAACAAAAAACAAAACATCTATTACCTGGAGTCACTTAAGTGAAAAACTAAAGTAATCAATAAACTCTAATGAGACACCTATCAGACATTTAACCGATGTGTCTCTTACTGACCACATAGCATTCTCTAATGAGTTTGTTATTCTACTTATTGAACCAAAACACATCCATTTGTTTTTACTACAACCTTTATTTCTAAATTTTCATTTAGACTTTTTTTCCTCCAAATTCATCATGATCTGTTGTAGTTTGAGAAAACAGATTACTCATCTGAATAAAACACTGAATGAGGAATAAAATATACTTTTAATGATTTCTTGCATAAAATGCAATAAAACCTGCTATAAAGATAATTCTAAGGGAGGTTTAAAATTAAGTGCTTTCATTAAGGAAAAGCTTTGCAATAATTAAGCTGGGCAGGCATCTCTACTTAATTACAGAAAAGTGGAAAGTATCACAGCAGACTGGAAGAAAGCAATGTAAATATTTAGCCACCATTGTTAATTTCTTACAGGTTATTTTCTGAACACTTGTTCATGTTGGATGTGATCTTGAAAACTTCTTTTTAGATGCAAGACCTCTGCTGCCTAACTATATATTTGTATATTTTCACATTATTATTAATATTAGTAGTAGTAGTAAGTACAACAAAATTATAAGGGATTTCGTCCACGGAACATTCTTATATATTAAATAAAGGTGCAGAAGTGTAACAATAGCCTCAAAAAGTTTATAAAGAGCTAGTAGTATTAAGGACTTTAGTTTTAGTATTTATCTTCTTTGTAATGAAGTGCTGATTAATTGACCTAAATTGAAAAATTATAAAGCACTCTCAAAAGAAAGAGTTATCATTTATCAAAAACACTTTCCTTTTCCTCTTTGATAGTAGATTAAGTACTAACAGGTGGCTATTATGTGTTTCTACATGAGAATATTTGATCCCTACCATTTACATAGATGTGTATGAATTATTATATTTCATACTTTGTGATGAAAATGTTCCTACTCAAGTGAATTTCTTAAGCATGTGTATACTGTGTGTCATATAAAAGAATACGTCAACCACAATGATAGGGTGCTATTTTGACTAAAGGAAACAAAAGTATAGAGATGTGACTTAAATGGCATAGTGTGCACATCTTTCAAGCATAAGGCCCTGAGTACAATGCCAGTACGGAATACCAAAATTGAGAGACAAAGGGTAAAATAAGAGAAACAACAACAAAAGCAATACTTGCAAAACTGTTTGTTGTAAGTGAACTGAACACCTCAGGGAGGGAAAGGGGGAGGGGGAGGGGGGTATGAGGGACAAGGTAACAAACAGTACAAGAAATGTATCCAATGCCTAACGTATGAAACTGTAACCTCTCTGTACATCACTTTTATAATAAAAACTTAAAAAAATAAAAATATTAAAAAGTAGAGGCCTCCTGTGGTCTGTTTATTAGTAATAAAGCCGGAAATATTACTTTCATTCATCAGAGTCATTCCAGAATGCCATAGGGTACATTTAGCCTGGGTTAGCCTGGGTCTAGGTCAGTTCACTGGAAAGCATGCCGTACAGAGTAGATTTTCATTTCCAGTGGTAGCAGTTTAGCCACACAGATGCCTCATAGAAACCCATCCCTTAGGTGTGTAACAGTTAACGGCTGTGTCTCTTTCTAATGTTTAGGTTTTGGGTCTCCAAAACAATTGAGTACTTTCTTAAAAGCCGTGGCTCCATTTAGCTTCTGGTAGCTAGGCAGCAAGAAAATGAGTGAAAACTCTGTTTAAGTCACTAGGACTATGCAGTTGGGCCCTGAAAGTATGACGTTCATGAATTTAAGCAATAGTGAATTGTTTTTAATTTTTTTTTCAGTGTTTATTGCTATGAGTTCAGATTCTTACAATATTAGCTAGAAGGTTAAAGCAGTTTAGAAGCTCAGCAGACCCACCCACTTGGATCTCAGAGAACACTGTGACCGCAAGCAAAAACTTCCTGGCCTAAGAGAGATGTTTGTTGATTATTCGCAGTATTTTACATGCCCTGCTCCATTGACTTCATTACAAGAAAAACAAAGGCTTAGATTTAAGGGAACTGTTTCCATTTTCCCCTAAATTAGTGCTTTTTTGCTGCTCCAGTGGTCGCCTCCAAAAGCAAAGAAGTAGCCTTGGAAAACAGAAGGCACTTCATTAAGCAAGTCCTCATCAGGAGCCATGGGAACACTTCAAAATCTTGCACTTCCCTTTCTCTAATGAATGCAATATTTTTCATTCCAGCCTGTCATCTATTTATTTCAGCATCATCTAGTGCATTGATAGATGCCAGCTGAATCATTTTAGTTTGATTTCTCCCAGATCTCTGAGAGAGCTAACAATTCAGGAAGGTATATCCTGAAGCTCTTAAATATCTCTCTTTCTCTCTCTCTTGCTGTTCTTGCCACAGGCCTTCACTAGCAACACAGCCATGACTATTTCCTGCCACTGCATTAGCACATTTCAAGAATAGAAACCATGAGCTTTTGATGTTTGAAACTGTAAACACATAGACCAGTTTTCATATTGGTTACTTCCTCCATCTCCCTTTCAGATCTTAATCTCTATTAACAAACAGGTTGGAATGCATGGATATGAATCTTAGTGACCTGAATGACATTTGAAACACTAGTTTTTAAATACTCGTTGTCATAGATACCACAAGGATGGCAAATGACCTCATTGTTTCCATGTTCAAAACAAAGGACTCAGTGGTTAAGCACTCACTAGTAAATATTAGCTAAGGAGCCTAAAAGTGCTTGATGATTTAAAATGTGTCAGCAAGTGAGTTGTTGGCCACAGAGGCCACCATTGTGGCTGGCTGGCAATATCTTAGGTGCAATCTATTGGTTGGTCAAAGTAATAAGTCTAAAACTAGAACACTCAAGCTTTGCCTATTATTCACTGTGTGACGTTAGGCAAATCATGTTGTAGCTTTAACTGTTCCTTCTCTTATTCACGTTCACTTCAAAATACGTTGCGAGGGCATATTTACACCACTTTCCAAGCCCAAAATGCAGGTGTTGAAATAACTTATTACTTGTTCGAATATGAAAGTGTGAATCAGGAGTATCACTGGCTACCCAATAAGAGTTACTTCCATCATTGATTCCTCTGGAAGAACAAGGTTATCAGTAAACAACATGATTTGCCAGGTTTGACTCCAAGTAAGCCACTTACAACTTAACCGGTGGCTTGAATACATATTCTTAAATTCATTAGGATTCAGTTCCTGATGTGTAAATGCAAATAGTAATAAAAAGATGTTTACCATTTTAATGTCTTCCCTCTGTGATACTAATGTTCACAAATAGTTTGTATGAATTACGCAGGATTGGTTTTAATAAATGGCCACTGCTGACATCGAAAAGTAACAACGGTCTTATGGAATGATTACTCATCTATGTTTTTGAGTGAAAAAAACAACTTTTCCCTTGCCAATATCAAGTTGGATGATAACTCATATTCATAAAGGCCACAAATGCTACTTGCTTCATCCACAAGACTGGAAATCCCAAAAAGAGAATTGAGTGACTATCTTGTAAAAGGAAAGAAGCAATGCTTAGAATAGGGTGATAGTGCTTTAGAATTGTACATTTCCAGTGCAGATCTTGTAGAAAAGGTTCTTTTCAAAAGTAAAATGGTGATATCAGCACACAAAGAAGGTAATTGCAACAAAGATGAGCAAAGTTCAAGGAAGTGAAGAGAGCCTTGATTCTAGTCTTCACTCCAATAAAGAGATGACTTATTCTGCTGCTGTATGCAATAAAATGCATATATAGTTTATATATTTATAGAAAATACAGTCCTATAAAGGCTCAGAACATGAGATCTTTTGTCCTTTCCCCTCCTATTGCTACAGGAAATGATATATGCTACCTGTAATTAAACAAACCTTCCCTCTACTAAAACTCTTGAATGTTTGTTTCCTAATCACCTGAAGATCTCTGCTAGTATTTTCAGGATCCTAGTTCATTAGGATTTGTCAAATGTTTTCTAGTTGAGAGAAGGAATATAAAAAATTACCCTCTCATCTAATAGCTCTCAAAGACTCTCTTCTTGCCCCAGAATTGCTATAACCACCATTCTTGACTAGACCTGATGTTTCTACATGTTTTTTCACTGTGTTGTCAGTACCTCCATTAGGGAGAATGGAGTTGAGAAGACTACAATCCCTTTGCTGGGAAGTGTTCTTCCCCCAAACATTACACTATTGGTTATGTTATTGGGAAAAGTGAATTTAATTTGTTAACATGCACTGGAAATATAGTATTGATTGATTTCAAATGTATTTTTACTCAATGTCTTGTATATAAATTTATCTGATTTGGGGAGGAAAGGAGAAGCATAGAAACAGTGGGACAGAGGGTGAACCAGTTCAGTAATGAAACCCACTGGACTGTATGTTGGAAATGAACTATACAACTTGAGAGGGAGAGAAGTTGGGAGAGAAAAAAATGGGAGAGAATGAGGGAGGGGTGACTCTGTTTCAAAAGAAATGTTCTTACTGCTTGGGTTATGTGACTGTAACCTCTCTGTACATCACCTTTACAATAAAAATGTTTTAAATGTAATGATGTTTTATACTGAGTGGACTATTTTATATTGTATGAATTATTTTATATTATTATTTTACATTTTATATTATTTTATATTTTATATCTAATGTGTTTTGTACTGTAATATTTATACTGCATCGACACTGACACAAATATAGAGCAAGTCTTATCACCTAGCCATGTCCTAAGCTAAAAGTATTCCCTTTGTGCAAAAGTCACGTCCTTGCTCAGTCTTCTTATCTCACTAGTAGCAATTTCTCTCTTCAATTCAAGCTATTCCCACACCATAAAATCTATAAACCCACATCCTTGGCATATTAACCCACTTTCGAGGCTTATTGACTTTTACCAGAAGTCTCTGTAATAACCAAAGGGTGGAAACTTGTTTTTCTCCATTTTTTATTGTTTAATGTTCCCAGAGTGAAATTCCAATACTAGATACTGTTACAGCAGATGTAAAATGTAAAGAATTTACCATCTTTATTTTTTCATTTGAAATTTATTATGTTCCTTTCCTCATAGAGATTGAGCCTCTGAAATCACCTCTTTCTCTAAGAAAGTTGTGATTTTGTGTGTGTGTCTGTGTGTGTGTGAGGCTTGAACTCAGACCCTGGGCACTGTCCCTGAGCTTTTGTGTTCAGATTTAGTGCTCCACCATTTGAACCACAGCTCCATTTCTGGCTTTTAGTGGTTAATTGGAGATAAGAGTTCTACAGACTTTCTTGCCCAAGCTGGCTTTGAACCACAATCACCAGATCTCAAACTCTTGAATAGCTAAAATTATTCATGAGCCATCAGTGTGAGGCAGAAAGTTGTCATTTTGATATGGCAATATTTTGTTTTGTTTAAAAGTAAAACCCCTGAGAAAAGACAATTCTGATGTCAACTCCTGCTTATTTGAGTTTGTTAGGAGCATTTTCCTGTAGTCCTGCTTTTGTAGCTTAGCGGGAGAGACCTGATTTGTTCAATGAATTTACTTATTTTTCTTTTAGAGGGATTGTAGTAATTACTCTGTTTATCTCAAGATGTATCCCATGTGTTGCATTCATTTTCTTTAGGCATTTATTAATAGGCCTATTTCCTCTTGTGGATTTCCACTTCTTGATAAATACTAGTTAAAGTTACACTATAACTTCCCCCTCCTGTACCTTGCTTTAACCTATGTTTTCTGACTCTGACTGCACTTAACATTTCTCTACACATTTTTAACATACTGCACATCAAAATCCATGTGTAATTCCCACCCATGCACATATCTGATAATGCTCTTTCCACCAGAAGCCCTCAACTGTTTTGGAAATGATCTTTAAAAACAAGACAACAGGAAACAAATGTTGTTAGCAATGATAAAGTATACACCAGAATCAGGAGGCTTTGATTTTATCAAGTCAATTGTATGACGAAACTAGACAGACCCTATGCAATTTGTGTACCAGGAAGACAGGTGTGTTTTCATGCTCATAGTTGGATCCACTAAGAATGTTAAGTGCTAAAAGCCTCTGTGAACAGAGATTAATCAGTAACCCTCCAACACTGAGTAAAGGGAGCAAGTTTGCAGTCCTCATTCAACAACAATCCGTTGAAAACCAAGGGTTCTCTCTCCTTATATCCCAACCAGATCAGCCATCTTCTTCCTTATTAGTCTGAATTAATAACCAACACGTGTAGATCCACTCTGATAGTATCCACAGAAGAATATTTTCAAATGCCTCTACTTTGTTTTGTACAGTTTAGATGTTGAATGTCTCTGAGTCTCTGTATATGAAGGATTAGTCTGGAGTGTGGTGCTTCTGGGAGATATTGGGAAGGCTCAATCTTCAGATCTCCTGGGATGTCCTTGGGTAATCCGTCGGGTACCCCTGAAGGGGATGGTAGACGCCTGATCTCTTCCTATCTTTCTCCTGTTTGCTTTCTAAAGGCAAAAAGTGATAGCCAGAATATTCTAGAAAGCACATGAGGCTGGGCTGGAAGGTATCACCTAGACTTCTTGCCTTCCTCTTTTTTTTTTTTTTTTTGCTCCCTTTCATGTTTCTGCTATGTCTTCCTGACTTCCCCTCCCCTGTTATATACTTGTCATTTCTCTTCTGCTCTCACAGTCTCTTATTCTCTTCTTCCCATATCTCCCGATATAGTATATTTTTCTTCTTTGCTAGATTCCATACGAATATATATATACATATATATATAAATTATATATCTAAATTTTCTTTTTTGCTTATAAATCTGATCATCTGAAATTTTATTTATTTAGTTAGTCAGTGTCTGGTGTTTGAACTCAGGGCCCAGACAGTGTCCTTCAGTTGTTTTGTTGTTGTTTTTAATCAAAACTAGCTTAATCATTTGAGCCACAGCTTCATTTTTTTGCTTTTTAGTGGTTAGTTGGAGATATAAGTCTCATAAACTTTTCTGCCTGGGTGGGCTTCAAACCACGATCTTCATGTCTCAGCTTCCTGAGTAGCTAGAATTGCTGATATGAGCTCCCTGTGCCTGGCTTAATTTTTAATAATTTCACCTAGGACAACAAGTTAAATAAATTCATTAAAGGAAATTCTATTCATTAAAGAAAATAGTTTAACTAGATTTCCTTTCCAAATGAACTGAGGTTGAAATCTGGGTGTAGCAGAATAAAAAGACTAAGGGCTTTGGAGAAAGAAAGAAATAGGTTGGTGTTTTAATTCTACTATGTACTTTGCTCTTTTGTTTTAACTCCACTCTATATTTCGTTCTTAAACTTTGTGAGCCTCACTTCCTCTTCATAGTTGATACAGATGACAATATCTATAAGTCTTTGAAGTGTGTCACATGAATTGGCCCTGGAATCCTTGTTCGTCACCTGGCATACTGCAGGGGACATTCACCAAGAGTTCTACCACTGAGGGATCCTTCATCCCCATCCTATAATGGTTCTTCCTTTCACAAAACACTTGGCTCCTCAAACTCCTTGTTTGTTGAATTCAGTGGCAAAGGAATGACCATGGCACCTCCCATTTCATTGTCTATAAGTACCTACAATGATTAAAATAGCTCAAGTTCTGCTTAAGGAAGTACCTTGGTTTTTATGAAGACACCCTAATCTTTCAGTAGGTGGCAGCTTTTCTCTAGAGTTAGTGCTGATGAATTCTATTTACACATTATTGGATATAAGTCAAGGCATAATTTTACAAAGGAGACATAAGTCCAGATATTAGTTACATCATGTACATTAATAACCCTCGAGTGGGTAAATATACACTTTAAGAATGATGCTAGCCTTTCTGGTATTTCAGTGAGTGTATAGCCAAGTAATTCAAATATATCAAGCTTGAGCTTTGGAAATGATGTAGGCTTCCATTACTTTCCATTTGCTGCTGCGAAGAAAGCCAGGAATGTATATATGAATTGCAGCCTATTTGATCACAGTGTGCTTTGCTGATCTCTGTGTTCATGTTTTCTCTGTCATCATCACTGAATGATGGTCAAAAAATAAATTGTTATTGTAAGAATTCCTCTGTTTGGAATATACAGATTCTAAGTCCATATATCATTCAGAACCAAAATGAGCATATTTCACAAGTTTATTATAGAATAAGAGATTTGCTTATATCAGATAAAATTCATATTTCAATGTGAATTTTGAAATATTTTAACATTTGTACATTGATGACAATGATTAAAAAGAGTTCTTAAAATTCTTTCCAAGGTTGAGTATCTCATTTTTTTAACTGATGACAAATTCCACTATGTAGCAGGATTCGTATATTTTTAATGAGCGGTTAATTGAAATGCTAGTACTGAGTATTTAATTTAAGGCCTCTCATGTGCTAGGCAAGCTCTCTCCCACTTAGAGTAGGCCCCAAGTCCTTTTGCTTTTAATTATTTTTTTTGTCAGATAGGGTCTTGTGCTTCTTTTGCCTGGAGCTTTCCTGTGATTGAGTCCTTGATCTTCCTACCTTTGCCTCCCACATAGCTGGGAGTATAGGTGTAAGCTATTATGGTCATTCTTTATTGGACTAATATCTTCCCAGTACATGACATTTCTTGCACTTGGGACAAGTGTAATTTACACTTACAGTATAATTTAGAGTATAGAACAACTTATTGCCAATTGAGAGAGAGCCAAGTAATACACTGGAGCCAGACACAGTCAGATTTATTACTAACTAGTCTACGGACCTTGCTTAAGGTCCATGTTGAATAATTAGTTCTATTACATGTATTGGAAATGATACTTTAGGAAAATCACTGTTATGTATTCTATTATTTATTCAACATATGCCTATATTTTCTGCTGGAAACTGGAGAGATTCAGTAACCTAGATCATTTGGGACTATACCTCTGTGTGGCAGAGGAGCCTATTGACAATGACCTTGTTTACCTGGTAATATTGCTAACTGTTGGCCTGACCAACACGTGATTTTGGTCTCTGTTTCCTAAGTACCAGTAGAACCAGGAAAACAAGAGTAAGTATGCAATGCATTGACCCATGTAAATATGGATTTTTTTTTATCTCCCCAACAATGTTTTCAAAACAGAAAATTTGTGCTAGGGGAAATTCCAGTTTTTCTAAGTCTGTTTCTTTGTTGTTGGGGTTGTTGGTAAGTGAAACAGCAGGGAAAGGGTACTTCTTTGTCACCATCCCTCCCCAAGGCAAAAAGTGGTATGCTGCCTTCTAGAAGAGAACGTTACCAATACCAGTCAGTCTTCTTTTCTCACTTTTCATGGTACTTCAAGATTGTGTAAATAGTTGATATATAGCCAAGGATTCTTTTAAAAATTCTGCTTTGGAAAAGAGATCCACATTTTCTGTGGAATATTACCAAGTGGTTCTCAGTGGTTTGTGCATAAGTAGATTGCAGGTATATTCCTCAGAGGAAAGTTCTAGAAGTATATATTATCTAGCTCTAAGTCCCCCCTTCTCCTTCACTGTATTTGTGCAACATGCAGAACTGAATTGCCACGGTTTTGGTTGACCAGGACATCTCTTCTGAAGCACGATATTAGCAACCACAAATGTTTATTTATCCAGTTCTTTTATCCATGAAGATCTGAATCTTTCCTAGGGCCATTAGTTCTTATCAAAAACATTCCAAGGAAGCAGCAAGCGCATCATGGTCTCCTGGTATTGGTGGGGAAACTGCACTTGTGCCTGGGCGCCTCGGTGCAGTTCAACAGCCACTCAGGTCAGGAGTTTTCTTGATGGAAATGGATCCTGAGATGTCACTGGGACTTGACTCATGGGGGAAACTAACCAACCTTGATCCTAATGTTTCTCAACATCTGTTCTCTTGGGTAACCCCACTGTTAGCAATGCTAAAAACAGGAAGGTTTTGCCTAAAAACCCAGGCAATGATCTAGTAAACCTGGCGTTCACTCCCACGGGGCCAAAATCAGTTAACTATATTGGGGGAATTTGTGCTCCATTAAAGGAACAAGCATAATTTTCACGTGTGTTCTGTGCTTCTCTCTTGTGGCAGAAGGCAGCTGTAGGCAGAACAACACCATGTGGTTTGGAATGAATGGACAGTTTGCTACAAGGAGGACATGAGACCCTCCAGGAAGCTTTCTGCCGTAATTAGCCTGCAGCACCTGGGGAAGGGGCTGTGTCGTCTTCATGGGTTCCTTTTCAGTGCTTTGCCAACAGTGCCTGTTCTGGGGTCATTGAGCAATCCACTTTTGACAAGTTAATGAAGGAACAAACAGAAAGGCTCTGGTGGCACATGACTGTAATCCTAGTTACTCAGGAGTTTGAAACCTAAGGACTACAGTTCAAAGCCAGCCCAGGGCAGGAAAGTTGTGAGACAAGCTGGAGTGGTACTGTGGCTCAAGTGGAAGATTGCTAGCCTTGCGAATGAAAAGGCTCAAGGACAGTGCTCAGGCCCTCAATTCAAGCCTCAGGTCTGGCAAAAAAAAAAAATCCCACTGATTTAAAAAGATATTTGAGTGGAGTTATTAATTACTGTGATCATTTACAAGAACAACCTCTCTTCACATAAAAAGATAGACTTGAGAATTTTCCTAGATTTGAACTGATGGATTGATAACATTTTCTATAACAAGTGTCTGCTTCCGTGCACGTCTTATAATTGAGTTGTCAAATCTAGTGTCAATTTATCATACAGGATTCTAGACATTCACACAGAGAGACGAAAGAAGGATATTCTTAGGAGAGGATCACAATGTGTGTATGTGATCATATAAAATGATGCTTATTGAAATGAACTCCAAGAAATGGAAACAAGAGTTTGGTTTTTTTTTTTTTTTTTTTGGTTTGGTTTTTGTTACCAGTCCTGGGGCTTGAACTCAGGGCCTGAGAACTGTCCTGGCTTCTTTTTGCTCAAGGCTAGCACTCTACCACTTGAGCCACAGAGCCACTTCTGGCCTTTTCTGTGTATGTGGTGCTGAGTTATCGAACCCAGGGCTTCGTGTATACGAGGCAAGCACTTTATCACTAGGCCATATTCCCAGCCCACAAGTTTTTTTTTTTTGTTATTTTGCTTCTTTGTTGTTGTTTTGTTTTTCTTCTTAATAACTGTTTTTTGGTAACTTTTGTCTTGTATGTAAATTTATCTGTTTGGGAGAGGGTAATTGGGAGCACAGAAAAGGTGGGACAAAGGGTGAACAAATGCAGCACTAAAGCCTATGCTGAAAATGAACCATACAACATGTGGGGGAGAAGAGTCAAGAGGAAAAAACTGGGAGAAAACAAGGGAAGAGATGACACTGTTCACAAAGAAATGTACTCATTACCTTACTTATGTCACTGTAACCCCTCTGTGATTACAGAGTGTAACCCCTTTATGATTACAATAAAAAAAAAAATCTTGAGTGAAAAATGGTAAAAGTGCTGTCAGGTACTGTGTCTCAAGCCTATAATCTTCGCTACTTGAGATGCCAACATCAAGACATTATACTTCCAAGCTTTCCCTGGCATGGTGCTGTTATCTTGTCATCCCCAAAGATACCAGAAGCACAGTGAGAGGATCACATCCCAGACTAGCACAGACATAAAAGCAAGACCCTATACTGAAGGTTACCAACACACAAACGAAGATGGGGCATGGCTAGAGTGCTAAAGTAGCTGCTAGCAGGTGAATAACCCTGAGTCCAATGCCCAGTACCACCACTGCCACAATAAATAATAATAATAACAAAATAACAACAATAACAATAATAAATATTGATAAGTGGTATTAAAATGTGACTGCTAAAGAATTCAAATATGGGCCAGGGAATGTGGCTTGGTGGCGGAGTGCTTGCCTAGCATGCATGAAGCCCTGGGTTTGGTTCCCCAGTACCACATACATAGAAAAAGCCAGAAGTGGTGCTATGGCTCAAGTGGCAGAGTGCTGGCCTTGAGCAAAAAGAAGCCAGGGACAGTGCTCAGGCTCTGAGTTCAAGTCCCACAACTGGCAAAAAAAAAACCCAAAACCCAACAACAAGACTGCAAGTATGGAGATGAATGAAGAATTTTTAGATGTAAAAGCAAACACTAATATGGGAGAACAGAGACAAGGGGCATCAGTTTCAAAATATTTTGCTGCCTGTACATAAGATGATTTCTCCAGAGTGTTCTTTCTTGTAACTTCAGAGTCAGCTGTAATTTCTCTGTGACGAGAATATCCCTTCCTTGATGAAATTCAGACTAGGGACTTTTTTTTTTTGATGGTAGAATCATAACATTTTCCCATGTCCATATTACAAAATAGCCCAATTCAATTACAATAGTAAATGGAATGTTTCTGGCATGTGATATGAGATCAGTAAATGTAATTTAAATGGAATCTTGATCTCAAATGAACAATAACTGTGTTTGAATTTAGATAGATGTTATAGGAAAAATCAGACTTTATTTTGTTTATATTGTTGTATTCTCATGTGTAGGATTCATCTAACATCTAACAAAGAGGTAGACAAAACCAAATCTGAAATTCATTTATTTTTGACATCATATCCTTCCTATTTACACATTTGCATTTTCATTACAATCGTAGTGACAACATTTATCAAAATTTTAACCAAAATATACTTAAGAAAGCTTTTTCTGCTTTGTCAGTTCCAAGAATGGTTGCTCAAGATGGCATGAAATTTGAAACAAAATTTGATTGAAAGGTAACGGACACAGGCGGCATAAGTGTTTAACACTGGCAAATTTCTTTCAAATAAAATAAGGTTCCTACTTTATCCCTAAGTTAACTTATTTAGTGAAAGTGAAATAGATACCAATAACAGCTGGCTGCTGCCATTCACTCACAACAGTAGAATTTTTTTTTTTGGCCTTTTAGTTTCTCTGTGTGCAGAGAAAATCTATAAAGCAAATTAAGAAAAATAGATGGATGCAGTTGAATCTGGTGTTTCAGAAGCTTAATGTTTCCAAATGAAACTCCATTCCTGGTAACACTGCTATCCAATAATTATTAACAAATAATTAAAGATGATCAATGAACATGAAGATTTTGCAAGACCTCTATTAGTACTTTGAAAGAAATAGATAAACAAATCTTTCCTCAGTGAAAATGTGTGTAAAACATATCCATACTTCCTTCAAGAATTAAAAAAAATACACAGAATGATGTTTCTTCGATTGCTAATTATTTTAAGGTTTAATTTTATATTAATGTATATAGAGATTAGTCATTATAATTAATAATATCCTGATATATTAAAATGAGTAGCTTACCATTAGCTCATTAATATTTGATATGACAGTTGGGGGTGAATTACTCTAGTACTGTACTCTGCATCTTCAAAAATAGAAATTTAAATTCTGAGGAGAAAAAATAAATGAGAAAATATATTGTGAATTGCAAGGTATACCTAGGAAATTCAAATAGTACCAAAGCAAAATTTATAGGCCCTTGAGACTTTATTTTTTACTCTTAAAAGGGTATAGTTAAGTGTGTTGTGATGGAACTACTAGAACCAAAGGTAAAGGTCATTATAGGTTTTTCTCTGCTTAGACACTGTTAGGTCCTCTCCCTGAGGGCTCCATGTAGCTGCCCCCACCTCATTAAGTCTCCACCCAGTTACCTGGGTAACCTACAGACCTGGAGGCAGTTACCTCCCCTTTCCCTGAGGTCACATCCTAATCCACCTGGCCACACCCCTTGCCCCTGCCCTAGATATAAGGCAGGGCTGGGTGGGGGTTGCTCTCTCTCTCTCTCCCTTCTCTCCAGCCATGGATCATCTTGGCCACAGGCGAGCAGTTCGATAATAAACTTTCTTTCCTGCCTGAATACCGTGTGGCGTTCTCCTATACCGGCTACCTACTTTAAAAACCTAACATATATGGTGCCATGACTCGGATGGGGCTTAAGAGTCAGGACAGGCGGAATTCCCATCTATTTTCTTCTTTTTCTGGGAGTATCCCAGTCCTGACGGCCCTTTTTCCGCGAACTGAACTGCTGCAAGTCGCCATGCGGCACTTTTCACTAATACCATTGCTGACCTCCACCTCCACCTCCACCTCCACCTCCACCTCCACACCACTTGTCTACCCTGGTGAGTGAAACTGCTGCTGCTCCGGTTCTCTGCCGCTCCGTCCGCCGCTTCTGCCGCTTCTGCCTGCCGCTTCTGCCCGGTAAGCTCATCCACTCACCAGGCGCCTCCCTCCCGTGCTTTTTGGGTTTTGCATCACAGTCACACCCGAGCCGGGACACTGCTAGCACGCCTCTTGACAATGAGGCCTGCTCAAAATACTTGCTCAGATACAGTTTTTGCCACTGCAATGAAGACTCTGCTAGCACGCCTCTTGACAGTGCAATGAGGCCTGCTCAAAATACTCCCACAGATACAGTTTTTGCCACTGCAATGGTAAATGGTTAGAAGTCACTTATATTCAGGCTCTCTCTCTCTTTCTCTTTTCCTCTCTTTCTCTTCCTTTTCTCTCTCTCTCTCTCTCATCTTCCTGCTTACTTGCTTACTTTATAAAATTCCCAAGTCGTACCATCGTTGTGTGCCTTGCTCACAAAGCTGCCTCTTTTCACAGACCTCCGAAACTGAGGCTTGACCACCAAATGTGCTTTGTCAGCAAAGATATCTAAAAGTTCTTTTTCTCTGGCATGGACCATGTGGTGGATATTGGGTTTAACAGGCATCAGCTCAGGCGCCATTATGCCATGCCACATGTTCTCTATTAGTGTGTTTGTGTCCCCCTGCCACCCTCCTCAACATGGCATCCCACTGGAGTTCATCAAAATATGGTTTCTCCATTTTATAATCTGAAAATTGTTTGCTTGCAAAATTGTTTTTCTAACCGGCCATGTGGTTCTAAAATATTGGGCAAAAAAAAAGTCATTTACGATTGGAATTCCGAAAGAGTCTACTGCTGAAATTCATTTTTGCATGCTGTAAAACCTATGTGCACAGTGTGTATGTGTGTTCCATGTGTGTATGTATGTGTAAACATCATTTGTTAGTATGTCCATCTAGCTATATATCTGTGCTAAAACTCATCACATCAACTGAGTTTTGTCATTGCAGAATTCTGGCAAGTATTTGGTCAGTTCTTGACAAGGTACAGGTAAGCTCTAGTCCCCTTGGTCTCCTTGTTGTTTTAATTGGAAATAAAAAAAGGGCTTTTGTGGAAAAGACTCCTTGGATTGCTGTTTGAAGCCAGCCAGGGCAGAAAATCTCTCTCCTGAGTATAAGAACTATCCAAGTCATCCAATTTTTAACTCTGTGCCCTAAACCCTTTCTTTTGCCTTAATATTTTTTTTTGCCCATCCCCTGCCTCATGAGACTTCTTCCAGGCTTCATTCAAGGACTGGCATCTACCACCAAGGGACCCTGCTGCTTGCCTTCTCCAGGAGAGGCCACATTTCTGCCTTTTACCCCTAATGCCGACACCCCTTGCCAGCAGGAAGCAGCCAGAGAGTCTTTTTCATAACTATTAAAAGGCTGGAATGTTAGGTCCTCTCCCTGAGGGCTCCATGTAGCTGCCCCCACCTCATTAAGTCTCCACCCAGTTACCTGGGTAACCTACAGACCTAGAGGCAGTTACCTCCCCTTTCCCTGAGGTCACATTCTAATCCACCTGACCACACCCCTTGCCCCTGC
Source organism: Perognathus longimembris pacificus (assembly GCF_023159225.1). Lineage (NCBI taxonomy): Eukaryota > Metazoa > Chordata > Mammalia > Rodentia > Heteromyidae > Perognathus > Perognathus longimembris. Next base: position 9,495,308 of record NC_063165.1, read on the forward strand.
CCTAGATATAAGGCAGGGCTGGGATGAGGCCCTGGGTTCAATTCCCCAGCACCACATATACAGAAAACGGCCAGAAGTGGCGCTGTGGCGCAAGTGGCAGAGTGCTAGCCTTGAGCAAAAAGAAGCCAGGGACAGTGCTCAGGCCCTGAGTCCATGCCCCAGGACTGGCCAAAAAAAAAAAAAAAAAAAAAATGATGTGTCAAAAAAAAACAACCTAACATATAGACACTAGGCTGAAAAAGACTGAAAAGAGTTACTTAATTTCTGTATAAAGCATATTTTTAATTGCTGTGTGCTAAAATTACATTTCTTAAATTATATAGCTTCTTTATCAATTAAATTAATTTACTTGTTAATTATTTACTAAGTTCTTGCAATGAACCAGGCATTATTCTTGCAGTTGGAAAGAAAGCAGTGAAGAATACAAAGTCATTTTCCCATAGCATCTGCAACCTATTGGGCAAAAACAAATAATACTAAACAATAGTAAATAATAATAATTTAAATGCAATCTAAAAATAAAAATACTTTACTTGGCTATGGAGTCATTGTTACCAAAAGTTACCAAAGGAATGTCAAGAATTTGAATACAGAAATTTCAGCACTGTCTTGTGATGTTAGACAAATATTGAAGCTTTTTACATGCTCTTGCAAGTATCTGATGCAATGCCAAATGAAGCAGAAATGGTGCTTGCCCTTTCCTGGAGCTTTTGGGGCCCCTTTTCTATAGAACAAAGAAGCATATACTACTTGATCATTTAGAATCATTTTGGTTCTAATATCCCCTGTTGATCCTAAGTGCAAAATCAATGCATGCATCTTTCTCCATTCAAAGTTCCTGACCTGAAAAGAGGCCTAGCCTGGCAGGACCAACCAGTTTGTTAACACAAGAATGAGATAAAATGTTGCTGGTCAGTATGAGAAAACAGAAGCTTAGTTGAACTATGAAGTTCCAGTAGTCAATTGTACTAACACATAGAGGTTCTCATAACAAGTGGGCTGAGGAAGATATCAGAATCATGGGTCAGAGAAGAGAAGTGAAGCAGAAATGTTAGTTTCAAATGAACCAGAGACCACAGACTTATTTCTCTTTGCTGAATGTGATTTGGATTCCAGGAGTGGCTTTTGATGGTTTGTTTGATTCCATGTAACACTAGAGTTGCTTTTTTGTGGAATTCAGAGAGCTTATTACCTCCCTTTGCAAGATGTAAAGAATGCTTTGGCCCATTGATCCAGTGATTTACCATGAAAAGTGCAAGACCTGCTGGCTAGATTAGCATCAGATCTATGACCCTAAAATTTTGGCATGCAATTAACTCCAGAATTCTATGGATGCTTGTGAACCCTGAGAAGGGACAAGCAGAAAGAACAAGGCTTCTGCTCTGCCTAAGACTGGAGTCTGCAAAGTTGCAGTAATGGAAGTTAGGAAAACACACACCAGTACTATAATAGAAGATCTTCCATGGGTTCTTCCAGTAGATATGTGTATAAAGGACCAGGAGATGGACTATTGGTTCTCGTGATTGAATAGATCTAGAATAAATTTAATATCTTTAAAGCCATGCAATCTTGGGCTATTATTTGATTGTTATTATTGCTATTATTATTGTTTTTAGTGACTTGGTTAAGAAGAAAGAGTTAAATGACCCAGAGGTTCATTCTATTGCAGCCACCTCAGGGTTCCTGTATATAAAACCACAAACAATAGGGCCCATAACTTGTTTCTTGGAGTCTACCACAATACCTAGTAGGTACTGTACTTGTTGAATGATCACAAGTGTTTAGAAAATATAGGATATTTCCTTGAAGAAATTTTAAGTGCATAATCTCTATAAATATTTGAGATGAGAATTTAACTTCTCACTTTTCTCATATTCCTATGGAAAAATGCATTCCTTAGTTCAATAATATATTGTAATATTTTCTCTGGTTTTTGATAACTAAAATCCAAGAACGCCACGCACCAATTGTTCCAATAATAGTTTTACTCAGTTTGGTCTGAAGTTGGTTTTAAGTAAGACACTTAATGTCTAACCCCATTAAAATTTCCAAACACTGGTAGCCTAAGGCAGACAGAATCTTAATTTGAATTTTAAGTGGAAAGTTAATTGTTCTGTAAATTAATCAGTAACATGGCTTAGGTCTATTTGCCTGCTTAATTACTTTTCCCTGTCCTGTTAACTCTGACTTGACAAGGTAAAGTCATCTCTAGTCTTCTCTTTATGTTCCCATATTCATTGTTTGCTCATAAGAACTTGTCTGGGAGCATGGGGGGGGGGTGGGACTTGGGAGCATGCCCATGAGTGTCCTTCTCTTTCATTAATATCTGTCCTGTGATTCTCTTTAAGCAATGGCTTCTTGCTACCAGTAATGGAGACATTCTTTAACTTTCTACATGTTACTCAAAGTACTATTGAAAGCTCACAATGTACAGAGCATTATTTTACATAATTGTACACTACCAAAGTTATATGCTACAAGAGATAATGCTGTTCATTGACTCAGGTAATTGGGTATGTTTAGTGCTAGTTCTGCAAGATTCTATGGCGCATTGTCAGTCAAGACCTTGTTCCCAGGTATCTAATAAACTTGTGTTCCTTCCAGAATTTTCTTTTCTCCCTGTTAGCTGTGAAGTTATGGTCCAGCTAACAAACTTCATACAATTTTTCAGTAAATCTGCCATGATATTACAGTCTCAATAAAAAGTGGTTAAGAATCTTAAAACATGAATAATTAAGATGACATTTAATAATACTAAGTGGAAATATACTTAAATAATAATTGAACTATTCTTGGAATTAACATAATATTAGGTAATGTTTTTTAAGATACATTATTTTAAGCTCAGGTAATCATATTAAGGAAATTACGTTTCATACTTTTCCAAATTAACAGGACTGATATGTGCTGTGCATTACCATGGACTCAGAATAAAAGTATGGAAGGGTTCTGTCTGGATATTGTTCATTGTCTGATACCACCATTTCTGGTACCACTGATTTCACAGCCTGACCAGGAATCCCCACCACAGACACTTGCTTCTCGTCACTGAACCTGGACAGCCACTTCTATGTTTCAGCAGATAAGAATAGTACATAAGAGAAATATACGTTCCTAAAACCTACTTTTCAAGTTCATCTAAAACACAAAGGTGGACTGCAGTTTTGTTTGTTTTTTTGACCAGTCCTGGGGCATGGACTCAGGGCCTGAGCACTGTCCCTGGCTTCTTCCCGCTCAAGGCTAGCACTCTGCCACTTGAGCCACAGCGCCACTTCTGGCCATTTTCTGTATATGTGGTGCTGGGGAATTGAACCCAGGGCCTCATGTATACGAGGCAAGCGCTCTTGCCACTAGGCCATGCCTCAGCCCTGGACTGCAGTTTTAGGCAGTGCAAATGCTTTTTGAGTTGGTCTTTGGTCAAAAGTAGAAAGAAAAAAAAAATGTAAGTCACTAGAAAGAATAATCCTAGTGGACCAAATAAAGGTAAGTTTGGTGTTAGGCCATTGTTGTTCACTAAGTTCTTATAAAAAGACGAGGTTTTCTTCTATATTGAGTGAAGTAGTACATACAAGCATCACTTGAATGCACTTAATTTGATTTAATGTTTATTTTAGTCAAACACATATTTAGTGGTGGTCAGTTGGATATCATGACCTAGGCTATAATTAAGGAATTATCAAGATAGAAGAAGAGAATCAGACACAGTGGCTCATACCTGTAATCCCCAGTTTACTCAGGATGGGGAGATTGGAGACACATCATTTTGTAGGTAGGCCAACTCAGGCAAGAAGTTAGCAAGACTCAACTCGACAAGCAAGGTAGGAGTCATGGTGTGTATACGTGCAGCAATGCAATGCACATAGGTAGACCGAATTTAGGACATATCCTGGGAAAAACAGAAGAAAATATCAAAAACATAATTAAAAGTTAAAGGTGTTGTGGTATAGGCCTCAGGTTCAAATCCCCAAGAATGAAATAAAGACACAAAAAAGTAAATAAAAAATAAATAGCATGGCAGAAAAATGGGAGACCAAATAAGAAAAGATGCTACAGATACTGAGTAAGGAATGCAAAAAACATCTAAAGAGAAATATTTCAGACTTCAGTGATTTAAAAAAAAATAAACTAAAACTACTAACCTTGTAAATTGTTTACAATAAACATACATGGCATCAAAAATTATTGAACACTACTGTTCATTCACTTTGACCATATGTATCAAACTATAAAGTTCCCTGTTTCTAAGTATTGTAAAGAAGATAACATAGAAAAGAACATAGATTTTCTATTTCATTTCTGCAGATACGGCAAGCAAAAGCTGAGTGAGTGCTTAATCGGAAATACACATTCTCTTGAGTTTTATTATATTAAAATAATAGGGAATTCCCTCCTGTCTTCTAGGATGTTTTAAATGTAAGGTAAAATGATATAAGAAATGTATGTAACAGAGAATATTTAATATTATGTAAATGCATTTATGACCAGCAAATAGCACTCCATTAGAAAATGTTCCTCAAATAATTATGATTAAAATATTTCATATTAATTCCATCCAAATATATTACTCATTAATTTAGTATGAACAAAACACAAAGAACATATATCTGAACATATACCCATTGGTTTATTCATGATACCAAATGTACCACACACAAACCAGTCTCCTAGACTATATCATGATTTACTATCTACTCAGATTGGAGAATAGAAATTTGAACCATAGCAATATTTTTTAAATAATCACTACTGTTTGTGCATTTATTATTTATGTTCAACACTTTTTTTTAATCTTGCATCAAAGAGATATGTTTAGTGATGTTGATAAACTCTTTTTTTTGCCAGTCCTGGGGCTTGGACTCAGGGCCTGAGCACTGTCCCTGGCTTCTTTTGCTCAAGGCTAGCACTCTGCCACTTGAGCCACAGCGCCACTTCTGGCTATTTTCTGTATATGTGGTGCTGGGGAATTGAACCCAGGGCTTCATGTATAGGAGGCAAGCACTCTTGCCACTAGGCCCTATCCCCAGCCCCTGTTGATAAACTCTTGAGGCAATAAGATTATATCTAACTGGATGGCACAATAGACTTTACATTGTGGATTTGAAAACCGAATTTCCATTGTTATAATTTTTAGTGCCAGAATTTTTGCAGGAAGATTATTTATCTGAGATCATGATATTAGAGTTCCCATGATGGTATTAGTGTCTTTAGAAGAGAAAAAGAAAAGAGCCGCCACATAAAGACACAGCAAAAAGCCTTCTGTAAATAAGGAATGGTCCTTTTACCAAACTCTACTCATGCTAGCACTCTACACCTAAATTTCCCCATCGCCCAAAAATAGTAATAATTTCCTGCTTTTTTTAAAATCAGCCAGATAATAGGCAAAGCTTTTGTCAAAGTAGACTGAACTGGCTAAGATATTAGACAATTCTATAAAAGAAATAGTTTTATTTTTTTAAAGAAGATTTTGAATACAGATGATAGGGAAGAGGCAAAAATAGAAGAGTGCTAGTGGATAGAGCACTTTGAGTATCAAGACCATCAGAAAAGTTGCCCATCAACAATAAGCAGGATGGTGATTCAAGAAAACCATGAAGCAATGCACAATATTATCTTAGGAAGAAAAGATACAAAGAAGTCTATTGACTTGTTCACATGCTTACTCAGGTGAGACAAGTACAGTTCATTAACAGTGAACAATAATTAAAAACAAATAGCATTTGAAAACTGCCAACAAAACAAAGAAATAAAAAAATATAGAAAACAATTCGATAGCTTTGGCAGCCACTCTTCATCATAATACTGAAGAGTAGTAGTAAGTTAAAGGTTGGTATGTATAAAAAAGTCTGAGTCTGACAAAAACACAGTCTGAGAGTGATATTGTGTGTTATCAGTATGAAGGGAAGCATTTGCATGTGTTATGTAGTTATCAGGATTGAATTGAATTTAGTAAATTTAATTACTCAACTTAAATGGAGCTTCTGGTTTTGTAGACCAAAGGGAAGGCCCTGAGAGTAATGAGAGGAGAGCAATAGAAGCACGAATTTCTACCTTATATTCTTGGTAGCATTTTGGTTCTTCATAGTAATAGGAGTAAAATTATAGAATAATTTGCATGTGTAGCTCTGTAGTACTAAATAAAAGAATAGAAAAAATAGTATTATATTATTGATCTGAATCTCCAATCACTCCTGTCACCTGCATTTTGAAATCAAGTTATTCCTTTCAGCCAGACGGAAAAATGAGTACACAAAGAATTTGAGTTATTTTCTGTGAGTTTTGGTCTCTGTCTCTCTAGTAAACTTGGTATTGCCCTTTTGGTTATTTCTTTTTCATTTTTCTGACATTTAGGACATAGTTATTTCAAAATATCATGGGGTTAACCGGATTGCTGTCTGACTTAACTATATGACGGGAGCTGGATCCTACAAGGCCAGTTCACACTCTAATTATTCTAATGTAAACAGAGGGTTAATTGTTTTAAATAAGAATCCTAAGTTTTTCACTAGGAAGATTTCAGTAGCAAAGTACTTTATATATTTTGCAATAAGCAAATAGTTCTGCATGAATTAAGTACCCAGTAAACCCCAGTGTCTAAGGGACAAGACATTAAGTTGTATACCTTGCAGTTCCAGCAAAGGCTGCAGCATTATGGTACATGGACATGTGTTTCCATTCTGTTTCCCTGTCTTAATGTGAATATGCAACAAGAGTTAGACAAACTCCTAGGAAATAGGTCACATAAGAATTTAGTAGAATGGGTGAATACATTCCGAGAATGTACATATTTGTCACTACCTCAACTAAGGACACAATTCCATTCTCATTTTTCCCTTATGTCAGTCATTTCCATTTTCCAAGTTTGGCACTTAAAGATGGAAACTCTGTTCTGTTTCAAATCCAACACTTCTTTTCTGAATTGCCTTTTCCATGATCATACATTTGCCTTTCCTTCTCTGGCACCAATCTGTGAGAGATTCAAACCTGGTAAAGAAAATACTTTCTACATAAGAATAAGGAACATCCAGATATTTGGAAGCAGATGAACAAATGAAGAAATTGTTGAAAATGTGATTTAAGTTATTTATTATTTGCAAAATAATAAAATACAACTTGTACTACTACATACCCCTTTTGTTAATTCTTAAGAAGATGAGTTAACTTGGCATCTCCACCTTGTCCTCCATACCAAGCTCAGTTTTGTGGGTTTTTAATCTCCAATAATCTCCCTAAGCCATCAGACCAATAAACTTTGAAAGGATAATAAAAGAACAGATCCTTTCAAATTTGGATTCGAGGTAGTACAATAAAGAAGAGTGGCAGTAAATTTTTAAATCCCATTTTCATATAGAAAAGATAAAAGGAAATTGAAGGCTAGAATGAAGTTTAGAAAGACAGAAGAGAAAGCTCAAGGTGGTGTCCAGAAGAAATTGCATTAGGTACCAACATTTATTTTAACATGACTGATGTTACCATTTTTATTTGGAGAGTATGCATTAAATTGTTTAGTATTTAGAAAGTTTATGTTGTTCTGAAGACATGGTATTGCAATTAGGGAAGACGCACTTGGTTAACAGGTAAATTGAATTTAGTTCAATGAATATAATTGTCCTGTACATATTTTTTTGAGAGATCCAAGTATTTGCCTACACTTCAATTCTTACACCATCTGCAGAGCCCTGAGTCTTTCAGTGTAGGCAGACAAAGCAGTAGGAAAGAACACAGCCCCCAAGAAGGGATCAGATTGCATAGTTTTAAGTCACTTAAATGAAGTGCTGTATTGCTTGCCACATCTGAAAATCAAGGGTATTTTTTTTTCTGTTGTTGTTAGCATTTGTTTTTCTCTTAATTAGTCAAGATTTTCAGTAAAATACCAACAAGTAGTTTTTCTATCTTACAAAAAAAGAGTGCATATCTGGTGCCAAGGAGGAAAACAACTTCATGTATTTAATTACATTGGCCTGATTTTTGCCCCTTTTTGGCACAATCTGTGCACTGATCTCACTCCAGTAAAGCTTGCTTTGAAGTGGGAGACAAATTAAATCACCCCCGTGTGTCACATGTGTCCCAAGGAATGTGGTTTCCCAACTTTGAACAATCCATCAATACTTTACTCTCCTTTCATGCTGGCATTTTAACAGACCTTGAGGATTTTACATAGAAGGATATTTTATTTTATCCCTTGGACACCTGGAGCTCTTACTTGGAGCATCAGAAATCCCTGGACAAGGCCGCCCTTTTCCCACAAGGTTGGCTCATTTCTCCATGATTGTGCAAACCTTCGTAATTACGCTGGGAGGTAAACACACGGCTGTCTCTTGGAAAAATGAGAAGTACAAAGCATGTTTATATGCACATCCAGCCGTTCCAAGTATCTCTCTTTGGCTTAGACACACCTGAGTTACCCCATCCCCCTCTCACTGGCCCAGAAAGTTGTTACACCTGATTTGCAAGTTTACCTGCTGGAGTCAATGAGGTGTGTGGGGGTGGGGGGTGGGGGGGTAGGGGGGGTGGCCGGGAGCAGTTCACTAGCCAGCACAGGATCTCAAAGCAGTTCTTGCTGGAAAAACCACTGGGTTCTTAGTTCATTAGTACAAGAAAACCGTTCTCTCCTGAGGCACCGAGAATCTTGCTTCAGAGCAAGCCTACCTAACTGGCTCAGGATTCTGGACTGATTTTTAAAAAATCCTTCAAGAAGACCATGGCCACCTATGCTCTGCAAATCGCTGGGCTGGTGCTTGGTGGTGTGGGCCTGGTGGGCACGGTGGCAGTCACCATCATGCCGCAGTGGAGAGTGTCTGCCTTCATCGGAAGCAACATCGTGGTCTTCGAAAACCTCTGGGAAGGGCTGTGGATGAATTGCATGAGGCACGCTAACATCCGCATGCAGTGCAAGATCTACGACTCCCTGCTGGCTCTGTCTCCAGATCTCCAGGCATCCAGAGGCTTGATGTGTGCTGCTTCCGTGCTGTCTTTCCTGGCTTTCATGACAGCCATCCTGGGCATGAAGTGTACCCGGTGCACAGGGGACGACGAGGGGGTGAAGAGTCGCATCCTGCTGACGGCTGGCATCCTGTTCCTCGTCACGGGCATCGTGGTGCTCATCCCTGTGAGCTGGGTGGCCAACTCCATCATCAGGGACTTCTACAACCCCATCGTGGATGCTGCTCAGAAACGGGAGCTGGGAGAAGCCCTCTACATCGGCTGGACCACGGCGCTGGTCCTGCTTGCTGGAGGGGCCCTGTTCTGCTGTGTGTTCTGTTGCACTGAGAAGACCAGCAGCTACCGCTACTCCGTCCCATCGCATCGCACAACTCCAAGGAGTTTTCACGTGGAAAAGAAGTCACCCAGCATCTACTCCAAAAGTCAGTATGTGTAGCTGTGTGCATGTCTGTTTTTAAGCCTCAACCTAGAGAAACCATGCCTGTAGGCCCACTCTTCTCTGGAAATGGAACCCCGAGAACATTGATTTGCCAAGCTTAATTTGCCTAACGTTAATTACAGGATGGCGCACCATCTAGATAGGAGTCCACAGACCATTGCAGCCGGATGAGGTGTTAGGCACACTGCTTTGATTGTTCTAGGACACGCACTCGCTTGTTTTCTCAAATTGTTCACGCAGCTCTTCCTTTTATCAGCTACTTTCAAACAACACTGCTAAAGACTGTGTTATTTTACAACTGTGATTTCTCTGTGTCCTAGCCTTCTATCTGTAGATGTGCAGAATAGTTATATCTCAGGCAAATAGAGACCAGCTTCAACAGATCTATTTAAAGCGAAATACCCATCCATTACACTGGATAAATAGAAACCAATGACTGCGTTACAGGGGAATCGGGGATAAGATTGAAGAAGGGTAATATTAATTGTGTAAAAACAGCTTGCAGATTTATGTGCTTTTTTTTGTAATGAAGGTTTAAATGAAGGCTTTAATCATCGGTGTAAGGGAATTGAAGTGACTTTCTGAAATCCCATTTTTCAGCCTAGGAGTTAGAAATCCTAATATTTTTTTTAATCCACTCCCTCAGGGACCTTCTTTTTCCTATATGTTACAGTAGCATCTTTTAAAAGCAGATATTCTGTCAGAGTTGATTTTTTTTTTTAATTCAAATTGCTTTTCCAGCACTATACTAAAAAGAAAAGGAAAATTATGATCTAAGGGGAAAAGTAGCAATTTCAGGAAAGCAAATTTTTTCATCTTTAGTTTTGTGGGTAAAGAAGACAGATTGTTTTGATGTGTAATAACATATGTATGGGAATGTTTCAATAAGTATCTAAGGATAGTCTTTGGGATTTTACCACTATAAATAGAGTATGTGGGGGGGGGGTATTATATTTGCTAGTGTTTCTTTTCATTAAAAAACTCAGCAATAACAAATAACTGAATTGTTCTTTAGGAACTGTATTTGCTCCAGTATCCAAGTTATTATTTTAACTTTGTCAAAGATATCATTCCTTACTTTGCTTTTATGGCATTTTAGTGATGTATACTAGTTCTATGTTTATTTTGCTTCCAAATTTGATGTAAATGATAATCCAATTTAAAAGTATGAATATTTATATTAAATAATTATGTGTTATTTTCATTGTCTTTTCTATTAATAAATTGTCCCCTTTTATAATTATCTGAGATCCATTCACCTTCTTTTGTCTGTTTTTTTATTTAAATTGACAATTGTTCTCCTATTCTTAAAAAATATATAAAGGACTCATTTTATAGAGAGATTCTGTGTTATGTTAAAAATGTAATATATCATTTAGTGTCAATATTCATTACAATTACTAGATTCAACAATATATTTATAATTTGTTAAACAGTACTTACATTCTTAAAGTCAATTTATTATAAGAATTATGTATGTAATAACCATATTCTAAAATATTTTAATGTAAGTTTCAACCACTGTGAAATAATATGAATTTAATAATAGTATTTAATGTTCTAAAAGTGTACCTGACATGCCAGGATTTTTCTACTGCTTTATATAATTATAACAGTAAATCATTCAGGATATAGGTAACGTCTCTACTTCAATTCATAAATGAGGACACCATTTCAAACCAATTAATTGATCATCTAAAAAAAATCAGGAGAAAAAGACATCATAACTCATGTTTTTCAGGGAAAGTGAATAGGCTTTTTAAAAGTCGTTTTTAATTTATAAACTAATCTTTGCATGTGAAATTAATTTGAAACATCTTTAGTTAATTTTTTTTTCCTAAACCAAAGGGCTAATTCATCCAATGCAAGTTGTCCCCTTTGGGTCAAATATCCATAGCAGCAGAAATCAAACAAAATGAACTGGATTCCTTGGAGACTAAATCCAGTAGCTCTGTATTCTATGTAATAGCCAGAATCAACTGTTCTTTTTCCTAAGAAATGGCCTTAAATGTTCCAAAATCAACCAGGAATATTGCTAGAATATTGCTAGTGGGAATATTGCTAGTTTTTAAAAATCCCTCCTTGGGTAGGTCTGAAGACTTCCTCAAACTTTACTTTTACCACTACCTCATCTTGTTTATATATGGGTGAAAATACCTTCACATCTTATGCCAATATGTAAAGAATATTGTCCCTCCAGCTATCCTCCAAACACCTATCCTAATCCTTTGAAAAATACAAGGGCCAACATATCCTAACCCATATCGTTGTCAGGGTATCCTATTGCTTGTAGTGTAAAGTCCAAATGCCTTAACACACACTAACATGAGGAAAACCTGCATCTTACAATCTCTAAAGTAAACTTTATGAGGTACTCATATAAGTGTCTGAGTGATATAATAACATTTAAAAGGTTCATGTGCAAAAATTAGAATGACTCACATACCAAAGGCCTTCCTTAGTGTCCTGAAAGATATACACTGAAACTAAGAAATGATTGAGTTGGTGTCAAATTATGTGCAAAAGTAGGTTTTATAATTTTGTTTTTATAGAAAAACAATGTCATGAGAGAACATGAGGGGCGGGGAGAATGGAGAAAGAAGATGTAAATTTAAGCCTTTTATTTCTCATTTGTCTTTATGACTTTGTTTATTTGTGTTTTTTGTTTTTCATTTTCATCAGTCCTGGGGCTTGAACTCAGGGCCTGAGCACTGTCCCTGGCTTCCTTTTACTCAAGGTTAGCACTCTATCACTTGAGCCACAGCATCATTTCTGGCTTTTTCTGTTTATGTGGTGCTGAGGAATCGAACCCAGGGCTTCATGCATGTTAGGCAAGCACTCTAATGCTAAGCCACATTCCCAGCCCAGCTTTATGACTTTGAACAGGGCAGAGAATTGGATACATTTCAATTACCTTACATATTACCTTCAAATTATGAAATATAGGTAATATGATATAAGATCCAAGATATCGTATGCTAATGAATTTAGAAGTCTTAAATATTTTGTTCAGGGAAAGATAAATGTAGCACAAAAAAAGAAACATCTTTTGAAAGAGCTAAATGAAGGAATTATTTTAAATCCACTGTGTGTTAGCACTGTAGAATTAGGAGTAGTCCTTTCTCAGTCTCCTTTAGACTTAAACCCCTCTTTTGCAAACTGAACTTAATGTTAGTTTTACAAGAAGAAAGTATGAGAGCTATAAAGCAACAAACTTCATATCAGAGTCAACAAATGCGGAATCATTTTTCTTTTTATAATATACTTCTTTAAAAGTCTGTGGAGTGGTATGTGGTATGTTCACATAAGTGAACTAAGGAAAACTGTGGAATAAGACTTTGAAATCATGAATTTCTCTTCATATATTTATTGTGTATCTTATCACTGCTTTATTTTTTAGGATTATGCGACCTTGAGAAGTGGGTTTTCTATTGAATGAAGGGTTCTCTTGGGTTGGATAACATACCTACCTGAAGAGTTAAGCAGAAATCTGATGGGAAGTTTTAAGACAAGGGAGACAAATGTAAAATGGAAACAGGTCTGTCAGACTTTTAGCCTGATTTTGTTAAGTCCTGAATCCAAGTGAGAAGTCAGTGCTTTCTAGCAAAATGCTTCTACACACCTGTTATGATAGCTATACTGTCATAATTTATATCCAAAATAAAAGCACTAATATGTCCAAGTAATTTTGTAATATTTAGATACTGCTTCGGTGTATTCATTAAAAGTACCTTTCAGCCTAGTCTGGTGGTAATCACAACTATTCAGAAAACAAAAGCCAGGAGTGTTAAGTGTTTGAGGGAAGGCTGAGCCAGTTTTTTTTTTTGCTTTGTTTTGTTTTGGTTTTTGGCCATATCTCTCACAAACACAATACAAAAAAAAGTCCAGGCAAGACCTCAAGTGACAGAGTGAGTACCTAGCAGTTACTCAGTACTATATATTTTTCCACTTGTTTTTCTAATCCATTTGCCAAACCTAATTTCTATCATTATTTACAGCGCTGGAAAGTTCCTAATTGGTTCCAAAGGCTTGAATGAATTTCAAATAAGGGAAAAGCTTGTTTAAATAAGTGAAACTGTGCTTGCTACATAACTCATGACAACTCAAAATAGCAGTAAGCATCAAAATGTGGACGCTTGCATTAGAAAGGAATAGCTTCTGACCAGCATTTACTTTAACACGGGAAGAGAGTGTTATGTGCCCTTCACACTTTCTGTATTGCTTTAATCTCATTAACAATTCATGTTTCCAACATACATACTACAGTCTCAATTATTAAGTGCCCAGATAGAGAGTCAGACAGTTAGCTGGATATGAATTTAATCTCTATTACTGAGAATTGTGGGATCATAGACAAATGAAATTTCACTGTCTATGCTTTGTGAAGTTCCTGTCTATTTAATAGGAATGGCAATAGTGCCTTAACTCTAGGATTCTCAAGACTGGAAAAGCTAGTGTATGTACACTTCTGAGCACCATATTTGACATATAATGAATTATATATCAACCCTTTTTATTATATCTGCTTTTGTAACAAAAGTAAAGGCATTGAAATTTCATTTCACTCCACTTAGAATGAGTGTCATCAAGAATTGTCAGAATTTGGGGCTGGGGGGCTGGGGATATGGCCTAGCGGCAAGAGTGCCTGCCTCATATACATGAGGCCCTGGGTTTGATTCCCCAGCACCACATATACAGAAAATGGCCAGAAGTGGCGCTGTGGCTCAAGTGGCAGAGTGCTAGCCTTGAGCGGGAAGAAGCCAGGGACAGTGCTCAGGCCCTGAGTCCAAGCCCGAGGACTGGCAAAAACAACAACAACAACAACAACAACAACAACAACAACAAAGAATATGGGGCTGGGAATATGGCCTACTGGTAAAGTGCTCACCTCGTATACTTGAAGCTCTGGGTTCAATTCCTCAGCACCACACATATAGAAAAAGCCAGGAAGTGGTGCTGTGGCTCAAGTGGTAGAGTGCTAGTCTTGAGCAAAAAGAAGCCAGGGGAAGTGCTCAGACCCTGAGTTCAAGCCCCAGGACTGGAAAAAAAAAATTGCAACAATACTAAATGCTGGTGAAAATAGGAAAAGGAAATTAATTGTAACACATTGTTAATGGAAATGGATATTAGTGCAACCAGTATAGAAGTCAGTAGGATGTGTCTCAGAAACATTGAAGATAGAGCTACCCTTTGACCCAGCAATACCACTCACAAAATCATTAACTGATAGAATGCAAGTCTACTTCTGACTTCTTTTGTTGGTTGGTGTAAGAAAATTGTCATGGACTTTCTTGCTCAGGCTGGCTTGGTTAACAGGTGTGAGTCATTGGTGCCCAACTTCTGTGTTGTTTTGATTTGTATTTCCTTTATGGCCATTGATGTTGAAAACCCCTTAATTCATTTATTTATCATATGTATAACTACTTTTAAAAAATACATCTTTAGTTTCTTTTTCTATTCATTAATTGGGTTATTGATTCTTGGGAGAGGGAGTAATTTCTTAAGCTCCTATATATTCATGTTGTTAGCTCCTTGTTAGATGCAGAGAGGTCAAAGAATTCTCCAAGTTGTATTTCCAGCCCAGTGACTATATTCTTTGCTGTGCAGAAACATTTTAGCTTGATGGAATCCCACTGGTCAATCTTCACTTCTGTTTACTGAGCTTTTACGCTTATATTCAGGAAGTAATTTCCTATACCAATAAGTTCTAGTGCTTTTCCTATTGTGTCCTGTTTCAAGGCTTATTTTAAGGCCATTGCTCCATTTTGAATTATTATTGGCACATGGTGAGGTCTTCCAGTTCCACACATGAATAACCAGTGCTTCCAGCACCATTTATTAAAGAGGATACTTTTTTATATCCAATGTATATTTTGAGTTGTTTTGTAAAATAATCAGTGGGCTGTAGATACATGGATTTACTTCTGGTTCTTCTATAGTCTATTTGATTGTGCTAATAGCAAAACCCAAGCTGTTTTTGTTATTATGGCTTTAGTGTAGAATTTGAATTCTGATATGGTGATACATCCAGCATTGCACGTGTGTGTTTTCAATTTCTCTCTCTCTTTCTCGCAAGCTTGCTTTGGATATTTAAGGATTTTTTTGCTTGCATAAAAATTTTTGGATTGAGTTTTCTATTTCTGTGAGGAATGATATTGATACTTTTGATAGGTAATTCATTGAATTTGTCTGTTTCTGGCTTCCGATGACTTCTTTAATTTATTTACAGATTTTTATTATGGCGAACTTTAACCTCTTTGTTTAAATTTATTCCTAAGTATTTTATTTATCTGCAGCAATTTTAAACAGAGTATTTTTCCTAATTTTCTTCTCATCTTATTTATTGTTCACCCAAGACTACTTATTTGGGGGCATTGATTATTTGTCCTGCTACACTGATAAAGGCTTTTATCTGATCTGATTAATACAGAGTAATTAAAAAAAAACTGTTTTTAAACCATACTATTTTATGAGTGCTGGAGATACGTAGAGCATAAAACATAAGTTTTGTTTTCAATGAATTTGCAGCTTAATAGAAAGAGACCAAAGGGAAAGAGTAGTCTTTACTTCATGACTATCAAGTGCTTGGTGTTTTCTGTCTTTCCTCACTAGTCCTTTAAAAATTCTATGAATTTAATGATGAATTATGAGAACATTTGAGACCCCCTCAAAGATGGTACATTTTGTTATGATATCATATCATACTTTTTATAGAGAACACAAATATATGAATTCATCTTACACTTTAATATACATTTTATATATATTTATGCATACAATAAGTTTATAGTGTATTTATATGGATTTATATATGAATATGTGTACTATGTACATAGTATATTTCTTCTTTGAACTTAACTACCTCGATGTAATGGAAATGTTTTTTCAAGATCCCAAGACTCTATCTTTCTAGTCTACTTGGAAGACTTCCTATCCAGAATTTATTTTCTGAGCATCCCAATTCTGGTTTAGAGGCCATCATTATTGTACTGCGAGAAAAGAGGGAAGCCACATTTTTAGAGCTTGAATTTGGAGCTTTTATTGGAATGCCAGTGGCCTATAGATGGACTCCTGTCACAAAGATCTGCAGCCCAGCAAATACACTTAACACTCCTAGAAAACTGAGCCATGAGAGCCAGAGAGGAAAGAAAGAGCAGAAATACAACACCACCAACAAAACGATGCCAACTCCAATGGGGAGCTGAGATGGGACACCATGTTGACAGGGGGAAGTGGAGTGCCAGGAGACACAATATGAGGCATGACATACTCGCTGCCTGAGCTGTTCAGGGGCCTAAATAGGGTCAGGTCAGGGGGCAGGGTCACAGGGAGCTTGAGAGTTCCTGGCCCAAGATTGGCAAGTCCAGTAACCTATTGTCCAAGTCCCCACACCCGCCTCTAGGAATTCAGGCACACTCATCACCTGGGATATGGGACTTTCCTGTCTCCACCATGATGAGGACAAGATGGCTCCAGTTAAACTCAATACCCTATCATCCACCAAGTGGCCAAGATGGCACCGTTTAGATTTAGCATCCCTACTTCAATCACCATGGCTGGCGATGAGAGCTATGTACACAGTCCCTTCTCTAGGGCTCTCCTGTCACTCCAGTCCCAGTATTATTTCCTCCTGAGCCCTAGAAGCACATTATTGACTTTTGCTATAATTTCACCTCTTCCTCACCTCGAAGCTTCTGGATAATTTGTTGTTTTAGGTTCTTGATATCTATAACTCATTTTCTTTGGGTAGCATTTGTTTTTGAAGACTCATAGCATAGGCCATCTATTTCATGCTGGCCAGTTCTCCTTCCTTTTCTGAGCAGGAACCTCAGAGCTCCCTTCACAGTATCTCTCCAAAACTTCTTCCCAGCTCTGATGGAACTAGTGAAGCAAACAGAGCAACGACTGGGGTGCAGCCAACAGCCAGAGCCTGGGGCTTTCTGAGAAGCTTCAGGCTCTGCCACATTCCAGAACAGCACTGTACTCAACTCTTTGTGCAAAGGGAAGCAAAGAATTCCTGGCAGAGACTGGAGGCTTAAAGCTCTGCAGGTGGTGAGAGCAATGGAGGGAAAAATAGACCTAACCAGCTCTACAAGCAGCCACGGAATAAGAAACATTTCTATACCTGTGTCATAGGGGAATAATTTTGGAGACACAGGAACATGAGTCCTCATGATTGGGCAGAATTTCTCTATAAACTGGGGTCTGGGAGAGAGCTGTCCTTGATAGTGAGAACCTTGAAGATCTGGGAGCAGCAAAAGTGCTTCCTAGTACTCCCAGAGAGTGATGTCCGCAACATTCAGGCAATTGAGTCACCATCAATAGCAAGAATTCCTGCCTCCACAGGACTAGCTACCGATAAATGCAGCAGTGTGTCTCCACAAAGAGAGAAACCCTAGAATCATGCAGGGATTGAACAACCAGAGACAGGAAACGCCCAGAAAATATCATTAACTGGTGACTTCTAAACAAGTGAGTCAGGCTGGGGATATGGCCTAGTGGCAAGAGAGCTTGCCTCATATACATGAGGCCCTGGGTTCGATTCCCCAGCACCACATATACAGAAAACGGCCAGAAGTGGCACTGTGGCTCAAGTGGCTGAGTGCTAGCCTTGAGCAAAAAGGAAGCCAGGGACAGTGTTCAGGCCCTGAGTCCAAGGCCCAGGACTGGGCCCCCCCCCCAAAAAAAAAATATATATATATATAACAAGTGACTCCCTAGGACAGAGTGGAAATCTTCAACAGACAAATTACCATAGAAGAGCCTGAAGTAGAATGAATTACAGCACACAATAAAAAAGGTTTGTGTTACAAAACAATTTAATTGTCACATTGAAAACATGTGTGGGGAATGGAGTATTGAGAGGTGTCATCATTGACGTGTAAAATAATAAATGTGAATGTTCAGAAAATCAGAAGATAATTTACAAGGAAACTATATATGAGGAATTGCTTTATAAATCCAAAATCCTAGAAGGAAAACTCAAGGTAAAGATTTTAAAAATGGGGGAAACCAGTTAAAATTATCTAATTTAAAATGAACTCAAAGTTGTAGATAAAAATGGCTCACTGAAGCCTGATAAAGGAACAATCAGTGGAACTCTTATTCCAAGTTAAAAAAAGAAAGTATGGAAGCTACAAATAAAGTAATGAAAGTAACAAATACCATACTTCAATCACAAATCTAGAAGGTAGAAGATCATAGATGAATGTGTATGGTCAATGAGTTAGCCATGTCCCTAAACCAAGACAGCTGTTCCCAGAGAGACTTACATTCATCTGTTAGTAAGAAAATCATTTGTGGCTTTTCTAGAAGTAAGTGACTATGACACTGTATACTCCGTGTGAAGAAAAATAAGAAAATAACAAACCACTGAAGAGAGGATAGAGGCGAAAGGTAGAAAGAGAGAAAACTTGGTAAGGCATACATGTACTGTGAATAACCCCAGGAAGTCTAGGGCTAAAGTTGTGAGGAAGTTTCCAAGGTTTAGGGCTTCCATCTTTTGGAATTTATCCCAATATAATTCTCAGAAAAAAAATTATAAGAAAGTCAAAGTAGATCCTGAAGTCATTAGCTATTGTTTTCCGAGTTCTATAAGTTTCACGTCTTGAGAATGGTGAAAAACAAAAATAATTTTATGAAAAGAAAGAAAGCAAATTAAGCTGGGCATGGTGTGTCAGAACTATAGTCCTAGCTACTGGGGAGGCTCAAGAGGATCAGTTGAGCCCAAAGTTCAAGACCAATCTGAGTAACACAGCAAGACTTTGTCTAAACACACACACACACACACACACACACACACAAACACACACACACGCACACACACAAACACATACACACACAATGAAAGCATGAAAACAAAAACATTTGACAATCTATCCTCTACACTTTTTTTTTTTTTTTTTTGCCAGTCTTGGTGCTTGAACTCAGGGCCTGAGCACTGTCCCTGGCTTCTTGTTGCTCAAGGCTAGCACTCTACCATTTGAGCCACAGCGCCACTTCTGGCCTTTTCTACATAGTGCTGAGGAATTGAACCTAGGGATTCATGTATACCAGGCAAGAACGCTACCACTAGACCAGATTCCCAGCCCTATCCTCTACTTTTTAAGTCATAACCTTTGGCCAACAACTTCCCTGGGTCTGTCTTCAAGCCTTATCAGCATACATGCCATTCCTTTGCCATTCAAAATGTTTTCTTCCAGATAATTGGCCACCTGCAGTGTCCTCATTGTCTCTACTAATGTGGGAAGTTGAGCCTCTGACTCTGCTTTTCTTTATACATTTTTGCCACACATACTCACCTTGCCCAGTGACAGAGTAAGCTAAGTGTTGTCCTGCCTTGCTGTATACCTCTCACCTTCTATTCCTTCCATTCTGGGGAGAAACTATGGCCTCTAAGCTCCTATGTGGGCTCTGGCTTGTCCTACCAGCCACCCTTTCTTATACATTCCCTCGTCTACCTAGAGATTTGGGCAAATTTCTCTCTACAGTTATGTGGAGATATTCTTTGAAGAAAAACCATAATGTATTCCATGCTGATTGCGTATTGTTAAACCCACTCTTACTTTCTCGCTGAGCCTTTCACAAGTGTCAATGAAAGGTATATTAAAAATTACAAACAGAAGCATATGTTATTTTTTAAGGAACCCATTATAAGTGAGAAATTTCCTGATTTGGCAAATAATTTATTCAACTCTTTATAGCAATGGGTTAAAAAATGACATTTTGGGAAAAAAAAGATAGAATAAATAGAATTAATTGTATTAACCCAGTTCCAGCTTTTCTATTGCTTGGTTTTGCTTCTAATTCCCCTACCTGACCCCATCCATCAGGGTGTATAGCTTTGCTTTTGTTGCCTAGGATTGTTCCTTCCTTTAACCTCTGAATTTTGCAGCTGAATATGGAAATTGTCAGGTCAGATAGAGGAAAATAAGATCATTTTTAGATATTAGAATGAAAATATTACAAGATATTACATAAAAGATTACACTATATTACAATAAACTGTTATAACAATAAGAACATTACAATAGGAATCTACTTTGTGTGACACAAACTAATCTGTCTCCTCTTTTTTTTTTATTATTTTCTTAAATTTGACTCTCTTTCCTATGTTGGTCTTTAAATGTATTTTGGAACTAAAGATGTGGATGGAGATATTTTTATGTCTATATGGAGATTCTCTCTGAAGAATAAACTGAATCTTAAAGAAAAACGCTTGAGAAATCCAATGGTAATTCAGCTTCAAATTCCAGAAAAGTCAATCCTAGAAAACTTCTAAAAGCTCAGGCAAGACTGTGTAGTGAGAGGGTTTTACTATAGCTTTTTTTGTTTTCCTCCACTAGTCTGATGGATAGCTTGATAACTAAGCTTTGGCCAGTGTACTCAAGATACTGGACCTCATTTTACTCAGCACCACTCAGAAAGAGATGAGTTCACCAGGCCCCCTTGAATTTCCTTGTGGCTGGGTGAATGTTATATGTGGGTTGGGAGGAGGGCTGACAAATGGTCACTTGTCCTCTTCTATGCTTCCATCTTGGAAGCGTCCCTTCTTTGTGTACTGGAAGTACGGCTTCGCAACACTTTGTCTTCCTTGCTACACAGGTCCTTCTCTTTGTAACCCGAGGCTACCCAAACGGAGTTCCCCTTATGGGCCTGGGAGTAGAGGGAAACCTAACTCAATGACTTCTGTACTAGTAGCAGAAATCTGAGAGGCTCAAGTGTTCCACCAGGAGTGCTCAGTTTTTGTTCAGATCCTGCCCAGTAGCTTGTCACCTTGAAAGATGTCTCTTTCAGCTTCGGGTAGTAATATCTTGTCTGAGTTGAATACCATGCCCAGAACCCTGACTGTGCTGTGACCTCCATTAAGGCTGTGGATCAGCCTCCATGCCTCTCTGGCCAGGTAGTCAATCCATGTCTGGTTATCACTCCGCAGTCAACCAGGGAGGCTAACTCTTGTTTTCTGAAAGAAATGAAGCTGTTGGGGCTGTACACTGCTGAGACCAAAGTGTTTCTGCCACCTGGGCAGCCGTGGCTGGACATCTCAGTGCTTCTCCTTGATTTCCAGGCTTCTTAGGTGATAGCTCCATCCCACAACCTGCCTGGCTGCAGGCTGCCCGCCAGCAAGCAACAGAAACTGACCCCTCAGTCATTAGGGCCCTGGATCAACAGAAACTAGATCTCTGGTTTGCTGAAATGACCCTTAGGCCTCCCTGAGGAGGGTGTCACTATCTCTATGTCCACTGCTGATGGCTTTTGGTGACCTGGGCACCGGTTGGCTGCTGCAGAATACACTGATCACTCTCCCAGTTTCCTTCACTCTCAGAACGTGGCCCTGGAGTGCACAGCTAATATAGTCTGATACTCAGAGTACCTCAGCCCCTAGCAGGAAGTCATCCCATGAAATGGTGCATTGCTATCTATCTCTTGCTAAGAGAGGAGCATCGGCATCCTGTCTGATGAGGTCCTGTCAGGCTGCCAAAGGAACTAGGGTTTGATGGTTATGAAAGGCCTGCATTTGGCTCACAGCTAGATCTCCTGGTCTGTATGTACTGGAGCTTGCCTGGCCTACCTTGGAATGGGGGCTTTTGTCTTCTCTTTCCTTAGGGGACACAAGGGTGGAGCTACAAACTGTTTTGTAGTTTCTGTTGCTTTTCTTGTTAGACCAACTTTTCAGCTGACTTGTTTCTCATTTGTGGTCCTTGAAGTTCTTCCTCCATTTTGCTTTTCAGAAGGTGGTCTCTCCTTCCTTTTTCAGGCTTTTCTTATTGTGAAGTGTTTACTCTACTGTCTCTTTCATTTCTTTAATTCTAGATAGTTACCTTGAATATACTTCATATTCATACTATATTCCCCTGATTTTGTACTGAAACACATTTACATAGTATTTGTCCAAATTTGCTATAGATGAATACTCAGGAGAAAGGAGAAAATATTGTATTAACAGTGATGAGACTCAAATAAAATCTGTTTTGTTTTCTTCTATTTCACTTCCCTTTTCTTCTCTTTCTTCCCTCCTTTCTTTCTCTCCATCTCCCTCCCTTCCTTCCTTCCTTCCTTCCTTCCTTCCTTCCTTCCTTCCTTCCTTCCTTCCTTCCTTCCTTCCTTCCTTCCTTCCTTCCTTCTTCCTTCCCTTTTTCTTTCTTTCCTTCTCTATCTGCTTATCTTTCTGTTTTTCCTTTATAAAGCAAACCTACCAGGTATATTATGGTCTCATCAATTTTTATAAATTTATTATAGATTTCAACATCAGTTTTAACATAAAAACAACATTTTAGCATTTAGAACACAGAAGGCATTATTCATTGGAGAGAACTTTTATAAATGAAGAGTTAATCAGAAAGCTTTCCTGCCAACATCTATCAAGACCAATTTTGACTGAAGAAGCCAGGATTCTAATATCACACTGATGATAGAATTTTGAACAGTGAATGTACCTAATTCCTGAGTCATTCATCACTGGTCAAATGAAGACATATGAGATATTATACTGCTTTATGTATGAAAAATCAGTTTATAAAAATCAGAATAGAAGAGAAATAAGTAAAAATTTAAGGTCTTACCTTATTTTTGCCAAATGCATCAAATAGAACCTTTTTTTTATATTATTTTAGAACCAAGATCTCTTTCTGTCTATTGGTCTCATTTATATCTCTCCACAATAATTTGGAGATTGGAACCCAAGAGCAATTTATACTAAGAATGGTAGTGTAATTTTTCTCCCAGAATGGTAGATAGGTATCTGTAGTTGTGGCTACAATGAATATTTTCCAAATTCATGGACCTTTAGCAAGCAATTATAAAGTATTCTGTCTGTGTTTATTTCTGAGATACCTGGAGAGAATGTTTATGTGTAGCTAGAGAATATTTATACCGGAGACAAATTCATAAATAAAAATAACAACTCTAAAATTGTTCATGTAGGGTTAAGCAGTTAAGTGACAGAGATAACCAGTGTTTGCTGCAAGTATGAGAAATAATTAATAATCTTTTAATGGAAAACTTATTGAGAATGTAATGAGCTGAGAAATGATCAAGCAGCATCAGTTTGTGACCTGCTGTGTCTTTAATGCATCCCACAATGCTGTCAAGTCCCTAAATTTCTGTGAATTGAATGGAATTTTTATGCATAATCAGGTGTACAGTATCTTGATCTTTGACCATGTCAGTAGAAAATTTATTAATAATGGAAAATTGTAAGATTACTGAGCTATTTTAAAAATAAGCTAAGGTATAACCCAGAGTAAAGTACTGTGTTGATACAACTTTGATCTCCAGCCTGATAGACATCTAATACTACTTTATTGTTTTATATTACAATGTGTTGTTAGTTGGTTAATTCTTATTTTGTGCATCTTTCTGATATGTATTACATGATTTTATGGAATATTTTTGCTTAAAAATTAAGTAACACACAATCCTAGAAATCATCCAGAGCTCATCTAGGCAGACGTAAGCAGTGTTAATATCTTAGCATTGAAGTTTAAATGCTTACTTTTTATAAATATAGTATTCAGATAGGGAAATATGAATGTATTTAAAAATTAAGTCAGATGCCAGATGCCAGCTACTTAGGATGCTGAGATCCGGAAATTGTAATTCAAACCAACTTGGGCAGGAAAGTGCATGAGACTCTTCCCTCCAATTAAGTACCCAAAAAGCCAGAAGTAGAGCTGTTGTTCAAGAGGTAGAGTGCTAGACCTGAGCAAAAAAGCTCAAGGACAGTGCCCAGGCCCTGAAGTCAAGCCCTAAGACTGGTACAAAAACAAAACAAAACAAAACAATCAAAGTTCCTAATTTTATTTTTACAAAACACTCTATGTGCAGAGTTTACACATAAGACCTCAAATATTTACATAGCAATTGGAAAGATGTGTCACCTGATGAAAATGATATTCAGAATGGCTAAAATGATAGTTGCATGTTCTAAATGTACAGGTAGTAATTGGAGGAGTAGGGTCTAATCGTGAGTACAGTATATCCGGAGTCATGCTTCTTCTACCCCCCCATGCCTCTCATACCCTAGCATCTCTTCTATTTGTCTGGCAGGCAAAGCTGATCTGTGTTCTGAGCACATTGGTCAATGTGCTCAGAATAATATTCTTCAACTATTCACTTGAATTATAGAGTGGAAACAGGAGTACTTGGCTTTTTTTTATTAGTTCAATGCATATAAAGAAACAAATTCCCTTCCCAGATCAAATTCAAAGCCAGCATTCTTTAAGGTTTTCTACACTTCTGTGTTTTCCTTCTCTTTTGGGGTGCTCTTACTCTTTTGCGGTGTCTATGCATCTCTTCATAGCAGGCAGAACGAAAGGTTTTAACTTAAGTTGTGAAAATTATTTCACTCAGTAGCAACATCAGTGGATGCACAAATGTACTGTAGAATGGCAGCAGAATTGGCTACATGCACAACTCAGAAAAATATGGAATAGAGATGATCCTGCCTTCTCCTCCCCTCTCCTCTCCTCATATTGCCAATGAAGGGACTTGAACCCAGAGCCTCATGCTTAGCAAGTACACACTTTGTCACTGCTGTACACTCCAGCTCCAAGTCTTTTCATGTGTAGAGGATAAAAGAGGAAGTCTCTAGAGGTTTACCACATGCTAGATACATATTGTTATTTAAAAGAAAAACGAAGGTATTGCCTACATGAGAAAATGGAATGAAGACAGAAATAACCCATAATAGGGTTGGGAAATTCTCTCCAAAAATCTATAATCTTACCTACTTTGGGCAAATTGTTACAATTCTACCATTTCTCAAGTGTTGGTCTTGATTAGTCCCTCTACCTTGGCATCAATTATCTAAATTTCCTTTCTCCAAAAATTATGGTGCTTGGCAGCCACTCCTCAAGCCTAGTTCTTTATTTAGTAAACAGCTTTGGAGATTGTACTCTAAGATCGCCACTAAGGATCACACACTTTTCTCTGGCCAGGCTGGTAAGCGCTGGCCTTAACTCCTGGGTTAGCTGTACATGGGCTTTTGTGAGAAAATCCTCAAACTAAATTATTAGACCCTAGCATATAACAGTAAAACAAATTATTGAGTAATAAAGTTTGAGTTTTGGGCAAACAGGCTTAAGGAACTCAACCTGCATTATCTAGGATTCAAAAAACAGAGGGATGGGGCTGGGGATATAGCCTAGTGGCAAGAGTGCCTGCCTCGGATACATGAGGCCCTAGGTTCGGTTCCCCAGCACCACATATACAGAAAACGGCCAGAAGCGGCGCTGTGGCTCAAGTGGCAGAGTGCTAGCCTTGAGCGGGAAGAAGCCAGGGACAGTGCTCAGGCCCTGAGTCCAAGGCCCAGGACTGGCCAAAAAAAAAACCAGAGGGATGATTTTCATATTTCGGGTTTGTGGGTTATTATAGAAACTGATAGAAATAATACTCACATGAAATATAAAGAGGTGCTTCTTCACTTTTTTATGTGGTTATATTCTATATTCCCATCATAAACATTAAGTATTTTAAGGTTAAAGAACCTTAAAATATCTAACGTTAAAGAACCTTAAAATAGCTTAACAATACAGAAACCTGATTGGTGGCTGTTGACTCCTGGTCAGAGGCTGAATGAGACTCACAGCCAGACATCATGAGAGAACATGACACAATAACCCTGGTAAATTCAAAATACAATTTTGAACTGTGTTTTACCAGATATGTTTCATTTCTGTATTATGATGAAAAGAAAACCAGTTCACAAGTGAAACTATTATAAGTTAGAGACTACAAGTGTATTCATATCCACACCTCATTTCTGAAGTTTTACACAGTCCTCTAAGTATTACATCCATTCCACCATTCACTGAGGAACACCCTGTGTCCATGCCATGCTAGGCCTTGACTTCTAAGAACTGGATTATCTTGAAGTGACTTTTAAAATTGGAAGCTTTATTCTTAATTCATGGATTTTGTAGATTTCTAGGATGCTCAAGAAGAATCAGACCTTCAGCATCTGAGATAAAAACAAAGAAAATAAAAGGCCGTGATTGATGGAAGGAGATTTTTACTGAAACTGGGCTTTTCAGAACCTAAATTTTGACCAGTTTTTTTTTTTTTTTTTTTTTTTTTTTTTTTTTTTTTTTTTTTTTTTTTTTTGCCAGTCCTGGGGTTTGGACTCAGGGCCTGAGCACTGTCCCTGGCTTCTTTTTGCTCAAGGCTAGCACTCTGCCACTTGCGCCACAGCGCCACTTCTGGCCGTTTTCTGTATACGTGGTGCTGGGGAATTGAACCTAGGGCTTCATGTATTCGGAGGCAAGCCCTCTTGCCACTAGGCCATATCCCCAGCCCTGACCAGTTTCTTAATGTCACCTCAGACAAGATGTGCCCTTTAGGGTGAGAGAACCATTTACTCATCCTTAGAAGGTAAGAGATATTTCTGTGCAGAAAAGATGGTGTTATTTGTCAAAAAGTCAGGAGTCAAGAGAAACTATAGTAAACTGTAAGAATTAGAACATACGCTACAACAGGTAGCCATCCGACCACTGACTTCTACAAAGAGAGAGCTACCAGTTACCTTTGCAGCCCAGTAGTTGTACAAACCTTCACATAGTGTACTCACTGTGTCACTTTTGGCATTTGAAAAATGGAAAGAATGACAGAGCCTCCCAAGTCAGTCACGAAAAACTCAATCGAAGGATGCCTGTAAATATCCTCGGGGGAACCTAGAGTGTAAGCACTCTTGCTGATCATGAGTTGGAAACAGCCCTTCTGGTATGGTAAGTGGATGACTGTAATGATGACACATCAAGGTTTGGGTCTTTTGGATGAAGATGGTCTGATCTGGGGAATATCATTGGAAATTTTGAGTTCTGGTAAGAAGGTAAGAGTTAAATCTTTAAAATCAAGATGACTCTAAAACGACTTCGGAGTCCAGAAATCAGTAATAAGCATCAGAAATTACACCCTTAAGGCCCTTGGTCTTATTTACACGTATGAAATTTTGCTAGTAAGCATACATTGTGGAAACAGAACCCTGCTGAGCACTAAGCGCAAAAGACAGCAGTAAAGTAACCTGAACACCAGGGGGCGCTCTAGTTTGTTCTATGATGCAGAGAGGAGCAAGAATCACCTCAATAAAGAACATGAAAAGTACCTAGCAAAATATAGTAAACGATCGGAGAGAGACCATTGTGCTTTATATCTGTAATTCATTACAATTTCATATTTTTTTCTTGGCTTTCAAAGGTGAGTCCGTAAGAAGGAACTCATGTATAAGAATACCATGTGTAAGGATCGACATTTCACAGTATGTTTTATACCACATGGGCTAATAGCCCCCTTCACGGATTCTATAGTCTTAGAGATCATTTACAAGTCACCTATGGGCAAAATTACTCCATCTATGAAAACAAAATAGAAGGGAGATAGTTTTCTCGATTTTAGCTGACCAAATTAAATAATCTGATTTCTTAGGTGTGGTTTTTAATCAATAATTTAACCATTCATTAAAAAAGGATTATATCTGTCTCATTTTTATTCAAATATTTACTGAGCCTGTACAATGTGTAAGGTATCACATAAAAACATTCACAAACATAAAGGATGGCCCCCAAGGTAATAAATTACCTGGCACTTTCTTTGGCACAAAGCTTATAGCAGAAGAGAAAGAAAGATAATACATATGTAAACAGGAAAACATACAAGAAACTGAATATATAAATGAGCGGTGGTTGAACCATACAAAAAAGAACTTCAATGCACAATCTACAGGAATCGACCCTGAAAAGAAACCATTATATACAATAAACAGCCCAGTAAAGTAAGCATAAGAGTAACCTCTGTGATAATTGGGTTAAAATGATCAGCAGTTTTCCATATGTCCTTTTAGGATACAAACAGTTAACTGCAACATGTGCAAAACACATGGGATGCACAACCGTGGCCTTCTTACTTTCCCAAGACCCAGTGTTCCCAGTCCTCCATGTGATTTTGAATCTCCAGTAAACTTAAGTGACAGCAGATGAGAAATTTGCCTTGAAAATTCTTCACATCCAGCCTTTGGTCATCTCGTTGGATTTTGTTTATTTGTTTCTACATATACACAGATACAGAGGATTAGTTTTATTGAGAAGAGGAAGTCAGAATCAAAAATTAGGAAAAAGTGCCTGCCTGCACACAAGAAAGTTTATTGTATATTGTATGGCTAGCAAAAAATGTTTAAGCAGTCATAAAGGAATTGAGTAGCTGAGCCATTTGAAGGAGAACCAAGGAAAATATCCACATAGGGCAAAAGAAGGCACAGCTTGAAAGGAAAGTCTGCTTGCATAGTAAAATTATCCATCAGGATTACAACTCTGACTATGGAATACAAGTAAGGGAAAGAAGGGCTGGATAAGAATCCAGAAAGTTAGCAAGACTTGGTAAGGGATTTACTCCTACTCTAAATTGAAGAGGTTGGGCTTAGTAATTCCCAAAGAATTATCCTGGTTTCTATACTGAGAATTGATGGCATGAGAGTAGGTAACAATGACAGTGATGTACATAAAGAAATGAATACACCTTAGGTCAGGTGATAATAGTGAAAGTGCTGTACAGTGATTTCATTCTGGATACACTGGAATGAAAATCCAACAGTGTGTTGTTCATATGGAGGGTGAATTAAAAGAAAGCATAGATATATGACCAGGATGATTATATGGACTCTGGAAAAGTTATTTGCTACCAAGAAGAAGATAGCAGTTAGGGGTGTTGGTCATAATGCTAACTGGTCTTCATCACTGTACACTTGAGAATCACAAGAGGAAGGTTCAGAACTGACATGTGCATGTATTTCTGGATTTTACTGCATAGCTAAAGTTTAGGGATACAATCTTGGGAGCTGTGAGAACATATGTGGAAATTAAAAAAAATCTGCACAGTCACTTTGGAACTATAATGTTTAGAGGCTGAGAAGCAAGAACTCATAAAACAATTGGAACAAGTTATCAGAGACCTGGGAAAAACCAAGAAAGTGCCATTCTTGCAGCTAGCACACAAAAAGAACAAAGGAGTATTCAGTAAGGCCCATTTTCACGTAGAGTAAGTAAGATAAAATCTAAGAATTGAAAACAGACCTCAGTAATGGGAAGATCATCCAGGACTTTGAAAGTTCTGTGGGAGCTGTAGACAATGAAATCTTTCTGAAAAATAATTGCAAAGAAATTGTAGGGTGATCAAAAATGATCAAGCAAAGGCATCTGTTTTGTTAGCATTTATGAAGAAGTGGGAAGGTATTGTGGGTCAATGGGCAGTGTTCATTTGCTTGTTTTAAAAAAAGTCACTATATTACAATAGGTCTGCATGCTTATGGTTGGCACATTTTTTTTCTTTATTGTCAAAGTATAGTACAGAGGGGTTACAGATTCATATGTAAGTCAGTGAGTACATTTCTTGGTCAACTTGTTACCCCCTCCCTCATTTTCCCCTACCTCCCCCTTCTCCTTTCCCTCTCCCCCCATGAGTTGTACAGTTGGTTTACACCAAATGGTTTTGTAAGTATTGCTTTTGGAATGGTTTGTCTTTTTATCCTTTGTCTCTCGAATTTGATATTCCCTTTCCCTTCCCTAGTTCTAAACCCATATAAACAGTATCCAGGGTACTCAGATGATAAACAGTGATAATGGGGGTACAACCACAGGAAGGGAATGCAAGAGAAATAAAACAAAATTTTGATCCACATAAAATGTCACCAACCCTGTGACTATATTACTTTCTATGGCAGAGATTTTTTAGATCTGATTAGGATTTTGAGAGATATTATCTGAGATTATCTAGGTGGGTCCAATGATATCGGGATTGATTGTGGTAGGGGAGAGAGAGAAAAGTCAAAGAAGGATATTTAATGAAAGTATAGAACAAGTAGAGAAAAGAACTGTATATGCAAATAAAAGGAGGAGCCTTAAATCCAAGATGAAGGTGTTCACAGGAAGCCAAACAGCAGAAAGAAACAAATCCCAACCTTGACATTCCAGGAAGAAAGCATTCTGCTGATTCACTTTGGACTTGTGATCTAGCGAAGAGTAAGTTTGGAGTTCTTTTAAGTCACTAAGTTACATTTAGCCACCTGGATTTGCTACAAAATCTACAATAGCTGAAATTACTAGAGCAAAGGTTTTGCTAGGGACTAAAGGAGAAAATTTAGATTAGAAATTGGGCATGTACAGAATGGAATCTAGGCTGGTTGAAGGAGGAAATGAGGACAGGAGGGAAAAAGGAGAGATATTGATAATATGGTGAATCAATTAATTACAGATTACAGTAGAGTCAAAGCAAAAGCCAGATAGCAAGATGCTTATAAGTGATATGTACAGTGTTGAAGTTTCTCAGGATGAAGGCATCTGAGTGGCAGTTTTAGGTTGCATATTAAGTTGGGAATTTTTCAACTGAGAGCTTTCAATCAAAACTTAATTAAATTAATACCCTTGAGCCCAGAGTCTAGCTTTTTCTTAAAATTTTCCCATATGATTCTAGCAGGTAGGTCAAATTTGGGCATATTTGTGATAGATGGCTGCCTGGCCTAGTTCATTTGTGTCTCTATCATATAATATTCATATGGAGTGATTTATAAACAAAGAGAAACTATCTCTCAGGGTTCAATGTAGGAAATAAAAAATAAGGCTCCATCAGCCTTGTGGTCTGGTAGGAGCTGGTTTCTGGGAGTGTGTAAGCTTCAGAGCAGGGAGGTGAAGAGATGTGCCGATGAAGATGAGAAGAGAAGGTAGAGGAGGCTCATATGTAGATTAAAATGAAGAATGAGAGAGTGATGCAAGCCAGACCCAAAGAAACATAGGTTCCATGGCTTCCCTCATTGGTAATAATTAGTATACGTCAGGATAGTCCTAGCAGAGTATTATAATAGCTCAATAGCTATGTGCATATGACCATATAAGATGATGCTCATTGAAGTGAACTCCAAGATATCATTCTCAAACAATAGGTTTTTCTTTGTTGTTGTGCTGTGTGCTGTGTGAAGTTATTTTTTTCATTTTTTTAACTTTGGTTCATCCCTTTTTGTCATCCTATTTGAGTTTGCTACCCTGTCTACCCTGATTTGGGGACCGGAAGAGGAACAAGAAAATGGTGAGACAAAGGGTAAACCAATGCAACAGTGATACTCACAAGACAATATGTTGGAAATGAACTTTACAACTTGGGGTGAGGGGTTGGGGGAAAAGGAAAGTAGGAGAAAAATGAAAGAGTGTGTAGCAATGTTCTACAAGAAATGTACTCACTGCCTTACATATGAAATTGTAACCCCTCTGTACATCGCTTTAACGATATATATATGTATATATATATATATATATATATATGAAAGATAAACATAGATGGGCTTAAGTGAAAATGTTAGGTGCAGCAACAGACAACTTTTGTTAAAAAATAGAATACTTTTGTTTAAAACTCTATAATTATGCTTGCTAATCAAACTCAAGAATTGATGGACACGTAATCAACCTTGAGTAAAATCAAATTCTTATTCATGTATTACACATGCACTTCTATGTCCAATATGGCACACGCGCATGCGTGTGTATACACACATTTCTTTATTTCTAAGAAAACACCAACTCATTTAGAGTAGAGAAATGCTTTCTTAAAAACATGACCCTTCCAACACTTCTTTGATTTGGAGTCATCAAATGTTACCGCCTTTGGCCTGAGGATCCAAGTGAGAATTTCCTAAGTGAAGATTACCAGAAAGCTTTGTGTTTTTCTGGTAGAGATGGACTCAGGAACTTGAGTCTTTGCGTCTTTGCACATCTGTATCCCTTTGCTAGGAGGTGACTCAGTCTCTGAGACTACATCAGCTACATGAGCCCTGAGCTGCCAAACTGTATATTTTCTCTGCAGAGAGAAAAACAGTTTCTGAAGATGTGTATTGCATAAAGCCAAGTATAATTACTATCCAATGTAATTTCCTTCAGGGAGAAAGTTACAAAACACCTTACATTATCCTCTACTCTAAAGACATATCATCAGTAGGTTATATAAATTATGTTCATGCATAATCATACAAGGAGACACAGCTTAATAACAAATAGGAGGAGGTGGACAATTGTGCAAGAACGAAAGTGCTCATGACAAAAAAATTTGAAGCTATTACCAGAATCCAGAACATATGATATGCTTTGACCGGATTTATTTTCACCTGGGTCCTTTCTCTTCCTGCGTTGGTTATAGTGAATAAGAGCCATTGTAAAAAAGATGTAATGTGAAAACTATTCTATGGGGCCACTAAGAGTCAGTTCATCCACGACCCAGAGGGGCTGAGGGCATTGTCAAGTACAAAAAATAACAAGTATTTAGTTCCTCAAGCACTATTATAGGCAGTTGGGAATTCTCAAACACCTTACCAAAGCCATTTTTAAGAAATCTTATTGGAAGTGTGGCTCGTAGTGAAACACAAGCCTAGCAAGCAGGAGCCTCTGAGTTCAAACCCCAGTATTACTCAAAACAAAGAAACAAACAAATGAACAAAATCACAAGAAATCTTAACCATCGAGTTATTAGTTTCCTGTTTCTCACTTTTAATTTGGAAAATGTTTGCATGTTATAACCACTATTCACCATAAAAAGTTTCACCTGTCATTATGGGAAGATCAAGTATATATAAATATTATACAAATATAAGTTCAATTGATTATACTATCTCTAGATGCTTTGGGGCAATACATTTTACAACCTAGAAGATTTTGAGTCTCCAATTGTTAATACTAAGCTAATTTACTTATATCCAAGAATAACTCTATAATCTGGTTTTCAAATGCACAAGGTAAATTCCACAGTATAAACTCTTTCCATATATTCAGAAATGATTTTTAATTGTTGTACATTTAATTATGAGAAAAAGTTGAAGTGTAAATGTTCTCTGAATTCACAAATTGTGCATGTAAACAATTGCAGAAATAATGTGTTTATAATTACATGCGTGCTTCAGAGCAGCTGACTTATAAAAATACAACAAATCTTGCCAAAGCTGTATTATACATACTCAATTCAGCAATATGTGTGTCGTGAGCCTATTTAATAATCTTTAATCTACATAAAGCAGTGTTCTGATTGCTAGTAACTTACTGATCCTTTTTCTCTATTTTCTTCTCAAATCACTAGGTTGGATAGGAATTTGGTTTCTAGTTTTTACATGGCTGTAGCTGTGGTGCAGCCTTTAGACAATTCTCTATGTGAGACGTCACCACTGGATCAATGTTTGAAGGCTTTTAACTCAGGTAAATGAAAGGTGGGCATTTCATTTTCTCGGACATGCAACACAATTTAAAGAACAAAAGCTGTTTTGCTTCTCAATGAACATGATAAAAATCCTTTTGAGATCAGTAATGCTCATAGGTTTAGAGGTACTTTTTCCTAGGCTTTCTTCCTTCCCTGTAGCCTTTCATATCTCTCTAATCCTTTTGTGGAAAAATAAATACAGGTGATTAATGTGACTGTCTGCTATTTTCTAGGAATAACACAGCATTCTCTGAAGAAAGAATGTCCTCCTGTTACATCACTCTGGAACTATCTCAAGAATAGTGCCTACTTTCTCTTACATCTCTTACAAATGACAACACTTACCTTGAACTATGGGTATAATTGTCTTGGAACTTGTAAATCGAGGCATAATCTTTTGGTCACATTATTTAATGAACTTCAGATATCCCAACAGAAGAATAACTTGAATTTCTATGAATTCAATTTGACTACCTTATGTTGATGTTAACTCAAAAATAAAATTAGTTTAATATACTCTCACCATGCTCACAATTATTTGAACTGAATCCAGTGTTGTACAACCAGTCAAAATTAAATAGGATAGTTGCCATCACCTTGAAGGTATTTAAATCTAGGAATTTCAGAGAAAAAAAAAGGCAGCATAAATGGGCATATGAATGTCAATCAAAAACAGCAGGCTGTCATGTTTGTGAGGAGCAAAAGCAGACTCCTATGGGTATAGCAAAACCATAGTCATGTTTTAATGAATCAAGCACAAAGTTAAATGCAGTTTGGAAGATAGACAGAGATGCATGGCAGAATTCAGAAGCGTTCAGGTCCAGTGATTGCTAGCAGAGTTGTGACAACAGCACAGCACAGTAGGAGTGTGAGGAGAGCTTCATTTGGCAAAAGCACTGCAAATCAGACCAGAAACCGGTTTCCAGGACCTTCAATGCCAAACGAAGTTACTTCACTAAGTGATATGAATTAGATCTAAGTCTTTGCTTCAGTATAATTACATGATCAGAACTCTCTATTGATCTGATGCTAACATTATGCAGCATTTGATGATTTAAAGCTCTTTCGAGTCCCCCCGCTTATAATTATATCTTATGTCCCAGTAAAACAGAGCTTATACACTTCTCCTTGAACATGCTGATAGTCCCGCCCAGCTGCACCTTTGCCAACAATTATCTCTCTATCTGGAATTTCTGGTTTCATTTAGCAAAGTTCACAAGTTTGGTCTCTACCATGTGCTTTTGCGAATGTCAGAGACATCACCTCCAGTGTAACAGAACATCTGCTATCACAGGTAGTAATAAAAAATACAGAGTGAATCTGTCTTTGAAAGAGTTTTCTTACTGTAACAACATACCGGGCATCAACAATGAATGGGACAAAAGGGTTGCTTTAGCAGAGCAAACCTGCCCACTCCATGGCAGCCAGGCAGGACGGTGAGACAGGAACGGACTAGATTCTTAAAAGTCACACTTGCAAGTGCTGGTGGCTCACAACTGTAATCTGCTTACTCAGGATGCTGAGATCTAGAAGATGACAGTTCAAGGCTAGCTGGGGCAGAAAAGTCCATACTGACAACATCTCCAAACTACCCATAGGTCATGTGGGAGAACACCACCCTATCCAACACACCAAGTGAATGGGAAGCCCTGAGTTCAATCACCAGTTCTCAAGGAAAAAAGACAGACTCATAGTGATTTACCTTTTCCAATCCCCTAATACAACCTTGACCTATGAGTTCATCAATGAAATAAACCATTGTTGAGTTTAGGTCCTTATCATCAAGTCACTTTTATTAGAAAGCACCACCACCACATGAGCCTTTGAGGGCATTTTCTAAGAGGCCTCCACTAGGCCAAGTATGACAATGCCCAGCATGGTCTCAAAGCCCATAGCCTCAGTCTTGGGTAGAGAGAGAAGGAATATGACCACTTGAGGTATTATTTGTCTGCAAATAGATAGGTTTCCAAATGTGGCCCCCATTTTATTTCTCTTTGTAGAGAGATATTTTGAAGCCTTTCTTCTGTAACCAGAAGATTCCTTCATGTCACTCTCTGCCATATTATGATGTTGATTTCTAATGACTCAGAAGTGTTCTGAAACACATAATGCCCATAAGAAAACATCAACTGCAGATTCATTTCCTATTTTTTGCTGTCGCTAATTACTATAAACTTTATGACCAAAGCAAAGCACACTTACTCTCTTCCTTTTCTGAAAGTCAGTAGTCCAGAATGAGTTTTATAAGATGAACACCGGAAGTGGCATCTGAGGATGCTGCCTTTCTTCAGCGGCTACATTATGGGAGATGGCTTCCTTGCCTTCTCCAGCGTTTACAGAAAGTCCGCGTCCCTCAACTCAGAGTCATGGCCCTCTCTCTGTCTTCAAACTGCAGTTCCATAAGTTTCCTTTCGACTGTTCATAAACAATTAGCATATCTACGAGATAAAAATTCTATTAACATGTAATGTCACCAAGATCAAACCATAACCAATAGTAAACATCACATAAAATGTACTGTCATAAAGAATGAAATAACCCTTGGTTGAGTCTGCTGGGCAATGTTCCAGCAAGAACATGTAGCCTTCATTTTGCCTATTTTGTAAGTAATGGGCAGTTCTCCTCTGCTACGAATGGAATGTATTTGAGTGTAGTCCCTTTGCCATTCTTCTCACTGCTTCATAAATATTCCGCAGTACAACAATCACTTAGTGAGTAATCAAAGCATGTTGAAATGACATTTGAATGTGTCAATTAAATTGTCCAACTCTTTTGCACTCTCAGTACATTCATATAATGTATTGCATTAATGGCTGCATTAATAGCTTCCTTTTATAACAGGTATTTTGTATACCTTACTGATTATTTTAAAAGTCACGTAGATAAATTATAACCATTTAGAAAAACCATAATAATATCCCCTCTATCCTATAAAGAAAGTTGTAAAGGAAAAAATTTTATGTAAATACATATTTCATTGTGCATTCCATTAAGGACCTCGACAAAAACAGATATAAAAATGCTGTACCTGTTTTATATGTGCATTCACTGACCATGTAAGACCCAGAAAGACAGGTGTGTACACATGTTAGATTTGTGATTCAAATTCCATGACTACCATTGTCACAGTTGATAGGATGCTGCAAAGAGAGATATCAACAGACAGAAGAACTGAGAGAAAACTGTAAAGTATATATCTAAGAGGAATTTAATATCTAAAATGTGTACAGAATTTCACTCAATAGCGAAACAATAAAATTGAAAAAGGTCTGATTATCCATTCAAACTTATCACTTCACCTCAGTTAAAACTGACTTTTATTGAAATGAACACACAATACAAATCTTGACAAGGAGCTGGAGGAAGTTGGAGCTCCTATACTGGATAAAAAGAAAAATGAGACAGCCATTGTTAAAAACAGTACAGAATGTGCTCAAGAAACTAAAATTGGAACCACCTTATGATCTTGGGTGTATAATCAAAGGAAATGGAGTAAACATTTTGAAAAGAAACTTGCATTACTGGCAATAAGGAGGATATAGAATTAAGATAAATGGCCTTCTCTGGATAAATAGATTAGTAAGAGGTGGTGCATAGACTTAAAATGAGTTATGCACTTGCCAGTAGACAAGCACAGAATCCTTTCTCTTACATCAATGGACCTAGATAACAAGGAAGTGAAAGAAGCTCAGCGTATAAAGGCAAACACCACAAGCTCATGCTCTGGGTGAAATTTGAAAGGTGATTCCTAGAACCTTAGAGAAGAATAAAGTTACCAGAGACTTTGGAGAATGGGGATGGAGACAGATTGGTCAACAGGTGTATCATCTACATAGCATTGGATTGATAGGCTTTTTGCTGTCCTATGGCATAATTAACGTTAACTGTACAACTCAGGGGCAGGGAGATTGGGGAGGAGGGAAGGTGAGAGAATAATGAAGGAGGAGGTAACAAGTTTGACAGGAAATGTACTCACTACCTGACATATGTAACTGTAACCCCTCTCTACATCACCTTGACAATAAAATTAAATTAAAAAGGAATAATGTATAACATATGTCTATGACAGTTATGAAAGAGGAATTCAAATGCCCTCACCACAGGAAATGGTAAATTTTAAGGTAAAGGATATATCAATTTAACCGCTGTACTAGAATCAAAACATCACACTGTTCCTCATAAATAAGTCACAAATACTTCAGTGCCAATCAGAAAGTAATGATGGGCTGGGGATATAGCCTAGTGGCAAGAGTGCCTGCCTCAGATACACGAGGCCCTAGGTTCGATTCCCCAGCACCACATAAACAGAAAACGGCCAGAAGCGGCGCTGTGGCTCAGGTGGCGGAGTGCTAGCCTTGAGCGGGAAGAAGCCAGGGACAGTGCTCAGGCCCTGAGTCCAAGGCCCAGGACTGGCCAAAAAAAAAAAAAAAAAAAAAAAAAAAAAACAGAAAGTAATGATGATGAAAAAGTGTTATAAGGAAGAGAAAGTGAAAACATCTCCTGTAGCTACTGACTAACAAAATGCCTCTGTGCAAGCGACACTGACCTGCTCCACAATGCCACGATGCCCACATCCACGAAGCACCTGCTGCTGCTCTCCTGGAGGAAAGATACAAAGTCAGACCACCTGTAGAAAGCCTTTGTTCCTCAGAGGATGGTACACTCACCTGGCCTCATTAAAATTCCTCTGTCCTATGACGCCAAGCACAATACAGGGTCTTGATAACGCAAGCCCTCTGGCGGATTTCTTTTTTACTAGGCAAGGCGTGTCTATTTCCTGACCACTGAACAATACCAAATATTCATTGCCATATAAAGCTTCATCTGCTCTCCCAATCAGTTTTTATAATCCTCAATATAAAAGGGTTGGGAGAAATTACAGGATTTAGATGACAGAAAGTCATGACATTAAAAAAAAAAAAGAACTCCTCTCTCCCGCAGTAAAGCAATGACTCTCAAATTAGCTCTAGGAGAAACTGATGTAGGAGACAGAAATGAATTTTTCATGTCTAATTGATAACTGCTATTCATTTAATTTGATCTTGCATGATAAATTTACAGTTTTTCTAGGACTGAAGGAGACCTTAACTTACATTTATTTATTACAAGCTTCAGATAACAAAGTATTAGAAAATATGAGAAATGGAGATATGGCCTAAGAGATAGAAGGCCAGCCTGGACTGAAAAAGTCAAGAAAAAGCGCAAGGTCCTGAGTTCTAGCCCTTGTACCACCACCACAGGGACACACACAAACCCAAAGAACCCTCCCCCCACACCTTCCTGCCCTACCTGGCTGCCTGCCCCGGCCTGTGGAGTCATGCCTTTCTCTGTTAGCCAGATGCCTCCACATCTTACTTCTCTATGTCCTATCTCCTCTTCAGAAAGACAGAGATGGACAGAATATCAACCCCACAAGGCTATTTCGAGACTTGATGGCAATGAGTAATGCAAGAATTACATGTACAGGTGATTATTATATTCGTTATCTGGTCTGCTCAGCCTATGTAAGTGCTAATTCAGGACAAGGCTTCTTTGTGGTGGGCCTGCCCTGTGCAGGGTAAGATGTTTGGCAGCAACACCAAGGGGTACCTATACGATGCCAGGAAAACTTCTTCAGTGTGACAACCAAAAATGTCTCTAGATAGTATTATCACAAGTCCTGAGGAAGACACTCATTCCTCACTGAGAACTGTTGTTTTACACTTTTAAAGCTTTTGTACAAGCATAGAGAAATCACAGAATCACCTAAATTCTGAAGCTTAGGAGAGCACTGCATCCTGGAGGGAAAGGTAAGTCTTCAAAGATTTGAACTGAATGAAATACCTGTCAGCGAGAATTGAAGCACTGATGCAGCATTTCTAGTTGCTTCTTTTCCTCCTTTGTGAAATCTAAATAACAAAACTAAGCAGATAAAACAGGAACTAAGCAGATAACACAGGAACTTAGCTAGTGGCAAAATAAGTAGAAAGGATGATATTGTACCATTAGTAAATAAATGGAAAGCCTTGGAACAATTTCATTAAGTAATAATTGAGAGAGTCAAAGGCTGTGTTTTCTATCACATGAATAAGTTTTTAAGTTACATTAGGTAGTATGCAGGTGTATAAAAATATGTTAACTAAAATATGGTAGAGTCAAAGGAAAACTCCAGTAATTCCTTAGGAAGGTGAGGTCAAAGTTCAACAAAATGAATACCAGCAAACAGGTACTTGAAATGGGTTGAGGGGCAGAAGGGTTATGAAAATATAGGAGGACAAATAAAAATGAAAAGTGTAGGGAGAAACAATCAAGAATTAATGTATATTCTACAAAATTAAAGAAAATGAGGAAGGGGCATTTTGTGCCAGATGGGTGAGAATGTTCAAAAGTATGAAATTGATCAAGATGCATTGCATTCATATTTAGCTTTGTAAAATGGCAATTCCTTTATACAACTACTTAAAGATAAGAAAACTTTCAAAAAATAAGTGTTCTTATTTTATTTTAAAGTTATGATAGAAATAAAGTTCTAAATCAGAATGGTCACAAAATTATAAAACTCGGGAATAAAATTAATTATCCCCAACTCAAATTATAAATACGAAGGGATATAGATTAAGAGAGTTATATGAATCTTTAGTATTATAAAACTGTGGATCATGTCCAACATAACTTTACCACCACTTACATATTTCTGGTAAGAAAGCATGAAGCTGCGTACCAATGGCTCATGTATGTATCCCTAACTCTGAGATCTAAAGAGTTATGACATGAAGTCAGCCAGGGCAGCAGAGTCTGTGAGACTTAGTGACCAGCTAATTAGCTAGATGCCAGGATTGGCTGAGTCAGTAAAGGATAAGTCTTGAGTTCAAACCCTGATACCAATACAGGAAAGAAAGAGAGGAAGGAGGGAGGGCGAGAGACAAATAAAGGAAGGAAGAAATAAGGAAAGAAAGAAAAGAAGAGAGGAAGGAAGGCTGGAAGGAAAGAAAGAACAAAAGAACAACCTCAGTACAGGATTTTTGTTGTTCCTAATGTAACAGCAATTTTGAAGTATCTGAGGGGGAGGGGCAGAAGTCAACCATTTAAAAAAGTACAGTAACAGAAAAAAATTTAAAAATGATTTGCATAAATTCATAAAAACTAAAACATGATGCAATTAATATGAAAATAGACTATGAAGAATTGTAGGCCAATTACAAAAGCAATAAGGATGAACAGCTCTTTAGCAAATTAAATTATATAGACCCATGAAACAAAATTGAAAACCCAGAGGCAATTCAAACATGCTTTTAATAAATTATTTAATTCCAAAAATATTTTCTGAACTCATATTCTTCCTGGAACTATTCTAAATATTGAGGGTATATGAATACATAAAACAATATGTCATTGTTCTCTTTGAGCATAGAGTGGGCAGAAAGAATTCATGGATTCATTATGTAATATCTGATAGGAGTAATCCAAATAAGAACATCATAAAGTTACAGATAGTGATAGAGTTCAACTTTAGGTTGCACCTTCAACTGTTAGGGAAATCTTGGAAGAAAAGCAGACAAGAGCCCACAAGTACCCAACGTGAGTGGAAGGCATTGGGATTAGAATAGTGAGAGATAAAATCAAGAAATAACTAAGGGCTCAAGATAAAACACTTGATTTTATTCTAAGTGTGATGGGAGACAATCACAGAAAGATGCAGAATTGAAACATAGAACAACAGTGTCAACAATAAAGGATGGGCCATTGAAAAAGGACTCAGGTTCAGTAGGTGGTGTTTCTGATAGAAGTTTTGGGAAACTGAATTGGGATTAGAATAAGACAGTAAGAA
Source organism: Perognathus longimembris pacificus (assembly GCF_023159225.1). Classification (NCBI taxonomy): domain Eukaryota; kingdom Metazoa; phylum Chordata; class Mammalia; order Rodentia; family Heteromyidae; genus Perognathus; species Perognathus longimembris. The sequence goes on from NC_063165.1 coordinate 9,536,707, forward strand.
TTTACGATGGATTATTTGTTGATGCGACAGGAAAGGGGGAGTGAAATGTGCCCTCATGTTCTGGGAGCTGAAAAGCAGACTATATGGAGGTTGTACTTATGGAGACAGGTAAAAGTAATTTAGGAAAAGGTTGAATAAACTTGAGTTTGCAATGAGCAAGTTGTGTTTACAATGTCCAGTTGGCCCAATGTGGAGAAGTAAAATATACCCTGCTAGAAAGATGCCTATAGAGTTCCAAGGGGAATGATTAGAGATGGTTTAAAGTAATGTGTCAGGTGAGGTCCTAGAAGTGGTGTCTTAGATTAATATGTATAGATAAATCCTAAGAAAAGAACCTAAAGTTGTGATACCAGATTCAAGAGGGATTACCAATTCCTAGTAGTCCAATTATAGATATGAAGAAAAAAATTAGGCACTATATTAAGTAGGCAAATTTATTTATTTCTAAGCCTCTCAACAGTTATATGTAGAGGCATTATTAGTAGCTCCCTTTCTCAAATGATTTCAGTCTGTGTATCATGATTAGCATCACAGGAAAAAAAAAAAGAAATTTAAGGTATCAGGTGCTTCAACTACAGAAGAGATGGATTGTGTCTATATTTTAATTTCCAGTGGCCATCATAATGTATACCCAAAATTTCACTAATCTAAATGTTACCAAGCTTTTACTTTAATGTTTTATAGGTGAGAAATCTCAAATGTTAGCCCTACATGACTGAAAGGAAGCTTATAGGTAGGGCTGTGGTATTTTAGAGACTTTCTGGAAAATCCAGTTCTTTCTCTTTTCTAGCTACCTACATTTTGTGGCTCAGAGCCTCCACTGTACCTCTTCAAAGCTACCAATGTTTGTTGTCCTGCAAGTGTTGGCTTCCTCCTGGATCTTCTTCTGCTTACTTAAAGAAAAAGAATTTCTTGTTTACCCCGCAACCATCCGTGTAATCCAAGACCTCCTCTCTATCTTCAAGTCACTCTTAGTCATCTTCAAACTTATTTTATCTCAGCCATGCTACAATGTTCACAGGTTGCAAAGTTTAAATGAGAACATTTCTGGAAAACCATTACCCTGCTTACTAGAGGATTTGATGAATAAATGGCTTAGAGAGATGAAGAAACAAAAGATGTAATAAGATAAAAATGTGATAAAAGGGGACCGAATTCCTCCTTGGTAATACATTATTTACAGATGGATGCATTAAAATTTCTACATAATATTAAAATTCTTAAGAACTACTATAGCTACCAGGCTCACAGTGGTAATCCTAGTTACTCAGGAGGCTGAAATCTGTGGATTACAGTTCCAAGCCCAGGCAGGAAAGTCCATGAGATTCTTTTCTCCAGTTAATCACCAAAAAAAAAAAAAAAAAAAAAAAAGCCAGAAGTGGTGCTGTGGCTCAAGTGTTAGACTGCCAGTCTTGGGCAAGTAAGCCAGAGACAGCACCCAGACCTGAGTTCAAGACCAAGAATGAGTACAAAAAAGTAAAAATCAAAGAACTAGAATAGTCAAAGAATTTAATTCAGTAAAAGATAAAACATAAAGGAAATTATTTAAATAATTGGTCTTCAGTAAATCAGTACCACATCAGTTCTAAGTGAATTATGCACATTAAAACAAAACATAAGTAAAATAAAGCTACTTATTATATGGATCTAGATTTTATGTTATTGTTTTTAATTTCTAAATATTTATCACAAATAACTGTAAAGCATGTGTAGAAAAGCAAAAACAATAAAAGAAAATGAGAATACTGAAGAGAAATATAAAAGTTTAGACTTACTAGTAGTTAAGGAATCATGAATTCTAGCAATTGTAAAATGCTCTTATTTATCTGTAAAGCTGGAGTTTTCTCTTTTGTCATATCTCTACTACTGATAATGAAGAGAGAGAGCAATGAGTGTATTCAAACACAGATTGTAGAAAGCTATTTTCAGATAGATACCAAAATACTTGTGAAGTTTCTCTATTATTATTTTTCCTGATAATTACAAACAAAAGACTTAAGATTTGTTCCAACACAAAAATTTAAAAAAAAATTGACACTGGAAACAAACTAGAGGGTATTCATTGAGTAAAGTATTTTCTTATGTAAATATTATATGCTAGGTAATATCCCTGCAGTTCATAGATTTTGTTTATAATTCTTGTAATAGGCTGATAGTAATTATTTTAAAAAATTATTGTTATTGTAAAGGTGATGACAGAAGGTTAGAGTTATGAGAACATTTCTTTTTGAACAATGTCAACTCTTGTTTTGTCCCAATAGTTAATTCTAAAAATGGTTTTATAGAAAAAATATTACAAAGTAAAAGTATACTGAAAGTATAAATTTAATTTTATGGGTTATTCACTTTTTGATTCAATATTTATCTTGTGTATTAACATATTATATTTTTAATTGTTACCAAGAGAATTAAATTAAGATAAAAGAAATTTATCTTTACTGAGCTTGTACAATAAACAAGTGTGAACATTTGGGTTCTAAATATGATTATTTCTGTGTATGTACACAGGTAGAAGACATATATATGTTGTTTTGCTATATGACCCGAGAAGATAAAAATAATCTGACTATAGTAGCCAGAAGCCCAACTAAAAATCTCTCTGATCCTTAATACTATTCTTCCATTAACAGTAGCCAAGGCTGCTTAGAGATATGGCTGTTTTTAAGACTGGACCTGGGACTATAAATGATGATCATAAGATATTTTATGCTCATGGAAAGTAAAGAGGTCACAGGAGACAACTGAAAGAACTTCCAATAGTCTTCACTGGAACAAATTATGAAATAAAATAAAAGGAAAATAAAATAAAGAAAGGTAAAATAAAAGGAAAATAAAGTAAAAAGGGAAATAAAGTAAAAGGAAAACAAATAAAGAAAAGTCAGATTATATTTCAGAGGAAAACAAATACTGTGCTTCCATTCACATGTAAATAAATAATTTAATGAACAAATAAATAGGGGAAGAAAGACAAATGTCCTATACATGAGATTTCTAAACAATTTATGTACTTATTATACTTTTAAATATGTACTGTGTATAACTCCTTTCAAAGAATATGGTAAGTAGGAAAGAATAGTTTTATGGTGGAGAGCCCTGACAGACCTCACTCCAGCAAAATGAGTAAAGTCAGTATCAATAGCCAAATGTCATAATGATTGCAGGTACCCTGGATATGCTGAGATGAAAATGACACTTTGCCTAGGTGATCCTCTCCCCTCAATTGTCTTTGATCTTTAGTCTCCAGTCTAACTATGACAATGGCATCAAACAAGTTCCAACACAAGGGCATCTGACAAAATGAATGAGCAGTATTTCCTCAATTGTCAAGATAATCACCAATAAGAACAATGTGATAAATGCCATAGGAAAGAGAAGACAGTACAGACAGATAGGTTCTCAGAACAGAAGAAGGACTAGCTAAAATCTAGGGAGGTAGGCACAGGTTTGTCAATTTTATTTAAAGTATGCAAAAGCTACTATTATGTGCACCAAGGTGATTCACACTAACCATCTTATTTATGTAGAAGAAGAAGCAGACTAGTGTAGTGATGCATTAGTATTTTTCAGTTTATGTACACAGCAGCTAGAGAGCAAAATGTTTAGAGACATATCCTGTCATTAAGTTGTTTTAGTTACTTTGGTTATTTGGAAGATAATTGTACTGATGTACTACCACAAGATTTCATGCTGTAGATTAACACTGTGTGAAAGATGGCACTGACCCAAGCAAGAGACTGCTCAAACATTGAATTTACTATGGGTCTCATGTGCCTCTGGTTTCTTTGAATCTGACTTGTCCAAATGTTAGAATAAGAACATTTGGTCTGTATAATCTTCTTACTGGTTAAATTAATGTTATTATTCATGTAGATCCGATTTTTTTACAGTGAGACATGAATAATTTGCATATAGTAAAATTCATTTATATTTTCTTAAATTATGAGAAAAAGTCAGATATGATCACCACACACCGTTCCAAATGCAGTGAGTGTGACAGAAAGTCCTTATAATATACAGAACCAAATAATAAAAATAAAAGAAACAACTTGCCAAACTTTTCTCATATCAACACAAGAAGAATTAATGCAGGGAGCAGATATGACCTTTGTACATCTCATTAAAAGTCTAGAAGAAAATACACAATAAATACCAGCAGTGTTTAATTTGCCAGCGTTTCACGATTGGCATTGTTCTGAAATGTGTTGGCTCATCAGAATATTGCATGAGGTTAAAAGCAATCTCAATGTTAAAATGAAAAAATAATTGACAGTGATAAATGGATGTTTAAAATATTGGTACATCACACTTGAAATATAATAAGAGTTGAGGACTTGTCATTATGAAAGTATTTATCTCTTCTAGTAAAGAAAACCGCTAGAGATCAGTATCAAAAATTCAAGATTATCTATGAAATCAAAACTAATTTTATCACTTAGAAGTTTAGCTTGTACTTAATTAATTGTATAAATTTTATAGTTTTCATAAGAACTTTAGAAAAGTTTATACTATACCCTGTATATGAACATAATTGAAGTAATATGCCATTTAAGATTTTAAAAACATATTTTCAAATGTATTTGAACATTGTTCATTGTTGAACATTAGGCTAATGACCCAGTTGAGGTATTTTCATTTATGACTGATAAATATCAGACCTGCTTTTAAAAATAGCATTGACAAATTGCACAGACATTACAGCAATGAATTCACTGTTTTTATTTCAATTTTCTCCACTTACTTATCTGGGAATAAATTTAACAGAAATGTTTACAGAAATGTAAAATATTTACACTCTATATTCCTTTTCAAGGACTAGAACCTCCAATTTACTATTAAGATTCCTGGCACTGTTTACTGAGCAAATGTTATAGTTTCCTCAAGTGCATGTTACCCTTCCATTCATAACAGGAGTAGCTTTCAGCTCTAACTACAGGGAGAGTCCTTTAAAGCTGATGTCTGGACCAAGCTCTTTTGGTATAGTTGGATTGATATGGAAAGATATATGGCAAAGGAGGCCCCCTAGATGATAGGAATCAAAAAGTAAAAACAAAACACTAGAAAAGAAAGATCTCCAATCAAGTTTCTGCTTCCAGTAAGCATGTATTATCACATGGAGAGGGGTGCTTTTATAATACTGGAGCCCATCATAAAACAGTAACAATACAATCAATACAACCTTCCCCCCCACCCCCCCACCCCGCCTCCCGGGTTCTAGTTTAATAGCTATAGGAGGAGTGCTTGTAAATTTTCAAGAGTCCTTCCAAGGTGAAGTCAGATTTGAGAGTCACTGACCAAACATTTAAGACCTGAACACCTGGCCAACATTCCATAAGCTACTCTAAAAAGAAATACTCATAAATTGTGTCTACAAATTGTGTCTCCAGTATTTATTGTGAGGTTGTTGATAGTTGTGTTCTGTAACAAAAGAGATTTCTTTCTGGTGTCAGAAGTGCAATTATGCAACGTTTAAAAACTGTGACTTGACTAAGTTTTGGTTTTTTATTAGTTTGGTTGCTTTTTGTTTTTCATAGGTACTACATTGCTGCCCCAAATTTTAGATGAAAATTCTTGCTTAATATTTAGCAAAGGCATTTTGCAGGCAAAATTTATGGTATTTTACTTTCTAGTTCTTACCTTTGTTTTTAAACTGTCCCTGAAATCCTTATGACCAACAAGTTACCTTTCCCATTTTCACAAGCCTTTAACATTTTACATGAAAAAAGAGAGCAAAAAGAAAATAAGAAAGACAGAAGGAAGATAAATCCAAAGATATATATACAGGTTTTTGGTCCTTAGTGGGTACATGGGGTTTCCCTAACATGTTTAACAAAAAGTCCATTTGCAATACTGGAATGTAAGTAAACTTAATAGGAAAATTTGATTGATTTGCAGGTGGTAGTACCTTAATTTAGATGGATTTTAGATAACCCCTTAATGCATTTCTGGATTCAATTGGATGTTTTTCAACAAATGAGGTAATATTCCATTATACCAATCCAATCTTGAACTATGTAGAAAAGTACTAAAACTGCCAATTTATAACTTAGATATAAATAGATAGCAAACCTTAACTTAGGAAAAGGCCTATGTAAATTGACTAACCAATTCATGATCCATTTAACTGATATTTGTTTGAAGGAATCTGTGTAATGCTGTGAGGATGAGGAAATCCATGTAATGCTCTGGCAATCTAATGGTTCAAAACAGTAATGCAAAACAGGACACAATCTCTGTCATTACAGAATCTATACCCCATAATGGAAATAACTTAGACAAATATGAATAGAAATAGCATGTAGAATTGGTATAGAATAGAGTAATTAATACAAATAGAATGGAGGGGCTGGGAATATGGCCTAGTGGCAAGAGTGCTTGCCTCCTGCCTCTCGGTTAGATTCCCCAGCACCACATATATGGAAAACGGCCAGAAGGGGCGCTGTGGCTCAAGTGGTAGAGTGCTAGCCTTGAGTGGGAAGAAGCCAGGGACGGTGCTCAAGCCCTGAGTCCAAGGCCCAGGACTGGCCAAAAAAAAAAAAAAAAAAAAAAAATAGAATGGAATAAGTAATGAATACATTATGAATAGAAATGGTACATAGAATAAGTATATGAACTTATGAAAAAGGCCTTAGATAAATATCCACAGGACTAATACAAAGTAAAACAATGTCAGGAGTGAGGACAATGTAAAGCTGAAAGACTATAGAACTCAGCACACCTGTCTCCAGTGAATAAGTTTGAATCAAAACATGGAGGAAAATAAGTAACAATCAAATGAGTAATTTGTCTGTGTTTATATGGGCTGCTGCTGATTGTGAAGTTATATGTAGAAGGCAGAACACATATGAAATTAATAATAATAAAGTAGCTGTGTTAATATATGTGCATATATGCATACATTAACATACCTACAAATTGATCCAACAGATTTGCACTTAAACCCTGGGCTGACTACTGAGGAAAATAGGTTTGATGCTTTCAAAATAGATGGACAGTAACATAGGAGAATATCAGAGCATTTTCTTTCAGGGAACCCCTGAAAAGAGAGAGGAGCAGGGTGAGATGGGGATGTTTCACATGTCTTTGATTTCCCGCTGGAGTTTGTAACTCCTCCTTTGTTTACCTGCTACAAGTGAAACTGTTTTATGAAGTCCAGAATTCTTCCACTGAACATAGACTCTCTAAGACCGTAATAAAACTGGCAAGAGGACAGGATTATAGAGAAACTCTACTGGGCTTATTTTCAGATTCCTCGTCCTCATTGTGGTCTAACAACAGATAATTGGTTGATAGTATGGACTTCTGTATGAGAGTATACTCCAGATTACTCCTTCCAGCTTCAGAAATACCTCTTTCTTTACTAGGATTAGTGACATACAACTCAGACTTTGCATCTGAAATGGAATGTTATATCTTTCTCTAAGAGATCACTCATCCTTGGGTACCATATACCTCAAGAAATACACTGCTGGGTAGAAATACAATCATAACGCAGATATCATAATCATCTCTAAATCCCTTCTCTACTGTTCATCCATCGTTCATCTTTAGCATTTGCATCTTTCTCCCTATTGCTGTGTCTCCAGCTCAGCTTTCATGATCTCTCAAGTGGACTGGCACAGGAACCTTCTAAGTGGTTTCATTACACTCATTTCCGTTTCTTTCCTTTCTCCTCAAATATTCCTTTTCATTGGTGTTTGGTGACTTTTTTGCTCTTGTTATCATAATGTTGACTTGAAACTTGACAGTGTCAGTTTCAGGCTTAAAATCTAAAATGGACTTTGCATTAGGTTACTAAATGACAAACATAGACTCAAATACCATTTTTTTTTTTTTACCACCTTCACCACCTCATCTCAATACTCACCCCCGATCCACTCATGGGTCTAAGATCTAAGTACACATGGTTTCAGAGCTTCACAGACACAGGTTCTGCTCTGTAGATTTGGGGTTTTGTTTCCCAAATGTTGCTTGTTTATATAATTAATTCCTATCCATATTTCCTCCATTTTATGATTAAAGCTAAGTTCACCTCTGTTTATACTCTGCTTATACCTTATTTTCATATCCATGGATGTAGATACACTTTTCATGACATGTATTATAGAAGTTACTTAATAGTTACTGCTTTCACTAAAATGTAAACTCTTTAGGAACATGACATTGAACCGTGTGATGAACTAAATTTTATATTTTGATAGAGACCAAACCAAGGAGTTGTTTTTCGTGTTGTCATGTACTTGCATATTAGCTTAGAGGTAGTGGAGAACTATTGGAAATTGAGATGCATGATGGTAACATGTTCAGATTTATGTTCATCAAGTCTTAATGACTTCTAAGCAAAATTTAAATGAGAAAAGTCCTATGTGAGAGGCAATGAGACTAAGGGAGATATTATTGAAATGACTCAGATAAAAATTATTGAAAGTCTGAATTAAAGGATAGCAGTGGTGGGATATGAATCATAGTTAATAAATAAGGAGAATGTATTGATCAGTATTTGAATTCCCTGGGAAGCTGGTGATAAAGGGGAGATCTGTGTATAGTGTTATTTATGGGATCAATGACTGAAAAGAAGGAGGGATGGAAGAAGGTTGAACATGGAGCGAAGTGAACTTGTGACTCTCCAGTGAGGTCTGGAGTTACTATTGATCCCGAGATTTACTTCTAGTTTGAGTGATCAAGCTTGACTTCACATCCCATATTGGTCATTCACTGGAGCTGGGCGCTTCCTGCAGGAATGAAGAATGATTGGGGAAGATGCTCACTTTCAGGCAGTCTCTGAAGGATAGCTGGGCGAGAGCAGAGGGGTTTCACTGCAGCTGTTCAGCCTCTGGAATGGGCATCTGGGTGAAACATCACTGTCTACCCCAGGCTCCTACTGGTTGAGAAGTTACACACAAAACAAAAAGAATAACCATCACAAACTAAAGAGATTGTGGCAAAAGATAACAGATTCAGATCTTACTGTCTGATAGGAGATACTTGAAGTAGTGGTTACTCACAAGGCTCAAGAGCAAGAATGTGAGTGAGAAGAGTATTGAAGTATATATTTATCGAGAGTATTGAAGTAGGCATAAAATCCTGGAAGAAGCAATCAAACACAGGAAATATAACTAAGGGCACCCATGGCAAGAAAAGCCTGAGGATGTGCAGATAGAGAAGTAATAAGCACATAATAAAACAAAAATAAATGAGACTGAGATTAAAGGAAAATCTTTTCTATGTGCTTGCTTGAGACAAAATGCTTTGCACCCATTCCTTTAAACGCAACAAAGTTGCATCCCAATGAGATTGCCTCATTGGGTGATGGTGATGGTTTTGTAAAACAGTCCAATTTAGACAGGGCGCAAAATATGGTCATAAGGGATGACTGAAAGTATGAAACCAAGACTGAATCTCTTCACAGAACATGTGTCCTTTACTGCCTCAGAGTAGGACAATGACTAGCTGCCAGCAGCCCAGAAAGCACAACTCTGAAAGTATAGTTTGTAATAGTAGCTAGAATTGAGAAGATCTATAAAATTTGTAGCAAGTTTTGAGTGGCAGAACTCAGGTTTCACTGTACGGTGTAGCAGAAAATGGACATGGACGTAAAGATCTACAAGGCTATATAACAGTTAATAAAGTTGATGGAAATTTAAGTGGAAGAGAAATGCATGTTTATATTTGAAAAGACAATCAGAAAGAGGCAGAGGGCATGGTGCAATAGAGAGAGGAAATGATTCATTTAGCCAGGAAAAGTCTCAGAAAAGGTAGGAGGGGATGGGTATTACAGAAAAATTTGACAGGGGAGAAGTTCTTCTCCCTTAGTTTTAAAGGAGAAAAAAGTAATTGACAGTTGACTTTATCCATGATGGGTAAAAAATAAAATAAAAGCTCCTACATCATTTATGCTCCTCAGATTAATCTCATATTCAAGCTGTAGCTCTGTATTCTAAAAGTAAACATACTCTCACTGTTGTTTGCTTGGAAGGTGTTTACTCTACAGATGCTGTCACCACTGGAAAATCAAGTAACTAGAAAAGATCAACAATGTGGAAACTTCCAGAACAAAAACATAAAGAGAGGACTAAAAATGTGATGGAATGAGGAAGAAGAACAAGAGGAAAGAGGAGCTCTAAGTCCCAGATCTGAGTAATATTGGGTTACTCAGGTGAAGGGGACCAAGCCTGTCTCTGAAGCAGAAGAAAGACCTGGGGAAGGCTTTCATCCTGGGCTGGGGTTAGGAAACTGTCAACTACATGCAGCTATCTGTTTCCTCGGTGATTCATACTTCTGGGAGAGGGAGTTCTCAGACTGTCCATTTTGAAAGTACAATTGCTTTTCATATTTCTCTATTTAATTAGTGAGTTCCATGAACTCTTTGGCTTGCAGTTGACTGAAGCTGGGGAACTTTCTGTGAATGGCAGCATTTTCCAGGCACAGCGGCTGGGTGTGCATCCCTCAGCCTTAAAATGGATTCTTGTGGGTTGTAGAAGAGAGAAGGAAAGTAAAGGCTCCTGCTTCTCTTATGAATCGCCCAGCGTCTGAGCAAGGAGAGGGACAGGGTAGTGAAGAGTGACAATGAAACCCTTCACTTTGGAAACCATCCCCAACTTAATTTTGTTTGCTTGGAAAACTATTTAAACTGTGGAAGGGGTAGTGCTACAATTCAGATAGAGTCACACTCATAGAAGTTCAACAAAAGCAACACCCCCTTCCATTATTTATTTTGAATCAGAATAAGCACAAAGGGGGTAGGAGCTCAGCAAGGCATGAGTTTATCCTGACTCTGTTTCAACATGGTTATCCTCCAACAAGCACCATATACAGACTTTGTTCTGTAAATATGTCAAACACAGATTGTAAGCCAGGTGGCTCTGGTGACACCTGTCAGCACTCCCACATTTTCTTCTATCAGAATCTGAACTCGTTTCATACTTATTTTGAAAGATAACTCTCATAGTTCTCTGAAAATGAAATAGATGCTTTGATTTCCTAACATATGATGTAGTTCAAGGTGTCAGTTGAAATATCACAATGAAAGTTTATACACTAATCATCTTTCAATAGAGGGAGAGGCATTTCTTAGCAGTTAATAGAATAATTGCTAGTACATTCAAACCAGACCTAAGAGCTGCCTTTCCCTGATCTTCTTTTCTAGATCCTAAAAGCAACTATGAAAAGTTGTATTTCTTGCTTAAGATGCCTCCAAACTCTCAATAGTTTTAATAGAAGTTTAGAAGCAAATAACTAAACATTTCTATCTATATTAAGATTAGAGTTATTTAACCATCTTAAGGAAAGGCAGCTTATACAAGAAGAATGTAATAGCTAGCCTAAAGTCTAAAATGCTTTTCAATTGCTCTCTAAAGGACCAGCATGGCTTTGAGTTTATCTGAAGTTGTAGCTTAACACATATATTTATACTTTCATATCAGAGTGAGTTTCAGAGAGGAAATCCTGAGCTCTGTAATTAGTAACCCACAATGGGAGCTTTGACACTTAATTACAGCACTGCTAAGACAATAATAATATGAGAACTACTGAAGCTGAATGCAGTATTGCTTGACACACCTCTGGCTACCTCCTCATTGGCTGGGAATGAATTATATATGACAGTGAATAACCCACGAAGCAATGACTGTGTGTGTACAAAGACAGCCAGCATTTTCAACAGGTCCTTCTCGTTAGGATCAAGTTTACTCTCCAGTACTGATTTAGACTCAAACACCATGGACAGCCCCTGCAGAGCTCCTCATCAGAGACCCCTCTAGAATCCAACCGCCCTCCCGTCCTGCAATCTGAGCATCTTCTACTGGGAGCCAGGTCGAACCCATCTTCAACACTATGGCATGTTATCCCCTGCAAATTGCCGGGCTGGTTCTTGGGTTCTTTGGCATGGTTGGGACCATTGCCACAACCCTTCTGCCTCAGTGGAGAGTATCAGCTTTTATTGGCAGCAATATTATCATCTTTGAGAGGATCTGGGAAGGGCTCTGGATGAACTGTATCCAGCAAGCAAGGGTGACATTGCAGTGCAAGTTCTATGACTCCTTGTTGGCTCTCCCACCCGTCCTGGAAGCAGCACGGGCTCTCATGTGCGTGGCCGTGGCCCTCTCCTTCTCTGCGCTTCTGATTGGAATCAGTGGCATGAAGCAGGTCCAGTGCACGAGCACTGACGAGAGAGTCAAAGCCTACCTTCTGGGAGCTTCAGGAGTCCTCTTCATTCTGACCGGCATCTTTGTTCTGATTCCAGTATCCTGGACAGCCCATATCATCATCAGGGATTTCTACAACCCAGCCATCCACGCCGGTCAGAAACGAGAGCTGGGAGCGGCCCTTTTCCTGGGCTGGTTGACCGTGGCTGTTCTCTTCATTGGAGGGGGCCTGCTCTGTGGGTTTTGCTACTGCAATAGGAAGCAGCGATGGCCCAGGTACCCAGCCCCGGCCCGCCAGGAGCCCTGCGCAGATAAACAGAGGAACGTGCCAGTGCTCAGGAAGACCTCCACCAGCTATGTCTAACGCTTGCTCTCTGCACCAACTCTCAGGGATGCTCAATGCTCTTTAGAAAGCCCTGCCAGAAACTGTAAGTATGTCAGGCCGGAGAACTTGCTTTATGACTCTGTTTAAATAGAGATGGAAATTTGAATTTTTCACCGGAGGCGCGAATGTGAATGACTTACTTGGACATTCTTATCTCTTGTGTAGTCAATGCATTAACTATCTCGTTGGACTCAACCCCAACTCCTGTGCGTGTGTGTGGCCAAAACATTTGGTCATATCTCAGTCATTACTAGATAAGCAATGGCAAAGTAGACTTCTCTGACTGGGCTATATTTTTGGATGAGAAATACACAATAGCAATAAAACTGGCATGCATTTACAAACATAACCTGGTTATGTTTTTCTTATACATAGCAACAGCTACTTTGTAATCTTTTTAAAGCAATTATCTTGGAAAATTGTACAAAGCAAAGAATGATTTTTGTGTTGACTTTGTGAAAATACAAATATCCTTGCCCACTGTAAATGCTTCATTTATTTCTTTGGGAAACTGACTGAGAAACTATACACTTAGGTTGTGTAAGACGTTGGATTTTATAGCTTATAGTTTCTACAAGTTAAACTTGCTTAGCCTATATATTCAAAGAATATAAGTCAAACATGAAAAACAATGTGTTTTCATAACTTACGGTTTTCACCTTCAAGTCAACAGAATTATTGATCTTAATTAGGCATATAAATTTGAAGACTGAATACAATTCTCCTCAATGATTACACCATTCACATCATGATTAGAGAACTGAAGGGTTAGAAGTGGAAGGGAAGGGCTTCAGTTCCTTGTTTTGTTTGTTCTTTAGTCATTGTACAGGTCTATGCATGTAGAACAAAATGAAGAATTAAAGTAATGATTAAGGGAATTAGTCAGGATTAAATAAATATTTCTGTTTTATTTTCTAATAAAAAGTAGTTACAGTGGAGGTATTTTGTTTCACTTGAATTATAAGCATCAGTTTTCTCAATTCTTTACTTCCTATGTGTACATACCAATATCAGGGCTAAAATGTGGGGGAATTTTGAAGGGAATGAGTAAAGACATTCATCAAACAAGTTCCTCTTAGGACTTGCTTCTACATGAGCTCCAGTATTTTGTGAATCAATGTTAATGTATTCATTTTAACTCTTCAACTATTCTATTTATTTTTAAGTAAAAGACTGAATTTACAATGTATAATTGCAACTGCAAGTTGTTCGAGATATATTTATTAAATGCTTACCTTTATTGCAGTAAAATAATAAAATAGTTATGTGGTGTTGATGTATTTAATTATTTCTTCTAATTGAGAATGAATTTCTATCCTTAAGAGACAGGTTCACAACTCAGAGACATTAAAATTGTAGTAACTTAAAGTTAGCTCTTGATGTCAGCCCTTAGGATATTCCACAAACCAAACAGCAAGACTCCAATAAATTCAATAACGCCTATGCAATATGAAATTTCCTCAAGAACATTAGGAATATGTAAATGGCAAGGGCCACATAGGTATAAATTTCTGCAAGGAATAGCAATAAAATAAATAAGATTGTGACTTAGATGAATTTTTCCTGAGATTATTTTCTTTCAACAGAAAAGACCTAATATCGGTTCTCCTGAAAAGGAGTCATTTATCTTATGCAGTCAAGTAAGTAAGCCAACAAGACAAGCAAGATATATGCTTAAAGGTTGCCATGGAATCATTTATCTTACCTTTTGGCTCACCTAGAAGCAATTAGCCTTACAAGGATGGGTTCCTCACTCTGAATTGAAGTATGTTATTCTTCTGGCCAGAGGATCAAACAGGACAAAGGTTTAAACCAGGTGAAATCCTATAATAACATTAGATGCTGAAAATGGGACAAAAACTCAAGAACTAAGAATCCTCTTGTTGGCCCTTTCATTAATCAAGCTGTATGTCTGAGAAGCTATTTCTGCATCCCCTACTGTCTCTACTACAATGAAAAGAAATTTCAGTTATTTTCAACAAATTTTACAAGATGAATTATGAATGCAAATCTCATACCATGAAGTTACGTGTGTAAGAAATAATAGTTCTTCCTTGGTTGGAAGTTAACTACAATTCAGTTTCTTGGATATTATCTACTTGGGATCTGATACAGAGATTGGCAGAACTCATGATGGTGAGCTCAGGAAATCAGTCCAAGACTATTGTGCAGATGGGTGTTTGAGAAGATGCTTATCACACTGGCTACTTACTCTTTTTACATGTCAATTCTCTGCTGTTCTTGGCTACCTTCCATATGACTCCAGTTTTGGGTCACTTGTACCAGTGGGTTTTAACCCTGGCTCCATAGTACAATTGCATGGGGGAACTATGGAATGTACAAGGGCAGACAATTATGAGTCTCATTGACTTCTGCCATTATTCTTAAGAATCATAGCCAAGAACTTGACCTGCTGACATGATTCACAGCTATCTGTGAACAATGATGGAAGGACTTGCTCTTTCCCTCCAATGGTTGCCTTTCATTTTTTTTAATAGCACATAGCAAATCTCCTTTCTACTTCCTCATTTTCTATAACCTGATACAATGTTACAGAACTCTTACCAAAAGAAAGATACTTAAAGACTAAAACTCTTTAAGTCCAGTTTTGCTTTTGATTTCACTAAACTTCTAGTCAAATGGTTTGCTTCAGATAATCTAGAACAAAGAGAAAAAGGACAAAATTGCAAAAATGTAACAAATAGCCATCACAATATTATCAATGAATACGCTAATATTCTGATAAATATGTAATGAATAATTGAGGAAAAAGGTACATACGGTATTATACATTTGACATTGTGGTAATATAGATCTTTTCCTATGCCAGAAAGGGTAGAAAAGAAAAATATTCAGAAATATAATGCACTTTAAGTCTGTAAAGCATAAATTCTGAGGAGACTGTAGAAGAACAATAACAGGGCTCAGTCAGAGGCAAGTTTCCTCAGGCTTAAGATTATAAAATGATTTCCTAGGGTGAGAATCAAACTAAGCAGCAAGTAAAGAAGCCTCAGCCATCAGCGTGTCTCTGGAGGAGAAGGGCCTGAAGTCCTTTCTCAGGTCAGCTTTGGAAGGAGTACAGCCCAGAGAAATGATTACTCTCAGATGGACTTGAGAATTGAAGCACACATAGTCTTCACTCTAGTGCTGATAAGGATGTTCCCTCCCAGTGCTAGGGTTTAAGAGATGTTTCGGTGATATACTTTGTCTCACAGGCCCCAAACATCCCCTTTCAAACGTTCCCAAAGTTAGAACTCTATGAGAATAGAAGATGAGTTACTACCTCAGAGAATGCCACAGAGCTTTCTCAGACTTCAAGAGGTCTGAGCATGGGGGACGTAGTGGGACACTATTGATGGACAGAACAGACAGCAGCAGCCTGTCTAGATGACCTGTTTTGTTTGTTCCTCCACTGTCTTCCTGTCATTTCTCCATTCATCTGACTCCCAGCTAGGCTGGTGCTGGAAGGGCTGTGCAAGTCGTTGACAAGAGTGGGTAGTGAGAGGATCTTTCTCACATTTAGGCAATGAGAGAGGGCTGGAATGTGGATGAGAACGTTTCCCTCCCTGTGCAAGAGACTATGAGAAGATTCTATGATGACCTTTTTAAACAAGGTCATGCTAAATGGGAAAAAAAAAAGAAAACGATTATCTGGATGGATATTGTTATTATTGTTCAGATAGATTGTTCGATTGATCAAACGATAGATAGAGGTTGATAGATAGATATATTATCTCTGTTCTATTATCAAAAGGAGGTTTCCTGTAGATTCATCTTCAGCAAGACAGTTTCCAAATAATCATTACTCAGTAACTGTATTTTACTGTTTTAAGTTTTAAACACCAGTAAAACTGCAGTGGAAATACGATAACATATTTAAAATAACTCAAAGTTCTGTTTCACTGTTTTCCTAATTTCTTTGTTATAGGAATTAGAGGTACATACTTATACACAGGATAGTGTGAATGCTTTTTAGACTTATATGAAATCACTAGAATTTCTTTATTGTAAATTCTATAAAGAATAAAATAGTTTATTAAAAGATACATGGCATAAGGTACTAATGAAGTGTATTACTGAAAACAATTTCTTTTAAAAAAGAAGACAATCATCAAAGGTGACATTTTTCCTGAGGGGGGTCAAATATACTATATCACAAAGTTTTCTTGTCCCCCAACTTCTCAAGTCTGCCTGTTTACCACTACCATCTAGATTCTGCTAGAATGGGAATGAAAGATGAATGATTGAAAATCATTCTGGTTTTTTTTTGTTGTTGTTGTTTTTTGGTCAGTCCTGGGGCTTGGACTCAGGGCCTGAGCACTGTCCCTGGCTTCTTTTTGCTCAAGGCTAGCACTCTGCCACTTGAGCCACAGCACCACTTCTGGCCATTTTCTGTATATGTGGTGCTGGGGAATCGAACCCAGGGCCTCATGTATATGAGGCAGGCACTCTTGCCACTAGGCCATATCCCCAGCCCTTGAAAATCATTCTGAATTGACTTTCAGCAGACTCTATGGCAAACAAATGAAGGTTTTTAAATATTGAATCAATGGCTTCAAATTATATGAGCTCAAAATATGTAAATATAACCCTTGGAAAAGTAGAAGCCTTCTCTAACTTTGTCTTCCAGGAGAGCTTCAAACAATCAATCAAAAAAGCAAAAATCAGCTTTGTTTTTAAAAACATTTGATATTTTCATGCCAAAAATATACTTATAGGAGATGGAAAGAATTTGCTGAGAGAATAGATATTTGATCAATCAATGAAACAAAAACTCCATAAGCCAATCACAAGATGAAGCATATAGGGAGAACAGAAATCCATATTTTGTGTGGATATGAAGAGTTGTATGTTTTGAGTATTGTTTATCAAGATTATTTCCAAGAAAATATTGATTTAATTATCAAGATTATTTCCAAGAATGTATTGGTTTAATGGGAAAATGCTATTCATTAAAAAGATTACTACAAACAAATTATAAAACAAAGTAAATACTTTTAAGATGAGCCAAATAAATAATCTGAATCCAGATTGTAAGTTATCAAAGCCAAGAATATGCTAGCAGAAAAGACAACTAAAATACTTACTCAGAGGCAAATCACAAAATTGATATAACTATAGATAAACGGCTTTCACTACAACACCAATGTATCAGACATTTTAGCAAGTAGGACAAAAAAACAACAACTTCATCTTTGATTGTGTATCTTTTTTTTTTTTTTTTTTGGCCAGTCCTGGGGCTTGGACTCAGGGCCTGAGCACTGTCCCTGGCTTCTTTTTGCTCAAGGCTAGCACTCTGCCACTTGAGCCACAGCGCCCCCTCTGGCCATTTTCTGTATATGTGGTGCTGGGGAATTGAACCCAGGGCCTCATGTAGAGGAGGCAAGCACTCTTGCCACTAGGCCATATCCCCAGCCCCTGATTGTGTATCTTACACATTCTGAGGTTGGCTGTCCAAGAGGAAGAATTAAGTTTATGAAGTTGATACTGAGAAACACATAGTAGTAAAAAGGAGGACTCAGAATAGAAATGAAATAAATCTCCTAAAGAGGTGGAATAAGTAAATAAGCAAGTAAATGAAGTGGGAAAAACAGAGACCATGAGGACTAGAAGGAAGAATTTCCAGAGGTACAAAGAGAAAAGACAAGGAAGACTGGGTTTCACCTTAAGGGAAAGAATGCTTGGAACATTGGCATTTAAGTGATGATAGGTGTCCTTAAACACACTGGAAATATCACTGCCCTTTTCAAATCTTTCACTGTCCTCTCATTCTACTTAGGGCTAATGGCCTTCTTGGAATCTCAGCTGGGAGAGTAGAAAGGATCATGGAGAATAATTGAAGAAACAGGAACACATCGTCTTTATTTATTTATTTATTTATTTATTTACCTTTATTGTTAAAGTAAAGTATGGGGGGAGGTTACAGTTTCATATGTAAGGCAGTGAGCACATTTCTAATCCAACTTGTTACCTCCTCCCTCAAACTTCCCAGACCTCCCCCCTCTTCCTTTCCTTCTCCCCACCATGAGTTGTACAGTTGTTTACACCAAATGGTTTTGTTAAGTATTGCTTTTGCAGTGGTTTGTCTTTTATCCTTTGTCTCTCAATTTGGTATTCTCTTTCCTTTCCCTAGTTCTAATTCACGTAAATACAGTATCCAGGGTACTAAGATCAGATACTGTGATAGCTGGGGTATAACCATGGGATGGGAATATGAGAGGGAAAAAAAGAAACAGTTTCACATGGCATGTTGAAAATAATTACAACAATGATATACCACTTGTTTCCATAACTTGGAGTTAATTTCACCTAGTATCATCTTATGGGTTCATACGGGCCTAGCTATTGGGCTATTGTGATCTTCTGCTGTGACTAACCTACCTGTACTAATTATTCCCTATGAGGGAAACCATAGAGTCCATGTTTCTTTGGGTCTGGCTCACTTCACTTAGTATGATTTTTTTCTAAGTCCTTCCATTTCCTTACAAATGGGAAGTGTCGTTCTTTCTGAAAGAGGCATAGAATTCCATTGTGTATATGTACCACATTTTCCCGATCCACTCGTCTACTGATGGACATCTGAGTTGGTTCCATATTTTAGCAATGACAAATTATGCTGTGATGAACATAGTTGTGCTGGTGGCTTTTGTGTGGTCTTGCTGTAATATTTTAGGTAGTTGTCCACAAGTGGGGCTGCTGGGTCAAAGGGTAGCTCTATGTTTACCCTTCTGAGGAACTTCCATACTGCTTTCCAGAGTGGTTGAACAAGTTTACATTCTCACCAACAATATAGGGTTCCCTTTTGGCCCCATCCCCTCCAGCATTTGTTATTTATTAGTTTTCCTGATAATTCACATTCATACTGGGGTGAGGTGGAATAAGTAAAATCAGATACCCTGAAAACACTACAAGAAGCAATAGGGCACTTGGGCTCCTTGGCACAGGAGTGACTCCATTGACCTGAACTAGAACTGTCCTCCTGTATCTTTGAATTTCCATTCACGCTGCATTCTGGATCACCTAAAATGTTCCCTATGAAAATAGAGGGCAACAAGAATTTTGGATTTATTAATAGTGCCAAATTTTGTTCCAGCCATTTCCATTTTTAAGTCTTTCTGGAATTAATTTCCCATAGAGTATTATTGAGAACTCTTTAATTAGGGGTTTTAAAGGCTCGGTGCTTTTGGGTCTCTTTTTTTTGGTACTATATCTATCTGTATATATTTAACTTCCTTTTGAGAACTCATTCATTTCTGCTGTTCCTGCTTGGGAACAGCTTGGTAGACAGAGCACCGGGCTAGAAGATTTGAATTCTTCATGAATGACATCTTCACATCCACAAATGTATAATGGCAAAAGCTTTCCAGTACATATTGTGAGCTTATTACTAGAGAAAGAGATACATATACATATAAAATGATATGCAAGTGAAAAGAATGAAAGAAAGAGAGAGGCAGTAAGACAAAGGATGATTATTTGAGTCTGTTTTTTTCTTTAAATTTGTAGGTTTAGAAAAATAAACAACTTTGATGCTAAAGGAGTTTTGCGATCTTTCTATGGACATACAGGGAGGTCATTTACCTTGGCCATCATAGCGTAGCATCTTGAGAGAGTTTGTTCTTTCCCATCTAACACCCTTTCTCCCTACCTAAGGAAGATAATAACAATCTCCACCTGAAGGGCCATGGGAGGAGAAAATGAGGCAGTGCCTGTGAAAGCATTTTAATCATGAAGCATTATGTAAATGTAATATGTAATTACTATTATTATCTCCCAGCAATCCAAGTCCTAAATTCCTTACAGTTCTCTTGCTTTCTCCAGCCATTAAACATTTCACTTATATGTCGCCTGGACTGAAACTTTGGCAAATAAAATTACATTTATTGTGTTTTTTTTAATCTTACGTTTCAACTATTTTCCTTTGTCTTCTTAAGTATGGCCATTCATTTTGTCCTCTAAAACCTAGAATGCTTGTTCCTCTTATTTTAACCCTGTATTTTCTGGAGTTATAATGAACTCCACGTTTTTACTTTCCAAATTCTGTTTGACTGATACTTTATGTGGTCACCTAATCTCCTTTCTGGGCCCTTGTGCTCTTGTCCCTGTCTCCTCCATTTTTGTTTACTGTGTTGTAACACGTTACTGAGCCCCCTACCCCTTGGTGCTCACCATGCTCCCTCCAGTTTCTACTTGGTAGCTGCCTGAGCTAGACCCATTTCCATCTTGTCAATTCTCTCCTTCATATATTCTACATCCAGAAGCAAATAAAAAAATAGAAAGAAAGCAACCTCGTCTCCAACCACACCTATTATCAATTTACTCCCTTCACGAGAGCTCAGTCATATAACCATATACAATTATTGCTTACCATTATTTTCCTCATGAGCATTTCTCCTTAAAACATTGCATGATTCTTTTCAGTTATGGCCTGTCTCCTATTCCATTCCTTACGCATACCTCGCTCCACTTCTGTTGCACATTCTGTGTTGCTTCATTATTTTTTCTAGGCTCTATCTTTACTATACGCAGCTACTGCTCTCACTCTATCACCCAGGTTGCAAATGGCCATAATCTATGTACAGCTCCTTTAATCAAGAGATGGACTTTTTTTTTTTCCTCAGTCCTGGTATCAGGTCCGTCATCATGACTTTCTCTGAACAGAGTGAAATGTAATTCACAATGATACCCTCTAAGTTCTGACCCTGGACCTTGGGACTGCTGTGATCTAGTGATTAGTTCAGATTACGCAGATAGGAAATTAGAGGTGAGAGAGAGGCAAGTGGAGAATTTCTGAGCCATGCCAATCACTCTGACAATCCCACTTGACATCCTTGACATGTGAATGAGTCCTATCAAACTATGCTGAGAAGAATGGAGCCATCCTAGCCATTCCCCAACCACATCACTGCCATATAAGTTTTGAATAAATAAATAGTATTTAAAAACTTTACACAAAAATCCTCACTTGATTTTGCGCATCCCTTGATATTACTGTCAAAACAATAAAATTTGTTCTATTTTTCTACACTGTTCTCATTTCTTTGAATTTACAGGGATTTTCTTTTGCTATTTTTAAAGGGATAGAAGACCTTTCTATAAGTGATTTCATTTCAGTTCTATACCAACTCTTCAAGGAAGGTATCTCCATCTTTGTTTGATAATGAAAGCTATTCATTTTTTTTTTTTTTTTTTTTTTTTTTTTGGCCAGTCCTGGGCCTTGGATCTTCCCGCTCAAGGCTAGCACTCTGCCACTTGAGCCACAGCGCCGCTTCTGGCCGTTTTCTGTATATGTGGTGCTGGGGAATCAAACCTAGGGCCTCGTGTATTCGAGGCAGGCACTCTTGCCACTAGGCTATATCCCCAGCCCCATGAAAGCTATTCTTAAACATTATGTAATCTTTTCTTTTCTTCCTCGACTGAACTCAGGGCTTTAAGGTTGCTTTGCTAGGCAACCACTCCTCCATTTGATCTAAGTCTTCAGTCTTTTAGTTTTTAATTTATTTTGAGGTAGGGCCTTGTGTTTTCAGCCAGATGGCCTTGGACCACTATCTTTATATCTAAATTTCTTTAGCAGATGAAAGTTACAAATATGTGCCACAATGCCTGCCTTATTCTAGAGATAGAGTTCTACTAATTATCCTCAAACTAAGATCCCCCTCCAATCTCCACTGCCTGAATAGCTCCAATGACAGGCATGAATCACCACACCTAGAAGGCATAAATAACTTGGATAAGTTTTTTCCAATACATAACCCAAAACTACTAATTTTATTGCTCCAATCACTGAGGCAATAAATATTGCTTGTGTCTAATGAGGATTTCCCTGAGGGTTCCTATGCCTACCGTACTTAGAGATGAGGAGATGGTAAGAAAATGCACAAAACTACTCAGAGGGTAACTGTCATCCTGGGATCAAATGGCTTAGATGTGCAAGGACAGATAACCTGGGTAAAGATGCTAAGCAGGAAAATGTGTGTGGAAGGATCAGAAATGGTGGCAGACCATGAGGCAGAATACAATTTCTAGGAGTAAAATTAAGAACAAGAAGGTTTTCAAAAGATAGCCACAAATGATGATATAAATACTCAAATTCAATAGAATTCTATGCTTCTACCAGAAAGAATGAAATTGTACAATTTATAAGGAAATGGAAAGACATGGAAAAAAGTATGTTAAGTGAAGTAAGCCAGACCCAAAGAAATATAGGCTTCCTCATTTGTTGTAACTGGAATGTAAATCTGTAACTACTGTAAACACACTGGATGGTGAAAGACCAACAAATATACTTGTACATGATAAAGTATACAGGTCTCTAGACATTCACACAGCGAGACCACAGGAGGATATTCTTAGGAGAGGATCACAGAGGCTCCACAGTTATGTACATATGATCATATAAAATGATATTTACTAAATCAACTCCAAGAAATGGAAAGAGGTTTCTTTTTGTTACTTTGCTTTTTATTTGTAATTTTCTTTTGTTTTTTCCTTTGCTGCTGTTTTGTATTTCTATACCTATTGTCTCACATGTAAGTTTATCTGCTTTGGGGAGGGCACAGAAATGGTGGGACAAAGGGTGAACAAATACAGCAGTGATACTAGACTCTTGAAAATAAACTATACAACTTATGAGGGAGGGAGGATGGAGGGGGGAAAACTGGGAGAAAATGAGGGGAAGGGTGGACATTCTTGAAAAAGAAATGTACACATTACCCAACTTAGGTGGCCACAGTAGCTACTCTGTATATCACCTTTACAATAAAAATTTAAAAATACTCACATTCCTTGGGTATATCCAGGAAAATGTCAAGGAAGGTGCAGGCATGTGCAACAGAGAACTGTCAGACATGTGTGAAGTGTTTACAATAGGAAGGACTTTGAAACCTAATTTGCAGAGCTCTTTGTTTTGTTGTCTGTCAAAGGAATTCACACAACAGAGTCATATAATCACAGTTGTTCTTAGAAGTCTTTCTCCAGCATTTTAATGACTTCTAATTTTCTGCTCGCATTACATTTTCTTATCTCAGACATGCAAATAATTGAAAGGTATCCTTTCTGCCTAATTGATTAACTAAGCTCCTTGCAGCCAGAAATGTATTAACATGGTATGTTCTGTGCATATACTATTTGGAACTGGAGGTATATATATATATATATATATATATATATATATATATATATTTTTTTTTTTTTTTTTGCCAGTCCTGGGCCTTGAACTCAGGGCCTGAGCACTGTGCCTGGCTTCTTTTTTGCTCAAGGCTAGCACTCTGCCACTTGAGCCACAGCGCCACTTCTGGCCATTTTCTATATAGGTGGCGCTGAGGAATCAAACCTATACTTCATGTATAGGAGGCGAGCACTCTACCACTAGGCCATATTCCCAGCCCTAGTGGTGATTATTTTTAACAACAAAACTCTGAAAATTTTATCAAACAAAAACTTCCTGTACTGAAAAGGAAACAACAAACACAAAGGCACCCTAGAGAATGGGAGAAAATATTTGCAAACCATTTTTGAAAAGTGTATGGTTGTGGATATAGGAAATACATTCTTTACTTTGTAATGACTCCCTAAGCAAAGGGAGTGAGTCTTTCAGGGCTTGCCTAAGGATTAATTTAATAGTCACTCAATCTAATGATTCACCCTGAATTTCAAGTAATTCTTTCGAAGCAGCCTTATTATGTTTTTCCTTCACTTTTGATGATGTGCTACTGTGTTTTAAATACCATCCCCAGTCTTTAGAAGCCACTTACGACAGCCAGTAGAACACCTTTTGCAGGATGTTTGCAGGTGTGTTTCTACAAAGATTGTTGCCGTTGCATCATTTCTACGGGAGTTACTACAGGAGAGTAATTTAGGGAGTGGTACGAGCCTGCTGAATGTTAGGACAGGAACTGCATGCAGCACTTAGTTCTTAGTTCTGCCTGAACAGGGCTGGATCTGGGATTCTTGGCTACTTTGGTGAAGCCTTCCCTATCAGAAAGTTGTGATCGTACCCACAACCAAGAAGCCAGTGTGAATCTGTGTTTATCCTGAGCAGGAGCCACTGTCATCTCGATCACTTACACCCTCCATTGCTCCCCTTTGCGCGTCTGAAATCACATGCAACACCGTACATTCGCCAAAGGTACAAGTGCTTATTCAGAGAGACAGCTGAAATACACATCGTAAATCACAGCTGAAATTAATTTCTCAGATGAGAATTGGATATAACCAAAAAAAAATAAAAGAAAAAGAAAGAATAGCTTACGTGTTTTTTCTTGTTTCATCTTTTTAAAAAATTTTTAGTGGTGATGTTTCTGGAATTTGAACTTTTGGGGAATAAAGCTTGAAAGGTACTCTACTACTTGATCCATGCCTTCATCTCAATTCCTAATTTTTCACAATATATTTGAAAAATTAGGGGGTTTTGTCACTTATAACTGGATACTATGTCAGTCCTTGGGGAGGATCCTCTTTTCTCTGCTTCTTACTACAACCTATTTGAATAAAACCGTTCATTTTCATCTCAATCTATCACAAAGCAATATACATGATCCTGATACACACACACACACACACACACACACACACAGACACACACACAGAGGAATATTAGCTTTGGGTTATAGAAACTGTAAAAACACTTAGATGAATCTCTTACTGCCTACTTTTCTTTCATGCTTCTAGTCTTCTACATTTATGTCAACTCTGCTCATTATTATTCTGGGAGGTTTTGTGGTTTCATTCTCATAGGTTCTATGAGCTATTGTCCCAGGAAGAAATACTACCCATCTTCAACTTGGTGACTTCAATTCCAATGATTCCTTCTACCCTTCCCAGTCTTTGTTGCACTGTAACAGAGAATCTGATGGGTAGATCTTGTTGGTGGTGGTGGCTTGTGTCCGTTGTGCCTAGCATAGATCCCAGAACATCATACCTCCAACCCAATTGCTCTACTCATCTATAGCCTCAACCCAGGAGTTTTAAATAAAGTGATACATGGAAATGTGGTAAAAACATGATTGTATGACTGACTAGATTAAAGGGTAGGTAGGAAATAGATGACAAGATATTGACAGATGATTCATAGATCGTTGGACAAGCATGCACATCGATATCTGTATTTTTTAGTGACTAGAATGTCTTATTACACACTGAATAAAAAAACAAACTTGCTCATCTATTTACTTACTTACTGATTTCTTTGCAGTGCTGGGTTTCTATGTCAAGGAACAGGCTCGCCTCAAACTGTAACCCTTCCCAATCTGCTTCCTTTGTAGCTGGGATTAGATAAATACTTATTGAATGAATAAAAATGTACCTTCCCTGATTTGTCACCAGCCTATCTGTCCATACATTCATTCAACAAATATGTTATAATCTTCCTTTAAGTGACCAACGCTCTTCTCATGCTGTCACAGTGTGAATGCAAAAATCTTCCCCAAAGGTCTCATGAGTTGAAGACCTACTCCCAGCAGGTGCTGGTGCTGATAGGTGATTGGCTTATTTGGACGATCTCATCAATGAATTAATCCATTCATAGGTGAATGGGCTACAAGGAGGTGGGTCTAGTTGAAGGAGGGTTTATCATAGAATGACACATTTTGTCACTGAGTCCCACACACATGTTTCTATTTCTGGGTTGCCTAAGAGAAGCAGCTTCCATTCACTATATGCCCCCATTGATGTCTTGTTTTGCCACAAGGCCAAGTGATAAGGACTGAGTAGTCATAGACTGAAATACATCTTTCCTTTCCTTTTTTTTTTTTGCCAGCAGTGGGGATTGGACTCTGGGCTGGGTGCTGTCCCTGGCCTCTTTCGCTCAAGTCTAGTAGTGCTCTATCACGTCAGCCACAGTGCCACTTCTGGTTTTCTGGTGGTTAAATGGGGGTAAGAGTCTCACAAACTTCCCTGCCCAGGCTGACTTTGAACCATGATCCTCAGATCTCAGCCTTCTGTCTAGCTAGCATTACAGGCATGAGCCACAAGTGCCCGGCACCATCTTTCCTCTTTTAAGTGGATTTTCTTAGTTATTTTGTTATAGAGGCTGAACGTTAAGAAAACTGGTGATGGAAACAGTTGATACTCTCTGTTCTATGGAGCTTGCATTATGCGTTTGTGTTTTTCTCAGTTTATCCCCCAAATAAATATCCTTGCAACCTGCTGATTCTTTCTTTCCATCAGATCTTCATCTTTGTTTTACTGAATAAATAAAGTTGTTTGATGGTATTTTTCTCTTTTTCCTCCCTATAATCATGAACCCTTTGGAATCACCATGTTCCTTTTAACCAGTTGCTTTCCAAACCTAAGATTCAGTTATATCCTTCTTTTGCACAACTCAATTGACTTTTGTCTTTTAGAGAGTAAACCGTGGGTTCCTGAGCTCAGGGACTGGGTGGGTCCTTTCTGAACTTATCCTCGCTTGCTTTTTAGATGCTCTCTTCTAATATCTTCAAACACACCCTGAACTTAAAGCCATGCTGATTACTGACAGCTGTTGAAATCCTCCTCAACATTTCATGCTTCCAGCCCTTTGTACATGTTGTTCTTTCTGCCATCCCTGCCTCTCCTTCAGTGCTCAACACAAACATTTCTTCCCTGACACTTTCCTGGACAGTGCCAGATGCATTAAGAATGCCCTACATTTGATATTTAATGTTAAATGAAATAACTATTATGACTTGCATTCTGATGGTTCCTACATACGGTTAGGCAGATGAAACATTATTCTTTTTTTAAATTAATTTTTATTGAAAAGCTGATGAACAGAGGGGTTACAGTTACATAAGGTAATGAGTACATAGGTTTTTAATCATTGTTACATCATCCATCATTATCTCCCAGTTACTCCTCCCTCTTCCCCTCCCTCCATTTGTTGGGTTCTTATTCCACACAGTGTCACATAACAATGTTGCATTGGTTCTTCCTCTGTCCTGCTGTTTCTGTGATTCCCTTTCCCTTCCACATATCGAATAATCTTATATACAAGACATAAGGTACAGAAAAATAAGGGAACTTAAAAAAATTTAAAGATAGAAAAAAGCTACATACAGGACATAATAATGACCTCTTATTTCTATATATTGGAGTTCACATTGATCCACTTCGTGATATTATTCTTACATAAAATGAAAATATCATGGTGACTGTGTTCTGATCTATACTGTCCCACAGATCCGTTTCCTTCCTACTTTCCCAGTCTCATTTCTCCTAGTTCCTGTCTTTGACACAGCTCTCTGTCTCTTGTTTTGTGATTACAGTAAAGCCTACCCTTCTATATACAGGTGAATCTCTGCCTCATTGACTTCCACAGCTCATTTGGAAGGCAGACACCAGGCTCATCTTTTCAGACTCGTCACCATCACCTAAATATACATTATTGAATGATTACACAGTCTAAGTGACCATTTCTATACCCTGTCTGCCTTAACACATTGTTTTAACCCTCATTACACTTTCTTAGTATGAATACATCTAGGTTATTTGTTTAAGGCTGCCTGCTGACTGTGTAGAATACAGGCTCACTGAAAACAAGGATATTGTCTACCATTTCCATTCTCTAGATTTGAAGCCAAACATGGTGGTTAAAACCCAGTAAAATCAGGTGAGTTAACAATACTGACCAGAGGCTATTCTTTGCCTCTTTATCAACCTAGACAGATCTAAGGAACATGAGTGTAAACTACCATTTAAGTTTATACCACAATGAAACATACTATACAAAATTAAATAAAGTTTTTTAATATAAAAACCAACTATTAAATCACTCACTTAATACTGTACATTATAGAATTATTTTGGTAGAACTATGATACACAAGATTTACTTCTTGATGCCACAGACTGAGTCTGAGACTCCATACTGTCAATCATAATGAATTAGAAGGTAAACGGAAGTTCTGCTGTGATTTAAGATCAGTAAGCCTAACTTTTGACATCAAACATCATCAGATAACATGAGTCTGTTTTGTTAGGATCACTAGCATTGGCTTCTACTATGAGTGGTAGACAGTAAAGTAAATCACCCATGGTGTTACTTTCAATAGATAAGTATTTGACACACAGTAGACACTTTCCTTACCTTCATTTAAGGATTTAACAAAGAAGTTTCTAGTATAGACTTAGAATAATAAGGCCCAGGATCTAAAGAATTGCATTTGAAGAGTCAGCTTTTGTATTATTGGCTTTTACATATTTTTATTTTTTACCTTCAAGAAATAAAGTGATCTTGCTCCTTGTTTAATTCATTATGCAGTAGCCAATTTCTGAAGTACTCCCCAAGGACCCCTGTCTCCTGGTCTTCAAGACCTACTGTACTCTTTATCTGCTTCTAGAGTTGGTCTATATGATCAATAGTAATAGAAGTAGCGATATTTTCACATCTTAGACTAGTTTATATAACGTTTTGGCTTCTAGGTTGGCCACTTGGGAAAAAATAAGTACTAATTTGTGATCAGCTAAAAGGAGCCAAGTAGGAACAGAAAGAAGCCTCCTTTGGCCAACAGCTAAGGAAGAACTTAGTTCCTCTAGGCACAGCTAATGCTTTTGTCAAGACTGTTGCCCTGATAAAAACAATGTTGGGAGCCTGAGCTAACACTGCCAGTTAACTCTCCCCACCTAGATTCCTGGCCCACAGAAACTGGGAGATAATAAATGTTTGGGGTGTTCTTGTTTGTGGACTTTTGGGTAGATGCTCAAAAGTGGGGCTGCTGGGTCATAGGGGAGCTCTACATTTAGCCTTCTGAGGAATCTCCATACCACTTGCCAGAGTGGCTGAACCAGTTTACATTCCCACCAACAATGAAGTAGGGTTCCCTTTTGGCCACATCCCCTCCAACAATTATTATTGTTTATTTTCTTGATATAGGACATTCTTACTGGGGTGAGATGGAATCTCAATGTTGTTTGATTTGCATTTCTTTTATGGCCAGTGATGTAGAGCACTTTTTCATATGTCTCTTGGCCATTCTCATTTCCTCATCAGAGAAGTCTCTTTTTACGTCTTTAGCCCACTTGTTGAGGGGGCTGTTGGTTCTTTGCAGTTTTGTTTTGGAGGAATGTAATTTTTTTAGTTCTGCATATATTTTAGATATGAGGCCTTTGTACATTGTATGGCCAGTAAAGATCTTTTCCCAATCTGTGGGCTTTCTGTTTATCTTGCGAGCTATGTCCTTTGCCCTGCAGAAGCTCTGCAGTTTGATGCAGTCCCATTTGTCCATCCTTTCTTTGATTTGTAGCATTTCTGAGTCTTTGTTAAGGAAGTTCACTAAAGCCACCAGCACAACAATGTTCATTGCAGCACAATTTGTCATAGCTAAAATATGGAACCAACCCAGATGCCCCCCAGTAAACGAATGGATCAGGAAAATGTGGTACATATCAATGGAATTTTATGCCTCTATCAGAAAGAATGACATTGCCCCATTCGTAAGGAAATGGAAGAACTTGGAAAAAATTATACTAAGTGAAGTGAGCCAGACCTAAAGAAACATGGACTCTCTGGTCTCCCTCATAGGGAATAATTAGCACAGGTTTAAGGTAGTTACAGCAGAGGATCACAAGAGCCCAATAGCTATACCCATAAGATGATGCTAAGTGAAATGAACTCCATGTTATGGAAACAACTGTTATATCACTGTTGTAACTACTTTCAACGTGCTATGTGTAACCATAGCTTCTATTATTGATGATCCTCTTGTACCACCTTCCTGTGGTTGTACCTGCACTATCACTGTATCTTATCTGAGTGCATTGGAAACTGTGTATACTGGTATTAGAACTTGGAAAGTGAAAGGGAATACCAAAATCGAGAGACACAGGATAAAAAGACAAACGACATCCACTATATGTAATGAATTAACTTCTCTGCAATGTATATAAAATGGTACATATTATATACTTTCCCTGGGAGAATTTAGAAAGTGTGTGATTAGTTTCTATGCCTCAAATAAGGAAGCGATGGTACTGATATGATTCTAGGTTTGTTCTCCTTGAGTGAATGAAGCAGAAGGGCCACCCTGCTCTGAGAGTCATGAAATGACAGGGAGGGCCAATCTATGTTTTGCACCTCTGGCTAGTTCAACACCTACCCCAATTCCATGGGTTAGATCTAGAACTGTGATTATTGGCCAACTTAGGAAGGGGTAAAACTACCACTGTATGTCTTTTAAACTTTTGTCCTATCCTTAAAAATAGCTATTTCCCTCAAGTTAGTGAACAGAAAGATTAAGATACAGAGTAAACTGGTGAAACCAGATTGAATAATTTGTCAGAATAAGGATTCGAACCCACTTTTGCTTTTCGAGATTAACTTTACTTCTTAGTACCATGTCACATAACTACCATTGGAACTTCTAGATTTTTGCTGTTTCAAAAAAGTTCTAAATATTGCCAGGCACCAATGGCTCATTCCTGTAATCCTAGCTATTGAGGATGTTGAGATCAGAGGATAATGGTTCAAAGCCAGCCCGGGCCAGCAATGTCCATGAGACTCTTATCTCCACTTAACTACCAAAACAGTCATAAGTGGAGCCGTGGCTCAAGTGGTAGAGAGCTAGTCTTGAGCAAAAAAGGTCAGGGACAGCTTCTAGGCCCCAAGCCTAAGCTCAAGCCTAAGGATTGGCACAAAAAGGAGAAAAAAAAAGAGAAAAAGATATAAATATTAAGTCAGGTGAAATGGCAAATGCCTGTAATCCTAATGCTTTGGAGGCAGAGATAGGGTGAAAGAAGTTCAAGGCCAGCCCAGATATGTAAGTTTTCAAAACAGCCAGATGCTGGCTGTTGATGCCTATGACCTTAAGTAGTCAGGAGACTGAGATCCAGAGAGCCATAGTTCAAAGCCAGCCCACACAGAAAAATTTGTGAGACTCCCTCCCTTAAATAACTAGCAGAAAGCTGGAGGCATGGCTCAAGTGGTAAAGTATCATCTGAGCAAGCATCAGAGTGAACTGAGGCCTGCAAGGAGCAGCCTGCCTTGTAAACACTGGATTTGGAGACTGGAAGAGACAGGGATTGACACCAGGCCCAGTACAGTCATTGCAGACATAATGATTTCCAGGTGAAAATACAAAGTGTACAGATCTATTTACTAACTACAAGAGGAAGGCTTTCTTTGTGTCTATTAATAAGAGGTCCGGACATGGATCTGATGAAACCATCAGTTGACTAGGAGTAGAATGAAATTAAGCATGTTCCTCTTTTCATCAGCTATGTAATAAGAAAACGTTAAATAAAACACAGCATAAAAGGGCTACATATATTGGCATATAATATTGTTAAGGATAGAATATGAAAGGCAAAGTAATTGAATCTACTTCCAGTAGGTTGATATTGTTTTAACTTTTTTTTTTAACTGTGGTAAAATATGTATAACGTGGAATTTCCCAATTTCTCCAATGGCATTAAGTACATTGACATTGCTGTGTAACAGTCACTACTATCCATCTCCAGAATGTTTCCATCATTCTACACAGAAAGTCTGTACCCATTAACCAATTACTGCCCACTGATCATTTATTCTCCCAGCCCCTGGAGAGCACCACTCTTTTCTGTCTCTGAATTTGACGGTTACAGATACTTTATATAATATTCCAGTTCTATGGGTCATCTTTTTACTTGTGGTATTTTTATATATAAAAATTAAGGTGCAGTTTATCCATTTTTTCTTTGTCTTGTATATTTTGAGTGTCATACATAATAAATCATTGCCAGACTTAGTGTAAAAAAAAGACAAATGACTACAAAAGCAATACTTGCAAAACTGTTTAGTGTAAACCAACTGAACAACTCATGGGGGGAGAGGAAAAAAGGGAGGGGGGAGGGGAGAATGAGGGAGGAGGTAACAAACAGTACAAGAAATGTATCCAATGCCGAATGTATGAAACTGTAACCTCTCTGTACATCAGTTTGACAATAAAAATAAAAAATAAACAAATGTTTGGTGATTTGTGCTGGCTACATTTGATGTCGTTTATTACAAATCAATAAGGCAAATGTCAATGTATTTTATTTTGCATATTATAGGCCCAAAACTCAGTATCCTTATGAATACACATTATGGACATTGGGAATATCCATAAAAGCTAAAGAAGCACAAAAATAAATTATATGATATCAAGAAAAATAGAGTAAATAGACTATTTTAAAGTAAATGCTGGAGTTGATCTTTTCATTGAGCTACTACTCTACATTAGAGTAGAAGACTAAAATATAATTGTTTAAATGTTTTCTGTGAAAACATTAAGGTTAGCTAAGTTATGTTGATGTAAAAAAAATCACTGACCATTTTAAATATTTTCTTGTTTGGATGCTCTCTTTCTTTCTTTTCTTAGTTTTCTCCAGTGACTGCAGATAACTTTACAAACAGAAATCCATGACCTTTATTAATTTTGTTGTTTATTTTACATGGTCAAATGCACAAGTGTCTCAACATATCTAGAGCTAGGAATTGGAAAGTAATGATTCATTTGTCTGTGGCAGAATTGTTTTCCCAAAGTGACAGACCTGAAGTTTAGATTTAAGGTCTGTGTAGTTAAGAAGTGTGGTTAGAACAATCAGGAGTATTTATTTTGGTGAAAACATAATTTGAGAACAATGAGAAAACCACACTCAAATATTTCACATTTGGTGTGCCAGAAGAAATAAGCTAGTTTTATAGATTCCAGTATTAGAGTTAGCATCAAATTTCAAAGCAACACAATTTAGCTTAACTGAGAACACTAGTATATCCTGCTTGGCAGGACTGAGTTCTGTATCAGGGAAGAAGTGTAAACAGCTATTGAATTACTCCTTACTGGAGACTTTCCCTGAGGAATTGCAATGACATGGTGACATTTCGTAGGATGCCTCCTGCAACTGTATTCAATCAGTGATCAATATCTTAGAAAAATTAATCAAAGGGACTAGAAAAGCATACATTACAACTGTCTTTACCTTAGATCACAATCTTGTATTAGTTTCCTGTCATTACCTACACGGATGAAGCTATGTTAAAATTCTTCCACAGTTGATTTTCATATACCAGCTTCACTTGATTAAAACCTGAATCTGGATAATCCTGAGAAAAAGTTGACAGAAGTTAAAACATGAGGTGGCAAAAGGAGCCTGAAGAATGGGGTTGCATCTTCGAGGTGTAAGCTTATTGCATTACCTATTTCATTACTTACATTATGATAAATCTCAGCTTGTTGCTCTCCTTTCCAATTGGATCCAAGTCCTTGGCCCAAGTTAAGCATGTAGGTCAGTGGGAGACACAAAAACCCAGAACCATGTGTAGCTGGGTCCAGTAGTGTGATTGAGTCCAGTCATGTACCTGTGTCCAGTAACTATGCCCAGAGAAATGGGAGAAAATACAACTCTCCTTGATCAATGTACTTTGCCTAGTTGAGGAAACTGAGTAACTGAAGAAGTGATATCCATGTCATGGTAAAAAGCAATCCTTAGTTCTGTTCACTAACTTGTCCTCTACTTTTTCGTGTTTTCCCCCATTTGTTATCTAAGTTTATATAGTTATAAAAGTTGTAGCCAAATGTGTTGAAGTTATCTCTAGTTGAAAAAAATTAATATTTATTTTCTCTCTGTAAACATATCACTCACTTCAGGAAGATGTAATTCAATCATCAGATGCCGAGTCACTCTCCTTTAGTTTCCTGAAGAGTTTAGAGCAGCATACAAGACTCAATCTGATTGCTGGTGAGATAATTAAGAAGCACTTCCCAGAATCTTAACAGCTTTACAAGTGACAGAGAATGCCAATTATATCTCTTATAACAAAAAAGTCTGTGAAGTGCCTGTAACAAAGACTCCCATGAATTTGTCCAGTGGCTCCAGTGGCTCCCTGGAAAGGACTCTTAAGTTGGGTAAGGAGTAGTGTTGTCAACATATCAGTTTGTGAGTACAATGTGCCTTGACCAGTGTTATCCATTTTACCATCCTCCCCACCAATACCCCTGTCTTTCCTAACTATTTCCAATTGAAACCTTTTTCTACAACCACTTAAGAACAATAAAGTAAATTAATAATGATTTTTAAAACGATTATTATATTAGTTGAGTGTATAATAACAGACTACCGTAGCATATTCAGGGTATTTTTAACTTTACTGTGCTTATACTAATTTTTGCATGGCATTTCTAGATGTAAATTAGAGATTTTCTCAATAGGATGTGATGATCATTGAATTATTGAGGCAGCAGTGTAAGCATATTTTTATTTAGAGTCCAAATATGGAGAGAATTAGATTTGGATAAATCTGAGGCAATTGTAGTAAATACACTGATAAAATTATTTAGTGCACCAATTTCCTGAAAATGATAGTTGTAAAACACAGGTAATAACTTTCTTTTATATTTAACTCATTTTATAAGATTACAACACAAGGGAAAGGGAAGAACTAAGGCATAAACTACTTGAAGAAACTGTAAATTAAAGCATGGACTATAAAATATTAGCTGTGTGAGTTAAACATGAATTCTGCCAGATTCCTCCTACTATTTGTGCCAATGAAATTTGACTGAGCCAAGAATACTAGCCACACTGGAGCTTCTTAATTGTGTGTCTGGCTACATTTCAAACTTCCTGGTATATATGACACAAGTCATCTCTCCAGCCATTCTGGTTCCCTCAGGAGCCTAGGAAATAAATGGAGATGACTTTATAGAAACTTGCTTTTTAGGGGAAGGCCCAAGCAAGGAGAAGTTTTCTCATTCTTCTGGGGGAATTGATTCATGTGTCAGACTAACCTTGTGACACTGACTGTACAGTGTCACAGTATGTTTAGGTGTATAGCTGTCCATATCTGAAGGATAATTCATCATTCATTTGCCTATTTGGGTTGAGTGTGTGATTTTCAAAATATCTAAAGATAGGTTGCATTTGTTTTAAATACATATAATCATGAAACAAAATGCCCTCGCTGTGCTTCAGACATTGGAAATAATAGACGTAAGGCATAATGGAAACCTTTCATTAGAGTAAACTATTTCTCTCATAAGTTTTTATTATTTTCTAGTATTTTACATACATGTTACATTATCAATATTGTTTGACTATACTCAGATGAAAATGATGCTAAGCATTATGAATTAAGTGGTGGTAAATTAATGTTTCATATCTAATCATAGACATACTTTTTAATATTTTCAATTCATGACAACTAATGAAATTAAATTCAATTCCAGTCAATATGAAAAAAATAAAAAATTTATCTTTGGAAATTATTTGTGGTGAAATATTTTCTTCTGACTAACTTGTGTAAGTCTAAACCTAAATCACAAATTAATTTAGAATGCTTTTAGTGAATAGATGGTTAAATATGGAGCTAAATAAAATGATATTTTCAAGTTCTGGAGCTTGTCTTAGAAACAGAGTGAGAAAAGGGTGCATTCATAAAATTTAACATTATTTATGACAGCTCCATTCCATCCTTGTTCACTTTTCTATAATTCTATTTGGGAACTATATCAGAGTGTTAGTCCCAGAGTCGGTGACTAAATTCCAGGTCCCTAAAATAATCCAGCTCCAGCCATTACTTTTGGTTTCTATTAATTCAGGTTAGGGCAGACTGGAAGCAACTCTGTATTTCAGGATCATTCAGAAGCTCCTGGCTAGTGAATTTCACACCTCCTCTTATCCCACCATCTTTGGTTACCACCCCAAAACAGAAGCCTTCCAGTCATTTGCTTTTCTGTGTGTGTGTGTGTGTGTGTGTGTGTGTGTGTGTGTGTGTGTGTGTGTATGAAGTCATATGAAATTCTATGCTTCTATCAGAAAGAATGACTTGGACCTATTTGTGAGGAAATGAAAAGACTTAATAATTAGTACATATCCAGGATAGTCCTAGTAGATGATCACAATAGCTCAATAGCTATGTACAATCACATAAGATGATGCTAAGTGAAATGAACTCCAAGCTAAGGAAATAAGTGGTTTATCATTGGTGTTGTTATTTTCAATGTATTATATGAAATTATGCCTTTTTCCTTTGGTTTTCTTCCCTATAGTTTTGCCCCTGATGTCAGTGTATCTGATTTTGGTACCCTGGGTATTATATATACATCTATCAAAACTAAGGACGGGAAGGAGAACATCAAAATGATAAGGCAAAGGGTAAAAGGTGAAACAATACAACAGCAATACTTACAAGACAACATGGTGTAAACCAACTGTACAACTCGGGGGTAGGGGGAGGGAACTGGGAAAGAGGGAAGGTGGGAGAAAAATGAGGGAGGAGGTAACATTTGATAAGAAATGTACTCACAGCCTTACATATAAAACCGTAATCTCTCTACAATACTTTGAAAATAAAAAAAGAAAGTACACATTAAAAAAGTGTGAAGCTCAAACCAGTAAGGGCAACCTTTTGGAATCTCATCATGTTTAGGATATTTCACCTTACCTAGTATCATACTTCTCATCTCTTCATATACTTTTTAAAAATTTTTTGAGTTCTTATACAACTATCTCAGTGTTAATTTAATATCATTGTAGGAATCTTAAGTACCAGAGGATTAGTGCCTCTATTATTCTGAATTTTACTGTCCAACTTAACTCTGACCTTTCATGCTCCAATGATTGCATGCCACTTATAGCTCTCCTGTCCCCATAGTTAGGTCTGGCAGTGACGCAAGTTTGGGGCTCCTGAACCTCAACATTCCATTATCTGACCTCTTCATGCTCCCACTGTTTCATTATTTGACTATTTTATTCATTTATTCACTGAGATTGAGGGATCATTCATGTCACATACTGGGCTAGACAGTGGTTAGAAAGAAATGCAGACCAGGCTTGCTCAGGTGGAGAAAATGTAAGGATCAGAGAAAAAAAAAATCCAGGTCTTACAAAGATAGGTGTTGGCGTGCCAGTCACAATTAGAGTGGAGTCACCAGGTTGATGTCAGAATTCAGGTGCAGAGGAAATCTATGAGTCACATGTGGAAACTAAATGATGGCTTGCTGTTTCCCTGTGATCTAACCTCATCCCGAATCTGGACTTCTCCCCTGATCTTGGGGCTGAGATCAGCCTTCCTTCCTTCTTTCCTAAGCCCTCAGTTCTTAACTTTAGGGTGATCACCTTTCTTCCTCTACCTAGAGCAACCTCTATCTCTGTAATTACATTTTCCTTCTAAGTTCAGGTACAGACAGCCACTTCTCTTAATGTCTAATTTCTTTATTGATACCACAGATCCTATCTCCTCTCAACTTAATTCAGGCCCCACTCACCAGGTATTTCCCCCACATTACAAATCTTTCATTTCTCTTTGCTTGTTACATGATAAATAAACTCTATTGTATTTCATCATAAAACTCACCTCTTGGCTTTGAGGTCATCACATTTTCTTATAGTCAAAATGATTATAAGTTTATTCTGATCGCTTCATTTATTTCTGTACTTCTTAAAAATTGGTACTCACTTCTGCATTAACATGCCTAGAAACTAAGATGAGAAATTACACTTCAAAAGAACAATTAAATATGTATTAAATGGTAAAAGAACATTCAAGTGTTTATTTGGCACAGTTGTTATGTAGTCACATAGTAATTCATCTCTAAAATGCATAGTAGTACTGCTTTGAATCTTTCTCACCCTATCTCCTCATCTCTTTTTATTATTTTCTTTTCCTGTACAGCTTAACATTGAGCTCATCTGTGATCATTTTAGCTCCTTTTATCTTTTTATTCTACTTCTTTCTCAAGGAGTTTCATCTGCATGAAATATTCCACTTGTACCAGTGAACTAATACTTCTTGAATCATTCATCACTCTGATTCAGACCCAGGGTTCTGTGAGATACCACCATTTACGTACCTTCACACTCTGTTGAGCCAACAACTCTCATAGAACTGAATCATTCGTGTCTTTCATCTTTCTCCTTTTCTTCTACTAACCTGTCGAGTGGCATCATCATCCACAAGACAGATACCTGAGGATTTCCTTGACTCCTCCCTTTTCACAATCTCTTTTATGAATCCCTATCACTCAATAATGCTTATCGTGTCATCATCTTCAACAACATTTCCTCTCTCTTGGGCGTGTCATTCAAATTTATCATATGCATGACTGCATTATTTCTTCAGAAAGCTTGGTTGCTTCTAGCCTTCTCTCTTAAAATCTTTGATTTACAAGTCAAATTAATCTATCCTTTAAAATGATAATCTTATTGTGTCTTCTTCCTGTCTAAAGACTTAAAATTTCTTCTAAGCATCAGGATAATTTCCAAATTACTTGTCATAAGTTCTTTTTCTAACATCTCACCTTTTCAATTCAATGTTCTTACACAATAACCCCATGTGAACTTTTCACATCAGTCAATAGATTTACACTTAGTTCACATACTTGCCCTATTATCACAATGGAAGACAGAGACATAGCCTGTTTCCATATTATGGACATTTATTCCTCCCTATTTAGGTCACATACTATCTTGGTCTTCCAAATTCATTAGCTTACTTATGAACTGACTATTGTGGAAGACAAAATAAAGTAAAAGAGAATTTGTTGATTTGAACAAATATGGATTAAGTAAAACAGAAAAGATGGTTTTTAGTTAAAAGCACTCTAGTCAGGATGGGATGAAGTTTTCTCTGCCAGGTAGGATCCTCACAACTTTCTCCAAATAATTCCAAGTCTCACAGATATAATTAGGCTTGTAGTTCATAAGGAAAAGTAATCTCATATATTTTACCTTGGTGTACAACAGATACTTTTAGAAATCTAAGGTCTCATGTTTATTCCTCCTCACCAAGTAGGTATATATTGGACTGTGCTCTATTGATTCATGTATCTAAAACACTCCAACTATCCTAATTACTTATCTTTCTTTTGTTCCCCTCTGAATTACCTTCCATTTTCTTATCATAACTAAATCCTGGATCTAGGGCATTGACATAGATTCTGTCAAGTAAAGCTGTTTGGTTTCCTTCATCTCTTGCACCACCTTGAAAATCTTGACCTTCATTCACCATCCCTTCACTGCTCTGAGAATCTTTGGATTAAATCTCACTGAAGTAACTGACAAAACCCTGGATCACTTATCTTTATTCCTAGAGAATTACTGTGCACTTTTCACGGTTGTTCTTTGCATTGCAGTGTGGCCTTAGACATCAGAGATTTTGGTACTAATACAGATGATCAATGTACTACTATAGTTTTCACTTTTTAATTCTCTATGAATATGATAACCTTTCCTCCAACAGACCTTTTATAAAAATACATAAAAATTATTATTTTTCTTAACATTAGGGAAAATATGAATTTTGTTTAATGATATTTTCCATGAGTTTTTTGTTTACCCTGAGACAAACCAATGAAACAGCAATACTTACAAAACTATATGGTGTAAACCAACTGTACAGCTCATGGGGGGAGAGGGAAATGGGGAGGGGGGCGGCAGGGATGAGGGAGGAGGTAACAAGTTGGATAAGAAATGTCCTCACTGCCTTACGTGTAAAGTGGTAACTCCTCTGTATATCACTTTGACAATAAGGAAGAAAAAAATCTGTGATTAACAATTATTCTTCAATCATCATTCTAATTCAAAAGGCCCTCTTCCTCAAAAAACATAAAAATATTAGATTCAACTTGTTTTAAAGTGAATAACAAAAAGGACCTGAATTTTCATTTTTCCACTTTTGCCAAGCTGGATTTGAAGCTTAAGAAAGATAGAATGCTACATAAACTATTCTAAAATGCAAACTAACTTCTCTAATAACTGCCTTCAGACCAAAAAACAATTTTGCATTTTTGTTCTCTTTCTTTAAGCTGTGTATCCTAGACAACAGTCTTTCTAGATACTATTAATGGTCTGTTTTGCAAGTCACTTTATTAACAAAAGACAAATATAAAATACTTTTCAAAAATGTGGCTATTTGGCATCTTCCACTAACCTAGTCTTCTGATGCTAAATGGTTTCTTGTTGTTTTTAGATTAAATAGTGGATTATTGTAGACTTCTCCAGATTCACATTGTCAATAGTTCTGATGTATATAATCAGTGTATGAGCCCACCAGATTACATCATGCCAAAAGAGTACACTTGGAATTTCTTGTACTCTGTTTCTTTTTAACAATATTCTTTATAATTTGACATCATAGAAAAATAAGACCAAAATCTTTGCCTTTCTATTCTATGTTTCAGACAGAAAATAATCTCATGAAAATCCCCATTTTGATTGAAAGTAAAGAATGTTTCCTATGCTTTTTTTTAATATAACTTTTAAAGTGGGAGATACATATTGGGAAAGCTTGAATATTTACACCTGTTAAAAAATATCAGTTGGAAAATTCATAGCTTCCTCATACCCTAAATGAACCTTTATAAGTCACACACACACACATACACACACACTTATAAGTTGTATATATGTGATATTAATAAGGGCTGTTTTTTTTTATTTGAGTGGAGCCATAAACAATATGTAACAAAATTCTGTAGTCAATTGATAATGCAAACCTAAATCAAGATTTAAACAGAAGGATAGGAAGGAATGGATCTTTCTGAACTAAATTGTTGCTTAAATTATTTTTATTCATCAATTCCAGAATGTTGAATGGGCCTTTTTCCAGCAGCCCCTCTAGATAACTTGAAGTCACTGACACCAGGATTAACTGACTAAGGTTTTTCACTTTTAAGGAATAACAAAATCTCTCTGAATAGATACTAAAGTATATATGGACACTAAAATTTATATTTTTGCTTGTAAATGCAATACATTTATGTCTATATTCATAAACTGGTCGCTACAGTGAACATGATTCATTCATTACAGCTATCCTCTGTAAATGTAGCAGTTGTGAACATTCAAATATTATAATTATATTTATTTTATTCCTCATGTGGAACCTGAAATCTATCACATTTCTCTGAATTCCAAAGGGAACCAGCACACCGTGAGTGAATGGTAACTTTTTACTTAATGGGAAAATACTTAATAAGATGACTCCTTGGTCTGCTCCATCAGATGGAATGGAAAACTACAAATTCTACTCTGGATATGAAGGAGAAAAAAATTAAATCTAAGCAACTCAAATTCAAAGATGTGCATATATGTGGATTATTGGAGCATAGTGACCTATTGGTCTCTGTAGTTGTTTAGCTCTCATGAGAAGGCATCTTGGAAATTAATGGCATCAACTTATCTGCTTTCTAAACTAAGATTTTTACAGCTCTCTCTAACAGAAATCTGTACCTTGAAACAAATTCATTTGCACTTGACTGAAGTGGGGACTTGCTCAAAAAGGAAAAATTTAGTAGTAGAAAGAAATGTGTTAAGATAAATTGCTTCAGTGTTTGGGAATAAAGTGGGATAGCCAGAGAATAATGAAAATGTCAACAACTTGACAATTATGAAGAACACAGAAACATTGACAGTTTGAAACCTACTTTCTCAGGTTATCTTGTGGCGATGACAAAGGAGTAACTCACACAGGCTATGTCAAGCCCTTATTAACACATTCCATCAATTAATTTACTGTGTAGCCCAGTTCATAAAATAAATAGTTCAATGAAGGTGATCTACTTGAACAGTTAAATCAAGAACTATTTGATCGACAGCTTAACATTTAAAATGTCACACAGTACATCTTTTTAATAAATTGGTAAAACAAGAAAATGTCCTAAAGAAAGACATT
Organism: Perognathus longimembris pacificus; assembly: GCF_023159225.1. Taxonomy (NCBI): domain Eukaryota; kingdom Metazoa; phylum Chordata; class Mammalia; order Rodentia; family Heteromyidae; genus Perognathus; species Perognathus longimembris. Next base: position 9,578,836 of record NC_063165.1, read on the forward strand.
TCATATGATATCATAGAATTTGCCAGCAACATTAAGGAACTAACAGTATCTTCTGTTCTAAAGTAAAAGAAAAATGATGAATACTCAGATTGTCAGTTGAGACATTGTGAATGGTAACATCTAGCCAATGTCAAGTAAAGTAACATGTAGAACTAAACCAAATATTTTATTCATTCCAGAAATATATCACTATAACTTAGTCTATTTTCCCTTAGAATATGCAGAGGTTTACAGACAATGGCCCTTGCAGGGCTGAAGTATTGCTCTTATCCAACAAAGTACAAATTCCCCTTCAAAATTCCTCAAACTGAAATAGGCAAGTAAAAGTGGAAGACAGGAAGAGTGAATTGCCTTCCTCCCTACACATCACTGGAGAAAGGAAAATCCATAAATGATAATTGGATACAAAATGGATGATGGTCTCCTAACTAAGAGCTTCAACAGGGGAAAAAGAAGACAGATGTTTTATGCTCATGAATACTTCTTTTACTTTAAGAAAAGAATGCATCAGATCTATACATTCCTGACTAGTATTTTGCTAACTTTAACAGGCATAGAAGTCTTGTTGGTATCTGAGGTGAGATTCTATGTTCCTACCAAGTTCCCAGTGATGCCATAGTTCTGTGGCTGTGTCCGTGTGAAGTTCTAATGTAAACAGAAGAAATGAAAGTGAAAATCCACATTATATAGGAGAATAAAAATTTCAACCATTTCAGTAACAAAATTCTCACAATTCCTTCTTTACTGACTTGATACTAAAACTCAGAACTTCAAGGTCTGAATCTGGTAGGTATTGCCTGTAATCCTAATTCATTTGGAAGTGGAGGTAGGAGAATCAAAATCTGAAGTTAGTCTAGGAAAAGTGGAAGACTCTATCTAGACAGAGAAGTAAGGATTAATATGGCTGGGGATGGGATGCAAGTGGCAGAGTACCTGCTTAGTAAGCATTGAGTCCTCCTGAGTTCAGTTATCTCTTATACCACCCAAACTGAGAGCAACCATCACCACAGCCAAAACCTTCTACTACCATATGTGCTTTCCTACACACGCTGAATAAAGATTCCTATAAAAGTACTGACCAATACCAGTGGCTTTTCAATGTAAAGATGATTTTAGTTTTGAATCTAACTTCAAAATATTAAAGCTGGGTGCTTTGGCTCACGCCTATAATCCCAGTTACTCAGTAGGATAAGTTCTGAGAGTCAGGGTTCCCAGCCAGCTGAGGCAGGAAAGGCCATGTGACTTATCTTGAATTAACCACCAGAAACAAAGTTCGTTTGAAGTAGCCATGGAGATTTTACTAGGCCATAGGTGTTTATCTCAACTGCGAAGGCCACATGTGGGCCACTTGTGAGCTATGTCCCAACAAGTAAGTTGAGGCTATGAAACGATAAAGAGTGACCTTCAACCTTCACTTGGTATGCATTCATATAACAAGCAATTATTGAGAGATCAGCTAGGCAATATTTATGATGAGTTGTCCTCATAAAGAATTAACCAAGTTGAAAAAAATGAGATTCAGTGGAATGAAGTGTTAAATAATGACAAGTAGTACGTATGTGTTCACAGTAAAGTTCACAGTAAATAGAAGAGAGGGTTGGAGAGATTTTGCAAGAAGACAAATACCTCAATTAAGTCATGAAACAAAGAGCAGACCAAAAAGAAAAAAAGGTAGCATGGTGGAAGACTATAACTGTGTAAAGAAAGTACATAAAATGTAGAATTCAGTGGGAAAGAGGTAAAGCTGAGAATACAGAAGCAGAGGCAGAAAGCTTTAGCTCAGAGAGCCACTTCTCTAAGCCATTGCTCCATGCTTTCATGGAGCATGCTTTCATGCTGAGCATGGAGTAGATGTGGTGTTCTTGTAGACAGAGCCAGTTACAAGGTTCCCATGAGGCTTCATTACCTAGTCGAAGACAGAGCTTGCTGAATGTTTACCTGATCCCTTGAGAAGTATTGGAAAAATTGAATTTGCTGAGTATATTGTTAAATAAATGAAAACTTAAGCATTGTTTGATGTTGTTATCCAAATCCTCTTTGTCTATATTATATTGATTTCTAGTATATTTGTCCTAACAATTATTGAGAAGGAAATGGAAAATGTCTACCTTGTTGCAGATATATTCACTTCCTCTTTATTTCCAGCAGATTTCACTGCAACTCTGTGAAGAGGTGCCCAGATAGTTAAGAATCTATGTCTTCTTGAGAAATTAACCAAGTTGTCATAAAATGACTCCTTTCATTTCTGGAAATACTTCATCTGTAAGTGCACTTTGCTGAATGGAATACAACCACTTCACCTATCTTATGATGAGTGTTTTCACAGTAGTTTTTTTTTTAAGTTTTTAAAACTCTAGCAATGTTAGTCTTAATAAACAACCTTAAATTGTTCCATTAACATAATTTTCATTTGAAGGCAAAGAATAAATGCCACCTATTTTTTCTTGTCTATCATGATACTAGACAAGCTAACCTGTTGTTTAGACTACCTTTCCAGGGAATTTTGTTTGCTCTTTTTTTTTTTTTTTTTTTTTGGCCAGTCCTGGGCCTTGAACTCAGGGCCTGAGCACTGTCCCTGGCTTCCTTTTGCTCAAGGTTAGCACTCTGCCACTTGAGCCACAGCGCCACTTCTGGCCGTTTTCTGTATATGTGGTGCTGGGGAATTGAACCCAGGGCCTCATGTATATGAGGCAAGCTCTCTTGCCACTAGGCCATATCCCCAGCCCTTGTTTGCTCTTTTTAAGTCAGTAACTGTCAAGATAGTTTTAGTGTCATTTTTTTAGGATTAATGATGAATAAATTATTTGCTCCAGAATTATGGGGTATAAATATGGGGTATAAATATGGGGTATAAAGTCTCTCTTTCTCTTGACTTTATGGAGACAGAGAAAGTAAATTTGTGCTATGCATACCACTGACAATAGTGGAATGATTATTTTGATGAACTTGACATTTTGATCAATATATGTGAACTTCATATTTTCAGAAAAAAATTTTAAAAATCAAAATGTAAACCAAATTCAATCCATAATCTCTTCTGATTTCCTACATCTATCTTCTAATCCTTTTTTCTGCAATACCACACTGATTCATTTCCCTTCCTCTTTTAATGTCTCCCTCCCAATGCTTAAGTCAATGATTCATGTCAAGACATAAATCCTCACCCCCAAAGCCAAGCCCTCTTATAATTCCTTCTCCCTCAGCCCTGCCTTAGCTTCTCTACCTTCATTGATGTACTTAGTGTAAGTTATTAATGAACTCACATTTCATGACCTTCTCCCACACAACTGAATTCCTAAGCAAGCTAGTAGCCATCCAGGCTTAGGAAAGAAAACCAACATTGATCTACTTTTTGTCTAATAAAATCTGGACACAATGTTGTGATCTTGATAAATTGACATTAAAATTCTAGTCTTATGAAAGTCGAGAAAGTTACCACTGGATCACAAGGCTAGAACACTGCAGCATCAATCTGCTATGGCCAAATTAGCTTCCTTCTGCACCAAGGTTAATCTACACTGAGAAATACATTTCTCTGACTTCAAATTTGATTGGATTTCCACTGGAAAAATAACAATCTTTTTGTTACTCACTGTTTTGAACAGATTGGGGTTTGAACTCAGAGCCATGAGATTGCAAAGTCGAACTTTTTTAAAGAGCAAAAGCAACCACCACGCATTTCTTACATTAGAATTCACTGTAGTGAATTCCTTAGATCAATGAAAAACTACTGTATTTAAGTTGAATCTTTAGCTTGGGAAAAACCAGACACTCCTGGTCTCTGATTTTTGTTAATAAGGAAATTTAGAGTGTAGTTATATTTTGAAGATATCCTATCACATTCTGTCATGTGTCATTCAAGCTTACTATATAAGGCCTTGTCTTCCATTAATGTGATTAATATAATCTCCCTAAACATAAATACCAATAAGAACTATTCTATTCTAAAGAAACAACATTAAAAATGGTTGTGTGGTTGATAAGTTTGAGAAAATTGTGTTACAATTATCTGTTCTTTTTGTTAATGATTCCACATATTCTTAGCATGCTAGAATCCCAATTAATTATTATGGTAAAGAAAATTTACCCCCATATATCCTCAGATACTAAACCCTAATAACCATGGTGTTCAATTACTTAGAAGAATATTTTTAAAACCTGGGAAATTAAAGTTTGTATAACTGTAATATCAGTATGTGTTTCAATATCTTCAAATTCTTAAAAATTATCTTTCTATTTTCTTCAGCAACTTCATAACAACTCTAAGTATAACGCAATGGACTTATGAGAGCGGATAATAGATGATGGAAAGAATATGAATATTATTTAGTGCTCAACTGTCATTCATGAAATAATAGTATACATAACATAATGCAAATAAATAATAGCAAGTAACTGACTCAGCCAGCTACTAGTGTTAAAAGTTATACTTTTAGAACCATTGGTTTGTAAAGATATCACTTTTGTCCATAATCTAAATATATTTATGACTTTACATGTAGCCTTGTAAACTATACACATAGTATAATTAAGACAAAAGTTTCCAAAACAAACTTACTATTATTTTATTCCATCAAAATGCACTATATTTTATTCCATAAAATTCTCTTCATTTTATTCTATTATATCCTACCTTATAAAATTATTTTGTAAATGCTAGTAATTCGGAATAAATGTACCCAACAGCATAGTAATGTTTTCTACATCCAAACACAATTGTACTTTTTTGCTTGAGATCATAAGTGGTCATTTTGATATAAGATGGTTTTTTCCATACCACTATATCACAAAGTCTTACTAAAAGATCCATTCATGAGGTTAGTGTTCAGAATCCATTTCAAAAGCAAAACTGGTTTTCAAAAGTAAGGTTCACTGAGGAAGCTTGATCTTAAAAAGAAAGTGGAGTCATTTGTAATTTATTGAATATCAAAGTATCTTTAGACAATATATATGTATTTCTGAATTAAGAAAAGCAAAACTGTATTTAAGAGGACCTACCTTATTAAGATAACATATCTGTGTGTGTATACATATATATCAACAAACTTATCATGAACTTCTATATCTGGAACTTCTAAAGTTATAATAGAAATGTATTTTCTGATTATTTTGGTATTTGGAAGAAAAAATGCAATGCCAATTAAAAAGAGGCTTCCTGTATCTTTTGACAGTCAGAAATGTTCTGTATGTTTGCATCAGGAAGAAATAGATGAGCATCTAAATTGATGCCCAGATAAAGACTCTTAATTTCTTGTTACGGATGTCAAACTGTACAAAATTCTCACATGTCAAAGATGATGATAAGATTAGCATTTTATTCTACTCAAAAATTGATTGGCAGAGAGATAAGCAATGCTTATTCATTAAAAAAAATCCTCAAAATATCCAGACAGTGCCTAAGGAAAAGAAAACAAACCAATTAGATGCCAAGTTAGCATTTGCCTTCTGTGAATACCTCCCTACATTTCCAGAGGAGGTGGAGGTAGACAAAGAAACATGAATCAAAGGTAAAAAATTCAAAGAACATCTATCAAAAAAACAAATGCATTTTTAAAAGTCTCCAACATGGGATAGCTAAATTGATTTATAATCTCTAACTTGTACTGTTCTGTGGGGCAGAACATATAAATCTACATAACTGGCTTGGCATTTATAATTATAGAGTGGTGGGATGTTGCATACAAACTCTTTCAACATTATACAAAACTTGGAAGAGAAGATTGCTGTCAAATGGAACAAAACAGGATACATAGTAAGATGTGCCCATGCATAAAATAAAAATATATGCATCACTCAGTCTCTATGAGAACTTATCATCTGTCTTCATGGTCCCATCCTCCATCGTAATTCCCTGGAAAACTGATATTAAATATTCATCCCTAAGTTTTCTGATGACAGACCGATGGGAGTCCTTTCTGAAACAAAACTGTCATAGCTCCAGATGACAAAAAGGGGCTAAAATAGAGGCAGATTCTGCAGATAATGCTCCAGCAAATGTAGCTCTTGGCATAACTGTGTGTCAATTTGCATGTTGGGAACTCTTGAGTGGGATCCATAAGTATTTTCCACATTGTGCTACTCGTCAACAACCAGGATGAATTATTTCTTTTATCAAAATAGAATATCTAAGAAAAGAAAAAAATATCTACAGCTTGATCCTAAAAATCTCTGTTGTGAACGTTTTTAGAAATGTGCATTCAAATAAGGCAATAAGCCTACCTTATGTTTGGATTTATTATATTTGGTTTTAACAAAAATACTCACATAATAATTAATTTAAAAGATCAGAAGAAATTTCAGATAGAAAAAAAATTAAATTCCCCCATGCAAATCTCATAACTCAGTTGACACAGAGAAGCTCTCGGTCCATTTCATATTGTTGTCAGTGATGTTTAAATCATTGTGTGATTTCCTGTGTTCCCCTGACTCTTCATTTTGTGGAACTATGCCTCTCCCAACACAATGGTGCCCTAAACCAAGGTAAATACAGAGAGCAGAAGCATTTCTAGAATCTACTAGTCTGAGAAATGCCACATATAGCCCCTTCTTCAAGAATAGATGGCTATCTATTACAAATTACCCTCAGACAGAATAGGTGACTCTTTCTTAGGTGACTATTTCTTCAATATATTTCTGAGATCTGTCCATTACTTTAGTTTCAAAGGGAGACATCCATGTAGATAATATTTGAAGCATAAAAAATGTGTGTGTTGGAGCTGGGAATATGGCCTAGTGGCAAGAGTGCTTGCCACTTACACATGAAGCCCTAGGTTCGATTCCTCAGCACCACATATATAGAAAAGGCCAGAAGTGGTGCTGTGGCTCAAGTTGGCATAGTGCTAGCCTTGAGCAAAAAAGAAGCCAGGAATAGTGCTCAGGCCCTCAGTTCAACCCCAGGACTGACCCAAAAAAAAAAAAGTGTATGTTATATTATCTGCTTGAATATTAGCACAAAATATTATCAAAGAATAGTTTTTTCATTTTCATTTTTTTCAGTGACTCATCATCCTACTGGCTACATGATTTACTTACAATATCTTGCAACAAATGCATGTACCACTTATCTCCCATGGCTTATTGTATTGATACAGGATTCAAATGAAATGTTTCCACTGCAGCCTAAATAGTGATCTTGGAAGTGGAACATCTTAGTGTATATTAAGACAAAAGACCTCCACTCATAAATAAAGGCAGTTCCATGGCCCCGTGGTCACAGTTTTTATTAATATGAAATTCTAGAAGTCATTAAAATGGAGTATTAAATTAAATCTAAGCTGCAGTGAAAATAGGGAAATCCAAGTAATATTTGAGGGAAAATATTCTAATATTTGATCATGGTGGAGAAAGGAAAATAAAAAAATTTAAGGATAATTACACAGATTAATGATTAACAGTGGAAATGTAATTGCAGAACTTTCAGAAGGAACAAAAGACTTACTGTATTAAGATACTAACCTAATAAAATACAAAACAGATCAAAACGAAAGCTCAGAAAACTACACATTAGGAGATAATACATGTCCAGAGTAGCATAACACCACAATATTAGAATTCTCCAGAAACTTGTGATGACTTAAAAAATTATCCCAAGTTAGAATTTTACTTTAAAAAAATATAAAGTAGTTGGTTACATGAAACAGACAGTAGTTATGGATAACTCAAAATAGAATGGTGAAATAAGAGATACATTGCAAAGAATTACCAAACAGGTAATTTTGTCACTAATTCCCCCAATTTAAGACAGAAGAGGTTTTGAAATCAGGACAGATGAAGTGGCATGTAGCCAGCTGCAGATAGCGAGTGTGGAGATCATGCTTTATAGAATTCTGTTTACTCTCAGCACTTAGCATCCTATTGAGCACACATACAATGTGGGATCAATAAGTAGTTGGAGAGTGGTTGATTTATCCACAAATAAATGCATTAGTGGGATAATTAGTTGCCAAAGGGAAACTGGACTCACACTGTCCATTTCCCAAACTGATTAAAATCAAAGAAAATAATAGCAGAAGATGATTCTTAGCCTTTTAAAAATTTGAAACAATTCTAATCATCGTGTTTATTACAACTTTGCTAAGAATGCATCATTTATAGTCATACTATATGAAAAGCTGGAATTTTTATCAAAACAAACATATATGAAAGAAATATTTCTATCATTATTAGTGATAGTTTTAAATGCTGAATTTCATTGTAATTTTACTTATTCTTATCTTGTGTAGGATTCCTTCACTTCACCTATTGTACCTTCACCAAAACATCTGGGATTTCAAAACATATAATCATTTAATTTGTTCCAGCACAATGAGATTTACTCAGCCCAAACTCTACATTTAGTTATATAAATGCTGGTTTCATGTGTCTGTCTTCTAGACTCAGTCCACAAGCACTATTGTCAACACTACTACTACTACTACTACTACTACTACTACTACTACTACTATATGAATTCTAAACTTTTCTTTGTAGCATAAATCGATTAACAAAAATTTTCAGAGATAATTTGATGTCGGTTTTGACTTTCTTTTTTTTTGGCCAGTCCTGGGCCTTGGACTCAGGGCCTAAGCACTGTCCCTGGCTTCTTCCCGCTCAAGGCTAGCATTCTGCCACCTGAGCCACAGCGCCCCTTCTGGCCGTTTTCTGTATATGTGGTGCTGGGGAATCGAACCTAGGGCCTCGGGTATACCGAGGCAGGCACTCTTGCCACTAGGCTATATCCCCAGCCCGGTTTTGACTTTCTATCTGACATCTTTATCTTTTTCACCAGTCTTATTTATTTTGATAATCATTAGGCTAATCCAAATGTGTGTTTTTCTTCTTACTTTTTTCCATTTCCTCAGAAACAAATCCCAGATATCAATCTTACCTAATTTTTGTGAAAAGCTCACCTATATTAATTGGCTTTCTCTTTTATCTTTCCTTTTCACTTTCCTCCCTCTCTCCCTCTTTTTCTTCCTTCCTTCTTTCCTTCCTTCCTTCCTTGCATACACAGTTGAATGAAGAGGGTATGGAGCTGGGAATATGGAAATTAGTAAAAGCAAGGGAAGGATATTCCAATGTCCAGTTTGCATTTGAAGAAAAGAAGGGCTAGGCTATAGATAAGAGAAATGTCCTTTCCTTCCTTCCTCCTTTCCTTCCTCCCTCCTTTCCTTCCTTCCTTCCTTCCTTCCTTCCTTCCTTCCTTCCTTCCTTCCTTCCTTCCTTCCTTCCTTCCTTCCTTCCTTCCTTCCTCCCTCCCTCCCTCCCATCACAATAAAGCATCATGGGATCTATGGAATAATATGGAAGCACATATCATTTGTTCACAAGCTAAAGTAGGTTATGTGACAGCTTTCCAGGGGAGGTTATAGCTAAAAATTTCTGTAAAAATTAACTGGAAAAGTGGAGGAGGGTGGGGGAGTGAGGCAGAATAGCAAATGAGTTCCAAGTACTAGAATAAAACATTTACATGGCAGAAAGCATACACACACAAAGGTAAGAGATGACGTGTGGCTAAAATACAAGGTGGTGAGATAAGACATGTTTCTGGAAGGTTCTGCATAGGTCTTCAATTAAAGAGACTGGGAAACAGTAAAACAGGCTGTTTGGGAAAAAAACAAAGCAATAGACTACGTGGTTAATATCATCTGTAGGATTATCCTAAGGGCCAAGTGAGATAATGAGTAGCACACAGGTTTGTTTGTTTGTTTTTTTAACACTTTACAAAAGCTAACATGAAGAATTCTAATGACCTCATCTTAGATAGCCCAATGTGTGGTTGACATGGCTGACATCTTAGACCTGTTTGATGGGTTGCAAAAAGGAGGTAAAAAGAACCTAGAAAGAACCAAAAATGGTATCAAAAGGGCATCAGAAATGGGACCTTGTAAATCACTGCAGGAAAAAGTGTGGTAGTAACAGAGTTAGACAATAAGATGGATGTTTAAGTATTTCAATTTTTTATAAAACATCCACAAGATATATTACTAAGTGGGATGGGAGAGCAGAGGGAGAAGAAAGAAACAAGAAGAACAACAACATTTCTGACTTGCCTAACTGGGTGGAGAGGGAGAAATTGTTGGGGTAGAGAGCAGTGGAAGAAAAGCAGGTTGGGAGGTGACTGCACTAAATAGCTTTAGCCTTAGAAATACTGCGTTCCCAGTTTCTGTGGGATCAGGTAACAACTTTGCTAGTCATGGTTCTTACCTTGAATTGGGATTTGAATGACAAAGACAACAGTAGCCATGGGAACCATGTACTGAATTATAGACCACATGAAAAGGAGAGAGAGAAGGCAGAGAGAGAAGGCAGAGAGAGTAAGCACAGAGCCCAGGGAATAAGAAGAAGCCAGGAACATGGTGTCACAAAGCAAGGGAGAAATAACATCCTTAGAAGATAAAGCATCTTGATAGTCATATATAAGCAATGAACACAGAGGGTATGGAGCTGGGAATATGGATATTAGTTTTAAAAAAGGGGGGGGGGAGATATTCCAATGTCAAGTTTGCATTTGATGAAAAGAAGGGCTAGGCTATAGCTAAGAGAAATGTCACAAGTTCGATGTCTCTTCATGGAACAGCCCAGATTGATTTCAGGGTCAGGCAAGAAGCTAGAATAAATAGCTCACTGATGATAAAGAGTCTTTTGGAAGAGTTGCAAGATGTACAAGATCTAACGTGCTATCATGGAAATGGAAAGGAAACATCTCTTTGTTCCATGTGTGTTCTAAGACTTTCCAACCACTCAGAGATTCTCTGATTTGGATAAATTACTTTCAAACACCTACAAAAATCTCATTTGCTTTAATCATTGTCATCATAAGTTTTACAGATATCTTCAGGTTGATTGTGTTTCTCCACTCTTATTTCATCTTTCCTTCCTTACCTTATATTCAGCAATTAAGAAATAGGGAAGATTCAAAGGAAATCTGACATAGTGTTAATCTTTATAAAGATAAAGTGAAGTTCAACAAAATGAACCCCAGGACAGAAAAGGATTGGGTGGGGTCAAGGGAAGAGAGTCAAAGAAGAGAAAGGGAGGAGAATATAGTAAAAACAAAACAAACAAACAAAAAAACCACACAAAACATTCAGTGTGTATCCTACAAAATTAAGAAAAGCAAGGGAAGACAACTCCTTTGTACAACTACTAAAATCAAACAAAAGAGATTTACATCTATTATCTCACTCAAGAAATTCTTCTCCTCTTTATATTTCATGTTAACTAAACACTACGAAGAAGATCCCCTACTTGGACATGATTTTGGAATGGCTTCTACTTCTCCAATTTTCCTTCTTTGGTGAATCAGACTCATTTCATCATTTAATGGAGGATACTACTGAACCTGGTATCAATAGTTCTCCCATTTTCTTTCTCTCTTGGTTTCTTTGCTGAAATTATTCAATTGAACATTTCAGTTTTCTTGTTAATGCCCTTTCCCAAATCATTGTCACCATTCAAACTTCAATGTGATTTGTAATTACAATCACTTTGATAGAGTCTCCCCTCAGATGTGCTCCAATAACATTTCCTTAGGACAGGCATTGGATTAATTTCCTTCATCTCTTAGGCATCCCTTTCCTCATTTCTTCATACTTCAAGTACCAAATGGAAGCCATGATGGATTCAAGCTTTCATTTCTGTTATGCAAACAGCCAGCAAATCTATTGCATTAGTAAATATCACTCATGATTTCTTCCCATGTTTCCTGTTTCCATTGTAGTCCAAGCTCTAATACACCCATACATAAAAAAAATAGATCATCTCTTAACTTTCATGTTTCCATAGTTCGTTCCCCTTGCGCATCATTAGGGTACTTGCTTGTCACAGGGACTACTTTCTTTACCACCAACCTCAGTACCAGTAGATGAAGCCTGGATTGCCACCTTTTATGTGATTCACCACACTACCTTGGTTTAGCTTAAGGCTGTTTTACTTTTCTAGTTATTCTCTAATAGTGTTCAGCTTCTAACCTCACTCAATACTAGATGGCTTCTGTAAGAATCGTTAGTTAAAGGCATCTCTGTGTTAAGACTTCAGCAGATTTTTAACTCTCTTAGATTTTTCTACATACTTTAAGTCTTGCATTTAATTTAAATTAATTTTATTATCTTTAAGTAGTAGTGAGGTTTCAATTGAACATGTCCATTTAGGAATACAATGCCTCTTGATCAGTGTGATTCCTCTCATCATTCCATACACCATCTATCCCATCCCCACCATATCCCTTCAAGTAACATGGCTCTGTTTTCACATGTGCACCTTCAGAGCTATACTCACACATCATTCCTTTCCATTCATCTGTCCCTTCTCCTCAAGATCACCTCTCCTCCATGGGTAATATTTTTTAAACTTTAATAAAAGTGAGCCTCCATTATCTCCCTGTGATTTGGACATCTACATTCCTGTTAAACCTAATCCTTTATTATGAACAGTTTTCATGCTTGTATTGTGTGGTGTGCAAATTCATCATGCTTTGTTACTTTTTAAAAGTAAAGAATTGGCAGAGCATTGATTGCAGATAGTTCTGATCACTTCTGAGATTTCAGGAAATAGTATGGCCACTAAAGGCCCAAACATTACATAAAATCAAGGAATCTATAGACCATAGTATTGTAGGAATCTTAGTTCTTCATAATCCTAGGACTTCCTAACACTATGCAGAGGAACTCAAAGAAGTTCTTACAGGCAGACAGCCGCATCAGAACCCAGGTGGTTCAGTGTGATCCTTGGGATCTTTGGGATTCTCTGTTGCAACATAAAATCCACCAGTAGTATTTAAAATGAGATTTTTTTCCCATGTTACTCAAAGCAGTGCTCTTTGCATAAGAAACAAGTATGCACAAGGCACAGGAGTGCAAAGAATTTGAAACATACTATTCCTTTGGCATGTACCCAGTTAAGATGGCTTGAGAAAGAGCCAGGCTTACTTTCACTTTCGGCCCTGTCTTGTGAAAAAAATCAGTGCATAGTGCTTGCTCCTATAAACACACACAGTGATCGTTTTGAATGAAGCCATTTGATTTTTTTTTAATGTAAAATCTAAAACTACTTCTTTGATGTGGTTCTGTGTATTACAAAAGTAAACAGGACTGGGAGCAATTTGGAAAAAAATATGAATTCCTAGCAGCTTCTCTTTATAGGGGAAGAAGAAGAACGTGCAAAGTTAGAGCTACAAATGAAGCACACAGTGAAGTAAGTGGGGACTTTAATAGGCTCTTTTCCCAAGTGAAGGATACTGTCTTTCTTGAATCGTTAAGGCACAAAAACAGAAGCGAGGGAATGCTTTGTGTTTGCCTCCTCAGTGACACGTTTCCCAGACTGTCTGGAGTTTAAGGAAAACAGTGGTGCCATCTGATTAAAAAAGCAAATATTAACCTTAACTCATGAATCCTTTGCCTAAATCCTTTAATAACACATGCAAATCCTTAAAGCTTGGTTCTGAATGTCACTTTCACTTTCACAAAGCCTGTGAACTGCATCATTCATTTGGAAACATGTTAACATAAAAGCTTCAGAAAATTTAAAACTTTGCATCCTTTTAAAAGATTTCCAGACTTTGCTATCTCCATATTCTTCATGATCATCAGAGATAACCTTCATAGACCATCGAGATGTCACAATGCATGCCTTAGATGTAGTCCATCTTGTAAAAGCCCCTGCCAATAGAGCCATACACATGAATGACAATGTCTTCCTCCAGGACTTTCCTGAGTCCTCCTAGGAAGCTTGCCCTGCTATCAATCTGCTATTCTCATTGGTTCTCTGGATATACTTTGGGTCTACTCTTTTGTGAATTCTGTTTCATTACAAACTTATTCACATCCAGTATCTTACAATCATGTGAGGATTAAGAGTTGAATGTGAACCCTCCACCCTTCACAGTCCCTGTGTTGAAGTCCGAATATATTTTAAAGAGGTAACTGAGTTTTAAAAACATATCAGTAGGGTAGATCCTAAACTATGATAGATACTCTTTTAAGATCCCATTATATCTAATAATAATACACTTATTTGATCACAAAACACAACGTAGATGGTGACCACAGGGAATTGCAGGAAGAAAACACGATGCTCAAGCCAAGAGGAGAGGTATCAGAAATCAAGTCTGCCAACACCTTGACTTCTAGGCTTCTAACCTCAGGAACTGAGAGACAAACTTGTGTTGTTGAAACCACAGATGGAAGCCAGGTACTGGTTGCTCATTTCTATAATCCTATAGGATCATGCTTTCAATACTCTCAGGAGAATGAGATCTGAAGACCTTGGTTCCAAGTCAGTCCAGGAAAGGAAAAGCCAAGAAACTCTTATCTCCAATAAAACTACACCAATAATGCACTGCGGCTCAAGTGGTAGAGAGCTAGCCTTGAACACCAAGAAGCTCAGGCACAGCACAGCACAGCACCCAGACCCAGAATTCAAGCCCCAGGACCAGAAATATAAAAATATAGATGCTTTTAACAACAAAAATAAATTTAAAAAATTGTGGGTTTTTTCCCAATTTAAAACTGGGCTTTTAACTGATAACAGATAACTATGAAGAATGTACATATTAATGGGGTATCCTATAGCATCTTAGTACGTGGGATACATTGCATGGTATTTCAATTGACTTACATTCATCTCATTTTTTATTACCAAAATTTTCAAAAGTCCTTTATTCTTTTTGAAAGGTGAAGAACATTATTGCAAGCTAATCACAGCACTGTAAGATTGAACACCAGAACTTATTAGTCCTGTTTAGCTGTAACCTAGTACCCAGTGACCAGTCTTCACTCCCAGTGACCAATATTCTACTTTTACTTCCTATGCGATCAATTTTTTAAGGTATTATATAAGAACAATTCTGTGTGGTAGTTGGACCTTGGGTAATAAATATATTCTGATATAATTTAAAAATTAAAAAATTTAAAGCATCTGCTAATACTGTGAGTTTGTGTTTATTTCACTAAAGAAGATCCATGAATAATGTATTAATGGAGATTAAATAAACTATACAGAGCATGTACTTAATTTGGGGTTATATTTTAAAAGTAAATAGCCAAGAGTAGCTGTTTGTTTTATTTTTAAGAAAGTCAATGAATTTGTGTGCTTTTAAGAAAAAATAGGCTAAGTAGTTGTTATAATTTTTAAGAGAAGTCAATGAGTTTGTGTACTTTTAAGAAAAAAGGCTAATAAACTAAGCATTTACTTTTGGAAATACTACTTAGATGATTTTAGCTCTGTAGTTACACAAATACTGTAAGTTAGATATAGAAGACAAAAATATAGCAGCAATATAAAAACATGGTTAAACAAACCAAATATCCTGAATAATTCACAGTGGTATTCATGAAGCAAACATGTATTAAGATATTTTAACACTGCATGTGTAAAATTGCACTAGTGATATGAGAATGAGTGCACAAAGAACATATAACGGAATTTTTATCACACTTGATTTGGCAAAGAATTTTCACATATGGCATAAAAGCAATGCTAAAGTAAAACTGAAAAGACTTCCTCAAAATTAAAATAATTTGTTTTATGAAAGATGCCACTAAGAAAGTGAAAAAAAACAAAGAATAAAGGGAAATATTTAACAATCATCTATCATGTAAGGAACACGTTCCTAGAATAAATAAAGAAATTTCACTGTCAATAACAGAAGGATGGACAATACAAATATAAGATGAATAAAAACTGAGAAGACATTTGTCTAAGGACATTATACAAATAACCAAACAGGCTATGAGAAATCTGCTTAACATGACAAGTCATTATAAAAACATAAATCAAAACCATACAATACCTCTTCCCACAAACCAGGATGGCTAACTTCCAAAACAGATGATAGCAAGTATTAGTAAGAATGTGGTCTTTGTTGTTCTTCCATTTGGAAATGGCAATGAAAAATAGTCTGTGGTTTCTCAAAATGTTCCATATAGTGCTACGTATACTTCTAAGATATACATTCAATACACAAAAACACATATCCACACAAAACCTTGCATATACTTGTACTACCAATATTTAGTATTATTCATAATATCCAGTAGGTAGAAATTACCTCCATGACCAGCAATAACTGATAAATGCATAAACAAATGGTGGTGTCACTCTACAAGGGAGTACTATGGTTGCAAGAAGGGAACAAAGTCCTGATGCATGCTATATGCTGTGGATGAGTCTTGAGTGAAATAAGTCAGCAACAAAAGACCCATCACTTTATATTTACATTCATGTGGAAGTCCAGAATAGAGAAATGTATAGATACAGAAAAAGTGATTACTCGTGGATGAGGGGAGAAATAACCAAATGACATAAAGCTTTTTCTGCAATCTAAATGCTCTGAGACAAAAGATTTGTGATGGTTGCCCATAAACATGATTATGCATTATACTTAATTCAGTTGTACAACTTCAATAGGAGAATTGTATCTTGAGTCAATTGTCTCTCTTTAAAGCTGTTTCATTCTTGAGAAAATTGGACATATTTGGAGAACCTGTTCAGCCAGTTATCAAGAACTATCTGGAGCTATGGTAACAAAGATATTGTTATGTTAGTGTAAGGATAAACAAATAGACAAATGGAAACAATTGAGAATGTAGAAACAGGCCCAGATGAACTCTGGATTTACAATAGATATAGTACTGAATAACATTGAGAAGGATGGGCCTTTACCTAAATAGAGTTAAAAAGAAGAATGAATGAATGAATGAATAAACTGGACACTAACTCTACTTTCCAAAGATCCCGTTAGCATTTCCCTAGCCTCAGGTCCTCAGCTCCTCCCACTAGCCCCCAGATCCACCCATACCTAATGAGACATTCCTACTCACTACCTACCTACTTTCCCTTTACCCCCAGAGAGAAGCTGCCACCCGGATAAGGTGCAGACACCATGTAGCTCCCTCTCCTGTGGGAACTATGGCCCCACTAACAAACCTCCTTATGAAGCTTCTTCTCCTGCCTGTGATTACCTCTGCATGGTCCTCTGGGATGGCCGGGACCTGTGCTTTCAGATCCCACAGTCTTTTTCCAAGTACATAAGTCAGAAGTACAAACTAGCATTTAAAGGAAAAATTAACTCAGCAAAATGATTTAAAAAACTTTCCTGTCCCATGTAGATTTTCTCAAGAATTGTGAGAGTATAAAGACACCAAGAATTTTTTTAAAAACATAATTAAACAACTTACACAATGCTTAGCTAATTATTTAAAGTTTTTTTTTCTTCTGAAACCTAAAAAGAAAATTTCTTTGAAAGTGCTGGGCCTCAGAAAATGATGACCTGAAAGGAAGATCTATGAAGCAGTCTTAGGATCAATTTCTCCCTGATCTCTTACTGTTCCTCCCATCTCTCACCCCTAATTCCTCCTTGAGTCAAACCTTAGAAACAAATTTCCTCTTCTTAAGCAAATTGAAGAAACCAGAACTGACTTTTCCCAAAGTCAGCTAAAAAAAAGCTCAAAACACTGACCTAACTTTCCTCTATCTTTCTGTTGGAAAGATTTAACTGTTGACCAATGATGACATTCATTCCCTTTTGCTACCTTCCAGGGAGGAAGAAAACCTAATAACAAGGCACCAAAAAGAAAACAGTTCAACCCACAGACCTCTGTGCGGCTTACCCACTGGGTTTATTACCATGATGTCATGCCTCTTTTGTCTAATCATATTTCTGCATGCCTGTTCATAATTCACTGAGTCAGAATCCCCTAACTGCTTAGACTAAAGGCAAGCCTTCATTTTCAGCATTAGTTTCTTCTACTTTTCTCCTGTTAACCTCTCATTTTGTGACTTCATGTCAGATTTGGCCACTCATCCCAGGGCACCAAATGAAGAGAGGTGAAAAGGTGGCACAAAGTGTAGAGAAAGGGTGTGTGTTAATGAGGCACAAGCCCTCAGTGAGAAGAGGAAAGGAAGAAGGTAAGCATTTCAGCTCAGCCTGAGAGTATAGGCACAGTGTCAGCTTTAAACAGAGAAAGAGCTGGGAGATGTATAATTATGAAATAGTCCTCGTCAGAGTACAGCCTGGTTTATCACTGCGGAGGAATTCCCGACAAGGTGTTGTTTCCACTTCTGGCAGTGTGAAATCTGCTCACCATCAGCCAGTCATTACCTGGTCAGTAGTGTGGAGTGCAGAGACTCTGTTATCGCTTTGCTTGGGTGCAGTTTCCTTCAATCCTCCTTGCCAAGATCTTACTGACCAGGTCTATTCTTCCTAGATTCCATGGTGATAGGCAAGCGACTGTAGAGAGGGCAGCTCAGAGCAAAGAGCCTTTACAGCAATGGAGACAGCCATGTCAAGCTTTTCTCTTGATTTTAATTCATCTATGGAACCAAGTCTAAGGAGTCAAAGCTTTTGAGCAAAAATAGCTTTTAAGTACCTGTTCTAGTTTTGGCTGTGACCTTTAACAATGGGCAGGAAATTGATCTCTCCACTTACCTGTGCCTATAAAAGAGTAAAACTTTAAGTGTTAAATTCCAAGTTTAGTTCCTCTTTCTCTTGCCTTGTTTTTATCCATGCTAAAATGTTCTTGGGTATTTTAACTCTTTTTACTACCTGCTGCCTCCTCCAGTTTAAAGGAGACAAGTAGCTGTTTGCCATTATTTTATGGAGCCACTTTTAGTAGTTTTAGCAGCTAGCATTTGCCATATTTTATTTAAATGAAGTTAGTTTTAGAATAGGTTTGTTGTCTTAGCATATATGAAAAATAGTTAATAATTTATAATAAAGTAACATTTTATGTTTATGAAGATCAAGGCCAGATTTCTGCCAAGATTGCCATATAACTTCATCATAGATGAGATTCATATTACTTTTTTATATTGTGTTTGTATGTCTGTATGTGAGTGATCTTTCTATAGCGATTGAAACTATTTTTCTCTTGAAATGGTCACATATGTAGTCATACATATATATGTCTATGAATGTGTATATATAATATACTAGTTACAGAATTAAATTTGAGTCATTTTATCTAGTTCATCTCTAAACAGCTTTTTTTTGGCAATGTTGTTTGTATATAAAAAGCAATATGCTAATCCTTATCAAGGTAAGTTAAAATGCTTACAACTTTTAACTTTGTCTTTTTTCTCTAGGAGTTTATTGCATACAGTAGTATCACTATGGGCTTGTGTAAAGTGTAATAAAAATTAAACTTGTATGCCTTCAAAATAGTTGACACTAACATTATATTTCAAAAAGCAAAAAAAAAAAGAATGATATACAGGTATTTATTAAAATTTTTTCTTACTTTAGCAATTACATAATTTAGACAGTTAAATGGAAGATAAATGGAAAAGTGCTAAGAACAGAAAATTGGATAAAAAATTTTAAATGACTAATAATATGTTGATAGGTGTACAGTACTTAACAGGATAGAGTAAAAAGCTACAAGTGAATGAGCTTGCATTCCTTGGTGTACATTTGATTGGTTTTGAACACCCATTAGTAAACCCCTTGGATCATCTCAGTATTCCTTCTGAAAAACCCATGTATATATACAAACTTTGGAAACAGCAGACATTTTCAAATGGAAAGATGCAGGATAAGGTCCATTCCAAACTTTCATTCTCTATCACTATTGGGTAGTAGGCATTGAATGAAAAGTAAGCAATATTATTCTTTCTTCAAGAAAGAAAACCCTGAATAAATTATGTATTAAGAGGCTGGTTGGAGTCATCATCCTCCCCAAATCAGTGTTTACTCACAGAGATGTGTTTAAGTAGCATACTTTTTATTGCTAGCCCCGTTATTAAAAACAATTATTAGTATTTGTCTAATTTCCCCAGCCTGTCTTCAGTTCATCTAGAAAATCTTAAATTATTTCCACTGCTCATCTCTTAGAATCCATTGTGTTCTACAGGTGCACATTTGACTTCATGTATTCTCAACCACATGTGCTTAGGACTACAACATGACTTTGCTGGAGAAGCAGCTTCAAGCACGAGAAGCATACTGAAGTGAGAGAAGAGCAGCAGAAAAGGAAATCAAGTTAGCTATCTGAGAAGATTATGTTTGTTCATTCAGTTTATAAGCATGAAGAGAAGTAAGTGGTGGTGTGGAGCTTAAATGACAGTCATTTTGTGTTAGAAATGAAGAGCCTCATCCACTAAGTTCTAATGGAGAAGGTCTCCAATATTTTCTCCTTTTTTTGATATTAAACACTATGTGTTTTGATGGGAAGACCAGATAAGTTTTGATGATGACTTCACTCTGTTTAAAACCAACAGGTATGGCAGGCCGAATGAAGAACACATGATTTTTTGTTTGTGTTCTATCCCAAGAATTTCAGTCTGGCCTGAAATATCAATATGTATGTATGTATGTATGTATGTATGTATGTATGTATGTATACCTATATATACATACACACACACACACACACACACACACACACACACATATACTTCAAGTGATTGAATGACTTTTTTTTTTTTGCCAGTCCTGGGCTTGGACTGAGGGGCTGAGCACTGTCCCTGGTTTCTTTTTGCTCAAGGCTAGCACTCTGCCACTTGAGCCACAGTGCCACTTCTGGCCATTTTCTATATATGTGGTGCTGGGGAATCAAACCCAGGGCTTCATGTATACAAGGCGAGCACTCTTGCCACTAGACAATATTCCCAGCCCTAAATGACTTGTTTTGTAAAGGGAATAAAGTCCATTTCAGCTGTCTAGAGTCTAGGTAGGAACACTGAAATCAGAGTGTGGCAATGGGACAATCTTTCCAAACACCATAGTTTCCCATGGAATTTTACTTGGGTAAATGTCTCCTGTGGGTTTCTGTGCTCAGTGGAGTCATTTGAATGTCATTCCATCTGGCTGAACAGTTTACTCATGGAAGACTTAGCATGACATGACTATGGTCAATTATTTCCAAAATATTATTTCCTTTGTTGGCTTTGTCTACTGAAAAGAATGGAGCACAAGTTTTATCAAGTATACATGAAGAAAATGCTAAGGAAAAAAAAAAACAACTACAAAATCCTGAAAAGATTGGAGTACTTCCAGCTAATGAAAATCAGATATTAATACTAATCTAATGTTTATTTCCACAGAATATAAGCACAGAGATGTTTGCAGTTACATTTAGGTTAAACTAAACTGTCCTGTAAGACTGTACCTATGTCTTGCTTTCCTACCCGTCTGAAAAATATAACAAACATTTTAAGACTATGCTTCTCTTCTTTAATCACATTATACTATCATTTGCAGCCCTGGCTCATGAAAAGTCCACCCATGTTCAAACAGAGTTGATACCATGCATTTCCCAAGGGATTCTTCTACTCTCCCAAAGTTGGGTGGGTATTTTGGCCACCATGTTTTTATTCATGCTTAAGTGACTCAAGGTCTAGGCTTATCCTTAGCAAGCCTGATGTCCTTGATGCTCTCACAAAGTTTCAGTCTGCCTCTAACTTGCTTGCTTACTCCCAGATCATCAAGGCCTCTGCATGTGAGTTAGGAGCCTCTGAGTCATTAAAAAACATAGTGTTCAACCATAACACTTGCTTCTAAGTTGCCCATTAGCTCTTGTGTAATCCAGTGAGCACCCACAGCCATTCTTTATATCAAGAAACAATTATTTTCCCTAACTCACTTGGATAAATTCTAGTGCCTGTGATATTGAGTTTGATATCTTAGGGATATATGACATTGTTAGACAACTGTCATGTTCATCAGATCCTTTGAAAGTTCAGCCTGTAATTTCTTGCAATTAATAGAGCTCTAACCAGTATGTTCACATTTTGTGTTACTCTGATTATTTTTCTCTCAAGATTTCAAGGATAATATCAAAGTTTATAAACACGAAGTCTTCATTGATGAGGAGCAAAAAGGTTTTAAGAGAAAATATTCCTGTGTTATCAAGGACATCTTTAAAATATAAAGAATCTTGAAGCCCATCTTCAAGAACATATTCCTTTCCTAACCACTTACTTGGAAGTGAATGTGGCATGGCTCAGGATAAGTTTTACATAAGATCCTTGAAAAGAGCTGTTACTACTGTTTGGATTCTTATCTCAGCATTGCCCCTACCCATGGTAGTTCATTAACAAGAGAAACAACTTTCTTGTCATTGCAGAGAACAGAGGGAAACAAGATTGGCAGATGGACATAGTTGGACCCTAGGATTTGTAAGAATGGAAGCTGTGGCCCTCCCAAATGAATAATGAGAGCAGGAAGCTGCCATGTTCAAGACCAATGGAGAAAACAAACCTCCTCAATAACAATAAAAGGTCTTGATGCTGAAAGTGAAAGCGGAACAAAAGTAATGATACAAACACATCCCCTCCTCCCCAACACATGCATGGCAAATGTTGCCTAGTGGAAACTTACAATGGAAAATTAACAACCAAGTGTCCAGCAGCCCGTAGAAAGAGAGTTGTGTAGGGCTTTAAAACGTACTTATATAAGCAGGGAAAAGGAAAACTAGATGTAAGGTTTTCAGCAGATTGAATAATTAGAAAAAGTGAGACTTTATATCTGAACCTGTCCTTACTCCCTAAGTCTTCATTTTACATTTTATTTTTTAAAATATCCTCACAATAACTGAAAAGACTAGAAAGAATTGAAAATCTGTCCCTTTAGAAGCTCCAATACCATTTCTTGGAGCTCATTTCAATAAACATCATTTTATATGATCATATGCACATAGCGACTGAACCTTTGTGATTCTCTCCTAAGAATATCTTCCTTTGATCTCACTGTTTATCATGTCCAAGTATTTTTTTTTTGCCTTTTTCCATCTATTGTGTTTACCTGTAGATTTATAGCCATATTGTGACTACAAACGATGGAAACCATGCAATCTATGCTTCTTTGGGTCTAGCTTCTTTGCTTAGTATAATTTTTCCCAAGTGGTTACAATTCCTTATGAGTGGAGCAAAGTCATTCTTTCTGATGGAAGCATAGAATTCCATTGTGTACATATACCACATTTTCTTGATCCATTTTTACACTGATGGACATGTGGGTTGATTTCATATATTGGCTGTGGTAAACAATGCTGCAGTGAACATGGTTGTACTAGTAGCTTTAGTGTGGCCTGGTGTGTGTCAGCTGGATAAATGACCAAGAGTGGAATTGCTGGATCATAGGGAAGCTCTATGTTTAGTCTTTTAAGGAACCTCTATTCTACTTTCCAGAGTGGTTGAATAAGTTTACATTCTCGCCAATAGTATGGTAGCATTCTCTTTTGGCCCCATCCCCACTAGTATATGTTATTGTTAATTTTCTTGATAAGGGCCATTCTAGCTGGGGTAATGAGGAATCATAATGTTGTTTTGAACTCCAAGAAACAGAAACAAGGATTTTTTGTTAAGAGTATTTTTTTCCCTTTGTCGATGTTTTTGACTTCTGTACTTTTACCTTGTATGTAAGCTTATCTGTTTGGGGGAGGGTAAGGGTGAGCAAAAAGAGTGGGACAAAGGTTGACCTAATGCAACAGTGATACTCACTAAACACTCTGTTGACAATGAACTAAATAATTTGTGGGGGAGAGGAGTCAGGAGGGAAAAAACTGGGAGAAAATGAGGGAAGATGTGACACTGTTCAAAAGAAATGTACTCATTACCTGACTTATGTAACTGTAGACCCTTTGTATGTCATCTTTACAATACAAAAGCATAAAAAATGAATGAGTAAATAAATGAATGAAAAAAGAAATAAATTTTATTTAAACAGGAAAAAAAAAAACCCTCCAAACTCAAGGCTTAGAGGAAGACCAATAAAACACATGGAAATTAATGCACACTCAACTGGAACAAAAAGTGACTTACATTTTTATTTTGGCTATTGATCCTTGGTATCCATATGTGTATGATTGCAAGGAGATTGTCAATTAAGAAAATCTACAAGTGTTCAGGATGCATAAAATTCACTATTCTAAAAGTTCCAAAATGTACCTATTCTGTTCAGACAGAACACTTGAGCATCACTAACTTGGAAATATAAGGGGTAGGCTGCATTGCTGTCATGAAAATCACCATTGAACACACTTGATACTGTATAATACGGTGTGAAATAAAGAACTCACGTGTAGCTAGACTTGTAGATATATACAAACACAGAGACATGGATGGTATCATCCATTACTGCCTAGGCAAAGCAAAGTACCTACATTTACAAAAATGTACCTACACTGAGATCTTGAATATTGCGTATAAATGAACATTTTATACGAGGTGAAAATGAAGCTGTAAGCCCAACCCTGTATCAAATGATTAGCTAACTAAACTTTGTAATTTCTCTTTTCCTCTAGGTTGGAATACTCAGATTTAAAAGCTGCAATGAATGTAGTTGTCCGAAACCTTACAGCTGGGTTCTGGAGGCTCATGATTGGCAACTTAAATATTGGTTAGTAGGGATTTAGATTATAGTTCGAGGCCAGCACAAGCCAAAAAACTTTATGAGAAACTTGGACACCATGGGGAGAAATAGATATGGGGGGATCATAATCAAAGCTGGACAAGACAAAAATATAGACAAGAGCATAAAAGGGGGTGGTGGCGTGGCTCAAGTGTTAGACTACTCAAAAGCTAAAGCTTCAGTCAACATTTGAGAAAAAAATGTTTGAGAAATTTTACACTTACAAATTCTAATAGCGGAGCATCAGTACACTCCTGTAATTCTAGATACTCAGGAGGAATATAGTTCAAAGCCAGTGGATGTAGAAAAGCATGTGATACTCTTTATCTCCAATTAGCCGGCAAAAAGCCACAAGTGGAGCTGTGGCTCAAATGGTAGAAAGTTTGCTTTGAGCAACAAAACAAAACATCCAGGGACAACATCAAGCCGTGAATTCAAGGCCGAGGACCAGCAGACATACAGAAAATGAGTTCTTAGAATATATATATGTATATGTATACATATACATATATACATATGCATATACATATATATGTGTATATGTATACATATACATATATATTCTAATGCAAAAGTTGTACCAATGTCATTCCAACTGAAGTTGCTACATAAAGATTCTACTACAGTAAAAATTTAATGTTTTTGCAGATCTAATAAAGTATATTTCACCAGTTCATATGTATCTAGGTTCATTTAGCAGTTACTAAACGAGAAGGAATTAATTATTTTGATGCCCCACAGATATACATAGATATGTTTCAAAGAAGAAAACTGTACATCACATCCCTGATTTCAGCTTATCTGATTTACATATGAGAGTTTTAAAGTAAAGCCACATATAGAACTTTGAGAAACTGAACTTTAAGAATTTAAGACACTTCAAATGGATATTTGTTTCCCAAAGCATTAGTAAGTTACTAGTAGCAAACCCATTGTGCTCACTGGAGACTCACACATAGACAAGAGATGTCATTATTCTCCCGCTTAGTCAGTGAAAAGAAAATGATTTCTATTATTATGCCAGAGGCTTGATGAAGATTTTTGTTAAATCACATTGTCTTTTGCTCAAATTGAAAACTAGACTTCAACAATAATTAGTTTATTTGAAATCATGGACTTTCATTAAGTCTAATGAAAATGGGATTCCATTCTTTGAATATTAAAGCAAATATCATGTAGCCAGGGAACAAAATGTTCTGGGACTCTTCTGTTCTTTAATATGTTAAATTATGATCATAGCTTTAGGATTAGAATTAAATGGGAAAAATATAACTAGAATCTATGGCCCAGAAACAGTTGTATGACCTGAATCCTAGAGTGTAACAAATATTTATTAACATGAAAGCCATTGGTAATACCACAGAATGTGAGCAAGGTTGATCTGGTGGTAGGAATAAGCAGGCGCTAAGATTAAAAACTGTCAGCCTGAGAAACTGAAAAGTACTTCTTGTAATATGGAGCATTCTATCCAGATCTTGGAGGATTTCATTACAGCAAAGCTAACCTGAACATACATAGTAAAACAATGAAAAGATACCCCAGGAACTAGATAGAACTGAATGATTCATTCTCAGCCTTCCAGAAGGTTTCTAGGCAAGCTATAAGATACAAGAGACTCTGTCTGGAGAGACAAAAGGACCGAAAAAGGCTTCACAGGTGAGACTTGGGGCTAAATGGTGGACTCTTCAATATGTTGGCTGTTGGGATAGTTTAAAGGTTGGCTTTTACCAATGGTCCATGTGGTAAAGTCTCATGAAGTGGTGGAACTTTGCAGAAGTGGGGTCTAGGACCATGAAGTCTTTAGGTCTTTGGGGGTGTTGCTCTTAAAAAGGACCACGGGACCACGTTCTCTCCCTCTTATTTTGCTACCTGGTATGAGAAGAGGAGTTTTCATCTACCACACACTTCTGTCATGATGTGGTGCGTTCACTATAGATTCAAAGCAATGGGACCAATACAGAAAGCTTTAAGCCATATTGAACCTATGAGTCCTATTGAACCTTTTCTCTTTAAAAGATGATGACCTCAGATATATTGTTATAACTGTAGAAACTTGATTAACAAGGTGCTTTTAAGAATTCTCTGGGTATTCTCTAGAAACAAAAATGGATATAAATGTGAAAGTTATGTTCTAAGCTATGGGGAAAGTAAGTAGAAATAGTTCTCAAACTTCAGTTCACATGAGACTGATCTGAAAATGTTTTCAAGTATAAAATCAGACCCAAGCCTGATGATCCACTTTTACTGAGTAAATCTCAGGGAACTTGCAGCAAAAAGTCACCAGAATTTATGTATGCTGTCTATAATGGTTCAGATGCCAGTCAGAATCTCCCAGGTCTCCTCTGCATTTTTGAATGAAGGGACTTCTTTGATTATGAAGATCAGGAAATCAAGACACATTTGCAATGTTCAAGAGTATGTTCACTACCTTTATATCCTAATACGACAAGTAAGTACTTTGAAAAAGGAAATAATTTAAAAAACATCGACACATATGATACACTCTAACAGGGCCCATTTTTAATACCTCACCTTGTCTTTTCTATATGTAAATTAGACATCTAAATAATCCCAAAAAGGTGTGGCACCATAAACAAAGCAAAGAGAAGGGATGGTGCTAGAGAGAGCAGTATTGCAATAAATGAATCATGGGAGAAAAATCCAGAAATGGGATGGTAAAAAACAAAAAAACACACTTGGGCATGATAAATTATACAGGACTCTAAACATTCACAAAGTGAGACCAAAGGAGGATTTTTTTTTTTTAGGAGAGAATCACACAGGCTCAACAGCTACATGCCTATGATTATATAAAATGATGTTTATTGAAATGAGCTCCAAGAAATGGAAACAAGAGAGGGTTTTTTTTGTTACGTTTCATTTTTTTAACCTTCGTTGCTGTCTTTGGTTTCTGAACCTTTTGTCTTATGTATAAGTTTATTTGTTTTGGCGAGGGTAAGGGGAGCACAGAAATGGTGGGGCGAAGTGTGACCTAATGCAGCAATGATACTAGACACGATGTTGAAATGAACTATGCAACTTGTGGGGGAGGGAGTAAGGAGGGAAACACTGGGAGAAAACAAGGGAAAAGGTGACACTGTTCACAAAGAAATGCACTCATTACCTGACTTATTTAACTGGAAACCCTCTGTGCATCACCTTTACAATAACAATGAAAAATAAAAATACACAGTATCCTTACAAAAATCTAGAAGTGGCATTTATAATGCAGAATTAATGAAAACCCATTGTTCTCAAATAGGAAATGTCAATACATATGTCTTATTTTCTAGCACAGACAGACATTTTTAGAAAAGCTGTCACGACCTCTTGCAAATGCCATTACTCTAAAGCTCCTGAGGTAGCCAGAACAGGCTTCTTATAAAGTCAACTGCAGAGAAAGGAGAGGTCATAAAGATCAGAAAGCTGTTAAGCAAAACAAACATCTTAGAAAACAAAGCAAAAGCATAAATATTTTTGGTCAATCAAAAAGTCAAAGTGCATAATTTGAAAATATTTTCCTAATTTTTATTTTAAAACAGACAACTCATCCCAATTTTTGTTCCTCCCCCCTCAATGGCTTCTGTTCCTTAGCTGTGAATAATAAGAGTTGGCCTGCTGCCAAAGGCAGCACTCTAGCTTTGCTGTAAACATTTGAAATTTGAAAGAAAATAATCTATTTCCCAGCCTCGACTGGTTTCTCTCAGTGAGATTCACTGTAGGGATCAGCATTTGATATATAACTCATCAGAGATGACCATTCTGTTAAGACACAAATGTTTACAAAATATGCAGAAATACTGAAACTAAGTCATGAGTTAGTAGACATTGGGATAGAATCAGCTGAGCTGGCAAGCATCAAGGAAGTTTGGGTGTTAACTCTTTGCACTGTTTACACTCAGGCTGAGCCTGAGGTAACCAGAGGTCCTACTTCACAGAAATGAAGAGATTCTTCTGCTCTTACCTCCTGATGGCCAAGGAATGGCCACGTGACCTGAGCATAGTTAGATCATATTTCTACAGACTTTGAATACAGAGATGGATGGCACATAATCTGGGTAACATGGCTAAATGTATTCTGGAAGAGTCAGGCCTCATTCTCTAGCGCCTGTTTGCTATGTAGCCTCCTCTGCATCCTGAGAAACATCTGATAATTATATCATTATTATCTTTTCTTTCTACTCCAAAAAATCAGATCGAATAAGAACTCCACACTCCGAAAGAGTTGTGAGAATGTCAGTCCACACTCCAAAAGCGTTGTGAGAAGTCAGGGAAGGATGATGGTGA
Source organism: Perognathus longimembris pacificus (assembly GCF_023159225.1). Taxonomy (NCBI): domain Eukaryota; kingdom Metazoa; phylum Chordata; class Mammalia; order Rodentia; family Heteromyidae; genus Perognathus; species Perognathus longimembris. The sequence goes on from NC_063165.1 coordinate 9,607,451, forward strand.
ACTGTAGATAGCAGTACTTTCTGTACAGATTAGTCATAGTTTTTTGCCAAGGTCCTAATTTTTTGTCATGTAATTTGAATGTCATGACCAATAATAAAATGTCAAACAATAGGAACTCACTACTTTCAGTATTAAAACTAATATCATTTTCATGAGTAGTCTCCTCTTAGGTTCTACCCAAAATTTCAAAATCGCATCGTGATTTTTCTTCTCTGTCTTACGCATTTGGAGCTTTACTACAAAATAATACAATTCATTACTTATATTTTACTAATTCATTTTATTTATAGGCTATCACTTCATGGAAGTTCTCTGGAAGTTAGGAGATTTTTGTCTCCTTTAACTACAAGGTCTTCAAGGTCATACATGCTAAAGGCACTCCATGGTGTTTGTATTACTTATTAGATGAATGAACTTACCTCTTTCAAATATCATTCCAGTTGTCCAGGACATTTTATATTAAATACAGACAATGATGAAAGATACTGCAAATAAAACTCACTGAAAGTGCTAGATTTTTCCAGTAGAAAGTCTTTTTTATGGTATATGGTAAGAGTTTCTCAATGAGTTCATCCATCAAATGACCTGAGATATTGATTAAACTACATTAGCTTCTAGTTCCCACCTGAGAACTAACTGTTGAATCAGGATGCTTTACTTTGGGACTCAAACTGCACAAGAGAATAGGATTTGCCAAAATGAACCAGAGGTAATATTATCATAAGAAACTTTTGACAGAAAAAGAAGACGGAACGTCCTTAGCACTCTATGTATGCATGCCGCTGTCATAGAGCGAAAGTTGATCCCGTGCATGCACAAATGTACAGATTCAGTGTTTTCATTGAGCACTTTACTCAGAATAATGGGTACAATAAGATTCTGTTTTAATAACACATCTCTTGAGGGAAAAACATCATTCGAACTTTACCTGTAATTGATATAGTAATGAGTCTGAAAAAAAGCACAAAGGCGGCATGGGGGGAGGTGGAAATAAGTTTGAAAATCCCAGCATTGCTACAGAGAATAAAGTGGTAAGTAGGAATGTTTAAGATATATTAAATCCATAATATATATGTATATACATGGGCATATATATACATACACAAATTATATATATATATATATATATATATATATATATATATATGGGCTGGGTGCTGGTGACTCATACCTGTAATCCTAGCTACGGAGGCTGAGATCTGAGGATCATGATTCGAAGCCAGCCTGGGCAGGAAATTTGTGAGATTCTTCCAATGAAGTACACAGAAAAAAAGCCCGAACTAGTCTGTGTCTCAAGTGGTAGAGCGCTAGCCTCAAGTAAAAGGAACTCAGGGACAGTACTTATGCCCAGAGTTCAATCCCAGGACTGACAACATCAACAAGAAAAAGATGCATTAAATGCATAGTTGAACCATTAGAAAAAATGACTTACTGTTTCTTCTAAAGGATATGGTTTAGAATTGATACAAGGAAGAAGAGAGAAGTAGAAGCAATGACAAACAGAAAAAGGGTAGAAAAGGAAATAAAGAAGATATTAAATATGAGGAAGCCTATTAAGGTAGTTTAAGCCAGGCTCTTCAGGGAAACTATCTGAAACAAGAATTAAAGAGAAAAATGTGGATAGGTTAGGGTAATTTCATCATGGCCTCCTTCCCATTTTCAAAGGACAGAACCAGAAAGGTGGAAAAAGAAGGAATGCTTTAATATAAAGTATCAGGCTCAGTCAGGTGAAGTTCTCATATGTATTCAGGTTAGAATATATCCATATTCTAACAAGAATGGACATGCTTTATGATATATTAAGTATTGTTTTAATTTTACACTAAGATTCATTTTTTAAAAAAATCCTAGCCAACTTCTGTTTCTCTGGTAAGAACAAAAATAACACATTGGCAAGATAAAAGGCAGACCCTAAAGTCATTCTACATCTTACATTTGCTTTGGTTTCTCTTTGAATCCCACATGATCTTGCAGAGAAAAGAGACACTTTCACCTCTGTCTTACAATTAAGTCTGCCACTTCTCCAGTTCATAGACCCAAAGGGAAAAGTATTTCAATATAATAGGATAAAATGGATAGCAGAAGGAAATATGCTCTTTACAGTATGCTAGAGAAATAATTCTTCCTTGGTTCCCTTTTAGTACCCAGCTGCTATGTTCATTGGTGCTGAAGTAAAGGGCAGCATTTTCCTGGAGCACCAAGTTTTGGACACGAAGAAGTGGATCCATTTAGTTCCACTTAACTACACTCAACACACAAATCATCAAGTTGCAGACACTCTCGTGGGCTTATGGAGTATAAAATAAGATAGAAAACATTAATCTCTGCACTTAAGAATTTATAAAACAGCAGGAAAAAATAAAATATGCACATGGGTAATTACACATTAAAAAGTGCTATGAGAATCCCATAAAAGACATGCATGCTATGCAAGTTTTCCCAGGATCCATTTTGTACCATTAAGGAAAAAAGGTGCCAGATTGGTTAGGCAATAGAGATATTAAAGATAGATTCACAAGTTACAGACTCTGTTTCCCTGCTTTGGAAGAACCAAAGAATAATATTGTTCAAAGGGTTTCTGGTGGCAATAATACTAATACTAATTCTTCAGTATTCAGACACACACACACACACACACACACACACACAACAATAGTAACACTAAGAATAGATATTACAAAGTATGCTTCCTAAAACTGTGAAATAACCTTTGGAAAATTCAAAATAACTTCATGTGTTTAACCACAGCAGTTCTTGGTAGGGATGTTAAATATAAAGTCAAAGAAAACTCTAAATAAATGACTAGTTTTTTACAAATACAATCCATGGAAAAATAATTCAGAAGCATTGACAAAAACATCCTTAGCAAAATTTGAAGGAACAGTCTTCAATAAAGAAGATTAATAGGTCAATGAAAAGAAATTCCAAGTGTGTGAATTAAGATTTCAGCAGGTAGAACTACACTTCATTCATATAGTAGCTGCTAAGTGCATGTGAGATCTTAGATTTGATCTCTGGCATGTCAGGAAAGACAGATTTCTTTTGCTTTGAACAATAAAGGTTTTCTGTTCATAATGATAAGGTTTGTGAATAGTATTTCTGAAGACAATATCTTTACTACTTTTTAATATTTATATTTTATATTATACGCGCGCGTGTGTGTGTATGTTTGTGCATGCACATGTGCAATAAGATTTTCATGCTGAGCACTGGTGGATCATGTCTGTAGTCCCAGTTACTCAGGAGGCTAAGATAGGAGGATCGCAGTTTAAAGTGAGCCTGGGCAGAAAAAGTCCATGAAACTTTTATCTCCAATGAACCACCAGAAAATTAGAAGTTGTGTTGTGGCTCAAGTGGTAGAACACTAGCCTTGAGCTGAAGAGCTCTGGGACAGCATCCAGGCCCAGAGTTCAAGCCCTACAACACTCTGTGTGTGTGTGTGTGTGTGTGTGTGTGTGTGTGTGTGTGTGTGTGTGTGTGTGTGTATTTCAATATTGAGTCTAGGATCCAGGAAACAAAGTAGGAACTTATTGTTAAAATAATGCATCTAGTAATAAATGAAGAGGTAAACCTAAGAAAAAGACCATATTGATATATCTAATTCATAAATAAGTGAATTCTTATTCTTAACTAACAAGCTCACAAAATCTCAAAAGAGATGGTACTTATTTCCTTTCAACCTTTTAATCTATCCCCCTTTGGGTTCAACTAATATTTTTCCATTGAATCTGTCTACAGTTCATCCAAGTTTTTGTTTCAGTGATTGTCACACTGGGGAAAAATACACAGTATCTTAGGTTCGCAGAGCAATCTTTCAAAGTCTGCATTGCCTTTTATTTACTTTTTTAAGCCTGGGAGCAGTTTTTGTTTTGTTGTTTGGGTTTTGTGTATTTTTTTACTCCTCAGAGCTTTGAAAGCACCTGCTTTTTCACCCCAGGAGGAAATCTGAACAGGTCACAACAGCTGTTAAAATACCCCAGTTCTTCTTTCTTTTAGAAGATGAAACCAAAGATGAAAGGGGCTGATTTTCCTAACCACAACTCCAGTGAGGATTCCGCACCACTCAAAGGTCAATCGTATGGAGAAGGGAAAGTTCCCAGCACTGGCCAGCACTTGGATATCTGCTCAATGAAGAGTACAGGAAAAACCATGAAGGAGAACAGAAATGGAGACGAGTCTACAGCTGGACAAATCAATTCTCAAGGAAATTTTAAAAAGAGAAAAAAAAAACATGCGTCTAGAAGCTGATCAAATTCAATATAATTGGAACTTCAAAATCTTTTCTGTATGACACATGGGACTTAAGAATGGAAGTCTATTTTCCAATTTCCTGTACTCTTTGGTGAAACAATCTATATTAATTACTTAAACAGAATTCCAGACTGAAGTATGATTATGGAGTGAAACACGCATTAGCAGTGGAAATTTAATTTATGTGTCAATTTGTTACCCAATGACAGATTAGTTTAGGTGCAATTGTAGCGGTATTTTTGTCTCTCTGGTATATTGGGAGCTGTAGACACAAGATCTACTTTCATGAATAAAACATCACTGCGTTTACCTCAATGTCACTTGGGGTAACAAGAGCAAAAATTGTCTCTGGGACAAAAGATGGCATTAAGAGAAGACACTATCACCCTGGGTTACAGCATCACATACAACTATGGATTTGGAAAAGAAAGAAACTCTCTATTAATGTCATTTTTCAAACGTCACAGTAGCTGCTTCTAAGCCCAGAAACAAGATCGATTCACCAACACATGCTTTATATAACTACAGCTCATCTCTCTCACCTAACAGTTCTTACAAAACTCACAACAAATTTGTTCATAGTGATTTATTTAAAAAGTAAAATACTCAACACCACTGCAAATTTATTGTCCAAATATAAACTTTAAATGATAATGTGACAGTATGTAAATGGTCTAAAGGTTTGGATTCATTAGCTTTCATTGTTTGTCTAAAAATAACCCTTTCAGAAATCTTTCCTTCCTTTGTATTGATTCATTCGCAAGTATTTGGTTTTGTTTTTTTTTACATAGCTCTCCTTGGTTTAATGAAACCAAGACATATCTCTTTTTTTTTTTTTTTTTTTTTTTTTTTTGGCCAGTCCTGGGCCTTGGACTCAGGGCCTGAGCACTGTCCCTGGCTTCTTCCCGCTCAAGGCTAGCACTCTGCCACTTGAGCCACAGCGCCGCTTCTGGCCGTTTTCTGCATATGTGGTGCTGGGGAATCGAACCTAGGGCCTCGTGTATCCAAGGCAGGCACTCTTGCCACTAGGCTATATCCCCAGCCCCAAGACATATCTCTTAATATATAAACCAAGCACTTCTTTTTATATACTACACGAAATATTCTTTTACACGTCTGTATTACTATGTATATAACCAATCCATGAGAATTTAGGGCTTTATCTAATTAACTCCCTCCATATCCCAAAGGTAGATTATAACCTCATTTAAATCTTGGAGGTCTCTTCTGGATTGAATTTGTCCTCCAAAGAAGATATGTGCTTAATCTAGGAAATAAAAGCTTATTTGGCAGTAGGGAGTCACACAGTGGCTTTCAAGTTCAAATGAGGTCATGCACTGTTGAGGCTAGCTCTTAGCCAATGATGACAGGTCTTTATGAGGGGAGGGGAAAATGGCTGGGTGAAACTGCATGACAGACTTCAGAAATGCATCTGCCATCCCATGAGCGCAGCATCCAGCAGCAAGTGGAAGGAGGGGCAGCATGCAGAATCTCCTACAGAGCCATGGAGGAGGAAAGAAAGATAGGAGAGGGAAGACTTCAGAAAACAACTGGCAATCACCACATCAAATATGCTCTTGTCTTACATGTGTCTTTTCTTGTTTCCATTCAGTCTCATATTTCAGCCTTGCTGTTCTCTACTGGCCCATCTTCGCTTTGGCTTTTCTCCATCAGCAATATCTAATCTGTTGAAGAACTCATTAATGCTATCCACCATCTCTGATGCAAGATATTTCATCCCAGCCTTTCAATTTCACTGCCAATCTCATGCTGAAATGTTCACTTTTTGTGTTAGAATTCATCACATCCCAGTCAAAGTTTGAGATTCTTGTCTTAAAATTCTTGTCTTCTATTGAGAGATTCAATATTGCTGCATGTTTTCCCAATTCAGTTTGAAATTCTAATCTTTCATGGTGTGCCAAATTTTACTTGTATTAATAATGTTTATGCCTAAAGAAAGACAGGCCTCCTGTTCTATTCGGGCTGCTGTGTATGTATGCGTATGTACATGGAGTGTGTGTATGTGTGTTACACAAGAAAAAAGACTGAGTCAGTCTGTCCACAAATTTAATAGTTTTGAGTTTCACTCTTGTTTTCACTGCCTTCTGTGTGAATCACAGAATCTGTAATGGTACCTTAGTGGTTCTGCAGGGCTGATGCAGCCCTTTGCTTAAATCAAGGTTTCTGATCCCTCTCAGCTTTCAAGAATCCTTGCTGTGACCATCATACAGATCTCTTATTCCCCAGTTTTGGACTGATATCATATTGATTGATTTTCTGGTGCCAATCTTGAGTTACAAACAAAAGAATTCTGGATTCTGTGGGTCCAACCTGTGCACCTGGGCTTGAATATGGATCTTTCTCATATTCAGTTCTTGTTCCTCTTCTCCATGGTAGCCAGACTTTCCTATCTGTGACTGGTTTGGGAGAGAGAGAGAGAGCAAGAGAGGGGTGGGGAGAAAGGTTCCTGGATTTTTCCATGGGGTGGAGAATTCTGCCATCAATCACATTCATCAATCCTATGCCACTAAAATACTCTGTTCTGTTATGTCTCATCAAAGCTTGAGCACTTGGTGAATATGTTTGCAGAGACTTGCAAGTGTCTACACACCCAGTCTGTGTTTGTGGCTCTCGGCTGCACCTAAAAAAGACATGTCTTTTAAATATATGCATTTTTTGCAATTAGATTCTTTCAGTCCCTACTTCCTCCTCCGCTTTACAAAGAGTAGGTCATTTTCCTGTATTCTCTTGGAATAACTTGTCATTGTCTAGAATTTAGTTCATTTTGTTGCAATGGGACCTCAGAAATCTGATGAAAAACAGCGAGCACACACAAATCTATTTTATATTGTTCCAGTAGGAATTCTTCATTCTCTTGGAATTTCATACAAACTAAGAGGGAACAGAACTAAGAGCATTGTTTGTAAATTGTAACTCCATCAATAAGGTGTACTGATATGCTATGCACACTGCTGATAAAAATATTACTAAATACAGTTAGGGAAATAGATATATTAAGAGTATAATATTTCATAAGGATATATAAAAGTCTATGAAAATATATAATTAATCCCCCAGGTCAGATGGCAGGCTTTATTGGAAATTTTTCTAGAAAAAGTGAAATATAAGATTAATCTTAATAGACTGAAAAAGATAATGTAAAATAACTTCAATGTACAGTCATAAATTAGAGAAGTAGCAAGCTAAGGGAAAATCATAAAGTCCACAAAGAGTTAATCTAAAAGAAGTTTAAAACACCAATGCTATTGTTTAATCACAATTTAATGTAAAAAAATCGGAAAGCAAATCAACAATCCTATAATGTACAAGGGGAGTTAAACTATAAGACATTCACACACATACAATATTATGCAGACATACACAAAAAAATATAATTGGCTTTTAATATTTTACAAGTATCTTTTCGTATTTATTACAGTATATATGAGAAAATTCAATTCGTATGTACATATTACATTGTTTAAATTTAATTCATATATATTATATTTCGATGACTTTTCTATTATTGATCTTTTAATTTTTTTGGCCAGTCTTTGAGCTCTCACTCAGGGCCTGGGTGCTGTCCCTGAGCTTCTTTTGCTCAAGGCTAGCACTCCACCACTTTAGCTACAGTGTCACTTCCTGCTTTTTCTGTCTCTGTGGTACTGAGGAATCGAACCCAGGGCTTCAGGCATGCTAGGCAAGCACTCTACCACTAATCCACATTCCAAGCCCCTGATTTTTGACAATAAAAACAACTTTATATTGATTGTTTCCACTTTTTAATGTTTCTCCCTATATTTTCTTTAATATCAGTACCAAAATATTTTTAAATTTAAAAAGAGATGATGAGGAGAAAGATTGGAGAAGAACATGAAGGAGGTAAAGAAAAAAGAGAAGGAAGAAAAAGAGAAAGAGGAGAAAAAGAAGAGGAGGAAGAGGGAAAGAAAAAGGAAGCCATGAGAAATAATAATAGTTAGACCTTGAAGTCCGTATAGAATTCAGCCATAAACCCATCTGATTCTGGGCTTTTCCTGGATTAGTGGTTTTTTACTGCCATTTCAGATTCATCACTGGTTATGGGTGTATTTAATTGGTTTGAATCTTCTTGGTTCGGTTTGGGTATATCAATGTTCTCTATGAATGCATCAGTTTCTCTTAGATCCTTCAATTTGTTAGTAAAAACATTCCCAAAGTAATCCCTTACAATATTCGGAATTTTGCTTATTTCTGTTGTGATGTTCCCTTTTTCTTCTCTAATTTTGCTTATGTGGGTGAGTTCTCAGATTTGCTATGGGCATGTCAACTTTGTTAACTTTTTCAAAGAACCAACTCTGTGTTATTGATTCTCTGCATGTTTCCATTTTTAATTCATAATCTAAATTTATAACTTTCCAAAAATTTTCAAAAAAATACCTTTCGGAGATGTAGCTTGTTCCTATTTTTCTTTTTTTTTTCAAATTTTTATTATCAAACTGATGTACAGAAAGGTTACAGTTTCATACGTTAGGCATTGGATACATTTCTTGTACAGTTTGTTATCTTGTCCCTCATACCCCCCTCCCTCCTCCCCCTTTCCCTTCCCCCCCCCCACGGAGGTGTTCAGTTCACTTACACTAAACAGTTTTGCAAGTATTGCTTTTGTAGTTGTTTGTATTTTTTTACCCTGTGTCTCTCAAATTTGGTATTCCCTTTCAATTTCCTACTTCTAATACCAGTATACACGGTTTCCAATATACTCAGATAAGATTACAGAGATAGTGTAGGTACAACCACAGGAAGGTAATACAAGAACATCATCAATAATAGAGGCTACAGATACACATAGGACGTTGAAAGTAGTTACAACTATTTCCATAACATGGAGTTCATTTCACTTAGCATCATCTTATGTGTTCATAAGTGTATAGCTATTGGGCCTTGTGATGCTCTGCTATGACTTGCCTAAACCTGTACTAATTATTCCCAATAAGGGAGACCATAGAGTCCATGTTTCTTTGGGTCTGGCTCACTTCACTTAGTATAATTTTTTCCAAGTCCTTCCATTTCCTTACAAATGGGACAATGTCATTCTTTCTGATAGAGGCATAAAATTCCATTGTGTATATGTACCACATTTTCCTGATCCATTCGTCTACTGAGGGGCATCTGGGCTGGTTCCAGATTCTTGCTATGACAAATTGTGCCGCAATGAAACTTGTTCATATTTTTCAAGGAGTTTAAGTTGCATCATTAATGTTAATTTGATATTCCTCTGATTTGTTGATTTAGGCACTCAAAGCTATAAATTTTCCTCTGAATATTGCCTTTACTGTGTCCTAGAGGAGCTGGTATTTTGTGTGTTCATTTATACTGAATTCCATAAAGGCTTGAATTTCCCTTCTTATCTCTTCCGTAACCTACGAATCATTCAGCTATATCTTATTCAGTCTCCATGAGTTTGAAATTTTTCTGTAATGCCTTTTTTTTTTTTGGCCAGTCCTGGGCCTTGGACTCAGGGCCTGAGCACTGTCCCTGGCTTCTTCCCGCTCAAGGCTAGCACTCTGCCACTTGAGCCACAGCGCCGCTTCTGGCCGTTTTCTGTATATGTGGTGCTGGGGAATCGAACCTAGGGCCTCGTGTGTATCCGAGGCAGGCACTCTTGCCACAAGGCTATATCCCCAGCCCCTCTGTAATGCCTTTTGATGTTGAGATCTAATTCTATTCCTTTGTGGTTTGACAGGATAGACAAAATAATTTCATTTTTGTTTGAATTTTCAGATTTGCTTTGTGACCTAGGATATGATCTATCTTGGAGAATGTTCCATAGGATACTCCACATTCTGATTCCATGATGTTTCCTATTCTGATCCTGCTGGGTGAAATATTGTGTGGATGTCTGTTCAGTTAAGCTGGTCAATGTAGTTATTTAAGTCTGAGGTTTCTTTGCTGAGTTTCTGTCTGAACAACCCATTCAAAAGTGACAACAGTATGCTCCAGTCATAAACAATCAGTATGTTTGTATCTATTTGTTGTTTTAGGTCAAGTAGCATTTGTTTAATGAAGTTGGGTGCTCTAGCATTCAGTGCACAGACATATAGAATTTCTATATCGTTCTGACGAAGTTCTCTTTGTTTATAGGTAATACCTTTCTTTGTCTCAGCTTAGCAATTTTAATTTGAAGTCCGTTTTATCTGATATTGCCATTGCTGCACCAGCCTTTTTTTTTTTTCCAGTCCTGTGGCTTAGACTCCGGGCCTGAGCACTGTTCCTGGCTCTGTTTACTGAAGGCTAGCACACTATCCCTTGAGCCACAGCACCACTTTTGGTTTTTTCTGTATGTGTGGTGCTGAGGAATCAAACACAGGGCTTCATGTATGCAAGGCAAGCAGTCTACCACTAGGCCATATCCCCAGCTCCTACTTCAGCCTTTTAATGGGGGCCATTTGCTTCCATGTTCATTGCAGCATTATTTACCATAGCCAAGGTAATGAGTCAGCCCACATGCCCCTCAGTGGAAAAATAGATGAATAAAATCTGGTATATATAAACAATGGAATTCTACTCATCAATCAAAAAGAATGATATTGTATCATTCATAAGGAAGTATAAATACTTAGAAAAATTATATGAAACAAAATAAGCTAAACCCAGAGAAATATAGGCTGCATGGTGTCCTTCATAAGTGGCAGCAGGAATGTGCCTGTAAATCTATAAATAAACACACTAGGCGGTATCTTACAACTGTATTAACTGAAGTGTAATAGATTCTATGGAGAGTGTACATAGTGTAATTGTTTAAGAAGATTAAATCAAAGTCTAACAACTAAGTACCAGGAAATGATTACTTGCAAGATTGGAGGGAGAGACCTAGAGGAGAGGGGTAAAAGAATGAAGGGGTTAGGCAGCGGAATGCAGGGCAAGACTTCATTATATATACCATAGAATTCAGAGATAAAACGGGAGGGGTGGGTTGAAGTGGGCATGGTGAAGATGTTGAGGTGGTGACACAGATCAAAATGCACTGTACACATAAACTGCTTTGTTAAATTGCAAGACAATGATAACATAACCTAAAACCAAAATAAGCAGAGGACTGGATGTGAAGGTTGAAAGAGGTGACAGTGATCAAGAGGCACTCCTTTGTACAACTAAAAGGTCATAAAACTTAAACAAATAAAATGACAAATACGTTTGAAATAATGTGTACAGATAAGTTTTGTTTAGTAATGAATAATAACAAATCGAGAATAAAATGAAGTTAAAATAAAATTTTGAAAATTTGTAGAGATCAAAAAAACAACAACCAACTCCTCCCTCAAAAATACCCTTGCAGTAAAGCTGATCATGTTTTCTTTTCCCCCAGGCACCATGGGTTTAAGGAGTTATTTATATGACTAGTGATAAGATGGGAGACTAGGGTAACATCGAATGGATAAGCAAAGTGCTCCAGGAGAATGTCAATTTTCTTACTATTCCCCCTAGTGACTTTTGGAGGACAGCAACATATACCTTCATAGTATTGTCCATTCCCAGAATTCTTCTTACTTAATTGAGTGTCAGCAACTCATTTAACAAATTTTATCTCCCGTTCTCCCGAGAGAACTTTCAATACTGAAACTACCTCACTCCAACCAGGGTAAGGGGTGAGATGGGCAGATGGATGCTTCCACACAGAACACCCTGCTTCTATATGGTGAGAGCCTAGCAGCAGGTGAATAGAATGAAATTTGTTGCCCACTTTAACCAATGACCCATCAAGACTCCCACTCCTAATTCCAGTACTGTAGTGCCTGTGAAAGCAACTGGACTCCACAAAACTGTCAAGTCTAAGAAACCAAATGCGGACGGAGGAGATAAGTTGGATAGGAAATGTACTCACTGCCTTACTTATGAAACTGTTACCCCTGGGTACATCACTTTGACAATCAACAAATCAATTTTAAAAAAGAGATCAAATACTGAATGTGTTATATTATGAGGAACAGTAGCACCACCAAATAAAAGCAAAGCACAACAAAACTCATGAACCAGAGCTTGCCAAACACAGGCTCGAGTGTTCCTCTGAACTCAAATGTTTTTCAAAAGAAATAAAAATACATGCTTTCTTGTGTAAGATAGTTACATATGTAAGTTAGATAAATTCTGTGAGATACCCAGATGACAAGTTTGTGTTTAGATTATTTAAGACTTTTATGAATTTTTCTGAGTAATTGAATAGCATGAGTAGCTGCCTGTCTAGTTTCTTACCCCCTTCTCCACTCCTCTTTCTCTGCAGTAAACCCAGGACATCACCTGTGTAAACTCCGTGGTGTAGCCCTTTGGGAGATAAAATAAAAAGGGGTACGGAGTAAGTAAAAAATAATGTTCCTATTTCACACCTGTGGAAAAACTACCTAAACTATGAAAAGCTTGTTTCCACTGAGCTTGAACTTAAAAAGCAGAGTCTGTACAAACATTAATAAATACAGTTCTATAAGCATGTGGATTTTAGCTTGCAGGTTATTACTTTCTCAGAAAAAGGCCAAAGAAAGGTCGCTCTGAGCAATCACATGCTCTATTTTACTCTAACAAGGTAATAAGAAATGGAACTAAAAAGCTACCACTAGATGATGAAGAGTAAAATTAGTGTGACCCTCTCTCCTGTGTTCTCAGTGGTCAGGACCACTAAGGAGAGATAAAGGAGTGTGATAAACCTAGGAGAAATTTCTGCTTAAGTATGGCTACCAAGTGGACAGGTTTATCGGGCTCTCTCTAAGGGTTGCCACTTAACTGTCCAGTTACATTTTAATTTCAGATCAACAATAGGAATTCATATATGAGTATATATCATGTGGTTTGGGGGATTTAATACATTGGAAAGAATGCAGTTTGAGTTTTTAATTCTGTGGCTACACATGTTTTTAAAATATAAGTATATGCCCTACATGACATATATTAACTCTCATATATTAACTCTTATAAAGCAGGTTAATCTGCTGAGTGCCAGTGGTTCACACCTGTAATCCTAAGAAACTTAAGAGGCTGAGATCTGGAGGATAGAAAGCTAAAGCTAATTCAGACAGAAATGTCCATTAGACCCTATCTCAACAATAGCCAATAGCAGGACCCAAAGTGTGGCTCAGCATTAGAGCAACAGCCTAGCAGGCGTGAGTATAAACCTTAGTACCAATGAATGCATATATGTGATTCTGAGGTTTGATGACGTATGCCTCCTGCACCTCGAGCTTCTTAAGAGGGAGAGATGAGAAGATTGAGGTTTGAGACAATCCATAGAAATAAGTCAATGAGATTCTATGTCAAAAAATGACCTGTGCATAGGAGTACATGCCAAAATCCTAGCTACATAAGCAGTGAAAATAGTCACCCCTTCCATGACCAGTGTGGGCAAAAGTGTGAGACCCTTTCTAAAGAATAAATAAAACACAAAGGACAGGGGTTGTGGCTCAAGTGGTAGAGCACTTGCCCAGCAAGTATGAGGCCCTAAGCACTAGCCCTAATAATGTGAAACAAAGGTTTTATCTAAAATCAGCATGTAACTTTAATATTGCACACAATGAAATTACCAATACAAACCTATAATTATAAAGAATGTGTATTATTGGTGTGGTTTGTGGGATATTGAGGCATCACAGAAGAAAGCAAAATGTTGCCTCAAGGACAGTGGATGGAATGATGTGAGCAAACCGTGTAGAAGAAGGGGTGATGGAGGAGGGGCCTAGGATGCAGCTGCAAGGAAGGAGCAGCTGCCCTGCCTGACAACACTCGGCAGTAGCCCAGACTTCAGGAAGATAGAGGAGGTTGGTAGGAAATTTGTTTCTTCCAGAACTGAGATGTCACCCCTTCCAGGAGAGTGTCATCGCTAGAATTACTGCAGAAACAAGCACAGCAACTCTTTCCCAAAGAAATTAACAGAATGGTTTGACAGAAATAAGATGGCCAGGAGAGTGGTTGCCTCCCCCTGGGTCAGTTTCTCCACATCTCACCCCAAGGCACGACCTTGGAATAACCATAGAGGTCCACAGTCCAATTTGACTCTTCTCCCTGGCACGTAGTAAAAGGCTCAAAAATGGTTAGCTCGAATTATGAAAAAGTAACTTCTAAATAGTAGAACCACCAGTCAGACCCTATGGAAACAATGCTATATGAATATTTCCAGACAGGAGCTCAAGAAAGAAAAATGGAGAGTTTTCAGACCTGCTTCTCTACAATAGGAAAGCAAGTGGGAAGACAACATAGAAATTAAATTGAGGGATGTGTGTGCCTTGTGGCTGAACTTCAGTGTTTTATCTCTTGTGAAATTAAAGTTTGGGGGAATGGGTCTGGGGGGACAAGAAACTATCATACATTGCCGATGTTTGCACATTATCAAGCTGCCATGATTTAGATTATTACCCTATTTAAAAAAGAAAGAGCAAGAACTACAAAAGTGAACTTCATATGGTTATGAATCTTTATCCAAAATATGCCCATTGGTTAACAGAATTGTTCTCTCTGGTGCATTTATAATGAACACTAAAGCAAAGCCCAGTGGCTCTATATAATCTATTAACAAGAATGCACTGGAATTAGAGTCTTTTTCCAGCTGTTTTTTTTCTTTTTGCATAAGTAGCTGAAAATAAGACCATTATAACTAAGCATATTTAAAGGAAATATGGAAAAACAGTGAGAACACTGAGTTAGCTTACAAACTACATGTATACCTCTTAGGTGAGATGCTGATCTTAGCTCTTCAGTCTATTTGGGGAGACATTGAGAGACTAAAGTTTTCTCCTGGGAAATACATGGTAATCTCCTGGAGAGTTGAATGAAAAGTAAGTGTTAAGTAGAATTGTTTACTTCTTTAAGAAATTGTCCTTGTAAAAAAAATTAACACTGAGACACACAGAAAGCAAATAGAGGCTAGGGATGAAAACTGGTAGCCAATTAGACCCCAGCCAATGCCCTTATTTAAAGATGGTACTCAGACATATCAAGCAAAAAAGTACGTGATTGGGTTTCTAACAAGAAAATTCACGTACCCACCAAAAATACGATGGCTGTTTGAATGTGGAACACAAAGAAATCACTGAATTCCAGAGAACTGATATTCTAAATGATAAACTATCACACTTGGCTCTGCAGTGTCACACACATATATACCACACGTACACACACCATACACAGAAACACACCACACACACACACACACACATGCACACACACACCCCTCTCCCAAGTCTCTTGAAAAACTTATTGCTTCATTAATTAATGCAGCTTTCTGACTAGTGTGTACACAGGATATTGAAATTCTCTCAGAATGTGCCATAGATTTAAGAACTGTCGAAATAAATGATTAGAAAACTAAGCAAGCAGTGAACATCATTGCTAATTTCAAGAAGAAGCATTTGATTGGATTATTTTGGCTTTTGTTTTTTAATTCATTTTAATTAAGACATGGCTGAAATGCAGGCCTATCCTTGTGAAATTGTAGTTTTGAATGTACACCTCAAATTTCATTGACTATTTTATCTATTCAGAGGTAGCTGTTCTACCTCATCTAGGGGAAGATCTGAATAGTAAGAATTTAGTGGCACAGAGTATGCTGTTAAAGATGTAGATCAAGATTATGAAAAGTTACCATAAAACCCAGAACTTAAACTCAGACACCAGTTCAGGGTTGCTGTCTGTTAGAACAATAACAAGGCATGTTTTCACATATGTTAATTTTATTTTAAAAACATTCTGTTTGCTTATCCTTCAGAGGCCCTTTGTACCTCTTCCATTTCAGAAATGGTGCCTATGTTGATTGATGTTGTATTTGTTTTTGCAACAGAATGCATTGCTTAATGATGTACGAGTTTATAGCTATATGTTGGGGCCATCTATGTTCTTTCATGGACCTGTCGCTCATTTGAGCAAACACACGATACTCTGAAGCAATAGAAGACTGTAGATAAGAGATTGTAGCTATTCTAGATTATCCCAGATTTGATCACAATCAATGAGTTCTACAATATATGAGCAACAACCTCACCCACTAAGGGAAACTCTGCTTATGAGACCACAATAGCTGCCCAGCAAACCTGGAGATCCATGCTCAGTAAATCTTCTTGGGTATTAAGATAAGTGAGTAATATGCAGTGAGCTATTATGAAGCCAAATGTATCGCATGTTTTTCTAAAGTATGTAACACACGTAAAAAGTCAGCACAAAATCAGCCCTAGAAACTAGGCTGACAAGAGAGATGCTCAGCTCCAAAAATGTCTCTCACCAAGATTAGTGGATGTCTATTATTATCTTGGTGGTTAAATACTATAGGATAAGGAGCTGGATAAAACCACAAGGATCATGAATCCAGAGATGTGGTCCACTATGGCCCAATTCTTTGTAGAAATCCACAGTAACTCAATAGAAGGGCAATAGAGAAAAAAATATATATATATATATATAATATTTGGTTCTAAAAACAAGTTCTATAATTCTTTGGTATTTTAACTAATACATTTTTCTCTTTATTTTTGAAGAAGACATTGGTGCTTTTGTGTTTTATTTTTTTCTTTATTGTCAAAGTGAGATACAGAGGCGTTACAGATTTATATGAAAGGCAGTGATTACATTTCTCCTTCTACTTGTTACCTCCTCTCTCACCCCCCTCCCCCCTCATCTTTCCCCTCTCCCCCCAAGAGTTGTGCAGTTGTTTTATACCAATTGGTTTCTAAGTGTTGCTTTTTGAATAGATTGTCTTTTTGTTCTTTGTCTTTTGTAATCCTGGCTTTCTATTTTTTCTCATACCGTGTTTATTTTCTGTTAATGTAACTACACAAGGCTCAGCCTTTTCAATTTCTATGTGAAGAATAAAACACTGGGTAGGGAATGTGGCTCAAGTGGTAGACCCATCTTGCAAAGTACAAGGGTCTGAGTTCAAAGCTCCAGTACCAAGGGAAAATTTAATCAATCAGTAAATTGCAGACACATGCAATTTTTCTTAAGTGATGAAAGTGTTCAGGGTTCTGAAATTTTCTAAGCACGTCTGGTGTAGTCAACGAGAGAAAGCTGCTGATTTCAGCTGGAGCCTGGTGAAACACTTGAGCTATAGTATTTCATTCTTTTTTTATTAAACAAAGTATTTTTCTCTCCCCTGGGCTTCACCCTGAAGAGGGAAAAGGGGAGATGCAGGCAAGAAGTCATTGTAGATGCCAGAGAATTGAGAAAAATAATGGCAGGGGTGCGTTGAAGTCGGGGTTGAAGATATTGAAGGGATGACACAGATCAAGATGCATTGTGAACATAAACAGAAGCAGGAGGGTAGCGGTGGGTTGGGGAGATGGATGGGTGAGAATTTTGAAAGGGGGGTCACTGAGTAAGACCCACTGTATTCATAAACTGCCTTGTTGAATGGCTTTTCCTTAAAAATAATAAAAAGTTTTCAAAAAAAGTGATTCCTCAATCCAACTCAACTCTAGCCTTGACATTTAGTGGGATAGTTCTCAGGGTTTAAAAAATTGACAATTAAGACCATAATTTAAGGATTGGATGATAACACTGGTGGTGCTCCTCTAGAAAGTAGGGCTTCTGCCTCTTTTCCTAGAATGTCTGTCCTTGGAAATGACGGAACGTTTCTTACCTCATCATTTTGCCCAGAATAATAAGAACACAAGTATTTCATTGTCTTCATTTTTCTCTTCAATCCATGCCTGGTATTTTTTATCCAATTTAAGACTTCCTTACACTCAACATTATAGTAAGCTACTTGTACTGAAATTCATCTTTCTTACAATGAAGGTTCTAGTTTTCCATTTCTCTCTTAAACATAGCATGTGAGTTAACGTTATCTTTGCATTACAGTTCTTGCTTTAACCAGTGTGTTCTATTTCCTTCCCTCCCTCCCTCCCTCCCTCCCTCCCTCCCTTCCTCCCTTCAACCCTTCCTGTCTGTCTACTGGCCATACTGCTTTTCTTCTTTCCTATTTTCCATCATTCCTCTGTTTCCTTTCTTCATTCCTCTAACTTTGGCAGCAATAATTAAGCAAGGCTGAAATATGGACTCTCAGGCAGAGAAGACACCAATATTGAAGGATTGAGGAAACCATCTCAGACACGCTAGAACACTGACAGAGGAAGATGCCATCTTCTCATTCTGCTCTAACAGATCTTCACAGACATATTCTTTTGAAGCAATGCAGACTTATTTCCTTCCAGTTCTGGAGGTCTAAAATAGAAAATTTGATCCATGGGGTAAGATCAAGGTCAGAGGACATAACCTCACCTCTTTCCTTTTCTAGGCATCTCTTGTATCTTTTAGCACATTATCCTTCCTCCCTTCCTTCAAAGCCAGAATCACAGATCTTTTCTTGGTCCCACTCTGCTTTTGCATTTTATAGGTTTCACCTGTCTTTAACTCTACTTTCTCTCTCTTACAAGAATTCTTGTGACTACTTCAGGCCCATGCAGATATACTTTTGTTACACAATGTTTAGCCCTATTTTCAAAGTCCTTTGGTAATCTAAAGTAACATAATGCCAAGTTTCAAAAATTAGGACATGGACCTTTTTTTTTTTTTGCCAGTCCTGGGGTTTGGACTCAGGGCCTGAGCACTGTCCCTGGCTTCTTTTTGCTCAAGGCTAGCACTCTGCCACTTGAGCCACAGCGCCACTTCTGGCCGTTTTCTGTATATGTGGTGCTGGGGAGTTGAACCCAGGGGCTCATGTATAGGAGGCAAGCACTCTTGCCACTAGGCCATATCCCCAGCCCAGAACATGGACCTTTTAATGGGCCATAATTTTGTTGAGAAGAGTAGCCACTCTTTTATATCTTCTTTTGGAGCATGAGCCATGTTCTAAATCATATTTACTATAAGCTAAATGACTCCTCATCGAATACAGCAAGGTAAGGGTTGTTCCCCTCTATTGCTTTAACAAAAAGATATCTCGATGATAACTTACTTGACAGGCCTAAGATATATATATATATATATATTAAATATATATATTTAATTGGTAACATTCTCAATAAAATAATTTCCCAAGTATTTTATTGCACAAATAATCTTCTTCCAAGATTTTACTGATTTTTATAGTCCTTAGTATAGATAAGAATATTTTTCTACTAATATTTTAGCTGAGTTGGACACATGACATGAATATCAAACTCAGGTGGCTGTTTATCTACTGCTTGTATTTAAAATTAAGAAAACATAAATTGAAGTGAAAGTTTTAGTTCCTTGTGCATAAATCAGCATGTAATACTTTGTGGAATCTTAGACTTTGTACAATTTTGTCATTAACCTGTGTTCAACCTATTGCACCCTTTTAAGAACAAAGCTCTTATATCAGAACACCAGAAGAGTAGATGTTCAATAAAAAACATTTATTCAGAAACCATTGCTTTTTTTTAAAGAGAAATATAAAACAGATTCTAAACATCAACTCATAAAGATTTCCTTTACCTTGGATTTTGTTGCTTTCCAAGATACAAAATCCAATTTTCTGAGATCTTTTTTTGCACTGATTACTGTATGAGAACTAAAAAATGAGATGAGACTCGAATTCACTAAATGTGATAATTTAATAAATTTGCTTATTTTAAAATTCACAAAGCAATGCCACAATCTGGATGTTTGAGTCTTCCCCAAATAGATGTGTTGAAATCTTATTCCTCAACACATGTTATTAAGAGACATGACCTTTTAGAAGTGGTTTGTTTATGACAGCAGAGGGTCTCATGAATGCGACTAAGACTGTTATAAGAAAGGACTGAAAGGACTGATTTTTTTTTTTTTGTGATGTGAGCACATGGCCCTTTTTAAATTAGTAAGTGGGCCCTCACCAAACACAATTCTGCCAGTGTCTTTATGCTGAATATCTCAGATTCCAGACTGAAAAATTCATTCCCAGTGTTTGTAATCCACTCGGTGGGTGCTACTTTGTTACAGAATACCAAATAGTCTCAGCCATGTAGTCTTGTTTTCAATACAAGAGGTCTAAATTAAAGGACTTGGCAGTGACCCTGCCACATTCTTATAACTATGTGAGAAATGTTATTTCTTCTACTACTTTCTGGTCAAATATATTCTTTGTTTGTTGTTAAATTTTTAGTGTCAAACTGAGGTACAGAGAGGTTACACTTTCATACGTTAGGCATTGGATGCATTTCTTGTACTGTTTTCCATGACAGAGAGAGCATGCTTTCTACAGCCAATTCTAACTGGTCACCCATATTCTTTAATAGATCTGACTATGAATAGATGCTTTCAGAGTAAGTGAAGTTTCTCTCTACTAATCAAGAACAAAAATCTGGCTCATCAAATTAAGAGACCATGGACTTTAACCCTGCTATGTCTTCATATTTCATAGATTTTTGACAGTTAAGTGGTACTAAGCAGGAACAAGAATAGGTATTCAACGAAGATTGTTGTAATCCAGGACCAGAAAAAAATTCAGAATGCATATTTAAAGTAACTCATATTTTCTTTATATTAATATATGTCCATTTAATAATTTTTCAACTGCCAACTTGGGAAATTTGGAATTTCTACAATATCTAACCAGCCTAAAGCACTGAGCCCTTCAAGTAATTACCAAATGAAGTGCTCCACACTGCCACCATCAGGCCTCTTCTATTCATGCAGCCCAGGAAATGAAGAAGGGTTTGCTGTCATCCTTCTTGGCCATCACAATCCTAAAGTATCCCTAGGTAGACGTCCAGGAAGAAACATAAAGAAAAGGATAGACAGGGGAAAACCATAAGTCGGGATGCAGAAGAGAGAGAACAAAGATAACATGGTGCTAAGAAGAAATCAGAGAGGAAGCCACACACATTTTAAAGGTAGAATTGTCCATTTGTACTGGCCAAAATCTTTCTTTCCTCTGGTAAACAGTTGTGTTTACTCAAGGAATACGTCAAAATTCCCTTTCTTCCTTACAGACTGTCTACTTTGTTCAACACAATAGACAAGGCAAAGAAGTTGCTGTATGACAGACATGAAAAAGGTGAAACTCTCTGGTCATTTAATCTGAAGAGTTAAAATATTTATTCTTGATTAGTAAAGGTACAAAGGCTTCCCTGTTGAAAAAGTTAACTGCTTAAAGACTATTTTCTAAAGGTTTCATAGGAGCTAAAAACATCTTCCATCTCTATGCATTTTATTGGGTAGTGTGGACATGTCTTCTTTCCTGCCCATACATGCATACACATAGAATAATAGACATGAAGCTGGTTAGAAAGGCTGGGGGTGTGGCAATGAGGAGGTAAGACCAATACCAAAGGGTACAAAATCATAGACAGGTGGAAAGTCATAGAAGTGCCTTTTGTTGTCTTGGACATTGTTTTCTTGTTTTATTTTCACTTTGATAAATCATTTGTGCAGCGTAGCTATTAATCTGGTTTTGTCTCAAAATTGCTAAGAGAATGGATTTTAGATGCCAGGGAAAGCATGTTAAGTATTCAAGGTGATGGTTGCATTAACCAGCTTGATTTAATTATTGCACACTGTATTCATAAAGCATTAAGTAGCATCATTTGTATGCCATACATGGCTTAAGCAAATGTTATTACTTGACTATTTTATGAAAGTAAAATCAGGGTGTGGACAATTCTTCCCATTCAATTCACAAAGAAGGCTGAAATCTGCTCACAGATACTGAGTCTTCACCCATTGGAGAATTTAGAATTAGCCAGGTTTTCCTGTGAGTTGTGGAAATACAATAAACAAGGACAGAGCTGCACAGAGAGCCAACACAGGAAATTCAGTGAAGTTCAGACAGAAAGAAGTCACATTTGTGAGGAAGTTATCGTCTGTTGCATTCGTCTATGTGGCCACTGCACTCTTGTAATGTATCTTCTTACATTCAGAAGTAGATTTTCTTCACCATTTGGGATATTTTCGGTTGAGATTTTATGGTAGGTCTCTACACACATCCAAATCTGTCATCGTGTCTGTTTCTCTTATACTTACTCAGTACTTGTATGTGATGAACAACTAGAGAAATGAAAGTTCATTGAAAGGAAGCTAGTACATAATCATTCATATGATGATTCAAAATGGGATGATAATATCAACCACTGAGGCAGCTATACTCTTTTCATTTGCCATTTTTTGAATAACAAAAGCTAGCATAGTATCAAACAACACAAATGTGGTATTTACTATTTCCCTTACAGGTTAAGTAAACTATATCCACATCAGATTCTATGTCACTGAAATATATACATCAACATTTTAAAATCCATAAGCATAAAACTGAAATCTGAAAATATATATTTGTATATATTTTGATGAAGACTATGTTGGAAATTTAACCCAGAATTATTGACAGACAAGTATCTGTGACAGGAGCTTTTGTCATCTATGTTTCAAGGCAAGAGCAAATTTACAAAACTGATAGTCTATATTGAATAGTGTAGTTAATATTAGATATTCCAGTACAGCATCTAATACCATATAGATATTTAGTATCCCCTTACAGAATTGACTCAGTGTCATACCAACATGCAATCAATAAATTTCAAGGACTATCAAGATTTCCTGATTTTTAAACTGAATCTTCCTGTTCTCATTGGCCCTGCGTCCTGCAGCTTCTTAGTTTCATATGAATATTTATTCACAGGGCTGTATGCATGTGATGGACAGAAAGTAACTAATGAATGAATGTATTTGTAATTTGTCACCTGTCAATTTTCCACTAACTGAAGTTTTTTTCTATTTGCATCTATTTATAAAAAGCATGTTTACCATTTTCCTAAGAAGAAAGCAAAACCTAATTTACTAGATTGCCTAAATATAAACTTATAGCTTAGTGCAAACACATAGACAAATAAAACTGGCTAAAATCTATTCAATTCTCTGCTATTGCTTACAACCTGTGCATCCTCTGTTATTCCCTGAAATATAACGATGGCTTTGCCTTTTGACAATAAGACAGAAAATAACCACACTGCCTTTACCCGTAAATTTTTAGACTCAGTGACAGAAGATAAGGCTCTAGGATCCCTACGTAAAATTTAACCCCATTAATTTCTACGAAAAACATACAAAACCAAGACAGAGTTGTGTAAACTGTAGTTTTTAAACTGCAAATTTGAAATTACAGTACACTATTCTCTTAAAGCTATTGCTTGCTAAGTAGATGGAAGAAAATAGGACAATTAGGAAAGGAAAATATACCTGGGTTTCTTTCAGGTTTTTGACTATGAGGTAAAGCAGCACTTCTCAGCCAATGGATGTGTTAATTCAGCACAGACATCAACAAGACTTCTTATACTATTATGTAAACATTCTACAAATGGATTGAACACATGATCATGTTACCTTATTGTTCTTGCCTGCTGTTAAAGTTATGCTACATTCCACTCCAGCTGACTAAGTACATAGATAGCTATGAAATTTTATATGGGATGACACATTTGTGACCCTCAAGTGAGTTTTTTATTTAAAGATGACAGAAAAGAAAGTTATTGTTTAGGTATTTTATTATTTCTTTTTAATGTCATTTTGATATTTTAATTATTCTGTATTTGGGATGCATCTTCCAATGAATGATTTAAAATTTTGTAATTGGTGCTTTTGTTTTGTCTTTGCATTTGCATAAAATAATGGTGTAGAAATTAATAGCATCAAAGTTTAGATGAAAGACCATAGCTTCAGGATTATGAATTGTATCTTGCATATTCAGAATGTCTTTAAATTCGGGAATGTGATCCTTTTACCTACCTGTCTAATTCACTAAAGCCTTGAAATTTGTGTCTTTCTTCCAACTCCATTTTCCTTGGCTACTCAACCTTTGGTTTTTTGTTGTTGTTGTTTTTGTTTTTTACAACTTTCAGTATTCTGATACAGTGCCAAGGTAGAATTAAACTTCTTCCTCTTCTTTAGATCTCTTCTTAGTTGTCACAACCAGAAAGGTCATAATTGGTCTTTATGACTTGTCTGTTCCAGTCCACAACTATGAATCTTTTTGGAGTTTTTTTCATACTGAATGCAGGTGTAGGCCTGTGTAATTTTTCAAATAGAATTCATGGTTGTTACTTTCATGGATACTCTACATTATGCATGCATTCTTAGGCTTGCATTCAGAGATTTCCAAGAGCTTCTTCCCAAATGATTGTGCATTACTGCCTCTGATATCCATTGGTTTTGTGTGGTACAATTATCATCACACAGTTGACATTCTTGTGACACTTGGCCTCTCAGTGATTGAATAATTAGCTCATAAATTTTCCCTAGAATATAATATAATTCCTACTTTTGTCCTAATGTAGAACAATTTGTTACATTTTAATGAGAGAAACTGTATCTTTTCATGAGAATTAGGTTTCATATTGCTTATTAATTTAATGCAGAAGTTTATTTAGCATGCTCAGCTCTCCTTTTTCAAGTAGAAGAGACACAACAAGTAGGAGGAAGTTATGAGGAAGAAAAGGAAGAGGAAGAAGAAGAAAAAGAAGGTGAAGAGGAAGAAGAGGAGGAGAAGTACAAGAACAACAAGTAGGTGGTAAAAGAAAGGAAGAAAAAGGAGAAAAGGACAAGAAAAAAAGAAAAAGAATGTCTATAAATCTAGGTAGGAAAGTGAAAAGGTGTAGAAAACATAAAATTAAACTTAGGAAATGCTAGAGCTAACATACTTGATAAATATACTAAATAAAAATTCTTCAAATATTTTTAATTTCAAAATACATTTCTAGGTTTCTAATAATCTCATGACAATTTTGACAATTTTTAATGAACGTCAAACAACTTCCTACGGAAAAATGAGTTTATGCATTGCATTGATTGAAAGATATCTTTTCCAGTTTTGTGATCATTGACAAAAATAGGTTAGTGATTGATAGAATTAGTTAATATTAATCAGAACTCTACGGTTTTGGAGGGAGAAAGAGGAAAGGGTTGAAAAGATGCTATAAAAATATTTTGATAATCTTATATATTCAAATATTATCACTATTATTCACACACTAATCTTTTAAGACAATTAGCACTGGCATGGACTGAGTCATACTTTAATAATAAGGTTGCATATAACTTCAAATCATTTCAATTCTCACTCCTAAGTAGTGTTTCTGGCATCTACAAAACATACAAAAAGGAGGCTCTTCAATGGAGGAATATAAATTACAGACTGCTCTTCTTTTCCACAAGGATAGGATCAACACTAATGACAAATAATTCTGAATGTCATCCTTGGCCTGTTTCATAATTTGGGCTCTAATTTTACTTCCCATCTATGTTAGATTGCGGCGGGCGGCAACCCCGTCCAGCGAGGAAAGGCGACCACCACACGAGGATCCTTCCCAATCACATTTTATTGAGGAGCTGCTTGGTTGAGGGAGAGCTGAAGCGAGGGGCGCCAAAAGGCCAAAAACGCCTGCTTATATACCGTTGGGTGAGCATGGGTCGTTCCCTGATTGGTCTGTGACCGGTTGCTACTAGCAGCCGCCACGGGATTGGCTGGGACTAGAACTCACTTGCGCATGTGCGGGGTTTGGGCGCAAAAGTCCACTAGGCTTTACCGTTTATGGAGTTGTTTACTGCTAAGGCTGCCAGGAAGCAGGCGCCATCTTGTAATGGCGTCGCTGCCGGCTTCCTGCAGTTCCCCCTTTTTGTTTTCGTGCAGGTAAGAGTAGAGGTCTGATCTCTGTGTGCTATTTTGGAACATTGTACTGGCTTTCCCATGAGTGTTATCCATTCATCGGACGCCAGACCCATCCGATACCTTTTTTCCAGAGGTGGGGTCTAGGGTATCTACCCACGTGCAATCAGACTTGCTCTTCTTGGGGCCTGTTACCCCAGGACTCCCAAGTGCGGTGCTATTGCCCGGCATCCTGCTCTGCTCAAATGCACGCCTATCCCTAGTGCAAGTGAAGCTACCAGCTTCCTGGGGTGCAAAGGCCGTGCAATTGAGGGCTTAGTCCCTTTTTAGGGCTGAAAGCCAAATCTGGGGGGAAGCCTCATACTCCAAGGCGGCTAATGCCTGTGAAATTACAACCTTGTCCCTTCGTGTTTGGGTTCGCAGGTGACAGACCAACCAGAGGCAGACCATACTGCCCCCTAGGCATAGTAGTAAAAATACGAGTAATACATGGGACTTCCATGTTGCAGTCTGCAGAGAACAAGGTGGGGAGGAAGGGAGAATCTGCATGCAAGGGCATAGGTACTGGCCATGCCTTAGTCACAGCCCATAGTGTCATTTCTTTTGCTGCCATCGGGGCTGCAGTCAGCACTGTTGCAAGTAGCAGGGGGATCAGTTGCACCACAGGGCAAGTGGATGGCGTCTTCGCAATGGGTTTCTTCTGTCGTTTCCACAGGCCTGGTCAATCTCGTTGGCACCCAGTGAGGCACTTCTTGGCCCTGAGGAAAAACACAAACAGCTCCCCTGGATCTCGTTATCACCAGATCCGGTCCATGTTAATTTTCGGGCATTGCCGCTTAAAGTGTCCTAATTGGCCACACTTAAAGCAGCCCTCTGTTTGTCGTCCCTAGCCATGTGAGCGGCAGAAAGCACAGCCGCCGCCAAGCCTGCATTTGTCAATGGGCCTCCCACCTCTCGGCAAGCTTTTACCCATGCCTCAAGGCCCTTTTCCTTTATAGGAGTTATCACTCTTTTACATTCCTTGGTACTTTGCTCATAGATTATTTGTTGTACAAGTGGCATGGCAGCATCCAAATTCCCAAGTACACGCTCCGCCGTCTCAAGCATGCGTGCCACAAAATCAGAAAATGGTTCATTGGGCGCCTGAATCACTTTTGTAAGGTTGCCAGCCACCTCTCCTTTGTTTGGCAAGGCCCGCCAAGCCTTGTAAAATATCTCATTTACCTGGCGGTAGACTTCAAAGGGGTAGGTGGTCTGTTCCACTGCATAAGCTCCCTGTCCTAGAAGCATGTCCACCGACCATTCGGCTCTCCCTTCTTGGAGATTCTTTCTGAATTGTATTTGTGCCTTGTCCTGAACAATGGACCTAAAGTCAAGGAACTGCCCGTGACTAAGGCATGTGCGCGCAATCTCAAACCAATCCGTGGGCGTCATGGCATTAACCGTGAGTCGCCGCAATAAGGCGGTGGTATAATTGGCTGTAACTCCATATGTGCACACTGACTCCATTAGATCCCTTAGTTGTTTATAAGAGACTGGCTCATAGGTCCTTTCATCTGTTATTGGGTTCTCAAAGACTGGAAAAGCCGCGGCCAACCTAGACCACATACTTCTCTTTATGAAGTTGCTCCGCCCGGACACCGCATAAGGCGGGGGGGCAGAGGGTGTTTTTTGCCTGGGGACCTTGGCCCCAAGGGGGTAACCAGGTCCGTATCTGTCCTCTTCGTACCTAGCAGCGGCTTCCTCCAAGCCCTCTTCATCTTCTGGGCTCAGCTCGCTGCCCGAGGTATGGCCACTCTCGGCCTCGCTCTCTGATTCACTGCCCTCTATGCTAAGAGCTGAGAAGGAGCTATCAATCTTAAATTCCTCCAAAGAAGGATACAACGGGGCAACTGGTTCTTGTCCTTGTCCCTTTTGAGTTTGTCCCCGCCGCCTGCGCGGTCGAGGATTTTCCGGAGGGCTGCAGTCCCTCCTCCAGACCCTTATGGGGTCTCCCTTTTCTTTCTTATTTTTATTTTTATTTTCCTTAGGCCTAACCACTTCCCCCTTTACTGATGAGGATTCCGAAAGACTATCCTGGTGCTTACTAAGGGCCCTTTGACCTTCCTTTATATCTGTGGAGCGTCCCAGGCATGAGCGTACCATGCGCCATAAGGGCATCACAGCGCAAACAGAGCAAGCACACACCAGCCACCAACACTCACAGCGGAAGGATAATAAGAAGCACCAGACAGGAACGGCAGTCCACATACCTGAGGGAAGTTACCTCCTCATGTGTTGGGTTCTGGATCCTCTTCGGCCCCTCGCGTGGTTCCCGGGTTTCGGCACCAGTTGCGGCGGGCGGCAACCCCGTCCAGCGAGGAAAGGCGACCACCACACGAGGATCCTTCCCAATCACATTTTATTGAGGAGGTGCTTGGTTGAGGGAGAGCTGAAGCGAGGGGCGCCAAAAGGCCAAAAACGCCTGCTTATATACCGTTGGGTGAGCATGGGTCGTTCCCTGATTGGTCTGTGACCGGTTGCTACTAGCAGCCGCCACGGGATTGGCTGGGACTAGAACTCACTTGCGCATGCGCGGGGTTTGGGCGCAAAAGTCCACTAGGCTTTACCGTTTATGGAGTTGTTTACTGCTAAGGCTGCCAGGAAGCAGGCGCCATCTTGTAATGGCGTCGCTGCCGGCTTCCTGCATTAGATAAATATTTGAAAATTTGAAACCAATTACTGAGTGATAGCAGATAGGTTGGAAATGGTGATCTACAATATTTTTGCTCAAATACTTTTTTCCCATCCCAAACACATTTTAGCACTCACATGCTTGCCTCTTTTCACAGTTGAGCTGGGTGCCCTCCAATTTTTACCAGTGACAGGAAACAGATTGTAATTGCACTCCGTTTAGAAGGAAATCTAACATGTTTAGGAAAGGGAGATGCTTCACTACTGCGATTAAGTGAAGAAACCTTTTCTCTTGGTCTGAGGCTCCAGTGACATAATTAATGTGTGTACAGGGAGAACATAGTTGACTCTAAAATAGTGCTAAGCAGCTGGCATTGTAAGTGGGGCCATCCACTCAAACTCCATTCTTAATTTTCAGAATGTTGTAATGATCACTTGCTTTATTTCTTACAAAATTTTGGTGACATTACTACATAAGTCCTGACATTTTCCTAAGCTGGCTTCCCTTCCCTCGCAACATAGTTGCAGCCACATGGAAAGTTTTAAAAAAAAGTACAAATTCAGATGGTTTTGATTGAAAGTATAACAAAACCGGAAAGGAGCTTTACTAAATTCCAAAGCAACACATCTGAAGTGGAACAGTCTGGAAATTTGTTATTTTAACCCCATCCTACCATCCACGTCAGAGCTCTGATTTTTTTTGTGTGTTTGTTTGTGTGTTTGATTTTGTTGGATTGGTACTGGAGCTTGAATTCAGGGCCTTTCACTCTGATTTTTTTCACTCAAGGCTTGTGGTATCCCCTTGGGTCCACACCTCCACTGACAGATGTTAAGTGGTTAGAGAGAAAAGTTCCTTGAATGTACATACCATACCTGGACTGGCTTTCAATTGGCGTTCAGTCTCAGCCTGAGTAGCTAAGACTGTGGATGCAAGTCACAGCATCCTGGCTTTCTGTCTTGGATTTTATGCAGTAACAGTTTCTTTAGGATGTCTTCCCCCAGTCCGATCCACATTCAGAATGCGGCTTCCCCGGCCATCATGCCACAGTGCAGATAGTAACATAATCCAAGAACAAATGTTGCTGCCTCTGCCAATGTGTCATTCTGTGAACAGAGCTTTTCTCAAGACATCATAGCATATGTCCTGTATATCTATCTATCTTTAATCTCATGTCTAGTCTGTGAATGAGTCAAAACGGAAAGCACATTTATTGCAGAAAAGGGGAATGAATTTCTATTGAATATTTCCAGCCTTCTTCAGATTTTGTTTCCCCATGGTAAATGTTAAGTATAAAATGCATATCATATAGTAATATTAAAATGAAACCTAAAATTCATATAATTCAAGGTTAAGTGAATATTTAATATAAAACAGTAATGCTATATAATGTAACAGCTTTTGGAAAGTATTAAAGAGTAACAGGAGGTCCAAAGAATCAATGGCCTTAGTTCAACAGGGATGCGCTCTTAGAATACAGTCTTTCCTGGGACCGGAGGGGTTAAAACCTGGTTAGGCCCTGAGCGAAAGGTAGAAGGAAGAAAGGATGTTGGGAAAGTAATCAATGGTGTTTTGGGCCACCCTTGGCAAGATCACGGCCTTTTTCTCTAGTGTCTTGAATTGTTAATGAAATCAGTGGTTTTCAAATTGTGCTTTTTACAGGTTTTTCTTTTTTTCAAATGAAAGCAGTTGGCAGGCTGGAATCCGACAGAGCAGTAACTCCCACTGCTCCCATCAGAACCACGCTAACGATTCCACTGGCTTTCACACAGGGCACTTCCTCCTATGACTTAAGAAGTAGTTGGCAGGAAGAAAACGTTTTAATGTCCTCGATTTAACGTATCCAATACAAGGAATTTAAATGGCTGACATAGAACTCCACAAACTGGCTAGGAAACTTCTTCAAGCTCAGATTAATAATAATAATAATTTGGCATTCTCTCAAAAATATTCCAACACAGCCTTTATGTTCAATGATCAAGATGCTGGCTCATTTTAAATGAGTATTTCAGGACCTGAAAATGTAGCTCAAGACATAGCATGAGAAAATCTTTGGGTTCTACCTCTAATACTGAGTAAATAGAAACATAAATGCTTAAATGAGTCTTTGAAATAACCACTTCCTTGAGTTCAACTTATTTCACAAGCCAAAGAAAAGTGACTTGGCAATAATTGCAATTTAAATGTAAAAAAAATGCTATCCAGTCCCTGTGATTGAAAGTCATGTGCCTTGTAATAAAGTGTTTGTAATTAAATGTTGTTTTATGGACTTTTTCTAGAAAATTTATTATTATTATTGTTTTTGGTCAGTCATGGGGACTGAACTCAGGGCCTAAGCACTGCCCCTGAGATTTTTTTGGTCCAGGCTAGTGCTCAATTACTTTGAGCCACAGCTCCCCTTCTGGTTTTCTGGTGATTAGTTAGAGCTAAGAGTCTCACAGACTTTCCTGGCCCCAGCTGGCTTTGAACCCTGATCCTCAGTTCTCAGCCTCTTGAGTAGCTAGGATTATAGGCATGAGACACTGGCACCCAGCTGGATATGTAGTCTTAATAATTAATTTGAGAAAACATTTAATGCTTAAAGACACTTGCAAAGATAGTAATTGATCTCAACAAGTGTTTAGAATTTGGAAGTTATTTATAATCCTATAGAGGTTTTCTGAAAACCAGTAGGAAGAAGTCAATATCAGAATGATGGAGCTGAGTCAGGGGTTGTTGGGAGAAATGATTGTAATACCAACTCATAGAAAAGGTATGTATTAGAGTTTTTTAAAGCATGCTGCCTAGGTGCAGTAGTTCATGTCTGTCATCTAGTCCCAGACGCTTGAGAGGGAGAGATAAGGTATACTTTGAGGCCAACCTGGAAAGAATGTAAGGGAGACCATATCCTGTAGAGCAAGCAAGACTTGGTGGCATATGCTCATAATCCCAGCTATGTAGGAGGAATAGGTTGGAGGATTTTGCTCCAAGTTGGCTCTAGGCAAAAATACAAGAATTTACCTGAAATATAACTAAAGCCAAAAGAGCTGGGAACACAACTCCAATGGTAACGTGCTGGCTTAGCACTCTAAAATAATTATGTGCTAAAAAGAAATTTGAGTAGTAAAATATTGCATTAGCTCTGAAAACAGGTAACTGCCTCACCCAATCAGAGTTGGCCATAGTTTTAACAAGGTTCTCATGTATTGGTGTAGATATTAGTTTCCAATATCTAAATAGCATAGACATTTTGTATTGCAGTGTTAAAATCTTCTCCTATCATATTTTGTCCTAAGGTTCTATAACAGAATCTTTGGGACTGGGTTGATAAAGAAATGGGAGTTAATGTCTTCCAGTTCAGAGGCTGGAAAGTTAAATATCATTTGATCAGAATCTTCTTTCCATATCCTCCAAGGTAGAAGGTAGATGAGAATAAAAGTATGGAGGTTGGGAGAAGGAAGAAAACCAAATTCATCCTTTTATCAGGAACTCACCTTCAAGATATGAACCCACCCAGACAATAGTAAGATTAATCCACTCACAAGAGCAGACCTGATCACCGCTTAAACTTCCAGTCTCCTAAGGAGCTGCACTGGAGATTAAGTTTCTAGTACATAAACCTTGGGGCTGAGAGGCCATTCACACAACAAATGCCACAGCAAATGCCTTTAATTTGGCAATTCTCTTAAATTTATATGTACCTACTTGTTTCCAAAAATCATTGCCAAATCTTGGAAGGAAACATCTTTTTTCTGTGGTTTTTCATACTTAAATATACTTATTTATTTATTAGTGTTTAGTTTCGGGTCATCCTTCAAAGATGCACTTTGCTGTTGTAGATTGGCCTATACAGACCTAACCCTTTTTCATGGCTATCAAGTTGAAGACCTTTGGGTTTGGAGGGATTTAGTAATGCTCTTTGGGGGCCTAACATTCTCATACATTATAGCAGAGATGGTAAGGACGATGTATTCTGATGATGTGTCAAAGGGGAAAGCACTTGGCAAAAACTAATTTAGTATCAAGTGCATATATGTGTCATTTCAGTTGCAGCAGACACAGAATGAGATTTTATGTAAAAAGTGAAAGCTAGATTTAGCTGATAAATGTGTAAGTAAATATGTTAGGTGGTATGCACTGTATACAAATGTACTAGATGAAATAAGGTAGATCCTCTGCAAGGGAGAACTCAAATAGAGTAATTCCTTATAAAAAGCAAAGTCAAAGTTCAGCAAAATGAAACACCAGAGGGGCTGTGGATATGGCCTAGTGGCAAGAGTCCTCGCCTCGCATACAGGAGGTCCTAGGTTCAATTCCCCAGCACCACATATACAGAAAATGGCCAGAAGTGGCGCTGTGGCTCAAGTGGCAGAGTGCTAGCCTTGAGCAAAAAGAAGCCAGGGACAGTGCTCAGGCCCTGAGTCCAAAGCCCAGGACTGGCCAAAAAAAAAAAAAAAAAAAAGAAACACCAGGGTACTTGAAAAGGGGTAGAGTGGAGTCAAGGGGAAAGAGTCAACAAATGAAGAGGAGAAGAGAGTGAGAATGCTGTCAGGAACCCAATGTGTGGAGGCAGGGGAGGGATGAATAAGAATGAATGGGGTAACAATGGTCAAGATACATTGTATTCATAAACTACTCTGTTAAATGGCAACTCCTTGGTGTATACTTAAAGGTAATAAAATGCAAAAAACAATCTGCTTTTATTGCACCATGGAAGTATTGCTAATATATTAATATTGACAATATTTCACTCCCGTGTGGTAGACACTTTGCCTACCTCTATGGTAGAATTTCTTTAGCTTGTCACCATATCCTGCTGCTTTCATGTAAACCAATTACAATACTTAAAAATCCTTTAAACTCTGACCTATGCCCCTCTTGATTAAACTGGAATTTTAATTCACCGTGAGCATTGAACTCATATAGGAAACTCATCTAGAATTATTCCTTCTTTAAAACATGCAGCAATAATATTTTTTCCAGTGACAAAACTGGTGTCACTGAAGAATGAACTAGCTATTTAACCAACCTATAATCAATTCTGAGTAAATCTGTGGTATGCATTCTTAATGAAGTCATGCCTGGAGCACAGAAAAGAAATGTCTATGTGTGTTCCGTAAGTAAGACTGCCTTTTGATACTTTTTATAATCACAGATCCAATAAAATATACATCTAATTTGAAACCACCTCACATTTTCCATTTTGCCCACTGCTTTCCTACGGTCTCTACCCTGTCCTTACTAAATGCGTTCTTATGGCTTCCTGTAAATGTAAACAATTGCGATCTTATATGGATGGTCAAAGCTTGGTCCATTATGCATGGCTGAATTACATTTTATTCATGCTAGAATATTCAAAGCTTTTTTCTTTACATGGCATAGCATGGAAAGTACTTTAGATCTTGAAGATTAACAAGCCTTTAACATAGCTTCTTCTATTGGTGAAAGCCTTTTCTATCTTGTGAAAAACAAAAACCCATCAGTTTGTGTTTGACAGGTGTTTAAGTGGGAATGAGACTGAGTTGGTTCTGGGTATGATGGTTGTTTCTCTGTGAAAGAAGAGCTGCACTAGGAAAGCTGTCATTCCAGATTGTAATGAGTTCTCTCAAACTGATGACCCTTAATGTTTGAATTAACCTCATTTCCTTACCAGCTTATTCCCCCATCCCTGAACACCCCGATTAGCTTTGTTTACATAGCGCAACACTGATATCACATGGTAAGTAAATGTAACCACTAAGATTAATTTTCTCCCTCTTGAGATATGCTGGACCTTGCAGACATGGGGATAATTTTTTTGAGGGAAAGATGTAGGACACTAAAAGGGAAGAAAAAGTAATCAGAATAGTATTGCTTTTGACTAAATTTGGTTTCTCTCTCTCTCTCTCTCTCTCTCTCATACACATACACGTATGCACATATGGGCACTTATCCATGCACACAGAGGGACAATTCCACACACATAAATTAACACAGATTTTTTTGGGGGGGGATATTTTGTACTCTTATTAATTTCAGAAATGATTAATGTATGATAAATCACCTCCACAGATGTAGAGATCTGGCAACATTTGGCATGTAGGTCCAGCTATTTGTCAGACAGTGAAGTGAAGTTGCTCTGAGTGGGATGGGTGCCCTATGTGTTCTGAACAGCAGGAAAGGAAATTCTCATTGGCTTCATGACTGGCTTTGGTATATCACATATTTGTAGACTTTATGACTGGCTTTTGTCTGCACACAGAAAACTTTCCAACCTGCTTTCAATGGAGAAAGTCTGGATCTCTATGCAAATGTGTCTAGGGCAACTCAAGAAGTTAGCACATGGAGCTGAAAGACAGCAGATATGATTTTATTCTTTAAGAATTAGGTAATAAGGGCTGGGGATATGGCCTAGTGGCAAGAGTGCCTGCCTCGGATACACGAGGCCCTAGGTTCGATTCCCCAGCACCACATATATAGAAAACGGCCAGAAGCGGCACTGTGGCTCAAGTGGCAGAGTGCTAGCCTTGAGCAGGAAGAAGCCAGGGACAGTGCTCAGGCCCTGAGTCCAAGGCCCAGGACTGGCAAAAAAAAAAAAAAAAGGAATTAGGTAATAAAATGAGTGGGGAAGACAATATTGTGTTTTCATTTTTATTCTTCTTTTCTTCATACTAGAGAAAGTGTAACCCAATAGTCATATGTCTATGTTTATATGTCTATATATGACAGAAAAGTCATATGTCTCTTATTTTCTTTTGAGATAGTGAGTTTCAAAGATATTTAATAAAACTACCAATTTCACCACACAAAGGAGAAATTGGATTTTTAAAAAAAGAAAACTTACAAAAATAAATTTTCCAAAAACAGTCTTTCAATTTACAGGGATTTTTAGTGTAATCAAGAATGGATAATTATCATCTCTGGCTCTGTTTCTGTATTGATGAAAAAAGAAATCTCTTTATTGAAATTTAAGCTAATTATTCAAAAGATGCCAGTGGTAGTAATGAAAACAATTGCTGTTTTAAAGCCAATATTTGACTTAAGAAATCCACCAACCAAATGACTATGAGCCAAGATGGAGGCATGAAATGAAAACAAATATAAAACAATATCTAATAAACAAAAATCCATTTGTTTACTTTGCATGACTGTCATGCGGTGACATAATGCTCTCTGCCCCCTGGTGGTTGTAGAGTTACCTAACAGTTGTTGATCCTATTGCTCTGAGCAAATGCAGTCAAAAGTCAGAGACTCAGTCATGGCCTTGGTCCCTTAGAAACTTCATCAAAGCTATGAATGCAGTCCTGTGCTGTGATACCCAAATTCCTATCTCTTTTGCAATAATTCTCAAAAGGGTATCTTTAGTCTATTGTTCAACCCTGATCATTTCCAAATTAGGCAGGGTTTCCCTAGGCAACATTTCCAATGCTGTCTGATCTCTGAATCAATCCAAGAAAATTCCCTAAAATCAGAATGCAGAATTTTCTGCATTGTGTATGGCAAATCCTCTTATTAGTCTCACTTCTTATTTCCCCTCCCATCAGGCTAATACTAAAAATTAATGTGTCTATTAGTTGCTGGCATCTTCATTCCAGCACAGCAAATATTTCTCTAGCATTTCCCTATTATTTCAATGAAACACAAGTACTTTTTTTTGGTAATTTCTTTATAAGTCATCTTAAAATTTATCTACTTGGATTTATTTTTTAACATACTGGGAGAAATTATTCACTTTTTTTTTTTTTAGTTTAGGGATGGTCATATAGACACAACATGTAAAGTGTTCCATACCTCTTACCCTATCTCTAGGATTCATGCTACTAAATATCTAAAGCCTTCTTTGAGAAAGCAGATGGAATTGTGGGTAAAGACTACCTCAGATACTTCCTTTTCATTTCTATATTTCTAGAATTAATAAGTGTTTAAATGTACCTAGGAGATTAATTATCATTGTATGTATAGACGTATCTTCCTGTTGTTTGTGGAAACCTTAGGAAGAGGCTTTATCTATTCTACAATCCAAGTGATAAAGAATCTGAAAAAGTGAGACAGTGGGTTACAGAAAGCCATTTGAGTGCCCTCTTGTGGAATAAAGAAGTATTGCTGCATTTGAAGATGGACAGTGACTTTCCAATCTTCCTAGGTAGCAAGTCAGTAGGACTTAGAAAATAAAGAGGACTGAGGCAGAATAGACCATGAAAACATGAAAGTTAGGGAGAACATATTTTACAAACTATGGAAAATATGGCAGAGACAAATAGAGTACATTGAGGACTCAAACTGAGTCTGGTAAAGTGACACACACCTGTAATTCCAGCTACTTGGTAGAGAGAAGCAGGAGCACAAGGAAATTGAGCCCAGCAAATGCAAAGAAATTGAGATTCTGTCTAAAAGAAAAAAATTAGAAAAATGGGAGCTAGGGATATTACATATGTAGTAGAGTTTCTGACGAAATTCAATTCCTAGTATAACAACAACAACAAAAAAAGAAAAGAAATGGGGAAAAAGTGAAAAGAAAAACAAAGGAAAAAGGACAAGGAAAAAAAGAAAAGGCATGGGTTTATATTTATATATGATCTATAAGAATCATGACTTTTCCTTTTTTTCTTTTTATATTTAAATATGAAGCTAATATGTTATATATTATTATATATGTTTACATATGTGTGTTAAGTAGTGGAATCTTGTTCTATCTGTGTTTGCTGAGCATTTCCCATGTATTCATGCATTCATTTCAACTGTATCCATGTGAATACACATGCACAAGTGTGTGTGTGTGTGTGTGTGTGTGTGTGTGTGTGTGTATGCCACTAATAGGCTTCTTCAAACCAAACTCCTACAAGTTATAAGTTCAGTAAGAGAGTGAAAAATGATACAAGAACTCATGTGGGCCCTTCACATCATACACAGAGATTAGCTCAGAAAAGATCATGGAGCACAGGGTGAGCTAGACCTACAAGTCCTGCAAAAGTACGTTGCTATGTCCTTTGATTGGGTCACAGTGTCTGAAGTGTGATGGCCCAAACCCTGTGTGACAAAGGAAAAGATGGTAAAGTAGACTTCTTCAAAATGTGTAGCATTGTGCTCTCAAAGACAGACATTAGAATGAAAGTCAACCTACAGAGTTGGAGAAAAATGATTCCAAATAACATATTTGATAAGGAACTTGCATCTAAATTATGACAAGATCATTTATAATTCACTAACAAAAGACAGTTCCAGTAAAAATCTAACCACTTAAGCCATTACTTATTTCACCATTATTTTAAATATTATTTATTTAACCACTTTGACCATTATTTATTTGTATATTTAAATGTCTATGAAAAATTAGAAGATTATATTGAAGTTTCTAATACTAAAGCAACTACAAAGAATTCATTGTAACATTTCTCCTTAGCACATTTGTAAACCTATTGCCCTCAACAATAAGAAAAAAAGGCTTTCACTCACTCTCATGTACTTTCTTATTACCTGGTGTCCTACCTGATTTTTCCCCCACTCATAAAAGCTTATCCAGTGACACATTTATTCAGGTTAATAGTGTGATTGTCTAACAGGAGAATAAACAAATCCATTGAAGTGCTAAATGTTACTTAGCTGCTATCGTATTTGGGCAATAAAAACAAACAAAAAATTCCCCACAAATACAAGTATTTTTTACCACAACTCTGGAGCAGTGGCAATGACATTCTCAAGAAAATGAACCTGTGGATCCTTTAAGTGTATCACAGGTGACATTGCTTCCTTGTTTTAGACCTGAGAGTGATGTTGCTGCAGTCCCTTGAATGTCAGTCCCCACCCCATGGAGGCTTTGAGTCCTGGAAACCAAGCTTTCCTTGAAGCAATAAGGACTAGCTCCTTCTTAAGAAAAAAACAAAGCAAAACAATGTCTTTAAGCATGTT
This sequence comes from Perognathus longimembris pacificus, assembly GCF_023159225.1. Lineage (NCBI taxonomy): Eukaryota > Metazoa > Chordata > Mammalia > Rodentia > Heteromyidae > Perognathus > Perognathus longimembris. The sequence goes on from NC_063165.1 coordinate 9,645,781, forward strand.
GACGGGGAAGTACAATCATAAAACCATCTAAGACTACCTTCAGTATTTAGGAATTAAAATCCAAGTACCTACATCATGCATGCCAACACAGAAAGAAAGAAAAAGAAAATATTACCTACTTGGAAAAGTTCATTTGCCTTATCCTATATGTTTCATTGAGGTGGTCTAATTTCTTTTCCCATCTTTTTCCACCTTCACCTCCTCTTCCTTCTCCTCCTCTTCCATTCTCTCTCTCTCCCTCTCCTCTCTCTCTCTCTCTCTCTCTCATCTTTCTTTCTCATCCTGTTTTTATTTCACAATGGACTCCTCTCTTCCATATCTGGTGGATTTCTTCTGTTTTCTAAGGATCAGAAAATGGCTGAGTACACACGTATAAACACCTGGAAACAGAGAGATCAGCTAGCTTCAGAGTTTTCACACTCATATTTGTAAATGGCCAGGTATATGGAAAGTGTTCTTTATCATATTTATCTGCCATCCAAAGCAAAAGAGAATCCAGCAATGTCAAGGGTCAGTCAGTAAGTGATGTGTTTTGTCCTCTTCCCCTCTCTCTGCATCTCCCAGCTCTGTGTACTTAGGTCTTTGATCTTGCCACTGGTTAGCCAGAGATAATTGGTGCCTTTTAGTCCATGGGAGGAAATGGCCCGAAGTCATTTTCATTGGCTTTTTGACCAGAGGAAAGTTAATTAATGAAGCATAGGGTGACTTACACATGGGAAGGTTATTTTTTTGTAGAGCATTTAAAAAAGATTTAGATGTTTCAGACCTCAAATCCAAGTAAGCAGCAGGGCATTAAGATGCCGAATTGAATTAAGAAATTGTTTATTAAAATTCATTCCAGGCCCCAATTTACTAAATCGGCCATTCTGTTGCACTCTATAGACAAACAAGCTCCGTTTATGAATTCTTTTATCTTCTTCAGAAGTCTTGGAAAGTCACCAAGACTTGCCTGGACATAATAGATTTTGGATTTTGTTCATTTTTAAGTGTGGTTTTTTCGAGGAAAATAAATTGTTTTGACATCCTTCAGATTGGGTCTAACCAGTCTGACAAATCCATCCTGTAGCCTTGGTCTTGGTATTGAATTTAAAAGCCCAGGCTAAGGATGGCACCAGCATGTCAGAGGAGAAACCGGTACAAAGGTAAAAGGAGTGATCTGAGTAGCTGCCTGGTGCTAATGAAGGAGATATGACAGCTTCCTGATTTTCCTTCAGAGCAATCTAATCATACTTGGCCCTGGACCAACCACTCAGTTTTATTAACAATCTGGTACCTAATTTCGGGATGAAAGTATCTTTATATTCCAGCTTCTTGAATAATGACAGATACTGACCTTCTAATGGATGAGAGGCAGTGCCATTTTTCTTTCTAACTTTCAGGGTGTTTGTTCACATCTACGGACTGCAGGATGCTCATGCTCTGAATACCTACAGGGTGTCATGATCAAATCAGGATAATCAGTTTTAAAAGCGAGGCAAATGGTCATCATTTTAATGTGCTGAGAGATTTCAGTCTTATTTGAAATATATCATAAATTTGGGGGGATTATAATGACCTTTCTGTATTATAGAATACTATGGTCAATTTCTCTTACATTCTGTTATATTTCACTAACAATATTATCATTACTAGTTTCCACTAACAAACTCAAAAGTCACTGAAATCTGTATACTGGTAGGGTTGCAAATGCTACATCTTGCTTTTGTTATACATTTCTTTCTATTTCTAACTTCATTATTCTGTTATTTACAAAAAGCATCATGCATATGACAGGGAGGACGTCTCAAGTCATTTATGTTGAACAAGAAGTATTGTGCAAATATTTAAAATTTTGTTATTTTATGTATCAAGCCTCTAGCCAAAACAAAAATCAAGAAGCAACCACAAATTGCAAATAGTATCTCAGGGATGCTGAGTGCTCTGCAGGAGATCCCAGAAGAGAAACACTGAGTTGCTAATGTGAACAGCGAATACCGGGTGCAAGGAGATAATAAGCATAAATGATGTGCAGTCTCAATACAGACTTTTTGTTAAATTATCAGATGGGCAAGTTCACAAAGTGATATGTGACTGGCATGATATTTTCTTACCTATTTAGCTCCTTGCTTCGAATAAGATGGGATATAGGTAACATGGTATGTACAGGGATTTAAATCGAAGATGTGAACACTCTAGCCCATGGACGAAATCTGTTCCACAAGTCTGTTTTTGTCAATAAAGTTTTACTGGAACATATCTTCATGGGCTTATGCATTTTCTATTATGGCTTTTATGTTGGAACAGATTTCAGTAGTTTGACAGAGAAAGCATGGCTGTGTAGACTTAAAATCGTCACTACTTAACATCTTATACTTAGTGACACACTCTGATTTATAAGGAAGTGAAGAAGTTGTCCCCAAATTCAGTATTATTAAAAACCCTTCTTTAGAAAACTTTTCCCTAACAGAGGAAGTAATATCTGTTACATCTATTTTTTACATCATTTTCTTCCTATGATTATGCGAAAGAAAACATACTGAGTATATATAATCTTAAGCAGAGAACATTTAACATATGATGCTTTCATGTAGCCCAGTAAACAGATTTTATCATGTTCTCAGGGCAGAGCCAGTGTTCTGTGCCAGGGGCTGGGGCAATGTAGGCTCTGCTGAGTAGTTACCCTATTTGCAAAGCCGTAGGTGAGTTCTCATTACGCCTTGCATGCCTAAAATTGGCTTTGGATGAAAAATGCAGCAGGCTATCTTTTAAGAAGTGGTGGGGCCAGAAGCACTTTGTACAGAACAAGGGAGACAGGAGGGGGGCCCTCAGCTCTCCTGCCATTACTGTTTACTCCTGTGCTCATTACACACCATGCTGAGATCCACTTCTGCAATTCAGGAGGTTTGTAGATTTATTTGATAGGCATTGATTTTTTTTTTTACAATAGACTTTATTTTCTAGGTAGTTTTAGGTTCACAGTAATATTGATCAGGAAGTTTAGGGAGTTTCCTGTACCCCTTCCTCACCCTTCTTGTCCATCACCATTCTGCATTACGGTGACACATTTGTTACAATCGATGAACCTGTATTGACTCGCTTACACCCAGATCTATAGATTGCATTATGTTAACTATCGGTATTGTGCATTCTGTGACTTTTGACAAATATATAATGATGTGCAACCACCAAATTATTGCTTTGTTATTTATGGTATTGCTAGCCTGGGTCCATAATGGCTGATCCTTTAAGAAAGTTTAATCTTGCTGAGTTATTACCTCTCTCTCTCTCTCTCTTTCTTTCTCTCTCTCTCTTTCTCTTTCTTTTTTGTTTCTAAGACAGTTTAAGGAAGAGTATTAATAAAGAGAACTGGCTTTTGTTAAGCTCCTACAAAGGTCCAGAGGTTTAATATGCCTGGGCTCTGTTCGTGTTCCTTTTTCAGTCTGAGGAGATGCGCATTATTATAACCTTTTTCCTACAGATGAGAAAGAAAGGGGGGAAATACAGAGGGAGGGAGATAATGAAGCAATGGACTTTGACTCAGACAAAAGTCAAGCATCATGTCCAAAACCCTGCTGATGTGCATGGGGCCACATTGTGAGCAAAGAAACGTGATTCCTGTAATCTCGTCCTCTTCCAAATCTACCAAGCTGGTGGTGAATGGCCCAGGATCCCCAGGCTTGAGAAGGGGAAGAAAGAAGACAACTATTGAGGTAAAGAAGATCTTGAGGTAAAAATTGAGATAAGTGTTCAAGTGAAGGCTGTAGTCAGATGTCACCCATAAGGAGTGTATCACCCAACTGTCTGCATGTATAAGATGATTTGAGGCCTAACACCATAATTAATGGTCCAGTGAGGAATCCAAAAAGCTGAAGATAATGGCTGACTCTTTCTTCCACCTTGCTCAGTCTTAAAGAGAAGGAAGATCAGGGAAATTACAAAGTGACCGGCCCAGCCCATGTTGAAGAGCAACATTAGTCACCCTCCACTAGGCTTCAGGGGTTCAGGGTGGACAATGGACAGTAGGGGCTAACTGGCTTCAAAAGCACAAACATATTACCTTCTGTGTAGAAACATATGCACCACGTTCAAGTTATCAATTCTTCTGGAAGGTGTCTGGGAAAGTTCCTATGTTTCAACCTTTCCAGCTTCTAGACCTGTCTTTGTTGGTCCACGATCTCTTTATCCACCATCCCTTCTCCCCTATAAAAAAATCCAACCCACATCAAAAGGAAACATTATACCAACTTGCTCTATAATTATCCTGTTTCTTCTGCTAATGTCACGTCTCTCTCTACCTCCTTCTTATAAAGACACATGTGATTACATTTAAGTCTGCCCTGCATAATGTGACATAATCAATGACAACTTAATCACACCTACAAGTCGCTTTGGTCATCAAAGTGATAGGAATCCAAGAGTCCAGGCATCTGAGTATTGCCTGTCTTGGGGGTGTTACTCAGGCTACTGCAGTCTGTAAGGAAAAGGGGAAACCATTTTTATCACACGTTACTTTCTGAGCACTGTGCCTACTCATTTTTGCTGAGTTTCACCTTCGGGACCACCATGCTGAGGATCTTCGAGACAGAAAAGTCGAATGACTGATGCTGTATCCCAAGCAGGCCTATAAAGGAAATTGGGTCTGACCACTCCAAAATGTGCCACTTTGGCATAACGACTATTTTGAGCCAAAGCCACTGGGGAATTGACAAATTCCAAACTGCTTCTCTACCATTTTCTTATCTGTCTAAATGCAGGACATAAATTTCCTTTGTGAAGGAGTCCAGAAAGAGAGCAGCTCTTATCACTGGAGGTGGAGAGTCAGCATGAATAATCCTTGCCAAAATAATCCCTTTGTTGCATTAGTTTCCCTTATGGACTTTCTAGTCTCTTTTCCATAAATTATTCCTTAAAACTCAACCCCCTTTCTTTTATTCAAGGTGGTCGGTCTATAAGCTCCCAAGGCTAACATTTTTTTTAGTGTAAAATGTGAATAAAATTGTGGGCTTTTTTCCCCCTTCTCCTAAAAATCTTTCTTTTGTTAAGTCACAAGCCTCAGAAACTCAATCCAAGTGGGTGGTGGGAAGGTCTTTTCCTCTTAACGTTGATGTTGGGTCCATTGCTAGTAATGTTCTTCTGATAAAGATAGAAATAGTCATTGAACCCTTGGCTATTACAAACCTTCCTACTCTTGGGATATATCGGATGTGAATGAGCTTGAAAGAGGCAAATCAGAGTACTTTCTAGAAGCTTCCAAGAAGAAGGAAGCTTTCCTCCTTCTTTGGAATATCAACACTTTAGAATTCTCCTGAGGGTAGGAGAGGAAAAGGTATTGTAGACATGAAAGACAAGATGCCATATGGGTTCTCTGAGGGGAAAAAGTTTATTATGTCCCATATTCATTTCTGGACTACATCCAGGAAATTTAAGCCATGTAACATATATTAGAGAGACATAACTGAATTGTGAGCTCTAGCAGAGATTACTATCAAGCACACTTGATATTCTTTTCCAGACAGAGATATTTTATCCTCCTCCTATAAGTTCACCCCAAATTCTAACTTGGATGAGTGGGAGAATGTTGCCTAATAAACACAGCAAAGCTTTTTTTTTGTTGTTCTTGGAACTACATTAGATACACTGAGTCATTGCTTGCTTTAGATCATTACCAATCAAGAACTTGATGATGAAAAGTGTCATCTCCCTATTAGCAAAGCAAACTCTCCCCCAGCACAAAACCAATACCTGTTCAGTTTTGCCCACAATTCTCCCAGGTTTTAAACCCAAACTCTTGCTTTCCAGGAAGTCTTATAACTCTGAACAAATTACCCCTGGCCTAACAAACCTGGGCATCTGTGAGTGAGCTCGAGAATGTAGGTTTGGGCCAGCTAAAGGGTGCCCAGTACTGGATGATATGACATGCTAAGTTCACAGCAGTATGAGCCTCTATGATCATGCTAGTTACCTGTTTTCTCCCAGTGGTCTCTTCATTTTTTGGCTTAAGTGTCAAGACTAATAAGACTCATTCATTGGCATCTGAGAAGTATACTCTGAAAATACTACCTCCCATATTCAGAAAAAAATACAGCATTTGAACTGAGAACAAGAAAAGGACTACTTTTTTTTTTTTTTTGCTAGTCCTGGGGTTTGACCTCTGGGTCGAGGAGCTGTCCCTGAGCTCCTTTGGTTAGCACTCTACCACTTGGGCAACAGCACTATTTCTGGCTTTTTCTGTTATTAATTGGAGATAAGAGTCTCACAGACTTTTTTGCCCAGACTGGCTTTGAACCATGATCCTCAGATATCAGCCTCTGAGTAGCTAGGATTACAGGTGTGGGCCATCAGTATCTGGCTTAAGACAACCCTTTATCCAACCTTTCATTACACCATGTCATGCCAAGTACTGTCTTTGGTGATGTCCAAAAAACATTAATCAATTTAATACTTAAAGCAAGCCTATTTTGCCCATTTTCATGTGGAAAACAAATATTTGCCATTATGTAAAAGTCATTTAGCTAATTTATAATGAAGCTAAGGTTTCTACTCAATGTGGCAACAAAGTTAGTATTGTCTTATTAGCATCATTGGGCCTTCTACTAGATTTTAGCATTCTCATCTCACCTCAGGTCCCTGACAGGTAGTTTAGAGTTTAGACTTAAATCAATACATCCAACAATAAAAGAACTCACTTTCTCACATAACGAATATCATGATTACCTGTCTACTGCTTTCAGTGGATCCTCCCCTATCATGTTGGGTTTTGGCAATATGACGATGGAGAATAATTGAGAGGAAAAATAGATAAATATTAAATGTTAACATTTAAAACATTTCTTCAAATGCAGTGGTGAAATCTCAGCCATCAGTTACACAGAAGATTAATTTGGAGAAGAATGCCAGAGAGGAAATGGTCGAGCCTCATGTCTCAGAGAATCTTCAGAATTTTCTTCTCGGTTTGCTTGGTGCTGACTCTGATTGTTTGATTCCTTTATTGTAATAATTTCACTCCCTTAACTAAGAGAAATCACCAGTAGCAGCCGATCTTGGAGTATACCATGAAGAAAGGAATGCCAGTTCTAGTCGAGAATTCTGATTGGCTCTACTCATGATCACTAATTGAAACAGATGATTTTTGTCAGAAGGGGGATACACACTTTGAAACAAGATCTGACTCCCTGCCTCATCTAACCTGCAATATACGTTCAGGGTCTTGAAACAAAAACTTGTAGTGAGATAGTGATATAGCATTCTAAGTAAGAAAGACAAAAATTCTCCCATAAGATATCACTCTGTTATCCTGTGTTTTGGGTCAGAGAGGAGGGTTGTCGTATCTCTTTGTATATTTATTACATTATTTATGTATCTATCTGTACCGGCCTGTCCTTTTGTCTCTCTATGTCTTCCTCTATCTTTTCTCTCAAAGAGAAATATAGTAAAAGGAAACTGTCAAGTTTTATTCTTTGCCCTAACTTTTTCAACTAAGATATTTTAAAGCCAATTGATCCTACTTCACTAGATTTAGAGGTAGGAGGGAAGTGAAGAGGCAGAAACAAGCTAAATATCTTCCTAGGAAGTGGAGCAGAATAAGGAAGAGGGAAAGCTTTTAGAAATGACCTTCTATTTCATTATGTGCTACATACCACTGCATGGCTACTTCGAATGCTTTTCTGTATTTCACAAATTCAGGTAAATGAAAGCAAGAAAAATAAAAAGGAGCCTCTGGCTGTTAAATGGGAGAACTAACAAATGGGAAAAAGCTCTGCCTGAAAATAGGGTCAAGGTGAGACAGGCTCACGTTCAGGTTCATGTGGAAGAGGAAAAAAAATCATAACCTAATTGCTAACTCCTCAGTGAGAATCATATTTGGTTGACAAATCTTGATGAAAGAAAGAAAGCAGAGGGAAAAAAAATCTCATAAAACCAGGCTGAGGGAATGAATTAGAGCAGACCTGGAGACCATTATAAAGAACTGTTACTCACCGGTAAGCTCCTGCTGGGCTGTTACGACCTCAGTTGCTCTTTAAGGAAGAAAGAATTCCCTTTCTCCTGGCTTCACAACAAAGATCCTTCAACAGAGACTGTTAGAGGTCTGCAAGATTTCTGCCACAGGCTTCAGCACAAAATAGCAGAAACCCGTGGAAATTCAGATGTGTTGGAATTACCGTGGATACTGAACACATCACAATGAAGCTTATGACATATTTCAGTGACAGTAAACCAAGGCTTTTCTACTTTTAATGTGTCCAATAATCAGTCACCTTGGTATCTGGCTGAAATGAAGCCTGTGGCTTAGCGGAACGGAGTGGGCCCGAGCACCTGCATTTGCGCTGAACTCTCAAGGGATACTGAAATTGTGGGGGTCCCTGGCCACCTGGAATGACTTCAATGGAGAGGTCCTGAATGTTTTTCTAAGGTACATTGAGTTTGTAACTAATTGAACAACCATCTCTCCAACTCTCCAGAGATGTTCCTTCTAATCCAAGCCACATCCAAATGTACTTACCACTGCCATCCCATGTCCTGAGAATGACACTCAAGTTTATGTCGCAGTGATATCTGATTATGACTGGAGGAGTTTCCAGGGATTGGAAAAGTTGTCCTTAAATAGTTGAAGAAGTTGACCCTTGCTCACTTTCACGTCCCAGAGGAATATTTCTTGGATTCACTTCCTACACTTCAAGTGGTTATGAGTATCTATCCAATGTCCAAAGTTGACTTGTCTGGACTTTGGCATCACCTGGGTAGATTGGAAAATATCAGTATGTGGGCTCTTCTTCAGAGGTACTGATTTTAATGGGGTGAAGTTCTGCTTGTCCACCAGGAGCTTTAGAAAAAGTTGATTCCCAGGTCCAGCAGAGGGTAAGAAAGAAGGCACTAAACTAGAAGGCAAAGGAGCTCAGACTGACATATTGGCTCCAAGTATTAGAGTGTCTCATTAGTGATTTTTCCCAAGACCTACTTTAAAACCAATAAAATCAAAGAGAGAAACACAATCCATTGAGTACCTGTTTATTCTCCCCACACCCAGTCTTCCCTTAGAGTCACTGCAATGTAGGTGGTTTTGGAAAACTACTTTTTTCATTGCTTTTGCCTCTTTGTTTTTGTATGTGTGATTGTTTGTCTGTTTAGGATAGAAAAAGGTGATTGGGAGTAGTGAAGAAAATAAAAATCAGTTTTGCACAGCAAGAACTCAACCCATCATGTCCTCAAGCAATTTTCTAGTAAAAAATAAGATAAATGACCATATATGAAAAACATTGATCAGTGTAGGGAGGGCAGAGAAGGCTCAGCACAAGGTCTCTCTTGCCTTAACTTTCTTTCCTGTGCTACTCCACCCAACAATCTTTGTGACAATTCTATTCTGATTATTCTGATTCACGGGGATATGGTATGGAAGTAAAGTTTCTTAGGCTTTTTTGGGTGAAAATTGTTCAAAATAGAGATGCACTGGTTTTAGTAAGAAGATGCATATGTTTGCCTATGGAAACTGTCCAAGAAAATAGCAGAAAAGAGCTAACACTATCTAGCACCTAGAGTCTCAGATGCTTCCCAGGTAATGATACTTTACTAGAATATAAACTCAATTAGGGTAGAAGCTTTTGTTCTTTATTGGACGCAACATCACCAGCACCTAGAATCTGGCCTAACAACTAGCAACTATTTATTGCATGTGGAATCAATGAATAATAAGTAAGAAAAATCAAGGACACATTCCATGGCACTAAGAAAATACATAGATAGGTAGGAAATAGCTTCTGACAACCAGTATTGATTATGTAGTTCTGAGGTAAAAAAATGTAGCTAGTCTGAATTGAGCTATATGATTAAGTATAAACCATATGCTGAATGCTGGTAGTACAAAGAGGATATAAACTATATAAAATATTTTACTATATTGATGAGTTAGCATATTTGGGGCACATGGTTTAAATACAATAATAAGAATGTGGTGTTAATATTAGCTTCTTTTCGTGTGTATGTGTGTGTGGGGGGGGGGGGTACCAAGGATTAAATCCAGGAGCTCATGTTGGATGAGCAAGTACTCTTGACACTTAAGCCCTCAAGCCCAGCTCTATTGTCATTATTTTGTTATTGATATAGTGTCTCTTTAACTTTTTCCTCCTGCCTCCAACTCTTGGGATTATAGGCAAGTACCACCATGACTGGCTCATTTGACCTTCTTAAATATAACTACATTTTTTTTAATATGACATCGGTATCTCATAAGGACCCATATCGATTTTGTAGAATCAGACTAGATTTCTCTCACTTCTTATTTCAGGCTTCTTTCCATAAAGGACATCAATTGTTGATTAAGTCACAAGTTAGTTTCACCTCCTCATTTTGAAATCATGTAGCAATAAACATACTGCGCATGAATTTTCTCCACACATTTAGTTATTCTGCATCTATATGTGCTATGTTTGTTAGGCATTTGTCTTCCTATCTAATTTCTATCTCCTTTGTTATCTTGTAGGTGCCACAGAGGTTCATCTATTGTAACTATCTTGGTATTTGGAGCACTGCTGAGCCACTGGTAGGCACTCAACAAACATTTATAGAATGAAGACATAAATGATACTTTATTCCTATTGGTTATTCACCTATCAAAACAATCAGCTGCAACTGGTCACTAAATTATTCTTGGGTTCACGTCCAAGCACAGGAGTGGCCTTGTCACTTCTTTAAACTGGAAAACATGCAATTTGGCAAGTGGAGGAAGAAATCAGAATAAAACACTAGTAAATGAACACATATACAAACAGCTTGATTTCTCTGCTGTTATCTTTTCTTTCTTGATAGCCTTGAGGTAAAATTTTGGATTACAAAAGAAACAAGAAACTTTAATTAGTTTTTTTTAATGTAAGCTCACTATAATTAAAAGCTGAGGTCAGTTTTAAAATGTCATTTGTAATACAAGATGGTGTAAGAATTCAATTATCAGCATTTTTTTTCCAAATTGGACCCGTTAATTTTTTCTCTGATTCATGGTATTTTGAGCCTTAGTACCAGCACACTGATCATCAAGTTAGAACATAATGATATCAGCAATTACAAAATCACATGAGACTTGAAATGTAATATAGGTAATATTCAACTATTAGTATATTTTGACCCCTGCCTTGCGTGCCATCTTGAACAACTGATGAAATTCACAAACAATGACTCCTGGAAATATATCTTAGTTGGGAGAATGTTCAAGCAACAATACTCAGACTGCAGAGAGCAAAACAAGAAGAAAGACAAAGGGACAAAGCACTATGTTTAGTCTTCATTTGTAGCAAAGATTCTTTGTGCCTTACCTCTTCAAAGTGGGAGGTATGGGTTGTAGGCAGAATAAGAGATCTCTTTATTGACAAGATTAAAAAAATCTACCAGATTTGGGTGACTTGACTCTTTTCGGAGGAAGACATTTGAAGTTTCGGTTGACTCATAAGCACATAAAATATTAGGGATGAACCACAGAATAAACCTTTGCAGGGACAGCTGAATTAGTGAATAAATCACTGGGCAAAGACAAAGACTGCAGCCTAGGATTTCTCAGCAGGCAAATCAACTGTGGAACTTTGCTCAGATTGTGGTTAGAATTTCCAATTTCAGCTTCAAAGACATGAACAGATGCCAGAAGATAAGTTACCACATTTCAAACATAAAAATTATAAATTGAGGAAGATGCTGTCATTCTACCAACCCAATCCAGACCCCTGCCCTGAAATGTTTAAGCAAAAAAATGATTAGAATAATTTATTTACTTAATACTTCAATCCCTACGTTGGGCTTTTTTTGACTTCCATATTAATAGCTTCTCTGGGTCATATGCTTCCAAGATCTTGTTTTCTCTCTGTTGAAAGCTCACTTAGATTAATCAGCATGACAATCTTACTACCCAAGTAAGAGAAATGTATTTGAATTGGTGACTCTTAGAGACATATCTTCTCTGCCCTATGTCTGCAGAGGTAGACGGTTGGAACCCCAGGTCTAGAAAAATACTTAGTAAATGTAGCACATCTCTCTGGAACATAAGCTTTGTTTGCATGTCCTATTCCTCCCATATAAAGTCGGCTTGCATTGAGGTATGTGTTCAGAACCTCGGAATGCCTCAGGAAAGCACTGATGAAGACCCTTGCCTTGTGAAGAGCAAGTCAACTCCAGGATGGAATGAGAAGAACAGAAACACTAGCCGCCGACAGGTCCAAAAATATTTGAGTGGAGAAATTATTCAATGGGATGTGAAATGTTGCTTTAAAGGAAACAAAGTAGGAGATTCAACAAAAGGATCCTATTAAAAGTGGTTTACGTCCAGTAGGCATAGAGTGACTTGTTATATAATTCTTTTCTTCTTTTGCTTTTAAAAATACTTTTAGGGCATTTTAGAAAATTAAGTCTTAATGCAAAGGAATGACATTTCTGGAAAAAAATGTTTCCAGCTGGTTCTGAGAGGCTGTGTCACCCTCTGTAATTGTAGCAGCTGGCTTTGATTCATGATCTGGTCTGTGCAGTAGTCAACTCTCTTCAGCTGGTGTTAAAAATCATACCTCATGCAAAGGGGCCAAACCCGCACAAGAAAGGGCTGAAGGCAAGTATACGCACAAAGAGAAAATAAACAGGCATAATTGTTCAATTTGTATTTAAAAATAGAAGCATTTTCTTCTTCCCAATATCCCTTATTTTTCTTTTAGTTTAATCCCCTAATTCTCCTTCCCTTCATATTCTTTGCATCAAACAAAGAGAAAGGCAGAATCTGTTCTCCTTATTAAGCTTGTTCTTCCCAGGTGCAAGAAAGACTCAGGCTGCACAGTTTTAGAGGGGAAGATGATGGAAACAGGTAAGAGGGCAGCAGGAAAGAAATCCTGTTCTGGTTTAAGCCCTGCAATATCCTAGCACTAGAGCATAGAGCTGATAACACTGTAAGACCCTAGGATCTGTCTCATTAGACATGGTCCCCCAAACATGTCTTCTTGTGATATTACTTAGATAGAATGAGCAACAACAAACAAAAGACAAAAGAGTTTTGTACACATGTAGATACACCAGAAAAAATCACACACATACACATACACACACATATATACATACACATATATAAACATATATATGTATGTTTTTAAGTGAACAAAATAACAAGAGAAAAAAGCTTCTATTAAATAATTCATTCTGCAGAATAAAAATTATTCCAATCTTCAAGGAGATTAGAATCACAGAAAATGTTAATTATGTGGATGAATGCGGGAAGCCAGCAACAACGCCATTACAAGATGGCGCCTACTTCCTTGCAGCCTTACTGGTAAATAACGGCAAAGCCTAACGGACTTACCGGCCTGAACCCCGCGCATGTGCAAGTGAGTTCTAGTCCCAGCCAATCCCGTGGCGGCTGCTAGTAGCAACCGGTCACAGACCAATCAGGGAACGACCCATGCTCACCCAACGGTATATAAGCAGGCGTTTTTGGCCTTTTGGCGCCCCTCGCTTCAGCTCTCCCTCAACCAAGCAGCTCCTCAATAAAATGTGATTGGGAAGGATCCTCGTGTGGTGGTCGCCTTTCCTCGCTGGACGGGGTTGCCGCCCGCCGCAGATGAATAATTGATTTATACTTTTTGCTAATTTCTTGACAAGAATTAGCCTGTGTAAATATTAATATACTATGGGTGTATATCACGAGTGGAAGAAAAATATTTGAAAAAAAAATTGCAATCAAGAGGATACAATTTCCCTTTCATAAGATACTAACATGATAGGTGATGTGAGGCAATATTAATTCATGATAGTCTGGGGTAGGATTTCAGAGTTATGGTATTTACAGTACACCAAGAGTATTTACAGTTCCACGGTGGCTTAACATTTTTCTTTATCAAAAAATTAACAAAATTGGGGCTGGGGATATGGCCTAGTGGCAAGAGTGCCTGCCTCATATACATGAGGCCCTGGGTTCGATTCCCCAGCACCACATATAGAGAAAATGGCCAGAAGTGGCGCTGTGGCTCAAGTGGCAGAGTGCTAGCCTTGAGCAAAAAGAAGCCAGGGACAGTGCTCAGGCCCTGGGTCCAAGGCCCAGGACTGGCAAAAAAAATTTAACAAAATTGAAACTGATTAATTTTGAGACACTGGTCCAAGACTGAGATTGCACACATTACTTTTTTAGCAAAATCAATGTTAAGTAATTTTTTATGAATATATTGAAAGTCTCCAAGAATGTTCCACAAAGACTAAGGAGGTTGTTTACTTAGATTTTATATAATGTAGAAAGCACCAAGACAACATGTTAAATCTGCAAGAAGGAATAGTGTTATTTTTCAATGCTCCAACATGTTTGCATGGCTCATGATTATGATGCCTAGTGTACAGAAGGCTGACCTCTAGAGAATTATAGTTCAAAGCCAGCCTTGGCAGAAAAGTCTGAGATTCCATGTCTCAGAGTAAACAGCAAAACATTGAATTGGAGGCATGGCTCATGTGGTAGAGTACAAACAAAGCAAGAAGGCATCCCTAAGAGTAGTTAAAGTCATTGCATTTTTAAGTAAATAAAAGTCTTTGAAAGATTACCATGAAATTTGTAAACTTAATACATTGGAAACTATGGTTAACTTCAAATTAATTGCTAATTAATTTTTTCCTCTTCTAGATTCATTCAGGCTTCTTGGTCATGACCCATCCACAGTGGACTAGAAAGGTCACTTTTTCTTTTCTTTTTTTTGTTTTGTTTTGTTTTGTATAGACCCAGGTGCTTGGACTCAGAGTCTAGGCACTGTCCCTGAGTATTTTTGCTCAAGGCTAGTGCTCTACCACTTGAGCTACAGTTCCACTTCTGGATTTTTTAGTAGTTCATTGCAAGTAAGTCTATGAACTTTCCTACCAGGGCTGTTGATCTGTGAGCCTCAGATCTCAGCCTCCTAAGTACCTAGAATTACAAGAAAGGCACCAGTGCCTGACTAAAGGTGGTCATTTTGTCTTTAATAGAAAACTTGTGATGTTCCCACTTAGGTAGAAACAGTATTTTCAATCTGTGTCGTCTGTGGAATTTCCACCTCAATCATGAAATGCTTGGCTTTGCTCTCCTTTCCTTTCTCATTGTGCATCAGCCACAGGGGTCTCAATTCTTTTACTCCTAGCATGCATAGCTATAATCAGTACAGGAGGCAAAAATAGCATGAGGCCAAAATTAGAAAGCAATGAGATGACTTTGAAAGCCAAATCCTCATTCACCCACTCATGAATTCATTCATCCACCTCACTGGTACAGGGAAAGGACATCTTACTTTCCATGACACATTCAGGACAGATGTGAAACAACCAAAAATAGCACCAGGTATTCATACCGTAATAAAAGGGATCAAGACGCCATAGAGTGCCTGGTTTTGAACAATGGTATGCCGAAAGTCAAAGCAAGCATTCTTTTTGTTCCAGTCCATTCTAACCATTGACCTGTCAACCTGATTGTGTAGACATTGCTGTGACCAATGACCCACAGTGATAATGTCCTTATATCAGAGACAATATTTTCTAATTTTTGCCCCTCTCGTCTCTGTTTCACTATGAGACATGAATCCCCAATCGTGTCCCATCTGAACAACAGCAGTGCTGAGAACTTGATGAGTTCTTTGGCTCCGGATTGGGAGGCACTGGCTACCCAGATGTTTCAGTGTCCTGGCACTTCTGCCCTGAGCTCACCTCGGACACTTCCATATCCTTACCTGTGCATGCCTGGCTTTTCAGCATCCATCTCAATTACTGCTGCTCCAGAAGGTTCAGGAAGAATGTATAATGACTCTCATCTAATTATCTGCCTTCTCTATTGGAGCTTTCACTTATCTGATGCCTTCACCATTGTCTAATTCACGTAATATACACACACACACACACATAGCTCATCATGCTCATTACTCCTGATGGAATTCTTAATAATATTGAGATTGGCACCCAAATTGTCCCAGGAAGACAGACTATAGAGATGAGAATATAGAATTCATTTTTACATCTAAATAAGTTTAAAGATATTACTTACCTTATTGTCATGATAAATGGGACCTTGCCAGTCCAGGACATGGACTAGTACCAATACTTAAATGATCACTTATCACCTAAGATCAATTGCTCTTAAGGAGAAGATACTAGATGGCCAAGTAGCTCCTGTCAAAGAATACTTTAGGAGAAATAAAGAACTTAAATACTATGAGCTTGATTGGATTATTCTAAAAGCTAGAGACCTATACAAAAGAAACTAATGATCTCAGATTTGAACTGCTTACAACAAAGTCCAATCTAAATCATAAAATATGTCTGTCTGCACCTAGACCAACAAGGTCAAGATTCTCAAAAAAAAAAAACTGTACATAATGTCTTACATTAAATTCAGAGCACTTATTGGAAAGAAGTGAAAGCATTTAAGATATTGCAGTGGGGTCATGTGACCAATTCCTGATGAGCCCAAGGTGATCAAGCTTTCTTTGCCAGTGGAAGCAATTTTTCTCTTCTATCTGGTGAGGTAATTCTCCCTTTTGTCCTGAAAAATCTATAATGACCCCCATACTGTAGTTCTTTCAGAGGAAGACTCAGTCTTTAGTGCCCATCCTTCCTACATTTTTAGGTTGAACAATTTTGATAAAATATGGTTTAAATCTCATGCAATTCACTCACTTAAGGTGTATCTCCATGGCTTCCCGTATATTTGTACAATAATCACCACAATCAATATTAGAATATATTTTATGATCTCAGAAAGTAATTCCCAATCTTCAGTTATCTCCTTTGTAGTCTCTCCATTGCCTTGATAAAGCCCCTGTTATAGCATTAGGCAATCACCAACTTACTGTACATCTCTATAGATTTGCCACCTTGTCTGTTCATATAAATTGCATAGCTGTTTCAGACTGACTACTTTTAATAAGTATGGTTTTAAGTCTCTCTCTGTCTCTGTCTGTCTGTCTCTCTCTCTGTCTCTGTCTCTCTGTCATTTTATCATTCATCAATCTTTAATTTCTCTTCCATTGTTGAATGTGAATCCAAGAGGAGTATATATCATATTTTATTTATTTAACAATGAGTGTGTGGATACCCAGATTGCCTCCAGGCCATTTATGTACAGGCCTTTGGAAGTTAATTATTTATTATCCTTAAGTTGTTGTACAAAGGAGTTTGCCTTCAACATGTCAGTTCATGAGTACAATGCATCTTGATCAATGTCACCTCTTCTATCATGTGAAATAGAATATACTTCCTTCTTACCAATACACATTGATAGTGATCTACCTATTTTAAGTTTCCTGTCACCACAACCAGCTTCTTTCCATTGAAATGGATTTTCCTGGATTTTATTGTGGCCTAAAACTATGATGCTACCAATCTTAATGTGTGTGTGTGTGTGTGTGTGTGTGTGTGTGTATGTGTGTGTGTGTGTGAGAGAGAGAGAGAGAGAGAGAGAGAGAGAGAGAGAGAATTGGTTCTAGGGCTCAAAGTTTGAGCACTGTCCCTGAGCTCTTTTTATGAAAAATTAGCACCCTACCACTTGGGCCACAGCTTCACTTACAGTCATTAGAGTTACAGGTGTGAGCCACCAGTGCCCAGCTGATCTTCCAAATCTTCACTCTACCATAGTTGGAATGACAGGCTCGTACCACCACACTCCCATCTATTGCTGGCAAACTTTCCTGCCTGAGCTGGCTTAGAACAACAGTTATTTTAATCTCAGTTTCCCAATGAGCTAGAATTATAGATATGAATTACAAGCATAGAGTTATATCTAGAATTTGATTGCTGGTTCTGATATCAAAAAGCTTCAAGAAGCCAGTGGCTCATTCTTAAACTGATTTTTTTTTTTTTTTTTTTTTTTTTTTTTGCCAGTGCTCAGGGCCTGAGCACTGTCCCTGGTTTCTCTTTGCTCAAGGCTAGCACTCTGCCACTTGAGCCACAGCGCCACTTCTGGCCGTTTTCTATATATGTGGTGCTGGGGAATCAAACTCAGAGCTTCATGTATACAAAGCAAGCACTCTTGCCACTAGGCCATATTCCCAGCCCAAGTGGCTCATTCTTTTTTTTTTTTTTTTTTGAGGGAAAACATTGGGTAAGTTTATTTGCCTCTGTAAGAAATAGCCCTTTGGCCCGCTTAGGAAAAACTTATGGAACAGATTCCCATGATACATTTCAGCCTTTTAAATATATATACATATATATATATTTTTTTTCAGCTTTGTTTTAGTGGTCTCACTTTCTCCATGGCTCAAATTCAGAGTATGGATCTTGTCTGAGTTTGGCCTTAAGATGTCAGGTTATTTTACTTTGCACTGATGGAGCTTCAGACTTCGCACTGAGGCAAGTGGCTCATTCTTGTAATCTTAATTATTCAGGAAGCTGAGATCTGAGGATCCTGTTTCAAAGACAAGCAGAGCAGACAAATCTGAGAGATTGTTATTTTTACTTAACAGGCAAAAAGCCAGAAGTGGAGCTGAATATTCTTATATAAATGGCATTAACATGACAGATACAAATTAGAGTAAAAAATCGGTTACTTGTTTATGACATTGAGTCTCCTAGTTAGATTACAAAGGCTATTGACTATCATATGAAAAAATAGTATTTGTGTAACAATGTTGAAATGAATAACATTGAACATTCAAACACTAAATATGGGATGAATATTATATAATTATTACAAACATAAGGGAAAATAGATTATATCTTAGCTGTCAATTAGATACAATCTAAATAATGAGAGGCAGGCTACTAAATATTTGTCATTATTACTATAATAATATAATCTTACAAACTTTTCTGATAAAAGTTGTAAACGAAGGATTTTATAAAAAAAACATTTTGTATATAATATTTAAAACTATTTAGCGTCCTGAATCTTACAAGTCATATGGAAAAATTTTCAAACCCTATGAAGATATAGTAGAAAAAGCATATAAACTTTCTCATGTAAAAATTCACAAGAAAAAGCACTTAAAATAAAAGCTAACCATCCCTTATGGTCCATCATTTTTAGTATAAGTATCACTGTAAAGAAAGTAAAATGGAGGGGAACAATATGGAAAAGGATTAAGATTCAGGGTCAGGAATGTAGCTTAGCAGTAGAGTGCTTGCCTAGCATGCATGAAGTCCTGGATTCGATTCCTCAGCACCACATAAACAGAAAAAGCTGGAAGAGGTGCTGTGGCTCAATAGGTAGAGTGCCAGGCTTGAGGAAAAAAATGAAGCCAGGGACATTGCTCAGGCCTTGAGTCCAAGAGCCAGGAGTGGGGGGGAAGAAGAAGAAGAAGAAGAAGAAGAAGAAGAAGAAGAAGAAGAAGAAGAAGAAGAAGAAGAAGAAGAAGAAGAAGAAGAAGAAGAAGAAGAAGAAGAATTAAGGTACTAAAAATACATTTTGTTTTCAATGACACAATGTCAAAACAAAATTTTATGAGTAGTTTATAAAGATACTTCCTTATAGTTTGTTGTCTTTGAGAGCCAAGTTTTTAAACAAAAGGCTTGCCAAAATTATTTGCTATTAATTGCCAATGCATGAAATAGGAAACATTTTTACATTCTCTGGAGGTAATAATTATAGGTATAATGTTCTTTCTTTATACAAAAGAATAAGTTACCCTGCAAAAATTCTATTCCAATTTTTTTTCTCAGATTGGCTATTTGCCTTCTGGCTAGGAATTTGGCTATCTAAAAAGCAAGTGTGACTCAATAAAGGCAGGCCTCTAGAATAATGAATACCTAAAGTTGTAGTTCAAGTCCATTATGCCAACTCTCCTTCTTCGGGAGACACTGATTTCCCCTGCACCACAAGTCCATTTGTAAGCGCTCTGCTGGAAGTTCTACTTCCTTTGATTTGAGCTCAGCTCCACATATGCTTGGGACCTTGAATGCCACCGCAGGGGTTTTTTATTGTACTCTTTGACTCTTGCAGGGAAAATAATATTTTCTCCACTAAGTCCAGCATCAAACTTGTTTGTATTACAACAACAAAAAAAAGAATCTTTTCATTCTTTCAGTTATTTTCTATCTGTTTCTGTTAAATACTTCCCTGGGTACAATTCTTGGTGATTTAAAAAAACAACAACACTCCAATAACCAGCCAATATATAAATAAAATAGTTCACCAAGAATTTTTAACTTCAATTTTCTTACCCATAATAAGTATCTTTGCATTGACTTCCTTTTTCATTTGTAACAATATCTTCACAAGAATTATCCATTCAACAACCACTCGTTTCATAAGTTTGTCAGAGGTGTGATTACCTGCCTGTCACACTCATTTGCTGTAAGATAGGTTTGGTTTTCATCTTCACCAAATATTAAAAATGTCATGGTTGAAATATTACTTCCCCCACCTTCTTCTAGCACATAGATTTGAACCTGAACCTGAGGCTTGCTTTAAAAAAAATCTAGTATATGCTGTGGCTCAAGTGGTGGTAGAGTGCTAGTCAAGCAAAAAGCAGCTCAGGGACAGTGCTCAGGCCCTGAGTTCAAGTCCCAGGAATGGCAAAAAAAAAAGCCAACAAATAAAAATCCAGTAAAATGATTCCTACCTAGTAATTCAAGTGTTTAGTCTATTTACCTTGGGTATAATTTGTTTTCACTAGAAAACAAATATATTTGCATATATATTGTTTGTTATATATACATACATAAATACTCTCCATAACGTCTAATCAAATGCCAACAATAATTTTGTCCTTATTTTATTTTTGATTGCTAGAAATTGAACCTAGATCCTCATACATACTGAGAGTACCTTATAATTCCTTATAGTTTGCTGTCTATGGTGGCCAAGTTTTTAAACAAAAAGCTTGTCAAAACAATTTTCTATCAGTTGCCTAACCACAACCCTTCTGATTATTTATTAGCAGGTAAAATAAACAGTCAATTTGGTTTTTTCCTCCTTTAAGATCATATATCTTCCGTTTCAAAGTTTTGACTATATTCTCAATACTAGGTTTCTTTGTTCTAGAACCTAATAAGGGGCTTAATTTCTTTTTTGTGCATGTGAGTGGATTATTATTTTATGCAAACTGAAGAACAGTTTTGGCCATTTGAAAAATTCTTTCAATTCTTTCTGTGTGACTAAAATAACACACTTTCAATATGCCATAGTTGGTCACTGACAACCTGACTTTTATTTCAGTTTCTCTCTTTCTCTCCAGTGCCTCCTTCAGTAAGCAAGATTTCTCTTGCTTTTTTTTATTTACTATTTTTTAGATAACATTTGCAAGAGTTGGTAGGAAAAATTAAAATAACAAAATTTTTCAATGCATGGCACCATAAAATTGACATTCTACAATGTATCTTTAGTTCAATGACCACGAAGAATCCTATGTTTCCAACTTAGCAATTTGGAGTTGGTAAATTTGTGTTAAATATTGCCCATACTCCATCGTTGACACTGTCTCTGGAGAGTACAGGTGAGAGAGTGACAGCAGAATATTTTCCTCTCCCATGGGAAGGCATTTTGCTTTCCCTTTAAAATCTCCAGTGTCAAGGAGGTATAGTTGCTCATGCAGAGTTAGAAGGAAATCCTCCTAAGATATATTGTTGGAAAATGATGTAAGATGCCAGATAGAGAAACAGTTAAATTTTTAGTGGGCTAATATTGCACTTGCTGTGTCCCCATGAATCACTATGACTTCAAATAGAATATGCTTCCTCTTACTGGAAATAAAATCTTTAAATTTTGCTAACCTATGAGTACAAGGCCTCTGCCCCTCGTCAGATCCTTGATACATGTTCAGGGTTCTTTAATTACATATTATAAAGTCACACAACCCCTCACTGTTACAAATTCTTTACCATCTGTGCTCACTAATTCTCAGACGAGAACTTGGGTTCTATTCATGCAGGAAAGGAAGGGAGGAAAACAAAACTAGGAGAGAGCAAAGGAAGAAGTGATACTGTCCAGAAAGAAATGTACTCATTATCTGACACTTATGAAATGATAACGCCTCAGTATATCACTGTTACAATAATGATAAAGATGTTTATTTTTTAAAAGAAAAGTAAGGAGAGGAGTGGGCAGGGGGGTAAGAATGTTGAAAGGGGTGACACTAATCAAGATACATTATATTCATAACTGCTTTGTTAAATGGTAACTCCTTTGTGCGACTACTTAAAGATAATTAAATGGTTTTTTAAAAGGAGGACTGAGATATAAAGAAATAGACATCTGTTCTGGTTAATTCTACGGTCTTCCAATTAGGCCAATCTGCCTGACTCTGTTTGAGACAGAAGACTTACTTTCTGGGAGATTTGCAGCCAGGGGTGGGGGTGGGACAGAGATCACTTTGTATTGGATTAAAAGTATTCACAAATGATTTTTTTAAAGGATGAATATTTTGGAAATTTCAAGGAACTGGTGAACTTAAAGCTATCAGTCCTTAAGCTGATCTTCCCTTTATCCCCTCCAATTCTTATGGACAACCATTTTCAAATGATGGCTCTATGATTTCCATAAGATAAAGGATTAAGAAATAGTAAGTAATGTTTTTAAACATTGAAAGAAAAGAATTTGAGTTCTGAGGTGTTTGTTGTTTTATCTGTAATTGCATAGCTGGTTTTCAATTAAGTTCTCCTTTATGTGCGCTAAATGTGAGTAGTGATGTGAATATCTGAATGACTATGTGTTGATGCAAAATGGTAATATATGTGAGAGTTATTTTCTTCTAAATTGAACAATGAAAGAATTAGCAAAGGCAGAGAATTCACACTAGTTTCTATTTGTATCGACTCTTTCATAAAAGGGAAAACAAAAGATCGGTTTGATAGTCTAAGCTAGGAAAAGAGTTCTATTTTCTTATGTACATATTTTATCACCAATGTGTTCAATTTCACTGATCCTTCTGAGAAGAAAGACATTTAGTTCGTAGCAAACTCTGGCCTAACAAAAGTTCTTCTTCTCTCCTGCTTTTTGTGGCCTACTTAGTTGTCATGTCCACCATCACTGTCCTTTCCTTTTTTAATCAGAGGAATTACAACTATACTTATGTTTTAGTATTTTGAAATCCATAGAGATGTCATGATTTGTGTATAAAATATTCACAGAGCCTAATATAGATGATGAAGGTCTGGCCTTTCTGCTGGATGTTAAGTTCCTAACCTTATAGCTAAACTGACTCTTAGGAAGTGGGTCCTAGTTGGAGAAAGGTCACTGGGGCATCCTTTTGAGTAGCATATCTTAAGCTGAATAATCTTGTAATCTTTTCTTCCTCCTCCTTCATTTCTCTCCCCCTCTCCCTCCTCCTTCCCTTTTCTTTTTCCTTCCCTTCCCTTTCCCCTTCTCTCTTTCTTTCTCTCTCCCCAGCCTCCTCCTTCCTAGCCACTGTGAAGAAGTGAAAGGCTTTGTTCTACTATGTCCTCCCACCTCAATGATCTTCTGTTTATGAACAATGGGCCCACAGGACCCTGGACTGGTACCATGATCCCCAACTAGGCATCTGTCATTTTAAGTCATTTCTTTCAGGGGTTTTGTCATAATAAATGAAAGCTGACTATCAGGTCTATGCGACTCCTCACACATGCCATATTGGTAGTGCCATTTCAGGCTTTATGTAGAGATTGCAAAGAAACACATTGGGCAACAGACAACACAGAATCCCGGGTAGCAAAAGTATCTTTTCTCCATACGGCTCTGGAGTCCTGAATGCCATTTTGAATAGAGTTGTGAAAAATAAGGCCCAAGTCTCTGAAAGAAGTTGAGTATTCTAAAATGATTTCACTCTCTCTGTCTCTGTCTCTCTTTTTCTCTCTTAGAAGCTATGACAAGGCATTGTCTAATAAAAAAAAGAGCTCTAGAATGCAGAAAACATTGGGTTTTAAAACTGTCAAGCTAGGACAAAAGATGAGCCAGGAAAAATAGATCTGTGTTTAAAGATCTAAGAGGTACAAAAGCTACCCAGTGTCACCAGAATATAATATATATTATATATTTACACACATATATATAAATTATGATCTGTCTGTCTATCTCCACAGGTAGTCACCGAGGACTTGTGATAATGGACCAATATGTAGCTACCAGTTCTTTCCATGTGATTTCTGGGTTTTGCAGACTATGTTACTAGAGGAGTTGCTCCATGAAGTGCCACACTGATTGCTGGTTAAGGGTTTAATTCAGGACAACACATGTTTGATGAATGACTGCTGTGGTCTGAATTATAACTACAATTTGTATCCAGATTTCTTAGTATCACTTTTCTTTCTCAACATCCTCACCCTGTAGGTAAATAAGCATAGCCCCCAAGTCTTTCAATAAATTCCAGCAATCACTCACAACTTCTAAGCATATGAGTGTTTGATAAATGCCAGCTGCTCAGCATTAATCACATTTCCTATTTGCTTTTTTCCTCTTTCTGGTTTAGATGACTCTTCTCCACTTCGACAGTAAAAAGTCTTGTACACCAGTCTCTTTTTGAAGAGCATCTATGTTACATGCTGGAAGAATTTAGCCAACATCCCATGAATGTTACGCTATTCAGAATTCTAAGTCTATTCTAATTACATCATCTTTATCTAACATTGCTATCTCAAATTATTCATTCTACAGAAGGAAAAGGGAAATCATTTTCAAAGTTTATACTTCATTTAGAAATTGTAGATTTGGCTTTTGAAATCAAACCTTACCTAATTGATTTGTGTGAACATTTGCCTTTAGTAAAATTCACTTCCAATTAATTCTAAATGATTTTGTTTTAAGAAATTTCTAGACATCAAAGAAGTTACCAAAAAAAAAACCTTCATCATTAAATCCCTTCAAAACCTATGCCCTGGCTCTGAATAGAATCTGTATTTTTCTTTGCAAGGGAAGAATTTAATGAAGTGCATTTGGGGTTTCAGAATGAACCCCTAATGCCAATGGAGTTTGATCCCCGACAGATGTATTGGCGGCAGGATTTGCTGACTCTAATTTAAAAACATCTCATCCTCAAAGAAGTAATCAGAGTTTAATCTTGTCTGTTCCCAGCTCTCCATATCAAAACTGATTTGGGGCCATTGGGGAGGAGATGCTGACCTTCTCACTGTAATCCAACTCCATGAAGCTTTTCTACAGGCAAGGATGCTTTTCCTCTACATTGTGTAACACATTCAGTCTCTGTGTATATTGCATTTTGAGTTCAATTTTATACACATGTATGGAAGACATATATCAGTAATGGTCACTGATCACTTTATGGAATGTTTTGCACCAGTCAAACTCATACAACACTTTCTAGTTCTTAACTGCAGACATTAAATTATCATGATGTTCTCTGTTCTTTGATTATTATGACACACTAGGACAGAAGGTTGAAGTCTTACGCTGTAAATTAAGAACAAGTAGAACAATGTAAATTAAATAAAGCTGATAACAGGAAGATTTTACGAATATGTACTATGTGTGTTGTTTTCTATCCTAACCTCATTTCATTTACATTCTTTGTAGTTCTTTTCTTCTTTGTTTATTTTACATGATTGACTTATAGGTTTTTATTGAAACGACAATAGGTAAATCATAAGCGAATTAGAAAAAGCAACTTTAAATAAAGTTACATCATCGTGTACAAATACATTTTTAAATACATTACAAAGATGTCCCTTATTTTCAGAATTAAAAAGAAGCAGCACAGGGAGTTAGGCTGGAGAATATAATCACTTTAGTATTTGGGACTTGCTAAATTGTTTTAAACAGAATTCAGAATGTTTTACTTACTTTTCATTGTGTACTTGTTATCTCTCTGGTAAAGGGATTGGATTTTTATACACATTTAGGTTTTCAAAAAAGATCATATACTATTAAGGACATTACAATCTGACATTTCATTTGTTGAAATCCTAGATTAACTGAAATAGTACAATAACATTCCTGCAGATGATTGCTTCCATATCCACGTCTCAATATGTTTTACAGTTGTAATTTAGCACAGTGGCAGATTCAGTGTCAGTGTCTAGCACTGTCTGGCCTATTTCTTGCTTAGTCACAAGAGTGCACCTGTGTGTGTCTATGTGAAGCCTAGGAATAGCTGTTTATGATTACACTTACCTTTGCAGGCTATATGGAATCTTAACTTTTCTCTCTTATCCTATTTTTACTATAGAATAAACATTTAAGGTTGGCCATTACTCTATTGTTAAATCAAATCTACATACTCTATATGTATCAGAATATATCTACATAGAAAATATTCTAACCTATATGCCCAATTGACTGTACGCTTTGAGAAAAGAAGCCATATCTTACTTACCATTATTTCTAGTGCTTTTCAACAATTCTTCCTACATAGAAAATATTTGATTATGTATCACTTAAGTGTGTAGAGATCGAAACTAAGGAATGTAAAAATGACTACACCCAGATTTATGGATTATGGCTGGATTGGGTTCATGCTCTCAAAAAAGCTGAACCAAATTCTAAAATTCTTAAGTTTTTTCTTTTCTTTTGTTCTATAAAGTCAGCTTTCCTGTCTGTTTGTCTATCTATATGATTTTTAATAGGACTATTAGGGTGATAAAGTCTACAATGGTGATTTAAGACCTCAAGTGCTGGATGAGTTATAAAACTTTGGTAACATGGAAGCATTATGAAAGGATGTTTTAAAAATCAATTGGCAGAAGCAATTAAGATATAGATAAATTACCCTTGCTGGAGTTTGAAAACAGAGAAGAAAGAATAACATGCAGGTTCTGAAAAATAGGTTGAATGATTGAGCTATATTACTGTTCACTATGAATTCATTAACATGGTAAAACTTCATGCATTCTCCTGACATCACTGCAGAAATATTCTAGAAGACTTAATATGATCTCAAAAGTGGTATTTTTTTCGGTGTAAATAGCAACAGAAAAAGAATAAAATAAATATAAGATTTCTTTCCTTGGATATACATTTAGAATCATTGAAAATATCATGTTAGCTTAAACTATGAAATTTATTTCAGACCTGTTCTTTGGAATAATTGATCTTAAATGCTCAATAAAATGAAACACATCTTTAATCTCCTTCCATCTATTTGATTCTCTACATTGAAATAGCAATGATACTCATATGTTGAACATTCTCCTTTAAGTGCAAGGTTTGAAATATTTAATGTTATGTTTCATTGTTTATACTTATGAGTATGTTGTATCACAAGAGTATGTGGTCAGAAAACACTAAATGAGGCTTACCTTCATTACTAAAATGCAGGTCTATTCTTCTTCCTGGAAAAGTATCCACCCTAGGGAATAGAAAAGTTGAATTGTAATAAAACTTATGAGGGGAAAGCCCGAAGTGAATGGCCTCTCAGACTTACCATTATGTTCAAACTACTCAGTCTACATCTCTTTTAATGTCACATCATAATGGTATATAGGTTAGGTTCTTCTGTTGAGATCTTAACACAATGACCTGTACTAGAGTCTATCAACTTTAAAAGTATCTTTGAATCATAATGTTAATATTATTTAGCATTAGTGTCATCATATCTTTCCCTTCTCTTTTTAGATCCTTTCCTGTTTAATCTTTTAATCTTCTTTTTTAATTTGCCTCCATCTGCAATTTTCTATAATTCCAAAATAAGCCTAAGTAGACAACTTCATTCAGAAGGGACTTAGAAAATTGCTTTGGCTAAAGTTGCTTAAGAGAATAAGACAAATTAAATTATTTAAGAAAATTATACCATACTACTTATTTTTAAAGCATCTTAAGTCTAAGAGAAAGCAAGTGCATTTGAATTAATTAATATCTAACTTTTAACAGAAATTTTTAAAGGAAAGGTTTTTCTATTTAAAAATCACTAAAATAAATGTGATTTTAATCTAGTTAAAATAATTAAAATCAATGTAATCAGCTTAAAAATAGTCATTTAAAACATATGGCCTAGTAATATTCATACAAGATTCCCTGCACAACAGTAGCTGAGAAAAAATTGAGTATGCACTCTTTTATCTAGTTACTAAAGGAAAGAGGATGCAAGCTTCCAGGACCATAATTTATTTTGGAAGCTACTTTGCAGCTGGACATTTACCATGTAAATGTAGTTAACAAAGGTTTCTTGCCAGCTATTCTGATGAACAACTACCTACCAGAGGTCTGTTATAAGAGTGACATATTAATGATGTAAGTTTAAAAGCTATATCAAGTTTGAAATCCAATTCTGATCTAAAATAATAAAATTCTGTATTAAACCAAATCAGGTAAGTCTCCAGTATTTTCTATATTCTGGTTATTTAAAGTCATTCAGGCCAAATGCTTCCTCAAAGACCATAAAAGTGAAAAAATGCTGCATGTATCATTTCACAAACTAAAATAAGTTCTAATAGCACTTTGATTATATTCTGGGGTTCTTATTTGAAGGCCCATCATAATGTGCAGTTTGGAATTTGAAGAATTCGCTTTTGTTAATTTCACTGAAGCAAAGACAACTTGGTATATTCAGTAAAAGCCTATTCAACCAAAGATATGCATTCATTAAAGAAAAGTAGTTGAAGCTATATATAAAAATAAATACTGTTAAAATATACCAAATTGAAAAACATAAAGCAACATAATATTTCTAATACCTTTCTAAACATTTTTAAGGTGAATATTTCATGCTATTACTTGAAAGGTTAACATGAGCCTTACACAGGATTTCAGTCATAGTATTCTTTCTCTTTGAATTTTTTGTAAAGGATAATAGTTTCATTTTTTAATTTTAGTTCACAGCCTTTGTTTAATTTTTCCCCACAGTTAACTCATTTTAAATGAGTGTCAGGGCTGGGAGTATGGCCTAGTCATAAAGAGCTTGCCTTGTACACATGAAACCCTGGGTTCGGTTCCTCAGCACCACATCTATAGAAAAAAAAGAAAAAGCTGGAAGCGGCGCTGTGGGTCAAGTGGTAGAGTGCTAGCCTTGAGCTAAAAGAAGCCAGGGACAGTGCTCAGGCCCTGAGTTCAAGTCCCAGGACTGGCAAAATAAAATAAAATAAAATAAAAGAGTGTCAAATGACTTCAAGGAAAATATTTCCAAAGAAAATCTGAGGGCAACAGTTTTTGACCTCTAGTCTTTTCTATACAATACAAAACATCTATCAGATTTCTCATGAGTTCTCAAAAGAAAGAGAAAATAGAGCCACTTAGCAAAATATGAGAGAAATTTACATGAGTTTGTGTCTCTTTTCCATAAGTGCTGAGCAGTACAATGACAAAAGTTGTCAGATACAAACCACTGATAGTGAGGAAAGAAGATTTTATTTGGAACTTTTCTTATTTTGAATAAATTGTTTGTAGCTGTCAACAAATACATTGTGTGAAATATGAAGTGATAAACAAAATAAAGAACACATAAAGGTGGAAGTCGGCCAAGAGAGAAAGCAAAGGTAGACTTCTACAAAAAGAAAGGAAATTTTAGACAGCAAACCAAGAAAGAAAAAACTCTGTGTGTGTGTGTGTGTGTGTGTGTGTGTGTGTGTGTGTGTGTGTGTCTGCACTAGGGCTTGAACTCAGGTTAGGGTTCTCTCTCTTGGCTTTTTCACTTAAGGCTAGTATTCTACCACATTTTTGGTTTTCTGCTGGTTAATTGGAGATAAGAGTCTCATGGACTTTCTTGCCTGTACTGGCACGAAATCATGATCCTCAGATCTTGGCCTCATAAGTAGATTGCAGCATCAAGCAAGATAGAAAGTTGTTTTTTTTATATAGCTGGGAAATAAGTCATACACTAAACACAAAATGAATAAGAAAATGAGACAGTTAATGTAGAAATTAGAGTGTTTCCTGATGTCTGACATTCTATCTATCTACCTAAAGATGGTGGATGAGAAAACAAGCAATAGAAGAAAGATTGAGAACAAAAGAGAAGTCATGTGTGATTTGGCCAAAGATAAACAGGCAAAAATAAAGTGTGCTAGCCTTCAGTGATACTCAAGGACTAAAGGGAGCATGCATAATGGATAAAATCCAAAGATTGTTGGGAAAATAGATGTGAGAACATGCAGATAGGAACGAGTGGAGTAGACAAGGAGAGACAAGAAGAGCCATCAAGCCAAACCCTCCGACCAATCCAAGATGGGAAGTCATACTATTAATGAGATAGTAAAATAGAAAGACAAAAGAAAAAAAAGCACAACAGAGAACAATGCAGACAGCACGGAGTTTACGTGGTTTATAGAGCTTTTCAACTCTTGGGCTCTTCTTTATGGAAATGTTTCCCAGTATCGGGTAAAGAAATGATATAAAAGGCAGATGAGAATTTAGGAGAATTTTCATGTCATGACTGAGACCAAGAAGTTGTCTGATGACCATTATATATGTCTATTTTGATATTTACACTGTAGGAAAACATTACACTGTTATAGTTTTATGCCCTCTGCAAAGTAGTAAAAAGAATAGCTGATACACATTACACAAAGTAAAAAGCAAAGTTTGTTCTTGCAGATAGTACTGCTTATAAGCTTCAATAAGAGAAAAATGCATGCCTGTGAAACTGAATTTTTTAATAGAGACAATAAATCCTTATTAAGTGACTATTTCCCTGCTGTTATTCCCTGGGCAGAGTAAAGATCACCTCTGACTAATATCTCCTCTTTTACCATTTAAACTTTTACAGAAATTTATTATTGGTTCATATAGAAAAACAGTTCATGCTACTTTCTGGGATAGCAAATAGCATTGTGAAGTAACAAATATACAAATAAAATCAGTTCTTCAAATCCAGAAATGCATAGGTATGTTGCATGATCTCTAAAAGCCAAGGGCTAATTCTCTGCCATCCAAAATTGTTTTCTTTTTATGAAATTATTTGTAAAGCTCATCCTTGTATGACTAGGTTTGGAAACACACAGGCCTATATGTTGTTTTATCTTTTGGTTGTTTGTTTGTTTTATGTACTAGGGCTTTAGTTCGGGGACTTGTGCTCATGATTAGCTTTTCCCCTTAAGGCTGTTGTTCTACTTGAACCATATCTCCACTTCTGAATTTTTAAATGGTGAATTGGAAATACAAGTGTAGCATTTTTTTTCTTCCTGGGCAGGCTGCAAATTGTCATCTTCACATCTCAGCCTCTTGGAATAGTTAGGATTCCTGGCATGGGCCACTAGCACTAGGCTAGATTTTGTTTTAAAATCTGTAATAATTTGAAAAAAATGACACAAACAAGAACTCAAATTTAAAAGTTTCAAAAGTTAAGACAGGTATGTCATGAATTCAGAGGCAAGATCACCATTGTCATGAGACCCAACAGGAGCCCGTGTAGCACACACACATCTGGTTTAGATTCTTGATATTTTTCAAGTATTAGTTTGCACCTGCTTTTAGAAAGTAGTAACCTGGTCTTGTTTTGGCAAAACAATGTGTTTCTTATGAGGTCTGACACTATTCAGGCTATAGATGATGTGGTAGGGGAAAATGGGGTTAAAATATATAATCGTATCCTCCAAATTTCCAATTTTTTAAGAGATATTAGTTTGGGAGTTGAGCTTCAAACACAAATAGTGAGCATACCATGGCTCTTGTAAACCCTGACAAATGTGATCATTGCACCTAGTTATCAATTCTTGTAAAGCTCCACTTTGATCTGAATGAATATGCTCATCATAAATATGGATTTTTGTGTTTCATAAATATTCAATATTAAATTGCATACTTCACAATTTAGACTCAATTTGAACAACTTCACAGGGACAAAGCATCACAATAAGTTGTTACATTTTTAAAAAATGTAAAAGCATTATCAGCACTATTTCATAGTGAATATATTATAGAAATTTGCAGACTTAAAATTTCTGGCATTCTTATAAGAACAAAACATGGTAATGACAAAGATATTAATAAACATGTCGGGTAACTTTTCAAAATCAAAATGGTAAGAACAAAATGAATAAATCTTTAGATATCTGAGCAGATTGCTTTTTGAATTTTAACTACATATGATTACTTCTGCAGAAGCCATGTAATATCATAAAATATCTGGATTTTAATAAGTTGTTAATAAAAACTATTGAAGCATGAGATGGTGCATGTACAATACTAATTTCAAATTATCTTGGTAAACAAATAAAATTTGTTATGAGGTGCTCCATAAACTTTTATGTCCAAAATGGGAGAAATTAAAGACATACTTTTTATCCTGTGATTAAAAACCACATTTGAAATGGAATATTACATTCACATGAAATAATGAAAGCATCAGGAAAACAGTTCAGATGGTTGTCATCCAAGATCAACTGTATTGTAATCAGAGAATATTGAAACAAAGTACAAATTGGGCAGCTATCCACAAAAGGCTATCCACAGCAAACATCATTTCATGACAGCTTTTAAGCTACAGCTATGAAGTCTCTATGAAAGAAAAAATTCACAGAGACAGCTGAGCTCTCTGACAGACCTGCAAAATTCTTGGAACCAATGAAACTGGAAGATGCATTACTGGTGGAAAACACCCAGTGTGCCTTCAGTCTTACACAATTCTAACCCACATCCAAGGGAGTATAGAACAGTTAGAGGAAGCAATTTTGCCTAGCATTCATAAATCCTCCCTAATGTGGAAAGCACTAGAACCAAGCCAACAACTACAGAATTGTCATTGATTAGTACCAACTAGGATGTCAGTTTTGATAACATAGATGTCTTCCATGCATTGGTATGTTTCTCAAACTGGGAGCTGCATTTTGAAAATTAGAAACAATGAAGAGTTTGAAATTTGTTTTAAAAGCAAGTGGCTCCAACTCAGAAATGATTTTGGATGGACGGTAAAGACAACCCGTGAGGAACACTTAGCTTTTCAAGTCCATGGGAAGTTATGTGAAGATGAGTCTGAGGACATACCTGAGTGCCAGTCAATCAGAGAAGAAGCACTGAACACAAGGACTGGGAGAATAAGTATGTGTCGCTGCTTGCCACGAGGGCCACCTTCAGAAAGCAATGACAACAGCTTTGCTTCTGTTTCTCACTTTCTGCAGGGTCCTCTGTTGATCACTTCAAGCGTGGAGCCACTTCAAGAAGGGGAGTAACTGGAAATCACCAATGTCCCAGGGAGCAGCAACGGTTCGATACAGAAACATTTTAGAACTATGTTTGCAAATTATCCTTGAGGAATAAGCTTCCTTCAATGAGAGTTAAAATTATGTAAAGTTGGAGGTACACCTAGTATTTAAATTTTCTTTCTTCATTTCCTTTCTGTTCCTTCACGTGTGTGTGTGTGTGTGTGTGTGTGTGTGTGTGTGTGTGTGTGTGTGTGTATTAGGGTTTCAAATCATAGCCTATGCTCACACTTGGCTTGCATTCCATCATTGGACTCTAGTACATGTGCCAGGCCTTGGTCCAGCACTCTTCTGGGTTAATGGGAAATAGAGAGCTTCATAGACCTTTCTGCCTAGGCTGGCTTTGAACTGCTATCCTCCAAAACCCACCTGCTGCTGGGTAGCCAGGATTACAAATGTGAGCTTTCAATACCTGGATTACTATTTTAAATTTTCTGATCTATGGCCAATCTAATATGTTTTCTTTTCTGTTCAGTATTTAGAGTTGCACTTCCATTAGAAAATTCCAGTGTTCTATCACTCCTCCCCCCTCCCCCCCAAAGTAAAAAGAGAGAGGGAAAGAAAGCAGAAACAAAATTAAAATACTGTATTTTTTCCTAACATAGCCTAGTTTCTTGACCATTTCCTCATTTTCTATTCTTGGAATTTCTCTTCATAGACCTTGGAAACTGAATTTCATTCTCCTTTGAAGTTTGTTTTCAATAAGCTTTTTTTCTTTATTCTATTGACCACTTAAAATGGATCCATTTTTAAGTTTCTATTTGCTTGTTTTGTGTCTACTTTTCTTCATGTTTCCTTGTTCAATTGCAATGTCCATTATTCCTTCATTGAGTTTTCTAAACGCACTTGCTTTGCAGTTTATGTCAGAGTATTCCAGAAAATCAATTTTATCTAGGGTGAAATCATATCTTTATGTTTTTTCTGTTTTGCCAGATTCCATTCTTAGCAATAGATTTGCTTTGGCTCTCGGGATCACCTTGAGACAGTGTTTTCAGTGTTGGTTTTATTTCCCTCGCAAGTTTCCTTGCCAGTCTGTATGGCAACAAGCTGCTACAGTGGTGACAGCAAGCATCAAGGTGATATGCTATGGGAGTTCTCTCTCTGACTTCTCACTTCTCTGGTTGGTATGCCTAGCCAATGAGAGGCCTTCATTTCTTTCAACCTCCTCTCAGGGGCAGCCAAACCATTTCAACAGCTTGACTTCAAGTAGTGGTATTGTCTCTAGTCAATGTCTTACATGAAGTTTTTATAACAAACACTAATCACAGGACCTTGGCTTTCACTCACTCTTATCTAACTTGGGTCTTAATTTATACTATGTCTACAGAGTTCCTCATGATTCTAATTCCTGCCATCTTTATAAAAGGTGTCAACTTATTTTCAAAATTGGTCTTTGGCAGGAAAGAATGCTTTCGAAAATATGTCCTTTTTCTAATATTCAATATGGTTATTTATTCTGCTCTATTTCTTAGGCTTTGGTTTGGTGTTTCACATAATTTATTCCATTTTTTTGTTCACTTACCTAAATCAGTGTTTATCAATAAAGAGAAAGGGGTGGTTTCCATCGATATTATTTTCTGATGTTAAATATGAATTCATTTTCATTCTTCCCACTAGCTTCCTAGCTTCCAAGCTTTTATAAGAGTCTGCTTAGTTGAAATGTTCTTTAGCTTAAGTATTTGTACTGCTGTCACTTTCCAATTATATGGTTGGTATCACCTCTACCTATCCTATCTCTACTAACAAAGACAAACCTTTCAGAGCATTGCTTTCTGCTCTTTAGAAATCATTCTTTCCTTCTTTGCATCTCATTCTTGTTTGTGGCCCAGGTTACTGGAAAGTGAAGTCTTCATACCAGCACATGAGAAAAGAAGCTATTCTGAGGAGACAGGAAAATGCTGGTTCGCCCATGATATTTTCCATTTATGCCATGGTGAGCTGTCCCTTTTTCTAATCTGAAGGAACAGCCAGAGGGAAGGTTAACATAAACATAGTCCACTTTTGAGGTTTTCATGTCCCTTCTATTAGTGGCAATGAATTGTGCAACCCATTTTCCTAACTAAATGAAAAGCTCTCCAAAATGTAAGTGACCTGAGACATTATAATCCCAGTATGTAGTGTATGGGGTGGGGGAGGGAGGGAAATCAGGTTGAGTTCTTCACAAATACCTAAGAATAAGTATCTGGCTAAGATAAGTTACTATGCCTATGACTGCTTACAATTATAAAATGAAAGAAGCAACCATGTAAAGCTGAGATGATCACAGTGGTTCATGGTATGAACAAAATATTGAGAAAATGGCATGTGGATTAAGTATGGTGGAGACAGCAAACTGATCATCCTAACGACAATGAAGGATTCACCGAGCACTTCTCTGTTCAGCTGATTTTCTGCTTCTCTAAGAACTTTTCCTTCTTTATTTCCTTCATTGAATTCCTATTTACTTCAACTAGTTTTTCTGATATAATTTAACACATATTCCTTCATTGGTATTGGGAAAATATCACGTTCAAATTACAAAGAATGTTATATATGAATACATATATACATATATATGTTGTATACACACATGCACAAATATATATTTATATATCTGCATATATATTTTGGTCTTTCATAGAATGAACTACATACTCAATCATTATCATTAATTTAAGTCAGTATGTTTTATATTACCATAATACAATCCCCATATAAATTAGTAGGGCTTTTTATGATAGTCAAAGTTGTACTGTACATAGGCATTGTAAGTTTGTTTCTTTTCTCTGACCTCTTAATTAAATTTGAAGTTTTGTATTGCACCTCAGAATAAAACTGTCTACCTTAAAACATTTTTTTTAAATTTTCTCTCTGACTTAAGTGCAAAGTAAGCAATTTGTCATATTTCACTGATAGCTGAATCCTTCTAAGTGCTGTCTTAACTTTGACATTGGCTCAGACAATGCATCTATTATCGTTAACCCATTTAAAGTTGTGATTATTTAATGTTTTCAAGGAATAACATAGCATTAGTGATGACAGTGTAATCATGACTCTGCCAGGATTGGGTTCCATTTTACTTAGTAAACTGGAGTGTAAGGTAAGGGAGAGGTGAACTGTCAGTGTTTCTGGCATTTAATTTCTCTTTATTTTTACTGCTTTTTTGTAAGGTTTTGGGCCCCTCTTGCTAATAATTTCTAGAACTACAGATGACACAGAACCAGGAAAGTTGACTTTGATTCAAAGTTTTTATTTTTATTGTTGTTTTTGAGACAGTCTCTGCCCTGTACCAGAGGCTGACATCAAATCCATCATCCTCGTGCCTCTGTCTCCCCTGCATGGCATTAAAGGCTTGTACCATGATACCCGGTCAAATTGTCAATTGTTTGTTTGTTTCATTGAAGTATAAACATTATTTTCCTTGAGATATTTCCATATGTTGGAACTCAATGAAAAATAAAAATGCTTAAAGACATGCTATATACCTAGGGAATTAAAAATAAGACATGGAATACAAGAGAAAAGTCCTAACACAGAAGTGGGAGGAGGTGTGGGGAATGTACAAGGGGGAAGAAAATGCTTCATGAAGTTTCATGCCTAAAAAGTGTGTCACAATGGAATTCTATGCCTCTATCAGAAAGAATGACATTGCCCCATTCGTAAGGAAATGGAAGGACTTGGAAAAAATTATACTAAGTGAAGTGAGCCAGACCCAGAGAAACTTGGACTCTATGGTGTCCCTCATAGGGAATAATTACCACAGGTTTAGGCTAGTCACTGCAGAGGATCACAAGAGCCCAATAGCTATACCCTTATGATCACATAAGATAATGCTAAGTGAAATGAACTCCACATTACAGAAACAAGTGTTATGTCATTGTTGTAATTATTTTCAACATGCCTTGTGAAACTATACCTTGTTTTTTCTCTTGTATTCCCTTCCTGTGGTTGTACCCTTGCTATCACTGTATCTAATCTTAGTACCCTGGATACTGTATATACAAGTATTAGAACTAGGGAAGGGAAAGGGAATACCAAAATCAAGAGACAAAGGTTAAAAAGACAAAGGATTCCAAAAGCAATCCTTACAAAACCATTTGGTGTAAACAACTGTACAACTCATGGGGGGAGAGAGGGAAAGGGGGAGGGGAGGCGGGGGAAAATGAGGGAGGAGGTAACCAGTTGAACAAGAAATGTACTCACTGCCTTATATATGAAACTAACACCTCTGTAATTCACTTTGACAATAAAGGGGGGGAAAAGAATAGAAAAAAAAAATGGATCACTTCAAGTACTGACCGGAGAAGCATGGAGACTGCTCTTTATTTATTTAGTTATTTTTAGGCAGGAGAGAAAGTTCATTAGAGGACTGCTCTTTAATGGTAGCGCCTTCACATTCCAGTGTCAGTGTCAAGCTAGACCAACAACTGGCATATTACATTATTTTTTAAATATTTCAAATTTACCTACACTATGATGGTCTGCATTCTTTCATATGAATACTGGAGACAAAGGACCACATGTGCAGATGCAGAGATTTGTCTTTTCTCTCTTCTCTCATGGCTTGAAATTCCCCCAGTCTACATGGAAGCAATTTGCCTTCCTGCCATGCTGGAGCAATCTCCTTAAGAACTTCCAAGCCAAGAAATGTATGATTTCCTAGAAAAAATTCATATCCCCAAACTCAACCATGAAGATTTAAACCTTCTAAACAGACCCATATCCAGAATTGAAATAGAAACGGCAATAAATGATCTCCCATCCAAGAAAAGCCCAGGTCCAGATGGATTCACTGCAGAATTCTATAAGGCCTTCAAGACAGAACTCACACCAATATTTCTCAAACTCTTCAATGAAATTGAAAGAGAACGTTCACTACCAGACTCATTCTATGAAGCCAGCATAACCCTCATCCCAAAACCAGGCAGGGACTCATCACGGAAAGAAGACTATAGACCGATTTCCCTAATGAACACAGACGCAAAAATTCTCAACAAAATTCTGGCCAATCGACTTCAACAGGTCATCAAAAAAATCATACACCACAATCAAACTGGATTCATCCCAGAGATGCAAAGTTGGTTTAATATACGCAAGTCAATTAATGTAATCCACCACATCAACCGGAGCAAGGGAAAGAACCACATGGTTTTATCTCTGGATGCGGAAAAAGCGTTTGACAAAATCCAGCACCCATTTATGCTAAAAGCCCTGGAAAAACTGGGATTCCAGGGAACATTCCTGAATATAATCAAGGCAGTTTATGACAAACCAACAGCAAGTATAACTCTAAATGGTGAAAAACTGGAGCCATTCCCTTTAAAATCAGGAACAAGGCAGGGATGTCCACTCTCTCCCCTGCTCTTCAACATAGTACTAGAATTCCTAGCCAGAGCAATTAGGCAAGAAGAAAATATAAAGGGGATCCAAATAGGAAAAGATGAAGTTAAACTTTCTCTCTTCGCAGATGACATGATCCTATACCTAAAGAATTCCATAGACTCTACCCCCAAGCTACTAGAGCTGATCTAAAACTTTGGCAAAGTTGCAAGATATAAAATAAACCCTCAAAAAACAATGGCCTTTCTCTATGCTAATGACCCAAAGACCGAGGCTGAAATCCGGAATGCAACTCCTTTTGCAATCGCCTCAAAAAACATTAAATACCTAGGAATAACCTTAACCAAAGAAGTGAAAGACCTCTTTGATGAGAACTTTAAAAGCTTGAAAAACAAAATTAAGTCAGAACTAAGGAAATGGAAAAACCTCCCATGCTCCTGGATTGGGAAGATTAATATAATCAAAATGGCAATATTGCCAAAGGCTATCTAAAAATTCAATGCAATACCCATTAATATCCCAACACCATTTTTTAATGAAATAGAGAAAGCAATCCAGAAATTCATATGGAACAATAAAAGACCTAGAATAGCAAAAACAATCCTAAGCAGAAAGATCTGTGCTGGAGGAATTACAATACCCAACTTCAAGCTGTATTATAAAGCTATAGTAATAAAAACAGCTTGGTATTGGCACTGGAACAGACCTGAAGACCAATGGAATAGAATTGAAGACCCAGAAATGAACCCACAGAACTATGCCTACTTAATCTTTGCTAAGGGAGCTAAAACAATAGTTTGGAAGAAAGATAGCCTCTTTAACAAATGGTGCTGGCAAAACTGGTTCAACACATGCAACAAACTAAAACTAGATCCTTACATATCACCCTGCACCAAAATCAATTCCAAATGGATTAAAGACCTCAAAATCAAAACAGACACCCTGAAAACACTAAATGAAGGAGTAGGAGAAACACTTGGGCTCCTTGGTGCAGGACGGAACTTCCTTAACAAAGACCCAGAGAGGCTACAAATCAAAGAAAGGTTGGACAAATGGGACTGCATCAAACTGCAGAGCTTCTGCACGGCAAAGGACATAGCTCGCAAGATAAACAGAAAGCCCACAGATGGGAGAAGATCTTTACTAGCCATTCAACGGACAAAGGCCTCATATCTAAAATATATGCAGAACTAAAAAAATTACCTTCTTCCAAAACAAAACCGCAAAGAACCAATAGCCCCCTCATCAAGTGGGCTAAAGACTTACAAAGAGACTTCTCTGATGAGGAAATGAGAATGGCCAAGAGACATATGAAAAAGTGCTCTACATCACTGGCAATAAAAGAAATGCAAATAAAAACAACAATGAGATTCCATCTTACCCTAGTAAGAATGTCATATATCAAGAAAACCAACAATAATAATTGTTGGAGGGGATGTGGCCAAAAGGAAACCCTACTTCATTATTGGTGGGAATGTAAACTGGTTCAGCCACTCTGGCAAGCAGTATGGAGATTCCTCAGAAGGCTAAATATAGTACTCCCCTATGACCCAGCAGCCCCACTCTTGGGTATCTATCCAAAAGACCACAAACAAAATCACAGTAAAGCCACCAGCACAACAATGTTCATCGCAGCGCAATTTGTCATAGCTAGAACCTGGAACCAACCCACATGCCCCTCAGTAGACGAATGGATCAGGAAAATGTGGTACATATACACAATGGAATTTTATGCCTCTATCAGAAAGAATGACATTACCCCATTTGTAAGGAAATGGAAGGACTTGGAAAAAATTATACTAAGTGAAGTGAGCCAGACCCAAAGAAACATGGACTCTATGGTCTCCCTTATTGGGAATAATTAGTACAGGTTTAGGCAAGTCACAGCAGAGGACCACAAGAGCCCAATAGCTATACCTTTATGAACACCTAAGATGATGCTAAGTGAAATGAACTCCATGTTATGGAAATGATTGTTATATCACAGTTGTAACTACTTTCAACGTCCCATGTGTATCTGTAGCTTCTATTATTGATGATGTTCTTGTATCACCTTCCTGTGGTTGTACCTACACTATCTCTGTAATCTGAGTATATTGGAAACCATGTCTACTGGTATTAGGACTAGGAATTTGAAAGGGAATACCAAAATTGAGAGACACAGGGTAAAAAAAGAAAAACAACTACAAAAGCAATTCGTGCAAAACTGTTTGGTGTAAGTGAACTGAACACCTCATGGGGGGAAGGGAGAAGGGGGAAGAAGGAGGGGGGGTATAAGGGATGAGGTAACAAACAGTACAGGTAATGTATCCAATGCCTAACGTATGAAAGTGTAACCTCTCTGTACATCAGTTTGATAATAAAAATTTGAAAAAAAATCTGAAAATAAATAAATAAATTTAATTACCTTCATATAAAAAAAGAACTTCCAAGCCCACCCTTTTCCTGCCAGTGAGCTGAGAGGAAGGATGGGAAGTGGGAGGTGTAACTAGTAGGCAGTGTCTCTTCATGCTCTCCTCTCTACTCATTCACCAGCTTCCCCTCCCAAATGCTTAGAGACAACCCCACCTATCCTAATGCATTTCCAAACCTCATCCAACTTCCATTCCTTTCTGCATTGTTGCAAAAGACTATTAAACACACAGAACAGAGACACCTAGTCTTTCTCTTGAAATGTAATTCCTTTACTCCTTGTTATATGGAGGCATAATTAATGATAAATAATTGCATATTTTAAGTATCCAAGTTGATGATGTGAGGTGTGTACATGCAGTGGAAAATAGTAATTTCAATGAAGCTAACTAACATAATATCATCTCACACAGTTATCTACATTTTTGTATGCATGTGCAGTTTGAACATGGAAGAGCTAACCTCTTGGCAAATTTCTGAGACCCAATAAAGCATCACTTACAGCCATAGTGTTGTATACCGTAACTCTAGGACTTACTGTCTTGCTGAACTGAAACATCCCTGGCAAAAGCCATGCCATTCTCTATTTCTATACATTTTCCCATTTTCAATTTCATCTATAAGCAAGATTATACAAGATTTATCCTTATGTGCCTGACTTATTCTATAATATCTTCCAGTTTCTTCTATGCTGCTGCAAATGGGAGATATTCCTTCTCTTTGAAGAGTAAATAATATTCCACTTGTAATTATGGAAGCCATGCATGGAATTCATTCATTACTTGCCTAAAATTCTCCTTACTCCCAATTTTCTAAGGACTGAACATTGTAGTAATACAGCTTTGGCCATAAAAAGAAAAATCTATGGTCACAGGAAAAGTTGAGAAATAAGACTGAGGGAAGCTGGGCTTCCAGATCCTTAGTCAGAAGAATTGCTTTAACCTGAGTGAAGTGGTCTCCTAACACCAATAACCTTCTGGCTCATTCCTGCAATTCACTACTTATGGTGGAAATTCTTTCTCTTTGGAACATTCATAAGCCTGAAATGTGAGATGTTTACAGGGACCAGCGGTGGAACACCATTTTGAGCAGGGTCTAATAGTAAAAGAAAATCCTTTGAGGCATTTAGCAGCTATATTCTAGCTACAATCAAGGTTCATGAGTGCTCTGTAGTCCACAGCAGCTCTCTTATGCAAAGAAGGCTATCACTGAAATGGAATTAAGAGAATCTGACGGTATGATAAAACCCATCTTAATAGATGTGAGTTCCTTGATGTTTGCATTTAATGCATGGTGCTGATAGCTCTCTACTAACATCTCAGTGATGTAATGATAGCATTAGACATTTCCACCTACTAACTGTAAAGCAATTAAAATTCACACAGCATAAGGAAATGTTCAGATGACCTGGTTCAGGGCTAACCAGACCTCTCATAGCCCCTTTCCTTACATGTACTATGCCTCTGCAAGCGTTGAAGAAATTACACTGCCAAAGAAACTAAATATTTTATGCTTTATAAAGTTCTTTGCATAGACTTTTATATTTTTAAGAGCTGCTGTTCCTATTAGGAAAAATATTACAGAGGCATCCTTGCTCCAAAATAATTATTTCAGTTCTTCATACTTGGATAAAGACAAATATTTGCTTCTTTAAACAACTTAGTTTGGAAGAATTATATACTTTGTCTTCTCAAAAATTGCCTTATTATTTGTTGACATTAGGCAGAGTTAAGTGGAAACGAAGTTTGTGTGAGCATTGAGCTAATTCAGTATTGTTTTCTGGTTGGGAAAACTGATCTGCTCACCCCCCTGGCATGACTAAGTGCCCCCAGGGCTGCTAGTGCAGCAGATAATTCACTGTAGTCTATCCCAGCTAAAGCACATATATGTAATTATATATATATATATATGAAAAGTTATACAACTTCAAATTAATACCTCTTGTAGTTATTTATCACACCAGATATTATTTCACCCCTGCAGATAAATTCCCATGCATCTGTCTGGTGTGCTAGCATAACAATAGTCCTAGTTCATTAATAGGATGGAAAGGGTGGCTGTTCTTTGTCAGCCAGCTGGTTGAACTGGCATTGAGATCTATATTCCACTTTCCATCTGGGCAATGGCAGGGCACACAGTACCACTGTCTCAGTCCATTTTCTCATGGATTTTGGAATCATGAGAGGGTAAAAGAATTTACCAAGAGAAGAGAGGGGGAGAACCAATTTAGAACATTGCCACAGGAAGCTGCTGGTAGCCCAGCAACAAAGAAATATAGCTGCTGCTGCTACTACTACTGCTGCATCTGCAGCTGCCCCATGTAAGACTGTGAACAGGCTTCCAAAGGAGGCCTTGGGATGTCACTGATTGGTTGTTTCCTTGGTCATGGGACTTGGTGAGTGGTTGTTTTCCTCAGGACATGGTTTGAATTTCCTTGCGGGGAGGGGTGGGGCGGGGACATTTCACATGCTAGGTCCTTACTCCATTACTCCAGCTCTTCATTTTTGGTTTATTATTTCTCCTGCCACTTGGCTTTTTAGTTGTTATTTAAAAGCAAGCAAAGAAAGAAAAAGAAAAAAGAAAGAAAGGAAAAGCTCACATTCACATGCAGATGAGTAACTGATGAAGTAAGATCAATGTGCTGACAGGTTTGCTGGTCTGGTGAAGTTGTACTTTGCCTCTATAATGAGGTTTTGTTTTTCCATCCTGCAACAGAGAGAATGCTCTTTCTCACCTGGTGGAAGGGCAAAAGAGAGCTGGTGTTGTTGAAGCGTATTTTATCATGTCCTTCATAGAACTCACAAGGTAGAAGCCACTGTAGTCAAATGAACTTCCACCGCTGCTTTT
This sequence comes from Perognathus longimembris pacificus, assembly GCF_023159225.1. Classification (NCBI taxonomy): domain Eukaryota; kingdom Metazoa; phylum Chordata; class Mammalia; order Rodentia; family Heteromyidae; genus Perognathus; species Perognathus longimembris. The sequence continues at coordinate 9,689,284 of NC_063165.1, forward strand.
ACCCTTACTCAAAGACTGCTAAGTTTCAACAACTGGATTTTGGAGGGAATGCATTCAAACAACTATCACCCTTACGTCTAGCACTGTAAAGAGGACTAGCGGATGCATGAATTCTAATTCTCTCTTCAGCTGTGCTCTAGCTTTTCATTCTATCTCATTTCTTTTGCCATTGAGGATCTAAGGCTGTTTGGTTCCTTTAATTCCCTGCCCCCCCCCCCCCAATCCTATCCCACTCTCTCAGACAGGCTAGGATGGCAAAATCAAGTTTATTTGTGTTTCCATAGCTTCTGCTTCTTTGGGAGGAAAATGGTTTTGTTATTTACTGAGGTCAAAGGAATTACAGAAATTCACAGCGAGGGGAAGGAACCAGTTTCATTGTTACTTGGCTGAAGGGCAAAGCTTATGACTGCTGTTTAAAATTCTGTTGTATCTGATAGGCATAGCAATCTGTTTGCTACCAGAGTGTTCATTCTCCACTTGATGGCCCATATGGTTAAAGACCCCGATGAAAATAAGGACTTCTACCCTTACCTCAATACCGATTATTGTGCTCATTAGGGATTCACATGGACTGCCTCAAACACAAACACCCTGATAGGTGAAAATATCTCTCTCCTGTTAAATCTATTCCCCTGGTTCAGTGTGAAACACTGTACTGTATGTGTTTGTGGGGGGGTGGGAATCCTCAAAACCAGGCAAAGAAAATGAGCTTTATAATAAAAATACTGTTTAGGGGCCAGAATAGTCACATTAATTATGCAACCAGTGCTACTTTGCTTAAATTACCACAGCCTCTGCATTTGAAGAGCCTTATTAAATAGTTATGTCCCTGTATATTTAAAGAAAGAGAGCTTTATTCATTTGATTAAACTATTTTTATTGTCTAGAATTGCAGTATAATAACCTTTTGTATTTCACTTCATCTCTCACCTGCCTTTTTCTCATCCTCTTCCCAGTAAGACATGGAGAAAAGACACTAATATTATTTCAGGCACATAATCTTACCACCGTGAATACATGAAATTTCAAGATAATTTAAAAAGTAGTAGAGAGGAGAATCAGTATAAAATTGCCAACTGCTGTCTGACAACTTTCTTCATGAGCACTTCAGCCTTCCTGTATTTGTTTAAAGCAATTCTGAATATCAATCAGCTATCCTCCCCTTTGCAACAGGAATTAATTTTAGCTGACAAAGTGAAAGTCTTCGCTCATCTCCAATTGTCATCAAGCAAGCATGATATCCTTCTTGGGAAAGAGGCAAGCAGTAGAGCCTTCTCCTTGGTCACTGTAAGAAAAATAATCAACTATATACATTACTAGTTATTTTGTGCAAGAAATGTCTTTAAGGGACTGGGAATGTTGCTGTAGATTACTTGCCTAGCATGCATGAAGCCCTGGGTTCTATTCCTCAGCACCACATTACAGACAAAGCCAGAAGTAGTGCTGTAGCTCAAGAGGTTGAATGCTAGCCTTGAAAAAAAAAGAAGTCAGGGAGAGTGCTCAGGCCCTGAGTCCAAGCCATAGGATTGGCAAAAAAACAAAAAAGGAAGGAAGGAAGGAATAAAGAAAAAAATGTCTTTAAGCCTCTGTGAAGACTTCCAATGTCTTGCTAACTTGTTTTAAAAGTAGAGACTGATAGGGCCATATGCAAAGTATTACTGGCATTTGGATTTTGAGAATCACTTTAGGTGGTTGGAGTTTTGAAGCTTAATTATCAGTTATAATCAGTTGCTTTGATGAGTTTTTCAAGATGTTAATGCAGGACATTTCCTGAACTTTGGAAGAGAAGGGAATTAATTAAAATAGAGAGGAAAATAGGAGATTCTTCTTGAACCTTCATTGGCATACTCTAACAAAATAGATTTCAGACCTCCTACGAAGATGCCAGTTACATAACCTTGTCTAATCTCTACTAGGGCATACCAACAGAAGATATTGCCTTGAAACTCAAGGCAATATGGCTTCCTCTACTTAATCCTATTCATCAGGTAATTATGTCAAAAATTATTTTAAGTATATATATATATTATCAGCCATATATGTATGTTTATATATTACACACATACATATATGTACATATGTATATACTGTTCATATGTATGCATGTTAAGACCTGTGTGAGAGGTGTTTAAATGAACTCTGGTACTTTGTGTGTTGTGATCAGAGAAATATTCTGAGTTAATTCAACAGTCAATTTGCTAAGCTGAGAATAAGACAAAAGAGTAATTTCCTTTTCCGCAAAGGAAATCATAAATGAATGAGTAAACTTTCAGCTTGATGTGCTAATGGAGGCTAACAGAAATTTAGATAGCATCAACACGTAAGAATATAATTAATAATAAATGTGTGCATGCATGTATGCACATACTTGAGAAATGTTGTTGTTGGGTCCAGACTGGAGTCTTGACCGGGATGCTAGAGTTTGGCAGCCTTTTGTACTAAAGGAATACTTTGATATAGTAAAATGAAGAAACATAGCTATTCTGGAATCTTTTCTATAAAAATAACTCAAAGAACTCTTTATATGATGTATATTTTCAAATTAGATAACTTGCATGTCTTTTTCCTATCAATTTAAATTGTAATATTACTGTAAGCACCTATAAACACTTGAAGGAGAGTTAACAATTATTAATTAATTAAGCCACATTTGCTTCATTTTTTCTCTTTTTGACTCATTTTCACTGTGATAAGTATGTACATGCATGTATGCATATACTTGAGAAATGTTGTTGGTGAACAGTATCCTGTAAATCCAAAGTACAGTTGCTATATGTAAACATGTTTAAAACATCCATATAAATAAAACTTTTGATAGAATTAAGATGATGAAATAGCCAGAATACCGTTGTAACACTGAAATGTTGATAATTTCCAAGAGTCTCATTCTGATTTTCTGTAACTGTTAGCCCATATGCATGCACTGTCTTTGGTAAGTATATGTATTAGTATGTATTTAGTAAATATATGTCCTGGGACAATATCTACATTATTATGAACAAAAGGCTAACCTATATTTCTTTAAAAATTCTAATTGTAAGCCCAGCACAATGGTGCAAACCCATATAACACCAGGACTCATGAGACTGAAACATAATTGAGAGTTTTAAAATATCCCAGACTAAATATTAAGTATGAAGTACAGGCCAAGCCTGGGTCACATAAGTAGTCTGGATTACATAAGGAGACTCGGTCTCAAAAACAGCAACAAAATCATCAACAACAACATCTTGAGCACTTGCTCTTGCTCCACACTGTACTAAAAGTTTTACCTGTAGTGTTTCAAGGGAACAGCATAAAAATGTCACAAAACAGCTATTACTAACAAATGATGCAAACTTTCCAGGTTTAAACAAGTAAACAAACCACCTCTTAAAATTTTATATTTTTAACCCTAATATTGCAATGGATTGGGAATGGGGCTATCAAATGGAATCTCATTGTGTTGACCTAACTCTTTTATAAAACTTAAGGATCAAACAATGAATTACACATGGAAAATCAATATACTCCCTAAGCAGCAGGACAAGGCAAATTACAGGACTGGAATGATAAAACAAGAAAGTTTCTGGTAAATATCTTAAATAATATCCTAAGACTTTTAGTAGTATTTTAGTACTTGCGAAACACTTAAAAATTTTACTGTCTGCAGCTTGAGTTCTAGGAAAAGTCCTAAGATTTTTAGTAGTATCCTACTACTTGAGAAACACTTAAAAACATTATCTGTTGCTTGAGCTCTAGGAAGAGTTTTAAGGTTTTACATTTGCCACAGTGGGAGCCTTTCGGGTATAAACAGCAAGATGTGGTTCGTTTAAATTCTTAGATTAGCCTGAGAAATTACATTGTAGTCAGAGACATGAATGAAATGGAACTATTTAATACCATGATTCTTAATAACTGAATGAGCAAAACAAGAAACATTTTTCATCTCAAAGGAGGTTGTATGAACCAGGCTTATTTCTATGTGTCATTACCTAGGACACAGAGATGTTTCATGTCTTTCTCTTGTGAAGTTACTACACCTAAACCTGTGATTGGATGTGTTCAATAGAGCTTGATTCTGTCATCACTCCTGGAATGCACAAGTCATTCCAATCCCATTCCAAGAGCATAGGAGAAAAGTCATCCAGAGTTTTTCCATACTGCTTTTGAATGACCTGGAGTTTAATATTTTGTTAGAAGGGCTGCCATAGGAGAGCAGATTTAATGTTCCAGATGGCTTAACAGTAGTAATAGTTTCAGTGGCATTAATTAAACAATACCATTTCCTTTACTGATAAATAATGCTGTGTATTATGCAGTAACATATGAATCAATATAACTCTTGCTGGATTCTGTATATGTTTCTATTGAGTGGTCAGCATATTGTGAGAACACTATTGATTATGGAATCATAAACCGCACAATCTATCCCCACAACCACTTTTTGTCCTTCCTTCTTTCCTTCCTTCGTTCGTTCGTTCGTTCGTTCGTTCCTTCCTTCCTTCCTTCCTTCCTTCCTTCCTTCCTTCCTCCCTCTCTCCTTCCCTCCCTCCCTCCCTGTCTCTGTCTCTGTCTCCGTCTCCGTCTGTCTCTGTCACTCTCTTACTTCTTTTCTTTCCCTTTTGTATTTTCCTGTCTTTCAAACTCAAGGCCTGGACACTGTCCTCGACTTTTTGTGCTCAAGGCTAGTTTTCTGCCATTTGGTTCACAGCTCTACCTCAGATTTTTGGCTGGTTAATTGGAGAGAAGAGTCTTGTGAACTTACCTACCCAGGCTGGCTCTCAACCATGATCATCAGAGCTCAGCCACCTAGGTATTTAGGATTATAGATATATGCCACTGGATTTTTAAAAATTGAGGGAGGAGGTAACAAGTTGGATAAGAAATGTACACACTGCCCTACATATGAAACTGTAACCACTCCATACATCAGTCAATAAAAAAGAAATGAAAAAAAAGAAAATCTTTCAGCTTTTTCGATACATACTTAATATTTCAAATAAACCTAGATTCATCCAGAATAGCTTTCTTAAAATAAAATGGGCTCATCGATTCAGATATAATCTGATCCTTTTATTTATTCTTTTTTGTTTCTCAATTTTATTTTAAATTGTTTTATTATCTAGGCCTTTCTACCATTTCTTCATATGTTTATTAATAGGCATTTTAATATTTCTTTCTTGTAAGAAGCAAATACAATTTTTATTATTTTATTCTAATTTGTTGTTGCATACTTGTGGATATAATATTAATATATTTTCACAAAGAATGTTAATTCCAAGTTGTAAACACAGAAAAAAATGACAATTTAACATTGAAAATATGAATAATATATAGTTATTAGAAAGGTTTTACTAGAACATTTTGCTCAGTCATTTTTTTTTTTTTTTTTTTTTTGCCAGTCCTGGGCCTTGGACTCAGGGCCTGAGCACTGTCCCTGGCTTCTTCCCGCTCAAGGCTAGCACTCTGCCACTTGAGCCACAGCGCCACTTCTGGCCGTTTTCTGTATATGTGGTGCTGGGGAATCGAACCTAGGGCCTCGTGTATCCGAGGCAGGCACTCTTGCCACTAGGCTATATCCCCAGCCCTTTGCTCAGTCTTTATTAATACATTTTTCATTTTATTTAAAACCTTATTCAGTTTCTAATTTACATTGATAAACATGTACATTGTCTTGGTGTAGCTTACTTGAATTTTATAAACAGTGCAGTTACATAGCAACCACCAAAATTGGGAAGCAAAACCCACTGTTGCCTCAATGTAGCCTGTAATCCTTCCTGGACCTCTAAACTCAGGCATCCATTCCTCAGGCCTTGGTCTTACATTTGGGTCCCAGAATGTGTTATCAATTCAATAAATGGTGACTGTTTTATCAATTCAATCAATGGTGAGCCTGGCCCCTCTCAGTAAGCTCAATGCCTTTGAGACTCATCTTGGCTGCTGTGTATATCAACCATTTGTTCCTTTCCATTGCTCAAGTGCAGTTCTTATAATGGCTGGGAAATTGTTGATCCATTTAGCAGTTGAATGATGTTCCTGTTGCTTCAAGCTTTAAAAACTTAGAAACTGTTATAAATGTGCATGTTTAGAGTATTTGTGTGTGTGAACAAAAGTTTTCATCTGTCTTAAGTAAATATTTAAGAGTGAAATTTCTGTGTCCTACTGCAAAACATTTTCATTTCTGTCCTTGTCCTTGCTTTGGGTTTGTGCAGGGTCTCCCTGGGTAGTCCAGGCTGGCCTGCGGTTGATGAGCTTCCTACCTCTGCCTCTTGAATGCAGGAGTTACAGACTGGACCACCACATCTAACCTAAACTGACTTTTCAAATGGGCTGAATCTTTTTGCAAGCCCATCAAAAATTGAGCTGAACTTTCAGCTTTCATTTATTTTCTGCATTTCCTTTTCTCTGTCGTTAAGCCTTTAGATTGTGTATAAGTGTCCTGAAATGTATATTCTTTTTTTAAGTAATAGTTCTTGACTTTTACTGTTTATTTATTTATTTTTGCCAGTCCTGGGGCTTGGACTGGCAAATGCCTGAGCACTGTCCCTGGCTTCTTTTTGCTCAAGGCTAGCACTCTGCCACTTGATACACAGCGCCACTTCTGGCCGTTTTCCATATATGGTGCTGGGGAATTGAACTCAGGGCTTCATGTATATGATGCCAGCACTCTTGCCACTAGGCCATATCCCAGCCCCCTGAATGTATATTCTGAATGTAGATATGTATATTCTTCACAGAATTTGAGAAACTTTCATCCTTTTTTTCCAAATATTTTTTTCAACCATCATTCTCCTCCTTTTCTGAATATTCAGGAATGAAATTAGACCTTTGTATGTTATCCCACAGTATCCCTAAGACTTGGTTTCTTACAGCCTTGTGTCTTTCTGTTCTTTGCGTTAGATAGTGATTTTGTATCTGCATATTTTTTCAGAGACTCCCTCCTCAGTTATCTCCACCATTAAGTACATACAAGGTCATTGAAAATATTGTGCTTTTAAGTTAGAGAACTTTTCATTTGAATTTTTAAACAATAAATTTTACTTCTGTTATTCAGAACTTCCTTTCCAGTTATTTTGCCTCACCCCGGTTAGAATGGACATCAGCAAGAAGACAAGCAATAACAGATGTTGGCATGGATGTAAGGGAAGAGGACTCCTAATACACCCTAACCGCTGGGAATATATACTTGTTCAAACACTCTGGAAAGCAGTATAGAGGTTCCTCAAAAGACTAAACATAGAGCTCCCTGTGACCCAGCAATTCCATTCCTGTGCATTTACCCAAAAGAGCACAAACAAGGATACACTAAAGCCACCACAACTATGTTTACTGCCGCACTAGTTACCATAGCTAAGATATAGAATCATCTAAAATGCTCCTCAATGAACAAATGAATCAAGAAATTGTGTGGTATATAGAAGGATGGATCTATCTATCTACCTACACACAATGGAATTTTACTCATTCATTAGAAAGAATGATGTTTCATTATTTGCAAAGAAATGGCACTTAACAAATATAATCCTAGTTACTAAAAAGCTAGAAGTGAAGGTATGGCCAAATGGTAGAACCCTAGCCTTGAGGAAAAAAGAAAAAAGCAAAATGCCCGGGAACAATGTCCAGTCCTTGAGCTCAAGCCCTACAATTGACATGATAAATGAATAAATAAATAAACAGATAATTTTTTGAAAAGTGAATTCCATTTCCTGTCCCAGGCACACGTACTGAGCACAGGACTATTAGTCACTTACAATTCAAACCACAGAGGTGATCCAAAGATACCTTTTCTTTTCCAGAAAATTAATTGATTGGATACTTACTCATGAACTGCTCACCCATCCTCATCAAAATGGAATAATAGTCATTTGAATGAAAAGTACAGAATCTGTTTTCAAATTTCACAACAGAATACAACTTTGCCTCCCGTATGGCTCTCTCTTAGACAAGTATTTACCTGTACTAAAAGCTCTTTTCACAATACTCAATTATTATTTAATTACAGTGTGGACTGTCTCTAAGCTTCACTTAGGAAGTTAGGTTATTTAAGAGAGTAATGGCCATATTTAACTGTGCCTGCTCCTAGATCCTAAAACTCCATTAAGGGGTTTGAGCAGATGTGCAGAAACAAAAGCTAGTCTGAACAGTCATCTTAACTGCTATAAAAATGCTTTTACCTTACATAAAGATGTTTGGCGCACACATTATTTGATTGAATAGTATTAATGTTGTTTGATAAAGCCAGAATTAAGAACATTAAGCCATTATGTTAGCAAATGTCTCTATTAGCTACTACCTACTTTGTCAAGATTACCTTCTTAGGAAAAAGGTATGTCTCAATAAATGAGTTTCCATAGCTTCTGTAGTTAGACAAAGAGAAAAAAAAAAAAAAAAAAGAAAACCACTGTGTTTTTCTTCTACACTAGATTCCAAAGAATTACAAGTAAATGTGGTGCTGTGCTATATAATCACATATCAGGTCTATGGTTAAATGTATCTCTGTGTCTCTTAATATGACCCTCATTTAATGCTTTTAAAAATTAGATTCGCAAGTCAGGTGCTGGTCGTTCATGCCTAGCTGATCAGGAGGCTGAGATCTGAGGATCATGGTTCAAAGCTAGCCTGCACAGGAAACTCCCTGAGAGAGTCTTATCTCCTATTAACCACTGACAAAAAAACAAACAAACCAAAAACACCTGGATGTGAAGCTATGGCTTGATGTGATAGAGTGCAATAGAGTTCAGGGATAGGGCCCAGGCCCTGAGTTCAAGCCCCATAATGGACCAAAAAAGAAACAATTAGATTCACATCAGATGTTATGAGAGGAAGTTGAGGGTTTTCATTCCAGAAAAAAAACTGTAAATATTTTTGTCCATGTTTCTGTGGAACTCAATTATAAGGGTTTATACACTATATTTGTCATGATCGGAAAGATAATTCTTGGGCGATCATTGCTTGGTTGAACATCCCTTGATTTAGATCTAACTTTCATTCAAATAGCTAATGTACCTTTCAGCTATTTCTAAACTTTCAGAAATTATTTGGTAACTGTTGATGTTTTAATTTGTCAAAGAACATAGCAGGACAATGTACCATAATGGAGATGTAAGCTTGAACCCAAGATCATATTTTTATTTCTTAATGAGAAAATATTGAAAATCTTTCCACACAAACTTTGGAGGTGATATCAACTCCCAGGCAAGGGGGAAAGCAGACCTGACAAAATGGCAACAATTGTTATTCTCCTTTTAGCTAATCACAACTACATTTATATTATGTATTCAGCAGCCATTTTATGATTGCATCTGAAAATTGATCATAACAACCACTGGCAAGTTGTTCCCATAGTTATCACGACATTTAATTTTATAGTTTTGACAATTATGATGATTAGATACAGAAGCCTTCAGTGTGGGTCTGAGATTTCCACAAACTTGAATTCATTTGAAGAGCCTTTAAGTGATGTGAGCAGAGACAAACTCGTTTTAGCACCACAAAGCATGTGCTTTTACAGTTAAAAAAAAAAAAAAGAATCTGGGCATAATGGCAAGGGAGGTCCAAGATTGTAGTCCAAGATCAGCACCAGATAGATATTCATGAGAGATAAAACCCAAAAAAAATAGCTTAAACCATAAAAGGCCTGAAGGTATTGGACAAGTATGTTGCCTAAGTTCAAACTCCGGACTATTCAAACAAGCAACCAAAAAAAAAAAAGACCAAAACAAACAACAAATCTCCATAAAGCAATATTAAAGGAAGCAAGCTCACAGATGATTAAAAATAGCATCCTCCTTTTGAAAGATTATATTTCATGGTATGAACTTAAGATTCTTGATACCAAGGTTTGGAGAAAACCATATAGCATGTATGTAAAAAAATGACTCAAATATATACTGGTTGTCTAACTTTTTAATTTGTCATCATTGAATACACTACTTCGGGGTTTCAGTTGTAGTCATGGAAATCAGGCAGTAGCAGGTGACTGAGCAGCGACTGCGAGCACTCAGACAATTGGGAGGACATGTCACCGCTTACTCTGTTTAGAAAACATTTGGGAAGCCTTCATCCCCTTGGCCTCAAAACACTCCACAGGGACACCACCAGCAAGAGAGGGCAGGGATGGAGCCATGAGTGTCTCCACGTGGATGTTTCCCCAGTTGTTGATGGAAACAAGAAATTTCCATACATTCAGCAGAAGAGCGATGAGATATTTTGACTGAGATATATTATCCTGTCCCACTTAGTAGCAAAAAGGCAGTAAAGTGTTTCTGCAGGGTCAAGAAACAGAGAAGTCATCAGCTAGTGGCAGGGAAAGAGCATTCATGCAGCAACATAATAGAGTGGACAGAATGTGAATTAGGCTGAAGTCAAGGATTACAAAAGAAAAGAAAAGAAGAAGAAGAAGAAGCAATAGTCCACAAAGCAGAAGGCCTACGGCCTTGTGTGCAGAATCCCTGTTATAAAAGAAGATATTACTAGCAGTGAAGGTTCCTGCACTTGCCAGGGAAGTATAGAGCTATTAAGATATCATGCCACAGGCAGTTGGTAGCTCTTAATTTGATTTCCGAAAGAGGACTAGGTAATTTATGAGTGGATTTGGAATATGAATATTTGTATAGGATAGCCTTCAACTCTTGTGAAAGTATCTTGGGCATTTTAAAAGACAGCCTTTGAGAGACGTCTCAGGTAGAGAGTAAGGGTCAGCACGGTAAATGTAACAGTAGAGAATGTGACCTGTACAGATACTGCTGTCTGCTTTAGTAAATAAAGCAAAAACTCTTTCATTAGCTTTTAAGTTTTACTTTCATAGCTTTTTATTCATACTGTGTCTGGGTTGTTTAGACAAGAATTTGCAATCTTCATGGATGAACATCAGGAATGTGTTCCTAGCAAGCTTTTTGTCATTCTGCAAATCTCATGGAGTGTACTTACCCATACTTACAAAGCATAGGTCAGTTATTTGACTGGCCCCTCAATGTAATCAAGAAACACAGTAAACAGCCCATGCAGGAAGCTTCTGCTGGCCTAACACAATGCAATGTTTCTCAGCAATCTTTTCTTTTCCAAACGTATTTTCAAATGGCATAATGATGAAAAGTATAGTGTAGCAAGTGCGGAAACAAGTTACAGAGTCATTTATTACCAATAGCAAGTACTGTACACTGAACAATAATTACACTACCACGCTTCTATATGAGGGTTCACACCTCAGGATTATTTACACCAGCATTACCACAAGTACAAGTAATGTGTTTCCAGTATACCTAGAGGGCTTACCTTTTCTGTGACTTCATGACTTTCTGGTGGCGGCAGTGTATCTAAACGATAGGAATTTTTGAACACCATTATTCTTTTCAGAGATGGCCATCACACATATGGTCCATCATACACACAAAGTTCCGTGACAGATGACTATATTTCTCACAGTTCTGCGAGCTTCAGTTGCCAAGCTAAAGGTGGCAGACCATCCAAAGTCTTGGAAGGAATCAATTTTCTGGTTTGATGATAGCCACCTAATTGCTATAATCTCACATGATAGAAACTGGAACATCCCTCTCGTGTTGTTTCATAGAAAGGTATTAATTTATGACTGCTCCACCTTCATTCAGTATTCAGTGTTCCCCACGAGCCTAACTCAAAAAAATATCGCATCAATAAGTAGAATTGCAACATTTGGATGTGGGATTGAAAATTGATTCAAATGCTCAGTCTGAAGTAAACTTGAAGCATTTGTTAGACATCGTATACATGCCAAGATCTATCCTGAGGATTCAGTTTTGAATGAGACACTACTTCCCACAGGACATTTCAAAAGAAATTGGTAGGAAATGAACTCCTATTACTGTTCTCAAGTAGGTAATGCACTGAAAATTGTTGGCATAAGATGTGAAGATTAAAAAAATAAACTTAAATGAATATCTGTTTATAGTGGAATTGGAGCTCTATTGCTAACTCTTTTCCTTGTATTTTATGTACTTCTTTGCTTTACTGGTTTTCAAATATAATCTTAGAGAAGGGAGCTAGTATTCTAAGCAGCTTCCTGTTACTATAAAAGATACCTGAGATAATTAAAAAGAAAGGTTTATTGTGTCCAGAAATTCAGATCATAATCAATTGCCCCATTACTTATGAGCTTGTGATTAGTGTGTAGGGAGCAAATATGGCAAAGAAAAACAGCTCCTATCATGGACAGAACGTGAGAGACAGAGAAAGCAATCAAGCCATACCTCCAAAGATTCTACCACCTCCCCAAAATGCCACTGTGAGAACTCAGCACTTATTATACATGCCTTTAGGAGACATTGAGAATCAGATGATAGCAACAAGATAAAAACAAGCATTGTTTATTTTTTGTTGTTTCCCAAAATGTCAACCCAGTAAAGTAGCCTATTAATTCATCTGAAGAAATTCTAATCTTTATCAAGTCTTACTTCTAAAAGTAGACGCATGTGGTAGAACTTTTGACTTGGTTTTGGTTCCATAGATCTAATTCATCAGAGTATTACTAGAATATAAGGTGGATAAATTTTTCTTTTTTAACTTATAAAAAGATGATTACATAATTAAAACTCTGTATTTATAACTACAGATGTACCTCAAAACTCAGACTAGCTACCAGACTGTCAAAAATGGTACCAGTTTAATGAAAGGGAAGGTTCATAAAAAATTTCACTGGTTATTATACAAATAAGGATGTTCAGAGAAATAGAAAAATAGATAGAAGATGTTTATTTCAAAGCCCACATAAGGAAAGCAATTTCTATTTAAAAACATGATCCCCATCTTTTACCCTGTACAAAAATCAAATTCAAATGGACCAAACATCTTAAGACCGGAAAATTTCAAACTACTACAGGAAAGATAATTATTTTCTGAACAGGAACCAAGTTATCCTGAGAATAAAGGCAAGAATAGGCTGTTGGACTGCAGTCAAATGTTTCTTTACAATGGAAAAAACAACTACCAGAATGAGGAGTAAGCCACAGAATCTTCACCAGCTACTCAATGGATAAGGGATTAAAATTCAGACAATGAAAGGAGCTCAAAAATTGGACAAAAAATAACCCAATATTTGGGCAAACCAATTGGACAGACAATTCTCAGAAGAAGTACAGATGGTTAATAAATATATAATGTTTAACAGATTTTTTCATAAAGGAAGCGTGAATGAAATCTATACTAATAGTCCATCTCACTCTTGTCACAATGGCAATCACCAAGAAAACAAACAACAAAAATAGCCAGACATAGAAGTGTGGCTCAAGTGGTAGAGTGCTAGCCTTGAGCACAAAAACTCAGGAACCATACCTAAGTCCTAAGTTCAAGCTCTGTATAATCTTAGTGCAGTGTCTAAGTAATTCTGTTTGGTGTCCACTAGATTCTAGTGTGATTTCTAGGAAACAAAGAAAGTTTGGCTTTTTTGTTTTTTGTAATTATTTGGTGACAATAGTCTCATGGACTTCCCTGGCCTGCCTAGCTTCCCAGCTAGAATTATAGGTGTAAGCCACAGACACCAGGCTTCAACAATTTTTTGAAGCTGATAAGCCATGAAGAATCATACCCAAATGTATAGACATGCAATGTGCCAAGACTGTAAATAAAAATTCACATGAAATAATTTCACATTTCTAAAGGACAGATTAAAATAATTTTACATAAGCAAGTTAAAATACCTACAAAATATTTTGACATTTGTAAACATTCAATAGCAGATTTGATGAGTTTTGTCTCTAAGCTGTTTCACTTGATTATTATCTCAGTTTATTTCACTATTTTGTTTTTGAATTAGCATACATTTCTAATACAAAGGGTTTTATTGTCACAGTTGCATTCATACATACAATGAGGGGTTGAAAGAACAAATCCAAACTATCTGCCTTATTCCCATTCTCCCTTCCCACTTCTCCCTTTCAGAAAGCATTTGGTGGCTTTCAGTATGCTGTCTCTACGGCTTTTAGTTATTTTCAACTCTCTGTATCCACTCATGTCCCCTTCTCCCCTCCCACTGATCTCCTAGAGAGTCCCCACTTTACATTCATATCCCATTACTATTAATATTACTATCAGCATCAACATCAACACCACTTTTAGGCCTGTGTTCCACAAATGAGTGAAAACCTGTCATTTTGACCTTATCTTGTCCCAGTCAACATGATGTTGTTTAGGGGCAGCCATTTTTTTTTTTTGTTTTTCAAATAACATGTTTTTTTATTTTTTCTTTATTTCTGATATACATATGCATAATTGCTGTCTGGTTCTATAGTTTGGATTTATGAACACAGCTGCTAAAGTACCTGATAGGGAGGTTTCTTAGGCATTGATTTACTCTCCTGATATAGTCCTAAATATGGTACAGTAGAGTCAGAGGGTATGTCTATTTTTTTTAATTTTATGAGAAACTTGTATACGGATTTCTTCAGTGACTACTTTACATCCTCATCATACAATGTCAGGGTTCCTGTTCCCCCAAGATGCTCATCGCTTTCTGGAACCTCTCAAAAATCCCACCAGCATCTGAAGAGCCTCATATAACTAAGCATGATAGTAACTTATAGGGAATTATTTTTCCTTTTGGAAAATTAAGTTCCTGTAATGAATGTTACAGGATAATTTTTGTCTCCAATTTAAAAGATATATTGAATCCTCAACACCATTGTGATCTATTTAGAAACTATAACTAGTTGTGGTAGAATGAGGTCATAATGGAATATTGCAGCCCATGAATTCAATATGACTAATGTTCTATAAGGAGAGGATAGATAACGCATTTTAAATTAGGAGAATCCCTGAGAACACACAGATATTGTTTTCTCCTGAGGTTATGCCTGGGGCCTTGAATATCAAACAAACAATTGAGTAAACAATTGTTTACTTTCTTTGACTTTATTTTGCTTTAAAAATAATTCAAGTATTTATTTTTTATCTTTCTCAGTTCTTTTTCCTATTATCATCTCCACCATGTCAAACTTTAGTCTTATCTTCATCAAACCTGATAAGATCCAAGATTACCTATCACATGCTCAGCATTACATTGACTGAGATTTAGAGCAAAGAGCAAGATGCTAATTCTTCATGCCTACCACCAAATACTTGTGGGTGAATTCACAAACATGGAAGCTCTGCTTATCGATTTGTCTACAAATACTATTATTCCCTTCTTGAGATTTAAAACCCATCTTAAGTTACTTTCAAGTCAATAAGATTTTCCATTTGGTAGGAAGGAAAGAAAAACCTTTATGTTGTTTTCTTAAAGGTCTGTTTCTGACAGCACAACTTTGTATTTAATGAGCTGCTCCCTTATGCCTGGACTGGAAAGCATACATTAATCAACCCAGTGCTTCTCCTTTGCCTGGTGAGGAGAATAAGGTTTCTTTGAAATAATTGCTGTGGTTCCAGAAGATAAAATATCCCTGCCTATTGAGGAATACAATAGTTAATGTGAATACTAAAATGCTGTTAACCAAGAGACTCCTAAGTCCAGGGTTTAAAGGACAATAGAATTTATTGATGTCACAAATTCTCTGGTAGGGAAAGTAACTTGAGAAAACAGTTCAGTCTAAGCATTCACTGAGAATCTAGTTTCTTCCTGTAGGTTTTTAACTTTTTTATTTATTCATTTGTTTACCTCCTAGGGCATTCTTCTTACCTGAGTTTTCAATTTTATGTCCCATCCAAGTGGCAGAGCAAACAATACTGAAGAACATACATTTGATTTTTCTAATATTCAGAACCAGAATTAGAACTTGCCATTTATTTTCATATTTCACTGGCAAAAAAAACAACAACTTAGTTACATGGCCCAGTATACTTTGAGGTAGAATTGAGAAACATAGCCTTTGTCTGGGCAGCTGGATTTTTAGTTACAATTCTTAAAACAGATGAACCAGAGGAAAGATGCCAGCAGAGAGTGCTAGACTCCCTGGAGATATGTTATTAATATAACATAAAATGGACTTACTTGCTTACTTACAAAGTAGAGTATTCATTAATTTGGGGAATTTAGCTGAATTAAGGTTATATTAGATCATACCAAGTCATTTAAACAAATAATTTTACTTCTGAATACTTGAATGAATCATCACTGGCTTATATATTTAGGTTTCTTTTCATCATGTTCAAGACAAAATTCTATTTTTAAGATAGAATTGATTTTCATTGGACTGTCTGATGAGAACAGTACAGAAAAAAATATAACAAATTTATTGGAAGGACCAGAGCAGAAAAGTTTAAAATTGTCTATGCATTTTTCCAGAGTACCTCTTGAGAAATTAGTGCGATATAATTGGGATTATAGGAGACACAGCTATCTTCTTGCCTTTCGTAGATCAAAACATGGAAAGGCTGAGAAGAGAAAAAAAGATGTAAGCTAGAAAGCAACTGTAAAATAGAGAACAACCTCATATTACAAAATTAACTAAGTAAAACCAAAGGAGATACAAGAGCAACAAAGAATCTGTTTTTGTTGTTGTTGTTTTGGGGTGTTTGTTTTTTTGAGATATAAATTTGAAGGCTGTAGTTACAGCGAAATCCTGGTGGAATCATTTCTCTATTTACTCCATTCACTCAGAGTGCCATTGGATTCTGCTGTAGAATTTAGAAGTGCTTTTGGTCAGTATTTGACATGGCTTCTTTCATGAGTCATCCATGGACTCTGCTTTTCATTCTCTCTTGGCTCAGTAAAGAAGTTTACTAGTAAGCTTTGCAAATGACAGCAACCATTCTTTTGCTTTTATTTCATAAAAGGAGCTACTTCCTAAAAAAGTGTTCTATGCTATCTCTACATTTTGAAAATGAAATTAAATCATACTGATGCAGAAAATTGTTAGCTGTTGTTTTGTGTTTTATCTTTCCTTGGGAATTGTATATTTCTCAGGTGTTTTGGGACATCACAAAAAAAGTAAAGTTGGAAATATTTGCTATAAAAGGATTAGAATTGCAGGATGGTAAACACAGTTCTCTAAGGCCAACTACAAAAGACAACTATCCTTTACATTTCCAGTTTCTTTTGTGCCTTCATATCTCACGGAGTGCTTTTCTGAGGTATTGTGGTATCTGAGAGTACTTGCTCAGGTAAGATGAAAGCTCCCAAACTTTGATCATAATTGTGATATTGAGTGATTGAAGGAAACATAATCCTTAAAGAAAGTCAACCATGGTCTTTACATTTAGTATAAGGATAAGTTAATAAAAAGACTATACTATTCTAGATAATGAAATTAACTATGCAAAAAACTGTGTTTCAGGAGAATTTTAACCTAGAAGTTAAGTTTGTCAGCAAAGCCTTTGAAAGATTTTTCCAGACATAACCTGTTGTCCTAACTTCTTTGTTGCAGGCAGGTCTATCTTAGTGGTTAGCACCTGAATTCTTTGCCCGATACCTCCTCTAGTGTGTTGAGCCCATTCTGCTCATGTATGCTACACATGGGAAGATTCCAGTAACCCCTTGCGAGGAGCATTGATTCATAAGTACCCCATCAGCTTCTCTCTCAGCAAAATCACTTCTAGATTGTGAACTAAACTTTCCTCCAACATATGCACAGGAATGAAGCTCATTCTGTCCACAGTGGTGTCTGCTCACAATCGTACCATGTCATCACTCCACTTCTTGTTCTCAACATGCCATTTGCTTCCTAGTATGTTCTGGAATTGCCTCCCCAAGTATTTATCTTCTAAGTCAGCTCAGAAGGCCTTGTGGGAAAAGAAATTACAACCAGGCACCAATTCCAGTAAAGCATTGTTAATTGTGCATTTCTATTCAGAGACCCATTTGTCTTAATGGTGCATTTTCCAGAAATAATGATTAAACTGTAGATAGGATAAGGATCTGAAAAGTTATCTCCTTTCTCTTGGACTAAGTTTTATAGAGAGATAACATCTTTGTCTATGGGAAGTGGGGCCTAGAGTAGAAAAATTTAGATGACTTGATTGGGTTCTTGTTTCAAGAGTAATTAATACTATATTTTACTAGCAGTAGAGGAAAATATGAATTAGCATGCTTAATTAGTGCTAGCTGAATGTGGAAGTAGAGAATATGAAGGACAAAAAACTAAGTAGAGAAATGATCTTTGGACTCAAGCATAGTAAAACTAGATCATCACAAGACAGACAATCATAGATAAAGAAATGTCACACATATGGAGAAAAATATGAAGAGCACTAATAATGGCATGCACAAACACACTAATGCAGTAGAATATGAAATTCTCATGAACACAGGTTACAAAATTGATTACATGATTTGAATCTATTTCTTTTGATTAGTGATTTTAGATAATTTGCTTCACTAATCTATGCCTTTTAACTCATTCTCTTAAAACGGAAATAATAATATAGAGCTTAAAATGAATCGTGTAACCTATATACTGTGGCTCATGCCAGAAATCTTTCTGCTCTGGAGGTTGAGATTAGGAGAATCACAGATTGACACCAACATAAGTAAAAAATTTTCAAGACACGTGTCTTATTCACTAAAATGCTGGATGCAGGGGTACACAACTATCATTCATGTATGTGGGAAGCAGAGATAGCAGGATACAGTTCAGGTTGACCAGGGCTAAAAGACAACTCAAAGAATACTAAAAGAAATAAAAAGGGGCTGGGGATATAGCCTAGTGGCAAGAGTGCCTGCCTCGGATACACGAGGCCCTAGGTTCGATTCCCCAGCACCACATATACAGAAAATGGCCAGAAGTGGCGCTGTGGCTCAAGTGGCAGAGTGCTAGCCTTGAGCGGGAAGAAGCCAGGGACAGTGCTCAGGCCCTGAGTCCAAGGCCCAGGACTGGCAAAAAAAAAAAAAAAGAAATAAAAAGGCTCAAGGGCATGGTTCAAGTGGTAGAGCACTGGCCTACCTATTCTGCAAGATTCAGTGTTGCCAAAAAGTTAGGATCAAGAATGTAAAGCAACCAGTTCCTCTGTTCTTTCATATGCTTATAGATTGTCTTTATGACCTGCACATTCATTCTTGGTAATTATTCATTTTGTAACTATTCTATTCATTTTGTAACTATTAAAAACAACTATCTTAATAACTATTTTAAATAGTTTTAATTTTGCAACTATTAAAAATAAACAGGTAAGTAACAATCTACATAGAATACATAGAATAGAGTTTTATCCATCCATTAACTCCTATCCTTTATTCATACAAACTACTGATTATTTAGGGTTCTGGTTGCTCATGTTCATATTTGTAAAGTATCTTTTTGAAGATTTACTGAAAGTAATGAACATACTTCTCAAGCAAAAGATTGCAACTGCAACAAGAAAAGTTTAGAAAGCTTCCTGAAATTCAACCTCAGTTTCCTTTTAATTAAAACAGGCTTAGGAGAGACATAAAAATAAAATTATTGACTCATCTGAAATTAAAGATCCTCATTGTGTTTTCTTCAAGAAATGTAGTGTGGCTCTTGTTAAATAATGATTTTCCCATTTTAATTACATTAAATTCTGCCTTCCTAAATTCCTGCTGTCATACCTAATTAAAGGGCAATTTCTCATTTTCTGTGTAGCAGACTTATTTTGGCATGGTTTAAAAACTCTTCTCATATACTTCCAGAGGTGTTCTGCACAATAAAATAGGTGAAGTTTTTTTTTTCACTAGATGGCAATAAGTTGTGTAAAATTCCCTGCAGGTGAGATATAAAACATGAAATAAACTTACTTTAGCACTTAATGTAATGGAGAAAACCTTCAGATGTATATAGTGCTAAAAAAGAAGCCTTCAAGCTAATGTAACCATATATTAGTTATGTTACTTTCTCATGAGCAGGTACAAGCACTAAGATATTATATATCAACAGTATATATATATATAATATTGATATTTGTTGATATATAATAATTAGGCTTGTAGGAAATAATCTGAGATTCCAAAATAGGTCAATGCAATATAGTAATCAAGTTTCTCTAACAGCTGTTTTCACAATCTACAGTCACTTACTATGCAATAGAATACCAGAGTTTAGCTCTATTAGTTATACCTTAGTGTCCACTAGCAGCGGTTACTCCATCTTCTCTTCCTTATACTCTCCCCCCTAAAGCCACTATTCTACACTCTGGTTCTAGAGAATCACCTTTATTATATTATACATGTATGTGAGATCATGCAGTCTTTGTCTTCTTATCTCACATATACTTAATGTTCTCCAGGTTCATTCATATTGATGCAAATGGCATGACATAATATTCCTTTTTATTTATTTCTATTTATTTTATTTTATTTTACTTATATTTTGACAGTCCTGGGGCTTGAACTCAGGGACTGGATTTGTCCCAGAGCCTCTCTGTGCTCAAGGCTAGCACTCTACCACTGAAGCTACAGTAGCACTTCTGGCTTTTTCTGTTTGTGTGGTATGGAGGAATCGAACCTAGGGCTTCATACATGGTAGGCAAGCATTCTACCAGTAAACCACACTCCCAGTCCCCCTTTGTTTATTCTTATTTTTGCAAAAATAAACTCTTGGCCTAGATGCTGTTCCTGGACTTTTGTGCTCAAAGCTAGAGGTCTACCACTTCAATCACAGCTCCACTTCCCGCTTTCTGTAGTTAATTGGAAATAAGAATCTCAAAGGACTTTCTGCATGGCTGGCTTCAAACCTTGATTCTCAGATCTCAGTTTACTGAGTAGGTAAGATTACAGTCATGAGCCACTGGCACCCGGCTACAACATAGGGGTTGTGTAGCTTTCAACTGAATTTTTTCTTCTTCTTCTTCTTTTTTTTTGTTTGCCAGTCCTGGGGCTTGGACTCAGGGCCTGAGCACTGTCCCTGGCTTCTTTTTGCTCAAGGCTAGCACTCTGCCACTTGAGCCACAGCGCCACTTCTGGCCATTTTCTGTATATGTGGTGCTGGGGAATCGAACCCAGGGCCTCATGTATATGAGGCAGGCACTCTTGCCACTAGGCCATATCCCCAGCCCTCAACTGAATTTTTTATATTATGGTTTCTTTAAAATGATATCCATTTACACAATTGAATTCATATCTTTCCTCTTATAAATATTGCTGCAATAAACCTAGGTGTATAGATATCTATTTGAAACACTATTTTCATTTGCTTTGGATATGTGTTCAATATTGGCATTATTGCATTATATGGCAGCTCATTTTTTTTAAAAATAATTTTGAAGAATTTCTATATTGTTTCTATTATAGCTGAGGGAATTTACGTTTCTACTGATAGTGTGTAAAAGATTGTCTTCAAATCCTTGTCAATACTTTTTTCCCCTCTCTCTCTGGTTTTCCTATCATTCTAACTGGAATGCCATGCTACCTCACTGTGGTTTGGGTTTGAATTTCTCTGGTGATTAATGATGTCCAGCAGTTTTACATATTATGTATTGACCATTGTTACGTCTGATTTAAAGAAATGTCTAATCAATGGCCTTGTCAATTTTATACCATTGGGTTATTTAGCAAATTTTTTAATTGTATGAATTCCTTACGTATTTTTGTATCAGATAGTGATTTTTAAAATCCAAGATCATGAGATATGTTTCATTTACTTTTGTGTATTCAGTTTCTACATTCAATGTATATGGTTTTTATTGTGAAGAACTCTAGTCTCCTAATTAAAGTTATTCCTAATATTTTTGTAGTTATGGTCAATATAATTTTTAAATGTATATTTCAGATAGTTTTCAATGTTTTTATGCTGATTTTTGTATCTTGAAATTTTATGAAGAAATTAATTTATTCTAATAGTTTCCTTGGTGGAGCTACACATATATATACATACATACACATATATACATACATACGTATATATACATATATACGTATATATGTGTACATATATACATGTATACATATTTACACACATATACACAAGTATATATGTATACGTATACATATAAATTTACATGTACATATACATGTATATATATGCACACATATATACATACATTCACATAGGAACAATTTAACTTCTTTATTTCCAATTTGGATGATTTTATTTCTTTCTATTGCCTAATTTCTCTGACTAGAACTTCCAGTATTGTTAAATCTAGGTGGCAAATAGGTCACATACGTTCTGGGTAAGATTGAATAATGCATGGGAATTAACTATAGTACCAGTCTTTCTAGCCTCTCCTTTCTTGCTGGTCTATTGCTGAGTTTGTTCAGTCACTTCTGAATGCCTATTATTCAAACTAGAGGATAGCATTTTGAGGATGATGACTGGAGAGTCTCTTTGATTGTGATTGCTTGGCTTCACTCAATTAACATTAACATATTTTAAGCAATTAGCATTAGTGAAATGTGAAAATAAGAAATGTAATAAATACAAGTCAGGAAAAGAAACCCTGCTCTCAAATAAAATACAACTAGGTTAGCACAGATGTGCAATCAGAAAGAGAAGTATTTTATGTAGAGAGAGAAAAGTTAAAGATTACCAAGTGTTTCAAAACACAAACCAAAATACAAGAGGCAATTGTTCCATTTATTCCTTCACACCTTTACTTAAAATATTTTCTCAGCATCTCACAGGCTCAACCCAGGGGCCAAGTACTGGGGATACAATGACTAATTGCCATTAGCTCTATAGAGATAAAATAGTATGGAATTGCCTTAATTCGTAATAACATGTGACAAATGAAAATCATTGACCAGAGGTAAAATCTGATATGAAAGCACTAAAGACATAAAGACAATTCTGATATAAAAGCAGTAAAGACATAGAGCCAGTAAAGGTGTAAAGACAATTCTTTTTTAGCCAATAAACATGTATTTTCTACACAATACAAGCCTAAGTTCTGAGACAGAAATCCAACAAAACATCAGCAAGCCAACAATAACCTTGAGAGGTTTATATCAAATAGAGGAAAAGAAAAGACGTGTAGATAATGAGGATATGATATTCTTAATAATTAAACTGAGACATAATGTGATAGGTAGTACTGAAATGATCAAAGATCAGTACTATCTCCAAATTTGCCTGTGTGAAATGTACAATGTTGTCATTCTGGAAGACAGAAGTTAAGGGGAAATCCCCTTTTCATAAGAGAAAGAAAAGAATTGGAAATTGCTTTGTCAATCGGAGAAGGGATCACTAAAGCCATTTTAAGCTATGTTATACAATATAAGTCCTTCCCCACATCTTTCTAATGCAGCTTCCAAGAAAAACAAAATCTATATTGCTAATCAAAATGACTGTTCTACTGGTGTTTTTGTTCTAGGTGTCATGACAAGTGACAGGACCATTTACAGATATGTGCTCGGTGAATGTCTCTGCCCTCTAATATCCAGAAATATTCAGCTGACAGCATCTCAAAGAGAATTCATATCCCCGAGCCCCCAGTGGAACTTTCATCTCTGTTCTCCAAAGTGGAGGGTCCTGCTGTGCTCCAGAAGGGCACTGATGCTGAGCAGATGTCCTCAGCTACACCTCTGAGAATCAGCCTTGACATCTCCTGTCTCCCTCATCAAACCCAAATCAGGAGCCCGGCTTCCAGACAGTGTCACGCTGTATTTCTGCTCTGAATCCCCTCACCTCTTCTATCCCCATACTGTGAGATCACCAACCATCAGTTTAATCAAGAGTCAGGATATTGACTTCTTATCTGCAGCATCCAGCTCTATACTGACCTCCAGTCTGTTTCCCTTCCCACGCTGCCAGTGACTTTGCCAGAGCACAGGTAGCCTCGGAGGCAGTAGGGAGAATTTGTGTGAACTCCATAGCAGCCAGACTACACTTGAAGTTTATGCTCTATCTTTTGGACACTGAAATATTAAAGCCTATGAAATGGAGCTCACCTCTGTCATCAACATGACTATTTGCTTTCTTCCCAGGAAGAGTGAGTCACGATACAGAAGACCCAAAGGCTAGAGCATGAAATGACCTTTCAGCTATAGTGAAAAGAAGAGACTGAAGATACTATGTCGCCCAGTCTCACATGGAGGAGAAACAATGCAGGATAATTCTCCCAGAGAGAGAGGAATCCTGAAAGAAAAAGAGTCCAGAGGCACAGAGAAATGTGATTCCCCAAAGAGCAAAACTAGATTGTGGTGAACTTTGTTTTCAAAAATCTTCTCTCGGAGGATTTGAGTCAATGTCTTATTTTATCCAAATTGGCTTTCACTTCTGCAACTATTATTAGAGTTGTTGAGGTTTGCTCGTAAGTGTTGTAGATCCTGTGGTTCCCACGTTCTGTCAAAAACAGAATCACCTGAAAATATTTCTGTGGTTGAGCTGTGCAGCGAATTCAACTGGCTGTTTGAACATGTTTTTGATTCTGTTAGCTTTTTGTTCTACCTTCCTGCTGAGTCTTGTCTCTTTTTTTAACGCTGGCTATAGTTTAGGGAAGGGAAGGCAAAATAAAACCCTATTTTTAAGCCAATAACATCACCCATGACTAAGTATATGTTGTGTTTGTGACTTTGGACATTTTTTTCATTGCCAACTCCTGTGCCCACAGTTGCTGCTAATAACTAAGGAGCTTCTATTTTATATTTGTATGACGTGATTATATATAATATGTATTTCTCTGAATTGTGTAACATTCTCCCTCCTTCATCCTCTCTCTTCTTCTCCTTCCTCTTTTCTCTCTCTTATTTTTGTAGAAGAAAGCTGTAGGAAATAGTAAGACATTAACACATGGATTTATTAGGTCAGTGACTTTTCCAGTGTGATAGGCAAGTATCATCATTTTGGACAGCCTTATACTTTCCATATCCGAGAGACAGGTAGTAAGGTGTCATCTTTTGAATTAGCCTCTTGCTTAAGACTTAACTACCAGGGTATCAGATTTCACTATCAGCCTGCACACCACCTTCACTCAGACAGGTTGTGAAGTGGAGACATTACATAGATCTTGGGAAACAAAGAGATAATTGGTGACCAACAAGATCTGGCATCAGCTATGGTCCAGACAGCTAAGAAGCACTAGAAGTGGGCATAGAGAGGGAGCATTAGAGACTTCCGTGTTGAGAGCAACCTCATAGCCCTAAAAAAACCATCCTTTTGTCCAGAATACAAAAGAATGAGACTCATGATTACTGAGCCATCAGTTTACATTGCTTGCTAGCAAGCAAACCCTAGCCTCCTCAGATGACAGCCCATCCAACAACTTCATTCCCCAGAGCCATTTCAGAAAATAAAAGTTAGCCTCTGCTGGTAGACAGCTCAGACTACAAAGTAATCAGAATACATTGACTAATTTCCAACAGCTTGTGGCCAGACAGGCTTTGGAGCTGAGCCACTTTGGAACTGGGAGAATTGGAGGCTAGAAAACAGTTGATGTTTAGAAACTTGTGGGCCTCTTTACCAAAGAAGCCACCAGGAGAAGCAGCTGAGATGACAGTGGTAGAAACATCTGCCTGCTGGAACACACAACCAAGGTATCATTAGAGACAGGTATGGGTATCATGGTTGAAGATAGGGATATGGTGGGTTGTCTCTGGCTCTATCCTCCTGGGTTAGAAGAGAATTCATTGCCCTGAGAGAAACGTGGCAATCAAACTGGTTTACTCACTGGTTCAGCCCTACTTCCAGTCTACCGGTGCTGATTTCTGAGGGAGACAGAGCCCTCCCACCCATCTAAACCATATAAGCTCCAAAGTCGGCTTGTCTTTGTGTTTTGGATTTATTGGCTAGATTGAGTAGCACAGAACTTTTTCTGTGTGTCTCATCAGGCCATCTACTTTTTAAATTTTTTAATTTTTTTGTAAATAGTGGGGTTTGAACTCAGGGCCTAGGCACTGTCCCTGAGCTCTTTGCTCAAGATTAGCACTCTACCACTCTGAACCACAGTGCCACTTTTGGTTTTCTGGTGGTTAATTGGAGATACAAGATTCACAAACTTTCTGGCCAGGGGTGGCTTTGAACCACAATCCTCAGATATGTCTCCTGGGTAGGTAGGATTACAGGTGTGAATCAGTGGTGCCTGGTTCCATCTACTTTTTAATATAGGCTGTTTCCTCACTTTATTTACTTTCTTACCCTGTTTCTCTGGCCTTTCCCTCCTCCCTGAAGCTATCATAACTGCTGATTTTCAATATTCAAGGTAAAAATCACATTGTCAACCTCTTTCTTTAGCCCTTTTCCATTTATTATTTCCTTCTACCTACAAGTAGAACTGTTCTCTTACTCATATATTCTTCTACCTCTTTTTTTTTTTTTTTTTTTTGGCCAGTCCTGGGGCTTGGACTCAGGGCCTGAGCATTGTCCCTGGCTTCTTTTTGCTCAAGGCTAGCACTCTGCCACTTGAGCCACAGTGCCACGTCTGGCCATTTTCTGTATATGTGGTGCTGGGGAAATGAACCCAGGGCCTCATGTATATGAGGCAAGCACTCTTGCCACCAGGCCATATTCCCAGCCCCCTTCTACCTCTTTTCTGTGCCCCATTTTCTTCTCTCACTGGTAGCTTTTCCACCTCCTCCATTCCTTACTCTGTTAGTGTCAACTTTTTAATAAGAGAATGGATGATACCAACCTTCTTTACAACATCTGAATTGTATACCTACTCTTGACTCTTCTGAATACCAGCAGTCTTCCTCTTCTTTCTTATTCCATGTCTCTCCCCTATCCCTTCTTATTCTTAATACCTAAATTCTAACCTCTATAGATAGGAATCTTATTGATTGTGGGCCTATCTGTCCCATATACACGGAGTTTGTCCCTTGCATTTATAACATATTTGGTGGTATAGATAATGTTGCCAATGATATTTTGCTGTTTGAATATATATAATTGGTACTGAACTGGTGAATTTGTTAGAATTCATACATACTCCTATGCCAGCAGCCAGAAATAGTACATCATCCAGCTATTATTTGGTTCTGTGAAAAGGTATGAAAAAAATTATAAATTAAAAGCAATACCTTTTTCCTTGTATCTGGTAATAACATGGTCTATTCAAGTTGATATACAAAATTAAGCATCTGTATATTATATATGATATACACATATGTGGAGATATATACAGGTCATATATATGATTTTTGTTTGTTAGGCATACATATAGTACATAAAGCTATGATTTGGTATATATATGTGTGTGTGTATGTTATTCACAAAGATTTTATATGCACATTAATGAAACAATCTTATAAATGGATCATTAAAGATTTTTAATGGAAAAATAAAGTCAAGACTCTACTGAAAACCAAAATGTATGCACTAAGTATATAGAGGAATGTGAGGAAAAGACAGTTAAAGGAATAGAAAATATATTTAATAAAATAATAGCAGAAAACCTCATAAATCCTGAAAAAATAAGGCCATTCAGATCAATTGGGTTTTAGAACAACCAACAGATAAGGCTATGATTGCCTCACATGATATTATAGTCAAACATTTAATTTGAAGAAAAAGAAAAGAACGCTGAAAGCAATAAGAGACAGAAAGTATGTTCCTTACAATAGGACATCTCTTAGAACAACATATTTCTCAACACAATCCTTAAGATCAAAGAGGGATTATATCTTAAGGACAGATAGTTAACAACTGCTAAACAAAAACAACATCAACCCCCAACCCCCAGTTTATCACCAGTAAACCAGCACTACAAACGATACTCAAATCTTACACATAGAAAAATCCACAAAACCTTTAAAATAGTAGAGGAAAAAAAACCTTACCAGATAATAGAAGGAGGAAAAGTACCTAAAAGTAATTTTTCAGCATAAAATAGTACATATATTACAATTTTAACACTCATTGTTCATAGACTCTATTCATAAAATAGCAAATTGGACCAAAACACAAATTATAGCCATGTTTAGTATATAAATATATCTAAGTGACAAAAACAAAAATTTGGCTTCGTGTGAAAGATTAGAAAGAGGCTTTCTAAACAAATGGACTCCAAAAGCAGGCGGGAATAACAATATTCCTATCTACTAAAGTAGACTTCAAATCAAAGTTGGTCAGCAATAACAAAGAAAGTCACTTTGGAGGTGAGGGCTGCGACAACTGTCACCCCATTGATTCGGCTGACCTGGCTGGCTAGGCGGGTGTCCCCTTCCTCCCTCACCGCTCCATGTGAGTCCCTCTCGAAGCTGCGCACTCAGTCGAAGAGGACGACCATCCTGGACAGAGGAGGACCGGTCTTCGGTCAAGGGTATATGACTAGCTGCGCACCCTGCTAGAATCTCCAAACACTTTCTAATAATAAAAGAAGCTTGACCAAGAGGACATAATTGCTAATATTTGTGCACTAAATGTCATTGTATCCAACTATGTTCAAAACAAACAACAATAACTATTTGACTTAAAGGCACCCATAGGTCCCACCACAATGATAAAAGATGTCAGTAAGCAATTCTCACCAATAGATAGGATATCTAGCCAACCCTTAAAAAACAAAAAGACAAAAAAAAAAAAAAAACCACGTATAAACCTTAGGTTTAACTCACACCACAAACCAAATGGACCTTGAGTATACCCACAGTCCTTTTCATCCTGAAGTTACACAAAGCACGTTCTTCTCAGCAGCCTAATGAACTTTCTCCAAAACAGATCATATCCTACGACACAAAATAAGTCTTAGAAAATATTAGAAAATTAAAATAACGCCTATACCATCTCAGACCATAATGGAATAAAACTAGAGCAAAACAAGTTACAAAAAAATTAAATACATAAAGACTGAATAATACATTGATGAATGATTCATGAGCCATTGAAGAAATAAGAGGAAATTCAAGAGTTCCTAGAATACAGTGAAAATGCAAACACCATCTACAGAACCTTTAGGGGGTAGAGAAAAGGAAGTCCTAGCTCCTAGCTATGAGTGCAAAAAGAAAACCAACCAAAAGAACCAAAATAAACCCCCCAAAACAGAGAGACTTCAGATTAACAGCCTAGAGTTGTACCTCAAACTCTTAGATAAACATGAACTAACAAACCCAAAACTATCAGGTGAAAAGAACTGATAAAGATTAAGTCAGAATTCAGAAGTTTTGAAAAGAAAACTATACAACCAATGAATGAAAAAAAGTTTCATTTTTGAAAGAAAAATAAAACTGATATACTCATTGTCAGTCTACCTAATAGGAGCGGAGGTACAGAAGCCCAGCTATTTTCAGGGAGCCGTACTTCCCTGTATAGGTGACTTCTGAAAACCTAAGATTGGGGCACAGAAGGCATCTGTCACTAAAATTTATAGCCTAAACTACAAGATAAGTGCTCCATATAAACATGGAAGATTGAACACTTCCCTCCAAATCCTACTAAACTCAATTACAATAAAGGAACTGAGAGAAAATATAATCAGAAGAATGAGGTTTTTTTGACCAACTGGAGAGAGCCAGATCTTTAAAGTAAGGCTGCTTAAAGGCAAGTTGATCTTCTAAGTAGCAAATGCACTTGGCTCAGAGCTGGTAACTTAGAGCACCTCAGACTCTGGGAGAAATGGAAAGCCCTGTGAAAAGACTTGCTGGAAAACTCTTAAGACATAATTAAATCCAAACCATAGTAAAACTGCTTGTTCCCATGGCACAAACATAAAACTGGAGTCAAATTCTTGAGAAGCTGCAATGTTTGGCCAGTTTTACAGTTTACCTACAGTCAGAGACTACCGTCAGAGACCTGAGTATTAAGGAAAGACATCAGAAGGGTCTTTTCTTGGGAATATAATCAGCTCAAGAAAAAAGGTTATTCATTCCAGTAAACCCTTAAATATTCATTGATCAAAGTTTTCCTGATGTTACTAGTGGTCATATTTTAGTAAATCTTTTTGGTTACACTCAGATTTTACAATCTACATTCTATCCACCTTTTCTTAAACATAGGCAGGCAACAGAAGATAAAAGGACAGTATTAAATCTTCCATAAAAATTAGAACCTGAGATGCACTGAAGAGAACATCTTGAAAACAGGAAAAACTATTTGGGAGGTGGGGGGGGGGAAGTCCTCCAATAGTACCCACAGATAGAATAAAAAGGAAAATGAAAAAGCAAATAATACTAGGTTGCAAAAGATTGGAAACAGAAACAAAAATCAAAAACCTTCATAACTATAAAAGATAATGGCAGAATTTTTTAAAAGATGATAAAGTAATTGGAAAATAAAGTTGAAACAATATCTCCAAAAGACATAGAAGTTAACAAGAGAGAGATTACTGCAACAGCTACCATATCTGAATAAATGGAAAGAGCGATATTTTAAGCGATATTACTTGGGTCAGGAAGTTGTATAAATATGTGTTGAAAGAAAGAGAGATAGAAACAAAGATAGAGAAACAAAAAAAGAAGAATCAGAGGAAAACAAAAATAAGTAAAACCAGGGAGAGAAAAGAAGGGCAAGGGATAGATTTCAGACTAAAACAAAAGATAAAACATCAGAGATAAATTATAGGGAGGCGTAAAATCCAATTATTATTATTATTTTTTTTGGTCAGTCCTGGAACTTGGACTCAGGGCCCGAGCACTGTCCTGGGCTTCTTTTTGCTCAAGGCTAGCACTCTGCCACTTGAGCCACAGCACCATTTCTGGCCATTTTCTATACATGTGGTGCTGAGGAATCGAACCCAAGGCTTCATGTATTTGAGGCAAGTACTCTTTTTTTTTTTTTTGCCAGTCCTGGGCCTTGGACTCATGGCCTGAGCACTGTCCCTGGCTTCTTTTTGCTCAAGGCTAGCACTCTGCCACTTGAGCCACGGCGCCACTCCTGGCCGTTTTCTGTATATGTGGTCCTGGGGAATTGAGCCCCAGGCTTCATGTATAGCAGGCAAGCACTCTTGCCACGAGGCCATATTCCCAGCCCCGTAAAATCCAGTTCTTAAGATGATGGGAAGTAGAAGCCTAGAGGAGATAAAGACATCTGAGTAGAAGGCCACGTGTGCTGATTGAAGCCACTAGATGGTAAAATGGCATTATTGTCACTTCTGGTCCACTGTTGCTCTTTTTATTTTCTTTTAATATCAAGAATGTTTTTAGCATGATTTTCTAACTGTACATACAAAGTGATAAATAGCCTTGTTTTTTTATAGGGTGCTCTAGGTCATGCAGGGCAGAACCGTCCACACTCAACAGTCTTATTAAGACCAGATAATGTGATTTAGAATGGGGACTTAGGACCACACAATCTCAAGTAACCCAGAAACTGAGTTCAAATGTGTGAAATCAACTCATCAGTCAACTGTGTCCAAATAATGCAGCTCCAATAAAATTTCTGATGCCAACACTGACATGGATATCCCTGAATAGCCATCTGCCCTGCCATCCTGTCACCAGCACTAGGGCTTGAACTTAGGGACTGGGCACTGTCCCTGAGTGTCTTCTTTTCTCAACGCTAGCATGCTACCATGTAAGCCACAGCATGAATTCCAGCTTTTTCTGTTTATGTTGTGCTGAGGAATCGAATCCAGGGCTTTCATGAGTGCTAGGAAAATACTCTACCACTAAGCCACATTCCTAGCCCTAAATTGAAACTCTTTAGGAAATAGTGGGCTAAATAAAAATTAGAACTTTGTAATGGTTGTGAGCTTCAATATTAGTCTTTAAAAGCCAACTACTAGCTCTCTAATGTGGGTTCTTTAGGGTTTTTGTGCACTTATTTAATCATCCCCCCAATGAAATAATTTGAGCTGATGAAATGGCTAAAAATAATAATTAAAATATAATGCAAAAGTTTAGTCAAACACTGACTACATTATTAAAGTACATGAGACATACCAACTTAGGACTTCCTTTAGAAACAGATTTCTTTTCTTTCTTTTCTTGACATAATTTCTTCAACTGCTTTCAGTATATCAATTGTTGTCCTATATTGCCCACTGTTTTTGTTATAATCTTACTTCAATTATTAATATATGTTAATTGTACAAAGTAATGATTTCTTTTAACATTTTCACACACACATATATATGTACATATATAAATAAATATATATAAAATATATAAAAATAAATATATATATTTATATATAAATATATATATATATGTTTGTCCTTCCTTAGCTGGCATCTGTTTGTCATATCATATAGATATCATGACATTCTAAGACTTTAAATCTAATTGGTCTACATATATTTACTTAATTTTTTCTATGTACCAAAAGTCAGGAGTGCCTCTGAATGTGTAGTTAAAACACTGTATAGATACACTTTACTCTTGATAACCAATTTTAATAATTGCTATAATCTAGTAGACAAAAATGCTAAACAAATTAGTACATAGTTATAATTAGTGATAAATACAGTGAAGGAAAAGTATAGGTTGCCAAGGAGTAATAAATTTGGTAGGCATAATATCTACTGTGAATCCAAAGAAATCCTCACTGAGTAAAAGCTATGGGCATGAAGTAGGCCAAGTGGGCAAAAACAAATGCTGGGGTAAACCTGATGACGCATGATGATGACGCATGCCTATCATTCTAGTTACTCAAGAAGCTAAGCTCAGGACATTCAGTATTCAAGGCTGGCCCCTGCCAAATGCTTGAGAGACATCATCTCAGCCAATAGCTGGCTCTGGTGGCATGGAGTCATCCCATCCATGGTGAGAAATGTAAGTAGGAAGATCATAGCCCAGGCGGGCCCAGGCAAAACCCAAGATTCTATCTCAAGATAACCACAGTGAATGGTACTGGTGATGTGAGTCAAGAAGTAGACCCATTAAGGTAAGGCAAAGGGCTACTTTCCCAGAGTACTCTTTCCTCACCTCTTAATCCAGTGCAAGTGCCAAAGGTCAGACCTCTTTCCTTATACTTTAACTGTCTTTCATGCTACCGAAACTCTACCTCTGCCTTACAGTCTTGTTTTATTTGTTTGTTTATTCATTCATTCATTTATTATACCAGACCTGGGATTTGAACTCAGGGCCTGGGAATTGTCTCCGAGCTTTTTTTTTTTTTTTTTTTTTTTGCTCCAAGCTAACGTCTACCACAGCTCCACTTCTGGGCTTTTTGCTGGGTAATTGGAGATAAGAGTCTCATTAAGTTTCTTGTCTGGACTGGCTTTGCCTTCAATCCTCAATCTCAGCTTCCTGAGTAGCTAGGATTATAGCCATGAGACACTGGCACCTGAGAGTCCTTATCTAAATGGGAAAGCTAGTGTCACACCAGCTCATAGGGTCAGGAAGTTTTGTAAATGTCAATCACTAAACTCAATGTCTGATGTATAGTAAGGGCTTGGCAAAGATTAGCTCTCATTGGAAATGAAATTCCAGGTTCAAGAGAATGGACAGGTGCTGCCCTTCCTAAGATGGTTCAACTAAGATAATTTTTTTTTTTACTATAATGGTACAAATGCATGCCAATACAACCATTCCCTTTTTCATTTTTGGTGCAGTATTTAAGTTTTTCAAATGAAGTATTCAGTACCTTATTTTTAAATAAGAATTGTGTCACATGATTTAAAGATGAAGATAATGTATGAACACATTATGTAGGCTTAGCTAAGTTGTGATTCCAGTAGTTGATATGTGCTAGTCAATTAAGGATATTTTCCTCTTATGGTGGATTGATTATAACCTATCCCCATAATAAGTTTAACAGACTCTGTATTTTTAAAAATGTATCTTAAAGGCTTAAAGCAGGCAAAACTAAACTGCGCTGTTGAATATCAACATACTGGTGACACTTGGGGAAAAGGTAGGTAGTGGCTGGCTGAAACAAAAATTTCTCATGCTACTCATTTCTTGTTTGGCTTGTTGATTACACCAGTTGTGTGATCATGTGGTGATAACTCATCCTTGCACTCTACACTGAAGGTACTTTTAACTTTGCACCTTAGAAGGCTCTAAAGTGTGCTATTACTATTATGGATGGAATGGGTAATTCCATATTTACTTGTAATTATTTATTAGACTATTAGCTTCAAGAATTGCAGCTACTCTCTGTGATTCTAATAGCTAATATAGTTTGTGAAACAAATCAGATCAAAATAAAATGTAAGTATAATCATGCCATTTAAAATTTGTGGTGATCTCTCATTTCATCCAAATTAAGTCTTTCCTCATAATATCCTATGAAATCTGTAGCCCTGAACACCCATTGCCTGTCTGAATTCCCCGCTACTACTTTTCTCTAATTCTCAACTCTCCTGCCACAGTAGGTTTAGATAAAATTGATGATGTTGATATTGTGAATAGACCAACTGCCAGTAAACCTTCATTTTAAATATCGAATGGCATAGAATGTGAATTCACTTGAATATAGTTTTACGAAATGGCAGGGGCTATAGAGCCAGACTAATTCACTTCAGATTTGGTCATCTAATTGTAAGATGTCTGATTCCTGAGGTCCTGTCTCAGGAACTGTCCTCAGTTTCCTCAGCTGTGACATTTGCATAATAGTAATTCTGATCTTCTTATCTCCTGAGATTGCTAATAGCATTGAATAACATAGCCTATGTAAACACACACACACACACACACACACACACGTCCCTGACATATATAATAAGTAAAAAATGCTTACTATTTTGAGCTATTCCTACTAATAAATAGGAAGGGACTGGGAACGTAAGCCTTTCCTTGACAAAATTTGTGTTGTTTCATTCTTCTAGGGGATTCTTCCCCTGGGAGGGAAAATGGACAGTATCAGTCCAAACTCTTCAGACAGCTGTTGAGATTGTCGAAATACAAATAACTATGGAAAGCAGAAAGTTGTAGTTAGAGGTCAGGCTGTGCCCCTAACACCTTGATTGCTCACTCTAATCCTCTCTTTCTTTATCTTTGATGAACTTCATTTACAGATGGAGTAGCTGAACACTAACATGGGGCAGATCTCCTACATGACTGAATTTCCTTACACTTTTGGTTTGTTATAATAGGAAGCAAAGGAATGAATAAATAAAATCTTTTTTTTTCTTTCAAAGATTCACTACAGCTGCTTTCTGTAGTGCTTTGACAAACAGACTGGTATTGCTACAGAAATTACTGTAAAATGGTTAAGATGTGTGTAATGATATCCACAGTGGTGAGAAATAAAATATATTCGACTATTCTTTTGTAATTTGAAGAAATGTGTTTACGAGTGCACTCTAGTTTTGCTAGACAGTATGTTACCTCACATCCTAGGGATATAAGTAAGCATTAAATTGCCATGCTGGATAAATTTAAAAGTAAATTTTGAGTCATGATTCAAGTGTGTCACAAATCTGTGGTTGTGAATTGGTAGGTTCACAGCTTATGAGATGTGTCATTCCTTCAGACATTTTTCTATTTGATAAATGTTGATTAAGCTCTGCTTCCATGCCAGACACAGCCCTAGGCATCGAGACTTCAGACAAACAGAGGAGAAAATGAAGCTTATTTTTTAATAAGATAGATAAATTATAGAGCTGATAATGGCCATGAGGGAAGCAAGCAGAGCATTGTGGGGGAAGCCAAAGGCAGGGAGTTTAGATCCAAAGAAGAAAATGAACAGATGTAAATTAGGGGAGAGGGAAGCTAAGGGTCCATGATATTAACACACATGGCAGACCACAGTGACTTGGTAGTTCCCAACAAGGGATGAGGGTTTACTTCAGAGCACATTCCACAATGTCTGCAGGCAGTTTGAGGGTGTCCAAACTTGGGAGGAGATATTGCTGACAACTAGTAGACAGACTTCAGAGAAATGGCTAAACTTTGTACAGGATAGGCAACCCAATGAATTCCTAACCCCAAATGTCCTAAGCATGGAAGATGAGGAACCTCAGGCTACTATGAAGACAATGGTGCCACAGAGAAGTTGATTAAGGTTAAGCCAAGACAATGCTCATAGGCCAATAATGTATGAAAGTAAAGTAGACTTACAGAAGGAATATCAGAGGAGAAATCAAGAGTGATCTGAATTCCCAGGTTTAATAGCTGCATAGAAGGTGAAATGAATCTGTAATGCTGTGCCTGTTTTGAAGGATTATTAAAGTTGAATGCATGCATTGAGAAAACGGAGACCAATTTTGAGCAAAGGAAATCGGGGAATTCCTGGTTTAAAGTAATATTCAATATTAGAAAATCATATGGCATCAGCTAACAACAAAGTATGAAGTTGTCTCTAAGAAGTGAGGATTGATAATCCTAAATTAATGATACATTCTCAGTATGCTTTAAAAGCCACTTGGTGGTTTGCCTTTAGTGCTCTGGATGATAAGATAAGGACACCTAAGTACACCCTCTCATCTTGAAGACACAGTTTTAACATTTGAATTGCTTAGCTTTAAGCCAAATCATTTTCCCATTATCTAGTTATCTTCTATGAATGGATTATTATCTAGGTAAGGCAACCAGCCCTCCTATGAAACACAATGCTACATGCTACTATATCATTTTATTATTAACAATGGTGTAAGAATTTAAGCTTAAGATTTTTGGAAAAAGATGGCATACATTCAATTGGGTATTGTTACTCTTAAGATAGTACTATGAAAAATTGCAAATCAAGAGTCACTACCAGGACAGGCATACAGGTCCACACGTGATCCAAACAAACTTCAGCTATGTAAAAGACCCTTTCTCAAAAACATAAAGACAAAACAAAAGGATTGAAAGCATGGCTCAAGTGTAGAGCACTTACCTAGTCTATATAAGGCCCTAGGTTTGATCCTCAGTACCAGAATATTTTAAAAGAGTGATTACTATAGTTATTTCTGGGAAAGCATAACTGGATAACACAAACCTTCTGAAAAGCAGAAAGCAAATGAGTAGAATTTAATAGTCAGTCAATGGGTAAATCACCTACCTCCATGAGCTTTTCTACATGAGCAGTGGAGGAAAGCATTTTAATAAGTAAATACATTTTAGTTTTAAGCTCTATAAAACTCTTAAGCTACAGCTAAGTCTTCTAAATATGCCATTTATTTTCTTCAGGAAATGCAATACCTCTAGCTCTAATGATACTAACAAAGTGCTATTTACTCGTATCTTAAAGGTCATACTATTAAAAAGTAGTAAAATTTGCTTCAGTGGCATTGGCCCAACTATTATTATCATACTACTTATCAGGCCAGTATTGTTGATTCACTTCAACCAAACAAATTCTTTAGCCTCTGCCATTTAGGGACATATTTAAACTAGAATTTCAAATATGATTTGTTTAAGCAAAAGTAAGTTATACTGAGAAGTAAGGGCCTTAGGAGATATGGCATATACGGTAACTCATGCAATCCTCCAATGGTCCTTTTATATTATTATGAATCTCATTTTATAGACGAGAAATGTACATCTTGGAGAATACATCAATCAATGTGGAGTACGTTATGTTGCTGCAACAAGCGCCTCAAACTTACAGTGGGTAAAAACATAAAATTGAATCGTCTGTCATTTTGTTGCTGCTGGTCTGATAACTACTCAGAGAAACTTCGCTGCCTGGAAAAGGAAAATTTAAAGATCCAATCAAGGAATTTTCAAAAGGAGGGCTGAGGCCAAGGCAAGAGGGGTAGACAACATGAAGACGAAAAGGGAGGTGATAGAGTCAATGTGTATGCTACAGCATTCAAGAAAGTAAGGGCCAGGGTGGGGGCAGAGAGCATGTTGAAAGGGGGACATCGATCAGGATATGTTGTATTCATAAACTGCTCTGATAAATGGCAACTCTTTTGTACAACTACTTAAAGATGATTAGTAAAAGTGAAGAAAGAAAGATGGTTTTGTAATTATGTCCCATCCTAGGCTCACAGATCCAGGGATGATTTTCTTACAGATCAACATAGTTTGGATCCCTTTTTCAAAACCTTTTCTTACTAAAAGAAAAATAAATCTCTATGAGATGCCAGTGCAGAACCAGTAAACATGTATATAGAACATTTCCCACAAAGCACAAAGGAAATTAAGCTAGCATGATCAGACCCTGATTTCCCAGGAGACCTGTCCTTGTCCTTCTCCAAACCTACATTGTTAAAATAGCCTATTTCCAGTGTTCAAATGTGACAGTCCGAAGAAATTAAGAAAAGCAGCGCTCTGGAAGCGGCTGCCTCCTCACTTCTGGACTTGTAAATGGAAGCAATTTACAAGACATTATCTTGTGTCCAAATAGGAAAGAGAAAAGAGGCACTATCATCTTCGAATGCTGAAGCTTTTCTCCCCCCGCCCCCCCTTCCTTCTCTCCTTCATCCTTGTCAAGAGTTAAAAACGGGGAGCTCTGATATTCTCTGAAATGTTGCTCTCCAGGAAGACGATTTGCCATCTAGAAATGGGGCGATTTATAGTTGGCCATCTCTGAAGACTTCTCTAAATGGGAGAGCGGGGAGGTTGCTGTCATTTGCAGAGAATAACAAGAGGCTGCCTCTGCTTGGCCCAAGAGGTTAGCGCTGAGCCTTCTAGACTGACTTTCCAGTAGCACAGCTCAAAGTTGAGGCCGAGGGGAGAGGGGCTGCGGAGGAGAGGCTGGATCCGTGGGGCGGGCCCTCAGTGGAAGGGTGGGGCCAGCGAGGGGCGGGGAAAAGCCAGGACCCAGAGGAACCCGAGCGTGGCTTGGCTCCCGGTTAACCTGCCGGAGCCCATTGGGCTTGCTCAGAGCCCTGCACCAACTCACCCACTTCCCTCTCTCCCTTCCAGCTTCGCCTCCCTTCCTCCCCGTCTCTCTCCTTCGCTAGCCGCACGCTGCCACCTAATCCCTGACTTTTGCATCCGACCAGGGGGCGAAGGAGGAAGACGTTTGTGCGAATTGGGGTAGCAACTTTGCTCCGCGGGTCCCTGCGCTCCGCCAGCAAAAGCGCGCTCACCCTGCCCGCTCCGAGCTTCATGGAGGAGGCGGAGGAGGGGCCGTGATGGGCTAGCGACGGGAGCACTGCCTGGCGAGCCCGCTCCGCGTTCCCACGCCGGTTCCCTCCATTCTCGCTCCACCGGGAGCGCTCCGGGTGCAGACCCCCCCCGAGCCTCCGGGGAGGATGAGGCGGGGAGCCAGCCCGAGTGGAGAGCATCTCGCGGCCGTGCAGCCACGATCGTGTCTCAGCATGAAATAAGAAGCGAGGATGATGGGGCGCTGTACGGTCCTCGCGCAGCCCGGGCTGTGGACCAGGGACACCAGCTGGACCCTGCTCTATTTCCTCTGCTACGTCCTCCCGCAGACCGCCCCTCAAGTACTCAGGATCGGTGAGTGAGCCTGCCAAAGCGCCCCCCAGGGCTGCCTGCTGGGGTGGGGACTCGGTGGCTCCCTGTGGCCAGCGCTGGCACCGCGGGTCCGGGGTGAGGCGGTGCGCTCCAGCGCGGGGACCACAGTCGGGGATGCTGGATGTCACTAATGCCCCGGAAGGCGCTAGGAAAAGGGAGGGGGGGCGATCCTTGGCTGCTTTCTTTCTGGCATCTGTCCTCCCCCCCCCCAGCCCCCCTTCTCCTGGAGGTACACTTGGCGGGTTTTTTCAGTCCCTGGGAATGTAGGCAGACATGCGGGGATGCCGGCTTCTCTGGGTTGGCACCCTATTCTAGGCAAGAGGTCAAGAGGCGCCGCGCGCGGCAGCCTCTGGAGTGGGGCGCCGGGCTGAGGTCTCCCAGCCCGCACCATGGACGTGGACCGTCCACAGCGCGGGTCTCCCGGCCCCGCTGACCTCGGCCTGAGTGGGCACGCCAGCCCCATGGGATCCGAGGCCACTGGGGAGGGGGCTATCCCCGAGCCTGCCAGCCCAACAGCCTCCAACTTTCCTAAGTTGTCTTCTTCTAAAGGGTGCCCACAAAGTCCACGAGGGTCTGTTCCTGAGGACTTGAGGGTTTGTGGCGCGGAAACAGGGCAAACCCTCATTTCGCCTCTAAGTTTCCTTCTGGTCTCCAAATCCTCCCAGAGAACGTGACAATTTAGTCCCCAATCCAGCTAATGTCCTAGGAGACCGAGCTTTGAACTCGAAAAGAAGTAAAATGAGATTTCTGGAAGGCAAAGTGCCCACAAGCAAGCTTTGTTCAGTGGAGGCACTGGGTGATTTTCAGGCTTTAAGAGTTGACAGTGCTTATTCAGCTTTTTTTCTTTTTCCCCTTTCAAAGTAAAACCAGTATTTTTTTTTAAGTGTCAATGTGCCCTCTTTCCTGGTCAATTCTCACGTATGTAGTCACAGGAGAGACACGTGTGAAGTCCCCACATCACACCGGGCTTACAGGTTCTCCCTTCTTCCACTTGAACCACAGGAGTGAAGTCCGGAGCTCCGAGAGCTTCTGTCTCACTCCCTCTCTAGGAATTGATTGAACTGACAAGAAATATGCTCCACACACTATGATAGTGAGTGCACTTGAACTATCTCAGTAACTCCACCAGTTATGACCTTCAACTAGTAGACGTCTTGCGTTAAAATAATAATAACAATAATAAGGTTCTGATGGCTTTTACTTTATAATTATATCACTATCCATGCTATTTCTCCCCAAATAGAAGTTCACTCCTTGGATTGCATTTTCTCCAGACATGTGAAGTCTAGGTGTCAAGAAACGGAAAAAAAATCAAATATTATCTTTTACTATACAGACTTAATGTTTTTTTTTCTGCTGTGGAAAATAATACATGTTGGTCAAACAGTTGAAACTCTGTACTGAATTCTAAAATGGCTCTTGAAAAAAATTACCACTACTCACATTTTAAAGATGCTTTGCCTGAAATCTGTTCAAGCTTTAGTCTCCGGGATTGGGATGGAATCAATTGTACTCTTGTGAACAATATAAGTAATGAGTAAAAGTTACAATTTGAAATGCCCGTTAACTTAATCGGTGGTTTTGTGTATTTTAAACTTGGAAATTACAAGTCTTAGAGATTTTAGAAACAGCTATGTCTGCCAATCTCTCTTCCTATACAACATGGGCAAGGTTGCATTTTCCTTTCCTTCATCTCGCAAAGCTGAAACACATGAGGACACACAAGAATGTTTTTAAGACATATTTTTCACAGATATGAGTGTGCATCTAAGTTGCAAAATCAACCATTTGAAAGTAGCGATTCACTGACCTGTTAACATATAAGCCCCAAGATAATGGAATTCCCCCCACCCCCAAAGAAGTTGAAATGCATAAAGTGAAATCACTTGCTCTGGTATTGTTTCCATTCAGTACAAATGTCTCACTGCTATGGCCGTGGGTGACCTGTGGTTGGCCTGGGCACCAATAGCCAGAATGTACCTAAGGATGGATACATACTTTTTAAGTGGATAATTGAGCCCCCGGGTGACCAGCTTTTGCTCTGAAGACAATTGCTTTTAAAGTGAGTGTGTTCTATCAGTTTGGTTCAACAGTGAATCAAAACTGTCGGTGAGCAGGTGTGTGCCTGCATGTTCTGTGTGTGGAAAATTAAATTGTGTTCTTTTTCATCTCTTGAACTTTCTCTTCTGAAAGCCCACCAACTCTGCAAACCAACAGAAAGGGACTCTTGGGTAACTTGCACGTCTTTTATTTTTCTTTTTCTAACCACTTGAAATATTCTGAGGTTAAGGTTAACATAAGGCACTTAGTATTATTCTTATGTGGAGAAGGTATTCAAATGTTTGAATGATTTGGTCCCTTGTCTACTTGCCTTGCAGACGTGTCTGCTTAAACTTCAGTTATTGAGAAAAGATAGAACATTTAGCTTAAAATGCACACAAAATAAATATTTTTCAAGCAATTGAAAGTGCATACATTCATGGTTCTAGCACATATTGTGAACATATATTAAAGCAAAATCTTAGGGTTACAATTTTATGCAGAAGCTAATAGCCACAAATGGGGTCCTTTGGGGTATGGTACCTGAAAAGTAAGTATTACACTGGAGACGTGTTCCAGAAAATTACATAGATGAGAAATAGAGATGGCTGTTGAGAATTTTCAGAGAATGCTGAGAGCAATCCTGGTGCTACAGATACATGAGTATATGTCAGTAATACATTAGAATCACATACTTTTAGTTGGATTGTGAGTTTTACCATCTCAGACATCCTACTACATGCAGAGTCAACTTGTTACTCCTGGGTAGAAAAGAATTTATTCAATTTTAGTATATGGTTGTCCATTACCATTAATGGAAGGAAAACCTCCATGTAAATATACAACTTCTAAAGTACATGTGTCATATTTACAATAATAACACAAAGACACATCAAATGGTGTATCACTCTCTTGCTCTGCACATATATGTGTGTGTATACATATGTATATACATATGTATTCACAAAGTGGAAGTGAAATCATAGGAGTAAGATTAACTTTTGTCTTGTATATGAATTTATCTGATTTTTTGTTACTAGAGTTCGGGAAGGGGAAAAGGAAGCACAGAAATGGTGGAACAAAGGGTGAACCAATTCAGCAGTGATACTCACTAGAAGCTATGTTGGAAATGAACTTTACAACTTTGGAGGGTAGGAGAGACAGGAGGGGAAGAACTGGGAGAAAATGAGGGAAGGGGTGACCTTGTTCAAAGGAAATGTAATTACCTGACTCATGTAACTGTAACCCCTCAGTACATCACCTTTACAATAAATGTTTTTTAAAAAGAGAAGAGTGATTGGTACTACATATATATTATATATAATATGTACATATACATGTGTATGCATATGTGGGTATATATGGGATATATATTATATATAGTCATAGAAGTATAAGGTAGAGTTTATACATATATATGTACATATGTGGGTCTATGTGAAATATTTGTGTGTTTATATATGTGTAGTCATAGAAATGGGAGTGAAAGCATGGTATTAAGCCTAGAGTGAAGAGTGGTTGGTACATCTATATGATATATATAATCATACATCATATGATATATCATCTATATGATATATATATCCACATATATATCCACATATATATGTGAGTGCAGGTTTATATGTAGGCATATATGGTGTTTATATGTGTGTGTATATGTATATGCGTATGTATATAAAATATTCATAGTTGTGGAAGTAAAAGCATGGTATTAAGAGTAGACTGTAGATTGGTTGGTAACCAAGCTTTGACTTCACAGGACTGAACTTGGATCTGCACATACTAAGCATGTGTTTACAATTCCCAATGACAGATATATAATTTCAGCAGGCTTTTGTATCTCATCTGAGAAACTGAATTAAAACCATTGCTAGCCTCAGTGTGTCATTAGTAAAATAATTAATAGAAGTAGAACATGAAACTGAATATAATATATCTGTGAGGAATATTTACATATGTTAGTTGCAGCATTGCTATATTTCCTATTATTTTATGATTTATATTTTTGAACCAGGGCCTAAAAGTTGATATTACATAGTTTTATAAGAAAATTAAAAACCAAAGATGGTAGATGGTAGAGGACAGGTGGTAGAGGGCCAGCCTTGAGTCATATAATGAAAAATATTGAGGAAACTTACATGAACAGTATGGAAAGTCATCATGACAATACTAATCATTAAAATGTCTTTACTTCCTTAGGAGAGGTCAGGATATATTTTACATCAATTAGTGTATTGTGTCATCATTTAAGTATTTTTTAATGCAAGATACTCAAAGATCCAAGTAACATCAGTATTTTCTCATAGTTTTTCTTGAATAGATAAAGCCCTAAAGTCCTGCAATTCAGTTCTTTGAGAATTTAATCCTTTCATTGAATTGCGATTTATTTTCATTCAACAAATAGGCTTTCTTTTTGCTCCTCTATCAGGAGTGAGACATAAATCTAAGGGTGATGCATTCAACACTATGAAAAAAAAAAGAGCAGGTGCACCTGTCCCTTTGAAGCTTTTGTTCCAATGACTTAAAAATCTGTTACCACTTTAATTTTTCATCAGACATTTAATGAAGACACTTGATAAATTTGTCAGCTACTATTGTTGAAGAGTTTTCAGTTCATGTTCTGCCTTTGATTTATTATATCAGTTGCATAGTGAACAGGGAACCGTTCTAGGGTCCTAAATGCCTAATGTCAGATAGTGAATGTCAGACAGTGAACAAGGATCAGAAAGTAGTCATTGTTTAGGAAGGTCAATTGGGCTTGAAGGAGACTCATTGTAAGATAGACAAATTCTTTGGAAAACATACTGGTCCTTCCATTAGCGTGAAAGCCCATTGGTCCTTGACTGAGCTATGAAAAGCCTGTGATAGATCCATCAACAGAGATTTCCAGGCTAATGTTAACACAATTCTGCATATGTGCAGATGATTTGCCTGTTTTATCTTCATTATTCATTTATTAAATTAGTACTGACGAACTAATATGGACACTCCATAGATCTCAACTTATCTTCTTTCCTTGTATGGTTTGTGATCTACAGTGTTCAAAAGCATGATAAAAGTAGGATTTTGAGTCTTTGTATAAGACAAATTGCTTATAGGCAGTTGGAATAAGAAGCTTGTCATTTTGAATTCAAGTTTTAACCTCTTTACATTTAATTACACT
Source organism: Perognathus longimembris pacificus (assembly GCF_023159225.1). Taxonomy (NCBI): domain Eukaryota; kingdom Metazoa; phylum Chordata; class Mammalia; order Rodentia; family Heteromyidae; genus Perognathus; species Perognathus longimembris. The sequence goes on from NC_063165.1 coordinate 9,733,440, forward strand.
GTATTGCCGTGTGTGGATTTTTGTATGCATTTACTTAGCTGTGCATAATAAGTTGCCATCAGATATAAGAGAAATGAGTAATTCTTATTTGTAAATTTGGAATAACTAAGTAACAAAGTGAATATGGGTTAGAGTTGAGGTAAATAGAAAGAAGGAAAGTTGCTACTATCAATGGGCACTTCAGAATTTCTCTTTAAGAAGGGCTAAAGGACTGCACTAAAATTAGTAAGGAAGTCTCTCAGTACATGCCTAGCTAACCTGCTGTAATCTAGTCAGATTGTACAGTTTTATGAGATTGTTTTTCAGGAAGACTGATAAAGCTGGTGGCAGTGAGTCCCAATAGCATTCTAGTATTCTTTTGTGGTTTCACTGATAGTCATATAACCTAGAAAGATTATTGATGTTTGTTTTGTTAGATTAGAAGACTGAAGGCAGATTCCTGGTAGAAGGACCTTCAAATTTCTAACTGCTTTAAAAAAATGGATTGAGATGGGGGAGAGGGAAATGGGGAGGGGGGAAATGAGGGAGGGGGTAACAAGTTTGATAAGAAACCTACTCACTGCCTTATGTATGAAACTGTAACCCCTCCATACATCACTTTAACAATGAAGAAATGAAAGAAGAAAAAAATGGACTGAATTTGAAAGGATTATTTAAACTTCTTGTCTAGTTTTGCACCTCGAAAGGTAAATAATAACAAATTCACCAATTTGATGTAAAGATAAAAATGATCATAGATAAGTTGCAAAAAATAGCATGAGCTTTAATCAAAATACCTCTTTTCTCTTCTATTAGTGAATTGGGCTGGAGACATATCTAGGACTAGCAATTGATCTGATGACGTGTGGGAAAATATCTTCAGATTCAGATAAAGTATACTTGTATATTGAACATCAGAATTAAAAATTGCTTCTTTTATCTCTTTTTTCTTAATTATCAGGAAGCTCTTATTTGAATCATGACTATTAATTTCTCAGTGAGTTGAAACTTCTAGGACACAGGAAAGGAAATATTAGCTAAGAAAACTCCTGAAAGTTGGTGATCTCGAAACTCATGCCACAAAGCTTGCTGTTTATTGAATATAACCCAGATCCTTCTTCCATTTTGTTTCAGAATTCTTTAATAAAGGCTTTAAAGTAGTTTTAGTTTAATTCCCATGGCTATCTGTTATGCCTCTATCAGAAAGAATGGCATTGCCCCATTCATAAGGAAATGGAAGAACTTGGAAAAAATTATGCCAAGTGAAGTGAGCCAGACCCAAAGAAACATGGACTCTATGGTTTCCCTTATAGGGAATAATTAGCACAGGTTTAGGCTAGTCACAGCAGAGGATCACAAGAGCCTAATAGCTATGCCCCTATAAACACATAAAATGATGCTAAGTGAAATGAACTCCATGTTATGGAAATGAGTGTTATATCACTGTTGTCATTACTTTCAACATGCCATGTGAAACCATAGCTTCTTTTGTTGATGATCCTCTTGTATCCCTTCCTATGGTTGTACTCACGCTATCACTGTATCTCATTTGAATACACTGGATACTGTATATACTGGTATTAGAACTAGGGAAGTGAAAAGGAATATCAAAATAGAGAGACAAAGGATAAAAAGACAAAGGATTCCAAAAGCAATATTTGCAAAACCATTTGGTGTAAACCAACTGAAGAACTCATGGGGGGAGAGGGAAAGGGGGAGGGGAGGGGGGAATGAGGGAAGAGGTAACAAACAGTACAAGAAATGTACCCAAGGCCTAACATATGAAACTGTAACCCCTCTCTGTACATCAATTGGACAATAAAAAACTATTTTCAAACTATATTTTAAAACATGGATATAAAGCCATGTGTGGGTACATGTAATTTCTTTCACTTAAAATATAATGTAGTTCTTATAGAAAATTTGTTTTTATGAACATGATATTTTGTATAACCCTACATAAACATACTTATGAAATCTAAGATAGGATTAGCTATGAATTGGAATTAAGAGACATCAACAGTGACTAGTGGAAGGCAATTTATACTGACCTTAAATTAGTGTCACAGAAAGAACCGGTCAGTAGCTTGAGACTACTTTCTCTGAACTTTCTCAATCACTGCCTGTCTTTTATACATTGGTTGACTACATACATGTGAAAGACCAACCCATGCTACAGCATTTGTGAAATTACTAGTGCCTTACCTTCCTGACTGTGAAAAGCAAAACAGGAAATCGAATAACATATGGAAGTCTATTGACATTCTCTACAATTTCTACTGAGTAGCATTTTAAAAGTTGAAAATATAGATTTTCAACCAATATTGCATATTTATTTTCATTTTATAAATATCTGATGCTTGTTTGTTATTGGCAACAGTTTTCAACCTGGAAATTGCAATCACATTCTTACGATTTTCATTTAAAAATTCAAACGAGAATGTATTGAAGTGTAGTATTTATGACACTGAGAATTCAAGAGTATTGACAATAACAAGTCTACTCTATTTACTATATATGCATGAGTATAGTTCTTGGCTCTGTCCACTGCACAGGCCTGGAACAATGATATCCCTAAAACAACAAGACTATCTGGCATCTAGGATTCCTTGAAGAAATAAATGATTCTAAAACAAGGGGGATGAAGAATGCACATGATCCAGTAATATATTGTAATGCCAAAATTAAGGAGATTTTCTCCAAATATCATAGACGGATATGCTAATAAAGGCATGAGCCAAATGACTGGCCTCTCTTAAGTTTATACTAATAGATAAATGAGGAAAGAAAGAAGAAAATGGAATAAATGAAGGAAGGAAGGGAGAAAAGCAGGAAGGAAGGAAAAATGGAGGAAAGGAAGAAAGGAAGGAAGGAGAGAGGGAGGGAGGGAAGGACAGAAGGGAGGAAGGGAAGGAGGGAGGGAGGGAGAAAGGGAAGGAGGGAGGGAGGGAGGGAGGGAGGGAGGGAGGGAGGGAGGGAGGAAGGGAGGGAGGGAGAGAGAACAAATTCCCTTAGCAGAAGAGGAAAGGTCAGTGAGAAAAAGGTCAGATGAAGGTCAGTGTCAAACAGGGAACTGGTGTCTCACACCTCTAATCCTAGCTACTCAGGAGGCTGAGGGAGTGAAAGCCAGCCTAGATAGGAAAGTCCATTAGACTTGTAATAAGCACCAAAACAACCAGAAATGGAAGAGTGGTTCAAGTGCTAGAATGCTAGCCTTGAGCAAATTGAGCTCAGGAAGAGTGGCCAGGCCCTGAATTCAAGCCCCCAAACCAGCACACACTAAAAATATCTACTAGCACTGGAGATGGGAGGCCATGAGGCACATGGACTTCACTTATCTGTTCTTCCTCCCTCAATCTGGAACCACATTCTCATGTAGGAAAGGGGAATACTCTACAAAACACCTGGCCAAAAATCATCGAGAATCAACGTCATTCAACCGTAAAGGAAAATCTGGGAAACTGTGACTGCCAAAGGAAGCCTAAATAATAACTAAGCACAATGTGTAAATATCATGTAATATCTAACAGGATTCTACAGCAGAAAATGGCATGGCATAGAAACAAAGCACACTCTATACAATTGAATTCTCCTTAATAATAATGAGTCAATAGGAAAACATTTTTTAGAAATATACCACATTAATTTAACATGGTAGTGTTAAAATAAATGTGGAAGATGGAAAAAAGCTTGGTACTATTTTCTCTACTTTTCCATTAACCTAAAATTGTTTTAAGAGTGAGCCTCTTAAAAAATTAAGGGTTGTTACTTTGCTGCTATTATCTATAGTATAGAAATATCTAATTAAATCAAGAGATATGAAAGGAAAACATTTGTCCATAGTATACAGCATGCTATATGATGAATTTTCTAAGAACATCACTAAAGACAATGATCTTTAATGTTATAATGCCATTAAATAAATATGGTTTATATAGAAATTGTTATTGACTCATACGCGATGAGTTTATATCTTCCTTATTATTCTCCAGTGAGTTTATAGAAAATCAGGTGTTTGCTACTTCTATCCACTAGCATCTTGGTTTCCAACCATTATATGCCTTTTGTACTTAATTAAATACAATTTAACTTTGAGTATTGATTCAAGCATTGTAACATAGTCTGTTAAAGGCATTGAGTACCAACGTCCTTGAATGGAAAATTATAGCAAACTGTTTGCAAGAATTCCTTTCTTAGCAAAATTGTTTAAATATGCTTTTAAAAATCAATACCTAATTCCCAGAGCTGGTAAAGTACTTCACAATTCAAATCAGAGCAAGAATGGTGAGAAACAGTGTATTTTTAAAATAAGAACTCAATTACAACTTTTCGGGATTTCCTTTTCTTTCTTTTTTTTTTGAATTTTAAACTTCAAAAATGTATGATTACATATTTTGGCAGTTTTTGAGCAGAAGTTGCATTCTGATGACTTGGCTGTATTTATATTTTATGAAATGTGATTGTACTTCATTTCCTAGTAAGCTAGAGCCATCTTTCAAGTCTAAAGGCAACATTTGGCTTTTGAATCCTGGGTAGTAAGTGTTCCTTTTGTTCTCAGGATATATGTGAACCCTAAGGCAGTTTCTATACATGCTCACTGAATTGGTAAAAATCTTTATGAACCATTGTAAATGTTCAATAGGAGCAAATGGTTAAGAAAAGAACGGTACAGACTTAAGAAATGGAAAATCCATTCTATATGATCCTTACAATGAAATTCATGTATTAAAATAGAAGATAAAAACAGCATATGATTATAGAGCATGATGTATGGTTTTCACCTATGCTGGATTTGAATTCATGCAATCCATTCTTGCTTATGGATGAGAACTGTTAGTGAATTCAGAAGGAATCCCATTTGTCTTAAGGCATTGGGAGTGACTATCTTATTTTATTGCCTATTTTTTGTTCTTTTTCTAATTTAAAAATGCTTTGTTAAAGCTAGCCATGCTGTAGAATGAATTCTATGCTACTGAAGCCGTTGTTTGCATGCAGATTGTCTCAGTGAAAAGAGCCCTACAATGGGTATATTTCCAGTGTTGGTGATTCTTTCTCATATCACATAATCTCTCAGTGACCCACTCCCTTGTCTGTCTCCTAGTAGCTGGTGGTGAGCAGCATGGTGTGTGGGTATATCACTTAATCTCTTCCAATCTCTAATCCTTTACATTGTCTGCTCTGCTTTATCGTCATTGAATCATTCAAAGATGCTGTTACATGATGTGCTACTGTCTGGTATTTAACATTTGTACTTCTGCAATTAAGGGTGCAGAACTTTTTTTGCTTCTGTGTAATTAAATTCAGATAGGCACAAATGACCATTAAGGTCCTCATTTCAATTGAAAACATACACATATCGATTGTAGAGGCACATGCTTATAATCCCAGATGCTGGGGATGCAAAGATAGAAAGACATGGTTGGATGCCAGCCAAGGCAAACGCATTAGGCTGAAAAACAAATGGAAAAAAAATAGTAAAGGGAGCTATGATTCAGTGGTAGAGTGCTTGCAAAGAAGCAAAAGATCTCCCAGTTCAATACCCAACATCACCAAAAGGACTAAAGACTAAAGTGCATTTTCTTATAAATCTTCCTTCTCTCTTCCTATGGAGATCAAAGATCCTTGGTTTTGGCAGGAGGCTGATGGCTCATATCTGGAAGCCCAGCACTCATGAGACTGAGATCTCAGGATCATGTTTCAAAGTCAGCCCCAGCAGGAAAGTCACTGAGATTCTGATCTCCAATTACCTACCAAAATGCCAAAGGTGAAGGGGGTGGCTCAAGTGGTAGAACATTAGTGTTGACCAAAACAGCTCCAGATCAGTGCCCAGGCCCTAAATTGAAGCCTCAGGATGGGGATGGGAATTGGGGTGGGGTGGGAGGGGGTAGGGAGGGGGAGGGGGGAGTTCCCTGGCTTTTGAAAGCAGTATTTACTTGCTGTTACTTCTCCATGACATCCATAAGTGTAACTTACCCTGTTCTCAACCACTGTATGTTTCTCACATCCCTGACAAGGAAGCCTACCTTACTACCTTTTACACTTCAATGTAGCACATTCTTTATTTTGTTTCCTGCTGTGAACCCATCACTCCCCCAAAGTCAAATTCCTGATCCACATAGCAGCATGCAGCTCCCAATTACCTCCTGGCCTTACTTGTTATCCAGTATCTGTCCAAGTATATTCAGCCTGGGCCTCCATCTTGATTCTCCTGGAAGCACCCGAGTGGCAAAGCTTACATCTTGCCTCTTCACTCTCCCGTACCCAACAGGAGCCAGCTTGGGCTCTGCCTGAGATGAGAGATTCTCTTGTCCTACTACCATCACTCTTTACTGGGAAGAAGGGGAAAGGGAGCTGAATTCTTACAGTATTGCACATTTGCTGGAATACTGATGTTCTGGCTAGAAACACACCAACACTATTGAAAGCCAAGCTTTTAAAGTTACAATCAAGAAACAAAACAATAGTAGCAAAATCATTAATTTCAGTTTTCTGGCTTTTGTAACAGAAAGCCTAAGTTATTTGTCTGCTATCTTTGCTATTCTTTCTGTCTTTGTTTCTCTTTCTCTCTTTATGCTTGTGCATACACTACTAATGAAGATACCTCATAGGAAAGAATGTATAAACATGTACGTGTGTACTTCTATAATCATTCTATTAGTTTATATAAATGCATTGCATACAGATCTTGTCACATATATTTATTATAAACATCACATTCAAAGCAATACATATTTTTATATAATATGTACAAAATACATAAGTATATATAGAGAGAGGTTTATACTATTATAGATTTCTTTTACTGTATACAGAAATATATACTACTATGTACTATTATATATTTCTTTTACTATATATCCAAATATATACTATATAGTGTATATATATATACTGCATATATTCATATATAAATATATATATGTGAAGATTCTCGGGTACTTTTTTCTCCTGTGATTTATCTAGTATACCTGTGAGAAAATCATATATGAACTATTAGTTTATATAAATGCATCGCATACAGATCTTGTCACATATATTCATTATAAACATCACATTCAAAGCAATACATATTTTATATATAATACGTACAAAATACATAAGTATATATAGAGAGGTTTATACTATTATAGATTTCTTTTACTATATACAGAAATATATACTACTATGTACTATTATTTATTTCTTTTACTATATATCCAAATATATACTATATAGTGTATGTATATATACTGCATATATTCATATATAAATATATATATATGTGAAGATTCTCGGGTACTTTTTTCTCTTGTGATTTATCTAGTATACCTGTGAGAAAATCATATATGAACTATTACTAAATTGTGAATAACTAGGAAAAGGCAGTGGGGTAAGCGTCCAGTGTTTGATTCTAGGGGTAGAAATGGAGAGAAATGAGAGTGGGAGGCAAGGCAGAGGGACACATAGACCATAACATCTTGTTATGTCTCTACGATGTTCTCAAGGTATGATTGCATTTGGAAGATGTGTTTTGTGGCCTATAATAAAATCCCCCTGCTGGTCAAATTGAACAACAGGAAAGGCATGACATCATCTAGGGCCCAATTAACAGGAAAGGATTGATGATAGCTTGTTACCTCTGTGAAGCATTTCTCAAAAGTACACAGTCCAAAACTATAAAGAAAATACTTCGAGGAAGAATAATGGTTTAGTAGAAAAATGCCAGAAAAATTGTTATCAACAATCAGCTTAAAAATCTTAGTGTGATCTTCTTGGAATTTTAACTAAATTTATAATTAAACGGGAAGGAAAAAGGAGTAAGACCCAGAAATCCCTCTAAACAAGATATAGAAAGTATATAAATATTTAAAACATTGAAAATATTTCTGCATATTTTTACAGGTTTCATTATGACATGTTCATACAGGCCTATAATGGAATTTAATTGTATTTACTCCTTAATGTCATACATAAATATAAATAAATAAAATATTTAAGGCCGTTATCCTTCAAATATTTGAAAGCTCAATGTTCTCATTTAACAGATAAAAAAAATCAAAGCCCAATAAACTAAATAGGAGCCACATGAAATAACTAGGAACCCATGAAACTACATACCTCCTTGTCAATATTATTTTCTTACAATTTTATTTTTCTTATGTAACTCATTTTAGAAGAATTAAAGATACATCTTTGAATGAGTGAGAAATAGTAATGAGCAAAGAAAACACATAAAAGTTTCAGAAGACAAGAATTATGGGACTAGTCAGTATGATTTTATATACCAAAATATTTTTTGTAGAAATAATTCTGTTTTGAGGTATGTCAAAATAAAGACAGTAGGGGCTGGGGATATGGCCTAGTGGCAAGAGCGCTCCCCAGCACCACATATACAGAAAATGGCCAGAAGTGGCGCTGTGGCTCAAGTGGCAGAGGTCTAGCCTTGAGCAAAAAGAAGCCAGGGAGAGTGCTCAGGCCCTGAGTCCAAGGCCCAGGAATGGCCAAAAAAAATAAAAAAATAAAAAAAATAAAGACAATAAAGGAAATGGAGTGAAGGATCATATTTGGCAGGGAGCATTATAATGGTGCCAAGTAAATAGAAATTTTATCATTCGGAGCTATTATCAATAAACAAATCTTAACAGAAAGTCAGGAAACTATAATTTTAATTTTAATATTGTAAACTTTTGTTATATGCATATATACAGTTTCAAGGGAGTGTCCTCGAGAGAAATAAATGCATGGCATTCATAATGCATAGACTTCTCTAAATTCTCTCAAATTTACCTGTATAATAGGTACTGTAGGTCTGAGCATGCATAAATTGAAATCATATAGAGTAGGCTTATAGTACGGTCACAAAAATTACTATTACATAAGTTACCAAAAACTAGATCTCATTTCATGCTCTGTATCTTGAATAATGTGGATGCATGACTCATTTTTCCCACAATGCCATTCTACCCCTACTAGACATTTTCACTTCAATAATGCACAATGTATTTCCTTTTTGCCGTGGGAGCATTTACATAATTTTATCATGTTTTGGGGTACCATTTGCGTTTTGGAAAACATATTGTTGCAAAATCAATGATAACAAAGTATCGAGCAGATCCCACAATAAACTCAACTGGGAATAATGTACCTACTGGACCCCACTGGGACCTTCTTTGTATAAACTGGGCATGTAGGAAATCAAAATTTTTCTGTTTGAAATTACTTTTGATTTTTGTAATTTATCATGCCTTGTCTATATTTGGTCAAGACCATTTGACTAAGGTGGGATGACAATGATGTCAACATTTCTGGTTGACATAAGTTGATGGATGTGCAGAAATGGCGTCATATTCAAAAAGATTCAAAAAAATTAAAAGTAGCAATTGCAAATGAGTGGTATAAAGCACAGTAATTTGGAGCACTTAGTCTTGTACTGCCATAATATTTTTATTACTCAGATAGAACTGGAATGATTCAAGCTAATGTTGTCCTTTGCTAAGTGCATGCACATACATGCACACGTGTGTGCATGCATGTGTGCACACACAAGGAGAGAAAGGCTGAAGAATAACATGTAACACTCAGTGTGTGAGAATTTCATAAACCATCAGAAAGGAAGCTCACAGTGTGGGGTTAGAGATTCATATTCCCACACAATGTCAGATATCAGGAAAGTGAGGTAAGGTAGAAATTCAGGATTAATATGTTCCTTATAAACAGCAGTATTGGGGAACAATTCCTGGTTAGCATGCCAAGCGGAGTTTTCTGAACTCTTCCTGAGGTTAGCATTCCCTTTGGTTTCATGAGAGATAATCCTTCAAATAGACTTCAGGGCTTTACAAGTAACATTTGACCTTTTCCCTGCACAGGATGACGTTTTAATTTGTGTTTCTGCACACTCTCCATCATTTCCTTATTCATTTATTCATTCAATATCTTATTCCAAAAACACTTCAAAGGCTTATAGAAATCACAGGTATTATTACCTGATAGAAATCTACTAATGAAAGTAATAGTAATTGTGAAATAATATAAAGGCAGCACTGCTTCCCTGAATAGATCACAAAAGTATACCTGAGAAATGTATCTGGACTTTCTAGAAGCTGAAAGACCAAAGGGAAACAAGATGAAATTCAAAGGTCCAGAGGTTTCCAGTTGCTTAGACAAGCTACAGGGTTTTCATGCTAAAATACAGGTAAGAAATTCATCTCTTCATCTTGATAAAGGGATTGATATGACATTGCAGACAAAAGCTTTACAGTAAAAGCACTACTGCTTTATACACTTGTTTCTTATAAAGCATGAAATCCAACTTGTCAGGATTAATAAGACACCAAATGGTAATAAAAATACTACACTAGTGGTTGGGTGTGACCTCCATGATAACACACTTGTCTAGCCAACCACAAGGCCCTGGATTCAAACCCCATCCAAGGATGAGGAGGAGAATACATGGACAGTTCTTCAGAATGTTCTGATAGATCATTCCTCCATAGTTAGCGTTCGTCTAAGATTAAAATGTGTAATACCAGTATCCTAGGGATTGGACAGCCTACATTTTACCATGCATGGTTTGTAAGTATTGTCACTGAAATCTGTACCCTGCTAGAAGAGGAGTAGAGTATAGGAAAGAGAGGTGAAAATGAAGTATGAACTTCTGGCTAAAGGTAGATGTATACGGACCACAGGGTGAGGATGAGGACCTTCTATGAAACTGAGAAACTTAAATGCAATGTCTAATTGACCACATCACCCCACATCTACATGGCTGAGATACCAGGAAACAGGACCAAGATTTTTTTCCAAGGCAGTCCTTGTGAGAGCATCAGTGCCTATAGGTGATAGTCACCTGAAGAATTAAGCTGCAAACAGTGTCCATACTGACCAGGGGCCTCAAAGGAAAAGAAAAGTGGGAAAACAACAACAACCACCACCACTAAAGTTCTTTGAGACATCAAATGTAAATATATATTTCAAGTAAATTAAAAACAAAGTTAGGAACTATATAGTGATCTTGTACAGGCGCAAGTGTAATGCACTAACACGTTCAATATTGCCTACTTATCATGGTGGTTAGGTTTTAGAGCAGCTGCTCTTAGCCTGTCTTTCTTATAATCACAGTCGAATAAAATTGGCTGTGTTACGAGGTCAGTTCTTATGACTAATGTATCTATATACCTTCTGATTGCATAATAACTTCTTCTTAACATTCTCAGTTTCATTAGGTCTTGTGCTTTTTTACATGCTTAACTCTGTGTCTGTGTCTGTGTCTATATGTGTGTGACTCGCATGTGTATTCTTTAGAATCTGCTTTGCATACCCTGGTTGGCAATAAAGCTAAATCTTTTTTTTTTTTTATCCCTTCTGAACCTTTCAGATACTTCTCTGTAATCCTAATCACTTCCTCTTAGAAAAGCCTATTTTATCTAACAGGACTATTGATTGTATAAGGCTGAAGGGGAATAGCTTTAAAATTTGCAGGCCAGCCTGTGTCCTGAATGCCAAATTTGTTCAAATTCTTTCTCACTTCATATTCAGAAGAACTACAATGTGTTTAAAATTCGCAAACATCCAACAAACCCTGAAATATGGTGTGCTTTGGTTTAAGATTTTGTTCTTCTATCTGGGAATCCTTAAAATAAAAAAGATTTAAATTGTGTAGAAATTTTTTGTGTGTGATAAAGGATATACTCATGAAAACTTGTGGTAAATTCTAAAAACCCACACCTCTATTCATTGAGCTGAAAACTAATTTAGTAAATCTGAAAATTTCTGTTTCATGGGGAAAATGCCTCATGTGAGCTACCAATTGAATCAACAATAGCTTCTTTGCTTATGTTAGTCACTGGAATTTCTTTACAATTTTGAATAATTTCTTCTATTTGAGAATTATTATGAGTGCATGATATAAAAATTATTTGGAAGTTGAACTTCTCCATGATAGCTGTCTGAGAAAAGCTTAAAATTGACATTCCCAGCTGAAAAGTAATGTGCAGGATAGCAGGAAAAAAAAATCACCTCTTTAGGGAAAGAGGAATGTGACATTATCAATTTATTACCATCCAAATCAGCATTAGATTCGGAAAATTCATCAGTTATATAATGGATACTCATTGAAAAGTAAAATTTCCTGTAGAAAGATTCATTCACACATACATTTACATGCTCACAAGACACAGGGCTGTATATTTCAGCATCAAACCTTTGGGGGCCATGTACAGCAATCACTTTCTGGCTTAAAGTTTGATTTTTTTGGACTCAATAGTAGTAGTTGAGATATTTCTTGGAGGAGGGGGTATCTCATAACCCTTTGTATGTATTATTCCAAAAAGCTGCCCCCAACAGGGTCCAATTTTTAAAAATGGAATGAGTTCGAAGTTGAGTCATTTGAAAATCAGGCTTGTGTTTCCTTTTTCTTTTAAGAGCAACTTAAGAAAATATATAAAATGTTTGACATGTGAATATGAAGAAAAGCAAAGATAATATGAAGACAATGGACTTTCATATAGAACATTTTTTAAGGATTACTTTTCCTGAGATTTATTGTGCCCAGGTTACATTGTTTTTCTGTTCTCCTTGGCATTTGTTTAAAAGAATAGGCAAAAATACAGTAAAGTTATTTTAAATGTGCCAGTAGGTTTATTAATTTACTTTCAAATTTAAATACCATTAGTTGGACCCAGTTATCTGAGTCATGTTTTATGCCACAGCTTCATTATTGCTCCTAAGTAGAAGTTAGTTCTTACTAATGTAACCACTTCATTGATATGAAAATAGAGGTCAGATTTTGTCATAAGATCATAGCAGTTGGAAGTGCTCTTGTATTTAACTGGGAAGCAGAAAAATTCCCAACTTAATTGCCTGAATAGTCCATCTTCAAGTAACTGCCAACCCTTGATCCGATCTGTTTTTATTTACACAAACAGTACCATTTGAGTATGCATTCAAGCAAAAGGTAAAATCCACTTGTCTACAAAACTATTCCTAGCCTACCAATGCTAGGAATACCAAGGACATAGTCAGTGACTAGCCGTTTTAAAAATAAAATTCTCAGTTTACTACAACTAGAATTCTTTACAACTTTGCCTGTTGGTACTTTTCATGCTTTTCAGTATACATTAATTTACACACATATTAAAGTGGGCTATGAAGAGAGAAATAAAACAATTCAAAAGACTTATTTAAAGGCGTGGGAAACCTGCCTAAAAATTTTTGATAATAGAAGTCTGACCTACGCTGGCTTATTATTTCTTGATTTGTTTGATTTATAAAAGACTCGACTTTTACTTGAGGCCCCCCAGGGGATGATTATAGATTAAGATATTGTCAAAACTGTAAAATAAAGCAATTATCAATGACAGTAATTTGAATTAATAATGTTCTCAGTGAGCTATGCAATGAGGAACTAACATGGCCAACAGGTCTTTCATTGTGAGGTAGACTGGAAAAATTTCATAGTAGCATTTCAGTCTTGCTTTCCCATTTAGGATACTGTATTAATTTGAACTGCTGAAGTGTTTTTGTTTTCCCCCCCTCTAAAACAGTCATCTTTTATAAAGCCAAGAGAAACTTTCTTCCCCAAGGTTACTTGGCAATATTTTGCAACATTTATGCTTGCTTCTATTTGTAGCGACTGAGAGAGATATTAATTTACATCTAATGATTAGATGCCAGGGTGCAACTAAATCCCCCCACTCTGTACAGGACAACATCCCATAACGAAGACCAAAGCATCTCACAATGTCAGCAGTCCAGAAGTGGGACCTGAGGATGGAAGCTATGATCACAAACACACCATGAGTTTCATGCAGGTAACCTTGTAGAGAAAGATCAAGTAAAACGACCAACCACATAATCCTGTGGTATAAACAGAACTGACATACCATGCTCATTTTTTATCTCAGTTCAGAACACAACTTTGAGTTGGTGAAATATGGATGCTACCTCTTCTGAGACATGTCTGTGTGAAATACCGAGGAGACCCTCTACAAGTTACCAAACCTTCATATCAAACAATGACTCTTTGTGTTTGTTTTTTCAATATCCACCAAACACATGCCTCAAGGTCCGCAAGAATAAATAGAGTGGACAGTGTGTCTTCACGGAGCCTGGAGTATAATATTGTCATATAAATATAAACACAATTAAATATTCAGTTGTGGACTGTGAATCGTATTATCAGTAAGAGGGCCATTAAAGAGGAATGCCTGACAAAAAATAAGGACAAGGTTACTCTCGCAATATAAAGAAAAAAAATTTCATTCATCATTTTTTTCTCCCTTTATTGTCAAAGTGAAGTACAGAGGGGTTACAGTTTCATATGTAAGGCGGTGAGTACATTTCTTGTTCACCTTGTTACCTCTGTCCTCATTTAGGGGAAACTGTCAATACAAATTGGCTAGGAAATAAGGGAAAGAATTCCATGTAGGGGAACATCATATATTAAAGTCTAAAATTGGATAAAAATGTGCATCTTCATGGACAACTTAGATCTTCTACCAGTGCCTGTGGTTTAACAATGTCTGTACACATTTTGTGCCCAGTATCATTTTTCCAGTGACTCTGTCTAGGTAATGATGGAAAATAAAGGTAGTTCTTTGGTTTAAATTACAATTTTATTTAACCAATAGCTGTCTTCCCCAGTGACAAAATTCAATTCTCTTCTTTGAAAAACTTGAGAAATGAAATGGAATTTTCTTATTATCCCTTGAGTATGAACAAAGAGAGCAAAGTAGAGAATTCCTGGGGGAGGAAAATCAAAGTAAAATGATACTCTTTGCCTAAATCTTTGTTGATTCTCATCTTATTCTGCCTCTGGTCTCATCTCTATAATGTTCCTCTCAGTCCCTCTGCTGATCAAAGAAAGCAGGAAATCAAAGAATGTCAGATCCAAGGACTCACAGCTTTATTTATTATCACTTAAGGAAACTGAGGCACAGCGAAACCCTCACTTGTTAATAACTCTTGAGAAATGTAAGTTCTGTCCTGTTGATTGTGCGGAAGAATGACTCGCCCTTCCTGTAGTGAATTAATAAAAATTTGTGGTTTCTAAGTACCAACGCCATTTAAGAATACAGTTTAAAGCCAGGTGCCGGTGGCTTGTATCTGTAATCCTAGCTACTCAGGAGGCTGAGATCTGAGGATCACAGTTCAAAGCCAAGCCAAGCAGGAAAGACTTTGAGACTCTTATTTCCAATTAGCCACCAGAATGCCATAAGTACCGCTGTGACTCAAATGATAGAGTGCTAGTTTAGAGCATAAAAAGCTCAGGGACAGCTCCCAGGTCCTGAGTTCAAACCCTGGGACCAACACACATACATGTACACACACACACACACACACACACACACACACACACACACAGAGCAAGAGTGAGAAAGGGAGAGACACAGAGAAAGAGTGGTTTAAGAATGAGTCTAAGAGGCGCTCTGCTGGGGCAAGATGGCGGCGTCCTCCTTTTTGCAGCGTGTGGGGCGGCAGGTGCTGCTCCGGAGTGGGAGCCTGCCTTGCGCCTGGAGCGCCTTGCACATCACCGCAGTCTGCACCAAGAACGGGGCAGCGCGAGTTCGCGTGGGCAAGGGAGACAAGCCGGTGACATATGAGGAGGCGCACGCACCGCACTACGTTGCCCATCGCAAGGGCTGGCTGTCCCTGCACACAGGTAACCTGGATGGGGAGGACCATGCTGCAGAGCGAACAGTGGAAGATGTTTTCCTTCGTAAGTTCATGCTGGGTACCTTCCCAGGGTGCCTGGCCAACCAGATAGTCCTGAAGCGACAGGCCAATCAAGTGGAGATCTGTGCTCTGGTCCTGAGGCAGCTGCCAGCACACAAGTTCTACTTCCTCATAGGCTACACTGAGACTCTGCTGTCTCACTTTTACAAATGTCCTCCTGTGCGACTCCACCTCCAAACTGTGCCCTCAAAGGTGGTATATAAGTACATCTAGAAAAATGTCCTTTCTTGCACCAGGCTGTAGCCTACAAAGGTCAGAAATGTGTGGGAAAGGGATGAAGTAGACAAGAGGAAATACATGTTCTCAAGATGGAGCTGCTGTTGAATAAAGTTGTTCATGTGTTTTGTCAAAAAAAAAAATGAGTCTAAGAAGAATTTGTACCATTAAATCTCAGTGGAGCCAAGTAGATGGACAGTAGTGTCTTCCTGCAAATTCTACAAGTTGCTGGATCTCTTGTAAGAGGTTCAGGGACTGCAGCCTTTGATCAGTGATGACTTCAGAAGACAAAGATTACATTTCCAGTCTTCCAAGCTGAAGAAGGTAAAATTCATCTTGAATGCGTTATCTACTTGTGTGCTTATAGATGACCTTAAGATGTCCCCCTTGCTTTTCAGGTACTATATATACTATTTGCAGTGGTAACTCCTACAAAGTGCCTGAACTACATTCTCTGTGCTTCTAGATACTAATGAGCTAAGATCATAGGCTCCAAAGCTCCTCCCATGAATATACTATATTACTCAACAAAGTCACAAAAGATGGAATATAGATTTTAAATCCTCAAAAGCCTATTCATTTATAGGCTGAAGTTTGGATATTTCTATTACTAGGAGGGAAACATAAATGCATATGTATGTTTATATACACACTGTACATTTATGTCTGTATGAAACAATGGCTTAGTTTCATTAAGCAAACCTTGTGGCAACAAATTCATAGAAAATTCTTGCTAAAAACAATAAAATCATTCCTAACAAGGAAAGCATAAATCAAGAAAGACATGGTTCATTTGGAATAGGTATTAAATTAATGTCAGAAAAATCCCATCTGTTAAATTATGTACTATAAATTCATTATTTTTTTCTCTCTAAACCTAAAGAGAGTCTGCACAGCCCAGAAATGAGGATTGCATTTTAGAAGGTATTTCATTTTCACGAAAGCTAATTTAGGGAGAAAGTCATTGCATAGCCATTTGGAAATAAGTTAATTTTGAATAAGAAGGTCCGGTCCTAACTATTTGGAAGTTGCACTGACATAGTGCATTAGGATAATAAATATCAGCCAAGGGATAGATGCTTGCTTATTTAATCAGTCAAGAAGCTTTTGTGTTATAAGTTATTGTCTGATTTTTCTTCCTCCATCACCCATGTTTATGAAATATATTTGCCTCTGCTCTGTGGAAGGTACAATTTGCTCTCAGTTTCAGAGAGAGAGGAAAGAGAAAAAGAATGAGGGTAGGAGGGAGGGAGATATTCTCTTACGTTAAATACAGAAAGTTAGAGAAGATAATAATATGGCTTTAATGCTATTTAAACAGAGTAAATCATCTGCTTTCGTAAGTTAAAAACACAACACAAAGCAGCATAATTCACGATTTTATGAAGGGACTCAGCATCAGAAATCTGAAATAGATAAAATACCTGAGAGGAAATCGTTAAATACTTTGTTGTATGCACACAAAATAGTAAAAATCTACCCTATAAAGATGTTCGAACTGATATAACATTGTTTAAAGTTGTTCTCATTATTAATGAGTTTATAATTTTAATAACTTCTTAAAAGTATTTCCATCTTTCATTTCATGGGATTTATGTGAGTTTATTTAAACTTTTAGCAGAAAACTCGTTTTTCATCTGCATTTTATTTCCTTTATTTTCCATTTTGACTAATAAATTATTTGTTCTATATATTACTCTTATTTTCCTAAAAAATTAGACCTACAAAATATTTTACCAACCCTTTACTTCCCTTTTAACTTGTAGCTACTTTTAGTTTGTTCTTTTCATTTTTGTATTAGCTTTCTATTTTATTTTATATTACCTTGCCATTTCAGCCTCTGAACTTTTATGCTTCATTTTCTGATAACAAAATTCTTAGTTTCTTAGTATTGCATTATTCTCAGTATTTTTAATATACAAGATCTGACTATATGTATGTACTAAAGTATAAATTACTAAAAGCCTGTTTTTGTATTATCCTCTGAGATTTGTTACATACTTAAATTTATCTGAAAAATATCATGCAGCCCCAGTACATGGGGAAAATTGAGTGGTCTGTGCACTGGATATATATCAGGACTAGAAACTTTCTATTGTAGACCAATTATGCATTACTTCCTGTGATGTGTGTGTGTGTGTGTGTGTGTGTGTGTGTGTGTGTGTGTGTGTTTGGAGGACTTTCAATTGATTTATTTAGATGACATTTTCTTGACATTGAGCTAAGCTACCCTGGTAGAAAGCTAAACAGCATTTCTACTTGTGAGTATAGAGAGGGATGGGACCAAATACAAATCAACAAAAACACATTTAAGCAGAATTACATATAAATTCCAGTCAAATTAAATGTATAAAAGAAACAACTGAAGTTCATGGATACCTGACAAGTGAATGATGGAGGGAGGGTAAGAAAGCAAGCAGGGATCACACGGTGTGGGCAGAGAGGTCACTTAACAGCCCCTGGAAGAATCAGGTACAAAGAGGAGGAAGGACCCTTGGGAGGAAGAGAAGGGCATCCATGCACAGGCTCAAGGCAGAACAGAGCTCTTGTCATGTATGGTTAAGGGAAAGATGGCCAGTGTGCTGGAAGAGAAGTAGGAGGCCGACAAGAACCCGCTCATGGTAGACTCTATGGCGCCCTCTCCTCTTTGTGCACAGAGTGGCCAGGAAGATGGACCAGGAGGTGAATGACATCCATGAACATAAGGAAATTTGTTTCCAGATCCTCTGCTTCTATATTTATTCTTTTCTAAAATCAATCCCACTGAGAATGCACCTGTGCTCTGTTGGTGCTCCTTTCCCAACTCTCCTATAATTGTCCTTTTTCCAGTTGGTGAAAGAACACCTGTCACCCATTGTGCGTCTTGTCTTGTCCAAGTGCCCCAGGGTATAAGTCAGACTGGAGTCCCTGAAGAGTATTCCTGGGAGAGCAGAGCAGGAAGCAGCATAGGCAGTTTTATTTCTTTTTTTTTCAGAGAAACCTTCATGAGAAGGTCTGTATCTACCTACCTATTTCTCTATTATCTGTCATCATGTCTGTCATTTAGTTATCTATTTCTATCTAGCTATTCATCTGTCCCTACCTACAATATACTTAAATTTCAAAAATAATTTTTAGGGAGGAAAAATGTCCGTTCATATTTTAAATAAATACATGATATCACTTTAAGATTGGGGTTAAAAATCTAGGGTTAAAAGACTAAGAGAAGGAAGGGAATATGCAGTCAAGAATTTAATGTGCATCCTACAGAATTTTAAAAAGCAAAGGAAGGGATAGATTTGGAGGGACGGGTGAGAATGTTGAAAGAGGTGACATTGATCAGGAAGCATTGTATTCATGAACTGCTTTGTTAAATGGCAACTCCTTTGTACAACTCCTTAAAGATAAAAAAGAAAGGGACATGTAATATAAAATGGCAGGATGAATATAGTTTTAAGCCCAAATATTGGATTTACATTAAATGTAAACCAATGAAATACTCTAATTTAAAATGAAAATGGTGATAGCAATATATTTCAAAATTTGGAAAACATGAGCTTTGAACTCCAAATATTTGAGAAAAATATAAAGTATTTACACATGATAAAATAAATCAGGTATTACATGTTTTGAGATCATTTTGACTTACAGTGAAGAATTTAAAATATTAGCTTAAATTGAATGGAGGAA
The DNA here is from genome assembly GCF_023159225.1 of Perognathus longimembris pacificus. Classification (NCBI taxonomy): domain Eukaryota; kingdom Metazoa; phylum Chordata; class Mammalia; order Rodentia; family Heteromyidae; genus Perognathus; species Perognathus longimembris. The sequence continues at coordinate 9,753,015 of NC_063165.1, forward strand.
TGACCTAGGTTTGACATACCTTTTTTAAAAAATATAAATCAGAAACAAAGCTTAAAAACCATTGTCCTCAATAATGGCAAAAAGATGGAGGTCTGATGATATTCAGTGCAAAGCAGGTGAAGCATTTGGGGGCAGGAGGTGGGGGAGAGGATACTGTATCAATATAAGTGCTTTGCACCTTGTAGGATTAATGCCAGTCACTGTGGGACAGGATTTTGCTGTTTCCTCATTCTCTCTTTGGCTATCTGAGTAAAAATAAAAGCACAATATAAATGTCAATGATTCAGGGACAAACATCTCTTTGTCCCTAACACTGCAATAAAATGTCAGTAAATATCAACATACAAGCCCAACCAAAAGCTGAACTTGGTATTTTCTTATATTTTTTTCTTAGTTTTAGTCAGATAGCAATTGGTACCTCATTGAATTTGGATGAACATGTGTTGTAATGTTGGACTTTAAGGGGTGCCTGCTTTCTGTGGAAAATAAACATCAACGTCATTCAGGAGAAAATACCCTTTACTATCATTCTATGTTAAAATTCAATCTTCATTGCTGAAGTATTTAGGTGTATAAATAAAAGCATGGTAAATGATGCATGGAAACAAAATGTCTTACGTTTTAAATAGGCTCAACATAATGAGAAGATATTGGAAGCTTGTTTGTTTACAGGAAAGTACATAAACATCATTGCATTTTCCAGAAAGTATTGAGATTGTGGTATGTAATTCCAGCTTGCTATGTAGAATGTGTGTGTGTGTGTGTGTGTGTGTGTGAGAGAGAGAGAGAGAGAGAGAGAGAGAGAGAGAGAGAGAGAGAGAGAGAGAATGAGAGAAAGAGAAAGGTGGGGGAGGGAGTTTGATGTTCTATGTAATAGACATATATGCTTTGGGTTACCAATAAACATACAAATATTACCTTCCTTTTATTATACTACTGTCTACAATGATGTTTGGTTATTTTACAAGGCTTGCCAACCAGGATCATTGGGTTTACGGATATTAAACCCAGTGATATTTAGGACTAGAAATCCTAATCCACTTTGCATTTCTAACTGTGAAGTGCCAGTAGGGCTCTTAAAAGAGATTTAGTCACAATAAGATGAATTGCTATCAAGAGAATGGTTTTTCGTTTGGTGTCTGCACAGCTACGATGGCTATTTCATTGCTTTCATGAGTCTTGGTTCTTACATGCATTCTCTCTCTCTCTCTTTCTCTGTTTCCTAGCTTCATGCTTATGGACAAAAGTTTAGGCAGTTCAACCTCTACTTTATTTTAAAGTGAGAATATTAATAGAATTGATCTATATGTTACCTGGTAATTTAGATGATTAACATTTTCTAATTAACCTTTTCATAACATGATATGATTTTATCTGGTTCTTACTATCAATTGCTAGTGACAAAAATATCAATAGTAAGATAAACTCTAGCATCTTGTTTCATGCCCAGGACTACACTATACCACATGTATAATCTCATAAAAGTCTTACAATGCTCTAAGATGAATTCTCCTACCCTATAACACACACATTTTCTATCTGATGAAGACCTCAGATTAAATCTTTTCTACTGTGTGAACTCTCTTATGAATTGACTTCATATTAGTGTCTTAAAGAAAAAACAGATAACTGCTGGTAAGAAAATTACAATAATAAACATGAAATATAAAGAAAACCTTGTATTTCCAGTCAATTTGTCACTCATCTTGGCAATTTGCTCAGTGGTTTTTAACATTACAAAAATTATTTGCCAATTTAGACTATCACAATGTGAATTTAGAATATATCATTCTTTTTCTCCAGAAGACAGAAAGAAATACCAGAAAGTTGAATGATGATTTTCAAGCTGTACAGTAAAATAATAGGCAAGGATATTGCTTATGCCCCATTTTTATGCTAAATTTTAGACTTAGGCATGTACACAGTGCATATTACTGTCACAGGAACCCTGGAGATAGTGACATTGTAGATCAGAAAGGTTAAGTAATTTACTTAGGAGCTTGTAAAGGAAATCATAATCATTTAAATTCAGGCAGAGTTCTGACTCTGTGGTGTTGGCATTTACTTTTTTATTGCTATTGTTCTTAACTTTACCCTACAGAGTATTCTAGCAGTAAATACATTGTAAGAGGAGTCAGTACCAAGACATAGAACTAGCCAAATCCATGTACAGAGAAAATGTTAATTTCCTGTGTAGAAACTAGACTAGTCAGACATAATATGTGAACATATTCTCAAGTATATTCTCTAGTACATGGTAGTCATTTATGAAATTGGTGAAAGATAAAGCAAATGAATGGATGATTTTGTTGTTAGGCCAGTGATCTTAGCCTGCAGCCTGCCATGAGAACACAGATAAAGAGGGAGAGGGACAGTCACTGGAGTACACAAGCCTCCTCAAAGATCACTTCACTTCTTTCTACTATAAGGCTCAACAGCCCACCTGTTTCCTTATTGCACAGTAGTGTCACAAGATGCCAGCTATAGCTTCAACACCAAGGTCTCTGGAGACATTCAGTATCCAAAGTACAGTAGTCAGCAAGCCCCTTTGTCCTCAATCCAAACAGTTCTGAGGGTTTTACTCTTCACCTGTTGTTGAACCTGGGTAACTGCAGTCGAAATCAGGACACGGGGGATGCAAGGCGAGTGAACCAATGCATACTTTATTCCAAGAGGGCCAGGGTTTATATAGGGTTAGAAACCAATTTTACAATTACAGGGTAAAAGATCAATACAGCATGACATTTGTCTCAAATACAGAAGTGGAGGAAATTTCCTACTGTGAGGGCAGGAACTTGATACAAATGCCTTTCTAATAACAGGAGGTAGTGACTACAAAGATTATTGATATCAAAACAAGGAGCTGTATACAACCGAGGTAGAACTAATTATCTCCTAGCTACTATCTCCTTAAGGCTAGATAACATCAATCTTGACTTCTCCAAATACTTGTGAAATAATAGTGAGGAGACTTTCCTGTTTACAGTGAGAATCTAGTGAGGAGACTTTCCTGTTTACAGAGAGAATCTAACACTAAAGGCAGCTGGTCTAGCAAGTCTCCTCAGGGAGACTTGCTAAGTAGGGGGAAGAAGGAGATTCTCACAACAACTGGTGGCTTCCTTTGGCCCACAAACACCAGAAACTCCTTTCTGGGAATGTGTTCCCAAGGGCCTATTAGTGTGCTAATGAGGCATCAGAGTAACCGTGCCGGGGCTAAATTTTTCCACTGGTTGGAGACTTTAATTCTCCAACAATTCCCCCTTTTTTATTAATTTTATTAATTTTATTAATTTTCCACAGCCGCTTCTCTAGAAAGTTTAAGGGCCGTTAGTAAAACATCAGAGGAATTATTCCTAGTGAAATGCTTCATTATAGCTATGATGGAACAATATCCTAAGAAAAAGACACATAACATAAGTATCAAGGCAATAGAGGCACTTCCAACACTATGGGTAATACTTTGCCACCACCCCCTAGGGTCTAGTCCTTCTAAGGTCTGAGCTAGTCCTTGGGCTATGTCATCAATAGAGGAGGCATCTGGCAATTCCTTTTGAAAAGCTTCAAAAACCTCCCTGTACAAGCTTTGTTCACTTAACGTACCATTTAGTAGGGCTCCATCTATAAGCATTTGTATATCATTCCATTCACATTCAGAGGCATTATATTTATAAGGTGTTACACAGACATGACTAGAATTCCAATCACAAGTCAAAAACAATCTTGCTGTAAAGCCAAATATTTCTGTCCAAGCCAAAACACTCCTCCTTTAACAGCTTCTATCTCATCTTGAAGGTGGGCATTTACTTCCAGCTGGTGTTGTCACAGATTGTGGGAGTCCTGGTGCCACTGCACCATAAAGTCATGAGTTTGTACGGATTGTCGCAATGTGGCTCCGGATACTGCTGCAGTTGTAGCAATGGCAATCAGTCCAACAAGTCCTGCAATAATCAGTTCAATGGCACGACGACTCCTCCTCAGAAGCCGCTTGAAAAACTGCATTACCAATCCTTGTACAGGTCCTCCAGCCCAGGGACGATGCATGCGAACAGGAACCCAAAGGGAGTTGCGCTGGGTTAAAATCATGATCCTATCTTGACTAAAATTAAAGGTGACATTGTTATTCAAACAGGTATACAATTTACAATTTATGCAGGTAATGGCATTCTTAGTTATGTTTATGGGGCCGACCATCAGTACATGTGGAAAATGAACACAAGCAGAGATATTATAGGTCTTTACAACTGTGAAGTTGTAGGAGGCCGAGGATCTTTTAGTTCCTGAGTAAGTTCCATTGGCCAGCAATACAGGAGCCAGAGAAGCTGCTAATTTCCAGAGATGACGTTGTGGAGGAAATAGCCTGTCTCCATGGGCGAGAGCAGGCCGGGGGTCACTAAAGCCTGCTCCAAACCACCCTAAAAGCTGTTTAGCAGACATGGCATTGGACATGTTCATAGATAAAGTAGGTTCACAAGATGAGTTATATTCAGTGCAGTTTTTCAACCACACACCACAAGGTCCCCAATCATACCAAGTATGTTGGGATGTATTCCAAATAGTTGGAAAAATTCCTCGACAACTTTCCCAATGTCTTTCAGTAAAGTTCAGGTTCAGATAAGTAAAATTGTCACATTTAGGCAGGCCAGCAGGAATAGGATAATTATCTAATTTATAGGTATGAGATCCCACAGACCAGGAAGACAGTCTAATCAGCCGAGTTCTACTGGAGTTATATGAACCTCCATGCTGAATCCAATATTGATATCTAAAAGGGTAACATGGGGAACGGCCTTGACAGATAGCTTTAGAGAACTGAGAATAAGAGAAGTTAAATGATCTTTCCTCTTCCATAGGAAAGACTGGAATGCCAGACCCATAGGGGGAGAGAGTAAATTAGTAATAGATGTAAAAGAGACAGGGGCTTTTGTCCATAAATATGGACATAATAAAGGAGGGTTAGAAATATAGGCCAAATACATTACCTCTGATGTAGCCCCTACAGGTTACCAGTGCACACCTGTCCATTTGAATGGCCTTATCACTTGAATGAGAATGTCTCACCCCCTTGATGCACAGAGGGGTGTTTGTTGCTGGATCCACTGGAGCAGGTGCTAGAAAGATGGGCTGTCTTCTGTAGAAACATAAGCATACCCTCGCCCCTGGGTTAACAACTCCCCGGGGACCCAATCTAGCCCAACCCCCAATCTATTCCAAACTGGCTGTGGTTTGTTTTGCATAGGCGGAGCTAGGAAGTGTCCCTCAGCTCTTGCTAAAACATCTCCTTGAGGCAAATTTAAAAAGTTAAGGACAAATAGTGCTTCTGCAATAACGGCTCGGGCTGTTTTATAAATACTTTTCATAGAAGTTGCATATCCCTCAGTACTATCCATACTCCCCCTCTTTAGTTTTTTAATTTGTGTTTTTAATGTATAATGAGCTCTTTCTACTATACCTTGACCTTGAGGATTGTATTCAATTCCTGTAACATGAAAAATGTTATGAAATTCTAAAAATTTTCGTACTTGTTTACTGGAATAAGCTGGTGCATTGTCAGTTTTTATTTGAGAAGGAATCCCCATGACTGCGAACGTTTCTAGTAAATGTTGAATGACATGAGTCCCTTTTTCCCCTGGTAGAGGTGTTGCCCAAATAAAAGAAGAATATGTATCAATGGATACATGCACATATTGTAAGCGGCCAAATTCAGGGATGTGTGTTACATCCAGTTGCCAAATTTTATTAGGAGCAGTTCCTGACGTGTCAATTAATTTTTGAGGGCTACATAAATCCGAATCTCCTTGAAGAATGGAAAATAGATTAGGAATTCTGGGAATTCCTAAGGAAGGGCGAAGCCAATTGCTGTCCCTAGTAACTTTTGAAAATTATTAAGAGTTTTAAACTCTTCAGTACGAATTTTTATTAATTGGGGGGTAATTACTTGTCTTCTAACTAAATATCCCAGATACTTGAATGGTTCTTCTGTTTAAATGAATTTTATCAGGGGCAATTATTAAATTATACTGTTGAAAGTCTAAAGGCAAAATTTGTAACAATTTTGATACAATATTTTTATCAGGTGCAGCAAATAATAAATCATTTTATTGAAAACCTGTAAAACAAACTGGAGTAGTAATTAAACAATCATCTTGATAGCCATCGTTTTCCTATATCCAACTTAAAACAAACATTTTAAATTTCATATCTCAGAATACATTTTTGATCTCAAGTCTTTTACCAAGCCTGGTTGTATTAAAAGAAATCTGGAGCCTAGGTATCACCCATTGCTTCATGCTGCTTGTTTTTCACTTCCAAATTTCTTATCTAGAAAGGCATTCTAAAACCTTTTAAAGTAGAGGCTTTCACACCTTTACTTCAGCCTGTATTTGCATAGAAAAACTGAAGCCCAGGGGGCACATTGCCTCCTGGTTGTCTGCTTTAAAAGAGCCATTTTCCTATATACAGAGAGTTAATGAAAGTTGTGTACTTCTATCCCCCATTAGTTTATATACTTTAAAATATTTACCTGATTATATGTGATTTAAGATTTAGTTAATCTTACTGTTACAGTACAGTTTACACTTAAAAAATTTAGTACCTGATTCATTAAAGTGATACCCAAAACAATTGTAACAAGAGTACACTTAGCAGTGTGCCCCAGAATTATAACCATGAGATTTCAGAGTTAGCATATTTGCCTTTTTGATACATCCAAATTGCAAACCTGTACAGAAATCGAGTTATATCAGGTAAATAAACTTTTAACTCTCCTTTAAGATATTCCAATTTTAATCCATCCTAAGGGGCAGTTTTAGAAGTATCAGTCAAATCATACATTTTACCCTGAGGTTTCCAATGTTTATACCTGAAAACAAAAGAAATAAAAGAAAGGCCTCCATTGGCCTGTCCTATAGAATGGGCCTATCTCCATCCTACTCCTTAGAGCTTGATGAACTGCCTTGGGGCCAGCTTGCCCTCTCCCACTATGAATGGACGCCACCCTACGGCTGTCCCATCACGTGGATCGGCTAAACTGCACTTTTGTCAGTTTACCCCTCACTACTGAGGATAGGTTCAAGGGCCCATGCTAAGTTCTTATTTATTTATTTATTTATTTATTTTTAACCATGAATTAAAGAATTTTTTAACTATAGTTCCTTTTAAAATAAAGTAATAATCCTTTAAAGCTTTTGGTAAAGCCCAAACTCGATGATCTTTTGAAGTTTAAAGTTAAACTAACCTATTTTTACATCATACATTTTTAATCTTGAACACATTCACACCCACATACATTTGTGCGCGCGCACACACACATACATACATTCACATATGTAGGTATTAATGTAAACAGAACTTAAAAACAGTCCAAACAACTATCAGCCGTACATTTTTTAGTGGCAAAAGGTATATTTTCCAATCTTATTCTTGTAATGACCAAAACTTAAAACAAAACCTTTAATGAATGATTTTAGCATCGTTTAGTCTTATTTGCTAGGGCCTATTAGTTTTAGCAAAGTATCTTAGCATGCTAAACACTGAAGATAACTGGGTTGGGGTCCCCTGGAGTATTACTGAGTCCACCTAGCACTTGACTCTTAGTGTTTACTCTCAGGCTAAGATTAGCCTAGCCAGCTGTTTGAACTCAGCTCTTAGCAGCCTGCACTTTTTCTGTCTTCTTGCATAAGGAGACACAGTACCTAGTAAATGTTTTGCCCATAGACATGTAAATGGACAACAGAAATAAGGGAAACAAAAGTTTATGTTTAAAACTGGTACCAATCTCAAAGACAAAACTAGTCAAGACAAAACAGAACATAGAAACAGAGGCTTTTACGCCTTGGATGGCATGTCCAGCGTCCACAAGCTGCCAGCCAGAGTGATGGAAAGTCCATAGGGCCCTGAAAATTCTCAGGGGGATCCTCCCCAGTGGAGATTTCCATCCCCTGGCAATCAACCTGCCGAGGCCGCCCACCAGAGGACTTCTTTCCCAATTTAGCACTCCACACGAAACACAACTAATCAAACAAGGACAAAGACACATGAAACATGCAGCGCAGGCGCAAATTAAAAGTGCAATTGCAGTAAAAATTCTCTTAAGAAGTAAAAGAAAAATCACTAGTTCTTCCCCAATTCCAGGCTGATGGACTAAAACAGGGAGTGTCAGCTCCCCTGCTAGTGCCTGGTTGTAAAGAAAAGATGATGGGGAAGCCTCCTTCACTGGAAGGGAGCCATGAGACGGCCCTGTATTACAGCTGTCCTAAATTGAGTGAATCTGGTCAATATCTTGATAATGACGGGGCTGTGCCACACCTCTGGTTGGAGGGGGTTCAATGACAGGAAAAGTTTGATAGCAAGAGAGAGAAGCAGAACCATAGGACTTAGATTAATTAAAGTAAAAGTGGGCTCCGCGGCCGCAATTATTTGTTCTTTACTTTCACCTTCCTGACTGCCCCTGGCAGATCGAAAGAGCATCTGTAGCACTTTGACTGCACTGCTGAGCTGCCTAAATTAGCATCATTCTCTGAAGGAGCATAGGTAGAGGCTGAAGGCTTATTTGATGTTAATTTTTCTTTAACAAAACTGACAGGAGATAGTTCAGGTGTTGCCATGTCTTTTAGCTCCTGCCCAATTTGAGTTTTTACCTCCCCGGACAAATTATAAGCCTTCATAGCTTTTTCCGCGTCAGCCTCTGGCTCAGCAGCTGATGTTATGATAGCATCAGGAGACATCATGCTCACGGCTGTATGTATTAATGCCCAAACAGACCAAAATGTAACTGGAACCTTGTCTCCACACCGATATTCATTTTCCATATTATTCTCTACTCGTTCCCAGACTTCTAAATCTAAAGTGTCTCCCTCTGGGAACCATAGATTATACTCCACTACCTGTATACACTCATCTCTTTGTGAACACGAGACCATAGCTCCGTCCCGTTTCAATACATGGTGGATAAAATTAGAAAATGGAGTTGGTTTAGCTTGTCCCATAACCCCGTAATTTTTTAAGAATAGGAGCTCACCACACAGATCCCTTGTCTCCTGTGAATTACACACAGATCCCTTGTCTCCTGTGAATTAAAAATATCTCTTACCTCACTCGAGAGCTCGGCAGTTCCGCAATCTCCTGTGGATCAATTGTCAGGTCCCTGGGTCCGGACGCCAGATGTTGAACCTGGGTAACTGCAGTCGAAATCAGGACACGGGGGATGCAAGGCGAGTGAACCAATGCATACTTTATTCCAAGAGGGCCAGGGTTTATATAGGGTTAGAAACCAATTTTACAATTACAGGGTAAAAGATCAATACAGCATGACATTTGTCTCAAATACAGAAGTGGAGGAAATTTCCTACTGTGAGGGCAGGAACTTGATACAAATGCCTTTCTAATAACAGGAGGTAGTGACTACAAAGATTATTGATATCAAAACAAGGAGCTGTATACAACCGAGGTAGAACTAATTATCTCCTAGCTACTATCTCCTTAAGGCTAGATAACATCAATCTTGACTTCTCCAAATACTTGTGAAATAATAGTGAGGAGACTTTCCTGTTTACAGTGAGAATCTAGTGAGGAGACTTTCCTGTTTACAGAGAGAATCTAACACTAAAGGCAGCTGGTCTAGCAAGTCTCCTCAGGGAGACTTGCTAAGTAGGGGGAAGAAGGAGATTCTCACAACAACTGGTGGCTTCCTTTGGCCCACAAACACCAGAAACTCCTTTCTGGGAATGTGTTCCCAAGGGCCTATTAGTGTGCTAATGAGGCATCAGAGTAACCGTGCTGGGGCTAAATTTTTCCACTGGTTGGAGACTTTAATTCTCCAACAACCTGTGACTTTTTGAACTGTATTTTGTAGAGTATTCCATTTAGAAGTAATAAACACTAACTCCATATTTACGAATACATTGTAGCTAATAACATAGAGTCTGAACTCTTTTTGATCTGTTTTTGCCATTTCCTCGTTTTATGAACTTTGGGCAAGTTATTAATTCTCTCTGTACTTTAGATTTGTCCCAAATATAAAATAGCAGGAATAATAATAGTTTCCAACACATAGACTTAGTGGAACGATTAGTAAGGATATGCCAGGTAGAGTACTTAATGTACAGAAAGACCTGTGTGTTTTCTTATTGATATTGTTATAATTATTGTTCTCATCATAATGTTTCTAAATGAAAGTCAAAATCATATAAAAACCATCTACACTTGAAGTATGAGGTATCTATTTGTTCTATTCATGTACATTTTTGGTAAGCTCCTTCAAACTAATAATGGCATGCTTCTAAAAGGAAACTCAACTGGCTACCTCAGGTTTTTAGTTCTTAAGAAAGTAAATGGCATTCTAAATCATGTAATAGCTATGCCTGTGGAGGATGAACAGATTCATATAAAATTACCATCACTGGAGGAAAATTTCACCTGAAAGTCAGTACATGGCAATGTGATTTTTTTCTGTCACCATTTGTTGCTAAGGACCTAAGTTAAGCCAGACATTAACACATCACAGCCATATTAAAAAGGTTAATTCCTACTGAATTCAATATTTCTCAGAATTAAACCTTTGGCTCTTGTAGCTCTTTAGACATCAATTTCCTATAATTCCAATTCAAACTACTATATTACATTGTATCACAAAGTCAAGAAAAAGAATACCATGACTCTGATGAATATCAATTCTCTTTCTCTCTGTCCTTCTGTCCCTCTGTCCCTCTGTCCCTCTACCCTCAACCCTTTCTGTCCTTCTCTTTCTCTGACCGGGAATGTGCACAATGGCAATTTTACTTTCCTCAAAAGGATTAACTTTCCTTAAAAGAAGAACGAACTGGGTAGGTTAAGAAATTTTTTAAAAGACATCTACATGCTTAGTCAAAGCTAAATGGAGAAGCCAAGCCTGTAACATACTTCAGACTGTTATTGCAATTCTACATCCACATGGGAATATTTTTAAGCATGGAGCTGAAAATTATATTTTTGTAGAAGGGTCTTTTCAATGTGAACATGGCTTTTTGGGGGGGTGTTTTCAGGCAGATGGTCAGTTGGCTACTCTACAGTATTAATTCCCTAAAAATTAAGTGCCTAAAAATTTAATATAATGATTCACCATTCAATCTCTCTAGTGGTGTAAGTCATGCCCAGGATCCATGATTATTTCAATAATGATAACAAGTTCCCATTTCCTCCTGGATCCTTTGATAAAATAATGCTTCTCTGATTTTTCTAGAAGCAGTTTCTTGAACACCTTGTCAGCTGATAGAAAGTTCCAATCTTAAAGAACTAAACTATATCTGATTTAATAAGATTTTCTTCAGTGTATTTTTCTAATCATTACTTCTTTCCTTAATTTTTATGAAGCTAGGTAAAAGTTATTTTAGTTTGAATGTATTAAAATATGTTGAGTTCTTTTGGTAGCTCTAAAAAAGATCAGTCTCATGAGTACAGTCAGACAAATTTTAGTACTATTATCAAAAACTAATGATGATAGAAATCTCTCAGAAGTATCATATTTTTTTCTTGAAATAATGATTTTACAAGTTTGCAGAAGAGCCCAAAATGTGATCGATCACTTATTAGAGTCATAAGGAAAAACAACTTGAGGCATCCAACAAACATATTTTTATCTTATTTTCTTTTGATTCAGTGCCAGAGTTCAAACCAAAGGCCCTGAGCATGGTAGACAACCATTAACTAGACACAAGATCTTACTATATAGTTAAGATTAGACTTGAACTTGAGGTCTTCCTCCCCTTGCTTCAAGAGAGATGGATTACAGGTGTGTACCTTATCTTAAAGTTTTTAATCTATCTTTAGGGTTGTGGAAGAACACTACTAAATATCATCTTCTCTATTTGAACAAGTTTGATTTAAAAAATTGGTGGCTTGTTATCCAGTGGCATAGAAAAGATTACGTTTCAGCTAGATTGTTCATTAAGGAAAAATGTTCTTTGAAAATAGGTTTATAATGTAAAACAAAGTCAGGTAATTCCTAAAATAAAATATATTTATTTTCAACAATAGATGTGTTTCTAAATTATTCTTATAAAAATGTTCTTTAGCAGTGATTGAACATTCATGTATTCTTTTCATATAAGAAAACAATCACCTAACAAAGTCATTTCGTAGTGTAAATTCCTTAACAGAAGCTTTTAGCACTTCCTTGAATAATTTATGAGCCGAGGCCACATCTGCATTAGTCAAATGGAATAAAGTGTCACTGTTCACAGAGAAATCTTATTCATTGCTGAAGGTTTTACATTCACTTGAATAACAGAAAAATCAGACTGTGATCGTTTATCCCCATTAAATGAATAAGTAAATGATACCAGTGCCTTGCAACCCCATGCAAGGTGATATTTCAATTTTGTAAAGCAGTGGAGCTTAATGGCCAGATAGCACAAGATACAGAGAGTGAGAGGGAACTTCCTCAACTAGTGAGGAAATATTTTGAAAACAGGCTGATGGTGAAGAATAGGCCTTCAATTTCTGGCTTCCTTTCTGTAGAACACTCCTGTAGATTCCTTCCTATAATATGGCAGATTTGGCCAGCCCTGGACGCACAGCAGGAAATTGAACCAGGGTAGATTTAGACACATGACAGAGTACAAGCTAGCAAGAAATTGGTGACTGAGAAGTACTGGGGAAGGAAATAGGTTACAATAAAAATGGAAGGTAGTAGTAAGCTAGGTTATTGCCTAGAAAATAGGGTCATATGAGAATTAGAAAATGATGGAAATGGATCTTTTAATTATTTATCTATTTAAATAAAACTACAAGAAAGTGAAATTTATATGAATGATTGAAATAAAAAAACAATTTTATATGAAACAAAAAAGGTGTGTTTTCTTGGGGGGTAGGATTCAGGCTTGGTAAACTTGATCAACAAATAATAGTGTTTCCATAATACATGTAAATTACTTAGTACAGATTATGGTATAGAATAAATTTCCAATAAGCGTTAACTGTTATTGGAGTTAATAAAGCCACATGGATCTTTAATTTAATATATTCAATTTATAGATGAAAATTCTACATTCCTGAGTATTACTCTGAAAACAAATGTAAGCTAGTTTTTAACTCTCCAAGATGAAAATAAATTATAGGCACATATTAGTTAAGTCTTTATTGGTTTTAAACACAGCCAGCATGGACTGGAACTGTTTTTTTTTATAGTAAAATAAGAATTTAAAATTTACCACTATCATACACTATTACATGCATATTCCCTTTATTTCTTTATTCACTCGGGGATTTTTGTTTGATTGCTTGTGTTTGGATTCTGTGTTCTAGAATTCAACAACAGGTTGTGGGTTCTTAGCATGCTGCTGTTTCCAGAAAGGTATTGTTCCTCAGCTTCTTGTCTTTTCAGATTTGATTTCATTTTCACTCATATTAAATGGTTTGGTTTACTTCATTTTGAACATAAGGGCATTAAGAATCTAAGCATCAATACTAATAACAGTATAGTTGTTTAAAATGTATTCCACTTAATTGAAACTATACTCGATTGTTTTTCTTTGAGCTATAATCCATATACTGGCAGAGATCATGTAAACAATATTCCTAAGTGCATTAAAAAAGAGTCCCCCTTGAAAGATGGCATGCTACCTACTTGAATATATTATGCATCTGATTGTTATCTGACAAATCAATATGTTGCATATTCTAGAACAGAAACTGAGTTCTAAAATTTAGAAACAATCGCTAACCCCTTTTTCTGGGTAACACACTCTTGAGGGTTCAAGCTGATAATAGTTAACAAAATGAGAAAAGAAGAAGTAAAAACATTGCAACTTTCTGTTGTCACTACAGAAAGCAGAAAAGCAGGTATAATAGCTTCAATATAACTCAAAAAACTTAATCCTAGCAATTTGAGGATCTGCAATGAACTAATCTGATGGCATAAAGACAAAAACTGAATTAAATATAACAACAGAAATATCAGTATCAACCCACAAAAAATTTAAAAACTTTTCATAGTAGGAAATAAAGGAAAAGTATTTATAGAACACTTTTAAAAAATAAATAAAATATGGTAAAATTAAAACACTATAACTTATATGGTGTTTTTAGAATTATTAAATATTGTGGAATTATACCTTTTTAAATCTAATTTTATTGTCATGGCGATATACAGAAGGGTTACAGTTACATATTAAGGTAATGAGTATATTTCTTGTCTAACACAGTTACCCCTTCCTTCATGGAATTGTATCTTAACAATAATTTGTAAAACTATTTCCTACCATTTAATTGGATCTCTATGAGGTTTTCAGTATAAAATGTATAGCTTTCTCAGCTGTTTTGTAAGGCCATCTGAGGATTAGAGTTCTTTAGAATAAATCTTGATTTCTATAGTGTTCAGTAATAAGTTGTAATAAAAAAAACTGAACTATTGAGAATAACCTAAATTATTTTCTCTTTCTAACATCTTTCCAATGCTATTCCAAAATGTTGATAAAAGTGAGTTTTCATCCTGTATATTTTTCAGCTACTAGTCATCTAAATTACTTTGTTTCAAAGAATTTGGTTTAAAAAATTCTTCCAAATATATGTGTGTACACTCCAGCACACAATAAAAATATAGGTCTCTTCAAAATCCATCTTGCCATTGCCCCTTTAATAGCCCTCTGAGGACTCAGAGTTTCTCACCCCTGTTGACTCAGTGATGAGAAAAGTATCATTTAATTGATAATGTTCTTTAGGAATGGGAGACTCAGCGTGGGCTAGCAGATGATGGCAGGTTGGAATACTTTGTCATGCTCAAGTAAGTGAAACACCAAACTCCACAAAGTAAACACATGACTATTTCTAAAGTGCCCTGAGTCCTTGACTTCAGTCCTGGTTCAGAAAAACTGGTTTCCATGATGGCACTCTGGCCCCGTCATTTGGAATTTCTGACCTATTTCTCTTCGCCCAGGTTTATGGGCTACAGTGGCCCCCATACCACCAGTAAAGGCAATGGCAGCATCTCCAGTGGGACTCTCAGAACTCTCCTGTCTCCCATGGTTGTTTGGCCCAGCCAGGAGGAGTGAGTGAGAGCAATGAGTGGAGTCTGGTGTCCTGAGGAGCAGAAGACTTAGCCCAGAGGACCGTAATAAGGAATGCTGCTCTATTACAACAGTCAGGTCCACCCCACCAGCCCTGGATCACATCCATGTTTTCTGGCTGAGGCATTTCACTGAGTTTTACAAAACTTCACTTGCAAACCATGCAGTCCAAATAGTTCCAGCTTCAGTTGTTCAAAAATTCCCTTCAAATTTTACTAGAGTCCTAGTTTTCCCAGAACAGTGTTGACAGTACTCTGAACTCTCTTAGGAAGAGCAGGTCAGACTTTTGCCTCCACTCTCTGCACCCAGCACAATGCCTAAAATGAAGCAAATAGTTAAGAAATATTTACTCCATAAAGAATGCCATTTTGTAGGGCTACATGATAAATATTGAATTAAGCATATGTCTGGGACATGACAGAAGTCAGTTCTTCATCCTTGCTCTATCGTTTTTTCAATTCAGCTGAGTAAGTCTGTCCTGTCATTCTATGTATCAGAGCAGACCTGCAACATTAAGCATGTGGTACATATCATCCAAATTTAGTCCTCAGATATTAAAAATTGGCCTGGGCTTATCTGCTTAGGGAGTCATACATTATGTTATATAAATATGTTGAGTAAAAATAAAATACAGAAAAGAAAAAAGAGCAATACGAGGTATCTTATCACTCTGATAGAGACAGTCCTTCCCCAAATGACTGCTACAGAAGTCTATGCATCAGGATGATAGAGGGAAATGGAAAAAGAAAACAAATGCATGGGAAACCTTGAGGATTTGCAAAACGAATTGGGCCACTCACAGGAGAATAAGAATGGGAAGCAGCAGTTGACGCCAGGTTTAGAAAGGATTCAGCACACAAATGCATTAAGAATCCTCAGTGCTGTAGGACTTCCACATGCTACACTGTAGTTAAACCTTACCAGGTCTTAAAAGAAATAGAATCAAAAGTAACACAAAGCCATGATTTAGCTCCCACCTAACCACACACTTAATGCTTAGTGGAATAATTTCAGGACACTAAGCAACATTGCATGTGTTCAGCTGTTTTCAAAATTTAATTCTTACTTCAATTTTTGTAAGTCATGTTAAAGAAAAGCATCTAGAAAGTGGCTTAAGCGAGTATGTGAAAAATATTTTGGGTAAGTGAGAAAACATTTCATTTATTTACAAAGGTGTATTTTTCTCACTATCAACTCTTACATTAATTGATGTACATCTAAAATTTCTATTTGGATATTTCTTTGTGCTCTTATCAACTTTGACTGAAACATGCAGTTTCACATACATACAGGTTTTGTCATAGAATCCCTTAAGATGTAAATGTAACCCCTCTGTAATTCACCTTGACAATAAAAAAGCTGCTAAAAATAAAAAAGAATGCTTCACATAAATCTACCAGACTTATTTCCGAATACACTGACAGTACACTTTGGTAAAATGCAATTAATTTTATTTTCATTAAAACATCCAGTTTTTTAATCTCACAAAGTTTCATAGCACAGCTTGTCTGTGATTGTTTTTTTAAAGAACCAATAGCCCCCTCAAAAAGTGGGCTAAAGACTTAAAAAGAGACTTCTCTGATGAGGAAATGAGAATGGCCAAGAGACATATGAAAAAGTGCTCTACATCACTGGCCATAAAAGAAATGCAAATCAAAACAACATTGATGGGGCTGGAGATATGGCCTAGTGGCAAGAGTGCTTGCCTCCTATACATGAAGCCCTGGGTTTGATTCCCCAGCAACACATATACAGAAAACTGCCAGAAGTGGTGCTGTGGCTCAAGCTGCAGAGTGCTAGCCTTGAGAAAAAAGAAGCCAGGGACAGTGCTCAGGCCCTGAATCCAAGGCGCAGGACTGGCAAAAAAAAAAAAAAAATTGAGATTCCATCTCACCCCAGTAAGAATGTCTGTGATTTTTTTTCAGGTACTAGAAAGCCTTAATGTCTAAGCTCTAGGTAGGTCATTCTCTAGATCGACCTTTCTTCATTGGTTTCAGGTAACTCCATTGATCAGCATCACTGGAAAACAACCACTGGTTCTTTAGCCTCCCATCTGCAAGTTCTTAACCCTCCACCTCTTACTTCAGCTTTTCCTGGTAGATGAGCTGTCAGGAGAAGGGCTTGCTACATCTCTACCTCCTGCACCCTGTAGGACTTAACAGCACTAAGTGAATTAATCAGTTCTGCCACAACACCATTCATGGGATGGTGCCATTTCATTCCATATTCTGTGGGCAAAGTAATGTGCAGAATATACCAGCAGCTTATAAAATATCTGCTGAGCAAATAGATAATTGAAAGGGTAATGAGGTCCTTCAGAAAGAAAGGGTAAAAAACAACAAAAAACACACCTATCTTACCAGGATCCTTATACTCAGAGAAGCAACTCTTAGAAATACTTATGAATGATAAAATGAAGAATAGCAAGTAAGCCAGGAGTCAGATGATAACAAGATATAAACTCAGCTCACTTCTGTAACCCTTCTAAACATGCTTCTTCAGTAAAATAATGATGAATGTATACATTTCTCCTTCATGTAATTGTTTAATCCCACAAGAAAAGATATAGGGCAATGTTATTCAAGGATATGTCAAAATGAATTTTATCAACATATTTGTATATGCTTGACCCAATAACACAACTGATTGATAATTAGACCAACTACAATGAAATTGGAATTGTTGTGATGATGTTTTATAGCTAAATATTCTTTATAGTAAAACTCAGTGCATGTTGTAGAGTCTGGATTCTAACACAGAGCTTTTATAATGTCATATTAATTCATTTTAAATCGTGGATCAAGTTCTTTTTTGGATTCAAGTTATTTCTACATTTGAAAATTTTGTTTAGGCTTTGATATGAATGTAAACTTTCTGATAATTAAGATAAATCATTGTTGAAACTGATTAAGTGAAAAAGCGGAGTAGTTAATTATATGTGCATGCTTGAAAGAAATATCTCTACCATCTTTTCTCATTTGCTCCAGGACCCTGTGGTTATATAATTGAATTTCCTATCATGCTTTTCACGATTTTTCGATTATATTTCAATGTCAAGTTCATTTCATGTTGATTTCAATTTCAGGCTTGCTTCAGTATAAGGATCAATAGTTCTTTGTAATTTAAACTTGGAGTTCACTGTGTCTCTTGGAACCACCTGCCACCAGCATAGCTAAGTTTGGTTTGACAGCTACATTTCCTTATTTCTATGTTACTAATAAGACTTTAGAAATATCTTCAGACTTGTTTTCCATAAATCACTGAGACAGAGACATAAAGAAAGATTAAAATTTATCTGGTCAAGATTGTGTGTGTGTGCGTCTGTATGTATGTGTGTGCACACATGTACAAATGCCAGTGTAAAGAAGCAACCATTGGACTGTGTGTTGTAAATCTATTTCTCATTCACTGTGAGGAAGTTTGATTTCGAAGAACTTTCAATAGGTAAAAGATTTTGCCTATTCTCTCAGCTTTTGGGACCCATGAACTGAATAACTATCTTCCTGGACTATCACGGGAGAGAGGGTGAGGACTAGCTTAGCATTAAGGAACCTGTTTTGCCTACTGCACATTGCATCTTACCACCTCTGCAGCTATAACATGCTCATCAGAAGCAACTACCACATCAACAATAGAGATCCAAGTTAACCTGCATATTGCCCTGACCAGTTAATTCCAATCACTTATCCCCCAACTATCTATGAAGGAACTAATGACATGTAAATACAGTATATTTGTAGTTTCCAAAAATCTTCTCACAACCTTAACATCTGCCACTTGATGGGCATTTGATATATGTTTGATACTGTGCTAAGCCCTTTCCATATGCATGTGTATTCCAAATGAATATAGATCTATAAAATATAACTTCATATATGTTTGAGGGTTTACTATTATTCTGGACGTAATTCTAGGGACAGGGATATAGCAGTGAACAAGTAAGACAACAGTTTTTAGTCTTCAGGGAGCTTACTTCCCTGTTTGGTACACAAACATAAATAACTAAAATATATGGCATATTAGACTGTAATAAATGCTAAGGAGAAAAATAAAGTAGACAGGGGAGATATGAAATATTACAGCTTGAAACCAAAAACTTTACCTATGGTACTCAGGGAAGATCTTACTGAGAAATTGAATTTTTAATTGCATTTCAATGTCAAGACTACATCAAAAGCAATAATGTATAAGGGGAACATTTCACGCATAACTCTTTTTGTGGATATACATTTCCTTTGGAGTACATTTCCTTCCAGCCTTTGTCAATATGCACACTGACATTTCATATTAAATTCAGCAGCATGCTTCTCTTTATTACAGCTGATGATGGAAGATAACTTTTGTGAAAATATTTTAGGAAAGCACGGGAGCTAGATATGCAGATAGCTAGAGGAGGACAAATGTCAGCAATGGAGAGGAGAGTAGACATGCTGAAGCCAAGAAAATAAGAAAAGACAAGAGTGTTATATAAAATATAATGAAAAGCCAGTAGAGTGTTTCAACCATTCTTGGTAAGTATTGCTTCTTAAACTTTACATATGAGGAAAAAAAACTGGGATAACAGAAGCAATCTGCCTCCCCCAGATCGCTCAGCTAAGGGGAAAAAGTGAGTTTATTTGAAAACTTACTTTTCTGATTTTAAAATCCATGCAATTAATCATGACACTGTCTTTTCCAAACTAAAGAAAGTTGAAACCAAACACCAGAATACACTGGGAAAATTGCTTTTGGGTGAAGTAAAAATCAAGCACTGTGTGTTTATTAGATCTGCAAGGATGTGGCAAAGCTTCTTGAACAGATTATCATTCAACTGAGACTTGTCCAGAGACAGAGATGAGGTTGAGGTCTTCTATGAAGTCACGAAGTGTATCCCCATTTCCTTTTAGAATCATTAAGAAATGAAAGCATTACATACAAGTTGTTTTAGCATTCTAGCAGTAGTGTGCTTGATTTTTTATTTTAAATCACACAGGAGATACTGCAATGGGATATTAGTTAAAGGGCATGAAGTTCAAAAATTTAGAGAAGACTTCTTATGTAGAGACTTCATTTGACCTACAGGTTCTTTAAATTAGATGTGTTTAGAAACAAACTCATTATGCTCAATTGTGAATGTACCGTTATTTGCTTTCAGTGAATGTTACCAACATCTACTGAGCTAACCGAACTCAAAATCTCAACATCATTCTAGAATACTTCGTCTTCTCATCTCCCTAACAGTTGACGCTGATCTCGGTAACTTATCAGGTTTTTCATTTAAAAGTCTCTAAAAGCAGGAGATTTATGGGGTTGGGAGAGATGGTGGACTACAGTGGAAAAGGTGATATTCATCAAAATGCATTATATTCATAAATTAACACATTCAATTGAAATCTCTTGTACAACTACTGAGAGATGATAAAAAAATTAAAAGTTAAATCTCTAGAACCCATCCTCTTTCTGTGCCGCCTTCCCAGTATTTGATCTTTAACAATAATTCCTACTGATTTCAGAGAGATTGACTTTGTACTAATGTGGCCATCCTGACGGGCACATAAAGGCAGGAGAGATAGAGTTTGGCACTATGTATGGTTGAATTACCCACAAGGCATATTGTAACACATCCCTGATGAGTGTGGGTGATTACTCTACCTTACATCATCTAAGCATCATGAGAACAGAAAGGCAAAGGACTCCCTTCAAAGGATTTATCATCTACTGGAAGGAAGGAGATCAACAAGCCAGCAGGTGATGGTATTGCAAACACTCAGTCAAAAGAGGAATCAGGGAGCACTTATTAATTTTTGACAACAAAAGCTAACTTCATCCCTCCAATGAAAAGTCTTTTAATTATGTCATATTGGCCTCAGGATAATGCATACATCATTTAGCAGTGCACCTCCCAGGACTTTTTTTTCAGCAATCACTCTGTGGCTGCTCAAGCCCTTCTCATTATTCCTATCTACCATCTATCACCAACCATGCAAGACAACCACCAAACCATGAATTTTCCTCCCACTCCAAGCATAAGCATCTGCTCTGCTGATTTATATTCTTCCAATACACATGGGTCTTCCTTTGCTATACTCTATGGTCTGCTATCTAGTCATTCCTGGGATGTCACTTCAAATGAAAAGTTTAACCAATATACCTTGAGCTCTAGAAAAGACAGGGAAGACCTCCAACATAAAACTGTTACACTCAAATGTAGTTGTTAGTTATTTTATGTCTCTATATAGACTCTGAGCTCTAGAGTAAAAGAAGGATGTCTTTTTTCTGTATATTCTACAATGAATACACTATCCAACAGATGGATCACACTCCACTCTTATGGATACTCAATACATAGAGAACTATACAAGAGTAATGACAATGATTGTAGGAATAATCACAGCTATTGGTAGCATTTATTGAATACTATTTGCTGGCCACAGAAACATATCACACACACACACACACACACACACACACACACACACACACATCTCAATTTAACACCATAGAAATATAGATTTATATGCTCCATATTACAAAAGAAGGACCTGGAATACAGCAAGCTTATTTTTCAAATTTCATTACTTGTAGAGTTGGGAAATTACACCCATACACTATGTTTTCTGAGCAAATACCATTAACCATAGTGATATAGTGGTATAATTTGTATTACATAGGCTACAGTCCCATATTTGTCTCTATTTTCCCAATGACAAAACTGAGAAAAAAATGAAGTTATTTTCCTAAAGTTATTCAGATAATTAATGGAGATCCAGGATTCAGATTTAATAGGAACCTGATTTTGTGACTTATGTTAAAAGAATAAATAAATTCACTCATCTCTTACTGTCCTAATTTCCTGCCTTGACAAATGAAAGAGCTAGACTAGATAACCTTTCCTTTTCCATTCAGTTTTAACCATTGCATCATATTATAGTAAAACAATTTATTTTTAAAACACCTCAAATAGGCATAGGTGTATTCCTTGGAGGTGTTTTACAGACAAAAACAAAACTATTTTGTTTTACTTCATGTTTAAAAGTGGTATATGACACAACACTGAAATGGTTATGTTGTGAAGAAAAAAGACAAAAGGAGGAGATGCTAATCATACTATTCATCAGGCATCCCTGAAGGGCAGAGAGGAGGCTGGAGCACTTGCTCAAGTGTGTGGATCCTACCTCCATAGTATTTCTTTGTTTTGGCTCGATTTGCCACCATTGGCAATTGCTCTGAGCTGGGCCCCACAATGCCAGCCTTCCAGGCAGCCAGATACCCCAGGCCTGCCAATGCATTCTTCACCCAGCAGCAGCACTCATCACCACTGTTGTTTTAATCACATCAATCGTTTTCCCAATTCTGCTTTGTATCAAATCCAAGCTCCTAATTACAGGCTGCAAATCTCTCTACCAATTATTTCACCCTCCATATAAATAGAAACATCTCTTCTCATTGCCTGCTTCCCATACCCCTTTAATGAACATCTTGCTCTAAGAATTCACATTAGCTCTTTCCCTCATCCCCTGGCTTCTCTCACATGTTGCTTTTTGGCTTTCAGAACAACTCAGGAGACAGCTCGTCTGGCGAGCTTTTCCAACCTAAACCTCCTAGTATTTCTAAACTTGCTAGTATCCACTTAGAGGCTACTAAAAGAGGAAATGGTTTGAGATCACTTTTTCCACATTCACATGTTGAAACCCTGTAGGCCGAAGGAATCATTCAAAGTCACAGTTGTGCAAAGTATTTTAGACTCATTCCACATTCACATCTGATTAATCCAAGTAGTTTTGGGTATCTTATCCATGTAATATAGCTATTTCAATATTAGTCACAGTTCAGAATAACACTGCCACGTTTCTAACAGTGCAGAGCAATAATTACCATATTGAAAAAATTTAGTTGGTATTTCCTAATCAAAAGAAATCACACACCTGGTTTTTACCTATTCATACTCTCCCACCCACACTTGACCAAGGTCAAACAGGTGTTCCAACATTTTGACAAGCTCAATGTTAGAAAATTCTGCCAAAGTCTCCTGTTTTATAACAAGACCAGATGGTCACTGACAAGCATCAGTTCAGCTATTGATGATGTTGACAAAAAGTGTTTATCATGAGAAAGGAAAGGATGGAATTTTTAGACATAACCATTTTTTATATGTAGAATCCATTGTGTACAACACACAGGCTATCACTGTGATTATAGGGGATAAAGTCCCAATTTAAAAGCAGGTTCATAAAGCACTTACTGCATAGATAATGGACCTATTGCCTTCTCCATATCAGAATCATAAAATGAAAATATTTTATGCGTGGTATTGGTGTGAGATTCGTTGATGCTCCTGATTTGATTCATACTTGAAGCATTTTATACTTTGTATGATTGATTGAACAACCTGGCATTTTGTTTGTTTTTTTTTCACAAAAAAAGATGATTGGAAAGAATAAAATAATTATATAATCTTATGATAATGATCTAAAATCATTGGTTTTATGCTGACACAACTTATTAAAGCATGGCTTAGTCCATTGACATATGAACTTTTGGTTATATTTTTAAATTAAATATCAAAAGAAATTCTATCTCAGATCCTTTGTATAAATCAATTTAAAATATTACAGTCACCCAACATTTTATAAATAAGAAGTAATTTACAGCTGATTTTGGTCTATGACAGAATCAAATCAACTTGTCCCTTTTTCTGTTATCTTTTTCTGTTACTTGATTATATAATTAGGCTCTGTGTCTCTCTAACTTATGACAATTTGTGTAACTAAGACATCTCACAGTGTTATAAGTTTGCCTGTGTGTGATATATGCTGTGTGTTAATGCTGTGTCAATTATAATCTTGGTTCTATGTGGAGAGCTTGCTGACTAAAACCAAACAGGGAAAATCAGCACTTTTTCTTGTTAAAAACGTACTGAACTCTGAACTCTCATCCCACGGTCATTTTTGAGACATTTCATCATATAGTTCAATGGTAGGAATATCCTACCATATGAATTATGAGATTCTTAGGATGAGACATGGATTTGCAGCCATACTTGGAATTATAAGGCATCAAGAAATGTGAGCCTGGTTTCTATTGACTTGAATGTCAATTGTTGCCTAGCTTCTTCATTTCTTGAGTATGAGGAAAAAAAACAAGGTGCTCATAGAATAAAACTAAAATTTTTCATATTTCCACAAAACAGAACTCTTAAAATTAGCTTGAAAACATATGGTGGAAATCTTTACACATTAATACCCTGAATTAGGTAATTTTCATATACTCTTGAAAAGGATTGTGATTTTGAAAGGAGTTGATCACTGAAGTCAGAGGACAGTACTTTGTAATTGATGTAGATAATGCCTACTGTGTAAAGGCATTAAAAAAATCATTTGTAGGCTGGGAACGATGGGCCCACTCCTGTAATCCTAGCTGCTTAAGAGGCTGAGATCTGAGGATCATGGTTCCAAGCCAGCTCAGTTCAGCCTAAGTTATGTAGAGAGGCACTGTCTCACAAAATAATAAGTAAATGTTTATGGCATACTTTAAGAGGAATTTTAGAAAGGAAAAAAAAGTATCTCTTCTAAACTTAAAGGTAAAGGTGTCTGTAAAATGTGTCCTTCAAGACAAAAGTATTTAGCTGAAAACAAATACCATTTCATTGTATTCTCTTATTTCCATTTTCATTACATTGTCCACAAATATTTATTCAGTTCAATTATTACCTGGATCCTATTTTGAATTTTAGAGTCAACAATTCTTCATTTATTTATTTTTAATTATGATTTTATTGGGTGTCATATGATAATTTGGTAGTTATCTATAGTGTATACCATTCCTATTTCCTCAAACATTTTTAGTTAATTTTGAATATACTTTTTTTTCATTTTAAGTCTTTATTTTATAGTTGCTCTTCCCATAGGAATGCACTGAAAGGCATAACAGTTTATATTGTACAAAGCATTTGAAGAAAGTACCTCAACTTGCCAATTATTCCAAAATGAGATTACAAACAAGAAGAAAAAGAAAAGAAAACAAATCTGGTTTCTCAATAAGGGTGAAAGAATGGAATACAGTCTGTTATTCTCTTTTTTTAATTCTTTTTTTTTTTTTTTTGGCCAGTCCAGGGGCTTGGACTCAGGGCCTGAGCACTGTCCCTGGCTTCTTTTTGCTCCAGGCTAGCACTCTGCCACTTGAGCTACAGCGCCACTTCTGGCCATTTTCTGTATATGTGGTGCTGTGGAATCGAACCCAGGGCCTCATGTATATGAGGCAAGCACTCTTGCCACTAGGCCATATTCCCAGCCCTAATTCTTTTTTTTTTTAATGACTTATTTATTGTCAAAGTGTTGTACAGAGGGATTACAGTTACATTCATTAGGCCATGGGTACATTTTTTGTACTGTTACCTCCTCCCTCATTGTCCCCTCCCCTTTTCCCTCTCCCCCCCATGAGTTGTTCATTTGGTTTACACCAAATGGTTTTGTAAGCATTGCTTTTAGAGTCCTTTGTCTTTTTATCCTTTGTCTCTCGATTTTGATATTCCCTTTCACTTCCCTAGTTCTAATACCAGTATATACTATCTAGGGTACTCAGATGAGATACAGTGATCGTGTGGGGACAACCACAGGAAGGGATACAAGAGGATCATCAACAAAAGAAGCTACGGTTTCACGTGGCATATTGAAAGTAATTACAACAGTGATATAACACTCGTTTCCATAACATGAAATTCATTTCACTTAGCATCATCTTATGAGTTCATAGTGGCATAGCTATTGGGCTCTTGTGATCCTCTGCTGTGACTTGCCTAAACCTGTGCTAATTATTCCCTATGAGGGAGACCATAGAGTCCATGTTTCTTTGAGTCTAGCTTACTTCTCTTATAATTTTTTCCAAGTCCTTCCATTTCCTTACGGATGGGGCAATGCCATTCTTTCTGATAGAGGCCTAAAATTTCATTGTGTATATGTACCACATTTTCCTGATCCATTTGTCTACTGAGGGGCATCTGGGTTGGTTCCAGATTCTCGCTATGACAAATTGTGCTGTGATGAACATTGTTGTGCTGGTGGCTCTAGTGTGTTCTTGTTCTTGGTCTTTTGGGTAGATGCCCAAAAGTGGGGCTATAGGGTCATAGGGGAGTTTTATGTTTAGCCTCTTGAGGACTCTCCATACTGCTTTCCAGAGTGGCTGAACCAGTTCACATTCCCACCAACAATGAAGTATGGTTCCTTTTTGGCCACATCCCCTCCAACATTGGTTATTGTTAGTTTTCTTGATATATGACATTCTTACTGGGGTGAGATGGAATCTCAATGTTGTTTTAATTTGCATTTCTTTTATGGCCAGTGACCTAGAGCACTTTTTCATATGTCTTTTGGCCATTCTCATTTTCTCATCAGAGAAGTCTTTAGCCCACTTATTGAGGGGGCTGTTGGTTCTTTGCGGTTTTGTTTTGGAAAAATTGATATTCCCAAACTCAACCACGAAGATTTAAACCTTCTAAACAGACCCATATCCAGAATTGAAATAGAAACTGCAATAAGAGGTCTCCCATCCAAGAAAAGCCCAGGTCCAGATGAATTCACAGCAGAATTCTACAAGGCCTTCAAAACAGAACTCACACCAATATTTCTCAAACTCTTCAATGAAATTGAAAGAGAAATTTCACTACCAAACACATTCTATGATGCCAGTATAACCCTTATCCCAAAACCAGGCAGAGACTCATCACGGAAAGAGAACTATAGACCAATTTCCCTGATGAACATTGATGCAAAAATTCTCAACAAAATTCTGGCCAATCAACTTCAACAGGTCATCAAAAAAATCATTCACCATGATAAAAGTGGATTCATCCCAGGGCTGCAAAGTTGGTTCAATATATGAAAGTCAATTAATGTAACACACCACATCAACCAGAGCAAGGTAAAGAATCACATGGTTATATCTCTAGATACGGAAAAGGTGTTTGATAAAATCCAACACCTATTTATGATAAAAGCCCTGGAAAAACTGGGATTCCATGGAACATTCCTGAATATATAATAAAGGCAGTGTATGTTATTCTCTTTTTAACATAAGGTTAGGGACACTTCATTTTACAAATAGGGTTGCCATGAACATAACATCACACAAGCTTGCAGACAATCAACATAAAATATGGGGTATAGATCTTTTAATCAGAAGAATCATGCTTTCATGAAAGAAAATTATAATCATTTATACAACTGAATCAATTTCAGTATTACAAAAACTAAGTTGCATCTATTCATAATTTCATTAAGAAGGAAAACAAAACAACAACAACCAAAAAAAAAAAAAAAGAATGTTAAGAAAAGCCAAAAACCATTTTGGCACTCCCTACACAGGCCAAGTTACCTGCGTCCTTGCACTCACAGACATTGTAAAATAGTGGCTGATTGGAACAGTGCTATTTTAATCAACAAACAATAGTTTTCCAACAAATAAATACATGATACATACAACACAAATAAAGAAATTTAGAACACTAAAAAAAGTGACATGAGGGGCTGGGAATATGGCTTAGTGGTTCAGTGCTTGCCTTGCATGCATGAAGCCCTGTGTTCGATTCCTCAGCACCACATATACAGAAAAGGCCAGAATGGCACTGTGGCTCAAGTGGTAGAATTTAGCCTTGAACAGAAAGAAGCCAGGGACAGTGCTCAGGCCCTGAGTCCAAGGCCTAGGACTGGAAAAAAAAAAGTGACATGATTGTCTAAAATTAAGATGTATGACAAGGATTTGGCAAACGTTTTATTAGTGATGAGCACACTTCATCCATTAATCTCTTGGAGCCTGACCAACCATAGGATACGCCTTCCTTTCTCCCTCATTTTAAACAATGTACTTAAGAAGGCAAAAGTCAAGGAGGTGGTGGGGGGAGGGATGAGTACTCTGGTATCAGTTTCTATAACAACTGAGTGTGCATTTCATCCAACTACCTCCATTTTCAAAGGGTTAAGTTACATAAAAAGTTAACAAAGGAAAAAAAAACAACACCATTAAAACTTCAATTGAAAGCAATTGTTCCCAACCAAGTCAGGTGACAAAGAAGGATTCCTTGTCTAGCATGGGGTCATCTCAACAGCCCCTCTCAGCCCCCCACACCCTAGCACCGGGCGAACTTCCGCCCAGCCAGTGGTTTGTTTCATTGAATCCTTTTAGTCAAATTGATCCTGCAGAAGTTAGCAGCTGCCTTTGCTGTGCAAAACAAAATATAGAGAATAGTTTTTCTTTTCTTTTCTTTCTTTCTTTTTTTTCTTTCCTTCCTTCCTTCTTTCTTTTTTTTTTTTTTTTTTTTTTTTTGGCCAGTCCTGGGGCTTTGGACTCAGGGCCTGGGCACTGGCCCTGGCATTTTTTTTGCTCAAGGCTAGCACTCTGCCACTTGAGCCACAGAGCCACTTCTGGCCATTTTTTTTTTGTATATGTGGTTCTGGGGAATTGAACCCAGGGCCTCATGTATACGAGGCAAGCACTCTTGCCACTAGGCCATATCCCCAGCCCGCTTTTCTTTTTCTTTCATCATTCAGTTTAAGGTCATCTGACTTTTAATGAGTGACCCTGGGGTTTCTAAGGCATTCTGCTCGGCAGTCTGGTTAGGAGCCTGTGTGATCGGGCCATGCTACCACTGGATTGGTCCCACTCTGGTTGGCCTTGACAGTGTCATATGTGGCCAGTGGATTGGATGGCACTGGCTTCTGCCCCGGCCCGTGCCAGGCTGTGCCACACGCTGGAGGAACTGTGGGATGTGGAATGCAGAGAATCCTTGTCAGACGACAACATCATAGCATGCGCCTGGCTGGGGACATTTTGCAGCTCATCTCCATCGCACCGGCTTCCTCGTGGTCATCCTCAGGGATTCCATCACTGCTTCCTTGCCAGCTTTCCCAGTGATATCGATACTTTTTATCTTCAAGTAGTTATACAAAGCAGTTACCATTCAACAAAGCAGTTTATGAATACAATGAGTCTTAATTTATATCAACATTTTCAACATCAGTTTCCCCCATTCCTCCCAACCTCATTCCGCCTTTATTTACTAATTACATAGGATATGCATTGAATTTTACAAATACATTCTCCCTCTCCCTTGCTTTTTAAAAATTTCCCTACTCCTTGATCCTAATCTCTTCAAGGTTTCATTTCTCATTTACTTGTTGGACTGTGAGTTAGCCTTTCTGAGGTGTTCCACTGCTTGAGTTCTCCTTATTTTTTCCATACACATATGTACACTTTCATGGCATTCTGAAATGTTTACTTATATATTTGTCAATTAATTCTAGGGTCGACAAATGAGGGAAAACATGCATCCTTTGTCTCTCTGGACCTGACCTACTTTACTAAACATGATTTTTCCAGGCCCTCCATTTTTTGCAAACGATTCAATATCACTCCTTCTAATGAGCAAATAAAATTTCATTGTGTTTATAAATCAAATTTTCTTGATATATTTGTCCACTGAGGAGCATCTGGGCTGATTCCATACCTTGGTTCTAATGGATAGTGCTGAATTGGGACATGGTTGTATTGGTGACTTTACTGTATTCTAGTTTGTAATCTTCAGAAAAGAATTGCTCTACTCTCAATTCAAATGAGAACTTTTTGGAAGTCCATATTTCTCATTGTAAGAAATTCTTGCAAAGATTTCTGGTCCCTGAAAAGTCAACTTCCTTGTAACTATTTTGAAAGACAAAACTTAAACAGAATTTGATACAAACACTAGGACAGATTAATTTCAGTTGCCATTAATTAAAAAAAAAGGGAAACATCTCAATGATGAAAGGTCATCATGACCACCTGTTCTTCAAAGAATGCTGGGGGGAAAGAAAAAGATGCCAGAGTAGAGACCAGATGGTGGATTTCTTTGGTGAGTACAGATTTCTAGCCTTTGATATCCACTTTTTAGTGCTTGTGTTATATATAAAAAAGTCTCCAGGCTCTTCCAATACTGCAATTGTCAATTTCTGAACAATTCTATTAGGAATATTTGTGGCCTCTGCTAACTGCTGAGCTACAGTTTCTCAGAAGACTAGTCTGTATGAATCCTAAAGTTCTATGAAAAGCAAATTAGGAGAATAGTCTGCCTGTAGATATGTCCTTTATTCCCTTGAGATTCATGGAGAAAGGAGCTTCCTGCCTGTTCTAGATCCAAATGACATGGTACATGAGAATCACAATTATATGAATTAACCTTGATTACTGAATGATTTCTTCCAAAAGCTTTACATCTTATCAAGGAGTCAGTAAATGAAATTACTCCCTAGGAGAAAAGTTGAAAGAGGTGCTACACAAACAACAAAATGTGTCATAGAAATGATGCCTCCATATTCTAAAAGCTCAGATTTCCCTCGCTCATTAGTGTCAGGAAAGAGTTAATGTGGCTGTCACGGTTGTACAATTTAGAATCAAAGTAGTCTGGGCTATTTAACAAGAAAATCTTGCTCAATACTTATAAAACAACCATATAATTTGCATAAGTTCATATGCTTTTGGCAAAAAGTAAATGAGAAGTTAGTCTAAAGGAATTTTAATGGGCTCTGCCTTAATCATCCTTCCAAATAAACCTAATAAAGTGTCTCTGTATAACTTTCATTTGATGTTTCTTCTTCCTCTTCTAACTGCTCCAATGGATGTATGTGTCCATGTTTATTTTTCTAATAGGCATTGTTATCACTTATCTCATCCTTTTTATTTCTGTTTCTTAGCACATGTTTCCATAGAGAAGGTTATGTTTATGAATCCATTCTGTATTTGACTGTTTTGTCTATAATTTTGTTAACTTGGCAATAAAAGAAGCTAGGCAAGGTTGGATGGATGTATTTTTAGTAGGAGAAGGAAAGTATAAAGTGCATGAGTTTCAGGTCTTTAGAATATACCTTAAAATGTGTAAAAGTAGACACACACAAATGACCTATTTTCAGTATTCACTTGTCTTTACCAACAGGAATGTATTCTCAGTGGGCATTCCACACAAAACCATCATCTGGTCCAATCTTGCCATTTTGTTATTAGGATGTCACTCAGTGTTGCTCTCCTCGTTGAAGTGAGCAGAGAATCCTTCTAGTGTCCGCTTGTGCAAAGAACACACAAGGTACCAGCCCACCTCTTCATCATCAAAAACTGTATCTATGGAGAATGTGTGCAAAGTCATCCTGAGAAATGGGTAACTGGAATGAGGCAAAAGAGAGAAGAGACCTTATATTATTATGTATGGATTAAAGGGACTTTTATTCACATTAATTAGGACTCCTTGGAGCTCACATATTTCATGTTTGAATTTAAATTCCATTCAGCTAATTTTATGTTGTAATTAAAGTTAAAAAAAAAAAGTGTCCAGCATGCATTTGACTTTTGGGTCATGTGGGAAGAAAGTCTATTGCTTATTCAACATTTTATATGTCAGTCCCAAACAGTGGCAATAACGCGTTCTAAATGTATAGAAAGAGTGTTTCATAAAGGAATGGATTAACATTGAATAGGCCTTAAGGGATTCATACATTGATCTTCTCCTGACGTTTCCTCTGAATTAACTAACATGGCGAGACTAACAATGGCTCTAATGGGAAAGATAAAGAAGACCAAATGGAGGAGAGGCAGCAATTTAGAGGTTTAATTCAGGTTTCCCTGTTTATATCAGTTATAAATTTAGATAATTGGTGGTATTCAAGCCAATGACAGCTTTGAGTGTTCTTGATGGGTATGGCACTTCATTCTCCTCCAATGCTTTATTGCTTAATATGGGAAAGCATGCTGGTCCTTTCTATCAGGGAGAGGTTGCTAGCAGTGAGAAACAGTTACAATTGTCCAGGCACAGTATGTTCCTCCATGTGTTCATTGCTGTTGAGCTGGAAATTTTGGAAATATTTGTCATTCAGCCTATTATTCCATTAATACTTTAAAAGCACCTTTTCTAAGATAAAGTATATATTCAAACAAATTCTAAATGGAAATAATCATTGTATCTCGTCAAGGGCTAAATTTTCTCTTGGTCTATGTCACCTTCTATCTCTGGACTGAAAGAAAGCTACAGGGTTTTACTTTTATTAGTTTCAGTTTATGTATATTTTTTTCTACTTACTCTCCAGTTTCCCTGTTATTCACTAAAGAATACAGCTATGCTGAAGTGAAAGTCTTTGAATTGCATATATTCTAATTTTCTTACAACAAGGAGAAAAATGGTAGACATTGAAAATAAGTGTACAAATACCATAAAAATTGCACATCATTATGATCTAAGCTTTCTAGCTCCATTCAGAATCTCACAGGAATTCTTTATAACCTGATCTGTTTGTAACCTGATGCTACTAAGGCTAATATATCCCTGTATGTCCTTAGTGTTTTTAAACAAGATCCTGATTTTGATGGTTAGAAAGAACTTTCATGATTTATTTGTATTTTATTTTTTCTACTTGGAAGGAAACTGGTTCACTGATTGCCTTGGCAGTATGTCTGGAGCCTCAGAGGCCATTATTAAAACTCCTTGCTTGTTAGCTATGACTTTTGTTTCTGAAACAACCATTAGTCAATGTGATGCTGAGTAACCTAATGAAGTAGAACCATTGAAAGTTTATAGACTTGAGAATTCTTGACTTGCTAAAGGTCAAATGTGAAGACATTATTTTTATTTGACTCACCATCCTTATTAAGTCTTCTTATATGGTTTGTGCAGAACCTTGAGAGTATAGGAAGCAAATTGAACTCATTGCTAAAAGTTAGACAACAGGAAACATTTCTGGAATATACAAACTAATTTTTTCTATCCTCTTCAATTACCATCCAAATGTATAGAGCATAACATTGTTAAATCCATGTTATATTGAGTCCTTTAAGTATTAGAAAAAGACAAGCTATAAGCCAAGAAGTCTAATAGGTATCTAACAGCTAAAAGGAGATTGTAACTGGACCTCTATCATCAAATCCTTTGGGAGTTGGTTGGAATACAAAAGTAATTAAATATTAAGGAATAAAAGTAATTTGTCCCAGTGGTCATTATTATAAGAAAAAAGATGAGAAAAAGGATCATTCTACAAAAGCTGCCTCTGATAAAGTATACCACGAGACTTGAAAGAATGAATAAAAATTCCTGTACTGAAGAAGTAGAAAAACATATTCTGGAGTGAATTCAGTTAGAAAAATTTGCCTGAAATCTATTTACCTAGGCCATGAATACAATGCTCTGGCTGAAAAGATCCTCAGTTTTGTTCTGTGAACATGACAAGCTTTGTAAGTTCTTCACACATGCAGTTCTGGTGACCTGTTTCTAATTACTGCTCATTGTTGCATAAGAAACCACCACACAACTTAGTGACTGCACACAGGCAGCATCCTCCCCTCCCTCCCCTGACGCGGGGAATACACAGGGCTCAGGTAATGCCTGTTCTGTTTCAGGAGCTGTTGGTGGGGACTGTAATCATCTGACGACTCACATAGGTTTCAATCTCTAAAATGTTTATTTAATTAACTGGCAGTTGGCAACTTCTAGTACCTTATAAATTTGCAGCTTGGATTTTAAATCTACTAAAAAGGAGGGAGTATCTCTAAACTGCAGAACTTTGCCTTTTGCAACTCTACTTTGTGGTTGCATTTCAATGAAAAGAAACCATTGTTTTTAATTCCGTAAAGCTAATCATCGATATGCATAATTATGTGCATTTTATATGTCCAATACTCAGAGAAGGCAAATCAATTATATAATGACTAGAGGAAAAAAATAAAGCAAAGGTACTTTAAGAGGGAGAATATTAGCACAAGGTTCTACTTCCAATCATTTTTGTACATTTCCATTTGGTAAGCACTTATTGAAAATTTATAGAATGTCAGGATCTAGATTAGGCTATAAAGATAAATGAAGATTTGCTTTTAGAACAGATATTTAGTCTTGTCTTGGAAAAAGTTATGTATATCAAGCAAAGTAAGTCAGATCTAAACAAACATAGGTTGCATGGGTTCCCTCTCATGTAGTAACTAGAATTTGCCTATAAATCCACAAGTAAACACACTCGATGAGTAAAAAAGATACATTTGGACATGATAAATTCTTCCGACTAGATCGGGCATGTTCAGGGTGGTATGGCCGTAGACTGGACATGATAAATTCTGCAGGTCTCTGGACATTCACACATTGAGACCAAAGGAGGATGTGCGTAGGAGCAAATCACAAAGGCTCAATAGCTATGTGCCTATGATCATATAAAATACTTTTATGAACTCCAAGAAAAGAAAACACTAGATTTCTCTTTGTTGCTTTTCTTTGGTTGTCTTTTTCTTTTGTCCTATTTGTTAGTTTATTTGTCTTTGGGAGAGTAAGGTGGGACACAGAAAAGGTGAGACAAAAGAGGAACAAATGCAGCAGTGATATTCACTAGGCACTATGTGGAAAATGAACTATACAACTTGGGGGGGAGAGGGCGACAGGGACAAACTGAGAGAGTGAGGGAAAGGGAGAGGTGGTTGGTTCTGAAAGAATCATACACAATACCTGGCTCCTGTAACTGTAACGTCTCTGTATATCACCTCCACCAAAACAATAAAATAGACAATGAATAAATCAACAAAAGAAAATAAAGAAAAAAGAAATTCAGTCTTGATAACATTATCTCATACAAATCACAGTAGTACTGTAGCACCTCACCCTGAGGCACTACCAACCCAAGGCTTTGACCTTGTCACACAGCTTCCCGAACCTTCAACTTCACATTTAGAAGATAATGATGTCTTCCAGCTGAAGGAGAGTTTATGTGATTTAGATAGGACTTTTCTCCCCCAAAGCTTCATGTGGCAGAAGCTTAGTTCCCTAACATCATGATGTTGAATTTATTAGATCACGGAGGGCACAACCAACAGAAATTCTTCACATGGGTGGTTTTAACAGCACCAGAGTATTTCCTTCTTATTTTCTGTCTCTTCATGTGTTATTTTCCACACAATAGCTCTGGCTGCATGAGGCCATCTGCTGTGTTGTATCTCAGCAGAAGTCTGCATCAGATGTATTTGCCCTATTTGATTTGTGGAACCATGAGCCATAATAAACTTCTTTTCTTTATAAAGTACCTACCCTCAGGTATTTTGTTAGATCAACTGCACACAGCCTAGAACATATGCTATAGAAGCGATAGCCAGTGATACCACTGTAAGCCCACACTTGAGTTGGATGTGTCCTCTGGCCCTGTTGATCTATTCTCACACATGCCTAAGCCCAGAGAGCTGGCGGCATTGTCCTGATTGTCACAAATCAGCATTAAATTAGGCATTTATCATATTTGAAAAGACACACCATCTGCAGATCTCCACCATTGTGCAATGTTGTCACAAACAATATGCTACTTTGCAATCTGCACAATTGACAAACGGAGGAAATTCAGCAGCAAGCCGAAATAAACTTGGGCTTTAGAATTGTATTTCTTAGATGTAGTTAGGGGTTGGCCAGTCCCCAGAATGTCACCTTCCATTTATGAGAATGTAGAGCTAAGCAAATTCAAGCTGAAAAACATCTTTTAACTTCCTATGTGAACAGGAAGGAAGGCAAGAGGATAAAGGTAATAAGATTCTCTGATCATAGGAAATTGAAATTTGCTATCTTGCTAGACCATTATTCTTAATGCGCATCTAACATTGGCTACATTTCCTTGGCAGAGAAATAAAACTGTTCTGATTGAAAATACCATAAAATGACTTGGTAACATTTTTTTTCTAATAATGGTGTGTGGTATTTGGGGGGTTTTACTGACAAGTATAAGATAAATACTCTCATCTTAGCAATGTTTAAAAGGATATTAATGGTTCCTTTGATCGTATAGACATGAAGTTTAGTGTGTGTCTGTTTTGAACCTCAATATTTGATCGCAATAGAGTCAAGTTAGTGCTATGTATAAAATGCACCTAAACATCAGTTCAATATATACACACATGCATATGGAACAATGAAATTTGTTGAGATTAGTTCAGGAAAGGTGAAGGGCAGTGATGGAAGGGCTAAGTCTGGTTAAGACACTGTAGGCATATTATCGATGTGTCAGAACGAATCCTTTGTATAACCAATCCATGTTAAGAAAAATATGGGAGAATACATTTTTATTCTGAAAATCTGTAGCTCCATTATAATATGAATGTTTCTAAGAGATGCATTTCTATAACAATTGTACATAAGAATTCCTCTAACCACAAAGTATTGAGAGGTTAAATATAAATCAATCAAGCCTTTGAATGGGTTTGTGTAAGATTTTCATAATCTCCCATTAGATTTCAATCATTCATTAAAAATAATATTTCAAAGAATTGAGGCTGAGTGAAGAGGTCATCACTACCATGCAAAAACAAGCAAAAGGCAGTCACAAAACTATCTGGCCTCTTATTCTTCTGGTTATTTTGAATGAAATAATACTATAATGAGCTGCTGTTTTTCCTAAAGTGTGTCTAAATGGAAGACTGGGACTAATACTTCATTACAATACTTTAATTTTGAGGAAATGCAGAAAAGGAAAGAGCCAGGAAACCATGAATTAACATTCCAATAATCAGTTCTTAAGATAAATAGAATTCTAGTGCCAAATCTAAATCCACTGAATTAAAAGAAAAATAGGAAAGAGAATACTTCCTTATAAAGTTGCCATCTAGTTTTAGATACATGCTCCTAAACAAATGCTCAGCTATCTGGTAGTTTTCGCCATAGAATTCCTATGTCTAAGTATTTTGCTTCCAGTATTATACAAATAGTTTCTTGGTTGCTGCCAGTGACCTTTGTGTCTGTGAAGCACCTTTCTCTTCTCTTAGGCCATTGTTAACATTCATCTCTTTATGGTGATGGCTCCTGTATTGATTTGTTTTTGGACTGCTGTAGTGAATTCCAGCCACCCAATTCCTATTCTGTCTTGATACCTTCCACATAGGTTCCCCTCAGCTATTCTAACTCTGTGCTCACTGCTAGGGCCTCCGATCTTCTACTCAAACTTCTTCCTTCTTCTATGCTTCCCAAGTATACTAATGGCCTTGGCAACTTCAGACCATCCTGTTCTAAATGAGGAAGTACAGATTCATCTTTAACGCTTTCCTGCTCTCTTGCAAATATCCAATTACTGTCTTAGCTACTGGGGCTGATAGGACAAAGTCACGTAAGTGAGAAATTATAAATAGCAAAAACGTATTTCTTACAGATCCAAAGCTTGGAAAGTCATAAATAAAAGAGCTAGTAGACTCACATTCAGTGCTTGGTGAGAACCCTGTGCTAGAGCCCTTTCCATCAGCTGTCACAAATACCTGAATAGCCAGATTAAGAAGAGAAAAGGTTTATTTTGGTCATAATTTCCAAGGTTTTAGTCGGATTCTCCCACTTACTGTGGGTCTGGGATGAGCAGCAGGAGTGAGTG
Source organism: Perognathus longimembris pacificus (assembly GCF_023159225.1). NCBI lineage: Eukaryota > Metazoa > Chordata > Mammalia > Rodentia > Heteromyidae > Perognathus > Perognathus longimembris. The sequence continues at coordinate 9,790,405 of NC_063165.1, forward strand.
TAGAGCAAAGCCCACTACATCACAAACCAGGAAACAAAAATAGGCCCAAATCAGGGCCCCAGCAACCCCCCTTCAAAAATGTATCTCCAGTGACCTAAAGACCACCCTCCAGACTCCATTCCTGAAAATCTCCCCCTATAGAGTCACCCTGGGACTAGGCTTTTAACACATGGGCCACTGGGGGTATTTAATCTCAAAAGTATGGCCACTACACTTTCTTGGTTATAGAAAACCACCTTCTTGGGCTGGGGATATGGCCTAGCGGCAAGAGTGCTTACCTCATATACATGAGACCCTGGGTTCGATTCCCCAGCACCACATATACAGAAAATGGCCAGAAGTGGCGCTGTCGCTCAAGAGGCAGAGTGCTAGCCTTGAGCAAGAAGAAGCCAGGGACAGTGCTCAGGCCCTGAGTCCAAGCCCCAGGACTGGCCAAAAAAGAAAGAAAACCACTTTCTTGCTGGTTCTTGTTGGGTTCTCACATGATGAAATGGGCAAAGAGAACTATCTTGGGTCCTTACTACGGTCATACTGCATATAAGGACCTAGTATTGATCTCTTACTGAGGACTCTAATACCTCCCAGAGGTTCTGCCTATAAATGTCATCACATTGAGGGATAAGATTTCAACTTATGATTTAACAAAAGGGTAGCACAAGCTTTCAGTCAATAACAGTAGGTGAAGTCTATTGCTTCACTTTCCAGTTTCCACTTTCTTCTCTATTTTCTTCCATTTCTGTTTCATTCCCAGGTGTGGTGAAAATCTAAAATATTTCTTCTGAACCCTATATTTTGTTCCATTATAGCCCCATTCGCCCAGCAGTGTAACCTTCTTCACTCTCCTGTCCCCAACCCCTACTCTGCAGGAAGTGCTCAGTAAATGTTTATGTGCTGGCATTCCTGACCACTTCAAACTCATTGCTCATTAGCTCTCTCACATTGGGGCTATAGGGGGCTTCTCTTGCCTGCCATTCCTTACTGGTGTTCTAAGCAAAAGTAGTCATCTAATCAAGAGTTGAAGCACATTTCTATTCTACAAATTCCCTTCCATAAATTATATTTGGCAACGTCTCTGCTTCCACCTATTCCAGAAGAAACACTTATTTCTGCTGCTCCCTAGGAAATTGTGCTTTATGCCACAAATCTTACTCAAAGTTCTTCTTTCTCTCTAAAAAGTCCTCTCAAGGAACACTCCAGATAGAATTGACCTCTCTACATTCTACATATACTCACATTATTATTTCCTAATTTTGGAATATTCTTATTAGTCTTGTTTACCAAACTTGTTGTGCAAGTTTGACTTTTCTTACTTGATGACTAGGGGGAGAAAGTAAGGCATATTTTTCATAATCAGTAAATATAAGGTAAAGAGGAATTTGGTTTAATAATTCTCAAATAACTTGGGTACCTTCACACAATAAGAGTTATAAGGTTGGAATGTATCTTGTTCTAATAGTCATATTGAGGATAACAGTCATATAAATATTGACTTAATGGATTAAAAACAGGTGATATAATTTCCATCAATTATTTCTAATATGATTCAAAATGAAATCATCAAACTATCTGAGTCACACCTTGCAGTATAACACACATTATATTGTGGACTGAGTGGCAGCCTTAACAATCACATTTTTTTGGTATATATATTTTATCCTATAAAATTTAGCTAAGGAATTAGTTGCTATGCTAGCTTTCTTGTTGTGAACAATGTTAATATAATCCTTCTCATTTTCTCTATTACCTGTTACCCAGGATTTTGAGAAATAATAAAAAAGCATTTTGAAACATTTTCTTATTAATCCTCTGAAGACCCTATGAAATAGATTTGTAGAAATGATTAATTAAGGATTAAAATCTTCACAAAGAAAAGCACATCTCTACACTATTCCTCAGGTAGCTTCAATGAAATTTTAAAGTGATAAAATATAAAAGAGCTATAAAATATTTTATTACTGCAGGCTCCAGAGGAGAAAGACAACACTGCTTTTATTGTAAAAGCATAAATATTGAACTTTGTCACAGCTTATGGAGATATACATTTCTGAAAGATAAAAATTTTAGGACAATTTCAGCAAATTTTCAATCCAAATAGAGTGGAAAATATAGTTTTTAGTGTGTATATTTGTAGAATGTCTTATTCTGTGCTAATAGTTATTTTTGGAGGAAATGATTTATTTATGTTCCTTTGATACTTTTTTTAAATCTAAAGGTTAATAACTAAATTGTAATTGACCATACAGAGTGAAATTCCTGTAGTAAGCAAAGTTGATGAACCTTATTCTCCAAAAGCTAAAAATAATGATCAACCTTTAATTATAGATTTAATTCATGCATGTGGTAAAAGGGAGGAGTTTTGTGGGTTCTATATTCTTTGGAAAGTAAAGTATGCTTATGTGAGCCTCTCACCAAAATGAACTCTGTACACATTGGATGAAATTGCAGAAAAGCAAAACAACGTGACTGAAAGCCTTCAGATAACAATGGTGAAAATCCCAGCAGACCACCCCTCTCAGAGCAACGCAAGCATCATCAGATGTGAATACCAAGTAGCAAAGGGTACAGAAAAAGCAGCATGAAAAGTATGCATTCTGAATATAATTTACAAGGAGCGAAAAAAAAAAAAGAGAAGTTGATGAATGCACACTGGTAGGGGGTAAATTCTGATATCGTCAGAGCATCTGTGGAATGGAGATAATGATGGTATTCAGAACGTACAATGAGACGCAAATATATTGTTAGAATTTGGGGAAAACAATGTGTTCTCTGTAAAGAAAAAAAGAAGAAAAAGCGAAGTTATTTATTACCTGCTACTGATTACACCATGCATGCCAGGTAGCCCATGAAAGATTCTCCAGGAGCTATGTTACAAAATGGCCTATGAGGTCAGGCTTACTAACAAAACTATTATGTTTAGAAAATGAATTCTAAGTGTCTATCCAAAGTCCGTGTGTCTGTTAGTTAACAGCTTCTATGATGTAGTTCTTCCTTTAGTTCTGAGAAATGGAAAAAGAAAAGAAACCTAAAAGTGACCACATCCCTAATCAAAAAAGATGTCCTTGAAAGAATGCATGGTCATTTCCCAGAACTGTGGTGGCGCAGGTCACAGCCTGCATAGCTTTTGAAGTCAAACCGCGGCCTCCAAAGGACAGAGAGACCAAGTAGATGTCTCAGCGTTTTCCTATTGAAGGCTACTGAATATCGCTACTGAACAGCCATGGGAGCTTTGACTGGAGCTCTCCAATATGAACTGTTACTGTCACGGCATCCAGGCCGGGAAGATGAGCGCTAGAATCGCCCAGTTTCCAGATCCCAGTGGATGTGTATTTTGGGGATTTAGTTTTCTTGTCTGTAAAACACATCATCACTCTGGCTTCAAAGCATTGTTTAAAAGAAGTATATGCAGGCCCCAGTATAGTATTTGATCACAATGGCTTCATTTAACTGATTACTTTAAAAGAAAGAGAGAGATTGAGAGAGAAATATAAAAGCATAACAATAAAGAGGTGCTGTTAAGTCCTTGTTTCTAGAAATTGCTCTGAGTGAAAGCAATGGGGACCTGATAGGGACCCTGGAGTTTGCTGTAGCTCAGAGAAGTTGCCATTGCACCCAGTGAAGATGTTGTTTAGAGTTCCACCAAGAGATGGGCCTAAATAGAGCCAAATAAGTCCAGACAGATCTTATTGCTGTTAGTGACAACTAATGGAAAATAGTGCCACTGGGAGAAACAGAAAGATGTTTAAGCCAAGTTTAAATTGTAGCAAAATTTAGCTCTCCTTGTCACAAGATGAGATGCTTTTGACATTTAGGAAATGTGTAGTGATTATTGATTCCAATGCCTCACTGGGTAAGGAAAGAGAATAACAATTTCTATTTGGAAAGCTGGTGGAAATGATGGCCTAGCTTCTTGAAGTGTTTTCTGGAGGCGATTACAGAGGCGCTAGAAAGTAATGTGGTTCCCAGATGTCCAGAGAAAGCAGGCCATCTTGAAAAGTGATAGTGAGGCAAATATGCATCTAGTCTATGAAAACTTAAATCTTTTAAAGGGAATTGGAAGAACTGACAAAACAAATGATGTCAATGCACACATACCTATGCATATGTGCTTTTCTTTTAAATACTGGAATTCTGATTTTAAAAAATCCAAATCAATGAATACTCATTTTGGAAATCTTGTGAGAGAGAGACTTAAACACAGGAGGCTTTTTCAATGGAATTGTGAATTAATGGAACTATTGTGGCTTATAAAGTAATGAAATCAGATGCCTCATGGGTGATAAATCTCTATGTTCCTGACATTTATAACTCTATGATGTTTCTCTCACTTAACCTCATACCACATTTTCCCATCTTCTGTTGCACTTGTTACCCACTGGTTGTCTCTACTGCACCTTCTCCCTCTGAGTCCGTGCCAAACATCCCATAAAGTACAACTAGCAGTATACCATTCCCTTGGCCAGCCAGAAACTTTCCATTTTCTTTCTTTTTTCTTTTTGCCAGTGTGGGGCTTGAACTTGGGACCTAGGTACTGTCCCTGAGCTTCTTTATCTCAAGACTAGCATTCTACCACTTGAGCCATGGCACCATTTGCAGCATTTTCTGTTTATGTGGTACTGAGGAATCAAACCCAGGGGCTCATGCATGCTGGGCAAGCAATCTACCACTAAGCTACCTTCCCTGCCTACACTCTTTATTTCAATAGTGAAAGGGTCTTTGAGACAGAACCCACTATTTCTCTTAAGCAATAATGAACACAACAAATATCTTCCAGTTAATATTCTTGGGAGTTTTATATTGTTCTGCTAGAAGAACAACATAAAATAAAAATAAAATCAACCTTATAATCTATCAAATTTAAAAAGGGAGGATATTATGACAGCTAATATTTATTAGGAATTATTTTGTGTCCCAAATCAAGAGCACTATACACATCAAATTATTTAATTCTCCCAATTTTATGGGGCTGCCTTATAAACAAGAGAACTAATCAAAGCATTCAAATGTACACAGCATTCAGGTTTACACATTGAGTGTCAATGCAGGGAACTCTGATATGTCAATTCTGGATTCTTAAATAGACTCTTAAATGTAATTCTTTTTTCTGTGAAATCACAAAAGAACTGAGCATATCAACATTCATTAGAAGTCTGGAGAGGTAAACTCTACAGAGTTCTGCTTAAACCAGTCCTTATAATAATGCCTTTCTACATATGGTTCTTTTTGGTAAACATTGGACCATAAAACTCCTATGGCCATTTCCAGGACAAATATTTCATAATTCTTTTCTATTTAAAACTTAACTTACCAATATTCAGCTCAATTGCTTTGGCTCATTAAAAAAAAAAAGTTTCGTTTCTGCTGGTCAACTGTGATTCACACCTATAATCCTAGCTATTCAGGAAGCTGTGATTTAAGAATTGAGGTTTGAGGCCAGCACAGCAGCAAAATCTATGAGGGTATTGTTTCATATTAACCAGCAAAAAGCCAGACGTGGAGCTGTGATACAGCAATATCCTTGAGCTATAAAGCTAAAGGACAGCTCTCAGTCCTTGAGTTCAATTCCCAGTACTGACACACATGAATGCATACACACACACACACACACACACACACACACACACACACACATTTAGTTTTTTATTCTTAATCATACTTTTACTTTAACCTATTCCTTGTTCTTAGTATGCCCCCTGATTATTAGCTTTTACCTTACTCTTATTGGTATGCTCTATTTACTCCCTTTTCATTTTTGTTTCTTTTATTTTGTTTATGAGACAAGGTCTTGCTTTGTTTCCCAGGTTGATTTCAAACTCAGGATCACCCTTCCACAACCTCCTGGATGCTAGGTGATAGCTGGACGCCAGTATATCTGCCTCCCCATACTTTAAATTTCATCTCATCTATGAGGCCATTTTTTGGCTGGCTACATTTCTAGTTCAGCTAATTCTTATTCATTTTTTCAGTGTCACTGCACAAAACAGTGATCCTGAGTTTATCCCATATGAGTGAGATTCTGTGTGTGTTGTGTTAAGAAGTGCAGTTATGCAATCATTAATTCACTTGATTTAGCCATTCTACATTCTCTCTCTCTCTATATACACACATATACATATATGTGTGTGTGTGAATCAAAACATGCTATACACCATGAAGACATATAGAATTTTATTTTATTTGCCCTCATTACCTTCTCAGTGCAGATCTGTAGTAAACAACAAGAGCCATAATTCAACCTTTCCAGCATAGGAAAACTTTTTATTGTGTCACTAGCCATATCTGGACCTTAATGCACCCCCCACCCCGATTTCTTCTGAAAGCCACTTCATATGAGAATCCTGACTTCTTTCTGTCTTTACTGTATTTATATAGTAAAAATAATAGTCCCAAACTCAGCTGGAGAGACCAGGAGCCAGTAATCATAGCTACTCAGGAGGCGGTGATCTAAGGATTACAGTTAGAAGCCAGACCAGGCAGGAAAGTCAGTGGGACTCTTATCTCCAATTAATCAAAAAGCAAGAAGTAGAGCTGTGATAGCTCTCCAGAGGTGATAGCCTTGAGCAAAAATGTTCAAGCCCAGGATTGGTTAAAAAGAAAAACAAAACCAAAACTCAATTCGATTCTGGACCTTGTACTTTTTAAAACAAGTTGCTAGTCTCTCTCGAACTCAATTTCCTTGCCTTAAAGTAAGTGGAGATAATCTTACCTGAGTTATTGCACTGAGTTAACACACATGAAAGGAGCTTATTGGAGACCTACGCAGTATGCAAGTATAGGATTTCTTGTTGATTTTATAAATTGCTCATCTACCACATCCTAGGCATTTTACTAAGCCATGAAACCAAAAGACTAATGTGTAGCTCCTATCCCAGGAATCTTGTACCTGGCTACAGAAGAGAGAGTGCAAGGCAGGTTAGTTCTGCGATTGGGAGACATGGTAAGAAGGCAGTGGTCTTGCAAAGACCTACAACAGGGACTGGAGCTAGCAGAGCACTGTAGGCAAGGGAGAAGCATTTGCTGAGCACCTGGATCTGTGATATGAGACTGAAACACGATTCTTGAGGGATAGAAAGTAAGCCGGAAAACTAGACGGGCCAAAAATGTTATCTGTCACTGGATCTGTCATTTTATTAATTACAATATTCTCTTATTATTTAGTTTTCTGATCTCTCTTTGTAATTCTGGAAAAAAAAAGTGGAACTGTTTGGAGGGTGTGGGGGGCAGGGATATGGGGAAAGGAGAGAGTAGTAGGGTTAATAGTATAGGAAAAATATATGAAAACGGCATAATGAAACTCAAAAAACTCTAAAAAGGAGGAAAGGGAGATGGGTTAAGAGTATATAGAGCAGTTGAATTTGATCAGAATGTATTGTATTCATATATTTAAATACCATTTACACACATTTCTTTTATCAAACATTTAGTAACCCCGTTGTATGATTTATTTATAACAAAAAGTAAATAAGAGAGATGCAATTTATCTAAGTGGCTATGTAGAAATTTAATGATCATTTAAAAATGTTAGTAATAAAACTCTCTTTTAACCTCAAATTATTGCATCAAAATATATTCCATTTTGTGTAAAATAAGTGTGCAATGGCTTACCTTATGTAAATTGGCTGAGTATAAAAATGAATGATAAGGTTGGTAAAGGAAAGATAAATATAACCTGGAAATTAATATCATAGATTAAATTAATATCATAGATTAAATTAATATCATGGATTAGTTTTGCCCTCAGACCTAATATTTTCATTTTCAGGCATTTTTCTTGAGAAATAAATATAAAAATCAACCATATTTATCAGTACATACACATGAAAAAGAATGGGTAAGTACCAAAAACATGACATCAATGTCACCTCATATTCCCCAAACATTTATGCATACTTGATAACCCATGATTATATATTTAAAATAGAAATGCTAGATAATACAAGATGCTCAGTTACATTTAAACTTTATATGAACAGTGAAGAACTTGTTGGTGTGCCCCAGAGGAAATTCATATGGATCTGGGTGTTCTGTATTATAAAAATAAATGGCTAAATCTGGCAAAGCTAATTTTGTAGGACTTGTAAAAGTACAGTTTACACTATTTAGCTTTGAAAAAAACGACAGGAAATTTAATTAAATGAGTGATTGCTGGTTGTGAAGGAATTTGAGAACAAGTTTCCTTTCCCTTTTTTCCAGTGTTTCTCTTTGTGTTTATATGGTAAGCATAAGTTATTTTATAAGCAAAAGTAATGTGTGCTTGTGTATTTACATGCCTATATATAATTCCATTTCCGTTTTCACATGGCCAAGCACATGGTTGCTCAAAGCTAAAAATTGCATGGCCTCCTAGTTTGCTAAAAAATAAAAAGCTTTCCAGAGTGATTGCTACCCATGTAAAATAAAACCTGGATTACCATAAGTAAGAACATCCATCCGATCTCAACTCCTCCTGGCACCATTGCTTCCACTATTTTCCTGTTTTTTTGAAGCAAACTGATTGCATTCACGGTGCTTAGTAGGACTAATGCTATACTGGTTTATAAAAAGAAGAATAAGAGACAAATGAGATCAAGAATATTAGATGACATTTCTCTAAGCTTAAACTGGTGTATATTAAGGCTCCAACTGCTGAATGTAATGGCTTCTCGGGCAAGATTGCCATGGCAAAGGCAATTGGAAATATATGCCCCATAAAAACAGATATAAGGCAGAGTAAAGATCAGTAAAAAGATATGGCCGTAGAGAAACGTTAGTAGACTCAGGAGTCTAAAACAACAAAACTGTAGGAAAAATTGAAAAGAATCTTATAGCTTCCAGAATTCTTTCCAAAATTCTTTCCCAAGAAAACTTCACTAATTTTCTTCTGAAGATAATAACTCTCCCAAATAGATGATGACAACCATAAACCAGACTATTGTGCTTAAAACAAATTAATTCTCCTCATTTCTTCTTTTATACATACTTACTATAGAAATGAGAACTTGCGTTTGTGGAGAACTCAACTCTGAGGGTTTCAGGTGAATTTCTGTAGTGTGTGTGTGTGTGTGTGTGTGTGTGTGTGTGTGTGTGTGTGTGTTATATACATATATATATATATATATATATGCTTCTCCCTAAGACTTCATTCTCTTCTCTTCACCCTCCTTCCTCTGTGTTATTTCACTTTCTTGCTTGTTTTTTTAAAGTTCCCATGAATGGATGATGATATCATAAAGTCATTTGAAAGGGAGAGTGGGCCCAATAGCAGTAGATTCTGCCAGTTCCTATTCTGACCAATCACCTCATGTTGGATTTCCACTTTCTTCTTCTTTATCTCTTCTCACTTTGTATCATTTTCCTCAGCTTAGTCTATACTTCACTTATTCATTGTAAAGGCATTGATTCATTTTCTTCTACTGTAGGAAACAGCTTTCCAGCCTTGTGCCCCAAGAGTTTTAATTGTCATGTAACAAGGCAAATCCCTCTACCAGCCAGCTAATGCTTCTCAATTCCAACAGATTGAAAAGTCCCTTTTTTTCTGAGTAACAAACAAGAACAGTATTTTACTAAAGATATTGAACATAGGTTAAAACTGCTGGAATAATTTTTCCCTTCTCAGAATAGTTGTTTGCAATTGATGAAGACATAAAAGGCCAAGTACAGATCTATCAACTACACGCTGAGTTCAAACCACTGCATGAGGCTCATGAGTAGAAGGAATTAGACAGAGAAGGAGACTTGAAAGGAAATATGAATATCCAACTGTACTTTATTTGATAACATATTTCCCCATACTTTATATATATATATATATCTTGAACTTTATGATAAAAAACATCATAACTGATTTTGAAAACTGAGCCCAAATTAGTTTTTATTTGAAGAAGAGTGTTTCAAAATGCTGTTGGTGTGTGCCGTACTGACATCACACAATTCTTTGAAATGACACACTGCAATCATTAATGTCTTCTTTCTGTTCATTCCACCCAACTTATTTCTATTGATTCCACTTCCAAAGTTCAGATTAAGAAATGCCCCCATCTTTTCCCACCGCCATCTCCATGGCTAAGTTTCTGAGCTATAATTTCTTTTTCTTGTTAAAAATGAGAATAAATGTTTATAGGGAAAATGGAAAATAAAAAAGGGCTATGGGACTAAACTGCAAGCTAATTCTAGTCCCACTTATCTTCTAATTCTATTCCCACTTCTCAGAAATAACAAGTAGAGTTTCAAGTGCTTTTTCCTCCAAGTCTTCTACACAATTAAGAGCAATTAAAATGCAAAAACATTTCTGATACTTACAATAAGCATTATTCAGCAGTGCATTATCCTTCTATCTTGTTCCTGTAGGTAACCAAGTGTGTAGCATTGCTTTATTGTTCCCACCAATGCCTTTGAAGCTGTTTCTAGGTTTTTCTATTCACCAAGAACAATGATGAATTACTTCATCCAAATATATTTGCATATATTTCAGGGGATGATCACACCAAATATCTGAGAACATGGAACAGGTGGGTCAATGGTGGTAGATGCATATTTTTTTAATTTTGAAAATTATTGACCAAAATTTGTTTCAAAATTTCTTTTCATTTTTCACTTAGTACTAACTCATTCTCCTTTGATAATGTTTGAGTAACATTCTCCCACATACATATCCATAATATTTGTGGATATCTCCTCATTTATGTGATTTCTGAAGCACTCCATGTTTGCAAAATAAGTATTTTGCTTAACCTGCTCTGTTATTATGCATTTACGTATTTTCCTATGTGTACTGTAGTAGAACTGATTATTACCTCTCAAGTTGAAATCCAGAATTATATATATATACATATATACATATATGTACATATATATGTACATATACATATACATACATATACATACATATATATGTACATATATATACATATATATGTATATATATATATATATACTTTCAGAAAATAGCTCAACATTGCCGTCAGTTTATAAAGGTCATACTTAATAAGTGTATGAATATTTCTCAGAAATGTAGAATGATAGATGAGTAGAGGCACAGAAATTTTCTTTTATTTGATCAGTGGGGAGGCAGAGATGAGAAATCAGGTAAATTTGAAAAATAGATCATAAAATTTTAGATTAAGCATAAATATGCTTTTTGAGTGCCACACTCTACTACTGCAGCATATGTGAAGTTGTAATTTCACTCCTATGAGATAGACAAGAGATTGGGGAATCATTTTTGTTAGAATTGAGTGGCATAAAGGAAAGAAAAGTCCTTTGCACCCTGATATGTAAGAGAATTCAGGGCATATACCAGTGCATATTGGAGCTTTTCAAAACAAGACTAAGAACAGTTGGGCTCCAAATGTTTCTTTATTATGAAGACTATGCTCTTTGCATAGCACCATACTTAGCAACGTACTCTGGCCTCTGCCCACTTCATGCCAGGAGTATCCCTAATCCGACCATAACTATACAAATCATCGCCAAATATTGACAGATGCTTGTGGTGGGAAGGTCCTCTGAAGTTGAGACGTGCTCCCCTATTGTAAAGTTCACAACGTTTCTGCTGTATAGTGGCACATCTTGAAGAACTATCTGACAAGGAAGGATCAACAGTCATGTGTAGAGACAGTCCACATCAAAGACTAAGAGCAAAGTAAGCAAAGAAGAGGAAAAGAAAATGGAAAAGACAAAAGCAGTGTAAATAACAGGAAAAAAAAGAAAAAGATTTGAAACCATATTACTATTCCTATCTGTTCAGATATAAGGTTAGTTCATGAACTCATAGCAGGTTTTTCACTGAAACAGAATAAAAAAATCTCTTGGTTAATAAGCTATTGTACTTGAAGAAAATCTCAATAGAAATACTAAAGTTCTTAAACAAAATGGAACTAATAAGAAATGGAGTAAAAAAAAAGGGGGGGGGTCAGATCATGGAGTGACACAAAAAGTCAAAATTCAGAGAGAACAGGCTAGTGGAAGGCAGGAAAATAATCTTATTTGGTTGTGAGGCTTGAGCTCAGGGCCTTGGTGCTGTCCCTGAGCTTTTTTGCTCAAAGCTAGCACTCTATCACTTTAAGCTACAGCTCCACTTCTGGCTTTTGAGTGCATAACTGGAGATAATATCGTAAGATAAATGCCTTATGTATCATGTTTAGAAATCAGAATAACAAATTATCCATGTTAAAGAAAATTAGTTTTTCTAGATAATATTATGTTGCCAAACATTTCTAATAAGCCTAAAATCAGTTGTTAGGATAAAACAAATAAATTAGCTCAAATGAACATGCCCATAGGCTGGGACATAGTTCAGTGGTAGAACACTTGCTTAGTAATCAAGAGGCCTTAGGTTCAACCACTAGCCACTATTGTGTGTGTGTGTGTGATGTCTGATTTGTAGACCTCTACCACAGACTTACTTAATAGACATGCCAGTAAAGTACTCAAGAATTGGCATTATTACAAGTAGTTTAAAATTTATGTTTAACAAATGTAGGTGGAAAAATCAGTATCTATGAAAATACCATGTTCTTGATATCTTGGGAAATGATTTACAACCACAATGTCAAAATAATGTTTTGGTGGGATGTTTGTGGAGTAATTCAGTACATAGATTCTTTCATAGACATATTCACATACATATAAATACCTAGTCACTGTGAGCAGTGAAATGATTAAGTCCAGAGAAAGCAGGCTCTCTATAGATCTTTATATTGTCCATCATCATTGGAATATTGCCAGCAGACCAAATGTTAAGGTCTATGTTGTCATAAAAAGAATTCACCTGCAGAGTGTTTAGCTTTATGCTATGCTTACTAGAGCATATAAATCTTCCACTCCAGTGCCTGAGTAGTTGTATCCTAACTATAAACACTACCTAGGAGGCTTGTGACTGATTGGTCTTCACAAACATATGGCTCATTAACAATATAGATTTAGGGGCTGGGAATGTGGTGTAGTATTAGAGCGCTAGCCTAGCATGCAGGAAGCCCAGGGTTCCTCAGTACCACATACAGAGAAAAACAAAAACAAAAACAAACAAAAAAGCCAGGAGTGGCGCTGTGGCTCAAGTGGCAGAGTGCTAGCCTTGAGCAAAAAAGAAGCTCAGGAGCAGTGCTCAGGCCCTGAGTTCAAGCCCCAGGACTGGCAAACATCCCCTCCCCCCCCCACACACAATATAGACTTGGAATTACTGAATGCTTGCTTATTTCCTCCTCTCCTAAAGTGCTTTGTTAAAAATAAGCTATCTCTGCACAGAGCAGGCGATTCAATGTCCCCTTGATTTCATGGTAGCTAAGGAAGGTGAGGAAAGGACGACAGCCCCATCTTACTTTCTGAGATCTGGAGGAAGTGATGCAAAGACTTATCCAATCTGCTTTAGAGGAGCTAAAAAAATCCTAATTTACTGGTGAGCAACAAATTAGATAATAAACACTGCCAGAGTGTTTTCAATTTAATCTTCTTAGAAAACCTTGCATTAAAGGACATAATATTTTTTATAAAATATGCAAAACAAAAAACTTAAAACAGGAATGCAACAATGGGGGAAAAAAACTGAAAGTAATTTTCATGCAAAAGTCAGTAATTACAGGACCAGTAATGACTAGCATCAGAATCGGAAAAAGACAATAGAAAAATTACCAGATTTAAAGAAAATGAACTATAACCCTAATATCCCTTAAAGATTTTGCTGTAAGAAAACCTCAAATAACTATTAGCAAGCTGACTGCAACAATATTCAAAAAGGATTTATACAATATGACTAAGTAGGATTTATTCTAAATATCCAAGGCTCCCTCAGTAATCACAAAGAAATCAATGTAATCTATTGCCTATTGAGAAGTAAATTAAAGCAAAAAATTATGCAGAAAACATATTTAGGAAAATCCAATCCCCAGTCATGATTTTAAAAAATCCAACAAGTTAGAAAAATAAAAAGAATAAATGCACTCTGACAAAAAACAAATACAAAGAAACATATTAATGCCACTTTGCTTAAAGATGAAAATCTGAATGTTTTCCCCCAAGTTTGGGAGCCACAGCATAAGATGTTCAAATCTCTTTGTAAAACTTCTTCCAAAAATGGCTAGATGAATGGATTGATGATAGATAGATAGGTACATGATAGGGAAATGAAAGCTAGGCAGGTGATAGATTTATCATAGATAGATGATAGATAGGTAAGATACTGAGTTTAGAAGGGAGGAAATAAAATTGTCTGTAAATAACACAATTGTCTATGTAGAAAATTTGAAGGAGTGTACCACAGAAATGAATACACTGTTAATTGTAAGTTTTCTAGTGGTCCTCGGGGAAATAAACTAAACATGAAATAAATTCTATAGTATATTTTATTAACTCATCTCTGTAAACTCAAACCATTTTGAAATATGATGTCAAAATTAAGATTCCATGTGTATGTCTAAGTCTTGGAAATTTATAACTTTCATGTATACTGCCCTCAATCTGGACAGACCGCTGGCTTTTTCCAATGTTCAAGAGCTACATCAGGCTACCATATTGCACAGTGTAGGGTTAGATGGTTTCTGGAACTTTTTCTTAGCTGGAATTTTGAAAATTCTAAAATACATAACGATTTAAGGTATATAATAATCATGTACTTCCCTTCAAAATCACACTCATGTCTCAGCTACAAGAATTGCATTGAAGGCAGCCAAATTGTCAGAAAGTTACAGTCACAAAGCCACCCTTGCATTGGGTGCAGTGTGTACCCTTCATTTGTGCACATGATTTACTCCTGCTTTTTTGAGTCATTCAGGAAAGGATCAAAGAGGAGAGCAGATGAACGCCCTCTGAACCAGATTCTCCATCTCCCTACTCTCTGCAGATGGGTATTCTCCCTGCCTTTATCTGAGCCAGAAAGCTAGTAAGAGGGATCCAGTTGCGAAGTTGTTTAGCTAAGTTGGCAGTGCTAACGGCAGCCAGTAGCTTTGCCTAAGGCTGTCAAGCTGCAGCTGGGGAATTTCCAGCAGTCAAAGAACTTAAACAGCCTCACACTTTTCCCTGGAGTTCCCCAGAAGCATCATTTAGACACCAAGGCATCTTGCTCTTAGGTCACCGGTCTCAATATATGCCACTCTAGACCATAGGTTTTCTTCTCTCATCTACCCCATGACTTCATGAGAGCTCAAGTGAAGTCCTTTTCTATCCCCCACTTCCTGAAGAGGAAGATGCGATCGTTGCTGCTGCTTATGGATGGAACACTGTGTTCCAAGATGAGCACTGGGATCTTGTAAATGGTTTCTTATTTACTTTTCATTACAATCTCATGAGCTAGGTGTCATTATTTCCATAGTGCTCCAGCAGTTACTATACCTGCCTGAGCTCTCCCAGTTGGAAAAAGAGTAGTGATAGAATTCAAATCCCCATGTGTCTCACCACAAATTCCACAAGAGTATAAAAGAGCTCTCTGAACCCTGGCAAGGTAATAATGTAATGCTTGTCATAGAAGAATTAGCAACGAGGGTGGTGCCTCCATTTCCAGCAAATTATTTCACTGTCTCCAGCCTTTCATGTCAGCCAGCATTGAATGTAACTGCTAATGGAGGAAGATTTCTACTCCTATTGTGAGAGACTATACTTTCCTGGTAGACTCTCCCTTGCTTGCCATTAGACTTTAAAGCTGGAAAGGGTCAGTGGGTGGTTTGAAAATGCAGTTCTCCAATCAATAACCATTCTGTAGAATGCCTTTAGTAGCACTTGCTTAAGGAATTTGGGAATTGACAAAGTTTTGGCTAAGGATTCTTGAACCTTGTGTAGAACTGTGTAAAGAAGTCATGGATTTGATCCCTTGGGTCCAGGGATTTGGACACATTTGGACAGTATTAGAGGGTTTTCCTGTAGCAATAAATCTCCTTCAATGATCAGAATCGCACGTATGCATTGGTAAGACATGGTGTCTGCCTAGCATGTTTCTCTCATGAGGCTCTCTAAAGATCTTCATGTGAGCATTCTAAAATTATGCCATACGTTTTGTTATCGGAATGGAGCAGTTCAGCTAC
This sequence comes from Perognathus longimembris pacificus, assembly GCF_023159225.1. NCBI lineage: Eukaryota > Metazoa > Chordata > Mammalia > Rodentia > Heteromyidae > Perognathus > Perognathus longimembris. The sequence continues at coordinate 9,806,388 of NC_063165.1, forward strand.
CTACTTGCAGGGAAATGGAGGTGGTTTTCCTGGAAGTAAGAGGAAATAAGGAACACTGAGTTCCCACAGGAAAAGCTTCTTGGAAGTCACTTCCTTTCAGAAGCAGAGCACACAGAGGCAAATGCTAAAGGCTACCATTAACAGACTCCATGAAGATGACCAGGGACTTTCTGGCATGCAGAAGGGGATACAGAGGAGAGGTGGCAAAGGGTGGTTGAGAGCAGAGTACCATATCTAAATGACATCACTCTTGAAAAATATAGTCTCTCAGTTGGGAAGGGGGGATCTTTAGGCATTGTCAGCCTCTGAGAGAGAGCCCAGGGACTCTTCTGGGCCACCTTGATTTACTCGGAGAATTGAAAAGTTATTATTTTTACTGGCCACTAGGGGGTGATGGATATTTAGCAATTTGGGGTTGGGACTTGCTGTCAATTTTTTCACCACTATTATAGAATCTGTGAGATCATTTACTTATAAAGAGAAAGGGCATATTTTGACCTACTGTTTTGGAGGTTCTAGTCCGTGAATGATGAATTATGCTGGTTGGGGGCTGTGCCCAGGGAAAATAATGGGGTGTCAATGTGAGAAGAAGTTCTCATATGAACCAGGTTTGAAGAGAGGAAAGAAAGGATCAGGATACAATGAATTCCTTTGTGGTGTGACTTTAGGGATCAAAAACCTAGGCTCTACCTCTTAAAGGTTCTGTCATTTCAGTAACATCACACTGGGGAACCAACGCCTTAAACACATGAACCAGTGCATGACCTTGAACGTCTGAACTGTAGCGTAGCTGAAGAAAGCTGGTTAAAGTGTTCACCCAGTGACTTGCACTTTAAATTCAGAAGTGACTAGGATAGACACAAAAAATACAGTATATTACTATAGGATTATAATTTATAAACATAATAATTTATTACCATTTTCAATATCAACCTTATTTGTTTCAACTGTTTGATGTAAATTTTACTCTTTTAACAGCAACAAAATAACATAGGGTTAGAATGGAAGGCTGTGGAAATGGTCAACCTCTCACTAAAAAACCTCATCAATGTCTACTGTCTTTAAGTTGTTTCTATTTATGTTGTATTCTACTGTTCTCATTGTTATTGTCAACACAGAGCTGATGTAAAGTCTTTATACAAATGCCACATTTGTCAATTTTATGCTTCTTATCAGAACAATTTCGTGGTGACTTAGCACGTATGTATTCTTGAACGACAGCCAAGGTGTAATGGACAGCTGGGCTGAGACCATGTAAAATCATCCAACAGGACATAGACTTGAAGTGAGATGGGGCCAGAGTGGTTGTTTCACTCTTCCTTTTACTACTTTGTCCTCTTCTATTTCATGCCACCAACCTCCCTTACCTAAGCCACCCTCAAAAACTCCCTAATTGACTTATCTGCTTCTGCATTCATGCTTAGGCATTATCTACACAGCAAGAGTGTTGTATTTTTGAAAACAAGACAAGAGCTGCATACATAAAACCCCCTGGGCTCTAAGCCTTCCCCTGCCGGGCCAGCCGGCAGGGGAACAGAAATCCTGACTGAGGGGCGGCAGGGATACGGAAAAGGAAAAATAAGGCAAGAGAAAAAAGACAAGAGACAAAGATGGGGTACGGGAGGTCTACAGCCGTAAGGTTGAACCTCAAGACTGCAGCAACAGTTTATTCCAACTCCCAGCTTATATGCAGTTTTGGAACCAGGGAATAGCATAGGATTGTTAACATTCCAGAACATAAAGAGTCTTTGAAGTTTGCAACATTTGATTACAGTAAACACAGGACAAGGTTGATTAACATAGGAATCTACTCCAGCGGACATAGCAAGGTGGGGACATAGCAAAGTAATTCCGGACAGTGGCTGTGAACAAATGTCCTTGCCTTTAGCATATCCTGGCGGTAACAGCACAGCCAGAGGTGATAATTTACCTAGCTGCAGGTCTGGCTCCCTAGCTGCAGGTCTGGCTCCCGTCATCTTGGCGGCATCAGCACAGCCAGAGGTCAGGATGAGCTTAGCTGCTAGCTCGGCTCCCGACAGTTCCCCCGTCTTTTTATTAAAAGAAGCGAACCCGCCTGTCTTAGGTGGGGTGGGTGCCCCAGCCCGCCTTACCCGTCTTGGGGAACAACTTCAGAGCAGTGCTGAAGGCCCTGTCTTAGGTCGGTCTAAGGCTGGCACCGCCTCATACCCGTCTCTGGCTGCGGTTCCTCTCGGGGGAAATTCATTTACTTGGAGCTTGACCTTATGCAGCTGGCTGGCTAAACTCATGAAAGAGTTTTGCAATATGCGTACAATGCAAGGAAGACATAGGCAAGCCATCAGCAAAAGTATCCCTGGGCCGAGCAATGTCATTAGTGGCCCCTTAACGTTAGATAAGGAAGGGATATACTGTTGAAGTTGTTCAAACAGTTCTTTTGCTGTTTCTGCCACTTAAAGTCCAAAGGTGGAGCTTGTTCTAGTCCGGCTATTTGTCTATGGAGTTGAAAGAGATCTAAGGACAAGTTATTATGGTGCCAAATACCATTTAGATGTGCTACAACTTGTTCCCAAGGATAGCTCGACCCATTATACTTATGGAGGGTCACACAAATAAAGTCAAACCCAGCATGACAGCGCACCCGTTGCAAAGTTTGTAAGGCACGAATTTGTTCTCCCAGAGACAACACAGATTCATACAATGCTTCTAATTTTTGTTCTACCTTATCATCAATCCTGCCTTGAAAGTGCAGGGCTTGCGTGGTATTATGAGCAAGCTGATTAACATGGTGAGCTGTCTGCACATTTTGTGTTAAAGCCACAGTAGCCGTTGCAGCAGAGGCAGCTAAGGAAATAAAGGCTAAAATTCCTGCTATTAGTAGCCCTACAAATCGTCTAGGGCGCATAAGTTCTTTTAAATGTTTTAACACTTGAATACCTGTTTCTTCATACCAAGCTTCAGATAAGTTTACAGGAAGCATAACAAATGGTGGTTGCTTAATAATAATTACAGAATCAGTAAGACCACTATACAAGCAATTTGTAAAAGAACAGTTAGTGCAGGTAACATTGAAATACATGGCTCCTATAGAAATATTAAAAGGTCCATACATAATAGCATAAGGGGGTGTTACACAACTCATAATATTTTTTAAAGAAGTAGAAGTGGGCCAGGAGATATTATTCAGAGCAGCCACTAACATCCAGACATGGCGTTGAGGGCGTCCATTCATCCACCACAGACCTGGGTTGAACTTATTGGTGATATTAGCTCCAGACCAGTCCATCAGCTGAGAATTAGTTCCTGAAATATTGGTTATAAAAGGGTGATCATGTCTACACTTTACAGGGTGCAGTTCTCCCGTGGATTCTACAATTTGAGAGGAGTTGATGCAGCGAGGTATCATGAAGGATGAGGTAGAATTGGCACTTACAGGGAACCCAGTAGGCAATGAAGTCATTTGTATATTATATACTTGACTATTATCAGGAATCCAAATTCTATAGTTTATGGATTGCATTACAGTACAGCCTGGAATATAACTGTTGGAGTCAGTTGTAAAGCATAAAGGGGTTCCAATGCCAGAAGCTGCAAAATCTCCCATCTTAACGTGCTGGACAAAAGGGTCTGGAGCTGTACCGTACGCTGATCTGTTGACATGGACAAACACCTCAGCTCCCTCCCAGGTCGCAGGGTGCACAATCGGTGGATCTGGCACGTAAGCCCAGTGGGTCAGCGCTTGTGCCGTTCTGATGAGTTTCCACGATGCGAACACAACTCTCAGGTAGCCAGCGGGCATCATTTTCATCCTGTGAAAAAACACAGACATGTCCTCGACCCCATGTCAGTACCGGATCGGGCCCGTGCCAAGCACTTGTTAAAGGATCTTTCCACTTAACTTGAGCAAAAGCTCTTTGCTCTCTCTTTTCCCAGAACCGCTGTGCTGCGGAGTGGCCATTGCAATCCAAATTTTAAAAATTTAGTATGAATAAAGTATGAGAAAGTATATTAACAGGAGAGAAGGGGTATAGTTCCCCCCCTTTTTAATTTAGAAATTAGGTGTTTTAACAAACCGTTGGCCCGTTCGACAATTCCTTGACCATGAGGGTTATAGGGAATTCTTGTAGAGTGAACAATTTGGTAAGATTTGCAAAAAGTTTGAAAAGCTCTTCCAACATATCCCGGACCATTATCAGTTTTAATTTGTTTAGGAAGTCCCATAGTAGCAAAGCAGCGTAAGGCATGGGAGATACAATGTTTGCCAGCTTCCCCGCTAAGAGGAGTAGTCATAATAAAATTAGAGTAAGTGTCTATTGTAACATGGACAAAGCGGAGCCGTCCAAAAGAGGGGATGTGGGTAACATCCATTTGCAAAACATGATTAGCCACTAAGCCTCGGGGATTAATCCCATAGGAGGGCACAGGCAGGAAGGTAGCACAGTTGGGACAAGTTTTTACAATTTGACGAGCTGCCTCACGAGTAATATGAAATTGCTGACGTAGGGCACGACTGTTTTGATGGTGGGCAGCATGTGATTGCTTTGCCAAGTCAATTTGAGAAAGAAAAATTTGGGTAGCCTCATTTGTAATAGCATTGTCCTCACTTAATGGTAAGAAGAGGCAAAGTGAAGTAATTTGTTGGAGGGACAATGATGTGAAATTGTGCCCACAAAATTGGCCCAAGCAATGGCTCAGGAATCACAATGAGTATAAAGCCATTTCTGCTGTTGTAAAGTATAGGGGATATAAATAACCTGTGGATCTCGTCCAAGATACTTACAAGATTCCACACGGCACATATGGACTAAGGTGGCTACCAATTTATAATAAGGAATTAATATTTTTGAAGGAGTAGCAGGCAAGGAAAGCCACAAAAGGGGGTCCCTTCTGCCAAAGGACCGCTGTTGGAGAATGAGATATAGTTAAAATATAAGCTTCCCAAGAGGCTGAGTAATCTATATAATTTATATGTTGGGAAGAAATGGCAGAATTTACTATGCTCAAGGCTTCTGCTGCTTCAGTTGTTATTTCTTTGGGAGATGTAGGGTCAGGGTCCCCCTTTAATAGATCAAACAAGGGTTTTAATTCAGTTGTGGACAATTTAAGATAAGGGTGAAGCCAATTAATATCTCCCAGAAATTTTTGAAAATCATGTAAAGTACGCAAATAAGAAGTCTTAACCTGTAATTTCTGACTAGTAAAATAATAAGGACCCAAAATATGACCAAGAGGGATTTTTATTTTTCTCTGCCTGGGCTGGCTTTGAACTATCCAAAGAGTCTTAGCTATAAAAGCCCTTTTTATTTCCAATTAAACCAATAGGAGAACAAAAGGAGTAGAGTTTACCTGTAAGTTGCTAAGAATTGACCACCAAGTAGTTGCCAGAGTTTTGCTGTAACACTTAAAGAACGGCAGACTGAATGGGGTCCAAGTGTCATTAAATTTAGTCATATTATTTAACCTTACCTTACTGACACGTGAAAGAGAAAACAAATGAATAACAATAAGTCTCAGCTTCAGTGGATCTGAAGTGGCTGTGTCTTCCATCCCAAATTAGCAGGCCAGCAGGAGAGATGGTTTGCATCTGGATAATTCTTTAGTAGAGTTCCCTGGATAAGCTGTCACATTTCCTGCTTGTTGCCTGTAAATTTCTACACAGACTGGTTAAGGGCATTTTTAAACAGATTTTAGAAGGCTTGGGCCTTTTAACCATCTTTTTAGTCATAAAATCCACACAGATTGAAGGCCAACCAAGTCTGCTCTCTGTAGCAGCCAGGGCAGTTTCTGAGTCACAAACAACTCCCAGTTTGGAAGCCGACTGTGGAGGCAGCTTTCTGTAGCCATAGACTGCCACGGTCCACTCAGCTAGCACACATGTCAACCTGTATCCTATAAAGCAAAATGTTAATTTGGGGTCCGGAAAATTTAGGTTAATAGTCACACCTGTGCAGTTATTTTGAAATGACTCTGGTCCCTTGATCTTAAAGAGTCTATGAGAGCACAGCGAAAAAAGAGAAAAAAAAAAAATGGAGAAGCAAAATCTTAAGTCTATACCAAAGAATTGTCAGGATTAGGTGTACACTTGACTCTTAGCATAGATAGACATAAAGAATAACACACTGGTTGTACATCATTGCACTTATATCACGTGCTGTATATTAAAACCTTTTGGAGTTTTTCTTAGACACATTTGTTTGCTCCCAAACATATCAGTTTAGGCTTAAAACCTGTTTTTTGTTTTTATTTTAAGTTTTACCAACAGACAGACATAGACATACATACATACAGACAGACAATGTGCACACGTTTTGGGGCGCGCTTAGAATTGTTCTTTAATTGGCCATGTAAGTTTTTCTGGAATTCCAGTGGCAAATGATATTATTTTGCCTATATTCTAGAACCACATGGTTAGATAGTAAACAAAAAAAAAAATCTTTTCAGCAAACCAAAATTTTCAGATCATCTGAGAAGCCAAATTTTGAGAAACCAGTTTAGCTCGCAAAGGGAGCATGTGGGAGACAGGGTATAAACACAGACAGTGAGCTCACAGTAAGACACCTTTATCTTCCAGCATTTGAATTGTAAGGCACCTTTGAAATGCAAGGTTACAGGACTCCAAGTCTCTGCCCAGCCTCCAGGAATTTGGCATGCTTGTCACCTGGGGGATGGGCAGGCTTTCACTCCAACCAGTCCTATTGTCTACCAGGTGCTCAATGCTAGAGAAAGTTTATGATTTAGCCAAACAAGCAGAATTTAACTGAATCTCCAAAACTTAAACATCAATAACAAGAATAGAAAACCTTTCTTTGAGTCTTTTAAAGCAGATGTTAAACAAATATCAATACCCATCCTATGTCACAGGCAGGCAGGCAGAGTTTAGAGAGGGGCAGAAAAAGAGACAGAGAGAACTTTATCTGCCTGAGCGCTCATAGAAGTTAGGTAAGTCCTGCAAAATATTCCAAATATATATGATTGGGCTCAAACTTGAGCAGCTTTCCTGAAACAATTTAGACTTGATGAGCAACCAGCTGAGCTGAACTAGAGATCAGTTGTCTCCAAACACCCACAATTGCTGATCTCCTTGACCTAGCCCAGTGGATTTATGGAAAAATGTAAGCTCCAGGCTAATGGTCACTCACCCTGGTTGGGGATTCAAATCTGTCCTGGTGGATGGAAATAGAGCGCTGGGTCAGGAGAAGTTACCTCGGTGGTGTTAGCATTTCTCTAGCCTCAGGTTCCTCCCCCCTGCTAGCAGCCTGCACCTAGGAGAGCTGTAAGTCTGCCAGGACTCCCTTTAAAGGAGTTTGTTGTTCTGGATGAAGCTGTGACAATAGAGCTATAACTGATTTTAACATAGTCTCAACATAGGTCAATCTATCTTTAATAGGCTTATTGAATAATTTCTCCTCAGAGTCTGAGCCATCTGAGTCTTCCTTAATGTCTAGCTCAGTGGGTTCAGGTCTTGTTAATTTTCTCAGCTCTTCCCAGGCAGCAGCATACGCTCCCAGAGCTGGGCAACACTCATCAGGTCCCTGTTCAGTGTCTCCAATCGACTGATCGAATTTAATCTATTCATGGCTAAGATCTAAGCAATCTCGGACCAGAAACCAAAGAATAATAGCATCCACTGAGGTTTTCTCAGGGCCAGTTGCATCATAATGTTCCCTTTTTTTTTTTTTTTTTTTTTTTTCCAATTTTCTAACAAGTTTCTAAGTTATTGGTTCCTTCCTCCAGGAACTGGGGGCATGCTTTCTCAATAAAATAAAAGAAACGTTCTAAGTTACTTTGGCCAACTTTCACTGCCCGGGCATTAAGCATGCCTTTGGGGGCCTGCATGTATAGCATGCGGCTATTACCTTGTCCCATAATTTATTACTCCCGACAATACACTCTCCTCCCGCTCTCCTTCCCAAGCATTCGGACGTCCTTACCTGAGCGGGGGTCACCTGCCGTCGATCCCAGGCCTTCAAGTCCCTGTTCCAGGCGCCAAACCTGCCGGGCCAGCCGGCAGGGGAACAGAAATCCTGACTGAGGGGCGGCAGGGATACGGAAAAGGAAAAATAAGGCAAGAGAAAAAAGACAAGAGACAAAGATGGGGTACGGGAGGTCTACAGCCGTAAGGTTGAACCTCAAGACTGCAGCAACAGTTTATTCCAACTCCCAGCTTATATGCAGTTTTGGAACCAGGGAATAGCATAGGATTGTTAACATTCCAGAACATAAAGAGTCTTTGAAGTTTGCAACATTTGATTACAGTAAACACAGGACAAGGTTGATTAACATAGGAATCTACTCCAGCGGACATAGCAAGGTGGGGACATAGCAAAGTAATTCCGGACAGTGGCTGTGAACAAATGTCCTTGCCTTTAGCATATCCTGGCGGTAACAGCACAGCCAGAGGTGATAATTTACCTAGCTGCAGGTCTGGCTCCCTAGCTGCAGGTCTGGCTCCCGTCATCTTGGCGGCATCAGCACAGCCAGAGGTCAGGATGAGCTTAGCTGCTAGCTCGGCTCCCGACACCTTCCAATGTCTTCCAATTTGACTTTGAGTAGCAAACTCTGAAGCCTCACATCATTGGACTCCATGCCAGCTCTACCTCATCTCCTCATACTCGCCCCTTAGTTCTACATCTCTTGGCTACTCAACAGCTGGTGGTGACTCCAACAGAACAGGTACGTTGCCATCGTGACTCCTGGACTATCATCATGCTGCCCAAGAAACTTCTCCAAGCTTGCAAGTCTCATTCCCATTGTGTATTCCTCCCTCAGAAATTGGTGTAATTACCTGCTTCTCTTCAGACACTCTCCCAACTCACTGCCATACTATATTTTAATCTGTTACCAGAAATAAAAATTAGTCATTTGTCATAAGTTCCTATGAGGCCAACTCCAAGAAAGTAAGAATGTCTCCCTCCCTGTAACCATTGCTTCCTCAGTGTCTGCCATTCGGGAGGAGTAAGTAAACATGAATAAGTATTTAAGAAGAGAGGTGATTTTCAATTCAGCCAAAGTAGGTCTTGCTGATTGAGTCTTGATTTTGTGTGTGGCTTTGTAAATTATTTTGCAGGCACTCATTGTGTGTCTACAACCATGAAGGCACTTGTATACCTTTGAGAAGTTCTGTCACGGTCACGTGATCATAACAAATACCACTTCTTTGCTTTTATTTCCCTAGACTCCTCCATGTTTTCCCTTATATGTGGCTGCTCCATTGCTTTCCTTTATACCTCCCTGACACTCTATGCTAATAATCTCTGCCTGCACCGTGCCTTGTCTCCTCTGCTGGCTCATCTTCCTCCAGGCAATCTCTCTCCATGTGGAAGAGAGATGCAGCATCTCCTGCTGTACAAGTCTCTCTGCGGGCTGCGCTCAGTCCCATGGTATGAAAGTTCAATGATTAGATGACTCTGCAACCACAGCATTAGCAACAAAACTCCAGATCCAAAGAGCAACTTGACATCTCCAATAATTATTTGCATTTGACTCTGAGCTTAGTATTTCCAAAATTTTTGAACTCATATCTTTCTCCCCCAATATGTTTCTCTCTAACTTGTCTTCTAATTTTCTAATATATATTTAATAATTTTATATAATTATATTTTATGTAATAATGCTTTATTATACTATATATTATAATACAATATTGTATAATATGTATGTTTATGTATATAATATATTATAGTGTATATTATATACTATGTATGTGTGTATTATATTATAGTGTATAAAATATATATTATATATGTATATATATATTTAAGTCACTCAAGTCAAATTTTGAGAAATCACCTTTGACTTTTATTTTTCATCTTCTATATATATCTTATCTGTGAGAAAATTGCACTGATTCTGTCTCATAAAACTATCCTTAATCCATCCACCTTACTCTTCATCCACTCCAAGTGAGCTGTCTGTATGATGCCCCTTTCTGATCTTACATTTCAGATATGCTCCCTGTCTCCTGCCCCTGGGTGTTCTACCCTCCACAACTACCCCTAACCTTTGAGCAACACAAATCAGAGCATGTCACTTATCTTCCTGAACCCTTCCTTAGGCTACTCACTGAGGAGCACTCCAGTCTTTTACCGTGGATAGGAGGCCCAGAAGCCCTTCTGCTTCTGCTTCCTTGGGGGCGTACATAATGAGACCTTGGTGTTCTTTTCTCTCCTGTCAAGCTTCCTTCTGCCTTTGATCTAGCCATTTCCTCTTCTGGAATCTCTAGCTCATTCTCCTTCTTGACATGCAGAGATGTCAGTGTAGGTCTCCCTTCTTTAGAGATGCCTCCTTGGATGGCCACCTGGAGTGACAGCATATCACCCAGCACTTCCTGGAAAGGGATTGTCTCCCCATGCTTATTACAAGCTCTTCCCCCCTGCAGCCTGTCCATTCCACTCACATTAAATTCGGTGTTATCTCTCATTGCTGGTGTTCTATCTCCTCTGCACTCTAAGCTCCCTCTGTCTGGAGAGGTTTTCTTTCAGGTGTCTTATGGCTCACTCCCTTACCTCCTCCAGGCCTTCACTCATATAGGGGGGACAGGGGCAACCCTGACCACTCTACTTCCATAATAACCCACCTATGGCTACTATTCTTTCATTGATTTTATTTATTGTTCTCATCTTTTTTTTGTGTTTTTTTCTTTACATATATATACACATACATATACATAAATACATATCTTCCCTTTTTGTCCTGGGGACTAAACCTAGGTCGCAAGCACTTTGCCACTGAGCTACATTCCTGGCTTCCTTTCTATTATATTGATTTCACAAAACCAAGGGTTTTTGCTTGATATTCTCAATTCCAACCCCTTTAGAGTGCATATCTGATACCGAGTGGATACCATGTTCATTCTCTCAGTCAACATTTGCTCTCTGCCTGCTTACTAGGAAACGCGGACACCTGAGAGACACATGGGGTAGTGTTTCCACAGGTTACTTTCCCTTCCAAATAGTTGTGCTGGGCCTACTAACTTATAAAATTCCAAATGAAATAGAATACACTTGTAACTACTAATGGCTCTCAATGGAAAGTAGTTTGTTTTGTCCCCAAGAGGTATTTGTAACTTCAAAAGGCACCGGTGGGTACCTTAGAGGATTGGTTCTAGTGTAATCTTTCAATGAGTCTAAGTCTGAAAAAGATACACTTAACCCCCAACTTCTTGGCCAACACACTAAATATTACCACTAAGTTTAGGATAGCTGAACAACCTTGATCCTTGCATTTAGCAATGGAAGTATTTAGGCAAGACAAATACTTGAATAATGGGGATGGGAAAGTTTATTTGAAAAGAAGTATGGCAGAGAAAGAGAGAATGTGGCCTAATTTGCCAGGGGAAGACAACACTTCAAACTACCTCTGTCATCTTCAGCCGTCTTCCTAGTTAATGATCTGAGCCTTGAATTAAATCCTGAGAATGGGAGTCCTCGAAGAGATAAAGCCAATACATATGCTACAAAATTAAGAAAAATGGATGGGAGAAGAGGGTTGTAAGGGGTGGAAGAGAATAATGGAGAGAGTTACATTGGTCAAGAGATACTCACAAACAGATTTGTTGAATGGTTTATTCCTGTACAGCGACTTAAAGAAAATAAATAATATAAAGATGGCTTTGAAGGGTGACTCATCTTTTTGTTTCCTGTAAGGTTATGACACCAAAGATTTACTGTCCCTTCCTTATTTTCTCATTTCCTTAGTCCTTCTTACTTCCTCATCCATTTGTAGCGCCCTGCCCTAATTTGTTGTCAGGCAGGTTTGGGTTTATCAGCCTGTCTATCTGCAAGCTGTATAGGCCTGGTGGTTGGCTAACTGGTATCATTAGGATCCAGCCAGAACAATGAATGCTGCTAGCCATTTTATCATGCACAGCACAGATTCTGAAATAAGAATTATTCAACCCAAAATATCAGCATTACTAAGGTTCAAAATGCCTGTATGACGGCATAATATTATTTATTGTTATGTATAATGTTATTTATTGTTAAGTATCACATTTTTACTTCTTGAAAGAAAATCCATTAGGATACAAATTTCATGTTCATTTCTTTCTAATTTTAAACTTTTAAAGATAATGTAAACTATGTTGCCAGTAGAGATGAATAAAAGTGGTTTATTTAAGCCATTCAATGAGTCTGTATCTCTTTCCATGTTAAAAAAAAAAACAACTTTCACTACTTTTAGAATGCCACAAAGTATTACTTTAACAGTGAGAAACCGTATTTATTTATGCAAAACTTGATGCTGAAATATATGATCGCTATGAATTATGTTTCCAGAGGATTTTTATTAGACACTCTACTTAGTTTATTGATACATATGACACATTTATTAGAAGTATTTTATAAATTAAAAATGCAGTAAAATAAAACATCCTTTCTGCACTCTTGGATCTACGGTTGAAAACAGTAATTTGATGCAAGTGCCAAGATTTTGAAAAAAAATGTTTCCAAATAGACATAAGAAAATATTGTCCTATATCCTAGTGAAATGACTGGATATTTTGGCTTTATATAAAGAATTTGTCAGCCAAGAAACATTTAGCATATGCAAAGTGTCCTAAATGCCTTATATATTTATGTGGCCATTCCTTCACTCACTTTAACTTTCCTACTGTACGGGTATGATATGAGCGGAACTCGGGACCCACTCCAACAGTGAGAATGGGAGTGGAGAAGTAGGAAGAGGAGTTAAGAAGAAAGTGTGGAAGGACAAACAGATCAACTTCCATTCTCATAGAACAGAATGGGAGAAGAAAGTCAAAGATGGCTTTGCTCTGAGTAGGTGAAGAAGAAACCTACACAGATCTGGAGAAGCAGCAAGTATTTTGATGGCAAACTGAGCATGGGACATTCATTCGAGTGAAGATATCAAGAATCTGATGTTTTTACTTGAGATTGACAGCTCAGAAAGAAGTCAGTGCTAGAGATCATCTTTGGAAATGTTTGAGTAGCTACGAGCTTCCAAGTCACAGTGTGGACAAGCCATCTGGTCTCTGGTTCCAGTGTACTCCTTCCAGTCTCCTCAAAATGCATGGAGTTAGTTATTGGCTCTTGTTGGCAGAAAATGAAATGTGTGCCAGGGACACTGCTTAACATTCTGAATGACACAGCTGATCTGAGGCAGATGTAGGTATAGCTAAAGTCAGCGGACTGACTTTGGTGTTTCCACTGTAACACACGCCTGACAGAGAAAGCCCACAGATACTGAAAGTCCAATCCTGAATGGGCCAGTTTATGGGAAGAAGATGCTATTTACATTTACTTCGTTTCTTTTGGGTCTTCCCTTTGTAACGAAGCTGTGTCATTAAGCTACGTTATTCATCTCTCAAAAGAATCACTTGTCGTTGACTCATTTTTATTGATGGGTCTTATTGATCTTGAAATAAGCAGAAGAGGTTGTATAGAGGTTGACACTTATACAAGATAGAAACAGTGTTATTGGCATAAATTACTTTGCGTTGATATAATAAATTGCTGTTTGTTTTAAAGTATACTGTATTAAAATATTGAACTCTAATTAGGGATATTCTGTAGCCATTATCCACATATGGGTACCTATGAGTTCTTTGACTCTATAGCACTTATCTATTTCTGCTGGTGAGTCTAATTTTCAGAATGAGCTGAGGATAGATGTCACAAATAAGGCTGTATAAAGTTAGAATGGTAGAAACTGGAGATGTAGCTCAGCACTTCTTTAACAAGCACGAGGCCCTAAGTTTAATCCCCAGTGCCACAAGGTGGGAAAAGGAGAATGGTAGCTGACTCTCAATAAAGAGACTGAACTAACTGGGTGTTGGTAAGATTAAAACATTAGAGTTCAGTATATGAAAGACAAGCACTCAAGAGATATGAGCACAATTCACCAGTAATTTCCCGATGTCTTTTTCCACCTTAATTCTTCTGTCTTGATGTCCTTTGTTTGCAGATTGTTGTGGGGGGTGTTATATTATTTTTTAACAGAAATGGCAAGGGAGAGGATTTCTTTGGTATGTGCGTTATTAAAAAGAAATCAGTGCACCTAACAGAGCATTTACTTTAACCTCAAACATGTCAGAGTGAGAAACACACAGCCACCTTTCTCAACCTGATAATTTAAAACAAATGACAAACATCTTAATTTATAGCCCTTTAAAAAAGCTTACATTTGATGAACTTGTTCATATCTGCCAGATTTGAGAAAAATTACTCATGATAAAATGGATATTCAACTTTATGATGAAGTAGATTGTTTTGAAAGGGGAGTATTTAAGATATTTGGAAGAGAGGTCTAAGCATTTTTTACTGGTGAAAGTTAATGAAGTGGGGAAAATACTGAGATATTTCCACAAGCCATTGATTAAGAGAGAAGGAAACAGGATTCAAGGTCGTGAGAATATTCAAATTTAGTATCTACATGCTGAATGAAAACCTCTAAGCTTTCTTTGAAGGAAGTTGTTCTGTTGTTCCACCCAAGGTATTGCAGTATTTGTAAAGAAATGGAAAGAATGGGGGGAAATATCCTAAGTGAAGCAAGTCAAGCCCAGGGAGACAAAGGAAAGCTAGATTTAGCTTATGAATTTCTAAGTAAAAATTTTGGGTGATATGTAAGTGTATACACATGTATTAACTGACACGTGGTAAATTCAAGAGAGAACTCAAATAGTATAATTCGTTAGAAACCCAAAATCAAAGCTCAACAAAATTAGCACCAGGAAATGGGTACTTTCAAGGGGTGGAGTGGAGCCAAGGGGAAAAAGGGAGATGAATGAAGACAAGAGAGGGAGAATGAGGTCAAGAATTCAGTGTATATACTACAAAATTAAGAAGAATGAGGGAAGGGGTGAGTAGGGGAGGAATGGGTGACATTCATCAAGATGCATTGTACTTGTAAGTCCCACCCCCAGGGAGAGCTCCATGCAGATGCCCCCACCTGTTTAATTCTGCACCCACTACCTGCATTACCTAGGTAACTAGTGCACCTGGAGGCAGCTACCTCCCCCTTCTCTGAAGTCACATCCAATCCACCTGGGCCATACCTCCTGCCTTCCCTATATAATCCAGCTCAACAAGAGTCCTGCTCTCTTTTCCTTTTCTCTCTTGCTCTTTTCTTTCCTTTTCTCTTCTTCCTTCTCCTCTGTCTCCCCACACCTCCATCATGTGTGGGCTGGCAGTTTGCCACTCGTTTCTGCCTGAACCATGTGGTAGGTTTCCTTTCCCATGAACCTTACAATACTCATAAACCATTTTGTTAAATTCCTTTGTGAAACTACTTAAGAATATTAAAAAAGAGATTGCTTTATTAGTACATAATGTCCTTTTTTGTCTCTTCCCACTAATTTTAATTTGAAGTTTATTTTATCTGATAGTAGGATTGTAACTCCTTCCTGTTCATGGGGGCCATTTGCTTGGTAGATTTTATTCCAGCCTTTCACTTTCTGAATATGTTTGTTTTTGTGTGTAAGGTGTATCTCTTAAAGACAGCAGATAGATGAATCTTGCTTTTTGATCCAGCTAGTCAATGTATGTCATTTAATTATATTGAGAGTTAGGACTGAGAGGTGTTTGGCAGTTCCTGCCATCTTAGCCACCTCCTTGGGGGCTATGCCTCATGAATTCTAGACTGTAATTATCTGGTTCTCTATTTAGAGGCCGTATCTCTGCCTATATCATGGGGAAAAAAATCATAGTAAGTGAAGTAAGCCAGACCCAAAGAAACATGGTTTCCTTCATTTGTAACAATTAGTATAAACCTAGGTTAGTCCTAGCAGAGGATCACAGTAGCTCAATAGCTAGGTATATATGGCCATATAAAATGATGCTAATCGAAATGAACTCCATGATATGGAATCCAGAGAGTTTTTATTGTTGTTGTTGTTTTGTTTTCTTTTAGTGTGTTGTGTGCAGTTATTACTCTTGTCTTTTTTAATTTTTCTTCTCTGCTTTATTCCCTGTGGTCACTGTTTCTGATTTTGGCACCCTTTGTCTTGTATGTAAGTTCCTCTGATTTAGGGAAGGGAAGGGGAACCTTCCCTTCAGAAATGGTAGAACAAAGTGTTGAACCAATAGAACAGCGATATTCACTAGATGCTATGTGTGGAATGAACTTTGCAACTTGCGGGCGAAGGGAGTAACGGAGGGAAAGTAGGAGAAAACTAAGGAGGGGGTAACACTGTTCATCACTACCTTAATTATATAACTGTATCCCCTCTATAGATCACCTTTACAATAAAATAAAAAGAATTTGATACATGTGAACATCTCCAATTAAAGGGGCTCACGCCTCTGCAGTAATCCTGTAGAGGCACTAGAGGGCACCAGAAGGTACCAAGACTAAAGCATCAAGCTTCCCTCAACAATTTCCACTTTTTGGGTAACTTCTACCATGATAAACACCTGCAGGAGCCTGGCATAATTTTCTCAACATGGTCTTTAAATACATAAACTTTGAAGGATGCTTATTTCCATGCACCTCAAATTGAACATACATTTCCTAGTTAGAAATAGGTTAAGAGACTGAAGTTATGGGAACAGGGAAAGGGGAGACAAAAATCACATAGACACATGGTCTTTAGTAGTTAAGAACATTGCCAGAAATGATCAGCCCATTCTTCCTTCCCTTTCTGCTATCATTCCATACCTACTTCTCCCAAAGTGGCTCATAGGAATGGAGTTCCAGGATTTAGGGCCTTCCCTAGAGTATCTGATTATGACCAAAAGGGAATGGGAGAGAAAGGAGTAATAGAATGACTTTAAAAACTGAGCAGTTAGTGCTTTAGGAGCTTTTTCCTTAATGATGGATGCTTGACTGATTTTATCTCATCATCAACCTTGGAAGCTATGGGAAAGGAGATTGTCATTTACCATCTGTGATGTCCTGGCAATAACTTAATATTGTTCTGAAGGTTTAATTTGAATCAATTTAGTCCAGCAAACACTTATTAGTCCTATGAATATTTGGCATTGTGCTGGTGAGTTGGAGATGCCAAGATGAACAATGCAAAAGTTTTGGTTGTTGTTGTTTTACTTTTAAAGACTAACCTTATAAAATGCTAAAACAACATATTAGAAAGTATAATGTGAGGGGGAATATAAGAAGCCAAAAATAAGAACACAGTGCATTACCATTTATTTATTCACTTACCAATTAATAATTTATCACTTGCTAGGTGCCAAGGACCATACCATACAATGCATGCTGGGTATGTTAACCAATGCTAACAAAACAGATTTGGGTTCTGTTCTGACATGCACAAAACCAATTTGATAAGGTGAATTCTCTATAAAGAAAGCTTTGGCATGGAAGGAAATTCTGAAAATGTTTCTAAACAAACGGAGGAGAAAGTGGGCTCTCCTAGGAGGTGATATTTAAGGGGAGCCACACATGCTATGGGAAGAGAAAGAGCTTACCAGAATAGGAAACAAGCTGGCATGTTTAGGAAATCCAAAGAAGGTCAGGAAACTTTACATATAAGCCTTGGTGTACAAAGGCTAGGAGACATAGGCCATTGTGGACTGGACAAGGCACCACATTAACAAAGAAGCTTCGTAGAAATTTTCATGTGACAATGAAGAATAGGTTTGGATAGTGATGGTGACTGAAGACAGGATGCCACATCCAAGTACCTTTATGTGCTTAGATGCAGAAGGGATACTTGAGTCTGATTTGGGCCCCACAGGTGTCTGATTTGGATCAGAACAACCGCATCGTAAGTCATGAGGCTACAGGCATAGGTTGGAACACATTGATGGAGAATGTTGAGAAATTAATGATTCATGAGGGTCAGGAAAGGAAGTTACAGACTTTATTCCTGGCAGGCAACGACATCGCTGAAGTTCCAGTTCAGGAAGCCTAAACTGGCAGTAGTATGCGTTGTTGATTGGAACAGGTAGAAAGTGGACAGGGAGTCCCTTGGAACAGACACTGAGAGCCAGTGAAGACAGCAGTGGAGTCTGAGGGCAGAGGCATTAGAATGACAAGGAGGAAAGATAGGAAGATCTCTGCTAAGGCAAAGCCTTAGAATCTTAGGATCTAATTGAGTGTTAGGTTCAAGATGGAAAAATAAAATCAAAGAAACTTAAGTTTAATTCTAGGTACCTAAGGAATCATTAATGTTACTCTTGTTAATTAATAGCACTAATGGTTAATTAATTGTCATGCTAAGAATGACAATGGGCTATGTATATCTTACCTGTCTGTCAGTATCTGTCATCAAGCATCTGTCTGTCTATATCCCCATAATATACATGTATGATTACAGAAAGCAGGAGACAGACAGAGACACAGTGACAGAGCAGTGACAATGAAACCTGAATAACAAACCCAAATACAGGGAAAAGATCATACATAGAGGGAATAAATGTGAAGTGATACGGAGCCAATATAAGTAACAAAGAAATGACAGCAGTGTAAACATTTTATAGACAAAATCACAATGAGGTAACCAAAGGAAAATTAGCAAAAATGCAAACCATAGAAACTTAGTGGGAAGGCTTGAGAAAAAAAATCTCACTAAGAGAATGGAAAAGAATGAATATTTTTCAATGAACATTAAAATGGTGCTAGTATACAAGTCAGAAAAAGTTGCTCAAAATATATTTTGCTTAATTGGAAAAAGAGATAGATCCCAATAAATCAAGGAGAAAGTAAAGCATATAAAGGAAAAGAATGTTTAAGATAAAAAAAAATCATTTCAGATAGACCCCTATCCCATGTTCCTGGAGAATTTTTAATACATACTAATAAAATTAACTTTTTTAAGTAAAGAAAATACCTTACATGACCATGTAAGAAGAAATATCAGGAATGTCTTTAGACGTCTCACAGTTAAGAACTTCCGTTTGATAAAAGTGAGACATACTCGAAGTTTTGTATAAAAGTAAAGTATGATGGTTTACCTTTCAGGTATAAGCCTCTATTCTGACACAGAAAAAGAGAAAAAAATCAGTATCTTCCTGGAAAAAATATTCCTTGATAAGACTTTATAGCAAAAGAGTACATTAACCCAAATAAATAAATCAACAATGGAGAAGTTGTAGTACAACCTTTGTTATTGAATTAGAATCTAGTAATAAGAGCACAAAGATCAATCCACTGTGAAAATAATTAGATAGCAGTGGCAGTAATGTATCTGAAGTGCCTGGGGCCATAGTGTTTGGACTTCAGATTTTTTTCATATTTCATTGTATTTGTATATACACACTTGTATTTCATGAGGCTGAGATGCAAAAGGAAGTTCATTTCTGCTTTATACATGCCCACATGGTAATCTTAATCTGAGTGGTATTTTATGCCTTATTTCTACTTGTTATTTTTTATTTAAATTGATTTAATTTCAAAATGATATACAGAGGGCTTACAGTTTCATATTGTAAGGCCGTGAGTACATTTCTTATCAAACCTGGTACCTCCTCACTCATTTTTGTTTTTATATTTATTTGAAATTTGAATTAGTGTATGCGTGTAATATAAGGGAATTTCATTGTGACATTTCTGTACATTCACACTGTTCATTTTAAACAAATTCACCCATATTCCCATTCCTCCTTTTCACCTCTGTCCTTTATCAGATAGATAGACAGATAGACAAACAGACAGATAACTAGAGAGAGAGAGAGAGAGAAATAATGGATAAAAATGCATGTCTAAAATGACTCCAAAAGCAATACTTACAAAAGCATTTGGTGTAAACCAACTGAACAACTCATGGGGGGAGGGGAGAGGGAAAGGGGGAGGTGGAGAAATGAGGGAGGAGGTAACAAGTTATACAAGAAATGTACCCACTGCCTTATGTATAAAACTGTAACCCCTCTGTACATCACTTTGACAAAAAAATAAAAAAGTATGTCTATCTATATATAACATATATACATTCATTTTATGTATACACATATGCACATTTTTCTCCTCTTCACCCCTCAGTATCCCTTCCTTACCCCTCCCCATGAAATATTACTCAACCATAAAGAAAAATGAAATTATATGGATAGAACTGGAAATTATCCTCTTAAGTGAAGTAAGCCAAGAGCAAAAAACCAAATGTCATAGGTCTGTTCACTTGTGGAGTGCAGAAGTAGAATGAAATGAGAATAATAGAGGATGAGAATAATAGTGGTGATAATGGGACCGGAATGCACCTGTGGTTTGCATGTAACCCATTATGAGCTCATTTGTGGAATTTGACACTTGCTCAGTGTCAGTGCTTTAGGTTTGGGATCTGCAGCTTCCAAAAGCTCAAACCCACATCCCCACAAAAGGGGAAGGTGGTAGAATGAATGTTGCAGCAACATGTGTTAAGGGCTCTGCATGCTTCTGTGCACTAAGGAGTTAAGTCATACTACCGGAGGAGGAAAACTACAGTTAACCCCACCCCCCAAAAAACCCAAAGCTCCAACATTCAAGATCTTTGTTAAATTTTCTCCTAATGTAGAGAGGATTTGTAAAATAGTTTACCAAGTTATTTTGAAACAAAAAAACTACCATTGGTTTTCAATTCCGTATCTTTTTCATGAAATTCACTTACATGTAATAGCTTTATTAGAGAAGAAACATAACGTGTGCCTAATTGATGGAGGAAGTTGAAGCCAGCATGTGCAGCGATGACCTAAAGGACTGAGGATAGACTGTAGAAATACATTGTATTCAACGGTAAGAAAAAAAAGATAGAACTCTAGATCTTTAAAGGTTTCATAAAGGCCTTGCTTTCAGAATATGAAAGGAAAAATAATACCAAGAGGAAGAAAAAAAAACAGATGATAGAGATCTCTGTTAGAGCAAGCATGAGATAATAAACCACCAAATGCTTACTCAGGAGACCAAGTGTCTCCAAGAGGCATAATAAGTGTGTGAGTGTCGGTCCTGTTGTCACTTGCCTGCCAGAAAATGACAGTTTCTGAATCTCTACTCCCAACACACTGACCAAAATAGAGTAGAAACTTAGACGTGCCAGAAGCAACTTCTTAGCCCAGAACTAGGCGTCGGTGGGGATGGATTCAGTCTAAAGGGAGGCTCTTCACTCCATCAGTGAGCATGTATATTTAAATCAGCAGCAAAGCAGAACTTGTTACTGAAGGGAAGAGAGCTGCTTGTGAATGATCTCCCTCTCATGGCCGCTCGTCCCAGTACTGACAAATGAATTAATTTGTAGGTCTACTCCTGTTAAATTAAAACCCATCCATCTTCTCTTGGGATTTTTCTCTTCCAATAGAAAGGAAGGTTCATCTTTCCAAGCAAGTCATTAAAGCATTCAGTAGAAATCAGAGTCCTAAAATAAGTATTTAAAATACCCAATCCTGATCTGTAAAACATCAGAAAAATAAGAAATTTATAAAATAGTTGCAAACTGAGGTATGGTTCATACAATGGAGTCACCACTGTAGGGTGTGTCATCTTTGTCACAACACCTATTTGCTCTTCACTATAAACCAGTCACTTAAGAGCACTGCTTTTTGAGAAGATAAAAACTTTAAACCTTAAAAGAGAAACACTCCCCTACCAAAAACAGTAAAAAGTAAAGTCTAAAAAGGTCAGGCGACAAGTAAAGAGAATTGAATTGAACTCAAGGGACTTGCTTGGCATTCCAAAAGGGTGTCACTGGCTTTTGAGGCAATAATCATTACCTCAGCTTCCTGACTCGAGGGTCCGTCATTCAGCATCCATCCTTCCCTCTTCTGTCCAATCAACATGTCCTTTAAATATGACACTCTTACAGTGTGAGTGTTTTCAGAAGAAACTGTTCATTAATTTATTCTCATAATCCACGAGAGTTTATGGAGCTCTACTACACATGTGTCTTTCACAAAGCTAGGTAGCTGAGAACTAAGAGTACAAAGAAAAGTAACCAAATAGATTGAATATGGGTCTAGAAAATATATGTATAAAACATACTCTTAATTGACCTTTGCTCTATATAGCTACCTCTGCACTACCCATTTTGAAACCAGAAATTGCAATCAATGATTTGATCTTTGGAAATGTGAGCAGGAAGTCCATATTGGACATAAGCTATAAGGGAAACAAAGGCTACCCTTCGTGGATCACAGTAAAATCTGTCAGCTAATAAAGTATAAATATAAAGGTTTTGAATGGGATGATAATGGTGTAAAAAATGTGCAGGTCGACCTGTCTAACAAACATCTTGAAGATGCCACTGAATGATTGCTACCCTTCTTCTCCTGATTAGAATGATGGAAAAGAATGAATTTTAAACATGATCAACACAGCAGTATTTTCTAATCTAAGTTCCAAGAGCATTTTGCTTGGGTGAGTACTAAATAGGAAATCCTTACTCTGCAGTTAGTAAGCTTAAAATGAGTCCTCTAAAGAAAACTGAGGGGCCAGGGAAAATGCTAGTCAGAATATGGATATGGATAGGAAGCTGTCAGGATCTGAAGTGTATCCTTCCTCTTTGCTTTCCTTCAGATCTGCCTTCACTCTGTATTCCTGATAAGAAAGGGCATAAATACCCTATTGCAAATGATATTCTCTTTTCCATTATCATCACATTTTCATATCACTATGAAACTATGCAGAAAAAAAGGAGGTAGCCCATTTTACATTTCTCTCTATGTCCTCTCTAGCCTACCAACTGAAACAAACAAACGAAGATATGCAATGTTTCCAGTATTCACTTTGGAAAGTACACAGTGGACTAGGTGATTCAAAGCGGTAGATGTACCATGATTATTTGTAATTGGCTTTGTAATGCATTACATGTTTTTGGCAGATCAGATTGGTGCGTTTTCCAAGGCAAAAGAGGAAGGGATCAACTAGCTGCGAAGAAGATCCTACAATAATTCACCCCAAAACAATAAAAATTTGATCATGTGAGACAGAGTCAACAACCAAGTTAAGGAAGTGTTGTGCCTGAGAAGCAGTTGGATTTAATTCCTATAGCAACTGATACAGGGCTTCTCATTTTGTAGCTGGGGACAAAAATGTACATTTGGGATATAGCCACTCATCCAAGCAGCCAGCTGGTGTTTAGCTCCAGAAAAGTAGCTTCCAACCCGGACAGAACAGAAAGTAATTGTAAAAGAAAAGGGAAGTTTGTTGAAACCAGGAATAGACATAATCATATACCATTGTCCATTTTTAGGGTAATATTGTCAATCCTCTGTCAGACAGAGTGACATAAGGCTGGATCTAATTTGTCAGAGATAATATATATTTAACAACACATATCTAAAAAAAAACAGATTTGTGTCTAATTTATATCACTGGATGGGTCATGACTATTTGTGGACTTGTTAACACTTTTATTGCCACACATGAAATCATCATTTCAATATCAGAAGAAAGGAGGCAAAATAATGAACAGGGAGGGGCTGGGGATATGGCCTAGTGGCAAGAGTGTTTGCCTCGTATACATGAAGCCCTGGGTTCGATTCCCCAGCACCACATATATGGAAAACGGCCAGAAGTGGCGCTGTGGCTCAAGTGGCAGAGTGCTACCTTTGAGCAAAAAGAAGCCAGGGACAGTGCTCAGGCCCTGGGTCCAAGGCCCAGGACTGGCCAAGAAATAAAAAGAATGACCAGGGAAGCTGATTGTTGCAGAAATAACTATTTCACTTCTTGGTGGTATATCCAAACTATGGTCTGTCCACACATCAGACAAATCTGTATCTGAGATACAGATTTAATATAATTTCATATAATCAGGAAATGTTAAAAATCTGTACCATGGAATATAAGTTGGCCATGCATGCCACAAACACAAGGAAGCAAGAGATTAACATATATAATTCTGATGCACACTTTACAAATTGCGACATATACAATTAATAAGGCTCATCTTGCAGAATTCAATCATGACATATTGATTGTCAATTGGCAGAGGACAGTTATGGTAGCTATCACCATTGAGTTCAATATAACTCACTGTCCAATTTGTGGAAGTATGTTTATGCTGTAATTTCATACACATAAAAATGCAGTTGTGGAAGCACTTATTTGCTTATAAAAATGAGAAAGCCAAATATTATATGTGCTACTGTGAATTAGTGAAACAATGCCAAACCATCGGATGTAAAGTTTCACCAACCAATGTAACCACATGATACCCTTCTCCCATTCATGTGTTGAGCTAAATTACCACTTTATGTGTTTACCAGCTGATGTGGGAATTCTATAAAATTATGACTAGCAGGGTGTCTATGTTTGAGAACTGTTTTCTACCGTGTACTTTTTAAATTTTAGCCTTAAGCTTTCTTAATCTATGTTGAGAATGATGTTGATATTTCAGCAAGAGAACACTAGACAATGTCATTAAATGTTTAGGCTTAGTGTAAAAATTTATTTGGGGACACAATGATCTCTGAATTTATTGTACACAAAACCATTGTCTTGCTACCTTTTTCTCCTAGTAAATTTTGATTCATCTTCTGAGTGGCTATCTCATAATAATAGTTACTGTAAGCGAGGTAGTTTTTCCTCAGTTCCACTGCTGGGCCATCTTAGGAAGTAAAGGCAAGAATTCCACTGGGTAAATAGGTATAGCTGCACCCTTATTCTCCCTTCCACTTTAAACTATCTAAAATATGATGTAATAGTAAGAGACAATACAGAAAGGCAAGTAGAATGAAACTCAAATTGATGTGTTGCTAGAATGTGAAATGCCAGGGGGTGATTTTAGGGGGAACAGTCTGACTGACAAGAGTGTTAATACTCTTGGACATTGTGAGAATTCAAATCCCATTAAAAGTTGTGTTTTTAACTGCTAGCGGAGTATACCATCCACTACGATATTATTCTTTCTCATTCCTTTGCTTCTTTTAAATTATGAGTTAAAGATTACACAAGGATGAAAAATGTTTTCTACTAAGTCACAAAATCATTTAATATCAGGATTGAAAACATATGTTGGCTCATAAAGTATAGCATTATATTTCTACTCCCCGATTCTCACTGCACACCGTGTGGAAATCCCCACATCAAAGGACACATGCATTCATCGTAATCAGGTATTATTGTTTTAGTAACAACAACACATGAGTATCCAGAAATCTAGAATATGCTCATCCTTGAACATACTGATATTCAGAAGCATCAGATGTTTCCAGGTGCTGGTGATTCACACCTGTAATTCCAGCTACTGAGGAAGCTGAGATCTGAGAACTGTGGTTCAAAGCCAACTGGGGCAGAAGAGTCTTCCTGACTCTTACCTTCAAGTAATCACCAGAAGTGAGCTGTGGCTCAATTGATGGAGCACTAGGCTTGAGTGAAAAATCTAAAGGACAAGCACCCAGGTGCTGAATTTAAATGCCAGAACTGACAACAAAACAAAACAAAAATCAACAGCAACAAAAACGATAGGCATCATCAGATACTGTTAAAAGTTATCAGGAAGTAAGTCAGGAAATTCAAGGGTGAAATTCTCATTTAATCTTTCCCTCAGGCAGAATTAAATTGTTTATTTTCCATATGCCAAGCCAATGCTAGGCACAAGAAGTACACCAAGCCCATAAATCCAGGAACTTTTGATTCTTATGGGGAAAATAGATGCTGGAAAATACAAAGGAGATGTGCACCCAGGGAATATCAAAATCAGAAGAGATTCATTTGGAATTACAATTCCAGGCTAGCTATTAAAAAAGGAAAAAGTGGAGGAGGTGCATTTTGTGCATAAAGAACATGGCATTGGGGTTTAGATGATTGTATCCATGTTTGTGTACAAAAATGCATCGGCAGACATTGGGTCAGCAGGTGCTCAATCATCATAAAGTTTACGCTTCGTTGACAGTTTAGAACTGTAAGCAGGCTAGAAAACATACACTTGCTGGCTCTTTCAGATACAAACATGGCCTCCACTTTCAATCAGAAGAATAAATAAGACAAGTTTACTTTTTCTGTGCCAACTATAAAATTACTAGTTTTTCTTATTCTTAGAAGAAAAAGTGAGGACACATTACTTAGTTTCTGCATAATGGTAGTCTCATTAGGGCTGTTCGATTTGTCAGTTGATGACAATGTTACATCATTACTGTACATGGATATGTATTCATACAAATATTTTTATGTCCAAGTAGCCATTTCTTAGCTGTTTACATATACTTTTGCAATTTTCATGTTTGTACACTTAGAATCACATGAATCTATGGCAAATCAAAACACACCTGACATTTAAATGGATCTAGTAGAAACTTTGTTTAAATCGTATTTTGTCATAATTATCATTTAACTTTTTCCACTAAACATAGGTACTTCCATAAAGGTGAGACATTGGCTAGCAGGAAATGCAGCTATACTAAACAAAGACTAAGATTAACATCTTCAGATAAACCACCTGACCTATGTCTGTCTCCAGGTGTCACAAACAATTCTATTGATTGATCATCTGATTTAGTGCTTCTACATAGATATCTGTTTCCTGCTTGGCCTCAGAAGTATGTTATTTCTTAGGAGTGGTGTTTCTATTGTATCAAAAAAATGAAGAAATAATACAATTTTCTCTTAGATTTTTCCAGTGTTTCAGTTCAATTTCCTGCTGGCTGAATTCTGCTTCCTACCTTTATTTCTAAGAAATTATAGTCCCTGAGATGAATGTGCATGGTAATAGAACAGCAGGCAGCAGCCTGTCAGGATGGTGAGGGCCAAACCTGCTATTGTTTTCAGGTGAACAGGCCCTCCCTGGCTCCCTTTCACTGAAGTAGGCCTACTTCTGATGAACTGGTTACTTTGAGAGAGAATAATCTACCCAGAATAAAGTCACCAGAAAATTGCTAGTTGGATTTAACTTCTTTCAAATCATGACAAAACAAGTTAACAAGTAAAAAAGAAAGGAGAAATAAGTACATATTGCTTTATTCTTTTTTTTTTTTTTTTTTTTTTTTTGGTGCTAGTCCTGGGGCTTGAACTCTGAGTGTTATCTCTGAGTGCTTGAACCCTGAATACTGACTCTCAGATTTTTTGGTAAATACTAGCACTCTACCAGTTGAACTACTACTTCATTCCCAACTTTTTGGTGGTTATTTGGAAATAACTTCAGAAGGCTAAATATAGAGCTCCCCTATGACCCAGCAGCCCCACTTTTGGGCATCTACCCAAAAGACCACAAACAAGAACACACTAAAGCCACCAGCACAGCAATGGTCATCTCATCGCAGCACAATCTGTCATTGCTAAAATATGGAACCAACACAGATGCCCCTCAGTAAAGGAATGGATCAGGAAAATGTGGTACATATCCACAATGGAATTTTATGCCTCTATCAGAAAGAATGACATCGCCCCATTCATAAGGAAATGGAAGGACTTGGAAAAAATTATACTAAATGAAGTGAGCCAGACCCAAGGAAACATGGACTCTATGGTCTCCCTCATAGTGAATAATTAGCACAGGTTTAGGCTAGTCAAAGCAGAAGATCACAAGAGCCCAATAGCTATGCCCTTATGAACATATAAGATGATGCTAAGTGAAATGAACTCCATGATATGGAAACAACTGTTATATCGCTGTTGTAATTACTTTCAACATGCTATGTGAAACCATAGCTTCTTTTGTTGTTGTTCCTTTTGTATCCCCTTCTTGTGGTTGTGCCCGCGCTATTACTGTATCTCATCTGAGTCCCCTGGATACTGTATATACTCATATTAGAACTAGGGAAGTGAAAGGGAATATCAGAATCAAGAGGGGGGAGGGGGGTATGAGGGAGGAGGTAACAAATAGTACAGGAAATGTACCCATGGCCTGATGTATGAAACTGTAACCCCTCTGTACATCATTTTGACAATAAATAATTATTATTAAAAAAATAATAAAATTAAATGAAATGGGGCCAAAAGAAAAAAAAAAAGAATCTCAGAGACTTTCCGGCCAGGGGATTACAGTTGTGAGTCACAGATACCCAGGCTGCCTTATTCTTAAATATGACTTTCTAGGCAAGCATCAGAGAGAAAGAATATTTCTCCTCTTGTAGGGTCCAGCCCCAGATGGATTCATAAAATATAAAATTTGGTATCCAAGATACCTACCACTCCCAAATTCTTTCCTGGCCAGGCTTATTTTGTATTTCACAAAGTCTTCATCAAATGTAGATGTGCCTTGTCCTCATTTTGTTTATGAGATTCATAAACTCTGGAAACAATTTTTGAATAAAATTAATTTTGTAGATATGCTTGTCCTTAGGTATATAAAACCAGGGCTGTAGAGATACTAGGGAAAAGTTTCAAGTTCTTGAGGAGGCAGAGTAGACATTCTCTGGAGCCAGAACAGTACCAGTGGATTTCATGCTTGGTGTCAGAGCTAAATGATGACTGGGAGGGAGTTATGAGGTTAATGGAGAAGGGAGCATGATGTTTGTAGAATTTCTGTAGTGAATGGGCACTTGGGGAATTGACAGGCCTAGAAGGATGCCATAGTGCCGAGTGGTAGGGAAAGTAGGACACACCGCTGCAGAAGACAGGAAGAGCTGGACCAGGTAGCGCCAGATAGGTTGACAAATCAATTCTACCTTGATCTCATTCCTCATTTACATACATCAAGCACAAACTGTTTGCCTCTTAGGAAACTCAGTGTGCCACAGAAATCTCTAAACAACCACTTCAGTAGCCAATATACACATTGTCTGTGATAAATTGTGCTAATAGAATATTATAGCACACACTTTAAACAAGCTGACTTTGACCATAAGCATTTATGCATTTACAAAATTCCCATGTAGGCAGATTGCAGAGAAGTTACTTTTTGTTATTTGAACTTATACCCTCCTTGCCATGTGACTAGGAAGACCTTTTTTTTATGAATTACTTTCAAATGAATATCACTAGTCCTTGTTGCATTCTAGCAGACCATTGAATTCTGGCACTCTATACCTAGTCATCTCTGATTATCAGAGATTATTATATAACAGCATAAATGATTACATTTATACTAGTATTTGTAATTTCAAATTTGTGAACTGAAATTCCCAGTCTGAAGTTTTCAGTGTTTTTGTTTATTCTGTATGCATTTGCTTTGTATGTATATGAGATACTATCTCACTTTCTCAAACCCTATAAAAACTAATATAGATAAATAGATCCAAAGATAGATTGATAGGTTGATAGATAGAGGTTGGCTATAAGAGATATAAATTAGGTTAAATACAGGCTGCAACCATGGGATCGCTAAGCTTAGTGCAGGAAGCATTGTCCCTATCTTTCATAATCATGTCATGGCAATTCTTCAATATGTAGCTATTCATTTGAATAAGCAGAGAGGAAATTAAAAGTGCCAAAGTAGATGTAGCATATTTTATTTAAATGCAGATTTACTTCTGGTTTGATTTGGTCTGTCCCTTTGCTTTGTACCACAGTGAGTCTATGTATATGTGATGCTCCAGTGATGGTTCTGTTTTCTGTGAGAAAGACTACAACACACACACACACACACACACACACACACACACACACACTTTAACTAACTCAGAACTGTACTCTTTTGATTCATACATTTCCAAGATTGGAATCATTTTCAGATTTTTCAAGCCAGTGCTCTACAATCTTTGCAGAACAGATGGTGTCAAATTTCAAAAATGGATTCCTATGTCCTAAGCCTTGTATGAAAGTAGGTGTTTCTGTTTGGAAATTGTTGCCTAAGCAATGAACACTTTTACAAAAAGCAACACTATTTTTCCTTCCTTTCAGCACATCCTATTGCATAGTTAGAAACTGGAGAAGCAGTTACTCGTATGGCTATCCTAAGTGTATCCTTACATGTTTTCTGTGCGAAAGTGTTTCCAGTCTCACTGATTATAAGCAGTAGTTACCAGGTCCTCTCTATGAAGACAGAGCAGAATGAAAGGCATAATGAGGTAGGGTAGAATGTGGATGAATAATTCATATCTGACAGCATGCAGTATGGAGCTCTATCAGGCAACATTCCATGGCAGAGAGGGCTTCAAAGACTTCTTAAATTCATCAGCATCCACTCTTGGTGTTTCTGCTTGGGTGGCAGAATCAATCACTCAGAAGAGGTGAAGTGACATTCAGTAGCACTGCTTGCTAATACAGATAGAAAAATATGTAGGTATTTGTCACCACTAAACATCCACTCCGTAAATGTTCCTTGAGCTCCTGGTCAGAGTCTGCAGGATGTTCAACTTTGGAGGTTTGGAAGAAAAGAAGATGAAGCAGTCATTGGCTCTACTGGTGGAGCTCTGTGGAGTAGTTTTGTCACTATGTTACATGTCACAAAGTGGACCTAAACTGGCCAGCCTTTCAAGAAGGCTGGAAGTAGAATGAGAGAATATACTAGTGCAGAATGGTTCAGAAAGTGGTTTTATTTTTGTATAATTAATGAATAGAATAGCTAAGCACAAATAACTCTTAGCAGAATCTCAGTGAATCCACTGCAGTATGTGGCGAGATATTTTCTGACAAGTGCCTTAAGTCTAGAAAAAAAAATTCTGTGAGACTTAAATAGAGCTGTAGAGTTTCACTTAGGCTCCTCCTCTAGCATATAGTAAGGTACATTGGAAATGAGTTCAAATCAATCCTCTGAAAGAGAATTGGTAGATTGTGCAGTAGTAGGTCTTTCTGTAATTTTGGAAATCAGATTTCCAAGTCGACACTACAGCCACAGAAGCCCTCTACCTTTGTTTCTTCTATAGTGAATCTAGTTTGGTTGTAATGTGGACCCTGAGATAAGTCGTTATACAAGATTTAATATTGTCAAATTCAGTCTTCATCTGTAAAGTGGGACCATCTTTAGAAGGTTAAGTTGTTACTTAAGAAAATAGTCAGTACCACCCCTGTTTTTCATAAAGATAAAAACATTTTAGGTTTCCAAGGAAAGAATCTATTTTTTATTATTAAATTTAATTTAGTTGCATTTTAATCCACTTAGATATCAGGCGGCTCACCTAAACTCAAACCACTAACTAAGCTTTTCAGGCATAAATAGTTTTGAGCTTTGTGGAAATCTGTTCCCTTGATAACCTCTCATGAACTATGCTTCCCAGTAGCTCTGTCTTAGTATAGCTCCTTCCTCTTTTCTCTCTGAAAAGGAAGAGACACAGTACTAATTCTGTAATTAAGCTTTGAAAAATCCTGAATACTTCCTCTTGCATTCTCTTGAAAGTCACAAACCACCATTTCAAGAAAGTCTGTTTCTTTATGTGAGAAGTCAGATAGAAAGAGAAAGCGTATCCCCTGCCTCTTAGCTAGACATAGGCACAAACTTCTCAGTACCCCAATTTGTTCAAGGACTCCATTGACCCAGAATATTGCCACCAAGATATCAACAATACCAAAGGAGTACTGGGAATATAGCCTAGTGGCAAGAGTGCTTGCCTCGTATACATGAAGCCCTGGGTTTGATTCCTCAGCACCAGATATATAGAAAAAGCCAGAATTGGTGCTGCGGCTCAAGTGGTAGAATAATGGAGAATTTAAAGTTACCTACAAAGGCACATTTTAGGTTTCTTACATATCCTCTTTCAGTGGCTACCAATTGGTAGCTCCATAAAAACCTTTGTAAACTGATAAAAAATGTAATTTGTGTTATTTATGGCACTGATGATACTAATTAAAAGATAATTATTTCAGAGAAAACAGAGATGTCATACTCGCTCAATTGCAGGGGCTTACAGTTATTTTTTTTAGGATATGGTTGTATGGATTTTCCTATGAGAACAACTTTATGGAAATTTAATCATCTGAAAATTTTCATACATTTGCAACTTACCGATCTGTTAATTCATTATAGTTTGGGGATTATAAAATACTATGTTATGTATTTATATTCATAAAATGCTCATTGGCAGATAATCTCCTCTCCTATTTGGTTCTCATTTACTTTAAAGCTCAAGAAGAATGTTTTACCTAGGAGGTTGAGTCCATTTGAAAATCTGTTTAAAATTTGTAGCATTTTTAGAATTAAAATTGCAATTTCAAGCCCTCAGTGTGAGAGTACCAAGTGCTTTATTCTAATGTATCTCTTCATTACATTTCTTTATTAGTTCAGGTTTTTCTAGTTATACAAACCCTGTTAAAGAACTTAAAAATATGTTCAAAATTTGCTAAAGGTACATTTTAGCGAATCTATCAAAGATTCTGGCCCTGTGGCCACGCATTTATTTGAATCCACATTAGCATGACACAGTTTTGTGCTAAAACTATAAAAAGTAAATCCATGAGTCACCATGCAAGAATTCCTCATTTTAAATCTGTTACTACCGTGTGGAAGACTTCAGATTAAATGCGGAAGTCATCATATAAACAACTGATCCCTCTTCTGATTGTACGAAAATATTGCATGCCAGAATTTGAGAAGTGAAAAGTACATATGTTATTCAAGTTCCTGTATCCAAATTTCATATTCATGGCTTGCCTAGCAACAGAAGAAACACAAACAAACATATGGAAATACAGAGAAACAGGGAGACAGAGACCAAGAGAAAGGAAGAGAAAGGGCTTGAGGAGAAAGAAGGCTAGATCTTAATGAATTTATTCAGCAACTGTGAAGGCTAGTAAACCTAAAATCTGTAAGGCAGACTGACAGCTTGGAGAGACAGTTAATATCACATTTCAAGTCTGCGGAATTTCGTCTTGCCTGGATCAGGTAAGCCCTTTGTTTTGTACACGCCTTGAACATACTGGATGGAGCCAATGCACATCTCTTTTATACCTCTTCCCATGATTTACTTGTTAATCTCATCCGGAATTACCCTCAGAGAGAGAGAGAGAGAGAGTCTAAAGTTTGTCCAGCGAGATAGACACAAATGGCTCAATATCACACCTACCTTGTGATCAGAGCCAACTGAGAAATAAGCTCAGATACTTGAGTAGTTGTCATAGCATAAATTAATTTCCTGCCATTTAGCTCCTTTCACATAGGTGCCCAATGCACAGTCCTCCTCTCAGGAATCTTGTCAGGAGAAACAAATACTGTGCTGAGTGTGAAGAGAAGTCCCAGACTACGTGCCTTATGCTTTCCTGAGTCCTGAAATTCTCCATCAACACTTTCCTTGGAAAAGAATGCTTGCAGAGGCATCATTTACCATCATTTACCAAAAAGTGCCAATTCTTATTCACAAAGATCATGTAGGCTGGGGGAAGTGTGGGGGGCTGTTTCTAACCCAAAGTAGTGCCCAAATAAGAAGCTCTAGGACAATTCTGCTTTCAAATTTAAACAGTCATGATTCGGGATCTGACTTAAAGATGTTCCTAAGTAGAGGATGGGCTTGCAAATAACGTATCTCCCTTAACTTTTCTATGGAATGCTTCTTTTCTCTAGGAATAATGTGAAATTTTGCTCATGCTTACAGTTTTCATATTTTTCTCATCTATGATCAGTGTGTTAACACCCTTCTAGCAAAACAGCCCATCCTGATTAAATTTACCACCTTTATCCTTTTAAGCAAAAAGCCAATAAAATATTATTTGTCATCATTTATATACTACCATATCGATATGTTGCCCAGTGATACTGTGCCACTTAAGACATTGAAAAAACCCTCACAGTTTCTTTAAACAGTTTTGATGTGCTTAGTTTTGGTTAGTATAAGCAATGTTTTAGTCTGGATAAAGTGAAAATAAGCTTATTTCCTTAGCAATTTTTATAACATCCTAGAAATGTTCTCAAAAACATAATTCACTATAGTTTAAAGCTTAAAAATATAGCAATTTGATGTTTTTTAGTCTTCACATTGTGACTACAAACTTGGGAGCTTTCCAACACACACACACACACACACACACACACACACACACACACACACACATCTCTCAACTTTGATTATTCTGCACTTAGGTACTTAACTATTCCTTAACCATTGAAATAATAAGACTCTGAAGCTCTAATCTTCAATCATTCATTGAAATAATTTATTCTTCCCATAAACAGATGTTATAAATCTGCTCTGTAACTGGAGACATTAGCTTCCAGTTACTGTGAAGGATGGCCAGTATTTTCCAGGTGTCTTACAATCCTAATAAGACCACTTCTCACCATCATTTACCCCGCAAGCAAGCATTAGACCTCCCCTGAGAGACTGCAGTCTCCTCCTCGCTCTTGCTTCCACTCAATCTGCTCCACACAAAAGTAGACTTTTTATCATCTGTCTTCTTGTGACTTCCAGACTCTTCTCACTAAGCAAAAGACTAGATTAGTACCATGACTCAGAAGCCCCTGAAAGAACTTGCCAGACTTTATTTAAATTTGTGTACGTGACCTTTCTCTACATGCACTACAATCTCTTCGACGCGCACTCTTGTTTGACTTCTCTATGCGAATGGCATCTTGTTTCATGATCTGAAGTTCAGTGCTCTCTCCTTGGATCACAGCACCTTTCTGTCTCGCTGGTGTCCTAGTGTCATGGGACAAGCCCATGTTATTGATATGGTAAAGAAAGCTGTAGATATTGTATCTGGTAGGATGAGATTAGGTGAACTGATTGAAAATCCATTGCATAGAAGGTCAATCAAAATGGAGGCTCACTTTTCTTCCTTATAAAAAACATTTGGATACAGAGAACTTTAATGCTCTAAGCTTTGAAGCACATGCCTTCTTCATATCTTTCTGTGGCATCTCTGTGATATCATTCTGTGGGGTATAATTCCAAGTGTGATTTCCTCTTTTTAAGATACCTGTTGGAACTTCAGACATTTCATTCATGTACCAGAAAGTACAAGTTCTCTGTTGGTAGAATATCCCTACAAGAAGATCAGTAGACCTTTATATATTTCCAATTGGGCTAGAACTTGTCAAGGGATCATGGCTAGTTACAATATGCAGAGGAGAGGATCATTTCTATTATGGGAAACCATAGGTACAGTCCAAAACTAGCGACTATTTTGAACAGTGAAAATGAGAATGACTATTGGGGAATTAAGTAGAAATCTATGCTATATTTGTGTAGTGGCTGTGTCTAATTTTCATTATTCTTCAATCATTTTCATAATTCTTTACACCATGGCATCCATTTCCATTTCCTTATAGGATTCATGGGTCAAGAAATTCCATTAAGCTCCCAGTTTCCGTAAATAATATTTGACTTGAACATATGCCCATTTATTTTCATGTCCACAACAGTGGGGTTGGATTAGAGATGGCAAAGCTCATAAACCCTACAAGAGGTATTATCTGAGCATTTCAAGAGAAATTTTATGACCTCCTCCTCCAAATTGGTAAGCTTCATCTTTTAAAAATAGGGACCAGCCTGGTGATGAAGGTCAATACAATCTCTCTGGTATCTGTTTTCAATAGTACTGAGTTCAAAGACAGAGACTTTCACTATCCTCAGCAAAGTAAGTCTTGCTCCACACTGTGAGAAGTTGGAGTGTTGTTGGTGACCACCAAGACTGCTGTGTGGCCCCTGATTCTCCACAACCACTGGGACTTGGCCCAGTTAGTAGAGGGAATTGCCCACTCTAAGGCTAAAATGAGGCAGGTTAAATCTAGAGTCTATTCCCATCAGTGTGAAGCTTTCTGTATAAGGTCAGAGATTCTG
This sequence comes from Perognathus longimembris pacificus, assembly GCF_023159225.1. Taxonomy (NCBI): domain Eukaryota; kingdom Metazoa; phylum Chordata; class Mammalia; order Rodentia; family Heteromyidae; genus Perognathus; species Perognathus longimembris. The sequence goes on from NC_063165.1 coordinate 9,841,769, forward strand.
TCCTGAGTCTGGAATCTGTTTGGTGAGTAAGGTTTCACCATAACAAACTCTATTCAGCTCCAAGGCATCTCATGTGCTAGCTTTGATATCCTTCTCCCAAGTAAGGAGATTTTTACTCTATCTTCTGCTGGCAATAATGTAGGGTTAGTGGAAGCAGTCGAATGAGTGGCTAATGCATTTCTGGCAGCCCTATCTATGAGGACCAGCATAGGGCAGGGCTCATAATACTCTAATCCAGCACTGGATTTTAACATGGGGTGAAGGGGGACTAGTAATGGATTTCATTGCTAAACCTGGGCATAATTTCACCCATTTCAAGCAAGAAGACTCTGTCTAGATTGCTTATAGTTCCACTCTGCTCTTCACTCACTGTGTAACAAAAAAAAAGGTATACCAAGCACTGCTTAAATCACAAAGATAAACAAACAAATAAGTAATGAGAAATGGCCTCTAGGTCAGGCACAACGTATGTAATTGGTGGCCTCCATGAGAAAATTGGAGTAAAAAGATTAGAAAATGCCTAATTGGGTTGATATGAAGAAAAAAAACAATAGAAATGAGTTCAGATACTTTTTCAGTGACCACATAGTTATTAAGTATACCATGATGCTTAACTGTGTCTGTGTATAACTGATTACTTTGCCTCTCCATCTCCCTATTAGAGAGGACATGAGCAAAGAAAGCCTCATCTACAAGGCTTCTGCCCTATATTGAGCCTTTTGTATGGGAAGTGGGTAGTTGGTATTCATTTCAAGGACATGCCCAGGAAAAGACAGTTTTCTTGGCTCCCATTTTCTGTCAAAGTCTTCTATTCTTTATATGCAAAAGCAAAATGCCTAGCCTCAGCTTCAGACTCACCTTGAGCAAAGACCAGCAATTCACCTTGATCGCGTAACAGTGGGAAGGCATGTAAGAGGTGAGAGCTTGTGGGAGAGTGGCCCTCGTCATCCTGCCAACTAGGTCAAAGTCTCATTTAGAAAGATGGCCCCTTGACCTTGCTGCCCTATTTGATATTTGAATTCTTCCCTTAGCTTTTACTGCAAGTTCTATTGGCTACTCCTTTCAAGCCTCCATCCTTAAAATTACTGTTAGGGTTTTCTCTGAGGGAAGAAGAGTTATGTTGACCTTATAGAAGTTAATTTTATATCCTCCATTTTAAAGCAGACGACGTGTGCCTCATAACCCACTAACATTCATGCTGACAACCTACATATTGTTCCAGGGTTGAATGCAATTTGATTGGAAATAACCTCCACAGTGAACTCCAAATATCAGGCTGTAAAATAGAACGGAAAGAAGAAAATGAAAACTCTGAATCTATGACTTTGTCTCTCTGTGCCTTACACAGACACACAGACACACAAACACATGCACATACCCACATACACACACTAAAACTTACGTGTGTAAATGTATCCGGTCCCTGCTGATCACCCTAGACGTTTTTCCTTTCTGATTTTTAGTTTTTCTCTGCTTTTGACATGGACAAACATCTACCATAAATGCTGTGAACTTTACAGTAGCATTTTTCTCTCCTGTATCTCATGGCACAAATGCCCCTAAGCAGATAGTCTTCATGTATACAAATTCTTGTGTATGAGCGCTTCAAGCTCATTTGAAATGGGAGTAGCATTTAGTGAGATGGAAGAAGGGATGCATTTTCAACTAATAAATAATCATCACCCATGCCTACTTGGAAAATAGCTTTCTTGTTGAATAATATTTCAATATATCATCTGTTTTAAATAAGACTGCCACTACTAATTTCAGCATAGCTTGCCATATAAATCCTGCAAATATGTACATACATGAAACCTAAATTATCCTCTGAGGTTGCCTTTTCCTGCTTAAATTACCTTAAGGAGAAACCTATTTAGGGGATATTAGGACCACTTAAAGGGAAAGATAATAACTGAAGCTGAACATAAGCCGTTCTACTTGGTGATTTGCCCCAATATGCCAGGAGAATGAACAAATGTTCCTGGACATATTTCACATTCATAGGTCAGCTATCTTAATGACCAGTGAAGACCTAGAATTAAGACAAGGTCAAATCCCCCTTAACTGTGACCCTCACCACAGAAGAGGCTCTAAGCCTAATCTTCTGTATCACTGTATCTGAATTTCAATCAAGAGAAACAAATCTCTCAGAATCCTTGTGTATGCCAGTGGTATTATGCTGACCTTTGAATTACAAATAGATACTGAGAAAGAATTCCCAAGAGCAGGCAATATCCATTAAATAACAATTATGAAAAGCTGTTTGCCTTTTGGAATGGCTTTTCCCATAATGAGGATATGAGCAAGTTGGGGGCAGGGGGGGAGAGTAGTGGGACTTTGGTTGTAGAGTTCCTAATTCTGAATTATTCATTTCTCAAATGGAGTGAAATGCTCAAGGCTGGACTATGGGGAGAAAGTTAATCAGGCTCAGGGGTCTTTCTTAAGGCCAAGGTTTATACAGAAAGGGCCACAGAGAATCTAGAAGAATTAGACTAAAACTCTGGCTTCTCTCCTTCATGAGAATATAAATAACTTAAGCATGGATTTTACTGTGTCACTTAAGTAAATTGGGTTTCACAGATGTGATCCTAGGGGTAGGGGGGAAGATGTATTAACACAAAATAGTTATACAGAAGGAGAAAGGGGAGTGGATTTCATTATGACATTTCTACACTTGTATACAATGTATTCTAATCAGCCTCGCACCTTCCGTCATTCTACCTTACACCTGCCCCCACCCCCAGGCCTGTCGAAAATTCTCAGCAGGTTTCATTATTATTATATTTTCATACACACAATTTTCAAACATCTCCATTCTATTCACTCTCCCTGCTAGAGAATTTTTAATTATATTTCAGTATTTATGATTTGCTTTTGGATCTAGTGAGAAAATATGACATGCAACACTTTGGGTAGTTTTTTTTAATAAGAATAATTAAGTAGATGTATATGTATATATGCATAGGCTAGGATTTTTGTGTGTATAAATTGTCACTTTTTATCAAAGTGATATACAGAGGGTTTGCGACCACCTCCCTCATTTTTCTCCCACCTTCCCTCCTCCCCAACCCTGCCCGCCTCCCACACCCCCCCTCCACCCACCCCGCTGCAGTTGCACAGTTGGTTTACAGCATATTGTCTTGTAAGTATTGCTGTTGCGTTGGTTCTAGGCTGGGATTTTAAAATATATTTTACCTTTTAAAACAATAAAATAAAAATATTCTTTTACCTTTAAATCCAATTGATCTTTGGATTTACCTTACTAGCTTTCAGTTTTAGAAGGTTATATTCGATGTGATCTAAGCCTCAAGACACTGGAGTTAGACACTTCTTGAACTGAATCGTGATTTGGTTCCTAATAAATTATGCAGCATATTATTTAACAATTTTGACTCTGCTATACGTCTTTCAAAATAGGAATAATAGTATCTAACCCATAGGGATGTGGAGAGGACAAAAATGAAAGACTGCTTTGTACTTGTCCAACCATTGGGCCCCTAGAAAAATCCTATATAAAATGGTTTTATATTTATTATTCAGCTTTTGCTGATGGAACAAATGACCCTTAAATCCCAGTGGTTTGCCAATGCAAATCTTTAATTACTTGTTCAGATTTTATGATAGCTGCAGGTCCACTGCGATGTTGCCAGTGTCTGTCTGACATTGTTGGGCATTACATGACCTCCTCAGATGCACCACTCTTCCCTGCGGCATGCAACTGCAGTAGAGAAGGGCTGAGATTGAAGATGGGGGAAAACCCTAGCTGGCTCAATGTCTGAAGAGCACTAGTATATTCTCAATTCCATTTGTCTGCCATTGATCAAAAAGTCACCCAGTGTCATGGAGATGGGAATCTGTGTTTGCCTTCTGGGATGCAGTGAATAGTTAGGAAAAATAACCCAATATACCAATGACTATTATTATTACATGACAACCATGCAGTCATAGAATTCCAATTCACTTTCAATTTCGGTGGTAATAATTAAGAATCAAGAGACGTTGCACTGTAACACATTCCAGTATTTGCAATTTTCACTCTCTAATTATTAGACAGTAGTACTTGTAGGGTGTTTTTAAATTGTTGCTGTAATAATAATTACCATAATTTGACATCACTTATGATAGAATCCAAAGGATACCTTCTTTTTTTTTCTTTTTATAATAGTGTTAAAGAGCAGAGAAGAGATCACTTTTGGTGTGCTCTTTCATGTGTACTTTTTTAACAACAATAGTGTTCATGTGTTTATATGTATACTTTTGATATTAGTGCTTAAGAGTAGGGAAGGGGAAATTCATGGGCTATTTTTAGTCAGTGGAAACTTGCGTTCTAGAGGAATCGTTCTGCATACAATTAAGAATAGCCAACATTATATTGGCATTGCCTTAATATTTTCCCTTCTTTCTCCATATGCTATGGCCTCCCTGGTCATAATTTCCTTGAATAATAATAGCAGCTTAGAGATGGAGGGAGGAAGGATAAACAAATGCAGGCATTGGCACTCCGCAGACACAGGGAAATGAACTACACAGGTTGGGGAAAGGAACAGAAATGGGGGGGGGGAGGGAATGGGAGAAAGTGAAGGAAGGGGTGGTGACACTGTCAAAAAAGAAATGCATTCATTGCCTGAATGAAACAGTAACCCCTCTGTACATCGCCTTATAATTACAACAACATTGTATTTACAAAATGTATATCATATCATTGAGGAAAGTGAGAGACTACACTAAATACTCCATGCAATTTCCCCCCTCGTTTCAAATACATATGAGGAAACATGCACTACAAGGACCAATTTATTGGTAAGGAAATTGAGGTTTGGTGAGTAAAAGTGACTTGCTCAATGTGATAAGATCTACCTTTAGAGTCTTGCAAACCAGAAATAATCCTCGTAGCCAAAATGCATTGACTGCTTATGGTGGGGTAAAACATTATTCTCATGCACTACCTCATTTAATCCTCAAAACAAGGTTATGAAATCGATGACCTTGTTATTCACATTTTGCAAGTCCAGAGAGGGTAAGTAACTAGGGCGGGACTGTACAGCCATGTCAGTAGTAGAGACTAGCCTGAAAGACATGCCTGTTGTCATAGACTGTTCTCCATGTCTTCTTACAAAGGTGAAAATTTGAAACTTTAAGTGAAAAATGCCCACACTGATCCACCACCCCACGGCCCACCTGGAAGTGCAATCAGTAAGCCACCATTTATTTCAGATTTACCTCAGGTTGCAAGACTGTTAAAGATGAGTTCATGTCTGACTTATTTTCTCCCTTTGCGTCTCAAGATATTTTTCTCTCTGGTAGTCATAACAACCCATACCTTGCAATACACGCTTGCAATCCTCATCTAGAGAGTAGGAAGGAGAAGTGTTTGATGTGTCTCCTTGGGGGGTCCTCTCTGACATCTTTATCTCTTCCCGGTAAACTTTGGTCAGCCTGTGATCTTGGACCCTGTCAGTTAAGCTGAGATGATCCTACTGCCAGTGTGCACTCTGGGCTTCCATGGCCCAACAGGACAGGCACAACTCTCTCAACGCCCAGTCCACCCAGCAGGTGAAACTTGTAAGCTACATTAGATCATTATGTAGGATATGTGGGGGAAGCTTGAAACGAGTCCTTCTGTCTCTTCTCTAGCATAAAAGAACCCTAGATTGTCTAAAGCAAAAGACATTAAGAGAATACTCCTTTGAGCCCAACCTAAACCTCTTCACTCTGCTAAGTGTTGATTTCTTCAAGTGGTCTCAGGAGTCACCTTGAGTCTGGTTTTCATTAAAATTGTTGGGTGGAAAACAAATCAAACTATAAGAAATCTATATGTAAGAAATCTATTCGTAAGTCATGGGCATGGGGCTCCAGGAAGGAAGTATTACCTTGTTATTATATACAGCATATAGGAGTATGCAACTATCCCGAACATCTCACTCTTGAGATAGGAAGTCTTAAGACACATTCCATAGTGTTTCTATCATATATTCATGCTTTCTTCAGTGTCCATAATACTCAGAAGTACTGGATTTGCAAGGTTAATTTCCTGTTCTGATAAATATATCATGAAACCTAGTTTTTCCTCAACTAACTATACAAGTGGAATCTCTCTCTGTCTGTCTCTGTCTGTCTCTGTCTCTGTCTCTGTGTCTCTCTCACACACACACACATACCCACACACACTAATAACTGGATATTTCTAGATGACTATCTCAATCTTTCTAATGCTCAGCTAAAAGAACACATCTATTAATTTACGTAGGCAATAACTTAATTTATAATTCTCATGGTGCAAACACATGAATGAGCCAACTCTTATCAGAGTAATGAACAAAAATTATACTTTAAAGGGCAAGCATTAATTCATCAATGCTTTATTTCAAATCAGCATTGTATCAAATCATGTTATTTTAAAATCAATACTGACAATGCTTCAAGTGTGGGACGTTTGCAATTTCATTCGTGCTGACCATCAGCACAAATCTTGGCACCATATCCTTAAATAATGCAGCCTTCAACATGCATGTGCCAGGTATGTGAGCAGGAAGTACTGCTTGCTTTGATACAACTTCCCAGAGAAACTATACACCAGGTTGCCCTACCCTGTGGTATTCATTGAGTTATTCAAACACTCTGAAAATGTAGAGATATCTCTTATATGTAGAATATTTTATCTTCTTATTTTCAAAATTTTCTTGAGTTAAAAACTCTGCCATGTGTTGGTGACTCACACCTGGAATCCTAGCTACTCAGGAGACTGAGGCCTAAAGATCACAGTTTGAAGCCAGTGCAGGCAGGAAAGTCTGTAAGACTGTCTCCAAGTAACCACCAAAACCCCAGAAGAAGTTATGGCTCAAGTGGTAGAGTGCCAGCCTTGAGCAAAGAGAGTTAAGGGTCAGTGCCCAGGCCCTCAGCTCAAGCCCTAATACACACACACACACACACACACACACACACACACACACACACACGAAAACCTTACCTATTGCATTCCATTGCTAAGCCACAAAGAATGAAATTTTTAAAGATGATGTCAAATGCATCCACCAAAATATTGCCTCGGGCTTGTTATCTTTGGAACTATAACACCTTGATCAGTGCAGTATGTGAGACACAGGGGGACTAGGCTTCACAAATGAGCCAGCACTAGATGCTAGAAGTTGGTTCTTTCATCTGTGCGAATCTGAAGGTAATTAAAATGTTCGCAGAGGAAGAGGGTCCACGTTTGTCACCTGGATCTGATCTTGTCACAATTACATTCACACCAGTAGGCTTTCAAAACAGGTATTGGAATGTGCAGTTATCACTTGTTAGGAGCAAATCAGTAAGAGTGAAGCTTTAAGCAAATAATGCTCCAGATCAACATTGCTTGTTAGAAATGTAAGTAGTAAAAGAGCCAAAGCTCTTTGATAGTTATCACTGCTGTTCACTTATGTTGTAATACTCTTTCTTGAAGAGCAGAGTGAAAGGAAGAGTTGGACCTATGTTGCTGGGAATTTGGCATTGATGTGCCCTTCACATGGGGACATCTTGGCAAAGCTGTCTGAAGAAGAGACATTTCAACAGAAGCCTGAGGTAGTAAGGGAGAAGGGCAATCATAGACAAGGAAAGAAGTTCCCAGGGAGGAAGACAAGGAGAAACACAAATAGAAAAACCTAGAATTGGGAAGTTGCTTAACAGCTCAGAGGAAGAATGGCTAATAGGGGCTTCAGCAGAGCCAGCAGAGCTAGAAGGAGAAAGCATCTAGAACAGGAAAGAAAGTAGGGAAAGAAGCTGATTTTGTTCTATTTAAAAATGGGAAGTCATTGGAAGATATTGATTGAGAACAAGCAAGATTCACATGTTATCTGTATTATGAACAACTTTAAGGCTGGCATTCAGGAGTACCCAACTTAGGAATGAACTCCACTATGAGCACTCAAAAGGAAGAGAGAGACGAATAAACCTCTGTGTTAGGAAAATAGCACCACTTTGGGAAAACCCCACCAAATATATTTAGAATATAATAGAGAACATGGTAGAAAGAAAGACAGTGCTTCCTCTTTCCACTTAGTATTTATGAGGCTGTAATTAAATAAAATCTTTGAGCTCAAGCCACTGGAGCCTTTCACTAAATAACACTACATTTGTATCCCCTAAATTGCACAATTTCATGAAAATGCGGTCTCTAAAAGGACATGGTGGTAGCATAAATATCAATAAGTTCATTAACTAGTTATGATGGATGGAGTACACATGTGAGTGGAAATAAAATCTAAATGTTGGTTTTTCTGACCTCATCTAATGCCTTGAACACTAGAGATAATTCCACCAATTTCACATTAACTCCCCTCTTATTCAACTTCCTGTCCATGAAACCAAGGCTTGATTTTGTTTCCAAAGAGCCTAATTTCCCAAAGATTGCTGTGGAATGCCTCTAATGATCCCCTTCGCTTCCCCTTCCACCCGGTGCCAGCAGCCGGGGACGCCACCAAATTATTATGAAGTTGAATCCAAGAGAGTCATTCAGCAGAGCTATGTGAAAATAAACAGCTGAAATTGCCTGTCAGTCTCAAGAGGCACAGGAAGGGTCTATTAAAGACATTTTGCCTTTTAATAAGAAATGTTATTACTTTAGGGGCAGTTTGTGTCCCCATTCCCACAGTCAGCCAGCTGCCACGTGGCCTCCACTGTTCTCGGTGCCTGTAGCTCTGGTGCGACGGCTTGTCTTCAGGACACAGTCATACTAATGGATGCTGACGAACACTTTCTTGGTGGTGGAGCCCAATTCTGAGCTGCCTGCCGCTACTTTTGGATGCATTCCACCTGGCTCTCCACATTATCCTTAGAAGTACGTTGATATTGGCTTAGATTCCTGAGATAAATGACCTCATGTACTTCTCTCTCTTGGCTATAATAAAACAGAAGAAGAAAGCAAGAGATTAGAGGATGTGAAGCAGTTCCTGAAGACCGATAACTGATTTTAAAGATGGAAAAGGGGGACTGTATTAGGTAATTGTGTCTGATTAGAGTCCTTCATGTAACAGAAGCATTGCTCATAAATGCTAGATGCAGTAAGAATGCTTGCCACTGTGTTGTTTCGCACTTTCCATTACGCTTCTATACATGTACAGAAAGGAACACACTTCATGAGAGAAAAAACATATTCGATACATTGGAATAAGTAGAAAATTTGGGTCAAGGGAAGTAATGTTCAAAGAGAAAGGGACGAGGCAATTATTAAATGACAATACAACAGAAAATTCAAATCTCACCCACACTTTGGGCATTCAGAAAGGTCATCAATCTACCTGAACTCCAAGTAGGCTGGAATTTATGTGTTTTAAATGTATTGATTTTGGACATTTTCATTCCAACATACCCAGCGCATTGTAGGCAGAAGAATAGGGTTCACTAAAATTATAAGCTGTACCTTAAATGGTATTGGACATTAGAGGGTTTGGCTAATTCTGAAAGCTGAAAATCAGAAAGATACATTTTCAAAGGGAATTCTGCATAAGTATTGTTTTTATTGTATTGCATGTATTACACACAAACAATTCCCTCTAGTGCTTTGGGAAGGAGCCGATGTGTGAATGAGGAACACAGACACTGAATGCTGCTAGAACTTCAAAAGGAAATTGGCCTTGCTTAGTGTGACCCTATTCATCTGCTAACATGAAAACAACTCGTCTTCTGTTTTCGAGTCCTTTCTTTGAATGCCCTGGGAATCACTCAATTACATATAACCTATCAGAATCCTGGTAGCATAATCTTACTCAAAGGCTGGCTCACATGGACAATTCTCATTCTTGGTGTTTTTCCATTGATACACTGAAAAATTATGCATTAAGCTGGTGAGCCAGAGGCAAGCCCACACACTTTTCAGCTCTTGCCAGCTTTTGATTGGCTTCCAGCTATTCAATAAGGAAGCAGATCATTGGAACCCAACAAAGAATTTTGCTCCTGTGCCTGAGAGCCAAAACCAAAACGATTGAGGAATGAAATTATTCCATCTATGGCTTTCTGTCAGGGCCTTACAAATTCAGTTTCTTTAGCTCTGAGATTTGGTTAAAAAAAAATAAAAACAAGACATCTCCTAATTCTGGAAATGAGAATTCATACTCCTTCAGCCTTCATTTTCTTTTTCATTCATCACTCATGCACAAAAATGCCAAATGCACAGAAACGAAGCCAATTCAGAGTGCTTGGTGGCCCTGAACTTTTGCATATTAGGAATGTAAAATATTAAATGTAAAACCTCCCTCCATTAAACCATACCAATTAGTGAAGGGATCTCATGTGTACCCAGTGCAGATACATCATCAGGAAAACACAGCCTCTGTGTAGAAGAAGCCACTCCCACAGACAAGGCTATAGGACAACATGATTCAGCATAGGTACTCACTTCTGGGTTAATGTTCCAAGTTCATCTTGAGAAATGAAACACAATTAATGCCCTAGTCTACTCCAAATTCATGAGAGAAAAGGAGTGAAAGGTCCAGGGACTAGCAAGCATCTGAAGTTTCAGCACAAAAATAAACAAATTCATCTGTTTAAACATTTGTTTGTTTATTTTGCTTTGTTGCTTTTTTGTGATTACAGATTTCAAAAATTGTTTAAAGGGAAAATTTTTAGAAAATGATATTTGAACTTGAAAGTCAATCTATGTTAACTCTACTTTTCTTCTTTTGATTCAGATCCAATTAGTAACTACTAATTATCTCAGGTAACATCAACTGCTTCAACAAGCAAATCTTGAAATGATTAATGGGTCAAATATTGCAGTCTCTTCTTGATCCATGGGATTAAAAATAAATGTTTCTGCTTGACATTTGACTTTCACACAAACTGATTTTAGAGTATCTTAGTTGTGTGGCTCTCAATGTGGTCATGTTAGACCACATCAATCTTGTGGCTCATAGAGAGAAAGGTTTAAAGATCCACTACTGGAAAGAGAGTTGATCACTGTTGAACTAGTGCACTAATATGGTCATGGGTAAGTTGACAGGAAGCAGGGATTGTTGTATTTCTTGAAAGAAAAGGTATTGATCCTATATCAGATACTAAACTTTTATAAATAGTAAGTATAATTCTTTTGCATGTATTATGCATCTTTTTTCTTATTTACTTAAATGTATGATCACTGTCAAACTTTTATCTATAGATGAAGATTTGTGGGAGACTAAATTCTAATTGGGTAAAAAAAGTGGGATAACTTGATTCAGGAGTTAAGCTGTGGAGAAGAGAAAGAAAGAGAATGAAGGGAATAAGGAAAGAAAAAGGAAGGAAATAAGGAGAAGGAAGGAAGGAAGGAAGGAAGGAAGGAAGGAAGGAAGGAAGGAAGGAAGGAAGGAAGGAAAGAAGGAAGGAAGGAAGGAAGGAAGGAAGGAAGGAAAGAAGGAAGGAAGGAAGGAAGGAAAGAAGAAAGGAAGGAAAGAAAGAAGGAAGGAAAGAAGGAAGGAAGGAAGGAAGGAAGGAAGGAAGGAAGGAAAGGAGGGAGAGAGGGAGGGGGAGGGAGGGAGAGAAGAAGGGAAAGAGGGGACTAAATATTTGTTTTGTGGAGTATTCAGAACTTTAAATTTAATTTGTTTCTATCTAAACTGAACACAAGAAAACATTACCACAGAGGTATATTTTTTAATTAAAATTTTTCTCTGGCCATCTACACAAGCCACTTGGTAAAAGCAGGAAATGTTCTACGAACAAGACACAGATTCCATCAACTTCACCATACAGACCCCTCTGTACAAGGAAGAACAGAGCACTTTGGCTCCAGGACTTCCTCTTGGAATGAGTATCCTCATTTGCCTTTCTGTTTCCACCACAGCAAAATGACAGCTGCTCACAAAGATATGCGAGTCAGACTGACTGGACACCTCTGGGAATGTATGCTTACTTATCTTAAATGGCAAAGGCACCACACAGAAGCGGCTCTCTGTTGTAACCCATCCAGATACTTTATGTGCCAGTAAACTTTTATAAATGTAGTTGGTTGCTAGTCCATGCAATAGCCTTAGATGAAGCTTCAGTGCATTTCTTACAGAAACTGTGAATATGGTGTTCTGGCTTGGCAGTGCAAAAATGCCCCCAAGAAGGGGAAAGCAGAAAGATGGAAGTCTATATCTTAATCATGTAGCATGAGTAAGAGGATGAGATAATTTCTCAATGAGGAAATATAGGAATCTGTATTAATGTCCTAAAATATTAAAATGCATTTCTTTTCATTGTGCAGTTCAATGGTAGTAACTTTTTAAAGAAACTTTTAACATCATAAAATGATGATAAATTCTATTCTTGCTTGTTGGCTAAATATACTGCTTAAAAGACTCCTAAGTAGTGATTTATCAATTTAAATGACATCCATTGGTGTTGTTTTTTGAATGTTACCACATGGTTTCATCTAAAGTTGATGGGAAATGAGGTCAGATGAAATTATTGTCAGTGGGGAAACATTTTCATGATCATGATAATAAACCTAGTAATTTTAATATTGCAGCTTTGTTAGAAGAATGATCCTAAATTTGTCTTCTCTATAAAGGAGGTCCTTTTATTAAGCTAAAACAAATAAAGCTTTCAAACTTAATTGGATAATTAATTTGTTATTAGCAGACTGATTAGTTGTTTTATGAATAACCTAGCCAGGTCACCCAATCATACTAAAAAGTCCTACTTTAATTAAACCATCAATGTCAATTAAAATTTTAATTAATATTCATATTACCTTGTAGAGTTTATGTAAAAATGCATGAAGCAATGGAAATATAATTTTAAAAGCTGTAGAATAGGAGAATATCTTATACAATAAATATACATATATATTTATGTATATGGTAAATTCGAGTGTTTTTTTTTTCTCAAATTTTTATTATCAAACTGACGTACAGAGAGGTTACAGTATCATACGTTGGGCATTGGATACATTTCTTGTACTGTTTGTTGCCTTGTCCCTCATGCCCCCCTCCCTCCCCCCCTTTCCCTCCTCCCCCCTGGTGTTCAGTTCACTTACACCAAACAGTTTTGCAAGTATTGCTTTTGTAGTTATTTCTCTTTTTTTACCCTGTGTCTCTCGAATTTGGTATTCCCTTTGAATTTCCTACTTCCAATACCAGTAAACACGGTTTCCAATATACTCAGATAAGATTACAGAGATAGTGTAGGTACAAACATAGGAAGGTGATACAAAACATTATCTATAATAGAAACTACACATACACATAGGACGTTGAAAGTGGTTACAACTGTGATATATCACTTGTTTCCATAACATGGAGTTCATTTCAATTAGCATCATCTTATGTGTTTCTAAGGGTATAGCTATTGGGCCTTGTGATGCTCTGCTATGGCTTGCCTAAACCTGTACTAATTATTCCCAATAAGGGAGGCCATAGAGTCCATGTTTCTTTGGGTCTGGCTCACTTCACTTAGTATAACTTTTTCCAAGTCCTTCCATTTCCTTACAAATGGAACAATGTCATTCTTTCTGATAGAGGCATAAAATTCCATTGTGTAAATGTACCACATTTTCCTGATCCATTCATCTATGGAGGGGCATCTGGGTTGGTTCCAGCTTCTCGCTATGACAAATTGTGCTGCGATGAACATTGTTGTGCTGGTGGCATTACTGTGATTTTGTTTGTGGGCTTTTGGATAGATACCCAACAGTGGGGCTGCTGGGTCATAGGGGAGTTCTATATTGAGCCTTCTGAGGAATCTCCATACTGCTTGCCAGAGTGGCTGAACCAGTTTACATTCCCACCAACAATGAAGTAGGGTTCCCTTTTGGCCACATCCCCTCCAACAATTGTTATTATTAGTTTTCTTGATATATGACATTCTTGCTGGGGTGAGATGGAATCTCAATGTTGTTTTGATTTGCATTTCCTTTATGGCCAGTGATGTAGAGCATTTTTTCATATGTCTATTGGCCATTCTCATTTCCTCATCAGAGAAGTTTCTTTGTAAGTCTTTAGCCCACTTGATGAGGGGGCTATTGGTTCTTTGCAGTTTTGTTTTGGAAGAAGGTAATTTTTTTAGTTCTGCATATATTTTAGAGATGAGGCCTTTGTCTGTTGAATGTCCGGTAAAGATCTTCTCCCAGTCTGTGGGCTTTCTGTTTATCTTGAGAGCTATGTCCTTTGCCGTGCAGAAGCTCTGGAGTTTGATGCAGTCCCATTTGTCCAACCTTTCTTTGATTTGTAGCCTTTCAGGGTCTTTGTTAAGGAAGTTCTGTCCTGTGCCAAGGAGCCCAAGTGTTTCTCCTACTCCTTCCTTTAGTGTCTTCAGGGTGCCTGTTTTGATTTCAAGGTCTTTAATCCATTTGGAATTGATTTTGGTGCAGGGTGATATATAAGGATCTAGTTTTAGTTTGTTGCATGTGTTGAGCCAGTTTTGCCAGCACCACTTGTTAAAGAGGCTATCTTTCTTCCATACTATTGTTTTAGCTCCTTTATCAAAGATTAAGTAGGCATAGTTCTGTGGGTTTAATTCTGGGTCTTCAATTCTGTTCCATTGGTCTTCAGGCCTGTTCCGGTGCCAATACCAAGCTGTTTTTATCACTATAGCTTTATAATACAGCTTGAAGTTGGGTATTGTAATTCCTCCAGCACTGTTCTTTCTGCTTAGGAGTGTTTTTGCTATTCTAGGTCTTTTATTGTTCCATATGAATTTCTGGATTGCTTCCGCTATTTCATTAAAGAATGGTGTTGGGATATTAATGGGTATTGCATTGAATTTGTAGATAGCCTTTGGCAATATTGCCATTTTGATTACATTAATCCTCCCAATCCAGGAGCATGGGAGGTTTTTCCATTTTCTTAGTTCTGACTTAATTTCATTTTTCAAGCTTTTAAAGTTCTCTTCAAAGAGGTCTTTCACTTCTTTGGTTAAGGTTATTCCTAGGTATTTTATGTTTTTGGGGGCTATTGCAAAAGGAGTTGCTTTCCTGATTTCAGCCTCAGTCTTCGGGTTGTTAGCATAGAGAAAGGCCGTTGATTTTTGAAGGTTTATTTTGTATCCTGCAACTTTGCCAAAGTTTTGTATCAGCTCTAGTAGCTTGGGGGTAGAGTCTATGGGATTCTTTAGGTATAGGATCATGTCATCTGCGAAGAGAGAAAGTTTAACTTCATCTTTTCCTATTTGGATCCCCTTTATATTCTCTTCTTGCCTAATTGCTCTGGCTAGGAATTCTAGTACTATGTTGAAGAGCAGGGGAGAGAGTGGACATCCCTGCCTTGTTCCTGATTTTAAAGGGAATGGCTTTAGTTTTTCACCATTTAGAGTTATGCTTGCTGTTGGTTTGTCATAAACTGCCTTGATTATATTCAGGAATGTTCCCTGGAATCCCAGTTTTTCCAGGGCTTTTAGCATAAATGGGTGCTGGATTTTATCGAATGCTTTTTCCGCATCCAGCGATAAAACCATGTGGTTCTTTACCTTGCTCCGGTTGATGTGGTGGATTACATTAATTGACTTGCGTATATTAAACCAGCTTTGCATCCCTGGGATGAATCCAGTTTGATCGTGGTGTATGATTTTTTTGATGACCTGTTGAAGTCGATTGGCCAGAATTTTGTTGAGAATTTTTGCATCTATGTTCATCAGGGAGATTGGTCTGTAGTCCTCTTTCCGTGATGAGTCTCTGCCTGGTTTTGGGATGAGGGTTATACTGGCTTCATAAAATGAGTCTGGCAGTGAACGTTCTCTTTCAATTTCATTGAAGAGTTTGAGAAATATTGGAGTGAGTTCTGTTTTGAAGGCCTTGTAGAATTCTGCGGTGAATCCATCTGGCCCTGGGCTTTTCTTGGATGGGAGATCATTTATTGCTGTTTCTATTTCAATACTGGATATGGGTCTGTTTAGAAGGTTTAAGTCTTCATAGTTGAGTTTGGGGGTATCAATTTTTTCTAGGAAATCATCCATTTCTTCCAAGTTCTCGAAATTCGAGTGTTTTTATAGGCGTTAGAGAAAGATTTTATTATTTATTTTTCTTTATTATGAACCTGTGCAGTTGCATTGTGAGTTTATGTTATCTGTTCTTTTGTTCTGTGAAAGTGATATTATTTGCCGTCTTTATAAATTAGAATCAGCTTATATGCTTGTTTAATTCAACATTATAACAGAAAGTTTTATGTTTCATTTTGTCTTATTTTTTTTGTTGTTGTTGTTTTACCAGTCCTGGGGCTTGAACTCAAGGCCTGGGCACAGTCTCTGCGCTTCTTTTTGCTCAAGGCTAGCACTCTGCCACTGGAGCCAAAGCGCCACTTCTCTACCACTTGAGCCACAGAGCCACTTCCTCATTTTGTCTTATTTTTGAGCTGAAAGGGGCCACCGTTGTTTGCCTAAGGAAACTCATTGAAGCCAACACTTTTCTCATGAAGTCCTTTGCTATATTATTAGGACAAATACAAAAAGCAGTCATGTTGACTAAGGATAGCAGTAAATCTGTAAAAATCTCCCTTTATGACAAAAACTGCTTTAGAAGAATAAACCTCAGTTTGGGTTATGTTTTAGTTTTCTGTGATTACAAGTGAGATGTGGTTAGAGGAGAGGGCAGGAGGAAGAAATATTATCAAGATAAACAGGAAGCTCCACGTGGGGGAAAAAGAAAGAGGAGATGAGTTATCAGGTTTTAGAAAGACTGAATTGATAGACTTAGGTAATTTAATGCTATCCTAATATTTTTGATCCAACTTCTAACCCTCCCTTTCAGGTAATAAATATCTTTATTCTTCCAGATCAGTTTTATCCATATGATAGCAAACAAATGGTGGTCACCGAGCCTTTTTCTGACCTGTACAGAATGGAAGAGAAAAATGACTCCTTCCATAGCGTGTTGAAGTAGGAAATAGTCTGGGAACTAGTCTCTGTCTCAGCCTCTATCACACACGCATCTCTGTCTCTAGGAAGGAAAGGCCAAAGACTCACAAAAAGAGATGGAGAAGGATGCTGGAGAAGTGTTAATGGGATGATAGTAGGTGTTTTTTCCATCTAACTTTCTTTTTGCTCAAGGCTAGCACTCTGCCACTTGATCCACAGTGCCACTTCTGGCCATTCTCTGTATATGTGGTGCTGGGGAATTGAACCCAGGGCTTCATGTATGGGAGGCAAGTACTCTTGCCACTAGGCCATAGTCCCAGCCCCTCCATCAAACTTTCACATTTTCTGAGCTGTGAACAAACTATAGTTATAACAGATCTGAGCTGCAGTTTCATTAATCTAGCTAACCCATCCCCCAGAGATCTCTCCTAGTAACCCTCTCATCAGCTCACACCCATCATTAACTTTGGCGCTTATAGATCTAGACCTGCAATAAAAAATTCTTAGCTCAATATAAGGCATGTTTCTGCATTTTCTTCATACCTCTATAATTACTGTCCTCAGGATTAGAGCCAGGAAACATAAAGATTATAGTTGTGAGATGTTCATTTGCTTATGAGGTACATAGAACTTTCTGGTTAACTTGGCACTTAGATATATGCCTTAGCATTTAACTTATGAAAGATAAATGAATTAGTTTCGCAAGAACTCATAAAATGGCATTTTCTGACTCATCACTATTCCCATTGGCATCTTACAAAATTGCTTTTAAAAATAAATGAAGTTGGAATTCTTGACCAAATTTCACCTAGAAGACCAACAAGCAGCTAGCGGGTAGAGTTTCAGTTCATTTACATGATAAGTCTCTACATTTCTGAAGTAGCCTTATATGGTGTTGGTCTGACCACCAAATCATTTGTTAAGGAATAATTATCCATTCATTGACTCGCCAACATACAAATTCCATGGCCTTAGAGTATAAATAAACCCATCGTCTTAATTTATGCATTTAAATTGTACTGTTTATTCACAGGTTTTGATGATACTCAACAAAGCAATCGTTACATCCATAACTATGGCTCACACAGCCTCTCTTCCACAGAGTGTGCAAGTTATTTTGGGTCCTATAAAAATATCAAAAGAAGAAAATAGACAAAAATTGTAATTTTTAGTTGAGACTGTACATGCCTACATGCACAGTAGAGTAACACTCTTTCAAAAATATTAAGTTTTCAGTGTTTTTCTGCTCAGCCAATTATTGTACCCAATTCTTTTTTTTTATCAGCTTTCACTATCCTCACCTCAACTATCTCATGTGATTTACCATGCATCATATGCGCTACACAGCTCTACATAACACACAGGATTCTTAGATCACCTTGTGGTGTGTCCTAGGCCATTTACACTGCCTGAAATGCAATTTCAACCCTCCCCGTCTATACTAATACCAGAAATGGAAAGTGTAAAGAAGCCCCGATGACCTATCCATCATCTGAGACTCATTTCAGGCCCTGGGTCCTATAGTAAGTGCATCTATTTTGACCTCATAAACCCACCTAAAGTATATACAGAAATTCACAGGTTCAGGAGATAGAATGCTTCCTTTTCCATACAACCTGTGAATTAGGCACCAATTAAAAAAAATTGGTCACATAGAGATTGCCAGGTGCTGGTGGCTCATGCCTGTAATCCTAGCTATTCAGGAGACTGAGATCTCAGGATCAAAGTTTGAAGCTAGCCCAGGAAGGAAATTCCATTGCTCTTATCTCTAATTAACTTCCAAAAGAAATAAATACATGAACCCAGAATTAGAGCTATGTGTGGCTCAAGTGGGAAAGTACTAGCTTTGAGAAAAATTAGTTCAGGGATAGCATCCAGGCTCTGAGTTAAGCCTGTGGACCAGCATACACACACACACACACACACACACACACACACACACACACACACACACACACTCTGAATACCACTTAGAGGAATAAGTTCTAAAGTACATATGTGGTTTGGAGAGCCATTGGAAATGGAAATGGAAAGCCTTGAAGCATTTCAACCAGGCACTCATCCTGAGCTCCATGTCCTCATCTGTGTCTAGTCAACTACTGGTGTGGAATAAGGCATTTGACACATGTCTGCTTCTGTTTCTTTCATTGTAAAAGTGATAGGCTCTACAGCTGGATAGCTTGTAATGTTTATTTTCAGCAAGATTGTGGCCCTCTTTAGTAAATTGTTTGTTGGTATCAGAATTGTGGTTTTGCAAGATCAAAGCAATTACTGTCCTTTGCTCTCTCCCAACAGCTGCTTGACCCATCAAAAGTACTCGCCACCAGTCACAGGTTCTCTTTTCCTCATCTTGCACAGAAAATGCATATTACAAAGCTTCAGGATCATCCATATCTCCCCAAAACTCTACCAGTCTCTCTACCTTCCTTTAACACAATGAAATACACTGCCTTACCTGCCTTTCACTCACTCATGTTCCGATCAGTTTCATACACTAGATCGTTTTTGTAACAGAAGACCATGTCTTATATTTTCCTGTTATCCATACTATCTGCCTTATTAGTAATGAACAAAAGTCTAACTTGTTACAATAACACATTAGCAGATGCTTTGTTTGCACTTGAAGACCTTTTGATCTACTGAGCCATCACATTTTGTGATGGAAATTATAATCAATAATATAGGAATAATTAGTGGCTGATAAATCTAGACAAAATTCTCCTTTTTTCTTTAATTTGTAATCCCTGTGGGCACACCCTTAGGAACAGCCCATTCTCTCATATATATGAGAATACAATAGCAGTGACTTGCCTTACTTACATAATTTAGATGTCTCTTTTTTAAAAGCTTTTCAATTAGAGTGGTGGAATGCATGAGTAGACAGATACGTTTGCCTGCAACACATGCGGGGAATGGAAAGTGTCCTGTTTATACCATCTTGGTCCACTGTTCACTGAGATAAGTAGCGACATATAGGAAAGAGAATGACTGATAGGATGAAAGATCGCATGTTGAGAAGCAGTAGCTAAAGAATCATTGCTTTTGGCCTATGTAGGCTATCAGAAATCTAGATGGTGTATTTCAGTTTTGTGATTCTGATAACTTACAAGGGATTTCCTTTCATGGAACCTGATTTTAAAAAAAAAGAGTGAGAGTGATATTTGCTTTAAGTTGTGGGGGCTTTATGCTCAGAGAATCCTCTTATGATTCACTACATTTTATATTTTCCACTTAATGAACCTCATGCACACTATTATAGAGCAACTAATTGCTTAACTTTAAAATGACCTCCAATTAAGCTCATCAAAGCAACAGCCCCTGAACATAAATATAGATGATATATACAACACATGCAGATCCAAAGTTAAAATCTAAAGTGCTCCAAAATCCCAAATGACTTGAGTGCTTTCATAAGAACAAGAATGGAACATTTCACAATTGAAATGACCTCAGGTTATAGGTCATGCAAATCAAAGGCATACTAACACCTTATATGAAATAACACTTAGGTTACATTTAGAAACTACAGGTAAAACCTAAAAAGTATTTAGATATGGATCACTTCATCAAATTATCTGATTGTATATAGGAAAAGATTCCCAAATCCGAAAGAATCCTTGACACAAAATATTCCAGTCCCATGCATTTTGGATATTCAACTTGTTTGTTAGATTTTTTTTTCACCACAAACCCTTAGTCTCTGAAGCATGGTATATCTGGCTTCAATCCAAGATTGGTCCTTACACTAGACTAGTCACCTACTGTCCTTAAATTTTGGGCCATTTTATCCAGATAAAGGGAGGTATTCTATTCGCTGCCTTAAATTAAATGTTGAAAATCTGGCAAAATGCAATGCCACCTTGTACTGCACATGGTAGACAAATGTTCTTGATTTAAACATCTGTAAATAGTTGCAGTTTTTTTCAATCCCTTCTAATTACACAAGTACACTACGGAGATTTTTAAATCTAATATTTTGAGAGCAAATTTGAGTTGAAATGACTGGGAAGGTGACGATTCGAGTGTGTGGTTTCAGATAGCATAATGACATTTTAAAGTTATCAGTGTGAAAAACAAATGAATACACAGAATCTGTAGTAATTATGAGAACATTAATATTATTTCAAGCAAAGTGACTTTAGATGTGCTATAAGATAGAAGGAAAAAAATTGAGAACCAGTCTTTAATAAGTGAGATTATTTTTAGTTATTAGTTCAAGTAACTCGGAAGTTCTTCCAGAAATGTAATAAAAGTGAAGCATTTTGCAATGTATTATGATTGTCTTGCTTTTCTTTCTTCCATGTAATGTGATACATTAAAACCGCAATTCACTTAGAGCTCTCATATTTGTTCCAAGTTACAGAATTTTGGGGGGAAAACATCCAAACATCAAAATTACCTTCAATATCTAAACTGTCATTGCAAGTAAAAAAATGAGTGTAAAGCAAGATCAGCTACTTCGTATCACTCACATTAATGAAGGGTAATTGGGCGGGGGGGGGGGGGGGGAGGGGTTGCCACTCCTGTGGCTTGGACTCAGGGTCTAATCTGGCTTCCTTTTGCTCAAGGCTAGCACTCTTACCACTTGAGCCACAGCACCACTTCTGGCTTTTTCTGTATATATGGTGCTGAGGAATCAAACCCAGGGCTTTGTGAATGCTAGGCAAGCACTTTGCTGCTAAACCACGTTCCCAGCCCAATGAAGGGTAATCTTATTAGACTTAATTTTAGCAATATTGTTAGCTTTTTCAATACACTCACCAGGAAAACCAAATTGAGAATCTAAGAAGTTACTTTTTCCCATTCTTTTAAGAACTTGTGGCAACAATTTCTATTTCTGGATGTCCAGAGAGATCTAATAAAGCTTATTATCAGGTTGAATCAATGTAAGACAGACAGCCAAGTACATTATAAAAGACAGCAGGTGGGATGTTTAATAAATGCAGTCAATTTTCTAGTGTCTGTACTCAAGAATCATCATGGTGAATAGATGCATTCTACCCCTATATTTTGTTTTTAAAAGTACTTTGGGAACTCCTGAATAGAAAAACAAAAGAAGACAATATTTACTTTACAAAAACCCCAAACTGAAAAGCAGACTATATTGGAGTTATCAGTGAAGGAAGAAATGGATTTTATAAGGACTTTGGAAACTAGTGTCTACTCAGAGGAGCTACTAATTAAAGAATGGTTGGCATTTCAAGAGGAAAATTCATTTAGCGGGAGAAAACCTTGCATTTTTTTAAACCAAAAGAGATCTAGGAAGATCATTATCAAAGAAAAGGGCAAACACAAGCATATTGTTGCTGCTCATTTAGAATTTCCTAAGTTTTAACTAGAACTCTCCCGTTCAAATTGATCAAAAGTGATTGATTCATTTTGCCTACTTATTGGAAATTCAACCATCTACTTTATTATATTGACAAATGCAAGTAATTGTGTATACATTATAGATTAACTGAAATTCTCCTTCTATGAGAAGAAATTATTTTGTCCTGGCAAGAAATTATCAATGAAAGAAAATGATGACATACACACATAATGCAGAACTTCCTCATACACTCAGGCCCAATGTCCCTCCTCTGTATAGTCAAGAAATGGATTTGCAATAGAACTGTCTGGACACAGAAGCCAATACCACTGCAGCCTCTTACATCAGAAATTCATTTATACATATGCCATGGCCTTCATTTCAGAAGCGTGGTGAGAAATACCAGATTGGAAAACACTATTCTGTGACCACTCATGCCTTCTGTGTGGTTTCTTCAGGCCCTTTCTCTTGCACAAAGACATAGAGAACCTGAAACATTTTTCTCACAGGCTTAAGAAAATGATTGCAGTCTTTCCTCAACAGAGCACGAAGGGGAGTGTATTTCTGGCCTGTGTTTCATCATTTTTAAAGGTAAAAACACTGAAAGCTTTGTAACAGAGGTTACCTCCCTGACTTCTTGATACAAATAAAGCTTAGCTTTCTTGCTCACTTATTTGATGTGTTTCCTTTTGCACTAGTGCATTGTAAATAGATGGCACTCTTTAGTAAGATGAAGCTATGTTAACTATCATAATAAAGTCATATAGAAACTAGATAAGCTTCACTTCCTATGAAAGAGATTAATTAGGTCAACTGCTGAGTGTGTAAAATTGAAGAATGGGTCATAGAATATTATATTTGATATAAAATGGAATAAATAGAGTCGTGTGTGGTGGGGTACACCTGAAATGCCAGAATTAAGTAAACCAAAGCAGAAGGATACCAAATTCCAGGCCAGCCTGGATGACATAGGTGCTTGCTCAAGATAAAAATAGAATACAGAATTTATTACACATTAGTACATATATGATATTTTCGTGTTCTCTATGGTAAAAGGTTGGCAATATAAAAACTCAAGAAAAAGGTTTATCTGTATCCATTAGCACTCTATTTCATTAGAGGAGTCTAAGTCTCTTTTCAAATTTGTATCTGGTTTTCATCATTTAAATTTATGTTAAACAGAGTCTTCAAAAATACAAGTATTACACTGAGCTTTGAGGACATAATAAAGACTAACAGTGACCATTCCAAAAGTTAAATTCTCTCATACTTTTAACCTTCTGAGAATCAGATACATTTCCAGATTTCTAAAATCTGTTGCTGTATTCATGGGTTTGCATGGTATATCTTAATAAGAAGAACTGCAATTATAAAACTCACACTGAATGTATGACAATTATAGACTGAGCCTTATCTTTTAATCAAAGAGATATATCTAAGAATTAGTCATTCATAAAGTGGACAAATTACATTTGTCTTTAGGGTAGCTTAATGCATAAACTTGTTCTTTTTTAATCCTCATAGAATAAGCAGATTAACTGAAGAAAGCATGACTTTGAAGAAGCTAAATAGAAATTCTCTGTATTTGATGCAATTTACAAAAAGACCTCAAGTAAGAGAAGGAAACAATGGAAAGAGTGGGCACCAACAGAGAGTGTGCACCAGTAGAGAGATTCGTGGCATACAAAGTATCCTGCAGGTAGATCATTTAACAAAAGGAAACAAAATAGTTGAAAATTTTAAAAGATAATGCATCTACACCTGCCCACACATCAGCAGCAGCTATGACTCTCAGAACACATTAACTGACATGTTGAAGAGTATTTGAGAAATTAACTAGGTCTACTTTCAAAAAGCATATTGAAATTATTTATATTAATTCAGGCTTGGAATATGAAAGGAGTAATAAAATAAGTCAAATGGAGCAAAGATGATAAAAATATGATGTATATGTCAAAAATTACTCAGAGAAATAAAATTTCGAATTCTTGGGCCAATTATGACTGTAACTGCTGGGATATTAGAGATATAAAAAGGATGAACTAGGAAAAAGTTTCACACTGATAGGAATTGATGATAAGAGATCTGGGAAAGAACAGAAATTATAGCTTGTCAACGAGGCACAATACAGCAAAGCTTTGGCAAGCTAAAGAGCTTTGAGTGGCAGAGTGATGTTGCATTCTGCTTGCTCAGGAAAGCTCCATTTGATAGCTATTTCTTATTTGCCAGCCTTCAAAAGTGCTCTTGTTTGGGCTGCTAATTTCTATGGTCACATTTCCAGGAGAATCAAACCTTCTTTCACTAGTTGTCTCCAAAAGAATCTCAGACAGAATTCTTAGCAATAACAAGTTAGTTACTTAGAGAGTATCATTTCATTCCAACTTTCAAAGCAAATTGTATAATATTCCAAATACCCAATACATCAGCTTATATTTTCCCAAATCTAGAAAGGCCATAATATCACTTTTATTCAGTTCCCAATGCAAAATATGTTTTATCTAACTGTCCAGCCAATTTATCATGATACAAATCTCTTGTACTGGTGGGATTCACGGGTTCACAAAGAAATAGGAACATTTTGCTTTCATTTACTTTTGTCTATGATGATATTTCATAGGTTGACAATTAACAAGAACTACTTGAACACATAGTAATTTCCTCTGGTCATAATTTTAGTTTGTGAAAATATTTACTGATTTTTACAATGCAGATGTCTTTCCAAAATAGCAATCTCTACATATAAGGAATTGAATGTGATGAAGCTTTAATTGCATCAAGCTTTAATTTTATCAGGTGTGTGTGTGTGTCTGTGTGTCTGTGTGTCTGTGTGTCTGTGTGTGTGTGTGTTACTGGTGTTTGAACTCAGGGCCTTGGACTTGCAGGGTAGGTTTGCTCCACTTGAGACACACCCCCAACTCCTGCTGAATCGGGTTTTTAAAGTGTCACATCTTAAATAATGATGTTTAAATATATACAAGCACCACTTCACTACTCTTGTAATGATTATTTCTACATACTTTTATATACAACATTTCAGATTGAATATATGAACTTTGAATAAAAGACAGATATAATTATCTCCTAATGTTTGGATACATTAAATAACTAATCAAGGTCACATTAGAAGAAAATACCAAGTTATATTGTTGCTTTCCCACTTCAAAATCATGTCTTTGTATTCATAATAAGTCTATTTCATTAACTTGCATTTCAAATTTTATTTTACTATTATGATAAATAATTGCCATAATTTAGACAGAGTCATATAACAAAGGACTTTTGTTTAGTCCACAAAGATAAAGTTTTTGAAGGTTAAAAAGGTCTGTTTAAAAATGCTTAAATTTTCTTAAAATTTATCCATTTGACAATTATGTGTGAAATACAAATAAATCTAATTAAGGAAGACTGCTGAGGAACTACAGGCAAATTTTCCTGAGCCTCTAATAAGCAATAGTTATTGTATAATTGAACTGATTTTCTGCTATTCCCATAGCTCTATATAGTTTCCTTGAAGTATTTACCTACCCTATGACGGCCCTATGATTAAGAAATTTTCTTAGCAGTGGGGCAAGGTGGCTTTCTTTTTTCTGACTTGTTTGCCATTTTTTAACTAACCTAGAAAGGAAAAAACAAAGAAGAAACAGCTGAAGGAGACAGATGAGGAGCATAAGAAAGAGAGGAAGAGGCAGATGAAAAGGAAGACAAGTATACACCGAAACAGGCTAGAAGGAGAGAGGGAATGCTTTCTAAGAGATCCTCATAAGCATATAACACCGTTAGCATGACTGTAGCCAGGCTACAGAACTGCAACAGGGCTCACTCAAAGGGCCTTTATTGGGAGAGATTGTCTTCTGGGAGTATCCAGTGCTGTGGTCCTATTGGAACTAGGGAAGGGAAAGGGAATACGAAAATCGAGTGACGACGGATAAAAAGACAAACCATTGCAACTGCAATACTTACAAAACCATTTGGTGTAAACCAATTATACAACTCAAGGTGGGGGAGGCAAATGGGGAGGATGAGGCAGGGGAAAAATGAGGGAGAAAGTAACAAGTTGGATAAGAAATGTACTTGCCCTACATATGAAACTGTAACCCCTTCACTTTGACAATAAAGAAGAAATATATATATATATATATATATATACATATATATTGCCCTTTCAGGTTCATTGGCAAAGAAACAACCTTGTGCTCATGTTATGTGGCTAAATGTCATCCATTGCCATGTTGGCTGGCATACAGGTCTAAGGATGTCTTATCCTCTTTCATGTCTCTTTCCTGGATCACTTAATGGACCAACTTTAATTTACAGCCTAAGTATGAGGGAGATGGATTGGTTAGTCAGATGTCTCTAAACCAGCAGGAAATAGTGATGTTAAGTATGTTTATTACACTAAGCACTCCTGAGACAAAAGTGGAAATTGTTTCACCTACAGCATGAGGAAACTTATTAAAAATAATAAAGGAGGTGTTCTTTCTTACTCCAGTAAAACAATTACTCTAAGCACTGTAAAATTTTTAAGTTCAGTAAGTGCTGCTGAGAAGACTGCTTACAGTTGTGCTGTGGATTTCCTCCCAGGATGTCTTTAACGAGAAAGATGGGCTTCACAAAGCACAACCCCATGTAGCAGCGAGCAGATGCTCTTCTCTGGATGGCCGTGCAGTAAGATGCAATGAGCAAAGAGAAAGGAACACTCAGAGTGGGCAGAGCTAATTAACCAGAGTGGACTTTGCCTTCTAGCTAAATCACAGCCAGCACTACTAGCCATCCAAATTATACACATTCAGCATACATTTATGGAGTGCCTACTGCGTACGTGGGGCAAGACTTGCTTTTAGCAATGCTCTGGGATTTCACAGGTTGAGAGGGCTGTGCCTTTTAGAAAATTACCTCATAATGACCGAGATGGGCAACCTAGTGTCCTAAAAGACGAAATGGACCTCTAGGAAGGAATTTTTCTCACCTCACCCACAAGATATTTCACATAAAAGTCATCATGAGCACTTTCCTAAACTGAATTCATAATTTTATCACATTTTATGTCATCATGGAAAACACAGGGACCCTTTCTAATAGAGTCAATAAATAGAAAAAGGTTCTTATTTCAAAAAAACCTCAATGGTAGTATCTAAATAATCTTTATAAATATGAATATATGTAAACATATATGTTCCTAAAATACAAATCATATATATATATACCCTTATTCACACATACAATAGGTTATATTAATTGACAGCATTGTATATATCATTTCATATCCAATTTATAAATGTATTAAGTTCCAAAACTGATAGTTAATTGTTTTTGTTTGTGGTACTGGGATTAAATGAAACCTTACCTTTGTTAGACAAATGCTATACCACATGAACCACACCCCTGGCCCATTTTTGTGTCAGTTATTTTTGGATAGAGTCTTACATTTTTCCCCAAGCCAGCCTTGGGAAATTTTTTTATCCTAATCTCTTGTATAATTGTGACTACAGAAGTGCCCTTACCACACCTACCTTACTTGGTGAGATAGGATCTTGCTGACATTTTGCCTAAAGCCAAATTCTTAAACCAAAGGATTAACAAAAAGTAAATGCAGAGCCAATTTAATATTCCTAATTTACATTTGCATATAAAATATACTCATTATTATATGTGGATATAGGTGGTATATTTAACATTATATTTAATAATATATGCGCACATAAAGCATATATGTGTTTCTCACCACAGCCTCATGTAGAAATTACTTTAAAAGTTTTTTTTTTTTGCTGAAAATACTTTAGTAAGTATGTTAAAATTCCAATTGGACAGTTCCTTCTATACACAACAATCTTTAGCCTCTCTTGTGTATTGTTTGTGCAGGTTCTTCAGTTCTTCACTGGCCAATCCATCTTCTAAGTTTACCGTTGCTTTTACTAGATTAAAATACATGACTTAGCCAATCACATACCCCACCCCCCCAAAGAATAATGGTCCCTCCTTTGCCAGATGGAAAATCCTTCAAAAATTTCAAAGTTCTTCTTTTTTTTTCCCCTGGCTTCTTTTTGCTCAAGGCTAGCACTCTGCCACTTGAGCCACAGCGCCACTTCTGGCCATTTTCTGTATATGTGGTGCTGGGGAATTGAACCCAGGGCCTCATGTATATAAGGCAAGCACTCTTGCCACTAGGCCATATCCCCAGCCCCAAAGTTATTCTTAACACAGTTCAGCTCCATTAATGGTCTGTTTTAGGCTTAGTAACTTATCTGAACTATAATTTTATAATTTTCTCTCTGAAATTTCTTCCTTTCTCTCTATGACTATTTTATGGATAAGTGATGCTACTGACCTTATAAACTTATAAACAATAGTCTCTCAAGTACCATCCTAGTTCCCCTGAGTTAAGTACTATGTCATAGCAACACCTCTCCTCTTGCAGAGCAGTGTGCAGACTTTGGTATCAAAGATTAAATGATTATTATCAAAGATTATTATTATATTATTATCTATGAGTATTGCATTTTTCCTCCCCCTCCTTCCCTGCCCCCATCTCTCTCTCCTCCTTGAAGTAGACAGAGTCAAGAAAACTTCTAGAGGAGAGAGGTCCCAAACCTCAGTATCTCACAGATCTTCTGGCATTGTGTTTGTACTATGGGTAAAACTCCAGCTCTTCACTGCACAGGTTCTAACTTTGATGAGAACTCACACCCTACTTTTCTTCAGATCCAGCCACAATAATCTGTTCCTTCATTGGGGTTCAGTCCTTGATCTCTGAGGACTTTTATGTTGTTCTACCAACTTCTCATCACGAATCATATCCCCAGACCATCCACTTTAAAACTGGCCCCCATTCTCTCTGGGCACCAACTTATTATCCTATTTACTTCTTTTCCACCAAAGCCAGCAATGATTATGGGTAGGTTACTTACTTAGAATCCACATACCTTAACCAGAATGCAACCTCCAGAAGAAACTTCACATGTTTTCACACACTGGGATATCCTGTATTTGAGGATCCTACTTGCAAACAAAATACCTATAAACAGACCACAAGTAAACAAATCACTAACAAGATGATCCTCCATGACTAGCTATTCCTTATGATTTAATATTTTAGTTTTTAAAATACTGTGTTACCATGAAGTAGTTATCCAAAGGAATTTCCATTCAATAAAGCAATTTATGAATGTCTTGATCAGTGTCACCCTTTTCGATAGTCTCATCCATCATTCCCAAACCTACCCCTTCTCTCACATTTCTTAATTTTGTGGGATATGTATTATTTTTGCCACTTCCCAAAGTAGTTTATGAATATGATGTATCTTGATCTGCATCACCCCTTCAACATTTTCATCCCTCTTCAACTCACCACTTCTCTTATTTTTCTTAATTTTGTGGTATATACAATGAATTACTGACTGTATTCTTCCCCCTTCTCCCTTTTATTCATCTCCCCTGCAAATAGCCGTTTCCTGGTACCTATTCTGTTGGACTTTGACCTCATTTTTCTACAGAATTACACTATTTGAGCTCTCCATAGAGTCTACTGCTTTAGTTAATTCATCTCTAACCCCTTGCCTACCCTCCTGTGTGGTTGCTTATTGATTTATAGGTACATTCTAGCTACCACAAATGAGGGGAAAATATGCAACCTTTATTTCTGTGTGTCTGGCTTAGTCTTTCCATTTCCCAGTGACTGGTACAATGTCATTCTTTCTTATGGATGAATAGAATTCCATTTTGTTTCTATGTCAAATATGCCAGATGATTACATATGTGAGCAGGTTTCCTTTATCTATGAACTTATCCAAGATTTTATTTATGCCAATCAGAAAGCAAAACCTGTAACTAGGAACAATTTTTATAAAAAAAAATGGCTATTTTATCAGTAATCTTTCAGAGTTTCCAGCTTTGTAAGTGACCAACAGCCTGCTCACTGTGTCCTTTTTAATCTTCCATATTTCTGCATACAGTTGAGCTCTGGAACTGTCTGCCTGGAACATTGCCTTAGGAGAATAGGAGGACATTTCCAAGTCTTCTCTAAATCACCTGGGGAAGGGTGGTTCAAAATAGTGAGGGATTTCTAGAAACACAAAGGTCGAAGGGATTTCTGTAACCACTGCTGATTTCTAGAAATACAGAGCTCAGATCAATTTCCCCATGATCGCTTCAAATGGCTTTCTAGTGCTCTCAAAGGAAAATGCATTGCTTTTCGGGTATCTATAAGACCAGACAAGATCTGGCATCAACTGACTCTGCTTAATCTTTATCCCATTTTCCCCATTTTCCTAGGCTTCCTCAGGTCTATGCTAATCTTATTCTTGTCACATGATCGCTGACCTAGCTCACTGCAGCCTACCTTATTCTTCTCGCAGAGAGTCACATGGCTTTCTCCCTCCTGCCTTGAAGTATCTACCCAAATGTCATCTTTTCACAAACCTTACTTAATCAAACAATATTTACATATAACCAATCACTTCCCAATCTCCTAGGATATCTTCCTTCATTTCTTTGAATGGCATTTAGCATAATC
Organism: Perognathus longimembris pacificus; assembly: GCF_023159225.1. Taxonomy (NCBI): domain Eukaryota; kingdom Metazoa; phylum Chordata; class Mammalia; order Rodentia; family Heteromyidae; genus Perognathus; species Perognathus longimembris. The sequence continues at coordinate 9,872,371 of NC_063165.1, forward strand.
CTATATGCTTCATGGACTTGGGTAGATTTTTATCTACCTCCCATCACTAAATTGTAAGCTCTAGAAAGGTACAGGATGGTGTTTTTTTTTGTTTTGTTTTTGTTTTTCAACTCTACGCTGCATCTTTAACATTAGTACCTCCAGCGATTAGGGGACTGAGAAAAACACATGATTAAATAACTAATAAATGAGTGAATCAAATTGATTGTATTGTCTTAGAGAAACTTCAAATGAAGTGTCATTAGTAGTGGGCAAGAAATCATTCCCCAGAATTCCAGGGGAAATCAGGGTTTGAATGCAAGATGCTAAGAGAAAGAAAGTCATAAAACCTCCAGATAATCAGTCTGTAGTGTGTCCTGGAGCCAACCCTGTGTAGCTCAGGGTAAAGCATCCTTAAGTAAAGATGAAAGTGTGAGGGGAATTTCTAAATTTACAGAAAAAATAACCTAAAGAGGAAATAATAATTAATTATGCTGTTAGAATAAATACATGATTTGTGTTCCAAATCTGAATAGGCTGGATTAATCAAATGTCACAGTGACATTTCTAAGAATGATTGCACTGTGCAAATTCCATTAGTGGGCTATACCTGCCAAGAGGAAAGTTACAGAATATCAATTATGTAAACAGGAAATTATCTTTCTCCTTTTCTAGAGAGTCTAGGGATCTTACCATTTGGGGTGGGGCCTAGATGCTTTCAAAATTAAGAAGGCATTTGCATAAGACTAATAACTTCTCCTGTTTCCCAGGAGCCCTCAACTCACTTCATCCTGCTTAACACCCCAGACTTACCTAATATCTTTGAGAAGGAGGGGCTTTAATGATAAGAACAAATTAAAAATGGCTTCATATGTCAGAAAAGACTATGGCATTCTAACACAAAGTCCTTTGTGCTAATAAATGTACCTGCAGTGTTCCAAGATTAATGGGGAATATCTTGGCAGGGTTCATTTGAGCAGTGATTTTTGTCTGGTTATACTTATAGATCATCTAAAAAATCACCTGCTTGAGCACAGATGATGATATCATAAATATGTATTTGAATCTAAATTTAAATTTTAGGGAAGCAATATCCATTCATTAAAGTGGAGGAAACAAATGCATGACAATGAATCTTGAAAAGGGCTGAATCTAGAGCTTTAAATTAGTCTCATGTTTCTGGAAGTGAGAGGATGTCACTATTCAAAGCAAAGATGCTTTACTTGTTTCTTTCCTAGCACTCTTATCTGAGGGTCTCATGGGCTTGGGTGTAATTCCTATGAACCAAGTCTCTTAACATATAGACATCTCAGCTCATCATCCTGTATCAAACATCAGACTTCTTGTGGGTTGGAAGAAGACAGAGCTGACAACTCAAACCCCACAATTTTACCACCCCAAAATGACCAGGAGTCATCTTCAGTTTGTTTGGGCTCTTCTAGTGTTATAGGAAACTGGACTAACTTTGACAATGTTTCAGAGACTTCTGTGAATTTTTGTTGTTGTTGTTGTTAAAAACAACATAGTAAGATGGGCACATGCCTGTAATCCTAGCTACTCGGGAGGCTGAGATCTGAGGATTACAGTTTGAAGCCAGCCTTGGTAAGAAAGTCCATAAGAATCTAATCTCCAATTTCATCACCAGAAAACTGGAAGTGGAGTTGTGGTTCAAAGTGGTAGAGTGCTAGCCTTGAGCAAAAAGAGTTCAAGGACAGTGCTCAGGCCCTGAGTTCAACCCCCATGACCAGCAATAACAACAACAAAAAGACCAGTAAAATAGTACATGAAGCCAGGCACAGATAAGACTCCATTCATGTTGAATCCCAAAGTAGGAAAAATATAACTATGGTAACAGTTGAAAATAAAGATGTGGTGGATTAAAGATAACTTTCAAAAAGATATCTTATATGTTATAATGGTCATTGTTGATGTAATAAAAGTATCTTACAATGAGAGCCATTGTGATAAACCAAATGGATTCTAAATCTAATGGCCAGCATCCACACAAGATACCAAGAAGAGAAAAAGGAAAGTAGGAAATGAAGGGCATGCAAAGACACAGGCAGAGAACAGAGTGTTGCAATCACAAGTCAAGGACTGTGGAGTGGAGAAGGCAAGATAGAGTCTAGCTGAGAGCCCAACAGGAGAGGTAGAACACCCCAGTCTCTCATTCTGATCTCTAGAACTGTGAGAGAATAATTTTCTGCTATTTAAGTCTTCGAGTATGGGCTCATTTGTTGAAACAGCCACGGGCTATTAAAGAGTTATTTTCTATGGGTTTAGGGGGAAGGGGTTATAAAATATGAGATGGCAGAAAAAAATGCAAAGACAGATGACAATAGTTGTGGTCTTTACTGGGAAATACTCACAGAGGATTGTAACCTGAATAACAACCAAATGGTCTCTAAAGACTGGCATTTACTTGGGTGTAGCTGAGCATGAGAATAACAGAACATTCAAACAGTAATCTACATACCATAGTAAACTATGAGTATATTCAAAGAGGTTGAGCATGGGGAAGATTTTACAGATAAAATTAGGATGATTACAATGGATATTTTGAAATATTAAACCGTGGCCACAATGATGCCACAATATCAATCTGGGGAGACTATCTATTCAGCTGCTTTCTGCATTCGTTTTGTAGAAGGTTTGGACACTGCCTCTGTGAAAATTTGTGTTTCAAGCAGAGCTTTTGTGAATGTTGCTCTCATGCAATTATGAATACCTTCCTTCATAATCTCCTGGCTTTATTTATTGTTTCCATTTGCAGTGTTAGTATTTTCCCCATTTATTTATTTTATTATCTTTAAGTAGTTGTACAAAGAGATTTCAATTCAACATGTCAATTTGTGAGTACAATGCCGCCTCCTCCATCATTCTCACACATCTCTCCCAACCCCACCCATACAGTCCATTTTCAAATATGTACATTGACGATGAAGACTGCATTCACCCTACCTTCCTCTCTCCATTCATCTTTCCCTTTGACCACATTCCCCAACACAACATTGTAAGGTCCACCCTCAGGATAGCTCCATGCACATGCCCCCAACCCATTTAAGTCTGTGCCCAATACCTGAGTTGCCTAGGCAACTGGCACACCTGGAGGCAGTTACCTCCCTCCCTTCACTGAGGTCACATCCAATCCACCTGGCCATACCTCCCACCTTTTTCTATATAACGCAGCTCGACACAGTCCCCACAAAATTTTCCTTTTCTCTCTGACTCTCTCGTGCTATTTTCTCTCTTTTTCCCTTCTTCTTTCCCCTCTGTCTTGCCATGCCTCCATCTTGTATGAGCTGGCAGTTTGCTTTTCCCCCAATAAAGTCCTTTCTCCTGAACCATGTGGCGGGTTTCCTTTCCTATGGACCTTATACATATGTTCCCTCTTCCTGGTCTTCATTTTATTAAACTGTAAGTCACTTGCTCAAAGGGGTTACCATTGGAATTCACCGTGATGACACCATACTACAGTTGATGTGTTTGTGTATATGTACATACATATACATATATACATAAATGCATATACACACATGTGTATATGTTTATGCATTTATAATTTAGATCTAACTTCTGCATATGCAAGAAAACATGTGTCTTTTGTCTCTTTAAGCCTGGCTTTCTTCACTTAGCATAATTTGTTCCAGGTCTATCCATTTTCCTGATAATGATGTTATGTCACTTTTCTCTGATGGATGAATAAAATTCCATTGTGTCACAATGTGTGTTGTGTGTGTGTGCGTGCGTGTGTGTGTGTGTGTGTGTGTGTGATATTTTCTCAATCCACTTGTCCATTGAAGAGCACTGGGACTATTTCCACAACTTGGCTATATTAAATAGCGCAGCAAGGAGCAGAGTGACTCCCTTTGAGTTTCACTCTCATAATGCCGCAGCAGAGCTATTGCTTGGGACCAGGGCACAGCATACCTTGCCATATGTGTAGCGGCCCCGATACCAAAGCCCAGTCGTGCATCACATGATAACCTTGCCATCATAGCAGACTGCACATATGACACTGGTCCCATAGCTTAGAGTGGAGTGGAGGCATCCCTACGCCCTGAGAGGAGGTTCCATCATGGGTCACCGCACAGCACATTACTCATGTGCCCATGGTGAGGCTGGCGTAAACAAACCTACTATACCATGCAGAAATGTAGCCGCGCAATTATGCATGGGTCATAGTACTTGATGATGATGATAAATGACTCTGTTACTGCTTTATATATTTACTATGCTACATTTTTGTCACCGTGTAAAAGCATACTCCTACTTGTGAAAAAAGATTGTTGTAACACAGTAACTCACTATGTTAACAGCCTCATATATGTAAGGGGTGTCTATTGAATCTTTTAATGAAATCATTTTCTCTTGTGCTGGATTTAAATCTCATGTTGTTTTGCTCACCACAGCCAGATTGCACCTCACCTGTAACTGCTAGGTTTTTGTGAGTACAGGATATAACATGCAAGTAACATTCAAAAAAAGTCACTGAATAGTGCATGTCTCTGAATGAAGCAGGAAGAAGCATGAAGCAGGAAATGAACATACAAAAACATAAGATGAAAGCCTGCACCAGTGACCTATGCCTATAATCCTAACTACTCAGGAAGCTGACATCTAAGGATCAAAATTTGAAAGCAGCATGGGCAGACAAACCTGAGAGATTCTTATCTCCACACCACCAAAAGTCAGAAGGGCAGCTGTGGCTCAGGTGGTAGAGCAGTAGCCTTGAGAAAAATAAGCTCAGACAGAGTACCTAGGCCCTGAGTTCAAGCACCAAGACCAGCAAAAAATAAGAAGAAGATGAGGGGGCTGGAATATGTCCTAGTTGTAAAGTGCTCGCCTTATATACATGAAGCCCTGGGTTCGATTCCTCAGCACCACATATATACAAAAAGCCAGAAGTGGCACTGTGGCTCAAGTGGCAGAGTGCTAGCCTTGAGCAAAAAGAAGCCAGGGACATCGCTCAGGCCCTGAGTTCAAGTCCCAGGACTGGCAAAAAAAAAGAAGATGTGATCATGTTCAAGAGTAAAAGTAAGTCAACATTCACCCTAAGCTTTTTATTTTTTTTGTTTTTTGTTTTTTTTTTTTTTTTGGCCAGTCCTGGGCCTTGGACTCAGGGCCTGAGCACTGTCCCTGGCTTCTTCCCGCTCAAGGCTAGCACTCTGCCACTTGAGCCACAGCGCCGCTTCTGGCCGTTTTCTGTATATGTGGTGCTGGGGAATCGAACCTAGGGCCTCGTGTATCCGAGGCAGGCACTCTTGCCACTAGGCTATATCCCCAGCACCCACCCTAAGCTTTTTAATAGCTGTGAATCTTCTGAAAGAATTACCTAAGCAAGCTTCTTTTTAGTAAATGCTGATGATGCCCATATTTCATTACAAAGAACTTAAAAAATATAATCAGACTTAAAATATGCCAGGAAAAGTAGGTGCCAGAGTGTATCCATTTCTTGTGTGTTTACGATGTGAATCATCTGTTCTGTTGCAACTCCAATTGTCACTGAAACTATCACCCATATTAGGATTTCTCCCAGCTGGGTTTATTTTAGCACCTGTCAGCTTGTTTCTTCCTTGGAACATGTGACGTGAGATCTCAGGGATGTCAATGCTCCACTTCAACAGGACAAGTCACTTCCCTGTGCTTTTAAAGTATCAGAACTGTGAGTATCATTTGATTCATTTAGTCAAATTAGGCTTCATCTTTCCCTAGATCTCAGCAATATCTCAGTAATACTGCTTCTCGTAGATAACCAGACCAATTTGTCTTCCAATTCCATAAGCAACATCTAAGAAAGTAACTCCGGTCTTGTAAATGAAGCTGAAAATTAATGAGAGCCACAGTCATGGAGCAATAAGCAGATGATGCAACCAGAGCTGAACAAACAGCTCCTAGAAGCAATGCCTTTAGCACAGACAAGAACAAGAATGATGGTGAATAGCACAACCATGTTCATCGCACCATTCACCACAGCCAAGATACAGAATCATCCTAGAAGCCACCTATGCAATGCATGAATGGATCAAGAAAATATGCACAGAGGACTTTTACTTATCCATTGGAAAGAAAGATATTGCACCATTTGTAAAGAAATGTAAAGACTTGGGGCAAAGTATATTAAGTGAAGTAAGTCAGGCTCAGAGAGACAAAGGTTGCATAGTTTCCTCATATGTGCTTGCTAGAATTAGCCTATCAACCTATAAGTAAACAAGTTGGGTGGTATGAAAATGGTTACAAATGTAATAAGTGAAATACGGTAGATTCAGGGGAGAACTCACGTAGTGCAATTCCTTAGAAAAGCAAAGTCAAAGCCCTACAAGATAAATGCCAGGAAACAAGTGGGTAGGGGGTGGGCAAGGGGAAAATGGTAGGAGAATGAAGAGGAGAAGTGGGGAAGAAGGTAATTAAAAATTCAATGTATATGCTACAAAATTCAAAAAAAGTAAGAGGAGGTAGGTCAGCAAGGGGGTGACATTGATTAAAATACATTGCACTCATAACCTTTGTTAAATGGCAACTCCTTTGTACAACTACTTAAAGATACTTTTTTTTTTTTTTTTGGCCGGTCCTGGGCCTTGGACTCAGGGCCTGAGCACTGTCCCTGGCTTCTTCCCGCTCAAGGCTAGCAATCTGCCACTTGAGCCACAGCGCCCCTTCTGGCCGTTTTCTGTATATGTGGTGCTGGGGAATCGAACCTAGGGCCTCGTGTATCCGAGGCAGGCACTCTTGCCACTAGGCTATATCCCCAGCCTAAAGATACTTTTTTAATAAAATAAAAAAGAATAAGGGTAAATGTAAAGTAGAAACAAAGGCTATCAGTAAAACATTTGTATGTGTTTCAAATGACACATAAGCAACCATACATATTTTCCAGATACAGAAAAATATAGGCAAAACCTGCTGAATGATCTCTAGCTCAGAATGGAAAGGGAGGATCCAAAGCTGGGAGTTGAGGTAAAATGGCATGCATATACATACAAGCATGTTGCACGGGCTAAGGATGGTGATTTGTTAGCAGTGAAGGTATATAATTAAGGCCTAGAGAGATAGAAGATAGAAAAGAAAGGAAAGTGAGAAGCAATATAAAACAAAAGAAGGAATTCTGGGGAAAAGAAAGGAGGAAAGAGGTAGAAATAGAGCATTTTTCAAATTAGCATACCGAAGAAGATTTCATTGTTGTAAAATATACATATGCAATGTGTTTGTGTAATTTTGCGTTTGCACGTGTGTGTGTAGTCAGAGCAATGTCTGCAAAAAGACTCATTTATCAGCATCTCCTCTGAGAGAGAGAGCATTCAGATTTTTTTTAAACTGCTAGTATTATGTTGCATTGTTTGGCCATTCCAGATGGAATGTGTTATCCTTATCATCTGAGGCATCTTCATCATTTTGGGTAAGGGGATAAATACTACTCCAGGCACAGTAGATCCTTATTTCCTGATGTGACACTCATAGAAACATTGTCTCTAATCTTTTCCCCCCTCACTCTCTGTTATGTCAAATGTATGCCAAGTGTGATAGAAACAGTAATGCTTCAGTTACAAAACATGGAAATCCATGGCTAAGATGGATAGTAAATCCATGATATACTTCTTTTGTAATTACAAACAATATCTAAACATCAGAAACAAACAACAAAATGGTGCTAAACCCATGAGGGACTGGAGACTGTAATCCCCTCCGGCGGCTCTTCTCCCTGCTTTGATTGAGTTGCTTCTGCTTCCCAGAATGCAGGAAGAGATAGTCTAGAAGACTACTATTTCAGGCAGGTTTACTTTACTTCGCAAAGTGAAATGAAGCCTTAGGCAATCTCTGAGGTGTTTTACATCATGAATAATTCAACTGATAGCACCCACTTTCATGTGCTGGAGTTTCCTGAAGTTGTATATTACCTTGAATTTTTCTCTGCCACCATTTTGGTCAATAGGCCAATCACATTATCACAAAACAGTGTGTGGGTAAAAGGGGGGTAAATTTGGCAAAAATTTAAAGTATGGAAACCAGTAAGGTCTTAACTCATTGAAAAGTTCCTTGGAAAGAAGGATCTCTGCTCTAAAAGTGAGTTTCAGGGAATGCCACCCAGCATTTGCTAGGTGTAAAGTAAACACATACTATCTAGCACCTACAGGATGAATCTCATATTCCTGTCTCTCTGGATCCTCCTAATTAAGAGTCAAAACCTACTTGGAGAAAACTATAATTAGCCTAGTTTTACAGATGAGCAAATTTGAGGTCAGAGAAGTTAGATAACTTGACCAAGACCACAAAGTTAATGAGGGCCAAAGCTGAAGTTCAAATTCAATTACTGTATGGTATTTCGCGTTTCAAGGAGAAAATCAGGCGCTGGATTTTTCCTTTCCCTTTACACCTGGCTCCTTCAAATAGCAGCCATATAAGTAATTAACCTTCACCAATTACAGTCATGTGCATTGTCAGCTACACAACTCTAACAAAAAAAAATGTTTCATGAAGATGTAGGCTTTTTTTAATGAGGTCACATCTTTAAAAATATTATTATCACAGAAAACTAGTGGAACATCCAGATTCAAGTTAATCCAACTCAATCATTGAGCCTAAAGTCATTTGGAAGAAAAGGTAGACGTCATGTTAAAGATTGCTTATTATGTATATCTATTAACATCATCATTCCTTGCATACATCTTTGGTTAGTCCAAGTCCTCCTTTTGGGAGTAGAAAGATAACTTTGTCAAAAGGGACACAATATATATGACAAACAAACAATTATGTTCTACTACTATCTAAATTATGATGATTAAAAATGAGTCGGGCTGGGAATATGGCCTAGTGGCAAGAGTGCTTGCCTCATATACATGAGGCCCTGGGTTCGATTCCTCAGCACCACATATACAGAAAATGGCCAGAAGTGGCGCTGTAGCTCAAGTGGCAGAGTGCTAGCCTTGAGCAAAAGGAATCCAGGGACAGTGCTCAGGCCCTGAGTTCACGGCCCAGGACTGGCCCAAAAAAAAAAATGAACTTGCTGCTTTTGAATATCACAAGCCCACTAGCAGAGATAAGCCATCAACACAAGGGCATGTGTGTGTGCGTGTGTGCACACACACACACATTCACACAATGGACTTGCCCTAATCATATTTCATTAATGGTAAAGGTGGAACAGTTTTCTCAGTCTGGTTTTGTGCAGGCAATTTCATGCATAGTCAGAGAAATTTGGTATATTTTTCTGGAGATAAGTAACAGAAAAATGATTGCTGCTTTGGGGAATTGAAAGCTAATATGCCATCTTTGTAAAAGTAATTCTCAAAGAATTAGGAAATAGAATAGTTCTGCTTCTTTGTAGGTGCCAATCCTTAAGCCAAGCTTGCATCATGCTTAGTTCAATGTATCTGCAGATTACCACACATTCAGACCAAATAGAAGGACTTATTTTCTGGGGAACATTATCTCACAATTCAAAATGGAATATTTTAAGGAAGAGAATCTTAGCATATTTTCTCAAATCATTTCAATTTAGTATCATTCTGTCTTCCTTGAAAAGTTTTCTCTGGTGGCTTAAAAATATGAGAAATAGGGAGGTAAAGAAGAAAGTTACAAAATCCAAGGCCAAGATTTGCTACTTGTGACCAAACCAGAGTATGGTTCATGGAAGCTGAAATTCTAAATCAAGGATTTTTATATGGGCGCCCTCCTATGTTTTAAAATCATGAATTAAATTAATGGAGAATTTCATGGCATCCACAAATAGAAAGATAAGTGAGCTTCAAGAGTCAAATGAAAAGATAGCTACCCAACTTAAAGATTTGAGAGACAACACTCAAAACCAAAGTAATGAAGTTAATGAAGTAAAGAAGTCCATACAGGACCTAAGAAATGACATGGAAAGCATCAGGAAAGACCAGTCAGAAGGAAAAGAGATTCGAAATCAAGTTGCTAGCCTACAGTCCCGACTAGCTGAAGCAGAGGATCGAATCTCAGGAGCTGAAGATTCCTTAGACTCTATGGAGAAAGATCAAAAATCAATACAAATCCAGTCCAAGCAACAAAACAGATCGCTACAGGAGATTCAAGACACAATCAGGAAGCCCAATTTAAGGATAATAGGTATTGAGGAAAACTTGGAGAAAGAGGTTAATGGGATAGGCAACCTATTTAACAGAATACTAGCGGAGAACTTCCCAAACATCCAGAAGGAAAGGCCTATACAGGTACAAGAAGCATTTAGAACCCCAAATCGACCTGACCAGAATAGGACTTCCCACCGACACATTGTGATCAAAACAGCTTCAGCAGAGTGCAAGGAAAAAATACTCAAAGCTGTTAGGGCAAAGAAAACAATCACATATAAAGGAAAAGCAATCAGAATTACCCCAGACTTCTCAGCAGAGACCATGAAAGCAAGGAGAGCCTGGAATGAAGTATACCAAACTCTAAATAAAAATGACTACCAACCAAGAATTCTGTACCCCGCCAAACTCTTCTTCATAGCCGAAGGTCAAATAAAAGTCTTCCACAATAAGGAAAAACTGAAACAATATATCTCCACCAAACCAGCTTTACACAAAATCCTTAAAGATGTACTCTACAGGGAAAATAATCAAGATCCCAACACAGACAGAGAAATGAACCCTAATTAGTAAACACTAGATCAAGAAATGGGAAGACACACCTTTAAACAAGATAGTGATAATGAAAAGAACAAACGATCACCTCTCAATCCTAACTGTCAACATTAATGGACTTAATTCTCCAATCAAACGACATAGGCTCATAACTTGGATCAAAAATCAAGATCCATCTTTCTGCTGCCTCCAAGAGACACATCTATCCAGCAAAAGTAAACATCTTCTAAAAGTGAAAGGCTGGAAACAAATCTATCAAGCAAATGGCCCCCATAAGCAGGCTGGAGTTGCAATCCTAGTATCAGACAAAATTGACTTCAAATTAAAAAAGGTAAGAAGAGACAAAGAAGGTTACTACATACTAGTAAAAGGATCTCTCCAACAGGAAGAAATAACCATCCTAAATATCTACACACCAAATGCAGGAGCACCCAACTTCATCAAACAAACACTATTGGCTCTAAAAACATTCATAGACCCAAACACAATGATAGTGGGGGACTTTAACACTCCACTATCACCACTGGACAGATCAACACGCCAAAAACTGAACAAAGAAACCACAGAACTAAACAATTGCATAGACCAACTAGACTTAATCGACATCTACAGAATATTCCACCCAGCAAGGACAGAATACACATTCTTTTCGGCAGCACACGGAACATTCTCCAAAATAGATCACATCTTAGGGCACAAAGAAAATCTGTACAAATTCAGAAGTATCAAAATCATTCCCTGCATTCTTTCAGACCACAATGGAATAAAATTAGAGCTCAACTCACTCAGCCACCACAGAAAATCCCACAATTCATGGAGACTAAAGAACACACTGCTGAACCATCAGTGGATCATTGAAGAAATTAAAACAGAAATTCAAATGTTTATGGACTTCAACCAAGTTGAGGACACAAAGTACCAGCTCCTTTGGGACACAGCAAAGGCAGTACTCAGAGGAAAATTTATATCTCTGAGTACATACATCAACAAACTGGAGAAACAGCAACTCAGTAATTTAAGAAAGCACCTTAATTTTCTGGAGAGAGAACAGCAAGCCAAACCCCAAGTCAATAGACGGAAGCAAATAATTAAAATCAAATCAGAATTAAATCAATTAGAGACTAAAAAAACCATCGAAAGAATCAACAAAACAAAGAGTTGGTTCTTTGAAAAAATCAACAAGATAGACAGACCCCTGGCAAACCTGACCAAAGAACGAAGGCAGCACACTCAAATAAACAAGATAAGAGATGAAACAGGTAGCATCACCACAGAAATAACCGAAATTCAGAAAATAATAAGGGACTATTTTGCAAACCTTTATGCCAACAAATTCGAGAACTTGGAAGAAATGGATGATTTCCTAGAAAAAATTGATACCCCCAAACTCAACTATGAAGACTTAAACCTTCTAAACAGACCCATATCCAGTATTGAAATAGAAACAGCAATAAATGATCTCCCATCCAAGAAAAGCCCAGGTCCAGACGGATTCACCGCAGAATTCTACAAGGCCTTCAAAACAGAACTCACTCCAATATTTCTCAAACTCTTCAATGAAATTGAAAGAGAACGTTCACTACCAGACTCATTTTATGAAGCCAGTATAACCCTCATCCCAAAACCAGGCAGAGACTCATCACGGAAAGAGGACTACAGACCAATCTCCCTGATGAACATAGATGCAAAAATTCTCAACAAAATTCTGGCCAATCGACTTCAACAGGTCATCAAAAAAATCATACACCACGATCAAACTGGATTCATCCCAGGGATGCAAAGCTGGTTTAATATACGCAAGTCAATTAATATAATCCACCACATCAACCGGAGCAAGGTAAAGAACCACATGGTTTTATCGCTGGATGCGGAAAAAGCGTTCGATAAAATCCAGCACCCATTTATGCTAAAAGCCCTGGAAAAACTGGGATTCCAGGGAACATTCCTGAATATAATCAAGGCAGTTTATGACAAACCAACAGCAAGCATAACTCTAAATGGTGAAAAACTAAAGCCATTCCCTTTAAAATCAGGAACAAGGCAGGGATGTCCACTCTCTCCCCTGCTCTTCAACATAGTACTAGAATTCCTAGCCAGAGCAATTAGGCAAGAAGAGAATATAAAGGGGATCCAAATAGGAAAAGATGAAGTTAAACTTTCTCTCTTCGCAGATGACATGATCCTATACCTAAAGAATCCCATAGACTCTACCCCCAAGCTACTAGAGCTGATCCAAAACTTTGGCAAAGTTGCAGGTTATAAAATAAACCTTCAAAAATCAACGGCCTTTCTCTATGCTAACAACCCGAAGACCGAGGCTGAAATCAGGAAAGCAACTCCTTTTGCAATAGCCCCCAAAAACATAAAATACCTAGGAATAAACTTAACCAAAGAAGTGAAAGACCTCTTTGAGGAGAACTTTAAAACCTTGAAAAACGAAATTAAGTCAGAACTAAGGAAATGGAAAAACCTCCCATGCTCCTGGATTGGGAGGATTAATATAATCAAAATGGCAATATTGCCAAAGGCTATCTACAAATTCAATGCAATACCCATTAATATCCCAACACCATTCTTTAATGAAATAGAGGAAGCAATCCAGAAATTCATATGGAACAATAAAAGACCTAGAATAGCAAAAACACTCCTAAGCAGAAAGAACAGTGCTGGAGGAATTACAATACCCAACTTCAAGCTGTATTATAAAGCTATAGTAATAAAAACAGCTTGGTATTGGCACCGGAACAGGCCTGAAGACCAATGGAACAGAATTGAAGACCCAGAATTAAACCCACAGAACTACGCCTACTTAATCTTTGATAAAGGAGCTAAAACAATAGTATGGAAGAAAGATAGCCTCTTTAACAAGTGGTGCTGGCAAAACTGGCTCAACACATGCAACAAACTAAAACTAGATCCTTATATATCACCCTGCACCAAAATAAACTCCAAATGGATTAAAGACCTTGAAATCAAAACAGGCACCCTGAAAACACTAAAGGAAGGAGTAGGAGAAACACTCGGGCTCCTTGGCACAGGACAGAACTTCCTTAACAAAGACCCTGAAAGGCTACAAATCAAAGAAAAGTTGGACAAATGGGACTGCATTAAACTGCAGAGCTTCTGCATGGCAAAGGACATAGCTCTCAAGATAAACAGAAAGCCCACAGACTGGGAGAAGATCTTTACCGGACATTCAACAGACAAAGGCCTCATCTCTAAAATATATGCAGAACTAAAAAAATTACCTTCTTCCAAAACAAAACCGCAAAGAACCAATAGCCCCCTCAACAAGTGGGCTAAAGACTTACAAAGAAACTTCTCTGATGAGGAAATGAGAATGGCCAATAGACATATGAAAAAATGCTCTACATCACTGGCCATAAAGGAAATGCAAATCAAAACAACATTGAGATTCCATCTCACCCCAGCAAGAATGTCATATATCAAGAAAACTAATAATAACAATTGTTGGAGGGGATGTGGCCAAAAGGGAACCCTACTTCATTGTTGGTGGGAATGTAAACTGGTTCAGCCACTCTGGCAAGCAGTATGGAGATTCCTCAGAAGGCTCAATATAGAACTCCCCTATGACCCAGCAGCCCCACTGTTGGGTATCTATCCAAAAGCCCACAAACAAAATCACAGTAATGCCACCAGCACAACAATGTTCATCGCAGCACAATTTGTCATAGCGAGAATCTGGAACCAACCCAGATGCCCCTCCATAGATGAATGGATCAGGAAAATGTGGTACATATACACAATGGAATTTTATGCCTCTATCAGAAAGAATGACATTGTTCCATTTGTAAGGAAATGGAAGGACTTGAAAAAAGTTATACTAAGTGAAGTGAGCCAGACCCAAAGAAACATGGACTCTATGGCCTCCCTTATTGGGAATAATTAGTACAGGTTTAGGCAAGCCATAGCAGAGGTTCACAAGGCCCAATAGCTATACCCTTAGGAACACATAAGATGATGCTAAGTGAAATGAACTCCATGTTATGGAAACAATTGATATATCACAGTTGTAACTACTTTCAACGTCCTAGGTGTATGTGTAGTTTCTATTATTGATGATGCTCTTGTATCACCTTCCTATGGTTGTACCTACACTATCTCTGTAATCTTATCTGAGTATATTGGAAACCGTGTTTACTGGTATTGGAAGTAGGAAATTGAAAGGGAATACCAAATTTGAGAGACACAGGGTAAAAAAAGAGAAATAACGACAAAAGCAATACTTGCAAAACTGTCTGGTGTAAGTGAACTGAACACTGGGGGGGGGGAGGGAAAGGGGGGAGGGAGGGGGGCATGAGGGACAAGGTAACAAACAGTACAAGAAATGTATCCAATGCCCAACGTATGATACTGTAACCTCTCTGTACATCAGTTTGACAATAAAAATTTGAGAAAAAAAAAATAAAAAAAAATAAAATCATGAATTAATGCCCCAGTTACTGACTTAAAAAGTAACTAGAGTTTAATTTTTGTCACACACTTCAGTGTAGGGGAATAAAACAAAACAGGGCAATTGTCAGCAGATTTCATTCTCGATAGAGCTTGCTTAGTGTAAAATCCTATTAAAACATCGTTAGTTATTGGATGGACTTGCTCTATCCTAGGTCAAATAATTTCCTCTACAATTTAAGTACGCATAGAAAAGTTCTGATAAGAGGTACTGCAAGAAGGATACATTAGTCCTGTCCATCAAACATCTTTCATAAACGAGGTTCCAGAATATATACAAAATAATAACCTGATCTTTTTGAAATCAAATGGTGTTATCGTTGTATTTAAAGCAATGAGTTGCTTCAGGGAAATAGACTTAGGTGTGTCTTCAAATATTTTCCATAAATTACCTTTCAAAGTGTCTAGATATATTTTGAAAAATTGGCAAAATAAAAAACAGCTATCTAGTGTTTTCTTCCCAGCTTGATGGTGGTAGTACCATATAGTTTTTCCCTGTCATTATATAGGTTTGCATTTGGAGATTGGTGCTTTTCCATAGTTGGAACCAAGAATAGGTACTGAACTGGGAAAACAGGAGGCAGAACCACTTACTAGAGTCTTACCCATGACTTTATTTAACTCTCCCAATGTTCCTGTAATGTGTGCCCCTGTCTCACTTACTGATGAAGAGTTTGAAGTTCCAGGCTGTAATCTAATCAGTTTGTACATCACTGGTGTCTCTCTCATGACATACTTCGGCTTTCCATAATGAAAATCAAATGATGGCGCCCTTCTATTTAAGTTCCTCCAGTGAGTTACTATTGGCTGTAGGGCACAGTACAAGATTCTTGATAGCATTAACCGGTACTCCCTGCTGGCAACTTCAACCATTGTCTCTGAAAACTCTTAACATCATTCACTGTGCTCCAAGCATAGCTAGACCTCTTGCAATTTTTCAAATGCTTTCTCTTGACCAGGGCCTTTTCATATCCTAGATACCAGGCTCAAAGCCCTTCCCTCGTTCCTGTTTTCTCTTCATCCACACATTGATGCTTCTGCTTCTATGTAAAATATCCCTGGTTATAAGAAGACTTCAGTGCTTTTATTTCCCTAAAATTACTAGTTCTCAAATTGAAGTCCTTTCAGTAGCAGCCTCAGCAGGCACCAAGAACTTCTCAATGATAGAATTCTAAGGTCCCTTCAAAACTTCCTGAGTCAGTTTCTTGGTGTAGCAGTTCCAGTGCTGGGTGAAATTTTTACATTGCTGCACTGCGCACAAACTCAAATCCATCCACATAAGAATGAATCATTGGGGTAACGGATAAGGAAGGCCCGGAGCTCATCCCATCTGGGGTGACGGTCAACAGGTAGGGCTGGGATCAAGAGTGGGCTGTTCTGATGTTGTCCGGTTGAGCTTGTTTTATAACTGCTGTTATTTTGTTTCAGATTCCTCCACATGGTTTCAAGGTGCAGTTAGGGCTGATATCTTCCTTAGGCTATTTTAGACACAGTCTTTAGTCTTCTCTGTTTTAACAACTGACCCTCAAGGTTTATGGTCTAGATCTGACCTGTTTAAGCAACAGTGCAGAAACAGTGGCTTAATGGTGGCCATCAATTACAATATATGTAAAACTATATACTGACTGGGTGTTTACCTAAGGTCACAAGACAGACTAGTAAAAGTGAAAGCAAGCGTTCCCACAGAAAGTACTTTTCTGAAAACCTCCCATCTCTGATAACCTTTGCTAAATTTCAGCCTTCTTTGTTTTGATCAGCAGGGAGTCAAAAGACTAAAAATAGCTTTTCCTTTGGAACTATTTATAAATTATCATCCACCTGTTTCATTCTAGGGAACATATTATTTTTGCTTTCATTTTAATTAACATATTACAGAGCTGTGTACATTTGAATTCAATCCCATCACTAAGATTTATGAGATATCCCTACTATGTGACTCTATTCTTACTAATCCATTCACTGGACATGTTGACTTAGTAACAGCTTAATTATATGCAGGTTATGGAAACCGTGTTTGGTTGATTAAAGGCATTCTACTATTCACCTAAGGTGCCAAATATTTGTGCACAGTATATTATACTTGGAAGTACAGTTTCTTAGAAAGATGTGTGTGAAAGAAAAAGAGAAAACCAGTCAAGTCATGTGCAAATTAAATGTAACAGTTATCAGGAGGTTTTACTCATTTAAATAAATCTACAGGAAAGAAGTCTATTTCTATAATGATAGAAGAATTGAATGGTGAGAGAAAGGTTCAAGCTTAAGTTATGAAACACAAATTTCCTGGTGAGGAAAGAGAAAGCTGAAAAAAATGACTTCACAGAGAGCCAATGATCACCATGGTAACAAGAGTAAATTCAGGGTCCACTGAGAGTAAAATATCACACAGTTGGATAGGGCTGACCACAGGAAAGAGACCTGGTCTTTTCTGGGCTCTTTTAGTGTGTGTGTGTGTGTGTGTGTGTGTGTGTGTGTGTGTGTGTATGTGTTCTGGTTTGGAAGGAGCTTGACAAGGAAATATCACCAACAAGGTGAGTCTCCTGGACATTCCCAGAAGTAACCAGTGCTGCTGTTATTAACATATGGGCTGAAGAAAGGAGGATGCAGGAGAAGATACTTCCTCCCAGGGCCCCTTAACCATGTAGGATACATTCCAAGACCCTCAGTAGAGGGCCTGAAACCACAATTAGTGCCAAACCTTATACTCTACTTTTTCCTTTACATGAATACCTACAATAAAATTTAATTTATAAATTAGAAACAGTAAAAGATTCACAATAAAACCAATAACAATATAGAAATGCTAAAAATATCTGCTTATGAAAGTCTTGGAGCTATGAGTAGTAAAACTATTTTTATTATTATTTTATTTTTATTAAAGAAAAGATGGACAAGGCTTAGGAAGGGTTGCTGTACTGTTATTTTAAGCTGAATGGATGCCATCCCAAATGTCTTAGCTGATGACAGAATTCCCCAGAAGGTGCATGCTTGCCCTACCCCACCAAAAACAATGTTACAAATGTACTGAGCCACAGAACCTCTCTTACTCCTCTGGTCCTGCTCCTGTGTGCTGAACACATTTTTATTGTCTGCTAAATGAGCTATGGGTGTAGGTCATAAGCACTGGCTCAGATTACAGAGATCCATAGGAACTTGGGTGAGATTATGTAGTAACTGCTTCTGCGTGATGAAGTACAGGGCTCTCTTTGCCAATGGTGATAAAGGAGGAGGAAGAAAACATCACCTTGGCAGAAGACAGGTACCATATGTCACAGAGAATTGCTTGCATAGCTCTTGTTGACAAGAAGAAATTTGGGAATACCAAAAGTGGATGCTGATGACCTAACCCAGGTGAACAAGTGAAGCGATGCCACTGCTGAACATTTGCCAGTGTTCATTTAGAAATTTGTCCCGGGTACACCGCGTCAAGCCACATGAATTTAAACCCAGAAGAAACACCATCCTCTGTGATTTGTGCATTTATCATTGGCTGGTCCACTCGCATACAGAATGTTCAACATCAAGACTAGTCCTCACGTCAGGCACATAAAGGCTTTTCTTTTCCTGCTTTGTGTTCATCTAACTAAGGCAAAACATATTTTAATAAAAGGTTGTAGTGCATTTGCACTTCAGATGTGAGAAAGTCGGGAGATGCTGCAGAACAGAAACTTTGGCAGAGTGTAGGAAATAGAAAGTGGCCTTTCCATATCAATATCAATATTGTGGAACACAATATTCATTTTATGGCATGTGTAATCAATGATGGCAGTGTTAACCTTATGGAGTGGACCAAATGAGCCCACCTACTGTGCAAGCTGCTTCTGTCTGCTTTGTTTATTGGTCATCTTACACTTTCAGTGCTTGAACCATTTAAAGATCTCTTCCTTGAGTTTCAACTATGCAGATTTACAGCCTGTGTTAGGCCAGTGGATTTAACCATGAAAAGATGTTTATACCTGCATTAGGTTCTGCTCATAAAAAATTTAAAAAAAGGGGCTGGGGATATAGCCTAGTGGCAAGAGTGCCTGCCTCGGATACACGAGGCCCTAGGTTCGATTCCCCAGCACCACATATACAGAAAATGGCCAGAAGGGGCGCTGTGGCTCAAGTGGCAGAGTGCTAGCCTTGAGCGGGAAGAAGCCAGGGACAGTGCTCAGGCCCGGAGTCCAAGGCCCAGGACTGGCCAAAAAAAAAAAAAAAAAAAAATTAAAAAAAAAAACAGGAACAACAAATAGATTGGGGATTCCTCTTCAAAAGGAATAAAGTTTTGCCTTCTGTGACAAGGAAGACTATCTTTATAATTTGAAACCTTTTCCCATGTTTTTGTTTTGTTAAACTAGCTTATAAGATATTCATACCAGCTTATGGGAAAATAAGAAATGAGCTCAAAGAGATGATAGGAAAGTATTGTTACAAAGAATTTCAATACTAGTGTCAACATGGGATGTTTTTAAAAATGATCTGCAACTAAAACTATTTTGTGAATTGCAGGGAAAAAAAGAGCAGCAAATACTTCAATGTGACTTGAGGTCTCTTTCAATAAAGAGCAAGACTGTATTCAATTGATTTCTGTTATCTTATAGGCCAAGATGCACATTGTTATGAAATCCATCTATGGTCTTTTAAACATTCTCACTTAGAAAAATTCAGTGTGATGAAAGAAATATGCCTATGAAAACAACCAAGATTCCAACAAAATATGATTGGTTTTACCACAAAATATACAGACCTTTCAGAACAGGTGAGTTTCATGAATTAAACCATCACGCTGAGATCCTGGCTCCAGGAACAAGCAGTCCTTTCACCGAATCAGCTGGTATGGAGAGCATTCCATACCACTCCACACAAGGGACAGAGACCACTATCTATGCTGACACTGATTGAAAGTTGGGTACCATCAAGTATAAATAAGAGCAAATATAATTAATCCTTATGTAGACTTTTTCCTCAAAAAGATTGCATTTCATGCCTTTTACTCTGTTGAGTCTTGAAATCTTTGTACTTAATAATAAAATGTAGAGTCGCTGCTTAATTGAGGACATGCATAAATAAGCTCTTTTTGGAAATAACATAGGATGATTTTTAGATTTTTAAATATATTTCAGGAGGAGAAGATGGGGGAATGTAGGTAAGAGTCCAAGGTATATCCTACAAAATTAAGAAGAGTGAGGGAAGTGGGGGATGTGGAAGGAATGGATGAGAAAGTTGAAAAGGCTGACATTAATCTAGATACATTGTATTCATAAATTGGTTAGTTAAATGGTAACTCCTTGGTACAACTTCTTATAGGTAATACAAATAAAATATTGGCATTGCTTTACATTAAAATGACTGTAGTTATTAAAAACCTATTCAAATGATTAAAACTATTTGCATAACTGGATACATATTTTGATGGAATTACATGTGGTAGCATGTTAATAAAATATCAGAAAAAAATACAATCTAAAATCATAGTTAATTAAAATGTTCTTAATACATTCAGCTTCATTAAATTATTTTTACCCTTTGGTGTTTGCAATTCCCTCCTGACCCATCCCACTTACTAATTAAGAAAGCTCATTAAAGAGAAAATAGCTATTTTCTGTTTCATATTGAACAAAGTGGTACTAATTGCTCAGTTTTATATCAACCAGTACTAAAGACCTAAGTGTATAAATATTTTGCTTCCAAAAAGTTTTCATGAAAACATTTTGCGATGAAAAAATGAATAAATACTGATATGGATTACTTCTATTTAGCTGATCTTAGTAAGTCACATTGAGGTAAGAGATGGCAATGAAGACGTGTTTTTTGTATCAAATATTTTCAAAACTCCTCTTGTGCAAATATTGGCTTAAATATCGAAAAATGGGTACATTTTCTCTGCTGTCCAGCTTCCCTTCTGGTCCGCTCTCTCCTGGACTCAGTGATGTCTCCATGTATGTATATTTTCATAAATACTTAAAATATTAGTGATAATCTGTCCCACTCTCACAAGTGCTGATGTGCTCACCAGAATCATTAGTACCTGCAGCATCTTCCTCATGACACTGCTGATAGAAATGCCATTGGAGCTTTTTCAAGTCTTTCCATTTCCTTACAAATGGGACAATGTCATTCTTTCTAACAGCAGTATAGAATTCCATTGTGTATATATACCACAATTTCTTGATCCATTCATCTACTGAGGGGCATCTGGGTTGGTTCCAAATTTTGACTATGGTAAATAATGCTGCAACGAACATGGTTGTGCTTTAGTGTGTTCTTGTTTGTGATCCTTTGGGTAAATGCCCAAAAGTGGGGTTTCTGGGTCATAGGGAGCTCTAGGTTGAGCCTTTTGAGGAACCTCCATACTGCTTTCCAGAGTGGTTGAAGAAGTAAGCCAGACCCAAAGAAATATAAACTCTTTGGTTTCCCTCATTGGTAGTAATTAGTGTATGTCTAGGATAGTCCTAGTAGATGATCACAATACCTCAATAGATACATACATAAGATGAAGCTAAGTGAAAGGAACTTCAACTTATGGAAACAATTGGTTTATCATTGGTTTATCATCAATGAACTATGTGAAATTATTTCTTTTATTTTCCATATGGTTTAGCCCCTGCTGTCACTGTATTTGATTTTGACATGCTAGGAATTGTATATATGTTTGTCCGAATCAGGGAAGGGAAAGGGAACATTAAAATAGTGAGACAAAGGGTAAAAGGCAAACTAGTGCAACAGCAATACTTACAGGACAATATGTTGTAAACTAACTGTACAATTTGGGGGGTCTAAGGAGGAGAGAGTGTGGGAGAAAAATGAGGGAGGATGTAACAAACTTGACAGGAAAGAGACTCATTACCATACATATGACACTGTAACCCTTCTGTACATCATCTTGACAATAAAAATTAAAATAAAAAAATGCCATTGGAGGGAACAAAGAATCAGACTAGAGAGGCCATCTTCACCAAGGAGTGTAAGAAAAATCATATCTGATTAGTAAAGTTTAAATGCAAATATTGTAACTCTAAGGGTCTTCCCATTGTACAAAGTAATCAGTTATATAAGTAAACAAGAACTGTAACAATTTAACTAGAAACAAAATACAAGGGAATATAGATGCATGATTCACAAGTGAGGCCAGCTTGAATTTTGTCTGTCATCACTCTATT
The DNA here is from genome assembly GCF_023159225.1 of Perognathus longimembris pacificus. Taxonomy (NCBI): domain Eukaryota; kingdom Metazoa; phylum Chordata; class Mammalia; order Rodentia; family Heteromyidae; genus Perognathus; species Perognathus longimembris. The sequence goes on from NC_063165.1 coordinate 9,894,563, forward strand.
GAAAGTTGGAGTTTTGGAGGAACCTTTGAGACCTCTAAAACTGTTCTCTGCTTATTGCAGAAGAGTTTCCTCCTTAGAGACATAAATATATTGAGAAGATGCCTCCTCCACAGTGTCCAGAGCCTTATATTTTAAAAGATTGTAAATTACAAATGTTGGTCTTCACATTTTTTTTGTTTTTGAATCTCTCTCCTGAGTGAACTCTTTATCTTTTTGTTCTTATGAAGGGCACTCTAAATACCATGATGCACAGAGGATACATTATCTTAGTGACACAGAAAAACTCACAAAAGGAATAAACTGTCATCTAGATTAATTATAGTAGCTGTCCAAAAGGATCCTGTTATTACTGCCGGTTCCATTAAGATGCTATAATGTATACATAATGCAGTTTTACCCTAATTCTCAACCACATACATATTGGAAATATAGAAAAAATATTTAAAATTATAGGACATTTTCAATATCAGATACTTTCCCACCTTTTAATTTGATCATTTCCATTGCTTTTATGACAAATTAGTGCTCAGTGGTAGAGTTCTTCAATTACATTTCTTCTTTCTCCAGAAGGCAGCTTCTAGTTCTCCTATGGATGAAGGAGAAGAGAGTCATGAATTCCCACAATGAAGATTGCTGCTTAGGTACTGTGGGGATTTTAATACTTAGTCAGACCCAGGAAAGTTCTATAAGAAGGAAGGCCCTGCTAAATATTCTTCTATTTGGAATCAAGTCACATAAGAACGCAGAACCCTCTGTCTCCCTGATACAATGCAGTAATATCTCCTTGCCTGCATTTGGGGAACTTGGTTCCTAAACACAGACAGAGGGAGCAACTTGGAGGAAAATACACTATAGCATAGCTGCAGAAAACTTAGAAAACTGGGAGAAAGCCATTCACAAAGAGCACATTTTCAAAGTATGTCCTTCCCTTGGGGAAATAGTGTATTTTATTCTTTCCTCTTCTCCAGATAACTTTCCCAAGAAGTTCTTGAAATGAAACATATCAAATTATGTTCTAGGAACATGACCTGTCCTGGCATATGAAAAAGAATAGTTAGGAGCAGGGGGCTATATACTCTAGCAATGCAATGCTTGTGTGAACTAATATCTCCCTGACAAATGGCTGATTTTGATTTTGTTGAAGCAATGAAATAAAATACAAAGGTTTGCCTGACACTTGCTCAGTTCTTATGAAATTTCCGGCTTCAATACCTGAGATTCAAACTTTTGGGTCAATCTCAACATGAGAACCTGATCATTCATTGCTCTGTGTAGTATAGGATGTTGACAAGTATCCAGCTTCTCGTACCAGTAGCATACAATTAGGACTATCACCAACACCTCCAAACACTGCCACCATGTCAGGAAGGTGCATGAAAAATAAAAGTTCCTGAACCACAACTACTTCTTGATGATACATCTTTCTTGGAAAGCCTTAGTTTTAATGGGTAGTGTGAAAAGAGGAGTTGAATATGTTTGAAGAATTTTATATGCATGTATGGAAATAGAGTAATGAAATTTGTAAAAGTTACTTTTAAAGGGGAGTGGATATTAGGAATTGAGAGTATGAATTTGGTCAAAATACATTATGTGCTTGAATAGAAACATCACAATGAAACCCCTTTATAATTAACATATACTTATAAAAATGTAAATGAGGCCTGTGTCTAATTGTAGGATATGTCATGAGTACTGAGATCTCTAAAATGTAATGTTCAGACAAAACTTGGGGATAACAAATACACTAATAAAGAAATAATGAAGGGAGGTAGAGAAGCCCAGCTCCTGACTCATGTACCTGCCCTTGTACAACCCAGTTGGCTCCCTTTGCCCATGAGATTTGGACCTACATTTTCCTCTCTCCTGTGTCTGTATTCAAGGCACTATTAATTATCAATCTCCAAGCAGATGGTGATAGAGGGCACAGCCAAAGACCGTCTTCCAATAGAAAGACCCTTCTCTGTACAATCTTTCAGCTATTACTGCAAAAGCAATCACACTAGATAGCCAGCTTAAGGCAAAAATAAATAAATACATTAAATTAAAATGCTTAAAGTTTTCAGTTGAACGATAGGATATGGAAGGAATTCAATAGCTTAAATTGCGGCCATGTTTTTGGAGCATGGAGCAATCTGTCGGGGTATAAGATCCTAAGGAGACATATCCAGCTAGAAAAATAAACATAAGAAGGAAGCTTTGCAGGGAATTGAGATTCTCCCACCCCACCCCACCCCATTGCCTGAAAGTGAAATCTCTATTCCCAAAGGCATGTACAATAGACACACATTAGATTTTATTATAAAATAAAAGCAAGCATGAAAATTGCTATAGACTGAAGCTCAGTGTTTATGTAGTGCTCAAATAACTTAGAAATAAATAGAGGTCATTGACTTCTCACTGTCATGTCAGTGTATGTTGCTGTTCTTCCAGGAGTGTGTCTTTGCCATAGGCAGGGGTCACTAGAAAGGAGAAAGAAAGCAAAATAACTCATGTTTTACTACAAGCGTATCTTACTCTAAAAAACAGTGGGAATGTTTTATTTCAGACTATTAGCTTTATATTTGAAAGCTCATGATAAAGTACAAAATAACTGAATGGGCTCAAACATGTTTCATAAATTGCCTGGGAACTGAAGACTAAAAGTTCTAAATTGTCTGGATCCACAATTTTTATAACTCTAGGTTCTAGTATTTAACACCTGGAAGACAGATAAAATAAAGCTTCTTCGAACTTACAGTAATTTAATCATTGTGTAAACTATGAAAAGTGAGTTCACAATGTCTTCAATTCCAATGCTTTTGTGAAGGACATTTTCCTGAGTTATGCTATTGTGTAGACATCTAGAAACCAATAAGTTGATAGTATTATGCTGTGGTCACTATCTCCTGGGGATATAGTTATCAGCCTCATTTCAGGATCTCATCTACCAATCTTATTTAGGGGAATTTGAGCATCAAATTTGAAGGTTTGAAAATCATTTCTAGTGAAGTTAATTAGCTCTTTGTTGGTGATGTTTCTTTTGAGTGACATTCCCAAGGAACTAGAAGAGTCTAAGCAGACACAAAATTTTAGATGACATTGCAACAGGGAAATAACTTTTGTAGATGTGGATACACTAATTCTGTTAGCTCTTGTTAATTAACTTTGCCTAGTGAGAGTCCCCAGCAGCTGGGTAAAAGCAGCATGGCTGTAAATTCTCTGTGCTCCTCACACATGAATCCTAGAAGACAGGAAATTAAGATCTCAAAACTTCAGTGGGAAAATAAGGTGCTTTGGGTAAAGCTACAACACTAGAAAATGTTATTTACAGACAAAGTTTTTACCACCCACACTCTTTCTTCATTTGCCAACTCAGGACATCTACAGATTTCATTCTTTCAGTTCTCAAACACAACTATCGTCCTCTCAACCAAACCCTTTCCGTCCTCAACCATCCTCTTGATCCAACTGAGCCCCCAGAGTTATGCTTATCCTCCTGCATCTCTCTCAATTAAAGGGTTTAAGTAGGTATGGATATGTTTAATTGAGCAGAAGTATCTAAAAGGAATTAATGTCTTTCTTGAAAAACTATCACATTTATTCATTTAACCAGTGTTTTCTTGCACACCTACCATAGCTCCCCAAGAACTGGCTTTGGAATCTCCATCTTTAAACTGGCAGATTTTACACTGAGAAACTATTCCAGACTAAAACCTAACAAGTGCCAGGAACTGAATTTCTATCTCATTGTACATAACTAAATTGTAAGAGTAATTCTATTTATTCAACTGCATTAGCAACAGTTCATTGATGCAATGTTTGACTGTCATCTGATACTCAAGCTGAGTATGTTCTTTGGTATCAGGTTTTGCTTTAATTTTTGTGTCCATCCTGGGGTTTGAACTTAGGGCTGGGCACTGGCCCTGAGCTTTTCTTGCTCAAAGCTAACACTGGCCTACTAAGCCATAGCTGTACTTCCATATTTTTATAGGTTATTTGGAGATAAGAGTCTCATGAGCTTTTATGTCTGTGTTGGCTTTGAACTGTGGTCCTCAGATCTCAACCTCCTGAGTTTCTAGGAATACAGGCATGAGCTATGGGTACCTGGCTTATACCAGCTTCTTATCTTTGCCTTATTTGATGACTTGGAATACCAATCCCATATAAAAACTACTCTGGACTGATAACAGGAGATTTGCGTCTGTGTCTGTCTTTAGCATCTGTCAGCATACCTTTTGACTTTGACACTTTGAGAGAAAAGATAAAAGTTGAGACCATAAAATCTCAAATGAATAATACCAAATCCCCAATCTATACCATTCCCAAACTGTAACCAGTATTGGACAGAACAACAGCTCATTCCAACTTGGTGTTACTTTTGAGGAAGAAATTGGGCTTATGTTCAAAAGTCCAAGTTCAAACTAGAACCTTGGAGATGAGGAAACTGGCCTTCTACATACTCGCGAATAAGAATTTTAAAGCTTCAGAGGACCGTCTACCTGTGTGACACATTAAGTCTTCACAACCAAGTACTGCCCTGCACATGTCCACAGGAATTTAATCATCTTGAAAACAAATGACACGGAAAGAAATTTAAAGCTGGATAGTTGGCTGAGAAAAAGTATGACTGCTGTCTAAAGGTGACCTTGTAAATGCTTCACATTTGAATTCAGGATTGTCTTCACTGCTCTCTGGCACCACTTATAGAGAATTCTTAATGCACAAACAGAAGAGAGACACATTATGGAGACTCACATGACCAAAAAAATGCAATTCTTTGCCCGTGACAGGCTACTTACCTCTTCTATCGTCATTAGAATTCTAGTGGAATTGGAACAGCAATTATCACTTAAATGCTGGTAATAATTGAAGACTGAAAAAACTTTGCAGGTGACCTACTTGCATTTAAAACTAATTCTTCCAATAATTTTCAGAATAAAAATGTGGGTTCATTGTTTCTTTTGTAAGTAAGGCAAATTATGGTTTTAAATATTAACTTTTAGGTTTGCCTAATGTCTGAGACCCGTTGATCTCAGAATGTTATGCCTTATGTACCTTGCATTGATAATGGGCTCTTGAAATGATATTAGCATTTAGATGAGTCATTTCCAAAGACAGAATGTGTTAGTAGAGAAGCCATGTTTCCCAGATTATGATAGAACATTGAGTGTAGGCTTTATGCCAGTGGCCCATGCTTGTAATCCTAGCTATTCAAGAGGCTGAGATCTGAGGATTATAGTTCAAAGACAATCCAGGTATGGTCTCCCTTATAGGGAATAATTAGCACAGGTTTAGGCTAGTCACAGCAGAGGATCACAAGAGCCTAATAGCTATGCCCCTATGAATACATAAGATGATGCTAAGTGAAATGAACTTCATGTTATGGAAACGAGTGATATATCACTGTTGTAATTACTTTCAACATGCCATGTGAAACCGTAGCTTCTATTGTTGATGATCCTCTTCTATCCCCTTCCTGTGGTTGTACCTGCACTATCACTGTATCTTATCTGAGTACATTGGAAACTGTATATACTAGTAATAGAACTAGGAAAGTGAAACGGAATACCAAAATCGAGAGACACAGGATAAAAAGACAAGCGACTACAAAAGCAATACTGGCAAAACTGTTTGGTGTAAACCAACTGAACAACTCATGGGGGGAGAGGGAAAGGAGTAGGGGGGAATGAGAGAGGAGGTAACAAACAGTACAAGAAATGTATCCAGTGCCTAACATATGAAACTGTAACCTCTCTGTACATCATTTTGACAATAAATAAGAAAAAAAGAAAAAGACAATCCAGGCAGGGAAGTCCGTGAGACTCTTATCTCCATTTAATCACCACAAATGCTGGAAGTAGAGCTATGATTCAAGTAGTAGGATGCTAACCTTGAGCATAAAAACCCAGGGACAGTACCCAGGAACTGAGTTCAAGCACCAAAAATCAGGAATCACACACACACACACACACACACACACACACACACAACGAGTGTAATTGAGTGTAAAAGATGTGAACATGTTCTAAAAACTGTCATGAGGGAAAATGTTAGATTACACACAATTTTACTTTGTAACAGAATGTCTTTTAAGTTATAGTTGCTGTTATATGAGGCATAAATTCAATCTGATTTTGAAGATTTAATTGAAATTTTCTTACAGGGAGACCTCTTGAAAAACAAAAACTAAAATCAGTATTTTTCACAGTATGACTTATTTTAAGTTTCAAGGCTTCTTTTCTTAATGTTACATAATGTAATAGTATATCTGTTACTTCAATAGACTAATTACACCTCTAATAAAGCTAAAGCATGGGTCTTAGCTGAATGTTCTTCTATCTGAATTCCCAAAAGCCCTTCCAAGAGAAATTTGCACCTTTTCTTATTAATTTACTTTGTTATGTACAGAAGGATTACAATTACGTGAGTTCGGTAATGAGTACATTGCCTTGCATACAATGTCTTGAGATGTCCAAACTGTGAACCACTGACTGATACAATAGATAAACAGTGTTCTCGGTGCTAACAGTCAAATCTTAAAATGTACAAAATGACTTGGTCTACAGTTAGCAAGTTCTTGAGAAGATTCCTCAAGACAGTGTATAATCAAGGGCACCCTGGCAGAAGGACTCCCAATGCCTTTCAGAGGCAGCAATTGTTTCATTGTGGGAAGCTGTTAAGAGAGAATTAAAACCTCTGAGGCATCTCAATATACCCTGGCACCACCCCATGGAGCTCTGATGGCTCTTAGCAGCTAATGTGATTATGTGCCGCCATTAATGGTGAAGTGGGAAACTTTCAAAAACACTACCAGCCTCAAATAAAACAATTCCCCTCCAGATCCTCCAATCCTACTTTTATTTAAGTTGCAGAAAACACCATCTTTTCTTATTTAAAAGCCCGACACCATCTTGCCTTATACTTTTGGGCATGTGCTTTGGGGCACACTTTGCATCTAATGCATAATTAAGCTACCTGCTCTCCTCAGAGAGGAGTTCTCAGGGCATACAATCTGGTAACCAGACCATGAACAAAAGCGTAGTGGGGTAAAAAGAGACACTGGAACAACATGACACATGCCTGGAACAGGAAAGCACTGTGACAGAGAATAGACATGATAGAGAAACCCTTTGGAAGCAACAATCCCTGACTCCATTGATACGACCTCTACCACCTCTACCACCAGCCAAGCACTTTATCTTGTGGTCTCAGATTCCTCACATGTAGACAGGAGAACATGTTTTTCTTATGAAGCAAACTGTACAAAGTAGGATATTAACAGATTATTATGGATATCCAATCATTGATACCAGGGTTTATTGCTGACATTATAGAAAGGTCTGAGCAACTAAATATTATGTATGGTATTAGGCTACCTGAAATCTTCAAATTTTATAGCAAAAAAAAATGCTTATTAAGATTTCCCAGGACAAACAGATCTTGGCCTCAGTCATGGCCCGTCCTCCAGGGAGGAGAGGAAGGATCCAAAGAGAACTTGAGAATAGCATCATGAACAAACCAAAGACAAACTTGGAATTCCTCTTTCTCCAGCTTTAAGAATATACCGGTTCCATCCCAGAGCCTGGGGAGACTTGCTGGGAATGGGATTTCCAAACTGATATCTGGAAGGCTGTGCGGTGCAGGGCCATTTTTGCTAACTCTGAACAGAATCTCCAGAGAGAAAAGGGGGCACAGTGGCTCTTCTTAAATTTATGCTTGGGGTGAAACAGATTCTACTTGGACAGTGATGCAATTATGTATAGAAAGCAAAGAAAAAAAATAACAGAGACTTCTGGCTGCAAATCAAATAAAACCAAAGTAACCTAGGAAACTCATGCCCATAGAGTGGCATGGCTCATGCCAAATTCTGAAGCAAACTTTCCACCAAAGCCATCGGGTACAGAATCCTTTTGATGTTGTACCGTTCTAGGATTTAAACTACTGAAATTGAATAAAATATATTTGTGATCTTATGGGGGAAATGGGAGAAGAGTATATCATATTTGCAATTAAGTAATTGCACTAAAACTGAATTGAGTTCTAGATGAATGCTTCAATTATCTTCCCTTGTTCTAGTTCAAGTTCTGATCTTTCTTCCTCTTCCTCTTCCTCCTCTTCCTTCTTCTCTTCCTGCTTTTTTTTGTGTCATCATGTCTATGCATTATTCTATCTGCCCACAGGTAACACAGCCTATGATTTCAGCCTTAAGGAGTAAATAATGTCCATGGACAAATGCTATTGTCTAGATGCTTTACATATATTAATATAACATTTCTTAACCATAACCTGAAAAATACATATCTTCCATTACAAATAAAGAAGCTGAAGTTGTTTTAAGAAGTTTCATAGTGAGCCAGAGCTGAATCAAGGCTTACCTACCTCCTTCCCAATTCTGAAAGTAAATAGCTATGCTATAGGTGTTTTCTTTCCATTTTCCCTGTAGGCCTTTGTTTTTGGACAAGAACTAAAGGGGAAAAATAATAGAGATTACTGCTGAAACAGGGATGAGATTAGTGCAAGGGCAAGATGTGTAAGGACATTTTCATTTATCTTTAATCTGGGAGGTGAACTGAAAATAATTTTTTTCATCAGTTATTACTGGGTAACAGTCAAGGTTCCATTAAAGACACAGCCAATATCAATAAATAGAAAGATGGGTAGATAAGATGAATGGATAGAAAGAAGACAGACTGGCTTATTGGATCTTGAAAGGTAAGCATCACTGAAATCTGTCAAGCAGACCAAGAAAGGAAGAATCATGTCAACCTCTTGGAACTCTTAGTTCTGCCCTGAAATCATTTTAACTAGTTAGATCAAGCTTACCCACACAAATGGAGGATAATACATTCTACTCCAGTTCCATTACTAGAGATGTTAAACCATTTACAAAACACCTTCCCAGTGATACCTAAGGCACTGCTTAATTGAATCTCCAGGTTCTCTGGATGACCAAGTTGACACACCAAACTGATCTTCACACACGCAGTAGGACATGCAGCTCATGCATTTCAGTTCTTTTCTCTCATATAAGTCCCACTGAATAGGAACAACCCCCCAGTTCAAATCAAGAAAAGTGAGCTATTGTGATGTAATGTGTTACATATGCAGAGCAACTGGTAGACACCAGAATTTGAACCTTTGTGTTCAAAACTGTCTATAAAATCAATGGACTCTAAAACCTGTTCATGTTTTCCTTTTGAGGAGATATAACTCTTCCCTTCTCATTCTTGGCCTCTGTCTTGTATTTCAGAATCTCCTCTGTGGACATGATGCCTATGTCTCAATTTCTCTCTCCACATAGACAGCATAGCCACACACCTGCCGTCATGGATTTTCCCACTGTTTCAAAATCCATTTCCTTAACTCCATGAATCATTTCAAGTAGACAAAGTTTACTGACTCGAGCTATAATTCATGTAGCCTCTTCATGTTCAAAATATACGAGAGAACTCAGAACCTTTTACATAGGCTAATAAAGAACTCAGAACATTTTATATAGGCATCACCTATCAAGACCCAGCTCTGAGCACCTAAGATTGGTCTACACACTACAGCTGCTGAAACAAGTCAGCCTACCCAGCAAAATGAACCTGATGTTAAGGGATTTTTCTCCTAGAGAAAGATTCGGATTCTCCTCTCAGGTTTTTTTTTTTTTTGTCCAGATCTAGGTGTAGTTTAGCAATGTACACATGATGTTCAATAAAATGTCTGTACACAAGTAAAGAGGGCACCCGATATAGAGTGTGTGTGTCAGTGTCACCTCCAAGGCCCATGAGACTTTCCCCTAGATATCCTAATATTCACCTGAAAAATTCCATACACTTCTATATTAAAAGCAAAGGTGCTCTTGTTTCATAAAGCAAGAGTTTGTTTTCAAAGGCACTTGTTTAAAAACAGCTTTCTGATATACGGTTTTATATTTGTGAGCAGACCAGATGATTTGTTTTCTGTTTTTCATGCCCACTTCTCTTTCTTGCCTGGAAGCTACTTGGGTGTTGGTAAAAAGTATTATTTGGTTTCCTTGGGACAGGTGTATAGTAACTGACAGCAATAAGTAGCTCATGGAAACCAGAGGCCTTCACTGAACTGGCCTACTTCATGTGGAGAGTCTGGTGCTGACTGGATTGCAAACTTCGTGTCAGGAATGTAAGAGGCGCCATAACATATTTCAGTGTACGGGCAATGAAGATGTTTTCTGGACAGGCAGCCAACCAAGCTATGTATATGATTCAATTTCCTGAGAGAGAAAGAAAGCTTCCATTTATTACCTCTATTTGGTGTCCTGCAGATGAAGGATTTATTTGATTTTTAATCAAAACACATTTTATCATTTATGGAGAAAGGAGTAGCCTATTGCAGTAGACAATTTATTTATAAATTTATTATTAGCTCAGATACTAGGGCCAATATTCTTTCCCACTAAGAATAAATGAAATAAGATTGGTTGCAAACTCATAACACATACACATGCATATACATACACATACATACATGCAAGAAAGCTCTTGCCTTCTGTATTTTATCTTCTAGCAAGAACATGTTACACACATCATTTTTCAGGTTCTCTGAATGAGACCACTGATACAACACGGCAACATATCCTATCAATTCTGAATTTCTCTGACACACACAAACACCTCTGCTCACACCTTCTCCAATCTTTTAAGCATTTTCTTCTGGTGATACAGCTCAGCAACAGATGTGTTGCATGCATACTTTTGGTTGGATTTGCTTTATAGAATGTTCTAAGCTCCTGTTTCTCAGTATTATATTTCTCAGTGAGTTTCTCAAAGACAATGAGCAGTTTTTCTCTTTTGAAAATATTCACATTCTTCAGGCTCACAACTTGGACTTCATGCATACCATTCAAATAAAGTTCCTTGCCAGGCAAGATGGTGTATGCCTGCAATCCCAGTGCTTGAAAATCTGAGCCAAGAAAATCATAACTTCTAGATAAACCTGACATACATAAATTTAATGTCAGTTTAAACTACCTAGAGACACCTTGTCTTAAAAAACAAAATGATGCGAAATAAATAAAGTTACCTATGTCTACAAAGACTTAAATCAGGAAGGATATAACTAAACAGGGGAAACTACTATGAAGGCCATTATTCTAGTGTCAAGGACATATGTGAATGGAAGAAGCTAGAACTCACCCAAGTCTCATTATACCTCAGACAAGATAATGGAGCCAAATGTCTCTAAAAGAGTACTTCTGCCACAGTGAAATTAATAATTCATTTAAAATATTTACCTCTAGGAGTTACAATGTAACCTCAATGGTATGAAATGTCATAGAAAGAAAAGTTTAAAATTTGATTTATTAAGTAAACCTTGGAGGGGATTTTTTAGGTAATGCAAATCAGTATTTCAGTATAGATACATACCACAAGAATAGAACTTTATTTGTGTTGTGGCAAATGGGAACCACATAACAAATTACCGTGGTTGAGAAATTCTAGTGTCTCTGGGTACATTGTGGATTTCTCAGAAGAGCACAGGGTCTTAATCTTCTGCTATACTAAAATGATTAACCATTTTAATTCAGCGTTTCAGTTCTGAGATAATGTATTCCAGTGAAATTCAGAAGAAAACAAATAGTGACACCGCCGTCTACACATGTCCTCATTAACTTTGAGAATGTGAGGAAGGAAGCTAGCTTCTGGAGAAGAAACCCTCTTGTGAAATGGGGCCATTCCTAATGCAAACAGTACTTGAATAAATCGGTCATCTCAGCTGTATCAATAGCCACTCAGATGTAGTAAACACCCTCTTAAACATAACAGATTGACCACAGTTCCTTAGCCTATGAGACATTAAAAGAGATGCTGCAGAAAATTTGTTAAGTGAAATAAGTCAGGCCTAGAGAGACAAAGGATCCATATTTTCCTTTATATGTGGAAGCTAGACTTAGCTCAGATGTTGGGTGGTATGCAAATGTATACAAATGTATTAACTGAAATACAGAAGCTTCAAATAGTGTAATTCCTTAGAAAGCCCAAATCAAATTTCAGTGAAATAAAATACCAAGAAGTGAAAGGAGTACAGTGGGGTGAATGGGAAAGGAAGAGACAAATTAAGTGGAGAAAAGGGAGGTAAGAAGGGGGTGGGGGTGGGAGACAAGAGTTGCTACTTACCTGGAAAGAATAGAAAATGGTTTATAGAACACACAGTTTAAGAGTTCTTTCTGGCTAAGAAACATCTACATATTTAAGTATGTTCACGCATCACTTCCATCCATCCAAATAAAATCACTTGAAATGAAAGCACATTCTTACTGGAGAAAGATGGTAACAAGGGGTTGTTCGAGGGAGGCAGCTGGAAACAGGCCCAGCCCTAACATACCTTGGTCCCTGCTATCACACCAAAGCAGGCCCAGCCAAGAACTGAGAATAGGCAAAAGGCTAAGATGAGGATGGGATGGTGAGAGGCAGCTTTCTTGCAAATTGAATTCTTTGAAATGTGTGTTGCTCGCTGTGTTTCTTTTTGTGTTTCTCCTGAGAATCTCTCTCTCTATCTCTCTCTCTATATATACATATATATACATACATATATATACATATATATATATATATATCCAATAATCTTCAACTTTTGTTTCTCTCGCTCATCATTTTCCCTGATCTCTCGCTATTGACTCTTATCAGAAAATCTGGGAGAGTTTGGACTATATTGCCTGATAAACGTTTTGAAAATCCACGTTGGCAAACATTATCAGCTCAGTCTTGGATTCCCAAATGTCATCTATGGTTGTAAGGGCTCATTTCTTTGTAATTCCACACCAGATGTTTCTTCGAGTCTCAGTTCATCCAGAGCTGTGCCTCAGGATAGTGCTTCCTTACCCCAGTGTGGGGCTTGCCTTTGCTTTAGAATGCAATTTTAGGAGCTGGAGTTTTTAAATGTAAAGTGAGTACATCTTCACCAAGAAAAGAAGAAAGAGAAGAAAAGAGAGAAAACAAGAAAGCAAAAAAGAGATTCAGAGAGAAGGGAAAGAAGAAAGAAGGGAGAAAGAGGAAAAAATACAGAGAGGACAGATGGGAAAAGAAAACAATACTCACTGTACATAGTTTAAATATTATACCAAAAATATTATACCAACAATTAGTCACAATAGAAAAATACTTCTCAGTTAATTCCTCTACACTAGTTTTTTTTTTATTTTGTATGGAATATCACCATTGCAAACACTTTGGTAGTTCTTATTATTACAAGTACTACTAGTGATACTTGTTTACTAAAAGAACTATTACTCACAAATATATAAAATGTGTAAATAATTTGCATACTTTACATATGTGAGTGATTTACATATTTCATAAATAAATAAATTAAATTCATATATATGTAAATAAAATTAATTAAGATTTCTGAATTTAGATTGGGTACTTAAGGTAGTATACAGACATTTTCACCTGTCATAAAACACTGTTTAAACAACTTTGTAAACTAGGCTTTGTTATAGAGATAAGAAATTACAGTCAAGAGAAATTGAATAATTACATGAAATACTCACAGATTATAAATCTGAAATACATTCGCAGATATTCTGACTTGAAAATAAGATGGTACATAGGATCTCTAATTGAACATCATATCTGAAATGGGCAGATCTACCTGACCCCGAGGTTCATTTTTTTTTCTTGACATCTTTTTTAAAATGCAAATAGTCCTTGGTCAGTTATAGTAAACTGATTTAAATAGCACTATATTTGTGTGTCTAGTAATGAGAATGAAGCCAATGTGACAGAAAAGACAGAAGAGACAAGAGAACACCTGAGAAAGCTCCCAGACTTAGTAGTCTTGGGAAGGGCACCCTGTGTTATAAACAAGGCTGTGTGCAGGCCCAAGACAAGCTTTGTTAACAAAAGCATCCCTAAGAACTTACAAAGAGTATGAGCACTTCTACTCATTTCACAGATGAGAATTCTAAGTTCAAAGCCACTAGACATGTCCACTGTATGATATACAATTGTGACAAAGCAGTCTCCCAAACTCCTTTCTAGAAAGCCTTTCTTCAGTAGTACTCTACCTAAGTGACTACTTGCCTAATCTACATAAAAGTAACTGAACCTATTGCTAAATATCATGTGATACAATTTATTAACCAGAGAGCTAAAGACCAACTTTTCTACAAGAAAGAAACAAATAATTTTTAGTCATCACACAGCTCTGTCAGAAGTACCATTCACCTTAAAAATGTGCTCAGAAATTATTAATATCCCCTCCGCATTCTGAGTTCCTGGCTCTCTGAAGCTAAGATGTTGCAGGAGAGCCTCCCAGGCTTTGATCACAGGCAATCAAAGGGGACTTTGTGTAGCTTCCAGGGAGACTTTGTTGCCAGGAAAGGCAGAGCCCTGCCATGCAGAATAAACCATTACAGAACTTCCCTGCATCCTGAACTCTAAATCCAATTAGGATCAGAAGGCTGTTGTTGGCCCCCAGCAGTTTGCAGTTTTAATTTTCTTATCTGAATTTTTCTTCCCTGCCTATTCCAGGTAGCTGTCACAAAATGTGTGAAAAGGTGGGGGGGGAGGGGTCTCCTGTCTCCTGTTGGTTGTTCCTTGCTGGTTTCTCACTTTCATGTTCACAGCAAGGAAAAGAGCAATTGTTTCTTTGTCAATTCAACAATTGGAATGCTTATGTATGTGAATATTTTGGTAATCCTAAAATACACAGTTTCCTCTGACTTTTGAAATCCTAGAGTTTGCACGAGGTGAATCATTTGCCATAAATCACAGAGGCTTCTGCTATTCTGCCTAGCAAAAGTGTGGTCACAAAAGTCATTAAATGTAAAACACTGCATGGGTTCACTCAAGAAAACATGTCTAGCAACACTTATGGAAATGAAAGGAGTCATTTATTTGATTTATTTCCACAGTTTTGGAAATAAGAGTTCCATGTTTCCTTAAATTACCCAGGAAAGTTTGGACTCAAAAATTTCAGGGTAGGGCTGGGGATATGGCCCAGTGGCAAGAGTGCTTGCCTCATATACATGAGGCCCTAGGTTCGATTCCCCAGCACCACATATACAGAAAATGGCCAGAAGTGGCGCTGTGGCTCAAGGGGCAGAGTGCTAGCCTTGAGCAAGAAGAAGCCAGGGACAGTGCTCTGGCCCTGAGTCCAAGCCCCAGGACTGGCCAAAAAAAAAAAAAAATCTCAGGGTAAGAATGGTGTACAATGACACAATTGGCTGACAAAGAACATGTTCTTGATGACAAGGAGGGCAGAGTTGCCTGTGGTATTGTCTGCATGCCTGTGATTCTCTCTGCTCTGCAGTTTCCCTGAAGATTTTCTTGATGCGTTCTTTAGTGGCCCATCTTGAAACTTGATATTGGCTGTACACTTGTCATATATGTAGCCTTTATTATGTCAAAGTATGATCCTCCTTAACATCTCCAGAGGGTGTTTTTTAATCATTAAAGTATGTTCAATTGTGTCAAAGGCTTCTATTGTATCTATTGAGATGATCATGTAACTGTTGTACTTGAGTCATCTTATGTGCTGTATTAAATGTATTGATTTCTGTATATTGAACCAGGCATACATCCATGAGATGAACCAAGTTTGCTCCTAGTATTCAATTTGGGGCTAAGTTGTTGAATACAGTTGTCTACGTTAATCAAAGAGATGAGACTAGTTCTCACCTCCCCCCTCTCTCTCTGCTCAGTACCTGCCATTTTGGAAATAATTGCAATATTTCTATTCTATTTCATGGGAAAGTTTGAGCAGTATAGATGTTGATGTTAGTTCTTTGAAGTTCTTGCAGCTGTGAATCATTGGGTTATGAGCTTTTCTTAGTTGGGAAATTCTTTGTGTTGGGGATGGTGAGTTCTGGGGCTTAAACTCAGGGCCTTGTGTTTCTGCTTGATGTTTTACACTCAAGATTGGCACTCTACCACTTGATCCATACATCCACTTCAAGCTTTTTGCTAGAGATAAGAATGTCAGAAACTTCTCAGCCTAGCTTCAAATTGTGATTCTCAGATCTCATCCTTCTGAATAGCTAGAATTACAGACGGGAGCCACTGGCACCGGATTGTGTATTTCAGCAACCCACTACTGAGACAGACCCACAGCAAAATCCTGGCCTTTGTCTTCAGCCCTAACCCCAGCAAATAAAGTCTTGTTCTATCTATGCTGACCAGGGTTAGGACGAAGTGGTGGAGAACTAAGGCAATCACTAGTTTTCTTAAGGCTGGGACTAAGTTGTATTATGTGAATCTCATAGTTACAGGGAAAAGAACAATCCGAGAGAGCTAACTCAGGCTAACTCCAAAATTGTAAATGAGGCAGGCAAAAGCAAACTGATTGCACATTTCCACCTGATTCAGCAGCAGGAATAAGAGTACTCTCATGAGCTCACCTAGATACATGGACATTTGATTTCTGTCTGATGTTGAGTCTCACCAAAACAGGCATGAGACTGAGAGGTAAGACACAGTTTCATACTATTTCCCCTATGAGTGAAGTGTCTCTCCTTTCTCTGTTGCATGATATGAGGGTGTTGGCTTGTAGAATGGGTCACAGATGATGCTTAGCACCTGTTTTCATCATTGTAGTACTAGTGCTGGAACTTGGACTAAGTATTCATTCTCTCTCCCTACCTAGGAGGCAGCTCTCCACACTGCTTGGAGTAGTGGGAGAAATGAGACTGTCATTTCTCCTTTCTAGGTATCTTTTCTTCCTGTCCTAAAAGGAGAAACTGTGGTCTCTCACCTGAATTCCTTGGCTCTTGGGAAGATAGTATTGGTGTATAAGTCTCATAATACATCAATGGCAGCAGTAAAGGGATATTATGCAGCTACTATCTTGCTCTATATCTCTGCAATGGATAGACATTTTAATAAAAGGTGCAAGGGAAAACTGGATAGTTAAAATGCATAAACTTGAATTCTCTGCCTATGTTAAAAGTAAATCCAATTGTACAAAACAATGAAGAAATACAAGCATGGGAATAAAACAAGTAAGTTTCTTTATCATGTAAGTAATGAAAATGCAGCTACAAATCTAAATACTGTATTTGATGTAAAACTTTGTTTTAGAATATCACATGGGAAAAACTAAAATTTGTTTAAGATATTCATCCACAAAACCATGCTTGGCTCCTTTGTTTACTGAAACAAGTAATTCGGTATGTATTCAAACAGGAGTAGGTTAATTTTCTCTGCGACTGTTGTTAAACATATGTGGAGTGACACACTGACATAATGAAATTTTGTCTGGGCACTAGGAAATATATGTTATACTGTTTTTTTTATCTCCACGGAAAGCATTAACTACATTCCACTATATCTATTTCTTCCTCTCCCTCCTGAATTAATTGTGCATTTGATGCATTTCTAACAAAACCTAAGACTCTGCACCAAAAACACTCAGTGGGAATTTGGAAGCATTAGATGATGAAAACCCTAATTCCTAATTCCTTTTTAACAACAGAAATAAATTAAACTCAATCATGTTTGCATGAATGATTCTATTTTCATTTATAGAAATCTTGTGCCCAAAGATTTTTGCAGAATTAGGTAAATTCCTTGTCAGAATTTTCCTAACTCATTTATTTTTATTTGAGAGCATATGGCTAAGATTCTTTCCTTGACAGAACACCATGAAATTAATTTCGATGTATCACTATAAATGAGGACATTGTGCTACCTCCATGATTAAATATTCACAAACATCACCCACGGCTTCTAAAGGGACTCTGTTGCTTTTCCTCAGCAAAGGCCTGGATGATGGTAACATTCTATTTCCTCCTGATGGGACAATGTGAGAAAACCTATAGGATCTCAAGAATTTGTCAATTGAAACAACAACAACTAGTTTTCTACCACTCTATTTGTGTAAACATGTAATATCATGTATTACACCAGTAGAAAAATTAACTCCTGGAAAAGGCAAAAGGTATGATCTTCTAACAAATCAATAGAACCATCAACCTCCAAGCTCATTCTATAAATAGAAAATGAATACATCAAGATGGATTTTCATATCCTTTCAGAAACACATGCCTTTTAGCATCCTTGAGCCTGTAAAAATTTAAATGTTAGTATGATTTTAAAATGACTCAGGAATCCCAATGATTGAAATAGCAAAAGAATCTTTTTACCCCCTACTATAATTTTTAAACATATCTCTTGGCTATCATAGTAGGTAACAGCAGCTACCACCTACAGAGTTTGGGGACACCCTGCCCACTATCACCCACTTTTACTCACACTTTGCATCACTTAAAAATGTTATCATTAATGTTTAACAACACTGAAAGCTAAGAACTCTCGTCAAAACAACTACTAACCTACCAAAGGCAGAATAACATGAAAAGAATTAATCAACATATTTGAAATTTGGTCTCTAGTTTCAAGTCATGACCACAGATGACCATAGACTACCTTAAGAACAATTCTCTAAACCTTTCAAGATTGCGATGCTTTTCAAGGTCAAGAACAACCCTGAAACGATAGGGGAGAGCACTGTAGACCATGCACTCTAAGAGCCATGGGACAATTGGGACTGGAGAACACATGGCTCTGGTAGTACAGAAAAGTTTTCCAAGGAAAGTGAGGACAGTAATATTTTGGTTTTTGTTTGTTTGTTTGTTTCTTCTTTCATTTTGTTTTAGCTCACTGGTTTCTAGCCCTTTACTTTCATAGTAATCATTCCTCAGATCTGTCTTTCTAACAAAGTAATAGTCCAGATGTCTCCATGGTGGATGAATTGCCCTTCTCCCCTTCAGTGAAAGAAAGGACTTCTCAACATCACAGATTTTGTCAAGTACTTGTTAGGTTCAACATGGCTCCCCCACTCCCCCATGGTGGGTAATAACCATTGGCCCCATGGTTGGGGGCCAAGGAGTTACTTTCTAATAAGTCCCTTGTGTTGAAACATGGTTACATCAGAAAATGCATGTAGCTGGGCACCGGAAATCCTAGCTACTCAGATAACTGAGATCTGAGCACCCCAGTCTGAAACCAACCCAGGCAGCAAAGTCCATGAGAATCCTATCTCCAGTTAATCAAAGACAAAGATGGAAGTCGAGCTGTGGCTCAAATGGTAGATGCCTTGAATAAAAGAGCTCAGGGACAGCACCTAGGCCAAAAGTCCAAGCCTCAGGTCTAGCAAAAAAAAATGCATTGGATATCCCCAACCTGTCTAATATCCTATCTAGATTTGGTGGCTCCCTTCCAGCTGCCTGGCCCCAAGCTCCAGTGACATCCACTGCTCACCATCATACTTGGTCACATGTTGAATATGATTGTTTTAGTGCTACTGTGAAGCTGCAAATCCTAAATTGAACCATTATATGTCAGAGACTATCTGTATGCAACTATCAAAATATTAAAGAAGGACTACATTTACCTAGCTACAGAGAGTTAAAGATGCACTTAGATTATGCCATTGGACACAATGGTAAGCACGAGGCCATTCAAAAATGAAGACAAAGGAGTGAAGGAAACTTTCTTACTGGCATCAAGGTAGCAACACATGAGGTCTGGCTCCTAAAGAAGTTATTGTCTGAACAAAAGAAGTGGGGGAGGTTGACAACATATTTTCATTGTAGAGAGACTTGCTAGTTTTGTAGAGCAAAGCACACACTTGCACATATTCAGATCATGTCAGCCTTCTTTGTAGTTTGCATATTTATGAATGGCAGAGAGCATCTTTAGCCAGAGAATTCAGTATTGTAAAATTTTCCATGAACAAAGATTAAGTCAAGTTATCTAGAAGAGGACAGGGCTAGTTAGTATAAACTGGTACCTTGTGGTTTTCTCTGGAAGGCCGTCGTTGAAAACAAAGGAAGTAGTTGGAGGAATGTTAGGGGTTAGGAGAGGTATCACCTTCTTCTTGCAAATCTTAAAGTTCCAAAGAAAGATGACAGGAGCCTATTTTATTTTGAAAAGTAGTATTAAAGATGCTCAAAGAATTAGATGACATCGCTATAAAATACATTAGTCTATTCCCACCATTTTGTTTACCTGATTAAAATGTCTGAGCTCCCCTGATGTTGTGAAAATTAACTTAAGAAAATAAGAACATGAGGAACATCAAGAGGCATACAATCAGTTCTGTATGAGTGATTGCTACAATTATTGCTCTTATAATTTGTTTATGTGGTCTTGATGAGCTGTCTACTATTAAAATGTAATGGTTGTTTAATTCAGAAGAAATATTCTAACACTTAAAACATTTTAATTACAGAAAACTAAAATTAGTGTGCTACAAATATTTGATATATACATATGTGCATATAGAAAACAGAATAAAACTGTACCTCCAATCATAAAACTATATTATCTTAAGGCAAAAGATACTATGAAGGCATTTTTAGGAGAGAAAAAATGATAATGTAAAAACCTGTGAGAAACAACTTGTAAATTTTTAAGTGGATTAAAGCAGACATCAAATCACCTTGGTGTTTATATGTCATTGGATAATTCTGATGGACTGAAATAATCATTTTTAGTTGCTGATATCTGTGCATGTTTGCTATTATATCTTTGACAAACATTTAAACTTGTGAATTTTCTGAATAATCTTTCCAAGTTATTATTATTTTTTTAAAATTGTATTCCTTTTTAATCTTACTTATACCAGAAGAACACACATTGGAGAAAAACACACACACCCTAGCCCTCCCTGACTCACAATCTTTGCATGGAAGAATAGAAACAAAAGAAGCTATGCATGGCCAAATAACAGGAAAAGGCCCTGTTCTTTCACAGCCAGGAGCTGTCATTTTATTTTAACAAATCTTTCAATGTATTATCCTGGTAAAACTTGGAAGGAAACATGGCAATTGCGATCAGTGAGACAAACTTGTGTTTTCCCAGCAATGCCAAAATCTCAGGGCATTGGACTGCCTATGAATCAAGACAATGCTTATAGGATACGTTGATTGTAACAGAACTTAGGATTTGGTATCTTTCAGCAAGAACAGTTTCTCACTTGAGCCTGAAATCCCTGCCTCAGATTTGTTTTTGTTTTGTTTTGTTTTTTGCTGTTGTTGTTTTTTGTCAAACTGATATACAGAGAGGTTACAGTTTCATATGTTAGGCATTGGATACATTTCTTGTACTGTTTGTTACCGCCTCCCTCATTCCCCCCTCCCCCCTCCCCCTTTCCCTTCCCCCCCATGAGTTGTTCAGTAGATTTACACTAAACAGTTTTGCAAGTATTGCTTTTGTAATCTTTTGGGTTTTTTACCCTGTGTCTCTCGATTTTGGTATTTCCTTTCAGTTTCCTAGTTCTAATACCTGTATACACGGTTTCCAATGTACTCAGATAAGATACAGTGATAATCTAGGTACAACCACAGAAAGGGGATACAAGAGGATCATCAACAAAATGAAATTAAGGCAGAACTAAGGAAATGGATAAACCTCCCATGCTCCTGGTTTGGGAGATTAATATAATCAAAATGGCAATATTGCCAAAGGCTATCTACAAATTCAATGCAATGCCCATTAATATCCCAACACAATTTTTTTTTTTTGGCCAGTCCTGGGCCTTAGACTCAGGGCCTGAGCACTGTCCCTCGCTTCTTTTTGCTCAAGGCTAGCACTCTGCCACTTGAGCCACAGCCCCACTTCTGGCCGTTTTCTATATATGTGGTGCTGGGGAATTGAACCCAGGGCCTCATGTATACGAGGCAAGCACTCTTGCCACTGGGCCATATCCCCAGCCCCCCAACACAATTTTTTAATGAAATAGAGGAAGCAATACAGAAATTTATATAGAACAATAAAAGACCCAGAATAGCAAAAACAATCCTAAGCAAAAAGAACAGTGCTGGAGGAATTACAATACCCAACTTCAAGCTGTATTATAAAGCTATAGTAATAAAAAACAGCTTGGTATTGGCACCAGAACAGGCCTGAAGACCAATGGAACAGAAGTGAAGACCCAGAAATGAACCCATAGAACTATGCCTACTTAATCTTTGATAAAGGAGCTAAAAAAGTAGGATGGAAGAAAGACAGCCTTTTTAACAAATGGTGCTGGCAAAATTGGTTCAACACATGCAACAAACTTAAACTAGATCCTTATATATCACCCTGAACCAAAATCAGTTCCAAATGGATTAAAGACCTCGAAATCAAAACAGACACCCTGAAAACACTAAAGGAAGGAGTAGGAGAAACACTTGGGCTCCTTGGCACAGGACGGAACTTCCTTAACAAAGACCTAGAAATGCGACAAATCAAAGAAAGGATGGACAAATGGGACTGCATCAAACTGCAGAGCTTCTGCAGGGCAAAGGACATAGCTCGCAGGATAAACAGAAAGCCCATAGATTGGGAAAAGATCTTTACCGGCCATACAATGGACAAAGGCCTCATATCTAAAATATATGCAGAACTTATTATTTTGTTTTGGAGAGAGATGGCAAAAATGTGGAAAACATATTAGCTCACACTGTCTAAAATGAATACTGGTTTTCCACTCTGCCTAATCTCCATATCACTAAAAGCTTTGGTGATTTTTTTCTTCTGAGCCTTCCTCAACCCCACAGTAACTTAACAGAGTATGCAATAGCTTTCACATCACCTCACAACCCTTTTCTATACCCATCTGTATAAGGTTGCTAGGTTCTAACTGGATTAACATGGAAACAGTACCACAGGAACTACCCTCAGTGGATCTCTTCATTGGCTGTGGTCTCCTTTCTTCCCATTTGTATTATATTCAAGTCTCTGTATCTGTCAGACAGATGTACCTAGATCATGCTATCCAAAATGGTACCTTGTGTCTATCACCTGCAACTCCCTCACCTTGCTATATTTGCATTCACAGCTCCTTTTTCCACCCATTATCATATTAATTACATGGTTTAATGTAGGCTTGGTCTACTGGGCTACACTTTCTATGAAGACAATGTCTTGATTTAACATTAGGAATTATAGCAATCACTCATACAGAACTGATCATATGCCACTGTATGTTCCTAATGTTGATTTCATCTCCCTTAAAGCCTCATTGGTTCAAACTAAAGCACTGACATTTTGTATAGCCTGAATAAAATGCTTTACATCAATGCATTCATGAATGAGGATGTGTTTTTTTTTATTTTGTATCACATATATAGTACATATATGTTGATTTAAAGGCATTATTTAAAAGCCGTGTTGTTTTCCAGAGCAGTATTTCATCTCGTTATCTAGTGATTTTTAACAAATGATATGTGGTTTTATTTTTTTAAAGAACCAAACAATTAGAACTATAGTAGATAGTTAATCTCTTGTGAAATTTAAGATTATTTATAAATACATGTATTAAAAATAACTCTCTACAATCTTAGATATAATGCCATATCTAACATTTTGTAAAATTATTACAACATCTTTTAAAATTTATCCTTTATTATTTCCATGCATCTTGCATTATTTAGCCTCTTAAGCACAAAATATCACTGTCTTCTCTTTAGTAATTCAAGATAATTTCTGTGGACCATTTAGTAATGCAAGCTATTATTTAAAAAAAAGTAAAGCATCTTTCAGTGGTTTACAGGATCATTTGGAAATCCAGATGCTGGTCATATAACTATTTGAGAGACAGAGATAGGAGAACCATGGTTTTAGACTAGCCCAGACAAAATTTCCAAAGCCTCAGCCAATATAGCTGGGTAAGCTTGTCATCTCTACTATGCTTGTTATCTCTGCTCTGACTGAAGCACACATAGGAGAAGTGTGCTCCAGGCTAACTATCCCAACAAACTAGTGATGAAAAAAGAACTGGTAAATTGGCTTCTGTCATATACCACCTGCCTAGAAAAGCAAGACCCTGAATTCAAACTCCAATGTCTCCAAAAATCAAAGCAAAAGAAAAAAAATCAAAATAACCAACCAAATTGGCAAGGTAAGGGGCCTCTCTGAAGTCAGATTATTCAAGTGTCTGTTTCTCTCCAATGTAACCAACTTCCACTCAATCCCAACCTGCCTTCCAAGTTGCCTTTATAATCATGTTGCAGAGCTCAACTATCTCCATGATTACTCTCAGCTATTTCTACATAAAATTCACTCCAAGGGGCTGAAAAGAATTGCCTTCCCCAAAGGAAATACACTGAATTGTTCAAGGAGCAGGAGGGTTCACAACAGAAATGAACACAGTTTAAATGAAGTTGCTCCCATGGGGTTTATACTTTGTAGGAGATAAATCGATGTGTTCACCCTCTACATCTTACTCTGCAACTGAAATCACATCCTAGACTTGTGTTTCCATTGGCCAGTGTGTCTGACAGGGACACTTGCTCAAAATATCTACTCTAGGGGCTGGGAATATGGCCTAGTGGCAAGAGCACTTGCCTCGTATACATGAAGCCCTGGGTTCAATTCCCCAGCACCACATATATAGAAAACGGCCAGAAGTGGCGCTGTGGCTCAAGTGGCAGAGTGCTAGCCTTGAGCAAGAAGAAGCCAGGGACAGTGCTCAGGCCCTAAGTCCAAGGCCCAGGACTGGCAAAAAAAAAAAAAAAAAAAAAAAAAAAATATCTACTCTATATGTTACATAAGCTTCAAAGATATTTTATTTCAGGTCTCAGGAGTTGGGGGTAGAATATCTTTCCAGATCCCCCATCTTAGTCACCCGCCATGAACTACTAGCTGCCAGTTGGTGATGAGAGGTTTAGGATTCCTAGAAGAACTCAAAGTTTTCTTTAGTGGCTGAGTCAATGGGAGAAATGCTACCAGCCATTAGTTTTTCCAAGACTTGGATATGCCTATGAGACAAGAAGACTCCAACGGATGTGTTAGAAACAGCTTTCCCTTTTGCTTTGCCTTCTGGAAGGGTGTCTCTTTGATTTTGTCATCCTTGGCTTGACTCTCCTCTTCCCAAGTCTCCTCTGCTGTTTCATTCTGTCTGACTATTTCCTTTCCAATATTCTGGCTGAATGTTCAGCTTTGTTAGCAGAAATGCAAAGCGAGCGCTTTGAAGCATTACCCAATAAAATCCAATTTTAAACAGCTAGAGCTACAACTTTCCCCATCCTCTGAGAAATGAGCCTTCAGTAATTTTGTGCTTTAGACAGAGATATGGGAGCCAGAATTTCTGTAAAGACCAGAGACTTGCCAGCACCATCAGCTCAGCCACCTGGGTGAGGTCATGCAGCAAGGCGCAAGTCCCAGAAGACATCTAGAAAAGACCCAATGGCTTTTGAAATTGAACAATTGTAGTTGCACTTTCTTATAATTTTGGATAAAATATGAATTGAGAGTATATCTGAACATGTGGATATATATATATATATATATATATATTCGTAAGAAATGAGATTTCTTTGAGTAAACAATGAAATCGGTTTTGTAATCGTACCGGTACAAAACTGGGGTTTGAACTAAAGGCATGGGCTTTGTTCCTTGGCTTTCATTCACAGATAGCACTCTACTATTTGAGCCACAGCTCCACTTTTCATCTTTTTGTTTGTTCATTGGAGATAAGAGTCTCATTGGCTTTTCTTCCCATGCTGACTTCAAATCATGATTCTCAGATCTCAGTCTCCTTAGTGACTAGGATTACAAGTGTGAGCCACTGGTGCTTGGCTATAATCAAGTATTTTAGTTCAAGAGGCATTGTTTAAAAAAATCTGAAGAGACAATTTCGCTCATGAAAATGACATTTAATAAACATTTAAACAAATTTATTAAACATTTTCTTAAGATTAATTCTATTAGTTTTCTGACAGTGTCTTTTCCTAGAACTTTTTTTCCTGGGGAGGTGAATATTACAATGTCTATATTATAGATAAAAATATTAAAGTCCAATGGAAAGGTTTATGCTCAATAGTCTACACTTTAAACTTGGGTAACACTAGCTCATAACATTGTATCCATGTTGTTAACATATAACATATATAGTTTTTCTCTTATTATTATTTTACCCTCCTGTTTCATTTCCTTATAATAAAGTAAGATCATTTTAAAAACCAGATTATGATGATAATTTTCCTTTGGTGAAATATATATTGTAAACTATAAATATCTGAGTAGGCTATTCGCAAATTTCTACAAGTCAAATCACCTCAATGACTTTTAACTCCTTGCTATATTACAGGACTTCATTTCATAGTTTAAAGAAATAATCAACCTGGGTTTCTCTTTGTATTTTATTTAACATGACTGAAATGTGATTTTACCTTTCTTTAACATCTCTCATTTTCTTCCTTTCTTTGATACAAACATCTATCAATCTAGTGCCTTGGTCTTACACAGATAGACTTTTCTTCCTTTGTCAAGCAGATAAATAATATGTTTTCCAAGCCATTAGAAAATTGGTGGTCCAGTGATAGGAGAGAACATTTTCAACTAGGAAATAATTTTTAAACGTGGTGAAGACAGAAAATGACCATTTACCAGTGGGATGAGATAAGGTTGTCACTAGTCTATATGATCACCTTGAGTATGCAAAACAGATCCTTGAGGTAAACATCACCCAGTGGAGTGGTACTGACATTTCTAGCACACTCAGCCCTCTGCCCACCCTTTATGCTAAGAGACATCATAATGGACTTTACCCAAAATAAACAAATTACAAAATATGTTACTACTAGGATACGTGTGTACACAAAATGAAAATTTGACAGTGTCAATCATGAGCCAAAATCTTACGGGCGATAAGAATGAATAAAAGCAAAATGTCCCTTTTCATTAAATGTACGCCTTGGCTGGAGAGATAAAAGATAAACAATAAGCCTGCAATATGGTGGTTTTCATCCATTCTGTGGAGAGAATGAAGTGGTATAATGCAAAGGGAAGGAAAGAAACCCTGCAGGGTACTGGAAAATACAAATGATCAGGAGTCTATGTGAAGGTTACACTGGGTTAGAGAACAGGAAGTTTACAAGATGTATAGGTTGGTAATCCTTGCATCACAGGCCAAGGAATCAAGGGACAAAAACATTGAGGTTGAAGCTCTGTTTTGCAGGTTGTATTGCAAGGAAAGAAGCAAAAAACTTCAGGGAGTTGGTATGAGATAGGATGGAGGGGTCATTTGGACTAAGTGAAATTACAGAGTGGAAAATGGAGTGACAGGGCAAAAGGAAGAAGGAAAGCTGGAATGGAAACTTAATAGAGAGCTTGGGAAGGAGTGGAAGAAGTTGAGAACAGAAGTGGAAATAATGGAGATGCCTTTTCTTCTCATTAAACCTCTCCAACTTAGGTCAACTGTGTGCAAGAGCTGGTTTGTACACATTTTGAAGATTTTCGGGTTTGTGATGGGCCTATTGCGAAGCACAGCCATTACAAAATGAATAGACAATTTAAACTTATATTAAAAATAAAGACACCCCAGTATCACCAAAAAAATCCCACCAGTGGTAGTAGTAAAAATGCATAGTAAATAGTAAAAATCTAATTATCCCACTACATTTTACCTGTTTGGAAAGAGCAATCCATTATCTATGAATTTCATACCTTAAGCATATCTGCTGGGTGTGCAACCTTCTAACTCTTCTCAACTTTATTTTAAGTGGTGTCACGTCCTTATATTTAAATTGATGTTGGTAGTACTCTACATCTAATGTAATCTACATCTATGCATACAAACAGTAACTGGTGTATTATTTTGATGATTGTCTAGTTATAACAAAATGTTAAAAATAGTCGTAATTCACAATTAAATTAAAAGTGTGCTTGTCAAGCATTGGAGCTGAAAGAATTTTCAGCTTAATGAGTATGATTGCTGTAAGAATGAGAAATTATCTAACAGTAGAGCACAAATTTAATCATAACTTTTGAGAAAAAAATAATAGATTGGGATATACAACACCATTTATCCTAAATTCCATTGGTAGATTGTACACAAATATAAAATGTAGCAGAAATCAACAGTTCCACACAAATTATTTTTAAGAAATGTGCAAGAAACAAGTAATATGCATTTCACTATTATTAATAATTTTTCTGTATATCCTGATGTGTAGCATTTATCATTTTTGTATAGCTACATGGAAACTTTTTTGACTGCATATTCCCGAACATATACCAAGATGCCTATAGATTAGTTTATACTATGTAGAGTAATATATATAGACTGTATATGGCAAGTCAGTTGTCAAAAAAATCCCCAACAATACCCATTGTACCCTTGGTATTAGAAAGCACTCAAGAAACAGCACATATAAGAGTGGGTTTCTTTTTTTTTAACCACTAATCAAATATAACTCTAAACTTCATTCATTTTGGTCACATAAATTAAGTTCACTGCTTCATGCTACTTAAGTGGAATTATTTCTCAGTCTAAATCATTGACTACCATGCCATCATCTATGGTAGGTTCACACCAAGAAAATCAATCACAGATATTCCTGGTTACGTTGTGATTTATCTCTTGTGACTTGCAGTCACACAGACCTGGACCACCAGTAAAGACATATGATAAGCTCATAGCAAATCAGTGCATATCGATTAGTGTGCTAGTAGTAACAATGGTTTAGTAGGACATTACATATTATTACAATGGATAAAGCTATTCTCTTCCCATCTTCCAAGAATTTTATTTGATTTAAATATACTCAAAATATAATCAAAGTACTTCATATGCTTCTATGAAAAAAGAGCAATGACACTTCTTGAAATTAGGTAAAGAAGGGGTAGAGAGGAGGAGGAGAAAAGGGAAGTAATTGAGTTTGACTAGGGGACATTATATGCATATATAGAAACATCACAATGAAATCTTCTTGTACAATTAATATATTCTAGTAAAAATGTCGGTTCATTTACATACTATATAATATGTTATATATCATAAAATACATATACATGTGTATATCTGTATACAAGTGTCTATACAAGTGTCTATACAAGTGTCTAGATAGATAGATGCACGTGTCAAAATAGAACAGTGAAACCTGTTGAAATTGTCTTAAGGAGTAGGAAAGGAGAGGGAGAGAGAAGTGGGGAGATTGACGAGCTACATTTTATGTATATATGGAAATTTCACTGTACAGTTGGATGTATGTCAATGTACAATATACATATAGTTGGAAATATGACAGTTCATGTATGTACTCATATGAAACCCTATCATACAACTAATGTTTGCCAATAAAATGTATGCATATACAGGCATGCATATACATACATATACATGCATATATATTCTTAAAATTCATAGGACAAAATCTTCCATATGTCCTTTCAATTGGGATGTTTCAGATACTTACAATGTAAGAAATGAATGCTTCTCTAAATGTAAACATTACAATTAATCTATAGTTACAGTCAAAGACAAACTGCTAATACCATCATCATTAAGTTGCCTGAGTTACCTGCTTAGAATCAAGCACTTGAAGAGAAACAACAGCTCATGCTCCACTGTTGTAAACCACAAGGCACTATGTTCAACAACAATGTCTAGGGCGAGACAATGAAGGCAGAAAATCGGTTCAGAATCCAGGAGCCCCCTGACAATAACACTGCTTTCAGCCTCATTTTGGGGAATGCTACATTTATTTTGTCTCTCTCCCCACTTTTCATGCACATCCTGGAAAGCCTACTCTCTTCAACTCTAGCAGGGAATGGGGAATTTCACATGTTAAAACTGGGGTCAAGCTGGGGATATGGCCTAGTGGCAAGAGTACTTGCCTCCTATGCATGAAGCCCTGGGTTCAATTCCCCAGCAACAGATATATAGAAAATGGCCAGAAGTGGCGCTGTGGCTCAAGTGGCAGAGTGCTAGCCCTGAGCAAAAAGAAACCAGGGACAGTGCTCAGGCCCTGAGTCCAAGCCTCAGGATTGGCAAAAAAAAAAAAAAAAAAAAAAAAAAAAAAACTGGGGTCAGGGGCTGGGAATATGGCCTAGTGGCAAAAGTGCTTGCCTCCTATGCATGCAGCCCTGGGTTCAATTCCCCAGCACCAGATATATAGAAAATGGCCAGAAGTGGCATGGTGGATCAAGTGGCAGAGTGCTAGCCTTGAGCAAAAAGAAGCCAAGGACAGTGCTGGGGCTCTGAGACCAAGGCCCAGGACTGGCAAAAAACAAAAAACAAAACAAAACAAAAAAACAACAGGCCACTTTTGGTACCCTAGGGAAGTCCTAGAACACCGGCTCCATTCTCAGGACTCTGAGGCCCTTAGGAACTTCACTTCAGGCAGAGAACGCAAATACAGTTTGAGGTGAAGCTCATGTAAGAGAATGACACAAACTAGAAAGTCAACGACATAGTGACTATGAAAGTAAATGACAGCACCTCAGAATTGTGAACAGGAAAGAAAGAACTGTATTAAGCAGAAAATCTGCCCCAGCTTAGAAAATCCCAATAGTATGGAGAAGAATGAAGAAGAGAAGCTGACAAAATAAACTAGAAGTTAGATTAGAAACATCTGGGGAAGAAAGATTCGTAAGTTTAACTAAGTTCTACGTTACAAATGGCTATCAAAGGTGACTGATCAGATGGCAATCCTCTTGCGTTGGTATATTCAGCTATTTGAAATCTTAGAGGCATTTAGAAAAATAAATCATTTACCATGTAAATTGTTCTTCAGAATATCGATGCTCACAAATACATTTTGTTTTGAGAAACAATCTATGTTCTTCCTGAGATAATTTTAGAAAGTGTGGACAACAGGCTTTTTCTGCTTGTTCCCTTCTACATGCATATTTTTAAAAACTCTACAGAGCTCAAAGAACACAACAGGACAGAAGCTGCTTCAGAGTGCTGATGGAAAAAAATGAATACAGTAATTATCATAAGTGGTTTACTTGAGCTGTGGATAGTGGGAAAATTAATTTACACCCCAATTATGTATTCCATGGAATAGCTTCTCCATATATAGACGGACTAACAAGGGATTTAGGCAATGTTTACAAATTACTGAGCGTACTACCATCACTCTTATAAATTATTCTTTCTTGGAAAAAGAGACCATACTTAAAGCAATAAAACCATTGGGAAAATGCAGCTACTATCATACAGTATCATTATATTGTCTTCAAAGCCATGCATCTTGGTATTTACCTTTTTCTCCCATTTCAGGAGGGTGATTAAAAATTGAAAATGGGCCAGTAAAACATCTTAATTATTTTATAGACATAACAAGCACTTAAGACCAGCCAGAACTGCTCTCTAGAATTCTCAAAACCACTTGGTAAGCCCATGATAACAACTCAGTCACATATACAGAACCCATATCTCCTACAGAGGTAACACTTTCAGAACTCGCTTTTCTTCACTACAGTGACATGAAAAAGTGCCTCCGGGTATCTTATTCTATAAATGAGATTTGGGGAATGAGGTTGGTGCTCTAACTGTCTAACCCACACTTCTATTATAGCCCGTGGAATTTGCTTACCATTCCCTTGATCATCTGCTGGATTATAAGCACATAAGTCAGAGTACTTGCCTGCTGTTCAGTGGCTATGGGAAGGCATATCTATAGACTTTCCATCAGTATTTGTTGCAAAGATGACAAATAAATTTGCATGATTGGTTTTTGGCCTCATGCCCTTCCCACCTGAAAAGTCTTTTGCAGTAAGGTATGAAGGAAACATGCATTCTCTGAACCTGGCCTCCAAAGCAAGCTAATACACTCAAGGTCCTCACCTCCCACCTCCCCTCGGTTGATTGTTTCCACTGACTATTCACTCACCTCTGTATCTCCCAGGTCCCAGGATGATGCCTGGAGCCTATCACTGTTCAATAGTTAGTAGTTGATTGAAAAAGGGAGTAATCAGTGGGGCTGGGGATATAGCCTAGTGGCAAGAGTGCCTGCCTCGGATACACGAGGCCATAGGTTCGATTCCCCAGCACCACATATACAGAAAACGGCCAGAAGCGGCGCTGTGGCTCAAGTGGCAGAGTGCTAGCCTTGAGCGGGAAGAAGCCAGGGACAGTGCTCAGGCCCTGAGTCCAAGGCCCAGGACTGGCCAAAAAAAAAAAAAAGAAAGAAAGAAAAAGGGAGTAATCAAACCGGCATATTGCATTCTCCATGGATGAGCTATATGATGTAACTCTTCATCTGCCCCCAGACATTTACACTACAAGCCTCCCACCTTTCCTTCCTTGATCTATTTCACTATTCCATAAGGAAAAACCTAATCTCATACTACCTACCAAAAAGATACCAAAATGATTGAGCATGGATTATATCATCTTACATGCTTTCACTTAGAAACTCAACCTCATTTTCCCATTCCCACTTCGGGAGGCCTGGCTGCCACTCAGATATTAGCAAATAGCCTGTTTGTGCTTTGGTTGCACAGGACTGGTACAAAAGCAGTCGTTTCAACTTCAGACAGGAAAGTGGGCCTAGCTCAAAAGTACATGTCAACCTATGTTAAGATTACATCAAGTTAGGAAATGAAAAAAACTCTATTTCCTATTGCTTTAATTATCCTCTTGAAAAAATCCATGTGATAAATAAGCTTTCCAAAGTTTTCAGTTTAGCTATGAGTCTACATGAATACCTAAAAGTATATTCCTATTTTCTCACAATTGTAAAGCTGGTTTCTCAACATAACATATTAGACTCAGGTCATATATGTAATAGATATTGAATTATACGTGTGTATATATATACATACACAACTTCAAATGTTGGAAATTTTAAAAATTATGTATATCTGAAAAAGTATTGAATAAATTATAAATCAGTTCATATAGTACATTTTATACAACTATTCTATTATATGTTAAAAGGTTTTGAAAAATTAATTACACAAAACTATAGAATTTCTTAGGGTTTTGGAAATGTATACTCAAGAGAAATATTCCAAAACATGAAGCAATGATTTCTTAATGATAGTATATAGGAGATTTTAATTTTCTTCTCTATTTTCTTCAGTATTACTTTAATAAGCATAACAGATAGTATGTTTTAAAGGTTTATTTTGAATCATGCATATTTGATTCGTGCGTATTGTAACTTTCCCTTTTAGACAAGACATGTGTGTGCATGTTGTGTGCTATATGATTATGTATAAATGCCATTTTGCTTTTATTAATGACAGGTAAATTGTACATCATCTATGAGGAAAAAACTCAGGCTGTATTGTCGAAGCCATATAAATGGGTCAAGGAAACTGACAAGCAGTTAAATATTCTGGCAATGAGACTATGCTTATTTTTCTAAAATATAATTCTTAAACAGTTGCTTTTATTTGCTCACATAAAGACTGATAAATCTCACTCAGTCAGAGTTGAATTAGCTTGACAATCACAAGAAAAATCCAATCTTTCTTCTGACAGGAGGGGCCTTTCCCAAGCTCAGAAGTCTTTCCCTTTAATTTCCCCATTTTGACAGAGTATATAATAGCTAGCACTTCACCGGGAACCAGATCGCATTCCAATGGGTGTTCAAATTCCTTTCGAAAATGAGTTAGTGCTCCAGTTGTAAGAATACCTCTGGGAGTGCACTACAGCGCAAAATCTGAGAAATCAGAAATCCACTCGCGTTTTGCATGTGGAAG
Source organism: Perognathus longimembris pacificus (assembly GCF_023159225.1). Taxonomy (NCBI): domain Eukaryota; kingdom Metazoa; phylum Chordata; class Mammalia; order Rodentia; family Heteromyidae; genus Perognathus; species Perognathus longimembris. The sequence continues at coordinate 9,927,940 of NC_063165.1, forward strand.
GCAGACAAGACAAATCATTCATTGTAGGTTTTTTTCTTTAAAAAAAAAAAAAGGTATTCTCTATTGAGCCATTGCAAAAGCTGTATTTCTATTTTGAAGTTCTCAAGTTTTGTTCTCTTGGTTTATGGCTTTTATGCTAAAATTATGGCTTTGTAATAGGTTGTGAGGCATACTTTATGCACTATCATAATTATAAGCTATTAAAGTTCATTCTTTGTATCAGGATGGTTTTATGGGCATTTAAATGAAGTTTCTGACAATGAAGTTAAGCTCTAATAGTACTACATTATGGCTACACCTGGCGGAATGCATTCGCTCAGTTTTTCTATTATAAACCATTGGGAAGAAAAAAGGTGGGATTTAAAACCTCAGCTGCTGGCCTCATACTGAGTTCCAGCAGGACATGTAGATTTATCAATCCATTTGTATTTAAATAACCTGCATGCTTTTTGCCTCACCGAGCGACAAGACCATCAAAGAGAAAAATCACTCTAGTGATTTCATATTCTCTTCTGCCAAGGAAGACACCTGAAAGTTTGAAAACATAAAACACAATGAGTCATTTGCCCTGTTCCCTTGAAGAACAGCCTTGGCATGTTGTTGTTTACTTTTTAATGTTTACATATTACAAACAATCTGTTAGTGAGCCCAGCTACAGGCTCACCCCCCAAACACACACACACACACACACACACACACACACACACACGCACGCACGCACATACATACACAGGGTTTGTGCTATTTGCTAGACTTTTAAAGTTCTTATTTTGGTTCCTTATTTGCTATTCAAAAGCTGATACAGATGATGACCAAATTCTCAGTCCCCTGCAGTTTAGCATTCAATGACAACACATTTTACCAGATGGAGTGTTGGATGAGCAGACTCTCAAAGAAGCAGTCATTAATAATACAAGTATTTTACATTCCAGTAGGGTTTTATGGTCATTGAGAAAGTGACTCTGGTATTAATTGATTTGTAAAGAAAAGTTATGGAAGTCAGTGAAGAGTCACACACAAGAGGAAAATGTAGAGTAGTGGCAAATGTCCATGTGGAATGACTTTCAAGAGAAATGAAGAAGAGCTAATCAAGAAGAAAGATGCATTAAGAAAGCACAATGTGCTCCCACACAGCAAAGATGTGAGAAGTGGCATAAACATAGGATTCCTATTGCTCCTTAATTCAGTCCCTATCATCAGTAGGAATTATAGCCCATATGGTCCTTTCTTAAAATAATTCCACTCCACTGGGAAAGCATTTATTTCATCAATGAAGACTAAGTATTTAAAGTTATTACTGTGAAAATACAGTGTTCTTTAAAGTATATAATGTATTCTTTAAAAAAAAAAGCACAGTCAACAGTACTACAAAGCATCTCTCTTAAATTTAGTTGTAGAATCCATTTGACTTCTCTTTAGGACTCCAGTTTTTACAATATTTGAACACTTCTGTAAAATAGTAAATAGTGGAGGTTGCAGGCTGTTTTCATTCAGAGCTTTAGAATCCATAATGAAGACACGCATGTGGAATGCCAAATGTACAAACATCCTCCAGTGAAGAAATTAATCCTGCCAGACTGGTAATTTCCCAGCAAGAATACAGTCCCATATCTCACCTAACTCATAGGGAGAACAAATGATATAGGGAGGACAAATAATGTAGATATGATGTAGATATGTTTTGCAGCGAATAGGCATAATTATCCACATCATAAAAATCAAGTTTTACACATAGAAATAACTCTTTTGACTGACATTTTGGTAAAAGAATTATCTAGTTAATCACTTTACCATAAGCATGGATTTTGTAGCAAAGTTATTTCTGAATTAAATCAATCTTCTGCCATTATATATATATACACATTCATATATATATATATATATATATACATACATACATATATATAGCCTAACTGATTCCTATAAAAATTACATACAGCTCTAAAATAGAACACAGAATTTTAACCAAATTGCAGACAATATTTGTGGGCAATTATTTCTCATTGGTTATGTTAGTTCATGAGTGGAAAGAGAAGAATAAGAGCAATGAATCAAATTATACTATTTTAATGCATACTTGAATTTAGATACTGATAAAATTATAAAGCTAATGTTAAGAAAGGGCAGTTTCTTTGCTCTCAGTGGCATTCCCTGGCTTCAGAAAAGACAAACAGTTAAAAACAAAAATAGTGCTGGAATTAAAAGATGTGAAAGCACCAGACATACATGAATTCTCTCATGAAGAACTTTTATAAAGATTATGCCATTGTTGCTTACTGTGACTCTGCTTACAAAATTATCTCACCACAGAAAACTGGCACTAAAATGTGTCTTTTTTAAACTCTCTGTTGAGAATTAACTAGGGAGTATATTTAAAAATAAGAAAATAAAAAATAAGAAATGTTTGAGGTTCCCTAATAGTTGTAAGAATGTTCTAGAAATCCTTTTGATAACTTCTTTGCACATGGTCCAGGATTTATTTTTTTCGCTCAGAGGAACTTGGGAATAATTACTCTGAAACTACTGATAAGTTAAATACAGCCTATTGCCTTACCAAAGCTGTAAAAAATAATGAAAAATCAGATGGAAAGATCTGCTTTTTAAAATGGTTGTAATAAATAAATAAAAGGATAAAGATTAGAGAGTTAATGCCGTGATAATGAGGATAAAATTCTATTGAGTCTTTGAACCAAACTGACAATAGGTAGATTAATGGGAGAAAATGTGTACAAATTTATTGTGTGATCTGAGGCATTATGGGAATGAAAAATGGACATCCAACATCCCAGTGAGATCCAAAAGCTTATGTATTCTCTTCATAAGGAAGAGAAGGCAATATAAGCAATTTAGGAACCAGTAATTGTTTGGAGGAGAGATGAATGGGCTCCCATGGGAACAAATGACTCCCAGCTACAAAGTCTGTTCGGATGCAATATCACCTTCCAGTCTCCTCCTGTTTTGGAATTTTCATCCTCTGAGTAATGAGATTTCTGGGGATGAGATTTATCTCAATGATATTCTCTTTGGAAAATCTGTAAGAGCAGTATTTTAAGGGGTGATACTTCCCCAACTCCTTCAGTTATGTCAGCTCAGGTAAAGCGAAACCCTAGTGCTTAATGAAATAATGAAACTCTAGTAGTGTGGCTGGAGGCGTGAATAACAATGGTTCTGAAAGTGCTCAGTAATCTTTCATAACGCTGTTCTTGAGTTAAATAAGAATAGTTCAGAAGGGAGAAGTAGAGAGGGCTACTCTCTGGAGTTCAAGGTGAATCTCAATTAGCATACACCTGTTCCAAAGGCTTCTTGGGAGTTTCCATCTGTTCTCAGTAGCATAATTTCCATATGACATTTATGTATCTATATTCTTCCACATGATTTCTCTATGAGCTTTAAATGCACCAACAAAATCTATTTTATGGTAGGAAAAAGCTATGAGCCATTAATAAGGAAACTATCATAGGTACTAAGAAAGTAGCAAGGGGGGGATGTTCTGAATTAGAGATAAGCTAATATGGTATAACTGGTTCTGGTTTTCAAACAGGGAGAGATGTCAATAGACATGAAATAACTCAGAGTAAAATAAATCCTATTTATATAGGTTGTAAAGCAATAAAAATAAAATAGTACCTTGAGAAATAGACAATTTCATTTAATATAAAATTTCATTAATATACAACTTTATTTAATATATAATTTTCACTTAGTGGTAAAAATAAGAATAACTATCACTTGGTTACTGAGATCGTCATAGAGCTGTAACAGGGTCTATATTTATTATCTAGATAAGTAATTTTCTTCTTTCAACATGTAGACACATGATCAAAAAAAATCTAACTACAAATCAGAATGTCCAAATTTTAATGAAGTCATGAGCAGCTTGTATTTTTTTTCTTAAAAGTATCTTAAAACTAAAAGATGAGAAAATTCACAGATGACATTCTGATGTTTAGCTTTTAACGTGTACTTCCAAGAAGGACTCTGGTCTCTGTAATGTGGTATTTGAGTGAATAAAGATAAATAATCTTTTTTTCTTTAATAAAAGGGACAGAAGAAAATTGCTTAGAAGTCTTTAAATGTGAATTATGCCGATTGTTCCTTTGGGAAATGTCTCCCGATTAGAAAGCTTAATTCAAATAGATACCCTAGGGATATGGTGAATTTCACTGCTTAATATGCACAATAGAGTATCTATCTTTTACAGAAGCTGTTGTCAAAAAGGACATGGACTTGCTGCAGAATTTTCAATACTAAGATTGTTTTCTAATTTATTTGTTTATTTTCATTGTAAAGGTGATGTACAGAGGGGTTATAGTTAGCTACAAAAGTCAAGTAAGGAGTACATTTTCTTTTTTTTTCTACTTCTTTTTTTGTAATTTATTAATTAAACAAAATGTTTTTGACAAGGTGTTGTGCAAAAAGGGTACAGTTACATAGTAGGGCAGTGTGTACATTTCTTGTGTTATCTTACACACTGTTTTTCTTTCCCTTCCCTAGGTCAGGTAGACATATGTACAATACACAATGTACCAAGAACATATACAGTAGCCACGTGGCCTACGCCAAAGAAAATTCGCCTAAGGCTTTAAATATAATGTCGACATTAGACAATATGTCGACAGTAGTCTTATATGAACGTACATACATAGATTTTGAGCTATTGTATTCCACTGAGAGGTCAATTTTTGACCTTTATATGTTGAGTAGTTGTTTGGTTTTAGTTACATAATGTTGGGTCGCTGACCCAATCCTGTGGGAAATACCATTTGACAAGCAGTTTTTGGTTTCACAGACCTGGTCTCTACTGTCTCTCCGTTACCCCATCTTAACAGGCATATATCAGGGAGATCATGCACCTTTATTTTCTGTGTTCTCGGCTTGTCTCACTCAACATTATTTGTTCAAGTTCTGACCATTTCCCTGAGAATAACAATATTTCACCATTCCTAATCGCTATGTAGTCTTCCATTGTGTATAGGTACCATATTTTTTGGATCCATTCATCTGTGGAGGGGCATCTGGGCTGATTCCATATTTTGGCTATTTCGAATTGTGCAGCGATAAACATGGAAATGCAAATGTCTTTTTGATATCTTGGGACTTGCTGTTCAGGATAGATGCCTAGGAGTGGTACGGCTGGGTCATAGGGTAGGTCGATATTGAGCTTTTTGAGGAACCTCCATACTGTTCTCCAAAGTGGTTGTACTAATTTGCACTCCCACCAACAATGGAGAAGGGTTCCTCTTTCCCCGCACCCCCTCCAGCATTTGTTGTTGCCTGAGTACAGAGTATAGGCCATTCTAACTGGAGTGAGGTGGTGTCTCAGGGTTGTTTTTATTTGCATTTCCTTTACTATCAGGGATGTTGAACATTTCCTCATATGTTTCTTTGCCATTTTTATCTCTTTTCTTGTGAAGTCTCTCTTTAGCTCCTTTGCCCATTTCCTAATATGTTTATTGGACTTGGAGGGGCTTAGTTTTTTGAGTTCTCTGTAGATGACAGATATTAGGCCTTTGTTTGTTGCTGTGCTGGTAAAGATCCTTTCCCATATGGTTGGCTGCCTTTCTATTTTGGTGGCTATGTCCTTAGCTGTGCAGAAACTTTTTAATTTGTAGTAGTCTTATTTGTCGAGTCTCTCCCCTATTTGTTGTGACCCTGGGACTATATTCAGGAAGTTCCTTCCTGTGCCTATAAGTTCTAGCGTCTTTCCTACTCTGTCCTTCAGTAGTTTCAAGGATTCAGGTCTGATATTGAGGTCCTTGATCCATTTTGAGTTGATCTTGGTGCATGGTGATAGGCTTGGGTCTACGTTGAGTTTTCTGCATATGGCTGCCCAGTTCTCCCAGCACCAGTGGTTGAAGAGGCTATGTATATTTCATTGTATGTCTTTAGCTCCTTTTTCGAATATCAGCTGACTGTAAGAGTGTGGTTTTATTTCTGGATCTTCAATTCTAATCCATTAGTCTTCCGGTCTGTTTTTATACCAATACCAGGCTGTTTTTGTTATGATGGCCCTATAGTAGAGCTTGAAGTCTGGTATTGTGATACCTCCTGCACTGCTTTTTTTGCCTAGAATTGCTTTGGCTATTCTAGGTCTTTTGCTGTTCCATATGAATTTATGGATTGTTTTCTCTATTTCAGTGAAGAATGTAACTGGGATTTTGATAGGGATTGCATTGAATTTGTATAACAATTTGGGCAATATGGCCATTTTCACTATATTGATTCTGCCTACCCATGAGCACAGGAGGTCTTTCCATCTCCTTGTGTCTTCTTTGATTTCCCTTATTAGATTTTTATAGTTCTCATTAAATAGGTCCGTCACATCCTTGGTTAGGTTGATCCCTAGGTACTTTATTTATTTATTTATTTTGGCTACTGTAAATGGAATTGTTTCCATAATTTCCTTCTTTGCTTGTACATTGCTGGTGTACAGAAAAGCTGCTGACTTTTGTGGATTGATTTTGTATCCTGCTACTTTGTCAAAATGGTTTATTAGGTGTAGGAGTTTGGGGACTGAGTTTTTTGGGTCCTTCAGATATAAGATCATGTCGTCTACAAATAGGGATAGCTTGATTTCTTCCTTGCCGATGTGGATCCCTTTGATGTCCTCCTCTTGCCTTATTGCTATGGCTAGGGATTCCAGCACTATGTTGAAAAGAAGTAGGGAGAGTGGGCATGCTTGTCTTGTTCCTGAGTTTAGGGGGAATGATTTAAGTTTCTCTCCATTTAATATGATATTAGCAGTTGGTCTGTTGTATATGGCTTTTATTGTTTTGAGGAATATTCCATCTATTCCTGTTCTCTCCAGAGCTTTTAATAAGTATGGATGTTGTATTTTGTCAAAGGCTTTTTGGGCATCGACTGAGATAACAATGTGATTCTTGATTTTAGTTCTGTTTATGTGATGAATTACATTGATTGAACCATCCTTGTGACTGTGGGATGAAGCCTACTTGGTCATGATGTGTAATTTTCTTGATCAGTTTCTGGATCCTGTTAGCTAATATTTTATTGAGGAGCTTTGCGCCTGTGTTCATTAGTGATATTGGTCTGTAGTTCTTTTTTGTTGGGTCTTTGCCTGGTTTGGGAATGAGTATGATATTAGCTTCATAAAATGAGTTTGGGATTTCTCCCTCTGTTTCTATTTCACGGAAGAGTTTGAGGAGTATTGGTATTAGCTCCTCACTAAAGGTTTTATAGAATTCACTGGTGAATCCATCTGGGCCTGGGCTTTTCTTTGTTGGAAGGTTCATGATTACCCCCTGTATCTGGTTGTAAGTTATTGGTTTATTTAGTTGATTTATTTCTTCTTGGTTCAGTTTGGGCAGTTTATACTTCTCTAAGAATTGATCCATTTCTTTAAAATTATTGTTTTTTAGTGAGTAGAGGTTCTGGAAATAGTTCCTTATGATTGTTTGAATATCGTGTGTACTTGTTGTAATTTTTCCGGTGGAGTCCCTGATTTTATGTATATGAGTCTCTTCTCTTCTTTTTTTTGTAAGTCTTGCAAGGGGTCCGTCAATTTTATTTATTTTCTCAAAGAACCAGCTTTTAGTCTTATTTATTTGTTGAATGGTCTTTCTATTTTCAATCAGATTTATCTCTTCTTTAATCTTTGTGATCTCTCTCCTCCTAGTCATTTTAGATTCGATCTTTTCTTGTTTCTCCAGTTGTTTTAGTTTCATTGTGAGGTTATTCACCTGCTCTGCTTCCATTCTTTTAATGTGAGTGCTGAGGGCGATGATCTTGCCCCTCAGTACTGCCTTAGCTGTGCCCATAGGTTTCTTTGTGATGTATTTTCATTGTCATTGTGGCTTATGAATTGGTTAATTTCATCTTTAATTTGGTCTGTGGCCCAAGTGTTGGATAACAGTGTGGGGTTTAGCCTCCAAGAACGTGTATAGTCTCTGTGGTAACCGTTGTTATTGAGGGTTACCTTTAATCCACTGTGATCAGATATAATACATGGAATGATGTCAATACTTTTGTATTTGCTGAGGTTCTTTGTGTGGGCTATGACATGGTCTATTTTGGAGTATGATCCATGGGCTGCTGAGAAGAAGGTGTATTGGGTCTCTGTAGGGTGGAAGATTCTGTATAGATCTGTCAGATCCATTTGGGATATGGTGTTACTTAGGTCCTCAGCTCCCTTGCTAATCCTCTGGGTGTTGGATCTGTCTCTTGGAGAGAGTGGGGTATTAAAGTCACCCACTATGATTGTGTTTGGGTCTATCTTGTTCTGTAGTTCTGTGAGAATTTGCTTGACATATGTAGGGCCTCTTTTGTTCGGTGAGTATACATTTATCACCGTGATGTCTTGATTCTGGATTTTTCCTTGTATTAAAATGTAGTGACCTTCTTTGTCTTTTTGAGTTGATTTTAATGAGAAGTCCAGCTTGTCTGAGATCAGGATGGCTACTCCTGCTGTTTTGGTAGGTGCGTTTGCTTGGAAGATCTTGCTCCATCCTTTCATTTGAGCCTGTTTTTATCCCTTGCTGTAAGGTGGGTCTCTTGTAGGCAGCAGATGTCAACTTTTTGTTTGCGGATCCATTCTGCCAGTCTGCTCCTCTGTAATGGAGAGTTTAAACCATTTATATTTAAAGAGATCAAGGATAAGGGTGTTTTTTCTCCTTCCATTTTCTTGTTGGGCTGTTTTTTCTCTTTTTTTTTTCTTGTCTTTAGTGAGCTGCTCTTTCTGTTGGGCTCTGGCTATTGTAGTTTCTTCCTGTTTCTGTCTGTGTCTCTTGTACAATTTCTGTTGGGTGGGATTCCCTCTTAGAATTCGCTGTAGGGCTGTTTTTTATTCACATACTCCTTTAGATCCTCTTTGCTATGGAAAGATCTGGTTTTCCACTCGAATATGAACTCCAGCTTTGCTGGATATTTTATTTTAGGTTGGCAGTGATTGGCCTGTAGGACTTGGACGGTGTTCTTTCATTCTCTTCGTGCGTGGTAGGTTTGTGTGGAGAGGTCTGCTGTTATTCGGATCCTCTTCCCATTGTAATAAATTTCTTTCTTCGTGTTGGCTGCATTCAAAATTTGCTCTTTATTTTTGAGATCTGAGGTCTTGAATACTATGTGCCTTGGCGTGGCTTTTCTAGGATCTGGTCTGCCAGGTGTCCTATAGGCTTTGGTTACTTGGATTGGGTCCTTTGTGAGATTGGGGAAGTTTTCTGCAATTACTTTATTGAAAATATGTTGAAGCCCTCTGCTCTGGTATTCAGCTCCTTCTTCTATTCCAATTATGCGCAGATTATATATCTCTTATCTTTGTCCACTAGCTCCTGGATTAGTCTGCCCTAGAGCTTTACTGTTTCTTGGAGTGTGGTAATTTTCTGGTTCTTATCGGCTGCATCATCGTCCAAGAGAGAGATTCTGGCTTCCATATGGTCAATTCTTTGTGCTGTGGATTCAAGTGCAGAGTTTTTGGATGTCAGAGAGCTATTTATGGTTGTCAGATCAGCTCTGATAGTGGAAATTTCTTCCTTTAAAGAGTTGTATTTTAAATCTATTTTTTCATGCATTTCACTTCTCAGGATGTTAAGGTCTTCTTTGACGGAGGTTTGCACTTATCCATTTTTGCTTCCATTTCTTTCTTGGCTTCCTGGATGTCCTTCGAGACTTCCGCTCTAAACTCCTGGAATTGTTTTCTGATTTTGTTTCTGATGCTTTCCATCATTCCTGTTAACATGGCCTCATTTGCTTTTTTATTCTCCATCTCCTCTTCAGTCGTGCTGCTTTATGGAGCTGGCGAGTTGGCTTGCCCTTTGAGGAACTGTGTTATATTTCTTTGTGATTTGCGCATCTGGAGATCTGTGGGTGGCTTCCCTGGTTTGGCTTTGTGCTGGTTCCTGCTGGTCTGTCCGTGGGAGACTTGTTTGTGTCCTGGCTCTGGGTGTGAGTTTGGCTGTTGAACCTTACTGCCCAATGGGTGAGCGTGACCTTCTTGATTGTTGCTGAGGTGGTCACCCTCACTTGTGGCCGCCTGTGCGCTACCGCGGGGGTTTGGGCAAGAGGTCCTCTTGCTGAGGGGCTAGCACGCTGGCCCACGCTGGCCCACCAAGGGGCACGTGCGTGTGCACTCTAGTGCTTCCTTTGGGGATGAGTTGCCCGAGTTGTTGGAGGGTGCTTGTGTCCTCACGTGAATTTGTTGTGGGGGGGGGGGGGGTGATATGTGTGGGCCCCTGCAGGATCAAGTGTCTGGGTGCGGGTTGGTGCCCGCAGACTCTCTGTGCCTCTACTGTGAGGGGGCGTGTGTTCGGGCCCAGGTGACCCTGCTGTGCTGGTGTTGCTCACCAATGAGCCTGGGGCTTCCAAAACCTACCAGTCCCCTGGGCCCCTGCTGGGGAGGGGGCGGGGCTGGTGTGGTTCAGGTTCAGGACCGCTATGCTGGGGCTTTGGGGGGGGGGAATTTCTTGGCGATGCTCCGCCTCTGTTAGTTCCCATGTCCTCCCAGAGGTCTTAGCTCTGCCAGCTATGGAGCTGCTTTATTCCCTCGGGGGAGGGAGGGGGAAGGAGGGCGCTCTAGCTTCTTTTCAGGGTTTGGGTCTCTGGTAGAGCTGGTCTCCCGTTTTTTTCTTGGGGGGGGGGTAATGGGGAACTTACTGGTCCTGGGTTGATTGTGTGTCCCACGCTGCTGTGGATTTTTAGGGCTGTGGTGCTGGGGTGTAGCAATTGGTCATATAGTGGTGGCGGCCCCGGCTCTCCCCATCTGCACCTCAGGTTCCCCTGCTGCTTATGTCTGATCCCAGACGTTCAGTCCCTGCACCTCCGGACCCTCGCTGCTGCCGCCTGTCTCGGTGGTCTGCACTCTGTCTGGGGTCCGTGGAGCGCTTGCTGTCTGGACTGTGCTCCTGGCGTGACTTTTCGGCAGTCGGTTTGTTGGCGCCAGGTCCCCTTTCCTAGCCTGGCCCTGTTCGGGCCAGGGTAGGCAGGTGGGGGGGGGTACCCCGGAGATTTTCCAGCTCCGTGCAGGTTATAGGCTCTTCTTTTTTTGTTCTTTTTTGCTTCCTGAGTTTCTCTGTTGCTTTTGGCTGCTGGGTTTGCTGGGTTCTTGATGGGGTGTTGGGTGCTGGAGTTCCCAGCTCGCTATTCAGTTGGAGTGAGTTGGGGTGCCTCCCTCCTGTGGCAGTGCCATCTTCCCTCACATTTTCTTTTTGAACAGTATTACCTCTTCCCTTATTTTCTCCCAGATTTTCCTTCCTGAACTCCCTCCCCAACAAATTTTACAGTTCATTTTTTGACATAGTGTCTAGTGAGTATCACTGCTGTATGTGTTTACCCTTTGTCCCACCATTTCTGTGCTCCCCTTTCCTTCCCCAAAACAGATAAAATTACATGCAACACAAAAGGCATAGAAATCAAAAAGCCCCAACAAAGGAGAAAACCAAAACCAAAAGGCATATTAAGCCAAGTAAACCAGACCCAAAGAAACAGAGGTTTCATTGTTTCCCTCATTTGCAGTGATTAGAATGTGCTTATAAATCTACAGTAAACACAATAAATGGTAAAAGACAAAAAATTACACTTGGACATGATAAATTAAACAGAACTCTAGACATTCACACAATGAGACCAGGGGATATTCTTAGGAGAAGATCACAAAGGCTCAGTAGCTATTTGCATATATCATATAAACTGATGCTTATCAATGCTAAGATAAAGAATGATGGCTTTCTTGGCTGACAAAGGAAATGTCTCTGTGAACATAGGTTCCTAATCTTTAAGACACAGTTGGATACTTGAAGCTTATAGATTTTATTTTTTTTCCACTCATAGCTTGTGGTTTATTTGCTTTTAGAAAACTTAAAATGAATATTATCTAGTTGTTGGCATAGATATTAGGTACTGTATAGAATGTATTATAATGTAATTATATATAATTATAATGTAGTATGTATAATATAAATATAATATGATGTAGATATTATATATTCACATACATACATATGAATCAGTTGGATACTTGAAGCTTATAGATTTTAACTTACTGCAAAGGAGCTTACTCTTAAGTTTTATGAAGTTTTGTTTCTAAGAAATAGAATGTAAGAACTGCAGAAGGTAAAGCTATGAATTTCATCTTAAAGGCTGAAAAGTTACATTATTAATGGAAAAAAATCCTAGCAGCTCCAGAATCTTGCCATGTCCGGTGATTTTTATGATAGATTGGGAAGGATATTTCCTCAAATCATGAGTGGATGATAGCTTAAGTAAAGAGACTTTACAAAATACACTCTTACTAGGAAATAGTAAAACACAAAACATTTCTCCAGAACAGAGAGAACGGAAGCTTTCATACACACTTCCACATAACTACTAGCCTGAAGGAATGAATTCCGTTCGTTCTGCCTCTAAATATAAATCTGTTTTGACTTGATCAGAACTTGGAGCAAAGTACAAAATCAACTGCATATTTTGCCTACTATAATGCTTGGATTAATAGGCTTTGCAGTCTCTGCAGGGCATCACTGAGTGGCAAGAGTGAGCATTAAGGAGGTTAAGAGCACCGAGTCTGAGAATGGCCATCACAGGCAGCTCTAGTCACACTTACCTCGAAACCAATGGGCAGCTCCTATTAGCTCCAAGGAGCAGTAAAAACATTTCTCATGTGATCTTGCCTTGCCACTGTCACATGGCTCTGAGCACAGGTTGCTTTCCAAACTGTGTCCTGTGCATAGGGAAAGTATTGTTCAAGTGAAGTGTTGTCAAGATCCAAGGACCCAGAGATAAATGAGGAAGGAAGTAGCAAGTTTGACAAGAAATGTACTCACAGCCTTCCATATGTAACTGTAACCCCTCTGTACATCACCTTGACAATTATATTAAATTAAAAAAAAAAGATTCAAGGCCCATAGCATCTTTACAAATCTCTGCTGAACCTTGGGGTGGTAAAACTGAGATACTGATTTAATCTATTGCTTACTATGACTTTATTACCAATGGCAAATGGAAGCATTTTTGGTTCTTGCCTTTATCATTCATCCATTCATTTCTATCTTTTAGTGGGATTATACAAAGGGGTTCTAACCCAACATATAAGTTTATGAGTACAATGCATCTTGATCAATTTCACCCATCCCATCATTTCCTCCCACATCCCCACATTGCAAATACACACTAAATGTTTTGTCTTATCATTCTTTTCCATTAATTTGTATTTTTAATGGTTTGTAGAAAATGTAATTGTCTAATTTCACCATTGATATTAAAATCTATTATTACTTGTACTAAACACTTTAGATTTATGATAAAAAATGGAACTTGGATAAGCCATTTATAACCCATGGCAGGGTGGGGGCAAAATATTTGTAAAGACAAATCAGAGGTCTCTTATTTAAATCAAACCATTCAAAAATAATAGACCAAGAAATAAAGATATTCTAAACATATGTTATGGACTTGGAATTATAAAGTATTCTGTTGAAAATACATTAATTCATGTTTTATTCTAGATGAATCTGTGCTATTTTCTTATTGGCTCTTGCCAGTTAAACCTAATGCTCACAATTTGCTATGTCATCAACCATATGTGCAATACACTGGATAGTGATCAAGAGTATTCAGACAGAGACAGGCTTATAGTTCAGAAAGAGAGGATGATATAAATAAATTAATGTCATATCCACCAAGAAGTGCTATGTTGACAGATGAACAGCTGGAGCAAAAAGGAAAAGGCTGAGAGAAAATTTTAGCTGTACTTCCAAGAATATCTGTCCTACATTGACCAGTATGCTCTAAACCTCAAACACTTTTCTCATCCTTTTCTAGAACATTGTCCGTTTCTGCACATCTCAGATGCCCAACATCCCTTCATAACCTAACTTAGGAAGTTTAGGAAAAATCTTAATCTTCAATCAAAACTAACTTCATTTCTCAAAACTCATGCACTTAGAATTTATTTCATTATATCCTATTAAGTAATGGATTTATTAGCTACACCAAATATATACAGTGATATATGAGTGTATGACTATATGAATATAAAAAAGGAATAAATTCTTACTATTTTTTAAAACATAAAAAGGGCTGGAGGATGTTATGCTAATTGGAATAACCAATCACAGAAAAGACAAATATCACTTGTCATCATTAATATGTGGAAGGCAAAAAAAGCTTAATACATCTAGTGAGCACACTAGATCCTAGTCACTAGAATCTAGAAAAGGCTGAAGGGAGAAGGAGTAGAGGGAAGCTTGATGAATGTTTATACATAGCTACATAGCAGTCATAAGTTCAGTAGTATAAGGTAACTATAATTTGTAAAAAATTTACATTAATATTGCATCAATATTTTCATGCTTTATATTAATATATTTTTATAATTTAATAGCTTATATTAATATGAGTTGATTTACTTTCTAAAAAGAACTACCAGAGGAGTTTGAAGCTTCCCCAAACAAGGAAATAAAAGTTTAAGTACATAGAATGCTAACTATTTTGATTTAATCATTGCACATTCTATACATCTCAGATTATTACACTATACTGCAGAAATATGCACACTTGTTACGTCAATTAAAATATTGAAAAAGAAAATACCAATGAAAGTTGAAATGAGAAAAATATAACAATAATAGTACAATTTAAACCTCATTACTTTTGTATAATCTTATCTCAGTAGTTATATGGAAAGTAATTAAAATCTTACTGGAAGAGACTGAATGTCATTTATTAATAAAAATGTAACACAGTACATAAAATATGAAAGAATCAAATTTAGTAGAATTGTTTAATAGAGGCATTATGGAAAACAGTGTTGAGGCTTCTTATAAACTAAAAATAAGACTACTATATAATTCAGAGACCGCAAGTTGAAACAAAATCCCACAATGATTAAATATAATTGTATCCCAGAAGTACACAGATGAGTTAATGTAAAGAAATATGTTCTTATAAAAATATCTCATTAGAAGGGCAAATTGAACTTTGAGAAACGTTTAATAAAATTCAATGCATATTGTTTGAAGTTATGAATATAAATTATATTTATTTGAATTTGCATTTGCTGCACTATATTAAATTAATAATACAATGTCTGTTTCAATCCAACTTCCGAATGATGTATAATGGTTTAGTAGAACAGAATTTTCCCTTTAAATTAGGAACAAAATATAAAGTGTCCTCTCAATTTCTTACTCTGAAAGTTATAACAAATGCAATAAGCAAAACAGAAACAATGGTTACTTGAAGATGATTACATTTGTGAAAACATGGAAAAGACAGGAACTTAAAGTATCAACAGTGTATAAAGGTAAGTAGTAAACAGATTATTAGTTCCATAGATAGATACATAGGTAGGCAGACAGACAGGAAATACTTTTAAAACTAAAACTGAAAGAAAGTGGAAACTATTTGGAAAATATTCATGTGTGACTTACTGCTGAAAGCTATTCAAGAGTGACTCACCACTAAATATCTTAATATAAATATACTATATTCTTGGGAAAATCTAATACATTCCAGCATCTTATTTTATTTTTAATTTTATTTTATTGCCAAGGTGATGTGCAGAGGGCCTACAATTACATACGTAAGGTAATGAGTACATTTTTTGTCAAACTTGTTACCTCCTCCCTCATTTTTCTCCTACCTTCCCTCCTCCCCAATTCCCAACCTCCAAAACTGTACAGTTAGTTTACAACATATCGTCTTGTAAGTATTGTTGTTGCATTGGTTCACCATTTGTCTTTTGTCTCATCATTTTGATGTTCCCCTTCCCTTCCCTAATTCAGATAAATGTATATGCAACAGCCAGGGTACCAAAGTCAAATACTGTGATAACAGGGGCTAAACCATGGGGAAGAAAAACATAAGAAAAAATAAATAATTTCACATAGTACATTAAAAATTACAACAGCAATGAAAAACCACTTGTTTCCATATCTTATAGTTCATTTCACTTAGCATTATCTAATATAGTCATATATACTTTAAAAAAGTATAATTCTTTCAAAGGACAAAGTCAAATCTCAAAAACAAAAGAGCCAGGAAATGAATAGTTGCAAGAGGAGGAGTGGGAACAAGGAGAGAGGGAGAAAACACAGTCAAAAATTCATTGTATATACCACAGAATTAACAAAAATAAGGAAATGAGTGGGTTGAAGCAGGGTGAAAATAATGAAGGGATGACATAGGTCAAGATACATTATATTCATAAACTGCTTTATTAAATGACAAAAAATACATATCCTACAAAATTAATAAAAGTTAGAGGAGGGATGGGTTGAGATGGATGGTTAATGTTGAAAGGAGTGACATTGATCAAGACACACTATATTCATAAACTGATTTGTTGAATAAAAAATCCTTTGTACAACTACTTAAATAAAATAAGAAAAGTATTTTTAAATTAATTACTGCTGGAAACCAGTGACTCATACCTATTCAGGAGGCTGAGACCTAAGAATCATGGTTCAAGCCAACCAAATAGGAAAGTCCATGAGACTCTTATCTCCAATTATCCATCAAAAAAACCAAACCCAAAACAAACAGATATGTAGCTGTGGTTCGAGCAGCAGAGTACTAGCCTTGAACAAAAAAGCCTATGATCAGGACCCAGGTCCTGAGTTCAAGCACCAGAACTGACACTATATATATATATATATATATATATATATATATATATATATATATATGACTATATTCTCAACAAAATTCCAATTAAGAAATATTCTAATCATTTCAAGAAAATCTTGGAAAAGTCATGAGTAGGAATGTGTGCTTTACTGGAAGTTACTTACTCAGCAAATATGCAAACCAGTATTTAACACAAAGCAATGCTACATATACAAAAACAATATGGCCAATATACAGAAGGGTCCAGAAACTACATTATATAATGATTCAAAATAATGGAAAGGTAGTATAACATATCTGTAAGAAATTATATGCATATACACATGGATGTGTAACTTTAGATATCATAAATTATATACATGCATACATAGATTAAAATACGTGTATTACTTTTCCCTGTTACCATATATAGAACAAAGGTCAAACAATTTAAATAATGAGATTACAGTAAAGACACAAAAATTTCCAAATAACAAGTCTGTGATTACCAATTCTATGGATAGAGGAATTGTGATTATAAATATTTCAATAATCCCACACACAAGAGATACTATTACAGTAACAAATGCCCCTCCACCCCAAAGGCTACTTGTTACTATAACAGAATCTTTTGTATGTGGAAGTATTGGACAATTTTACCAAATATAATCAAGCTGTGCCTTTGCTGAAGTGGCCATAATGAATCTGTGGTGGGCTCCGCTACACAGATTGTTTCTATGGATGCTGCCTGATGGAGCAGCTGTTCCATGTGCATTGGACCAGTCATCTAATTGCAGGAAACAACTATGGGATTTCTCTCATTGGCAGCCCAGTCTTTTGGCCAATAAGCACCAAGTCATTTCTGCATACAAGATGTTGAACAGAAACAGTCAGGCACCCAACCCCTTCTAACCCCATGTTAGTCATACCCACCCACGCATTCAGAAAGGTAAGAGCCAGAATTACTGCCTACTCTTACAAATGTCCGTGTTTCCGGGGAAGAAAATCAATATTTGTCATTATAAACAAAATGCAAACATTGATCTACCTAAAAAAAATCTCATCTGTGTTAAGAACTAAATAATAAACTGAAAAAAGTAGCAATAAAAATTGTCAAAGGGTTTATGTCTTCATAGGTAGAAAAACTTACATTCAATAACAAAACAATGTTACCTTGAGATACAAAGAAAAAGAAAAAGATAGGGATAAGTACAAAAAAGAACCTAAGAAACTGTAAACAAGAAAAGGATAAGAATAAATACAAAAAAGAACCTAAGAAATTGTAAACAAGTGAAAATCATGAGTATTTATGGGGATAACATTCAAGCAATAGCATTATTTTCTGCCACAAATGGACTTAAAACCAGAGAGATTCTGAGCAAGGTTGCAATTTAATTGAACATTTCAATACAGTGAGTACAAGGAGTTGTTCAACTTTTGTTCTTTCATGTCCAAAACCTCAGCTCTCTATCACGTTATGACTCAATGACAGCACTACAAGGCACTTTTCTTTCCAAATCAATGAAACTGGAGGAAGTACCACAGGTCAATCAGAATAGTGAAAAACTAGGAATTTGCTCAGAAAAAGAGGGGCAAAGAGGTTAATGAAATAAATCATAACACATGGAGACAATATATTAGACAACAGTTGTTTTCAAGCATTGATGCTGATAGCCTAAGACAATGTGAAGTTAACAGAGATAAGAAGATACTAGCCTCTTACCTGTTGCATTTCAAAGAAAATTGAGGGCAGTATCCCAAAAGATTGAAAAGAAATCCATCAGATTTGTTCACAATAACTGTTTCACAATGATCTGGTTCTATGTTCTGTTGTTTGCTTTTATCTTGAGTCCTCCACAGGGGTGTGTGTTTCTTGGTGATGCTGTAATACCAGATCAATGTCTGGAGTGGACAGAAAGAATAAGCTTCCATTTCATCTTCCTCCAAAAACTCGCTCAATATTTTGTTCTATTTCTTCAGATAGAGGATGTTTCAGGTATTAAAGTGATAAGAACAGAAACTTCTCTTGATGACCGTCAAAAGGCTAAGCAAGTGATGTTTTCTTTTTTAAAAACAAAACAAAACCTTCCCCCAATTTTCATGTGGATCTGTTTTTTTAAGTAAAATTATTTCAAATAAAATAGAACTACCTTGACATTAACTACATGACAGCACCCCCTGTGGCAGTTTGATGTCCAGCACTTTTGAGAAAATGTATGTGAATGATCAGAAAAGAAGGCTTGCAGATCTCACTGTTTTCAAGACAAGTGAGGATTGTTTTGAAAATTTGCAATTTGCAGCATTCCAACACCAAGCCCTTGCTGATACATTGGTTAACTCTGCTTTGTTGTGAATCAATTGGAGTTTTCCTCAACAGGCGAATTAGGCTTTTCTCTACCTGGAACCTCACTACTTCACACAAAGCTTTTCCTCAGAAAAATCATTCAATAGAGCTTATTTATCATACATGCCAATGTAGATTCCTTTCCTTTCCTGAGCAACCAAGGAGAGATGTTGAAGGAGTTTCCATCTTCATGACTCTAAAGCAACTTGAGGAACAATAAGAAATACAGAGTTTCAGACCCAGAAGAACAAATATTATTATATTTTCTCTCCTAAGAGGAAACTAGACTTAGTCTACAAATATATGAGTAAATACTTTGGGTGGTGTGCAAGAGTGCACAGATATATTAACTGAAGCAACATAGATTCAGGGAAGAATTTAGTGTAATGCCTTAGAAATGGTAAATCAAAGATCAATAAAATAAACACCAGGAAAGTGGTACTTGAACAGAGTAGGGTAAGACCAAGGACATGAGAGTAGATGAAGAGAAGAAGGGAAGGAGAAGAACACAGTAAAAATTCAATGTCTACCCTACAAAATTAAGAAATGTGAGAGAAGGAGTGGTTTGGGAGAGATGGGTGAGAATGATGAAAGGGTGATATTGTTCAAAATGCATTGGATTCATAAACTGCTTTGTTGAATGGCAACTCCTTTTTACAATTACTTAATGATCATAAAAACATAGAAAAAGAACTTTAGAGTTTCAATTTCTGGCTTTCAAGAAAGGCGGTGGATAAGGGAGTGTTTACAGCTAAAACTCTGTAACCTGCTTAGATGATCTAAAACCTATTGTTATTTAAAAGTCGATTTTTGCACATAGTGAATAAAAACTTTTACTGAAAGAATGCTTTGTAGTTTACAATATTAGAGCACTGGGAAATATGCAAAGACATTTGAAAAACCTAATTGAAGCCTGGGATATAGCTCAGTGGCAAAGTGCTTGCCTAGCAAGTGCAAAATCCTGGATTTGCTCCTCAGTACACCACCACCTCTGCAAAATCACTAGAACACACACACACACACACACACACACACACACACACACAACCTTATTAGAAAATATTAAGAAAGAAAAAGGAGAAAATAGATGTGAAGAATTTTTATCCATTCCATAATGTGTCTTTGAGCTCTGACTAACTAGAAGATGCTCTCATTCCTAGAAAGAAAAGTGACCTTCTCGCTTAGGTTATCAGTAAATGGAAAACAAATGTAGAACTAGAAAGTATGTAAAAAAATATTAATTTCTCTAAAGGTAGTATGATAATTAAAGGATTTACATTTCTGATCAAAACCCACCTGACTTTGCACAAAGATGGTATAGAAATAATAATTAAGATCTAAAATTATTTTAGTCCCAATGGGATCAGATGCCTAGATAAAATGTTTCAAAATACAGTTTAACAAGACAATACTTCAATTGCATGGTACAGTTGCACAGGATAATTTCCTCTAATAATGAGCTTCACAAATACATGGGATTGAACATAATTATTTGATGGCTTCTGAAAGCCATACAAATATAGTGTGAATTTCCAAGTGGAAAGACACTAAGCAGAGCCTCCCAAAATTGTTTGCCTTCTAACTTTGTGAATGACATCTATGTACACACATTGGTAAATATGGCTCAGCTGGAGCTGAGTTTCCATTTGTTCTGGCTTCAGAATTCAATTTTCATTTTAACAACAACAAAAAAACTAGCTCCTTCTCAGCCAGGAGAAATTTCTGCTCAAGAAATGGAAGACACAGAGGGGAATTAAACTAGAAAATTAGTATGAAACACATGCCATCACTTCCATGGCTCTATGGGTTGCGATCTTGGCATATTACTTTTGTTTAATTAATAAATAGATAGATGAAATCATGAGCCTTTTAGTAGGAATGTTTCATTTAAATGAGATGTTAAAATCTAAAAATGTAACTGCTTTCAAGAGACATGAAAGTTATCCCAGACTTTTTTAAGAATAAAAGTTTGGCATGAATTCCTTGGCAGTCTTCCTGGCTCTTTCCTGAAATCTGCCATTGAATAGGAGATGAGCAATTCCTCCATGATCTTGAAGATACTGCAAGCCTGATGAAAAGTGAGCAGGTAGAGAGAAGCAGAGCTTCAAAAGTGCTTGGGGACAATAGACCTTAATAGCTGGAAGATTGAAAGCAATCTTTGCTTTAAAAAAGAAGGAAAAACAGGCAGTGGTGGGAAAGTCAAGAGGTCTCACTAACCACCTCCACAATCTTTCCCTTGTTCTCTGTCTCTCTCAGAGGCCTCTATCTGGGCAGAACACCATACTTTATAAAGCACACCGCTAAAGGATGAGGAGTAGAAGCAATCCAACTACACAATCATTTCCTGGAGACAATGTGGTCACTGCTTTCAGTCTTGCTTAGAAAAGGCAAATTTCAATCAATACTCTTCCTATCCTTAAGGAACAGGCAGCCTCCAGGCTTACAATATTGTTTGATCGATACATAATATTTATACATGTCTATGTGGTTCATGAGCCACATATATATAATAACCACATATATATATATATGTTTATTTAATGCATATTCCATTAAGGTCTTTGACCCATCTTCAGTTGACATTTTTACTCAGGATAACAGACAAGGATCTAATTTCAGGGTTCTAGTTGTAGATATTCAATTTAGCCAGCATTACTTATTAAAGAGGATTGTTTCCCCCAATGCATGCAGTTGTACTGGAAACATTGAATAATATTTCATTGTGTATATATCACATTTCTTCATCCATTGATTCACTGAAGGACATTTGTGAATACCAAATCCTGGCTCTTGTGAATAATACTGCAAGAAATTTGCTTCAGGTGTCCATCTACCATGTTGATGCATTGATTTTGCCTCTTAACGGTGCTAGAAGCAGATCTTGGCGGAGTTCTACTTGTAGCTTCATGAGCAGCCTTCATGCTGTTTTCCATAATGGCTACACTAAGTAAGTGCTCCCAAACATGCCTTAGGTTTTACATTATTAAAGGAGAAAAGTTCATCTCTACCTAGATGAATCAGGAAGCTTTCCATGTGGCAGGAAACAAAAAGCACTAGCCCAGCTTTGTTGATGGAATAACAGACTTCTGTACTTGGCCTCCTATTTTAGCGCAATCTATCCTCAATATATCACCAGAACTGAAGCTGGCCCCAGTGGATGGGAAGCTGAGGGCAAGAACCACATGTTGTGTATCTTAGTCTCTTCCACTGCTGCCGGCATTGCCTTAGACATGAACAGATGGCCAATGATGCTCCATGAATTCAATTGAATATTGAATAACACTCTGGGAAGCATAACACCGATTTGATGTCATTGCTTTTGCTTCCAATGTGCAATGCAGATTCGTTTAAAAAAATAACAGTATCTGGTAGTATCTGCTGAACTGAACCCAACCTTTTCCCTTCCCGATCCCCTCTGAAGCACAGCAATAATTCTTGTTCCTTAGACACGTTTTCTTCCTTCTGAAAGGGCGTTCTTGTTGAATTTATTCAGATCTCTTTGAGATACCAAAGAGAGAGTTTGACTGCAGTTAACAACTGAGGTATGACATCATTTTCATTTTCTTTCTTCAAAAGACACTGTAGTGGGTCAGGTCAGCTGCCACTGAGACTGTCCTTGCCCTTACAACTCTGTCCTCCCTCCCTTGGGCACTGGGAAGGTCTTTGTGCCCATTAGTTTTCCATTAGGTCATGAAACACATGGTTCTCACCCAAATTAACCTAGCAGATGTTTAACAGGACTGCTTCAGTGTCTAACAAACAGGAAGAGGGAAGCAGAGTGAAGAAGAGAGCACTAAGCTATGGAAATCCTTAGAAATTAAAATGTATAACCTTGAAATTAAAGGTGCAGTAAATATAAGCCTAGAGTAAATTGCTTATGATGTAATAAACTAAAGTTATGGATGTGGCCATAAAGGCAAGCAATATAATATTGTATATTTAAGAGCAGCTATCAGCAAAGGAATAGATCATATTGCCATCTTGTTTTCTGGTGATACCTTCTGGAAGGACTATTATTCTGCATGAATGAAAAGCTGGAGTCGACACTACAGAGGCTTCCCACTTCTTCGTGTCCTTGCTTTGTTACTTTTCCATCCAGAGTGACCTCCCAACTTATCACCATGGGCACACAGCAAGCAGGTAAAAGGTGGAACGAGGTATAATAGAACATATAAGTCATATTTGACCATTTCTTGCCACACTCAGAATAATATATAATAAATGTAAAACTCCAGCATATCATATAATCCAACTAATGGCTATATTTACAGAATGAAGTTATAGAGATAGAAATGTCTAGTAGAAGTAAAATAACTTTTTTTTCAAAAAAGATAGAAAGCAGTTAAACTCAGCTAAAATGGGCAAATATTTGGAGGCAATGGTTAGTAGTTATAAAACTATAAAGCACAGTGCAGTGACTAAAGTTAGTAATTTATTATGTTTCAAAATACCTAGGAGAGAGTATTATCATCTAGAAGAAATAATAACTTTGGGAGGTAACAGATCTGTGTGTGTATATATATACATATATATTATATATATATTCTACATATAACTATATAAATCTATATTGATTGAAAATTATATAAAATATTTTTTTAAATCAGTACTGGGGCTGGGAATGTGGCTTAGTGGTAGAGTGCTTGCCTAGCATGCATGAAACCCTGGGTTCAATTCTTCAGCACCACATAAACAGAAAAAGCCAGAAGTGACATTGTGGTTCAAGAAGTAGACTGCTAGCCTTGAACAAAAAGAAGCCAGGGATTGTACTTAGGCCCTGAGCCCCAAGCCCCAAGACTGGCCAGAAAAAAAAATAGTACTGTAATTTTCCTCAGTCCAAATACTACATCCATTTTCTAGTAATTTGCAACAAATTACTATAAAATTTCATTGCTTAAAACAAATGTATCCAATGCCCAACGTATGATACTGTAACCTCTCTGTACGTCAGTTTGATAATAAAAATTTGAGAAAAAAATTACCTCTCTCAAATATTATATGTAATAATAATACATATTAAATGTACATGTATATAAAAAAAACACTTTTATTCTCCCACAGTGCTAGAGACCAGAAATCCAAAATTATAGTAGTGATAGTGTCCAATCCACTTTTGGTTCCTTTCCTTACCCTACCTTTGGTGGGCCCACACACCCTTGGCTTTTGGCACCATCAATCTAATTTCTAAATTTGCTATCAAGTCACCTGGTTTTAAGTGTCCCCTCTTTGGTAATAACTCATAAATTTCACCATCCACGCATGACCTCTTCTATGAAATTGGAATAAGTATTTTAAACTTCCTAGTAGACACCTCCACTTGGATTTCTAATGGACATCACAGAATAATCATGTACCAAATGAAGCCCCATCCACATGGTCCCTCAGCAGTCCACAGCAACTTCAGACCTGAAACCTTTACCACCTTTGATTCCTTTCCTCTCATTTATAGTTTATTAGCAAATCCTGCCAGCTCTACCTTCAGATTTAATATAAAAGTCAACCACTTTTTTCCCATACCCCAATATCACAAATCTAAATCAAGGCACCATCATCTCTCAGCAGAATTATGGGAATAGCCTTTTAGTTTACTAGAATTTTATTGCGGCACATTCAAAGGGAGATCTCACTGTGTTTTACTCCTGTCCTCCTACTCCCTTCAGTTAACTATTCATCCAGATGCCAGGAGGATTCTCTTGAAATATAACATGCCATATCCCTATATTGCTGAAAGCCACCTCTCAGAATAAAACCCACAGTCCTATTATGCCTTGTGGTCCTCTCTGATCCACTTCATTTGACTCCTATCACGTCTCTAAGTTCATCATCTACCAGTCCTCACATGGCTCACCTAACTTCAGACACATCATTCCTCAAAAATATCAGTAAGCAGCTAGGCAGCTGATACCTGTAATCCTAGCTACTCAGGAGGCTGAGATCTGAGGATAGCAGTTCAAAGCCAACCAGGGCAGGAAAGTCTGCGAGATTCCTATTTCCAATGAACTTCCAAAAACTTAGAAATGGAGCTGTGGCTTAGGTGGTAGAATGCTAGCCTTGAGCAAAACACTCAGGGACAGTGTCTGGGCCCTGATTTCAGCGCAGCCTTCGAGCATGTTATTCCCTTTGCCTGCAATGTTCTCAGTATTGTCCCTGAAGCTTCCTTGCTTCCTTTAAGCTGTCACTCAGGCCTCAGAGGACTCTCAGCCAGAACTGGCAGTTCCTGTCTTCCTGCTTATGATCAGCTCCATATCGAGAATGAAAGCTCCAAATAGTCATATTTTTGTCCCTTTTGTTTACTGGTCTCAATGACTTATACAGCATTGGCTTATGTAGACAGAACACTTAAAATACAAGTGAATAAATGTGCGAATAAGTCACTGAATAAATTTTTTTTGTCCCAGTCCTGGGGCTTAAACTCAGGGCCTGGCTCTGACTCTGAGATTTTTTTTGCTGAAGGCTAGTGCTCTACCACTTGAGCTATAGCTCCACTTCTGGCTTTTTTTGGTGGTTAACTGGAGATAAGCCTCATGGACTCTTCTGCCTGGGATGGCTTTGAACTGCAATCCTCAGATCCCAGCCTCCTGAGTAGCTCTGATTACAGGAGTGAGTCACTGACAGCAGGCTTGAAAACATTTTCTATAGAGCCATGAACCATGTTACAGGTGTTACGGGTCAAAGTGAAATGAACACTGTATGTGTGCATGCGCACATGCACGCATATGAACTTGTTGCATTTCTGAAATCGTTATAGTTTGAATGTCTTCACATTACAAAGTAAGTTGAGTCAGAGCAATATTCCTTTTGCATGGACAATACTACAGGTCATGACTTTCACATATATATCATTAAGTGAGATAATTGGCAGGCATAAGCAACATTGTTTTTCTCAATTTGAAGGAAGGGCCAAATAGGCTAATTTTCATACTCCCCACTCCTCATCCAGCTCAGGCTCCATAGAGAGGGGGCTGAGATAGAAATGCTAGTTAATAGTGGACTTGCTTCTCTTTAAGGTGTGGACCCATTGCAAGGGCCTGAACTTCTATGACATTGTACTTTCTGCTCCATGGAAACAGTCATTAGAAAGCATGCTAGAGAACAAGATATTGATTATACTCAAGCAGCTCTACTCCTCCAAAAAAAAAAAAATCAAGAATTTGAGCCATGGGCTCTACTTCTTGCGTTATGACTCTGTAAATATGACACAGGAGTCAGGGACAATTTGAAAACTATCTGGTATAGTTTGGATGCTGTATATCTCCAAAGGGTATATGTGTTAAAGATATGGTTTCCCATTGAGGCCTTGATAAGAGGCATTGTGGGCATTTTTATAAGGTGGGAGCTCAGGGGAGTTCCTTAGGTGATTAGGATAAGCACATCAAAGGATATTGTGAAAGCCCTAGTCCTTTCCCCTTTCCTCTTTGTTTTCTGGTCAAGAAAGGAGTAGTTGGCTCTGCTAAGTGTTCCTAAACATGGTACATTGCCTCAACCAAAGCTATAGGGCCAAATGATCATGAACAGAAACCTCCCAGTGAACCAAACTGCA
This sequence comes from Perognathus longimembris pacificus, assembly GCF_023159225.1. Lineage (NCBI taxonomy): Eukaryota > Metazoa > Chordata > Mammalia > Rodentia > Heteromyidae > Perognathus > Perognathus longimembris. Next base: position 9,954,378 of record NC_063165.1, read on the forward strand.
GTCTCTGCAGTCTCTGCAGTTATCTCTTGTATTTCACTGTAGTGATGGAAAGCTGACAAATATATTGTGGTCTTATATTAGTAATGCTCATAAAGCACACCGTTTACTTTTAGCCTTCTCCAAGTGCTGATTTTGTCTGTAATGATTACATTGGTAACCCTATCATAGTAATATTTGTGAGCATAAAAATTCTCTTGTAAGTAGATGGAATTCTTTGGTGCCATAATCTTGTGGGACATCTGTCTGTGTCTTCGTGACTGAATCCTACCTTCCATCATTTGCACAGAGTTCTACAAAATGGAGACAGACATCTTGCTATTGTGTTGGAACTCTGCCACCTCACCTGAGATTTATAGTGACTTCTTCTTTGCATATCTTACATTATTGTGCCATGATGTAATCTCATTAGAAGAGAATATCACTTGCATACATGTGATTTACATTAAATTGCCTATTTGGAAAGCTCTTCGAGTAAAAAAAGAGAAGATAAATATTACTAGGGTTGCCACAATAAAATGCCACAAACTAGGTGCCTTATGTGACAGAAATTTATCTTCTTAAGGAGCTAGAGGCTGGAAGTCTAGGGTCATGGAGTCAGGAACTTTGCTTCTCCTGAGGCCCTTCTCTCCTTGGTTCATCTATAGATGGCCACCTTCTGGCTGTATCTTTACGTGGCCTTTACACTGTGTCTCTCGTGGTAGGTCTAAATCTATGTGTCTAGATTTCTTTTCTTTACAAGTACAGAGTGGATGAGGGACCACCCCAGATGCACAAGTGATACAATAGACACTAAGTTTTGTGGTTTAGGCTTCAACACATGAATAGTGGTACCACAACTGAGCTTATAGCAATGGTACACAAAAGTAGATTTGTTTGAATACTATTCAAACCAGTGCACAAGCTCCCTTATTTGTTTCTTATGCTTTGCTTAGTGTCTCTGTGTGGCCGCTTTGCTCGTGAAGGAACACAGTGTACAAATAATAAAGCTTTTTAGCATAACTATGTGTACCAATATATTTTCTTTCCAGCAGAGTATAGTGCAGAAAAATCAGACAAGAAACCTCTAAAGTACCTTGAAAATCGAGCCTAAAAGCATACATTTATTAATATCAAAAAATGCCTCATATCTATGTTGGTATTTACAAGAAAAAATGATTTTACTCTTGCCATTACAAATAGCACAGATATTTACATAGGAAGTCAGAGTACAATTTTCAACAAAACCAAAACAGAACAGAACAGTGTCTTCTATTTTGTAACAAGTTCCTTGGCAAGGCATCCAAATCATCCTACATCTTGAGATCTGGCTGCCAATGGCTGTGGCAAGGAGAGGCTAGGCTATGGTAAATCATGCTATTGACCCAGAGTTGCCATTTCTAATGGTAGGTAAAAGGCAGATACACCAGGTGTACATTTAAGTGTACCTGAAACACCCAGACTGACAGGTTTTGAGTTTCTTCCCCTTCTAGCACCTGCCTAACTTGATCTACTTCTCAAGAGTTACAGAACAAGTGAGAAACTCCTTCATCATCTTGAGCTCCTTACACTTCCCTGACCTGGGAAAGTAAAGGAAGAGGACAGCTTTACTTTGTTCCTCCTTGAGCTTAAATGAACTTCAAGTTTTACTTTTACCTAATGTGTCATCTATCACTTGGTGAATTTGTAGGAGGTGAAATCACCGCACAGCAACAATGAGGAATAGTGAAAAAAACAGAGGTGGATGAGACAGAGGAGGATGAGTAGAATGGGTGATAGGGGGTGAGCAGCACCAGAAAGGAAGAAGAACAGAGAAATAATAAGTAACCCATACCTCCTCTTCAACCAATGGAGTCATTGGAATCCAAACAACAGGGGCCTTATTTTTACTTCACACACACTCCCAAAATAGATTTTAAAGATGTAACTAATAGGACACACAATACAATATTTTTAAAAAGGAATGGAAGAGGAGGGAGGAAGGGAGAGAGGAAGGAACCAATGAAGCAAGGAGGGAAGGAGAGAGAGGAAGGAAAGGAAGGGAGGGAGGGAAGGAGGGAGGGATAGCGAAGGAGAAGGAGAGAGGGAAGGAGGAAGGGGAAGGGAAAAGAAAGAGAGCAAGGAGGAGGGAAGGGAGGAAGGGAGGGCTAGATCGTGCAATTATCCCTAGATATATGCTATATGTGTTCCTCCACTCTTATCAAAGACCTTATCAAAGACTAAAATCAGAAGCTACCGGGAAAAGGAGGAAAGAAGGTGTCAAATTCTTAATCAGTCTGAGTCTTTTTCCTCTTTATATTTTTCTCCTATTTATTTTAACAAATATCATTGCAGTGGTACTTCTCCAATCTTCTTCATACTTTACATTATTGTGCCTTTTCTGGGAGAAAAGGAGAGTGTGGTAGGATAGTGAGCTAATGACACCATGAATTATTGTCATTGGGTAAAAGAGTAAAGGAATTCCTTTCAAAATGACAAAATTAACTTCTATATACTCTAAGCAGTGATTTAAAAAAACAGTTAAAATGCTCTTACGTCCAGATACACTCAACTTTAGGCTGATGACACGTGTATACCTAAGGAATCATTTTGATCTAAGCAGGAAGTTGTTCAATTGGTGCTAACTCAACTGTATCCCCATTTTCCATGGACAATAATACCAGCCCATTTCAGAGGAATACTTGTGTTTTTACAGCACTTAGAATACATTCTCTTAGTCAATTTCCAGCAAAGCTGCCTTACTAACCATATTTAGAGAGAGATAAAGAAAAGTACAACTAATTTAAGCAAATATATATGATATATATACACATGTGTGTGTATATATATATATATATACAAATGTATGTGGGCCTATATATATGAGACAATCAGACACATGGGTTTGTCTCAGATAATGCTGGGTAAAAGATATAATCTCCCTTCTCCTTTTTTCTTTTATAACCCCAAAAAACTCTTCCTACCTTAATGAATATTATAGTTTGAATCCAGTGTACACAAAAAATCTGTTGCATAGTGACTATATTACTATACTTAAATATCCTCCTCAGAGACGAATTTGGTAAGCCAATGTTTATCTTCAAAACTTTTGTTCTCTATTGAGGGTGTTTGCTCCTCTAACCAGACTAGCCTACACACATTAGTTCTATTCACATCTGAGCCTGAAACTGACATTGACCCTTGGTCTCAATAGGCATTGTAATTCTGGTCTCTGCATGAGATGAATCACTGAAATTGGGGAGATACACAATAAGTAATTACTAATAATTATTCCAAAAGTCTTAATACCAAAGAGCTTTCTATGTGGGCCAGGTTGACCATGACAGTTAGCTCTCCTCACATTCATCTTCCTTTAGTGACTTATTTTTTGCCTCAGTTTATCACCTTTGTGTTCAGAAGAGAGCAATGATAAATCCCCCCCCACATACACACACATCTCAACTTATAATTATCTGACAAAGAATAACACACAGTTCAAAGAGCAAAATTTTCCTCACACTATTTTTGGAATTATAACATGGGTCCTTAAGTGAAAATAAACATGCTCATATAACATGCTCACATAATTTTCAATGATAGTTTCTCATAGAACAGTTTGAGGGGATAAGAGCTACAACCGAATTTTGGTAAGCAATAACTCAGTGGCTAGGGTAAATTGTGTTGCAACAAACATAGCTATGGTAGTAGCTTTACTGTAACATTGTTGGTGCTCTATTAGAATTGCTGGGTCATAGGGTAGGTCTGGGTTTAGTTTGTTTGAGTAAGTGAAATAAGACAGGCCCAGAGAAACAAAGGTTGAATGGTTTCCCTTATAGTGGTAAGCTAGAATGTGCCTATAAATCTATAAGTAAATACTCTGGGTGGCATGCATGTGGTTAAAAAATGAATTAACTGAAGTATAATAGACTCTATGGAGAGGTGAAATAATATAGTTCTTTAGAAAGACTAAGTCAAAGCCCAACAAAATAAGTACCAGGAAATAGGTACTTGCAAGAGGGTTGTGGAATCAAGAGGAGATGGGTAGACAAAGAGGAAAAAGGAGAGAATGCAGTTAAGAATTTAGTGTATATACCAAAAAATTAAGAAAAAGGAAGGGGTGTATGAAAGGGGGAGAAAAATGGTGAAAGTATGACACCGATTGAGTTGCATTGTTCATAAACTGCTTTGTTAAATGGAAAAAAATCAATACTTAAGAAATGTGAGGGAAAGGGTGAATTGGAAGGGGTGAGAATTTTGAAAGGGGTAACATTGATCAAGACATACTGTAGTCATAAACTGCTTTGTTGAATGTTGACTCCTTTATATGACTACATGAAGATAATAAAAAATATTCCCCCCAAAATGAACATGGAGACAACATCTTATATTGTCTTATATTGTCTCCACTATCATTCAGGTTCTCATCAGATCTGAATTCCCTGGTCAGACTTTAAGCATTGATATTATTACCTATAGTGTGATCCTCGCGTTTAAGACATTAGAGCCTAAGGTATATGTGCATGGTTCAATAGATAAACATTTCTTCAGAGTAAGGATAAAAGTTTGCTTTTTGAGTATGACCAAGCAATTTTTTCAAAAGAAAATAAAACCCCAGTTCTCAGTTCAAATACTGGGAATATCTTAGCATATGACCCCCAATATTCTGAATCAGGATGAACAGGAAAGATGTTTGCACTTGGAGAAATGTAAGTTTATGAGTATCCCATCTGGCCCTCACTTAACCATGCAACTATCTACAATATCCCTTTACAAGCTTCTGAACAGGAAGATCTCCATTCAAATGAGATGACTCTACCAGGATAAATTTCAAGTCATGTTTAATCAAGCATTCAAGTCATTATTCAACTTACATTTTCAAGTCAAGCACAATGCAATTCTTGTCCAAACCATAAAACATTACTTTACACCATATTATCTACTATACTTCCATAGTGAATATATACATATGTCTACATATATATATATATATACATATATATATATATTCTGTCTAAATAGCATATAATTCAGCCCTGGCTCTGAAATATTAAATATACATGCACAGTTAGACTTATATTTATGTAACACATGCTGATAAACGTAAACTTTCAGCCCTGGGTTTAGAATCTGCCTAATCGTCCTTGAATTTATACACTGGATCTTTTGTTTGTCATTCCAGTTCTTTAAAAAAAAATGTTAAATGTGAATGATGTAAGTAATGCTTTCCGTGCATCTGTTTTTGCTTCTGCAGGAGGGATTTTCGAAACTGTGGAAAACGAACCTGTTAATGTTGAAGAATTAGCTTTCAAGTTTGCAGTCACCAGTATTAATAGAAACCGAACCCTGATGCCTAACACCACATTAACCTATGACATCCAGAGAATTAATCTTTTTGATAGTTTTGAAGCCTCCCGGAGAGGTAACTATTTTTCCACCTTTAAAAGCTTCTTTGGTTAATAAGTCTGCTGCATGGGTCACCTTATTTTCTATGCCAGCCCTTTTTCAAGGTGGACATCTTTGTGTAAGTGCGTCATAGGCAACCTTGGTCCTCGGTGTCCCTGATCAAGGTAATGAGAGCCAGCTAATGGACACTGCCTAACCCCATCTTCCTGAACCTTTCAGAATAGCTTAACCAGGCTGGGAATATGGCCTGGTGGTAAAGTGCTCTCCCCATATACATGAAGCCCTGGGTTCGATTCCTCAGCACCACATATATAGAAAAAGCCGGAAGTGGCGCTGTGGCTCAAGTGGTAGAGTGCTAGCCTTGAGCAAAAAGAAGCCAAGGACAGTGCTCAGGCTTTGAGTTCAAGCCCCAGGACTGGCAAAAGACAAAACAAAAAACAGAATAGCTTAACATTTGGTACCCTTGACTCTCTGATTAACTAGTTCAGCTGTGAATGGAAACTGTCAAGCATGATCTGTTTTTCCTTCCCAAAGCTGAGATACTGCCAATCATACAGTGCAGTCAAATAGAACATGTGGAAGGTCATATCCACAGAACATGTGGAAAAAGCCAAGGCATACATAACTGCCACCTTGAATTTCAACTCATTAGGTGGTTCACCTAGCAATCTTCTCAATTTACTCTTCTCCTTCCCACAAAAAGCACGATTTCATGAAAATTAAAGTGATGAGAACAAATCTGAATTTGATTCTCTTTATTTTTTCTGAAATAAAGTCAAGTACCCAGAAGTAATCTTAATTTGTAGGTAGACTACAAGTTGACCTGTAGAGCTGATTTAGACATCCTTACGGCAACTATGGAATGATATTTTGAAGCAAGATCATATTTGATCTAACGGAAGCATGTGCCCTGACAAGGGCATTGTCTAACACCAGATAAATTGAGTTTATAGAGAAGAATAGTTACCCCACAAAAAGAGAGGCTTTCTGTCTCACACGGAATGCTATACCTATTTTAAACATAAAAATAAATAGAAGTGCAAATAAATAGAATACCCCCATGTAATAGAAATACCACCATTTACTGAATTAATTTGTTAGATTATAGGATGTGGTTGCCTGATACACTGTCCTACAAAAATTATAGTGCTGTTATAGATAAAATATAAACATTCTCTTAGAAGAAAGTTAATTACATTTTACACCTATATTATGATCTTGGTGTAGGATTGATAGAAGCTAGATATAGTGGTATATGCCTATAATCCCAGAATTTAGGGATTGAGAAGGGATTGAGGATAGATTGAGCAACAAAATTAGACGACATCATAAAAAAAGAAAGTAGAAGAAAAAGATAGATGGAGATTTCTCATAGGTCAGCATTGTCCATGAACAAATAGTAAAATTCTCTCATCTTTAAAATCATAAGGCGCCTTCATAATCTTCATATCCATTATCTCCTTTGGTCAGATCTATCTCTTCTCTCACTTTCCCATTTTCTCTATGTCTCCTTATCTCTCTCATCTCTTTCTCTCTCTCTCCATCTCTCATCTCTCAAACACACACACACGTACACACACACACACACACACACACACTGCTGCACATGTGCCATAGAAAGCTAACCACATTTACCAATGATACTTCAACTCATATTCAATTCACATAAAAACTGACAGCATACCACTTGCATTACTTAAAAACACCTCAAAGCTTCTTCACATTGGTAATTTGCTGGCAAAAAGGATTCAAAAGGATTGATTTTCTGTCAAGAAATATTAACATCCCAGGGCTATATATTTGCACAAATCTAAACCCATTGCTCATGCTGGCTAGCAGTTTGGATACTCGTGCTCACTGAATCTGGATAACTAATGAAAACACATCCGGAAATAAGCTTCTCAGGACAATGACCATTTCCACCTACAACAACTAATACAGACACAACTCGGGTAGCAGTTAAGTACTCAATAGTTCAGACACCTTGTGAATAACTGCTACTGTTTGTTGTCTCTTAGACACCTGCAATGTGACCATCACATTTTTATTCATTATTCTTTGTATATCAAGTCAAAGAAAATGATGGAGCCATCAATTTTTGTAATGTTTATTTACAAAATGACATTATTACTATTTTACTTATAAATGTAACTGTTATTTAATTCTTACATTTAATTATTATTTGGCAGCTCTGACTTCCTGTAAAATAGAATTGTAATATCAATTTGAAAATGCATTTAGACTTATACTTCTCACCTGCCAGGCTAAGAATAAGAGCCAATGTTTTACATGGTTGTATAGGATAAAGTCATCCAAGAATTTTGTGACTATGTATCAACTAATTAGAAATATCAAAGAATGCCTTTCATAATAGCGATAACCAACCCTTGCAATCTATTGTACTATGCAATTACCTACAGTCAAACATTAAAAGGAACTAACATATGTTAAATTATGAGCACTTAAATAAACTATGGTCATAAAATAGTCTATACTACAGAAATAAAAATACGTTCTTGAATAATTTATACTTACTGTTCACTGAAGAGAGCATTGGATCAAGCTGTATACAAATTGTCCAAAACCTCTATAGGTATCATCCCAAGATGGTTAAGTATTTACAGAGCCTTGTGGTCTCCCATCCACTTTAAATAATTTCAATTATTTTAAGTGAATATAAATGAACTCATATTATTACCATTTTCCCTTAATATAGAATGACTTCATTGTGTTTGGCTACATAATGAGTGATAATTGGTACCCAAAGCAGCCTTGAACTGACCTTGAACTGAGGTGCCTGAACTCTGATTCAGTTTTGCTACTGACCAGTGGGTGTGACTAAGATTTCATAAACAATGGTCTATGAAATGAGTGGGATGGACCAAATGTCTTCTAAAGATTTCTTTTATGTCCCACTATTCCATTATTCTGTAATTAATTAGGTGTCATTACTGCTTATGAATATTGTTCAGCAGCAGTATTTTTAAAATCTGGAGCTCCTGTTCTGAGTTTAAGGAAGTTAGGAACTAAAGAACTTTGCAGCCACCCACAGGGCTTTCATCTCTATTGTATGACCACACTAATATATTCATTTCTACTGTGCCATATGAGAGAACTTAATTCATCTGACATTCATATGACAAATGGTTTGCTAGTTAGCTCACAGAGTGCTTGCGGGTACTACCACGTCAAGCAAGGGATTTAGTCTCCATCTGATTGAAGGTAATGAACTGAGGCCAGTAACTCATTTTTATTTGCAGGGAGTTGGCCCTGTGATGAATTGCTAATCAGTTCTACATTTACACCTATCAGTGTCTTAGGAGTTCAACAAAATTGGAAGTTGGAAGGGACCTATAGATTTTCCTTTAGTCAAATACAAGAACGAGACAAGTGACACTCGCATTAATAGAGCTCTCTTCTCTCTCCTTTTATTTCCCTCCTTCTCCTTCCATTTCTTGTTGTTGGATATCATCAGCTTGCGACCAGCTGGCTCTTGGTGTGGCTGCCCTCTTTGGGCCTTCCCACAGTTCCTCCGTCAGTGCAGTGCAGTCTATTTGCAATGCTCTTGAAGTTCCACACATACAGACCCGCTGGAAACACCCCTCAGTGGACAATAGAGACTTATTTTACATCAACCTCTACCCGGATTATGCAGCTATCAGCAGAGCAGTCCTGGATCTGGTCCTCTACTACAACTGGAAAACAGTGACAGTGGTGTACGAAGACAGCACAGGTATGGAATGGACAGAAGACCTCCGCCCAACCATGTCTGTTGTAGACAAAGGGAACCAGTATTCTATCTGCAAGAGACTTGCCTTGCAGGGAGGAGCACAAAAATTGTTCTTTAATGTCAAACTAATTTTGAAAAACCCTAATAAGGTAATGTAGGAATGCCACATGTAGCTAATTGAAATTCCTTTTTTGTTGTTGTTGTTGTTTTTTCATCCTTTCCAATGGTCCTTTCACTATCAAATTTAGGAGCATTTAAAAATATATGACATCAACAATTACAGCTGTAGTTTCATTTATGAAACCCTACGGTTACTGGTAACATGCGCCACGTGCTATTATCCCAGCTAAGCAGGAGGTTGAAGTAGGTGGATCACAGTCTCAAACAGCTCAAGGCAAAAAACTAAGAGACCCTATTTGAAAAACAACCTAAAGACAAAAAGACTGGGATCATGGCTCAAGTGGTAGATCACCTACCTAGGAATCAGAGGGCTTTGAGTTAAAACCCCACCAGTGCCAAAAGCAGACTAAGACTGCAACTGAAATGATCATAGAATAATATCCAAACTTGATAAATAGGTGCCTAAGTGTGTAGGAAAGGAAAAGTTTCCCAAATGGAATTCAGTTAGAGATTGACATCAAAGTGGGTCATTTCCTGGCCAAGGGACTGTAAAACTTTGGGCTGAGCTCCATAACAAAACTTGAGTTGTTCTGGGGCTGGGAATATGGCCTAGTGGTAAAGTGCTCGTCTCTTATACATGAAGCCCTGGGTTTGATTCCTCAGTACCACATATATAGAAAGAAGCTGGAAGTGGAGCTGTGGCTCAAGAGGTAGAGTACTAACCTTGAGCAAAAAGAAGCCAGGGACAGTGCTCAGGCCCTGAGTCCATGCCCCAGGACTGGCAACAAAAACAAAACAAGACAAAAACTTGAGTTGTTCCATCCACTTATTTAGTAGATAGCATGCAAACAGGGCTGATAACATCTGGACTCATTAGATACTTTCTCTGACCTTTCCTCATTTGAAACCTTTCTTTGACAGGTACTTTTCCCTTTTCCTTCTGTTTGTATTTCAGTATATTTCAGAGTCCAGTGTCCCTTTTGTAGTTTCAGTTCAACTCTCCAAGGTCCATATAATAAAATCCAAAACCTTCCCGTTCAAACATTTCCAAGCCTGAGTCATTTTTATCTTCATTAATCAGGGCACTCACTTCCCTCCCATTGTCCATATTGCTTACATCAGCTAGGATGAAAAGTCTGTTATTCCTTAAACAACCATGAGTTTTTCCTACTTCTTCCTGAGACTGACCCAGAGTAAACCCCTTCATTCTCAATAATTCCCTCCTCAAATATTATCTCTTCCTGGGTTCCTGAAGATTCCCAGAGGAGTGGGCAATGTATGAGAAATGAAGACATTCTCGCAGGTAGTCTCTGCCAATGATACTTCTATGTGTTATAACACTGGTAATTTCCCAAAACTTTAATTTTATCTTATCTTAGTTTCTAATGCATTACCTGTCATAAACCTGGTATATAGAAGAGAGCTTAATAATTCCAAAAAATAATACTATTGTTTGAATTTTTGTACAAGAGCTCAAATTACTTCCTTCCTTTGATCTACACCTTTGAATGAGACTAATGATATTATTGGTGAAAATTAATACAAGAAAGCACCTTTGAACTGGGTTATACTATTTCCCTTCCTCTTGCCTTTCCCCCAAGCATTAGCTCTCATTATTATCTGGAGAATGAACAGTGCCCCTCCTCTATTTGCCATTAAAATCTGGTTCTATTTTACACTGTCAGATGAAAGTGACTATTGTGATTGGAAATATGCATTTATGTACTTTCTTGTGCCTAATCTCATTTTAGAAAGACATGAAGGTGATAGGTGATTGGATATATCATTCATAAATATACATTGAAAATAATCCATAGGAAGGATAAACGAGAGGCACACATATTTTTAAAGCTTCACCTGCTTGCAATACAAGAAGAAAACCTATTATCCAATGAACTCCACAAGTATATTTAAAGAGCCTATCATGTGAGTGCAAGTGTAGTTAGTTCTTCCACTTTGCTAAGTAGAGAGCCTCATGAGGTCATAAAAACATACCAGGTCTCATTTTGGTGAGTTTTCTGTAGCACAATCTCTCACTACTGCTCCATCTCTAGCAAAGCCAAATCATCTACAAGAAAACAAATCATTGGAACAACTGAATTTAGGTGTACATCTGGATTCAACAAAATATGATTGGTAAGGAGATTACACAAAAGCTAATGTCCTATCTCTGCCCTATCAGGTGAGCCACTCTTAATTGACTGCTACAAACATAGCAAAATGATAATCAATTAAACTATCATTTTTGTCATCTTCATTTCTATCATTTTTACATTGATTGCGATGACCTTTACATCCCTGTTAAGTTCAACTGGAGCGCAGATGTTCAAAATATTACTTGTTGAAATTGAAAAACCAAGATGATTTTGTTATGTCACCCATTAAGTGAGAGATGATTCATGTTAGAATGATTTTGCCCACAACATTAAAAATGTAAATGTATAATCAATGGAGTCATTAAATTGGAACCCAGAGAGTAAACAGATCAACTACAGATCAATAAAAACAGACATCTTGTGACTTTGAGTGGGTTTAATACTGCTTGAATCAGGGTTCTTGGATGCAGTAATTATCAAGCCATAAAAAGAAGAAAACTTAGCAAACATGAAGGAAAAGGGAGGACTTAGGTGTGCTCAGCACCCACCCCCTCAATGAAATTAAGTACTCATTACAGTGAAGTTTATTGGGATTTGTTTAGGAGTTTGTTAAATAGCCTGAAGCCAGCACAGATGTCGAGGGACCAAATGGCCCATTACTCTCACTGAAGTCAATGGGAGCAATGTGCCTGTCTCTGAGGACAAAATGCAGTTCATTCAGTCCTAGCAGGCAGAACGCTGTCCTCTAGAAGTTAAAAGGTTAGGAAGACTCTAGAGAGTACTTAGGAGGATTGAATTCTCAACTTGCCCCTCTCTCTCTCTCTCTCTCTCTCTCTCTCTCTCTCTCTCTCTCTCTCTCTCTCTCTCTCTCTCTCTCTCTTCCCTGGATGCTCTCCCATCAGTCACCTACTTGTCTCTGGTTCTCTCATCTGGATGTGACCCGCAGAGGCAATGAGAACTTGATGCCCTGGGCCTCCCTTTGCCTCATTAGAGGCCTAGTGGAAGCCTGGCTTCCATCCGGATCTTCCTGTGCATCAAAAAGTGCTGAGAAGCTGAGCACCAAATGCAGTTGGGAGCAGATTCAGCAGTTTCTGCTTTCTTAAGGCCAGCTTCAGCAAAATGTAATCTCAGCCAGTTCAGTGAAAGCCTAGCCCTGTTCAAGAGAAGCACATGTGACTTTGTGGCCATAGGCTTGGTTACAACTACTTCACTGGACCAGAAAGCAGCCAGAAACACTACGCAAATGAGGGGACAAGCTGTGCACCAGTAAAACTTTATTTACAAAAAAAATTCATACTGGGTTAGACTTTGTCCCAGTGTAAGAAACACATTGACCCATCCAAGCTCAAAGAATGGACTCCAAGACAAAGAACAGTGAAATGAAGATTTTAATGGTTAAGGACAGTTAATGCTATAACCTATCCCCATGAGAGAAAGAGAGAGAGAGAGAGAGAGAGAGAGAGAGAGAGAGAGAGATTCCATTAATACTGGGCACTATTGTAAGCATTATTTTAAACCACAAATACAAATATATATTTGACATCATAAATCCCACAGTTAATTCATCTAATGAGAGACTAAAGAAAAGATGGGAAATGCAATTTTATATATGGATGACAATAGAAAATATTATTTAAGCCTAACATTAAAGAATAAATCATGCATGTGGATGCCTGGAGGAGATGTTCCATTCCCAGCACTTGAAAAAGAAAAAGAGAAAGATTGATTTCTCCAAGTCTTTGCCCTTTCATTTCTGTAGGTTCCAGTGTCATCTAAAATTCGGACTAAAAAAAATATATATATATATATGTTAAGCTATTCTCTTGTTAATTTGTTTCTTGTGAGATACTTGTCAGCCTTTATCATTAGGATGGATAAGAAAAAGTATTTCAATTTTCTACCCCCACATCACCTCTCTCAAAATTTGTTTGGCAAATGAACCAGAGTATCACTTGGCAAAGACTACAAGGAATGAGACAAAAGATCAATGAGAATTATGAAGAAGAATGTGGGAACTTAGACTAAAGAGAAGGGCAATCTATGAATATAAACTGAACTCAGTTCACATGTGTGGATGTGATGGAAAATGTGATTAAACATAGCCTTGGCTTTCAGTCAAGTTTTCTTTTCTGATGTTTTCTTTAGAAATTGGTCTTTCTTTCCTTTTTACTTCTTTACTATGGGGGGGAGAGAGGTCGTAGTATTTATAACAGTCTTAAATTAGACCCCCAGGATCAAGTCTAATCTAGCATATATATTTTTGTAAATAAAATGTTATTTCATTTCATATTGTCTATGACTGTTTTCTGGCAGAGTGGATTTGTTGTGACCAATTTTATATAATCACAAAATTATAGACTCTGCTTTTAAAGTCTGCTGACCAACCAGGCACCGGTGGCTCACGCCTGTAATCCTAGCTACTCAGGAGGCTGAGATCTGAGGATTGCAGCTTGAAGCCAGCCCAGGCAGGAAAGTCCAGAACACTCTTACCCACAATGAACTACTCAGAAAATGCCAGAAGTGGCACTGTGGCCCAAGAGGTAGAGCACCAGCCTTGAGCATAGAGAGGCTCAAGGATAACACCCAGGCCCTGAGTTGAAGCCCCAGGACTGGCAAAAAAAAAAAAAAAGAGAGACTGAGGGCCACTTTTCCATTGAACTGGCTGAGACTATATTTTTACTCAACTTGGTCTTAATAAATCAAAAAATTCAGAATCTCCTCCACACTGCATTTGTTGTTCAGTGAAGGGTGGATAAGATGATAAGAAGGATGCCACGGTGACTGGAAGAGAATAAAAGGGAAAGAGTGGCAGGAGAGATGGCAAGAAAGGAGTCTATGGATTCACAAACTAGTGTCACTGTGTAGCTTCTTCCCTTTCTGAAAGGAAAATCTATTGATAAGAGTTTTGAGTATAAACAGACTCATATTCTTAGCAGATCTCTGGTTGTTACCTTGCTATAACACTGAAGGAAAACAAAAGTAGAAGTGTGGAAACAAACACGGTGGCTGAAGGGGAAAGAAAGGCAAGAGATGGAGGTGATAGCTGGGAAAGACTGAGAACACTTTGAACACAGCTGTCATAGGAGCCTGAAGGGTTTCTAAATGTCTCCCCATTCACAATCTTTCTCTATATGCCCCTCATTCTCTTTCCTTAGTCTTTTTTTGTTTTTGTGTGATGGTATTGAGGTGTGTTTGAGTTAATGAGCACAATACAGCAGGGACTTGGGTGAAACCACATGAAAAATCAAGAATATTCTCAATTTGCATGAGAGTAATCGCCTAGACTACTGTATTAAGAAGTCTTATCAAGAATCTATCACTACCAAATCTGTATGACACAGATTTGGAAGTAAAGGACTCAATTATCTGAGAAGCTTGAAACATTGCAGATTGCAGAAATTTTCCCTGTGAAATTAACCCATTTAAGGGGAAAGATTCTGTTGATTCCCTCCAATTCCTTTGAAGCAGTAAAGTTTTGTTCAATGTTTCAACTGAGTCATAAATCAAGAAAAACACACTGAAATTCCTTTGAAATGAGACAAATGCCAAATGGTAAGTGTATTTTTAAATAGTGCATAAGAACCGGAAGATGGTGTTTTAGACTTAGGATGTAATAGTGTTATGGTGGCAGAGAGAGAGGTTAGGACTTAATTCATGCCTGCAGATTGACAAATGAAAAACAAACCCCAAGTAAAAATAAATGATGATGGTGACAATGAGGATGACAATCTGTGAGTGAGGAGATTTCCAGAGGGAAAAAGACAAGAGGCCAAGATGACATTAATGTTTTTGATATGAGCCAAAAGATGGAGTTTCTTTCCATCACCTGAAATGCAAGAATTTTGAGATAAAACTAATTGGGGGGAATTAGGAAGATACAAGACATTTAGTATGATTATGCTAAGTTTGAGTTTCAGCTATCTATAGTCATTTAAACAGAGTTACCAGTAGGCAGTTGATATATGAGCCTGGATTTCATTCAAGTGGTCTGGGCTGGAGATATAAAGTTGAGATTCCTCAGCTTTGTAGCTGGAACTGGCTAAGTCTATGGAAGATACGAGCTACAAACAGGTACTTCAGTCCTAGATTCAAAGCATGCATTCCTTGGGAAAATTTTTGTTTGCTTATTATTTTTTGTGTGTTGTTAAAACAATTTTCTTATTTTTAATACATTATAGCTAAACTCTGTTCATAGAAAAAGATTGTTTAATCGTCATACTAAAAATAGTAGTAAGTTTCTAGAGCCAGTTTAATTTGAAATAAAATTAACATACATAAAAAAAGATAGTGATTGAAAGAAATAGCCCTGGGAGAAATCATGAGAGAAATAACAACAATAAATAATAATAGCAGAATTCTTGAGTGCTAACTGCATGCCATGCATAATGCACTCATTTAATGTGCTCAACTTTCCCTCAGAGGAAGTGAGGTATCTCCTCTTGTGTCTATACCTACGTCTTAACTTGTTTTACAATGCCTATGACCTTTATGTCCATTTGCCCCAAAAGAACAAAAAAGATGTGGAGCCAAAACTCCTGACCGGAGCCTGAAGTTGAGAATAAAAGAAAATCATTTTTTCTCATGGCTTACCCAGCCAAAATGGAAGCTATTCTGCACACAGTCCATGCTGAATAAAAGTGATCATAGATTAGCCACTGCATTGTTAGAACCACCACACTGGCAGAATTTTGTCGTGTGTGCTCCCAACTCCACCTGAAGTAGCCAAGGATGGAATGTCCCAGTGACTCTATCCTCCCAAGTCACAACATAGTTCTTTTTTTTTCAAATTTGTATTATCAAACTGATGTACAGAGAGGTTACAGTTTCATACGTTAGGCATTGGATACATTTCTTGTACTGTTTGTTGCCTTGTCCCTCATACCCCCACCCTCCTCCCCCTTTCCCTTCCCCGCCCCCGAGGTGTTCAGTTCACTTACACCAAACAGTTTTGCAAGTATTGCTTTTGTAGTTGTTTGTCTTTTTTTTACCCTGTGTCTCTCAATTTTGGTATTCACAACATAGTTCTTTGATACCTTTTCCATCACTGCATTCTCATTCTCATATGTCCACTTAAATCTTATGACCAGAACACTGTTCAAGATTTTAGAATTCTGCTCAGGAACCCAGTTTTTATATACTGTACGTGAGGGATGTTCTTTTTTTAGCTACTATTGATATTATCCACAGTTCAGGATCCAAGTGTTCTGGTGGAGATAATTGCAACACAGTCAGCCTCCAATGTATTAGCGAGACTTTTTAGAAGGTTCTTTGTAATCACAAAACACCATTTTCTTTGAGGTCGTCTTCATCTAGCCTTTTCTGTTGCAACTGTGAAAATTCACATGTATGAAGATGTTCACGTAGAAGCACCTCATTCCCCTGGATAATTTCCTCTCTTATCCATTTCTATTTCTCAGTTCTGATTTTTTTCCTCCTCTCATGAGGATTCACATTTTATGCACAGATTCCCTCCTGAATCTTATTAGATTTGGGTATATTAATATACCAACAAGTTGGTGGAAATGTCATCTTGCATGTTTCTAAGTTCAAGTGAAATTAACATTTAAAATGTGTGATCTGATCTTTGGGTCCCAATGGCTTATGAGACTCATTTTTTTTTTAATCAGCATCCTTGTCATGTGATTTAATGAACAGGGAGTGGGACTAATATTCAAGAAAACTTAGGTTTTTTCCTTTGAGCTGACACGAATTAAATGCAACCGAAGCTATGGAGGAACGCAATGGGAAGGAGGAAATTTCTCAACCTAAGATGTATTCAGCAGCTGCTGTATAGAGGGAAATCTAGCTTCAAGTAGGGTTTGACCTTTAAGGTCCTTTCCAATTCCTAGTGTTTGTGACTCCTTTGCAGTGCTGATCCAGACAATTAACCTCACTGTGCCTCACTTTCCTTGCTGTGAAATAGCACCAGCACCCATTCTCTTCAGAGGTATATCCTAGCTTTACTGAGCAATTTATAAGGCATGGAGCAAACTTAACAGAAATAGAGCAATGTAAATAGCAAGGTTTATTAGTACTTAAGGAAAAAGCATAAGAAATTTTAAATAACCACTGAACGAGCAGGACTTTTTTTTTTTTTTTTTTTTTTGCCCTTCCATCTGCTTCACCTCTTGCCTGAGTGGCTCAATATATATGCAAATCAGCACTTCTCTGTGTCACATCTGAGCACACAGAAAAGATAGGGGGCCAAAGCAGGTGTCTGGAACTGACCGTGTGGGCAGCTTTGAATGGCATCTCCATACGCAGGGCCTTGCTCACACTCACGTGAAGTAAACAGGCTTTTCTCTTAAAAGCACTTTCAAAAAGACCAAAGGTACCTTCCCAATTGTATTCCCAGGAATGTGGGCAGGGAAAAGAAGCTCCTCCAATATTATTTTATGTGTGTGTTTTTAGAAAGATTCACACATAGAGAAAAGTTGCAAGGTATTTATTATGGTAAAGCCCTGTGCCCCGTCATCACGTCCAGCCATTGTGATTTGACCAGCTTTCCTTCTTTGTTCTAGAATTTTCCCAATGTAAAAACAACCATTGTATCAACAACTATGTTTAATATTAATATTTTTGAATCATTTGAAAGTAAATTGCAGAATTATGACCTTTTGAACCACAAATAAATAAGGATACACATCCTAAGAACAGGAGTTTTATTGTTATAACCACACAAAATTATCAAATTCAAGGACTTTCACTACACTATTATCTAGATGTATAAAGAATTACATATTCATACTAGAGATTCATATTATACACAATGATACATACATATATATTTCTGATATCATATAAATGATACATGCATATATATTTCTGGTTCATATCTTGTTCCAGGATCATCGAATGCATCTAACTGTGAAATCTCTTTCATGTCCTTTGGTCCAGAACAGTTCATTCAGGCTTTGTCATTTATGACATTGACATTTTTGAAAAGTCAAGATGAGATCAGCTTTTTCTGTAATGCCGCTCACTTGGATTTGTCTGGTTTTTCTCCTTATCTGCATTTCATTTTTAAGGGCCCTTCACCTCAGTGGGCCAGAAAACCACCGCATTTCTCAGTGTTGCATGCAGCATTACCGTTTGCTGCATCTAGAGCCCTGGTAGGGTGAGCGGCTTGGTCAGGAAAAGCAGCCACACACAGGGAGAGGGTCAGGAAAACCAGTTATTATTTGGAAATCACTTTCCCTCTCCAGAAATAATTGTTTATTTGGCAAGTAGTTTTTAAACGATTCACTATAATGAAAGGCAAAGGATTGATATGGTTGCAAAAAATGCAAATGTAAGCGAAAGCTTTCTCTACATTTTGTCTCCCGTGTGCTAAAAAAGCCTTCTGAATTGTAAAGTGATACATCATTTTGCTAATGAAGGCAGAATGTCTTTTCTTAAGCAAACAACTGCTTCAGGAAGGAGAAATGTAAATCACTGTTCCTTACTCATTGTTCTCACAATCTTAAAAAATCTGCTTATTCTCCCCCTTCCTGACACCAACTTCGCCTATATACTGGCAACATGAGAAAAGGAAGGTGTGTTGGTGAATTTTTCATAAAGACAAATTTATTCCAACTAGAAATTGGTCGTTTGTATTCAGTTGAACCTATACCCCTACACGGGTTCTTCCTCTTCCTGTCCCAGTATATACTTTTCTTTCATGATCCAAATGTAAAAATAAATCAACACCTTTCTGAGGTAGGGTGTTGTATATATGAATATGCCCAAATTTTTCATTCCCTGATTACTTACGCAAATATCTGTCTATAATGAGTCATTTCATCAATCACACGGTCATTCAACTTGTTGATCTGAA
This sequence comes from Perognathus longimembris pacificus, assembly GCF_023159225.1. Lineage (NCBI taxonomy): Eukaryota > Metazoa > Chordata > Mammalia > Rodentia > Heteromyidae > Perognathus > Perognathus longimembris. Next base: position 9,973,498 of record NC_063165.1, read on the forward strand.
ACCTTAAACTCAAGTGGCATCACTGATCTAGTGAAAAGAGCCCTAGTTTGGAATCCAAGAGGGGTCCTGGCTGTCAGCCCCGAATCTACCATTATTATTAGCTCCGTGACCGGGAGCAAGTTACTCCAGCCCATAGCAGCTCTGGCTCTAAGTCTAGGAAATTCAGTGGTAGTTAAGCCCCCACTGCCTCAGGAGTTTCTGGTGTGGAAACTTACCAGGGGCTTGGAGGACTTGGGAACAGGATGTAGCACTGGCCTGGCATCTACTGTGCATTCAGGAAATATTTCCCCCTCCAAATGAATGAATGAAGTGACACAGAAAGAGACTAAGTGGTTCATTTTTAATACTTGAGAGATTTCAACCATATGACTGATCTGTGACAGATCAAAAGACCGGGAAAGCTATTATTCTAACAATTCTATTTCTATAAAAATTCTAAAAAAAATTCTATATAATATAGCATAATATAGACTAAACCTGAACACAGTTCTACAACCACCTGTCCTAACTCATTGCCCCATCTGTTAGAATTGGAAAAAAAAAAAAAACATATCATTAACACAGGTGTGGTATTTCAGAATCAAATTTACCTCTGGTGGTAGATAAATCTTCCCAATTTAAGCTGCTATATAAGTAAAATGAGAGAAAACGAACATATCAAATCTAGTGTCTCATGGAGTATATTTCACAGCTGCTGTGTGAATACGTTGGAAGTTTTCCCTGTTGAATTCTTGTAGCAGACAATTCCCAGAGGCCCAGAACAACTTACTTTTTTGTTTTTACAAAGTCAGTTCTCCAGTATGATGAGAATCTGTGAGTGAGTTCCTTTAGAAACTTTAAGCAACTTTTTGTTTACACAAGTTTTTGGCCATAGATGTCATTTGCTAGATATCTCAAGTGCTGGATGAAAGCTGGCGAGGGCCATTGCATTCTAAATGAATTCCAAAGGCACTTGGGAAAATTGTGTTTCCAGAACACATACCCCCACAAAGGGAAGATATCAGTGTAATCTACCACAGAAAGAGGAATGACAAATGAGAAGTCAATAGTGTAACCTTTAGGTAGGTGGCCGCTTGATACGCTCGGGGAATGAGATGCGTTGGAGTTTAAATGGCAATAAACAATACAGATCAGTCTCCTGTGCATGACTGGATGTCATTTTCTAGGTCTAATTCGTCTGCAAGAGCTCATCAAAGCTCCCTCCAGATATAACATTAAAATCAAAATCCGGCAGCTGCCCTCTGGGAATAAAGATGCCAAGCCTCTACTCAAGGAGATGAAGAAGGGCAGGGAATTCTACGTGATCTTTGATTGTTCCCACGAAACAGCTGCGGAAATCCTGAAGCAGGTAAGAGGACTTAGGGAGGAGGCAGAAGAGTGGGGGAGATGCCATTTTCTCATTCTCAAAAATGCCGTCTGGTTTGCACTCAGCACATTGTGAGAAAACTCCAGCACTCCAGAATGTCCTAAAGATTGCAGTTTCCAGAACGCTTTTAACAGCCAACGGCTTAGGGAGTTTAGTCTGGTTCTGGATGGGTCCTGCCAGCAGAAGATGAGAGATACAAGGTAGCATTTGAAGGGGATTTAAATACCTTCTTAACATCTCTACAAAAGACTGAGCCAGATATCATGTAACCAATGCCTTCATCACCCTAAACATGTTCTCCATGGCAAGACCTCTTTGATCAAATATGAAAAAGAAAGAAAAAAGTGGGGAGGGGGAGGAAATGGGACAACAGCCAGCTCTGGTCAATGGCTCACCCCTGTAATCTTAGCTATTTAAAGGCTGAGTTCTGAGGATCAAGTTCAAAGCCAGCCCAGGCAGGAAAGACCTTGCAACTCATATCTAACTAATCATCAGAAAATCAGAAATGGAGCTGCAGTTAGAACACTAGTCTTGAGCCCAAAGGCTTGGGAACAGTGCTCAGCCCCACTAATAATAAAAAAAAAGGAGGGGGGAGGACAAGAGAAGCAAAGAGAAGCAAAGAAAGATGTGTTTTTTTTTTCTATTTCACTATTGTAGACAAAGTGCTTCTATACCTTAATCTTCATAGTAATGAGACTGGAAACACCTACAGGTATTTGTGTGGCCACAAATATTTATGTGACCATCTGGGTAGCTCTTTATATGTTAGGGGTTATTGTCATGCAAGCTAGTGTTCTAACCTAAAAACAATGCAGGCTACTATTGGGTTCCTTCATTTCAAAGCTGTGCAGTTGCCATGTTGTTGATTGGTAATAGGCAATTTCATAAGTTGCCAGCCTCTCCTCACAGTCAAAACGGTCATTCTCTTCCCTAGGAAGAACCTTTTTTGGTCATCTCTCCTGACTTGCTTGTGCTCTATCTCCACAGATAAGAGAATAACTCTGTAGTCATAGAGAATATTTCTGTAGTCACTGACTTCAGAATTCAGGTCTTAATCACACTGGAAGTACAATGTCCAATAAGTTAACCAGATGTCTCCATTAGCTACTGTGTTACTACCCTTTAACAATTCCATTAAGAACAGGAGATAGCTAGGACATGCTTTGATTGTGTCTGTTACCATTTTCTGTTTTGGAGGTTGGTTCTTGGGATAGTCTTGTTGAGGATGGTGCCTAGTGGAAGAGAGCGACGTTAGCAAGGTGCTTCCTTCAGAAGGGATTCATCCAGTTCTCATAGGACCCTGGTTAGTTCTCATGTAGCTGTGTTCCTAGGCCCTGAATCTCCATGTCTTTCTGTTTCATCAAGTGATCTCACTCAGAAATACTCCCAGTATTGCTATGTCCTCAACTGAGAAGCCTTCCTCAGAAGCCAAACAGATGGAGCTGTCCAATATTCAACTTTCAGGCTCCAAAACTGTATCCTCCAAAAATATGTCTACATACGTTAAAAGTAACCAGCCCCATGTATTTGTCTATAACAGTTGACAACGGACTAATGTAGAGTTATAGACTAGGTTTGACTTATCTAATCCTGTCATGCAGAAAGAGACAAAGGGAGGGGGGCCCCAGAGCCACTGCTCAGTTGCTCTCTCCATCATGAAATGTTACCTATCAAAAGGGTCCTTGTCATTCCCTTCCAGACTATCATCACAGTTACAGTGACTTAGATATTACAATTATCTCTTAGTAAGAAAGCCAGCCTAAGCAATGATGTCCATAACTAGGGAATTGAAAGGTAAATAAAGACAATCACAATCTTGTAACTTAAGATTTCATTCGAGACGCAACACAATTGATTGAAGTGTGTAATGGTATGTGTATCGGCACTAAGGAAAACACTGAGATTTTATGTGTAGCTCTCAAAAATGCATGTTATACATGATCAGGGGACTTCTGTTACAGTCAAGAGGATAATGTGCTAATGAGACTTCCATTTGCAACATTCCATTGAGCTCCTCTAGCCAGCCATCCTGCTCCCAAAGGAGAAGTGGTAGGCCTAGGGAAGAGCTGAGACATTCTCTCCTCTCTTTTAATAACTTTAAACATGGTATCCCATTGCTAAACTTAGATAGAGATTACATTTTCCTAAGGATAACTGAAACCAAAAGAAGGCCTTGTAGAGAAGGAGAATTTGGATTATGTTATCTCTGAAGTGGCTATTGACCCAAGCATTTCCCCTTCAACTCTCTCTTCTATTTCATCTTACTTCCTTCTAGTCCTTTCCATGGTAAGATTGTCCACTGAGGCTTGGGGCAAAGCACACTAGGGACAAATGACCTTTTCCTATGGAACAACTACCCTATCGCATGGGAAGGTGCAACCATCCTTCCTAAAATCACTGCATAGCACCCAGGATGCCTTAAAGGGGTTCCTTTGGAGTTGTAGAGCCTGTTGCGGTTGAAAATTTATATTGGGCTTTTATGGTGGTCAAAACGGCATATGAGCACTTGTGTGATTCAAATTGGTCCATTAACCTTGGGGACACCTACAGAAACAGAGCCCTCAACCTGAGCTGTCTCTGGAGGCTCCCTGGGGAGATAAAGGACTCAGGGTCCTGATTCTGTTCATCACTCCAGCCATCTTTCTACTCTCTTACTATAGACCTTAGCAGGTGCCAATAATGGCACTAGCATGACACCTCACCATGTCACACAATCTCAAGCAACCCCTGATGTGTGTTTCGTCTCTTTACTTCAGAGTTCAAATTGGGAATCAAATAGGCTAAGTAGTCCAGGCAAGGTCATTCTGCAAAGCCAAGCTGCCATCTGGTCTACTACGTAGCGTGCTAGGAGCCCGTGCATTCATTTATCACAAAGGGCCCTCTATCAGAATGGGAGCATTCTTAAGTAACCATCTAGACATATCTGGGGAAAACACCCTCACTTGTGAGCTGGTCTCCTTTAGATAAAACTGATATTAATAGTTTTATTTTTTGTGTGAAAATCTTTGCAGAGACTATTTTCTCTGCCAGGTCCACTTGGCTTTCTCCTCAGGTGCATTTCCCATCATGGCCCTGCATTTCCCTGTACCTCTATCATATTTTTCCACTTTTTAATGGTTCATAAGGAAAAAAAGAAATTAAATGCACTTTAAAGAAGGTATTTGACATTTATCTAAAAGTTAAAAAATGGAGAAAAGTCTATAGTTATTCTTGTGCATGCTAATCACTTGGCAAAGTAATTATTTCTATTCATATTGAACAAGTACTATATGATGAGAATCTGAAAAGTTATTTCCCCCCAAATTAGCCCAAAATTCAAATGTCAAGACTTGATTAGGCTCCATAGAAGCAAGGCTTTCAGATGAACAAACTGTCTTTGGAAATATCTATAGTCAAAGAATTGCTCCCCCAACAACCAGCATGCACATGATCTCTTCTTCTCCTCATGTTACCCATCCTAGCAGATGTCCTGATGTTTGAAAGCATGCTACCTGTATGCTACCTCTCCTTCACCTACCTACTTCCCTTTTCCCCACCACTCCCTGACATCTCTTTATAACCTGTTACACACCTGTTGTCATTCACTTGGGAGTGATTCCACCATGGAGGTGGCTGATGGCAGATGAGCTTAAAGGAAGAAAGGAAAGGTATTAAGAACTTTCCAACTTGTGTCTGGCGCAATTCTGGGTATCCATCTCATTTAACTGATACATGAACACTTGACACACTTAGTGTTCCTCTTCTTTGGAGATTGAGAAATGAAGCTTAACGATCCTATTAATCTCATCACCTTTCTACTAGGCCTGGTCTTAATGCAAATTCATAGGCCTGCAAGATCTGACCCTGTATTTTTCTTCTCTAGCACTGTAGCTATTAGAGGCTGTAGCCTCCAGTGCTTGATTCAGCCATGTGCATTCTGGTAATGTTACTTACACAGCATCTTCTTTCTACATCACAGCCTTTCTAATCTGCCCCTGACAGAGGCTAGAAAACTTCATGCTAACCCGAAGTTGGCTTTATGATTATCTCTTGAAAAATAAAAGAGTATGACAGTCTTTTTCCTTTCCTATGCCCCTATACTCTGCCTAATTTGCTCCATAACCTCAATAAAAATAGGCAGCTAGTTAAGACATTTACTCATGAGTTGACTAAAATTCTTGCTAGACAGTAAGTTCATAAAGGACTAAGCCTTCTTTGTCTTTTTCTAAAAACTCCAACTAAATCATGTGACACCTACTGAGTGTCTCATATCTCTTTTGAATGGGAATCTATGTTAGATGGTTTCTAACATAATTTAAAAACTTATTTGCTAGCCAAGATGGTGGCTCACGCCTTTAATCCCAGCTACTCAGGAGGTTGAGCCCGAGCTCAGCTTCCAGCTTAGGAAACTCGCTCCATAGTTCATGAAGAAATGAAGCAGAGGAGGGTCATGCTCAACACTTGTAGCAAGAGTATTAAGCTCGAATTGAGCCATTAGTCCCCATAAAACATTTAGTATGGAAATATTCTCAAAAATTATGTTGTATTTGCTTCTATTCTCATCTGTGTATTCATGCAGTTTGTTTTTCCTTTGTTTTGTTCTCTTTCAATGAATGTAAAAATAGGGCAAAGGAGAAAATGTATTTATTTTCAATGCCTGGCTTCTCAGCTAAGAAGTCTAATAGCAATGCTGATTAATCAAATCATTTTCTGCATTGATACTTTTCTCATATATGTTGTGCCCACTGGCTGTGATGAGGGTAAACGGAGGTGATTAGGCAAGTATAATTCCATGTTTCCTCAGGACAGGAACAACTATCAGTCTTCGTCTCTCAGTATAGAAAGCATCAGATCACATAGAGCTACATTATCCTAAGAGATCGGAAAGCCTAAATCAGGTGTCTCTCTCTCTCTCTCTCTCTCTCTCTCTCTCTCTCTCTCTCTCTCTCCCCTCCCTTCCTTCCCCCCTCTCTCATTTTTTTTTATTATGACAGTACCGGGGCTTGAACTTCTGGTCTTGTGCTCTAGCTTGGCTTTTTCTACTCAAAACTGATGCTCTCCTACTTGAGCCACACCTTCACTTCTAGCTATTAACGGGTTAATTAGAAATAAAAGACTCTCAGCTTTGTCCACACGGGCTCATTTTGAGGCTCAGTCCTCAGGTCTCAGCATTCTTATTAGCTAGGATGACAGGAATGAGCCACTGCATGTCGGAATGTTAAACACCTAGAACACCAAACTTCTTAGCGGCTACTTTTTAGTGAACACTTATATATCCCAGGCATAGTGCTGAACTGATTTAATGTACCACCCATTTAAATATTATAAGAAAACTCTGTTTCATAACTTGTCCAATGTCATACAGCCTGTAAGTAAGTAGTAAGACAGGGATTCAAAATTTATCTCAGGACTTAAAAGGAAAATGCTCTGTCTTGCTACTGTCATGAATGGCAAAAGGCTGATTCTTTTCGTAATGCAACCTAAACACGTCTTACTCCAAGCCTGTCCTCCTCACATGCAGTTGTATCATTTCACGCTTGAGCATCTTGCCTCGTCTACCTTTCCTGAGGACTACAGACATGCTGTATATCAATAGCTCCATGGCCAAGAAGATAATGCCATGCAGATACAGCAGAGAAATGTATTCTTTCATTCAACACGTTTCTGCTGAGGTGATAGAGATACAGCAGTGAAAACAGTAACAATTCAAATCTAAATCTCTGCCCCTAGAGACGGTGGGGGGGGGGGGAAGAGAGAGAGAGAGACTCTGAAAGTGAATGTCCCCAGAGTATAGTTATCCACTGCCTACAAACTGGCCTGAAACCATGAAATTACTTTCTGAACTAGAAAGGGACTGTGAATAGAATCTCAGAGTGAAGCCCGAGAGCTGCAGTTGTGAGTATTCCTCTTTCCTTAGTCAAATAACACTATTTGTTTGGTGCTTATTAGGCTAGCATATGCTTTACATTGGACTGGAATGGTTTCTTTTTATCTGCTCTATATATCCCATTAAAGATGAGAAAAATGAGTCTCTGGGTCTTGTAGTGGATGGCAGAGTGGTTGTGTCAGATATAATCATTGCTAGAGCAGGTCAGATTCTCTGACCATGTTCTTTTGAGCAAGTCAGTTGATTCCTCTTTAACAGGATCACACATCTGTAAGTAGGGTTACTGACTAGAAATCTTTTCAGCTCCAATCCTTAACATGAGTCTGTGCTCAAAAATCATCTGCTAACATCTAGACAAGAAGAATTTGCAGACTGACTTGCCAAAATAATTAAACCATACATGCCTTCGCTTTTATCACTGTAAAGGTGATGTACAGAGGGGTTGCAGTTACATAAGGAAATGAGCACATTTCTTGTCAAATGGTGTTTAAAAAAATCCTCTGATCATCTTTGAGTTAAGTAATTGATAACTTTATTACTTTAGAAAAATGTACTTTAGACAATGTAATAATGATGGATTTCAATTTACACTAACTGGATGATAATACGTAGAATATTATACCATTAGTTTGGCAGTACATTCTCATCTGAATTATGTTTCTCTCGGGCTGATATTAAAGTCTATTTAGTCTCTGAATTTATAGTTAATTTTAATTATAAGAAGAATTCATAGATATGAAATACATAGATATAGATCTATGACTAGGTTGACCTTTGTGGGCAACCAACAATCTACCGAAAATATTTCATTTAACTACATTGTTATTGTGCAGGCAACTCATATAAGGAATCTAAAAGCCTCCAAAAAGCAGATTTATAAAATGACTAAGACGTATTTAATTTGATTTAAGAAAAAAATAAATCATATAGAAGTATGAAAATGATTAATGATACAGAGATGACAAATAGAAAATAGGTAGATAGATATGTCCCTATAAATATGTATGTATGTATATATTCTGATAGTGAATTCTAGCCGCATCAAAATTTGGCTTCAACAAAAGATAATCAAAAAAGAATATCCTGGCTATAGAAATAAGAGTATTTCAGAAAAAGTGTCTTGAAAAAAATCAGGGCTGAGTATTTTAATCCTATGTTTTAAGGATTTAAGGTTTCAGGTGTAAGGAATCCTTTAGCTTAACAATATTACACTGCAGCCATATTTAAAACAAAGGAGATGGATATGGCCTGAATATACTTTTGTTTTGGCCAGTACTGGGGCTTGAACTAAGGGCCTGAGCACTGTTCCTGGCTTCTTTTTGCTCAAGGCTAGCACTCTACCCCTTGAGCCACAGTGCCACTTCTGGCTTTTTCTATATACGCAATGCTGAGGAATCGAATCCAGGGCTTCATGAATGTGAGGCAAACACTCTACCACTAGACCATATTCCCAGCCCTGAATATAGGTGTTTTTTGTTGCAACAAGTCTATAGCATCTATCTGATTTTCAGGAAAGCCTACAGACTTAAAAGGTAAAAAAGGAACAAACAGTAATCACAACTTCAACACTTCAAACATGTAGTTTTCCCCAGGGGTTCCTCTCTCCTACTTTCCTCAGGAAGTTAGCCACTCCTCTTCCCCCACCCCCCCATCCCGCAACACCTTACTAAGATTTATTTCGAAGTTTCACCTTGTTTTCAGCTAACATTTCGTGGAAGGCTGGTTTTCGTTTGGTTTGGTTTGGTTTTGAGACAGAACCTGTCAGGTAGCCCTGGCTGGTCTGAGGCTCACTCTCTAAGCTAGTCTGGTCTCTACCTCATGATCCTCCTGGGTCGGCCTGTGAAATGCTGCAATTAGAGGGTTTTCATGTGCCAAGTGCTGAGCTGGAGTAAAAAGGTACTACATGTGACCCTCATTTAGCACAGGACTTGAAGATTACCTCTTCTCCACTTCTGCAGAGGGAGAATGTCCTGGTGTGCGTTTGCCATAATTCTGACTGGCCTGTGACAATGTAGACAGGGTGTCCAACTTGCGCTGGTACAGAAGACATTCCACATATTACAGATTGTCATCATCATTAAAACTAGTGCTTCCAGATCCTGCCTCTGTCTCCCCACTCCACATCTGACATTACAACACAATAGCAGATCCTAAACCTTCTCCCAGCCAGATGTTCCAGCTTCCCTGTGTGAAGACAAGCAAGATGATGTGAAATCTCTGCAGACTGAACATCTGGGCTGTGCTCTTCATATGTCACAGTTTCTCCTTCTCTGATGCTTTTTTTTTTAAGCCAGAAACACCATACAATTATGAAAGACAGAAAACTAGAAATCCAGATGGATTGCACTAAAACCTCCCCCCTCCAAACACTGGTTGGAGATTCCACCCTCTGAATATGCCTTAGACTCTATCTGCCTTTCTCTAGTGTGCTCTTCTATCTGTATTGTATATTTGTTCTGCCTATCATCCATCCCATTCCTCTCCTGTTCCTCATGCAGCCTCTAGACTGTCTCAAAAGATGCTCATTTGAGGTAAAATATATGACTTTATCTTCTTAGTGAGTGCTGTACCACTGGGCTAAATGGCTAGCCTTTCTGTCCTTTCTTAACAGACATGTTTCCACAAAGGAGATTAAAATTCTTCCCAAACCTCACCAAATACACTCAGATATCACAAGAAAATCTGGATCTAGATGGAATTAATTCTAATATCTAGAGGTGTCATACCTAAAGTCTATGAAGGTTTGGGTTCCTATAGAAGTAAAGTAGCAAGTGAGGCACCTTCCAAGCTTATAACACCTTTGTAGCCTCTGCACAGGAGAGTCCCTGAAAAACAGATGGAGGACTGAGTGTATTGGCTTCCAACTGTTATCTTCTTGGGAGGCAGGGATCAGAAAGGCTGCTGTTTGAGGCATAAAGTTAGTGAGACCCTAATCATATCTAACAAACAAGGTATGGTGGGGCGCTCTAATATACAGCATATATAGCAATTCAACAGGCATAAGTAGAAGGATTATAATCAGGGTCCGCCAAAGAGGGACCAGGGCATGGATCAAGTGTTCAAGCATGTACCTAGGAAATGTGAAGCCCTGATTTCAAATTGTAGTATACTATAAAAAAAAAAACTAAATGGGCAGCTAACTGAGCTCTCTTGACTTGTTGGGTATAAGCTGTGGATCTAACTTTTCTCTCTCTCTAGACAACCACATGATTTTATTTGGCTTCCTGGAGTATATTAGGACTTACTAGCTTTTATACCACCTATACCTCCTACGACCAATTAATGAGTTAATATAGTACAAAGGTCCCAGTATAGTCAAGTCTGGGTATAAATGTTATACTATGTTTTTCTCTCAAATCTACACATTGAGGTTATCCCATCCTTTCCAACTGCAGAAAAAGAAACTTTCACCATACCAGACATATTCTTTTGCTAAAAATATAGTATCTGTGAACAATATTGTTGTGGCTTAAAAATGTAAGTTTGCTGCCAGACACTGGTGGCTCATGCCTATAATCCTAGCTGAGGAGTCTGAGATCTGAGGTTCATGGTTCAAAGCCAGCCTAAGACAGGAATGTCTGTGAGACTCATCTCCAATTAACCACCAAAAAAAAAAAAACAGAAGTGGCGCTGTGGCTCAAGTGGTAGAGCACTAGCATTGAGCCAAAGAGCTCAGGGACACTACACAGGCCCAGAGTCCAAACCCCACACATATATATACATATATATATGTACTTATATGTATATGTATATATGTTGTATAAATATATACATATATGTATACATATTTTTCTCAAATTTGATGGACATAAGTCACCTTGAGAATATTTAATGAATATCAATATTTAGAACTCATCTCAGATGAGACAAATTCAGAGATGAGACTTAAGTATTGGTGTTTATAACAACTTCCTTGGTGATTGTAATACACTGAGAAACTAAATATAGTTATTTTCTAAAGCCTGATAGTTTTCAGAAAACTGCCACAGCAAGTCAACTGCTGCCCCTCCCCCAAAAAAGAAAAACCCTAAGAATCATCTTGTCCACTGTAAAGATGTAGCGGGCTATAGATATTTCAGGAGACTGCTAGTGAATGGCAGTGCCACATCTCTTTTGAAAGATTACCTTCAGGAAATTTTTATTACTACCACCACAAAAGAAGGATGCTTACTGCAAAAAGGTTGCCCTGCATTTAAACATACTCTGAGTTGACTATACAGCTCCTAGGTTTTATTTGGTGCTTTGCTGGTAAAAGCTACTTCGGAGACCGAAATCAGAGAATCACATTTCAAAGCAAGACTGAGCCGAAAAATCTGTGGAACTCTTATTTCTAATTAACCACCAAACCTGGAAGTAGGGTTGTAACTCAAGTAGTAGAGTGCTAGCCTTGAGCCAAAAGAGCTCAAGAATCACGTCCACGTCCTGAGTTCAAGCTCCAGAACCAGCACACAAATTATTTTTCTACTATTGTATTATTTCTTATATATCATTGTCCCATGACATTGTTCCTCTACATGTTGCAGAGTGTCTATGTTTTAAGTTCATGTTATCCTTCCAAATCTCCACTCTGTCCTATGGTCAGTGATTCTGCTTAATTTTTTTTCTTTCTTCTCTGTTCTTAAGTGTAGAGAGTCCTTACTAGCACGGCCCCATACACCACACACTTGGACAATGCAATATGGCTCTGCTAGTAAGGCTGACTTGTGAAACTAAGTGAAGCTCTACTGGTTTCCATTCCTTTCACTAATATCGATCAGTTTCAGCTTTCCTTCTGCTTATAAAAATGTTGAGACTCAGAGGTACTCCCAAATAGTACATTGATTCTATTCACCAACTTTATGTGGAATACCCTTTTCGTTTCTTGGCTGTACGGACGAGGAAACTGGGCTGGGTTTGCAAGTGCTAGCTACCTTAGGCTCTCTCTGGTGTTAGCTTATGACTGTGCTTGTGCCAGGGACCTTGATATTATGCTAGGGAGAGGACAGAAACTTTGCAAAATGTGCAATCCCAGACTAAACTAAGTCATTTGTCTTCTTCATGTTTCATGACATCCTCATTGTGGTGTTACTGCCAAAATGTGTGCATTTAGCTGCACCATAACCATGGAAAGCCATGGAAATGAGATACTTTGGTTTACTTTTGCCGTTGTGAAGCATTATCACAAATTTAGTAGCTTAAAGCACTAGTTCTGGAGATTGGAAATGCAGGCATTAGCAAGGCTGTTTCCTTCTGTAGGCTCTGGGGGAGGAGTCTGGTTCCTTTCTTCTGGCTGCTAGCAGCTATCCCCCTTGTCTCTTTCTCTCTGCTTGTATGCTCAGATCACTCTGTCTCTCTCATCCATCCCTCTTCCATCATACAAGACCAGTGTGGCTCCAACATGTCTTCTCAGATCCCTCAGGGAAATTGCCCCATCTGCTAAGCCTTCATGTAGTCAACTTTTAAAAGTATCTTCTGCCATGCAAAGTAACACTGATAGTCTCTGGAAATAGGACACGGACATCATGAGTAAACCATTATTCTGTTAACTTCAGAAGGAAATGGGAACTTTGGTAAGCTTGTCCTCTTCGTGGAATCACTACCCCTTTCTATACATTTTACTCTTCCTTTGGAAACAAGAAGCTCATTCATTGTGGCATAATTTCTTACAGTAAAGATTCATTGAAACATCTACTTATGCTTAGCTAGTTCTGCTGGCAACCAATATTTAAAACTTGTGAGGCACAAGTAACATCCTGCTCAGAAGAGGAGAAAGAACATGGCTGAAAGTATCACAGCTGCCAAACAGAAAGAAGTAGACCCTGGAGTTCACAATTTCAGCTTATATTGCTGCTCTGAGACTTCATATCATTCGACTAGTTTCCTGAAGATGCTTATGCTGAAAGAACTTATTTCTATCTTGAGGTGAAACTATTATTTTAGTCACATTGCATGTTACACATTTGGAAGTTATTCACTTGAAATTATTGACTAGAAACCATGTCTGATGGCTGAGAATTCATCCTGATATTGAGAAGGCTATAAAAGAAGCACTATACTTCAGGTGAGTCAATATAAACTTCTGAGACACCTATTTTTCAATGGAGAGAAGCAGTAATAAAAACCGATATAAATATTACAAGAGCACTTCAGAACTGTCTAAGAGAACTCCAGGCTCTATTTTAAGCATTTGCTACTACAACAGCAGCATAATGCCAATTATTTGTGACATGTAGCGAAACCTTAGTGATGGATGCCAAGAACTTGTGGATAATAATTTTTACAGCTGTCTCCATAAGGTTGCTTTGCTTTCTGAGAAATGATACAGATTTCTTCAGAGACTCAGACATGTTTGCATCTGATTCAACAACTTTCAAAGTGTCTCCTAGGGTGACTCTGTGGATGCCATAGGTATCAGACCCCATAACTAGTTCTTGGTCATCTATGCCTACACTTCAATGTGGACTTAAAGGACAACCTAAAGTCCACCCCATGGTGGGACAGGCCCTAGAGGGAGTCCACAGTTGGTGAAAGAAGGTAAGCTGGCATGAAGACAGTTTACCAAACCCTAAGGAGTCAGATGTAGGACAGGCCAATGGAGGCCTATGGGCAGTGCTCAGGCTGCATCTGCTAACTACACATCAAAATTCAAGGTGTTATTTCTATTAAGAACGACATATCTAGACCAAGATGGGTCAATGCTGTCTATCAGGAACAAGGTCCATGAGAATTGCAAAAATGTCAGAAAACAGCTGGAACCATTGCTCATGGCTCATTGCTAACAATCAGCTGTGTCCCAAGGTATTATAGTAGTATCCCTCAGAACCTTAGATTTGTCCTTTCAAGAACCATGTGAAATGGAGTTTTAATTCTTCTACTATATAATCATTACAACTATGAATAAAAAGGTAGTAATTCCAGTCATTGAAACAAAGGAATAATCTCATAGCATCCCCAACTTAATAGCATAACATAGACAAAAAACCCTTAAAAATATATCACATCTTCTTTTGATTCAATTTAAATTTTTGTTACATAAATAGAACAGATTGCCATAAGCTCATAGGACTTTGGTTTTTGTGTTGCTACTCTTAAAATTAATTCTGAAATAATTTAGAGTATGATATACTATGAATGGTGTACCCTGGAAATAGGAAGGGTACTGTTTGGTTGGAAATATTCACTTTTGTTCCACCGGCCTAACCTAGCTAAATAGTTGTAGTTCAGAGCTCTTTCTGAGTATAACATGGTATGTTACCATGGCTTTCTTTTTTTTTTATTCCAAATGCTTTATTTTTGATTTATAGTTGGTAGGAACTTACGAGTCTGTTTGTCTACTTAGCATGTATTTCAAGGTCTCTAAAATTATTTTCTTATCTTCTAGGAAACTTGAATATAAGGCTTAATCCCTAAAGAAAACATTATTTCTTTTTTTTTTGCTATTCATATTTTTATTATCAAACTGATGTACATAGAGGTTACAGTGTCATACATTAGGCATTGGATACATTTCTTGTACTGTTTGTTACCTTGTCCCTCATACCCCCCTCCCTCCCCCCCTTTCCCTCCCCCCCCCCCCCGGAGGTGTTCAGTTCACTTACACCAAACAGTTTTGCAAGTATTGCTTTTGTAGTTGTTTCTCTTTTTTTACCCTGTGTCTCTCAAATTTGGTATTCCCTTTGAATTCGTTTGCATTTTCCTAATGACTAATGAGTAAGGATTTTTTTTCTCCATTCTTATTGGTCATTTGTATATCTTCTCTAGAGAAGGATTTTCACCTTTCAGCTCACTTTTTTTTTGTCTTTCCCTTTTTTTCAGTTCTAGGAGTACTGCATGTATTTTAAATACAAGCCTTTTATCAGAGATAGGAATTACAAATATTTTTCCTAAGCTAGGGGTTGTTTTTTTAGTTTCTTTCATGGTGGTAATTGAAGCATTGAAGTTTTAAGTGCTAATGAAATCCAAAATAAAATAGCAGTACTAGCTTTGGGGCTATTGGCTTTTTCATTATTATATGGAAGATTCTCAATTTTTTAAAGTAGTCACCAAGTTGGCAAGCCAATATTCAGTGACTTTACACTTGTTTGTAAATTTTATTTTTAGGAAGTTCAGGGTATGAACCAAAGACACTGAACTAAGAAAATATCTAGGAAGGAGAAGGTTAAAAAAAAAAGTGGACATTCTTCCAATCGGAAGCATACCTGAAGGAACCCACGGGCTTTTTTGGCAATAAAAGCAGCATGCCCATTGGCTGCCTACATACTGACTTTTCACAGTTCATTTCTAGTATGGAATACCAAGCAAATCAAATGGGTATTTGCCTCCAGGAATTACTAAAACAATAATAAAAATAATGAGTGAAATGATGGTTTTTTTTAAAGTGTTTATGCTCCCCACAGGGGGGCAAAAGCTTTCATAATGGAATTGAAAAAGAAGAATTTGCTCAAATGAAAACTGTAAGGTCAAGTACCTTTGCTTTTCCTTTTGTTTAAATTCCAGAAATGTATTTTAAACATCAGTGTCCAGCTCTATAATTTAACATGAAACTTCCTAGGGTCCTTTTCAAGAGGTAGTCTTAGTTGCAATTACACTATCCAGTGAATACAGTGAAAAATTGGATTCCTGACTGACCGTGGCAGGCCAGATCCTTAATCTCAAATGATATAAGAGTCTAGTAACGAGACCTCACCATGCATGGCTCTAAATATTATTAATGGCCCTAAAGCAAGGCTACCTTTTCAAATCCCTTTGTATGCCCTGTCTTGTTATCTCCATAGGAGTGACTTCAGTGCCATTGGCTCATGACTCATCGTGAGAGCTTGCCATCATTTGTCTTCCCTTCATGGCATTACAATTTCACTAAATACCCTGTGGCAGAGGCGACATAGTGTCCGATTAGTCTTGATGTTTTGTTATGTGCTGTTGTGAGTCCCATCTTTACTCCTCACTTCCCTTTCATGTCAAATCCTTCTACATTGTGAATTTTAGGTACCTTTAAGGATCTCTGATAAGGTGTGATACAGTTCCCCAGACCTTTTCAACACACGTCTTAAATTAAGGTGCTTTCATAAGTCTTTTTCTTTTATGCCAATGTCCATGTTTTCCAAAAGCAGCAATACTCCACCATTTCAGAGCCCCTACTCCAAAACTCCAATTCAGGATGAGCAGTGATAGGGTCTGGAGAGTTTTGACTCAAGAATTTCCAGAAGAGGTTTCTTGCTGATATCCAGAATTGATCCAAGTTACAGGAAAAACAACTGTAAAAATTAATTTCTAAGTATTTATTTCTATATAAAGTTCTTTTTAAATTTAATTTTATTGTCATGGTGATGTACAGAAGGGGTTAGATTTTTTTTTTCAAAAACAGCATCAGTATAGTCCTTTACTTAACATGCCCCACAAAACGTAAAACCTATATTTAGAAGATTTAAGAGACTCTTTGTATTTTTTTCTGATACATTCATACCATTACTAGGATTCCAAAAGTTAGATCACACATGAATAAATTACCTACCTATTTTATAGCCAACTCATTTTTTATGTCTTCCTAACAAAGGAATATATACATGTACAGACTTTCAGATTTTTTGGAACTATCAAGATGCCAAATAGGTAACTGAGAATAAGTATTCAGAGACAGTGTGAAGGCCTGGACATGATGGCTCACAAGCCTAAGTGTAGTGACTTAGGAGGCAAAAATAGGAAGCTCGTGGATGGAAACCTTCTGGGACAAAACATCAGCAAGACTCCATAGCAACAAAAACACTGGGTTTGATGTTTCTCATCTATAATCCTAGCAATACAAGAGACAGGAAATTGGGGGTTGAGACCAGCCTAGGCAAAAACGCAAAAGCTTATGGACACTGAAATTAAATGCAAAAAGGGACAGGGGTCATGATAAAAGTAGATCATTTGTCTATCAAGTGTGAAATACTAAGCTCAAAACTCAGTGCTGGAGAAAGAGACAGAGAAAAAACAGACAGGCAGGGGGAGGGAAAAAGAAGAGAAAACAAAATAGATACAGGAGAATACCCATCCTTCTATCTATAAATTAATCTTCTCTATTCTGGCTATCTTTGTTGGGCCAGATTACAAAGAGGCAAGGAGAAAGTTTTCTGAGATACGCCCCTGCACTAACGCCCATAACATTTCAACATCTAATGAGTTCCTCCCTGAGAGAAGCAAAATGCCAAAGCTAGGAAACGATAACTTATATTCCAAGCATGGGATGGATTATTCAGAAATCTCAGAGACACAAAACCCAGTATCATCACGGACAACTCCAAGGATAAGATTTGTTGAGCATAAACTATTTTTAAGTTTGATCAGGAAACCACTTCCTTTGATGTAAGTCAAACACAGTCCAATGTGATCAAATGGGATGGACATGAGTGCCCTTATTCCACAGCAGACACTAATTGGCCTTAGGTTTCTGATCTGCTGGGGTAGTGGCTTTCTATCTAAAACCCCTCTAGTTCTATGCACTTGAGCTTTTGCAGCCACTGTACTAATGATATACCTGTCATTATAACGTTGGTTCGTTCTCCTTATTTCTCCCTTGCAGATTTTGTTCATGGGTATGATGACTGAATACTACCACTACTTTTTCACCACTTTGGTAAGCACCTTGACAGTTTTGATGTTATGTGCTTTCTTGCCAGTGTCCAGAAGATAGTGAGATTAAGCCAAAGGTGTGAGATACATTCCATATTCTGCATTTTGAACCACTAAGGAAATTATGGTGTTAGAATTTACAAATCCAAAAGAAATTCAGACATAAATTCTAAGAGACTATGAGTTCATGGGAGAAGGATTTGATACATCATCAAAATATGTAAGAAATCTCATTCATCAACTTCAGAAATCTCTCTCTCACACACACACATACACACACACACACACACACACTCATGCACTCCCCCCACTCCTATCTCAATATTCCACATGCTCCACTTGCTGAGGTAAAAAGAAAATACAGAATTACTCCTTCTTTCCTAATCTGCCCTTACACTCTTTTGAGTAAAATCTACCCAGAGGCAGAGATTCACAGTTTTATCCAATAAAATTAATAAATGGAACCAATACATTGGGGAATCAAAGATTTGAAACAAGGGCAGAAAAGTTGTTATCCCAATACTACAACAGCAATAAATTATATTCTGGATACTACAAACAGCAGAGAGAAATACAAAGACCTCATGAGATTGCTTGAGAGTAGCTGTCTACTGATTTGAGGGTGAGGAAATGAGGTGCATGGTAGAAATCCCACACTTGCACTTGCACCTGCCTGATGTCCTTCAGTTTCTCTTTAACAATGGTCAAGGGAGAGCACAGGGGCTGCTAAGCATCTTGCTGTGCTCCCAAATACAATACGGCCCTTCCCCATCACCATGAACGTCTAGGCATTACCCAAGGAGACAAGACCATTGACCTCAGAACGTTTTACCAGTTACAGCTGTGCACACCCCGAAGACTTGGTTTGGGGGCAATTTGAGAAAGAGTGAATAATAGAACCCAGGAAGGCTGATCTTCAGCAGAAGCTCTTGAAGATTAACATATTACACATTTTTCATTCTTATCCACTCTTCCTTCTCTTGCTTCTTTATCCCACACATACATAGGGATGCCCCAAATCAAACTTTGAACACTCCTCTTTCTATATTACAGAATCTCCCATTGTAAAATAAAATAATTTTGAACGTGTTCAGTGCATTCATGAGATTCAGTATACATGCTACAAGTTTCTGCAAAATATCCTATAGTTTGAACAACTTTCCCTCTTGAATGTGCTAAAGGAATCATCTTTTCTAATCTTATAATTAAATGCGTTTATTTAAGCATTTTCCCCTGGTTCTATCTGAAACCTGCCCTATAGTTGCAAGGTTGTTTTCTTAAACCATTTTTACCCATAAACATAGACATACTGTTTTGTTTTGTTTTTTAAATAGTTACTCAAACCTGTACCCCTAGCTACTTGGGAGGATGGCTTATTCAAAATAAGGGACTAGCTTATTCAAATTCTTAATAGGAGAAAAAGATAGAGATAGAGAGAGGGGAGGGAGGGAAAGAGAGAGGGAGAGAGAGAGAGATGAAATCAGCTTAGAGTGATTCAGACTGCATGTGAATAAAAAAAAAACCAATGAGAAATATTCTTTGATAGACAAAGTGTGAAAATAACTTTCTGTTGTTGTTTTAATCTACTTAGTTTTCATTTTTTTGTTTTAATCTATTTAGCACTCGTTTGCAAACAGAACATTGAGCATGCTCATTTGTTTCTACTTCTTGTTATTTTTAATGCTGCACAGGACTTGTTTGCTTTAGATCTGGAGCTCTACAGGTACAGTGGCGTAAACATGACTGGCTTCCGGCTGCTTAACATCGACAACCCTCATGTGTCATCCATCATTGAGAAATGGTCCATGGAGAGGCTGCAGGCCCCACCTAGACCTGAGACTGGACTACTGGATGGCATGATGACAGTGAGTAGTCATTTGAAGTCTTGTGCCTGAATTCCTTAGAGGCTATATTAGGAATCTCACATGCCCCCGAACTATGAGGAAATGGCCTTATAACACATGACTTGTGTGAGGGAGAAAGGAGGAGGCTTTCACGTGTTTTTGACAGGGTATAGCTGGCTATGATGAAAAGCTGTTATTTTTAGCTTTCAATTCTACTTGCTCAAGTGAAGAACTTGGCAAGAGTGGCCACCACTTATCAGTGAAATGAACACCAGGCAAGGGAAATGATTATCCGTGGGAATGAGGCCTGGCGAGGGGCAGGAAGATGAGCACTCTGCCGATGAATGTTATGCACCGTTATGAAGAGCCACATTGCCTTTCCCACTTGCTGCAGCTCAGCAATTGGAAGCAGATGTGGAAAAATGCCAGATTTACATACAGACTGTGCGCTCATGTTCTTCCTGTCTTGAATACACACAGACACCCCTCCTCAGACACTGACAGTGCTTAACGCCAGCCATATGTCGCTCAGGAAGCAGACGCCAAGCTTGTCTCCTTGCGACTCAGAGATACTCTTCTGAACAGAAAAAAAAAATGGCACACGGCCTCATCAGAGAGCTTAGCTTAGCATCATTTGTCTAGTTGTCAAATGCATCTACCCTCGCTTTATTTCTCTAATGAAGCTCCGTGGGTGATGAAGAAAGTAACAGGAAATAATAACAGAAACGCTTTCTATGGAGGAGCAGTGGTACCTAAGGGGAATGATTGGGGAAAGCGAGCAGGTAATAGCATTTTAAATTGGCATAGTATTTCATTCTCTGTTCCCATCATCCAGAGACACGCTCTTGCTTTTAAGATGCAATTTACTGATAACTGAAAGGATATCATCTCACTGAGAAATGAACTTGGGATTTCCTTTTTTTTTCTTTTTCACTGTGATGAACAAATGAAAAGGAGAAATAAATGAATGAGTTAAGTGGTTCTGGATGATTCTATATTCAGAGTCCCTGACTTTTTTTTTTTTCTTTTGCAAACCTGAAATAACTTTGCAAACACATAGTGATCTGATAGATAATGATGGGAAGCATTTTGGAACAAATGAGCCTTGAAGTGATTTAAAGTGTTGATTTGAATAAAAGCAAGTAGAGAATATCCTGGGAAATGCCAGATTTATAAATATACATATATACACATATATCTACCTATATATGTATTACCTTTATTATATTAAAAATATGTGTATATACTTCATGTGTATATTTTTTATTAAATGCAATATGCTTATTATATACAATATATACTTATTGCATATATCTTCACATTAGCTAATACACACACACACACACACACACACACACACACACACACACACACACATCATCCCCTTGCTTTCTGTCAAGATTTCTACCACAGGATGAGCCTCTACCCAAGCAGCCTTGGCACTTGACATGTCACAGTTTGAAGTTGCTTTCACAGAGATTGTATATTCATGCTAAACATGAAATACACATATGTGTTTAATTTACCAAAAAAAAAGTGTGTGTGTGTACATCTAGACCATGATGACCATAGACCAAGGTAACAAAACTGTGTGATTTTGACAGAATCGGGCAGGCACATGTACCAACTCTTCCTGCTTCTGTGTCATCTGAATTCTTCACTCCCTGGGGCTGCTGCCAGTGGCCTGAGCTGACAGCAGCCTCATAGTCAGGAAGCACAAGGACACTGGGTCCCCAGGGCTAGAAGACATCCTGTTCTTTCCAGAGCCATTCAGCCTAAGAGACTGTTTTGGGGTTACCTTCTTGCTGCTATTCCTATGACTCTGATCTATAAAAGGGTAAATAAACTCTTACCAGACTAGAAGAGAGGCATTCACCCATGCTGTAAACACAGTGCGTGATGTATTCCAGGTCAGGTCAAAGACAAAGAAAAGTGATAGCACACAGGACTCACTGAAAACTGGGTCCAACACCCATTTAGATAAACTGCTTCAAAACAGAGTTTAGGAAGTCTGCTCTCAGCCAGTATTATTCTATCCAGAAATTTCATTGCCTCTCAATCTTTTCTGCTTTGCCTGGATTTGGATAATTTAGGGACAGAACCTATATCATGGACAGGGAGGTCAAAGTTCTCCTATAAACAAGTCGAACGAACTCATCACAGAGTTAAGAGACCTCATCACACAGTCCCAAGTTCAGATCAATGGTAAGACATCTCTGTTGTCCAAAAAAACCTTTTTCTTCTGTACTCAAAGGGTAAAAAATTGGTTTCAACTCCATCAGTCTCTATCTAAGGCCCTGCACATTAAGCAGTTGTTGCTACAACTGCCTAGAACCCATTGTGATATAGGTTGCTCAAGCATTCTACAAACTGATATACATTCTGGTAGCTTCCTCTCTATTATTCTCTCTGTCGCCACCTGTTTTGTTTTTCTGCACAGATATTTTATTCTCCATATATAAGTTGATATATTTGTTTTGATTTGCTATTATAGTATTTTCCTCTAGAATAGGTGTCATGAAAATATATTTTATCTTTTGATACTTCATCCCCAATGTAAAAACGATTAGGCACATAAATGAGCCTCAATAAATATATATTTAATAAAGATATTGAGGTGGGCACCAGTGGCTCATGCCTGTAATCCTAGCGAGTCAGGAGACTAAGATCAGAGGCTCATGAACAAAAAACAGCAGAAGTAAAGCTACAATTCAAGTGCTAGAACACCAACTTTGTGCAAAAACAGCTCAAGGACATTGCCCAACCCCTGAGTTCAAGCCACAGGACCGGCAATCAATCAATCAATAAGTAAGTAAATATATAAATAAGTAAACAAATAAATAAATAAATAGATAAATAAAAGCACGCATGCATCAAACAAATACATGCTTAGCTTCCACTGAAAGTCAATTTGTTAGGTGAAAAGTGGCCATGTAACCCTGAAATATTCTCATTAAAGTCCCTATCAATAAGGAATATGCATGATTAATGAACATAGATGTTGTTCTAAAATAATATAATTATGTCCTAAACTAGCCACTGATGATATCATTATTCTAAAAAGCAATCGTAAGTAAGGCCATTACTAGGAGAGAATTGCAGTTTTGACAATGGCGTGCATAATCTCCCAAGAGGGAACCCCAGAACCCCCTCATGGTTATTTCATTCATGTACCACATACACTTATAGATTTATGGACATGGGATGCACACAGATAATATAGGAATTTGATACCCTTTAGAAAAAAATATGTGTTTTGACATCCCACATATTCATGCATTTTCCATATTTTAATATTTTAGCTATTAACATTTTCTTAGAACTTTATACACTAATAATTCCCCAAAGAATATGATTATACATGTCAAAACATATATAAATCTGAAAATAGAGGAGTCAATTATGTCCAAGTTCAAAAACAATTTTGAGTGAAAGATATATTTAATTAAAGGAATTGACTTTAAAAATAGAGCTAAATTCAATGAAGAAACTGTTACTGAATCAATATGGTTTGCTGAACCAGTAAAATTTACTGTTAAAAACATCTTTTGATTTAAAAATAATTATATTATCAACTGACATGTTAATTAACACATCAGATGTTTGGAGTGGGTTTCTTTTCTTTTTTTTTGAAATCTGCCTTGTTTCTTTTCACTGTGTTAAAATTATTCTCTGCACTTGAACTGATTCAATTTCTTGGCTTTTGTGAACAGACTATGGTAATGGACTGACTGGCTCACTCTCAGATGAATTCTCCTCTGATTGTGGACCAAAACTGGGTGTGATTCAGTACTGCCCAGGAGTCCGGGAGTCAGTGGAACATTGATCTGTCATCTGCTGCTCAAACACATCCACAGTATGAAGCTGTCTGCAGCTTTGTCCTGTTTTCCTACATGAACCATTTCCTATAATCATAGTCCCTGGGGAAGACATCTTGGGATAACTACCTTGAGCCTCCACTGCCCCTCATGTGATCAAAGAAAACAGGCCTCTGTGTTAGTACGAAAAGGAAGGTCTTCTCAGGCAGCAGACACCTGGCTTTGAGACCTGGCCATGTCTCCTGCCTAAGTAAACAACCTCAGTAAGTTCTGGGTAGCCTTTCAGAGCCTGTTTGTTGGTCTGCAAATGTGTGTAATAATATTTTACAGTGGCATTCTGTTGACCAAATTAGATAACACATGAAAAGCTTCTGCGGTGTGGGAAAGAATGTACTATGTTGCTGATAAAAGGACAAAAGACGTTCTAGAATAATACTCATTCTGCCTTCTTTTTGCATTCATTTACATCATTAGCTACAAGGGCATCGTTTTGGGTTGTCTCACTGGCTTCTTACCTGGCCACTGTGACTAGTGTGATGGAATCATCCAGGTGTTTTCCAATGGTACATAGTCTTCTTCCCTGGTTTTCCATTCTCCCATCTGAAAGCTGATAAATATTCATTGACACGCAAATTACGTTTACCTCTCAGCCATGCCTCGGTGGGCCTGTTGGGATTGCTGCCCTAATTACTGAATTTCTAGATTCTAAGCATATGCGGCTCTCTGTGCACCTTCCCGACCCAGTTAGGAATCCCACTCACTGCAGGTGGCCCGTCCTGCCTGAGGTGCTGAGGCACTCAGTATGAGGAACGCCTCACTCACCACTTTTAGTTTTCTCTGTAACATCCAGTTCCACGGGCTTATGCTCTTCGGGTGGGGCATCTGAGGACAAAATGCCAGTCCTCTTACCCTTACCACCAGGCTGCTGTCATGCCAAGTCTCAAAAGAGAACAAAACTAGCAAATTTGTAGTAAGGGGAGAATTCCTGTTCGTTCTCTACTATGGTTGAGATCATTTAGATTTTAGTAGGGGGATATATTTACTATCAAGGATAGAAGAGTCATGTGATTTTCCTTAGTCTCCACCCTTCTAGAAGCGAAACTAATATGGCATGCTGAGGCCAGAGTGTCAGGCCAATAAAAATATTCACTATAGTCACAATGTTATCTGGAATAACTATGACCTGCCTGAAGATCCCAGGATTACAATGACATACCTAAGTGTTACAAGGGCTTAAACGATTTATCCCAGAATGTGTGGACATTAAACACTTAAATTTCCTGAGTTAACCTTCTAATTAAAATTGTTATGATAACCAAAGCAGCATGTACTGGTGTGGAGGATAAGGAAGCTAGCTTTCTGTGTGATTATTTCATGAGTATTTTTCTTAGGGGCATTGGGCAGTGAGATTTCAACCTGCCTTGAATATGTATAAAATGTGAACAAAAACACATTTGGAGGAAGAATATTTGAAACCTAGGCTAATTTCTATTACATTACATATTGCCAAAGATGACTCAAGAGTTCCTATTCAGTACCAAGCCCTCCAGCACAAAACTGAAAAGGGAAAGAAGTACAGGTCGTTTCTTAGCACTATAAAATAGTTACAATGAGCATCTTCCCAGCTAAGAAAACATCTTCTGTCAAGAGGTTTTATATTTTTAGAACTGGATTTCTTCTGTGGATATGGAAAGCTCTGATCACATATATAATTTTGAGAAAGAGAAATTTCTAGAGATCCTTGGAATCTCACTCTTTATATTTCTCCACCAAACCAATCATTCATTGAATTGAGAAAGTTGCTGTTGTGCATCCTCAGGGTGCTGCTTCTACAGATTCAGCCAAACTATTCAAAAGAATGCACTTGTAGTAAACAAGTATAGACATTTTTCTTGTATTCTTTCCTGACAAATAATGCAATATGTCAACAATTTAGACTGCATTTACATTGTAGTAGATATTAGGTAATCCAGAGATGAGTTAAAGTGAATGGTAGAATTATTTAAATTATACACAGATACTAAGCCATTTTATATAAGAAATATAAACATCCTCATATTCTGATATCCAAAGGATGTCTTAGAACCAAACCTAACCCTCTACCTGCCCCCACCCCTGTGGATACCAAGAAAACACTACAGGGGCTGGGGATATGGCCTAGTGGCAAGAGTGCTTGCCTCCTATACATGAGGCCCTGGGTTCAACTCCCCAGCACCACATATACAGAAAACGGCCAGAAGCGACGCTGTGGCTCAAGTGGCAGAGTGCTAGCCTTGAGCAAAAAGAAGCCAGGGACAGTGCTCAGTCCCTGAGTCCAAGGCCCAGGACTGGCCAAAAAAAGAAAACACTACAAACACACCACTATGTACAGAAAAAAAGCAACTAGGAAAACCATATGGTTATTTTCATTCTATGATCTGCACTCTAGTTTTCACTCTGTCAATTATCAGCTATATACATACAGCCCTTGGCATATCAATATCCTGTCCAGGGGTCAGTTTTCTCATATAGTAAACCAGTTTTATCTATGTGTTCTCCTGATTTTAAGCAGTTGTTGAGAATTTTAAATGAGCTAATCTATTTGAAGTTGGAATGAAAGCCCTGCAGTCAAATGTGAGAGTATTATGAGATTTTTATCCCCCCAAAGAAACCCACAGGGCTGTATAATTTATAAAATGCTGTGAGGATTATGTAAAACTTTGCAAATGAGAGGAATTTTATGAAGAAAGCAAAAAAAAAAAAGTGATGTCCAGCCCCACACAGAAGACTAGCAACTTTCTCAGACAAGCATATTCTGAGCCACTTGTCTGTCGCTCAGCGTCTCTCCAAATCACCATTGAACCTGACTTCTATAACCTCCACCATGAAGGTAAAGAGGAGTGGCCAGGGAAATCTCCCTGCTTTTACTTTCAGGAGGAAACCAGGATCTAGGTAAATAAATAGAAGTGATGAGAATGATTTCAGATATAGCAATGTTAGCATTAGTAGACCTTGATAATGGGGATTGTCTTTGAGTGGTTGTAAAGGTTGAATGTAGGGAGTTGCTCTACTACTGGAATCACATGCCTGTTTTTGTTAAATTTTTGAATAGAATTGTATAGTTTTTTTGCCTACAGAAGCCACCTCAGACCTCAGTTCTCCCCTATCTGCTTCCCATGTCATTTGGATTATAAAGAAGATACAGCATTCCAAGCTTCTTGTTGAGATTAAAATCTCACTAACATTTTTCTCATACCACAGTTACCATAATCTCTGCTTCCTGAGTAGCCAGGAGTATAGGTGTGAGAAATGTACCCAGCCAATGAATGGAGAAAGCAGTATGACCTGAATTGACTGGGGAGTGTCAGGAGAAACATAGCTATTGGTGAGTGAAAACTGCTCAACCAACAAAAAAGAAGTGGTCTTTGAGATGAAGCACATGGCAAGGATAGCAGCAGGCCCTGTGCTGATGGTGACAAGGGAAGGTGAGTGCAGGGGGAATTGAAGACGTGCTCTGTGTTTGATTTCATAGACAGAAGCAGCTCTGATGTACGATGCAGTCTACATGGTGGCCATCGCCTCCCATCGGGCCTCACAACTGACAGTCAGCTCCTTACAATGCCATCGACACAAGCCGTGGCGCCTTGGACCCAGATTTATGAGCTTGATTAAAGAGGTATGTGTTGCTTCTTTACCACCTGGATCTCCCTTGAATTGAGCACACCTTGATTTGTCCATTTGGTGTGGGCTTCCCTTGTTGTTCAGTGGACCTGATGCAACTAACTGAGGAGAAGGCATTGTCAATCCATCTTCACACATCTCGCTGTTAGAATGTTTTCATGATGGTAATATTCACCAGGAATTTTCTAATACTCCCAAGTTCAAAGAAGGTACTGGATCATGGCTGCAAATCTCTTTCATTCCATGAAGTCACTTGCCATTAGCACTGAGCTAACGGCTCAGCAGAGTTTTTTTTTCCAGGACACATTAGGTCAACAGGATGTGGGGTGCCAGCAAGAGTCCCCACATTGTCAGGCCTTGATCCCAGTGGCCTCTGAAGACTTGCGATATTCTGAGCTGCACCAAGGATTTCTTCATCTTAATGATATAGTGATAATTTTGACCTTTGCCAACTAGTGAGAAAAATCTAGCCCTACTCGACACCTGCTGAGCAACACTGAAGGATGGATCTTCAAGGTATTTGAGAGTGGGGAGTTCTGGAATGTCCTGGAATTCTGGACTGCTATGACCTTGTCTTGTTCTATGAGGTGGGCTGAATATCCTTGGATTATCTCTGACTACAAAATATACCTTAGAGCATTTTCAGTCTTGATAATGTGAAATAAGGGTCTTGGGAGCAGCCAAGCTTGGTTGACTACACATTATACTCTATGAAATGCTCTAGAATTGAAGTGAAATGCTCTAGGTAGGATACCTAGGTTTACATCTCAAGTAACAAGTCTCATTTTCTCTTTCACTACTGGAGAAGAGTTTGGTGAGGAAAAGCCACCAGTGATACAAATAGGAGGAGACAGAGTATGAGAGAAGAATGTCTGCCACGTGCACTGGGAAGGTCCCACCCTTTGAAGTCTATTTCTCCTAGCTTCTTTCTCACTTACAGACTTTCTTTCTACTGTTCATTTTACTTGACCATTGAAGGATGACTCATCCACAATGGGGAGGACAAAACAGGCAGCCTAGGTAAAGATTATGGTCTTGGGATTCAAGTCAAGTTTGCTTTCTGAGGTGGGACTGGGGTGTGATTTAAGGAAGCACCCACTCCCACATGTGAATTCTGCACTTCCTGAAGAGGAATTCTTCCTTAAATTTTGTGTGTATCTCTCTCTCTCACCTCATTCTAGTCTACATGTTTCTGCTTGGATTTAAATGTATGCTCCCTTAATGCGATGAGCAATCTAACCAGGGTGAGTTAACCTCTCTGTGTCTGAGGTTTTTCATCTGTAAAATGGTGGCATAAAACCTTACAGCATTATATAGATAAAGGATAAAAACAATACTTGTGAAGAACTGTGCTGGAGCATGGTAAGAATATGAAAGTATTAGGTACTCTCTTACCTTAGGAATGCACCACTGTATGTAACAGCTCCACTCCGTTTACTGAGGATGGTGACAGGAATTTAAAATTGGCAGCAGCAACAACAACAAAGAAATTACAAATTGGCATGAAATGAAATGCTCTGTCTGACAGCTACATAAATCTGACATACTGTGCCTAATAGAAAAACATCACATGGCCTTTTCTTCTCCCCACAGCAATCATGGTTATGTCCTGAATCACCATCCTGATTACCTTGATCTTTAACAAGAAAACAGCTGGTTCCTTTTTATCTCAAACTAGTGCAAAGAGAGGCAGAAGCTTTAGAAAGCTTTAGATCAAACACTGGGAGGACTCCAAGTACCTTTTTGCTTGTACTTAAGTTGCATAAGAAGGTGAAATTACCAGGCCACATTTAGACATGTTTAAAGAAATAATGAGCTCCAAGATGAGGGACCATGTTCAAAGTAAGAAAGCATTTTATATTCATTCACTCTGAAGAGCAAATTTCACATTCTCAGGCTCCACAGCTGGGGGTAGAAAGAAGGAGAGGAGAATACATCAGAAATCTTTGTCACCATTGTTCTCGTTCTCTTTTGTCTCTAGAGTCACCATGCCATCTACTAGCTTTGGCTGGGTATAGGAACTTAGAAGATGGAATGGCACATGTTGGGGGTAATGGGGAGCAATGTCCCAGAGTGGCATGATGGGAATTATGGCATGACCTAAAACATACAAAGGAGAAAATACAGTGGTTTGTTAAGCTGAGTGCATTACTCAACTAAACTTTCCATGTAGTAGCTTTTTTTGGAAAACCTGAAATAAAGCACTTGATTCCTAAAACTTCATGTTACTTTTAAAAAAAATAATTATCACATTGTGAAGGAGTTTCTGAACTGGAATAAGAACTAGTGGAAAGCAGCAAGTCAGCACATTGAATTTATGGGATGAAGATCAAATCTGTCACAGAAAGTAAACTTGCAGAGCAGAGGTGGTGGCTTAATGCATTCATCCCTGATCATTGCACTGTATTCAGAAGCAAGAAGCTGTCCAGATGTGAAATCTCAAACTCACTGCTGCTCAGTGTTTGAGGCAGATTTAAAAGAGAGAAGGAACTTAAGAATATGTGAAACACGAGATGATTGTGTAGTATAGGATTTCTGGGCATTTGTAAACAAATGTATTTTTGTGGATTATTGATATCTACTCTAAAAGGATTGGAACTCCATAATATTTGTTGTGATTTCACAGGCTGAACTCACCTGAGTCTTCACACAGGATAGGTAATTGCTATACCATTCATCTACATTCCCAGTCCCTTATGTAAGTAATGCTAACTGGTCACCTCAATGAATAGCACCCTCTGCCACACAAAAGTAGAAATTTTACCTGGTTCAGAAGTGAAACATTTCATTGAAACTTTCTCAAGGCACAGGACAAAACCTATACCCTTTGGCAAGGTATAGAGCTTATATACTCATGTTGCTGCTAATCCCCTTTGCGTCTCTCTTATCTGTCCTGTCTTACGTACTTGCTGAACTTGCTCCCTGAACATGCCACATGATCCTATTGAATTCCCTGGCCTCTAATGGAAATGCTGTCCCTCTGTCATCTTTTGTGTCTCAACACAAGCACTGGTTTCTATCTGCTGACCCTGACTGGTAAATGTGGGCCCCTTACCTCTCTTTTAGCTATAATTAAACTGTCATGGGCATTTGCATGTCTAACTCAGGCTATAATTTTCCAGTCTCAATTCTCTTATTTTTGCACAATTCTGGACATAGGATAAACACCCAATGACAAATGAATTTAATTAGTAAATGAAGCAACAAAGAGACTGAAGAATATTCATTAACCAACCCATAAGTATGTGGCAGTGCTACAGGACACAGTCAGTAGCTGATATTATGAGCAGAAACTAGTCAGTAAGGCAGAAGGAATTAAGGGGCAAAACAAGCCCATCCATGAAAGGCATAGATTATGATGGGTTGTGAGCCAGCAATCTTAGGAATATAGCAACCTGTTTAGTTCAGGCACTGGAATCAGAGTAAATTTCAGGTTATTACTCATTGAACTTAGTCGCTTTGCATATATTTTTCTCATTTTCCTTTTCTACACAATGTCTAATCCATATGTTTATGTAGACTATATATTATTTTTTTAAGTTTTTATTATAAAACTGATGTACAGAGAGGTTACAGTTTCATACGTTAGGTGTTGGATACATTTCTTGTACTGTTTGTTACCTTGTCCCTCATACCCCCCTCCCCCTCCCCCTTTCCCCCCCTGCGGTGTTCAGTTCACTTACACCAAACAGTTTTGCAAGTATTGCTTTTGTTGTTGTTTCTCTTATTTTACCCTTTGTCTCTCAATTTTGGTATTCCCTTTGAATTTCCTAATTCTAATACCAGTACACACTGTTTCCCATACACTCAGATAAGATTACAGAGATAGTGTAGATACAATCACAAGAAGGTGATACACGAACATCATCAATAGTAGAAACTACAGATACACATGGGATGTTGAAAGTAGTTACAACTGTGATATAACAATCATTTCCATAAAATGGAGTTCATTTCACTTAGCATCATCTTATGTGATCATAAGGGTATAGCTATTGGGCTCTTGTGTAGACTATATATTATATAGTACATACGATATGTACTAATATATAGACTATACATAAATATTACGTAGTATATACTACATATCGAATATGTAAAACAGCAGAACATGTTTTCTTTTTAAAAATTATCATATTCAAATAATTATAAAAATAAGAGGGGGCTTCAATATCACATGTCAATTTCTATTTACAATGTGTTGACCAATCACCCCTTCCATCATTCTCCTCCCGTATCTATCCCCTCCTAACCATCTCCTCCAGATAGCTAGTTCTCTGTGCTCACATACATACACTGATTATCATGACTGCATTCATCTGCTGTTCCTTTTCATATCCATTGTCCCCTCTCCTTTTAGTCTTCATGCTCCTCTGTCAAGACATGGTTTGGCTTCCTGACATGCATTTTGTCAAACTGTTAATTGTTCAAAGAGGTTACACCATGGCATCTCACTCCGGTTTATATCCTACTATAGTCATTTTAGTCATACGTGTGTGTATACACATGTGTTTTTATATATGTTTATATTTTAAATTTAATATCTACATATGAAATGAAACATGAGTCCTTTGTCTTTATAAGCCAGAATATTTCAAACAGTATAAATTTCCAGCAGGTCAATCCATATATCTGCAAATGGCATAGCATTATTCCATTGTATGTGTATATATGTGTATGTATCATAAGTAAACATCTGCATATATGGGTGTATATTATGTACATATACACATAGAGAGGAAAAAAGATGATTAGAGGTACCAGAGTTTCTTTTTGTTGGTTAAAAGGCATCTAGGCTATTTCTACAACTAAGTTATTATGATTGGAATTGCAATAAACATGAGTATACAAGTACCTTTAATTCAATTTCTAGATTAATGGTATTGCTGGTTCTTAGCAAAGTTTAGTGAGGTTCTATTTAGAGTCCTTTGAGGAGTATCCCAACTGACTTCCATAGTGGTTGCACTCATTTATAGTCACACCAAGTTACATTATGATTCGTTTTGTTTCTCTTGTGTCTTTGCCAGTATTTGTTATTCACAATCTTCAAGAAGGCCATTATGACTGGAGTGAGATGGAACTTGATTTTTTTTTTTGCTTTATATTTCTTTTGTGACCAATAATGTTGTAGATTTATTACCCATATATACTGCTGAGATGTATCTATTTGGTTCCTCTGTTCATTTACTAACTTTTGGCGCTTTAATTTTTTGAGCTTATTACGTATTCTGGATATTAGACCCTTGTCAGATATATAGCTGATGAAGATCCCTCATTCTGTAGACTTTGTTCTTTGGTTTGTTGACTAAATCATTTCCTGTGCAGGTTTTAAGCTTGATACAATCCCAGTTGTCAATTATCTCTGCTATTTTCTGAGCTGCTAAAATTCTACTCAAGAAGTTCCTATATAGTGTTCTAGGTTCTAGTTCTAGTGTTCCCCTTCTCTTTTTGGTAGTATTTGCAAGATTTCAGGTCTTACATTGAGATGTTTGGGCAACTTGGATCTGATATTAGATATTAGTCACAAGATGACAGACGGAGACCTGGTTTAAATTGTCTGAAAATTTAATTCAATTATTCCTGCACCATCTGTTAAATAGGCTATCTTTTCCAATATATGCTTGGGGTTCTTTATTTAAAAATCACATAGCTGGAGATATGTGAGGTTATCTGTTCTAGAGCCTATTCCAGTGGTATTCAAGTACTAACACCAAGCTATTTCAGTTGCTATAGCTCTCTAGTATAGTTTAAAGTCTGGAATTATATTACTTCTAGCATTGCTTTTGTATATGAAGGATCACTTTGACTACCTAAGCCTTTAGTACTTTAATTTTATACTGATTTTTCTCTTTCTGGAAGGAGTCATATTGAAATTTTGATTGGTTTTGCATGGAATTTGTACATGGCTTTTGACGGTATGGCCATTTTCATAATATTAATCATTCCAACCTAAGAACATGAAAGGTTATTCTACCTTCTGGTGTCTTTTTCTATTTATTTCCTCAGAGTTTTATAGTTTTCTTCATAGAGGTTCTCACCTCCACAGGATGAGTAGAGTGGGTTTATGCCTAAGTATTTTAATATTATTTGGAATGAGGTTGCTCTCTTATTTTCTCTCTATACCTGTTCATTGTTGATATGCAGGAAAGTTGATGATTTTTGTGTGTTGACTTTAGATCCTGCTACTTTCTTGAGGAGGTTTATCAACCTCATAGTTTTGGCATGGTGTCTTTAGAGTCTGCTAGAAATTGGATCATTCCATCTACAAATAGGGATAGTTTAACTCCTTCATTCCCAATTTGTATGCTTTTAATTTCTTTCCTTGTTCTTACTGCTCTGTCTAGGAATTATGGTCCACTGCTTTTATTTTTATTTTTCTAAGAGATTCATTATTAGGGTACTTATTTGAGATCTTTTTTGTTGATGTAGACACTCATAACTACAAACTTTTTTCTCAGACCTGCCTTTGCTATCTTTCAAAGGTTCTGGTAGTTTGTATTTTTATTTTCATTGAACTCTGAAGAGTTTGGGATATTCCCTTTTATCTCTTTAGTGGCCCACTCATCATTTGGTGGTTGCATTGTCCTGCTTTATTTTATTTCTTGTATTTCTCTGATACATTTTACTCATTTGAGGACACTGTGTAATCTGGTCATTCATTTCCATGAAGTCTTTCCACTAGGTTTTTGTCTGTATTACCTGAGTTTATGAGCCATTTCTCAGTGCCAGTGTGATGGAATATCTCACATCTATCTAGTACTTTCTCCATTTCAAAACTCAGTCAATATTTACATACAGTAATATGCCATTGATAGCTTTATTCACACAACCAGTCATGTATAATACATATTCATAATATATGTAATAGGGGAACTTATGCATAGTATTATAGTGTTATAATTAAAGTATTAAGAATTTTTAAAAGTCAACAGAAGAGATATGGATTAAGAAAGATGATTTGGGAAGGGTACTAGTGGCTTATGCCTATAATCCTAGCTATTCGAGAGGCTGATATCTGAAGATTGTGGTTGAAGCTAGCCTGGGCAGGCAAGTCCATGAGATACTTATCTCCAATAAACTACTCAGAAAGACCTACTCAGAAAAAAAGCCAGAAGTGATGCTGTGGCTCAAGCGACAAAGCACTTGCCTTGAGCAACATGAAGGGGCAGAGATCAGGCCCTGAGTTCAAGCCCCAGGACCAGCATAAAAGAAGAAAATAAATAATAGATGACTTGGAAGAGAAAATGATAGGATGTGATAGCTGACTGCAACTAATACATCTGCTGTGGTAATATAATTCGCTTGTGAGTAGCAGTTTTGACGTCAGGAGTGGCATAAGAGTAGAAAAGAATGTGAGGGCAAGGAAGAGGGCAATGGTGTGATTACTAGTAGAAGGACTGAGAAAAATTAAAAAGAAGAGAAAAAAATCAAACAGAAAA
Organism: Perognathus longimembris pacificus; assembly: GCF_023159225.1. Lineage (NCBI taxonomy): Eukaryota > Metazoa > Chordata > Mammalia > Rodentia > Heteromyidae > Perognathus > Perognathus longimembris. The sequence goes on from NC_063165.1 coordinate 10,008,081, forward strand.
CTCAAACATACAAACCAACAAACAAAAACACACAAACAAGCAAACACAACAACCCCCAAACAGTCAATTTTTCTGTCTGAGTGGATGGCATAGATATATTGCCAACTAGGGCCTTTTCTCAAAATGATCCACACTCCCAGTCTCTGATCCCATTCTGAGTTCTGGCATGGAGAGGTGTAATCCTCTGGCAGACTAACAGTCTCTCTAAAGACCTCCCCCCTTGGCCTCGCTCTGGCCATGCTGTGCTGTGTGTCCTGGCACAGAACCAATACTAGGAAAGCTATGAGGATTCTCTAAGGCTCCTGTTTGAAGGGAGGAGTAACAGCTCCTGCCATTTTGTTTCCAGTCTAACTCAGGCCATGAGAAGAGGAGGGTCACCCAGCTAGCTATCATCTCCTAGGAATATGCTGTTCTACTCCACTGAGTCAGAGCTGACCTGGATCCTAAAGACACCAGCCTGGGAGCTCTGTGCTGCTCTTGTGTGCATCAGTCACCCACTGTGAAGATGGGTGCTGACCACTGGATTGACTTCCTTGCCTGCAGCCTCTGTTCTGTGGTATGGAGTTAACTAAGCACCCTCAGACACTGAGTCACAGGGCACACATGCTGTTCCATACTGCCTTTTCCTCAAGTCAGAATTGCAATTTTCTCTTCTGCCTGTGTGTTGGATGCATGGGTTTTACTAGGTTATATTCCTGGAGATACAAGGGGCTGGGGGAGGGGGGAAATAAAAACAGGAACAGGAAAGATCTGGTTCCCACTGCTGTAGAGAGCATTGTCTGCCTCAAGATCCTGTTTGAGTATGTTTTGTTTTCTTTCCTTTTACAGACTTAAGATTCAATAATTTTGATTCCCACTAGACCCTATCTGCCTATAATTTATGTGATCACCTAAACTGGCTTTCCCTTCTTATGTCATGTATTGCCTTGCCTTGGTTCATGGAGACATTGAATGGTGGCTATCACCAATCAACCATTTTTTTCCCTAGCAAAATGTTCATCATGCAGTTGTTGCTCAATGCAAGGTAGCTACTATCAAATTAAGGGTTCTGTTAAAATGTACACCAAATAAGACTGTGCAGATGTGAGGAGAAATACAACAGGGCACAGGAAATATTAAATACATTGTCAAGCACATTATAAGCATTGCTTCTTATTATCTATTAGCAGTCTGGGTACCATCATGATAGTTACTGGAATCTAATATGAGACAGAAGTTGTTTGCCAAAAAAAAAAAAAAGACAGGATTTAGTAGGGAGAGGTCAGGAGTAGCATCAAAAGAAGCATGACGCATACAGGAGTCCAGTTCAGTGACGCCAGAAACTGAAGAATTGTCACTCATAAGACCAGACAGATAGTTGTTCAAGAAAGGTGAAATGATATTAGGTAATAACCAACTGGGATTAGCATTTTAGTCATTTCAGGATAAATTAACAACTAGCTGAGTGCTGAAAGAATTGGCTGTGGGGCCATCAGAAGAGGATCTGTGGCAGGAGCCAGCTCATTGGGGTATCTGGATTGAAGACCTCTAATCACAGGGCCTGTGAAGAGCTCAGAATTGGGCATAGGATAGGGAACTGAGGATTTTAGGATAATATAATATTTATAATTACTTTTAGGAGTCTCCCATCTTCACTTAAGCTGATTTAAACTGTTAGTTCATTGTCCCTAAAACTCCTAACAAAACTCTTAAGTTCCCTAAGCCTCACACAGTAAGAGGCCCAGCATGGAAATTAAAGTAGAATTTGGCTGAAAGGGCATGTAGTCAGTCCTATGTAAGAGAAATGAGTAGTATCTTTGAGTCAATAGAAAGAAAAACTTGGACACTGTCTTCTGAGTTGAGAAATTCAAATTTAATTGAAAACTAATAGGAAGCCACGTTTATTGAGCCAGAGACAAAGTACATTTCAGATAGTTTATCTGAGCAGCTTTGTGTCAGCTTGACTGAAACAGATAAGCTCACAAGGATTATTGAAGAAGCTATTGTTGACATGTTGGTTTAGAAGTGATCATCACTCATAAAGAGCTGGAAGGAAAGGAAGGGATTTGTTCAAGAGAAATATACAAGTGTTTCTTTGAGCACAACTCTAACATTTCCCTCAAGCTTAAATCCACCCAGTCCCTTGCCAACTGGGAATTTCTGCATGGATATTTTGCTATCATCTCCATACTAAAAAGGGCCCCCAGTCCAGTACATTCTCTACTAAATCTATTATTGCAAAAATAGGCCCATTCTCAATTAATGATGATGCCACTGGTATATCAAATGAACACAATTACCAAGACAGCAAAGCCAATTTGTTTGTGTTCCTATCCCTTATTTAAAATTGCTCATGGAAAATCTGGACACATCCTTTGACATGTTTGTATATTTAAGTTAATGACAGTCTTTGAGTTCCTTTATGTTAAAAGCCAGCCTCAACTTAATGATAAAAATATCTAAACAGAGGAGGAGGGTGGGTGGGAGGAAAATGAGGGAGGAGGTAACAAATTGGACAAGAAATGTACTCACTGCCTTATGTATGTAACTGTAACTCCTCTGTACATCACCTTGACAATAAAAATAAAATATACTATTAAAACATCCAAGTCAAAGATCCTAATCAGAAGTCCATGTTGATTTAACATCCTATTTTCCCTTCTCAGAACTTGAAGTTTCTGGAAGACCAGAAAAAACAGTGAGGGTAGACAAAGAGACACCACCCCCCCTTTCTTCTGCCTCTGATTACATCTTCCTCACACCTTCCAGACCCCAAAAGAAACAGGACACATATTATTTGCCTGTACTGGCCTATGGTTTAGAGGCTTCGTAGGTAAATGAAGCTGATGCCCCAAGTCGGCCAGAGGGCTTTGGAGCATTTCTCCAGCCCCCACCCACCACCCTTTTTTTAAAGGACTTCCATTCAGTGAGTTCTTGTTGTGCCATTTATCCTGATATTTCTTTGACCACTTCCAGTAGAAGCTTACACGGATTTTTCAGCCTCTTAACCGCCAGTACTATCCCTTGTGTCCTTTGTAGGCCTTTGGCTAGACAGTCTCATTTACTCTAACCTAGGACATATCTGCCAAGGGCCTCTGGATCTCCATATGGGAGGCAGGAAAACCCACTCGTTGTTGTAAATGTCTTTGCTGTAAATGGCGCTAGTCATGATGCAGCTGGCTTCGGATTAGCCAGCAAATCAACTGATCACCTCTAGGCAAGTCCATTTTTGTTGCTTGGGAGCTACCTCAGAGCCCACAATTCACCTTGACTTTTTCACATTTTCAGCCATTGGTTTGCATCTCTAACTGCAGTGAAACTATCACAGATTTCTCTACATGGGTCCTTAGGAAATTCACTCAATAAGAATAGGGTTACAAAGTGGCATCCTAAAGCCAATGTAGTCCTGCATAAAGGCAACAGATACATAGCCTCAGCGGTCACATCTACAACTTTTAGAACCACTACTATATATGGTCAAACTCACTTGGGTCCAAAGAGATCTAGGACAATCTCAGAGGATCATTTTATTTATGCTTTGGAACTTGCCCCCATTATGTCTCTTCTGGAATATTACAATAGACTCTGAATAGACTCTAATTAATGTCTCTTGGAATATTATCATTGAGACGGATAGACTCTAATTAGAATTTTGAATCTAAAACCTTTTATAATCAGTGTCCACATATATGAAAACAATGCCCATAAGTGCACAAGACTTGTGCCAACCTCTAGAAACACAAATCTGTAGTGGTTTCCTATACCCACCATGTTCCATTTCTTTTTTTTTTTTTAAGATGAAAAGATTTTATTTATTTTTTTTATTCAAAATTTTTATTATCAAACTGATGTACAGAGAGGTTACAGTTTCATACGTTAGGCATTGGATACATTTCTTGTACTGTTTGTTACCTTGTCCCTCATACCCCCCTCCCTCCTCCTCTTTCCCTCCCCACCCCCCCCCCACCCGAGGTGTTCAGTTCACTTACACCAAACAGTTTTGCAAGCATTGCTTTTGTAGTTGTTTGTCTTTTTTTTTTTTTACCCTGTGACCATGTTCCATTTCTATATATGTGAAGCAGAGACATATGAAACAGATATATTTCAATTTTGCTAATGGGAAGTCATAAAAATACCCCTTGTGTCTTATTTCAACCTGGAAATCTACTTCTTATTTTTCACTGTGGATTAACTCTTACTCAGAACTCTTTTCCTCTGGAAAGTGTCTTCTAAACTTCTATTTGGGGAGGGGTCCATTCAGTTCCATAGCTCCTGTCCATTGCTATGATAGCACTGAACATGTTTCATTTGTTTTTTGTTGTTGCTGTTGTTATTTTGTTTTGTTTTGTTTGCCAATCCTAGGCCTTGAACTCAGGGCCTGAGCCTTGTAACTGGCTTCTTTTTGCTCAAGGCTAGCACTCCGCCACTTGAACCACAGCACCACTTTTGGACATTTTCTATATATGTGGTGCTGAGGAATCAAACCTAGGGCTTCATGTATATGAGGCAAGCACTCTTGCCACTAGGCCATATTCCCAGCCCTCATTTGGACACTGGAAGATCTTGCCCTGAGAAATAGGTAAAGTCAATTTGTTCTTGTGTCCTTGGAGATCTCAACTCAGTTAATATCAAGCTAAAATCAAGCAAACTCAAAGTTTGCTGAACTATTACTTAATTCGAACTTTATAAATTGATCCTAATTGATCTATTCTAAAATAAATTTACTACCTAAGAATGAAACTTAAAAATGTCAATATATGCGGGATGTCTCTGAGAGCTGTGTAAAATATGGCAGTCTTTTTGCTGTAATTTTGCTATGAAAATGTAGTTTATTGGTTCAGTTTTTTTTAATATATTTTTATTATCAAACAATTGCAGAGAGGTTACATTTCATACATTAGGCATTGGATACATTTCTTGTACTGTTTGTTACCTCGTCCCTCATTCCCCTCTCCCCCCTCTTCCTTACTCTTCCCCCCCCACATGAGTTGTTCAGTTGTTCAGTTCAATTTCACCAAACAGTTTGTAAGTACTGCTTTTGTAGTTTTTTGTCTTTTTTTACCCTGTGTCTCTCGATTTTGGTATTCCCTTCCAATTTCCTAGTTCTAATACCAGTGTACCCGGTTTCCAATACACTAAGATAAGATACAGAGATAGTGTAGGTACAACCACAGGAAGGTGATACAGGAATATCATCAATAATAGAGGCTACAGTTACATATGGCACGTTGAAAGTAGTTACAACTGTGATATAACAATCGTTTCCATAACATGGAGTTCATTTCACTTAGTATCATCTTATGTGTTTGTAAGGGTATAGTTATTGGCCTCCTGTGATCCTCTGCTGTGACTTGCCTAAACCTGTGCTAATTATTCCCTATAAGGTAGACCATAGAGTCCATGTTTTTTTTTTTTTTTTTGGTTGTTTTTTTTTCCGGCCAGTCCTGGGCCTTGGACTCAGGGCCTGAGCACTGTCCCTGGCTTCCTTTTGCTCAAGGCTAGCACTCTGCCACTTGAGCCACAGCGCCACTTCTGGCCATTTTCTGTATATGTGGTGCTGGGGAATCGAACCCAGGGCCTCATGTATACGAGGCAAGCTCTCTTGCCACTAGGCCATATCCCCAGCCCCTTATAGAGTCCATGTTTGACAAGAGGAAAATTGTAAGTTTGAATATATAAGCTTGATATTTAAACTCAAACTTTAAGGATATCAAATAGTAAAAAAATAAATAAAACTCTTCACTTAGTTAACTATATAGACCATAATATTTACTTAAACTTCTTCTTGCTAACCTAGTATTGAATGACTAGTTTCATGAGAACTGGGTAAAAATTCATATTGCTGAAAATAATTAACGTTACTAGAGAAGCATAAACTCTGTCATATTTTAATCCTCCCTTGACTTCACGGAGGAGTGCTTCTCATTATTGTAGGCCTCTTGATTTTCATTGCCAGAATGAGCTGTCCAATGGATTAGTTAGATGATGTTGGATCTGGCATGCAAAAGCATATTCTTTGGGAAAACTTCTACTCATACTTCTCATTCTGTTCCTCTTTAAAAATACCTACATCTTGTGCTTTGGTAAACACAACAATTTCTCTCAGTACCTCTCAGATTTAGGACATTTTGGTTTAAATAAGATTGTACCTTTCAAGTCTTTTCTTCAACTTCTTATGCAACTCTGGACAGCGAAGAGTGACTCTCATGGTTCATGGGCAATGCAGACAATTGCTATTACATGCATTGTTTTAAGTGTCGTTGTCTTTGTTAATGATTCTATAGGCAAACAGCTGAAACTGGGTATCTTAAAAAGAATAGAAATGTGTTTCCTACAATTCTTGAGCTGAGGTTCTCAACATCAACCAACTGGCATCCCCCAACTGGATGGGGGAGGTTTCTTGCTGTATCTTGACATGACAGGAGAGTAGGTAGGCAAATAGGAGTCTAGGTAGCCCTCTCTAACCATATTAAAAGAATACTGAACATCTCCTAAAGACCATATCTTTTAATAACACTGTGATAGGAAGTCAAGTTTCAATATGACTCTTGGAAAGGCCATAAACATTCAAAGCAAAAGAAAACCAATAACAAAGGCTCTCAGACACCTGTCCCTGAGACATTCAACCAGTGGCCTGGTGATCAAGCACTATCAGAAATGTTGAGAGGATGCAACAGCAGAGGGTAGGGTATTGAAATCATATTTGATTTTATAAGACAGCATCCAGCACTCATTCATGGCAATTTAATCACCTCCTCCTATTCACCAATTAATATCTGGCTCTTTACTTCACTGACTGAAGAATGAATGCATATGTCAACATGTGGACATGTGTCTAATTTATTTAAATGAATATTATTTCATATATCTATCTCACATCTATATGGAAGGATATGTGAATGATTTCTATGGGGGAATATGAGTGAATGTACATATATTTATACCACTACATACTCATCATTTTGCTGTTGCAATTACTCAAGTTTTGAAACATGTCAATGTTGATGCATATTTTATTACTTACTTGGTTCTGTTATTTTCACTGAAATTGTATAGTCTTTTCTTTAATTGACCCAATGGTAGGTCCATACTGTAGTTTGCCTTTTCTTCCCCTATGCCTAACTGGAAAGGTTGTTTTATACATCCCTGTTTACCCCATTATGCCAGATCGTTATCAGCAAGCCACAACTCCACATCCACTGACCTAATTTCAGCCTACCTCCAATTTATTAAAGAGAATAGGATCTGGTAGATGTGAACAACTTCAATTTCCAAAAGGCCACCAGCAAACTTTTCACACTAATTTCCTTTCTTTAAAACCAGTGGATGAGGTATAATGATTTTCCTCCACATTTCCCTGGGCGGCTGCCCATCTTGTCCCATCTATTACTACCATTCTTGCCATTTCCTCTTCTGATGAAATTTCACAGCTCATTGCAGGTGTTATATTTTCTAGAAAGCTTTCTCAACACCCTCCCATACATGTGTCTCTTTTTCTCACTCAAATACTTGTGGCTAACCATTACTATTGCATTTACACCATTTTACTATGAATATATTCCTTGCTCTGGGTCTATCTCCCCAGTACTCAGTGATTTTCTTGGATGCAATGATTGTCAAACTATTTTATTAACTTAGTGCCTAGCTCTCTTCCTGCATGCTGTGGATACTCAACATACCCTAGTGTTGAAATAAATAAATATGTTTTTAAGTGTAATATCTCACCCAATCAGCTAGCTAGAACAAGTTATAGACTCAGCCCATATGGAAACCCACATGTTCATCCTCTTATGTAAATATTGATTAGCTATAGTAGCGAGCATCTGCACTGCAAAGGAAATTATCTGGTTAATATCATCAAAGTAATTTTAGTAATTCAGGACATAATGATCTAATTTATATATTTTATTGATCACGTCATCTAGATAATTAGACAAAGGCCATATCCCATCATCTCTTTCACCCCTATAAGTGTCTCTGATTTGTGATCCTATTCATTCAATTAATTTGCCTGTACAGAAGCTAGTTGCCTCTATCTTTGAAAGCAAGACACTTCATGAACCAGAACCAAAGAAAACTAGTTTATGTAAAAGATAATCCAGGTACATATTCTAAGATAAATCTTCAGAAAATAAAAACCAATTTACCCAGCATGCATGGCATAGATAGAGTTAAACTCAGCAAATTTAGAGCTGGAAATCAAATAGTGGCAAGAAAAGCCATTATGTTTTAAAATTATGCAGTGATCCATGCAAGCTGTTATTGCAAGATAATGGGTTATAAACAACACACATAATAGTTAGAATAATTATATATTGAACAGATGAGAATATGATAAATGTATCATTTCACTTCCTGAAATAGCCAGCATCCTAGGAAGTTATGTGGTCTAAAGGTTATGTTTATCATTTCTTCCTGTTCTTAATGTTTATTTTCATCACCATTATTATGTACACTTCAAATTTGTTTTAAAATGGCTTTTCTGGGAACTCACATAAAATTGTGGGTGACTGGACATAGATTGCATTGCTTATAAGGAGGATGAATTTCAGATATTTGTCATTATATGTTATTCTGCAGACCTGAGTAAGACATTAATTGTATAGTCAGTCTACTTAGAGCTGTGTTTATACATTAGATATAAAGTAGGTCTCCTGTAATTAAAAATAAATTCAATAATGCCACAATAAATTGCACCTGTTAAGTATTCTATTCAAAAGTCAGGGCCAAGTGTAGAAAAATTTTGGACACCTAGACAATGTCTTCCCTGTTTTGTTTTGTTTTGTTTACTCTACTATATTCCCCACAGCATCATGACTTTGTGACCTTACTCCGTCATTCTGTGTTGAAATGCTATCAATGAATGCTAAATGGATGACTGCATTCATCATTGACTCAATGTATAGTTGAAGGTGTCACTGGTTTCAATGCACTTTCTCAGGCCAATGGGGAATTCCTAAACCAAGGCAGTCTTCAAAAATCACTTTGGAGTTAACTGAGGTGTAAGAGTTGATTTGGGGATGAAAGTAAGCCACGTCTGACTTCCTATCTGATACTGCCACCAGAAGAAACGTTTTCTAGAGCAGAGCACAAAAATCCCACCCCTTTGACCTTCAGATTGTAAGTGGTACTTGTTCATATCTTCCCAGGCGGAGAAAAAGGAGGCTAAAGGAATGGATCTAGCGCATGGATGTAGTGCACGTATCTGTTTTCTCTTCATTTTACTCTGCAGCCTCCCCTATATGTGATGGCTAGCGGGTAGTAGTGCCTAATTCCTTGGCATCTTTCCTCTAGTTTTCTCTTGCTATTGAAAAGGGTGTAACTTTTGGAAGTTGTGACTCATTCAATCATACTGCCAATAAATATTCTAGATACCTACCAAATGCACTTAATGGAATTTAAAACTAAGGGAAGTATTTCCTATGATTAAAGAATTAGCAATTATTAGGGGAAGAAATTCCTAGCATGAATAACTAACCTCGTTTACAATGATTACCTATAAACAATATGCAATGCACTATATGTAGTTAAGATGACAGCATAGTAAATAAAAGAACTAATGAAGTATGATATCAAGTTGACAAGTAGACTTCTATGAGAACATAGGAAATTTCAGAAATTCATTTAAATATATTTTCACTCTGAATATTTGTATGACCTAGCTTCAACTTTTCTCCTTTGATTTGGACAATAAGAACTCTTAGGGCTATACACCTTCTAAAATATAATTTAAGGGATGTTTCAAAATATAATTGTTGTGGTTTTATTCTTCATTTTTGTTTATTTTTATTAGTATATATTAGTTGTTCAAAGTGAGGGTTTTAACTGTGGCATTTTCATACATGCAGAAAAGATGCTACATGATTCATTTGTTATAACTTATCATTCTTCTGAACTCCCAGGCTATAAATAGTGTACTCACTAATGCATAAAAAAGTTGATTGTGTTAAATACTCATATGATCAATAAACTTCTGACTACAGTATATGAACCAATTAGCAAAAATTAGAGAAGAACTGTCAAGCACTGTCCTATTAATAAAAAGCCGATTTGAAATACAAATGAAAAGACAGGTGAAACATTCCAGTTGTGTTCAAGCTGCAGGAATATTGACACTTACAAGTCAGTAATTAGTCTAAAGCTGCCATGGTTCAAACAAAATTGAATTCAGATTTTTAAACACCATGCCCAGAAGCTAGGAGCATCATTTTATCTTGCTACATTTGTGTGTTGGCTCACACAATCACCTTCCAGAATTAAGGGCAGACAAACACATTGAAAGAAGGTGCACTGGTGTACATGTATAACAACTTACAAAAAAATGACTTCTCATATTTACCTATACAATGATTTTTCAATACATACAAAATCTCCACTTGATATTTGGGAATCAGGGAACTATCTAACCTCATCTTAGTCTTGTCAGTCAGAAGCTTGGACTCTAGAAAAATCATATTCAAGATTTTGCCTCACTAGTCCCAAAAGTTTCTATTTTCAACATTATAGCAAGTATTCTAATAATCTGACCAATCCTCTCAGTACTGTCCTCTGTAGCTCTGGTGTTACCACTTACCATCATCATTCAGAGAGACATAAAAGCCACTGAAGTAAACCTGAAGTGAAATCTATGTAAACATGGTGGTCAGATTTATTCCCGTGTGATTACTGACATAGTGGCAAGAACTGCCTTATTTTCTCAGTGTGTAGTGCTGGAATATAGAGATTTTCTTTTGTGTTAACAGAGTAGGTTCATGTGCTTATTTTGTGAAGGATTCAAAGATGACTTGCTCAGAGACAGCAGCTTTGACTGTTCAGGGGAGTCTAGGACAGAGGCAATACAAGAATATCTTTGAGAGCATAAGGCTAATGCATAAGAAGTTAATGGTGTTAAACACTCCTATCAATCAATAAACTTCTGACTACAGTATATGAATCAATTAGGAAAAACTAAAAAAAAATTGTCAAGTGATGTCCTATTAATAAAGAGCCTATTTTAAATATAAATGAAAAGACAGGTGAAACACTGGTAGCTATTTGTGTGCCCACTGTACAACTGAAATTATTAATAAACAGCTAAAATATGCAGTTAAAAGAAAATGAGGAGAAGAAGATGGAGAAGGAGCAGTAGTACTAGGAGAAACAGAAGAAAGAAGAAGGGAAGAAAGAAGAAGGAAGAGGGGAGAGAAGTGAGAGAGAAGAAGAAAGGCCAAAGTACTCTTCCTGATTGGTGGGTGGATCCTGAAATGAGCCAGGTACCATGGATTGTCCACTGGTAAAGAATTCTGCTTACTCAATTCCCTTTACAGAAAGCCAGATAGGGGTATGAGTTTAATCATTCCAGCTGTCCAAGGCTGATTTTTATAAGAAAAGGGCTGATATTTATAAGAAAAAGAAAGCCAGGGTCAAACCTCTGTACTGAGTAAAGATATATTATTTTTAAATTTGAGGAGTGAAAGAGAAAGGAAGAGGAAGGATCTGGGATTCTATTGTCCCCTTCAAGTAGGGCAAGTATCTGAGAGCACTAAGAAGCTTAATAGGAAATAATCATCATTGGGCAAGAAGAATTACTAAGAGATAAATAGTTTAAAGTGCTCTATTTGTTTCCTGAGGCTGCAGTTAAATAAATAGCCATAAATGAGATAGCATGAACTATATAGCAATGGATTGTTTCATGACATGAGATCAGGGCATCACCAGAACTGGTTCTCTCTGAAGCCCGTGGAGGAGAATCTCCTGTAGTCTTCCGGAGCTTCTGATCCACTTCTGACTTTAGGTATAGAATGCCCTCCGAAAGCCATGTGTTAAAGACTTAGACCCTAGCACCATGCTGCTGGAGGGGAGTGGAACTTTCAAGAGTCGAGTCTCGGCCTAGAAGAGCTTCAAGGGGATAATAGTAACATAGCCCCTTCCCATTCTTCTCTCTTTCACGCCCCACAAGGGATGCCCATGACTCCTGTCAACCATGTGATACCCCTACCAGGGGCAATGTGCTCATCTGATCATGAATTGAAGCCTGTAAAACCACAAGCAAAAATAAACCTTTCTTCCTTTTAAGTAGATTACCTAGGGCATATTTTATGATAGTAGAAAGCCTACTAACAAATAGTGGTTTTCTGGTAATCATTGACATTCTTTGGCTTGTAGTGTGCAGCTCCTACTTCATCTTCATATGGCATTAAGTGTGTGTGTGTGTGTGTGTGTGTGTGTGTGTGTGTTCATTCAACTTCTGTCATCTTCACGTGGCATTTAGTGTGTGAGCATGCCCAAGTGTAACTGTTTCCAAATTTTCCCTTTTTGTAAGGATATTAGTCACATTGAATTAGTCTACCCTAGTGTCCTCTTCTTAATTACCTCTATAAAGAGTCTACCTTCACATTTTACTATGCAAAGATTTAGGTCTTCAACACATGCATTGAAGGAGAACACAGCTCAGGCCATAGCAAGGACAACATACACATATTCTTACTTAGTCCTTAAAACATCCTATGAGTTTTGTCTCCATTTCACATGAAGAAGCTGAGGCAGATTGATTTTTTAGTAACTATCACAGATTACAAACTATGTTGCCACTGTAATTCTTACACTGCAAAGCAATGCTTTCAATTTGTTTCCTCACTGCCTTTCTAATCTGAGGTTCCAAAATGATGAAATAGAGCTTTTATCTCTATCCAGTTATTATTATTCATATTACTATTTACAAACATTATGTGTATGCTTTTATATGTGTAAAGTGCATGTATTCCCTAGAGGAATTAAAACTATTCCATAAATTTCCTCCAACCCTTCAGTGGATCCTCGGAATAACCCTAAAGGACACAAAAATATGGAGTGGAGAATATAGTTTTCCAAAAGACAGATGTATTTAAGGGTTTTTACTACACAGTGGATATCCAGTCTTTTCATGTCATTCTCGTGTCTGTGTTGACTGTGTATCCTAATTTGTGCTACCGAACACAAAAGGCTACTCCCCTCTTCCATGAGCTTCATGTACCTGACACTCATAAGACAACAATTCTAAACATAGAAGGAAATAGATTTGTCTAGAATATTTGACATGAGGTTGCAAAATGTTTCCAAAAATGAGATATCTTGAGTATGTTTTTATGCTGCTTAGAATAAAAATGTAGTTACTTACGATTTCTCTGAAGTTTCACTTCGCATCTTCACCTATGTGGCACAGGTAGATTTTACTTCCTCACTGAAATCACAGAATGGTACACATTACAATTTAGCATGGTGAATTCTTCAGTTCACAGATAATGGCATTCAGACAAAGGAATAGGGCAGGTTCTGGGCAGCTGCAGAGAGATGGTTCCTCTTGTACTGATTGTGTGTTCTCTGGATATCATTCTAATATACTTGGTCAACTCAACTGAGTTCTGTCTTTGGAGTCAGAGTGAATTCTTGCTATTGGCCCACATTTTGAAGGTAAAGCCATGCTTCCTGTCATTTGAGATTTCCAATAAGACTCAGCAGGAAGAATGGTATTGCTCTGGCTATCCCTTCCTCCATGAGTTTCATGAACTTTCCACTCTCACAAGACAAGGTTGATGATTCCTACATCACAGTGGGGAGCATAAGAGGAAATAGACTTGCCTAGAATACTTGATATGAGGTTTCAAAATGTTTCCAAAAAGTGAGATATCTGGAGCATGTTTGTATGATGCTTAGCATAACTTCCAGAGAGAGAAATAGAGGGGTTGGCATGAAAGAGGAAGGGAAGTCAAGGGAGCAATGTCCCTGTGTAGGTGTAAGGGAGCCTAAGCCCCATAAACAGAACAGAACATAGTTCATTACTCCCAAGAGGAAGAATTGGAGGGAAGCCAGAAAGTGCAAGCATAAATGCTGATAATTAACTCAATGGATGTTGTGGAAATTTGTTACACATAATAGGTAGAAAAGAGGATCTTTTTTTCTGAGAATTAACATGGACAGCCCGAATTCATTGTGGCAAAATATAAGTAGGAAAATGGGTGTAAATCACACCTACCTTAGTCTTCTTGGACTACTAAAACGAAATACCGCAAGTCAGTTGGCTTAAACCACACAAAAAAATTGTTTCCTCACAGTCCTAAAAGCCAGAAAATCTAGCAGCAAGGGGTCAGCAGGGCTGATTTCTTCTGAAACCACTCACATTGGCTTGAGATGGTTAGCTTCTTACTGCATCCTTCCATGACCTTGACTCTTGTGAAATCATTCCTGGTCTCTCAAAAGACAAGTGAGTCATTATCTTTGACTAGAGGAGAGCAGAGTGCAATCTGAAGATAGGGAGGAAAGCAAACATGGGCCTCATTCTGTCATAGTGGGCTACAAAGTATGGAGGAAGAGTAGCCACGGGGGCAATAGTGTTCTTCCTCCTTCAATGCTTTGGAACTCTTCTGAAATGACAGGAAGGGTGACTTCAACTTTAAAATAAATGGGACAATCGCAGAAAGCAAGATGATGATAGGAATGCCATACTTAGAAACAAGTTGATGGAATAGTGAATTACAGTAAGAAGTAAATTGGCCAATGAGAGAAAAGACCAGGTTATCACTGACCTTTCATATGGTGCTAAGAGTCTAGAGTAATTCCAGGAGATCATTCTCAGGCCAGGTTGGAAAGCATTGTATTTGGGGCATCAAGGTAAACAAGATGAGGTATATATTTTCTTTTGGTCAGTCCTCAGGGCCTGAGCACTGTCCTTGGCTTCTTTTTGCTCAACACTAACATTCTACCACTTGAGTCACAAAGCCATTTCTGGCTTTTTCTACATATATGGTGTTGAGGAATTGAACCCAGGGCTTCATGTGTATGAGGCAAGCACACTACCACTAGGCCACATTCCCAGCCCAAGAGGAGATAAATTAATTCATTAGATTTGATTCTTTTCTTTTTTTTTTTTTTTGAAGTTTTAGAGATTCAACTCTAGGTCTCATGCTTGTAGGCAAGCACTCCAACACTTAATCCATGCCTCTAGCACCATTTCTCACTGGTTCTTTTTCTACTTGTGTTTCTCCATGTGACTGAATGATAGCAAAGTGGCATTGTTCCTAACCTTTGTGCTTTCTAAATGAACTAGGATAATTATTTCACCCAACCATTGGTTGAGACAGAGTCTCACACACTTTATGCCTGGGCTGCCTTTGAACCATCATCCCTCTAGCTCCACCTCCAAGTAGCCAGGATTACAGGCTAAGCTACCACATCCAGCTAGACTGTGTTCCTATTTACAAGC
Organism: Perognathus longimembris pacificus; assembly: GCF_023159225.1. Lineage (NCBI taxonomy): Eukaryota > Metazoa > Chordata > Mammalia > Rodentia > Heteromyidae > Perognathus > Perognathus longimembris. The sequence continues at coordinate 10,023,277 of NC_063165.1, forward strand.
AAAGTTTCAGAAAGGATTCACAATATTTAAGACACTCAGAGGTATCAATAGATCTAAGCCAAAAGAAGCAGTGCCTCTTACCATTAAAAAAAAAAAAAAAAATCAGGGAAGTTCAACAAAGAGCAGCCAGGAACTCACGCTGAGGAGCAGAGAGTAGGAGGATAGGAAGAAGAAAAGCCTGGACCACGATGTTCTTTCTCCCTAATTTTCAGAACAGCAGGAAAGTCTGGGTGTGTGTTGGGCATTTCAACTTAAAAAACAGGAAATGACCTGTCACCACAATTCTACCTTTCCTTCTCAGCTCTACTCAATTGCAGCCAGAATTTTAACTGTGTAGCATTAATAAAATTACAAGGCATAGAAATGAACTTTAAGCTAATTACAACTCCAAAGCAGTCCTTAAATACTAACTCCCTTTATGTGTCACATAAGAAATCGAGAAGCAAATCAAACATCTATTGTTTGCATTATGAAAATAAATGATCCTAAAGTTTTCCTTGGAGATTAGATTTTGAGCTAACCTTTTAGATACAAATGTTATAGATTTTCTAATCATTCCCTCCTTTTATTAATTCCATGAAAGGACAGCTTTAGTCAATGATCATTAAGAGTAAAAGCAATGCCTTTTAAAGAAATATTCTTTTTTCATGTCCTTTCCACATTATTCTATTTGAATTCTATTCTATTCTACATTATTCTATCTGAATATAATTACTCTGAACTAATGGCAAGCAGGCTGTAAGTAATCTTACCTAATTACCCAGTTAATCTACATGTAAATAATCTAGTAGTCATTTATGATCTAAAATGATCTAATCAAGCAGTGACAGTATTTATGGTTAAAATCTGCTAAATAAGGAAGAAGAAAGCAAATACTTCTGAGTCAATAAGGGTGATGAATGTAGTCATTCGTTGTTTTAAAAGAAAATTCTGACAACTACAAAAGGATTTAGTTTTAGAGAAATAATAATGATTTGCAGGTAACTCTTGACCTGATTATGAACCTCAACCAAGTTTGTTTCATTCAAGAAGTTGCTTGGTTTCTTTTTATCTAGTTATTGTGAGAAATGGAGTGAGCGCATTATTATCCAAACAAAACACATCGGGCCAGAGCCTGCAATCTGCAATTACCCACACAGGCTTCATACTGTATTAGTGCATTATCCAACAAAACACATCCAAAAGTCAATAAATGGACTTCTCTCTGTCACCACTCAGCACTGAGTAAATTCTTCTACATGTTTAGCATGAAAGGTAGAGCCAAATTTCTCAGTTAACTTTTACAAGTATTTCCTATTCATTCTGTTTTCATGATTTCAGTTGTAAACTTTTAAAATAAATTACAGTTTATGAAAATCTTAGGTTTGATCATTTTCCTTTTGATCAGTGATGTTGAAATAGTTTTTCTACGTCAGTTTTGCACTAGGATTATACTTCAACAAATAAAGAAATAAAAAGAGGGGGAAAATGAAGAATAGATGACTCTTTAGTTTTGTATTGTTTAGATGAACAAGGTGCCCTTCAACATTTTGAACTAAGGATATGACAGAAAAGAAGGATTTTATTGATACCTTTCCTGCCACTTCCTTTCCATGCTCAAGCCTTGAAGAGTCATTTTCTTCTAACGTTCCTTACTACATGACAGAACTTCCATCACATCCTGCTTGTTTGTTCCAGGAACAAATGAATTTTCTTACCAGTTTCTGTGAAATATCCTTCGTTTCTCTCAGCGAGGGTCTGAGCAAAACTTTCCCTAAATTCAGAAGTGATCTTTTATTTACTGGCATTATGTTTTGCTTCTAGCGATCACAAGGCTCAATTTGAAAGTTTTCTGGCATTCTACTTTTCAAAAATCTGAGCCGCATTTGGTTAGGTCTATTAAGTTACGGCTGGATTTTGTAAGTGTAGCCTCAAGCTTATAGTCATATGGGTGCCAGAAAGAAGACTTAGGATTTTGAATGACTTGCTGCAGCAGCAGGTGGGGTGGGCATGACTATGTATTCAACTTTAATAATATTTATGTACCTCATGCTTAGACGAAAAGAGGAGGGAAAGCATTCTGGCTTCATTTTATCCTCATGTTTTTTTTTTCAAATATGGCCTGAGCCTTGTGCTTGGACCATGCTTTGAGATTCTTATTTCACAAAACTTTTCTGGTCATCAACAAACCACTGGCAACACAGCCTCAGAGTAAAACACAAGTGAGACCAAAATTCAGAAAAAGTCAGCTCTTTCCAATGAATGAAACTTGGTATTGATCTCTCTGCAAGCAAGTCTAACCAAATACTTGCCCTCCGAGAGTAAGGATATATTCTCTATTTCAAACAAGTAAAGAAAAGGGTATGGTGGAAGCAAGCTATTTATTCAACAAATTGCTTGACTGAATTTTAATTACCATTTGTCCTTACCTTTTAATACTTCACATGTAGCACCATTGGTCCCATTACAACTGTAATACATGTTGCATGAAATCACCTTCTCATTTGTTATAAGAAAAAGTCCAAGCAGAAGAGAAGTACCTTTATGTCTCAGTTCATATGTAACATTTCAAAACTATGCTTGCTTATACTGGCTGAATACTTTTTCCAAGTATCTATCAACATCTAATCTAGCACACATGCAGTCAGACACACACTAAACTTCACATCATGTGCTGTGCACTAGCATGTTTGTCTTTATAATATGTTTAGACACAACACAAGACTACTAAGGATAGGCATTGAATCCAGTCATTTGTACTTTGTAAAAATCTGTGAGGAGTAAAAAGAACTATGACTATCTTGGGCTTAGATATGAAAAATGGTATAGTTCTAACTGACACAGCATTCTCACAGATACCTTTTTGTATTTCCACATGAGAACTGACACCAATAAAACTTCCTGGGTCAGAGGGCTTTATCCATCTGCTAAAGGTGCAGGAAGGATTTGAATCTGATTCATGCTGCTTCTGTACTACCATAACACGTCCATTAAAGAAACTTGGGTCCATTCTGTTGAACTGAGAGGTTGAGTAAGTGGCCTAATAGAATGTTACATGTAATTTATATGAAGCACTAATAACCTGACGTCAGTGAATCGAGTAGCTAGCTAGAAAAGACAGACAAGTAAACAATCAGTCTCTCACAGAGTGATGCAGATGCTAATATAAATGACTGTAACTGTCATAATATATAAAGAACACCTGAGGTCTGAGGTTGTTTAGGTAAGGCTTCCTAGAGGAAGGCTAACAATCAAAGGTGGAATCAGCAGAGTAGATATTAGCAGGGTGACAGTAGTTTACTGCCAGACTTTCCTGCTAGGGAAAAATATAATAAATGAACTCAGAATTAAGTGAACTAAGAATTTAGTGAGCATATGTAGAATCAAGCCAAATGCAACTGAAAAGGAACCACAACTGAGAACAAACCAGTGAAGAATGAACCAGTGTTGAATCAACACATCCTAAAACAAGTAAGTGGTAGCAAATTTTCAAACAAGGGGCTGTACGATGCTAGCCTTTGCCTACGCATTTTAGTCTGAATGTATCAACGATGCAGGGGAAAGTGTGTGAATCCAACTCCCCAGGACTTCTGTCAAGATGCAACTGTTTTAATATTAGGCAAAATATGGATGCCAGATATCAGATGCTCTTTTCTGGCCTGTGCTCAGTGAGTTTACTATGAAATGGAGTTGCGTAGCCTGTCTTACCATTCGCACAGCCTCGTGAAGGCCTCCTGCCTGGCAGCTCGTGCAAGGCCAGAGGACCAGGTAATTGTGAGATGGGTGGTGTTGAGGTGGAAATCTTGTCAGAGCAGAGATAGATAGGAACATCAGTGTGTGCATCGTAAGAACATCTTATAGTAATGATTTGATTGCCTCACTTCAGAAGCACACTGCTTTCAAAACTATTCAGATTCAGAACTAGGTGCTAAATTTGGCTGCAGATAGCATTCAGTTGGAAGCACTGAGTCAGGGCACCGAGTTTGTTGTTACAGATGTGGGACAAGACAAAATAATCTGACTTAATCCAACTGTGTAATTGAAAGAGGGGTCTTGTTTTTTTTCTTTTTCTTTTCTTTTTGTGCTGGTACTGGGGCTTGAATTCAGGAACTAATATCCTTGTTTAGATCTTTTGACTCAAGCCTGGTACTTTGCCACTTGAGCCACACCTCCAGTCCAGTATTTTGAAGGGTAGTTAGAGATGGAGACTTTTCTGCGCAGGATTTTCTGCTCAGACTGTCTTTCATTTTCTTGATCTCAGCATCGGAGTAGCCAAGATGGTAGCTGTGACCCAGTGGTACTCAGCAGAAGGCTGGATCTTAACACCACCAAAGAACCAATTTCCCTCGCTCAGCCACTAAGTCTTGCAACACTCCTATTTTTCCTAACGTGCTACTTTCTCTTCTCAGGAAGGTAGATTATGTATTTTTAATGCTGTGGTTATACATTATTAAAAATTAAGTTGGTGGTGTACTTTCATTACTATATTTTCAAAGGAGTTTGCTAATGAGAGATCTGGGAAGCTCATATATAATTGGTGTTTGCTTATCATTTGAAAACTTTTATTCAAGTTAGGTATTGCAGTTGTGGCCTATAATCCTAGCTACTCAAGAGGCTAAGATCTGAGGATCATGGTTCAAAGCCAGACTAGGCAGGAAAGGCTCTACAACTCTTATGCCCAATGAGCTACCAAAAAAGCCTGAAATAGAACTGTGGCTCAAATTACAGCACCCAGGTCCTTTGAGTTCAAGTTCTAGAACCAACATACACACACAAAGAGAGAGAGAGAGAGGAGAGAGAGAGAGTGAGGAGAGAAAGAAAGAGGAGAGAGAGAGATTCATTCAACAATAGCAGATAGCAAATTTGTCTCTACACCAAAAGGAAGAGGGGAAAATAACTAGATCTAAGTGAATAAAAGTCCAACCTATTGTCATTAACAGGATTCAGTAGGACTATAGTAATATCAAAACAATTGACTTTTACAATTCCAACTTAATTATTTCATAGTAGGCAGAGAAATGTGTGTTGTGTCCTGATTAAGGTAAGGTAATGTGGAAAGCAACATCTTTCAAGTATATAGCAGTATATATCAAGTATCAGTTGTTCTTTTTCTTGCGTGTGATCTGTGAATATTGTTGTAAAGCATCATTACTTCTAATAAGCATAGTCTAATTAAGTCTTTTATAGTTTTGAGGTGGTTTGTGAAAATACCATGAAATTTATTTGAGTGTTCCTTCATGTGGCTGAAAGTTCTTCAGAAGCTGAGTGAACTTAAAGCCTGGAATCTCGTCCTGAGGAAATAAATCCTTTGATTTGGAATAATATTGCTTAATGTGATGCTAGTAAAACACAAGTGATGAGCTTGCTCAGCAGTTCTAACAAAATATCACAATATAGCTTTCAGTAAGTCCTATGCCTTTGTTAGTGCTTGGATGAGGGCTACAAGAGGGCTAGTTATAAAGATACAAGATGTAAGCACATGAGACTTAAATTATTCGATCCTGTAAAAGTATGATAAAGGAAATAAAAGAAATAAACTTTTAAAAATGAAAGAAAAAATGGAACTAATGCTATTCACTTGATGGAAAAGATAGTTCTCTGTACCTCAAGAAATTAGTTCTAGACTTGAAAGAAGAACTAGAATGGAATTAAGGAGAATGTTAGCCCATGTTTGAAGGGGTTTCACGTAGTATGGTTACTTGATTCAGTAAAGAGTTGGCCATTCTTTTTCAGATTAGCCAGTTTTCTGATTTAGCTTTCAAAGAGGTCCAGGATGTGTTTCTAACACACATAGGTAGTAGAGTCAAGGAGCGGGGCCTAGGCTCAAGGAGAAGAATGTTCTGGGACTGAGCAACTCTCAAAACAGAAAAAGGAAGAAACAAAGTGGTTAACTCTTTGATATTGTCCTGCTGTTCAACAACTTCTTGTCACTAAAAAAAAAAAAAAAAAAAAAAAAAAAAAAGGATATGGAAACACTTTGTGATAAAATGATGATCCCAAGATCATAGAACTATTGATATTTGCAAAATATTCAAAAATATAAGGATGAAGACTGGGGGAGGGGCAATGTAGTCATTTTGTGATATAAGCATATTCACAAATCTCTGACATTGGAAGTTTCAACAGAGAAGGGCTCATGATGTTTCTAAGTTGTTTATCAAAATATATCATTTTTTGCATTTTCTAAAGTCATAACATTATACAAATCTTTTTGGAAGCTCTTGCTCAGAAATTCAATTTAGCATGTACTCGATGGGGTTTTCACAAGGAGCACTGTTAGGTACAAGAAGAATGGTAGACCCTGAAGAGAAATAATGAGTATATACTACCACAGCATTTTAGGAAGCTATTATTTGGAAGAAAATGCACAAAATTAATTGCAATTAAAAAATGTTATGGGCTGGGTCTGGTGGCTCATGCCTATAATCCTAGTTACTCAGGAGGCTGAGATCTGAGTAGTACATTCCAAAGCCATCCCAGGCAGGAAAGTCCATAAGATTCGTTTGTTTTTTAAAAATTTAATGTTATTGTCCAGGTGATGTACAGAGCAGTTACAGTTACATACATAAGGTAGTGAGTAGACCCAGTCAACCACCAAAAAGCAAGAAGTGGAGGTATGGCTTTTATGATAGAACGCTAGCCTTGAGCACAAGCCCTATGTTCAAGCCCTGGAACTAGCACCTAAAGAAACAAACAAACAAACTTTCTATGGACAGGACCTTTCTGAGGAAAGTCCCAGTAGCTCAGAAAATCAAAGAAAGGACTGACGTTTATTGAAACTAGGGAAGAGGAACACCAAAGTGGGGAGAGATGAAGGATAAAAGGTGAACCAATGCAACTTCAATGTTACAAGATAATGTGCTGTAAACCAACTGTACATCTCAGGGGAGGGTGGAGAAGACCAGGGAGGGGGGAAGGTAGGAGAAAAATGGAGGGGGTAAAAAGTTTGATAAGAAATGTACTCACTGCCTTATGTATGTAACTTTAACCCCTCTGTACATTACTTTGACAATAAAAAAAATACCATGAAATACGATGGACACTAAAAAAAAAAGAGAGAGAGAGAGAGAGAGAACTGACAATTAGCATTGCAAAAAACTCAGAAGTTTCCACAGGGTAAAGGACATTGAAAGTCAGACAACAAAATGGGAGAAGATCTTTGCCAGCAGTACATCAGAAAAATGATCTAATATCCAGAATACACAAAGCAACCAACAAACTAAATCCTCAAAGAATCAACCCAATTAATAAGTGAGCAAACAAGTTCAATAAAGATGTCTCAGAAAAAGAAATAAAAGTGGCCAATTGACAGGAAGAAATGCTCAACATATCTGACCATAAGGGAAATGCAAAAACAAAAACAAAAACCAACTTTCACCTCAGTTAGAATGACCATGATCAAGAACACAAATTACCACAAATGTTGGCACTGATGTATGGAAAAAGAAACCTGAATACACTATTGGTGGTAATGTAAACTTATTTGGCTACTCTGGGAAGCAATTTGGAGATTCCTCAAAAAAGAAACTAAAACTAAAACTAAATAGAACTACCTGATGATGAAGCAATACTATTTTAGAGCATTCATTCAAAAAATTAAAACTCAGGCTACAGAAAAGCCACCTATACAACCATGTTACTTGCTGCACTGTTCTTTGTAGTCAAAATATGAAAAAACCTAGATGCCTCTCAATAGATCAAGAAGGTAAGGTATATACACAACATGGAATTTTATGTATCCATTAGGAGAATGGATGAAATGGAAGAAATGGATGGACCCAGAAAAAATTATATTATATAAAATAAATTAGGCCCAGAGAGATAATGGATGCATGCTTTCTCTCATATGTGGAAACTAGATCAAACTTATAATGTATAAAAGATGGCACTAGGGCTGGGGATATGGCCTAGTGGCAAGAGAGCTTGCCTCGTATACATGAGGCCCTGGGTTCAATTCCCCAGCACCACATATACAGAAAACGGCCAGAAGTGGTGCTGTGGCTCAAGTGGCAGAGTGCTAGCCTTGAGCAAAAGGAAGCCAGGGACAGTGCTCAGGCCCTGAGTTCAAGGCCCAGGACTGGCCAAGAAAAAAAAAAAACAAAAAAACAAAAAAATGGCACTGGTTATATCAGCCATAGCTCATGTTCTTAATTCCCAAAAAAACTTTGTCAGTGCTATTTATTTCACAATTGTATATTACTTTTAGTAGATAGGAGATTGATCAATGATAGGAGACAGACAGGTAGATAGATATAACAAGATTTTTTTTTTGTCGAATTTAGGAAAAATTGAAGGAAAAGACAGAGCCTAGAATATACACTAGAAGTGTCCATGAGAAGCAAACTGTATGACTAGAGATAGGGTACTTTAAAACATGCTTCGCAGCCTTACAATTAAATTTTAAGTCAGCCAAGTCACCCACATTTATCGAAATAGGTCTCTGAGTAGTCACACACAAGCAATTCAACACGGAAATTCCAGAATGGAGGACCATCCTGGGACCCATTTTCTTCAGCAGTTGGAAAACTGGAGAGAGTTTAGGAAGGGCATTGAAAGGCAAATCAAGCAGAAAGATTAGAAGTAGGAGAGAATTCAGACAAACTTGCCTAAGGACAAGAGTTCACACATTTGCTCAACAACTGCCCATCATCCTAAGGCCTGGTGGCAATCAGAATACTGTGCATAAATTTCAATTGCCCAAGATTCTAATTCATGAGTCTTCCTCAGAGTGTCCTTTTCTATGCAAGGGGACACCTCTTGGCAACTTTATGTCACTCATTTCAGGACAAGGTGACTTGTGCAACACAAAACAAAGAAAGTGAAAAATAGGCTACTAGAAACCAGAGTTGAGTGTGAAGTAATATTTCTGTTGAAGCCAATAGATCTATGACCACTCAATTCGGATGAGTGAGGCATCAAATATGTCATTGTGTTAGTAGAGTGTCAGAGCTGGAGTGAGGATGCTATTTTTTTTTTCATTTCTTTCTTCTTACACTGGTGGATTTGAGATGTTCTCACATGGGGAGAAGAGCTTTGCTTCTTTCTCATGGCCTTGACTATGGAAATTCAGAGTGGAGAAGGAGAAAGAACACAACAGACCTGATTCTGAATCCTTCTGGAGAATCTTACTTTTACTCAATGATTTTTTTTCTCCTCTATTAACTGGAAATAACTCTACATATCTCAGCTGGCTGCTGTAAGAATGAAATGAGAGAATATATGCATTCCATTCCATTAACCAATACATATATAATTTTATAAAGATATTGACATCACTCTAATGCAAATGTAGAGTAAGAATGTATCACAAACAAATAAATGCCCTACTGATGGAATTATCTGAACAATAAAACAGGTTCAAAATGTTAGAGGAACAGTGGCTATAGCCCCTCTAACCAGAAGCGGCTAACTGAAATAAATATGCCGGATGAGAGAAATAAAATGATCACTGCTCTATGAGGCAACAAAATCCTAACCTTTGAGGTTACTTTTTTGTTCTAGAAATGAATTACTTTCATCTCTATTGAACAAAATTTCATAAGTTACCATGTAATTTCATAGTTGTGACCCTAAACCATAGAAAATAATTTTAAAATACATTATAAACTCTGAGGGCTTAAGTCATTCTCCACAAAGTCCCATTTGACTTTGAAAGAACACATTGTTATCCTTTTGTGTTATCTCTAAGTTTTAGATAGTTTTCTCAACCACTCCTTACATCACAAATAATCTATGAAAGATACAAATATATATAATGCATATATATATATATATAATGAGAAGTCTGGTGTCATTGTGTATGGGCTTGATTTATTTATCTGGGGACAGTAGCAGATATGAATTTAACTGTAGTAGCCTCTGAGTATGGACAATGAATTCAGAGTTGCTGTTTTAAGTAAAAGAGTGACTAAAGCCAGAAAATTAACTCTATATGGAAATTTCAAAAGGAATCGTTGGTTGTATTTTCAAAATCCACTCTTTTTTATTATTCTTATTAGCTCTTTATTCCAATTTGTATTAATTTCCTATTGCTGATTAAACAACTTACCACAGACCCCATGGTTTAACACAACATAATTTTATTCTTTTATATTCTTGGAAGTCAAAAGACCTCCAGTCTCATAGAGTCAAAGTCAAGGTCTGGGCAGGCCAGAGCCCTTCTACAGTCTGTCAGGAAAAACCAAATCCTTTGGTTTTCTTTGCACTGGGAGGCATTTTATAATCCTTAACACACAGATCCTCTTTTCTAGCTTCAAAACCAGCAAAGTAGCATTGTTCCACTGTCTTCTGCGTCTGTCTCCATATTACTTTGTTGGCCAACTCTTACTCATCCTGGCTTATAAGGACCCTTGTGGTTATCTGGGTCTGATTAAGCTAGTCCAGGGTTGTCTCTCCATCTTAACATTCTTGACCACATCTGCATAGTTGTTGTTTTTTTTGGGTGGGGGAGCTGTAGAGGTTGTTGGGAGCTATTTTTTTTTTTTTTACCACATTCTAGTTTACAGGGGACATAAAGGGAATAATCTGCTTTGCTACCATGTAAGAGCAATAAACTAAATGTAAGAAGTACATCAGGATAGTCTTCCTTTAGTATCTTAGTTTAGCTATCTTGAAATATTCAACATCTGGACATGTCTTGACCTACTAGGAAATTATTTTTCTTCTCGCCTGTAAGTCTAGAATCCTGTAAAGCACAGAATAAAGGACCATATTTTCTAGACTGTGTCCTTTGCCTTGGTTTCACATTTGAACATATGTTCCTCAAATAATTTGAATTTGTCCTAATTATGATAGATCTGGTGTATTAACGTTCTCCTCCATTTCCATACTGTAACTTTCAGGTTTTCATGTTAAGATCCAATCAAATACTTCAAGCCCATAGTCATTTTAAAAGAAAGAAAATTAACTTTTAGGTTTATATTAGTGCAATATTTTGGACAAAAGTGCTCACAAAGCCACCCAATTGATTTAGTCAGTATTAAACAGTAATTACTTAGAGGTCTATCTGGGTAGATATTAAAGCTATTTCCTAAAATAGGGACAATGTTTAAGTAGTGTTTTCCCTGAAGCATACTATAATTGTTCCATCTGCAGATGCTTCTACATGAGGCAAGAAAAATTATAATTATGAATAATATAATTATGTCATTACCTAAATTGTATATGCTTCAGCCTTGTTCTTGAAAATAGATTCCTTATGAACCTTATTTGTCACACAGAAATTACTTATTGGATGTTCACCCTAATCAATAGTTCAGATGACGATTAGTAAACATGTATCAAAAAGTAATTCTCAAAAAACAAAGAACATATGTGGAAATACAACTTGCCTAGGGGAAGAGAGACAGAAGATGTGGGTAATTGCCCTAGCAGGAAAACTTAACTTTGAAGGTCAAAAGATATAGCTCTGTAAAGAAGAAGGCAGGGAGTCTTTGTAGATATTTGAGGCATGGTAAAAAGTATTGTTGGAGCATGAAAAGAAAACTTTTTTGCCACTTGGATGAGCATGGAAGAAAGCAAGAAGTGCGAATTACTCTGCACCAGTGATTGGAACGCTAAGTTCAAGAAAAAAACCAGTGCCAGAATCCAAACAAAGGGACACAAAAGATACACTTTATGAAAATGGAATTGGATTTGGGAACTGGGATTTAAGACCCTGCTATGAGCTACATGTTACATCAAGAGATAAATGCTACCCGCACTGTACATTTTCAGAGAGCCCCATAAATTCTGGACGAAGTACTAAATGGATTTGCAGCATGACCTCTATAAAAGAAAAGTTGCCTTTATGAAAAAGCTTTTGGAAATGCTTGTAGAACTTAATGAAGGTGACTACTTGCCTGCACACAGATGAGAAGGAGGGTTAGCACTGTACAGTCTTCACAAATAAGAAGGGACCTCAAAGCTGGCTTAATCCAAACCCCTAGCACAGAAGACATTTCCACTGAACCAAAGCCTTACACAAATTGCTCTCAGATTTCAGACACTTGCCATAACCAACACAGCAGCTGATTTTGTAGCTCTCATTTCCACAAACCAGCCTTTGCCCTACATAATAAGCAAGTGGTGACTAGAATATATGAAGCAAGATTGGGATGTGCTGCAGAGGAAAAAGGAGATTGTGGTGTCTACATAAATTCAGATACACCCAGTATTTTGATTCTTTGCGTCCTGTGGACTACTTGTACAACAGGGGTAATTAATAAGCAGTAAAAGCACCATCGCATTTTTAAAGTTAATGCTAGTGTCTGTGTTGTGGACTACTTTAATCCGTAAACAAAGGAGACTGCATCTAGGATCTGAAGAAATTCTCTTCTTATGCCATAGCATTTGAGCAACTCTCATCCCATCTACCATCTAGACAGCACAGATTAGAAAGCTGGCATTTTCTACTGTCAAATCCCCTTTCCTAGCATTAATTTGATTTAATTTCTAACATTAACCACTCTCTATTCTATCTGAATGGTACATAGAAAATTTATTTGTCAATTGCATCAATTCTTTGCATGTGCGTTGATTTTTCCCTATGGATCTCCATCCATTTCTCCCCATGAATTTCTGCTCCATTAATGGAACTCTGTCCATTCATATTTAATGGAACTGTGTCCATTTCATATGTAATGGCGCATAAGTTAATGGGCCAGGGAGAGGAAGAATGGTGCTGTTTCTCTGTTCATTATTGGGAATATGAATTGGATTCCACAAATGGTGTTTGATAAGAACTCCCTGCTGTCTAATCTTTTGCTTCTGAGTTAACTTACCTCATTCTATGAGTGTGATCTCTCTAGGATGCACATGAGAACAAGGCACAGTGATATGTAAAATAGTGATGATTCCCAGATGTCTACAGTGTCCAAGCAAACAAGTATGAGTCATAAACCTTAATGTGCAGGCACCTGCCTTCCTCCCGGGCTCATTTCTCATCAGTCTTTACTCTGCATTATTAACCCACAGAAAGTTCCATAACTGTTTTTCATTGCATGTTATTACCTAGGCTGTGAGTCTTGGCGTGACCAACTTTTCCTTGGACAGCTCAGGCATGCTTATCTCCAGAAATCTTTTGCTGACTCTTTCTTTCATGCTGTTGGGATGAATACTTTTTCTCCAGATATTTTTTTTTTGGTTAATACTTAAGGTAAATCTTTGTCCTAATCCTCATGACCACTGCTGTATGGGGTTGGGGTTAGGGTTAGGGTTAGGGCTAGGAAAGATGATCAAATCATAAACATTTTCCAAGTGAATTAATAGTGAAAGAAATAAATGAAGCAGTCTTCCCTTCCCAGATAGATTGTAATATGTTTTGCACAAAAACCTAAAATGGTAACTGTGTTATGCTTTATAAAGCCCATCTTACTATAGATTACCAACTAGATCAAATCTTTCTATGTTCTCTCCTCTACTGTTATAGAATTCCCATTTTGTTCCAAACTGCTACTTAATTTAACATTCCTCTGTGGCCTAAATGACCACAAAATTACTCAGTCAAGTTCACACAACTTGACAATGGCATAAAGACTAATTTCAGCTTCCTGATATCCAATCAAGTGTATTTTCAGCCTGGCATGGTGGTTTATGTCTGTAGTCCCAGATATTTGGGAGGAGGATTGTAGTTCAAGGCCAGCCCAGACCAAAAGTTAATGAGATGGGGGGGGGGGAAGCTCGGGGGATGAGGGAGGAGGTAACAAGTTGGATAAGAAATGTACTTGCCTTACATATGAAACTGTAACCCCTCTGTACTTCACTTTGACAATCAAGAAGAGAAAAACAAAGGTAATGAGAGCCTATCTGAAAATAAATTAAAGCAAAAAGGGCTGGGAATATGGCTTGAATGGTAAAAATGCTTACCATACAAGCACATGGCCCTGATTTCAAACCCCAGTACTAACCAAAACTACAGATTTTTCACTTAGATAAGGGTTATAAATTGAAGACTGGATGGGAGAGAATGGAAGAAAGAGAGATCAAGAGAGAAAATAAGGGAATTAAATAAACCTTGCTAATTAGTAAGACTTTTGAAACAAATTAGAGGAAGAATATATATTAAAGTGCCTAAGGGCCAAGTCATCTTGTTCATACTAGAGAGAATATAATTTGGTATGAGAATTGGGTTTTCTCGTGAAAAGGAATAAGGAATTCCAGACTGAGAAACATAAAAGAGAGTCATAAAAATACAAAACTATAAAAGAGAAATCACAAAACAATGCTGGCTAGAGTAGCACAGGCTGTGAATGCCTTGCTTTGAAGGGGGAGAATTGTGACTGTGAATGCAAACAGCACAATAATACAATCCTAAAGGATAAGTGTCAGGCAGGATAAGGGCACAGAAGTTGGAGACACTAGGCCTGTTCCAATTGGAACTGTGCAGAAGGACATGGAACTGGAGAGATCAATTCGACAACAGTTTGAAAGACCACTATGTTATTCTGGAGCTTTCAGAGAAAGAAGATAAGAGAATATATAAATATAAATAAAGAGATCCATTATGATAAATTACTTCAACAATCATAAGTGACTGAGAAATTCCAAACTGGGTCATCTGAACACTAGAGTCCTGGGGGGAGCTGTTAGTCCAGCCTTAGCTTGCCTCTGAAACTCTGAGAACCAGGAGCACAGTGATAGGAGAAGACCAATAGTTGAACTCCAATAGTCAAGCAGAATATAATTCTCCCTGTGCTATTTTATTCTTTCACAGCTCTCAGTGGATGGGGTGCCAGTCACTCAGATTGGGATAGGCAAAAGACTGTACCAAGGCCGCCGATTGCAATGTCATTCCTCTCTCCAAACACCCTGGTGGGCACACCCAAAATGCTTAAAGAGATACCTGAGCATCCAATGGCCAGGAAAGTACACATAAAATTAAGCATCACAATATCCAATGGGAAGTCAAAGTTTAGCATAATTTGTAGGTGTCATGAATCAATGAGTTACTTTATATGCTGGAAGTGCACATAAGAATATGAAAATTATATTTGGGGACAATTAACCTGATAAAGATTTGTATAATGAAATACAGTAGAGACCCCTCCCCCCCAAAAAAGAGCAGGTAGGTGAGTTCTGATATGGAATGATAAAATCCAAGCTCTGGAGTTTATGAAAGTGGAGAAGTAAAGCAAGAGATTGTAGTAAAATATAACAGTTGTTCAACTTTAAAATGTGTTCATGGTTGTGTTGGAAAGCTCTAAATAATGACATTGTTTAAACAGTTGTGTTAAGTGCTATTTGATTGTCCCTCACAAAAATTCTACCTGAAACATCCCCTAGAACCTGAGATAATTTGGGATCAGGTTAAATAATTTGCCCCCGAGTTACACGATTCAGTCCCAGTTTTATAGAAAACTCATGTTCTTTCCACTGCATTGCTCTGCCTTTTGCCTAACCGTAACTAGATTGGAAAGCTGCATGTGATGTGAACTACTGCAAATATAGTTAATTCTTCAGGCTCTTCACATTTTACCCATGTCTGATGAGTCAGGTGAAGGCAGGAGGGAGGAAACATTGGGTGTACACCTAAACGTGTTTCACCTTTGCTTCCATTTGCAACTGAAAATCAGATAAACATGGTTATCAAAATTTACCAAAATATTGAAATGCAAAATCCTCCAAACCATTTTTTAATTCAATACAACCAAACTTGTGAGACGTGGATTCTACAAAAGGTGGATAACTGTGGATTTCTGTTTCCTTTAGATGATGCTAATTCACAGAATAGTGAAATGGTGGTACCCTCAAAAGCTAGCTGTGGCCCAATCTCTGGAATTTGCAAGTGTTACCTTATCTGACAAAACAAAGACCCCATATCGATCAAAATAAGGATTGTGAGATTAATAGATTATCTTGGATTGTACACCTAAGGCCTTGAATTATCATCACAAGGGTCCTGGAGAAAGAAAAGGAACATTTCATGCAAGCAGAAGAGGAGGACATTTGACCAGTGGCAGAGATTGTAGTGATGTGGCCACAAGACACAGTGGGCAGCCACCTGAAGCAGGAAGAGAGAAAAGTTGGAGTCTCCTTTAGTGGCCTCAGGGACCTCACAGATCTGAGGACACTTGGATTTTACTCAGAATTGTGGGAGCACACATTTCTTTTAAGCCAAAAAATATTGTGAAAATTTACTGTAGCAGTCAGAAGAAACTCAAAGTCCCATGAAACCTTAGAAGGCCTAAATCATAAACACCCTAAAATTTCAATAATACAACATGGGTCTTTATCTTTCTCCCAGTTAAAAATAAAGTAGGAAGGGACTTCCCCTGGGTAGTATCCTGGGATTTGATTTGACCTTGGAAAACAGAATGTATGACTTTCTAGACTTTGTTTACAGTTGTGAAAACTATTTTCTAGGTATTCTTTCCCGACTATGTAGGTTGCCACTAACACAGATTTGACTGGTGTTCAGCTGTTACGACTGACAAAACAAATCTGTTTTAATAAAATGGTGACGTGCTATGGTTTCGAATCACTAAACTAACACAATAGCTTGTATCTGTCTGATGAAACTGAAATGGGAGATTGTGAAGAATTTGAGCTATCTAGGCATGAGACTATGGTAAGGAGTAGAGAGTAACACCACATTCTTTCCACGCACAGGCTCGGTGGGATGGCTTGACTGGACGTATCACCTTCAATAAAACTGATGGCTTGAGAAAGGACTTTGATCTGGACATTATTAGCCTCAAAGAGGAAGGAACTGAAAAGGTAACTCCGTTGATAATGAATTATCAAATAAACAAAGTCTACTGCTCAAGCATTGGAGCTAAATGTCACAGGCAAATTGGAGAATGAGAAAGTGATTGTCCTGACATGTTTATTCCCATCCAAGGTTCTAGATGGCTTGCCCTAGTCTGCACAGAGCTGTTGATGAGCTCGAGTCTTAAATTATGTATGTGTTATTAATAGTAGTGTCAGCTAATATTTATCAGTAATTGTTTAATATAGCATTCATACATACATTATTTTCTAATAACTCATCAGGTGGGCATCATTAAGACTATTTCTGCAAGAGTTTGCGTAATTGAATTTAGACTTGGAAAGTCAAGAGCTGTCAGGGTTCATCTATGGAATGGCACTCAAGGATTGCTCAGGAGTTATTTTAGCTGCACTCTATTTCAAGACTGGTGTCAGAGGGATGGGATAAAGTAGGATACAAGAGGCTTACTGGAGTAAATTAACTTTGCATCCTTAATTTCAGGGCAAATGCCTGAAATTTTCATTTTAATTTGGATTCTCACTTTGGGGTTGTTTTAGTTGTAACTCTTAAAGTGCTATTTAGAATAGCACTAATGTAAAAATGTTTAAATACTAACAAAAAGAATTGGGCTTCTGAATCCATTTTATTATCCCAGTGCTAATACTCATGACTGTTGAATATTCGACTTAGCATGTATAATTTGAAGATTGTTTCCATCAGAACCTTAAGGAAGAAAAATTTTTGAAACGACGTCAATCATTGAAGAATCAAAACTTTATAATCTAACTCCTTCATCATTATAGTGAGCAAAATGTTATATGTGTGCATGGCATTGGAAACAGTTGTTCACTTAATTTGAAAACTTGGGTTGATTTTTTTTAAATGAGATAAGGTTTGTATTTCTGTTTTACTGCTCTTATGAACTCGGAGAATATTTTGGCAGATCCCTACTACCTGGTACCCCCAAATAGCATGGATTGAAACAAGGAATAATCAGGCAAAATATGGTAGGAAGTTTCTACTGGTATTAAATTAAGAAAACTCTGTCCATTTTCAGCCTTGGCGGGTACACATTATAAATGCAGATTTGCAATTTCTCTAATTTCTCTGTGGATTCATCTCTCTCATGTGTCCCTCTGCTGGTTTAAAGGAGCTTAAGACGTCACCAATCCTACCCCAACAGGATGTGGAGTTGCTGCTAGAGGAATAAAAGGGGTGAATACTATCATCTAAAAATTTGTAATTTTTTAAAAAGAAAGCATCTGCTTTTCTAGGCTCACCCTGCTCTCCCCTGCTCTCATGATAAGGTAGAGGACTGAAGGCAGAAAGAAAGCTTGAAAGGAAAACCTCATTTTGGCTCAGATGGGTAATGACATAGATATCACCATATTTTCCCAGCTATTTATACACAGCACCACTATGCCCATTCTGTTGGTATTTTTCCATCAAAGGCAAAATCAAATAAGATGAAAGTGTTTTCTGCTTGTTTGTTATCTCTTCATCGTTCGCAATAACTTTTCTTTCTTCAGGTGACTTGGGCTCAATTCCTCAGAAGGCTGATTGGGCTGTGGTGGCCATGGGGGAAAAAAAAAAAAACAACAACACACAGGAGCCAAAGAAGGACAGACCTTTAATCTTGTCATGTCAGCCTTTGTCAGGGTCTGCAGGGAAAATTACTATTTTTAAGTCCTTTTTTTTTTTTTTTACTTGCACTTAAATTTCTACTGCCTGGAAACATGTAATCAAAGAATAAGTCATCATGCATGCTTCTTCTTTAGTAATTGTGTGTGTGTGTGTGTGTGTGTGTGTGTGTGTGTGTGTTGGTTGACTAATTTTGTTACAAATACCTTCGGCAGAAATTACCAATTTTCTTCTTATAAGAGATAATGACAGTCTTTAAAGCAACAGAACAAGTGTCTATATTTAAAAGTCAATTTTGTTGTATGAAAGGAAGAGTAACGAGAGTCTTAGCACCAAACAACTCCTAAAACATCCAAGATATATATATATATATATATATATATATATATATATATATATATTCATCTCTTAAGTTGTGTCAAGCTTTATATTAGATTATGATGCAAAATTCCAAACACTAGGTGAGGAATCTGCCGCACACCATATTTAACTTTCGGGTTCCATGCTCCATGTTTAATGAAGTGCTGTTTTTATTTTTCCTCTCTGAAAACCAAGGCTGCTGGTGAAGTGTCTAAGCACTTGTATAAAGAGTGGAAGAAGGTTTGTACTCTGATCACAACTGCAGGAAACTTGGGGTGGGGCAGGGAATATCCCTGGAAAGCTAGTATCCTTCCAGTTTTGCCAGACCAGTAGCTCTCCAGTGGCAGTGTAGAGGTGAGATTTCACACCATGGGAAAGGGGGACTAGAACATGCTTTCTGTCAACATCACTCATGAATTGTGATGGACTAAGTAAGGATGGATTAGCTACTTCCCCCTAGATTATTTTTGTTTGTCTTGAGCAGGATCTGTCACTATGAGGCCTATAGCAGAAACAGGCATCAACCTGTTCCTTCTCAAGTAATGAAGTAGTTCCCCTACAAGGGATGAAAACACAATGGATTTGGCCCAACAGACTAGCCAGATAGGCTAAGATCAGGACATGTCCTTCAATATCAACAAGAAAAAGAAGAAGAAAAAAGGAGTCATTTCAGAAACTCCCCCTTTCTTAGGAGGTATCCTTATTTTGTGAAAGATTTTTTTTTTGCCAGAGTGCACTTTTTTACAATTTGATTTAGAACTACTGTTAGCAGAGAGCAAAAACATGAGAAACTTTGGAAGGGAAATGAGATTATCTTGTAAATTATACGACCTACAATTTCATAGTTTATTATACAGTACCATGTGGCCAATGACTGTGCATAGATTTATATAAGCAAATGGTAAACATTAAAAACATTTGGATCATAAAAATATCCCAGTGATAGGCAAACACCATATTGTCTTTCATTCTTTCTCCTCCCTCCTACCATTCTGCCTCTCTCTCCCTCACCACCTCCCCTCTGTCTGTCAAACTATGTGTTAAGAAAGTCTGTTGATTGACGAATAGACCCTTAAGTTACTTCAGGTCAAACAGTTTGTCAGTTTCACTTCTGTCTTTCAAATTACCAGTTGAGTTAAATAAATAGTTCTTCAAACTACCAAAAGACTCATTTCCCTCTTGGTAGCATCAAGTAGATAAACTCAAAAATTTTCCTCCTGCTAAGTTTTAAAAACAACAGATTTGGGGCTGGGAATATGGACTAGTGGCAAGAGTGCTTGTCTCTTACACATGAAGCCCTGGGTTCGATTCCCCAGCACCACATATATATAGAAAATGGCCAGAAGTGGCACTGTGGTTCAAGTGGCAGAGTGCTACCCTTGAGCAAAAAGAAGCCAGGGACAGTGCTCAGACCCTGAGTGTAAGACCCAGGACTGGCAAAAAAAAACAAACAGATTTAGGGATGAAGGCATGGCTAAGTGGTAGAGCACCCGTAGCAAGCAAGAAGCCTTGAGGTCAAACCCAGTTACTGTAAAACAAAAAATTAGTTCTAACAGTTCTGTTTCAATGGTCAATAAACCAGAGTATCAAAGGTCCATAAGCGTTGAACTAGTTTCCTCATTTATAGTAAACAAATGGCCTCACCTGTCACTCTAAAAGCAGCTTATTACATTAATCCATTGTGAGATCAAGCACTTTATGTGCTATTGAATTCATTCAAGCCAAGTATCCCAGAGACTGAAGCTAAACTGGAATTTAGCCATAGGGAGGGGAGCTGCCCCTCATTTGTCATTAACGGCCGAATACAGAACACACCTGAAGGATGTAGTCTCATTAAGTCACACCCTCACGCCCCCTCTTTTCTGATCACCACTGCTACCTATATGGTGAACTACAGATGCCATCAGTTCTCTGTTATGACTGTGCACCCGCAATTCACCGAAACCTGAGCTCTAGCAGATGTGACCCAATCAGACTAAACACACAATCAGACTGAATACATTGTACTTCCCCAAGGAAGACACCATCTTCAAAGAGAAGAATTCAATCCCCATTGTATTTAAATTCCAACCATTTATACTAGCACCCTGGCCTCTTCCAACTACAGAATACATCCCCTGAAATTATTTCCAAGAAAGGGATGGAACATTTACCCACCCCCTCACTAAGAAGTGAAAAGAAGGCTCATGACACAGGAAGTGGATGTGCCTTTGTATCCTCCTCACATTGGTTATTTTGGTCTGGTAATTTTAGATTTTTCACATTTATGTGAATCCCACTCAAAAAAAAAAAAAGTAGGTAAAAGTGAGCCTCTGAATGACCTTTGGTGGTGTCATTTTTTTTAAAGTTTGTGAAATGTCCTCTGGGCATTCATTTTCAAATATTCCTTCAGTTGTCCCAGATAACAAATGACTACTGCCTCATACCAGCCTAGACAGAGTGAAAGAAGGCAGGCCAGACAATTTAGCCTTTGAGTGTTCCTCCCCACAAATAATTGATCCACCCTCCACCACCTCTCGCTGGTAAATTACTGCTGTCTGTCTTCAGACCACAGTTTGAAAATTGAGGTTCTACTTCCTGAAGGCACTCCTCCAAGGTCGTAGAACAAGACTGAAATACCAATGTCTAAAAGGCTATGTCTGCCCAGCACGCGCACACGCACAAACACACACACACACACACACACACACACACACACACACACACACACACGCTTGCATGCACATACCACATCATGGAACCTTACTTCTCCAGAGAGACATTCCTTTGCTGACCACTTGTTAATTTCAATTAACAGGGAAAAGCAGTAGACAGGTTTAAAAGAAACACACATACATACTGACATACACATGAAGGTTTTGCTGATTAAAAGATTTTAAAAACAAGAATGAGATCCTCCAAATTGCATATGTATTCTGTTTACTTTCCAGGAATAGCCTGACCTTTTACTTCATTTTGATGCCCTTCCATTTCTATTCAAAGCCTCTTCTTTTCTACAGATAGTAGGAAAACAAATATATTCCCTCTCATTTTATGGAGGAAAATTTGCCCTATTGGGACCTGGAGACTTACTTGATTGAAAAGGCAGCAGCAACCATCGCTTACCTTCTGCACTTTGCTGAGGATGGCAAGAGAAATAAAAGCTAGATGTCAAGCTGTGGTATATATTTGTCTACAATTTCAAATTTTATTTTAGAAGTGAATGCAATTGCGAAACCATTCAGCACTTCTATTTCCAAATATGAAAACTATTTTTAAAAATGTTTCTTTGAGCTGGGCACAGAGAGCCTGAAATTCAGAGCCAACACAATCTTAGTTAGCAACCCCATCTCAAACACAAAATATAAACCAAAGGACTGGAGGCATGGCTCAAGTGGTAACTTGTTTGCCTAGAGCGTGGGAGGCCCTGGGTTAATGCCCCAGCATCATTAAAAGGAGTTCCCATAAACATACACACTTGACATTCATAAAAGTAACCTTTAAAAACAACGTCTTCTATGACTTTAAAAAGCAAGTGTCCTAAAAGAAAGTCACGTTCACCTTTCAATACTCAGTTAAAAATTTGATTTCCATTTCCTGTTCCTAAATCAAGGTTTAAGTAGAATCATTCCAAAGTCTCTTTATGGAGTTGGTTACTTACAGCTAATATCATAGATTTGGAATACATAAATAAGTGTGTTCATCAACCAATGTATTGTGCTATGATATGTGCCACAGCTTGACATAATACTATCTTAATTTATTTTTAACTCCCTATCTCTTTATTTCTCCAAATAACCACTCCAAGTATTCAGGCTAATGTTTAATAGTCCTTCATACTTACTCAAGCCATTTATAAATCTAAGAAGGATATTTTTCAAGTAAAATTAATTTCTAGCTGATAAATTCAGGCAATAAACAAAAGCAAAGATAGAAAATCAATGATGGAAGAAGCCAGACAAGCTCTAAGGTGTGATAATTTAATCATCAGATGAGCTCTATCATCTCAAGTTTGCTGACAAAAAAATTAAGCCACAGAGAGGTTGATTATTCATCCAAGGCCACACAACTAGAAAGATGATAAACTAGGGTCTAGATAACACAAGGCTCATACCCTGTTGAGCTAGGCAAATATGCTCCCTATTGAAGGAAATATATTCCTGTACTGAAGGAATACATGCGTTTAGGAATCAGACATGAATCCAATCCATCCATTTGACTCTGCCCAAGTGTTAATGAGCATCAGCTGCCATGATTTCTCATCCCTGTTGTACTTCATCCATTTCTGAGATTTAAAAAAAAAAATCCCTCACAATTCCAAATCCTTTGCAACAGAGCCAGCTTGGAGAAATTTATCATGAACATTTATATAGTCCTTAATATACATAAATACTTCTACATACATCATCTCACTTGATCTTTGCTGTAGCTTTGTAATGAGCTTACCATTAGAGAACCAAAGCTCTGAAAGCTTAGTTTCTTGTCCAAGGTCACATGGCATAGCAGCTGGCGGACATCATAGACCTGCCTTGCCAGTGTCCCCTCCCTTTCACATGGCTAGCACTACCCACTAAGGACTGAGACAGATCACTCTGTTCCTGACCGTCTCAGAGCCTAAAACATCCATATATGAGTTGAACAGCTCTTATTTGAAATGCCTGGCACCAAAAATGTTTTGAATTGAATGTATTTTAAAAAATTCTTATATGTATAATGAGATCTCTTGGACTAAGACTCAAGTCCAAACATGAAATTTGCTACTAATGCATATACATATGACATAATATAATACATACAATATGTACATATTATACAACATGTAGTATACTATTGTATATGTTGTATATGTAGAATATGTTGTATAATATGTACATATTGTATGTATTATATATGTGTATATATACATAATATGTATGTTTATATGTATGTATATATAGAAAGTAATCTTATACAATAATTTTAGTGCACCTATGTTTTGGCTATTACCTAAGGAGAGGTAATTGAAAGAATTTCATATTCAAGAAATAAAAATGTAAAATCTGTATTACTACAGGGCCTAATAAAGCCAGTAGGACCTAGGCCACTAAAGAAAATAGCTCATGATATTTTGAAAGAGCAATGGTTTTCACCAAACATAAATTGCCATGGTTGGTTCTATGATACAAAGATCAACAAGTAATAAACACTATTATCCTTATTAGAGGAGGTCATGGTCAAGAAGACCCCCAAAACAGGTAAATGGATGATACTAACAGACGATATTAGGTCCTGGACAGAATGCGAGCCATGTCCTGCCATGACACACAGACACAATCGCAGTCCAGCACTGTCCCTTCAGTGAAATGAGGACCAGAAACATTGGTTTTTCTCCCATCTCATTTCCTTTTGATTGTTTGTTTGTTTTGTTTTTTGCCAGTCCTGGACCTTGAACTCATGGCCTGAGCACTGTCCCTGGCTTCTTTTGCTCAAGGCTAAGCACTCTGCCACTTGAGCCACAGCGCCACTTCTGGCCATTTTCTATATATGGGATGCTGGGGAATCGAACCTAGGGCTTCATGTATACGAGGCGAGCACGCTTGCCACTAGGCCACATCCCCAGCCCCCTCATTTCCTTTTGATGTATAATATCTCCACCCTCCACCAGCTCCCTCCATCTCATTATTCATAAGCTTTAAAGAAATTTATGTAATCCATTTGGGCAGGATATTTTGTAATAGAATGAAAGCCTCCCAAAGAAAGAGATTTTTTTTTTTTGTCTCTTAAGTGTTGCACAGTGCTTGGAACTGCACCTGATATAGATGCAGCAGCTCAACCAATATATATTTTGGAAGATAAATCTGATAGCCATCTAAGAAGTTTGTATTTTTGTTCATTTCAAGAAGAGCAATGAGCCTCATAAACAAAAACAAAGAGGCCTTTCCCCTTACTATTCCCAAATAGCACAAGTCTCCAGTATTCTGTGGATACACTCATTCTTGTATGGACTCATTTTCCCACACTGAGTAGCTTCTACTGCCTCATTCTGCTGCCCTAGACCGTAAGTTCCTATGCCCACTGCTGGTCTAGAAGGGGACTCCTCTTAGTGTAAATGTCCTCACAGACCACCTGCAGTCTCTGATGTACTGTGTTCTGTGTAGATTGGGATCTGGAACTCCAATAGTGGGCTCAACATGACAGATGGAAACAACGACAGGTCCAACAATATCACTGATTCACTGGCCAATCGAACACTCATTGTCACCACCATTCTGGTAAGTTACCTTGATGATATTCTGGATTCCTTCTCTAGATTCCTATGCTAGATCTGGAATCATTCCTCAACTGTGAGGTGTTTTTGTTTTCATCTGTCTGAATATGTTGGTTTTTAGCTGGGATATGTTTACATATACTTAAAACAGGACTATTACAAGCTTCAAATATGGTCTGAGGATCTCTTGCCTCAATGGATTCTCATCCCTGTGCTATTTTATCCCCTACTCCACCCAGCTGACCTTTCCATTTTTCTGGGTTGTTGACTGGTTGGTTGGTTTCGACCAATAAGAGAGACTCTCACAAAAGACCAGAGAACTAGGAGGTGAAAGGCAAAAAAAAAACCCAAAACTTCCTCCATGTTTCCCTCCCGTCAACCAATGTTTTCTGTTTGTTTCAGCCAATGTTTTCATTAAGAAGTCTGTCCCTCCAGAGCCACAGCTTATACCCTGTTGCTGGTTTGTGAGCTGAAGTGGACTCCCTCTAGGAGTGTTGCTCCCTTCTTCCTATCTCAACCCTGGGTTTTCTTAGGCTCATGAAGGTTTGGGTTAGTGGGTTTCCACATCCTGCCCTGAATCTTATCACCCCCTCTCTTTGTTCACACCTCTGTAAATCAATCACCCCAGCTGATATCAAACATCCTGCTAGAATTCTGATCTTATCCACTCCCAGCTACCGTACAGTGAATGGCTATTTTCTCCCCCTCTTCTTTCCTGAGGAAACTGGGCAGAAGTAACCCCTCTGAACTCTTCACCAGGCATGCCTGCCTGGTTTCGTGCAGTTTGTACTATAAAAGCTATTGTGTTTGAAACACTTAATATGCAAGGATTGTTCGTTCAAAAAAACTGGACTGTTCTATACGTTCTCTGCAAACAGGGTTTTCCATTTTACCTGTATGATCAACATATACATTTATACTTGGGGCCTAAATGACTAAAACATGTCAGTAGTATACCAATTGTTTTAATTTTTTTACATGCTTAAACGTAGGCAACTGAGATAATCAAGTATACAGAGGAATGGTAGAAAGAAAGAGCCCATCATCTGTAAAACAGGTGGTTTGTCACATAGGTAGAAAAGGGAAGGATTAGCAAGAAAAAATGAAGTTATTTTCAATAAGACTACAGAACTGATGCTAAAAGAAAACATAGAAATGACATACACAGAAAGTAACAGTGAAATGGAGAGGAAATGTTGATAAGAAAATTGGAATATTTAGTAAACGAGAAGTTTGAAATTTGAGATGCATTGGCTGATTTTTCTTTTGGAAGTGGATGAAGCTTTTAGGGCAAAAAATCAAGAGGAGGAAGCCTAGGAAAGAAAGTCTTGGTATGGGCAAAGCTGAAGGTTCTGAGCCTTCCCGTCTTCTACGACCCAATGACAAAACACAATGATGCCTCTATCACACCCACCACACCCCACTGAACAATGAAAGGACAAGCTCACATCGGAAGAGATAGGAACGCAACGGCAATATATGACAGTGAGGAAACAGGGAGACCAAGTTTAGCAGAGGCAGAAAGGTACAGGACGTACTTCAATACTTTGAACACTGAAAAATCTTCTGACAGTATTATAATTCCCGAAACCAGTGCTGGCACAATCCTTCCTTTCATGAGAACAGAGTCTTTCTCTTGATTTCTTTCATTTAGGAGGAGCCCTATGTGATGTACAGAAAATCAGATAAACCCCTGTATGGAAATGACAGATTTGAAGGATATTGCCTGGATCTGCTGAAAGAATTGTCAAACATCCTGGGGTTCCTGTATGATGTTAAGCTAGTCTCTGATGGCAAATATGGAGCCCAAAATGACAAGGGAGAGTGGAATGGGATGGTGAAAGAACTTATTGATCATGTAAGCAAAAATATATCACATACATCTGAAAAACAAAAACAGTGTAAGGGGGCTGGGGATATAGCCTAGTGGCAAGAGTGCCTGCCTCGGATACACGAGGCCCTAGGTTCGATTCCCCAGCACCACATATGCAGAAAACGGCCAGAAGCGGCGCTGTGGCTCAAGTGGCAGAGTGCTAGCCTTGAGCGGGAAGAAGCCAGGGACAGTGCTCAGGCCCTGAGTCCAAGGCCCAGGACTGGCCAAAAAAAAAAAAACAGTGTAAGGATGAAAAAACAGGAAAAACAGTTGAATCACTTTCAAGAGAAATGTTTCTTTTTTAAGTCTAATGGTATTTTTTCCCCCTTTGGTGCCAGTCCTGGGGCTTGAACTCAGTACCTGAGTGCTGTCCCTGACCTTTTTGTTCAAGGCTAGCACTCACATCACTTGAGTCACAACTCCACTTCCAGCTTTTTGAAGGTTAGGTGCTGATAAGAGTCTCACAGATTTTCCTGCCTGGGATGGATTTGAACTGTGGACCTGAGATCATCTCAGCCTCCTATGAAGTTAGAATCACAGTCATGGACCACCCACACCTGGCTAATGGTGATTTTTTTTATGTAGAATAAAACAATTTAGATATGCAATGTCATCTTATTAACTATTATTATTATCAAGTTGCTCATTTCCTTCCTTTTCTAAATGCTGTTTTTTAGTAATGTCCTTTTGCATTTTCTTACTCTACTGAGTGTACATGCATTGCATACTTTTTGGTTTGTCTTTATTGATATAGTAACTGGGTAAACTGTTTTTATATTAAAGTCAATTACCATAGAAACGTCTTGCATGGGAAGCATTTAGAGTTGAAAGTAGAGATCAAGGATACTCAGAAAAGTTTAGGCACTTGCAGGGAAGTGAAACATGACGCCAAGGATTTGGGACTTGTTTTTGCAGAAGGCTGACCTGGCAGTGGCTCCTCTTACCATCACTTATGTGAGAGAGAAAGTCATAGACTTCTCCAAGCCTTTTATGACCTTGGGTATCAGCATTCTCTACCGGAAGCCCAATGGGACCAATCCTGGCGTCTTCTCCTTCCTCAACCCCTTGTCTCCAGACATTTGGATGTACGTGCTCCTGGCCTGCTTGGGAGTCAGCTGTGTGCTCTTTGTGATTGCAAGGTAAGCTTCAGAACGTGGGATTCATGACAACATGTCAGTCTCCCAGATCAAATTTAAGAACTGAAAATGCATTCCTTTTTTGTCTTTTATTTGCTTACTGCCTTATTCTTATATGCTTTCTATGGAAAAGTCACTTTATAAACAAATGTCTTACTTATTCAGAAATATACGTTTTTAAAGACAAGAAGGTAATGTGTTATACTATGATTTTATCGGTATTTCAAGCAGCATAAAGAGGTTATTTATTCATTTTCCATTAGTTGTAGTATAATAAAAGCAATAACTCAACTAATACATTTAAAATGTTTCATTAACGAAAGCCAGATTATGTCAAGCTATTTGACTCCTGGGTTATTTAGATTAATTTAATTTTTTAAATGAAGTTAGGTAGAAGTTATCATAGCAAACAAAAATGCTGGTATAAAATGATTCGGGAATCCTCATGAGTAAGACAATAATAACTTAAAGATTCAATGGATTTTTTCAAAATATTAGACAACTAGAAAGAGGATTACAAAATAACACTGAAAATAAAGATTACTTCCATGTGGAGAATAGAGGTATGAAATTATTGTGTTACCATTAAGGCGATTTGGTTTAGGTTTTATTTTTTGAGATTTAACTCTTTATTTCAACCCTTCTGCTATGCAAAGTTCTTCCAAAGATATTGATACCACCCAGTAAACCATATCTTTTCTAAATACCTTTGATGCTTAATTTGAATTAGATGTTTTATCTTTCTGTTGGCTTAAATAATTGATACCCCTTGAAAAGACATGATTTTTAACTGCCTTTGTATGTCACTTGCTTGTTTTCAGTCTTTTCACCTTTCAACAAAACATAATGAACTTTTTCCCTAATCAATTTTTGTTTTCCCTCCAGGAATTTCTAAGAGAAATATTTCTTCATGCTAGCTCTCTGTCATTGTCCACTGTCTAGTTTTGATTAATGCCAGGTAACTCTTTTCCTAGTATAATTATAATTTTAAAAACACTGGGAAAGATAACCCAAGTTGGGAAAGTGAAAACGATCTATATGGGCACATAGTTACACTGAGTAAATGTGTGCTCTCACACATGGGTATTTATTAATTCAATATAAAGACAAAATTCTGATATTATCTATATCTTATAAAATGTACCATTATCAGTTCTCAAGTCTTGTGTTTTTAACTAATGATCAAAACCCTCTTTCCATATATCTTATTTCAGAAAATACATTATTGATAGTATATGCAATGATATTATTCTTTGAAATTGTAAGTCAGTAATTCTCAACCAAGAGAGAGACGTTTTCCCCCTCAGGGAACCTTTGGCAATGTCTGAAGACATTTTTTGGTTGCTAAAACTAGTGACAAGAATTGCAATTCATATTAAATGGATATACTATGGAGAAAAGGATTGCTCAACATCCTACAGTATAAAAGACAGCTACAAACATATACACACATACACGTGTGTGCGTGTGTGCACACGTGCACACACACACACGATTATCAATTCCAAAAGGTCAATAATACCAAAGTTAAGAAACCATATTCAAAACAATGAATATATTGCTATAGAAGTAAAAAAAAAAATGTGAAAACAAGATTTATTTGTCATCATGGCCTAAAACTGAATTCATATTGCCCTAGAAAATAAATACTGCCCTAGAAGAACCATGTAATAAATAACCGCTCATTCTTGTTCTGACTTGTTTCATCCCTCTATCTAGCATCACCTAGAGCACAAAAGAAACTAAGAAAGTCAGTCTCCACAGCCCAGTCTGTGGTTCTAGCTAGTCAGGGATTCTGAGAAGCAGAAAAGCCAAGATTGTGTTGATGAGAAAGCAAGTGACGTATTGCCATGAAGCTGACCAAAGCTACTAGAAGATAATAAATCAGGACAGTGGTACCTAGTAGTCCTCAGAGAACACACCCAAAAGGTACTCCCTTCAACCATGAGTTAAAGTAACACTATTTTGTCAATAGAATATGTCAGGAGAGGGTAACATCCAGTATGGCCCCCTTGTTCATTTTGGCTGTTTTTCCCCCATTCTTCCATGAGCTCTTAGTGACTAGTTCTCTATATTTCTGGCTTTACACATTCTAATTCTATTAGGATGGCATCTCCCCATCAATGCCATCCACTCAACAGTCCTACTTGCAGAAAGTATCATTTGTAAACCAGCCCTTCCTTGTTTCGCTTATTCCCTTCATCTTCGCCCTTCACCGTACTTAACAATGTCTCTGCACCTCAGAAAACATCCGTACTCCTACTTTATAAAGCCATGAAATGTATTTTAGATGATATTCTCCCAGATAAAATTCTGTACTTCCTAGCTTTGTAATTTGAGACCATGAGCTCCGTCACTCCACAGCAAGAAGCTAAGATGTAAAATTATGATGGTTGCTATTTTAATGGTTTACAATCAGAGTTAGGGAAATGTAAATGAAAAACACTTAATCTAATCATGTTTAACTCTGGAGAGATTTGGAATTTATGTCTTGGAATATAGCATTATATGTTCTCTTAAAGGGGAAAAATAAAGCCCGGCACAGCCTTTACACCTAATATTCTCAGTGGATAGAGGCATTAATCACTAGCTGAATGGAATTCAATTTTTAAAGTTGTAGATATCAAAAGGAAGAATTATAGTCATGAATATAAAAATTTCAGTCATTGTGACTTGTAGTACATTTGCATGTCAGTGTTTATAATCTGGGGTAGACATGTTTCACCTCTTGGAAATAATATTTAACCCCAAGGAACTAATATCCTAGTTAAACACACAAGCTAAATAAACTGAAGACTCACATACTCTCGCATACTATGCATGTATGCTTACAGTGGTTTATGCTTTTCTTCCTAAAAACCTGAACAATATTAGGTTGGAATTTAGAAATATCTATCTATATATCTACTTATATATGAGAAAAATGAAGCCCTTGAAAATGGATTCTGAAATTACATAATACAGACTCATTGGTTATATTCCATGTCCAAGAAAGCCCACAGACTTTCTCCATTTAAAATGATTCATCTTCACCTTCTCAGTGTAGCCCAATGTCCATACCATCCATAAAAGAGAACTCCAGTGTGAGCATCATTTTCAATCTTCCCTTCAAGTTTAAGCTCACATGTATACACCCATCATGCTTTGTATAACTTTAAGAACTTCCACATGTCCACATAAGGCCACTTTTCTAACATTCTCCTAATGCTCTTCTCAGGGTAATTGCGACAGATTCAAAGCACATTGGTCCCTTTCTCTGTCACCTTTCTCTAGACATGTCATGGTGAATCATTAGAGAACAGCAGTTGGAGATTGTCATGAATACAATCCTATTTTAAGATTTCCCTCCAACCTTCCGATGCTGACACACGGTCTTGCTGGCTATATTTAGGGAGGCAGTAGAACTTTTGAGCTTAAATATCTACTTCCAGGTGATAAGTAGGCCTTTTGCATCATAAAAGGCCAGTGATACACAGCCAACACTGTTTAACAATCTTTGTTCTATATGTTCCCCCAAGTAATTGGGAATCTGAGCGGGGAAAATATCTACAATATGCCTGCAGAGCAAGTAGAATCACACTGATGTTCCCTTTCCGCCCCTCCCCCCCACACACACACAGAAAATTCAATTAATGGCTCACTTACAAGGGTAAAGTATGAAATACTGGGGGAAATGAAACTAAATTAAAAATAAGAGCAGAATTCGAAAGTGGTACGTTCATGGCTCAGAGCCCGTGTGAAGGGGGCAGGCGGGAGATAAATGCCCCGTATTGGAAGGGCTGGTGGTTGCTTAGGTGTTTTGCTCTATTTGAATACTTCTGTTGAATACATAAGCCTCTGAATGCATTGCAATTCATATTTTCAAATTATTGTACCAGTGACAACGATATTATTTAAGTAACAGCATTTTCAATGAACATGCCATTTTAATTAGCAGTTTCATTAATATTGGTGTTCATTCCTCCTGCTCAACAAATGACTAGAGTTGTAAGAGTTTGAAAATTCAAAACTGAATTATATTGTTGAACCAGTCATTAAAATGTATTGGAAAGACAATGTCAATTTAGCTATATCCATAAGCTTTACGGAACCATTGTAGTCTACCCTGCAGCTGAGCAGAAGCCAAATTGGATACCAATATGGTGCTATAATCTTCCAGGCTGTTGCTTCAGTCCCTCTGAAACTCTTTAGGACAGTGTCCAGGGACTAAGAGAATGGTTTTTTATTAAGAGGAACTCTCTGCCCAGTTCCTTATACATGATTCACAGTGTGTCCTGCTTCTTTTTTTTTTTTTTTTGCTCTAGATAATATATTCACCTTAGGCTCAGCTCTCCCTGATGTGTCAGCAAGCTGCTATTGTTTACTGCCAGCACCTTATGGCTTGGAGAACATCATGTATGTTCTCATTGGCCTGATGATATTTTAACATTCCTCTAACACTCCTGCTTGCATTAAGAGGACCCACTGGCAAATGGCAAAGCTGCTAAGAATTGTTGCATTTTAAATCATTTCCAAATCACACTGCTGAGCATCTGATAATAGCCCTGTTAGAAAAATAAGCATGCTTTGACAAGGCAGCCCACGAGAAAGTAATCACAAAGACCTCGGCCTAGGGGTTACACAGGTCAGAATGATGCTTAGAAAATAACTAAATTTATATTCAGTTCCCCAGATAGTTTCTTTAAAATACTATCCCATGGAGATACCTAGTTTTCCTCTCTTTTTTTTCTCTCTCTCTCCTACAAATAAGAGGAAACTACAGGCAGAGAAAATGAGTTCGATTGTTCACATGTACTTCTCAACTACTAGTTGTCTTTCCAGAAAAATTCACTACCTGTGGCCCACCCGCTACCAATGCAGCTGTGATAATGCTGTAGAAAACACTTCCCACCTACCCAGGGTTGGTGATTAAGTGACTGATGATGGCTGTAGTTCTAAAAACAATTCAATTAAAAACAAATCAAAAGGAAATTATGAGCTTAAAATTCACCAGCAAGCCACACTATGCAGTTAATATTAATGTACTCCTTGGCCAGATCTATGATTCTTCTAAATGTAAACTGTGTCTCTGTGTGGAAAGATTGTGATTTGTGTTTCTTTATATATCACACTAGAGCTATCTATCACACTCCAGGCAGAGTGGCTCATGTTTGCTATTCTAGCTACTCAGCAAGTGCAGTTTAGAAGAATCACTTTTTGAGGCTACCCTCAGCTAAAAGTTCCTGAGATGCCTATGTCAACCAATAAAAGCTAGTTGTGGTGGTATAGGCATGTTGGCATGCAGCTAACATCCAGTTATGTACAAAGTATAAATAGGAAGGTCATGGTCCATATAGGAAAGAATCATAAACCTACTGGGAAAAAAATCCTTAGCAAAAATAAGATGAGGGAGCTGCTCATCAGCGGCTCGGGCCTGTAATCTGAGCTGCACAGGAGGCTGAGACCTGAGGATCACAGTTCAAAGCCAGACCATGCAAGAAAGTCTGTCAGAATCTTTTTTGTTGTTGTTTGGTTTTGTTATTGTTATGGTTGGTTTGTTTTTGTGCTGATCCTGGGACTTGAACTCAGGGTCTGGGTGCTGTCCCTGAGCTTCTTTTGCTCAAAGCCAGCACACTACCACTTGAACCACAGTGCCACTTCCAGCCTTTTCTGAGTAGTTTTGATTGAAGATAAGACTCTCACAGACTTTTCTACCTGTGTTGGCTTTGAACCTCTGAGCCTCCTGAGTAGCTACGATTACCTGGGTCCATGAGACTCATCTCTAATTAACTACCAAAAAGCAGGAAATGGTGCACTGTGGCTCAAAGGGTAGAACACTAGCCTTGAGCACAAACGCTGAAGGATAGTGCCCAGGTCCTGAGTTTGAGCCCCAAGGCTGGCACACACAAAACAATAAAATACAACAAAATAAAATAAAAAGGTATGTTGATATGGCTCAAGTGATACCATACATACCTACCTAGTAAGTACTAGGCCCTAAGTTCAAATCCTGGTACTACCACAAGAAATATCTAGCACATCCAAATCCAGCCCTTCTTTTTGTTCATATGTTTTTTCCTCTTGAAACTCTTTTGGTGCATTATGTAACCACAAAGTCCTTATCAAATTCCTTCTAAACATCTGCCCATAGAAAACCATAGAACTCCAATGAAAGGAAGGCACCTCTCTTCTTTGTTCCCATGAAGATTTAGCAACACTTTTTTGCAGTTTCTGCACACGTGTGTTCTTCTCATCACTACTTTGTAAGCACTTGGGTTGAAGGATCCTTTCTTTATAGTCCAGCTGTTGTAGAGTAAAATGAAAATGAATGAAGACTCAGAAGAATTCAGTCTCCAGAGATCTGAGGAGTACAATTCTAGCCAACCACGGTCTCGACTCAGAAATCATAACCCTGGTAAATGCTAACTCCAGATTCTTGGGCTCTTTCCTACCAAACGTTCTAAGTCCATGAGTCTGGCCCATTCTCTTTGGTTTAATCATTTCATCCTTAACCTGTTGGGCTTTCTTCAGTGCTCAGCAGGCTTTTCTGGTACCCCACATGCTTATCTGATACTTACTGACTGTTTCTATTAACTACCACAGGTTTACACCCTACGAGTGGTATAACCCCCACCCGTGCAACCCTGACTCGGATGTGGTGGAAAACAATTTTACTTTACTAAACAGTTTCTGGTTTGGAGTTGGAGCTCTCATGCAGCAAGGTACCTCGGTCACCCTTCTTTGTCACACGCATCCCACAGTCTGCTGACAGGCTTTTATGCTGGTAAACTCCACCGCCGAGCTAAAGGGTAGGCCACAGACCCACACAGGGATTGAAACCAACAACTGACCCTCTACCAGGCCTGAAGACAAAGGCAAAAATATGTCCTAGATGGAACTCCCTTATTATGTATCTCCAAGAACCCTTCTATCTAGGAATGAACACGAATTTCCCAGTCAGGCGCAAAAGATCAATTACCTAAGAAACTGTTGATAAAGTTGCATAGCTGGATTTATCAATCTTTTCCCTTTTAGCTGTAACTCTAAATCAGAGGTTGGAAATATGTGGAATTTAAATCCTTTGAGGATTGAGTTCACTTAGATGCCTCCAATTGCCAACATACCTAGAACTTCCATCTAATTACCACTCTGACAAATCCTATTGAGATTCATTTTGCCTCCCAGTAACGTTTTATAATCTTCCTCAATTGGTAGCCATAGCAACAATAGACTGTAGGGGTTAGGGAAATCAAATCCAAACCAGACAAATACAATGTGTTTTATGTTTTTTCCCTATGACTTGGAGGATTTTTAAGAATTTGTTAAGGGAAAAGGGAGAAGTTATTTTCACCATCAGAAGAAATCTATCTCTTCATCAAGAACTTCATCAGTTTTGATGCCAGGCATATGGTCTAGAAAATACTTCCAAGATTAAATATATTACTTTAAGAAAATTACAAGTCTCAGATGCTTCTTTTTTAGAATATCATGTCATCTGACAATAACATGAAAAAACACTTGGGAAAGGAAAACCCAACTACAATGTACATTAAAGGTATTTATTACCATTTGGAAATGAATTAAAGCCTTCCCCCCTTTGGGAAGTTATTATACCAATTGCAAGGTGTATGCTCTGTGTCTGAAAATAAGAGGGGTACAGAGGGAGACAGAAGAAGACAAAGAATGGGAAGAAAAGAAGAAGAGAAGGGGAATGGAGGAAGCAGGGGGAGGAAATGAGAGGAAGGAAGAACAAGGAGTCTTTGGTACAGACATACCAAATAATTATAGAAAGTGGGCAAATCCTCTCGTTATACAGTGGGACATAGTTTATGTAGGCACTGCTGGTGAGGCATAGATACTAAGAGGTTTGCTAGAAATCATTTGCCTTTGATCTAGAGCATAGCATAGAACTATAAATCTGTCATGAAACACCATTAGAAAATGCATCTTGCTTTACCAGTATATTTGGCTTTTAGAGTATTTATCTGGTAAGCAATTACTTTCAAAGAAGGAGAATTCTTTCCATTCTCCATAGCTTTCCTTCTCCAGACATAAGAATAGAAATAGCTCTACTCAGGGTTCATATAGCATGCTGCAGGCCTAAGCAGGTATAGCCCTTCTCTCATGTTAGTGACCCCAACCCCAGAACATCTCTTTCATATTCTTCCTGGAGTTTACCATCATCCACAGCAAACTGTGGGAAGCAGTGTCTACTAGTTACCACTACCTTGGGTACATGACAGTCAGCCCCAACCAGACTCTGCTTGTCTCACAAGATATTTGCAAGCATTTGGCAGGAGCAGCAAACGTTTCCATATGTACAAACTTGTGGTAGTATGATTTTACACCCATGCATCCTTGGCACATGCATTGAACCAGGTTAGCTATGTTCTGTGGGCTCTCTTATGTTTACAGACTCTTGCGGTTGTTCTCAATTGGAAACCAGTTTGTTTAATTTCTTTCTGAATGTGATGATCAGACTTTCTCTTTTCTACAGAGCGTGAGCAAAGTCTGGATCAGGATTGGCTGTCATGTCTGCCGTTAAAAGGCACTAAAGTGACTTCAGCAAGTATTGGGTCTCACCCTGAATATGTTCCAGTGGTGTTTTGCTCTGCTTTTATTACTTTCATGATTTCATCATCTAGAGTTGTGAAGTTAACACAAACCATCTCCTCTAAGTCCCTCATTTAACACTGGGAATCAAGAGAATTCACAGAATTGTATGAACATTTTAAAACAACACAAAGAAACGTTGAGAAATTTAGGTGCCATCTACTGAGTATTTAAATGTAATTTCAGTAATTTTCTATTTTTTTCTACATTTGCAAGAAAATTTCATCTAAAAATATAAATACCTATTTTAAATTGGGAAAATATGAATCTATATTCTTATAGGTCAGTATTTGATCATTCATCTGTCCATATAATACATAACTATGAACATATAATAAGAAATTGAACTCTTACCTTCTCATAAATGTAACAAAATAACCTAAAAAATTTACAGAAGAAAATCTGTAATTATAAGCTACTAACTGGTTTTCCCCCTAACCTATTGGCTATTTTATGAAATAAATGGCATTTTAATGCTAACCAACTAAAGATCTAAAACAATATCACATTTCCACAAGGCCACTAGATCAATTAAGTACAAAGATTTCAAACAACCTTGAGCTTTAAATAAACACACACACACACACACACACACACACACACACATCCCACAGGCATATAAATCCCATTAAGTAAAAGATTAAAACAAAAGCAACAAATTATTCCACTAATTCTTGGAAGTGATTTCATGGAAACTATTATGAACTTGTGTAATATAACCCACCCAAATTCAAACAAACAAAGGTAGGAAATATAAACTATGTCAAACCATTTGCCTTATAAACAAACAAACAAAAAAAGCATAAAGGTACCTACTTGCATTAGAAGAC
Source organism: Perognathus longimembris pacificus (assembly GCF_023159225.1). Classification (NCBI taxonomy): domain Eukaryota; kingdom Metazoa; phylum Chordata; class Mammalia; order Rodentia; family Heteromyidae; genus Perognathus; species Perognathus longimembris. The sequence continues at coordinate 10,060,601 of NC_063165.1, forward strand.
TACATCTGTTTATTCAACTTCCAGAAAACCAGTCAGCCTTCTGCTTATCACTAGCCTTAAGCTGTTTCTATTTCTTAAGCAATGTATCTGTGCATTTGCCAATTAAACCTGAACAAAACTTGTTGATACATAGATTGGTAAACTCCAATTTTTGCTGTTACTCTTATTTTTTTTTTATTTTTGGCCAGTACTGGAGCTGGAACTCTGGGCCTGGGCACTGTCCCTGAGCCTCTTTGTGCTCTACCACTTGAACCTCAGCACCACTTCCAGATTTTCTGATTAGATTATTGGAGATAAGCATCTCACAGACTGGCTTCAGACTCGCACAGCTGGCTTCAAACCGCAATCCTCAGATCTCAGCCTCCTGAGTAGCCACCAGCACCAGCTAAACTCCAGTTTTCTTTGCCATCCTATTTTATAACTACAAAATCTCAAAATACTAAATAATCATGGAAAGAATTCTCTAAGCATCCTTTGTTTGGCTGGCTTTACTTCACTCTTTGCTATTATAAATGAGCAGTTTACCTTCCACTTTTTAAATGGTTACATAAACTCTGTAATACCTTCAGGTGGATGGAAGAAATGCTGAAGCACAGAACCAAAGGTGAATTTCAGGCAAATGGACTAGCCCAAATCCATCCATTAATTAATATAATTGCAGTGTACTCATTGTGTATCTGATTCCTTCTTATTCTGGTGTTGAAGGTGTGGACATCTGGGCCTCAAGACCGAGTAGATAATTTCCATTGTCCTTTGTGGAAGTAAACTTAGTTTCTATGCCTTTTCTTGGAGAAAGGGTCTTCTTGGTGAATATATTAAACACTTCTGTGTAACCTTTAAAAAGTAACCATGTATGAATCTGAGAGATATCAGAAATATATTCCTACCATGAAGGAAATCTCTCTACCTGAAAATAACTAGCTTTTTAAGCTATAATTACTAAGAAATACCATTAATTTGAGGGCAAAATTATGCTTTCAAGAATATATTCTATGTTAGCCAAATAATACTCTAAATTGGAACAACAAAATTGTGAGTCATGAGGAGGCACCTGACTGGAATCTTACAAGGATAATGCACAAGGATCACATGTTTTAGGACAACCTGAGCTACATAGTGAGACCATGTTCCAAAACACAAATGATCATTGATGATGATAGCAGAAAAAGGAAAAAGAATTATGACTTTCAAAGTAACATTGAGACCAAGAGGGGTTAATTGACTGTCAAGTATTTCATAGCTGTACTTTTAATTTTATTTGCAAACATCACAGTATTACATTAAAGTATGTACAATAAATACCTCATAAGGTATTCTTTTGAAGTTTCTCAATGTATTTAATTGAATTTAAATAAAAAATAAATAATAAGTAAGAATTTTAAATTTTTTCATAGCTACCCAAAGATGTAGAACACTTTACTTCTCAATATACAATGCATTTTAGGCAATAACCAAAAGAAAAAAATAAGAGAAGTCTTTCTTATGGTTAACTTTTCATTTTAACCCTCTAAGTTTTAGACAAAACTACCTCAGAATGAAAGGAAATTTAATGCCATCAATAACTGATCAATGACATCGTAAACAAAAGTAACAATTGATTGATTTTTTTTAAATAGGAAGGATCATTTCAATTTTGCTCCATTTCTAGAAAATACATTGATTTCCTTCTCCTATGAGTTAGTAAACCTTGGTGGGTTTCTCTGCCTAGAATAGTGTCCCACTGTGCATCTCCTCTTTTCTTCTGACTCTATTTGACACCTTTCATCTGATAATGCCATCACAGGATCAGAGCTGATGCCAAAAGCTCTATCAACCAGAATAGTTGGAGGAATATGGTGGTTTTTCACCCTAATCATCATTTCATCCTACACTGCCAATCTTGCTGCCTTCTTGACAGTAGAGAGGATGGAATCTCCCATAGACTCTGCAGATGATCTTGCAAAGCAAACCAAGATAGAATACGGGGCAGTCAGAGATGGATCGACAATGACCTTCTTCAAGGTAAGAACCCGAGGATATGTTCTCAGTGGTTATCTTATTCTGGGTTACAGAGGGGAAAGTAAGAGCTTGTCCAATTAAAAATAAATAAAAAGTATTTGATACATTTTTAGAGAAATTTTATTTATTTATGTATTTATCTATGTACTTTTTTTGATTACTTGGTGGTTCCTAGGGCTTGAACTCAGGGTCTGCGCCCTGTCCCTGAGCTTCTTTTTGTGCAAGGTTAGCACTCTGCCACTTGAAGCCACCGCACCACTTCTGGCTTTTTCTGTGTATGTGGTGCTGAGAAATCAAACCCAGGGCTTCATGCATGCTAGGCAAGCGTTCAACCACTAAGCCATATTCCTATTTGATACATTTTGATGAAATGAGATAGACAATGACTTAACCCATTAGAAGGAAGCCCTGGGCCTTCGGAGCAAAGCTTTTGTTCTGCCGTCTTTCCCACACTCAATTTGATATGGCTACATAGATTATCCTCAATATCCTCTCTGACCATTCTACCAGGAAAACAATGCTGCGTTCTGAATATGATCTATCATCTGTTCATGAGTCACTTTTATGGAACCTACAATATGAAGATTTTGACTACAGAGATACTTAATTTTTTTTTAATTTCTGCTCAGTACTTGAAGAGACAAAAAAGGATGGGGGCGGGGCAGGTTAATATTGGAACTTAGTTGGAGATTTTAACACAAAATCTTCCAAGGAAGATGTTCTACAGCATGAAACTAATGTCCCTAGCCAGACTGAAGCATTCCAGTAGCCATGAGTGGTTTATGAGGCACCAAAGCAGAATTATGTTATAGTCCAACTAGTTGTTGTTGTTTTTATTTATTTGTCAAAGTGATGTACAGAGAGGTTACAGTTTCATACATTAGGCCTTGGGTACATTTCTTGTATTGTTTTAAGATCAAATGTATGTAAGATCCAGTCTGTTTAAGATCAAGTAATTTCTTTGTTATTGCTTATCTAGACTGATGAGCCTGATTTGCTTAGGGAAAAGCTCTAGTAACTTTTATTACCAAATGTCAAATATAATTTTCATGAAAAAATAAATGTAGTGAGTAGACCCAAATAGCCCTTCACTTTACATGAGTTAGGATACAACCTTAGAAAGGTAAATTGCCTGTTCATAATCACATATCTGGTCCCTAATCAAAAAGGAGCTAGTTCCTTCTTTAAAAAAATATTGATGAAGGTAAATATGTTCTGAGAAAAAAGAAAATAACATTTTAACCAAGGCATCTTAAAAATACCCATCTATGTAAAGTCTTCAAACTCAGATTATCATAAATAAAGTTGACAGTTCAAGACTGAATGGACTATTTTGACTTCTGATAAATACTAATTTAGAAAGAAAAATTAAGGTGTGGGTGGCTAACAAAGAAGTGAACACTTTTTCATATGATAGTACTAGTTCATAAAACAGGCATTACCTGTTTAATGAACTTTCCACAATACATAATAGCACAATAATATGTGATAAATAAGACACTTGCACGAAGAATAAACTTTACCTAGAGATTTATCCAAAATCAAACTATGTGAAGAATGAGATATATTTCCCCAGTAAATTAAAAAGATGGTTCTTTTTTTATTTTACTTTTTTCCTTATTTATTGTCAAAGTGATGTACAGAGAGGTTACAGTTTCATAAGTTAGGCATTGGATACATTTTTTTGTACTGTTTGTTACCTCCTCCCTCATTGCCCCCTCCCCCCGACCCCTTTCCCTCTCCTCCCATGAGTTGTTCAGTTGGTTTATACCAAACAGCTTTGCAAGTATTGCTTTTGTAGTCCTTTGTCTTTTTATCCTGTGTCTCTCGATTTTGGATGGTTTCTTTTTTAAAGAAAGATTGTTCTAAACATTCTTTTTTATTAAGAGTAAATAAGTATACATTAGGTTATGTATAATTCATGATCATTGTTTTCTTCCCTAGATGGGCATATTTTAAGGAAAAATAATCCTATATAAATATGTGGCTTCCAAGTTTCTGATGGTATCTTCCTGTAAGGGGATATGAGTTTCCCAAAACTAGAGATTCATCCCAGTTCTTAGCAGAAACCAGGGGAGTCACTTGCCAGGCACATAGGATACAAAGACCGTGTCAATGCAAAACACAATATATCTGAAATTAAAAGTCCAGGAGGATTGCCCCACTCAGCACCACCAAAGAATTTTCAAGCATCGGGAAATGGGCTACAGAGAAATGAGTGGAAGCTATTCTGTGGCTTTTTCTATGTGAGTTTCCAGTGCATTTAAGAAAGAGGCTATGTAGGGTTTTGTTTTTTTGGTTGGGTGCTTTGGTTTTTTGTTTGTTTTGAAAAATGATAGACATGTCTCAAAAGACCTATGTGTTTCCTACCTTCATTTCAATATGGTTTTGCTCCTGTGACTCTCTGATGCAAAGGATGGCTTTCTTTTTCATTGGCAGCCTAAGGTAGCTACAGTAACATGGGTGTGGACCATGCACTTCTAGAGATCGAGCATGGCTGCTCTCAACTGCTGTTCCCAGGGCATTTTCAGAGAGCACTACTGTGTTATGCCTACTCCTGAACATGAGGCCCAAAGCATGGTGGTCTCTCCAGTCACCAGGCAAATGAGCCAATCAACAGGATAGGAAGAAAGAACATGGTGAAAGCAACACTCTTGTGCCCATGAACATGACATCGGCACAGTCTGCCAACACTGAGCCTCACATTCCGTTTGTAAATGTTTTCTATTGACTGTCTCACTCTGTCCCCTGTAAAGGCCAATTGAGATAAGAGCTCTTCTCCCATTCTATGATGAGGAGAGTGTGCCACAGAGAGGCGAGTTAGCAATGGAAGTAGTTAATAATAGAAGAGGGAGGGTTCCGTCAAACTTCAGAGAATTCCAGGAAGTTCACTGAAGAGAGAGAACTGGTTGGCTTAGGTTGCTATTATATCAGCAGAACATGAAAGAGTGCCTGGCACATAGTAGGAACTCAGAAAGCATTTTTTCCAATAAATAATCAATGTATGAATGAAGTGTGTCTGTGAGAGAGAAAGAGTAGTGTAGTATGCATGAGAGAGAGAGAGAGAGAGAGAGAGAGAGAAGAGAGAGAGAGAGCAGGAGAGAGGTAGACAGAGAGGCCCACACAGGAAGAAAACTGTTGCTGCATTCCCAGTCACAGGTTAGCTTGTGGCCAAGCAACACTATTTATCAAGAAGGAATTTATTTGCAGAAGGAGAATGAGGAGTAAATCCGATTTCATTTTTCCCTGGAGGGCAGCAAGCTGTCAGAAAGCTTCAGAGGGATACACACTCTGAGTTCTTAAGCTGGATTATTCCACAAGGGAAAGAACCATTTCAGCCTTTTAGTTCTCAGGGTAGTTTCATCCTCAGAATTAAGTCACTGAATGACAGCAGTTACTGGAACAAGGACTGGGTCCTGACCTGGCTCTCCAGCCCACATTAGTGCCAAGCTGGCATCCCCACCCCTCCTCATTCATAAAAACAATAGCTTGCTTTGGCTACAGAAGTCATATGCCTATGCATAGTCTAACCTAGCACTTGGACCAATCGTTGAAGCACACACCATCTGCCCAGATGGGTCCTATTTCCACTCAATCATGAAGACACTTCTAATAAGAGACATTTTCTTGACACAGACAGTGTAATGAGCACTCTTGTTCCCAGAACAAAAACATCCTTTCTGGCAGCTTCCCAAGGGTAGCAACCTGTCCCTGTACTTTCAAGCTGATTTTAAATACGTTTTGCAACTATAAAACAGGCAGGTGCAGAATGCCCAGATATTACCCAAATCCACAATCAAACAAGACTGATCTACAATGTTTGCCCTCTATGCCACCAGCAAGTGATGTTCTTAGCAAAATGTCTCCTAGGAAAGTGAGGCTACAAGTTGCTCACTAAATTTTCACTCAGAATCCACCGAGCTTTTCTCGTAGACTTGCGTACCCTTGCAAACAGAATGAATGACAGCTCAGATTTCAGAATGTGGGTATTGAATTTCAATGTAAAGACACCACACACACACACACATACACACACATGTGCACGCACACATTTACAAACAGTTTGCATTTTAAAGAGTTTCCACTATCTTGTATGTCAATTCAAGTTATGATCTGGAACAAGGAAATGCATATCTGAGACAAGTAAATTGCCCAGTTTTTCCTCATTGTTTGTAGAGTAACCAGTCATGGTGATCATCAAAGACTTTATTTCTACAGTCTCATTTCTACAGTCTTTTATAGACATGTAAATAACCATCGACAAATTCTAGCTTTCAGGTGAACATTCTGCCTGTCATTGCCCACAAATATCTGAACTGTGTTTTGTGCATAGGTCAATTTAGCCAATGGTATTTGTGTAGCACTACATGTTCACAAGTTCATCTGTACCCTGAATCTTAAAGTTTTAAACACCATGGACAATATTGTAGTCTAGTTTGTTAAAGAGTGTCAGTTAACATAAGGACAGTTGATAGAGAAAGATAAAAAAGGACATTTTAATAGCAAACATTTTAATAATGTTGTAATAACAAACCAAGAACAGTTGGAGACATTTTTTTAAAAATCCTTTGGATATCAGAGGATGACTGATTTTTCTTCTTATCAAAGCTTCCGATAGTTAATAGATCCTGTTTACAAGTCAAATATTTATAATTTGGAATTTCAACAGATTTTACTTAAAAGAAAATTTCAACTAACTCTTTTACTGCTATTTGAGATAAAAATGAATTAACAATCCACTCCTAATTTTATTAGTTTCCCTCTCCTCTGCTGATGAATCTCTTGGTTCTTCCCATTGTTTCACATTCTGAGTAGTCAGGGCTTTCCCTGCCCTGTCAGCTCTGGGTACCACCACTGGCACAGAGCAGTTCTTTCATGTTCAAGTTTGTGGACACAACTTGGTTGCAGCTTCTGAGTGTCTGTGTGATCTGTTTTTCTATTTTATTCCAAAGAATTGCTACAGCAATAGCAATGAACCCTTTTCTTCCATCAATGAGGCTATAAAACACTCCTGTTTTTCTCTATTTTCATAGGGAGTAGAAAACCAGTTATTTGTCTCTGCTATAATTTTATTAATCTAGTGGAATTAATTATGCAGACCTTTGCAAATGACCTAAATTATCCAGACCTTGATTTCTCTGTCTGCAAACTGAGGCTAACACCTAACTCACAAGGTCATTTTAAGGATCAAATGATTTAACAGAGGCAATATACTTACACTACTGCTTAGCAAATCATAATCCATTTTACAAGCTAGGTATTACATAATAATCACCAATATGGTCATCATTATTGTCAAGCCTTAATCCTCACTATGAGCCCTGTTCTTTCAGTCCTGGAATCTTTGTTCAATTTCTTTACTCTCAGTAAGTTCTAAACTGTATGTCTTCCACTATTGGACAGAAAATTCAAAAGCAATGCCAGGAATCAAGATCGGAAAGGAACTGAGACTTGACCAATCATAGACCGAAGTGCTTGGGACCATTTCCTGAGCACATACCTTGCAATTTATATTTTTGCAAGATTTTCCAACATGGCATCCCTAAAGTTGGCAGTGTTAAGAGATAAGAGGATCAAAGATCCGGAATCTGTAAGGTTTGAAGATTTGAATAGTAACAGGGAGAAATGATGCTTGCCTACCTAGTACATGTAATACGTGGGGCTCAGTATGTGTAGGTGAGAAGCAGTGTGGACATGAGAATTTCTTAGGAGTCAAAATGGCTGTGAAATACTTATGTAAGTAATAGTTCTCAGTAGAATCTTTTTTTTCCAAATTTTTATTATCAAACTGATGTACAGAGAGGTTACAGTTTCATACGTTAGGCATTGGATACATTTCTTGTACTGTTTGTTATCTTGTCCCTTCCCCCCTTCCCTCCTCCCCCTTTCCCTTTCCCCCCCTGAGGTGTTCAGTTCACTTACACCAAACAGTTTTGCAAGTATTGCTTTTGTAGTTGTTTGTCTTTTTTTACCCTGTGTCTCTCAATTTTGGTATTCCCTTTCAATTTCCTACTTCTAATACCAGTATACACGGTTTCCAATATACTCAGACAAGATTACAGAGATAGTGTAGGTACAACCACAGGAAGGTGATACAAGAACATCATCAATAATAGAAGCTACAGATACAGATGGGACGTTGAAAGTAGTTGCCTTGTAACAAATCACTATCCTCCTAGCCTCAACCCAGAGGATTACACAGATTAGATCATGATTCAGTCTAAAATGACTTGGATAAAATAGGTTTTAAAAAAATCATAACAGACTTGTCATTTCTGGCTTTCATGGTCTAGGGATTTCGGACCAGCTGTGGGAATAAGGGACACTCTAACCTTTATCATCTTTTTTCCACTGCATGGTTAGATGCCGTCAGCAACCAAAAGACATTTTAGGGAAGTTACTGAGCACTGAACCAGGAGAACTGAAGCAGAGAGCTATTATGGGAAGACAGGTTTCAGGCAGAAATAATCATTTAAGGGAGCATGACATGAAAGAAATTTCTAGAACTTCTCCATTTAGGAAGGGACTTTTCACATAAGAACTATTAGCACATGCTTGAGAGAGCCAACTAATTTTACCATCAGTGTCAAAAGTGTTTGGTCTCTGTAGGTTAAAAATGTATTTGTTTGGGAAGAAATCTGTGGGGTCGATTTAAGTTACCCTTTTTCAAAGCCTGCTATGTTGCCTGGAATGGAATGGACCAATCTTAAACTCTATACAGGAGAAAACATGAAAAATATTTTAGCAAGGAATTTTCTAAAGGGAACCAATACTTTTTTTTAAATGTTGGAGAATCTGCAAAACCCCTAATTTTCTACCAGTGTAAGACAAAAGTGTAATCAACAACAAGATCATATTATACACATTTCATAGTATGAACATTAGAAAGACACACTCTTCACAAAGCAGAAATGCTTTCTTCTAATAATCTTCCTTTGAAAAATATTTTAAAGTCATAATTTTGAAATACTATGGCAAGTTTTCAGCTAATGAAGATTGAGATTTAATAACCCATTGGATATAATTGTCTCTAAGACTACCACTTATCCTTGATGTGTCTGTTTCCAAAATTTGGGCCTCTGAATAGCTGTATTTCTGTATTTGATTAATTTTTTGTATTGCATTTCTTTTTTATTATCTGTAAGTAGTTATAAAAATAGGTTCAAGGCTGGGGATATGCCCTAGTGGCAAGAGTGCTTGCCTCGTATACATGAGGCCCTGGGTTCGATTCCCCAGCACCACATATACAGAAAATGGCCAGAAGTGGCGCTGTGGCTCAAGTGGCAGAGTGCTAGCCTTGAGCAAAAGGAAGCCAGGGACAGTGCTCAGGCCCTGAGTTCAAGGCCCAGGACTGGCCAAAAAAAAAAAATAGGTTCAAGTCCAACATATCCATTTATGAGCACAGTGTATCTTGATAAGTGTCACCCCACATCTTTGGTTAGTTTGTAAAGTTTTTGAGATTATGATCTTTCTAAAGCAAAATCAAATTGGAAACAAAAAGTCATAATTGGTAAAATATTTTGTTCCTTAATATTCATGTACTAAGGACATCTATAAAATCATTTTTGATAATGCAGCAAGAAACAAATATCAAGAATTTATTCCTAGTGTTTATGTATCTGTGTATACTTACAAGCAAAAACAGATATGCATAAACATAGATCAAAAACATAAAAGTTTCAGGCATATTGACCTGAAGTAGAGTTAGAAACCATTTGATTCTACCAAATAATGAGATTCTACATCTTTGCTATAAAAGCCTACAACTTCTTTGGGGGGGGGAGGAATGTGATAATGAATACTTATCTCAATAAAATAAAACATTGGGGAAAGAGTTCTATGAAATACAGCTTCTATAAATGTTATAAAATTGTTCCAGAATTGCTCACTCTATACCACATCACAAAAAACCTATAACTGAAAACAATGAAACTAGATAGAATGGAAAGATCTTGCTAAGGAAAGGAAAAACTACAGACAATATTCATGCTTTCTTCCAGATTCCAACTGTTCTACATTCTAAAACACTTTCTAAAGTTTCATCTAAACAAACAGAAGCTGTTGAAAGTCACGTAAATAGTTTTCATAAATACGTCCAAGTATAAGAGCTATAGCCAACTCTTGCAAAAAGATGCTATAACCCCTTTCTGTAGTCGTTTATTTTGAAAATTTGTTAATTCCAAGCTGGGTACTGGTAAATCTAGCCACTTGGGAAGCTGAAAACGAGAGGGAGAAAAACGGAGACTCTCTTAACTCATAGCAAGGCTGAATGACGTGTACTTCTTATCCCGAACTATGTGAAAGACTGAGATTGGGAGGACCAAATTTCAGAGTAGCCCAAGCAGAAAAATAAAAGAGATCATGTCCTTGGTGGGAAATTGACATGCTCCTATTCTCCCGCAAATGACAAGACTCCTAAAGTAGTCAGAACATAGCTCAGGCACGTACCAGGGAGAGAAGTGACACTGTTTCTCAGAAATCACCAATGAAATATAAGACCAGAGGTGTGATTCAGGAGGGAGAGTGCTAGCTTAGCAACCATGAATAGCACAAAAAAAAAAGAGAAAGAAAAGTTGTTCATCTTGTTAAACCATTCCTAGACCATGAGTTTGTGTCTGTGTATTAAAATGAATAGTTCAGTCCCTATTGCTTGACAGCACAGTCTCTGGAATAAGATTGCTGAGCTTCATTTTGGCTTTAATCATTTTTACGTGTAGGATTCCACTTCCGCATCTATTAAAAAAAAGAGATAATGGTATATATGATCACAGTGAGGATTATATATGCAAAGTGCTCAGAATAGTATTTGGTGTGCTGCTGTTATTCTGTTTTCAATAGGCAACTTTTAACTGCCTATAGACATGTTATAAATCACTGCTCAGTGTTTAACATGCATACATTACAAGAGAAAATGAGAGAAATAAATAATGGTCATCAACACTGAGACAGTAACTCTCCCTTTCAACAAATTGTTGGTGAAAAATGCTTACTCTTCGCCAACAATGTCTCATCAGTTTTGGCAAGACAGATATCATGAGTTTATCGAAACCTGATGCCGTTTAGGATTAAGAAAGGAATCCTGGATGATTTCAGATTTAATAAATGAAGCCTTTTCCATTTTAGAAACTTTTGCCAAAAAGCTCAGAAGACATTCTAAATAATATAACTCTTGACATATTCCAAGAAAGCACAGCCAATCGCTGTTTGCATTTTTTAAATATACTCTGCATTATAGAATGATTTAGCAGGACAGCTGGGACTATGAAAGCTCTATACTGTCATTCAACAGTCATCTTGGTCTTTGAATATTTAGCATAGATTCCTGTGAGACATAATCCTACATTTAAACATTGTTCACATTTGTATCTTAACTTTTTTTTTTCAAATCTACTTTTAGTCTATTACAAAGGTGCAGCTAATTTAGTCCCATAATATTGCTTTTGATCTAATAAAAATAAACACAGGGAACAGGGTGGGGCTTAAAAAGTCAACACTCCTGTACTGGCTTGCCTACTAATCAGGTCTGTGTGTCACGTGCTATCCCTGACCTCAGGACCTGATCTAGAGTCGCATGGCTGGAGAGGTACCTGGATAAAAGTCTTTATAGATTTGCAGTGGTGGAAAGTTTACTTTTTCCCAAGGTACTTGAACTTTCTACAGACTTTTGTAAATATTAATTAAGATATTCCTTAGCCATTTTGTTTCCTGTGAACACTAAGCTTTCTTGCATTTCAAGTAGCCTATAATTCTACATATGGAATATAATGATGCCCCCACAAGGGCAAACTTTTCAAATGAAGCAAGCAAAACTTTGAAAGAAAGCCATGTGGCTCTATTCTCTCTCTACTTATGCTTATCATTATTAGGGGTAGAGTAATAAGGAATCAAAGAAATGCATAATGGTCCCTGTCCCTTCAACTTGACAATGCTCCCTACCAAGCAGCAGTTTTCATGCAGAAGGAAGGGTCTGCCATCCTTGTTTCAAAGGATAATTACATTTTCCTTATAGTTTCTTGGGGGCCCAGACTAGAACTGCCAGCTACTCACAGAAGAAAGGAGTGCTGTTGGGTTTAAATCTCTGAACTGTGTAGCTCAAAACATAGCATGAAGAACATGATAGCTCAGGACACAATTTATTGTCAAACTGTGATGAGATAAGAAAAAAAAATAACTGAGAAAGAGTTTAGAAATCTAAGAGCCCTTGAATATTGGGCTGGAAGTGAGTGGCTCAATTCTCTGCTTGTTTAGTGCATTTTAACAAATAGCAATTTGTTCACCTGGTGAGTCAGCCATGGAGTAAGCTACATACTATGCATGTCCAAAGGGACCCCATCTAGATCTTTTAGGGACTGGAAATAATAAAAGCCTGCATCACAAAGTTTGAGAGCTACGTCCAATAGGGACTCCATAACCTCTGTGTATGGTTTCAACTGATTCTTATCTTTCTTCCATGTCTTTCATTCCTATTCAGTCCTTTCTAACTTTATCCATTGACTAGGAATGAAATGACCAGTTTGGTCCCTGACTTTCACTGACAAAAATCTAGTTTCTTAACTATCATAGATATTCCATGTAATAAAATTTAAGCATGACAAAAAACTTTTATGGAATTTTTATAGGGAGGCTGACAGATATTGGTGTTTTGTCCTTGAGACCTACTAGCAGGGAATGAATGCAATGTTTTCACATGTAGATCAGGTAAAGTTAAAATCATGTTTAAAACAATTTTGGCTATTTAGATATTCACCTCTCCCAAATCATGATGGAATACCAGAAATGGCATTGAACTAGATACTGGGAGTCCTAAGGTCCAAGGTTATCACAGATATTAATTAGTTTGGTGACTTTTTTGAAGTCACTAAGCCCTCTGCACTTCATCTATAAAAGTGGCAGTTTGAATGAGCTGATCTCCAAAGTCTCTGACAACTTTAAAATTTCATACTTCAAAGAAAATCATTTTTCCTGAAGGTAGTATCTTGATGAAGGAATAATTTTCCCAGCTTCACTTTTACTGCCAACAAAAAAAAAAGACTGACCTCCATGCACTGGTATAAGTTAGCTCTTTATTGTAAGTTTAGCATCATCAGACTCATCAAAGCTCAAATCACATGGCAAATGGAACATTGACCCATGCCTGGGTTGTGGAGACACAGCTTGAATCTGCAATGTCCCTGGGGTTGAAGAGAACTCTCAAGAGACTCCTTCTGACAGAATAGGGCCTATAAAACACCAATATCTATAAGGCACTGTTTATTGAATTGTTATTTGTCTCATAAGATCTTTCTCAGGAGGCTCTTCATGTGCCTAACAATCCACAATAAAGCCATCTGTCCTCTCCTGACTCATAAAGCCTGCAGTATTAGCCAGGGTTAGGATTCCAATGAGGCCCTGGGAATACTTCTGCATAATTAAACATACTAGAGTTGATTCCACAGGTACTTGCTTTATTGCTCATGACCCCAAATGTTTTAAGGCGATGCTTGTCAAGGAGGATGTAATACATAACATACCAATACAGATGTGTCAGAACCAGAATTTACTTAATTCTTGCAGTGACTTTCATCTTTGAAATAAATGGAGGGAAGCCTTGATGCAAATGAAGACAAATTCAGAGAAATAAAAACTCGGAACAATACAGAAATTACAGAGGAAAATGCAAAATGCTTAATTATAGTTCACTATTCAAAAGAATGGAAAACACATATCTAAGCAATATGAAAATGTAGGCAGCATATTTGTACAAAGAAAAGACGATAATGAGGTAGTGATGTCTATGTATAGATCCATATATTCTATATCACATACATAGTTAATTATTGAATCTATTAAAGGACTGAGTAAGGGAAATGATACAATTGTAACATAGTTTAAAATGAGTTTCACAATCCTCAATATCTAAAATACAATCACAATGAAAAATTGTATATGTAAAATGTGGAAAGAGCTTTCTGATCCAAATACTAACTTGAGAAGAACACTTGCATTTCAGATTTTCTAGAGAAAAGAACCATAAATGGCTGTGCTTTCACCAACAGAGAATATGATTTCTCTCAGACTGGTCCAGGAAAGCAAGGCTGGAGTGGGTATTAAAACGATGCTGCTCACCACGCAAAAGGATAAAACAATTCCTGCTAAAGTTGACTGAGTGAAGGGAAATGCTGTAAATGGTTAGTCCTGGAGTGAGCTAGCTACCTCTTAGCCCAGGAAACCATCATGGTTTGGTCTTTCAGACCACAGTTCACTAAACAAGTGCTATTATTGATACCCATATTTTATCTTCCCTAGCTGAAAGCAAGAAAGGATCTTGAACCAATATCTTACATCAATCTATCAGGGGGTTCCATTTTCTCCATAGATTCCCCAGGACCCCTGAGGGATTTTCTGCAGTGAATTGGTTCTTCTCACAGCCACCAAACTGGAGTCCTAGATTCATCCATCTCTTTCCCTTGCCTGTGGAGAAAGAATTTCCTTCCTTCCATTTAATTTGAGCTATTGGGATATTGAGTAGCTTTATGCCATGCTTTGTTCAGCACTCTTCTGCTGGGGGTGGGGGTGCTTCATCTTTCTGCAGAAATCGAAGATATCCACATATGAGAAGATGTGGGCTTTCATGAGCAGTAGACAGCAGACTGCTCTCGTCAAAAACAGCGATGAGGGAATCCAAAGAGTGCTCACCACGGACTATGCCCTGCTGATGGAGTCCACCAGTATTGAATATGTGACGCAGAGGAACTGCAACCTCACTCAGATTGGAGGTCTCATTGACTCCAAAGGCTACGGAGTGGGAACACCTATCGGTAAGAGGAACATGGCTCAGCCAAGACTGAAATGGCCAGTGAGAGATGTTTGCAATGGCTTTACTCCACCCAATAAGAGAAATGCTCATTTAGATTGGAGGCTCCGTTTGTACTGAAAATTCCCAGATCTTTAAGCTAATAAACATTCATCTATTACTTTGTCCATGTTCACCCACAATATCACTATTTAAGAGTGTATAGATTTTGTTATTTTGCCTCCATGCAAATATGATAAAGAACACATTTTCCCAATTATTTCTCTTCACATTATTTTCCTCAATTCCTGTATATCTGATTTTCCTGACTTAAATTCCTCAAATTATAGAAAAATATTTCTTAAATTCATTATACTTTTAGATAAAAACTAACACTGCTTATAAAAGGATATTGTTCTATGTCAATAAATGGGGAAGCAAGGCTGTTTATCCAAACAAAGGAAAATATGATGGATAAATTATAATTTTTCTCAGTAAATAAGTTAAGATTGAATCAGTGAAATTACCAAAAACACAATGAATACTCCTATTGTTTGGTTCTATATAGTACAGCCCTCTCTGGAGAAATCATTGCCTGTTGGGTTACATATCTATACAAAAATAGCATTTTGCCTGACAATCATAGGCATGACTAAAATATTTGTCTACATTCAAGGGACAATTTCTGATTTCCTCTATGTAGAAATCTGCCTGTACTGCTTGCCATTTCATAGAAAACTACATGGAATAGGGTTCTGTTATGAAAGCAATCTGCTCCTCTCAAGTGAGTCTTGGGTAATTAGAAAGAAATCAAGGGGCCCTCTAAACTACTAGGCTAATGCATTAAGAATAGTAATTATAGTAGAGCCAAATAATTAAGTAAAGTAGGTTTGATTTACTTGTTTGCATTTTGTGTCAGTTGTTCTTTGTAAGGAAATAGCCAGTATGGCTATCCACATACTGCAGGCATCACGAATGGAAAGGCTTAGATCATGCTTGATCTCACGCCGAGTGAGTGAGGCTCATTGGTTGAGGTGATTGCAGAGAGTGGTGGTGACCAATGGCAGTTGATTGAATTGCTACTGAAAAGCTTGAATTCTCTAAACAACGCCTATCTGTCCAGTTACACATGGTGATCCTACACATATGGGGATTTGAGGACAAGTTTGTTAAATATTCCAATTTTTCAGACCAAAAGAAAAGTCCAGTTTTAGGTAAAAGGTAAAATTTTCTAATGTTTTGAATTTGAAAACTTATTATTAAAAGGCTGTATATCCTCGATTCAACTTACTATTCATCTATACAAACCCCAATCTAATATTACCATTTACCATGAATAAATAACCAATGTGAGCCTGGTTTCTTGCTATCTCTATGGTATTCAAATAGATGCTCTTGGAAGTTAACTTTATTATCACTGTTATCCTTAATAGAATCATTTTAAGGCAAAAAAAAAAAACTGTACTTTATTCTGTCATCCTCCCTGTGATCCCACCTCATCCTTCCAGCATTTTCTTGACACCAAATTTTCTATCTGGTAATGATACCAGAAAATAATAATGCATCTCACTCCTTCTGAGAACATTTGCACTTTAGCATGAGACCTTTAATTGGTGTTACTTCATGTATAATGGAATACAATAGATAAAACTTATAATATGATCACTGTAATACAGGGCTGGAGGTTTGAGGGAGCAGGACAATAGGCTTCCTTCTACAGCAATGCAAAGAATACTACTAAATCACTCCAGCACATTTAGAAACAAATGTCTGCCTTCGTGTGAGGCTGATTCTGTGATGAGCATGACCAGATGAAAGAGAAAGAAAGAAAGAAAGAAAGAAAGAAAGAAAGAAAGAAAGAAAGAAAGAAAGAAAGAAAGAAAGAAAGAAAGAAAGAAAGAAAGGAAGGAAGGAAGGAAGGAAGGAAGGAAGGAAGGAAGGAAGGAAGGAAGAAAGGAAGAAAGAAAGGAAGGAAGAAAGGAAGGAAGAAAGGAAGGAAGGAAGAGGAAGGAAGGAAGGAAGGAAGGAAGGAAGGAAGGAAGGAAGGAATAGATTTCTCTCTGAATATATATATAACTTACAAATATGCATATTAATATAAAGAGATCTGAATGTACCTGTTCAGTCTCACTTTGACCAATACTACCCACAAGTTCCAAAGTTAAAGAGCCTTGCTCCATCCCCAGATAAAAAGAAAGATATGCCAAGAGTTTTTCATAGTGGTCATAAACCTGTCATGCTCTTAAACAAAAAACAATGAAGGAATAATTGGAACAGATGGCAGATCTCAGAGAGAATACATCCACTGGGAATACAGCTGTTGAGGAAATTTGTGAGATGTTTCTGCTATGATGAATTGACTCTTTGAGAAGGATCAGTTGCTATTCAGGAAGATCTGTGTGTATGCATATACATTTCCTTCCAAGTGACTTAGATTAAGTCACTTCTAATGCCATTCCGTCCATTTAAGCAATAACAAAAATTTTGTCAAAGCATATGCAGAAATTTTAAGTTCTAGTCTTACCTGGAAGCTCCAGCTCTCTCTCTCTCTCTCTCTCTCTCTCTCTCTCTCTCTCTCTCTCTCTCTCTCTCTCTCTCTCTCTCTCTCTTTCTCTCTCTCTCTCCGTGGAAGATTGGGTTCCGTCACAACACAAAATTTAAATTTTGCTTCGTACACACTCAGGACAGAAGCACTGAAAATGTGCCTCCTAAGGGATTTAAAATAAAACTTCAAGAGAATGAGAGCAGTTAAGGTTTAAACAGGTTACCAGGAGCCTGGAAATTACCGTCCTTAGAGACCAACTTCAAACAGAGATTGGCTTTCCATCTGTCTGAAATGTGTTAGGTGTTGTGCAGCCTGAAGGCAGAAGGAGAGAGTCAGTCAACATTTATTGACTGCCCGCTGTGTCTATTGCTATGATTATCTCAGTCTCCCCTGCCATAAGACTCATTCTCACGTTACTCAAAGCACTTTCATGTACCTTAAAGCAAAGCACTCCTGGGTCATTCCATCCTTTACACACTATGTTTATGTTAATGGTACTAATTTTGACTCTATTATTCTGGTGATGTTTAAGCAAACATATGATATAAGTTAATTTGTCTTGCAGGGCCTTTTCTCTCACTACAAAGTCCTCCTCTTCATTGACGAGCCATAATCTCCCCCCAAAGTATTTTGCTATCCTTGACTTTAAGTACTGTGAGCATTTTTTTTAAGTCTTAGGAAGAAAGAATTGACAAATGCCACAAAGGCTAAACTTTAGATTTTTTTAAGGCATATGTGGACATGGGAGGAATGGTACAGGAACACTTTTAGGAAAGTAACACTGAAAAATAAAAAATAAGGAGATTTAAGTTTGATTCTTGGCTCTGCCAGTAACTATTAGATTCAATCATCCTTTCAGACTATGAATTTCTTCAATCATAAAACAAGTGAACTATATGATTCATAGGGTTACTGTTTGTCTAAAGATGCCTAGTCTTTAATTTGCTTCCATCAAGAATGGCATTAAATTTATAAGAAGAGAGATTCCATATCCAGTGGAGTCTTACTGAGGAGAAGAAATGGCAGAAAAAGTTCTCACCATCCAAGAAGAAGATAAGTTAAGGAATCTTGCTCAGTCTCACGTTTGCATTGATTAACATGGGAAGTTCTGCCTACAGGTAGATGTGGATACCGTCTAACTCTTACATGATTAAAAGTTCAGTGTCATTACCAAAAGATTGAACACAAATATTACCACCAAAGTCCTTGCAACTGAATTTTGTAAGACCTATGAATAATTCAAAACCTGCTCTTAAGTGTATTTGATTGACACACTCGTTAGTATGGGTAAACAGCTCTACCCAACATCTGCTCCTTTTCAGTAGCTTACAGTGTAAATGTTTATGGCTTGATATTCTCATAGTCCAATATGAAATGAAAATGACGCTCTGCTGTATTCATTCATCCCAGAATCCCAGTTCCTTTTATTTTATGGCTCCACCATGCCAGGGTGACTTGAAAGCTTTCCCTTCCTTGGTGTATATTTGTTGGAAGAGAGAATAGAAGATCATGTTGGGAAGATTTATGATGTAAACCTAAAACTGACATATGTCATGTTAGCTCTCATTGACTAGAAATCAATGGTGTGATTTACTGAACTGTAAGAGCCTCTGGGAAATACATTGAGTTACTCCCCTAGGAAGAAGATAAAATAGCCAGTCATGGTCATAATGTGAGAGAACCAAAAGCCTAGGAATCTAAACCAAAAAAAAATTGACATGTGAATAAAAATTCATGAAGAACTCACCAGAAACAGAAACATGTCACAGAATTCCTAGCTTAATCTCGAAGGAGTGAATATGATAGACCAGACGGACTCTCAACCTGTCAGTCATTCCCTTCCAAATTATTTAGGATCAGATATCTCTTACCTTGGTTAATGAATTTGTGAATCTGATTTTATTTTTCACAACAGCCACAAAGGAAGTATTTGCCACGAACATAGTCAAATTCCTTGACATCTTTTCCAAGCTTTTTAGTGACCACTGTTCCCAATGACCCCCACTTTCAGGCTCGCCTTACCGGGATAAAATTACAATTGCTATTCTACAACTCCAAGAAGAAGGGAAACTGCATATGATGAAAGAGAAATGGTGGCGCGGAAATGGCTGCCCTGAAGAAGAAAGCAAAGAGGCCAGTGCTTTGGGAGTAGAAAATATTGGGGGCATTTTCATTGTTCTGGCTGCTGGACTGGTCCTTTCTGTATTTGTAGCCATTGGAGAATTTATATACAAATCACGGAAAAGCAATGATCTGGAACAGGTGAGTCATCTCTCACTAAGACGGGAGTTTTGCATTTGAAGTATCTATGTTAAGTTTGAAGGTTTTAGGGATGCTTGCCCTTTTAGGTAAGTGTCTGTTGAATTAGATGCCCGAAAGAGTCATTTTTGAGTTAGAGCAAAGAGCTCTTGAATCCCTGCCAGGGGCTGGTGGCACTGCAAGCTCCATCATTTATTAATGAGGAGAAGGAAGAGCCTTATACACTAAATCCAATTAGCACTATTTGGAGTGACAGGGCAGAAATTCCCCAACTCAGTTCATGCCTCAAACAGTTATTTGCTCTTAAGATAGAAATTTTAGGAACAGCAAGAAAGACATAAATCCAAAATTAGAAAAGGGATTTAATAAAGGTGTTACCAGCCCTTAAGTGTAGAATGTGAACACAAGTACTAATGCAGAACAATTTATATAAAAACATAAACATGATATTTCAAAGTTGAGAGCTTATTTTTGTAATAGTATGACCTATAAAGGGCTGATTCAATCCATTTTTGGCGAAACTATAACACTAAATCACAGGAAGTATATTTTTATACTTTTACTTTTCAATTTTCTTTTTAGGATTATAAGATGATTTCAATAGTTGGCTATTTTTTTTTGCCTACTTTATTGTAAAAGGAACTCCCAATAGGAATTTAGACTTTTCTGAATATTATAAGTGAGATTTAGGATACTTCCTTTAGTATCATTCACAAATGAAATGCAAAGTACCTAGCTATCATAGTCCACCCATTTAATTTAAACATAGTGCAAGAATTTCAATATTATGCGCTATTAATAACAGACATAAATGTTTTGCTATCACCACCTTGAAATTCTTAGCAATTGTTTTAACAAGGGGCCTCACAGTTTCCTTTATGTGCTAGGCCATGCAAATTACATTGCTGATACTGATTGACAATTTGATATTAAGCCCACTTCCTGTAAGTAGAAGCTGTGTTTTATGCAACCAAAAACTAGGAAAGATTTACCATACCCAAGTTCTATGCTGAAAACCTACCCCAGAAATGCACAGCAATAGTGAAGATCCTGAACACACTTTTGCTGGCACTCATCATAGAAAATGCTCTTTAATTAACAGGAAGAATGGATTGATCTGCTTTATTCAAACTTTTAAATTTGCTCTGAGTTGTCTTGTTTATGCTACTAATTTGAAAAAAATTAAAGCTTGTATATATTATGCTTTAATGTGCTTCTCATAACTGCCAGCTTCATTTGATTTAAATTTTTCATTTGAACATGCATTCATGCTTTTAATTTATTCATTTTTCTATATTTTTTCCATTTCTTTTGCATGCAAGGCTTTTTGTTTCTTTTATGGACTGCAGTGTAAACAAACCCACCCAATCAACTCCACTTCTGGAACTACTTTATCTACGGATTTAGAATGTGGCAAATTAATTCGAGAGGAGAAAGGGATCCGGACACAGTCCTCTGTCCATACTGTGTAATCCATTTCTGGGAGGGAAAGGAGTACCCAATAGAAATTGCTTCTTCTAGTTGGTGTCATTGATTGTATCTTCTAAGCCATGACTCCTTATCCATTCATGTTAGTGAACTTATGTGCACCTCCCCTCCCCCAAACTGTGTGTTGTGTCAGGGTTGTAATAAGGGTCATATAGTCTTCTGGTTATGTGTATATACATGAAAGGATCTATACAAAATAATCATCTTTGCTTTATCTTCATTCATTAAAAGTAAGTGATGAATTGTGAAATAGGAGACCTGGGCTTTCAATAAGGCAAATCAGAAAGACAAAATGCTAATTTTCTGGACTTCTTTTCATCTTTGTGTGCTTCATTTCTTTCCCCTTATCCAATATATATATATTTGTTTTTGTCAATTATGGGGCTTGAACTCAGGGCCTGGGCACTGTCCCTGAGTTGGTATTTTTTTTTTGCTCAAGGCTAGTGCTCTGCCATTTGATCCACAGCTCCACTTCCAGTTTTCTGTTGATTAATTGGAGGTAAGAGTCTCATGAACTTTACCTACCCAGGCTGGCTTTGAACTGCTTTCCTCAGATCTCCACCTCCTGAAGCAACATGTTCTTTTAATGTACACATTTCAAACTTTCTGAAGCCCTTGTCTTTTCAATATGTGCACACATAACAGTGTTAATTTTTTAATTCAAAGATGTTTCACTATTCAAAAGGTACTATTTACACAAAGACTCAAACATGTATTAGATAGTAAAAATTCAAAAGACCGTGATCCAGCGAGTCATGAACTTGACCTTCTGATGTGAGTACAGAAGAGCATTATTTCAGTTGAACATTACACAGCACAGTCAAGAATGATTCCTACATAGAAATGTAGAAACATCAAACTCGCAAATTCTGTAGATCTAGAATCCCAAAGGAACTGATTGATTTCAAGCTATATCTTTTTCGAAGATTCAGGCAAAGTCCTAAACCATGAATGAATCCACAGCATCTCCTATGTACTGTTCACCTACCCTCCCTCTTTGCATTGATACACATCTTCCTATGAGACATTATTTCATTTCTTTCTCACTCAGCTAAGATAGAGTGGTTGTTCTTGGAGAAATCTTTTCTGAGCATTGGCACATTCACACTCATTTCTCGGGATCCATCACCATTATTAATTTATTCAAAATATGCTGGGGAGAAAGGAAAAGAGCAGAAAATAGAGGAAAGAATTTCTATACGCATTAGTTACAGATCGCTGTAGATTTATTTTCTACCTGCATTCAAAGCACTGTAAGTAATTTCTACACTAACTCAAGTTGGTGATACAGAAAGCCAATTGCAAACGTAACTTGCTGTGCCAAGACATGTCTGCTGGTCCCTGTCTGCTTGTTTTCCCCTTCACAGATGAGCAGGGGAATTGAGGATGACTTTTCTCTCCCATCATATGTGGGATCAGCCAGTCTCTGTTCTCCTTAATGGGGCTACCTCTTGATCTACCAAATGATCCTTGGAAATATATTCCTCAGAAGTAGGGATTTGCCATCCGTGTGGGTCATGTTACATTGCCTTCTCCTTGCTGAGCTTTCAATGGTTCCCAGTTTTGAGTTACAATTCCCCCTGACCAAGCCAGTTTTTCTTCAGTAAAACTTAATCAGAAAACTTGGTTTTTGTCATGATTGCTTCTAAATCTTGTCTTCTTTAAATAAATATTCTCTTAAGGAAATATCAATAAAGTACATTGCTATAAATTTACTGTTATTGAAGTAGAAAAATATAGTGTTTTTCCATGAGTCAGAATTCATATTTTCAGCCACAAATAGAATCAGACGTTGGAATAAAATATAATTCTTAGTACCATATTTTATTGCTTTAGTATATAGAAACCACAAATTACTTCAGCTTATTTTCTAAGAACTATGAGATATACCAACTATAGTACCAAAAAGTTCACAGATGATTAATAAAATATAGAAAATAGAGGTAGACAATTGCTAACAAAACTTGCCTTCTTACACAGAAATCATTCGTTCAATTTTTAATTTAGAAATTTAGATAAAGAAATGAAAACTTAAAGCCTATGTACTACCTTTAGACCATACACTACCTAATTCTGTACTCTCATGGTTTTCAAAAATGTCACCACATACAGCATTTCATCTGGTCTTTTCAGCAATTTTAATTCAGCTTCCAGCAATTTTAATTTAATTTTAATTCAGAGAAACAGATACCTGGATCCAAGACTCAGAATCATAAACATTAGAATCAGAAGACAATTTTATAAATTAGTCAAACTTCTGAAAAAGTACAGCCACAAGCGAAATGACTATTGGTAAGTTACTGAATATCTCAGAGACTTAGTTTCTTAGTATGTAACATTAGAATATCATTTCTAGAAGATAAAGTTACCTTCAAGGAATATTTTTCAAAAATAGTTGCCATTGGCAGGTATTTCCAAATAAGAGTGTCACAGTTAAAAATTCGGAAAGCATCACGCTAGAGACACCCTTACTACATTTATTTCCTCATGTTCAATATGTCGTCATGGATTGGGGATTTCCAACAAGGTAGAAAACCATTCAACAATTCCCAAGCTATTAGATCACAGGCACTTTTTCTTTAGAGCATCTGAATGGACCTGTGTCACACAGATGATCATCTAGAGATCACGGTAAAGAAAAGGTGTATCTCACCCACTGATAACATGCAAAACATCTTACACTGTGTGTGGCTCACCATACCACTCAACAAATAAATCATTCATTATTTGGAATAAAGTTGTCACTTCTCTTGACCTAAGTTTCCTTAATTGTAAGGCAAAGATACAACTATTCAATTTCTATATTTACCAGAAGAATTAAAAGACATCATATCATAGGATAGAAAGTGCTCATCTCAGCAGCAGTTCTATTAATGGTCACAAAATACTGAAGCAAGCATCAACATTGTATATATAATTGGAACTAAATAATCACTACATATTATTATTATTACATTTTTACTCTAAAGGTAATACCACTAATTCTGTTTTATATATGTACACGCAGAGATTATATATGTATATTATGCATAATACACATTATATATACAATTAATATACACAGATTATATATACATAGACTATTATGTATGTATATAGACCTCATATATACAGCAATATTGAGGGGATTCTGCAGACATAGAAATCAAGGGAAAAATTACGTATCCCAAGATAGAAATTTCATGATATTCAAATGATCTTTAGGCTTAGTCATAAGACATATAATGAGTCCTATTCGAAACCATCAAGCAGACAGTTCATTGTCCTTGTAAGTTCTTTAACCTTTCCAGTTTCTCCTTTTCTCTTTATACCTTTCTGTCTCTCTGTCTCTCTGTCTTTCGTCTTAACCCTCAAGCAGCTAGTTCTTGCTAACATGTAAATAACTTATCATTCTACAGTGACTCTACAAGGGTTCACAGTATTTCCAGTGAAACTTAGAACAAAAATTTTCAAGCTCTCTTTGCATCATAGTCCTTAGACTAGTATAAGTCAGAATTGCCTGGGGAAGTTGCTTGTAGTTCTCAAGGTCTATCCCTCAACATTTCTCTAGATAGTGTAGGAATAGCCTATCAGGTATGTACTGTCTAGGAATCCATGTTTGTATTAAACCCTGAAAGCCAATGCTTAAAATTAGTTGTATAGGTTTGTTTTCATTTAAAAAAAAATCTTGAAATCAGCAATTCTGTTGTAAATTAGATCAGATACATGAGTCATGAATTATCAACATTAGGAAATAGTTCACAACTTCTCTTATTTTTTTCCCTGAGAGTCCTATACACAGTTGCTTTACTTAAAAGCTGTTATTGATATGTATGAGTATTTGTTAAAACTAGCCTAAACCCAGAAAATTTTTACTCAAATTAGCTATTCATCATCTACTTTTATAAAAAAATGATAGAAGTTTATTAATTATACTCTGGTGAAAAAGCAATTAAGATTAGGAAGAGAGTAAGAAAGTATTAATAGATAAAACGTGCATCTATAACAACAAGTCCCATTAAATTATCCAATTTGTTTCCTCACAAGTGCTCATATCCCAATGCAGGGAAGAAGGGGAACAAAGCTCAAGATTAAAATTACAAATTCAATCGTTTTTTAAGCTTTTTTCCCAGCAAAATTGGAACTGACTAAGAACTATGAGAAACTTCTGGATCATAGGATAATAACCCTATCCAAGGAAAATTATTTGCAGGTACCTTGCTGCATTTGAATAGCACTTTATTATTCTTCTGTGAGCCTTCTGTGACAAAGCTCTTCTACAATGAATCCCAAGTAATTTCTAAGCTCATGGCCTTTACACTACAAGTCTGTTTCTTGTAACTGCACAAACTTTAAAAGGAAAAGAAAAGCACAGCATTCCTCCTGTACTATTTTCTGCACATCTGACCATGCCAAATGGCATTATTAATTAACTCTTATAGATGGTGAAAAATTCCTGCTTGATGCTGCAGTTTTAACTTGCCTTTAGGAACCATCTCATTATGCTTCTCACAGTTAAGAAATTTTATGTCCAGATGCACACATAGTAAAAATCATTTTTGCTTTCAAATTTCTCTCCACAGAGACTGATATCACAGAGAATGAGATTTCTCCTTAACTTTTCAAAGAATTCCTAATTACAAATGCTAGGGCATCTTTGGACTAGGAAGTCAAAACCACAAATGCACAAATTCAGCCTAAATACAGCTACAGCTAACAGCTCAAGCTACCAACAATGTATATTCTTGTTACAATAGAAATACACAGAACGACACAAGCATAATGAGTTACCATTGAATGATGGAATAAAAGTGTTCTTTCCCCTTAGCAATTTAAAAAAATTATATTAACTAAAATTTGCTTTCTGTTGAGTTTTTCAACTAAGTGACATGTTCAGAAAAAAACATTCAAATATTCAGAATTTTGAACTTGTAAACATAAGACTTTTGTGATCCCTTAGTCTTTATTAACCATAGGAACTAAGAAACTTGTAGCCATAGAAAATCTACCCAAATATAGAACCTTTTCACACAAACCTTTTCACACTCAACTAAGTGACTTCAACTCCATTTCTCCTGTGATCTGATCAACTAAGTTAGCAAGTTACATATGTCTGAAAAAGATTTCCTTTGCCTAGAACCTTAATTACTAATTGACAGAGAAGCTAGGAAACACAATGTTGGTTTAGAACTTTTCCAATGCACAAGTTGGTATTGTCTTATAAACCTGATTCAAAAGTGCATGTAACCCTATAGACAGAGACTTGAGAAAAAAAATTTTCTTATTTTCCTCTTAAATAGCTATCTGGATTTGAGAAAATCATTTCCCCATCATAACCTCAGTTTCCTCACATGCAGAATGAAGAGGTTATATTTGAGGATCTTTTCCAACACATTTTAAAATCTAATCGAAAATGGGAAGGAAATAAAAATTACATAAGCCATGAAAGGGTTTTGTTTTTGTAATTGTTAATGTATATCTTAGGCTAGGCTCTGTGTCTCTCATGAACACATTACATTTTTATTGCAATAAAGAAAATTATTTTTTCCTGCCAATATTTCAAGGTAGAAAGACTTTCTCTAGACACAGACAAAAAAAAAGCTCAACCAGACAACACAATGTCAAGAGAAGAGATAATTCTCACTCAATAACCAAATTATAACAAATGTTCACTTTTTCAGAAGTATTATCATTTTCAATTTCTATGAGTCTATACATCCACAAAAACACATAGGCATAGGAAGCTTTTTGAAGTTAAAGAACTGGTTACATACATCCAACTTAGAAAATGAAAACTATATGGAGCTGGGAAGTATAGTCAGATGCTATTCCAAAAGAAGAACTTAGGTGTTCCTGTTAAAGAGATGCAAAAAGCAAAAGGTCAGCATACATTCATTTTCCTTTGACTTATTTCTCACTTTCTTGCCAAGATCAAACACCAGGGTTTCTATATGAACTGAGTCTATATGAACTAGAAATGAGTCACACATGGAGCTCAAGGTATTGTTCAAATGTGTAGCATTGGCAAAATTCTGGAAAACTATATCTTTCTATCACAAGATCCAGCTGTTTTATTGACTGAATCAGTTGTTCTAATTCAGAAAGATAATTAGCAAGATCCCAAACTCAGAGATGGCTGCTACAAACTGATGATGTAGGGTCTACTTTGTGTTGCTGCCCCAGACCCCAGGTCTTTTTCTAACTGGAAAAGAAAAAGAATTCTGGAAGGAAAACCATAGAATGGAGGACAGAAAATGCACTGTTGGCTTCACCAGGTTTAACCCGAATGTTGTAAGAGAAATCTCGCATCCTCTTGCCTCTTGAATGACTAAAGGAACAATATCTAGGTAGTGTGCCCACCAAGAGCTTCATGGACTCTACCAATCCCAGATAATGTTTAGGAAAGACAAAAATCTGTGCTCCTTTCCACCCACAAATATTATGGAAAGATGAAGAGAATCAGTAGCCTGGAAACGTTGAGGTTGGATAGAATAGACACTGAATGCACAGATCTGACATAGGTACTGGCGGGACAATGGGCATCTCAAGTGAAATAGCAGAGCCCAGTCCTTATCCAGAACTCAGTAAATGTGACACCAATTAAAGCCATAAGAACTCAGGGTGGCCATACAACAGCTGCTCCTGTACCTCCCTCCGCATGCCTCTTTCAACCTAAGATGACCTTTGGAATAAAAGGGACTGAAAAGAGTTGTAGGGAAGGATCCACATTAGCTGAACGTGAATGAAACCAACATATTCCAAACCAAAAGTGGGTTTTCTTCCATTGATAAGGTCCATTAATAAATGGGTACCTACCATTAAGCTGAGTTCTATTACTAAAAAGAAAAGTTTAAATTGTTATCACATACTGACTTTGTACAACCCCAGCTGCCTTCACAGGAAAAGGAGCATGCACAGAATCTCATGGAAATGCATTTTTGTGGCCCTAGCTCAGCCTCATAGGCTACAAAAGACTAAGCACTCTCTATGAAGGAAGAGAATGACATTGCCATAGTATCTTCTCAGATTTGAAAAGCTAGAAGGCCAAGGAACAACTCCTATTACTTAGCCTCTGACAGTGACTCAAAAAAGAAGAAAGGCAATGCAGCTAGTCTAGACTGATGTACACACCCACATCGTTTACCTCTGGATATACAAAGTCCAACTGAAGCTAAACTTCCCTGTGGAAAACATCTCTTTGTTCTCTGATTGCATCTGTCTCTCTATGCCCTCCATTGTTCTTGTCTCCTTTCTAAGGAAAACTCTTAGCTGCCCTGCAGTGCCCTTCAGAGGTCATAGAAGGACTTGAGGAACAGATTTGAATTGTCTTGATAACAAGCTTGGATGCAGTGTCCCCACTCAAGTCAATGCTTGTTCTGAGACCCTGAGACAGAAAGGGTGACCCAACTGCCTGCATTCTCGGACCCCCACCCCCAGCTGTTTGGTCTATTCTGTGGGAATCTGACACCCACAGGTACCAAGTGCAGGTGAGATTCCCTTCTCAGGGATTCACAGAATCTAGGTCACACATTCTCCTTCACTTCTTTGTACTTTTCTCCTTGAGATCAGGTACAAAATGAATCATCTTCATATTCCATCTTTAGGTTTATATGCTGGGTCACTCTATGCTGGATATTAAATGTCCAGCTTTTACAATTCAAAGCATATGCTTTTCCTTTCTTTCAAACAGCAAGCTATTGTAATTAATAGGTTCAAAGACCACTATACCTTTTATAGATTCACAAAAGTCTACCTAAGAGCTCAAAGCTCCAAATTTGACTCTTTTTTTCCCCTTCTCTCGATAGCATTCCTACCCTGAGTGCAATGCATATAAAAGCTCTTTAAAAGTAGGGGGCAAAAAAAAGATTGGGATTCATAAGATTTAAAAGTGGGGAATGCTCAAGAATTGGTGTCACAATGCTTCATCACTTCAGTGTTGACCTCACTTATCAAAGGCTGAGAAAGCATTCCTAACGTTAAAGAAGATTGAATTTAGCCACCCCAGACCACTCGATGTATAGGTTACATGATCCTAGGCAGCCACTCTCAAAAGTCTTTAAAAACTTTAAATGAAGATAAATCAGAAAAATCTCTGTATATCCTATGGCAATAGGTAATTCTGTGAACACCAAAGGTGCATTTCTTAGGGTTGAGATCCAAACAAGAAGTGCTACAGAATGCATTCCTGCAGACAACAAAAATTTAATTGAAGATATGATGATATCAGGTACCTGGAGTGGAACAAAGATAAATGAGGAAACATGAAGGACATCCTGTTAAAGGATCTAGGGAAATGAATGAGCGGACTCTACATGCTATGGTCCCTGAAGGGCTTTCAGGAGGGGTCGCAATGTGGAGCCAGTTCAAAGCATTAAAGGGGCCCAGGGAAGTAGGCTGGGTAAAGAAGAGCTCCAGAGTCATCAGTAGGGATGAAGGTGATAGCCATACTACCAAGTTGTATTTCAGTGGCTAAATTTTCTCCATCCCATGATTCTCTAGTTCTTAGGCACAAGTCAATGTGACCACTGTCCTGAAAATGAATATAGCAATCAACATTCAACCCCTCTGATCACTTTGTAACTACTCCAAAGATATATACCTGAAAGATAGTCCATGGATTCTGAGTGAGCTCAGAAAAATGGTAAAACTCAGACAAACGGTGCCCAAATCATCAGTTCTTCAATGCAAGAACCAACTATTCACAAAGAGAGTACACAGGTAAATAATACAAGAATCTCCCTTCTGAGGCTCAAAGTGGTAGCCTTGATCAAAAGAGCTCAAAGACAGTACTCAGGCCCTGAGTTCAAGTCCCACAACCAAAACAAAAAGAATCTCTGTTGACCTGCCTGAGTGGAATTAATAGTGGTGATCAGAGTTTATACTCTGTTCTCAGATCTCAGTAACCTTGCACAAATAGCTGACTAATCAAAGCAGCAAAAACTTGAATAGAATTCTATCTCTACTCCTTAAAAGGACACTTCTGGGTTAGCTCAAGAGTAGAAAAGGATAGTCTAGTGCTAGTAGTACTCAAGGTTATAACCCTAGCTACATAGGAGGCTAGGATCTAGGTTCAAAACCAGCCTAGCCAGACAAATCAGATTCTTCTTTACAATTAACCAGAAAAAAAAAAGCCAGAATCAGTAGTGGAGCTCAAGTGGTAAAGCACCAGTCTTGAGTGGAAAAGCTACGCAAGGGCACAAGGTCCAAAGTTCATACCCCAGTACTGGCACACAAAAAAAGAGAAATTTTTTAAAAAGAGTAGAAAAATGAGACATTAAAGATGTGACTGCTTAGTCCTTCTTATCTAAAACACAAACAAACATTGAGCCAGACATTGGTGGCTCAGGCCTAGCTACTTAGCTACTTAGGAGGCTGAGGTCTGAGGATCAAGGTTCAAAGCCAGCCTGGGCAGGAAAGTCCATGAGACTCTTATCTCCAGTTAACCACAAGAAAACCAGGATTGGAACTGATCGTCAAGTGATACAGTGCTAGCCTTAAACATAACATGCTCAGGGACAGAGCCCAGGCCCTGAATTTAAGCCCCACACGGAAATTTTTTTTTAAATTGAGACCGTGATCCCATGGAACTACAGGAATGATTTGATCAAGCTAAGAAAGCCAATATGATAATGATAATAGCAATAATAATAAATAACAACTCCATTATTTCCTCAGAAATCCATTTTCTTCATATTTTATATTTTCCTAAATGTGCTTTACAAAAAGACTTCTAAAGCTTACTTAGTGGTTCTATACATAAAATGGAAATTTTAATTTATGAAATAATACTACCACTATTCCTTTTCTTCCTATTCCATATAAAAATATATTCAACAATGTCACAGAGCACTTCAGGTGTCTTGGAATAAGATACCAAATGATTTTAAAGTAGAAAACTATGCAAAATGTAATAAGTATATTATGTTATAAGCTATGCTAGAGCTCCTATATACTAATTTGTTGGGAGAAAAAAATAACATTGATGGTGCACACATCAGAGTAGATTGCCAAAATTGTTCACTTAAATGTCCCAAGAAGTAAAGAGCTGGATGCTGAAGTTCTCAATTTACAATGGCAAGTCCATGGGACATTCCCAATCTGATGCCAGGCTGGACACCAGTGTGAAGCCAATTTTAGAGGTTGAGATTTTGAGTTTGTACAAACTCAAATCAGATCCTAATACAGAGCTGTCCCTATCCCTTGAAAAAAAAAATTACCTCTTACCCCACACCATGTTTTCCCTCTGAAGCAGCATACTATACATACAGAACAAAAAGAATTTTATTAATACATCCTACTCCTTCCAGGGCAAAATGTGCAACAGGACAAAGATATAAGGAGAGATGATATAATTGAAATTCAGGCTCACACTAGCAGCAAGAAATCAAATATTTGGGGTTAATCCCAAGAAAGCAACATGAAGTGAACAATTATAACAAGGAAGACAGGAAAGGAAACGACAAGGGAAATTAATAGAAGACAAAAGAAATGGGGACTCATGAAGGGCATACCTGATACGCAGAAATAAAGAAGAGGGGTGCCATCCTGCAAGACCAAGCAAAGCATGCCCCTTTCAAAAGTGTGACAGCTGTAATTAAACTAATGTTTTCTTCTAACAAAAGAGTGACACACATACATACATACACAAACATATATATGCCCACCTACACACACATTTTATCTTTTAATAATGTCAGGAGTAGTATAAGTGTCAGTAACATATTTCATTATTATAAAATCATTAACAAGTAGATTTTCCCATCAGGCTTGTCCTCACAGGGACTTGTTACAAGTGGGCACACACACACTCAGATGTGACAAGATGCTGTAGTGAGCCTTCTCTCCTTGTGCCTGAGGATCTATTCTTTACAGAACATGACATCATTGTCACAATGCCAGTTCTTAGAGAAACCCTGAAACATGATGAATGGGGAAATTAATAATAATAATAACTAATAAACAGGCAGCAAAAATGCATGTTTTAAATATGTGTAGGATCTATTCAAACTACAATGCTCTTCTAGCCACCCCAAAGGAATTGTTGTACAGAAAGTCACATGATGATGCAAAGAACCATCAAAATTTGCCACTGTGTCTTTTTTCTTCCAGAACAAAAATGAAAAGGTCAAGTGGCATAGAATTACAACATTCTCATTGTTGCAGTGAAGTTTTTATTCTAAAGAAAGAGTACTAACAACTTGTCATGCATTAAAATTTGTGTTTTGGATACATCAACTCACTGAATCAATAAATTCTCACAACAGCTCAATGAAAAAAGATTCTCCATTGTCCAATTGTATAGATTGGAACACTGAGTCTAAGAAAAGATAAACACCTTATCCAGTGTATCCCAGATACTAAGTAGCATAGTTGGTTTAAACACCAGTGTTCTGGTGCTGGGTGCCAATTCAGAACTGTAATGAAAAGCCACAGAGCCAGCCATTAAATTATGAAACACGGGCTGGGGATATGGCCTAGAGGCAAGGGTGCCCGCCTCACATACATGAAGCCCTGGGTTCAATTCCTCAGCACCACATATATAGAAGGCCAGGAGTGGTGCTGTGGCTCAAGTGGTAGAGTGCTAGCCTTGAGCAAAAAGGAAACCAGGGACAGTGCTCAGGCCCTGAGTCCAAGCGCCAGGACTGGCAAAAAAAAAAAAAAAAAATTCTGAAACACTATCCACCAGAAACAAACAAGAGGGTCTAGGGACAGGGCTACCAGCGGTGTTTTCAAGCAGCAAGTCACAATAGGATGCTGTAGGATTCCTTCCCCAACCATGCTGTTTGTTTCTGGAGAAAAGCAGCTAGTTGCATCTTATGTTATGTCACTTTCTGAGTCTAGCCATCATGTATAAAAATAATGTTTGTATGGTTCTATAAATACAAAGTTCATAAAAACCCCAAGCTAGAAGTTCTAGAAAGTTACTGTAATTTGGGGTCTGATTCAGAAATGCAATTTTAATATACTTGACATACCTTTCATCTTGACACTATAAAAGTCATGGAAATGAATGAACAGGAGCCCTGCCCATGTCACTCTGTGAGATGCCACTCTACGCTGAGAGATGACCTTCAGTGTTTCATTTCCTGTGGATCTGACAGCATATAGTTTACTCGAGCAGAGGCTGGTAGGGACCTTAAAGGTCATCTTTCTTTGTGACTACAGCAAAATCTGGGAAGCAGAAAGGTCAGCTCCCATATCTTGCCATTTTCTTTTTGACAGTTGGAGACAAAAGAAATCATTGTTTGTAACCAACATCTATGAAATCGTCTATAAAAACTTTATTTTTGTTCACTCTAACACTTTAAAGGAAAAACCCCACATACTTAGAAATAATTTTTAAGATAGCTATGCATTAAGGCAGTATTGAATTTGGGGATTTCCTTTTTATAGAAAATATTAATTGGGACACATTGTGAGGATAAGATCTATGACTCCCTATCTATCCAAAACAGGGAAGAGAAGGCAGAGGATTCAAGCACTAATTTCCTTGCTGTGTTTCATATACAATCCATACTAGTAGGCTCTCTTCAACTATTTAAATGCAAACTAAAATGAAATATCTAAACAAATACCTGAGAGTTGAA
Organism: Perognathus longimembris pacificus; assembly: GCF_023159225.1. NCBI lineage: Eukaryota > Metazoa > Chordata > Mammalia > Rodentia > Heteromyidae > Perognathus > Perognathus longimembris. The sequence goes on from NC_063165.1 coordinate 10,094,229, forward strand.
ATAAAACAACCACTTAATGTATTTTTTATAGGAAAAAGTTACAGAAGCTATCCATAGTGATTTTTTTTTTAATTAAGAAACAAGATGTAGATGATTTCCAGTGACAGCAATTGGGTTTGGGATTTCAAAAAGAAGGAGTTCAAGATAGGTTTTTCTACTTAGGAAGATACTGGTGTCTCCAATAATATTCTCTCCATCTATGTAATGGGTATAACCATTCTTTCCTCAGAAGGAAATTGTAAAGCTGATAGATAATCTTGTACATAAACTCCTTCTTTCATCCTCTCCTTTAAAAAATCAGAAAGGTTTTATACCAAACCTACCTTCTCTTGAAATAAATTTCTAAGCAAAGTTTGGAAAACTTTATCACAATACTATCTATCATGATGACACTGTAAAATATTCATTTGATCTTAGTAACAACACAAACTTTACGTGGTATAATGCTAAAAATCATTATATGTCATTTGTGATATACTTTCATCTACCCTTTTGTTTTGAAGTACAAGTCATGAAAAACACTTAGGAATTGTTATTTTCTGATTCAGAACACCTTGCTCAATTCACTGAATCAACAAGTTACCATTTGGGATACAATAACAAGCTTGACCTGGCTTTTCATTTGTAGTAGTGCTGGAAATGAACATGTATATTAAATCCTGTTAAAACATGCTAAAAAAGAACTAGTTTTCTGCAAAGAACTAGATCTTCAGTAGTTATACATCTAAAACCTACATTGGTTGATGCATTTGACTTTCAAATGAAGTAGAAAAAAATTTTAAGTACTACTTGAATAACCTGTCTCAAGCCCTTTGGGGACAAAATGGAGTATACATTTTTAAAAACAAATGCTGCTCATTGATCATGTTAGCCAAGGATCATGTTAGTCATTTAGAACACATTTCTTCCTGGGAGGTACTTACAACCTAGAAAAATAACACAGCAGGGTGCTGACCTCTCCCTTCCAGCCATGTTTAGTTATATGCTTGAGGAAAGCGATAATTCCAGCACTTATATAATCTTTTCCAAAGGCTCTAGCTTTCCAGAGGGTTTTCTTTATGTTGTAGTAAAAATTCAGAACTTCAGCTCTATCCATCTGGCCACTTTGTGGGGCAAGGGCAGTGCTGGGGCTTGAACTTAAGGTCTTGGCTCTTGTTTGGCTGTTTTGTTCAAAGCTGATGCTCTATCACTGGAGCCATACTTCCACTTCTGGATTGTTGTTGGTTATTGGAAATAAGAGTGCCACAGATTTGACTGGCCAGGCTAGTTTTTGAACTATGGCTTTCAGATCTCAGCCTCCTGAGTAGCTAGGATTTCTTATTGTAATGAGCCACCAGAACTGCTACTTGATCATTTTAAGTGTACAATACAGAATTGTTAATAATAGGTGAGATGTTCTAAAGTAGATGTTAGAACTTACTCATTTTGCATAACTGAAACTTGATACCCATTAGACTGCCTTGCCCTTCCTCTTTTCCTCTCCCTGCCCTGGCCCACCACCATTTCTACTCTCTGTTTCTACAAGTTTGACTATCTTAGATGCCTTCTCTAAGCGAAATCATGCAGTCATTGTCATTCTCAATGTTCTTCTCAGTAGAGAATGTTTTTAAATCAACCTCATCAAAAAGAAGGGCATAGAAATCCCAGTAAACAGAAATTTATCACACAAAGATCTTATCTTGGCTAGAAAAAAATGACAGTAAATTGCATTTCATTGAACCATCTTCGTACTGTGCATGTGAATGTAGACAAAGTATAATTGTAAGGGAGACATATTTATATATCTGTTATATGCCTATGCATAACATTTTATGACCATAATTCCATTTTCTTTTGTATCGTGTCATCATTTTTGCTATGTAGTTCACTACCACCTTATTTTCCATTTCAACCACAGCTGCATCATTGCTGCTGCCAGAATCTCTATGTTTCTTTTTTGGAGAAAATATACAACTTAAAATTGTGTTTTTTTCTTTTTTTTTATCAGAAAGGAAAGTCATCAAGACTTAGATTTTATTTTAGGAACAAAGTAAGGTTTCATGGGAGAAAAAAACAAAGCGTTGGTGTAGAGAAGGTTTGTTCATTTTCTATAGCATTACTGAAGTGTCCATATGCCTTGATAAATCTATCAATGTTTGGATCATCTCAATGGGGGAAAATGCCTTAACTTAACTCTATTTTGGTGTCTCGGCAAAGGTAAGTTGTCTATATTGAGAGCCTTGAGATTTCTATAACTGGGTAGTTTCATATGGTTGGTTTTTGTAAATGAAATTGTTAAGTTTGCTCAGATAACTTACTGCCTTTGTTTTGTTTCCTTATGTTGAAAAGGTGGGTGGGCCAATGGGTGGAGGAGGAGGAGGTGATGGGAAATTACCAGTTTGTGACAGAGTTGCCTTAAGACAGGAATCTTGTGGCTATAAAAATGTAGGCAAGAGGCAAGTCAACTGAAGATGGAAGCCGTTCTATTCACTGATGCTGTATTGTTTCATACTCTTTAGTGTCTCTCTTTCAATGCCATCATGGAAGAACTGGGAATTTCACTGAAGAATCAGAAAAAATTAAAGAAAAAGTCAAGAACTAAGGGGAAATCTTCTTTCACAAGTATCCTTACATGTCATCAGAGACGGACTCAGAGGAAAGAGACTGTGGCCTGATTCAAGAAAGCTCCTTTGGGAACTTTCCCAGAAAAGAGTTTTTGAAGGCAGACGTTCTGATGAGTGTGAGATGTCTTTCCATATATTTATATCCATAACTCATTATGGATATAGGTATAAGAAATGCTAAATTTTTAAAGTTCGTGAAGAGAGATATAATTAGGGAAGTGGCACCAATTCTTCTGAAATGAATTTGTATGCGCACCTATTTTGCATTTTTCTCTTTGGCCCCCAATAAATTGCTGTGTGTGCTTTCTTAATAATAAAAAGTAAATGTTGTTTTCTTTTTCCAGAATGTTCAAGTCCTGTTTTGTTCCCCATTACTTGTTCACATTTATAGTACTTGATTGATGAGTGTTGTCAGCTGTTGAGGTTGCTATTCTGAAGGATCTGTCATCTGTTAAGACACATAATCATTTTGCTCTACAAAGTGCCTAATTGTTATATAGAGTAAAGTAAAACCATTCATCTTTGAGTCCTGACATACAATTTTATAGTTTAAATGGTATCCACACATTAGTGTATTGAAAAAAGATGCAAAGTATATTCAAAAGCTAAAAGTGTTTATCCCATTCTAGGGTACTATGTAAGTTACCATAATGAGAAAGATGGACATAGTTCCTATCCTTATACCAGTTTATATTAAACAAAGATGGCAAAAGCTGTCAGCGTAGGATTGCACTTTCTTTGTGGAAGTCAGAAGCAGAATGAGCATGCAGGCCTAGGTACCTACATGGAGGAACAAATAGGTTAAGAGCTCAGGATGACTCAAGCATGACAAGTGACCTAAGATAGGGAAAGCAGGTGTCCAGCGATAAAGGAGCAGCATGTTCAAAGCTACTGAACAAGAGATGAGGTTAGAATGTTAGAGGAAAAGGAGTGTGGGCTAGCTAAAATATAAAATGCAAGAAGGTGCAGTATTCCTGACAGGTAGCAACCACTCTGGCCGTCAAGAGAACACAAACTAAAGAAAAGGGCAATGGGAGGAAGAGAGAGAAGTCACATCAGAAAACTCCTCCAGTGATGGAAAGAAAGAATGTCAGAGCCTGAGCTAGAGCAAAGGTAGAGACCACAGGAAAATGGGGGAAACTTTGATGTCTAATCTAGACAGTCAGAAAGTGGTTCCTAAAGCAAGAGTGGGATCAAGGAAAAGTACAAGGTTGAGGGGGTTGACTCAATGGGGAATTGGAATGAAATTCATTTTTTGGAAAAACAATGAAAAAAGAACAGGAATTGACTTACTACTTTAGTTACTTAATCCCACTGGGTTTGTTTTAGTATTATTTTATGATTCCAAGGAACTTTTAATCTAATCCCATGAAAATTTAAGTCAAAAAATATTTGCAGATATGACAAGAAAAACAAAAGACTTTAAAAACAGCAATAAAATATTGTAACAGGTATTTTGCCATATTAAAATCAATTATCAGATTTGAAATTATTCTGAATTGGCATGTAAAACAAACAGAAAAAAAATTGATTCAGAAAGAATACCATGGGCTGGAAATGTGGCTTAGTGGTAGAGTGCTTGTCTAGCATGCATGAAGCCTTGGGTTCGATTCCTCAGTACCACATAAACAGAAGAAAAAGAATACTCTGGGAAGCCAGGCATCAGTGGCGCTCAGTCCTGTGACACTAGCTACTCAGGAAGCTGAGGTCTGAGGATTATGGTTCAAAGCCAGCACAAGGAGAAAAAGCCCATGAGACTCTTATATCCAATTAACCACATAAAGCCAGAAATAGAGCTGTGGCTCAAGTGGTAGAGCACCAGTCTTGAACAAAAGAGCTCAGAGACAGCACCCAGTTTCTGAGCTCAAGCCCCAGTACCAGCACACACACATACAAAAGAGCACATTAGGATGCTAATATTAACCCCTCTGTACATCACCTTGACAATAATTTGTTTTTAAATTTACAAAGCATATATGACTCTAAATTAGCTGTAGATTCTTTAAAATGATAACATATTAGAAAGGAAAATTCAAAGTTTACTTTGCTAAAAATTATGTGTGAATCATTTGCTTTGTATTGTCAAAGATTTCCTCCCAAATACCAACTTTTCTTTCATTTTTGAAAATATCACTCATCTTTTCACATTCTTTTACAGTAATTTATGAGAAAAGCTGATCGGCATCTAATATCTAACATATAGTGTACGCCAATCTGGGATTTAGCTATTTTAAGGCCCCATAACCATTCTGGTCTCTACTCTGTAGATGGATTTTCATTCAATGTATATAATGCTTGCGGTGAGAAACCACTGAAAAATATATTGAGGGAAGTAAAATTGCAGAAGAGACCTTTTTTATCAACTACTAAATGTAGTTTGTAATCACTTTTCTAACACGTTCATAGACCCATCTGTGTCCAGTGCATGTGTCTGTGTATCTATGTGTGTTTGAATAGTAAAGAATAGAGTATGCTAGTATCTTTAGAGTGATAAAAGAAGAATATCATAAGAATCTGGATGCTGTTGCAGAAAAATCCCAGGAACAGCCATTAATCTTTGAGATTATTTTTCACCCCATTCACTAAAGAACTGTGACTCATTCAGAGTTATATACAAATCAATGGCAAAGTTAATTAAAAACTAGGTCTAACATTTCTTCATTTGGCAATTTCTTGAGGCTAGCAGAAAAAAAAAGATGGCTCAGGTGAGATATTCATGAAGAAAGGAGAAGGGTCAGTATTGAGTAAAAGATGATGATCACAGTTAAGATTTATTTTCCTTTCAAGCTGCAAGTCTGAACATTTATTATAGAAAACTAAAAGGAAGAGACATTTGCCTTTCCTCCCTGCGAGTATAGGTACACCTGTAATTTAACTCTTTGCTTTCTCAAAAGAACAAAATGAGTTTGTAATCACGAAGCTGGAAGGCTTGCTCGCTTTCAAAGCCAGGATGTCTGTGAGGAATTGCTGGGTCTGCTCAGGGAAGGCATCACCGGAAGCAACACATGCTATGTGAGGCTTGAACAAGCCTTCGTGGGCCAAGGATGTCCAAAGGAAAAGAGTGTCCAAATGTACAAGGCTAGTGTAAGCCAGCCATTCCACCAAGTATCTAGATTGCCTGCAAAGGTACCTCTTGAGATAGAGAAGGGCTCATACATGGGATTAGAAAGCCACACTAGTCCTAGTCCTTTATATGTAGGAATATTCTTTCCTTTTGTGTATCAAAAGAATATGGTGGCTTAGAAGAAGCAGGATACTATAGGACTGGTGAATCTACCAAAGTTGAGTCATATGTCCTCTACCTTGTTTAAGAAACAACTAACCTTAAATCATCCTGACAATTTCACATTGAGAAATCCAGAAACGCACAACCTGGCATTGCAATAAGTACCTTCACTGCCATGTCTCAGGTCTGCCAGAGGGACTTGCTTCATAAAAATTTCTTCAATCTTAGGGAGCCTTCTTAGTTAGGGGAGACTCCACAATGGACTGACACCCCGGAATTCTATGGTGTGTTGGCTTGTTTATAATCACAATTCTTGTTTTATCCACACTCCCCCGTCCTTCCTCATCCCTTTCTCAGTGTGAGAGGAACTACATATCCTATAGTATGTCCTTAAGGGCGGGATATTATATCATTCCACAGGTTAAATGATCCCCTTTTCTCACCATATGTACCAAAATATGTCATACCATATCTTTTTCATTCATCTTCCAGCTTCCTCTGCTAAGAACGCCACTAAATAAGTTTAAATCTTTACTAAGGATAAAAAAAATAGGGTCCCATCTAAAGGTGTTGGTGGAAGGGAAGGAATCTCCACCCTCTGTCAAAATCATCCAGGGTAACCCAAGATTCTCCAGCAACCAATGTCAGAGTAACCTTGAGATTTCATTTTGCCGTTATAGAAAAGTTTTACACACACACACACACACACACACACACACACACACACACACACACACACCCCTATATGAATGTATCCATTACCTTTGACTTCTCGGGGCTCTGCTTCAGTAGCCTGTCAAGATCTTCTTGTGGTCAGATAACGACGACAACTATAATTTCAGCTATCATCTAATAAGCATCCATTGAATCTTGGTGCTCAGAGCAAGCTCATACAACACTGACAAGCCATCTTAAGGTAAACATTGTTCTTGTAGTTAGAAAATGAGTTTTTAAAAGTTTGATCACTTTGCCAATGACAGTTCACTATCACGTGGCACACGGTGAGGGTGCATCATAACTCCTCCCACAACATCACAACAGCATCCTGCTGCCTCTTAACTCTTGAGACAATGTTATCCACCAGCCCCATGCATGCACAATCTCAAATATCCGCCTGGCCTCTGCGTATGCGGTTGATACTTTGCATGTATCATCTCCCTTACAGAAAAGGAAACTTAGGGGAAGAAGTTAAGTATCTCTTAAGTATCTATTGATTCTTCAGAACCACGATTCTAACTTGAACCTGCCAGTGTCTACAGCCTGGGATCTCAATAAGGTATTACACAATCGTTGCTCTGTGTTCAATTACAAATTTAGATTCAATTCTCAAAGGACCCTCCAGAAGGTAATTAGTCATCTCCCAATCTCTCCTTATAGAATAGATATAAAGACAGCCATGAATATATACTGAAGTCAGTACTTAAGAAGCCAATGCATTTCCAAAACAGTGAGCAGAGGTCATTTCTAATGTTCAATAGTAGATAAAATGGACTCTCCACCACATATCTTGGAAACTGTCTTAATGATTTGAAATTACAGCTTGAATACTTCTCGTTCCTGAAGAAAGCCATTCAGTCATACTTAATATGCATTGGTGGTAGCAGGGAACTGGTAGCTCATGCCTATAATACTAGCTACTCAAGAGATTGAGATCATCTGAGGGTCTTAATTTAAAGCCAACCCCAGCAGGTAAGTTTGTGAAACTTTTATCTCCAATAAACTACCAAAAAGCCAGAAATGGAGCTGTGGTTCAAGTGGTAGAGTGCTACCTTTGTGCATAAAACTCAGACACAGCAACCAGACCCTGAGTTCAAGTTCCAGCACTGTCACACCAAAATATAACTAGGAACATAAGAATGGCATCATATGATTATTCCTCTGAGGACTTCAAGGTTCATCAGGTACCAGCTAACCCATTGTAGACATTAGATGCAAAGTCCAAGCTGAATCTAAACTCCTAGATAGAAGAATCCAAATGCTTCTCTTAAATTCCAATCATGCTATACAATTTGTTCAGCCATTGGAACTCACTGGATGACGAATAAGCATCCTCATGAGCATGTACCACACTGTACCAAAATCGCTTGATACTGGCTTTGAAGTTCACAAAATTGTTGCTTCTGAGAGTATTGTAATGTTATAGATCAAATTTTGGAAGTAAAGTTTTACTGAGACACTTAATTTTTATAGGCCATAATTGCTTATGACATTAAGTTTTCTTCAGATATCAAGCAACACCATAAACATCTGGCCCACAGTAAACATATGAGTGTCAATACTACAGCAAGAGACCTGGTAGGCATAGAAATTCAAGAGAATGAACACACAGGAGATTAAAAAAAATTCAAGTAACCAACATCTAAGAGAATACTAAATACTGTAATATCTTTAGTACTTGTGGGTCCCTCATTAGGCTACTTCCCCAATATTTCTAAAGAGGAAAAGAGCTTTTCCTTGTCTCCATGATGAATTCTGTACGTAAAGTAGCAAATTAAAATGAGACCGTTTTTAATAAAGCCTACCAAGATTTGAAAGTAATTTGGTGGCATTAAGCCTAATAAACCAATTCACCACATTTTCATTAAAGCTTTAACAAATGATGCTCAAAACTCCCGTGTAGGGATGGAATGGAATCTGTATTGTCTCCAAGGAACCGAAATAACAAATGACAGCTAGAATTTTCAGCTCATCATAACAAATATATAATTAGTTTTGACCTTTTGGTAACATCCCAACAAATATAGCAATTCATAAGCATGCATGTTGCAAATGAGATTAATTGTAAGGGATTCTTCCACTGAAATGTTTAATGATCTCATCATACAGATTTCCTGGATGATTTCCTTATGACTTCCTCCTAAAAATAACGCTAGTAGAAGCCACGCACCCAGTGAAAATTTTATCAAACCAACTTCTACAAGTATAGCTAGATAATGTTCATATTTTCCCATTTATAGGCAAGCCTGCTCTATACTCCTCTTTCCCTACCCGCACCTCATTGGACCTGAACTTGAGGGGAAGACTCAGGGCCAAAGGCTGAGGGTGTGTCTCCATGGCAGAATGCTTGCCTAACAGGCCTAAAGCTCAGGTTCCATCTCAGTGCTGCAGGAGAATAATGAGAGACTTGCAAGTCTAAATGTTATTGATTATATGAAAGTTTCCCTGTGTGCCTCTTAGCTCTTTGTCTTCTGTTGAATGATTTGATCTTAAACGTATTTATTCATGTTGATAACTTGTATAATCATTTTGTTTCCTATCTAAATCTGTCTCTCCATTACCACTCTTGGTGATTGGCTCACACAAATAGGATTTTACAACTGTCAAGTGTTTGAATAACTGAACTCACGGCCATTGAATTATCTCCCAAAATATAAAACTTCATTTATTTTTCCTGCATTCTGAACCTTTGCTGAACAGAACTTAGATTTCTCCTTTTCCCTTCCAATCTCCCTCTTTGGGTTTTCTAAATCTTCTTTTCTCCCTGAATGTATAATAAACTCTGAAAGTCTAACTCAGATTCTAGTATGTTAAAGTTATATAGCATGTTAACACAGATGGCTGGCTGCACATCCACAGGTTTTTGTTTGTTTGTTTCTTGTTGTTGTTGTTTTGCTGCTGGTCCATGGGCTTGAACTCAGGATCTGGACACTGTCCCTGAGCCTCTTTGTGCTCAAGGCTAGTGTACTACCATTTGAGCCACAACACCACTTGTGGCCTTTTCTGAGTAGTTTATTGGAGATAAGAGTCTCATGAACTTTCCCTCCTGGACTGGCTTCAAACTACCATCTTCATATCTCAGCCTCCTGAGTAGTTAGGATTACAGGCATGAGCCACCAGTGCCTGGCTACATACACAAAATTTAAGAGAAAAAGAAAAAGTGGAGGAGAAAAGAAAGAAAGAAAGGAATGAGGGAGGAAGAGAGGGAGGAGAGAGAGAGAAATATACAAAGAACGAAAGAAAGAAAGAAAGAAAGAAAGAAAGAAAGAGAAGAAAGAAAGAAAGAAAGAAAGAGAGAGAGAGAGAGAAAGAAAGAGAGAGAGAAAGAAAGGAGTGAAAAGAAGGAAGGAAGGGTGGAAGAGTAAAAAAGAGAAAAAAGAGAAGGAAGGAGGGAAGGAAGGGAGGGAAGGAGGGAGGGAGGGAGGGAGAGAGGGAGGGAAGGAGAGAGGGAGGGAGGGACAGAGGGAGGGAGGGAGGAAGAAGAAGAAAAAAAAAAGGAGAAGAGTTGGAAAAGAGGAAAAGTGACCAGGAAGTCAGGTAATGAATAAGTACCTTCACCTTATAAGAGGAGTAGACAGAGTAGAATGGAGATGGGTAGATTATTCTTCCATTGGAAGGGGCAAGCGTTAAAACAGATTGAGATACCACTCACTTAGAATGATAAAGATCTAATCAATTATCAAAGGATACTAATACTAATTATTTGAAAAGATTGCAGAGGATCTAATTCATCTAAGATGGATTACTGTGCCTAAATTTTAAAATTAAAAGATGAGTTATGAGATCTTCAAAACATCCTGCCAGTTTAATTGCTCCACTATGCACTAAAAATTCTGAAATCATATCAAATGTGATTATTTCTTTTACCATAAATTAGCAGTGTGGATGAAAACTGAGAATGATTGAGGAAGCATCAAGAACCCAACTGTCTTGCCTGTTTGTTTGCTTGTTTGTGCCAGTGCTCAGGTTTGAACTCAAGGCCTGAACACTGGATTTTTACACTCATGTCTGTCCTTCTACCATTTGAGCCACAGCTACCCCTCCAATTTTTTTTATGGTTATTTGTAAATAGTCTCACAGACTTTTCTGTCTGTGCTGGCTTTAAACTGCAGTCCTTAGATCTCAGCCTCCTAGACTGCTAAGATTACAGGTGTGAGCCACCAGTTCCCAGCTCCCATTATTTTTTCAACATGCCACAAAATATATAGACAAACCTTTGCAGCCCTTTCCTACCCCAAACCCATGAAAGCAGAGGTCCACCAAGAACAAAGTCCTGGGCCATGGTTCTCATTACCCAGCTGTTATAAAACAATGCCTCATCTCCAGGCACACAAGGGAATATGTGAGAGAATGGAAAGCCTTCAAGCTTGACCAACTTGGTTTGTTTATTCCACTTGACTTTGAGGTATTTCTGCAGGACACAAATAGGTGAAGTGGAAGGCTGAACTTGCCAACGTTAGCCCTCGGATGCACAGAGCAGTTTTGGTACGTGTAGAGAATTCACAAGTTAGTCAGAGGAAACACACGGGGTCCATCGTGAGTCCATTCTTTCAACTATCATTTAGATAGCAATACGCTTTTTGCAGAAAGGTTACCAGATTCCTTTGACTAATGGCCCAAATATAATTCCACCAATGCTCCAGGGCCACCCAGGGAACTCTACAAAGGGGGCTGATTGTCAGGTAAGAGTTCTCCATTATTCCTCCCAGTGACTTCTTTCACATTGACTAGATCTCCCTAGTCTTCCTTTCAACGATGATTCTTGAATCTGGGTTTTCTTTCTTTTTTATTTATTATACCTTTTGTGGCACTAGACTTGAAACTCATGGCCACACACAAGAGGTCTGCCAACTGAACCACACTAACAGCCTTCTTTGCCTTTTTTTTAATATTTTAATTTATATATTATGTTTATGAAGATTCTGATTTCTTTTTACAAATTAGATATGGATCTTTAAGGAGTCGTACAATGGAGTTACTATTCAACAAATCAGTTGAGGGTACAATGTATTTTGATTGATATCACCCCTTTCATCATTCTCTCCATCTTTCCCAACCCAACCACTTCCTCAGTTTCCTAGTTTGGGAGGATATGCATTGAACATTATGGTTTCATTCTCCTCTTCCTTCTTCTTTTCATTCCTCTATGCACTTTTACCTGACCTCCAGGTATCTCTTGTTTTTTCCAGGGCTGATTTCAAACCAAGATCCTCTTGATGATGGCCTCCCTCAGATACATTCCATCACTTTGTTTGTTTGTTGAAATGTTGGGGAGAGGCATGGTTGCAGGGGCTCTTGGTATTTTACCGGTGTTAGCATTCCCAATGTCTACTTCTTAAATGGCTGGGATTATAAACATATGCAAATACACTTAACCTTTGGATTTTATTTATATTTACTTATTTTTAGCTATAGAAAATTATACAATTTTTCTCATCTGAGGGTCATAACAGAAACCCAGTGTGTTACAGTCCAATGGAGAAAGAAAAGCAGTTTCATGAAGACTTGTTTCTTAAGAAATGGGTGATATCAACAGCAACAATGTGGAGATGTCATCACCCTAAACTTTGAAAGAACAAAGGGAAGTAGCAGTTATCAAAATCTTCACACTCCCTAAAAGCATACTAACAGGAGCTATGTAGCTTTAAGAAGAGAAACACAGTCATTGTGAACATGAGGCCCAGATGAGAAGGAATTATGGATTCCACCCTTTTCCAATTATCTGATCTCTGCTTAGGCCTCACAGTTGCCCACATTTGGGCCGCTGGTTAAGGGACTTTGGCCATCCTTCCTCTGAAGGTCACAAAAAAAAAAATAGATGTAAAGGTGAAAACAGAATATCTAACACAATATTTTTCTCCCATATTAGGATTTATGTGGATCAATATGTAATAAGTATCATTCAAAGCTGCAATATCATGAGAGTAAAATCCAATATATCTTCTGAAATCTACTTTAACTCATATGGAGTCCCTGATGTTATAAGTTGCTTCAGGGAGAGAGGGATGGGGGGAGTAAAATAAAATCAATGCAAGGATTCTAGAAGTGAAGGAGATTGCATAGTGTTCAGGGCTCAGGACTGAAAATGAGCTAAGGTGAGTCTCTGTGTGGCAGTTTCACTGTGAGTGAGGTTTGAGTACTAACTTCACTTCTCTCTGGAAGTCCGCTTCCTTAAATGCTCATATGTCAGGTAAGAGAGAACCGGCACATAGATTGTTGACACACAATTATCCCATTTAAACATTACCATCATCATCATCAACACCACCATCATCACTATTGTTTAAAATCTAAAGATAAACCTCACTATGTAGTTTCTACCCTGTTTCAAACTAAAATCCAACAGAAATACCATTGGAATGCCCAAGCTTTCCATTTGTGGTTCCAAGTTTCATGCAAATATTCAGGGGCCAAAAGTCCTGCCTCTCCCTTCCCCCTCTAGAATAATAAAGTGTTGTGTCTACAAGCTCTCATCGGGACCTCAGTTGTTCATTGTCATTTCTGTGACAACACCTAACACTTCTTTCGAAGCCACACCACAGCCAAATCAGTTGTAACCTGGTTCTCAAATGCACGGTGGTCTTGTCCTAAGCTTGTCGGATTCCTAAATTTTCCAAATACACCAGTATGTGAAACACAGCTGCTCCTCTTAGCAAGTTTCCCAGCCAGGATCCAGGTATGAGAGAGCCAGCTTACCCAAGAAGGTTTCATTGAAACGACTGCTTACAGAGGTGATAAAAGACTGAAGAAAACCCATAAGAGCTAGCATGATCATCCATCATCCAGATGATCAGTGAAAATGATTTTTACCAGAACCCAGTGAAAGCACTGGCCATAAAAAAAAATTACCAAGTAGAAGCTATGGCTGTACATAGATGAACACAGCTCACTCATGTCTCTGTGAGTGGGGAAAAGGAAACAGACATTTCCCCAATAGAAAATCCAACTCAAAGACATAGAGCTAGGCAACCTGAACAAGTGTTAAAGTCTGATAGATACTCATACAAAGCAGGGAAAGGACATACACAGAAAGACATTTATAGGGATAGTAGAGGGGAAAAAAAACTATCCAAAAGAAGAGAGCAAATTCAGACTCAGAAAATTATTATCCATCTTTGAGATCACATCCAGGAATGAAAGATGCTCACCATGTTTTAATAGAGCTAGTAGAAGCACTTGGCCAGACAGGAGACGAGATTTCACAATGTTCTGCCTATGTAGTAGTAAATTCAAAATATTCTGGGCCATGTTTCAATGCCCATCCCAGACCCTGGTTTCCTCCAGGCCCACCAGCTGCTCCATGTCTCTTTTATTCCCTACTAAATACTTGAGAGATACATGACTTGGTATTGAGTCCAAACCCTTTGTAGCCACTAGGCACCAAAACTTGAAGGCCTGCTCACTTCATACAGCATGCAACAGACACCACAGTCAAAGCAAAGCACTCTAGAGACTTCAGCACACAGTACCCATCCTGGGCACTGGATACCTCATTTACATGGCAAACAACACATAGTGCCTTCCTGGGGAGGGCTTATTGTGCAGCTACTGGTGGCCTCTGACTGGCTCATGCCCTATTCAATCCAGTCCACCTAGTATCTGAACAATGTTCTTCTGGAAAAGCATCTCACTGCTATAGCTAGCTACTTGAGTCAAAAATGTAGGTAAGATTTGGCTCTCGAACTCACAGTCAAGTGGAATAAACAAATCAGTTTTTTCCTTGTTTAAATTTTCCAAAGTTTCCAATACTCACGAATGAAAAAGCAAAGTGATTGTTGAAAAGGTGTAGTCCTCGTGTGTCAAAAAAAAAAAAGACTTCAAAACTAAAACAAAACAGACAGCAGGAAAAACCATTTATGTAAGTTCCTAGAGTTGAAAACAAGAATGACTTTGAATGGAAAAAAAAAAGGACAATAAAGGCTTTTTGTTGTATGCTTGATTTTCATTGATCCTGCATACTTTTGTTATTGTTAGGGTTATAATTTATCATGTATAAAACTTAGCTCAGAAATGCAAGGAGTGTTCAAATGTAAAATAGATCAATAGAACACTACATTGCAGCAGGAGGTGGGGGAGGGGTTCATATCTCAAGGAAAATAAAAACACTGAATAAAATTCTTTTTAAAGCCACTTACATGAGAAAATTAGAAGAAAAATTATTTTGTCTCATAAATATTAAAACCTGAAGAGACCAAACAGTATGCACAATGAGATGCTAGGTATATTTCCTAACCCTGGAGAACAGAAACTATCAGAATACGAAGGGCTGGGGATATGGCCTAGTGGCGAGAGAGCTTGCCTCGTATACATGAGGCCCTGGGTTCGATTCCCCAGCACCACATATACAGAAAACGGCCAGAAGTGGCGCTGTGGCTCAGGTGGCAGAGTGCTAGCCTTGAGCAAAAAGGAAGCCAGGGACAGTGCTCAGGCCCTGAGTCCAAGGCCCAGGACTGGCCAAAAAAAAAAAAAAAAAAAAAAAAAAAAAGAATACGAAATAGTGACTAAATGAAAATTGTGGAGAGAAATAAAATGGTATTACTTGTAGACTTTTGAACATCTATCCAGAAAAATCAACAGTCTCAACATAATATTAGACTAATATAAGTTTATCATAATTTTCAGATATGCAGCTAACTAAACTGCAGAAATCAATAGAATTGCTCTGCACCAGCAATACCTACTAAAACTATAACACAAATAGGATACTATTAATTATAACAGTAAATATTATAAGCTAATATTATACACTATGTTGAAACCATGTGAATTGAAAATTAACAGGAATACAATAGGCATTATTTTTAATACAAATTCAGGACATAGAAAGTGAGTTGAATAGAAAAAAAAATAGACCAGACTCCTGTTCGTGAAGACTACTATAAAGATACAGTAATATCCAAATTAATCTGTAACTCTAATAGCAACCTAGTGGAGATTATGGGGTTTCTTTGGAGATCTGGATCAACATATTTTAACACTTGTGCTAAAGAGCAAAAAGCTACATTGTTGCTAAAGTAATCCATAGAAAGATGAAATTTAATGCACCACATATTGACATACTTTGAAACCCTATTAAGAAAAATTAGAATGGTATTGGCCAATAGAATAGAATGGAGCTCAGGACAGATGCACAGCTATATGGGAAGTTAATAAGGCCAGGGCCCATGTTATTGGGTGAAACATGTAGTCATGAATGTGCTTACCAGGAAAGTAACAAGTGTGGGGTAAAGTATATGTCAATTATTTACATCTAACCATTACACACCTGTTTTTTATAAAGCTTGTCCCTGTCAAAACTTAGGTTCCTTAGTCTCAAGAGAGAGGGTTTGCTATCATGAGGGTAGGTTAATATGTAATAAGCCTGGCACCTCTTGTCTTTCTCACACATGGGCTCTTGCATAAGCATGTTTCCTTCTGCTTCCCACCATGAGCTGATGCAGCATAGGACTTTAACTCGCCACCAAGCAGATATTCATGATCTGTGTTCATGATCATGGGACCCCTAAGACCATATTCCAAGATAATCTTGTTCATAAATTACCTGGTCTGAGCTGCCTCTTGGCTTTGAGAGTGGAAGCCAAGTAAGAAATAGTGGAAGACATCCTCATGATGGCCTCCTGTCCAAATGAGCATGTCATGAAGCCACGTTTGGATTTCTTTTACATGAAAGAAAAATAAATTATCTTGATTCTCAAATTACCAGAGCATCAAACAATGCACAATTGGCAGAAAGATAAATAATAAAAGGTTACACATTAAATGTGTCTATTATAACATGTCGACCCACCATGGGAGAAAAGAGAGCAGATAAAAAGGAATACATTTGTGATAGAATGAATAAAGAATAAATTTAGAAAGTGTCATGCGTAGGTCAATAACATGGTTTGTCTTGAAGGGACTTTGATCACTTGCACTTTAGGCTCCTAAAAGGATGATAGAAACTAGAGAAAAGCATGATCAAAGTTGAAAAATAAAACAACCTGTGTTCTCATTTTTATTTTTTTCCTGTCTTATTCCAATGTATGTCTCCAGTTTGATACATTTTCCATTGCTCTATACAGATCTTTACATGGTGCTCAAGCCACAGGACTTACGTCCACTTGCAACCTCCAACAGCAGGTCCCAGCAGGAAGGTCACATGGGATTGAAGAATGACCAAGAAGCAGAGTGTGGAAGGACTTGTGTAGAGGCCCAGTAAATTCCCTGAAGCTAGTCACAAAGGAAATCCAAGATTTCTCTTAGCAGTGCCCTCATGTGGACTGAAGGACCCAAGTCCCAAATTATTGAAATAAGTGTAGTAGATCTTTACCAAGGAGTCTAAGCCCTTTGAAGATGCAGCACTGAACCTGTCCTGTACAACACACTGTAGAAGAAAGCAAAGAAAATCATAGAGGCCACTGGCACATGCACACTTGCACACACCTACTCTTAAGCAGCACTAAGTTACCTGAAAGTACTCAATTAAGGAGAATTACCACTCTCTTTAAAGCTTCAATCATAGTTATTATGTATCGTCGGGTTTAAATCAGTTCCTTGGGAGATGTCCTGATTAAGCGGATTTACCAATTAAACCTCTCCCAGTTGAGTGGAGCATGCTATTCTGATTAGATTCCTAATTTATATGGGAGGCTTTCTATCTTCTAGGAAGGGAAAGGGGGAGTTGAGGAAAACTGTCAGCCTATGTAATGCCTCCCTGTTCATTTACTCCAACAACAAACCTTTCCTTGTCTCTGACAAATGGAGACAACTTACTAACCCAAATAGCTCTAAACTTTTTGAATAAAATATGAATTGTTCCTCATGGAGCTGAAACTCAAAGTATGCTTGAGAGATTTTTGGATTCTTTCAGTCACTTGCTAAAGGGCCAAGCCTTTAGATGGGGCAGCAGCCAAAGAACTCAAGGGGAAAAAGTGATCAGAGGGTACAGAATGAAATATAGGGAACTTTCCATATATTCCACAGTGTGCTTTGTAATGAACTCCAGTAGACACATGTATGAAGAATGAATAACTGGCTATCACAACTGACCATCACAGCAGGATACAAAGTGAAATCATGTCCCTATATTAATCAACTAACATCAAAATGCCACAAAATAAGGAAACATGGTGACTTTAAAGATATACTAAAAAGGCCAGGATACTGAAACTCAATCTGTGACCCAGTTACTCAGGATAGAAAGATAGAAGAATCAGAGTTAATGAAAAGCCCATGCAGAAAAATAAAGTTAGAGAAGCCCTATCTTAAATAACAAGTGAAATCTTCTGGCTTACATCTTGTGACCCCTGTTACCCAAGCAGGCAAAGGTAAAGGATTAGACTCTGAGTCTAGCCCCTATCCGAAAGGTAACTAAAAGCAAAAATGAATGGAGGCTTGGAACAAGAGGAAGAGCACATGCCTAGTGTACATGAGGACTGATGCCTAAAAAATATTCATTAAAAATGTGAAATACAAAAACATATTTGACTTTGACACTCAGTGCTTGAATATAGTGTTGGATGAAGTTAGAAAACTTGCCTCTCCCAAAATGGTGGGCAGAATATTCTAGATAGACTTAAATTTGGTCTTATAAGGGAGACTAGAAAGACTGACAGAGTCCTCTAAGCTCTTCATCTCTGTCATCTGCAAAATATATTATTGTTCATGAATCAGTTTTGTTGGATATGATCAAGCAAAATAAACTTAGAAGTAATAACCAATCTTTACATTCTATAGAAAGCAGCCACCCACAGAAAACTGAGCTATTTTTGGAATCAAATTTCTTGCTCTCCTACTTACTAATATTGAGATCCAAGCAATCCACTTGAGCTCTAAGGTTCAGATTTCTCATCTATAAACCTGTTCTTTGGGCTGGGCTGTCAAAGAACAAACATGGAGGAGGGGGTGGGGAGGTTGCACCATTCAGTGTCTCCTAAGGCCTGCTTGTTCACTTGTTCATCCATATGATGAGAATAATTCCAATGAGCCCACAAGCTCCATGTAGGTTTAGTATGCTAACATAGGAACTGTGGGGCACACCTGGAAGTCAACTAGCTGGCCCCGACTGTTTCTCAGTCTTGGGGCCACGTGTGGCTAAGATGGCGGCGCCTAACAACAACACGCAGCTGGTACAAGTGTCTTTAGTTATAACCTGGAGGCGGTTCTGTGGGCTGTGACGCCCCGGCTCTTCCGCCCTTGATGGACAGCTCATCCCTCCCCTTCCTGCCAATCTTAGACCTGATTGGCTCCTGTGCCTTATATTAGTGGCATGTACTTCCCCAATAAACAAGATCTTGTGCCGACTTGACTCCCAGGCCATCTGATTGTCCTCCAGTGAGGGAGGGCTGGGTGCGGGAGGCCTGCCGACCCTTCTCCTTTCTTGGCTCCTCTGGTTGGGGCGTGCCTCCTCCGTCTCTCCTGTGGGTTGGGGGAGCGCGGGGGGCTAAAAGACCCCGACAACAACCATTTTATGGTATTATTTTCAACAGAGTAGAAACAGAAGAGAAAAGTTAACCTGTTTCCCATCCTTGAATGATAATACAGACAAGTCCCAGAATTTTCTGGATGATTTCTGGGTATCAGAACAGTTTCTTTTCATACCCATTGCAATCCAAAGCATCATTCCTCTCTCATCTGATTACAACTTCTCCCTTCCCCAAGCAACAGGGCTCTATGACTAAGCAATAGTCCCTTCCAGTGACGCTCCTTTGCTCTCCTATTCGTTTTCCATTTGCCATGCAGAAGAAAAAGGCAGAGAAGACAGTTAAGGAAACAAAGAAGCTTCTGGGCAGGTACTCTTCTCATAAGATATAGTGATCACCAGTAAGCAGAGGCCAAAAATGCATATTTTATAATATATAATATGTTGCATTATATAATATATTATCACATTCTTATATTCATATATTAATATATTCTGTATTTATGTATAGTATATAATATTATATACATTATGTATTAATATATAACATATTATATTAATATATTAATGTGTTATATATTACAATTATTATAATATATTTAACATATACTTGCATAATATACATACTAACATATGAGTATATATACATATATTATACATTTTTTTCCTAGTAGAAAATTTTCATGAGTTCTTTAGTGTTCCCTGTGCAGGAACTTTTTGTATTCTTTAGATCCCTGGTTTGGAAAAACACTGACAAGGCCAACGATGCAGCTCTAGTCCAAGGGGCACTCAATCAGGTTGTCTCCTGGAGTACCTTCATCCTGGAAGGAAGTCCTCTTGGCCCAGCTGTATGAAATCCACAGTGGGTGCTATGTATATCTGTCTCTCCAGCCTGAAGGGTTTATTTCCCCAACTGTTGGGAATACAGACAACCTCAGCTCTCAAAAGTTATTTTAACATGACTCCAATGAAGACAGCCTGTGGCCATCCTGGGTAGCTCATATCCAAATATCCAAAGGAAATAGAAAAGATCAGCCCTCCCATCCCAGCCTCTGTGCTTCTCGCAGGGGCTCTGCTGAGACAGTACATAGCTACTTTCTCTGCCCCTGGCTTCCTCCACATCTGATCCCATGAACACATCCTAATTAACTACACACAGCTCTTCATCTTGCAGCGAGCTTCCAGAGGAAGCTGAACAACAAAAACATCCATCTAAGAAACAGTGGGAAACTTAGCATTTTTTCTCCACCCTAATGCCACAAACCTCACAAACCTTTTACCATAGGACCATCCCCAGAGAGATTTAAAGATTAATGTCTATGTCTACAAAACTAGTAGATGCCAGAAAGTATTTCTAATGACTAAATAACCAGTATGTGTTCAAGGAGTCCTTTGGAGCAGACATAAATCTCTAAAGATCAGAACATGAGGATTGGAGTAGTTTAGGTGATACAGATATCAGCAGATGTCGAGACCTCAAGGATCCCTTTTTCCCCTTTCTCCCGGGGAAAATGCCTGAACCCCAGAACCTATGAAAGAGCACTGGGCCTTGCCTTCCGCCAGCAGAAGGCAAAGGCGTACCCCCATGAAATTACGCTAAGTTGAGGAAAGGTTGCTGATGTCTCCCCTCCCCCCGGTCCCCTCACATGTCAGGAGCAGTAATGGAAGAAGACATCAGGGAGATGCCTTGATGGTTGAATGGGTCTCACCGGCTTTAGTTGGGAGGGGGTTTATATAGCGGTAATGGCAGGAAAGGAGGGGGACTGGCCAAAGGGCCAGTCATAGGCTAAAGACCGTGACTGTTGCGGTGATATCACGAACTTCCTCTATGGGCGGGGACTACAGCCCCCCAAGCAAGCCTGGCTTGCTTCTCTTCCGGCCTTGGGGGGGGGGGGGGGCGCTCCCTCCCACACTGCCCCAGGGCTGGGGGGAAGGGCAGCATCTTGGGAGCTCTGTCACCCCTCCCCCCTTAAGGCCAAACTAAATCCCCAACAAGCAGATATCTCAAGTCTCTCAAAATTCTCTTCTTTAGCCCTGGTCATGGGTAAAAGAAGTGTGAAGAAGAGGTCAAATGTGCTCTAAAGGTATTCAGTCTCAGAGAACAGAAGTGAAAAGTGGGACAGAAGACAAGTTAACTAAATTTATATGGAGGCCCTGTACATTACTATTATAAGAACAATAAAAAATTAAAATAAAGAAAGAATTGTCCTTTGTTCATATACACAAAAAAATTTTAAGGAGTTCTGGGTTGACATGTTAGTCAAAGGACACCAAACTTCAGTTAGATAATAGGAATAAGTTGTGCTCTATTATACAAATTGGTGGCTGTAGTCAGTAGAAATGTATTATGGTTTGAAAGATGCTGAGTAGATTTTAATTGTTTCCGCCACAAAATCCAAGATGTATGTGAGAATTATGGGACCCTGAACCTTGAACCTGTGCCTGATATCATGTTCTGAGAGTCTTGGTGGCCTCACAAGGAGGTGGTTGCATTTTGTCCATGTGGAGAATAAAGCTCAACTTGTTTATTTTATCCATATGTTTTAAGATGAGGCAAATCACATCTAATCATTCCACAATGCAAATAAATTTTAAAGCTTCATGTTGTACATCATAAACCTACATGATCTTTACTGGTCAATTAAACAAAAAGAAGTGTCCATTGGAGACACATGACTGAGTGTGCTGTCATTAAGTGGGACTTGGGTACAATTTTTACTGGGATTGTTCCTGGACAGTCATAAAAACAACTTCTGCATTTCAGGTTTGTTCTTGCTTATGGCCAAGAAAGAGACAATAATTTATCTAATGATTCCCTCCTTCTAGTGGAGAAGTATGGCTACTAAACAGAAAGATGGGCAATAATCATTAGTCTGAAGTTGGGTCTTGATATTACAAGAGAAGAATTTTTTAAATGTTTTAATGAACAAATCCCTAAGGCTTTCTTTTATTTTTCTGTTCACTTTGACTGGAACTTAAACCTACACACTTGCGGCTCTTTCCTTTTTATCATCATCTTAAATATAAAAGGAACAAGTCAGACTATATTGTCCTCATGAGTAAAATATATTCACCCCTCATTAGAATACTATGATGCTTTCAGAATTCTCACCTATTAGGATATCAGGCTGAAGTTGAAGGTTCAGGTTCCAATAATTCTCAGAATATCCACACATAGGTGAGCCTCCTGAAGCAGATCTTCAGAAAAAGCATATTGAGTGCTACTTTCTCCTGGTGACCATTTGTGAACTGAAGAAACAAATTCTCAAGTTCCTCATCACGTATTTAATACATAACATGTATTCCAACAGATAGTTATTCCATTAAGGAGAAAAATAACATATACTATAAGACACTACTACACAGCAATTCTAAAACCAACCCCGGGAACCATTGCTGATCTTTTGTCCAAAATTCCATTCTATTCTTTCAGTATCATTCTCTTCTGCTTCTTACTTATGGATCTTTATATTGGGTCATCTTTTCTTTTGCATAAGAAATGGTTGGTAAAAAAAAAAAAGAAAAGAAATGGTTGGTGTTTCCAACTGAGAAATTTCCTCAGTCTGCTTTCTGTTCCTAATGGTTTGGAATTGCAAAGCTCTCTTTATATTTTGCAATACTTCTGTCCCTTTTAGTCCAGACTGGTAATATTTCCATTATTAAACTCTCTATAAAAACTCTGTAGGTATCCTATGATCCTGTTACCATTTGTACCATTAGATAAAAGCCACAAACACAAATCTCAGGATTATCCCTTCTCCATTTGAGGTTACCTGTGAGACTAGGAGGAGACAATATCCTTAAGATTCTTCAAAATCTTGTTTTTGAATAGAAAACAATATAACCTGTGAAGCTTTAAGACCTTTAGAAGCCTTTTGTCAGCTTGAAAGACTCCTAATACACTACCTTAGAAGAAACTGAAAGTCTCATCCTGCAAAATAACTTTTAGTCTGAGGTTGTATCTTAATTGTGAAATTCTTTGCCATAGAGGAAGGATTTTCTTAAAGTTATTTTCCTAAATATAACCTTTTATTTGATAATCTTATATATATGTATAATATAACCTTATATTTGACCTTTTATTTAACTTCTAAACTTTGATTGAAAATTAAACATTTCCACTTATAACTTCTTTCTCTTTATCTTATTCCTACTCAGTCCAAAGAAACAAATTGACATTTCCAACATTGCACCTAGAAATCTACTTAGCTAAATCAATTAAGCAAATGTATAACAAGTTCTCTTACCTCCTGCTTCCAATAACATTCTTTCTCAATGCTCTTTGAGCCAACACAAAATATTTCCTGAGCATCATCAAACTTCTGCTAATAGTGTACTTGGGAAGGCTATTATAGCACTCCAATCCTGGCAACTAAACTCATCCTGGTTACTTATTGCTAAAGAATAAGTTATGCCAAAATAGTGGCTGAAAAGAATGGCAATCATGTCATTTATTTGCTCATAAGTATGGGGATTGGCCAGTCTCGGCTAGACAGATGTCACTCAGGATCACTTTACAAGATGAAATCAGATAGCAGCTGAGACTGCCCTCACCTATACGTCTTCTTCACTCATATGTCTAGAACAAGATCTGATGGAAAGTCAAACAACTGGAGTAGAAAGAGAAGAGGGACCCTTAGAAAAAGAGAGCTGAATCTAATCTCTCTCTCTCTCTCTCTCTCTCTCTCTCTCTCTCTCTCTCATCCTGAGGCATAATAATCTGAGCTCACCAAACTCAAAGAGGTTATATCTACATTTATGGTACATGATAGCAATAAACCTAGAGATCTAAATTATCAGTGGAAAAAGTATAGAAGAAAAAAATTGAGAAAGCAGCAGGTGAAAGCCTTTAGTAGTCCTAATTCCCCCAGAAATTATTTTGACCATATACACAAAGTATCACCAACAAAGGACACTCACTCAACCTTAGTGTTCATCGCAGAGATCAGTCACTTCAACAGAGCTGACATTACCTGGGGCCAACCCCAGCTCCCCGGGGTCTCCAGGGGTCACTTTTATGCCACAACCAAGGGTCCTTATCACACAAATCACATTATGAGGAGTAAGTATCAGCATGGCCCAAGGTTTGGGACAAAAGAAGACACACATAACCAGCAAGATATTCTATGGGGTTCATTGCTGGGAACTGAACGAAATCTAAGCCTTTGTTTGAAATGTACAGAGTTTTTAACAGCCCTGACCCCACATCTATATACACACTAAGGGCAGCCAAACTAGGTGGAATACACACACACACACACACACACACACACACACACACACACACACACGATTTCCCACTGTGATCCCCTAGCATTATTGAACCAAGTCTTGGAAAACACAATATAACTTGGAATCTAGCACTAACTTGCTAGCATTATTGAATCAAATCTTGGAAAATGTAATATAACGCACGGTATAACTCTGTTCCAAGATGGAAACTGTTTTTCTGCCAAGCATCATTCAGATTCTTGTAACATCATCTGAGAGCCAAGCAATGATGACGGTGGGCACCCAAGAAACATATGAGAAGCACAGCCTCACCTGTCTGGTACCAAATGATCTCCCAGCCCCTATATATGGCCCATGGGCACCAGCTGTTTGCCATCTATGTGGGGACTAGGATTCCTTCTCATGATGGGTACTATATCAACAGATTTCTAGGTTTGTTTTTGTTTGTTTAAATTTTATTGTAAAGGTGATGTAGAGGGGTTACAGTGACAGAAGTAAGGTAATGATTACATTTCTTTTTGAACAGTGTTACCCCCTCCCTCATTTTCTCCCACTCCTCCCCTGCCTCTGCCCCCAAAGTTGTAAAGTCCATTTCCAGTACAGTGTCTAGTGAGTATCACTTTTGAATTGGTTTACCCTTTGTCCCACCATTTCTGTGATTCCCCTTCCCCAAATAAGATAAACTTATATACAAGACAAAAAGTACAAAAATTAAAAACAGTAACAACAGGAATAAACCAAAAAAGAAAAGGCAGGGGGGAGGGGAAAAATAACTACAAACAGTACAATAAAAAAAACTCATTTCCATTTCTTGGAGTTCATTTCAATAAGCATCATTTTGTATGGTCATAGGCACATAGGTATTGGCCACCACAGACTGATCCACACTTAGTCAGCATATCACAGGGAAAGGTCTTTTGTCTCTCCTGACTACTAATAATTCTGTTTTCTTTTTGTCTCAGCCTAACGAGAAAGCACATTCCAGTCAAAAGAAAGAAACATAGAGAATTCTTCTTTAAAGATAGAAATGCAAAGCCTACATTCAAACCCAGAAACTCCTTTTGGCCTGAGGAGAAGCTTTATTTGAGTGACAGTTCTACCGCGTCCTGCTGTGGTTGAGGCAACTAGAAGAACCTTGGGATCTCCAGGGGGGCCCAAAGCCATCAGCCACTATGGTCCCTGTCTCTGGATTTGCCTGAAGGAAATCATCTGTTCTTAAAACCAACAACCTATGCTTGCTTTTTTTCTTTTTTCTCTATTTCCTCCTACTTCAAATCCTGTGTACTGAATTTTTTATGAATATCTTTCTGAAATCTTAAAGAAACAATATCTAGATTGCAAATTGGATAGATGTTCTACAAAGAAAGAAGGGAGGAAAGTAACAAAGGAAGAAATAAAAAGAGAACGAGAAAAGAAAAAGAGGGAAGGAGGGAGAGAAGGAGAGAGGGAGGGAGGAACAGAGAGAGGAAGGAAAGGAGGGAGAAGGAAGGGAGGGAGGGAGGGAGGGAGGAAGGAAGGAAGGAAGGAAGGAAGGAAGGAAGGAAGGAAGGAAGGAAGGAAGGAAGGAAGGAAGGAAGGAAGGAAGGGGTCTTCTACTCACACAGGTAATCCGACATCTTTACTGAACAGCCTATGACATTAGTGACCTTGTTAGCCATGCTCTCGTGAGAAACTGAGTTTGAATTGAGGTTTTTGTGTCGCTTAGCACATTAACTTCAGACACTTTGACATTAAATCTTGAAGAAGGAGAAGATGACCCTTACATTTTTTTGAAAAATAAGAAAGAATCTTGACCTGAGAATAAAGCCTATCATTAACAATGTCATTAACTTACATGGCCCCAGTGTGGGCCCAATGTTTCTGTATAAAGAGAAATTTCTTCATGTGATCTATTATGCAAAGAATCCAATCTCTACTGTTCTAGTAAACACCCTTTCCTCTCCATATCCATCTCCTGACAGGAGAGCAACTGAGAGGGAACAGGAGACAACTGAGCCAAGGAACCATCTGTAGAAATGTTTCTTCCTGTGTGCATCCAACATATCAGACCAGTTCTCAGTGACCAGGTCTCCTGATCAATCACTGGGGATCCTACGTGGGTGTTCCTTTATCAGAGCATTTCCAAATGCAGTCACCTAACAAAGCAAAGCTCAGCAATTCAGGCCTGACATACTGCTACAAAACAGCTCAGCATCTTGAAAAAGCCCATTAGCAATCGTCATGGCTAGAAATCCCTCTGAGACAGTTACATCCCATTTCTTTGGATCATGGTCAAACAAGACCATGGGCACAGCATGAAAAGGGTAACTATAGAGCCAAGGGAGCTTTCTGTATTGGGTTATTTTTTTAACTAGGCTTCCAAAGCAAAGTTGCCTTATTTGCAGTCCCCAAAACAGAATACATGGTTAAAACACAAAATGATTGTGAAGTTTAATTTAAATTTCACCCTCCTGGCTATTTGTGTCAGTATTTCACTTTGCTTGGACAATAAACAAGCTTGGATAGGTTCTGGACACGTGGTTAAGCCTTTTAATTTCCTGGCCCTCATGCACCATTGCTTACATCGCAGGGTAATTGCCCTGAGCAGAGGAGCTAGGTTTTTAAATGGTTCATTGACACCATTAGTCTTAACATGCATACAATGTATCATGTATATATGCTACTGCCACGTCCATGAGGTCCTTCAGTACTATAGCCACTATTCTCACATTCTGTTATGACCAGTACATAATGCTTCAAACATATGGCCCAGGTCTTAATCGGAATGAAAGAAAGTGGCCTAGTGGTAGAGTGCTTGCCTAGCATGCAGGAAGCCTTGGGTTCCATTCCCCAGCACCACATAAGCAGAAAAAGCCAGAAGTGGCACTGTGGCTTAAATGGTGGAGTGCTAGCCTTGAGCAAAAAGAAGCCAGAGGCAGTGCTCAGGCCCTGAGTTCAAGCTCCAGGACTGCCAAATTAAAAATAAAAAAAAGAATGAAAGGAAATACTCTAGAAACTCAAAATACTTTCATACTTCTGAATGTTTTCTTTGCTGATGCTAGAACCTGGCACCCCATAAAAGAAAATGCTTTCCAAATAAGTAGAGGGGGCATTTGAGTTATACTGAGACTTCATTTCCTTTTCAGTAGACTCGGGTTATTCTGTCAAAATGCATTTCTTGGGAAGTACAGTTTTGTAATCAGAAGGCAATGCTGCCACTCATTTGAGTGTATGAATCTGCCCGCACACGCTGACCTTTTCTTGCTCATCTCATTGTACGTTCTTCCTCTTACTTTTATCCCCAGACTGAGCTATTTTGTTTTCCTTTGTGTTCAGATTAGTGAAATGTGGAGCCAGCACACTAGATGAGAGACGGAAGATCCATTTTCCAAAAGTAGTACCTTCAAACACAGACTTCCTATTGTTGCTTTTTACCATGAATTGGGCCAAAAGGCTGTGATATACAGAAACACAATGGAGAATAGACTACCTCTGCTGTTTTCAAGATGACACTTAAATTCAACGTGTCATCTTAGAGAAGAGTTTATGTGTAAGCAACATTTAATGGATTTCCAGCTATGATTGTAAGAAGTATGTTAGTAGCCACTGCAAGAAACTTACATTCTAATAGGGGAAATGGAAGAAGAAGAAATAGATAACAAAAAAAATTGAGGGAGAGTGAATAGAATGGGGTCTGAGATGAAGGTGGGTATTAAAGACTTAGCCAGGCTCTATAGGCAGGGGGATAAACTAGAGAGGAGAAGAGTTATTCTAACAAGAGTTATTTTAACATCTAATCTCAGAGTGTATGTTAGTCACTGAAAGATTTTAAGATAAGAGATTAGAATAGATCAGGGGCAAGATACTACCTGTACTAGAAATAGAATAATGACATCCCACCTTATCTTACCTTGTCCTCTACATTATCATCCAAGAATAAGCTATAAAATTGGAGGACCACCATGGCTAAGACTAGAAAACTTGTTTGTGCATGGCCCACAAGTTAAAAAAGATTGAAATATTTTATATTTCCATGCTTATAAACAGTTGAAAATATCAAAAGAATATTTCATGACACGTGCAAAATATATAAAATGCCAAGTTCATTGTTCATAAATAAAGTTATTGGAACCCAGCCACATCTAATTCTTTACTAATTGTTTATATCTACTTGTGTGATACAATGGCAGAATTGATTAATTACAACAAAAAATTGCATAGCCTGCAAATCCTAAAATACCATCTCATCCTTTATAGTCTATACTCTGCCCTAAATGGTAGCGTACTTGAATACCCTTGATTCATTTACAGTTTTCTTAAAATAAAAAAAGTAAAGGTAATTCTCACTATAAATGTTGAGATCCAATAGCAAAAAGATGTTTTTTTTCTAATACTAACTGCTTTTTGTTTTGTACACAATCAAACAAAATTGGTTAGAATTCATAAGCCTGTAAAGTCATAAATACTATCATTCAAAGGATAGACTGCTATGATTTCCCATCTCCCCAACAAAACAAAATGAGAGCCAAGCAGTAAGGATATAGAATATGTATAATTCCTAACTTATAGGAAGAAAAGTAAACATAAGAATGAAAGACCCTCACACCAGTGGCTCACACCTGTAATCCTAGGTACTCAGGAGGCTGAGAGATAAGGGTCGAGGTTTGAAGCCTACCCAGGCAGGAAAGTCCATGCAACTCTTATTTCCAATTCATCACAGAAAAAAGCCAGAAGTAGCACTGCGGCTCAAGTGGTAAAGGGCTAGCCTGGAACAAAAGGAGCCCAGGGACAGTGCTGAGGACCAGATTTCAAATTCCAGGACTGGCAAAAGAAAAATAAATAAATAAAAGAATACTGGCTTTCAGTTTTTGTTAGAACTTCCTGCCTTTCAAGCTTTGGGCATTAACTAAGATCTCATCACCTGGAAGAATTAAATAAATGTGATTCCAAACATAGATCATGAGCCAAAAAACCCAGTAAGGGCCACTCTGACTCCCCACCAATCTGAACATCCCAACCTCCTGTCTAGCCCATGCAAGGCTTATTTCATAGTATGATCCCATTATCAGAACCTGCCAAGGTCACAGGATGAGATAAAATGGATTTCAGATACAGTTAGGGCTATATACAGACATGGGGAGATTATCCTGGATCTTTCCAGAAAAGTCCTATATGTAATCACCAGGGTTGTAAAAGAAAGGAAGAGAGAGAGGACGATGACAATGGAAGAAGGCAATGTGATCGCTAAAGCAAGATACTTATGTGTCTTCTTTTGACCTTTTTCCTTATTTGCCCCCAAAATTGTGGCTCTTTTGTCACTCTCTGCAGGACTGTGTTGAAAACTTCAATTGTTCAGACACTCCTAAATTATACCAAGGATAAAAGGACATGCTTCCACGCCAATAGCACTTCTCGTTTATTCAAATCATCACTGCCCGTTATGAGACTAATAACTACAGGAAGCCACAAGCCTTGGGTTCCATCAGGAGTATTTTTCTAGCCAAGGCTGGCCTTGAATCTCCATCTTCCATACCTTAGCCCTCTAGAACACTAGGATTAAGATGTGAGCCATGGGTGCCCAAGTCAAGAGTTTTCTTGATGGCTTCCAGGTCAATCCATAGTCCCTCTTTCAGGAAAAGTCAGAGTTTGTTTTCTAGAAACTTTTTTCTCTATCTCAGTCCCTACATGTTCATGTAAGATTTTTCAGATTTTCTAGGGCTCTGCCTCCAAAGCATTGTTCCAAGCATGGCTTCCATCACTTACCCTCTAACATCCTACTTTTCAGAAAGAGAAAGGTAGAAACAATAACTTGTCCTGTTCACTGCTGGTGAGGAGGGTTTCAGCCTACTCTCAAGTTCTATGAATCTCAATCCTTGATGATAAGTGTGGCAAGTTGAACAGATGGCTGCCAGTCTTCCCTTACAGTGGGTAGCCTCTTTGCAAGGTGTCTTCCTGGCACCTCACATCAAGACTCTGTAAACTGGACCGGGCTGCTACTGTGATTTCCTTTGTCCAATGGAAGGTGGTAGAAACGATGCACCAGCTGCGATAGAGACCCGAGGAGACGGTGGGATGAGGCAAAACAGAGACTTCACTGCTGCCACAGGAAGAAGGCCAAGCCAGCTGCTGTGGATGGAGATTCAATGTCCAGTTTTCCACCAACCTTGTCTACTGATCCATCACTAACCCAGGAGGGAGGGCACATAATCCCACAGACGCGGACTGCTCACCCCGAGTCCCCCACAGTCATCGGAGGCAGCTTTAGCACAGCAAAATGAAGGCAACCGTAAACAGCATTTGGCTAGTCGTGAAATTTGAGAACATTTGGTCAGGCTGTAAAGGGTAACTGACAGTGTTTTTCATAACAGTTTTCTCTTTGTTTCAAATCTTCTGAATTCCCGTAAGGTATTAGACTTTTGAAACACTTACCTATGCTCACCCCTTAGGCAAGAAGCCTACAGCCGAGGAGCTGATTGAATTACAGTCAGTGGGAAACAAAAAATAAAATAGTGGAGGAAAATAAACAAACAAAACTTGAATTATGCCTCAAATATTTTGCCTGCTAGGAATTTAGACCACAGATTTTGAGAACCTGTCATTGTTTTTAATACCATCACAGTTTGTTTCTATAGGCAAAGTGGTCTACAGTTTCTTTTTTTTTTTTTTAATTCCTACTTTGGCTGGGTACTGGTGGCTCACGCCTATACCTAGCTACTCAGGAAGCACACATCTGAAGCCAGCCTGGGCAAGAAAGTCCATGAGACTCCTATCTCCAATAAGCACCAAAAATGCCAGAAGTGGATCTGTGGCTCTAGTGGTAGCAACAAGACTCTGATTTAAAAGCCCCCAAACTGGTATACACACACACACACACACACACACACACACACACACACACACACACACACTCTCCTTCTCTGGGTATATATAGTCAGATCCCCTGGTCCAGCTATAAATGAGTTCTGGTCTTGTATTACCATTCAGTAAAATGTAGAAAGTTGTTCTTTCCCAGATATTTCCAAGATCCATATGTTGACCCAATGCAACAAATCTTTAGGGTTGATCTTGTCAAAAGGTGTGATGTTTCCAAAATTGGTCTTCAACATCTCCTCCCAAACATGAATATTTAAATATAACATTAAATACTGAAAACACTCTATTTACAAGAGCAATCAGCAGAATCTGGGTGGTGGCAAGTAGACATCCCAAGGCCTTCTTCAAGGATCACAAGGGACTACTAGCCTTCCATTTACAGAACTAAGTGGCCAGTGCTAAGATGTTCCCTCAGGGTGGCATCAAGCCATGTAGGGTATAATTTTTTTATCTCCAAGAACTAAAAATACTAGCAACTTCTACCCTAAAAAGAAAGTCGGATATGCTTAAATATTTTAATTAAGTTTACTTTTCCATGCTCTTTAAATAGTTGCACAAAGGGGATTCAAGTCAGCATGTCCATTTATGACTACAATATATCTTGATCAATGTCTCACACACATACACAAAAACAAATTTAATAAGGGCCAGGAACAGATAGATGTAAGCCTGTAATGCCACATACTTGAGAGGAGGAAATCAGGAGGGAAGCAATTTAAAGCCATCCTGGGCCAAAAAAAAGTTAGAGAAATCTCTTTCTCAACCAGCTAGGCTGCTGTGGTGTGTGTGTGTACCTGTGCTCTTAGCTACTCAAGTGGTGCAGACAGGAAGATCACCATTTAGGCCAGTCTGGGGGAAAAAAAATCACAAGATCTTACTCACAAAAATAACTGAAGCAAAGAGGGCCAATGGTTCATTTTTAGATCATCAACTTAGTAAGCATGAGGCCCTGAGTTCAAACCCCAGTACAGCCAACAATGTGAAATAATACTCTTCCTTTCCTGGACCCTCATTCTGGCTATTTTTTCCTCATTGATTACATATAAGATGCATTCATTTTGCTTGAGATGGTTGAAGGAGTTATACTGCTACTGGGGTGTATATTAATTATATTATTCTGTGGTTCTGTTATTCTGTGTCCCAAATAGGGAACAGCCAGCATGAGCCTGTTTTTGCAAAGGAAAGCTCTTGCAATTACAAAGTAGAGACAGTGAGAAGTGATTGCTGAACAATCCCATTACTCATGATGTGGGACAAAGCCCAGGACTCAAAAGTGATGTCATTATGGTTCTTTATCCACTAAACACAATTTCTTTGAAAATGAGAGAAAGAGTGTGGCCGATCTTGGGAATGGGTTCCCGTCTTCTGCTCTCTTCAGAAAATAACTTTCCACTCTTTTTTTCGACTCCCAGAATTCAGCCAGTGATGAGGAAGCCCTGGCCCCTGCTATGACAAATTGCTACTTGAAAAAAAAGAAGTTATTTTCAATTTCAGACAGTTTTCACAAAGAAAGGGCACATTTCCATGCTAGCTGTCTCATTTCCCAGAACACTATGCCCATTTAAAAGAAAAGAGCCCAGCTGGTGTCCTGAAGAGCAGACTCATCGGTGGTGCTGGTTATTGGACTATGAAGCAAAAAATAAAAGATCTATATAAATAGGCATTATAAATGAGTAATGAGGAAAGCCTGAAGGCAAGATACATCAACCACTTGGGAAAAACCCAAGTCTCTCCTTTTTGGTGTTGATGAAAGGCTTTTAAGAACATGATGTCTAATTTTATTTTCATCACTTGCTTAATAAAAATGGCTACACCATATACCATTCCCATTATTTTTCTACTTTGAGGACATAAACTCAAGAGAACCTCTATCTGACCTCCACCCCATCATTTACACAGTTATTTATCTTTGGATATTGAATATGGTATTACGTGTTTGCCACTGGTGTGGTGTCTCTACTACAAAATGCATCTAAAAATATGACTCTGGTTTAAACAAATAATCATAGTGATTAGAGGAAAAAAATGAACTTGCATCAAGCAAGAAGGGGAAACACTCTCCAGCTGAGTGCTCAAAAAAGATGTGGAGGTCTGAGGCAGATGAGTGCAGGAGAATGATGACAAACGAGGGTGACACAAGCTATTTGCATGGCCACAGAATCGTTCCAGGGAAGCCAACTATAGGGGGGGAAATAAGAAAAGTTTAAAAAAAGAACTTTTACTTATGAACAATTAAAAACCACAACTTAATTTCTATTGCAAGATGGAGTAGGAGAAACATGAGAATTTATAGGCATAAGTAGGAACTTGTTAAAGAATCCCAGAGGTACAACAGATAGGAAAGAGTCTTGAAAAATGGAATTACATCAAAACAAAAAGCTTCTGCACAGCAAGGACATAGTTACTAAGTTAGAAAGACAGCCAACAGACAGGGAGAAAAATGTTTACCAGCAGTACATATAACAAAGGCCTAATATCCAAAATATAGAAGGTGCTCAAAGAATAAATAAATAAACTAACACCCCTCAAAACTAATACACCAAAAAATATATGGAAAAGGAGCTTATGGAAGACTTCTCAGAAGAGTAAAGAATAGCAAACAAACATGTGAGGAAATGCTCAACATCCTTGGCCACAAAGGAAATGCAAATCAAAACAACATTGAGATTCTAACTCAATCCAGTTAGATGGGCCAATATCAAGAATTTGAACAACAAATGTGGCAGGAATGTGCGCAAAAAGGAACCCTATTACACTGTTGATGGGAACATAAACTAGTGCAACCATTCTGGCCAACAGTGTGAATGTTCCTCTAAAAAACTAAACATAGGGGCTGGGAATATGCCCTAGCGGTAGAGTGCTTGCCTAATGTACATGGAGCCCTGGGTTCGATTCCTCAGCACCACATATATAGAAAAACGCCAGAAGTGGCGCTGTGGCTCAAGTGGTAGAGTGCTAGCTTTGAGTGAAAAGAAGCCAGGGACAGTGCTCAAGCCCTGAGTTCAAGCCCCAGGACTGGCAAAAAAAAAAACAAAAACAAAAAACTAAACATAAAACTTCCCTATGACTCAGCCATACCTCTCTTGGGCATCTACCCAGATCATTGGAAGCTAGGATATGGTAATGACACTTGCACCTCCATGTTCATTTCTACACTAGTCACAATAGCCAAAGTATGAAATCAGCCCAGATGCCCTACAACAGATGAGTGGATTCATACAATATGGTATATATACACAATGGAATTTTACTTGTTCATTAAACAGAATAAGATTATGTCATTTGCAGGGAAGTGGATGGACCTAGAACAAGAGAAACAAACAGCACACATTTTCTCTCATAACTATATCTAAACTATATCTGAACATGATTACCTATATAGCACTCTAGGCATTTACACACACACAGGAAGACTAAAGGAGCATACTCTTAGAGGAGAAACCCAAAGGTGTAACTTCTCTGAACATTTAAAATACTATTTATTGAAATTAACTGTAGGAAATGAAAACATAGGTTATTTGTTGTGATTGTTGGTGGTGCTGATGGTGGTGGTGTTTGTTTTTGCTTGTTTTTTTCCTTTGGGGACGGAGGCAAAGGAGGGTAGAGAAAGGATGGAGGAAGGATGAACAAATGCAGTCACACTATTCAGTGTACACTGTGGAAAATGACCTATAACTCGTGGGCAGGGATGAGAGAGGGAAAGCAAGGGAAGAGGTGACAATGTGTAAAAAAAGTAAACACACTCATTACCTGGCTCACAAGGTGGCAAACCCTCTGTACAACACCTTAATAATAACAATAAAATTCTCATTTTTTAAAGAACCACTACTTATAAATTAAGCTCAGGATGAAATTGGAAATGTAATGGTGTGTTAATTAATAGTAGAGTTTTTAAAGTAATGATATTAGTTTTAATTTTGAAATAAAGTGGAGAAAAACACATACACACACACACACAAAAAGAACCACAACTTAGTTTCATATTATTGGTGAAATGAAACTGATTTTTAAAAAATAAATTGTGTCTACACACAGGATTCCATGTAGATATGATTGTGGACACATAAAATTGTTGTTTCTGCTCTCATCCTTCCCCCAGCACATATAGTGTTAGTGTTCGGTCTATGGAGAATGACCCTCAAAATAAAGCTGGTAGCTCTGTGTCTCATGAAGTTCAGCCCAAAGTGCAGCTGATTTCTTATTTCTCTCCCCCAAACAAAGCTAAATTGGGCTGAAAGTTCACTAAGTATTTGGTCTAGCCTAAAGGTTTCTCCTATGTAAACAGAGCATGGCCTACTACTGTAACAAGACATTCACTCTCTTTAAAATAGAACTTTAAAGAAGACGGACACAAGCTGTAGCCAATCAGACTGTGGGATCTCCCTTCGGTTCTCTTCATGTTACTTACTTTTCTCTAGCCACACCTATCAGGTATGCACATTCATGAGTAGAACTTTCCCCACCATTTTTAGCCAGAAGCTTGTGTACTTCTAGAACCACAGTAAAAACCAGTAAAAGTCCTTTGGGTTTTTTGCTATAAAACTTATCATTTTATCTTTTAGCAAAACCTCCCCTAAGGCGATCCCCAAGTCTTCTGGCAAAAGTATCTTTCACCATCTTGGTCTATGATCTGTCTTTATATGTTAAAATCCATAATGGGCCAATAGCATTGTCTTAACCATGACAGTGTCTGTCACTGCTCTCCATAGGGCAGACCGGATCTACAGCTTTGCAGTCCCTCCATGACATGCAGCTACATCAGACAACCTGCACAATAAATGGCCAGAATTTGATCACTAATATGCATTATTACTATAGTTTCTTTTACCTCTAATAAGTAGTGCATCGCAAGCCAGAATATCCCATTGTTCACCTGAAATAATCAAGTCTAAAGCCCACTTTCTTGGAGTACTGGAATTTGGTCATTTCTATTCCCTCTATTTACTTAACCATTAGCCTAAATACTTGAAAGAATTTTTTTTTTATCATGAGTAACTGAGAACTATTGTGGGCTATTAGTCCATGCATTGCTCTTTTATTCTTTTTATTCCATAAGTATGATTTTCAAGGGGTTTTTTGTGTGTATGTGGTACTGAGGAATCAAACCCAGGGCCCGGTGTATGCTAGGCAAGGACTCAGCCACTAAGCCACATTCCCAGCCCCTCCATAAATACTTTCAAGCATGTGCTTTCTGCCAAGAATTGTGTTTGGGGCTGGAGACACGAAAATAAAGAACACAACCCTGCCTTTGTATAGCTCAGCAAAAGGTGAAGGAGACATGTCTGAGTCTAAATTAGAGCAGCAACAAGGTGATGGGAATTTCAGAGATGTGATTCCTAGCGCCACCTTGGAGATGCCAGGAGACAGCAGAAGCAACTACAAAGATAGAAGAGTTCTGGGTCTGTGGACATTTTTCTGGCTGTGGCAACCTTCGGGCTCTGTGACTTTGGACAGTAGAGAACAAGCTCCTCACATCTGGAATGGCATTAGAGAAGTTGATGATCCAGACTTTCTCAGGCAGCCCAGTCTGCTGCCTATGCACTGCTCTTTGCTATAGGTCCTGACAGCCCCATTCATTCCCAGGGACATTGTCCTGGATCTAGACAAGCCTTATCCTCCAACAGTTAAAAAGCAATTCTGGAGCTCACTCAACTGTCACAGGAAAGGAGCACAGACCATCTGCAGGGGCCCAGGTGGCTTGCTGAACCAGCCATGGGTGCATGCCATTTGCAGACCTCTTTGCTTCCAGTGTGAGCAGGAGGTCGGTGACAAGGGACTAAGCTGATTTCACCAGTCCCATGGGAAAATGTTTTACTAAGCTCCACCAACAACCTCTCTTAGGAGGCAGTGACCTGTTTTTTATCTTTTCGATAAAAATGGCAGTAGGATAAAAATAAATAAATAAATGGCTGTGCTGGTGTTTTCTTTTCTTCTTTTTTTCAACTGAAGAAGCCAATTATTTCTTTGTCTCCTTTTTGCTTGGAAAAAAAAAAAGAATAAGGAATACAACCAGGAGTGCAAGTTATCAGCAGGATTGGAGGAAAACAGCTTGTTAGAAGGGGAGTAAGATCTTGCATGTGATATTGAATGTCCCTATCACAGGGGTTTAAACCAACACCCCACCCCCAGAAGGTCTTCCTGGGTGCTCACACAAGCCAAACATACTGCTTAGTCTCAGGTAGTTACTTGCTTCCAATCCAGTTCCTCCCAGGAGCACAGACACCCACAGTGTTTCCTTCCTATATCCCCTAGAAGTTCCTTTTAATCCATGGCATTCATTTTCCCTTTTTGCAATTTTAATCTCTCAAATTCTCCTATTAACTACATTCTTCCATTGGTTGTAATGTTTCTCCATAACCATGAAGGAATGAATGAATGCATGTCGCTTGTTCTAATTGAATTTGTAGTCATGTGTAGCAGTTCTGAAAAAAAAAAAGACCAATATAGCATCTATCCTACTACAAATGAATCAGCCTCTTCCTCCATTTAAACAAAACTCCCTGAAAATAGAACTTGGAAGAACCACTCTTTCCTAATCCCTCTCACCACACATGGTTGAGTCTTTAGCTGGATACAATCTAATATCTATATTCTTGAAAGCTATTTTTTTATATCCCTTACACTTAAACACTGTATTTCCTAGAGCTCCTCCTGCTACTCTATTACACAGCATCATATCATCACACTCAAAATAAATCGGCTCTTCTGGTACTCATTTTGTAACTCACCTCATTCTACCCTGCCCATCAACAAGCACACACACACACAAATCCATCTATAACTTGAGAAGTACTTCGAGCTTCTATCTAAATGCCGAAGGGAAGGATTATTAAGGCTTTCCAGACTGTGTCACTTAGCGTTCTAATCCATATTCAGTCACTGTCTTTAGGGTCCACTGTGGAACAAAACTATATTTGAATTCCTTCCAATCTGAAGAGGCCAAACAAGAACCTCTCCTTTTGCAATATTTCTCACCCAACTATCATTCTCTCCCCCATGCTTAAAGGAAAAGTACTGTATTCTCTTGTGGCTATGGTTAAAAAGCATAGATTTATGGCGTTGAGTAGACATTTGGAAAATCCCACCTACATGTTTTCACACAGCATTCTTTTGGGGTCTTGCTTCTTTCTCAACCATCCAATGAGAGACAGAGTTACAATACAAGAATACAATACAGTGAATGAGATAGTAGGAGATCTAAGGATGCAGAAGGATTAAAGGGGACAGCATGTGAGTCTTGATGCACCCCAAAAAAGAGTAAGGAGAGAAATGAGTATGGAGGGGCTTTGGGAAAATGTGACTAGAAAACTCTTCTTCTGGCTTCTCTATCTCTCTATTGTTAAAGTAACAGTTCCTAGATCTCTGGCTAGAAGTGTAAGAAATTCAGCAGGTTTTCAGAGATAGTTCCTTTCCTGAATCCAGGAAGCAGTAGGTGCAATATCCTGTGTCAGTCCAAGTTTATCCAGTAACCAATGTTCAGAGTATATTTGGGCACCAATCTAAGATGGTACATTCACAGCAGCAGACATCAGTAACCTGGAGATGTCTCCATAAAGCATTCTCCACTAGGGCATGTCCATAGTGTTGTAAATGAGGATTTTTGTAGGAATTCTCACTGTCCATATATGGTACATATATGGTACATATATGTCACACTGGTATAAGCTGGTGCTCTATAGATTATGCCCCTTTCCTTTCTTAGCAAAAGCAGTTCTAACAGTCCTTATATGGACAGGGACACAATGTCACATGTTTTGAGTTTCTTAGATAAATGCCCTGCCACACTGCGGCACATTATTTACCACACAGACTGCCAAGAGAGATCCCAAGCTACCCTTAACATTTGTAAAGTGCATGCCTTTATGTCAATTGAACTTCCAAATACAACACAGTGTGTTGTTAAAAAGTAGATGTTGGGCTGGGAATATGGCCTAGTGGCAAGAGTGCTTGACTTGTATACATGAAGCCCTGGGTTCAATTCCTCAGCACCACATATATAGAAGATGGCCGGAAGTGGCGCTGTGGCTCAAGTGGCAGAGTGCTAGCTTTTTTTATTTTATTTTTTTTTTATTTTTTATTGTCAAACTGATATACAGAGTGGTTACAGTTTCATACTTTAGGCATTGGATACATTTCTTGTACTGTTTGTTACCTCCTCCCTCATTCCCCCTCTCCCCTCCCCCTTTCCCAGTCCCCCCATGAGTTGCTCAGTAGATTTACACTAAACAGTTTTGCAAGTATTGCTTTTGTAATTGTTTGTCTTTTTTACCATGTCTCTCAATTTTGGTATTCCCTTACAGTTTCCTAGTTCTAATACCTCTATACACGGTTTCCAATGTACTCAGATAAGATAGAGAGATAGTGCAGGTACAACCACAGGAAGGGAAATGGACAGACTTGGAAAAAATTATACTAAGTGAAGTGAGCCAGACCCAAAGAAACATGGACTCTATGGTCTCCCTCACAGGGAATAATTATCACAGGTTTAGTCTAGTCACAGCAGAGGATCACAAGAGCCCAATAGCTATACCCTTATGAACAAAAAAGATGATGCTAAGTGAAATGAACTCCATGTTATTGAAAGGACTGTTATATCACTGTTGTAATTACTTTCAACATGCGATGTGAAACCGTAGCTTCTATTATTGATGACCCAGAGTGCTAGCTTTGAGCAAAGAGAAGCCAGGGACAGTGTTCACACCCTGAGTCCAAGGCCCAGGACTGCCAAAAAAAAAAAAAAAAAAAAGGGGAAAAAAGTACATGTTGTTTTACCCACCACACTTGAACTAGAGCCTCATGCTATTGCTTTCTTACTCATGACTGGAACTCGACCACTTGAGATATGCCTCCGGTGCAGCATTTTGCTAATTGGAAATATAGTCCCACAGTCTCTTCTGCCCAGGCTGGCTTTAAACTCTAGTCTTCTGGTTCTCAGACTTCTTAGTAGCTAGGATGACAAGTGTGAGGCACCAATGTCTAGCTTTACATATATTCTTGATATTTCTGGTTACAAATAGAAGAGATGCCATTAGTAATACACTGTGAAGTGAATCACCTAGGGAAATTTTTTACAGAACAAGACATGGTTCCTGAATGCACTTACTTCCTTCATGGCATTTTTCCAAGTGTTGAAATCAAAATTCAATCAGAAAAAATACACTCAAGATCTCAGAAATTGAAAGCAAGATGATCATTATTATTTTAATTCCAAGTAATGTATATAGGATCTACATCCTTGGACTGCAAACTCAATGCCCTGGCCTTCAGGTGCACAGAAACTTCTAATTAGAATTTTAATAACAAGCTTTTACAGGTAGGAGGCTGCTTAATGGCAAAATAACAAACAGCTATAGCAGTTGGATTTTTCTCATTTCCAATCTTTCCTGTTCCACTTCTTGCCCTCCACAAAACACTTTCAAATACACAGACACACACACACAGACACAGACACACACACACACACAATACTGCTTATACTCTTTACTATTATGCCTGGGTATTATCTATTTTACCAAAATTCTAAAAATTCTAACCAAAATACCTTGGTAAGTATTTGCAACAGAATAAGGAAGACTTTTCCCTTCTTTTCATAATCCCTGCTGAATATATTTTTGATGCTATTCCTTTGTCTGTTTCTCAAGCTAATACAAATTTTATTGGACTTTCTGTTCAATATGTTTTCTAAAAGAACAAAGGCATAGAAAGGTAAATCAGGAATGATAAAGGATGGCACCAAGATGTGAGTATCGAACCAGTTTGTCTGAAATGACCACA
The DNA here is from genome assembly GCF_023159225.1 of Perognathus longimembris pacificus. Lineage (NCBI taxonomy): Eukaryota > Metazoa > Chordata > Mammalia > Rodentia > Heteromyidae > Perognathus > Perognathus longimembris. The sequence continues at coordinate 10,135,033 of NC_063165.1, forward strand.
ATGCTCCTGAATGAAGATGACAGAATTACAACCAGAAAACGAGTGTCATAATCAGTCTGTGAAATGGTGTGTTGCCATCCTCAGAAGCTTCCAGAAAGCATCCTCTGTACAGTAACTCTGTATTTGTGATTCCTAAACATGTAGCTACATTTATGTGCTGTTTGGTGTTTTGCTGGATTTCAAAGAGCTAAATGGAGAGGTTTCCATATAATGTGGATGGCAGATAAATGCTAATTAAAACAAGGAAAAGTTCAGAGCAGACAATGGACAAGGGTGTTTACCCAATTCTCCATCTCCTTGGGGCACAAGCATGGTAGGTTCTTGTTCTCCTGTAGTATAGATATAAAAACCAAGAATTGTTGGGAGGAGTAGAGCTGACTCCATCTTGATTAGGGAAACGGTGGTAGCAAATGTTGGGGAGTAGAGCTGTCTCCATTTTGATTAAGGAAACATGGTAACAACTGTTAAAATGAAGTTAAATATTAGGTCAACCTGACTGCAAAATTCTGCTTCTGTAAATGGCCTGCTTATCTTGTTTGTTGTTTGCTCTACGTCAACCCCCTACATCTTGTGCTATGCTTCTACCTTTGTAAACCCAGCTCGAGAACTGTTAGGGGTCACAATTTCAGCTCCCGAATCTGTGCTGCGTGCCTGGCCAGACAGTTTGCTTTTTGCTTCCCTAATAAATCCATCTTTTTGCTTGAGACTGTCTCTGAATGGTAGATTCTTGGAGGGATGTGGAATCTCCTCTCTCCAGCCCGGTAACAAAACTATGAGGACAGCTGTAAAGAGTTTATTTAGTAAGAAGAAAGTAAAGGCCACTCAGGAAAGTGAGCAGCAGAACCTGGAAATTGGTTGCCTACTGCATAGTCAGGGACCAGCTTGTATTGTCCCACCCCCTCCTTTTCTCCACCCTCTTGCCATTTGTCAGATGGTGATTGGTTTGTTTGAATCAAGCCAGACCCTCCCCTGGGCAGTGGCTTGTAGGAGAGCTGGCCTGGCTTCTACCTCAGCCTAGACCCTCCCTTGTATTTTGGCCATGCTGGGGGGTGAGGAGGAAGCCATGTTGGCTGAACCTGTTGGCCATGTTTTCCTTCATCCTGAAAGATCTTTTCCTTCTAGAGCTCTCTTGTCAATCTGTGTGCCTCTACTCTGATCTCAACGTTTTTTGCTGACACCGGGAGGCATATGGAAATGAAACAAGCCAGATTTCTGTACTTCCGGGAACTTTGAGATCTATTTGAAGAAGTAAGAGTATCACAGGAAGAGTAAGTTCTCAAAACACACCACCAGTATGGATAGCTAAGTGCTAAATTTGGTGAATTTTAACCGCCTTAAAATAGTTTCTAAAGGAAGTTCAATGGAAACTCCTGAAATAATCTGAAGAAACTTTAAGTATAGTAAGGTAAGACAAATTTGGAGAGTTGAGCATTATTAGGATGTCTAGAGAGAAAACATAAGACTTCCCAAGTAAAGGGAGAGCATGAAAAGAAGGCAAGCTATGATTTTCAAATTTTAGCATGCCTAAGAATTATTTTGGAAACTTATACACAGAAGGTGAGAGAGAGAGAGAGAGAGAGAGAGAGGAACTAATAGGAAATAAAGGAAGGAAGGAGGTAGGGAGGGAGGTAGGTAGGAAGAAAGGAAGGAAGGGAGGAGAAAGAAAGGAAGGAAGGAAAAGGGGAGGGAGGGAGGGAAAAGAGAAAAAGAAAGAAGGAAGGAAGGAGGGAAGAAAGAAAAAGAAAGAAAGAAAGAAAGAAAGAAAGAAAGAAAGAAAGAAAGAAAGAAAGAAAGATTCATTTGTGCTTACTTCCAGGGTTCCTAATTCAGAAAACCTTCAGGGGAATTTAAAAAATGAGTTTCTGAAAAATGACCCTCTGTACCCTTAATGAAGTGCCATCCACAAGGCACACTTGGAAAAGCCCTGGCTTCAGAGCAAGGCCTGCCATTGGTTCTCATTTTCCTTTACCCCAGGGAAATGCAAACTGACATTTGGATTTCAAATAGGCTTGCCCCAAGATAATTTGGCTAATACAGTGCCTTTATATTTCTAAGGTACTATTGTAACCATAATTACATTTAAATATTAAGGAGAGAACAATTTTACTTCCATTTCAAATTTAAGACACTAAATTTTGGGGTTTTTTTTAAAGTTCTGAAACGTCAACAAGATTACACAGCTATTTATTGGCAATGGAACTTGGGTATCCTGACAGCTAGACAAACAGTGATTCAATTAGACCTTACTCAATAATTATTTGTGTTAAGATGGAAATTATTATTTAGGTGTCTATTACACTGAACATATAGAGAGAGAGAGGGAGAGAGAGACAGAGAGAGAGCACTTCAGGTTTAGCTTTTTTAAAAATAGTGTTTCACTAATTTCCCAACAGTCACCCCAAAATTCCTCTCCCCGTTATATATTTGGGCTTTCATTCATTGCACAGATTTAGTGAATGACTTCACTGTGCCTCACATAGTCTTAAGTACTTACATTCTTATTTTAAGATACATTTTAGGGCTTAGTGGTAGAGTGCTTGTCTCGTATGCATGAAGCCCTGGGTTCGACTCCTCAGTACTACATAAACAAGAAAGGCTGGAAGTGGTGCTATGGCTCAAGTGGCAAAAGAAGCTCAGAAACAATGCCCAGGCCCTGAATTTGAGAAACAGGACTGATACCAAAAAATGATTTTAGAAATGTATTCTTCTTCACCTCTGTCTAGAATGGCTTGCCCCATGCAAACTTTCAATCTTAGATATATATTCCTTTAAGGTGCCTATCTTAAGAAAGGCATTATCACATATGAGAAAGAAAAAATAAAGCATCTCTGCCCGCAAGTTGTTAAGAGTCTTGAGTAATTAATGCTATTCAGCTATTTGGGTCCTGAAAAAAAAAAATAAGAAGTTAGGTTGTGAGACCTTTGAAACTTCCTGTTGGTATTCTGTCTCTGATTAGCAGTCCTGAGATATTTGTGTCTTTATTTTGGGAAGTATACGGTATTGTACAAAAATATCGATTTGACTTTTGTCAGTGCAGAAACATAGGATAAGTTATTTCCAGAAGGTTCTATGCTTGTTAGAGAGTGAATTAACAGGAATTCTCCCTCTGGGGTATAGTCACAATTCATTGTGTTAAACTGTTAGCAATAATTCCCATGAGCCATAATACAAATATGAATCATTATTTTTGTTCTTTTGCACAATGTAAAAATCTACCCTGTTTTCTGTCACAAATTGCTCCCTCTGTCCCTATTGGCATTCAAGAATTAGATCTATTTGGTTATTCAACTCTTTTTAGAAGCACTGCCCAACTGCTCCAACTGCCTAGTATTATTAAGACAGTGTGAGGAGGAGAGAAATTCTCCACTATGATTAAACAAAACAAACAGGCTGAGTGTTAGAATTCTAGCCACCTCTCTCACCTCCTGGTTCACTGCTATTAAAATGTTTTACACAGGCAAGTAATGCATTTCCATAAATCTTTTTTTAACTCTTTATTTTGCTATTTAAACCTCAAAGCTCTTCTTGCACTAAATTAGAGAGTTCAATGAGTGAGCCCTTCATTATCCTTATTAAGAACCAGAAATTTCAATCCAGTTTTCATTTGCAGCTGCTAAGATAATTTTTCTTTTGCCTATAAGTAAACATTACTTGACTAAGTAATAGCCAAGTCTTCCCTTAACAATACCCACTTAGAAGATTTCAATATTATTAGCAGAGGAATTTTTACCTTCCCAGCTGTCTGATTATCATATTTAACACAGCCCTTTTTTGTGAGAGACCAAAGCAACTGCCATCATTTGCATGCACAGTTAAACCAGCCCTGGGAATGTGACCTTCATTTAGGCACTGAATAACGTTCTAAGCTTCATCCATCGTGCCTGCTAATCACCACACAGCCACAACACAATCTCATGTTGGGCAACTGAATTATTCTGTAAACAAAAAACAAATTGTCTATTAGCTTGTCTACACATTGCCTTGTAGCAGAAAACTAACATGAGGAAAGGTCATTGAATGAGACAGAAAAGAGTCTGGCTATGGTTATTAGAAGGGAGGGCACAGAGCCTCATGATAGAGAAAACAAAGCTTGTTTGTTTGTTTGCTTGTACCTTCACTGAGAAAAGCAAGCCTTTTAAAAATAGACTTAACAAAGGTATTGCAATGCCTCTGTGCCGCTCATCAAATAATATTTATCAAAATGATCTCCAGGAAATGGAAACAAGAAGTGTTTTTTTTTCCTTTTCTTTTTTGTCTTGTGTGTTCATTTTTCCATCTTTAGTGAATAAGAGAAGCACAAAAATGGAGAGACTTAGTGTGAACAAAGGCAGCAGTGGTACTTAGTAGACACTATGTTAAAAGGAACTATGCAATTTCTGGGTGGAGATGGAAGGGAAAAACTGGGAGAGAACAAAGGAAGGCGTGACATTGGGCAAAAAGAAATGTACTCACTTCCTGACTTATGAAACGGTACCACCTCTGTACATCACCTTAAGAACAATAAAAATACATTTAAAATAGACCTAAATCTCTCCATCAGGAATAACACAAGGGCCTGCTACATATCTTTGTCTTTTTTGCCAAGCAATTAAAAAGTAGTCATACACCAATCATAAGGATATGCCCAAGAAGAAAATGAAAGTACACACCAGTTACACTGCACAATTTGAGACTCCTATCATGAGATCGAGTGGAGTATTTGAAAACCTTTAAGATTCCTATCAGGGTGGGAACATCTGGGCTGAAGCCTTATGTAAGGACCACAACCTCATTTGGTACATGATAGGACATATATATGCAGCTCATATGCTTCTGTCAGCTACCCACTGTTCTTTTCCTATACTGGTAATTCTATACAATGCTCCAATGAAGTTATAAATTTCCAAAATGGCCCTGGGCACAAACAAAGAGAGGAGGGTGAGTCTCCTCATCTCTGAATGACCTAAAGAAACAGAAAAGAGATTTGACATTTCATTTTATTGCAATAAATCCTTTTGAAAGATTCCAAGGCAGACAATATGCTACTCTCAAATGCAAGCCTTGAAAGGAGGGGTTGGAAGAGTGAGAGACTCTGGTCCATTGAACTCATAAGGAAAATAAATTCAGTGCCCCCCAGCTGTTGTAATTAAGTACATATATTCTAGATCTAGAACAGCTCTATCCTAGCTGACCATTTGCATGTTAAAATGATCAAAGCATGGCCTTAGAATCTCGTCTTCATGCAAATTAGAATAAAAATAATAATTTGAAGTTCTTTCCTGCCCAGAGGTTTACACACTCTACTTCAGAAAAGTGTATGTGCTCAGCAATCCGTAATGAGGAGCCACTTAAAATCTGATAATATTAGGTATCATATGTATTCCTTTCTTTAATCCACTTTTTTTTATAAACCTTGCTGTCTAGACACACATTAAACACAAAGGCACACTCCTGTAAGCATTAGTACAGAATGGATTTATCCTGTGCCTGGTGGCCTCAACTAATGACAGTCCTGTTCTTATGAGTCAAAGTGAGGACTTGTCAGGCTCCATTGCCTGGCTAAAATGTCTTTCTCATTTCTGGCTAGCTGAGGTCTAAAGGCACAGTGAATCCCCCAAAAAGCAGCAAGAAACTGCCCTCCAATCACAAGACCTGCCCTGCTGAAGGTAAGTTCCAAAGTCAACCTGAACGAGTGACATTTTCCTTTACAAGCCTGTCAATGCAAGTCCATTAAACCACCCACCTGCCTCTTTGAAAACTAACCACATGAAAGTGTCACCATCACATGGATCTAAAAGAAGAAAGCTGTTCCTACTAGCCATTGTCAGTGATTTGCCTTTGGAGTTTTCGAATATAGTATGGCTGGACTTTCAGATTAGAAAGTCCTCAGCTCAGGAAGGTCAAATCCCCAGCTGGACAGGAGAACAGGTCAAGGGTGAACTCCGTGTGGGATTTAAGGAGTGAGATCCCAGAGAGATCATGTGTGTTTGTGTGTGGTGTGGCCCCATTTACTAGGGAGGACCAGGGACAGGGTGTGGGGAAGAGGGACCTAGCCAGCACCAAAGGCTATATCTCTCAGATCCAATTTCTTTAGAACTCAAAAATAGCTGCAGAACAAGGTAGGAGCCTGGCAAGAAGCTGGCGAGGGGATTATGGCTGTGTTTGGTGTAATGCCACGGGCAAATCTGTGTGCATGTGTGGATAGATGTGGGTCTCACCCCGGTTGCCTCAAGACTTCATAAAGGGTTACATTATCTTCACTAGGGTCTTCAAAGATGAAGATCTAGGAAAATGAACAGCCTCAGTAGATAGGAGAAATTGTTCCAGAAGCCACATCAAATAGTATGTAGGCCCAGAAGTTGGTGGTTCACACCGGTAATCCTAGCTACTCAAGAGGCCGAGATCCAATGAGCACAGTTCAAAACCAGTCCTTGCAGGAATGTCCATAAGACTTATCTTCAATGAACCACCAGAAAACCGCAAGTGGCACTATGGATCAAAGTGGTAGAGCACTAGCCTTGAGAAAAACAGCTCAGGGATAGTGCCCAGGCCCAGAGTTCAAACCCCATGACTGACCAAAAAGAAAGACAGAAAGAGAGAGAAAGAGAGAGAGAGAGAGAGAGAGAGAGAGAGAGAGAGAGAGAGAGAGAGAGAGAGAGAGAGAGAGCGCACATTCAGGACCTAGAAAACCTGAAGCAAAGAGGGTAGTTTGAATTCAAAGACTCAGCTGTGCCTAAAACCAGTATCAACTATGCCCAGCAGCCCTTCTAATCGATCCATTGACAAAATGAACTCTCCTAAGTCATGGAGCCCATGGGACAAGACAGGGACCCAAGAAATTAATCATTAAGGAGAATAGAAAAATGTCACTTAGGAAGTTGCTGCATCTACAACACATCACATAGTTGAAGCAAACTTCCAAGAGGCAGAGCTAGTTTAACTTTCCCATTGCTTTAGACCAGGAACTAAAAACATCAATTACAGTGGCACCAGTACAGTCCAAGCAGATACATCGGGACCTAGAGATTTGTCTGTGCTTGGCTCTCCTAATTAAGAAGGTCATTAGCAGATTATCACCATCCGCTGAGGACTTCTTTGGCACCTGTCACCATCTTCTACAATGTCAAGTTGATGGATTAAATAAATCTGGCTGAAACAAGCATGTCTGTGCAGGGCGGGGAGGGGAACTATGACCATTTCAGCCAGTTGTGCCAACAAATTTTACATTCAGCTAGTTGTGAGCTATGAAGAAAGAAAGAAACAAAGAGGAAGTAAATCGTGGATGCGTGAGCAACATCTCCAAACAAGGCAGGAGGAAAAGAAAAAAAAAAACAGCATTGGAAATTCAACTCTAGTTCTGACATGAAAAGACCTTACCATAAAATCTGGGGTGTTGTTCTTCCATAATGAGAAAAAAAAATTGAATAACTCAGAAAGGCAGCTGAAGAAAACAATTACATAGGATGCTTTAGGATACACATTAAGGCCATTAATAGCAATTAATGCCTTTTGTGTGTAGTGTACTATACGGGGTATTGTAATTTCTATAGAGTAAAATGATCTATTTCTCACTTCATTAATCAGAAAACATAATCATTTTGATCCAAAAAAAAGTGGCCTCATTTTACATCCCAATCGAGATTTAACTACAAGTGCTTAGAATGAGGCCTCATTTTCTCAAGACTTTATCACAGTTAAAAGACATCCTGCAGACCATTAGTCCACAGACTGTGGATTATTATAATAAATACTTAAAACTACTTATCAAAATAAAAAGCCAAAGCACACTCTGCTATGCAGTGGGCCCCATTTTTTTAATCAGAGTCTCTCACTTGCTAATTGGAAGTGCTCACAAGTCCAAATGACTCGTCTTATCGCTGGTGAGAATTAAAAGGGTTTTTCACGGGAGATACTTTAGCATTTTTCCCAACTAGGTCATCCTCATTAGTCTAGCTTTGAAGCTCCATTTTCCTTCTTATATGTCAATTTAAGAAAGGGTTTGCCAACACAATGACCTGCTGCACGTCCGTTTCATATTTAGGCAGTGGCACACGTAGCCACTTGCCAAGGAGAAAGGAAATCCATTTATTCCAGAAGATTATTAAAGCTATTTGATTTTATTTAGTTTCAAAACTACCAAACTCCTGCCGGAAAAGCACACTAGTTTATGGCATCTGTGTTACCCACCTATTGATAAAGGTGTGTAGTGTACAAATATCAGACAGGCTCAAAGGATTGTCAACATACACATTTTGATGTTTTGTTTTGTTCACGCGCTGATGTTGTTTTAAAATTTTCACTGGAAAGCTGATGAGGGTGGATAACGATCCTGATGTCCAAAGGATCAGACTTGGCATCCTGCAAAGGATCTTTCTCTGTGTCTCATGAAACAACTACAGTGAAACGTGAGTAGATCCAGAACCACACAAAAGAAGAAGAAAGGGACAGGAGGCCTGGGAGATGGAGGCCTGTACTGAGGAGGCCGGGGAACAGAACCTAAGAAAAACATTCATTTCCTCTACAGAGCATCAAATAGTCAACTAGGTAATCAAAGACACACAGCGCCCCTCCCTGCCATCTTTCCCAGTGACCCTTGAAGGCCAGCACCTGGGAAGTTCAGAGATAAACAAACCAAAGCCAACTTTCTCCTTCCAACACACATTCTCTTTGATGCTCCAAAGAAAATTGTCCCGAGTCATCCCACACCCCGCCATCTGCCAGGTCCTTCAGAGGAGGGCAAAGGGAGCCTACTCTGTGGGCTGAGATAATGATTTCTCTGGGTGTAGTTAATTAGGACAGTTGTCTCATCAAGGCCAAGTTCCTTTCACATAGCTCACACAACTGACTCTGAAGATTCATCTCAGAAACCAAGCCAGAAGTGTAAAGATAAACTCAACAACATTCCTGTTTTCAGAAATGTTGATGGATGAAAGACCACAGTCCTAAGTTTCATATAGAAAACAACAAAACATAAACTCATAATGCCAAGAGAACATTGTAAAGAACAACTCAAAGAAGAAGGGGCAAAACGGTTAGATTTTGGCCACATTTGCATTCTTCCACTTGAATGAGATGGGTGGAGTTTTTCTTGACCAGGCAAACAATGCATGAATACTTACTTCCTACACTTCATCTTGGATGCAGGTTAACTTAAGCATACTTATAACCCCCACTGTGTAAACCCAAACTCTTATCTCTAGGTCTGATGGAATATCACTGTGGCCCATCTCACTAAATGAACATGTCCAATTGTTAGGTTTTCAATACCACATGGTATTCAGGCAGGAGAGAAAGTTTATTACTGAACTGCTGGCCCGTGGCCAAGGTGATGCATGGCCAGAGAGAAGAGCCACCCCCACCCCCAGGGAAGGGGGAGGTAACTGCCTCCAGGTCTGCTAGTTACCTGGGTGACTGGGTGGAGACTTAACCAGGTGATGGTACATCTGCAGGGAGCCCTCCCAAGGAAGACCTTACAGTAACTTGTTTATGCAACCATTTGAAACAAAAATAATAATTCTAGTAATGAAGAAACTATCCCCAGCCTACCTTTCCTCTTCAAACCAAAGCTGATTTTCATTTCTAAAGAACAGAAAAAAATGTATGTTTGAAAATTTAGAAGCTAGTTTGAAAAATTAGAAGATGTTTGTGGGTGTTACTAGGTTACTAGGTTACAAATGAAAATTTTTAAAGAATAGCTTATTAGGAGATATTGGTTTGAAACAGAATTTAATGGAAAAAAATTCTACTCCCATTCAAAAACAAGAAAGAAGGAAAGGAAGGAAGGAAGGGAGGAAGGGAGGGAGGGAGGGAGGGAGGGAGGGAGGGAGGGAGGGATCATACCACTGACACAAATTGAGAGAATTTTCACCCTGCTAACAACAGTCCAAGTATAAATAATAATGAATAAATCCATAGTGGCAGAAAAAAGGTATTCTCTCTGTGTTTGTCTGTCTCTCTGTGTGTGTGTCTCTGTCTGTCTGTCTGCCTCTGTCTGTCTCTCTCTCTCTCTCTCTCTCTCTCTCTCTCTCTCTCTCTCTCTCTCTCTCTCTCTCTGTGTGTGTGTGTGTGTGTGTCTTAGAACGTCTGTTATTGTAGAAAACTTTTCACGGGAAACATAACACCAGCTCTTCATTCTCAATGTGCCAGTCTATGTTTGAATAAAACCGGAGTGGGAAAGGAAAGAAGAAGAAAATTTCAAACCAACAGAGATTCCCACTGAGCCAGAATAAAACATTATAAAAGTTGGCCTCCCAGAGCCAATAAGGGCTGCACCACAAAACAAACATTTTCAGAACTTCCACCCAAAACAAGGAGGAGTAAGCCCTGCTGGGTGAAGTTGAATAAAAATATGTGCCTCTCCCCCTGGCAGGGGTCTCCAGCCTCTCTCTGCCAGGGAGAACAAGGCGCTCGTGGTCGGCTGCCACCCAGTGGCCTCTGCCGGTAGTACAGTGACATCCGCTCATTCACGGAAAACCAGCCCCTGACAATTATCCAATCTAGAGGATCTAGATTTCTTTCATCAGTGTACCCATCCTACAGTCCTTCAGACAAATTAAAATCCCCCCAAATACTGTACTTGAGGGTGGAATAGAATTAATACTTATCTATAGATAACGGCTTAAGTCTTACAAATTTTAATTTTATTTTGGTTCCAGCTGTTTCCACCCCAACCCCCGCCTTTTTCAGGATGAACATTCACAAGATCAAGGGTTTTTTGTTTTTCTGGTTGTATAAAATGTTGTACTGTGCTGTTCATAACATCAACTTTAGCACGTAAAGGCAGAAATGACCCAGCTAACACTAGAATACAGCAGGAAGATGTTTGTGGGGGTAAAGGTTGTATACTTTCTGTACTATTCAGCATAGCATATCTTATTTTTTTATTGTTAGCTTCACCTTCCAGTCCTCAAAACTTGAGGTTCACAAAAAGGAAGCAGGGATAGGAAAAATGCTGGCATGACAAGCTAACTCTCTCCTGGAAATTCTTCTGAGAACCAGAGACAGATAGCAAGAATCTCTCCCTGTTCTTGCTCAGACTGAATGTTATGGACTGAACTCTGTTCCCTCAACATTCCTATGTTGGGGATGAGAAGTGGCTTAGTGGTAAAGTGCTTGCCTAGCATGCATGAAGCTCTGGGTTCAATTCCTCAGCACAACATAAACAGAAAAAGCCAGAAGTGGCACAATGGCTCAAGTGGTAAAGCAAATAGCTCAGAGAGAGTGCCCAGGCCCTAAGTTCCTAAAATCAAGCCCCACAACTGACAAAAAAATAAACTAAAATAAATTTTTAAAAATAAAAATAAATAAATAAATAAAAAAGTCAGACACGGGTGGCTCATGCCTGTAATCCTAGCAACTCAGGAGGCTGAGATCTGAGGATCATTGTTCCAAGCCAGCCTAGGTAGGAAAGTCCATGAGACTCTCATCTCCAATAAACTACTCAGAAAAGGCCAGAAGTGGCACTGTGGCTCAAGTGGCAGAGCACTATCCTTGAGCACAAAGAAGCTCAAGGACAGCACCCAGGCTCTGAGTTCAAGTCACAGGACCAGCAAAAAAAAAAAAAAGTAAAGAATTTAAGGATAAAGACCAAGAAAAGACTGCCTGCCATGTTTACCTCTGTAATATATTCGAGGATCTAAACTTAAGTTCATGTCAAAAGGAATGTAACCCAGGATCTAATAAAAACATTCCTCCCACCCTAAAAAAGTGCATTTAACAGAGGTAATGTGCAAAAGGTTAGGCTTTAGCCTAACCTACCTTAAGCATGCTCGGAACACGTCCATTATCCCATGGTTGGACAGAATCATCCACCAATACACAAGTAATGGGTATCTGATGTAATTTTCTTACAGAAAGTGAGAATGGGATGAAAAGCCAGTTAAAATGCGACATGGTTACCATGCACCTCATAGAATGCATCGCCTCCCATGGTTACCATGCACCTCATAGAATGCATCGCCTCCACGCCATCCAAGACTGGGAGATCGGAAGTGGAGCCATCATCGGCCTCAGGGCCTCCGTCCACTACAGAGAGTGTTCCGTTCCCTGTGAACGCCCACCTGACCAGCCCTAAGCAGCTGGTCAGCTCTGCTCTGCCACCACCCAACTTCCCAGGAGAGCCCCACGCTGTGTATCACTCGCCCGGGAAAAGAGCCAAATTCACCATGTTGGAAGTGCATTTCTAACCACACACCTATCAGTTCCATTTTGTGCCGTCTCTGTTCTGGCAAACCATTGCATAAATGGGAACAACCTGGCTATTGACCCGTGTGGGCTGATCAAATCTGAGTACACAGCAAACGAACTGCTTCCCTCATTTGCTTTCACACGTCGTGTTGCAGTTTACAGGAGACCAGGGCCAAGTCATACCATGTAGCCACTGGGACAGGGTGGGGGTAGAGGGCAGTAGATTTAGAGAGGTCTTCTTCCTTGATGAGAGAAGAGCCTCACAAGAGGGTTTTTCCGCTCTCCCTTCTCTTCTCCCAATGCTCTCTTGATGCCTACAATATCATAACAGACAGCAGCCCCTTGAAACAACTAAACAGCAATTAAAAACCTGGGGACTCCTGGCATTCACTCTAGTCTTTGAAAATACAACCGAACACTATGAATTACAGTCACCTTGCTGTGCTGTTGGTCAAAGCAGCTTGTTTTTCATTTCCAAAGTATATAACAATGCATTTCACTGAAAATCTCATTCACAAGCATACACCATTATCTCCAGTGCAACAAGGCGGCCATGTGGCGCGTGTCAGGACAGAACCTGTCTCTGTCCTTCCCGTCTGCGTCTGCAGACTATAGGCCTCTTAAAATCGTTTTACTTTTATTTTTGGACTGACAAATAACATTGTGTGTTTGTGTCAGTACAATGTGATGTTTGGCATTAAATATACTGTACGAAACAATCAGATCTAGTTCACAAATGCATTACTTCATATAATGCTGTGTGCTTCCTCATGCTGGAAAGAATGAATGAGGATGTGCATGCCAAAAAAAAAAAAGGCAAATTAATGCAACCCCTATGGAAATCAATGTGGAGGATTCTCAAAAACTAGAGCTAAAGAACTTCCATGTGACTCTGCTACAGCTCTCCTAGGCAGTCATACAAGGAAATGTTACGTTAGTATGCAGTAGAGAATGTAAGCCAGAATCCAGTGGGGATATCAACACAGCCATGATTGTAGCAGCACCAGACTACCTGCCCATCCACTGAGGAATGAACAAAGAAACATGGCCTGAATACTGTATACTCTATGAAGCTTTGTTCGGCTATCAAGAAGAATTAAATGATGTCATTTATAGGAACATGAATGAGCCTGGAGTCATCATGTTAAGCAAAACATGATTCAGAAATACAAATATCTTGGTGTTTTTCTCATATGCAGAATCTCAACTTTAAAATAAGAAAGGGGAAATATAACATGAATGTGCATGTGAGAGTGTTTACAAGAGAAACCAAGGCAGATGGGGGAGCAAAAGGACAGGATTCTGAGGGGAAAGAATATGACCAAAGTACTTTACATGCATATAGAATAATGAAACCCATAAAAATGATTAGAAGGGGAAGGGGAATGAGTAAGAGGAAATAGGAGGAAGGGGCTGTGAATATAGCCTAGTAGTAGAATGCTCGCCTGGTATACATGAAGCCCTGGATTCAATTTCTCAATACCACATAAACATAAACAAAAAAAGCCAAAGTGGCGCTGTGGCTCAAGTGGCAGAGTGCTAGCCTTGAGCAAAAAGAAGCCAGGGACAGTGCTCAAGCCGAGTTCAAGCCATAAGACAGGCAAAAAAAAAAAAGAGAGAGATGGGTGAACTTGTTGAAAGGATGCTATTGGAATGTTTAGAAATATAACATTAAGATCATTTGTGCAATTAATATGAACGAATGCAGCAGATATACATGCAGATATGCCAACCCCCATCTTGCATGGAGCTAAATAAAGACAAACACATGCTAGCCCCAGCCTTTGCTATTAATTCAGGCTAGTCTTCAGTGTCTATGGTTCCATCTTTATTCCTGGTGAAAAACTTGGTAGGAAACAGTCATTCTTCACCTTTAATCAATCTTGAAAGCAATTGATTTCACCTAAGTGAAATTCATCTGCCATTTATAACTTACATCATGGCAGCTGGCACTTAAGTGTAGGAAGGAAGAAAAGTGCCAAATAACATAACACCAATAATAATAATAATAAATGAGGAAAATACTATGAACTACTATCAGTAGGGACTTACAAAAATCCCTAAAGTTTAAAATAAGAAAGAAACTTAAAAGCTTTGTCTGTCATCACAGTGGGTCGTGGTTAATCAAGTTTAGCTATGGTGATACGTGGAACTCTGGCTAAGTTATACTTTCATACACAGCTAATCCCTCTGAATTAGCTGTTTTGGGGAGTACTGAGGTTTGAACTCGAGACTTCATACCTGCTGGGCTGATGTGATAACACTGACCCATCCCTCAAGTCCTGTTCTGCATTTTGAAGATAAAGTCTTGCTTGCCACTTAAGCATGTGACTGAACACTGATCCGCCTATTTGGGGGCTACTTGTCATCACTGCTCTTACAGGTGGGGACACAGATCTAGCTTTCCTCTGTGGAGACTAAGGATTTATTTTCCTGGGATAGTCTTGTACCCCAACCATCCTGGTTTTATCCCTCTTTATAGCTTTGGATGATAAGCATACACTACTCTATCCAGACATGGATTGAGAAAGAGGTCTCACAATGTTTTGTCAGGGCTGGCCTCAACCCTCAATCCTCCTATTCTCAGCCTCCCAAATATCTAGCATAACAAGCATTAGCTACTGACACCTGACCCTACATCAGCTTTCATAACACAAATATTTACTCTCCTTCCTCTAAGCACAGAGAAGATAGCATTGTGCAAGCCCTGTAGGAAGGCAGTTCTACCAATAAGGAGACATTGATCAAAACTACTGAGTTTATCAAAGGATTTTAATACTACTTTATTGCATGTACTACATTACATATTGAATATAAAGCATCAGGGTTCCAACACTAAAGACAATAAGCCAGTTTGCCTCCATTCAAAGTACAATGAATGAAATGAGACCGAGCAAAGAAAATAGTGTTTACTCTGCCCAATCTGCTCTTTGCTGAACACAAAGTAGCTCAATGCATCTTTAACTTAATACAAAAACCAAGCAATTAATTCACATGTAAAAGGTCTCATAACCCTCTTCCTATATTACCTTAATAATAATAACAATTAAAAATAAGTTAAAATTTGAGGCTATGTTTTAAATTTTTTAAATACAAATAATACCACAGACCTACTCATAGTATCTGAGGCTAAGACCTTAATGCATACAATGAACCTCATGCACATATCTTGTAAATACATTCTGTTCATAAGTAGATTGCTTGTATTAGGTATTTGATGGTATTTATTATCATCATCAAAACCCCTGATAAAAGAATAATATGCCATCTTGTAAACTATTCCCAAATATTTGCAATGAAATGAGGGTGTGTTCATGCATATGTTCTTTTCAGAAATGAGAGCACAAGAGAAAGATCTGGAGTCTTTCCTAATAACCCCAACATCTCTGTGTAAATAAAGAATATCTGTCCCCCGTAAGTCAGTGATGGCCCCCCAATGAGTCAGTGGCTGCTCTTCGTTGTTTTCTCTTTCTAACAATCCCCCAGGAGGATTGTACACAGAGACCAAACTCTGATTGATTATAAACCAGTGATCAGGTCATTACCACACCATCCCTGTTATTTACTAATAAATGTCCTCAGCCTTGCACAGCACCATAAATTCAGCTCATTATAAGTTTCTTGGGAGCCTCTTGCACCTGTCTTTCCCCTTAGCTCATCCAAGAGATGGGTCATTAATCTATTGGCCGTGTGCAGTTTGCTGCCACACAATTTGTTCTTAGGGCGTTAGAATGGCTTTTGTTTTCATACAAAGTCTACTTTCCTATCTTTCTGATGAATAATATTAATCTTGAAATATGTTTAGCCCTTATCACTTTACTTGTCTCTTCCCTGGGCAAATTGTAGACCTCCTTTTAATCACAGGTTATTTTTTTTTAGTATTCTGTATGAATGGTTTCTCTCCACAGCCAACTTCTCCAACAGGACTCTTGTTTTTAAAATGCCTGCTGTCAGATTCTACAGAGTTCTGTCTGGATAGCATCTCTCCTACAGGTGGGGGACAATACATGTAACCCTGGCTGAAAAACTGGAAGAAGTGACAAAGGATCATTTTAAAGAAAGCACTTCAAAAGAAAAAGAAGAAAAAGCAAACAATTTGATGAATTTAATAAAAGATTCAACTGTAAACTCATTGTGAAGGATTTTAACAATTGTCTAGCTTGTCCCTTGAAGTTTAAAAAAGAAAAAAAGTGACAAGAGGCACTTCAATTCCATTGTTTATAAGAAATGAAAGTCCTGACAGAAAGTGCTGTTAGATATTAAAATTAGTTACCAAAGGAGATCTTTGAAACTCATTCCTAAAGTAGATGAAATTGCAAGATAAATTCTGATTTTTCTGACAGGAAGCAGGGAATGATTTTAATGACTTTTGTAAGCCAAATCCTATACCGTATTATCATGCCCAAGTGGCATACAAGTTGGATATTTTTTTAAGAATCAAATGTATGGCAGAGAGCACAAGAGTAATTGAATGCAAATGTAAACTGCCTTCAGAGAAATATAGCTCTTGATAAAATGCTGCAAGACATTCTCATATTCCTCTTTGTGTGTCAAGAAGGATTTCTGTTTAAGATTAATTCTAGCTGCATATTCATTATGATGTTGTGGATTATTTACAAAGTGATAAAAAACTTAGCAAACATTTCTCATAGGGGTTAACGAATCAGTTAAACACTTTAATGGACATCATTGTAATCACTTAAAAGCAAATTAATAAAATGTTCCCAAGCACCCACGAGGAAGTACATTTTACTCTGCTGGGGATATATTTATTTAACCTCATGAATTAAGGAATAAGGTTTAAAAACTGTTTTAATCAAAAAAGCAGAGGTTTGGGATTAGGGAATCATTATGAAAAAAATAACTTACAGGTGAAATTTTTGAGAAAGAAGAATTTACAGTTTGCCACATTACAGAAAATTCTTCTCTTAAAGATATATCCCATAAACTCATTTTAAATCACTCTTTCTAAAAATGAGAGCATATAATCATAGAGACTGGATTAGTCTCAACAGTCATTTAGATCAACAGTTCATCTAAGACTTAACATGTTAATGCTAATATTATATTAGCTAGTACTATAAAATTGTATCTACATCATAAATCATGTACCACATCCTCAACAGAGAGCAATATAGTATTTTTGCAAGCTATATAAAGTTTCTATAGAAAACAACGATCAGAGCCTAGTCCCAATTTAGGGTACCAGCTACACAGACATGCATCCTGCAGCCCCAAGTCCCAGAAGGAATCTTTATCCCTACCCTGTGTGCTGATACCAGAGGGAGAGAAATTAGGACGGAGTAGAGAAAAGAAGGGTCAAGATTTGTGTTGTGAAGTAGAAGAGAAATTGTCAAAGGTTAGGAGAGAGACTCTGGACATAATGTGATGAGATCCTTAACCTCTACAGAGTTGCTCATCTCTCCATTGCTGAAAGCAGAGAGAAACAGAGAGAGAGAGAGAGAGAGAGAGAGAGAGAGAGAGAGAGAGAGAGAGAGAGAGAGAGAGATCAGGAGACACTCATGACAAGATATCTCCTTCAAGGATATACTTCCAATCACCTACATCCTCCAACCAGGCCCACCTCCTCAAAGTGCACCATCTCCCAATGGCCCTGCCCACAGTCAATCAAGCACATGGTCTTTGGTCTTCAGATCCACACCATAACATCTTACAACTCTGAGAAGGTCAACTTATCTCTTCATGTCCTGTGAAAGGCCAGAGTATTCCATTCCGTCATGCTCTAGAACATCTATGTGTTCACTTTTCCTTTTATTTCCACTTTGCACTCTGTTTCTATCACTTCATGGGTCATGGTGCTCATCAAGAAACTCTGAAGGACAGGTTCCATAGGGTGTGTGATTCTAGGTACATAAAGTCTACTGTTGACTGGCTGATGAAAAGCTGCTAACATGTTTATTAAATGAAAGGAAAGGAAAAGCAATCTAAGGAAGAGCGAGTGTCGAGGTCCCTTTGGTGTAACAGAATGGATTCTTTCTCTGCTCTTTAATCTCTGTCACTTACACTTAACAGGTATGACTAGACTGTGAGACATAGAGAGTGATCAAAAGAGAAATGGGAAGTGACTGTTGAAAGGAAGTCCCTCCCCCTTTCCATCTCTCTCCTTCATCACCACCTCCACACTGCTTCCTTTAGCCAAGAGTGAACTATTTGAAGGAAAATCTTGGATCCTGAGGACATGGTTTCTGGATACCAGATGTCTATAAGAGACTGTAATAGAACAGAGATTTCAAGTGAAATCAGAACAAAAGAGCTTTACCTTTGTATGGCACAATCACTAAATTTTGGCACTTACCAACTATCCATGTGCTTCAAATCCATGCATTTGAGATGTCATTTTTTCCCAACAAAGTCATGTGATTCTGAAAATTGTTTCCATAGCATAACCTGAGTATGACACCTTTTTTCATTTACCTGGAATGGTTCTCAGTAGGATAAACAAGGTTGCTAATTATGCTTATGGATCAAGAGCAACCTAGGTCAGGTTTTTAATCCCAAGCCTAAAACCATCTCCAAATCACCAGGTATTGCTTAAATTGGAAGATGTAACATTAAAAAAAGAAAAAAATTCCTAAAATGGACTCTTCCACATACTCTAAAATTTACCCCTGAACTAAATACCAAGCCAGCCAGCTTCACATCAGAGTTGTTTTGCCTTGTAGGATCACTCTAATTGAATCCACTGTGTAGATGAATGCCCTTCATTATATTGCTGAGGCTCCTCTTGATAAGAACCTCTGAATCATTTTCCTTCTTAACGCATTTCTTAACACTTTTTCCTTCTTAACACATTTCTTAGTAATAGTTGTTCTATTAAATAGACTAGTATTTGTTCTCATCCTAGCTGGTTGTTGCAAGGATTGAATTATTTCATTTAAAAGCCTTAAAATGTCACCTATAACCAAGAATGCATTGGATATGCCGATGCATTGAATGCATAATGCTATTGTTAGACATTTTTTAAAAATCTTAATTGTACTCTAAGTCAAATTAATGCTCAGCATGTTTTCTAATAGATAAGAGAGCCAAAACTTGGACCTACTCATAGTAAATCTGTTATTCGCCTCTAATTTTGTTATTGAATCCCACTTATTCTCATCTTTGTTTATAACTCTGCGGTATTATGTATATTTCTGGAAGATGATCTAAATTCTCTCCGGAGCAACACTGCCTATTAATACATATAAATGCAACAAAAACTCTTCTTTGCTTACCTTTCATTAGCATTTGGAAATAGAAAATAAAGCAATGAGAAGCTTATGCACATAAATAGAAGTGTCTCTATTACAACATTCTCTGGCTTTCCTTCTGTTATTAAAGGTGTAAATCTTAACACCTAGCACTAGAAGAACACTTACCTCCAACGAGGCTCAATAATCTAAGCTGAATATTGTCACTTCAAGCTTTTACAAAGGGAACATTCATTTCAGCTAACCTATCTCCATCATATTAATGCTAAGGACTAGAAGCCCATTGCACTCATAGTCTTGAGACACACGAGGACACTGCAGTAACAATGGGGGTCATTTTCCAAGCAAATCCTTAGGCCCATTTATGATAACCTCATCATAGAAACCATACGATCAGGTGTGGTAGTGCATATATGAAATCCCAACATTCAGAGACTGAAGCTGGAAGTTCCAGGCCAGCCTAGGTTTCACAGCAAGACCCTGCCTCAATAAAAATTTTAATGTAAAAAAAAATGATTAATTAATTTCATTTGAAATTTATTGTAAATTATGGATTCCATGAACACTGACTCCTATGGATTTGAAATAGTCTTGGTCTTAACAACAGAGACTATTCGATTCCATGTTCAGAGAATGTTCATGAGATCAGTTATGTTCAGCTCAGTAAATAATTGGCGCTTCTGTCTCCTAGACGTTGTTCTGAACTTGGAAATCTAGAGATAATTAAGGCATGAAATAAATTTCTAAGGACTGTACAATTGGGGTAGATAAAATGCAGTTAAGTAATTATTTTCCATTGTTCATAATGAAGTAACACTAAATTATTTTCAAAGCCTTTATTACAACTAGTAATTGTATAACAGTCTTTGTTTTCATCTATTCTGTCCATAAGTTCATTTCAAAAGCTGACCTTGGACTATTTCATCCCTGTAAGCTCACTGTTAATGCAGTGGCCTATCATATGGTAGCAAATAAATAATTTCTAAGTAGTTATGTATACTCATAAAATTTACAGAAAGCAATAGTTTTCATATATATATATGAACAGTACTCAGAAAAGTAATAATTCTGTAAAGGATAAAAGATGTAGGAATAAATCTAATAAGAATAACAGAATAAAGATGTGACATGAAGAATTCAATAAGTGAAAAGACATACTAAGTGTTAAATAAAAAATCTTATCACAGTAAAGATGCCATTTTTCCCTAAGCTAATTCATAAATTTAATGATCTCAATAAGAATACTATAAAAGAAGTCTGGCTAGGATTTGACAAGCTAATTTTAATATTCATGTGGAAAAACATAAGTTTTTAATTCATATATGCATATTGCCTAATAAAACATGTAGGAAAATTTTTAAATAAGAAAGCCTTATCAAACTTCAATAATTAGATACTGGAATAAATATAAAACACTTACAAAAAATAAGTTCTAGAAATAGATCTCCATTTTTGTGAGAATTTACAAATTGGTAATGATAATACTTGAATTGATGGTGGTAAAGAGAGATTTTAATAGATAATATTGGAATAACTAAATAGTCATCTGAAAACCTGCAACTTTTAGATTTATCCATCACAGCATATTCAAAGAAACATTCCAAGAGAATTTAGAATTCAAATGCTAACAAAAAGTCAAAACATGGATGAATTCTTTCTAAACTTAGAATAGAGGATAACTTGTAGCTATAATTCAGAAATAAGAAGCCAAAACATATGGCAGCTAGGGAGAAGATGTAACTGTAGCATGTGACATTTCATCAACTGTGAGCAAGACATGTGAAAGACCTGCTTTGCATCTTTCACAAAACTCCCACATCCTAGAACATTCCAGTCAGATGAGATCAATAAACGGCCTCTACTGACCCCTTGCAGGAAAGCTAGCTTCACATTGTCACATCTCTCTTCCTGATCCCTGTGCACATTTAGGGGGAAAAAAGTAGCCTTTGTACAGATAGGTTTTATAACCCAAAGTTTTTATACATAATGCGAAAAAGAAATAATAAAATTATTTACGATTTCCCAACTATTCCTGTATTCTCCAGGAACAATACCTCCAACTGAAGTGCTTTAAACATAATTCCCCTTTATATTAGATTTCAAAAGTAGAAGGGCTAGTTTGATTGTGTAAGCTTCATGAAAATTTGTGTATTTAACTTCAAAATAACTTTTCTTTCTTTCCCATGATTTCTTGGAAATCATGTTGAGGCATTTTATAAGGAACCACACTGGTCCACAGTACCATGACAAAAAAACAACTTGAACACAAAAGTCTCATTTTTTAAACGTTCTTAGCTTAGCTTTTGTATACCCACCAACAGGGCAGAAACTGTTACTTTCTCCACATTGGCATTCAACACAGTGCAAAGCACTTGAAGGTCACATTCCCCCAAGTATATAGGTTATTGTCATTCTGCCTCTGTTACATCAGTTTTCTACCTTTTTCTTCCCTGTTTTATTGGCAACACTTAGTTCTACAAAGAGGTTTCATTTTGACATGTCCATATATGCACAGAATGTTCCAGACTCACCCTCTCTGTCACTCTCCCTTATCTGCCCTCCCCACTTTCCAAACCTGCCTCAACAAGTTCCATTATTCCATTTTCCACACATGTCCAGAAAAATGTTTACTTTATGTATTTACTCACCCTCACCATGTTGGTTTTTTTCTCATATTTCTACTAGTACTCCAACCACAGATAGGACCTGTTTCACCTGATTGTCATTTTTTTTTATTTCTTTTCATTAATTTTATTTTGTGCCAGTCCTGGGGCTTGAACTCAGGGCCTGGGCACTGTCCTTGAGATTCTTTTGCTCAAGGCTAGCACTCTACCACTTTAACCACAGCCTCACTTTCAGCTTTTTTTTTTTTTTTTTTGAGTTGTTGCTCAGGCGAGCTTAAAAACAATGATCATCAAATCCTGAGTAGCTGGGATTACAGGTGTAAATCACCAGCACCAGGCTGTCATTCATTTTTTAAGTGATGGTACTAGCTCAAAGGGGGTTTGTTGTGATGTTTCACACATGTATGTACAGTACGATAGCCAGATTGACCCAGGCTTACTCTCACTATTCCCACCCTCATTTCCCGAGCCTTCTACCATTCAACAGCTTTCAGTGACTTCGGTTTTGCTATCCACACCAATTTTTTTCTTCCTAGCATTTTCCCCCTGCCACTCCATGGGACCCTTGGAAGCACTGATCTTCATGAAAAAAAGAAATCCTTCATGGCACGTTTGCAATATCTGACTATCTTCTTGACCACTCTGTCCTCTGGGAACGAGGTAGGGGACTTGCTGCTCAATCGTAACTGACTTGCAATTCCCCTAGAGAACTGCAACCCTACCAAATTACTTCATAAGGCATGATTGCTAACTAATTAGCCTCAAAGAAACACACACAGAGGGTGCATGCACACACACACATACACAAGATGGCAATTTTGTCTATTCTAAATTCCACATGGTAACAAGCTATCCTCTTTCTAAATGAAATGTGCATTTCTAGTAAGAAGGAAGAAACAGGCTGATTAAATGAGTACTACCTCCATTGCCCTGCTAGTCATAGAGTAGATAATTTCCACAATCTCAGACAAGTTAACTTGGTGCCAGGAGGCACCAATGACTCATGCCTAGAATCTGAAGTAACTAAGAGGCAGAGGCTGAAATCCAGAGAATTGCAATTCAAAGTGAGTCCAGACAGAAAAGTCGGCTGAGGCTCCATCTCCAAAAACAACAAGCAGAAATCTGGGCCTGGAGGAATAGCTGAAGGGGTAGAGTACCAACCAAGCAAGCACAAGGCTGTAGGGGTCTGGCTATACCTATAAGAGGCAAGCCCCTTCTCCCACCCTGGGGCTGCTTGGCTGCTAGCCACTCCTACCTTCTCCCCAGGTCTGGAACCTCCCAGGAAGAGGTAGCAATCCAGCCCCGCCTCCTGTCTCAGAGCACATGTGCAGAGCCCAAGAGGGCAGTTCTATGGGCCGTAATCTCCGCCTCTAGAGGAAGTTCTGTGACATCACTATGATGGGCAGCTTATCAGCCAAGCGCTAGTATGCAGTTAGTCCCTCCCCTTCCTGCCGCCATTACTGTTATATAAACCCCACCCCTGAGTAAATCTGGTGGAAGTTCCAGAAGCTTACCCCGAGACAGCCCGCATGTCCTTCCTCCTTATTCTTAGCGAGTGGGGGGGGAGGGGGGGAAACGTCTCGCGGCCACACACGCCAAGGCTTGCACATAGCCCTCACTCCAGCTTTGCCATCTGTGGGACGGGTGGCTTACGCTCGAGGGTGAAAGGGGACTACACAGGAGGTAACAAGGCGCGACACAAGGCTCTGAGTTCAAACTCTGCTACCCAAAAAAAGAAAAATATGGAACATAGATAAGAACTGAAGGACAATAGTAAATCAGGCAAACTGAGTCTACAACTGAACAGTCTACAACTGAAGAGGAAATCAGAGAACCAGACATCCAACAGAGGTTCAAATAATGGTCACTGGTGTACTAATTGACACCAAGAAATAATTTGAATATTCCAAGAGAAAACTAACAATAAACTCTTGTTGGTACAAGTTAGTAAAATGTTAAGCTGCTAAAATAGATAATAGCTTTCAGTTTTTGTGTCAGACTCATTAAAATGTGTCCGCTAATTGCTTATTAACTCTGTCTACATAGAACTTACCTTTTCTGTTTATATGTACCACATAATTGAAAAAAATATTGGGGACAATTAGATGGATTCTCAGATGTGGTTCCTAATTTTGCATTGGTCTTGAATAAGGCATTCTTGAAGAGATTAAACAGTGAAATTCTTCAACTTTCTTGTTATTCCATTGAAACCTGGCATAAATGGAGAGAGGAAGCAATATTCACCTTGCAACTAATCACAAGCTCTTTGAGAAAAACAAATGCCCAGCTAGTTTCTTAATGGCAAATAATTCCTTCCAAAGCCTTGGTATCTCTTCCAATTATCAAGCAAGGAAATAACGAATAAAAAGAAAACAAAAGAAAAACTGATGAACAAATAATGAATCCTTTTCAAACCATGAATAGGATCTTTAGTGGGAAATAGTCTTTCATAATGATGTTCAAAAGGAGGAGTGAAAAATACATATCTGAGTATGGAAATATATGCACATGTACACACTCCAAGATCAAAATGTGTGTTTCAATAAACATCAAGATTTATTATGCCTTTGGAAATTATTGACTAGGGTGAAAGTCAATACATCTTGATGTTTGCCACAACAAAATCAATAATTGCTTAATAATTTACCAAGACTCATAGGATTTAATGTATCTGATGGCTATGAAGTAAAACCCTACACTTTCTTCCAAGTGTATTTAATATAAGCTATATACCAATATTAGGCACTGGAGTCAAAACTCATGCCCCCCCCACACACACCTGTACCTCTATTGAACAAGACAAGTGACCTATCACCTTTCTCAGAATTATGACTCTAAAATTTTAGCAAGGAGAAAAGGAGGGAGTCAGGAAAGACAACAACAACTCGGTACCAAGATAAATACAAACATCTGTGCCTGCAAATTAAATAGCAGCCTTCTCCTGATAAATATAGTTTCATGCTAGTTTTTAGGCCCCCAAATTGCCTTATATCGATTGCATGTTTATCCTTTCCTAGTTTCCTATTTATCTCCAGAGGATAATAAATGCAACTTAGTCAAATGCCTGGGGAATCTAAATCTTCTTTTTTTTTTTTGGCCAGTCCTGGGCCTTCGACTCAGGGCCTGAGCACTGTCCCTGGCTTCTTCCCGCTCAAGGCTAGCACTCCGCCACTTGAGCCACAGCGCCGCTTCTGGCCGTTTTTTCTGTATATGTGGTGCTGGGGAATCGAACCTAGGGCCTCATGTATCTGAGGCAGGCACTCTTGCCACTAGGCTATCTCCCCAGCCCGGGAATCTAAATCTTAACCCAAAGGAGGGAAACAAAACAAAAACTTAGAAAAAGGACGTTGGCACACTTTCTTTCCTTAGGATTGCTTTAATGTTTGTTTTCCCTTAAAGGAAACAATAGTGAAAAAAAAGATGATCAAGTTTCTGCAGTGCAGGTTTAATGATTCTTCTATGAATCAGAAGATAAGCCAATGAGCCCAACAGCTAACATCATTCAGCGTATATCCACAATAGAGATGCTCTAAATAGTGAATTGTCATAGTGTATGATATGAGTCATCTGAAAAATATGCAGAAGAATGTTTCCTAGTGCTTCTAAATGGTAATTACAAGTCAAGTGCTGGAAGTGAAACAGAGGTCAAGGCAACCAACAGAGTAAGCAAAACCAGGTCTGATTCCAGGACACAATTCTAGTGATGAATTTTTGGAGAAAATTGCCCAACTGACTTGGGCTGAAATTAGAGAAGCTATCTGGCTCTGAATGTGTAAAGTCTACATGAGGAAATGATACAGGAACAAAATATAGGCTCCAGAAGAACCACAGAGAAGAACAGGGGAGGGAGTTCTCTGAAGACATTGCTGAAACATAAGACAGGGCAGAGGAATTCAAAGTGATCTGGTTTGTCAAATGCAAGAAAAGTGGGAGAGGGGCACATGTTTAAAGACCACATGAAACATTGCTGGAAGAAACCCTGACTTGTCAATGATTGAAATACTTCATAGAATGTAATTGTCTCAAATTGCCTGCATTGTGACAAGGAACATCAGTGATAGTTAAACTTTGCAAACATATTGCGATTTATGTTTAACAAAGGACTGTTCATACATGATAATAACTGAACTTCACACACACACACACACACACACACACACACACAAAAGTTTTCTTTTTTTAACTTTTACTGTCAAGCTGATGTACAGAGAGGTTACAGTTTCATACGTTAGGCATTGGATACATTTCTTGTACTGTTTGTTACCTCCTCCCTCATTCCCTCCTCCCCCTTTCCCACTCCCCCCATGAGTTCTTCGGTTAATTTACACCAAACAGTTTTGCAAGTATTGCTTTTGTAGTCCTTTGTCTTTTTATCCTGTGTCTCTCGATTTTGGTATTCCCTTTCACTTTCCTAGTTAATACAAGTATACACTGTTTCCAATGTACTCAGATAAGATACAGAGATAGTGCAGGTACAACCACAGGAAGGGGATACAAGAGGATCATCAATAATAGAAGCTACGGTTTCAGATGGCATGTTATGGTGATAAAACAGTCATTTCCGTAACATGGCGTTCATTTCACTTAGCATCATCATATGTGTCCATAAGGGTATAGCTATTAGGCTCTAGTGATCCTCTGCTGTGACTAGCCTAAACCTGTGCTAATTATTCCCTATGAGGGAGACCATAGAGTCCATGTTTCTTTGGGTATGGCTCACTTTACTTAGTATAATTTTTTCCAAGTTCTTCCATTTCCTTACGAATGGGGCAATGTCATTCTTTCTGATAGAGGCATAAAATTCCATTGTGTATATGTACCACATTTTCCTGACCCATTCGTCTACGAGGGGCATCTGTGTTGGTTCCATATTTTAGCTATGACAAATTGTGCTGCGATGAACACTGTTGTCCTGGTGGCTTTAGCACACACAAATTTTAAATGACTTCCTTTCTGGTGGTTAATTTCCTGTTTCAGTTGATTGGGAGCATGCTATCATGTTGATAGTTTGAGAGAATCTTATGGGTACATCCATGAGGACATTTTCAGAAGAGATTGGCATTTGAGTGAGTAGACTGTGCACCATAGATTTCTCTCCTTAATTGTGTGAATATCACCCAGGCCATTGGGAGTCCAGACCAAACAACAACAAAAAAGTCACTCTGCAATCAGAAGGAGCACAGATGATAATGTCTAACTTCACACATTTTTCTAATGTAATTTAGCCATACAAAAGAACTGATTAGATAAAATATTCACCCAAACATCCTCTTCTAACACTATATATGCTAAATTTCACATTCACCTTATATGTGACTATTTAGAAGACCATTCTATATTTTATACGGGAGGCTCTCTTCACTAAGGCAATTGTGAGACAGGAAGAATAGTTATATCACTGATCACCACACTCGGAAAGTGCCCTTTGGTGAACCAAATCCTAACTATTCAAAGGTGTTTGTAATGGGTAGCTTTCCCTGAAATTAGCTAAAAGACTTCTTAAAAATGTAGATTTATAAGTCCTTCCCAAGGACATATAAATCATAACTTCTGATGGCTGCTATTGCTATATTGAAACAGGCATCCTGGACAATATTTATGATCAGGATAGCATAAGAACTCGGTTAGGAGAAGATGAAAGCAAATTAAGATACAGGCACTAAAAACAGAATGTTCTGCACGTTGTACCTAAGAACACCACAGTATAGGTCAAAAAAAAAAAAAGGAAAGAAATAAAAACACAAACAAAACTTCTTAGCTGTGATGAAAAATTTAAAAAAGACATTAAATCTTGTCATAATCTTACAAATAAATGCCCCAGTGCCCATGGAGGTAGAAGACAAACACATAACTGTCGGTAGAAAATGGCTGAGGGAAAGTAGGAAAGATTCATAATGCAGAGGGATGGCTGTGATCTGTCAACAACAAAAGAGAATTTGCCCCATGTGTCATGTGCTGAGCGTAGAACACGGTGAACTCCATCATCACGAGGCTCAAGTGCCCTCTATGTGGAAGAGCATTTTCTTTGCAGAGCTTTTAAGCTAGGGACCACATGAGTTAAGTGAATAAATGGGCAGGGGGAGGCAATGTTTCCTTGAAAACTGAACATCTAAAAGCTTGAGAAATAGCTTTCTAAAGGAACGGTAGGCCTGGAACATATCAGAATTACCAGATCCATTTGGCTGGCTTTCGGATTCCCATAAACCATTACAGCAATATTGAATTTTATTTTGGCTTAAATCTCAGCATGGGCAGGTTTTTAAGCCCCTTGATAACATCTATTATGGGTGCGCTTCACTCTGAAAAAAATATAAAGCAAAAACAAAACAAAAAGATTCTAAAAATCAAATTACTAAAATATTGCTTAATTTGAAGGAAACTTAATGTGGTAATACAACACTCCTATTTACTATACAGTGAACATAATTGTGCGCTTTAAATAGTCTTTTATTTAGAAGACAGAATGTAATACACAGCTGCTCATGAATGTGCCCACTGAACAGAGAGAGGGAAGCATGATCTTTTCCAAGGAGACTTTCATCTTTCAGTCTTCAAATCGTGTATTGTACAGTAAAATAATAGGCTGAGATGTTTGTTCACTTAGTTGGTTAGTTTTATATTCAGGAAACTCTAGCATAATAAAAATGGTCTAGAATGAGAAGAAATAGTCATAAATTATTGTAGTGCACTTATTACTTTTTACGTCTATATGATCATTTCTAAGGAGCTCTGGAAATTTTTGGTCATCTGCTATATTTCACTGAAACACTCCTGGCACATTTTTTGGCATACTTACTAGGTTTCTTAGATAATAAAACAAAATTCAAGCTGTAATACATAATTTCTTCCCTTGATTAGTGACTCAAAGAAAGAAAAACAAAAAAGTGCTGGGCGCCATTGGCTCTAACCTGTAATCCTAGCAACTCAGAAGGCTGAGATCTAAAAATTGTGGTTCAAAGCTATCCTGGGAAGGAAAATCCATGAGAATTTTAACTCCAATAAACTACTCTAAAAAGCTATGGCTCAAGTGGTGGAGCACTTGCCTTGAGCAAAAGAAGCTCAGGGACAGTGCTCAGGCCCAGAGTTCAAACCTCAGAACTGGCAAAATAAAAGCTACAGTAACCAGCAGAAGAAAAAAAGTGTCACCTAACGATGCTCTTTTCTTTTTCTTTGAGTTAATGGAAGAAAAGTTCAAAGGACAGAGCATTTTGAAGGGGAGGGAAGGGGCACATCACAACTTCACTCCACACCACTCCCTTTTAGTGAATGACACCTGATCAAGAAGGATCACCCCTGAGTTCACAGTCTTGAAAATTCTTCATTTATACCTGAACAGAAGCAGAATGGGTGCATATTTGTGTCTTTGTTCTCTGAACAGAAGAGTAATGGAATGGTTCCAAGGTGAGGCAGGTTACATGGATGTAGAAAATGTTCATCACACCCTCCTCTAACCAAAATGCAAAGGCAAGAAGTGAATGGTGTATTGTAGGGCAAGCTGACGCCAGCTCTTGGGACATGGAGGCAGAGGGGTCAAATGTTAGAGGCCAGAGTAGGCTACATAATGAGAGCCTGTGTCTGCACAAATAAACAAAAGCCTTTTTCTTGGGCTACTTAAAACTGGAGAGAAGACAAAAAAAAATGTATCTTTCAAACTGATGGTTGCAGAAAAAAAAAGTTTTCTCACATATGAAGAAAAGAGGGTTTAGAAGTCACTGCCCTTATAGCAGACAAAAGATAACACATGTACACTACTGCCAAATCAAATCATTAACAAGGTAAGAGATCCTGACACAAGAGTGCAAACATGTCCGTTAAAAAGGCATACAAGGAACAGAATCTCATACAAGAAAAAGAATATCAAAAGTACAAAGAACCAAATCTATAAGAAAAAATAATTATTCAATGATGAGAAAGTAGTTCTTCTTTAGTTATCTCTGCTATAAAGCAACTAAGTCATTAAATGAATACAAAAACAAATACAATGAAAGGGAGATTGTTTAAGGTAATAATAAATCAACACTATTTCAGAACTAAAAAAAACTGAAAATCATTGACATGTGGAAAGATGAAATTAAAGAGGAAAATTACAAATATTAAAAACATTCCATTTATCCAGGCACTGGTAGTTCACACCTGTAATCCTAGCTACTGAATCCTAGCTACAAAGCCAGCCTTGGCAGAAAAATCCCCATAAAACCCTAACTAACCATTCAAAAAATGGAAGTAGGGCTGTGGCTCAAAGTGATAGAGCACTATCCTTGAGTAAAAGAGCTCAGAGACAGTGCCCAAGCCCTGAGTTCAAGCCCTACAACCAACGAAAAATGAATAAAATTCAATTTAAATTGTTTGGCAGTGAGAGATATTGCTTGAAGGAAACAAGTGGTTGGATCTTATATTTTAATCCAGCCTACCAGCCTGTGTCTTTTGATTAGAAATTAACACTATACATATTCAGTTATTATTGAGTGTTATTTAGTAATTCCTGCCATTTTTTTTGAGTCTTTCCTACTCAATTGTATATCTACTCATCTGAAATTTATTTCCACGGTTGTCTTCCTCTTCCTTTTCTGTGCACAGAATTCCTTTGAGTATCTTCTGCAGTGATAGTTCAGTGGTCATAAACTAGTTTTGGTCTATCATGAAAAGTTTTTTATTTCTCCTTCAATTATGAATGCTGGCTTTGGTGGATAATCTAAGTTAAAACTTATTTTCTTTCAGAGCTTGGAATACATCCATTCAGGTCCTCTTTGTTTTTAAAGTTTTTATTAAGAAAACTGGTTATTCTGAAAAAACTCCATTTATAAAATGATACCCAATCTCTCTCTTGTAGCTCTTGGGGTAAGTATAATATGACATGAAGATGTATTCTGGTCTTATCTGTTTAGAAAGCTAAAGGCCTCCAAAATAGAGATGGGTATGTCTTTCTCAAGGTTTGGGAAGTTTTCTATTACTTCACGGAGTAAGTTTCTCTACATTAGCACTTCTCTTTCTTCTATGCCCATTATTTGTTTGGTTCTTTAAAATGGATTCCCAGGGATCTTACTTATTCTACTCATACTGCCTTACTCTTTTTTTAGCATTCTTAAACAAAAAAGGAAATGCAAATCAAAACAATATCAAGATTTCAACTTGTTCCACTGGGAAAGTCTATCATCCGAAACACAAAGAATGACAAATGGTGCTAGGGTGTAAAGGAAAGGAAATCTTTATATGCTGTTGGTGGGAATATAAAGCAGTACAACCACTGTGGAAAGTAATATTGAGGTACCCTAAAAAAGAAAAACTAAAGATAGTCGGGCACTGGTGGCTTATCCATGTAATCCAAGCTACTCTGGAGATTGAGAACTGAGGACCCAGGTTTGAAGCCAGCACAAGCAAAAAAATCCATTAGACTCTTATCTCTAATTAACTACAAAAAAGCCAGAGTAAAGCTGTGGTAGAGCACTAGCCTTAAGCCCAAAAACTCAGGGACAGCACCCAGGTCAAGAGTTCAAACCCCAGGACTGGCAAAAATAAATAAATGCAAAAAAAAAAAAAAAACGTACCTAATAGCTATACCCTTATGAACACATAAGATGATGCTGAGTGAAATGAACTCCATGTTATGGAAACGATTGTTATATCACTGTTGTAACTACTGTCAACGTGCTATGTGTAACTGTAGCTTCTATTATTGATGATCCTCTTGTATCCCCTTCCTGTGGTTGTACCTACACTATCTCTGTATCTTATCTGAGTATATTGGAAACCATGGTATACTGGTAAACAGTGGTATATAGGGTAAAAAAAAATACAAACAACTACAAAAGCAATACTTGCAAAACTGTTTGGTGTAAATGAACTGAACAACTCATGGGGGGAATGGGAAAGGGGAAGGGGGGAGGGAGGAATGAAGGAGGAGGTAACAAATAGTACAAGAAATGTATCCAATGCCTAACCTATGAAACTGTAACCTCTCTGTACATCAGTTTGATAATAAAAATTTGCAAAAAAAAAACCCTAAAGATAGAAAATTAATATGGTTCTTCTATACCACTGATAGGATAAGTTAAGACAGTTAACTTATACATGTATATGTATCTCAGCATTACTCACAACAGCTGAAACATGGAATCAAAGTGGTTACCTTTCAACTGATAAAAAAGAAAGAAAACACTGTATGAAAATCCTTTGAGCTGCCGGGGGCCAGTGGTTCATACCTGTAATCCTAGTTACGCAGGAGGCTGAGATCTAAGGATCGTGGTTCAAAGCCACCCCAGGCAGGAAAGTCAGTGAGACTCTTGCCTCCCATAAACTACTCAGAAAAGACCAGATGAGGTGCTTTGGCCCAGGTGGTAAAATGCTAGCCTTGGGCACAAAAAGGCTCAGTGACAGCCCAAACCCTGATTTCAAGCTCCATTAATGGCAAATATATATATACACATATATATAATCTCCATATATATCCATATACAAGTATATTCATATATCCATATATAGAATTAGAAATTAATTTGGGGAAATAATAAAGAGGACTTAGAAGTCACTGTGTATCAGACCAAAGAGAATGTCAGCACAGAACCGGCAAATCAAATCATAAGCAATACATAATACATCATATGGCAAACATGCAAGCATGTGTCAAAGACAAAAATCATAAAAGACATCTAATGTCAAAAAAGACAAAGAACTAAACTTACAAGAACAAGTTACTAAATGAAGAGAGGGAAAGAAAATCATCCCACCAGGATCTATATATTTTTATCAAATATGACTAATATTTACCTCTATGAAATGCAATCTTCCATTAAGATTTATAAAAATGGCAACAATTCCCTCAAATTTGATAGCAAATTATATGCTTAAAGAGTACAATCATAGTTATACCAAAGTTAAATATGCTTATTCTTTCTAAGCATCAAAAACACCTATTTTAAAGCAAACCTGCATGCACCCAAATCTAAAGAACATTTGACAAGGACTCACAGATTTAATCAGGCACCACACCAAGAATTTCCTGCAGAAATTGTAACACTTTAAAACGGATACAATTGTTATGGGTGGCTAATTATTTGCATTTCACCACTCATAAGAAGAAACAAGAAGAGTTTAAAGGTTGGACTCAAACATTTTGATATGCCATTAAGTCTCACTTTTTTCCTGATTAAAAGGTGATTATGATACTGGATTCTAAATATCATGTCTAACACAGTAAATGCTAAATGGGTTCTATTAGATGTCTCTCTCATTTCTTTCTTTCTTTTTCTTTTTTGCTAGATAGGCAGGCACTCTACTACTTGAGCTGAAAACTATATTTTTTTCAGGATGAATGTTTTGAATCTCAAGACTTAAGATCATTAATTCTTACTGCTATTCATGTTCTTATTCTGGAATAGAAACACAAAGAAAATTCATTTCCAAAAGGCTCTAGCTTAATCCTTTTACAATTCATATAACAAGATGCCTGAAAATCACATGACTGTGCACACTATGGGCTGTCTCTCTCTCTCCTCCCAGCTTGTCACTAGAGAGCATTTACAGAAACCACTTGTTAAACTGCTGTTTTTCCAGCCGCCACTCTGGCCTTCAGTTTGGCCTTCTGTCTTCCAATTACTCCTTGTTTCTACAAACAAGCTATGCTTCCCACACTGCTGAAATGACTTCCAACTGCAACATTTACTCTTTTAAATATTCCTGGGGTAGAAAAAAAATGTAAAAAAAAAAATCTCATCTTCTATTGAAATAGCCAACCATAACGTGATTTATTTCATTGTCCAGGCCCTCTTTACGATTAAATGACCTTTTCATGTTATTCATGAATCTAAATGGATTCATCCATATAATTTAGATTTTTAGGCTTTTAGGTTAAGGACTACAATTTCCAAGTGACATTTTCAGTGTTAGGTAAAGAGCTGGTACTGAAATTGATGTTCTTTCTTGAAAAAAAAATTAAAAAAGGAAAGAAAGAAATGTTAGCACTTAACTCTACCTTTTTAACTCAGGCTGCAGAACTAAAGAAATAGGTTTATATTCTTTAAGATGGGAAGTGTTCTTAATAACTGCCTGGAGTGACAAACTGTAATAGAAAGTGGATTTTGTGCAAATGGATTTCTGCTTAATAAAATCACATTTATAGAAATCAATGGGGGGAAAGCATTATGTGTTGGTGCCCTACTTTCCCAAACTTTCTTGTTTTGTCCATGATAAAAGTAATATATTCTCATTATGGAAAAAATAACAAGAAGAAAAGGGAAGGGAAAAAAAAAAACCTATTTCTACCTAACAAAAATAGTGTTAATGTTAACATTTGGTGGACGGGTTTTTTTTTTCATTTTATTAAATGGTTCCTGGAATTTTATTTAATCATGTTTAACATAATTATGATCATTCATCCTGTATATAGAACTCATGTATAGGCATATATATGTGTGTGTATACATATATACATACAGATTCATATATTGGGAGTGAAATTGCACTCTAAATTACCTTCACATAAGCATTTCCCACATAATAAATTCTTATAAAAGCATTTGAAAACAACTGCATAATCTCGCATTGTGAGGTGGTACCTGCCTTTATAACTACTCTACTATATGGCATTCAAATTGAAGAATATCTCTAAGTAGAAAGCCTTGTTGTCAATGTTGTTACTTGAAATTTGTTCTTTGGGGTTAAATACCAAGAAAGGAGTTATTAATCCAAAAGTTAGAAATATTTGAAGGTTCATGTGTAGTCTTATTTTCTTTTCTTTCGCCATTATTCATAATGTTTTGCTGCTTTTCTGTTTTAATCATATTTCATATTTCCTTGGTTCCCATGTGCTCTTCCTTTCCCCTTTCTGAATTTTATTCCTTTGTAGGCTCTCATATGGTGATTGTCGTTTTCTTTTTTTTTTTTTTTTTTCCAGTCCTGGGGCTTGAACTCAGGGCCTGAGCATTGTCCCTGGCTTTTTTTGCTCAAGACTAGCACTCTACCACTTGAGCCACAGCGCCACTTCCAGCTTTTTCTGTTTATGTGGTGCTGAGGAATCGAATCCGGGGCTTTGTGCATGCTAAGGCAAGCATTCTACCACTAAGCCACATTCCCAGCCCTGGGGATTGTCTTCTTTTTTCTTTTTTTTAACATCTGTGTGTAACATTCCCTTCAATATCCTGGGCAACACAGGCTAGGCTTGGTGGACATAAATTGCTTTAGTTTACTCTGAGACTGTGAGCTGTTCTTTTTCCATGGAAATTGGGTGATAATTTTGCTTGCCATAGTATTCTTGGTAGCCAGTTGTTTTCTTCCAGGACTTGAAATATATTATTCCAGGACTGGAAGTGTGACACGAGTAGTGTAGTGCCTACCTAGTAAGCACAGGTCCCTAAGTTCAAACTTCAGTACTGCCTAAAGAAAGGAAAAAATGAGCCAGTGCCAGTAGCTCATACCTGTAATCTTAGCTACTCAATAGGCTGGATACTTTCTCAGGTTGTTTTTCCTTCTACATTTTAAATCTTAACCCTATGTCACATAAATCAACCAAGTATTTCCTCCCAATCTTCAGGCTGTCTCTTTGCCCTGTTGATTGCTTCTTTTTGCTGTGCAAAAGCTTTCTCATTGAATGTAATTCACTCATTTTCATTTTGTTTCCTGTTCTTTTAGAGTTCTAGTCCAAGCAAGCACTGCCTATACTAACATCTTAAATGATTTCCCCTGTGTTTCTTTTTGGTAGTTGCAGAGTTCCAGGTCTTATTATTAAGTCTTTGACTTATCACTGTTTTTTATTCAACATTGTTTCTTTAAACTTTTTATTACTATTATAAAGGTGGTGTACAAAGGGGTTACATTTATGTAAGTCAAGTAAGAGTACAGTTCTTTTTGGACAATGTCACCACTTCCCTCCTTCTCTCCCACTTTTCCCCTACCATCCTGACCCACAAGTCATGTTAGTTCACTTTCAACATAGTGTCCAGTGAGTAACACTGCCACATTTGTTCACCTTTGTCCCTCAATTTCTGTGCCACCCACATACTCTCCCAAAGACACATCAATGAGCAAACAAGACAAAAAGAAAAGAAAAACAGCAACAAAGAAGAAAAAGCCCTTTTTTCCCATTTCCTAGAGTTCATTTCGAAAAATATTACTTTATATAATCAGATGCACATAGGCATTGAGGCTTCATGTCCCTCTCCTATCATTAAATACAGCTGTAAAATATAGACTGTAGACATGAAGTCATACGAATGAGAAAGGCCTCAAAAATTTCCTGTTCATAGATATTTCATTCTACATACACAGAAACTTAAATTCTCTACCAAAATGCTCTAATAAACAAATTTAATAAACTTGCAGTGTATATGAATTAAAAATCAATAGCTTTTCTATATACCAATAATTATTTCATTAGGGAAGAAAATAAACCATAGGAGGGGGAAAAAACATTGGAATAAAGTTACCAAAGAAGCAAAAGACTTTTTGCAATGAAAACTACAAAACTTCAAAAAAGGAAATATCTCCCATGCTGATGAATTATAAAAATTAACATTGCTAAAATTTCCACACTTCCCAAAACAGTATATGGAATCAATTTCATCCTTCATAAAACTATATAAAACCAGGGGTTGGGATGTAGCTCAGTGGCAAAGCACTTGCCTAGCAAGTGCACTGTCGTGGGATCTCTCCACAGTACCAAAAAATACAGTTAAAACTATGTAAAACCAACCTAATGTTCATATGGAGGGAAAAAAACCCACTGTATAGCCAAATCAATCTTGGTAGTTCTGAGATTACCAAGAAAAACCTAATGAATGGGTTTGTCTGTGTGTGTGTGTGTGTGTGTGTGTGTGTGTGTGTGTGTGTGTGTGTGTTTAAACTATAAAATTCATGGGTAGAGATGGGAGGCAGGGACTGAGAAAGAATGAGGAAACAGAAGACACTGTACGAAAGGAAATGTACTCATTACCTGACTCATGTAATTGCCATCCCTCTGTACATCACCTAGATATTAAAAACAAAGTAAATCAATAAAACAATTGTTTAAAGAGGTGAATGACATTTCCTATGCTTCGAGGTTTTTTTTATTATGTATATCAGTAGCCCTCAGGAATACCCTCAAACTTCAGAAGGCTTCAGAGGGGAAAGGTGAGATTCCATCAGTATTCAGCTGTACCACTCTTTGTTTTGTATATGTCCAGCATAAAATAAACAGGACAGGCAGGAGAAAAAATTAAAACACTCGTATGGGAAGTAAAGAACATCTAGAGAAAGTGTCTGCAAAGGAAACTCTGTTTACAGTTCAGGGAATTCTAGACACAATATCAGTGGTACATTTTGAGAGTCCATCTCTGAGATTTGTAACATTGCTTAATCCGTGTATTATTCCCATAGTGCTTAGCGATATGAACAAACAGCAATAAAAGAGAGTCGCTGGTGTGTGTCAAATACAGCAGGACAGTGGACAGTGAAGAGACAGAGCTGCTTGGGAAGAGCCTGGGAAGCGAGCTGAGCCCAGAATACAAACAACAGCAGCTGGGGGGAAAAGCAGGACCACAGAGCTGATTGCCTGGCAGACTAGCTTCAGGAAAACTCTTAACACTCTCATTATTACTGAGGAGTTCAGAATTACTGGGACCATTCGTAAAAATAGTTTTTTCTTAGAAAATACACACTCTTGCATTGGAAATCTTATTAACCTGTGGGTTTGCTGCCGATTTCTTTCTCTGCTCTTATGGCAATTGTTCGGCCTCTGAACAGACAGTTCATAGTCATAATTTGATGTGGAATTGTGAACCTCACTAAAGTGATTGGAATCTCTTTGAAAAGACAAAAAGCTGCAGCCTTCTCTGTGATAATATTAATGCCACTTAATATAACAACCATAATTGTTCAGAGTGTGTAAACAAACTCTTTGCTTATGTGTATAAATAAATCCTGGCAGAATTGGTATTTCAGGGATACTAATTGTTCTGTCACCATGATTGCTGGTTTTGTTTTCCCCGAACAAAGACAAACCAGCCAACTCAATATGGTAGGTGGTATGGCTCAAGAAATAGTACAGCATTTACCTAGCAAGCATGAAGCCTTGAATTCAATACCAAGACAAACGAACAAAGAAAAAAGGAAGGGAGGGACAGAGGGAGGGAAGGAGGGAGGGAGTGAAGGAGGGAGGGAGGGAGGGAGGGAGGGAGGGAGGGAGGGAGGGAGGGAGGGAGGGAGGGAGGGAGGGAAGGAGGGAGGGAGGGAGGGAAGGAGGGAGGGAAGGAGGGAGGGAGGGAGGGCCTAGCAATAGCAGGCTACAAATCTGAGACAAACCTAAGACTTGAGGCAAAACATCTCACAAGCATTCAGACAGATTGAAAGGCTCTATGGTAAAGAACCAGGTAGAAAAAAGCTTTAAAAGAGAAGACAAAGCAGTATGTTTTCCATTCCTGTGAACCTTGTGGATTATTGTTCTTCATCCGGGCTATAATTGGAGGTGTTCATGTGAACTCCACTCCTTTTCAGATAGATTTCCTGTGAAAAGGTGTCCATTATCTAAGCAGCATTTTTTCCTGCCCTTCCATAATATCACTGAACTGTAAGCCACTCCGCTCATGGTGGCTCTGACCAAATGCAGTTATCTATCCCCTGACACCTCCAGGGTTGTATCCAGTTCTGATTCTGTGATGGAAATGAAGTTGTGCTACTTCAAGTTCTTCCATTTCCCTGATTATCATTGAATCTCACATGAAGACCGGCTCTTTAATCGAATGCCCACAGAACTTCCCTCAGACCCACTGTCATGTCTGTGGCATGCTAAATAACCAGTGATCCACCTGTCATCACACATCGAGGCCAGAGGGCTTCCTACCCCTCACCTGCCGCCCCAGTTTGAATCATTGATGTGACAGGAGCTTCTGTATTCAATATTGCCCCTGCTGAGATGGTAATAAAGTTCTCAGTGCAAATGATCAGCCAGGACAGCACTGCAATTCTGCTTCACCAGGGGCAGCTGCTTTTGTGCTTAGAGGTGAGCCCACTTCTACCACCAACAAACAACTCCTCTTCCTCCCAGAAACATGTTCACACTCCTACACACATCATTATTGAGACATTTCTTCTCTCTCTCTCTCTAGGTCTCCTCCCCTCTCCACTCTTCCCACCCCCAGAGGCTGTAAGGAGTGATAATTCTTGAATGTAGATTATACTAAAAACCGAAAAGCAGGGAGGATTTTTTGCAGGTGGCCCTCAGCCCCCTCTATGTGTTCCCTGGAAGAAGGAAGCTTTGTGATGGCTTTGTGATATGTCAACTTGGTTGAGTGCCATTAGCTTTTTCAATCAAACACTGATCTATGTGTTGCTTGTGAAAGGATTTTGCAGATTGAATTCTAAGTCCTGGCTCCATTGACTTTAATTAAGGAAGATCAACCTGAGTAGGTGAAGTGGACCCAGCTTAACCAGTTGGAGAGTCTGCAAAAGCTGGGAGAGGCTTCTCTAAGAGAAAATGAACTACTGTTGTGGGGAACACCACCAGGAGAGACCACACAGACACAGTGAATAAAAAGTCTCTATTACCAGCTGGGACTACACTGGGCAGTCAGGTGCCCAAAAGTGCAATGCCAAGCCTGGTTTCGTGGCCCTTTTTAAAGTAGAAAAGCCACCTCCTTATTTACTCAGGGATGAAAAGTCCCTAAAGGTTCTTTCCCTCAGATGCAAGCCAAGCGTGAAGCTACAGAAGCTTAGATCATTTCTATGACCCATTACTATGAGAACAGAAATGGAACAGTGGCTACATATATTTTTTTACCTTATTTGCAAAGTGTTTATTTTAATTAATGGAGTAGGATGGAACTGTAATCCAACCCTCTAGCATCCTTATATGAACAGGAAATTTGAACACTGAAACCTATACAGGGAAATGTCATATGGCAAGCTAAGGAAAATCAAGTATTGCCACAACCACCAGAAGCTGAAGAAAGGCACAGATTATTTTAATCACAGCCATCAGAAGGAACTAATCTTGATCATGACTTTCATCTCCCAGAACTGCAACAATAAATTTCGGTTGTCTAAGCCACTCACTTTATTATTATTTTATAGCATCCCTTTCACACGTCTCCCCTGTAGTTCGCTGCAAGAGCTTTATCCACATTCTCCAGGACTAATTAGCATTTACTTAAGTAACTAGTACATTTGATAGAAATCTTACAGACATTACAGTAGCATGGTTACTGAATTTTAGGAAACTATTCATTTTTAATACTATAATAAATGTACTGGAAAGCACGTATTTACCTGTTAATTCTTTTGGAGTCATTAATCTTCTTTCTTTTCCTATCCAATACCTTAGTCTAGAGTCTCCACTACATATATTTTTATGTGTCAAACTGTAAGGAACTAGTCTCAGGGGTGGGGGTACAGTCTTTTCCTTAAGATGGAGTCACAAAAGCAAAATGGAGTTACAGAAGCTAAGAGCAAACTCTAAGACCAAGAGGTTTTATAAGTCCTATTACAATACTTCCTGTCAATAGCATTCATTGTCTCTCATGCTCCTTTCCTCCTTGGCCTACATGAACTAATACACCATCTGAAACAGTTTTTAGGCCCTAAACTCAAACCACTGACCCCTATACACCAAACAAGGAGGCATTATATGAGCTGTGACAACTAACAGTGGGTAGTGAAGCCACCCACATGCTTGGTCTTTCTCTCCTGTGTTGTGATAGAGCCAAGGGTAAGGGTACCTTTATTCGGGTGACAGTGTCATGTCTTTTACTCACTGCAGCCAAACATCTCTAGTCATGAGGTTTCCACCTCAGGTATTGTGCCATAGCAACATAAAACAATAATATAAATCATTAGTTAACAAAAGAGTGAGTTTTAGTTACATGAGACAATTCTGGAGGAATATGAATAATCTTATTCTATGGCTAAAAGACAAAGTGGAAAGGAAAGAGAAAAGATGAGGAGGAAGGAATGAGGTAGAAGACAGAAGTAAAAAGATAAAAAGGACAAATCTCAGCCAGAAACCAGTGGCTCATGCATGTAATCCTAGCTACTCAGGAGGCTGAGATCTGAGGATCATGGTTCGAAGCCAGCCCGGGAAGAAAAGTTCCCATGAGACTCTTAGCTCCAATGAACTACTCAAGAAAAAAAAATGGAAATGGCATTATGACTCAAAGTGGTAGAGCACTAGCCTTGAGCAAAAATTGCTCAGAGACAGCACCCAAGCCCCAAGTTCAAGTCCCATGACTAACAACAACAACAAAAAGGACAAATCTCAATCCCCTCAAAGCCCTAGTGTGGAACCACGCTCAGAAGCAGGGGAAAGCTTCCCTCAGCAAACCCAATGAAGACAGACAAGCTGGCCTACAAGAGTCCCAAGAAAACGTGCAAAGGCTCTAGAAAGACAATCTAGGAGAAGCAATGTAGAATTCTAGAGACACAACGACAAAATGAAGATGGTCTATGAATGGGTATATCTCCAGATAACCAACATTCTTTTTTTTTTTTTTTTTTTTTTTTTTTTGGCCAGTCCTGGGGCTTGGACTCAGGGCCTGAGCACTGTCCCTGGCTTCTTTTTGCTCAAGGCTAGCACTCTGCCACTTGAGCCACAGCGCCACTTCTGGCCATTTTCTGTATATGTGGTGCTGGGGAATCGAACCCAGGGCCTCATGTATATGAGGCAGGCACTCTTGCCACTAGGCCATATCCCCAGCCCCTAACCAACGTTCTTACTGTGTAGATGGGCTGTAATTTAGGTTAGACACACACTCACCTATCAGTCTCTCTTCTTGGGAACCAGGACTTAGAACCTGCTGCTGAGCATTTTTTTTCCTGGATTTTTCTATGCCTATAGGAAGAATATTAAGGTCAGGTCCTTAGAATCAGAATTCTGTGACCCCTCTCAGCCCTGAACTTTTGTTTCCTAGGTAACCAGAAGATAGGGTTTTGTCATAAGTTTACTCATCAGTAAAATAAGTGAGTTAGGCTAAATTTCAGATTTCTTCAATTGTAAAACACTGATTCTCAGTGGGAAAAGACACATATCTGAACTCCTGTTATTTAATACAAAGAAATTAATTTTATTTTGGGCATCAGGAAAGATTCTTGTTGTTGATGAGAGGTAATAAAAGTTAACAATAACAATTATGATTACAGTATCCATTCAGAATCAGTAATACCAAAAAAGATATTCTTGCTTACTTTTTCCTCTCCCTCTCTCTTACACTAATGGAGATACTTTTCATTCCTTTGTTCCCCTTCCTAGCATGCAAATGGGAGCTGGATCAAGCCAGTGCCTTTGGCATCTCTACAGTATGACAACTTCCTGCCCTGCTCCATTGAGACTGTTTGGAATCTCTGCCTCTCTCTTCCCATCTGCATGACATTCCCACTGTCCAGCATGCAAACTTCCTGCAAACAGCATGGTTCTTATCTGTCTGTGTCTCTGGCCAGATATGGCATTCAAACAATGGCAAAACTGTAGAGACAATGAAAAGATCAGAGGTTTCCAAGAACTTTAGGGAAGGGACGGGGGAGGAAGAGGAGGAGGAAGGAGAGGAGGAGGAGAGGAGCTTTGGGAGGACTGAAACTACTCTGCATGAGATATTTGCCAAACCCCATAGAGCTTTACAAAGAGTGAATTCAAATGTGAGCTATGGTTGAAGTCAAGAATCATGTATCAATATAAAGCCATACATTATTTGGAATCAACCTATGAAACATGTATCTGTATGCTTTAACACCTTTTGATTATTTATAATGCCAAATATAATGTAATACTAGGTAAATAGTTGTTATATTCTTTTGTTTAGCAAATAAAGAAAAAGGACTGGCCAGGTGTATTAGTCCATGGCTGTAATCTTAGTATTCAACAGGCAAAAAAGGAGGAGAATTTAGTTTGATGCCAGCCTGGGCTACAAAGGGAGAGACTTGTATAGTAAAGAAGAAGTCAACATTGCTGTTGCTACAAATATATATATATTTATTTATTTATGTATATATATACTTATATATGTATTTATATATACATATATATACATATAATCATAAGTTATAATAAATGTGCCACAACAATGCAAGGTTTTATGGAGGAAACTGAGACTATGATGTAGAAATTCTGTGCTCTATGCTCAATGTTCTTTGAACCTAGGACTGCTCTAACAAATAAAATCCATTTTTAAAAGGATGAGTGAGTCAACATCCGATCTTCCCAATATTTGACTTTGTTTTAGTTAACTTTTTTTACTTTGTCTAAGTAACCCTCTTTTTTTTTTTTGCCAAGTTTGAAATCATGGCATTGCTCTTGACCAGCTTGGCTGGGCTGCTACATTACCACTTCAACTGTGCCTACTGGATAACATTTTGCTGGTTATTT
The DNA here is from genome assembly GCF_023159225.1 of Perognathus longimembris pacificus. Lineage (NCBI taxonomy): Eukaryota > Metazoa > Chordata > Mammalia > Rodentia > Heteromyidae > Perognathus > Perognathus longimembris. Next base: position 10,178,352 of record NC_063165.1, read on the forward strand.
TGGAGATGCAGTCTCATAGACTTTTCTGCCCAGACTGGCTTTGAACTGCAATCTGCAGTATCTCCAGAATAAGTAGGATGACAGTCATGAGCCACTACGCAACCTTTCTCTCATGGAGAAGGCAAAAGATGGTGACAATGGCTAGATGGAATTGGACATTCCGGCTTCTGCTTTCTTACTTAAGTAGTTTTCTATGGCTGACCTGATTTCCATTCAGTTATTTGCCTTTCAGTTTGGTGGGGGCGGGGGGTGTTTTTATTAATCCAGTAGCTTTAACTTTCTTCTTAACAGCTTTGCCTGCATCCTAGGCATTGTCTATACTATTTTCTTGCCTGTGTCATTAATTAGCCATTGATTTCTACATACTGCAGCTCATCAACTATAAGTGCTGTTACTAAGTAATCAATTCGGAAGACCATTTCCCAGCAACTTAGGGTCTCATTCCGTCTCAGGTCTACTAGGGCTGATAAAGTCAGGCATTAAGTCTGCATATCCCAGAAGGATTGCCTGTGGTGACAGCAGCAGGAGGCAGACCTGCTCATCCCAGCTGTGGAGTTCAGCTGTCCGCTGCTTATCCATCTTGCCTGGACCATGTGCTGTTGCATTAAGTGAATTTACACGCTAATAATAGGCTCCTCTTTTGAAAGAAATTGTTTTTTTATTGTCAAAGTAATGTACAGAGGGATGACAGTTACATATGTAAGGCAGTGAGTACATTTCTTATCAAATTTGTTACCCCCTCCTTCATTTTTCTCCCACCTTCCCTCCTCCCTGGAAATAAGTGGTTTATCTTTTTGTTGTTCTTTCCAACGTACCATATGAAATTAGGCCATTTTCTTTTGTCTTTCTTCCCCATGCTTTTACCCCTGATGTTACTGTAACTGCCTTTGGTACACTGGGTATTATATATACATCTATCAGAACCAGGGAAGGGGAACACCAAAATGGAGAGACAAAGGGTAAAAAGCTCCTCTTTTGCAATCCCTATAACTAAATGGGTTCTGCAACTTCTTGAGGTCTAATGTCATTTTTTAATTAAGTGCCGTGCCATTAGCTTTCAGATTTGGGGGAAGTTTTTGCCATCCCCCCCAGCAGGAATGGAGTTTTACAAATATATCTATTCAATGACTTTTTTTCCCCTTAATTCATTGAGAATTCATCTTCAGTTGTCTCTCCACAGATGAACTACTTTATCCTCTTTAGAGGAACTCATATAACCACATTAATCAATCAAGCCCTACCGTCCTCCTCTCTGAAGGCCTCCCCAGTGAGGACTGAAAGGCAAGCTGATCTTTAATGTGGCCTCTTGAAGGGCAAAGATAGATTCTCAGTCATCTAAGAAGTGAGTAGGGGAATGTTTATGCTAATAGAATATCTAGGTTTTAAAATGTCTCCCCGATGACAAATACTACCAGGCAAAAACTCAACACAACCATGCCCCAGCCTGACTCTCTGAGTAGAAGCATCAGTTCAATTCATTTACAATCTGTCTTTCTAGATGGAGATGTGACTCAAGTAGTAAAGGCCCCATGTTCAACCCATGCCCCCATACCATAAGATATCTCCCTCTCTATACACTTTCTCTCTCTGTGCATGTCTATTCATTCCCACCTCTCTCTCTCTCTCTCTCTCCCTCTCTCTCTCTCTCTCTCTCTCTCTCTCTCTCTCTAAGATAGAAACAAAATGAATGTGATTTATTTTTAGGAAGAGAGGAAATGGGTAGACTATTTTCTGCATCTACTTAATAGTTCATCAATAAGTGACTACAATGAAAATAGAATTGTTGAAGAAAGACCATTCGGTGGATACTAATTGTTACTGGTTATGGTAGTACAGAAGAAACTCAACTATGTAGGTCTCATATTAATACTGATAGGAGACAGCAACAGCAATTATAAAAAAGTAAAACATATTTACAAGGCCATGATGAGATGCCAATATGCCCCTGGAAGAATAGTTATTCAGGAGGCATAGGTCTGAGGATCATGGTTCAAAGCCAGCCCAAGTAGGAAAGTCCATGAGACTCTTACCTCCCATAAACTACTCAAAAAGAAGAAAGAAATAGAAAATAGAGCTGTGGCCCAAGTGACTGAGTGTTAGATTTGAGCAAAAGTGCTCAGGGATAACACCCAGGCCCTAAGTTCAAGTCCCAGGACCAATACAAAGAAGGAGCAGGAGGAGGAGGAGAAAATATGATGGTATTTATATAACATTCAAAATTTCAAAATGACAGTGATAGAGAGAGAGAAAGCAAGTGATCGCCAGAGGTGAGAGATGGTGGGGACAGAGTGATGAATGCAATCTTTATGAGTTTGAAATAGTTTCTATCTTGGATGTCACAGTGATAAGATAAATCTCTGTATAATATATGACATGTACACACATTATACTGATGCCAACTTCCTAGGTTTGACATTACATTATAGTTATATAAAATGTTCCCAGGTGCCAGTGGCTCACACCTGTAATCCTATCTGCTCAGGAGACTAACATCTGAAGCTTGTGGTTTGCAGCAAGTTCAGACAAGAGAGTCTCTCTATTTCCAACCGCTCTCCCAAGAGCCTGAAATGGAGCCTTGGCTCAAGTCGTAGAGGGCTACGCTCAGGGACAGCACTTGGGCCCTGAGTTCAAGACCCAGAACTTACACACACACACACACACACACACACACACACACACACACACACACACACACAGAGAGAGAGAGAGAGAGAGATGTTAGCCCTGCACTGGAGTCTCACATCTGTAATTCTTGTTACTCAGGAAGCTGAGATCTGTGGATCATAGTTCAAAGCCAGCCTGGACAGGAAAGCCCATGAAACACTTATCTCCAATAAACTACTCAGAAAAAAAAAAATGGATGTGGTGCTGTGGCTCAGGTGGCAGAGTGCTAGCCCTGAGCCAAAGAAGCTCAGGGACAGAGCTCAGGTCCAGCATTGAAGCCCCATGAGTGTCAAAAAAAAAAAAAAAAAAGGTTACCATTGGGAAAAATAAGGTAAAGGATACCTGGATCTTCACACTACACTCTGAGAATAAATAATAAAAAAAAAATTTAAGATAAGCCAATTTAATAAAATATTCATATTATATACAAAATAGTATATTTCAAGAAAATCAAGCATTCTTACATATTTCTTAACACTGGCAAGAACAACACCTTTGCCAGAACAGAAGCAATTCTATAAGTAGCAGAATTCATATTTTGTTTCTTTTCATCCTTGACACAGCTGGTACAATATTAATGTTATTTTTGTAATCAGCTCCCAGATCTGTTTTGCCACGCTCTGCCAGAAAAAAAAAATAACAATATGTTATAAACAACAAGTTATCTGTGTTCTGCTAAAATTAATTATCTAGAACTTCTTCCTAGACGAAGATTACAGAGCAAGTCAGGATCTTCTAGCTCCCCCTCCCTAATACACACACCCATACATGTGTGCACACACTGAGGAAAGCATGGACAAATCAAAATCAAGCTGAGATATTTGTGAGACACTTTTTAAGCTAATACATACCTAAAATTACTAAGTAAATAAATAACATGGCCATAACAATTTAGTAAATCACATAACATTTTAATCAAATATATGTGGGTGGGTGTGGTGTGGGTGGGTGTGGGTGGGTGTGGTGTGTGTGTGCACACACACGCCAGTCCCAACACTTGAACTCAGGTCCTGGGCACTATCCTGAGCTTTGTGGCTCAACACGCATGTTCTACCACTTAAGCCACAGCTCCACTTCTGGCTTCCGGGTGGTTAACTGGAGATAAGAGTGGCTACACACTTTCCTGCTGGGGCTAGCTTCAGATCTCAGCCTCCTGAGTAGCTATCAGTGCCTGGCCACACTGTTTTGACAACTCTTATAGTAATGGTACTGGCCTTGTTAGGGCCTATCAAAGGTGATAGTCAGAAAGCACATGCTATGCATCATAGTTTCATACACATCATCCAAATGCCACTGGAAGACTGACCAATTGGCAACAAGCAAGACAGATGAAGATAAATAGGAAGGTGAATGCCTTTATGAAAGGCCTGATATTCAATAATTACTGTGTGCTCTCTTATGTACTTCTTCGGTGAGCTTCCTTGGTACTCCTATACAGCAAATGCATTATTCATGCCTATATTTACACTTCATTTTTCTCTTTAGATAATCTACATTTAGAAACTTCTCTTTTTTGTAAGTATTTCTAAAGTAGGCTCTACATCTCTCCAGGATGAGTTAATGACAGTAGATAACAGAGGTTCATGATTTTCCCCAGCTATTTATGAAAACAAAGAAGCTTATTTATTATTCAGATGAAATGCCTCTATTCATCAAAAAGGCATTGATTTCACATTTTCAGCTAAAGTAATCCTAAATTATTTTTAAGTCATGAAACAAATGCTGTCCAAATTCTTGTTTCAAGATAGGCTCACTATCAAATGGAAGACTGCAGTGAGCAGAAATTCAAATAAATGTTTAGTTGCTTCTAGTTTAAAAAAATTTTTGAGTTACAGGAAGGTAAAAGAGAAAATACTTATCTAAGTGCAAATAAAGGAAAATTTTCCCTTAAATCAACTGACAGTCAGAGGAAAGTCCATTGAATCTGAAATAGGAATGGACAGAAACAGGAATACTTGGTCAGAATAATAAAACAAATATACACATGGATTGACACATGGTGGTGTGGAAAAATAAAACAGATTAGGAGAAACTTGAATCCGGCTACCACGTGCCCATGGCTGGGCAAGAATCCAGCTCAGAGCCAAACCTGGGACATTCTACAGTTTCAGACTCATTTACAGCTGACCTACTAGAGTTAGTTCTGCCAAATCCTAGGACAGAAATGCCTAAGTTCTTGCCACCCATTCAGACAAACATTCTGATCTTTTCCAAACCTCTGATTTCTGTTTCCTTTGCTCGATGCCTTCCCTCATTTGTAGAATGAGGTAGTAGAACCTAGGTGGCCAGGTGTATCATCTCCTCCCATCCGCCTTGGAATTCTGTCTAATAATCCAGCTAAGTAGAATGAGCCATGGTGAAAAGCTGCTGGAACCCACCACAGAAGAATGAGTCCACTCCCAGGCCGCTCAACTCACCCAACCTGGGTCCTATCTTCACCTTCTAGGAATGCACAGAAAAATCTCAATACCTAAACATGACCATCATTTCCAATATTTATTAGGCTTTAAAGCATGCTTCAGATATTCTGCCGAGAATGTGAATACCCTGACTCTTTTGATTCCCCTAACACCTTTCATCGGCAAATACAAATATTGTTCATTTTGTGGTACAAGAGAAGACAGCAGACCAAGACCACAAAGCCAACAAGCAGCGGAATCAGACTCTGAATCCCCTACTCTTGCTCCTGAATTGTCCTTCGCATATGCAGTGACAGCTTTGTGCACATCCTAAACCTGCTCTCGTACATTCTTGCTTAAACGTTCTTGTTATCTGAGCAAATAAAACATGATTTTCATTCAATGAAGTGTTTGTTAGGTGGTACCTCAGAGATTCTAGCTAGAAATCATGCATTAGTGGATCATGAGTGGATGCAGTATTATATCGCAGGACAGAGGCTGATGGAGGGAGAGTTAGAAAAGGAAAATGGCATATGCCTCGTCTGCCATACCTAATACAGAAGGATATCACACGCATGCACACTCACACACACACACCTCACACAATCCATTGTGTGTGTGTGTGTGTGTGAAAGACCACACACCTCAGACCACAGATCAGACCTGAGTTAAGGGGGGAAAGCAACCTCAGAAGTGGACATGAAGCTAGAGATTTTATGTAGACTGGACTTGAATTGTCAACCCTTGACAGTGAATCATCTGTGAATACTTAACACTCATCTTCTCTAATGAATCAAAGGACAAGAGAACCATGGAATTTCTACCCAGAGGAAGTAAAATTGAGCGTCTCCCTGATGGTACCTCCTTCGGATACAGCTCATTCAGTAATTCCGTAACATATCATGTTAGCAGGTAAAGATAATTGAAAAAAATAATATGACATGCCTTCTCCATGGAAATCTTCCAAGGAAAGTACCCTGTTATCAAACTCAGATCCCTGAGAAAATCCTAACGCATTAGACTTCTGCCCAAACTACTCCATTGACTCAGTGGTTTGAAGACAAAGCATGGGATTCTAGGTGACCCGGGAGGCCTTCCCCACCAATTGTGATCTCAGGCATCTCTTACAACTTATTTTTCAGGAAAAAAGAAAACATATTCCAATCTTAGGCATTGGGAGAACTACCCTATTAGCCTCTCAGGATCCTCCCACTTGTCTCTTCATGTTTTGAATGAAGATTGGATCTCAGTAACATAATTCAGAAAAGCCAAACTTATTTACCCTTTCACTCAACTATGAGTAGCCAGTGTTGGCTGCCATTTGTTTTAATCTGTAGCTCTCTATTTTTCCCAAATGTCTTAAAGAGCCCTTGTTATACAATACGGAATCCACTCTTTTGATATCTGGTCTTCCCCATCTCATGAGATTGTACATCAGAACCTGATCACATATTTGGAACTTAGGTAGAAATCAGGATTCAGTTTTTTAATAATTTCCCTTCATCGTCTTTTATGAATAAGGAAAAAAGAAGATAAAGTAGAGTTTTTTAATGACCTCAAGCTTCTCAACTCCCTACAGAGTGGATAATAAACCAAATTATTAAACTTGACCATCTCAGTCATGAGGCTACATAAAATATAGAAACCTCATGTTCAACAATTTTTCAGGTACTTGAAACATAGGTAGCAAAATCTCCATAGAGACTTGTATACTTCTCTTGCAACAAATGAGAGGTGTAAAAAATCGATTGATCTTCTTCTTCATCAATCAAGAAAATACATTTGTGAAATCCAGGATTCAATCTAAAGTTAAGATGACATTCCTCACCCTGGTTCTTTCGTTGTGGTTTTTTTTTTTTTCCTCAACTAGTTTATTGTTACAATACAAGCTTGTGCCTGAATTACAGCCTTTAATAAAGCAATGACAGTTTTATTTCTCAGATGCCTGATGGCCATATTAACCTCTCCTCTGTCAAGTTATTAATTGCACATTCTGCCCACATCCCTTTGGTGTGGCTTCCAAGGAGAGAGTCTCAAGAAGGGAAGGACGTGTTTCTAGTTAGCCCTGTGGGAGTGTTTGCATAATTACTGGAATGACTAAGGAGGTATTTTTTTTAAGTAGACAAGGGTACAAAGTTTTAATATGCTTCGTGACAATGCATAAGACAAGAGTCATGTCATACCTAGCAGAGGACCCCAGGGGTCACCAAAATAAGTAAATATATGTAGAAACACTGGAAGGAGTGTAGTTATGGGAATAAATAGGAACTTCAGTGGAAAAGAGCTCTGATGCTTGATGAGAGAATTGTTTGTGATGTGGATAAAGACAGTCATTGTCAAAGAAAAAGGTTACAGAAAGACTGAGGACCTGAAGCCTTTCCTGGCTGGTTTTGCTCTAATCCCAGTTTGTAAAGACAGCTTAATGTGAGGGAGAGAGTGCCAAGCAGAGCTTTGATGAATCCTGAGATTGGAGTTAAACCTTTTCCAATTTGACTCACCAGTATTTAATCTTGTAACTGTGCATCTTTAATCAAAACTCAGAGGGAATCTTTAATCTTGTATATATATATAAAACAGAAGCTGATTAGAGGCTTTGACCTGCCTTTGCTTCCAGCTGCTTCCTGCTTCCCTATAATCTATCAACTTGCTATGGCTCTTCCTATTTCATAGCAACATAGTTACAGAAAAATAGCATTCCTAAATTTTTGGAGAATGACTAATAAGAACAGAGTAGTTAACATTCGGTGCTCCGTCTTCCATCCATTCATTTATTCCTTCATTCCAGTGGTAAATGGGCCTCTACTTCTCAGTGTGCATTAATATTATGTATTATTACAGAACTTGAACAAACAAACACATCTATTTTTACATAATGCATGTTAGGTTCCAACAAGAATATTTTTATACTTTCTTTGTTAAGTAAATGCAAGTGACCCAGAAAAAAAATGCACAACTCTATGTCTACAGAGGAAAGAATACTATAGAAAATTCTTGTGTTGTAGATGACAAGACTCAAATGGTTTACTAAAGAAGATCTGGGAGGGAAAAAAAATGTAAGAAAGAAGTAAGCAATTTGTTTAAGAAATGGAAAAAAATTCTGTGGAGTATCTGGTCAATGTTTGGATTCTGTTAAAAGTCTGAATAACCAAACTGGGAGCTGGTAGTTCACTGCTGTACTCCTTCCTAGTGAAATATGGATAATACTGGGTCCAAGTAATCTCATATTATCCTCACAGCTATCTGACGTCTTAGTCGATGGTGGGGATTTTTCACCCAGTTCTGAAAACCCTAAAGGTGAAATAGGCCATGCAAGTATTTCATGTTTAGTTCCAGGAAAGTCTTGCTCCAGGGAATTCTCACCCTAAGCTAACCCCTTCCCCCACCACCCACACACCCAAATCATGTGGCTTTTGCCTTTATGTGCTAGCAGCATTCAGGACTGCAGGTTCTTTGGGACATGAGTCAGTCTGTAATCACCAGCTTTCTAATAACCACTCCCAATTCCACTACGCAAAATGTGGTTTCTTTGTATCTCCCAATCCAGTTCCCACATAATGCTAACTATTTGTTCCCATATAACACTAGCTACTCAAAACCTTGAGATGGAGGTTGAAAGTTATCCCAGAAAAGTCTGAGATTCCCTTTAGTTATTAAATAAGGATAGTTTTTATTTGTCATACTGAGATATAGCCATTTAAATTTCAACACTTGAAGCACATATTCAGGCCTGCTTTTTGTTAATTTCTTTTAGAGCTGGAGTCTAGTAAACTATGTTTCCTGTGATGGCCTCCAATCATGAATATTCCCATCCTAGCCTCCTGTGTAGTTACGATTACAGGCAGGAGAGACCTTTTCCATGCGCTCTATCTGCACTAACACGGTGCCCCTAGACTCCTTGCCTTTTGGACTATGAGACAATAAATTTATGTCATTGGAAAAAAAAAAAAAAGAAAAGTCTGAGATTCCATTTCCAAATAACCAACAAAATACCAAACTCAAAGTATGTCTCCAGTGGTTAAGACAATCACTTCAGCACTGCAGGATTTGGAGAGCCAAAAGCTTTAAATTGTTTCTGATGAGTTTTTTTTTTTATGTATAATAAATAGCAGACACCGAAATCAAGTTTTACCACCTGTGCCATCCTAATTGTAACTTTTACAGGGGATTACTGTAACTCTGGAGAAACAACAACAGTACTCCTAGTTTCCTTTAATGGTAGGAATGGTCCTACCACATTCCTGTTACCACATAAGGAAATATTTTAAGAATATGGCTAAACAGAACACAAGGGATTATTAAGAAGTAAAGGGAGGAGAGGAAAAGGAAAAAGATAAAGAAATCCAATGAAAACTGTTGATTAATTGTAGGTTGGGGTGGATGAAAGGAAAACAGGCTATGAGAGGGCCCCAGCCACAGGGAGTGTGCTGATGAGAGAGTGAAGTAAAGTGGGGGTTCGCTACAATGAAACGGGGTTCCCCCCAAGGGAGGGGATTCCTGGTTCCCTCAAGAGTCCACCACACTGTCTCCAGCTACAAGATGACAAAAAGACAGATTTATTGGGGAAGTAAAAAGTGAACCAAAAGTGAACCGACCGGCCTTGGTCGCAGCCTGGACTCGGGAGTCGAAAGTGCCGACCACGTGTGCAGGGTCAGGGCCCAGACTCGGGAGCTGGAACCGCACACACGAGTGCAGCCCAGACTGGGGAGCTGGAACCGAGCCAGCGTGCATGTGGCCTTCCAGCCTGGTTATAAGGCAAACATCACAAACTGGCCACATGCAGGTGACCAATGAGGATACAACACTTACAGAGCACGCTAGGCCACACGCAGGTGGCCAATAGAGTTACAGTCTGTCTCATAGTATCTATTTGAACGAACCTATCATTCTAGTTAGAATTGACGCATGGATTTGGCGGGGCTCACATGATGCAGGTGGATAAGCCTACTCATGGGAGGGCACAGGTTCCCTTGAAGCTCCCAGGCCTCAGGTGGTCAATTACATAACTTTATCATAATAAAGGGGAGCTTCCCTGGATAGGGTGGGGGTGAGCTTAGTGGAGATGGAGTTGGCTTCTGCTTTTATCTGAGCTGGAGTCAACCTGAAGTCCCTCCACAGTTAATGATGGCACTGGCCAGATCTGACCTCCCTATTACAAGAGAAGATGGCAATTATAGAAGTGTACTATTGGCAAATATGAAAATAGAACAATAAAACTGAAGAGTTAAACCCCATTTTCAGGCAGCCCCCATTTTGTTGTCTGTTTAAACTTTGAGTAACCCAGGCCACCAATTATCCCAGCTAGCAGGACAAGCTTATTAGGGCCCAGCCAGTCAGGAAACTCCCTGCTTAACTCTAACCGTCTGGGAATGCTTAACTCTAACGGCCCTGGAATGCCTCGAGCCCTGAGCCAATCAGATTTGTACCCTTATCCTAATCTTGCTTGAACACCTGATTGCTGTAACTTGGTTTTTTGCCTTTATAAGCTCTGTGAAATCTCAGCTGGGAGCCTTCCTCCTAACCTCCGCTGTGTCAGTGGGTAGGACTAGGCCCGACCTGAAGCTCACCTGAATAAAGCCTTGCTTTTGCATTTCGGAACATCTGGCTCTCAGTGGTCTTCTTGGTGGTCTTCTCGTGACTTGGGCATAACAAAAACATCTTGGAATTGTAAAGTGGGGAGAGGGAAATTATAGTGATAGAGTGGCAAGATTGATTGGAACATATTGTACAAATGCATGGAAATGTAACAATTAAATTACTCCCTCCTCATAAACTGGTGTATACTGATTAATGTAATATGGAGGTCAGATCTGGCCAGCGCCATCATTGGCTATTGAGAGGTGTCAGATTGACTCCATCTCAGATTAGTTAAAGAGAACAGAAGCCAACTCCATCTTCACTAAGATCTTCCCTGCCCTATCCAGGGAAGTTCCCCTTCGCTGTGATGAGATTGTGTAAACTGCTTGACCACCTGAGTAGTGGAACACTCAAGGTTAAACCTGTGCCCTCCCATGAGTAGGCGTATCCACTTACATCACGTGAGCCCCACCAAATCCGTGTGCCAAGCCTAACTAACATGATAGGTTGGTTCAAACAGTTGCTATGAGGCAGATTGTAATTCCATTGGCCACCTATGTGTGACCTGGCATGCTCTGTAAGTGTTGTAACCTCATTGGCCACCTGCGTGTGGCAGGCTTGACCATGTGGTATTTGCTTTTATAACCCAATCCAAGTGTGGCCCCGGGCACGCGGTCCCAGCTCCCAAGTCTGGGCTGCGGCCTTGGCCAGTCAGTATACTTTTTACTTCCCCAATAAATCCATCTTTTTACTTGAGGTTGTCTCTGAGTGGTGGACTCTTGGAGGGATGGGGGAACCCTCCCCTCAGACCCCGTTACATTGTGGTCTCCTCCCTTGGGGGGAACCCATTACAATTATGAGTTAATATTAAAGCTTTCTCATTCTTTAGTATAAAAATTCAACATAGGACTTAATTTATCAACAACTAACCAAAACAAACCCCAAAAGAATTCCCTAATAAGAAAATTAGCTAATCCCTAGGCAAGAATTTATCTGCCACTATGGCCAAAATAATAATTTTTATAAATATAATTTTTTATCTGGGTCAATAAAGCATGCTTTCAATTTTCCAAAGTATTTTCTTTGCTGGATCTTTCTAAATGTGTAGAAGCATTGAAATAGCAGACTCCTCTCCCTCTTGCTCACTCTTCATGAATTAATGAGTCTGATACACAGGGTGCTGAAGAAGACAGCATCACTAAAATTTCTTTTAAAAAGTAATATTCTGTACTCAGATTTATTTTCTCCAGTATCTAAGACATTTGAGCAAAGCTCACTGCAGCAAAAAATTAAGTGACAACATCCACAAGTGAAATGATATTTTCTGTTGACATTGCTGTATGCAAGAACCTAAGCAATTCCAAGATGGTTTATTAACTTGAGAGAAAAATGCTTCCCTCTTTCTAGCTGTTCTTTTTGGTTAAGACTGAAGAGATTCCTCAAGATATGTTATAACCCTCCTGGGAGGCCCCAGACACAAAGCTCCTTGTTTATTTATTATTGGGATAGAAGACACTTTGATTTCAAGAAGAAGGATATTAGTTGTATGCCATTCATACTTTGTGAGAGAATTTATGCACTAAGAATGCATTAATAAAAAGGATGCTAGTAGACACTGAATTAAGAATGGTTTGGCAAACACAAAAGATGACAAACCATGATGACTTTAAAGAAAGAAATATAGGATCAATAACTTTACAAAATAAAGTAGTACTTGTCTGGTCAAATATGACTCTGTCTATCTGAAAGGAAGAGTGAACCAGAGGACAAAACCTAGAAGTCATGGAAAGAGAACAAAGAGAACTGACACTCTTTCTTTTTCCCACTATTGTTAAAGGATGAGAAAGGGGAGGAGAAAAGACCTAAGCCACTTCCTCCCTCTTCTATCCAAGAGCCCCAATGTTTGACATGTAGGTGAATGAATTGCTTGTTACACACAACTCAATGGTTACAAAAAAAAAAAAAAGACCATTCCTTTCATTAAAATAAATTCCACAATATTTGTGACATAGAATACATGAAGAGTAGGGCAAATATCTGTGTATTCATCTAGTGCTAGTCTATTTTATTGAAAGCCTCGCATTCCAAGTTCTGTTCTCTGCTTCAGTTTCAAACTCAACCATTGTCCTGAGGATTTTCCTTTCCCAAGGATCTCTTTATACTTTTAATTGACAAATATGTAGCACTAAACAACTGTTCTGTTGTGTGTTTTTACCATTCATGCACTCTTCTCAATCTTGACATAATCCACGTTGAATGTTTTTAATGTTTTGTTGTATGTACTGGTCCTGAAACTTGAACTCGAGACTTGGGAGGTGTCCTTCAGCTTTGGCTACTCAAGGCTGCCGATAGAGCTCCTCCACTTCTGACTTGGTGGTTAATTAGAGATTACTTCAAACCTCCATGCTCAGATTTCAGTCTCCTGAGTTGGTTAAGATTGCAGGTATAAGCCATGGTGGTTTGGCTGTTTTAGTTTTATGTATCCTTCTGCTACTTGTTTTCTCAAGAAACATTGTTTACTAGGTCCTTTCATGAACTGATTTGGTGCTGGTTCCTTTCATTTTCAGTGTTCTGCCATATTCATATATACTGCTGAGGGTAATTCACTTTTCTATTGATGGGCACTGAGGTTATTTCTAGGTATTTGACACCATAAAATAGCTGGCTCATTCTGCTTAAGTATGTGGACAAGATTCCCCAAGGTACTTGTGTTGTAATATATATTTCTGAGTAGTAGAGCGAGTGAATGTTCTTCAACGTACTACTAAATAATGCAAATTGACCTCCAAAATGGCCATGCCAATCTACACTATCCAGGGTTGTGCGTACTGGTTGTCACTGCTTTATACCCTTCCACCACTTAGTATTGTCAGATTTCTAAATCTCAGCCCGTATGATAAGTGAGAAACTACTCCTTGTAGTGATTTCATCCTCTTCCTAATCACTAGTAGAGCCGGATGGTGATTAGTCATCTATGATCTCCCATGGTAGCAGCTTACCATGCCAAACTATTTTGTTTGGCTTCAATCTCCTCCCTCCCCCGCCACACACATATACCTGCACATCATCCTCTGAGCATTATAGCCATGCTGCTTTCAAGTGCAGTGATTCAATTCTCTTGGATTCAGTTATCTGAACTCAGACTTATTTTAAAGACAAACTGCAAACTTCACATTCAAATCGGTCCCCTCAGGAAGCAGTGAAGAATAAAGACCCCAAGATGCTCCATCCAGAGGTCCTGATTGAGTGGCTCAAGTGGGTCTGTGGCAGTGCAGATGGTCAAGTGGCCTCACTTTGGATCTCTTGACAGCCAAGTATCCAAAGCGACCCCTCTGGGAAGAAGCCACAGGTGGAGCTGCCAGCCTCATCCTGTGACTCTGGCAGCTACACATCAGCCCACAGGTCTTAGAAGAATCCGTCTATAGAGATCTAGAGTTGTTAGGATAAGTACTCAGAGTTACATTAATATCACTCTGCCATTTAAAATCCCTGTCTTCGAGGATCATTGAATTGAACCGGTTCCAATTTTTAATTAACAATTCAATCTTGTCTTCAGTTTTCATAGGCAACAGCTTCCCTCAAGGCCCTGAGTCGGACACTGCAGGAATCCATTTCTCAGTAATGAAAATCAGAAGCAAGGGTTACACTTACTCTTTTTTAATTTGAGAACAAGGGAAACAAAATAGCAAGCACTGGTATGTGTTGAGAGCCCTCCTAGTTGCCACGCACTCTTGGAGCCGGTCAGGGGGCAGGAATGTAACCCTGAACAAATCCAGACGAAATCCCTATTGCCACAGAGCTTCCATTTGCATGGATAGGAAGCAAGCACAAAGCAAAATAAATGAGACAGCTTTATTTAATGGCCTACCCCAAGCACCTAGAATGGTCCTTGTCACATGATCAAGGCACCAAATGGTGGTGATTCACAAATGGTGGAAAATAAGGTAGGAAAGTGGTATAGGAAATGGGGAGGGGGCACACTTTTAAATGAGAGACCCAGGAACACCTACATATCACATGATTGCTCAGGAAGAAGTTGGGAGTGAATTTGGAAAAGAAGGAAGCCATCACAAACCTAGACAAGGTAAGTGTATTCAAGGAATAGCCTGGAGGTTGGAGCAGGGTTGAAAGGAGGAGAGGGTAGAGAAAAAGAAGAGGAGAAAAGTAAGGGGACTGAGGTGGAGCCAGCTCTGCTGCCAGAGAATCTTAGTCTTTTGTTTATGATAGGAGATCACAGATGGTTTGAAATAGTGGATTGATTTTTTTCATAGGCTTTAACCACTTCCTTTCAACTGCTATATTGAAAATACTCTGAAAGAAAACAGGGCAAAACCAGGAAGCTATTGAACACATCCAGGGATTGATGAGAATGACTTGAATCAACAATGTTGTAGTACTAGAATGAGAAAGAAAATTCTTGGCACATTGGGAAGGTACAGGTAACAAGGTTTGCTGATAGGTGAGACGTCTGATGTAAGAAACAAAGGGAGAAGTTAAAGATGTTCCAGGGCTAAGGATGGAGCTCAGTGGTACAGTGTTTGCCTGGCATGTACAAGGTGTGCATGGGTCTGCACTCAATCCCAAGCACCTCAAAAGCACACACACATACACACATACACACACACACACACACACACACATACACATTCACACATAGCCAAATAAGAATACAGAGAAACTGTGGTGAGATGCAAAATATTATGACCATCTTAGGAAATGAGTCATATTTTAAAAGTAAAACAATATACCAGCAGGCACCAGGGGCTCATACCTGCAATCCCAGCTACTGAGGAGGCTGAGCCATGAGGATTGCCATTCAAAACCAGCTCAGGTAGCAAAGTCTATAAGACTCTTATCTCCAATTAACCACCAGAAAGCCAGAAACAGAACTATAGCTCAAGTAGTAAAGCACTAGTGAGCAAAGGAACTCAAGGACAGTGCCCAAGTACTGAGTTCAAGCCCCAGGACCACTACAATAATGCTAATAACAACAACAAGATGCCTATCATACCACCAAGACATTCTACTCCTAAGTCACTTAACTCAGGAATAAAATCAAATACCAGTAGAATGACCAGTAGAATGTTTATTGCAGTTTTATTTATGCTTTCCAAGAACTGTGAGTTTCTTCTTTTTAACTGATCCATTACAGAGGTTGACTGACAGAAGAGAGTGAGTAAGTGAATGGGCTAAGACTACAGTGTGATATGCCAGGAACAACAACAACAAAAAGGATGTAAGCATCATGACAAATGCTAATTCATTTAACCTTCACACAAGTACTGTAAGTTAAATATTAATAACCCAATGCTAGATGAGTTAATTGGGTCTTGCTCAAGGTCACACAAATAATAAGCAGAGGATAAAGACACATTCAGCAAACATATTACTGCCTCAGATTCCTGTTTCCTTTCCACTTTGCCAAGCCATATCACAAAAGACCATGAGTCTTCATCTTTACCTCAATTCTTTCCTTGCCAATGCACCTGCTCAGTCATGCCTAGTATGGCAGTGTTCATGAAGGATTAGGCCAGGCTAACATGCATACCTCAGCCTCTTGCACGTTTGTAGCTTTGAACAAGGTGGCGAGCATTTCCAAGTCTCTATTTTGTTCTCGTATATCAAATCAGATTCATAACAATTAAGCCGCTGGGAATAGTCATTCCTTTGAGTGTAATTTGACAGTTTCAAAAGTCCATTAGTCAGGAGCTGGTGGCGTGTGCCTGTAATCCTAGCTGCTCAAGAGGCTGAGATCTGAGGATCTTGGTTTGAAGGCAGCCCTGGCAGGCTATGAGAAAGTCTGTGAGACTCGTGTCCAATTAACCACCAAATAGCCAGAAGCAAAATTTTGACTCAGTGGTAGGGCACTATCCTTGAGCAAAAAAATTCTCAGGGACAGCACCTAGGCCTTGCATTCAAGCTCCACAACTGGCACAAAAAATAACCAACCAGCCAAGCTCTGGTGCCTCGTGCCTGTTATCCTAGCTATTCAAGAGCCTGAGATCTGAGGATCACAGTTCAAAGCTAGCCTGGGCAGAAAAGTCCCTGTGAGACGCTTATCTCCATTTAACCACTCAAAAACTGGAAGTGGTGCTGTTGTTCAAGAGGTAGAGCTCTAGCTTTAACCACAGGAGGCTCAGGGACAGTGCCCAAACTCTGGGTTTGAGCCCGACAACTGACAAAAAATAATTTTTAAAATAAAAAAAAAAAAAAAAACAAAGTCCAAGGAAAAAGCTGGAAATGGAACTTGTGGCTCATGTGATAGAGTAACAGGATTGAGCAGGAAAAGCTCAGGGATAGTATCAGGTCTGCATTCAAGCCCCAATTCTAACAACACCCCCCCCCCCAAATAAGTAACAATGTCATATGGGCCAATACCCATCATCCAATGATTGGTGTCAATTAAGGTTAATCTACATAAAGCACATTACTATTCAGATATTCAAATGCTAGTGGTATTATGGAGAGTAATAATGGAAGCATCTTTATGCCTAAAAGAAGTCTTTATCTAGAGACAAGAGGCAGGGAAGGGATCTCAGTCATCTATGCTTACCCAGAGCTAATAATTAATTAATCAACGGCAAGGAGGGCTTCAAGGCCTCTGATGTGTCCAATCAGCCTCAGGTCACATTGACTGACAGTGTGAAATTATCTCAGCAACGTTTGGTCTGACTACTCCTGAGGAATATGTGGTAGCCAGCTCTCATGCCTGGAAGACTGGCCTGTAGAAAACACATTCGTGTCACTTTGTTTGGCTAGGAAAGACAGATCTAGAAATGCAGATATAGAAATTACCTGGAGACAAATTAATCTGTCATATATGTTCACACTTTCTGATCATTAGGATTAGTAACCACTGAATGAAGTACCCCCAGAGAGCTCAAGAGATGCGCAGGAAGGCACTAGACAATATTTTGCTGAAGGAATCCTATCCTAGGTGAAGGGCTGTACTAAATGACCTTTGAGAATCTTTCCAACTCTCCCATTGTATGAGTTGGCTCTGGCCTCATGGTGCTCTGAAGTCAGTCCAGCAAAGAAGGTATCTGCTACTGTACAGGTTGAGCATCTTTCATTTGAAAAAGAAAATGCAAATCAAAATGTTCCAAAATTTGAGGGCTGGGGATATGGCCTAGTGGCAAGAGTGCCTGCCTCATATACATGAGGCCCTGGGTTCAATTCCCCAGCACCACATATACGGAAAATGGCCAGAAGTGGCGCTGTGGCTCAAGTGGCAGAGTGCTAGCCTTGAGCAAAAAGAAGCCAGGGACAGTGCTCAGGCCCTGAGTCCAAGCCCCAGGACTGGCCAAAAAAAAAAAAAGTTCCAAAATTTGAAAGTGTATGTGCACTGACACAATGCTCCAAAAGTTCTGCATATTTGAAGCATTGTGGATTTCAGATTTTTCCAGTTAGGAATACTGAACACATTGATCTCACACAACAGCCCCAGGTTTAGAAAAAGTAAACTCAGAAACCCATTTGCTTCCACACATTTTGGAAAAGGGACACTCATCCTGTGCTGGGCAGAGGGTAGTTGTATAAGGAAGGTTTGTTCTGGTTCTTAACAGTTTTCTGCCCTTAAACTAAGAGCCATGGAGTTATCCGGTCATTCAATCACTATACTGTACTCTGTTTCATCCACTGTTACCTATCACCAGCTTTGAAAATGCTGATTCAAAGAGTAGTAAAATTCATACTTGAATCCCAATGTATTCTCTCTTTTTTTCCTCAGTCATGGGGCTTGAACTCAGTGTCTGTGTGCTGTCCCTGAGCCTCTCTGTGCTCAAGGCTAGCACTCTACCACTTGACCCACAGGACCACTTCTGGATTGTGAGTAGTTAATTGGGGATAAGAGTTTCATAGGGATTTTTCTGCCCAGGCTGGCTTCGAACCATGATCCTTAGATCTCAGCCTCCTGAGTAGCTAGGATTACAGACAGGCATGAGCCACGGGCACCCAGCTCCCAATGTATTATTAAAGAGCTATTATCAGGCCACAGTCAGTATGTTTTATATCTGAGCCAGCTTTTCTAAGAATAGGTCACTGGAATTTACATTGCTAATATGGAAAGAAATAATTTTCTAAAAGAGCAGATTAATAAGAAGCAAGTACCGTTTGAAGAAGTGATGGCCATTTTACTCACAGTGGATGAACAGTTAACCAAATCCACACCTTCTCTCAGAGTGAGGGGACTTTCCAGCATCCATTGCCAGGAATACTGCCATACCCAATTGCTGAATATGGCCTTGTGGGACTGTTGCTGGAATGTGTACTACATGAGACCATGTAAGTGAATAGAAACTCACAAGGCATTATTTTTCAGTAATACAGAAGGGGTAGTTACAGTTGTCTCATAGTTGCTACACAACTGCCACCTGGCCAGAAGTTGATATCAGCCTTCCTCACCTTTTGTATATCTGATTAATGACTATATGTTTTATTTTTTGTATGTAACCAGTTTGCATAAAAACTCTGGTCTCCCCTCCCTAAGAATTCTTTCTGGCATTAGCCTGGTTCTGGTAACCAGCAATACACTCCTTCATAGCAAGGCGCCCATGGCTCAAGCCTATAATCCTAGCTGCTCAGTAGGCTGACATCTGAAGACCACAGTCCAAAGGAAAGTCCACAAAACTCTTATCTCCAATTCATCACAGAAAAAGCCAGAAATTCTAGCTCAAGTTGTAGAGTGCTAGCCATGAGCAAAAGGAGCTCAGGGGCAACACCCAAAGGACCAGCACTGGCAAAAAAAAATAAAATAAAATAAAGATTAAAAATAGAAAAGAAATGAATTCCTTTTTTTAATTTAATTTTATTGTCAAGGTGATGTACAGAGGAGTTACAGTTACAAACATAAGGTAGCGAGTACATTTCTTGTTATATTTGTTACCCTCTCCCTCGTTTTTCTCTTACCTTCCTCCCCTCCCAGTCCTCCTCCCATGAGCTCCTTCATCCCCTCTTAAAAGTGGTCTTGATCTTTGCTGGTCTCCATTGCCATAACAAGACAACAAATTTGAAAGCTTTCTCTTTCATGACAGAGGGGGAAAACCAGAGCTAAGGGCTTGCAAACAATGCATAAGAATAAGAGAAAGGAGCACAGCAACTATAGACTCCTAAGTAAAGCTTACTTCTGAAAATTACCTCCTGCGAGAATCAGGATAAAGTTCTAGAAAGCCGAGGCCTTTCAACACATCACAAGAAGGCCTAGCTCCTGCAGAGCACCACAAAACTAACGGATTGGTGTGAGCTGAAGAAGAAATTCAATGGAATTAAATCTCCAGGTGAGATGCAAACATAATAAGATGTGTACATCCGTGAAAATGGAACCACATAACTTAAGGATATGGATGGGATTGAAAAAGATGGGAGAGAATGATGGAAGAAGTGTCATTGATCAAGATGCCTTGTGCTTATAATCTGACTTGTTGAACTGAAACCCCTTTGGACAACTCCTTAAAAATAATATTAATAAAATTATTTAAAACCTGTAAAGATAATACATAAACTGTCAAATAAAATAATGGTAGGACTATGGATACAGATGATAGGCACAGGAAGGGCTGAAGATGGAAAATGAAAGGTTGATAGCAATAAAAAAAAAAACAGTAAGAAGTGTATATCACCATAACAAATGCAATGCATCATATGGAGGGTAAATATCAGAAACTCTGAGAGGAAAAAGACAAAGATGCAAGTGGTAAGCAAGATATAGAAGGGGGATTTGGGGGCTGGGAATATGGCCTAGTGGCAAGAGTGCTTGCCTTGTATACTTGAAGCTCTGGGTTCCATTCCCCAGCACCACATATACAGAAAGTGGCCAGAAGTGGCGCTGTGGCTCAAGTGGCAAAGTGCTAGCCTTGAGCAAAAAAAAAGAAGTCAGGAACAATGCTCAGGCTCTGAATCCAAGCCCCACGACTGGCCAAAAAAAAACAAAAAACAGAAGGGGGATTTGGAAAACCAATTAAACAATTTAATATGTTGAAGCAATCGAAAACATTACCAATAATCAGAATAAGTCAATGAAATGTTTGTGAAAGTCCGGTGCTGGTAGTTCATGCCTGTAATCCTAGCTACTCAGGAGGCTGAGATCTGAGGTTGTCTTTTGAGGCCAGCTTGGGCAGAAAAGACCCCATGAGACTCTTATCTCCAATTAAACACTCAAAAACCAGAAGTGGTGCTGTGCCTCAAATGGTAGAGCGCCAGCCTTGAGTGCAAAGAGGCTAAGGGACAGTGTCCAGGCCCTAAGTTCAAGCCCCATAACTGACAAAAAAAAGAAAAGTTTGTGAAAAATCCATAAGTGAGCAAACAAAAAAGCCACTCCCAGGGGCTGGGGATATAGCCTAGTGGCAAGAGTGCCTGCCTCGGATACACGAGGCCCTAGGTTCGATTCCCCAGCACCACATATACAGAAAACGGCCAGAAGCGGCGCTGTGGCTCAAGTGGCAGAGTGCTAGCCTTGAGCGGGAAGAAGCCAGGGACAGTGCTCAGGCCCTGAGTCCAAGGCCCAGGACTGGCCAAAAAAAAAAAAAAAAGCCACTCCCCATGTTTCATAAAATTAATGAATGAATAGTCATTCATAGAGCATTCTGAGATTATTTTTTTAACTAGAAAGTCAAAAAAGTCAGAGACACTGACTCAGAATAACAGTTCTATCTAACAGTTGTATCTAACAGTTGTATCTCTTCCTTTGTTTTAAGAAGAAAAACTTAGAGGCTAGGAATTTTCAGGCCAAGCAACAGGAAAAGCATGTTTTAGTATCTAAAGTATAACATCACTTCTTATAATAACTTCCTGGAAAAAAAACCATAATTCAACAAAACAAAAGAAAATTATAATCACAAACCTCACAAAGTTGTATTGAAAAATAATAGAATTTAGTCCAAGTGGTGGAAAAGACAAATGATACAAATCTGAAAACAAAATATAAACTATAAAGTTTTTTACAATAGTTTAAGAATAATTAAATAAGTTTGATTACCAACTCTATGATGTAATATCAGGTTAGTTTGATAAGGACCAATGATTGAATTTTCTATGTAATTAAAGAAAAATATGCTAAAGACAATATCTTTAAATGTTCAGGGGAGTTCCTAAGGAGACATGGGTTGTACAGCTCTCAAATCAGTAAAAAATGGAGGCAAAATATACTTGTAGGAGAAACCAAAATTGATGAATAACCACAACATGATGAATTAGTTTAGGTCATGTAAATAAATAATGGCTCTAAAATACATGTCAAAAAGTTGACAATTTGTGCAAACCTAGCTCTTTATGATTCTAAAGACTCCTTATCAAAGCACAAGGCCTGCTCCAGTTTAATGCTGGGTTTCAGGCTACCCTGGGTAGTCAAGCTCCAAACATCACATTTTTATTCTACTCAGTACAAAGGAGAAAGGTCCATCATGATCCCTACCTTTCGACCCCTCCTTTTAAACCAGAAGTTACACCTATTTCTTCAGCTTTTCTTATTCTTAACTCAGCCACGTGCCAAACATTCCCCGTGGCGGAGGAAGGAAGGTGAGTGAACACCATTCACTGTGGCCCTTTGACCTTTGCCCAGATCAAATCTGGGATGTGCCAGGCGCTAGAGGCTCATGCTTGCAATCCCCGCCAGCTCGGGGGGCTGAGATCTGAGGAGCACCGTTCACAGCTAGCCCAGGCAGGAAAGTTCATAAACTTTTAACTCCAATGAACCACCAAAAAGCCAGATATAGAGCTATGGCTCAAGGGTTAGAGCATTAGCCTTGAGCATAAAAGCTCAGGGACAGTGCCCAGGCCCTGAGTTCAAGCCCCAAGACTACCACCAAGAAGAAAAAGAAAAAGAAAAAGAAAAAAATGGGATGCTAAAATAATGTCAGGAATCAGAAAAGATAAAAAAAAAAAAATCAGTGTTGGACAAGCAAACTACTTAGAAAAACCAATTAGCCTGCGTTTCCACTTAACATTAACACCAAAATCAATTTTAACCATGAAATGGAAACAAATAAGCATTAGGAGTAAATTATAGAAGTAAGATTATGAGTTAATTGATGAATAATGTCCCTGTATAAGAAGTTTTAAATTAGGCAATTTGACATTGGAAAGATTAAAGATATAATTTTAGTGCCTACAACAAAGATAAAAAAAAAAAAAACAACTTTGAAGTAAATAGAAGGTTAGGAATGTAGGTCAATGTTTGAACATCTGCCTACAACATGCAAAGCCCTAGGTATGAGCCCAGAACCTAAAAATAAATAAGATACATAGATAAACAGCAATCTGGGAAAATATACTTTGATTCTGTATGATGATGACTTTATTTCCTTGATAAAGATACGTTGTAACTCAAAAGGGAAATGTAGGCACCTCAATATAAGTATGAATTAAGAATGTATAGGATTCGTCAAAAAACAAACACTAAATGACAGAGTCCCGAAGTATTTTATTTCAGTAACGGACAATGCAGTAATAAAATAAGACCCTATCTTTCTCCTATTCCACTGAAAACTTTTCATGCTAGGTATGTTGACATGCATCTGTAATCCCCCCATTTGGGAGGCTGAGGCAGGGGCTAACAAGTTCACGGTCATCCTGACCTACATAGCAAGACCTTGCCACAGAAACCAAAATGAAAACGTATAATGTTTAACTGTGATAGTATTGGTGATGACAAAAGAGCTCAGTAACATTGCCCAGGCCTTAAGTTCAAGTCCCAGAACTGACAAAAAAAAAAAAAAAAGGAAAAGAAAAAGAAAAGGAAGTTAAGGAAAACAAAGGGAAGGGAAGGGAAGGGAAAAAGGGAAAGAGAAAGGAAGGGAAGGAGTCAGATCATAAAAATAAATGTTAAACAACTGTCATTTCAACACATTCACTGTGTCTAACATAAAATTGCTTTGCATATAATCACTTTGCTGGTAAGTCTTCATTGACAACCTTTGACATCAACTTCTTCAAAATATACTTATCAGTGGTAACACTGAGAAAGAGTATGGCGGGAGGGGGGATTCTCAAAAAAATCAATTTAAAGGCCGGGAATATGGCCTAGTGGCAAGAGTGCTTACCTCGTATACCTGAAGCCCTGCATTCGATTCTCCAGCACCACATATATAGAAAATGGCCAGAAGTGGTGCTGTGGCTCAACTGGTAGAGTGCTAGCTTTGAGCAAAGAAGCCAGGGACAGTGCTCAGGTCCAGAGTCCAAGGCCCAGGACTGGCCAAAAAAAAAAAAAAAAAAATCATAGTTCAATTAACTGACATTATAATGGATTCTAAAGTGATTCCTACAAACTTAGGAAACATATCACCCCCTGCAATATCTCTTTTCTACGTCTCTGTCTGGAGTAAAGAATACTGTTTATGGATTCAGAGAGATACATAAGAAAATTATGTGCAAAGGCTATGAATTTCTAGTACCTGTCTCAGTTCAAAACTAAAGTAAATTGTTACTAAATTCAGATTCAAACCAGGTATGTCTCTTTTAGGGCTCTGTATTTCAGAGGTACTCATGACAGGGATGCTCTGAAGTCCATTTCTTTAGAATGTATCCAAAGGGGGGAAAGTTCTAGAATGAGGATTCTTAGGAGTGTGTGACTAATATCAGTTTCCCAGAATATATATGATTTTACATAATTAAAATTCCCAAGTGTTTTTTTTCCTTTGATTTTCATTAGGTTGTAAGACTAGTGGGATCATTATTTATGTTAAAAAGAATTATTTTCAGGATTCAAGCTATCACCATATTTCAAATTCTGTTCGTATTATCTTAATTATGGAGAGACCATGGAGTATTTATAAATGTAGAATAAAGTCACCCAGATGATAATATTTCAAATACTCCCCACATTCTTTTTAATTAATAAACCTCCAAGCCATCATCTTTGCAGAACTAACTGCCTTAAGCTCAAAAAAACAATTTTTCAACTGGAAAGTTAACCAAGTTCAACATTTTAAAGCAAAATATTTTATTACAAATTTCTGGATAACAAGAAAAATTAGAAAGTCGACCCTTGGGAAAAGAGTCAGAACATCCTAAAGAGAATAATACTTCTTAAACTTTTACCCAACTATAACAGAGGCTTCTTTTTCTGTGTTGCCATTTCACTGATTGAGATTATCTATATAGAACTGAGTTTATTTCTGTGGATACAAATGAAGATGCACCAAAGGAAAAAAGCACAAACCATCTGCTTCCTCTCAGCCTCCACCACCAGTGTTCTGGTAGAGATAGGAAGGCAGGCTAGGCCTGGGGCTGTTGAGTGGAATAGGGGAAGGGATCTCCTGTGCACTGAATGGAGGTCATAAATGCACCGGGAAGCTAGAGGCAAGCTAACTAGATTCTGGTCTTCCCATTGGATGTGTGGCCTTCTCTCATCCTAAGTTGGCAAAAACAGGTAGAAAAAATTAAAAAGCCTCTAGTTATTAATCAGGTCCTTACCAATTATTACAGAAGTTACTGTTAACCTCATGGATTATTAGCAGAGACAGCAACCTGACTTGCTACAAATCTGCTAATCAGAAATTAGAGGTGGGATCAGGTGCTAACAGCTCCTCAGGAGGCTGAGATCCTCAGATCTCAGTTCTAAGTCAGCCTAAGCAAACAAATGTGAGAGATTTGTAGCTCTACTTAACCAGGAAACAACAAAAATGGAGTTGTGGCTCAAGTGGTAGAGTACTAGCATTAAGCAAAAATGCTCAGGGAGAATGCCTTGGCCCTGAGTTTAAGCCCCAGTACCAGCAAGGCAGGAAAGAAGAAAGGGAGGAAGGGAGGGAGGGAGGGAGGGAGGGAGGGAGGGAGGGAGGGAGGGAGGGAGGGAGGGAGGGAGGGATTTATCAAACTGTGGAGCTCCTGGAAAAATAAAACTCTTCCTGACAGTAATGCAATATGGATTTTTCCATGTTACTTGTGTTGGTCGGAAAATAATGACAAACAAAATGTCTTTTCTGGTTCTGGAAAATGGGGAGTTTCTTTTGTATTATGTACATTTTTCATTCCTCTTTCAAAATCTGAAAAAATATCCACTGGCAGGCAGTACTGCAATTGCAATATGGACTAGATCCGCTCTCCCTTGCCCAATCACAATACTTCTCTGGAGACACCCCATCTCGCCAGTGTACCCAACCATGTCCACCAATACTTCAGTTCCAAAGCCTTCTGACTTAACTCTTCAAAGTATGACTCCCTCTACAAACCTATCTGCAGTGGCACACTTGATGGCATCGTTTCTGTGGCCTTAGAACTGGTAACCAAAACCTGAAGTAGATAGCAAAGCTACCTGCAGAACACCAGCCACCGAAGGCCATAAACTCCTCTAGATATCTGCATGGGCTGGACTTGAAACAGCTCTATTCCTCTCAACCATCCACATCTCCCACCCTCTCCAAGCAGTAAATTAGGAAGGGGGAGAGGAGCAACAGGGGACAGATGGTGTAATATGTACCATCACTGAACTTAGAGAGCTTCAGCATTTGAACACAGAGAAAGAAAGGGGAGCACTTATAGCTCTTGGGAATGCTAGGAGTAAGAGACAAC
Organism: Perognathus longimembris pacificus; assembly: GCF_023159225.1. Taxonomy (NCBI): domain Eukaryota; kingdom Metazoa; phylum Chordata; class Mammalia; order Rodentia; family Heteromyidae; genus Perognathus; species Perognathus longimembris. The sequence continues at coordinate 10,204,490 of NC_063165.1, forward strand.
TCCTGAGCTCACAGCCAAGCAGTTGAACAGAGAGACCAAGCCTGGGCCCAACCCCTGTGCGCCTGCCCCTGGTCTTGCCTCATCATCAGGTGATACTGTGACTATTAGTTGGTGATTAGCAAGAAGCCCTTGGGGCCATTCGACTACTTCACTCCCCAATTCTGCCCATATTGTAATATGTCTGAAATTGCACATGGCAAAGTAGTCACAAGAACATCCCAATGGAATGAGGAACTTTGTGCCTTAGGTTTGGCAGAACCGGGCATCACACGAAGAAGAGATCACGATGAGTTCTGTGTCTCATGGTCACAAGCCTGCCCTGGGAGAAAGGACTCATCAGTCCGCGATCACTATAAACTGCCATTACGTCAGCTTCTGAGCAACATGTTGTTTTAGGGATAAAAGTCCCTGCCATCTTCTCATCAGCTAGCTTATTAGCATGAAGTTCTCTTGTGACCTTGAATGGACCTAGCCTATGTGCAGTATATTATGGAGTAGATGTGTTGATCTGTCCATTCTTTATACCTTTCCAAGAGAGGGAGATGAGAACTAAGATGATAGGAAGGCCAGCCTGGAAGGAGACCAGCAGTGGTAGAAGGGGAAAGTCAGCCCTCTGAACACCACTGTTACAAGGAAGCCTGAATTTCTTGGGCTGAGTGGGGATATCATAGAAAACCGTTCAGGTTTCTCTGTCTTGTTGTTCCTAAAACAAGAACATCACCCTCCAGGGTGGCAGTCCTCCACAACAGAGAACAGCAGGCAGTGTTATTGATGGCAAGACAGGTCTTGGCTATTGTAAATGATGTTACAAGGTACCTAGGGGTATTGAGTATTGATGTTCTTGAAAAATAAGCATCCATACTGAAGATCTAATGTAAGACCTCCCCTTTGCTAGGCAAGCTCTCCACTACTTTGCAAGTCAAATCTTGAAGCCATGCCATCTCACAAAACAAGGTTCACATCATGATGGCACGTGGATCTTTTCCCATCTTCTCTCATTTGCCCTTGGGTTATAAATGTCTTGGCTCAGATGGGGTACTGCTGCCAAGGGTATGGGTCTCAGGGGGTGAGCTCCACGTGTGCCAGTGTAGAGTGAATGAGATGGTCTCAAGTTGCCCACAAAGCCAGTCTGCATAGCAGTTGGATGATTCGTTATATTTTTTCACTCCACCAGGGGGCACTATTCACACAAAGTTCATTATCAGTGGTACCCTGTCCCTAGGGATTGCCCATAGGGACGGTCCTGAAAATAAGGCATGCCTGAAACCAAACCATATACCTGAAATATCCAATGCCCGGGGAAACAAATTTAAAGTATATTAATATTTAAACAGTTGCTTGGTGTCTGGGGCATTCAAGGACATTGTCCTTGCTCCTGAATGCTATTAGCTACATTTTCTGTCCCATTATTTAATGTGTGTATTCATCAACCACTGGACAGGCAATCTCTCTTTAGCTTATTAGTTTTGCTGTTGGGATTTATTGCCAATTCCTCTAGGTCTGCAGATATGAGGTCCGTCCCCCTGAATGTTGATTTGGGCATCCAGCTCGGCTCCCTGAGCTCTTCTGCAGGCAATGGGGTTCCCAAGACCCAGGTTCCTCATCTCCTGGAAGTTATTAAAAATGCCAATTCTTAGGCCCCATGGTGGCCTACTGAGTCCAAACTTCTAGCAGTAGGACCAGAAATCTGCTTTGAGCACTCTTACACCTCCTTCCATTCCATGTACCAGTCTGTGCACCTCCATCTTATAATGTACAGTTTCTGACCTACTCGACACTAGAAATAGTCACAGAACTTTTGAAAACTATAGGTAGCATGGTTTTCCAGGAGCCATTGAGTATTAAAACTGTGGAGTTACATGGATCTGGTTGAAGTTCTAGCTTTATAACTTCCAGTTGTGTGCCTTGTGACTATGCTGTCTTCTGCAAAGCGAGGGGACCAGGACCTGCCTTACAGAAAAGCATGGAGGTAGCAGGTGCCCCCTAGAGAGCAACACATAGCAAGTCTTCCTCCCTGGCCTCTGCCACAACTGGATTCATTTGCCCAGCCTGTGAAGATTCTGCTCTCTTTGTACCCGGGTGCCATAAGACAAGCCTAAGTTGTTAGAACTTGCTTTCTGAATTCTCACAAATAGCTTAACATCTTCACAGCATCAGCAGTAGTACTGGGGTTTTGCCAGGAGTCAGTGGGAATAGCACAGCCCTGAGATCTGACAACTATTTCAAAATCTAGATGGATGAGTACAGGAATTCCTATGAAGCAATGGGTACCAGCTGAGAGAATTTCACTTGTTAAAGTAGCTCCTATGAGCCAGGAGGAGACACCTACTGACAACAGGAAAGTAAAGAATAATAACGGTTGCCTAGAAAATTTAAAGGAAGCTCTTCAAGTTACCTGCCACACACCGGCTTTGTTTTTCTTTAATTATCTGGGTAACTGCTTTGGCTTTTCCACTTGCCTTTACCAAGAGACAGAAGAGTACTTATGGAGGCTGCCTATCAAGTACAGCTTCAGGCTGCCTGTCTCTCCCAGCAACTCCCCAGTGATACATCAGTAGGTCATTCCTGTCAACACCCAAGCACTGGAAACTAATGAGGCCTTTCTAATTAATCTGGGTCCCTGCACTTGTGGAATTGGGAGGATTGTTTTTAATGCAATTTAAATGGTCAATCTAAAATGGAATCCTCTCATCTAATAATATTCAGATTGGATTCCTAATATAAAAACTGGGGGAGTAGTTAAGATAGAGACCTTCCTGTTTGCCAAGGGTACAACTGTTATCTCCAAGATCGTTTTTGACAACTATGTGCAAATTAAACCAGAGTTCATCAAACATACTCTGAAATATTCTAGGTGCAGAATTCACAGACAGCTATCACTAGAGTCCCTGAAGGTGGTGAGGAAAAACTTCAGAGGCAAAAGTCGAGATTAAAGCGGTTGAGAAGTTAACAGAAACACCTGGATTTGGAGGAAACAGTGCTGCTGAGGAAGATGAATTTACATAAGTCCAAGTCAAAGAACCCAGAGGGCTCACAGACCTTCAGTCTGCAGAAACTCCTCACTGGATGACAATAGAAAGTTCAGTCTCCCATCCTACTTCCTTTGTTCCTATGAGAAATTCCATTACATAGTCCGTATAGGTCAGATTATTCTACAGTACCAAGTAGCACCAAAATAGTCTCAGTTGTTTACAAAATACACAGCTTTACTACATTCTTAGGATTTTCTCAAGAAATAAAACCACAAGAGACTCAGGAAACCATCATATAGCTTAATCTGAATGGAAAGACCAGGAAATCAAAGGAATGAGTGGCATACATCTCAGGAGGAGACCACTGTCCCAGATCATTCAGTCAGACAGAAGGAGTGAATTCACCTTCTTCCACCTTTTGCTCTATTCAGCCGTCAACTAACTGGATGATATCCATTCAACTGGGTATGTGTTGTATCAAGTTCACTAACTCAAATACTAAGATCATCTTTATTCAAACACATAACTAGAAATAAAGCTTAGTCAAATATCTGGGCACTCCATAATCGTCATGTTTTCAAGTAAAATTAACCTGTACATCGACATAATATGCAGATGAACGAAAGCTATAGATCTGACATTTCTCTCATCTGAACTCCAGGACCATAGGTGAGAAATGAGCAACATGGTCAGCAGTTCAAAAGTTCTTAATGCTTCTGCTTAGAAATGATGCATGTATCCTTCCCATATTCCTTGGCCACAAGTTAAATGGCCACTGCAGTGTTTACCAGAGTAAGAAAGTCAGATCCTTCCATAACAGAAAATGAAGGAAAAACAAAACATTTGGCAAACAGAAATACAGTCTAAGGCTGGGTACTGATGGATGACGCCTGTAATCCTAGCTACTCAGGAAGTTGAGATCTCAGGATCTTGGTTCAAAGCCCGCCCAGGCAGGAAAGTCCATGAGATCTTTACTTCCAATTAACCACCACTAAACCGGAAGTAGCTCTGTGACTCCAGGTGACAGAGTGCTAGTGTGGAGCAAAAAGAACTCAGGGACGGGCTGGGGATATAGCCTAGTGGCAAGAGTGCCTGCCTCGGTATACCCGAGGCCCTAGGATCGATTCCCCAGCACCACATATACAGAAAACGGCCAGAAGCGGCGCTGTGGCTCAAGTGGCGGAGTGCTAGCCTTGAGCGGGAAGAAGCCAGGGACAGTGCTCAGGCCCTGAGTCCAAGGCCCAGGACTGGCCAAAAAAAAAAAAAAAAAAAGAACTCAGGGACAGTGCCCCAGACCCTAAGTTCAAGTCCCATGACTGACGACAACAACAACAACAACACACACACACACACACACACACACACACACACCAATACAGTCTATCATACCAACTGAATTCTAACATAGTCCACAAATCCCTCTCATTCTGCATCACTGTTCCAGCGATGCCCTTCAAGTAATCATTGCTCATCGCACCATCTTTCCACACAAACCAGGCGCTTGTCTTCCCTAAGGATAGTTGTAAGGATATTCACCTAATTCCTGAGTGTATAGAAAATACCTGGATGGACATTCGTTGAAGCCATGAGAACAAGAAGGAAAATTATAATGGAGAATAAAAATAATATAGTACTAGGTATGAACAACCACATTTCCTGAGATATGTCTATAATTCGAACCCCTCCGCTGGCATTCTCCCCATGGCTGCCCCAGGCCCCACAGTGCTCTTCCCGGCTCTTCCATACTCTGCTACTTCCTCACCCAGGGAAACATCACCACACTCCTGCAGGAATGTAATTCCACCCGTAATAATTTCAGCTCCAGGTAATTTTAGTATATGTGGTTCAAGCTTCTTGAGTCTAGCTCTACCCAAACAAAAAAGCTCCATCAGGAATGTTCCCTGTTTATGTAAGAGAAAATTGGGAATAGAGACAACATATTTTCTTCCACTGCACAAGAAAGGAATTTATCGGTGTGACTTGTGTATATCTGTAGGAATAAAATGTATACCTCTGGGGACTAATCATATACTTAGTTGGGATATTTATGTGAGTACTACTTTGTGTTGCATCACAAGCAGATTTCAACATTTTTTTTTGGGGGGGGGGGCGCAGTCCTGGGGCTTGGACTCAGGGCCTGAGCACTGTCCCTGGCTTCTTTTTGCTCAAGGCTAGCACTCTGCCACTTGAGCCACAGCGCCACTTCTGGCCGTTTTCTGTATATGTGGTGCTGGGGAATTGAACCCAGGGCTTCATGTATACCAGGCAAGCACTCTTGCCACTAGGCCATATCCCCAGCCCCAGATTTCAACATTTTACATAAGCACCTTACTTAACATTTGTGTTCGTGGTGGTCATGGGGTCATGGGGCTTGAAATCAGGGCCTAGGTGCTGTCCCTTAGTTTTATTGCTCAAGACTGGCACTCTACCACTTTGAGCCACAGTGCAACTTCTGGTTTTCTGGTGGTTCACTGGAAGTAAGAGTCTCATGGACTTTTCTGCCTGGGCTGGCTTTGAACCATGATCCTCAGATGTCAGCTTCTTGAGTAGTTAGGATTATAGTCATGAACCACTGAAGCCCAGCACTACTAACATAGTTAAAGAGTATATATTGATCAACTGTAATAATTTGTTACAGAATTCCTCTGTGTTTAGATATAACCCTTTACTTATTATAAATGAGTGAAATTATCCTAAAGCATTCATGCATATGGATCTTTGCTTCTGTAAGGCTATTTTATACAAATGAATTCCTAGTGATAAAGTGTCTGGGTGAAAATTATGAATATGATTGCCTTGTACTAACTGATTTTATATGTCTATCCCAATTTACACGGACCATATATAATTTTTACTACAAAATAGGTAACATTTTTATTTGATACTCATATAGTCAAGTTTAATAAATAATCATCTGTGAGATATAGGTGATGATGTTTTCTTCTAGGATATGTAAAAGTTGTATCTCCACAAAAATAATCATGGAAAACATTACATTGGAATGGGGAAAGCATCTTCTGATATAAAGTCTCTATGTTCTAGAAAGAGTACGTGTGCATCGTAACCCTTGGGCAGCAAGTGATGGAGATGTCATTTATAGTAACATATGCAATGGGGGAAGAAGGTGAGGTATGGATTAGCCCCATCTCATAATAAAGAAACCTATCCAACCAAACCAAACCAATCTCAGAAACAGGCACGCTGAGCATCACCAAATATGGGGCTGGGAAACAGAATATCATCAGGACTCTCGTCTCACCTTCTCCATTTGCTTCTCTCTAGATTCTGGCTTTGGTTGCCTCTGCTGTTTTCAGTCTTTACATAGAACTCACTTCTAACACCTCTCTGCCTAAAGAGGAATATTGAAGGACTCCTTTCAATGCGTCAGCCTTCCAATGGGCCTGCACCCTGGCTGTAGTCTCCCTATAGGTGGTGTTCATGTCCGCCTTGGTTTTTAACTTGCCTGCATTGCTTGCTTTGCCAGTGTATCACATCAGAGCCAAGTCTATGCAACCTTGCAAGTTCTCACTTGTCTCTTTTAGAAAATACCCCCAACTAATCCACTGGAGGTGGCAGTACATGCGCCATAGATGTGCAAACCTCCCATGCATGGCAGACACACAGCCTCTGCAGCCCAAATCAGCCAGCCTACTTCCCCTCTGAAGATGCAACTGGCTGGCTTCGAACTGTGCTCCTCAGATCTCTTCAGTAGCTAGGATTACTAATGTGAGTCACCAGTGCCTGGCTAAGAATTTTCTACTTTATAATACACTATCCTTCCTTTCAAAAAGGCAAATGCCCAGTTTAATTGTAACTCAAATTTTCTTATTTTTCCTAAACCAAGTACTGAGTTACACTAACTACATAACACTTTTTTTGAGCCCGAGTCTCTCTTTGTGGCCCAGGCGGGCCTCTAACTCACAACTCCCATCTCAGCTGCCCAAGAGTTGAGATTGCCGACATAAACTACCACAGCCAGTTGGTTCATTTTACTTTAATAGACAAACTTAAGATACTAGAGTCATTCATCTTCCTGTACTAACATACAAAGTGAGCTTTGTTAATACAGTAAATAACAGAATCATATGCATAATTTAAATTATGCCTAGAGAGTAAAGTAAGATACAGGGAGAGAAGAGCAAATAAAAAGCAATATTTGTCAAAACTATGAGAAGCAGCAATATTTCTTTAGATAAAAATATGTTAAAGGATATTTGCTATGAAAAAAATGCAAAATCCATCCAAGTACAAGAGTAATAGAACTTAAAAAAAAAAAATCCTTTTTGCTCCAGCCTGAGAAAAATACCAACTGTTTTCCCAGCATAGTAAAATCCATTGTCTCGCTTCCCACGTCTAAATGCTGCCCTTAGTATCTTCCTGTCACCATCTGCTAGCATGCATCTACTTCTGGCTAAAAGATTAGGATAAGCTACTATTTGATGCTAAGGCAGAGGGTTCAGACAAACAGTTCGCTGGAGAAGATGTAAAAGAAAATGAACTAGAAAAGAGTAATGTAAAAGACAATGAAACAGTAAGTTGAGAACAGCAATGGTAAGTCCTAGCCATGAAGGGGTCACCCTCACTGATTTCAAATGCATAGGAAGAGCCCTTCTGGGAGCAAGTCAGCACACAGTCTAGAACAGTACCATGGAATAATACCGAGGAATCTACCCTAGGTTGTGATCCTTTGGATATAAAATGGCCCCAAAGCCTTATGTGTTGAAGACTTTATCTCCAGCTGGTGGTGCTATTGAGATATGGTTCGATCCTGAGTTCAGAGCTGAGATGTTAGGGCCCTTAGTATGAGGTAGCCTGGTTGAAGGACATAGGACACTAACAGCATGAGTTTGAAGACTATTCTCTCTCTCTCTGTCTCTGTCTGCCTGTCTCAATTGTGCTGCTAAAGCATTGTGTGTGTGTGAGTGTGTATGTTTGGCTCAGTCATGGGGCTTGAACTCAGGGCCTGCTCACTGTCCCTGAGCTCTTTTGCTCAAGGCTGGCACTCTTATCACTTTGGGCCACAGCACCACTTTCAAGTTTTCCGATGGTTAACTAGAGATAAGATTCTTACAGACTTTTTTGTTGCCTGCCTTTTTTGTTGACTTTGAACCAGGATCCTCAGCTCTCAGCCTCCTGAGTAGCTAGGATTACAGGTGTGAGCTGCCAGCACCCAGCTGCTAAAGACTTTTAAAAGTAATGCAATATCTTTATTAGTTAGGGAAATATGTGAATCCAACTTTTAATATTTAAAGTAGAAAATGATGTTAGGTGCAAAAATCTCCTCCCTCCTTTCTCCCCATTATATTTCTTTTTCTGTTTTTGGTGCTGAGGATTGCACCCAGGAGTTTATGCATTCCAAGTTCATGCTCCAGTCTCAGCTCTTCATTCCCCTGCTTGAGTGCTCACTATGTCAAGTCAGACACACGAAATGCTATTCTCACGTGCGCCATGGCTTTGGGCTCTCAGTCAGCTCTTGACGTACTCATCAGCAACTCTAGCTGGTGGGCAATGCTATCCCCATTAGAGACACAAAGCAAGCCGCCTTTCTCCTGCTCAGGAGAAGCCCACTTCATGCTCAGAATGATTGAAATGTATTGGTTATGTGTGTGCTTTGAAAGCAGATATGATCTGATTCCACGAGAGGGTTTGGGAGGCAGAACAGACGCTCCAGCAAAGGAAATGTAGAGGAAAGAGGAGGAGGGATTTAATGATAAGGAACAGAGAGCTATACAGTTGCAAGGACAGAACGGCAACTACCCAACAAGTTTTCTAAATGATACTGTGACACAGCACCACACGCTGGGTGATGTAACCAACTGAGATTCATTTTTTCACATTTCTGGGAACTGGAAGCCAGAACCAAGATGCCCACAGCCCTGATTCCTTTAGAGGGATGACAAGGAGAATATAGTCCAGGACTCTTTCCTAACTTCTGGCCGTATGCTAGCAATCTTGCCATTCCTTAGCTTGTGGCTGTAGCTTTATACTCCCTGCTTTCATCTGCCTTTAGTGTCCTCCTGTGTGACTGATTTTACCTCAAAACATCCCTAACTTATAAAGACACCAGTTATATTGGAGTAGGACCAACTATAAGGACCTAAATTTAATTTGGTAATAAGTTTAGATTTAATGTCATATTCTGAAAATCCAGAGATTAGTACCCTCAACATATGACTTTAAAGAGGACACAATACATCTCTAACAGATGACCTTGGAGATGACCTAGGCCCTATAGTGGCCACGGGCCACATATAGCTTCTGATCATTTAGGTGAGATGAATTTTAACTGAGATGAGCCACAAATATAAAACACACACCTGATTTCACACGTTAACCAAAAAATTGTTAATATCTCCACAATGCTAAAAAGTATTTTGGGTATATTAGGCTGAGGAAAACATGGTACTGTGCTCAGATAATTTCCATTTTTTTAGCTTATGAAAGTGTGGTTTCTAATAACATTTTACATGTGTACTATCGATTTTCTTTGATGTGACAGATACCTGAGATGCACAAAAGGAGGAAAGGGATTTGGGGCTCACCATCTCCACTGTTATAAGTTTCAGAGGCCCACACATCCACGGTCCTGTGGCTCCCATGCTTTGGGGGCCTGTGGCAAGGCAAAGCATCATGTAGGAGAACTGTGCGGAGGAAACCTGCTCCTCTCATGGCATTGAAGAAGCAGAGAGGAGGAAGAACCACAGCCCCTATATCCTCTTCCAGACCACTAGGCCTCACCTATCAAAGGTCCAGATATCTGGAAATAGCACAACACACTGGTGACTAAGCCTTCAACATACAGCCTCTGAGGACACTTAAGACCCAAACCATTACAACACACAACTCACACATGTGGCTCACTTTATGAGTATTGGACAACACTCATCTAGAACCAGGAGTTTACCAAGCCCCTTGACTCCTGACCGCTGTCTTTTAAAGATGGCGAAATGAGGCATCCAGTTCACTTACATAGATAGACAATGGCAAAGACCAAAACATATACCTGTGCAATCCACGCAAGCTACTCAAAACATTAAATAAGTGGCAAATCTATTTGATGGATAAAAATCACACTTCGTATTACCAAGAACTCAGCTTAGAATTCAGTATCTTCTTGCAAGATGGGCTTCTGTTTAAGACAATCCTTTCATCACTCATCTGGGGAAAATGAGGGATGTATCCATTACAACTTCTATTAACAATCACCTGAGGATAACACCGGCCCTGTGCACCAGTGGTTTCCTAATGACCTTCTGCACATGCCTCATGCAGACCAGGAGTGGGGTCATTTGATATTAATACTCATGAGCCACACAAAATGATCGACTGTAATGAACTCCCCTCTGTTGTGTAGGCGGGGATTGCTTCTGTGTGGCGAGGGATGTGGCGTTCACTGGCCTTGATGACTCCACTCTTTGCATCTCCAGGTTTGCGTAGCTCCGTCTGGAATTCAAGCCATTGACTCTTCGCACTGGTGAGTTTTGAAGAGAACTGCGTGGAGCAGTTTAAGTTGTTCGAAACACAGCGGCACATTTTACTGCGTTTCTTTCTCCTCAGAGCGAGACATTCATCACTTCTAATGTAATGCTTATAGAACTCAGGCAGGGTTGTTGTACCTGGCTTGCAGCTCCTCATTGCTTTGCAGCTGAATGATTTCACATTAGACGTTAGCAGACACATCGGCTGGATCCACGTTGAAGAGTGTTCAATTCTATGTGTTTACTTTTCAGACCCTTGACTCATTAAATGTCTCAACTGCTGTCACACGTTTATATTCCAGTGTTGTAGAAGGCTTTTGTCCTCCCAGGGGGGAGAAATAAAAGTGTTAATGGCACTTTCCCGGGCCCTGATTTAGCTTCATATGATTTCACATGTGAAAGCAAGTCGCTGAGAAGCTGGTTAGGGCCTACAGCTTGACAGTCAGTTCTGAGAGGTGTTGGTATTGGCCACCATAAACACCAAATCACACAGCCACCTGCTCTCGTTGAATTCCTGGACAGGCTTTCTCCTTCATCTCTATAAACTGCTTGATTCTATCCCATCATTCATAAAACCTCAAGAGCCACTGTCCTGCCACACCGCTGCCACCCTTCCCCACGGGAAACAAACACTCAGTCAAAATCATTGGGGAACTCCTTAAAGCAGAGGCTATTAAAATCATCTGCTTTTGAGAAAATGTATGCATAAATGCTGTTGATATCACATTGTCAAGCACCATGCCCACAGTGACATATTTGGAGTGTAATGCAGTGGCAAATCATAAAATCTGTCAGATCAAAACTTAGATCACTTAGTTCTTTCCCCATGAAGGCAATTCGTGCCTTTGGCAAGCCAACCAGTGCGAGAGCCCCATCTGCAGTAAGGCCACTTACCTTTCCTGATGCAAGCGCAAATGTTTTCCAGGCAAAACAAGTCTCTCTTGCCAATTCTTTGGCTGTGGCGTCCAGTAATGGCCGTTCCTCTCTCACGAACTTGGAAGTAAGTATCCCAGGAATAAAAGCAGGCAGTTGGGCAGTATATGTCCTATCCATTGTCATCACAAACCAGGAGGCGGGGCTTGGGGAGGGCGTGGAAATCTACAGAATCCGTCCACGTTCTTTTCATTACCATGGGCTAAGTCAGTGACCAGCTCTGAGACAGCGCTCTAAAACCAGCTGACACTCGGCCCCTTTGACTTTGGTGCTAACAACTCTGCAGCAACCACCACGCACCTTGGCAAAGTCTCCACCCACGCGAGGCCTCAGCCTCTGCCTGATGAGCTCAGTCCCAACACAACTCACCTGCGGCACAGGGCCTCTGTCCCGAGGCTGAGTATCGCTAACTTCGACCCAAACACACTTGCTTCCCCATTTACTGAGCTTGCTTGGCATACGCTGAGACATAGAGATGCACCGGACCGGCTAATGCACAACCACAGGTGACACACGCAGGTTTGCCTGTGGCTTCAACAGAATGAAACCATTTGTCCATTTCTCTTGGAATGAGCAACAGTCTGCAATGACCTTTCTTTTCTTGGTGTTAGTCCTTTGTAGGATGTGCCACCTCTTGTTTTAATGATGATCCCGTGTGTGTGTGTGTGTGTGTGTGTGTGTGTGTGTGTGTTGTGGTGATGTGGCTATTTTGCTTTGATAGACGTGCAAATGCTACATCGTGGATTTGGAACATAGTCAGTGTTGTATCATATACCATTGAGGTCTTCTGTGTCTATTGTATTTCCTTAATCTGAGATTCTGCTTTCACAAGGATTATTTATTTATTTATTTATTTATTTTGCCAGTCTGGGGCCTTGGACTCAGGGCCTGAGCACTGTCCCTGGCTTCTTTTTGCTCAAGGCTAGCACACTGCCACTTGAGCCACAGCGCCACTTCTGGCCATTTTCTGTATATGTGGTGCTGGGGAATTGAACCCAGGGCTTCATGCATATGAGGCAAGCACTCTTTGCCACTAGACCATATCCCAGCCCCTCACAAGGATTATTGATGGTGAGCACATAGATAAAGGGTGGTAGGAGTTATCATTTGCATCAACAAAGTAGACAACAAAATCATCAACTTGGGGAGGCAAGGCTGGCACCATCCCGAAGAATCATCTCACTGTGCCTCGTTTCACCGTCACCGGATCACTGTAGTTTTGCCTGTCCGGGCACATCCCAAGTCACTACACTCTAGGCAGACCGGCCGCGGGCAGCTGACAAGAAACATCTGCTTCCATCCTGCGGGCATTCATCCTGCATGTCCTGCATGTCTATCTCATAAGAGACTTTTGTCTGTCCCTCCAAATTCACACTACTTATAATTTATTTCCTATAAATCTATGTTGTTATGAAAAATCTTCCAGGTTTATTGATTTTTTTGGAGTCTTACCTGTGGTTACGTTGGCAGGGCCAGGCCAAATGATTCTGAGTGTCTTACACACAAAGCTGGACATTGCCCAACACTGACACAGCTGGAGCCTGTATTCCACAGTGAAATCACGCAAATGCGGGTGTGTTGTGCTTTTTGAGATGCACTGGTACAGATGCTCTGACCTTGTTTATAAAGGAAGCCAGTTTGTTCATTTCGTGGTGACATTCATCTGCCATTCCGTTTGGACGGATGACTCATTAGCTACCCTTCCCCTCACCGACAGCTCTCATTAGCTACCCTTCCCCTCACCGACAGCTCTGACTTCCAGCCCCAGCCTCTGGATGTGACTGCTGTAGGCAGTGGTGTGCTGCCATCTATGGACAGAAGGAAATAAAAAAGATAAAACTAAATGCTGTGCAGCAGCAAGGTCTGACAAGGCCAGAACTATTGGAGAGAATTCCAGTGCAAAATCCTATCAATCATGATAATGATCATAATTAGTAGTTGAGGAAACAAAAATACATTCCCAGGGATACAACACTGGCCCTTTCTTTCTTTCTTTCTTTCTTTCTTTATTTTTTTGCCAGTCCTGGGCCTTGGACTCAGGGCCTGAGCACTGTCCCTGGCTTCTTCCCGCTCAAGGCTAGCACTCTGCCACTTGAGCCACAGCGCCGCTTCTGGCCGTTTTCTGTATATGTGGTGCTGGGGAATCGAACCTAGGGCCTCGGGTATACCGAGGCAGGCACTCTTGCCACTAGGCTATATCCCCAGCCCCCCTTTCTTCTTATTAAAATGATTGTAAGTCCTTGATTATTGTGCAAAAAAAAAAGAAAGAAAGAAAACCTAGATGAACCAAGCTATGAACCTATTCCTGCTACAAAGTCTTAACCCACTTACTTTTGATGGGGCAGATGGGAAAAGTTCCACAATACTGACAACACAAATATTCTAATATCTACTATACTTGTGTCCTAAGGGAGCTGTTTTCCTTTTCTCAAATTCACATTAGGAATCTCTCTCTCTCTCTCTCTCTCTCTCTCTCTCTCTCTCTCTCTCTCTCTCACACACACACACACACATCTGGAAACTTAAGACTTGTTGTAATAGCATCCTCCAAAACTCAGTCTACCCCAGGATCCTCTCTCATGTATTTAGGATATTTATCAATAAATAATTTTTCAAGTTCTAGCCATTTGTCAACAGAATGGTTTCTGGAAATGGATATTTTCTGTCATGATATATGAGGATACAGACATATATTTCATCAGGATATTTTGTAAGTGATCATTCCTTACAAATAGAAAACTTTTATATATTTATGTGTGTATAAAATGAGGCTTTCTATTCATTAGGAATATATATTTATCAGATAGATATATATACATAGATGGTAGATAGGTAGATAGATGATAGATCAGGTATTTAATAGGCTATTTTTAAACTATTATGTGATAAATTAATGCAAAAAAATAAAGAAGAATCAGAAAGTAAACTTAAAGTCAGTTGAAATAATGTAAACCTGCATTGCTGTCAGTATTTGTGGCTCATCCCTATAATCCTAAGGGAGCTGAGATCTGAAGATCATAGGTCAAAGCCTGCTAGAGCAAGAAAGTCCTTAACACTCTTCCTTCCAATTGTCCACCAAAAAGCTGGGAGTGGAGCTGTGGCTCAAGTGGTAGAGCGAAAATGCTCAGGGACAGCACCCAAGCCCGGAGTTCAAGCCCCAGGACACACACACACACACACACACACACACACACACACACACACACACACACACCCCACATTGTTCTGTAAAGGCCAAGTAGTGAGAAGTGGGCCTCCAATCTCTGTGCTTTGGAGAAGCAGTAACAGAGGAAGCTAGTGAGTCACTCCTACTTCTAAAGGCTTCCTCCTTCTCAATGGCTTTTCTCTTACAGTCTCACAAAGAGGACTCCCATTCCTACAAAGAGGCTACTATGATCCTCACTAGGCCAAGACCTAAACAAGCTGACCCTTCAAACAAAAGGACTGCAGTATTTAGTTTCCAATCTTGGAGTGCCAGGCAAAAAAAAACTAGACTCAGAATCTTAAAGGCTTGGTAAACACACACACACACACACACACACACACACACACACGTTTTTTGTTTGTTTGTGTGTTTTTTGCAATAACAGATTTTTCTATAATCTAGGATTTACAAATAGCTTACTTGGTCCCTAGGGGAAAATGTTTCTAGAATTCTCAGCTAATTACCCTATGAGATCAACCTGTCCCTAACCCAGTCTCTCTCTCCTGTGATCATGAAGTTCATGACCATTTCCTCAACCCCTTAATGGCCACACCATGCTCCTTCCTTTTCACAAAAGGGAAAACTCAACCTTGTGCACATTCTGCTTATCCCCGGACTCTTTCTTCATTCTGAGGAGGTGTTTCCATGGAGACAGGAGGCACACAGGTGCAGTTAGTCCTCCCACAGAGACTTCTCAAGGTGTGAACCAGGTGTGCTTCCTACAAATGGACATAATCTCTCCCAGAAAGACTGCAGTAGCTAACGGACAATGGGTATTGATGAGGCTTGTGGAATATGGTATTATACTTAATGTCACTGAATTGTACACTTAAATGATGAAAACGGTAAATAACTGACGTCTGACAATTCTGCTCCACCCAGACTCACGCTCTTCGGTGTATAAACATAGACTTTGTTCCTGATCCTGACGGCAGGTGCTTTTTTTTGGCTTTTGATTAACTGACCTCTGTGGCATTCACACGAGTGGCACCAGTATGGCATCCTCTGGGGTGGCCACAAGTTACAAGGCAGGCTCTCTGCCCTGCCAGTCTCCCACCTCAGTCTCTTCTCACTGACAACTCTGCCAGTCTCCTTATCTTTTGGATGCTTCCAGTGGGAAGCAAGCTTTCAAGCTTTCTACAGACCTACATTCCAAGTTGTTCCAAAAGCACATGGTTTCACTAGGAGCTCTTTTCTTCTCACCTCATGAAGCAGCAGTGGGGGACTTACAAGTTTCTGCTGGACAGGCACTTCCGGCCAGGATTAAGATGTTGACTTCTTCTTATACAACCCCATGTTCATGAGAGGTTCTCTTGAGAGTTCCATTGCTGGATATATAGGGACAGAAGTCCCCTCCCATACCTGCCCAGCTCTCTATTCATATAAACTCACTTGAAAGAAGGTAGACTTTCAATGAATCATAAGGGTTCTCATATACAGGCTACAGTAATCTAGTTTACAGAGTAATTTGTATATTCTGTAATATGTGGGGGGGGGGTGCCTTTGCTGATATCTCTCTTTAATATATGGTACACTTGTCTCCCATTGTCCTAAATGTGAGGTTTGAACTGAAAAATCCAAGACAACAAAACCTTTTTACATTCCTATTATGCAATAACATTCTCTTAGATTTATCAGGGGTAGACATCCTGTTTGACACACTCCAGTAGAACATTCTACCATAATGGAGTGTCCTATATGTCTATTCTGTAGAAAAACTGCCACTTGGTCACAGAGTAGGCCCCTGAAATGTGGCTAGTGAGAATGAGAAATTACATTTTTTAATATCATCAAATTTTCATGCATGTAAGTTGAAATAGCTGCATGTGTCCAGTGTGGACTGTATTGAATGGGACTATTCTACATACCAAGATTAACAGATATAGCATGCTAGGCA
Source organism: Perognathus longimembris pacificus (assembly GCF_023159225.1). NCBI lineage: Eukaryota > Metazoa > Chordata > Mammalia > Rodentia > Heteromyidae > Perognathus > Perognathus longimembris. The sequence goes on from NC_063165.1 coordinate 10,220,975, forward strand.
TGTACCACACAGGTTTTCTGAAAGAAACTCTTCCACACATTATTTCATTTTTCCACACATGATGACAATGACATAAGATTGATATTTTCTTTTTTATTTGGTTTGGTCAGAAATACTTATCAGTGTTTGGTTTTCAAACAAAAACGCTCTTCACCTCTTTATTCAAATACCAGCTTTCCAGTGAGACATTTCCTTGACACCTTTGCTTGAACCTGCAGCAGAAATTCTTCTGGAGAGCTCATCGTCCACTGTCACTTTTGGCCATCTACGATACCACATGTTTTATGGTTCTATAAATTTCCCAATTAAAACATAAAACAGAGAAGACCAATGTTTCTGGCTCTGGCTCTCTGGTGCGCTCTCTCTCTCTCTCTCTCTCTCTCTCTCTCTCTCTCTCTCGCTCTCGCTCTCACTCTCTCATGCAATATGTAGTTCTCCTGAGATTTTTAGGAAATGGTGAATGAGTAGCTTTCTGTGTGGTCAGAATCCATCCATAGAAAGCCCTTCTTTCCTGAATGAATTTTATAGAATGAAGATGGTTGATAGCCAACCTCAGAGGCTGAGTCTGAAGTCCTCTATTCCAGACCAAAACACAAAACAAAAAGCAAGGAGTAGGTGAAGAAAAAGGAGCCAGTGGACTGGATGCAGCATGAGGTTGGGTGGCCTGGGAGAAATTCTTCATGGGCAAGGAAGCTCTTCAGAGAGGTCCAAGCCTTGAAATTCTCTGTAGTACTGTGACGTCAATATAATATTTTCCAAATGTTCAATGAAGTATAATATACTCATAAAACCCTAGGGCCAAGGTACATTCTTACTTTCGTGGAACTCAAAGACGTACTTGGGTTGAATGTTTCCATCAACAAGGTAATAAATCCAAAGCAAGACAAGCTATCCATTGGGCGAATCTGACAAAGGCAAACCCCTCAGACAGAATGACCGGGAGATGCCAAGATCGTCATGCCACTAATCCCTACATTTATACCCCTGCTGCCAACACAAATTCGGGGTGTGTGTGGGTGTGTGTGTGTGTGTGTGTGACAATCTTAACATATATATGTTGAGATGATTTGGATTTTTACAATTCAGGAATAGAAATTTTAGTTGATCTTAACTTTTCTTTCAAGGACAAGAAACAACAATATGAAAAAACAAAACAAAACATGTGGCTTAGGCCTGTAATCGTAGCTACTAAGGAGGCTGAGATCTGAGGCTTGTGATTCAAAGCTAGCCCAGGCAAGAGAGACACTTATCTACAATAAACTAGCTACTCAGAAAGAGGCAGAAGTGGCACTGTAGCTCAAATGGTAGAGCACTAGCCTTGAGAAAAAGAAACTCAGAGACAACACCTAGGTCCTGAGTCCCAGGACCAGCAAAAAATTTAAAAAAGAGACAAGTAAGGAAACCATGTCTGAGAAAATAAATAGTTTTCCATTAAGTATACACTTATTCAGCATCAAAACCAACCTTTAAAATTCAGTCTGTCTATGAAGACAGACCCATGAACTTCAAATATTCCCTCTTTTCCTTTCATGCCATTTTTAAATTTTCACATGAGGTAAAAAAAAAAATTGCATTTGTCATTCCCAGTCTGACATTTTTTTCAGTCAACATGCTGAGCTTCAATTCCATTCAATTTCCCACAAATGACCTAATTTCATTTGTCTTTATGGTTCAACACATCTCCCTTGTATATAATAACAAATTTTCTTTATCTGTTGAATCCACTGATTCTGAAACTTGGCTACTGTGAATATTTTCATGATAACATGACCATGCAGGTGACTCTATACTCACCTATCATAAACTAGATCACATACCCTTTTTTGTTGCTGTTTTGGAGGGACTTCCATCACGATTACCAAAGTACTTGGACTAATTTACATTCCCACCAGCAATGTGGTTCTTCTCTCACCTTCTCACCTGCATTTATTGTCTTCATGATGTGGCTATTCTGACTGGAACGAGATGGAATCTGTCAGTCTGATTTGCCTTTCCTTTACTGCTAAGGATGTGAAACCTTTCCTCGTGTATTTATTCACTACTTACTTTTACTACTCCTTTAAGAAAAGGACTTGGATTTGTGCCTGTGTCATGGCCTCTTCAATTTCTTTAGTTCTCAAGAGGTTACTTTGCACTTACTCAAGTATGCTAGCACTGACTGCCCTCCGAAATCCTGGTCAACACAGGACCTGTCAATTAAGGAATGGGATCCAGTCCACTTCTCCCCTCTTATTTCAGCCCTAAGCTCCACTCTTCAGTGTTGCCAAATTCCACCTTAACTTCACATTCAGCTCGTTCCTCATGCTCCTTATCTGTTCAGCTGAAGCAAAACACCCTGAGCTGGTAGCTGGTCTTCTAAGAGTGCTCTGGATGATTTCTTGTCAGATTAAATTTTCCACAGATAGGAGAAATGGATCCTGCAAATATCGGAGATCTGAAAACCAGATGAGAAGCTCAGGTGAGGCCAAAGCATGTTAAAGAAAAAAGAAAGACTGTTTTAAAAAGATAATTTATGCTAATGATACTAATGTAGTCCTGTACCCAGAATTTAAAGCTACCATTTATAGTAATGTATAGAGAGTTTATTTCACAAAGGAAGACTGAGATTAAAGCAGTCTATAACAACAACAAAAAATTGCTATTTTCTTAGGTAGATCAAAGAGGTCTTTCTTTAGAAAGATCAAACTACAGTGGATATTTTAATATATTTAAACATGTTCTAGGATGATTAACAGGCCCTCCTTGAACCAAATCAATATCACATCAGAAACATGCATATCAAGATGCTAATTTGAGGCTGGGAATATGGCCTAGTGGCAAGAGTGCTCACCTCATATACATGACATGAAGCCCTGGGTTTGATTCCTCAGCACCACATATATGGAAAATGGACAGAAGTGGAGCTGTGGCTCAGGTGGCAGAGTGCTAGCCTTGAGCAGGAAGAAGCCAGGGACGGTGCTCAGGCCCTGAGCCCCAAGGCCCAGGACTGGCCAAAAAAAAAAAAAGAAAGATGCTAATTTGAAAGGTATTTAGATCTAGTCTCTTGAAGTAGGAAATTAACCATTTAAGAAACAGCTGACTTTCTAAACTATGTTAAAACCAAGGAAAAGGAAAACAGTAGAAAAAATGAAAATGTTTATGTAAGATTTTCCCAGAAAGGAAACCCACCACATCTTCAGGCAGAAAGCAGTTTATTGGGGGGAAAGCAAACTGCCACCCCACACAAGATGGAGGTGTGGAGAGACAGAGGGGAAGAAAGAAGGGAAAAAGAGAAAATGATCGAGAGAGTAAGAGAGAAAAGGAAAGGGAGCAGGGACTGTGTTGAGCTGGATTATATAGGAAAATGAGAGGTATGGCCAGGTGGATTGGATGTGACCTCAGAGAAGGAGGTAACTGCCTCCAGGTACACCAGTTACCTAGGTAACTCAGGTACTGGACACAGACAAACAGGTGGGGGCCATCTGCATGGAGCCCTCCCGGGGGTGGACCTTACAGTTTAAATGAAAAAGGAAATGTGCTATACTCAATTATCACATTTCCTCATCTGTGTTTGAAGAAGAAAGTTGATGGAGATCCTCAACAAATATTCTCAGATAAAGCTGAAACTGTTTCCTCTCAAGGTGGGATATGAAGATGGAGGACAAAGCCATACCTTTCATTGGGAGCAGCAACTTGGTTTGTTTGTTTGGGGGAGAGGGGGTGTCAGTCCTGGAGCTCGAGCTCAGGGCTTAGGCATTGTCCCTGAGCTTTTTACTCAAGGTTATATACAAGTCTCACAAACTTTCCTGCCTGGCTGGCTTGGAACTGTGATCCTCTGATCTCAGCCTCCTTAGGATTACAGGTGTGAGCCACCAGTGACCAGCTGGGGCCAAACAACTTTTGCTGTTTCACTTGCAAACGTCTCAAATCTAGCTGATTCACTGCCTCCATGAAATTCTTGTCTCAGACCCCGAATTTTGTAGGCAGAGATCTTCCCTTAAACTTTTGGTTGACTCTATCACTTTACAGGCAGAGTACCATTCCTGGAGAACTGAATTACTGACAATTCTCTGCAGTTATTCCTTGAGCTATGATGTCTCTCTCTCTCTCTCTCTCTCTCTCTCTCTCTCTCTCTCTCTCTCTCTCTCTCTCTCTCCCCATCCTCATGCTCATGCTGAGTAGAAAGGGGAAGGCTAGGCAGTACTATGCTGTCTAGAGGAAACTGTGGAAATCAGGAATAGGAAAAATTATTTCTGTCCAGCAACAAGAAGCAAACTGTTCCAATCATCAATTGGCCTATTCTGGAATTTGCCAATTGGCTCTCACCTTAAGCATCAGCAAATGAAGGGATTTTTGTTTGTTTGTTCATTTACCATTACTTCATTTCTCTTAATTGGTCATTCAACACCGGGTGAGCACTGTTTGAAGAGGTTGAAGAACAGAATCTGAAAGTAACACATGTGATTAGGAATGTTGAGCCATGTTGTCTCAGGATAACTCTTTCAGAGTCTGGGTTGTATTGACCCCAAAGTCAAGTCTAAAGTAAGTCAGCATTAATTAATGATTACCACAGCATTTATGCCACCTGTTTTGAAAACAAGTCCATGCTCAGCCATTAGAAAAGTTATCTCAGGGACACACCATGGAATACTGAGGGGGGAGGAGGGTTGATCAAAGATTCTGCTCTCCATACTCTGACTTCAGAGAATTGATCACAAGGTTAGAATTAGTAAATGAGGTGGTAAATGGAATATACAACTCTAGTCAATTAGAAGCAAATTAAGAAAATTTTATTTAAGTGACAACTTATCATCATCTAATAGTTTTGATACATTTGATACGCAGATTAGGAAACATGTAAATTAAATACTATGAAAGTGTCATTTTCATGAAACATGATTTTAATCAGACATGGATATATGTTTAGTGGTTTTATTGCAGTTATAAAATATTATGAAAGGTACAAAAACATCAATGTTATTTATTTTACAATCAGGATGACATCTTTTTGCCATTATGGCTTTCAATTTCATTCTCTCCAACAGGTTTCAAGGAATAGTTTATTACATGCCTTAATAAAGCATTTAAAATATTTACAAGTTCAAAATAGATGTTTTTCATAACTGAAAAAGTTCACCTGAGAATTCATTGTCACATTACCATTTGTTTGGGTTTTTTTTCCCAAGGTGTTGATGTGCTGAGTGTCTAGATACAATCTGTATCATCCACTGCATCAAATATATTTCATCTTTATCTTAAATTAGTTAAGCTATGGTAAATTGTTACAAAACTTACAGATGGAGATCCAGTATTATGTATGCATTTCTTTCGCCTATCACAATTGAACAAATTGTTTGCTGTAAGTTTGATCTTCAAGTAAGGGAAAGTTTCAAAGTAAAGTTATTTTACTGAGTCAGAGACATATACCAGCTTCATAAAGGTCATCCCACACTGAGAAGACTGAAGTTCATCAGACAAAGAACAATGATCATGTCAATAGGAGATACACAAGCTGAAACTTCAAATTTCTGCATGAAGGAAAGGCATACATTGTATACACAGAATCCTATCATTTGTCTTCAGCAGCCTCAAAAAAAAAAAAGATTGCCTGGGAGCACATTTTCTTAGGAAAAAAACTTCTTTAGAAGTTAATGTTAAAATAGGCATAAATGTAATGCTATGCAATATATAAAAGACATCCCCGCCTTATGGTCAAGAGACAAAAATTTTTTTGTCCATCTATATTACAACTTGAAAATCATGAAGGTATGAGGTAGTGTAGTTATTTGTCTTACATGCCGGCTATTAAAAGTAATGCTAAATTTTAAACAATATTACACTTGGCCAATTATTAGATGTTATTAAAACAAACCCTTAATGCTAATCTGTTTCTAGGTAGAGAAGCATTTTAACCCAAGTGCTCTAAAAACTGTATTGATGGTGGAGACAGCAAGGTTTCTATCACAAAATAGTCACTTTTCAAAGTGAATATTTACACTTGCAATTAAAGCAAAAGATTTGACACTTGTACATACACAAACTGATGACAGGCAGTTGAGTCCTCTGAGGTAGGAAATGAAGAATTCCATTGGTTTGGAGAAGATTTTACATTTTGTAAACCACAGAAGTCTTTTTTTTAATATTATTTCATATTGTGAAGTTAAAATTTACATGAATGAATATCAACGAAATAGCTACCCGGGAACATATGTATATGACAATAACTCTTCTGTAATTCAGGATGCATCTTATAGAATATCAGTCTCCCTGAAAAACCAAACGTACTGGTGAAAGCTTCTAGAAAATAATTGCAACAGATTTCCCCCTTCCACCTTAGTCAGTAATGAAGATAACACACAAACACTGGAAATACACAAATACAGACCTCGCTGCCGCCCCCCTTGCACCCCAAAGCAAAAGGGCAGCATGTGACACACTGCGCTGAAAGACAGCTGGTCCCCAATGTTCTCAAGGCAAAGATCTACTTGCTTCCCACTGGCTCACACTGTGAGGGGCAGTGTCTCCAGAACCAGACCCTGGACTAAGGATGAAGTCTCTTTCCAGCATTGGACTTGATTAAATGAAGTCCTTTCTATTCTAAATGCTACCCACCATTCCTTTGTACCATGTAAAATGGGATTCTTCCACATGAACACAGGCTGAGTAGCCCTAATCTGAAATGCTTAGGACCAGAAGTGCTTCAGATTTCACTTTTTTTTTTTTTCCCAATCAGGATTTTTTTGGGAAGGTTTCCATATAGATAATGAAATCTCTGAGAGCTGAGACCTAAGTGTCTCAATATGAAGTTCATTCAGGCTTCATATGCCACTTACACATGTAGCTACAGCAATTTAGGGTGTCTGTGTTTTGACTGCAACCTGTCACCTGGTCACGTGACCTGTGGCTGCTTGCTGCGATCTGTCAGTGCTCAAAAAGTTTCAGATTACCAAGCATTTCAGATTTCTCTACTAGAGATACGAAACCTGTATTTATGATTTTTAGTTTTAATTGCCAAGGTCCAATAGCTTTTATTTGCCACTTGAGTAAGTCATTTTTCAGCGGCTAAGAGTCGCTGCTACGCATTGTGGGGTAAGTACTCAGGTTATAGTACTCAAATCAACACAAAGACTGATTTCAAAATGCCCAAGTCAAAATATGCTCTGTGTACCTTTACATCAATCCAAATTTGGGCAAGAAAGCAAGGATTAAACCTGGTTCTCTGATGCAAAGCCTAATGGAAGAATCCTTTTTCAAAAATCTGCAGAGTTGTCATAAATACATTTTTTTATCCACAATAGTGCTTTTTATAGGAGTTTAAAAATAGGATTTAAAAAATGAGCTGCACTCCTGGTAAGTGTAAAAAATGTTCATTTCCTCAGTCTCTTCAGCTGCTTTTCTGACATCTGTGACCACCACGGGGCGGAAGAGCCCATGCGTGCTGGGCGTCGCGCCCAGAGCCCACGGGGCCTAGGCCAGTGCCACCAGTGTGCACACTTGGCCCACTGCGTCCTGAGTTCTGAATCCAGGAAACTGAAGTTCACAATAGGCCTAGATGTGACAGAGCCTGAAGAGGGAAAATGCCTTAGCTGCTATTCAGCTAGAGAGTCTCCAGGCCACACTGAGAGGCGGCTGAAGCCTCCGGGTCAAAAGGCAGCCAAGTGTGACCACGAGTCACCAGGAAGTCCCTCCATGCCTGGCTGTGATAGGAGCTGGAGAACAAAGCTTTAGGATTTGGGAACGATAACTCATGTTTTCATATTGCAGCTCTCCAGAGCTTCCCAGTGTGGACACCCCACTTGTGAGTACACACTGGGTCCAGATCGCCTGGGAGGAACTGGCTTTGAAATCCGTAGATGGAAAGCAGGCAGATTATTCATCCTCTTCCGTCCAGATTAGATGGGATGGCTCACGCTTTTCAGATCGTGTGACAGGTTGTACTTTCCACTTTTGTCATTACTTTGAATACCAGAAACTGATTGCTGACAGTGATTCATAAAAGCACAAGTTCTGGCTACATTTTTCACATGTGGGTTTTGTTTTTTTTTTAAATTTCTGGTACCCAGGAGATAAATCATCTTGGTGTTTTCTTGTAGAAGCCAAGAACCAAATGGGGGTTGGCTTAAGAGGATTTCCCTGAACAGAAGGCTGTGTATTATTAAGCAAGAGATGGCCACGAGGCTTTCAAGACAATGCCAAGTCTTCAGCGGCAGATTGCATGGCGGGGCGGGCGGCCACGCAGAGTCTACTCGTCAGTGGTGCATTTATCTGTCATCTGCTGGCAGAACTCGGAGATGGCGCCACTCTGCCGACCCTGCTCACCCAGCTGCTGTTCCCTGGGGTCCATGGAGCTGGACCGGGGCTCGATGCCCCGCTCACAGCTGGCCGCCCCACTTCCCGGCCCACTGGGAGGCAGCACTGGAGACACGTGGGCTAAGTTAAAAATGGACGGGAGTGTCAGTTCCCCTTCAGGGGCACTTTTCCCCTTCTCCGAGAGTAGGAAGGAAAGGGGGCAATCTGAAGCCGAGTACTTGGCGAGGACCTGGATTTGTTCTTGACTCAAGGCAGCTTCTTTACAGACTTGCTGGCAAAGTCCAGTGAGGTTCTGCTTCGTTTCCCCCAGAGTGCACAAGATGTGATCTCGCTCCTTCAGCAAGCTCTCCTTTTCATTTTGCTGTGGGGAGGAAAGAAACATGGCGACTCATGTTAATCAGTGTGACCAACATGTATGAGACAATCAGCATTCAGTATCTGCGATATGACCTCATTAAATGGGATCGTGTGGAATTCTCCCAAATACAGGCAAAGTACCAAAGGTCCAAAACGCTTGCAACTCAGACTTTCACACTTTAGGAAGCTAGTTCAGGTGAACACACAAATCCTCCAGCAGGTCTGGGGCCAGGCTTCCACTATGAAACACTGAATATCAAATACACAAAGTAAGGAAGGAAACCATGTAGTCATTTGGGGGGACAATCTTGTAATTGTCCAGTCTAGATTTACAGACTGCAGAGAAATGAGCACGACTTGAAATGTAGGATGAACTACCAAAATATATGTTTGTATGTATTTATGTATGTATGTACGTATGTATATGTTTATACATATCACAACAGTACACATAGCTTAACTACTGTGACTCACTCCATTGCTAGATTTAATTAAGGACACTTTCAAGGCTCAATAAACAGGATTTGAATTCAGGGCCTCCAAAAGCTAAGGCCACGCCCACACCCTGTCTTGCTTTAAGATTATCTTTCAGATAGGGTCTTGAGCTTTCTAGGAGGGGCCTCAGAGTGCAATCCTCCAGCCTCCACAAAGCTGTGACCACAAGGATGTAAGGCCTACTTTTCTTGAGCAGTTACTTTGTGCCAGCTCTGCAGCTAAATGTTTTCAAATACGTCCTCTCAGCTGTGTAATCTACACAATGACTACTGATTTATGTCACATTAAATCCACCTAGACAGAACAGAGTTCAACATGTTCAGAATACAAAGCTAACATATAAATTGCTAAAACTGTCAAGGATTTGAGGAGGTTAGGCCTGTTTTTGTTACTTACATTATTACTCCAACTTAAATATGTGACCCCCTACAAGAAAGCCTACCTTAGATTTTTTTCCCCAGTAGTTGTCTTAATCCTTTTCTTTCTGTCCCTGTCACTCATCACAGCTAAGAGCAAGTCAGCTTCTCCTTGCTCACCTCATCCTTCAAGTTCTACTGTTTCATTGCTCCCAACCTACCATGAGTTAGGAAACTTAATGAGCTGTTTATAAGGTTAAGGGTTAATAAATGCCGATAGGAAGCCAAAGGCTTCTATTTGTTCTCTTTGCTTTCTGCTTGCTAACAGGTGGAGGTCATAACAAAAAGGATCATTTCACTCAGGTTTATAGGCTCTCTTTGCCACAAAAGTAGCTAAAAAGTAACATGAACTTTGATCTACACAAATGCTGTTACAGTCTTATTTTGTTTGCTGGTCCTGGGGCTTGAACTCAGGACCTGGGTGCTGTCTCTGAGCATCTTTGTTCTCAAGGCTAGAGCTCTTGAGCCACTTGAGCCACAGCATCATTTCCAGCCTTTTTTTTTTGGACCACCAGTTCTGGGGCTTGGACTCAGAGCCTGAGCACTGTCCCTGGCTTCTTTTTGCTCAAGGCTAGCACTCTACCACTTGAGCCACAGTGCCACTCCTGGCTTTTTCTGTTTCTGTGGTGCTAAGGAATCAAACCCAGGGCTTCATGCATACTAAGCAAGCACTCTACCACTGAGCCACATTCCCAGCCCCCCAATTTATTTTTATTACATATACAATGTAGACTTTTATATTGCAAAGTATTTCTCAGATTTGTTCAGGTTTCTAGAAAAATCATTTTATTTTAAACAGAAATAGGTACAGGTCAAGAATGAATATGTGTGTGTGTGAGTGTGTGTGTGTGTGTGTGTGAGTGTGAGTGTGTGTGTGTACCCAAGATCATTGTTTGTTCTCACACAGAGTTTGTGAATTACAATTCTTAGAAGATCTGCCGGCACCCAGTGGGCAATATTTGTAACTGCTATTATCTCGTAGGTATGCATTATTACAATGTGTGCTTGTTCTTGTCTGTGAACTCTCAGAAACCAATCCAAATGAAAACGCAAACCAAGTTCCTGGCAATATCCAGTCATGAACTCTGCTACCATAGTTGAATTAATCTATTCTAAATAGCCATTGACAAAATGTCAACTGCTGGTTGGTCTCTTAAATTCAATATGAATGAGGAAAGTAATGAATATTTTAGCTTCTTGCACATTGCCTACAGATGGTATGAGGATTGGAAATATTTTGTAATTTCTGCTCTTCTAAATATGCATGATCTGTAGACGGTCTTACTCCACCTACCCCATACAACACACGGGAGGACTTCGTTCATTAAGGAGGTTTGCTTCTTCACAATAATTGAAACAAAGAGGAATGAGCCAAGATTCCCCATCATAACCACTTCGGTTCACTGAATGCTCCCATCTGCTCCTCTACATTATAAGCTGACTCCTACAGGTTCTGAGTGGTTAGCTGATTGCTGTTTCCATTTCATTCTATTTTCTTTTGTTTTTTGGTTCTGGTCCTGGAGCTTGAACTCAAGGCCTGGGTGTGGTCCTTGAACTTTTATATTTTATACTCAAGGTTATACTCAAAATGGTTAATTGGAGGATAACAGTCTTGTTGTCTTTGAACTGCAATCCTTAGACCGCAGCCTTCTGAGTAGTTAGGATTACAGGCATGAGCCACTGGTACCCAGCCATTTTACTCTATTTTAGGACACACATTTACTATTGTAGTACTCAGATAAATAGCTATTCTGCACTTCATGACAAAAAATACTCTATATCTAAAGCCCTACTTTGAATAGCTGACTGATGATATTCATTTATAAAGTTAAAAAAAAATTCTAAATATGATTCGGCCAATAAAGATGGTAGCCCATGGATCTAGAACCAAAAGAACCATGTAAGGAGCCTGTTTGTAGGAGATAAAGAAGGCTTGTCTGCTAGAAAATGGTCACTCAACAAACAGTTCAGAGAAATTCACAAGTGGTCATTGCAAACATAAACAAAACTTGTTCAATTTTACTCACACAAAAGGAAGAGATTGAGTAAAACTCAAAGGTGGACAATAACTTCTGGGTGATGAACAAACAAGACATATGTACTGCTGGAGGGAAGGCATAGCAGGATAGACCCATTGTATTTCACGGTGTTATGTTATACTCGTGCTTGCCCTACATCCACCAATCCCATTTTAAACATCTCTATGCATCACCTACCCAAGTAAACAGTGTGAAAGAAGTGCCAGGAAGAGACTGGACTGACCACTTCATGATAGACCAGGGAGACCACAGGGAAAACAGGTCCCCACAAACTTCTTCTTAAGAGTAGAGTGCACTTAGTGCATACAAAATACTTCACGTGACAGCAAGGCAACTCCATATATACATAAAATCTCAACTTGTTTCTAGGAAAACAGACTCAGATAACAATGTGAACTTCCAGCTTAGTATATGTAAAAATTAAGTGGAAAGAGGAATAGGCAGAGAAACTAAATATATGCCACACTGATTTAAATAAAAACAATAAGCTCAATGCTAAATGTTGGTGGATCACACCTGTAATCCTAGCTAGATCCTAGGAGGCTGAGATCTGAGGGACACAGTTCAAAGCCAGCCTGGGCAGTAAAGTACATGAGACTTTTATCTCCAATTAATCATCAAAAATTCAAAAGTAGAGCTGTAGCTCAAGTAGTAGAATTCTAGCCTTAAGCAGAAGAAGCTCAGGGACAGAGCCCAGGCCCTGAGTTCAAGCCCCAGGACAGGCGCACATACATGCGCACACACACACACACACACACACACACACACACACACACACACAGTGTTTTACAGAAATGTGCAATTCCAAATCTTGGGGGAAGAAAATAAATGATAAGGCGGAGTTTGAGCTAGATGGCACAAGGCCTCTAACACGGTCAATGTCAAAAGGAAAACCAGGGCTAGAAGGAATCTCCCTTCCGAAAAATTTTGGAGGGAAAGTCAAACAGACTAATGACTACTATCAATTATAAGAAACAGATTAGGAAACAAAATTAATCCAGGAGTCCAGGGCAGTAAAAGAAAAGGAGGAAGGGGAGGGAGGGATCTTATTTAAAGAGGAATTCAGTTACAAAGGTAAACGAAATGAAAGAAAAAGAACTCATCATTCTCTAACCCTCCCTGTAAAGGTCATTCAAGCTAAAAGAGAAGTGAAGAGCCAGATTTTCTCAAAGCATCTGAGAAACAATTCACAGATCACTGAGCAGTGAGAAGAGCAAACAAATAACTTTGAAGGAACTTGGCAGGTTCCACCCCCTGAGACCCTGTGACAGCTTGCACCTCCCTGGTGACTCCCCATGAAGGACAGAACACCAAGGAATTCAAATAACTCAGTTCAGTTCAAATACCTCAAATATCTTCACCGTCCACGGAATTAGAGGATGGAGGAACAAGTTAAAGTCATGCAGAAGCAATCAGACAATGTTTAAAAAAAAAAAAAGGCAAAAATCTGATCTAGGCTCTTCCAAAACAATTGCCACTTAAAAAGGAGAGAGAATTTGGGTGGGAAGGAGTCCAGGAGGGGAAAAAAAAAATGGGAGAAAATGAAGGAAGAGATGACACTGTTCAAAAGAAATGTACTCAGTAACTGATCTATATAACTGTAATCCCTCTGTACATCACCTTTACAATAAAAATTGATATTTTTTTCAGTCCTGGGGTTTGAACTCAGGGCCTGGGCACTGTTCCTGAGCTTCTTTTGCTCAATGCTAACACTCTACCACTTGAGCCACAGCACCACTTCTGGCTTTTTCTGTTTATGTGTCATTGAGGAATCAAACCCTGGGCTTCAGGCATGCTAGGCAAGCACTCTACCACATTCCCAGGCCCAAAACTGATTTTTTTCTAAAAAAGAGAATATTGCTTTTAAACTGACAAGGCATTAATTATGTGATGCTTGAATTCTAATGTGAAAAAAACTAAAACATTTATCTTTATTTAAGATAATATAAATAAGGACTTTATCCTTAGTATATTCCTCAAGTGTGATAAAAATAGTACTCATAGGTATGGACGTCTATTTCTAGAAAATGCACACTTGAGCATTCAGGGACAAAGTGTCATGATGTAGTAGTGGCTTTCAAACAGTTCCAAAAATAAAATGAAAGAAAGAGGGCCAGGGAAGACAGACTGCAAGAGGCAGGACAGGATTGACAGTGAGACCCCTCAGGCTTCCCATTTCCCCCAAATAGCCAAGAAACCAATTATCTTGTGATGGAAAGTCACAGCAGGTGTTCTGTTAGCTCTTATTTAAGTGAGAAAGACAGAGTAGAGTGAAGTCAAAACCAGAATTTACAATTTAGGCAGAGACATTAGGAAGGAAGCCAGCAGAGGGAGAAAAAATTTGAACATAATTAATAATATGGCTATAAGAAATGTAACTAGGGGAAGGGACTATGGCCTAGTGCTAGAGTGCTTGCCTCACATACATGAAGCCCTGGGTTTGATTCTTCAGCATCATATATATAGAAAAAGCCAGAAGTGGCACTGTGGCTCAAGTGGCAGAGTGCTAGCCTTGAGCAAAAAGAAGCCAGGGACAGTGCTCAGGCCCTGAGTTCAAGCCCCAGGACTGGCAAAAAAAAAAAAAAAGAAAGAAAGAAAAGAAATGCAAGTAAAAGCTGGACACTGGTGGCTCATGCCTGTGATCCTAGCTACTCAGGGGCTGAGATCTGAGGATCAAGGTTCATAGCCAGCCAGGGAAGGAACGTCTGTGAGACTCTCATCTCCAATCTACCACCAGAAAACCGCAAGAAGAACTGTAGCTCAATGTGGTAAAGTGCTAGCCTTGAGCTAAAGAGCTCCGGGACAGTGCCTAGGCCCTGAGCTCAAGCACCACGACCAACAAACAAACAAAAAGATAAAAACACATAGTACTTGTTATTTCCTATGTGCCAGGTGCTATTCTAAGTTGTTTAGACATATGAACTCATTTATTCTTCCTAAATGAGCACCCTGTCTATAAGAAAGAGAACAACATTGTCCTACATGCAGATGAGAAACTGAGACAGAGAAATCAAGTAGACTTCCCAAGGGGACTGTGCCCCATCTGGAACTCCAGACTTTTAATCTCGCAACTTTCACTTCTGTTAATCATAGGTAGTAAGGCCTTTTCATCCTAGATGCATACATGAAATTTATGAAATATAACCATGAGCCAAGTCATCTAATATCTGCCTTCAATCAAGAAACATAAATGAGCCTTGGAACCAGGAAATATAGTAGTGATAAGAGATAGTACCAGAAGTAGAGCTGTGGCTCGAATGAGAGCATGCCAGTCTCCAGCAAAAAAAAAAAAAAAATCTAAGAGAGTGAGGCCCCTGAGTTCAAGGCCTGGTACTAGCATGAGAGAGAGGAAGCAAAAGAGGGACAGAGGAGAGAGAGAGGGGGGAGGGTAAAAGCTATTCTCAAATAGAGCCACATAGAATTCATATATAAAACTCATATACAAAATGGGATGTTTTTTGCTCTTATTTCTGTTTGTTTTTAACAAGAGTAAAAGACACAGATGTCTTCTACTGACAATTATAAACTGTCTAGGAAAATCAAGGGAATGTAAGAAGTTGAACTCAACACAACTTCAAATTGCTCCACATAACACAGTAGCGGCACAGCACGCCTTACCACAGGAACTCCGCGTGTCTACCCACAGTGCTATGCTCTGTCTAAAGGGGGTGTGAAGGCTCAATGGTGAGGACACTCGGGCTTCCAGGAATGGTGGGTCCTCACCCTGGAGGTGCAGGCTGTACATTACAACAGGGCTGCCACGTCTTCTTTGAGCCTAACTTCAATTCCTCAGCAACATCAGATAGGTTGTGGTTTTGTTCCTGTGCCATTGGAAGGGCTGAACTCAAGACCTGGGTGCTGGCCCTTCGCTTCTTTTCTCAAGGCTAGCACTCTACCTACCACTTGAGCCGCAGCTCCACGTCTGGATTTTGGGTGGTCAAGCAGAGATAAGAATCTCATTCTTTCCTTCCCTGGGCTGGTTTTGAACTGTAATCCTCAGATCTCAGCCTCCTAAGAAACTAGGGTGACAGGTGTGAGACATCTGGTTTGCCTTGAATCTCTCTCATGCCTTTATCTTTTTTGTTTGGGGCTCGAACTTGGTACCTGATGCTTTCACTCATTGGCTAGTGCTCTACCAACCAAGCCACACCTCTAACCCCATCCTGCATCTTTTTTCCTAACTAAAGTATGTACACAATATATAAGCAATAAAACTTAAAACTATTCTTGAAAGCTTTTTCTAAAGGCACATTCTTCTCCTTTCTGAATTGTACTCTTCTGTTGCCCCTTTCCCAGAATGTTCACAGCTGAAGACTCATTACCAGCTCAACTTGAACTCCGCACCACTAAGTAAGAAAGACACAAAGCTGAACACTAGACAATGTGTTCTCTACTCCGAGGCTGTTCCCCACTCCTTGTGGACACTGTTCCCTGAGCTGGCTGTCCTATCATGGTTCTCTTCTAGTACTATCTGCCTTCCTTTCACCAACCGTGAGGACAAAGTTTGAAAAGCAAGCAAATTAACCAACTTTCTGGTTACTTTGGCTGTTCATGGAATGGAAAGTAAGAGTTGATAAGCAAGCACTGTTCTCACTTGATCTCAATTGAGATAAAAAATTTTCAAATTTTCTATTTATACCACCATCCATATCATATAAAAAAATGTTTGTTGTTGTTTTTTTTTTCCCCCTCAGAGGAAAGATACTGGTTAGTCTGTTTTTGGAACCAACCAAAAAATGCAATCCAAATGTATTAAACTACTGAACTGGAACTTCAGCTTTTGGAGCTAACAAATACATCATAGAGACATTAAAGTGTGGTGATCTGAGGATCACGGTGCATAGCCAGCCCGGGCAGAAAAGTCCCTGTGAGACTCTTATCTCCAATAAACTACTCAAAAAAGCCAGAAATGGTGCTGTGGTTCAAGTGGTAGAGCTCTAGCCTTGAGCACAAAGAGGCTCAGGAACAGTGTCTAGGCCCTGAGTTCAAGACCCAAGATTGGCAACTAAAGAAGTGAATAAATTCTTAATATGAAAATCTTTTTTTTTTTCTTTTTTTTTTTTGGCCAGTCCTGGGGCTTGGACTCAGGGCCTGAGCACTGTCCCTGGCTTCCTTTTGCTCAAGGCTAGCACTCTGCCACTTGAGCCACAGCGCCACTTCTGGCCGTTTTCTGTATATGTGGTGCTGGGGAATCGAACCCAGGGCCTCATGTATACGAGGCAGGCACTCTTGCCATTAGGCCATATCCCCAGCCCCCTGAAAATCTTTTTTAACCTATTCAGAAATACTTTGAGTTAACAATCATAGTGTATTGCTCTAAAAATGTAGAATATTCACATGGGCAAAACAGCCAATAAAATCCTCACTTTCTTATTTGTTCATCTTCCCTTGGAAATACCATGTAAATTTTCTGAAGGTTATAAATGATAGACATCACAAGTATGTGAAATTGTTACATCTTACCTAAGAATCTAGGCAATTTCCACAAAAGAGAAAGGCGGGGGAGGGACACACACAGCAATTTCCTCTGCAAAGAAAGGAAGTGCTGGGATTGCGATGGCCTGACCAGAAAGCCCCGTGCTCACCAGCTTCTCGATCTCCGACTCGAGGTTCTGGATGCAGTCGAGCTTCCGCTTGCGGCAGCGCTGGGCGGCGATCCTGTTCTTGCTCCTCCGGCGGATGTCGTGGATGCAGTCCAGCTGCTCCGGCGTCAGCTTGTGCATCTTCAGCAGGGACTGGAAGTCATTCCGCGACAGGGAGATGATGCGCTGGGCGTTAAAGGGAAGTTTTACCTGGAAGGTGCAACAGACCTTAGTATCCCTTGTGGTGGTGTGTGGTTCTATGCTGGGAAGATAAAAAATTATACATCTAGGTGTCTCGATGATCTCCACATGGGATTTCTTTTTTTTTTTTTTTGCCAGTCCTGGGCCTTGGACTCAGGGCCTGAGCACTGTTCCTGGCTTCTTCCCGCTCAAGGCTAGCACTCTGCCACTTGAGCCACAGCGCCGCTTCTGGCCGTTTTCTGTATATGTGGTGCTGGGGAATCAAACCTAGGGCCTCGTGTATCCGAGGCAGGCACTCTTGCCACTAGGCTATATCCCCAGCCCTCCACATGGGATTTCTAAAACTGAAAATAGAACTCAGTTTTCCAGTTGCTATATACAATCTGTACAGAGAGCTCAAACCTCAATTTCTAGCCACCAAGAGAGGATTCGGAGACAAACTGAGAAGTGAATTTGTTTTCACTCAACTAGACACGTCCATCCAAATATTAACGGACTCAAAATGGAAAGATGGAATTTAAGTTACTTAATACCTCAGAGATTGAGGCTTATTTTTAAAGTATTTTTAATATGCTCCTTCTCAACCCAAACGTAAGATCTACTTCATTCTCTGAATGGTATTACTACATAGCACTGACTTAATAGGCCATAATTATCCTAGAATCTTCTAAAGCACTTCGGAAAATTTATTTTGTATGTGTCAAGAAAATGACAGTTCCGTATTATTTTAAAAACTATACATCTCACTTGTCAAAGTAGAAAAGGCTTGAAAAAAACCTTAGGAATATTTTAAAAGTCATTTTCAACTTAATTTGAAAAGAGAAGAAAGCAACCTTGCCTTTTAAATAACAAAAATACTGGTCAGTGTGGCAGGGTATTGTGCTTACCTTTCAAGACCATAGAAATGAGTCATGCAAAAGACTTTAAACATTTTTTGAGATGTTATTTTTTTAACATTATCTTATACTACTATAATGTATTTATACGTACTATATACGTACTATAATGTCAAGTGCTAAAATGTCTTACATATCTACATATACCACCCATGTATACAAATAATTTATTTTATTTTTATTTTTTTGCCAGTCCTAGGCCTTGGACTCAGGGCCTGAGCACTGTCCCTGGCTTCTTTCTGCTCAAGGCTAGCACTCTGCCACTTGAGCCACAGCGCCAATTTGGCTGTTTTCTATATATGTGGCGCTGGGGAATCGAACCCAGGGCTTCATATATATGAGTCAAGCACTCTTGCCACTAGGCCATGTTCCCAGCCCCTACAAATGATTTCTTAAATTACCAATTTGCCTGCTTCCAAAGCCAGGAAAGCAAGATCCTCTTTCAAACTTATATCCTCTAATTTCTACAAAACCAAACAAGTGATAAAGAAAAGGATATGGAGATGGAGACGCTAGAGATCTGGTACACCATTGGTGGGAAAATGGTACAGCTGCCATGGAAAACAAAATATAAAGGTTTCTTCAAAAAAAATAATAAAAGTTGTTTGGTTATACTAATTCCAAAATCACTGCATTATTCACAACAGCCATGACATAAAACCAGAGTGTTCTTGAAGATAAATGAAGAAAATGTTTCCTATGGCACATTATTCAGCCTTGCAAAAGGAGTCACTTCTGCCAGGCACTAGTTTCTCGCACCTGTAACCCTAGCTAGTCAGGAGGCTGGGATCTGAGAATGAAGGTTCGAAGCCAGCCTAAGCAGCATAGTCCATGAACTCTTTTTCCAGTTAACCACCAAAAAGCTTGAAGTCAAGCTGTATCTTAAGTGGCACAGTGCTAGCCTTAAGCAAAACACTCTCAAGGACAGTGTCCAAGCCCTGAGTTCAAGTCCCAGATATGGCATTTTTTTAAGAAAGAGGGAAATTGTTCTATTTGCTACAACATGGGCAAACTTGGAGGACATTATGCTAAGTAAAATAACCCAAATGCTGGCGAGTGAGCCTACATGATATTTCCTCCTCTATGAGGTAAATTAACTAGTTAAACTTACAGAAACTGAGTAGGGTGGTGTTTGCCAGAAGCTAGGAGAGAAAGCAGGTAGTTGCTACTCAACGGATAAAGTTTCAATTACACAAAATAAATTCCAGAAATCTGCCTAAATATTGGATAGTTAGCAATATTGTATTGCACACTTAAATTGTTACAAAGGTAGAACTCACATCGCGGTTTTATGAAAAGTCAATAAAGGGGCTGGGAATATGGCCTAGTGGCAAGAGTGCTTGCCTCATATACATGAAGCCCTGGTTTCAATTCCTCAGCACTAGATATATAGAAAACGGCCAGAAGTGGCGCTGTGGCTCAAGTGGCAGAGTGCTAGCCTTGAGCAAAAAGAAGCCAGGGACAGTGCTCAGGCCCCTCTGAGTCTAAGCCCCAGGACTGGCAAAAAAAAAAAAGTCAATAAAAAGCAAGATAGGAGAAAAATATATGTTAAGACAAAATAATCTGTAAAACAAAAATACACCTAAGCACACATGCCTGCAATCCTAGCTACTTGGGAGGCTAAATTTGTGGAGGACATGACTTCCATTTTAAAATTTTTTAAAAAGAGCCCACCCTTGTTACCACTAAATACTAATATTTTACAAGAAGTAGCTGCTAAAGACATAAGCTTCCATCCACAGAGTATATAGGTCAAAGTAGCACGAATAATCTACGTGCTAACTCAAGCTAACATAGGACATTCATCAAACTAGTATCTGACATGGCCGAAGGGAAATGCTAACCACTCATAAAAACACCAGCCATGGAAACCTAGGCTGCAGAAAGACTTTACATTAGAAGCCACATTCCTACAGTCAGCCACGGCCAAACCAACTGTTCTCAAAGCAGGCTGTGGGGGTGGGAGGGGGCGGAGGGGGGGGGGAGAGGAGGCCCCAGGGGCAAGAAGACCGGAATGCAAGATGCCTTTTCCCCGTTCTCATGAACTCATCGCGGAATCATTCCGCAGTCCTTCCTCTTGGGAGGTGACATTTGAACGGTTAGACGGCGTGGGAGGGGGGGATATCTCCTCCGGGGACTGGTGGGGGCTCGCTCACCTCACATTCCTGCTCTCGGGCCGAGCAGGATTCGCTGTCGCCTTCGGTGTCCGTCTCCCAGTCGTCGCCCAGGCTGATCACACAGGCGTACTGACAGGGCTCCTGCTGGGGTTCCGACGCGTACCCATCGTTCCCCAGGACCAAGCCGCTGGAGCAGCCCTCGGCGCTCAGCGTGCTGATGAAGGGGCAGTTGACGGAACTCAGGGTGGTGAAGGTCCTCTGCCCCGGCTCGGGGCTGTCGCTGATCCGGATGCCTAGCCAGGGGCACTCGGAGCGCTTCTGCGAGGCGCTCGGCTCGGGGCCGTCTTTGGCCACGGCGGCCGGCGGCGGTGGCGGCGGCGGCGGCGGCTGCTGCTGCTGCGTTTGGCCGGGGGAGTCCGTGGCGCACACGTCGCTCCAGAAGCCTTTGGCCAGGTGCTCGGCCACCTCTCGCTCCACGCTGCTCCGGTCGCTGGACACGAGGCTGCCATCTTCCTTGGGGCCCAGGTCGGGTTTCAGATACAGATCTGGACCGTCACAGAACGTCTTCTCTTCTTGGACCTCGGCCCCTGCCGCTGGCTTCTCGGTTTTCACGGCTGCTGCGTTCTGCAGGCTGGTGAAATTCAAGTCGCAGGGTGGGTCGTATGTGTGTAAAAGAGACAGGGAGTAGAGCACGGGGGGGTCTGCGGAAGAGCTGTGCGGGAAGGGCGCCCCTGGAGCCTGTGGGGCCGGGCCCTGAGGGGCAGGGTCGCTCTGCTGGGCGTCTTCGCGCTGCTCCGCGGCTAACTTACTTTCCTCCCAGGTTGGAGTGGCGGGCAGGGCCGCGGCGCCGTCCTGGGCCGCCTCTGCACATCCGTTCTCCCGCAGCTCGCTGGGCTGACCAGCTCCGGCAGGGCTGTCTTTGACACCGGCTTCCACGGCACCACGACCTCGGTCCGTTCCAAATGCTTTCTGGAATTTTCTGTATTTGGGGCATAAGGATGGCAGGCCTGGGACAGCACCCTTTTCTACACACGTGGATTCGTACGTCTGACTGGCACTGTCCTCTAGGGAAGTCGATGATTTTACATTTGCTGGACACCTCTGGAGTTCACACTGAGGAGTCTGGACACTTTTGTTTTCCAGAAATTCTTGGACTTCGTCTATTTCTAGCTCTTTCTGCTCTGCCAGTGAAAACTGAAGGTCTGTTTTCGGACAGTGTGAAGAGAAGCACTTTTTCCTGGGGCATTCCTGCTGATCCGCACTGGAGTCCATAAACTTAAACTTAAGAAACTGGAAGCACGACTCCTCAATGTTGTGCACGCTGAGGAAATCCACACACCTGCAGACCTCATCCACATTGTCTCTATTTAAGATCAGCTTCGCTGTATAGGCAAACTGAATTAAGGGTTCAAATCCCTTTACTGTCACCTGTGAATGCACAAAACAACAATAAGCGCATCGTTTGAAAGTGGCCTGGTAGAGAGTAGCAGAAGTAGCAAGAGGTGGATACAGAGATGATAACTTATTTGTGCTAAGCACCTGCTCCTCAGTCCTCTCTACCACTCCTGTTTTGTGTCCCAACACCATGGATGTGAACTGCTGACAGCAGCTACTTACTAACTCGATAGAGCAACCCGCTTGCAGTCCTGGAGAGATATTCATAAAGACCCAAGTACACAAGAGCTTGAAGTCTACATCACACTAGAAGAGAAGAGCCATGCAGAGCAGGGCTGGGTGCATAAGACGCAATGCATTTCTTTCTCCTACTAAAACCTAAGGAGGATCACAAGAAAAGGCGAGAAAGAACGCTTGAGGAGACCCTTCTTTGACTAGGGGATCTTGGGAATGGGCCAGTTCACCAAAGTTGCCAATCACAGGGAAAGGTCACCCAGAGAAAGAGACTCTCTGAGCACAACCTTTCCTGATGGCTATAATCCAGTATGTGTGCCCTGGTTTAATTGATTTTTTTTTTTAAACAGAAAAAGCAAGCAAGGGATCATTGCTAACATCTGTAGCCCTGGCTACTCAGGAGGCTGAGATGTGAGGATTCAGATTTGAACCCAGTAAGAAAAGTCCAAGCAACTCTTATCTCCAATTAACCATGGGAGCTGTGGCTCAAGTGGTAGAGGGATGCACTCAGGTTCTGAGTTCAAGTCCCACTACCAACATGCACACGCATGCACACACACACACACACCTCCTAATTTTACAAAGTAATTTCTATGAAAGAAATGAAAGAAATAGGTGCTACAGAAATGCTCCTTGGCAGCCTGACCAGGGGACTGCTGGAGTGACTGATTGGTTGACCTGTGTCAATTGTGGGGCTTGAACTCAGGGCCTGGGTGCTGCCCCTGAGCTCTTTTTGCTCAAGGCTTGTGCTCTCCCACTTTGAGCCACGGCTCCACTTCTGATTTTCTGGTGGTTCGCTGGGGATAAGAATCTCACGGCCTTTCCTGCCTCAGCTGGCTTTGAACCCAGAGATCCCCGGATCTCAGCCTTCCGACTGGCTTGGATTACAGGTGGGAGCCACCAGCAGCAGGCTGATGGCTGCATTGTTCTCTTTATATGACTGTAAGCGCACAGGTGCCATTCCCGGGATGGGGGGGTGTGCTCACCTCTTCCGGGAGGGTGATGCTCAGCTCGGCCTCGGTGTGGCCCACCACCCTGGCGTGGAAGTAGCTGGAGCACGCCGCCAGCACGGCGCGGTGGGCGCGGAAGCGCCGGCCCTCCACCAGCACGGTCAGGTCGCACAGCACGTCCTTCTGCCGCTGGTCGTCCAGGCTGAGCAGCACGTGGGTGCTGTGCACCGAGGACTCGTAGGCGAACACGGCGCTCTCGCTCACAGACATCCTGCAGGACACACGGCCTTGAGAAGGGCAGCGGGGCGCATGCTTCAACCGTCATCCGCCTGCAAGACACACACGTGGGGAGGGGGACTTGAAACATTGTCACCAAGCATCAGTATTTCAACGGTTACAATTGTGTCCTCCTCACGGAAACACAGGGGCCTCCGGAGAAGCAGTTAGGCTCCTAGGTGTGTGTGCTGGCTCTGGGCCTCCAACTCTTACTTGGTATTTTCCACTCAAGGCTTGTGCTCTGCTCCCAGCTTTTTGCTGGTCAAGTACTGTTTCATGAAGAATGTTCTCTGCCGAGGCTGGCTTCAAACCACAATCCTCAGACCTCAGCCTCCTGAAAAGCTAGAATTAGGGGCTTCCCTTTTGACCACCCTTTCCTCCAGTTATATCTGTGGGGCTACTATACATTGGTGGGATTTTTTTTTCGTTGCTGTTGTTTTGTTTTTTGTTGGCTATGGGGCTTGAACTCAGGGCTTGGGCACTGTCCCGAGCTCTTTTGCTCACTTTCAGCCACAGCACCACTTCCAGTTTTCTGGTGGTTAATTAGAGATAAGTGTCTTTCCTGCCTGGGCTGGCTTAGAACCATGATTCTCAGATCTCAGCCTCGTGAGTAGCTAGGATTACAGGTGTGAGCCACCAGTCCCCTGGCTGGTGTGCATTTTTAAGCCAAACATTTCTGAAATGCCTGTGTTTCAACAGTTGGAGAAAGCAAGAATCTGCCTGTGTGATAAATGATAAAGAGTGTTTTAATGATGAGGCAGTTTTACTTGTGGCCTGTTTTTGTAGTGTGGTCAGCCCTGGTGTTATAAGAAAGACTAGTGGCCGTTAAATGAGTGGGCCATTTTCTTCTGTATTACAGGAAGTTGGGGCTGGGATGTAGCTCACTGGCAAAGCACCTGCCTAGAAAGTGCAACATCCTGGGTTTGATCTCCAGTACCAAAAAAGTAGAAAAAATGCAATTAATAAAGACAAGCAGGAAGTTGACTGTGCAGAATAGTGCTTGACAGTAAAGCAGGAAACTTCCCATCTGCTGTTGGGAATTCGGACGGAGAGTGTGGGCAGCTATATGCTCAGTGAAGAAGCAAATGTCAGTCGGGGCATCTGCTCTACTCCACACAAAAGTGAAAGGGGAAAGGAGGGCAATGAAAGTTCTGGAAGACCAGTCCCTGCCCAGGGTGGTTCCAGCTCAAAGACAGGCTGACTCCAAACACATGAAATCCATGTATACATTCTATTTTACTTACTACTTATTTTCAGTGTGTGTGTGTGTGTGTGTGTGTGTGTGTGTGTGTGTGTGTGTGTGTGTGTTGGTTCTGAGGCCTAAACTCGGGGCCTGGGTCTACCTCTTGAGCCACAATGCCACTTCTAGCATTTTGGTGGACATATATATATAATCAAACTGAATTACAGAGAGGTTACAGGTTCATACATTAGGCATTGGATACATTTCTTGTACTGTTTGTTACCTCATCCCTCATTCCCCCTCCCCCCTCCCTTTTTCCCTTCCCCCTCCCCCCCATGAGTTGTTCAGTTGTTCAGTTCATTTTGTCTTTTTTTACCCTGTGTCTCTTGATTTTGGTATTCCCTTCCAATTTCCTGGTTCTAATACCAGTATACCCGGTTTCCAATGTACTCAGATAAGATACAGAGATAGTGTAGGTACAACCACAGGAAGGTGATACAGGAATATCATCAATAATAGAGGCTACAGTTATATATAGCATGTTGAAAGTAGTTACAACTGTGATATAACAATCGTTTCCATAACATGGAGTTCATTTCACTTAGCATTATCTTATGTGTTCATAAGGGTATAGCTATTGGGCTCCTGTGGTCCTCTGCTGTGACTAGACTAAACCTGTGCTAATTATTCCCAATAAGGGAGACCATAGAGTCCATGTTTCTTTGGGTCTGGCTCACTTCACTTAGTATAACTTTTTCCAAGTCCTTCCATTTCCTTACAAATGGGGCAATGTCATTCTTTCTGATAGAGGCATTTTTTGGTGGTTTTTTTTTAAGGGTAAACAGCTCACAAACTTTCTGCCCAGGCTAGTTTCAAATCACAAGCCTCACATCTCAGCCTCCTGACTAGCTAAGATTGCAGGTGTGAGCCATTATCCCCAACACGACTTATTTTTAAAGATCTCAAAAGAGCTGAAATGTTAAGGTCTCCCAAAGCAGCCCATGGGCTGGGGATATGGCCTAGTGGCAAGAGTGCCTGCCTCAGATACATGAGGCCCTGGGTTCGGTTCCCCAGCACCACATATACAGAAAACGGCCAGAAGCGGTGCTGTGGCTCAAGTGGCAGAGTGCTAGCCTTGAGCAAAGAGAAGCCAGGGACAGTGCTCAGGCCCTGAGTCCAAGGCTCAGGACTGGCCAAAAAAAACAAAAACAAAAAGAACAAAAAACCAAAGCAGCCCATGGGATCCCTCTCCCTATGCGGTGAACTTCCCTTCGGGAGAATTGGTCTGAGTGTATCTTTTACTGGTTCAGCCTACCACATGAAATTATCAGTCACTTCAAAAAATGTTTATTATAATTTTATCCTTAAGTATTTGTGCAAAAAGGGTAATCACTTCAAAGTTAAATATGAGAATGAATTCAACATGAGTTGTATGTATTCTTACAAAGGAAGAATAAGGTCTTTTTTGCATTTCTTTTTCATCTTTATGTTGTCAGCCAAAGGGATGACTGTTAGGAACAGGAGAGGAACCTTCACTAGAAGAACCCCCCCCCCCATCTTCTGTGGGGGGAATTGTAGGTCCATCTTCTCCAGAGTACTCAACCACAATGGTCTTAGTCCTAAGCACCCTTACGCTTTCCCACCATCTGGCTTGAAAATCTTTCCAAGCATGCTGGTTTTGTGTTGAAGGTCGCCACTGCTGGCGCTGACGGAGGCAGGAAAAGCGAGGCAAGCATGCAGGGCGGGACGGCTCAACACGTATGGCGAGACGCGCAAGCCAGGCTCAGACCACCAAGTTCCAAGCCAGGCCTGCAGCCCCTCCATGCAAAGGTCCTCTATCTGCACTGCCACTGTGCAAACCACCACCAGGGGCTCCGGCCTGCACACACGCTCTTTGGCCTTAGCAATGGCTGTGTTCACACATCCACAAATATGTTTATCAAATGTATTTAATGACACATGCTTTCATACATCATCAACATATATACATAGATATGTGTATATATTGATATATACATAGATGTATAACCCCACCCCCATCTCCAGACAGTATGATTCAGTCACTATTTTCTAGCACTTGGCCTGTTTGTTTCTGGATTTGGTTTCGTTTGTCTGCTTTGCTTATATAGACAAAGCTTGAGTTGTATTTAAATGGGCCAAGGAAAGGTTAATGAGATGGACCCCGGAAGCTCCAAATCCATATGGAATCCTGCCTGCCAGTGTCATTGCCTTGGACACCTGTGTCCTCACCAGGACAGGAGAGTGAGAGAGAATGGGGGCGAGGCCATGCCATTTCTTAGTGATGGCCAGTTGGGGGGAGGCTAACAGAATCACTTCACAGCTTGCATTGTCAAATAAGTCGCATTACTCAAAGGCATGGGCTCAGCCCAGCGCAGGGGGCTCATACCAATAATCCTCCCTACTCAGGAGGCTGTGATCTAAGAATCATGTTCAAAGCCAGCCTGGGCAGGAAAGTCCAGGAGACTCATCTTCAATTAACCACCAAAGTGGTAGAATAGCTCAGATACAGTGCCCAGGCCCAGAGTTCAAGTCCCATGACAAAAGAAAAGAAAGAGAGAGAGAGAGAGAGAGAAGGAAGGAAGGGAAAAGAGAGAGAAAGAGGGGGGATGGAGGGAGGAAGGAAGGAAGAAAGGAAAGAAGGAAGAAAGGAAAGAAGGAAGGAAGGAAAAATCTCAGTCATGACCCACTCAATAATAAGACCTGGTTACCACTCACCACCACTGAACACAGGTGCAGTGGCTTTTCACAGCTTGGGGCTTCGACTATTGTACTGTCTGCGTTCAAATCTCCACTCTGCCATTTCCTTGGCCAAGCTTCTCAGCCTCCCTGTGAGTTCCCTGGCCTGCATACAGGTGTGGCAACGCCCCCCTCCCTGACAGGGTGTGAAGCTGACAAGAAGCTGAGGGAAAGTGGCACAGCACAGTGGCCCGCCCACCACAAGCAAACACCGAATATGAGCTGCTGCATACAATACTCACCAGAACCTCCCGCCTGTCAGCCGGCATTACTTTCTCCCTATGCAAGCCATCTCTCTGTGATCAGCTTTTCCACCTATTTATTCCAGACTTATCTCAAGTCTGTCTCCCCCTCTTGCTCCTCCCGCACCCCACCATCGCTTCTGCCCTGCCCCTGGCCACAAACTTCCCACAGATCTCAGGGCCTTTGCACATACCCTGCCTGCTGCCTGGACTTCTCCCCAGCTGAGGCTGGCTGGCTAACTCCTCACCTTTTTAAAGTCCTTGGCCATATATGTGCCAGTCTTGTGTGGCTTGTTCTCTGCCAGCATCCAAGTAAAACAGACAACTTGGCTCTGTGACAGGCACTTGTGCTGAATGAATAACTACAAACCCAGATTGTGGAGATCTTCCACACACCCAGTCCAGTTGGCTATTCCAATATAAACGGAAATGCCCCAGAGCCAAGCAGGCCGACAGAGGCTTGTGAATGGCTTTTCCAGGACTGCAGAGGGCACACGGGAGCCTGGCCCACTTCTTCGGGGGAGCCACACATATTCCTACAAGACAACTGGCCAAAGACCCAGGGCTGGCTACTACACACTGAGCAGACATGAGGCCACACAGAGGCGAAGGCATCTGGCCTTGACACTCAGCACCGGGCACCACGTGAATTATTACATGTGCTGGCTCACGCCTGAAATCCTAGCAACTCAGAGGGCTGAGATCTGAGGAGCGAGGTCCAAAGCCAGACAGAGTAGGAAAGTCCATGAGACAATTACAGCTCTGTGATATGAAAATACAAACTAGCAACTTTAATTGGATCACTTCAAAAATGCTGATATACTGCTTTACTGTGGCTGTCTTGGCTTTGGGTCTCTGTTTTATCAATTTGGGGGTGCACTTTTTGGAGTGTGTAGATGTGTAAAGCACACAATTGTATGTGCACATGAAACCATGGCCACAATAACCAGTGTAAACCAATTCCCATCATTCCTCAAAGTCCCCTAAGATCACTTCTTTCTGATTGTCCAGGCTCTAGATGGCCAATAATCTGCTTTATTACACTTTAAATGTTACATAAAGTCACATGTTCTCTTGTTTTTAGTTTCTTTTCACAACAGAATGATTTTGATGTCCATTCATGTTGTATTTAACAGATGTTCTTCCTGTTACTTGCTGAATAATATTCCATTATACAGCTATGTTAGAATTTGTTTTCCATTTAATTGTATTGTAGTGATTGCATTTTAGCAGTTTGGGGGTATTACCATAAAGCCTAATAAAAGTCTGCAGAAGACATAATCTTTTTGCTTGGATAAATTCATGGGAATACAAGATCGATCGGGGCAGTACATTGGGTGCTATGTTCAACTATCTAGACATTGCCAAGTACTCTCCTGAAGGGATCATGCCATTTGACATTGTTACCATCAGTGCATGGCAATTCCACCTGCTTAGCACTGTCATAAACCCTTGGCCTTGTCTTTGTTTTCACCTTATCTCTCCTAATAAACGTGCAATGGTATTGCCCTGTGGTTTTAATTTGCACTTCCTGGTGAGTACTTTTAGATGTGCTCACTAGCCATTTGTGTACATTCTCCTGTGAAAGGACTGCTTCATCCTTCCATTCTCCTAGGCTCAGCTTTGTTCATACAGCGGAGGCTGGAGACCTGCATGACTTACACCTGCCCTTCCTTCCCTCCTCTGCCTCTGGCACTTTCTCCCCTGGCAGCAGGGACCGAGCAGAGCAGGTGAGGGGCAGCGGGGTCCTTGTCCCACTCATACGCAGGGAAGGGTTCGGGCTTTCCCTGTGGATGTGGTGGAACTGTAAGTTTGCTAAGATGAACAACCAATTAGCAGAGGACATTCCCTAGTCACTACCCCACCCCATCCACCTGGCTTCCCAAGAAACTCAGAAAATCCTCCCCAACCACCCCCCCCCCCCCCAACAGCCTGCTCCTCTCATCACACCACAGACATTCCTAAGGTCCCACAATAAATGGGACACGAGGGGCCCAGACTTCTCAGACTGTCAGATCCTCACATGGGGGGCGGGGTGCTCGCTGCTCTCGGGGACAGCTGTGGAGGGCATGCAGCCTCCCTTCTGGCTTGCTTTCCAGATATATCACCAACCTGATTCCCCCACACACACCTGGCCAGCAAGCCAAACCAACTTCCTTTCCTCTCTTGCAAACCTCTAATGGAAGGAGAGCCCAAGGCTGCATCCTCTGCTCGCTCCACGTTTGGGGCTGCGCATGCTCCAGATGTGGGGGCACGTGAAGCATCACATGATGTATACAGGCCTGAGATAATTCCTAATCTCACAGAGCTGAGGAAGGTCAGAGGCAATGGAGCGCCTCATCTGGGGTGAGCTGCCTCTCCTAGAGATAAGGGAACTCAAGCTCTTGACAGGGGGCAGTAACTCAAAGGTTAACAGAGATCCAAAGGGTGGATTTCAGTCCTGCTACATCACTCCAGGGGCATGTGAGAGCAGGGCAGGAGTAAGAAGGGATAGAGGAGGATTGGGGGATCCTTAAATTAGCACTTTGGGCCAGGCACTGTAATCCCAGCTATTGATGAGGCGGAGATCTGACGATCATAGTTGGAGGCTAGCCAAAGCTGAAAAGGGTGAGATTCTTGTCTCCAGCTAACCAGCAAAAAGCTGGAAATGGCACTGTGGCTCAAGGGGTAGCACCAGCCTTGAGCAAAGGCAAAGGGCATAGGCCCTTAGTTCAAGCTCCAATGCTGGTACACGCACACACACACACACACACACACACACACAAATGACACGGATAAAATAGCTAATTTCCACTGAGTATTAACTTTTAGTTGATACTAGTTAGATTACATAACAAACCTCATATACATTAAAGGGAATCTACCTGGTGAAAATGAACTACACAATTTGTGGGTGGGGACAAGAGGGGAAAATTGGGAGACAGCGAGAGAAGGAGTGACATTGTCCAAAAATAAATGTTCTCTTTACCTGATTTATAAGACTGTACAGAGGGGTTACCCTCTGTATATCACCTTTATAATAACTATTTTTTAAACAATTCTACAAAGCGAGGTGGGGGGGTGGGGAAGGACCTATCACTAAACTATGCCAACTTAAAAGTGTCTAGGTAGGGTGGTGGCTCACGCCTATAATCTGACTTACTCAAAAGGTCAACAATAGGAGGATTGTGCTTCAAAGCCAGACCAGGCAAAAATATACCAAGCCCCATCTCAATAAATAAGCTAGGTATGGTTATACATACCTATGATCCCAGCTATGAAGGAAGAGGGAAGAGGATCTTAGTTTGAGAGGAGGCATAGATGGCAAAAAGGTTAAAAAAATTTTTTAACCTAAAAACCAAAAGAGCTGAAGGTAACGTCTCCCAGGAAGTGCAAAACACTGAGTTCAAATCTCAGTATCACCCTCACCCTCCAAAAAAAAGTTGAAGCTAACACACAGCATATAGAAAGCTCAAGAGGGAAGGAATGTCAACTGAAACTTCACTGAAAGTTACTTTCAATACAGAATTGCAAGTGTCCTTTCTCCCCCAAATTAAAATTTCTTCACACGCACCTCATTTTGTGTCTAAGCTCTAAAAATTCTATGATCCAAAACTTTTATTTCCAACTGGATTGGTGCTCAAGTGATCCACACTACCACTCATGGTAGAGTACCAGCCACAAGCAAAGAAGCCAAGAAAGAGCTTGACACCCTGAGTTCAAGGCCTGGTACTTGTGTGTGTGCACATGTGGACATGCGCACGCACACACACACACACACACACACACACACACACACACTAGCCATAGACAATTAGCCACCCCCCAAAAGCTGGAAGTGGAGCTGAAGCTCAAGTGGTACAGTCTTGAGCACAAAGGCTTAGGAACAGCACCCAAGCCCTAAGCTCTAGAACAGACTAGGTAGGTA
Organism: Perognathus longimembris pacificus; assembly: GCF_023159225.1. Classification (NCBI taxonomy): domain Eukaryota; kingdom Metazoa; phylum Chordata; class Mammalia; order Rodentia; family Heteromyidae; genus Perognathus; species Perognathus longimembris. The sequence continues at coordinate 10,252,311 of NC_063165.1, forward strand.
GGTAGGTAGGTAGGTAGGTAGGTAGGTAGATAGATAGATAGATAGATAGGTAGGTAGGTAGAGAAAGCTGAAGTATATCTCAGTTGAAATACTATTTGAGGAACAACTGAGTAGGTAAACATTACAGCAACAATTACTACCTTAGGCAATACTAGTCTTTATTTAATAAACATTAAAACCACTTCTGAAGCCTGTACTGCTCATTTCTCTGTGTCTTGTTTCTCTCAAACACATTCAATTACTAGCAATTGATTTCTATTTTGTGAGTTTAATGTATTTATGCATTAACCTATTTGTTTGCTTTGTATACTGCACACACAATGCCCAGACCTGTGACACTAAAGAAGGACCAAGAATGAAGTATAAAAGTGAAGCTAGCCGGGCACTGGTGGTTCAGACCTGTAATATTAGCTACTCAGGAGGCTGAGATCTGGGGATCATAGTTCAAAGCCAGCCTAGGCAGGAAAGGCCATGGTACTCTTATCACCAATTGACCACCAGAAAACCAGAAGTGGCAGTGTGGCTCAAGTGGTAGAGCGCTAGTGTTGAGCTTAAGAGCTCAGAACAGTGCCCAGGCCCAGAATTCAAACCCCATGACTGACCAAAAAAAAAGTCAAGCTACTTAAAGGCAGAGAGGAGGAGGATTCAAGGCTAGCCCAGGCACAAGACTACTAAGCCCCCATCTCAACAAATACCCTGGGCACAGTGGTGCAAAGCTATGATCCAAGACAGGTGGAAGGTATAGGTAGGAGGATTGTAGTCCAAAGTTGACTCCCAAGGTGGAAACAACTTGAGACCCTATCTGAAAAAGAAAGCAAAAAAGAGCGATATGGTAGAGGATGAGTAAGGAGAGAAGGGACACCCTCCCTCTATCTCCAACCCCAGGATGTGGCTTCTCAAGAGCCTGGACCCATAAACCAACACTGAACCAAACCAAATGCTGCTGCAGCCGGGCTGACCTCAGGGCTGACACCGGCAGGCCTTCCAAAAGACAAAACACCTGGGGCCTTCCACGTGGACCCCACCCAGCCACCAGGCTGGGTTCTGTTCCTTCTGCCCTGAAAGTATGGCAGAGATAGAATTGGTTACTGGACTGGAAGAAACATATTCCTACTATATGTAAACATTTTTGGCAGAATGTACAGTTTCCATTTGTAAATAATTTATGTGACCTGGCTATATGACTTGATTATCATAAGAGAACCTGTGGCTGCCATCTTGCAATTATAAGAGAAACCAGGCAAGGACAAAACAAGAATGCTGCCTTTATCTTCAACCTTCCTCAACTGACCAGATTCTTCAACACACACACACACACACACACACACACGCACACACACACACACACACCTCTTTCTGACAACTTTCCCCTACTAAAAACCTGTTTCCTCCTACTTTATTCTTCTTTACTGCAAAGCTTTTCGAAAGAAATGTCAAAAACTAAAAAAAGACCTACTCTATGACCTGCTCACAGCACTCAAGCAAAAGAGACTGAGTGCACAAGAAATACACCTGCATGCCCACATGTAGTGCAGCTCTGTTCAAGCTGCCCAAGAACACACAAATCGATTTGATCTATAACATATAATGCAGGGGCTAGGAATATGGATTAGTGGCAAGAGTGCTTGCCTCGTGTACATGAAGCCCTGGGTTCAATTCCTCCATGCCCCCACACACACACACACACACACCACACACACACACACAGGGCCATATATATATATATATATATATATGGCCAGAAGTGGCGCTGTGGCTCAAGTTACAGAGTGCTAGCCTTGAGCAAAAAGAAGCCAGGGACAGTGCTCAGGATCTGAGGCCAAGCCCAAGCCTGGCCAAAAATCTATCTATCTATCTATCTATCTATCTATCTATATCTATCTATCTATATATGTGCATATATATGTAAGTATATATATCCACACACATATACCCATATACATATATATAGTGCATACATATATATCTCACATACCATGGAATATTACACCAACAGAAAGAAAAATGAAATTTGCAGGAAAAAGAAGATTAAACTAGAGATCATGTTGAGTGGGATAAGTAAAGCTCAAAAAGCAAAGTATCCCATTTTTTTTTGTTCACTTGTAGTCTTTAAAAACACTCAGGTTGGAGGCATGGCTCTTGTAGTAGAGTGCCAGCCAGTGAGTTAAATAAAGCATGCAGCAAATAGCAAATCCTGGTCTTGGGCAAAAAAGAAAAAAAGAAAATAACTAACCTTTATGGGTTGGAGGCATGGCTCGGGTAGTAGAGCACCAGCCAATGAGTGCAAATGTCAGACACTGAGTTGGAGCCCTGGTCTCAGACAAAATAAATAAATACACTCATGCATATGCACATCTATACATACACATAAATTTACACAAAGATGACTGTAACTATAGGACTTTGGGGGGATGAGTGCATCTATATATGAGCACAAAGAATTGCCAACACAAGTTGTTTCCCCCACTAAACTACATGACCATCTCAACATTCAAGGCTTTGGCAATTTTCTAGAGCTCCACAACATGTAACTCAGAGAACATTCTGTACTTCCAGCTCCTAGAGAATTCCCCATCGAAAGCCATTCACAGGTAAATATTTATTTTGTTTGTTAAAAATAAACCCATTACCTAAAAAGCAGGCATGCCACAAATGTTGAAATGAACTTGGCCTACTTATCTCCATCGAGCAAACGTTGGGATTGAGGGTTTGGGGAGAGAGCAGAAAGCATAAGAAGATAAGAGAGCTCTCAGCCAGGAGTGAACCACAATGAGTCTTCACTCTTCAGGCTGACCAGAAGTTCTGAGCATGCTCAAGGAAGAGGAGCAGGCTAGGGCTGGGTGGAGGAGCACATGGCTCAGCATCTGAACTTCGGTGCCATGAATGACTGCTGCTTTGGAGAAGAAAAGGTGTGTGGGCCACCTGGGGCCTAGAACACATAGGCTAGTGCATGCCCACAGAGTCCCAGGCCTTTCTATACAACTCCACAAGCTATAGATAGAGCTTGATCAGAACTTGTGACAGCCCTTTACCTCAAAGGGATCATTAAGAAGGGAACCTGAAGCTGGGTACCAGTGGCTCCTGCCTATAATTCCAACTATTCAAGAAGCTGAGATCTGAGGATCAAGGTTCAAAGCCAGCCTAGCCAGGTAAGTATGTGACTCTTCATCTACAATTAACTATTGAATAGCTTAGAAGTAAAGCTGTGGCTTAAGTGATAGAGCACCAGCCTTGAACAAAAAAAAAATGCTCAGGAGCAGTGTCCATGCCCTGAGTTTAAGCCCCAGAACTGGCACACTCGCACGCATGAGCACGGGAGCGTGTGCGCACACACACGCACACACACGCACACACACACACACACAGGAAAACTGATTCAACCTCAACTGGCATCACTTTGATTTCTCTGTACAGCTGGAACTGAAGGCATGTCTGTAAAGAACACGAGCAGGCAGGGAAGAAGGTTTTCTACTTATAAGTGTTGTTCATGCAGAAAAAGAATAAATTAACAGAGCCAACAGATACAAGCACAATGGATCACAAGCTGTTGTGGAGGAAGCAATCAGGAGAACTGAGGTTTAATATTAGTTCTAGAGCCAGGCACTGGGGGCTCAGGCCTGTAAGCCTAGCTACACAGGAGGCTGAGATCTGAGGTTGTGGTTCAAAACCAGCCCAGGCAGGAAAGTCTGTGAGGCTCTTATCTCCACTCAACCACCAGAAAACCAGAAGTGGCGCTGTGGCTTAAATGGTAGAGTGCTGGCTTTGAACTAAGAGCTCAGGGACAGAGCCCAAGCCCAGAGTTAAAGCACCACAACTTTCTCTCTCTGTCTGTCTCTGTCTCTGTCTCTCTCTCTCTCTCTTTCTCTCTCTCAATGTCACGCATGCATGCACACACACATAATTAGTCCCAAAGTCATCAAGAGTCTATCTCAACAATCAAGCAGGGTATGATGATGTACATCTTTAATCCCAGCTACCTTGTTAAAAAGCAGAACTAAGCGAATCAAAAGTTAAGAGATAGCCAGGCAAATAGCACAAGACACTGAAAAATAACTAAAGACAAAGGGTCTGGAGGCATGGCTCTCTGGAAAGCACCTGCCTAGCAAGTGGAAAGCCCTGAGATCATATTCCAATACCAACCCCCCAAAAAAAGCAATTAGCTTATTTTCCTTTTCTAACTGTAATTATATTCTTGTGCAGGACAGAATCATGATCCATGGTGAGAACACTCCATAGAAACCACAGCAATTAAAGAGACTGGGTTCTTTGCAGAGTCACCTGGCCTAGATCTGTGATGATAGCTTTTCATTTCTAAAAGTAACATCTAAATATAAAATATGCACTAATAAAATTACTGACCTTACCAAAATCAACTTACTATGAAATGACAAACCTCATAAGTATATTAAAAATGTTAATAAGTATTTTACAGCTACACATTTTATGGCCAACTCCATAAAAGATGAATAAGTCACTGCACTGAATTAACTTCAAAACACCCTGGTCCTTGCACAGGAGGGACAGAGACTATCATAGCAGAAATCAGGGGGGCAGAGGGGTAGGTATTTCCATTCCTTCAACTGGGCCCTGAAAAGTCTACCTTCTTTGGTCAAAAGCACCAGCTGTCTATTATGACTGATCAATCTAAAAACTAACAAACAACTGAGAATAAATTTACCAAGTAGAAATGCAAATAATTGCTTTATTACAAAAAAAAAAAATCCCACTCTTTTGAACAATTTTCATAGGGAATTCTTAAGAGAAAGAAACTTATGGGGCTGAATACTCATTCCGATAAACTAAATGAAGCCCAGAATAAGAACTGAGGGATGAGTTCCATTCTAGCATCTAGAAGCAAGGAGAGAGCCAGGCACTGGTGGCTCACAACCTACAATCCGAGCTACTCAGCAGCCTGAGATTTAAGGATCATGGTTCAAAGCCAGACTAGGCAGGAAAGTCCGTGAGACTCTTATCTCCAACTAACTACCAGAAAGAGGTAAAGCTGTGGCTCAAATGGTAGAGCACTAGCCTTGAGCAAAAGGAGTCCAGGGACAACACCCTAAAAAGGGGAAGAGGAGAGCAGCAGCTGCAGGGAGAGAAGCCAGGTGTCAATAGCTCATGAGTATAAACATAGCTATTCAGGAAGATGATATCTAAGGATCATGGTTCGAAGCCAGCTGGGGCAGGAAAGTCCAAGAGACTCTTCTAATAAAGCAGGCCAATATCAAAAGTGGAGCTGTGGCTCAAGTGCTGGGAATAAAGCTCAGGGACAGCTGTGGCTCAAGTGCTGGGAATAAAGCTCAGGGACAGCACCCAGGCCCTGAGTTCAAGCCTCAGTCCCAGCACACATGTACATACACACAAACTCACACACCAGTTTCAATTAACTGGCAATGACTAGGAACAATCTGCTGGGGGGACCGGGGGAGCTCTGCTGAGACTGATAGGCGCATTTACATAAAAGCTGTTCCTGAGCTCCTTGCCCTCGGAAGCAGAGTGTGTGGGACATGGTGCTAAGTTCTCATTACAACACTCACTTCCGTTTTTCCAGCAGCAGGGGGTCTGCTGCCTGAACTCCTCATTCTCATTTGTCAAGGACCACATGTCCCACTGTGTGTAAGTGAGCAAGTCCCTCATCATGGACCGCAGAAAACAGCACCTAATATTTAGCAAGAATTCAAATAAAGTCTGCACTGTTCTAACTGGTGACCTCACGTTAGTGAACGCATTGAATCCTTATAGCCGGCCATGATCCACGGTCACTTATAACCATCCCCACGACTTAGGAGAAGGCAAGAGACAATGGCCACCAGGCAGAAAAGCTTGCCTAAGGGGACAGAAGTGGGTGACCCAGCAGAAGTTGACCTTCAGCTGCCTGGCCCCTACTTCAAACCACTAAACTGTTTCTCTGTCAAGTGTACAAGAACCAAACCACAGCTTCAGCTCTGGTACTTCTCAGCTCTGTGTAAGACAGGAGCACAGGCCTGGTGGGGATGTAAATCAATCTTTTTACCTGCCACCCTGAAATGTTCACTGTCTCCAAGGAGCCCAGGTTCTAGCAAATAGAACTTAAATTACCCATACCTTGGGCATTGGTAGATTACCATATTTGGCATTATACTTAACCAAAATAATCATATAAAGTGTTTATTCTACCACACAGCACAAACCCTCCATTCTATAGAATCACTAGGAAAAGCAATTCTCCCATGAGTAGAATATGCCTCAGAAAACTGAAAGGGGAGGGGGTGTTCCTAAAACATAAATGCTGTCATTTATAATGGCACTTGGTCACTGTACACGGTCTTGCGACTGGTATTGTTACAGTAAGGGTGTACAGGCAGACCTCACAGCGCACAGGAGATTTGACTGGATGGCAAATATTCACCACCCCTGCGCCCAGCACTCCTCGGAGATCAATTTTTTTCTAATAAATGCTACTTCCTAAGACAATTGTTGAAGTCCTAGTCATATTAGTTGTCATTTGGGTATGTATACACATGGCCAAAAGAAGAGAAGGGAGGCAGGCAGGGTGGGAGGCAAGCAGGCAACAGGCTTTTAAGAAGTAACAACACTTAAGAAGTTATATACCTATTACACTGCAATGTGTAAATTATCTTCAAATGTTCCAATTACACCTTCTCTGCTACACTTAAAAACACATAAAGTAAGCCTGCTGATAGGTTTATTACAAATTCAAAATAGTGAAGTATAAAATGTAGCTAGATGTACTGTACTTACTTCCTATTCCTGCCTTCAAAAATGTGAGAATGAGGGAAGGGGTGACCACGTTGTCCAAAAACAAATGCGCTCTTTACCTGACTTATGTTAACTGTAACCCCTCTGTATATCACCATTATAATAACACTAAAATTTTCAAATTTAATAGGAAAAGTACTTATAGTGAATGTCCTAATCTTTAAAATACACTAAAAATAGAACTACATATAGATAAGTGTTACAAAATATCCTGAAATAAGTGTAGCTCTAAACCAAATGTCTTTTAAAAAGTTGAGCTTGTTTTAAGGGAGTGGTTTGTTTTTTTTTTAATCAGTCCTGGAAAACAGCATATTACTTTTCACAGTCTTTTTATATTTCCTAACAGAGAAAGTATGAAGGACATATACCCATATTATTTAATATGCAAACCTTGTTTTTAATCTGTATCCTTAAGCTTTTCATTTTCCTTATTTTACATAAAAGATCTGGTACGAGCTGGGGATATGGCCTAGTAGCAAGAGTGCTTGCCTAGTGTACATGAGGCCCTGGGTTCGATTCCCCAGCACCACATATACAGAAAACAACCAGAAGTGGCGCTGTGGCTCAAGTGGCAGAGTGCTAGCCTTGAGCAAAAAAGAAGCCAGGGACAGTGCTCAGGCCCTGAGTCCAAGCCCCAGGACTGGCAAAAAATAAAAAAAAAAAAAGATCTGGTACACCACCTTAGAGATCCAAGTACACTTGGGAAAAAAAGGTGATTGCTAATCTCTTCCTAGTCCCAAACCTAAAGCAAGAGTTATTGCTTCTTTTTTTTTCTATTACAAGATATTTAAAGGAACTACGTACCTACCATCAATAAGAATCATTTATTGTTGTTGTGGGGCAAAAATTAAGAAGCCAGATATTCTGTATACATGCCTGCGCCTGCATAAGTGTGCACACACACGTGCGTGCACACACACCATTTCCTATGTCTAAACTTTGAATAGAGGACTGGTTTGTATAAGTATGTGCTCATCTATGTTCAAAATGAACTATACAACTTAGGGGGAGATGGGAGGTTCGGAAGAAAAAAAATGGGAGGAAAATAAGGGAGAGGGGTGACACTGTTCAAAAAGAAATGTACTCATTACCTGCCACTTAACTGTAACCCCTCTGTACATCACCTTGCCATAAAGTTTTAAAAGGAAGTATGTGCTCATTTTTAAAGCAAAAATGCAAGGGCCAGAGGTGCAAAGACTTCAGCACAGAGGCTCAAGAGAGTAAGACAAATATTTATTTTTTCAGTTTTCTAACCTTAAGAGACCTGCTAATTCCATTCACATTTTCTTAGACACCAAACTACCTAGGTATTCACCAAAGCCCAAAGGCCAAGAAAAAAAAAAAAAAAAAAACCACAAATGGGATAAAAAAAAAAAAAACAACCTTTTGTGGATTCAAGAAGACATTTCCATGAATAACAAACATAGCTCGTTTTTAAGTGGATTAGCCCCAGATGAACAACAAACTTGCAACAACAACAAAAAGGGGGGGGAAAAAAAAAAGAAACAATCAACTGAGTCAAGAGTGGCTGGGATTTCGGTAACAAAGTTGCTGGGCTGGGTGACTGACAGCAGGCAGCAAATTTCTCCCCTCCTTCTAGCTTTCCCCAGCACAAGTCTATTTTATGATCCTGCAGGGGGCCGATCGGGATTTAAACAGCACCTCCAAGCTGCTCCCCCACGCCTGAGAGAGAGAGCCCTGACACTTCACCTCCTGAGTACCTGTATATCAAAACAGCCTGCGGAAGCAGCCCCTCGGCCGGCCGTGCTCCTCGGCCTTTTAAAGTGGAGGCATGTGATGAACGATCTGGCACTGGCTGTTCCTAATTACCTCTCGGTCTGGGGTGAATGACTCAGCAACACAACTTTTTTAAAGAGTCACCCTACCTTGTTACCCAACCCCGCAGCCGGCTGGCTGCACAATGGTGAACCACCCGATGGACGCTTAGGTTAAACCATAGGACACCACCACCGTGCAATCAAACTGACTCACCAAGAGCCCCTTTCTCTCCCCCCCCCGCCCCCCCAACCCCACCCCCAGGCGTCTCTATAAGAGATCCAAAGGCAGAAGTGGCAACTCCAGCACCAGCCTTGCAACACTACCACCACCCCAAGAGCGGGAGGAAGAGGCCGGCCCCACACCTCTTTCTCTTTTCTATTAGGGGACCGAGCAGTGTGCGCACCCGGGGCTCAGCATCTGGCTCTTTCCGAACTGCACATTAATGGGATTTTAAAAAAAAGAAAAGAAATGTGTCCAGATTCCCGAACAAAGACCTAGCGGTGGCACCGCCTGAATAAAAGCACTCCAAATGCACCCGACGAAAACAGTCTTTGTTCTTTCTTCCAAGTATGACGTGTGGCTGGCTTTCCCCACTCGCGTTCTTTCACAGTTCCTACTCCAGTCTACCTTGACTCAGCCCAAGTTAGCACCGCCGGGGGGTGGGGGGGTGGGGGGGAGAGAAGGGGGAAAGAAAGCGTTGGGGCGCGATTCTATCTCGGGGACACCGAACCGCGCCGGGTAGGAATGGGGAAGGCGAGGCTTCGCGATCGCCCGACCCCGAGCCTCCCCCAACCCCCCCACGCTGGATCTTCGGCCATCAACACCCACTCTCGGCCCCGTACCGTGTTGTGAGTCTTAATTACCATGTGTGGGCAAAACTCCAACAAAGACAAGCCGGGGGGTACAGGGGAAGGCTGACGGGGGGGGGGGGACGGGGGGGCGAGGGAGACTCAGGTCCATCCCCTCGCCCCCGCCCCTCAAAATGAAGCACCATCCTCGCTGGATCCACACACGATCTCGGCCTGCCCGGCGTGATTATCCCCCGGGGCTGGGCGCAGGGGCCGGCGGAGGGGGGACGCGGGTCGACACCCGGCCCGGGCCGCCGCCAGGGCGGTGCTGATGTGTCAGCCTCGGGCGGGCCGGGGGGCGGGAAGGGGGGGGGGAGTGGATCGGGCCCGAGACCCGGCAGGCGGGCGTGGGGCGCCCGGAACCCCGCCGCCCGGCCCGCACCCGGCGGTTTGCCCCGCGCCCCCGAGGGTAAAGTACCGCGCGGCGGCGGGTAAACAAGGGCGCGGGTCCGGGCTGCCAGCCACCCCGCCGCGGGTCGCCCCTTCCGGCGGCGAACGCGGCCGCTTCTAGGAACCGGGGCTGCGCCCACTCCCCGATCGAGAACCAGCGCCCCCCGTGGTCCCTCCGCCGCCAGCCGTGGGACCCGGGCGCAGCGCACCCCCACCGCTGCCCCCCGGGACGCCACCCCTGCCTGCTGACTCGCCCCGGGACGGAAGGGCGGACAGGACGACCGAGCCACTCACCCAGCCGAGACGCGGTGGCGAGGCCAGACTGACGGCAGCCTGCGAGCTCCGGGCGGCGCGGGCAGCGGTCAGGTGACTCACTCCCTCCGCGCGGCCGGCCGCGCTGTCCCCTCCCCTCCGCCCGGCCCCCGCCGCCCGCCGTGGCCCGCCCGCGCCTCCCCGAGCCGAAGCCCCGCCCAGCCGAGGCCACGCCCCTCCGGCACGGTCCCGTCCCCCCCTCGCGGTGTGGCCACGCCCCCTGGAGGCGGGGTACGCGCTCCCGCCACCCGCGCGACCCGGGCTTCTGCGGCGCCCGGGTCCCACCTGTGCGCACGGTGCCACGCACCCGCCACCCGCCGCTGCGGGGCCCCACCGACCCGCGCTTCTGCCGAAGGCTGGAAGGAAAAGGCCGACTGCCTCCGCTGCGCGCCAGGCGTGGCCGGACCCCCGCACCGGGCCCCAGCTTACCGCGTGCCCTCCGAGCCCACCCACAGGAAGCGTGCCCTGCCCCGGAGACCCTACCGGGGCTGCTTCGGAACCCCCTCCGTGGAGCGCCTGCCTGGCTTTCTCGCGACGTGGCCTCAGCTCAAGTTTGAAAGGTGGTAGAGGCTGGCTGAAAGAGACAAACAGGTCAAGCTGGCAGAGTTGCCAGCTTTCCGGAGGGGAAGGCAAGCTGTGCCTTTAAACCTCCCAGTCGTGTGTTGGTCTCTGATAAGGACTTCTGCAGAAAACCACTAGGAGTGTGCTCTGGTGGTAAACTCTTCTCGTTATAATTTCATTAATATGCATGATTTCCCTAATACAGTCCCTTTGGGAGTTTTTGCTTTGGGACTTATTCCCAAGTGGCGTGACTAATCTTTCTTCACCCTTTTGTCTGGTTTGCCTGTGCATCTTGCCTTTGCACTCACCAATGGGCAAAGCCATTATGTTTCTTGGACTACACATCCAGAATTGTGTAGGAAGCATCTGGCAGCATTACTACGCCCACGGTGAAAAGCAGACGTGCCCATTGACAGGTGTTCCATTTATGCAGTGACTAGGACACCTGGAGCCGGGTTCAGTACCCAGTGGTGCCCAGCACTCATCTCAAACCCTGAGTATGCTTTCAGCCTCTAGTGTTGATCCAATCGTCAGTTTTTTAATTGTGTTCCTAAGCCGTTTAACAAGTCTGTAGTTTAGAGTACTGTCTGTCTCTTCATGGAGCCAGATGCACACGGGGCAGAGCTTATCAATCTAAAGAGCAGGATGTGCTAGCCCACCCGATTAGACTTCTGACAAAGGTGGCCTTGGGTCCTGCAGCCATGGAAGGGCTGTGTGTGTTTGTGTAAAAAAAGATTGTTGTTTGAGTTCAAGTGTGGAGAAGGAAACAAATTGGTAGTTGAACACCAGCAGCCCAAAGTGTGTACACTGGAGCTGGAGGGGGGGAGGAGGCAGCCATTAAAATAAAGATTGCTCACATGACAGTATTTGCACAGTGTGTAAGCTGAGGAAAGTAGGAACATGTTGAGTTGTATTCAAAATACACAAGAAATAGTTCCTGGGGTGTGTCTACCTGAGGAGTCTATCACCTAGAATCTGAGGAGGCTTTCTGGATGATGAACATTCACACTGAGTCTTCAGAACAATGGGGACCAACATGATAAGTCCAGAACTACAAAGCAATAGCACTGAAGGCCAAGTTCATAGGAGAAGCAAAGACAGGTACTGAGAAGCGAGGAAAGGATATCTGAGAAGAGGCTACGGTGGATGGGTGATGACTCTTACACAAACTTGGATGGCCTTCCATCCTGAGCCAATGGAATCATGTTCTTCTGTGTTCCCACAGCTATGCCAACTTTTCCAGGGGACAGACACACCCTCTTCTTCAGAAGGAACTCTTCTTTCCTCTAGATAATAATGGTGATATTGTCTAGCCTAGAGAGGATGACATATACTGTGACATGTTTAATTACTTGACTTCTTACAAAGACATACCAAGAGGCTGAGACTAGCAAGGCAGTTAAGAGTGACTCAGATTTCAGTTGAGTAAGAAGGAGGGAGGGTAGATGAGGGGAAATGAAGCATGGGAAACTGCAGTCAAGAATCCAGAGACTATATTAACACTCTATCAACAGTGAGTAGCTCTCTTGGAAACATAGAAGTACTGTCTTCTTTGCTTTAAGCCTTATGCTCCCTCACAAGTTACAGGATTAGTGGGTGGGGAGAGGGGAATCTCTCTCTCTCTGACCTTGCCTGCTTGCCCAAAATAATTAGTGTGCTCAGGAAACCCAGCAGGGATTTCTTAAAGACATTTATCCTGAAAAAACAAACTCGGGGAGGTGGGGATATGGCCTAGTGGCAAGAGTGCTTGCCTTCTATACATGAGGCCCCCCAGCACCACATATACAGAAAACAGCCAGAAGTGGTGCTGTGGCTCAAGTGGCAGAGTGCTAGCCTTGAGCAAAAAGAAGCCAGGGACAGTGCTCAGGCCCTGAGTCCAAGCCCAGGACTGGCCAAAAAACAAACAACAAAAAAAAAAAAAATTCGGGGGGAAATGATTACTTTTAGCACAACATGTGTTTAAGTTATCTCAAGAATGGAAACCTGTCTTGACAGAAATACATTGTATATACATTGTATATATTAATGAGATGTCTTCACATTAATGACTCAAGTTTGATGAACAAGTCAATCTTAAAGGCTCTAGATCCAATTGATTAAGATGAGACAAGATGGGAGCTGGTGGCTCATACCTGAGTAATCTGAGGATCACAATTCAAAACCAGCCCAGAAAGAAAAAAAAAAAACAAAAACAGAAACCCTGGGACTGTTATCTCCAATTATCTAGCAAAAAGCCGGAAGTAGAGAAGTAGCTCAAGTGATAGTGCACTAGTCTTGTGAAGATGATTTAAAAAAAGAAAGCAAGCAAACAAATGAAAATACAAGCCCTAGTATGAGCAACCAAACACACACAAAAACTTGTAACAAGACTGACTAAATGTGTCAAGTGTGAGAATAAAGTGGAGAACTTACTATAAGGTGAATAACTTTAGCCAACTCCCAACCTATTTTTTCGCCATAAATGGCTGTGACATTAAATCACTCTACACTGTTATCAGATATGTCTGCACCCACCTCTGGGTTATGTACTATCTCCCTGTCTTCCCTTTGCCTTGCTCTACCAATAAATGACAAAGACCTTTATTTGTCCTCAAATTCTTTTTTTGCTACAACATCACCAACTCACCCCCCCCCCCCTTCACCAGGACTTCAGACCAATCCAGTAATAGGAATGTAGCAACTCACTGAAATGCAGATTTCTTGGCCACGCCTCCTTAAGATTCTAATCTTAACTGGTCTGAGAACTCCTGGGAGAAGCTTCACTTTTATTGTAGGTACACGTGGTCTTCAGATTGCAATTGAGAAGCAGTGGATTAGAACTCACAGCATGCAATATAGGAAAGACAGGGTGGAAAATGTAAATGAAATTGAAAATGAAACAAAATCTTCATTGTGCATGAGATTGAACTTTAGATCATTGCTTGAGGAAATCAATAGAAATATTTAAGTCATATTGAAATAAGGACACTGGGTCTAACCAGGGCCAACTTGGCAATGTGGTGGATGATAGGGAATTGGGTCTAATGGGCGCCATCTTGTCTTCTTGGTGGATGAAGGTGAAGTTCCACCCCCCAGGTGAGGGGCATGCCTGAATTCCTAGAGGCAGGGGTGGGGACTTGAACTATAGGTGATGGAACTGCCAGTCAGGTGCCATTAACTCTCAAAACTCTCCTGACCCGACCAGTTCAGGCACTGTTTTTTGTGCCATACATCAAGGATTTCCTCAAGTCATGATGGCATTCCACTTCGGCCCTCCATTGGAGTTGATCTGGTTTGTTAGGATTTGTTTTTCTGCTCTTTCTTTACTAGTCCCATGTCTCAGTTTTCTGAGTGTTAAGTGTATTTGAGGCTGCAAGTTTTCTGGGGACATGTGTCCACTTGCAGTCACTGGCTTTCTAATAAAAAGACACCTGACTTGACCTCTTCAAAAGGTGGCTTCTCCGTATCTCCTGATTGAATTCTGATATAACAATGTGAATTATTGTTCATTTGCTGGTTTGGGTTCACTTTTGGACCTCTTGCTTGCTAGGTAGGTGTTCTATCTACCAGCCTCAAGTGATAACTTTTTTTTTTTTTTGGCCAGTCCTGGGCCTTGGACTCAGGGCCTGAGCACTGTCCCTGGCTTCTTCCCGCTCAAGGCTAGTACTCTGCCACTTGAGCCACAGCGCCGCTTCTGGCCGTTTTCTGTATATGTGGTGCTGGGGAATCGAACCTAGGGCCTCGTGTATCCGAGGCAGGCACTCTTGCCACTAGGCTATATCCCCAGCCCCTCAAGTGATAACTTTTAAATGTTAAAACTGATGTTGAGAAGGAATGTGAGAGGGAATAAAATGTAATACAATTACTCAGTAAATTATGTTGGGCTTTTTTTTTTTATCCCAGTATTCCTTGTTTTGAACAAAACTCACCTAGAATAGCTTTCTTAAATCTAAAGCCTGACACTAGACACTGATGAAAATGAACTACACAGCGTGGGTGGGAACAGGAGGGAAAAACGGAGAGAGTGGGGGAAGGGGTGACATTGTCCAAAAAGACATGTACTCTAACTTACGTAACTATAGCTCCTCTGTACATCGCCTTTGTAATAACAAAAAATAAAAATTAAAGAAGAGTTAAAATAAACAATAATTTTTTTTAAAAAGCCTGAACACTCATGCAAGTATTCATTCACCAGGTCCTGACCACTGACCTGTAGGCTTTCAAGAGTTAGGCTAACATTATTAACCCATGAAACCTTGAGTGTCCCTATTATGCTCAGAATCAAGAAAAGCGTATATCTAATTGGGACAATGTTACCAAAGAGTGAAGCTTATTGTGTCTGTCCAGAGAAGAATTCAGAAAAGTAGTGGAAATGATAAAGTTTATTTATCATTATTATTTTTGGGGGGCCAGTCCTGAGGCTTGGACTCAGGGCCTGAGCACTGTCCCTGGCTTCTCTTTGCTCAAGGCTAACACTCTGCCACTTGAGCCATAGCACCACTTCTGGCCATTTTCTGTATATGTGGTGCTGGGGAATTGATCCCAGGGCCTCATGTATATGAGGCAATCACTCTTGCCACTAGGCCATCTACCCAGCCCCCTGACAACTTTTTTTATGATAAAGTTTATTAAGGAAGGAAATCACTTTCAATAGACAAACAGGGTCAGTCACTGTCCCAGACTTGGGAAGGATTTACTGAGTTAGATTCAACTAACTTCATTAACTCCTGCTTTAGTGACTAGGTAGGTAAATTAGAGATAAGTTGTTCCAGGAAATATTTGTTGACCCACCTTTGGCTGGGACAAAGCCTTTCCTTAGTCCTCAGGTAGTTAGGGCACTCAAAAAGTCTACCTTGTGACATTCCATGATCTTGAAGGCCTATAGTCACATTTAAGTTGGAAAGTTAGGTATGTACATTATCTCATTTATCCCCCCAAATTACTCTCCTTTCAAAAAATTTTATACCTGTTTTTTTCTAGATATTATTCTGATTTGATCACTAAAATAAATGTGTTCCAAGACCTTACACTGTCATCCTGCATTTTAAGTTACCCTTGACAATGTACATTGGGGGTACAGTTATAAAGTCAGGTCCCATAACAACTTTTAAGAATATTGGTCTTATTAATGGTGGCTCATGCCTGCCTATAATCCTAGCTAC
The DNA here is from genome assembly GCF_023159225.1 of Perognathus longimembris pacificus. NCBI lineage: Eukaryota > Metazoa > Chordata > Mammalia > Rodentia > Heteromyidae > Perognathus > Perognathus longimembris. The sequence goes on from NC_063165.1 coordinate 10,268,101, forward strand.
TCAAGAGGCTCAGATTTGAGGACCCAGGCTCAAAGCCAGCCTACGCAGAAAAAGCCCAAGAGATGCATGTCCAATTAATTGGCGGGGGGGGGGGGGGGAAGCCAGAAGTGGAGGTGTGGCTGTAGCTTTGAGTGAAAAGGCCAAGCAAAGGCAAGATGCCCCGAGTTCAAGCCCCAATAGTGGTGCACACATTGAAAAATGAATATTAGTCCCAGAATCTTTCTTTCTTTCTTTTTTTTTTTTTTTTTTTTTTTTGCCAGTCCTGGGGCTTGGACTCAGGGCCTGAGCACTGTCCCTGGCTTCTTTTTGCTCAAGGCTAGCACTCTGCCACTTGAGCCACAGCGCCACTTCTGGCCGTTTTCTGTATATGTGGGGCTTCATATATGGGAGGCAAGCTCTCTTGCCACTAGGCCATATCCCTAGCCCCCCAGAATCTTTTAAATGAACTCATACATTTCTTGAAACATCTTACTAAAATGGATTTTAAAAAAAAATCTGGATGAGGTATATTGGTACACACCCATAATCACAGTACTTAAGAGGTTAAGGTAGAAGAATTTTGAAGTCCAAATCCTAGGAGTATATAAGACTTTTTTCCAAATATAAACAAAATTTATCTTTGGCTATGAGATTTGGTGCTTCTTTCCCATTGCTAAAAATGTTGCCCCATCCCCCTTCTCTGTAACATGAAACACAATACATATACTTCTCTCTAGTTTTTAGTGAAAAAGCAAGAGCAGCCACACTATAATCACTCACACTATAATCCTAAGTTTTCAGGAGCCTGAGACCTGAGGATCATGGTTTGAAGCCAGTCTGGACATAAAAGTCAAGGAGACTCTTACCTCCAAATAACCACCAAAAAGTCCAGAAATTGAGTTGTGATTCAAGTAGTAGAATCCAGCCTTGAGCAAAAGAAGCAAAGGGATAGTACCCAGGCCGTGAGTTCAAACCTTAGTACTGGTATGAAAAGAAGGAAAGAAGGAAGGAAGGAAGGAAGGAAGGAAGGAAGGAAGGAAGGAAGGAAGGAAGGAAGGAAGGGAAGGAAGGAAGACAGGAAGGAAGGAAGGAAGGAAGGAAGGAAGGAAGGAAGGAAGGAAGGAAGACAGGAAGGAAGGAAGGAAGGAAGGAAGGAAGGAAGAAAGGAAGGAAGGAAGGAAGGAAGGAAGGAAGGAAGGAAGGAAGAAAGGAAGGAAACAAGGAAGGAAGGAAAGGAAGGAAGGAAGGAAGGAAAGAAGGAAAGAAAGAAGACAATTTTTGAAAACTTTAAGATAGGCACCAGTGGCTCACATCTGTAATCTTAGCTACTCAGGAGGATGAGATCTAAGGATCACCGTTCAAAGGCAGAAAAGCATGTGAGATTCTTATCTCCAATTAACCACCAGAAAATGGGAAGTGGCTCTGTGGCTCAAAGTGGTAGAGCACTAGCCTTGAGCAAAAGAGCTCAGCAGAGGCCCTGAGTTCAACCCACCACCTCACCCCTAAAACACACACACACACACACACACACACACACACACACACGCGCGTGCGCGCAAAACCAACTAAATATGACAATGTATATTGAATTGTTTGGGAAAGTTAACAGTAGTAAAACATTTTGTACTGCTGTTTTAGAATGATTTGCAATTTGTGCTTGTAGTTTTTGTTTTAGTTCATTAATCCTTAGTTCGATTTCTTTGTGAAGTAAGGACATTAAAACTTATTTATTGATTAATACGTTATGATTCATTGCCAATGCAAAATGATGACTAGGTATTCCTTGAGCTGAGTTTTTCAATATTCTATTATGCATATGTACATTATCTGATTTGTCCCCTAAACTTTACTCTCCTTTCAAAAACTTTCTTCTTTTTTTTTTTTGGCCAGTCCTGGGCTTGGTTGGACTCAGGGCCTGAGCACTGTTCCTGGCTTCTTTTTGCTCAAGGCTAACACTCTGCCACTTGAGCCACAGCGCCTCTTCTGGCCATTTTCTATATATGTGGTGCTGGGAAATTGAACTCATGGCTTCATGCATAGGAGGCAAGCACTCTTGCCACTAGGCCATATTCCCAGCCCCATTCAAAAACTTTCTATACCTATTTTCTTTCTACACATTATTCTGATGTGATCACCAAAATAAAATCTTATTAACCCTGAAAACTTTTGTTGTTGTTGTTGGGGCTTGAACTGTCTGAGATTTTTTTTGCTCAAGGCTAGCACTTATGCACTTGAACCATAGCTCCACTCTGGCTTTTTTGTTGTTGTTGTTTGGTAGTTAACTGGAGATAAGAATATCACAGATTTTCCTGTCTGGACTACCTTCAAACCATGATTCTCAGATCTCAGCCTTCTGAGTAGCCAGTGTCTGGCTATCCCTGAAAACAATTTTAACCACTCCAAGTAACAAGTCATTTGTCTCTTTCAGTGACAGAACCTTTTACCTGGCCTTCAAACATAAGAGAGTCAAATCATATAGACAGGTGGCATGCAGTAAGAATGAGGAGGAAGAGAGTGGGATATTTGGACAAGGAAGCAGCAAACATACCTTGGAAAATCCTTGGTATGCAACTCGACACCTGACTCCTCCATTTCCTAAACTCAAAGATCTACACATCCACATTAGCCCTTTCCCGCTGTCTGCGCTATGTTCTCTTTTCTCTGCTATATCATAAAAATTGGAGTCCCCATCATTACACCCACAGTGCCTCCCCGGAATTTCATTCACCGATTCTCCATTGTGTTTAAGTATTCATTCACTAATTCATTCAACCAATTTTGAAGTTCATGGGCAAAAAACCCGAGGCTTTAAGCTAGTGGTAGGGGTTACCAAGGAGAACAAAGGTTTCTTCCACTTGAGAAACTACCATTTGAACAGAAGAGATGGGAGAGAAAACTGGAAGGGGTGACATTGATCAAGATGTGCTATACTCTGAAACTCGCATGTTAAATTGAAACCCCTTTGTACAAATATTTAAAGATAATTCTTTTAAAATTAAAATGAAAAAAAACCTGCCATTTGATTCTTCCCTGAGAATTTTTTTTTTTTTTTTTTTTTTTTTTTTTTTTTTTTTTTTGCCAGTTCTGGGCCTTGGACTCAGGGCCTAGGCACTGTCCCTGGCTTCTTTTTGCTCAAGGCTAGCACTCTGCCACTTGAGCCGCAGCGCCACTTCTGGCCATTTTCTGTATATGTGGTGCTGTGGAATCGAACTGAGGGCTTTATGTATACAAGGCAAGCGCTCTTGCCACTAGGCCATATCCCCAGCCCCCCCTGAGAAATTATTATAGATTGAAGTCATGGTATATCTGCACCACATTTGGGAGTTTTAATGGAATTGGAATACATTTTATTTAAGGACAATGAAGACTTAAGGAGATCTTTGTTTAGCTAGTAACTAAAATGAAAGAAAAGGTGAAGGGAATGGAGCCTTTGATTGGATTTGCTCAAAAAGTCAATGTCAAAGACAAATGGCAGAGAAGCAAGAAGCAAAAAGCACTGAAGAGAAAAACTCAGTGGAGCAAAGGCCACATCAGTAAACAAGGTGCTTCTCAGACACCAAATTTAAAGAGAATCAAAGTGACTTACGAGGCGCCAGCGACCACCCAGGAAGATGGCGGAACAGAGTCCCAAATCCGTACTATTCGTGTGTCTAGGTAACATTTGCCTGTCACCCATCGCAGAAGCAGTTTTCAGAAAACTTGTAGCTGACCAAAATGTTTCAGGTAATTGGAGGATAGACAGTGCGGCCACATCCACGTATGAAGTGGGAAATCCCCCTGACTATCGAGGGCAGAGCTGCGTGAGGAAGCATGGCATCCCCATGAGTCACATTGCCCGACAGGTCACCGAAGACAACTTTGCTTCATTCGACTACATGCTGTGTATGGATGAAAGCAATCCGAGAGATTTGTTTTGTTTTGTTTTGTTTTTTGGCCAGTCCTGGGGCTTGGACTCAGGGCCTGAGCACTGTCCCTGGCTTCTTTTTGCTCAAGGCTAGCACTCTGCCACTTGAGCCACAGCGCCACTTCTGGCCATTTTCTGTATATGTGGTGCTGGGGAATTGAACCCAGGGCCTCATGTACAGGAGGCAAGCACTCTTGCCACTAGGCCATATCCCCAGCCCCAATCTAAGAGATTTGAATAGAAAAAGTAATCAAGTTAAAAACTGCAAAGCTAAAATTAACTACTTCGGAGCTATGATCCACAAAAACAACTCATTATTGAAGATCCTATTATGGAAACGACTCCGACTTCAAGCTGGTGTATCAGCAGTGCCTCCGGTGTTGCAAGGCCTTCCTAGAGAAGGTCCACTAGGTTAGCACTGCCCACAGCCAAGCCAACAACTCGCCCACTAGTCCTGTGCCTAAGTGAAGAAGCTTTCCTTAGCCCCAACCCCTGTTGTTTCTTTAGCTGACTTACTCTTATCTTAAACATAATTGTAGGTGACAAATTAGTTTTATTTACCCAAGAAGTTAATTGACTTATTTTCTCCTGATTACAAAACAGTGGAACAAGAAAATAGGGAAGAACAAAATACAACCCTGTGAGGTAATAAGGACCTGAGCTCAGGAAGACCTGGACAGTGTGGTCTACCTGGCATGTTGCATGCCTAGCACTGCCCAGTGCACCTGCTTACCTTGTACCTTGCTGACCTGGGCTCTTGTAGTGTCACAATAGCTCTGCTGATAGCAGCTCCTCTGCTCTCAGAAATGTTTTAACTCAGTTTACTCATAGAGCACACTTGTATGTTTAAGATACAAGGCATAGTGGTGCCTGTAAATCCAGCACTAGGGAGGCTGAGGCAGGAGGATCATAAGTTCAAGGCCAGCCTGGGCTATAACATGCCTCCAAATACAAAATAACAACACAAAATAAGAGGAAGACTGGTGGAATAAGTCTTTAGTATTCTTACTAAAACAAACAAACAACAAAAAAAACAACAAAGTGACTTACAACCAAAACAGCAACAAAAACATAAGAGGCTGTGATAGACCAAAACTAGCTGCAAACTATTTATCACCCTTCCTGTTGAGAGTGGAAGTTCATTTCCATCATCTTGAATCTGGCCTTGTGACTATGTAAGCTAAGAAAATATTTAGTTATTTCACTACACTAGTGTCTTAGAAAAAGAGCAGATTCTACTTCCTTTATCTTGAATGCTGCTCCTGGAGCCAGTCCCTCTCAGAACCGAGCCATTCGGCTTTGAGAAGCCCAGCAAGGAACACATGTTGCTTCTCCATTCTAATGCCAGCAAAGCCAGCAGGCAGTAGTCACTGCCAACTAACACTTGTGTGATCCTGGATATTACCTGATTTAATAAAGTGGATTCAAAAGAACATTTCAGTGAATCCCAGTGCAATCAGGCCATAACTGCATGTTGGAATGGAATAGTGACAGGGGAAAGAAGAAGTACTGACCTCCCAGAGGAGAAAAAATGATAGGCACAAGGCTGTGACCCCATCCCAGAGGCCCATTCTCTACAAGAGGGCACCCTGTTCAGGTAATAGTTTGGGAACAAAAGAAAACCATTGACTTCTAGGACTTGCAAGCTCTAAAATAAACTCTATTGCTTTAGAGGAGAATGATGAAGAGACAGAGTAACAAACTAATTGGAGTTAGTAAATTTTCACCTTTGGGCACTCCATATTTCCTACCCATCCTTCTGCACTCTCTCTATGTGACTGAGGCAGGGTTCAGGGGCTCCTTGGCAGCTTTCTCATTTTTCCCATGATCCTTCACTTACGGCTGTCTGTGGATTGATAATGACAGGTGTCATCAGGAGCTTAGCTGCCTCCTCTTCTCTCAAGGGCCCCAGCTCCTGCCAGCCCACCCTCACCCAGAACTACAACCCAATCAACAGCACCTTTGGGATAGTGTTACCTCCCACTTTGTTAAGCCTAAGTGTGTATGTATCACTGCTCCTTGGTATGTCTGTCTTCATCCTGATGAGTGGTCCGGTCTCTTGCCTGTCAGTTCCCTGATTTATCAGATTCAAAGTTGGGAGGGATCACACTGAATATCTCTTAACACATCTAAGAAAAGAATGTGACTGTAGTAAAAAGAAATTAATCATTTCCTGAAGCCCAGGGGTGAAGGAACATAGCCAAGGACATAGTGTTTCACTCCTGGGCACTGTTACCTGAGGGTTTGAAGAGAATTAGTTGGGTTCAGCTAGACCTTAGCCATCAAGGCTAACCTCCAGTCACTTAAGCTTTTAGAGTTGAGTTTCTAGAACATGAAGCCACAATCTTGATAACTGATGCTTCTAATCCCTGAGCTTAGTCTCAATTTCCCTCATCATATCATCCCAAATTATGTATATCTCAAGCAAAATTCAATTAAATAGACTGGATACATTTGCCATTCTGAGACTGGTATGTTGAAATACTAACTCTCAGTATGATGATGGTATAAGGAGATGAAATATGGGGGAGCTAAGTAGGGCATGAGGACAGAACCCTTATTAATGGAACTAGTACCCTCAGTAAAGAACTCTCAAATGGATAATCTTTGCTACTCAGGAGACTGAGATCTGAGGATCCTGGTTCAAAGCCAGCCCTGAGAAGGAAAGTCCATGAGATTCTTATCTCCAATTAACCACCAGAAAACTAGAAGTGGAGTTATGGCTAAAAGTGGTAGAGTGCTAGCTTTGAGCACCAAAGCTTAGGGATGATGACCAGATCCTGAATTCAAGGCCCATGACAAAAAAAAAAAAAAAAAAGGATCCCCAAAGAATTTTCTTGCTAGACTCTCTGATCTTGGAAATCCAGCCTACAGAACTTGGAAGAGCACATGCTCAATCCATTCAGTCTATTATGTTTTGATACAACAGTGTGAATAACTAAGAGCTATGCAACATATATCGGTAGGCTAACAAATGAGTAGTAGAGCAATGTTGAGAGTGATGAAGAGCAGAGAAATGTACCATATTGTGAAATTATGAAGACTGGTACTTCTCTTTGGATCTATTTAAGTGACAAGAAAACAGAGATACAGTTAGAGCCAGCACAAATAAAGTTTCAGGAAATAGCTCTTTTGAAATATGGGACAACTGCCAAAGAGAAAGAAAAAAAAAAGAAAGGAAGTTCAAATTTTTCAAAACAATTTCACGCATCTTAGCTCTGCCAAAACAGTGAGAGAACATGAGAAAGTCTATAGAATTATGCTGCTATTTCCAACTCTTTCTCTTTTACTATGCATATTATAACAGAATAGTTTCTAAAAATCTGCATTCCAAACTAATATATTACACGAATTTTGAAAACCAGTGGCTCATTCCTGTAATCCTACTCCTTAGTAGGTTAACATTGGAGGATTGTGGTTCAAAGCCAGTCTTGGGAAGGAAAGACCATGAGGCTCTTAGCTTCATTTAACCACTAAAAAGCCAAAATTAGAGTTGTGGCTAGCTTTGAGCAAAAACAGTGCACCATTGACCTTGAGAAAAAAATCTCAGGGGCAGTGCCTAGGCCCTGAGTTCAAGCCCCAGGATCAGCACAAAAATAAACCATTAATTTAAATAAACAAGCAAAGGCAGATCTACTTAAAATGACTAAAACAGAGAAACTGAATGTATATTAATTCTATATCTAGGGCTGGGAATATGACCTAGTGGCAAGAGTGCTTGCCTTGCATACATGAATGAAGCCCTGGGTTCGATTCCTCAGCACCACATATATAGAAAAGACCAGAAGTGGTGCTGTGGCTCAAGTGGAAGAGCAAAAAGAAGCCAGGGACAGTGCTCAGGCATTGAGTCTAAGGCCCAGGACAGGCAAAAAAAAATCTATATCTATAAAATGAGTTCATAGAAAGGATAAAGGTGTTGAATCACATTTTGGAAAAGGAAATATCTTTTCTTTTGGCAGGGGGGAGTATAAGTTTTAGGGCTTGAGCTCAGGGCCTGGGCACTGTTCATGAGCTTTCTTGCTCAAAGCTAGCATTCTAAGACTTTTGGTCACAACATCACTTCTGGTTTTAGAGTGGTTATTTGGAGATAAAGAGTCTCTTGGGGATTTTTCTGTCTGGCCTGGCTTTGAGCTACAATCCTCAGATCTCAACTTGCTGAGTAGCTAGGATTACAGGTGTGAGCCATTGGGTACCCACCTTGGAAATATCTTTTTAAGCTAACATTTTGAAATTTTTATCTAAGTGAAAAGAGAGCTTTCAAATTAATATAATCTTGAGTTCTTAAGGCATACATTTAAATTGATTAGGAAGAAAAATGCCCATTGGTTAATGATGATTTTCATAAGAAATACTACTGGGAATACTTTCCATATCCATTAAGATAAACAGGAAAGGAAAAAGAGAGTTTGTCTCTGATGAACTATATGTAACCCCCTGGGTTTCCAAAAACATTCTCCAATATAATCTGACTCTTTATCTGTAGCGATGAGAATTTAGGCATAAAGCCATTTGCAAGTATCACATAATGTGGCCTAAGAAAGAAAATATTAATCATAGGCATTTTAGCCTTTTTTTTTTTAAGAGAATAGTTTGCTATGTAACCCAGAATGGCCTTAAACATAGGCTCCTCCTTCCTTGGCCTGTGGAACACTGGAATTACAGGCCTGCTCCACTACACTCAGGTATATTTCTATGTTTTCTTTAAAAGAAAAAGAAATCATTTTTCTTTTAGCAGATTAACGCCATCAGATGTTGCCCTTATTAGTTCTCTACTTGGTGCCTGAATCCCTTGAAGACGAGTGCTTTGAGTAAAAGACGTGCATATTCAGAAGGAAAAAATACAGATTCTTTCACAAGTCAAACACATTGAGTCGCTTTGAGAATAATGACCACAGTCACATGTGCATTAGTCATACAACAGACAAAGGCCTCATATCTAAAATATACTTAGAACTCAAAAAATTAAGTCCTCTCAAAACAAATCCTCAAAGAAACAATTGCCCCTTAGTAAATGGGCTAAAGACATAAAGAAAGACTTCTCTGAAGAGGAAATGAGAATGACCAAGAGACACATGAAGAAATACTCATCATCTCTGGCCATAAAAGAACTGCAACCCAGATGCCCCTCAGTAAATGAATAGATCAAGAAAATGTAGTATATATACACAATGGAATTCTATACTTCCATAAGAAAGGATGGCATTGCCCCATTCAGAAGGAAATGGAAAGTCTTGGAAAAAATTATACTAAGTGGAGTGAGGCAGACCCAAAGAAACATAGACTCTGTGGTCTTCCTCATTGGTAATAATTAGTATATGTCTAGGATAATCCTAGCAGAGGCTCATAGTAGCTCAATAGCTATGTACATATGATCAAGCTAAGCAAAATGAACTCCAAGATACGGAGACAAGTGTTTTTTCATTGCTTTTGTTATTTTTAATGTACTATGAGAAATTTTTTTTCTCTCATTTTTCTTCCCTATGGTTTATCACTTGTCACTGTATTTGATTTTGGTACTCTGGGTATTGTATATACATTTTTCTGAATTAGGGTAGGGAAAGGGGGCATCAAAATGGTGCGACAAAGGATAAAAGGTGAACTAATGTAACAGCAATACTCACAAGACAATATATTGAAAATTAACTACAACTTGGGGGGGGTGAGGAGGAGAGAAGGTGGGAGAAAAATGAAGGAGGAGATAACAAGTTTGACAAGAAATATACTCACTAACTTACATATGCAACTGTAACCCTTCTGTACATCAGTTTGGCAATAAAATAAAATTTAAAAAGTAACCAGTTACTCCAGTAAGCTGCTTGTTCTACTTGTGGTACATAGGATGTATGTACATTTTTGATAGGGATGTGGAAGGTAAACAAGAAAACTATGAGGACCTGGTAACTGGGGAAGACAGTCCAGAAGTGCTAAGTGCTAAATAGCATGAGAGTAAGAAACAACAATTCAGAATTATTGCTAAGCTAGCATTGCTTGGGAAAAGCCATGACATACTTGGTACGTTCAATACCCATGTCTTAAGTAGGTGACTGGTAAGAAGATCCTGAAAAATTGTAACTTCCTCATAATTAGAAATAAATAAATAAATAAAAGCATGTCATAGAAACACAAAAAGTAGACACGATCTCAACACATCCAGCCACCCTTTCAGGATCTAAGTGTATTTTTGTATAATTCATGCTTATTGATTTACAAACTATGTTCATAGATTTTGTTTGTGGATACTGTTTTCTGAGGCAGATCTAATGGGAATTATTCCAAGCAAGGAGATGTAATTTTGAAATGGGTGTGCATAGAGGTTGCCAAACTGTTGACCAAGAGCCTTGCCTCTACCTGGACTTTCCTGACGATCCAGCAGATAAATACACGGAAGCAAACATCCCTGCATGGGTTTCAATATTGCACTTTTATACCGAATAACAGGGATGTCAAAAAGAAATCTCTATAGCTTGTTCTAAGGAGCATTTTGATCAACTTAATCTTAAGTAACATCCCCAAATGACAAAGTCCTGGCAGTATAAAGCATGCCCAGGGTGGCTAGAATAGAAACTGGAAGGAAGCTAATTTAGCTCCCTGAACCACTGACTTTCCAAGTTCAGAAACTGTCCTGATTAGTTATTGGTCCAATTCAGGACGACAGGGATTATCAAAGAAAACATAGACTGACACACCTCATTAAAAATTGTTATTATTAAAGTTATATACAGAGCAATTAGAGTTACATAAGCCAGGTAAAGAGTACATTTCTTTTTGGACAATGTCACCCCTTCCCTCATTCTCTCCCAGTTTTTCCCTCTTTCCCTACCCACAAATTATATACTTCATTTTCTACAGTGTCTAGTGAGTACCACTGCTACATTTGTTTGCCCTTTGTCCCTCCATATCTGTACCACCCACTTACCTTCCCAAAGATACATAAATGAACAAACAAGATAAAAAGGAAACAAAAATGGCAACAAAGAAAGAAACCTATTGTTTCCATTCCCTAAAGTTCATTCCCATAGATATTATTTTGTATGATCAGATGCACATAAGCATTGTGCCTTTTTGTTGCTCTCCTAAGAGGATCCTCCATTGTAGATTGCTTTTCAAGTTTTGTCCTTATACAGAGTTATTTCAGGATAATGGTGATGCACATGAATTTTAGAGACAGAATTTTTGAATAACACCACTTACCACCACTCACTCATTGGTGCTTATTTCTTTGTCCACCAAGAGAAATTATACTGGTGCTTATAACAACGGTGTAATTGTAAACACTAAATACACTAATGTGCAGAGAGCATTTAGAAGAGCAGAGAGTAAAAATGACATCAGTATTACCTTCATAATTATGAAAGTAGAAACAAAGGTATGTCAGACATCAAGTCCTGTGCAATTCCAGTTGACTGACTCTTGTGAGAAAAACTGCCTTTTCTATCAAAGTGTATTGCTTAAAAGTTTCTGCTTTGGGGGCTGGGGATATAGCCTAGTGGCAAGAGTGCCTGCCTCGGATACACGAGGCCCTAGGTTCGATTCCCCAGCACCACATATACAGAAAACGGCCAGAAGCGGCGCTGTGGCTCAAGTGGCAGAGTGCTAGCCTTGAGCGGGAAGAAGCCAGGGACAGTGCTCAGGGCCTGAGTCCAAGGCCCAGGACTGGCCAAAAAAAAAAAAAAAAAAAAAAAAAAAAAAAGTTTCTGCTTTGGCCTCATGGCTTGGTTGGCTCTTGTTAAGGAAAAGGGAAACCATCTTGGGACAAGAAAGGATTTGTAAAATATAAGGTTTCTTTCCAGGACGGAATTACAACATGCCCCAGATTGTTCAAGAAATAGCAGAGGGTGTGGGTATATCTTGAGATTACTTTGGAACTGTTAATCTTATTTCAAAATCCTACCCCCATGTAAATACATTTTACCCTATTCAAACTAGCCAATTGTGGATTGGGAACCTGAGCTCCACCCATCTGAGCAGAGGGGCGGGGCTTGCTATGTTAGGAATAAATACCCGAGCAGACTGCCTGCTCTGAGTGCTTGCTTGCCAGATTTTTGGCTGACAGTGCACCCTTCTGTGCAGAAGTAATTTTGCCTTGCTGAGATAATTATTTTCATATCTATCTTTGTAACTCAAATGGTTCCTGGAAAGTGTATTTATAACACTCTGAGAAAGGACTAGAGAGCATGAAGAACATGATGGCATGGGCATTTTGTCATTTCTGAAGTCATATAATAAGAATTATCACATTAGTGGGATAGTATCCAAGACAGCTTACTTTACTCTAAATCCCAGCCATAAACTAGCTTGATGATTGCTTTCAGAATAAAGAATAGATACCTGTAATTTGAATGAGCATCAGGTAAAATGAAAAGCCTGCCATAACAATTTCACGAGGTTATATATAATCATGTTGATCATCTGCCCAGGCTCTTCAGAGCACCCTTATCACCAGTACCACTTTTGAATAGCTCATTAGCTTCCATGGCTTTTGCTCTCAGGGCTCAGGACCTACCATCTTTCTTGGGCTTAGAATTCCAAGCCTCCAGAACTTGGATCTAAACAAATTTCTGTGTATTAAAAAGTACCTAATCTGCAACATTCTGTTATAGCAGTATAAAAGTAGACTACTCAATCTGTCAGATGCTTGATCTAGAAATATCTGCTGCTTATAAGTCACTGAGTTTATGATTTTTATTTTTTGGTGCCCCTACTAGGGCTTGAACTTGAGAATCAGCTGCTGTCCCTGAGCTCTTTTGCTCAAGGCTAGCACTCTGCCATTTGAGCCACTTCCTGCTTTTTGTTGTTGTTGTTAGGTTAAATAGAAATAAGAGCCTTGCTTGTGTTGGCTTCCAACCAGAGTCCTCAGATCTTAGCCTGCAGAGTAGATAGGATTACAAGTGTGAGCCACTGGCACTTATTCATAATGTCTTGCATAAAAACAATTATATTAATCTTCTATTTGTGTGTGTGTGTATGTGTGCATACACACATGAGCATATTAGTACTAGGGCTTGAACTCAGGGGTTCTGACTGTTTTTGCTCAAAGCTGGCCTTCTACCACTTAAGTCACACCTTCATTTCCAGATTTTTGCTGCTTAATTGCACATAAAGGCACACCGATTTTTCTGCCCAGCAGTCTTCAAATTGTGATTTTCAGATCTCAGCCTCCTGAGTACCTAGGATTACTGGTGTGAGCCATTAATGCCCAGCAGTCTCCTTTTATTGAGCATCTATCTGAACTAATCACTGTACTAAGCCCTTTGGGTGTTTTTTTTTTTTGTCTCGTAGCATCATGAAGAAGATATTATTACAGACAAGGAATACAAGGCATAGAGAGGTGAAGAACTCATAATACAAAATGAGTAAGGGGTAATATCAGGATTCAACTTAGCCAGTGTGACTTCCAAATCAGATTTTTATAGGATAACATCTAATAGTACCAACTTTGGTATTAGGTGAGCTGTTTGTGAGAATTACAGGAAATATTCCACATGAAAGCCAATAACACAGTGGCTGGCCGGATACAAAAAGCTCAAGAAATGCAATGGTAGAGCCAACATCCAGCTCTGATGGATGCCAAAAACTATGCTCTTGGCCACTGTGCTGAATATCTATCTATGCAAATGTAGTATTTCTGCCAGATAATATTGGGAGTAGCTGAAAAACATTTAAAAGAAAGTGGTATTCTTCTTTTCAAGAGGGCTGGAATTGTACTTTCCTTCAATAAATCATATCAGTCACACAGATAGAATTCAGTGATAAGGAGATTCTAGAAATGTCAGGTGCGTTTCCTTTTATTCCCCAGGGATGAAAGTCATACAGGTGTGGCCTATTTCCTGCTGATTCATAAAGAGAATTATGTAAGATTTATGCGATCAAATGCCAGTGAGAAAAAAGGATGAGAAAAATTACTCTCTATACAATTTTAACAGAAAGCTGAAATAGCTCTAGTGGAAGAAGACATCTAGACTTCTACTTAGGACCCCTGTTTCCATCACATACACAGTGGAGTGTAACAGCAAGGGCTGCTTTGAAATGACTTGTTATTCAAAGGTTGTCTCTGATATGAAAATATGAAGCCCATTGGCAGCAAGGCTATGAAAGAACAGCAACTAGTTAACGCTAATGCTGTTGTAATTAATGAACAAATCACTCCATGTCAAACCAGTTGAAAACAGCAATAGACCTTTACTTTCTTACTGTTTCTGCCAGTGAGGAATTCAGGACTAGTTAGCTAAGAGGCTCTGATTGCTCGTTTAGCTGTGAAACAAACTGGAGAACCTTTGATACTTGGCTGTCTGTGTGGTAACAAAGTGAAGAGGTTTAGTTTGCCTGAGAGCTGTAGGAGTTTTTGTCCACAATCATCACGTCCTGTTGTTTCGGCCTGTAGCAGAGCAGTCCATCATGGCAGGAGCACACAGAGGCACAAAACAAATCAGTGCACAGTCAAGCAGCAAGAGAGATAGGGTGAGAGGCACAAGGAGAGGGCAAGAATGGGGAGGTAGAGGGAGAGAGGAGGGGAGAAGGAAGGGAGAAGGGAAGGGGAAGGGGGGCCAGGAAGGGGAGAGGAAAGAGAAAGGGAGAGGGGGCAAGGAAGAGAGAGGGAAGGAGAGGGGAGAAGAGGAAAGAGGAAGGAGGAAGAGAGAGGAGGGGGAGGAGGAAAGCACATGGAGGGAGAGGGGAAAGGAGGGAGAGGGGAGACAATGACCTAAAGACCTCCCACTAGGTCAATTTCCTAAAGGTTCCACAGTCTTCCAATATTGTCACGCGGAGTCTAGGTTTTAATACAAGAGCCCTTAGGTACATTCAAGATCCCAAACACAGAAGTACCTAGGTACTTCTTTTCTGTCTTGTGGCTTTTGTTTAAAGTTTTCTGTACAGGAGCTCTTAGAAAAGTGAGAAGGTTGAGGAGAAGTTAAGTTTTCCTCTATGAGAGAAAAATTGGAAAACAAGTGGCTTATGCTTTCATCCTTAACACAAGTGCCTGGGATTCATTTATTAACTTATTTCTGAGTTGAACTTATTCTGGATGAACTTATTCTGAGCTCTAGTGTCTTGTTTTTATTGCGATAATCTTGAATGTCTTGGCTACTGTGGAAAAAAAAAGAATTAAGAATCTGAACAAATTGGCAGGGTGGTGTAGAAGAATGTTGGGTAATTTCTAGTTTTGTAAATGTTCTTAGTATGAAAAATGCCACAAACATTACTGAAATAATACCTCAGTTGTTCTGAGTAGTAGGTTCTTAAAGTTCTAAAACGAGATGATTCTGAATGTTGCTTATTACAGGAAACTGTCCTCAGAGAAAAAGGTTATATCCTCTTAAATAAAATTGTGTGTTTATTTTGTGAAGTAGTGAGAACAGTTATGAATCTGCTCTTCAAAAATTCAGTAATTTAGTTAATTTACACAGTAACTTAGTTAATAACTTTCATAATGCTTATAATTGACATACTAATTTAGAGAAAATTTACATTTGAAACGTATATTCCTATGGTATCTACGTTTGTAGCAAATGGCTGCCCATTATTTATTTGAAAAAAACATTTTTATTTATCTTATTGGAGTCAAAACATTAAATTTTATATTTTTCAAGGATATATAGAAATTTTACTTACAGTTTCTCTTTTATGATGTTTGTCAGTGCTCTGAATAATTTCATGTTTAATTAACAATATAGCCTATAGTTTTCTGCACTGACAAAATGCTCATGAGATTATAGGAAGTGAAGTTTATTTCAGGATATTTTGCTTGCCAGTATTGGGTACACTTTACTCGTGGATGGGAAACTACAGTACTTGTAGCATATCACATGATTATCAAACAAATCCCATGTCTAAATACTCACATGGCCTGTTAGTTCACATTAAATATGAAGTTATGACCCAGTTCTGGTGACTCACACCTATAATCCTAGCTATTCAGAAAGCTGACGTTGCAGTTTGAAGCCGGGCGGGACAGTAAAGTCTGTGAGATTATTATTTCTAGTTAAATACCAAAAAAAGCTAGAAGAGGAGCACTAGCTCAAGCTCAAGTGGTAGAGAACTAGCATTAGGCACAAAAGCTCAGGGACAGCACTCAGGCACTGAATTCAAGCCCCAGGACCCCCAATACATACATACATACATACATACATACATACATACATACATACATGCATACATACATACATATGTGAAGTTATAATAGGTATAAAATGGCGTCTCTTTTCTCAGTTGACAGGTTTGATTTTATACACATAGTATTAGACAAGTTCAAAAAGATCAGTAAATCACTGACTTACAGTGGAACCTGCAAATGGGCTATCTGACTCAAACTACACAGTCCTTCAAGGCCAGGGCAGGAACTCATTTGTCTTACCTGTCACTGACATCACAGTACGCTGCATCTTCATCCAATCTCCATCCAAGAAGTTGTTTCCCATAGACAGAAAGAGCTAAGCCTTTCACCTGGCTGGTGTGTCACACCTATAATACTAGGTATTCAAGAGGCTGAGCTCTGATGAGGATCACAGTTCAAAGCCGACCAGAATAGGAAAGTTAATGAGACTTTTTTTTTTTTGCCAGCCCTGGGGCTTGAACTCAGGGCCTGAGCACTGTCCCTGGCTTCTTTTTGCTCAAGGCTAGCACTCTGCCACTTGAGCCACAGCGCCACTTCTGGCCATTTTCTGCATATGTGGTGCTGGGGAATCGAACCCAGGGCTTCATGTATACAAGGCAAGCTCTCTACCACTAGGCTTTATTCCCAGCCCTATAAGCATTTTATCTCCAATTAATCACTCAAAAATTCACAAGTGGAGCTGTGGCTCAAGTGGCAGAGGACTAGCCTTGGGACAGCACCTAGGCCGAGAGTTCAAGCCCCAGGACCTGGGGGGGGGGGGGCGGGGAGGGTAAAAAGTATCTAAATCCAAGAAGATACCATTCATTATCCCTTCCAATTAAGTATTGGCATTTTACAAATAAAGAAGATTAAACAAAAATCATCCAATATTATTTTATTATTACCAAAGTATACTTACCTTAGTCACTCACCTGTAATATTTCTGAACTACTACTGGACACTCTAACATGCTTTTTCATCTCATTGCAGTAACTAATTTATGCTCTTTTAATTTGGAGATTGCACTTTCTTGACTTATCTAGCTTCCCACAATGTGCGTTCAGAGACCCCACAAGCTTTAGTTTCTTTAAAAATAGGAATTTTAGAGGTTTCCTACTTAGGATGGAAGCTATTGTTTCTGTTTCCCTTCTCTGCCCTTCCCTTCTCCTCCCCTCCATATCCCTTCCCTCTACTCTTCCCTTTTCTCTCAATTTTGGACCCAACAAAATGAAAGGCATTAATCATATACTATTGATTTGAATGAAATATGATCCTTCTCAAATGTATGAATTCCCTACATCTTTCTTTTAAATCTTAACCAGTGTCTTTTTAAAAAATCTAATTTCAGATCAGTATCTCCAGTGTTTAAGAGAATAATTGTTAATGTGTCTCCTGTACGCAGATCCTGGGGCTTGAATTCATGATCTGGGAGCTCTGAGCTTTTTTTGCTCAAGGCTAGTACTCTACTACTTGAACCACAACTGCATTTCAGCTTTACAGAAATTACTTGGAGATAAGAGCCTCATAGATTTTCCTTCCTAGGCTGGCTTCAAATTTTGATCCTCAGATCTCAGTCTCCTGAGTAGCTAAGGTTAAAGGAAGGAGAATGGGATTAAAGGCTTAGAGAATAACTTTTGGTGGTGGTGGAGGTGATAGTGGGGGGGATGTGTTGTGGGGCTTGAACTCAGGGCTTGGGTGCTGTCCCTGAGCTCTTTTGCTCAAGGCTAGCTTTCTACCACTTTGAGCCACAGCACCACTTCCGGTTTTCTGGTGATTAGTCAGAGGTAAGAGTGTCATGAACTTTCCTGCTCAGGCTAGCTTTGAACTGCAATCCCAGATCTCAGCCTCCTGATCAGCTAAGATTATAGGCATGAGCCACCAACACTCAAAAGTCCTCAACTTACTCTAGCTTTTAATTTTTTTAACTTATCTAGTAGAGCACATGTTAAAAGTAATAACACAAGTTGTGGGATACTATATGGTCTATTTTGTCAGATGAATATTCATATGAAAGTAATAACCATAGGCAATACTTACTGCAACTGCATCATGTGCAGATTCTAATCCAGTGGATTACCTCTGCTAACATGCAAACTATATCCGAACCAGGTATATGTTTACTATTATCTTCTGTATTTTATAAGCTAAGAAACTAAGGTGAAGGAAAGCATGGTTCAGGTGGTAGAACTCCAGTGGCCCAGTGAGTAACAATGTAAGGCTCTGAGTTCAAGCCCCAGTACCAAGGGGAAAAAAAAAAGCTAAATGAAGTAATTTGCCCATGGTTACTGTTACAGGGTCTGAGGGAGTCCCCGTCCCTCCAAGAGTCCACCACTCAGAGATAGTCTCAAGCACAAAAATGGGTTTATTGGGGGGGGGGGGAGGGAAAGCTAACTGACCAGCCAGGGACGCAGCACAGATGCGGGAGCTGAACTGCGACCATGAAAAGAGGGCTGACTGGCCAGGGACACAGTGCAGACTTGGGGGCTGCCATCGTGACCCCAAGCAGTCCTCAAATTAGGGTTTATAAAGGTAAAAGCGTAGCAGAGATGTAGGGGGTTGATGCAGGGGGTAGATAAAGCAACAAACAAGTTAAGCAAGCCATTTACAGAAGCAGAATTTTGGGGTCAGGTTGACCTAATCTACCCCCCCCCTCCAACATTTCCTACCATGTTTCCCTAATCAAGATGGCATCAGCTGTACTCCCTACAACAGTTACACAATTAGGAACAAAGCAAGGATCTGGACTCAGCCGATCTAGCAGCTGCTTCCTTAACCATTAGGCAACACTACCTCAAGACAATGTCTTCATTCACTCACTCACTCAACAAGAATGCATTGAATGACTGCTGTTGTAGGGAGTACAGCTGACTCCATCTTGATTAGGGAAACGTAGTAGGAAATGTTGGGGAGTAGAGCTGACTCCATCTTGATTATTAGGTCAACCTGACCCCAAAATTCTGCTTCTGTAAATGGCTTGCTTAACTTGTTTGTTGTTTGCTCTACCCTCTGTGTCAATCCTCCTACATCTGTGCTGTGCTTTTACCTTTACAAACCCGAGGGCTGCTCGGGGGTCATGGTGTTAGCGCCCGAGTCTGCACTGTGTCCCTGGCCAGTCAGCCCACTTTTCAGGGTTGCAGTTCAGCTCCTGAGTCTGTGCTGCGTCCCTGGCCGGTCAGTTCTCTTTTTGCTTCCCCAATAAACCCATCTTTGTGCTTGAGACTGTCTCTGAGTGGTGGACTCTTGGAGGGATGGGGAACCCCCTGCCTCGAACCCCGTAACAACTGCCTCAACAAGCAGACTGGCTGTCTAAACAGAGCAGTTCAATAATGTGAAACAGTGTAACATCAAGATACACACAGCAAAGGGGACAAGGGACAGCAAAAAGAAGTCATGCCTAAATTGGGTCTCACTACAGTGTGAATGTTTATCTTCTCCAAGACCAATGTCAAATTTTAACTTCCAATGCTAATTACTCGGGAGACTGAGATCTGAGGATCATGGTTCAAAGCCAGCCTGGGTAGGAAAGTCTATGAGACTCTTTATCTCCACTAACCTATCAAAAAAGTTAGAAGTGGAGCTCTGCCTCTAGTGGTAGAGTGCTAGTCTTCTTCTTCTTCTTCTTCTTTTTTTTTTTTTTTTTTTTTTTGGCCAGTCCTGGGGCTTGGACTCAGGGCCTGAGCACTGTCCCTGGCTTCTTCCCGCTCAAGGCTAGCACTCTGCCACCTGAGACACAGCGCCGCTTCTGGCCATTTTCTGTATATGTGGTGCTGGGGGATCGAACCCAGGGCCTCATGTATACGAGGCAAGCGCTCTTGCCACTAGGCCATATCCCCAGCCCCAGAGTGCTATTCTTGAGTAACAGAAGCTTAGGTATAGTGCCCAGGCTCTGAGTTCAAGTCTCAGGACTAGCATGCATGTGCATGTGTATGTGCGCTTGTGTGTACACACACACACACACACACACACACACACACACACACAGGAAGTGGGGCAAAGAATGGTTGCCTTCACCAATGTGTTGCTGCTATGACATCCATAGAAATAAGCTTACTATACAAACCTGAGCTTGGTCTCTTTCTTCTTCTCTTTTCTTCTCTCTCTTCTCTCCTCCTTTACCACCCTTTTTTCCTTCCCTCCTCTCCTTTTTGCTCCCTTCTTCCCTCCCCTTCTCCTTTACTTTCCTCCCCTCTTCTCTCTTCCTCTTTCCCTTTCCCTTCCTACCCCTTCTCTTGCCTTCTCTGTCTTTCTCACTCTTTTACACACACACACACACACACACACACACACACACACACACCATCTCCCATGGTATGAGATGCAAAAGAAGCCCCACACCGAGTTCCAGCACTTTGATCTTGGATTACCAGGCCTCCACATGTCTAGGAAATCAATTTCTGTGTTCTGTCAGTCATCCAGCCTGTCCTATTCTGTTATGACCCCTGAAAGAGATCATTAGGAACCCTAAACAATTAGTGACAAACAGGCAGAAAATCTATGGACAGAGGTGAGCTGCCCAAGATGGAGAGAAAGACACAACGAGGGTGGGAGGGAAAAGAGAGCAAAGTTCTTAGTATATTGCCTCAGTCCACTGAGTGACAAGGACAGAGGAGGGAGACAGAGAGAGAGAGAGAGAGAGAGAGAGAGAGAGAGAGAGAGAGAGAGAGAGAGCACTGGTGAAGCTGGAGGGAGTGCAGGGTCAGACCGCTACCCAGAGCCTGGTGATGCCTTGAGAGGTACTAGGCAGATAGGATCAGACTTCCTCATTAGAATAGGCTCTTTTCCTTTAGATTCAGTGTATGGGAAGATTAGAAAGTAAGACTGGGACCAGAAGCTTAGACAGTCAATCTTGTAATCAGAGCAAGAGATTAAATAATTTGAACTGCACTAGCCATCTCCTGAGTGCTGGGGATAGCAAGGACAAACTGTTATAGCATAAATATAACAATGCACCAGCACTATATGCTTGATGAAAAAGATGTGTGTGTGTGTGTGTGTGTGTGCGCATGCGTGTGCCAGTCCTGGGGTTTGAACCCAGGGCCTTGGCACTCTCCTGAGCTTCTTTTGCTCAAGGCCAGTGCTCTACCACTTGAGCCACAGCTCTACTTCCAGCTTTCTCTGAGTAGTTTACTGGAGATAAGAATCTCACAGACTTTCCTGCCTGGGCTCTCTTCAAACCATGATCTTCAGATTTCAGCCTTTGAGTGGCTAGGATTACAGGCTTGCCTGGTATATATGTACTGTATAACATATACTATATATATGTATATACAGTATAACATACTATATGTGGGCATATATATATATATATATATATATACAAGTACCTTGGAAAGGTTTTAGAAAATATATAGAGAGGCTGAAAGTACTTTAAAAAAAATTATTCAAAACACCCAAGGGGGGGGGCTGGGGATATAGCCTAGTGGCAAGAGTGCCTGCCTCGGATATACGAGGCCCTAGGTTCGATTCCCCAGCACCACATATACAGAAAACGGCCAGAAGCGGCGCTGTGGCTCAAGTGGCAGAGTGCTAGCCTTGAGCGGGAAGAAGCCAGGGACAGTGCTCAGGCCCAGAGTCCAAGGCTCACGACTGGCCAAAAAAAAAAAAAAAAAAAAAAAAAAACACCCAAGGGGGTAAAAAAAAACCTTAAAAAAAGGAACAAGAATGAAAAAGAAGGATAAATCACAAAGAAATCGTCAAGAACTCATTCATTATATGGTAGTGACTGTAAATAATCATGTTCCAGAGGAAATCTCAAGGGATAAGTTTTTCTTGCCAGAGATAAAAGGAAGGAAATCCTAACTAAAACAAACAAGAAAGGATTGCACAATTTTCTATAATTACAAAAAGAGAAGTAGCAGGCAAAAGCACGTCTTAGCCACCGGGAATTGGAAATCTAGGTAGGATACGCATGTGCCAGGAGACCTCGCCCAAATTCCATCTCCTCCCCAGACGTGAACTTGCTTCCATGTTTCTGCTCATGCCAGCAAGAAATCAGAATTCCAGGACCAGGTCACAAGTCCAAAGTTTATCCTTCCTCCAGCTTTCTGCCTTCTCACGTGTGTTTCCCTCTTGTATGTGGAATGTATTTTAAATACCCAGTCATATTGATTTGAGATATCCCACATTTCTGAAACCCTTGGCTGATGTTGCTTTATATATAAACAGTCAAACTATCCCAGAAGAGGACTTTCTTGAACACCTCCTAGACAGCACATTTGTAGCCTCACTTCAATATCTCTATGTAAGCGAGGGAACCACGACTGCAGAAAGATAATAGGAAGCACTTACATTCATAGAGGATCTACTACAAACCAGCTCTTTGACAGATGCTGTCTGTACATGATCTTCTTGCTTTTGTGATCATATCCTGTGAAGGAAAGGGTAGTTCCAATTTAGAATTAGGGGTAGTGGTTAGTAATGTTCCCCAAAGTACTGAGAAATGTAGTGTCCAAGTCAGGATTAAAGTTTCAGTCTGAATCTAAAGTCTACACTTCTGTTATCTCACATTCTGAAGTGGAAAGTCCTTGGAAATAAGTTGGACATTTTCTTCTTTCTCTTCCTACAGATGCTGTGAAGATAAAAAGAAATGGATCCCCAGAAAAATGGCAAAATAAGGAGATCTGTTTTCTTGCAGTTTGTTTTCCCTTGGAAAATCCCAGGAAAATTGATGTGCTCACCCACTCACAAGCGGAATAATTCAGTGGTTTTTAAAGTTTATATTAACACTCTTGTACAAAGAGGCAGATGGCATAGAGAAATAAAATGTGTGTCCACAAAACAAATGTACACAAATTTATTCATAGAATTTGTATTCACAATGGCCAGAAGTAAGATCATCGAATATCAGTGATAACATCAGTGTATAAACAAATCATGGCAAACCCACATGGCAGAATACTAGCTGACAATGAAAAGGAACAAACTGTTGATATGTGGAACGCCATGAATTATCCTTTAAAAAAATACTATGCTGAGCAAAGGGAAATGAGTATTAAAGAAGTCATGCAATGTGATTCTATTTGCACAAAAGTCCAAATTTGCATAGTAATACCTATTTCATAAGGGAATTGTATTTGTTTTTAAAAATGAATTAGTAGACAAGCACTGGTGGCTCACATTTGTAATTCTAGCTACTCAGGAGACTGAGAATCATGATTCAAAGCCAGCTCATGTCTATCGACTCTTATCTCCACTTAATTACTAGAAAACTGGAAGTGGTGCTGTGGCTCCAAGTGGTAGAGTGCTAGCCTTGAGTAAAAGAGCTCAGGGACAGTGCCCAGGCCCTGAGTTCAAGCCCTACAACCAACCAACCAATACATACATGTATACATAATACATATATACATGAGTTAGTAAATATGAAGGGACTAGAGTATATAAGATACAAAATTTTCCATATGTGTTAACATTACTGTTATTGGTTTAAAATTAACTTAGATGTGTACACATGACTATTTTAAAAGTGTTTACATGGAAATACAAGCTATCATGTTTTTACCTGATGAAATAGTATGCCATAGTTAACTGCACTGCTGCAGTTAATCTCTTAGCAAAATTTGTGGTATTGCGGGCTGGGGATATAGCCTAGTGGCAAGAATGCCTGCCTCGGATACACGAGGCCCTAGGTTCGATTCCCCAGCACCACATATACAGAAAACGGCCAGAAGCGGCGCTGTGGCTCAAGTGGCAGAGTGCTAGCCTTGAGCGGGAAGAAGCCAGGGACAGTGCTCAGGCCCTGAGTCCAAGGCCCAGGACTGGCCAAAAAAAAAAAAAAAAAAAAAATTTGTGGTATTGCTTCCCTGAAAAGACAATTAACTGTCACAATAAACAAAGAAATGAAAGGACATAAAACATAACACTCAGACCTAATACAAAACAAAAAAATTGATTCTTTTTATAAAATATGTTAAGCCACAATTTTTTTTTCTGCCTCTTGGACTTGAATTCAGGACCTTTGCACGGTTCCTGAGCTAGGAACCTCCAACTTTTTGGTGGTTAATTGGAGATGTAGTCTCATAGACTTCCCTGCCTGGGCTGGCTTTGAACCAGGATACTCAGATCTCAGCCTTCTGAGTAGCTCAGATTATTGGGTGAGCCACTAGTGTCTGGCATGGAAATGTGATTTGCA
This sequence comes from Perognathus longimembris pacificus, assembly GCF_023159225.1. NCBI lineage: Eukaryota > Metazoa > Chordata > Mammalia > Rodentia > Heteromyidae > Perognathus > Perognathus longimembris. Next base: position 10,292,200 of record NC_063165.1, read on the forward strand.
GCATGAAAATTAATTTTAAGAAATCTAAACCCTGGTTCAAGCTAAACAACGAATCTAATTCTAAACAAAAAATCAAAATGCAAACCATTGTGCACACAGCCTTCCCACGAAGAAAAAGATAAATGAAAATTACATGACTTCATGAAGGTGGAAGGAACCTAAATCTGTCGAATCTGGAACATGACGAAGGAATGCTTGTTCTTTCGTTAAATACGTACTGCTGGCTTGCCCCCGCTAGCTCTTGTGCAGAAGGAAACCCCTATTGAAATGAATGCTGTTTTTAAAAAAAATGTTACTCAATGAAATATTAAACACTTCCTGTACAGTCTAGCTTTTACAGGAAGGTTAGCCAAGTTTCTTCTTGGAAAAAGATATGGAATGATAAAAAACAAAATATACAACACTTCGGGGATTTGATGCAAACTGAAAAAGAAACCTTTCCACTTGTGAATAAAGATTCATGTTACTGCATCTACTCATGAAAAACTAAAGATAGAAAGTATTGAGTAGGGAAACATAAGTGTCTACTACTAAGAGAAAGCTATGTTAGAGTCTCTGAGTGCACAGAAGATTGTAAGGTCCAAGGCAAAAGTTTCGTTAGGAAAAAAAAATCATCATTTGACAACATGTATTGTACTTTTTGCTAATTGTTTCCTAGATATGAATAAGAACCATTAAATAGTCAAAGGGAATGCTGGATAGACTAACATTGAATTTTATTTTTAATTAACCCAAGAAGTCTAAAGGTATAAAATAATTGAGAGGTAAGACATAGGCCAGCTTCTCCATTTGGGAAGTTCTATACAGCCCCCATTTATTTGAAAGTCGGATAAGCATTCATTACCAACTTTTTGCTTCATAAGGATTTTGAAATATGAGAAACCTTCATGTGAACATCCATTTTAGAGATGGAGAAATGTTTCCTACTTTTCACCCTGTACAAAAAATTCAAAATGTGAACCTCAAATGCAAAGTGTGACTATGACTATAATTTCTTGTGGTATTTATTCTATTTGTTTTGGCAGAACAAAAATTTTGAACTCACAACCTGGTACTTTGCATTCTACCACTTGAGCCATGCACCAAGCCCTTTCAGCTGTAGTAGATAGGGTCTCAAGCTTTTGCCTTGGATAACGATCCTTCTACTTAATGCCTGTCAAGTAGATAGGATTACAAGTGTGTGTCACTACAATGGGCCTTGTGTTCTTTCTTAATAGGGAAATATTCTTCAGAAGCATAATTAAGCTCCTTTCCCTCCCCCACTTTTTTGTTTTGTTTTGCTTTTTGCCAGTCCTGGGGCTTGAACCCAGGGCCTGAGCACTGTCCCTTGCTTCTTTTTGCTCAAGGTTAGCACTCTACCACTTGAGCCACAGTGCCACTTCTGCTTTTTCTGTATGTGTGGTGCTGAGGAATCAAACCCAGGCACTTTACCACTAGGCCATATTCCCAGCACCCCCTCTCCCCTTTTTGTTATAGCATTTTATTATTATATTATAGCCAGAAGAGGCTCAATGATTTTCTGGCATGAACTTTGCAGTAGTGTCAGGTATTTAGAGGAGAATCGTGGATCTGTTGGCCCCTGCAAGTTGTTGGCAGTCAGAAAACCTGCACCCAGGCTCACGTCTTGCTTGAGTGCTTTGAGTAAGACATAGCTTCACTTGGCCTCAGCCGCTGCTTCTGGAAAACCAGCAGGTACCAAAGGCACACTCACATCTGGTGTTTCCCATCGAACAGGCCTGTGCTTCTCCTTTTCCTAGCAAGCCCACATCCAAGTGATGACTTACCTCTGGCTCTTACTCTCTGCTTCCTTTCACTGTCACTCATTTACACATCATAGCTTATCCGGGATGATGCCCACTGATAAGGCTGTAAAATACTTTTTTTTTTCTCTCATAACCAAGCATTCTAGTGAACGGACATCCTTAAGCTACCAAAGCTGCCTCCATATGACTGGTTCTCAATAAATATTTTGGGGTATGTTTAAAAGTAAGTAGAAGAAGGATGAGATAATAGTCATCATATCAAATGTACATTATGTAACAATTGAACTAGGTAAATTGAGGGTAGAGATGGGAGGGAAAAAATGGGAGAAAACAATGGAAGGGGCAATATTGATCAAAATGCATTGTCTTCCTAACCTGACTTATGGAATTATAACCTCTTTATACAACTACTTAATAGTAAATATTTTATTGATTGATTGATAGTCTTGGGGCTTGGACTCAGGGCCCGGGTGCTGTCCCGAAGCCTCTTTGTGTTCAAGGTTAGCACTGGACCACTTGAGCCACAGCACCACTTCCAGCTTTTTCTGAGTGGTTTATTTGAGATAAGAGTCTCACAGACTTTTTTTTTTTTTTTTTTTTTTTTTTTTTTGCCAAGACTGGCTTTGAACCATGATCCTCAGATCTATCTCAGCCTCCCGAGTAGCTAGGATTACAGGCATGAGCCATCAGCACTTGGCTTAGTAGTAAATTCTAAAGTATATTCTGAACATTCTTTTCTTCAGTGTATCTTTCTGAACATGCCTTATTTTGCTTAACATGATGATCTTTGGTACCATCCATTTTTCTTCAAGAATGACGTAATTTCACTCTTTATGTCTGTATAATACTTAGTTGTGTATTTGTACTGCTTTTTCTTTATCCACTCAAAACTGTAGCTTGGCTGTCACAAATAGTCTTTATCTTGGCTTATATTCATTCAGTTATATGACCAGGAGTGATATTAAATCATGTAGTAATTCTGTTTTGAGTTGTTTTTTTCCCCTGAAGTATTGGTAAATGAACTATGGGTCTGATGCTTGCAAGGCAGTCACTACCACTTCAGCCATGCCTGAAGACCCTTTTTTGCCTTGCTTATTTATGAGTTAGGATGTTGTACTACACCTGGGATGAACTGATCTGTGGATCCTTTCTTTTTTTTTTCTTATATATATTTTTTCTTTTTTTTATTTGTTTATTAATTGAACACAAATTTTTTACAAGGTGTTGTGCAAAAAGGGTACAGTTACATAGTAGGGCAGTGTGTACATTTCTTTGATATCTTACATCCTGTTTTTCTATCCCTTCTCTAGGTCAGGTAGACATATATACAATATACAATGTATCAAGAACATATACAGTATTCACAGACTTGGTCTCTACTGTCTCTCCGTCTCCCTTTGTTAACAGTCATATATCAGGGAGATCATGCCCCTTTGTTTTCTGTGTTCTAGGCTTGTCTCACTCAACATTATTTGTTCGAGTTCTGACCATTTCCCTGCGAATAACAATATTTCACCATTCCTAATCGCTATGTAGTATTCCATTGTGTATAAGTACCATATTTTTTGGATCCATTCATCTGTGGAGGGGCATCTGGGTTGTTTCCATATTTTGGCTATTGTGAATTGTGCCACGATAAACATGGAAGTACAAATGTCTTTTTGATATCTTGGGGTTTGCTGTTTAGGATAGATGGCTAAGAGTGGTATGGCCGGGTCATAGGGTAGGTCTATATTGAGCTTTCTGAGGAACCTCCATACTGTTCTCCAAAGTGGTTGTACTAATTTGCACTCCCACCAACAATGGAGAAGGGTTCCTCTTTCCCCCGCACCCCCTCCAGCATTTGTTGTTGCCTGAGTTCAGAGTATAGGCCATTCTAACTGGGGTGAGGTGTTATTTGCATTTCCTTTATGTGGATCCTTTCTTTGTGCTTCCCTGTACCACAGGTTTTAACAGGCACATGCCACAGTACCCAGCCATCTATGGATACTGAGTCTCAACCAATGAACTCCCTTTAGTCACGTCCTCCTCAGCAGCTAGGATTATGGGCTGAGCCACCACCATGTCTGTCTTGGGTTTAGATGGTTAAAGACTCTCCATACTGATTTCCATAGTGGCTGTACTAGTTTATATTCCTTTTCCCTCTACATCCTAGCCAGAATCAATTGATTGTTTTCTTGATGACTGTCATCCTGGCTACATGGAGCTGAAATCTCAGTGCCATTTTCATTTCCTTTATGGCTAGGGAGGCGGAACATTGCTTCATGAACTTATCACCCATTTGTACTTCTTTCAAGAACTGTCTGTTCCCTTCATTTGGAGCAGTTATTTTAATCTTGGCTTCGATCTATAAAGTGCCAGTCATTTTACCTACACAGTTCTTGGTGCAGGCTATGGATAAATGAGAAAAATACACACAACTTCCATTTCACAGCCAAACTATTGAGGTCATCGCACAGGAAACTTAATTCTATTGTCCCAGCCAACTTCATGGCTGAGAAATAATTAAAAGGGGCATCGAACTTCTGAGATTCCTTCTGTTGTTCCAGTGGTTGTAGTTTTAAGGACAAAGTTGCAGAGGGGAAAAAAAGAGCTAGAAGTTCATGGAGGCATATCGGACCAAGATCTGTTGTTCAGTGAAAGTGCTTAACTTCCAGCTGCAGTTACAAAAGAGAGAGAGAGAGTTCACAGTAATGACATATTTGGGCCCCAAATATGCATATGAGAGTTGATCTTTTGTTTATACAAACACATGCCTAAAATGAGTTCACTCTCTTCAGCGGTCTAGATTTATGCCCCTGTGGAGCAGGTTGGATCTGTTTTTAGGGGCAAGGCGCAGGCAAGCTATTGAGAAATATGGCCTAGTGTGTGCAGGATTCCCGACATAGGTAATTAGAGCTGATGGTCCAGTTTCCAGAATGAACCAAAATTATAGAGGAGGCTCATGTGGAGCCCAGGCTTGCCTGGCTCTGTCATCATTGTTTCCTGTGTCTCTGGTGAAGGGCTTGAGAACAATCTTGCCAAGATGAGCTCATGCGCAGACCAACCTGCCTTGGAGCCTGGCAGATCAGAAACAGAAACTCGGTTGCCTGAGCTGTAATTGAGTGGATTTCCCAACCACACATGGGGCTAGTAAACATACCATAACTATTTTGATCATTTGACTTGGAGAAGGACATTTCCAGCTTTCCAGTGAGATGGAGAATGACTCAAAACAGTAATACCCTTGGCCCTGGGCTCCAGTTTGTGTGCAGCCTGGGACCAAAGATTTCTTTTAGGAACTCTTAAGTTTGACTTCTTTTGATTTAGAAGACACATCAGGTTCTCTATAAAACAGTTTGCCTCTAGCAAAACTGATTTCTATTTTTCTACCATGAAAATATAAGAACTCAGTAATTGTGAGTTCTGGAACCTCTATTTTATTTGTTGGTTGGTTTGTTTGCTGGGCCTAGGGTTTGAACTCTAGGTCTGGACATTGTTCCCTTTGAGCTTTTGTACTCAAGGCTAGTGCTCTACCACTCCAGCCACTTCTGGCTTTCTTTCTTTTCTGTCTGTCCTTCCTTCCTTCCTTCCTTTCTTCCTTCCTTCCTTCCTTCCTTCCTTCCTTTCTTCCTTCCTTCCTTTCTTTCTTTCTTTCTTTCTTTCTTTCTTTCTTTCTTTCTTTCTTTCTTTCTTTCTTTCTTTCTTTCTTTCTTCTTTCTTCTTTCTTTCTTTCTTTCTTTCTTTCTTTCTTTCTTTCTTTCTTTCTTTCTTTCTTTCTTTCTTTCTTTCTTTCTTTCTTTCTTGTAGTTTAGTAGAGATAAGAATCTCACATACTTTCCTACCTGGGCTGGCTTTGAACTACAATCTTCAGATCTCAGCTTCCTTAGTAGTTAGGATTATAGGCATGAGCCACCGGCACCCCAGCTTGGAAACTCTATTTTATTAAAATGCTTACAATGTTTTTGAGAGGTTAAAATGCTGAAGAATAAGTGAATGCTACAAAATGCCACCTAAAATTAGTGAGCTATCATGTTTATTCTCCCCCTATGATTAGTCATTCAGACAACTGCAGATTGGGTAAAGGAGAGTTTCTTGACTTGGTAATATTTATTCATAAAGCACTCAAAAGTTAACAAGAGAATATTAGTATTAAAGGGACATGAGATATGGTTAAAGATATTAAAAATAGGGGGAACATAGGAACCCTTCACGTTCACAACTTCAGAAGGATACATATGAAATAGAAACATACAAAGTCAGCATAAGAAAGGACTTCAAAAACAATCTATCCCTAACTCCTCATTTTATACACACACACACACACACACACACACACACACACACACACACACACACCCCACTGTCTGTGGCTGATGTAAACCAAAATAGAGTTCCTATTCCTGGAGACTTTGTCTCCATTGCTAAAGAGTGTTCTAGAAGCACACTTGCTTTCTATGTCACTGTTTAGCAAACAGCATCCCATCTCAGCCTCTGTTTCACAATTTAGAAAGAACAAATAAAATATAAACTTCCTGACAGCAGTGAGTTCCTAGATAAAGTATCAGCTATTTCATAAATTCAAGAAAGAAGATAAATTCACATTTATTAATGTATCAATTACATTTTAGACATGATTTGGGTTTCTTAATGGCCCTTCCAGCATACCCTGAGTATTCTATGTTCTTGAGCTTCCAAAATTTTGGAACTGTCAAAAGTGTCTGATAGTATATGTGAGAATTTTTCTCCAGGTTAGCAATGAGGCCCATTATTTGAAATCTAAAGCAAATATACTTCATCTGAAAGCATTTTGTAAATATTGTTTAAATGTAACTAAGGCATCGCTTTAAATAAAGCTTATCATGTTGATGGCTTTGTAGATACTTAATATAATGGGGATGGAAGACAAGAAATTCTCTGTCATAAGTGGATCTGTGGCTCCAGTGGTAGAGAGATAGTCTTGAGTAAGAAAACAAAGAGATAGTACCCAGGTCAAGGCTGTCACAAAAAAAGAAAGAAAAAAAAAGAAGGAAAGAAGGGAAGACATCAAAAAATGAAATCAAATGTAGGGCTAGCTGGCTTGAACAAGTGTCTAAGGCCTGTCAAAAGATTTTGTGAAAATCATCAAGTTCACTTTCAGCATGGGTTATAGTGTGCTCAAATCAGATTCGAAGCTCCTCCCTGGCAGGGGCACATGTTGAATTTGTCCACAGCACTCAGAAATGTACATGGTGTATAAAAACATTCCACAAACATGTTTAAAGGAATGCTGATGTATATGGAGAGAGGATTAACTTGATTTGGCGAGACAACCAATAACTCATCTGAACATCACTGATTGAGCAAACTCCCAGTGCTTCTTGCATAATCAGACTCTCTCTGATCATGTCACCTATCTGGGAAATACAGCAAATGAAAGCTAAAACATGTTAGCTTAACAAAGACACATCAGTGAGTTATCATGAGAAAACAACATCCGTTTGTCTAAGGAAACAAGGTATCTCATGATAGAAAGTCCCTTCCTGATGTTGTGGTATTTTTTTGACATAACTACTACATTGAGAGCAAGTTTTTCATGCATGCCGTGCTCATTTTTAAAAAGAAGATATAAACAACAAACACATATAGCACAGTTTTATAGAGACACATCTTCATTTTAAGCATCTTATTATCAAATGATATTTGTATTATAAAACCATCCTTCCACTGGGCACTGGTGGCTCACACCTGTATCCTAGCTACTCAGAAGGCTGAGATCGGAGGATTGTGGTTCAAAGCCAGCCTGGGCGAGAAAGTCCATGGGACTCTTATCTCCAATAAGCTATTCAGAAGAAGCAAGAAGTGGTGCTGTGGCTGAAGTGGTAAAGCACTAACCTTGAGCAAAAAAAGCTCAGGGACCGCATCGGAGCCCTTAGTTCAAGCCCCCAGTACCAACACACACACACACACACACACACACACACACACACACACACACACACAAATAAAAACAAAAACAACAGAAACAAATGTTCCTTTCTATGGACTTCTTTCACTTTGTAGATAGAAAAAAGGAAATAAGAAATGAGGTAGGTCAGTCAAACTTTGGTTCTTTATCACAGATATGATAATTACTACCTTGCAATAGAATGTACAAACTCAATCAACCTGACATAATCTGTATGTTTGTGTGTGTGTGTGTGTGTGTGTGTGTGTGTGTGTGTGTGTGTGTGTGTGCTATCCTGGGTCTGGACACTGTCCCTGAGCTTTTTGTTCAAAGCTAATGTTTAACCACTGAAATCGAAGCTCCACTTCTGGCATTTTTTGTCATTCATTGGAGATAAGAGTCTCACCGACTTTCCTGGCTTTGAACCATGATCCTCAGACCTTAGCCTCCTGTGTAGCTGGAATTATAGTTGTGAGCTACAGGTATCCAACCTGACATAACTTTTAAGAAAGGCCCACATTGGAGAGAAGCAAGAAGGGAAGACAGGCAGGCATTGGCAAAAGGGGGGCAGGCAGGGCAAAGGGGGAGCTTAAAAATAGGAAGAGCTGGGCTGGGAATATGGCCTAGTGGTAGAGTACTTGCCTTGTACACATGAAGCCCTGGGTTCAATTCCTCAGCACCACATATATAGAAAAAGCCAGAAGTGGCGCTGTAGCTCAAGTGATAGAGTGCTAGCCTTGAGCAAAAAGAAGCCAGGGACACTGCTCAGGCCCTGAGTTCAAGCTCCACGACTAGCAAAAAATAAAATAAAATAAGAATAAAAGCTGTATTATTCATTTTGAAACAAAGCAGATGGCAGAAAAATTGCAGCCAGAAGTATAGAAGAAAATCCAACAAATTAACTGTTTAAAAAAAAAGAGAGACCACCCATCAGTGGCTACAGGACAACTCACTGAATATTGAGGAAATTTTGTACTAACGCAATCTATCTTTGCCAGCTATCAATGAATAAAAGATTAATGTCCAGAATATACAAAGAGGTCAGCAAATTAAGCAGCTTTAAAAGAACAAATAATCCAATTAATAAGTGGGCAAATAACTAACAGGCAGTTTTCAGAAGAAATACAAATGGCTAATAAACACAGAAGAAATGTTCAGCATTATTAACCACAATGAAATGCAAATCAGAACTACTTTAAGGTTCCTTCTCACCTAGCAAGAATGGCAATTATGAAGGAAATAAACAACAAATGTTGCTAAGGATGGGGGAAGGGATTAAGAAACCCTCATACACTGATGGTAAGAATGTAAGCTGTTACAAACACTATGGAGATCAATATGGGAGTTTCCATTTAAAAAACTAAAGCTGGGCAGGTGGCTCAGGCCTGTAATCCTAGTTACTCAAGAGACTGAGAGCTGAAGATCATGGTTCAAACCAGCTCAGGCAGGAAAGTCTGTGAGACTCTTATCTCCAATTAACCACCAGAAAACTGGAAATGGAGCTGTGGCTCAAAGTGGTAGAGTGCTAGCCTTGAGGAACAAGAGGCTCACGGACAGCTCAGTCCTTGAGTTCAAGCCCCACAACTGACAGGAAAAAATATAGACCTACCTTTTGTATAAATCAATATACAAAAAAAGATATCTATATACTCATATTTATTGCAGTACTGTTTGCAGCAGTCAATTAGCTGAAATCAAAATGAGTAGACTTTAAAAATATGGTACTGGGCTGGGAATATGGCCTAGTGGTAAAGTGCTGGCCTCCTAAAAATATGGTACTATGCCACAACCCAATCTTGCTATCAACAAAAATTGAAGTTATGTCATTTGCAGGAAAATAGATGTAAGGGAGATCACTATGTTGATTGGGCAAATTAAAACCTCCAAATATCATATGTTCTCCACCACTTATGGGATATAGACCTAAAATAAGGATGATGAGGATGAGGATGATGATGATGAGGATGATGATGATGAAGAAGAAGAAGATGATGATGATGACAGCAATGGTAATGGGATATGAATGCAAAAAAGGGACTTTTCTAGGAGGTAATCAGCAGAAGATGAAGGGAAAAATTCAGGATACTGAGTAGTGAGGAGGACTGAAGGACATTTCCGCTACATATGTGTAAATATAGTAAAATAAAATCAACAAAAGAAAGAGGAGAGAAATGAAGAATGTGAATATGGTGGAAGAGGTGAATTTATTCAGAGTGTACTGTGAACATGTATGAAAGTATGTTAAGGAAACCTCCTCATACTACCTATGTATACTAATTCTAGAACGAAATCTAAAAATCTCTTGGTGTGTTGGTGGCTCATGCCTGTAATCTTAGCTTCTTTGGAAGCTGAGATGTGAGGAACAAGGTTCAAAATCAGTCCAGGCAGAAAAAAACTTCACAGGACTCATATCCAATTAACCAATAAAAAGCTAGACCTGAGGGTAGAGCACTGGTTTTAAGAGAGAAAAAACAAAAAACTCCAAGGGACAGCATCCACGACCTAAGTTCATGCCCTAGTAATGGCACACAGAGACATAAAAATCTCGTTGCCTTATAGAATTATTGTAGATAACAATATCTGTTTCTTGACTCTTACTCTGTGGGATCAAATAGCCTTTGTGCTCATCCAAGCTTCACCACTGACCAGCAAGTCCTAACTTGTTGTGTATGTTCACAAAAGACAGCATGCTTTGCCTCCTGGTGTCTGTAGAGACTTACTTCTACACAGGCTGTAGCACACAAGGCCATGTCCATAAACACTAGCTGTTACTTTTCATCATTTGAATGGGGGGTACGAGTTGTTTTCATTTCTTTTTCTATTTCCTCTTCACATTCTAGCCAAATTACTTCAGTTAGCAAGCATGTAGAGTCAGAAAGAATGATAGCACCACTGCTTGGACATGAAGAAAATAACAATTGTTAGAATCCTAGTGCCATGACTGTGAATCCTGAGACAGTGTTTCATGGAAGGCAGAGTCACATGGAAGGCAGAGCCAACGGAAAAGAGAGCTTAGGGCTCTAGTCAGACACATCCTTCTCTGTGGCCTAGTCTGTTTGAGATGGTTTTCTTTCTTTCTTTTTTTTTTTTTTTTTTTTTTTTGGCCAGTCCTGGGCCTTGGACTCAGGGCCTGAGCACTGTCCCTGGCTTCCTTTTGCTCAAGGCTAGCACTCTGCCACTTGAGCCACAGCGCCACTTCTGGCCGTACTGTGGTACTGTGGTACTGGGGAATTGAACCCAGGGCTTCATGTATATGAGGCAAGCTCTCTTGCCACTAGGCCATATTTCCAGCCCTGAGATGGTTTTCTTTCTGAAGCAAGACTGTTATATTTTCTTCCTATGTTTGATTGATTATTCATTGCATTCCATAGAAATAGGAAGCATTTCTATTGGTATAAGGACACAGAAAATAGCTGAAATCTTAGCCTCTCTTTAAATCCCAGGTTCCAGCATATGATCAGACAAGGGAAATGATAGACACGGGATGGTGGTAGAAGGGATGGATTGAAGGAAAACATTCCCCTGCTATTCTCAGTGCAAGATCAGTGACTTTGGTGCCAGTAAGCATGTCAGTAGGGATGGTAAAATGTTTGATGACCCTTTGTGAGAGTTTGTTTTCGGGCCCTGGGAATATGGCCTAGTGGCAATAATGCTTGCCTCGTTTACATGAAGGCCTGGGTTTGATTCCTCAGGACCACGTAAACAGGAAAGGCTGGAAATGGCACTGTGGTTCACATGGTAGAGTACTAGCCTTGAGCAAAAAGAAGCCAGGGGCAGTGCTCAGGCCCTGAGTTCAGTCCCCAGGACTGGCAAAAAACAAAACAAAGAAGAAGAGGAAGAAGACAAGGAAGAAGAAGGAGGAGGAGGAGGAGGAGAGGAGGAGGAGGAGGAGGAGGAGGAGGAGGAGGAGGAGGAGGAGGAGGAGGAGGAGGAGGAGGAGGAGGAGGAGGAGGAGAAGAGAGTTTGTTTTCCTTTATTCGCAAAGATATTTTACATATATTGAAAGTCATTTTGATTAATGGAAAGAGAATGAAATTCTCTGATTATTGTTTGCTAACATCAGATTTCCTTTTGCTTTTAAATTATGACAAGAATTCATGATTGCCATGGATCAGAAATGGACACTATGTTTTAGAATTTAAAATAAAAAATTTAGTTTCTGTCAAGTGCCAGTGGCTTATACCTTTAGCCTAAGCTACTCAGAAGGCTGAGATCATAGTTTAAAGCCAGCCTGGGCATGAGAAAAAGTCCATGAGACTCTTATAATCACCAAAAAAGCCAGACATGGAGCTGTGTCTTAAGTAATAGAATGCTAACCTTGATGAAAAAGGCTTAGGGCAGCTGGGAATGTGACTTAGTGGTAGAGTGCTTGCCTAGTATGCATGAATGAAGCCCTGGGTTTGATTCCTCAGTACCACATAAACAGGAGAATAAAAAAAAGCCAGAGTGGTGCTGTGGCTCAAGTAGTAGAACTCTAGCCTTGAGCACAGAGAGGCTCAGAGATCCAGAGCCAAGGCCTTGAGTTCAAGCCCTAGGACTGGCAAAAAAAAAATACTTAGGGACAGCACTGAGGCCCTGAGTTCAAACCCCAGTACAAGAAAGAAAGAAAGAAAGAAAGAAAGAAAGAAAGAAAGAAAGAAAGAAAGAAAGAAAGAAAGAAAGAAAGAAAGAAGAAAGAAAGAAAGAAAGAGAGAGAGAGAAAGAAAGAGAAAGAGAGGTAGAAAGAAAGAAAGAAAAAGAAAGACAGAAAGGCAAGAAAGAAGAAAGGAAGGAAGGAAGGAAGGAAAGAAAGAAAGAAAGATAGAAAGGCAAGAAAGAAGAAAGGAAGGAAGGAAGGAAAGAAAAGAAAGAAAGAAAGAGAAAGAGAGAAAGAGAAAGAGAGAGAGAAAGAAAGAAAGGCAAGAAAGAAGAAAGGAAGGAAGGATAGAAAGAAAGAGAAAGAGAGAAAGATAGAAAGGCAAGAAAGAAGAAAGGAAGGAAGGAAAGAAAGAAAAGAGAAAGAAAGAGAGAGAAATAGAAAGAAAGAGAGAAAGAAAGAAAGGCAAGAAAGAAGAAAGGAAGGAAGGAAAGAAAGAAAAGAAAGAAAGAAAGAGAGAAAGAAAGAAAGGAAGGAAGGAAGGAAGGAAGGAAGGAAAGGAGGAGGGAGGGAGGAGAGCTTCATCATCTAATCTACATGTTTCATAAACATGACTCAGTAATAGAATGAGATAGTTCCAAAATATTAACTGGTAGAAAGTGCAGGCAAATGTGAAGTCTGCCATCCCTGTAAAATTGAAGACATTGATGCATCTATTCTTCTATCTAGCAGTTCTCTGTCATCTACTTTCTGAACTTGTCTTGGGCCAAGAAGCCCAGGTCTGAGCTTGTGTTGGTTCCTATGTCTTCTGGCCTGGCTCCAAACCACAACGATGCTGTATCTGCAGGAACATTATTTCAGAGTCAGCCTAAAGAACAATGCAGTCATTTATAAACAGCAAAGCCATTGAATGCAATCAAAGATGAAGCCAAACACATCGCAGCAGCTCACGGAAGGGTCTGGTCTAAGGCAGGAATGAGTCTCAAGAGAGTTAAAACAAGCCAGACTTTATGTCATAAATAAAACCTTGGCACAGTCCTTATCAGGCAGGAAAGCTAAAGAACTGTTTTTCCCTGGCTTCTTTCTGTGAAAGGATGAAAAGACAGATTTATAGACTAAAAGTTTCTGTCTAAAACCTCACTCATGAAATTACATTTCTAACATGTCAGTCTGCTATGATGGATGATACAGTTGCTATCAATATTGACTTCCTTCCCTCTGTGGTGATCATAAGCCCAGCCCGTTTCTAGGAGACTTGCAGTACCTCTTCTTTAAAATTTTTGGTTGGTTATGAGGCTTGAACTCAGGGCTTGACACTGTCCCTGAGCTCTTTTGCTCAAGATTAGTGCTCTGCCACTTTGAGACAGAGTACCACTTCCAGTTTTCTGGTGGTTCACTGGAGATAAGAGTCTGACAGACTTTCCTGCCAGGCTGGCTTCGAACCAAGATCATCAGATCTCAGCTTCCTGAGTAGCTAGGATTACAGGCATGAATCACCAGCGCTTGGTGGTAGTACCTCTTTGTAGGTGGAATATAGCACTCCTCAACACTGTCAGGGTTGGCCATATGACTTGAGGGAGCCAAGCAGAGATAATGGGACGAGTTCCTAGCAAACACCTTGTGGCATTGCATCGCTCAGCCAATTCGTCAGTATTGCCTATGCGGCAAAAATTTCATGTCCCACTACATGCTGCTTACTTGCTGATTCCTGGAAAAAGTAGACACTTGGCACAAAAATACAGCAACAAATCTACAACCACCATGTGTCATGCAAGTTAGAAAAGCAAATTTGTAGGCAGAGGCCCTGGAAGTCTGGAGACTGCAATTACTATAGCTACTAATATACCTGATATCAGAGTAGAAACACGGCTGGTTTGGTAGAAGTATTTCATGTCTAAGGCTTTGACATTCCGTAAAGGATTTGGATTTTACACTGAAGAGGAACTAATGAAAGCTAGACAATATTGGTCTTCTGTAATAAGAAAGTATGAGGGACAAAATAAAAATTATCTTTGGTCAGTCATGGGGCTTGAACTCAGGGTATGAGTGCCGTCCCTGAGCTTTTTTGCTCAGCTCCACTTCCAGGTTTTTGGTGGTGAATTTATAAGATAAGAATATCACAGAGTTTCCTGCATGAGCAGGCTTCAAACCCTGATCCTCAGATCTCAGCCTCCTGAGTAACTAGGATTAAAGGTGTAAGCTATCAATGCCGGGTGAAACGAGAATTTTTGGTGGAGAAATGCTGAGTTGCTATAAAGCAAGTCATGGGTATCCCAGAAGACACCAATTCCACCATGATGGATGTGCCCAAGAAATTAGCTCTGACCACGTGGGGGAAAACATTGTATTTGCCCCCACTTTAACCCATTTCTAGTTTTAAATGGTTATTTTGTGCTCCATTCCAGGAGTAAGTGCACACAGAGCTGAGACGACTAAACAACAACAAAAACAATGTTAAAGACAAAGCACTCCTTGTAGTTCCTACTTCTGCAACTGCCTCCACGACCCCACCTCTTCCTTTCTAGTTGTTTCTTTATGGGCTCTTGGACAACTCCATGACTAAGCCAGTAGCCTCTGGATATAATTACCAATGCTTTAAAACTCTAGGTTAGCATGTTTTTCAAATCAATTAAAAGCATTTAAAAATATCAAAACAAGCCAAGAACAACCAGGAAGTCCTACCTGGCAGGGCAGGTCCAATGTAGTCTGACAAACAGTCTAGTGGGCCAGTGGAGAGGAAATGAGTTAAAGAGAATGGAGAGGAAGCATGGCTGAGGGGAGCAGGAGATATTAGTTCCTCAGGGCAGTGGCCTGATTCAGAAAGGAAAGACAGGGCCTGGATTCTGGAGCACTGGCACAGCCATGGGAGGGAAACCCTACCCATGGTACCTTTAACTTTGATGGCGGGGCCCCGGTGCATAAGAACAACCAGTAAGGCGGTGAGTACCATAAGCAGACATGATTTCTCTTGGGTCTGCAGTATGTTATTCAGAAAATGGGTAACAAGGAAGATTTGCTATTGGCTAGACAAAGCTTAAGGGATAATGAATTTATGAGAATCTATAGACTCTGGGGAAAAATAAGCCAAAGGAAGCCACAGGCAAGCAGAATCCTAATGGAGACAAGATTCATTAATGAAGTTATCTGACCCATGAGAAGCCACAAGCTGGAAAAGGTGTTGGAGCACCTGGTAGGCCAGTCTGCTGTTTTTACAGAAACCAGCAAGAGCATGGCAGAGACACGACTGGAGTTTGACTTTTTCTCTGTACCTTCCTGTCTACCCTGCTCTCTTCCAAAACAAATATAAGACATCTACAAAAGTTGTTAGAGTCTCACATTCAAATCAGCAGATAAACAAGATGTGACCCCAAGAAGAAGCGCTTGGGATCTGAAACATGGACAACTGATCAACCCAACAGGGGTAGGAGAGAGAGCTGTCTTGATATTATCCATAGATGAGAGAAGAGAAAAATCAACCAGAGGGTATGCAAAAAATAAAATCTAGCACACAATTCAGAAATAATTCAAAGTTTGTATTAGAAAATTATACAAGTCAGCCTTCATTGTCATAAGGGAGGTTCCTCCCTCATAAAACATGAGTAAAATGCATCACCCTCCTTGTGGTGCTGAGGGAGGGGCTGCAGGGGAGGGGCGAGGGGGGCAAAGAGGAAGGAAGATGAAGGAAGTATTTAAGAAAAACATTTGCTGGCAAATAATATGAAAACAAAGAACTTGAGGGGAGTGAGTACATGAAAATGAAGCGTTCCTATAAGGAAGAGGGCAACAGCCTTAACAAATGCATTATAGGTAGGCTGAAAGATAACTTTAAACACAGGATTGACATAAAGATCTCAGCAATATACAGAAAATAGAAATGTCTATGGATCTCCTGTCATGCTTTCATTTCCTCTCTTTCCTCTGGCTCTAAGTGTCCATTCAGCAAACTGGAATGCCCTAGCTCAGAAACACACATCTCCACCAATCAGAAACACCGCTTCCCTTTATTATTCCAATTGAGCTGAAGGGCCCCAGTGGTAGGGCCTGTCTTTGAGGACCAGTCCCAGCTCTGTGGAGAAGAGGATCGTGAGTTTCTCTTCGCTTTTGTTTTTATTAATTTAGCAAGTTTCTCTTTGTAAGCACAGAATAACCATGACCTCAGAAGAGTCTTCAAGGCTTACTGCTTGTAATGAATGAGCATCCAGTGTGAGCTAAAGGGTTTCAAGCATCCTAACACTTCGAACAATCCCCACCTTTGGCTGGCTCAGGGAAACTAGAACAAGTTTGAACATTAAGTGAAAAATATACCAAGTAAAGTAAGCCTGACCCAGAAAAACCTTAAACCCAATGTTTTCTCTCATGTGTAAACCTTAGACCCCAAAATGTAGCCTCTCGTGTGAAAATGCTTACAGACACAATTAAGTTGACTAAAGTAGAGTATCTGCAGGAGCAAACATCATGGAGTAACTTCTTTGAACTATTAATAGACAGGATGAAAAAAATGAATATTAGGAAGAAGCTGAGGCAAGTGTGAATGGGGAGGGGGGCTCTGGTGGGTGAATGGGACAAAAACAGCCAGAATACTAATGCACACATGTGACCAAGGAAGTAGGAGATGTGAAATAAGGCTACAGTGAAGGGGTCAACAGATAGGGCAGAATTCTGGAAAGATGGCTCTAATCAAGAAACAGCGGACCCATGAATGGATATGCTAAATTGTAACCCCCTTGTACTACCATTTAAAGCTTAGAAAAAGTAGAAGATACATAAGATCTATAATTATATTATAAGTTATATATATATGTATCTTATATAATCTTATATGTATATCCTACATATCCCTTTTTTCTTTCCAGTCCTGGGCCTTGAACTAAGGGCCTGAGCACTGTCCCTGGCTTCTTTTTGCTCAAGGCTAGCACTCTGCCACTTGAGCAACAGCGCCACTTCTGGCCGTTTTCTATATATGTGGTGCTGAGGAATCGAACCAAGGGCTTCATGTATATGAGGCAAACATTCTTGCCATTGGGCCATACTCCCAGCCCCCCTAACATATCCTATATATGTAATATGTTACATTTATTGCACACATTCTACAGTTCCTTTATATATGCATATATAGTAGAGACTATATATAGCTTTTGTTATGTATATTCCTTTATATATTCTATATAATATAGAATATACCGAATATATGTACTATATATATAGTATGTATATATATGAAGAGAATACATACATATATGTGAGAGACACGGGGGAGGAGGAGCAAGAATGGGCAAAGCAGACACAGGAAAGAATTTGACCTCATACTCATTTTAAAAGCAAATACTTTCTTTTTTTTTTCCAATTTTTATTATCAAACTGATGTACAGAGAGGTTACAGTTTCATACGTTAGGCATTGGATACATTTCTTGTACTGTTTGTTACCTTGTCCCTCATACCCCCCTCCCCCCTCCCCCTTACCCTTTCCCCCCCTCCTGAGGTGTTCAGTTCACTTACACCAAACAATTTTGCAACTATTGCGTTTGTAGTTGTTTGTCTTTTTTTTTTTTACCCTGTGTGCAAATACTTTCTAAACTCTCTCCACCATCCCAACATTCTTCATGAAGGCCCCTCTACACAGTATGAACCTCACCCTCAGAGAAACGAAAACACTTCCACAAAACTGAAAATATTAAGTTGATTGATTTAACCCTTCATACAATAGTGCTATCCTATAAAAGCTCAACACTGATGTAAGGGTTGATTTGAGAACAAAAAGAATTTTTTTTTTCAAAAGTAGTGAAGTAGTGATGTTTTTTGGGGGGGGGGTCAGTTGTGGGACTTGAACTCGGGGCTTGGGCACTGTCCCTAAGCTTTTTTTTTTTTTTTGCCAGTCCTGGGGCTTGGACTCAAGGCCTGAGCACTGTCCCTGGCTTCTTTTTGCTCAAAGCTAGCACTCTACCACTTGAGCCAAAGCACCAGTTCTGGCTTTTTCTGCTTATGTGGTGCTGAGGAAATGAACCCAGGGCTTCATGCATGCTAGGCAAGCACTCTACCACTAAGCCACATTTCCAGCCCTGTCCCTAAGCTTTTTCACAAAAGGCTAGCACTCTGCCACTTTGAGCCACAGTGCCACTTCTAGTTTTCTGGTGGTTAATTGAAGATAAGAGTCTCACAGATTTTGCTGCCTGGGCTGGCTTCGAACTATGATCCTCTGATCTCATCCTCCAGAATAGCTAGGATTACAGGCATGAGCCACTGGCTTCTGGCTTATAACCATCTTTTGATCACATGCATGAAAAGGGTCACAAAAGATCAGCATAGTCCCCAAACCAGGAGTGCTTCCTGCCTATGGTTCCAAATTGCTCCCCCTAGGTGACCAGAGCTGGTATCAAAGAAACCTCTTGGGCCAGTTTGACTTTTAATTCCCTCCATTCAACAAGTCAGGATAAAACACTAAAAATACAGTGCTTTAGAAGGTACTCAAATTCCCCCAGATTCTTTCAGATTGCTTCACAGGAAACTAAAAGAACAAAGGGAAAACTACTAGTTGGAGGATGTCTTAAAGACTTCTGGTCAGTATGTGTTATGGACTAGACTGTATTCGCATACTTTTTCCCCACGCATATATATGTAAGTTCCAACCACAATCGAGTATCTCAGAACTGTTTCAGAGGTAAGGTCTATAAGGACATAATTAAAATCAAATGAAGTCATTAGAGTGGGCTGGAATCCAATCTTACATGGCATTATGAAAAGTAGTTAGCATGTAGATAAATATGGAAAGAAAACATCCATCCTCAAGCCAGGAAAAGACATCTCAAGGGGGAAAAAAAATCAACCTTGCTAATACCTTAACCTTAGACTTCATGTCTTTTTTGTTTAAATTGAGATTATAAAGGGGATGTGTTTCATGAGTCAGGTAATGAGTCGATTTCTTTTTTTGGACAATGTCACCCCTTTCTTCACTCTCTCCCAGTGCCGCTGACAAGTTGTATAGCTCATTCACAACACAGTGTCTAGTGAGTACCTGTGCTACATCTGCTCGCCCTCTGTAGACCTCAAGACTAGCTGAGAAGCCATCCACTGACAACCATGTAGACTAATACTGCATGTTACCTTTTCATACTTTAAGTATATCTTTTCTTTTTTTTTTTGCCAGTCCCGATCCTTGAACTCAGGGCCTGAGCACTGTCCCTGGCTTCTTTTTGCTTAAGGCTAGCACTCTGCCACTTGAGCCACAGCGCCTCTTCTGGCCTTTTCTATATATGTGGTGCTGAGGAATCAAACCCAGGGCTTCATGCATAGGAGGCAAGCACTCTTGCCACTAGGCCACATTCCCAGCCCCTTTTAAGTATATTTTAAAGAACATCATTAGGGAATTAACAGTTCACCACTAGAGAATCGCGAATACTAAGTGTGTTTAAGAGCTGTTACAACTCAGAAGTATAACCTAACTTATACAAATCTCTCAGTTCAAGTCCCAGGACTGGGAAAAGAAGCTGGAGCATCATAAACAACTAAGCATAATCTTTCTCTCACATTTCATTCTTGGTTATTGTCCAATTTCAACAAAAACAATCTAGTCAGCGTAGTCAGCATGGATGTGCGCAAGTTATCAGAAGTGGAATGCTGTAGCCAATTCTGTTGATCATCTCTACTCTGAATTCCACTTCACAGATGTGAAAAGGGAGGCCTAAGAAGGACTCTGTGTTCAAGATACACAACTGGGAAGTACTCAGCTAATGGGCAAAAGGTTGTAAGAGCGTGAAAGTCCTTACCCTTTTAGAAAACTCTTGTCTCCTGTGGTCCCATGTCCTTAGGAATTCTGTGGGATCATTTAGGAGGGAAGCATGATGCCTTCCTAAGTCACAGGATGGTGCTACAAATGGGATTATTATAGAGGAAGATGACTTTTGCCTGGGTCGTGGTAAGGGCAAGTTTTCATGGGATTTTACTGAGAGCTAATAATTTCTTTTTATAGACAATTTTTGTCCTGGGGCTTGAACTGAGGTCCTGGGCCATTGTCTCTGAGCTTTTCTGTTCAGGGCTTAGCTCTCCACCACTTTAGCCATAGCTTCATTTCCCGAGGTTTTGGTTTGGGTTTTGTTTTGTTTTGGTGGTTTATTGGCGATAAGAGTCTCATAAACTTTCCTGCTCTCGCTGGCTTCAAACCAAGATCCTCAGACCACAGCCTGCTGAGTAGCTAGGATTAAGGCGTTAGCAGTCAGTGCCTAGCAAAGATCCTACTTTTAATACCAGTTCATTAAGGGTTAGAGTTTAGTTTGCGGTTTCAAATGTGGGCCTGACTTTAGGAGAAGGAGAAGAGAGAATAATAAGCGAATTGGAAACTATATAAAAAAAAATCTGCCAGAGATCACAAATGCTTGGGAAATTACCAGAAAATTTTATTTACAGAACTTTACCAAAACAGGCAGCAGACTAAAGTTCGTAAGTTGGTTTTGCTAACCTCTCTATAACACAGACGTGGGAAAGAAATGTCATAGAATAAAATCCATGACTTCACTGGTATTTCTCTAAATGTACTATATAAAACTGAAATATATTGGGTTTTGTTTTGGATTTGTGTGATAAAAATCTCTTTTTGCAGTTCAAGTTGACCTTGAACTAATAAGTCTCCTGGTTCCACCTCTCAAGCAATGGGAATTACAGGTGTGTGCTGCCACACTTGCAAAAATATACTATTGTTCAAAATACATAAAATCCACTTTAAATTTTGCTTAATGTATTTTCCTTTAATATTAACGAAGACTTTTTATTAAAAAAAGCTATAGTCTGTGGGCTGGGAATGTGGCTTAGTGGTAGAGTACTTGCCTAGTACATGAAGCCCTGGGTTTGATTCCTCAGTACCACATAAACAGGAAAAAGGAAAGCCAGAAGTGGTGCTGTGGCTCAAGTAGTAGAGCTCTAGCCTTGAGCACAGAGAGGCTCAGGGATAGAGCCCAGGTTCTGAGTTCAAGCCCCAGGACAGGCAAAAAAAAAAAATGCTTAGGGACAATACTCAGGCCCTGAGTTCAAACCCCAGGACTGACAGTTATTTCCTCAATTGTCCATAAGATAAATTGCATATCAATCAAATTAAAAATCACATTTTAAAAGGGGATTTTTTTTTCCCCATAGGGAGGTGAGTGGTACTGCAATTTGAACTCAGAGCCTTGTGCTTTCTAATCAGGTGCCTCCAGTCCAAAAGTTGCTGAACTATGCCTCTGGTCCAAAAAGTTCTTTCACATAAAAAAATTGCTGATAATTTTCTATGCTACTGTATGAAAAGTATTTTTTCACTATCATTTTTAGCTCTTTTATATTCACATAACCAAAAAATGGTAGCATTTATTTTTTATTTTTGGCTGGCTTCAAACTCAGGGCCTGGGTGCTGTCCCTGAGCTTTTCAACTCAACGTTAGTGCTCTTGCATTTTGAACCACAGCGCCACTTCTGCTTTCCTGGTGGTTAATTGGAGATAAGAGTCTCAAAGACTTTCCTACCCGGGCTGGCTTTGAACTGAGACCCTCAGACCTCAACCTCCTGAGTAGCTAAGATTACAGGCATGAGCCACTGGCATCCGGACGAAAAATATCCTTATCCAATTGAAATTCCGTGTGAAACAGAAAAACGGGTGTAAAATAAACACAGTCACGATCTGCTGGACTACACTCAATCTCCCTATCTGACACCACCCATGCCTATCTCATTAGCTGCTTTTTAAAATAAGCTGCTGGTTTTGTGTTCTCAGCTCCGGCTCTTTCGTCAACTCAGACAACCATCCTGATACTGCACAGTTCCCTCTCAGGTCACCTGGCCCTGAAAATGTATCCCTTCAAAGCCAAAGAACAGATTTTTCCTTCAAACTCCTCTTGCCAGGTCTTCAGTAGGGAGGAAAGGGTTACAACCTAGAGAACAATGGGGTGATGGGGTGAAAAAAAAATCCTTCTGCCCCAGTCCCTGTGCTTTCCCCCATTTCTGCTCTGTTTGTTCTCCCATAATTAGAGAAGAAGATTGTCCATTCTCTGTGAGTGGAGGGCTATGCTCAGAACACATCCAAACCCAAAAGGGACTTCCCAGGTCGCCCAGAAAAGCAGCAACTAGACCTTTATAAGGAAGTGCTAGTAACTCATAAATGACTCAGATGTCTTCCACAAGGAAGATTAATTTCTAACATAATAAATTTGCTAGCTGACATTGGCTCAAACATGCTCTCCAAACTTCCAAATCATTTCTCAAGTATTTTAGTATACTTTCTTTCTTTAATATATTTAATGCATTGTACTACAAATCCTACACATAGAACATCTTAAGCAAAGTTGTCAAATATAAACCAAACAATAATATGATTATGATAGTTTCAATCATTTCTAACATGCATTTGAACATTCATCTACATAAATACAAAGGTATAGATGTAAAAAGAATTTAAACTATCTTTTTTTGCTTGAATAAACCTATGGTAATTCCTCAAAAAAGTAACCTCATCTCAAAACCATCCACTTTCTGAAATGAATAGAGCCAGTTTCTTAGGTGTTGTTGTTGTTTTTTAAGGAAAAGAAAAGAAAAAGAAACTTGAAATCCCTCGCATTCTAAATTATATCCATTTTCTTTGGATTTCATCATGGCTCTTAAGCTATCATCTTAGTGTTGGATGAAATATGTGTGGGGGAGATATGTATGTGTTTGTTTGTGTATACATATATATGATATACTTTACTCAAAATCTACTGAGATGCTTAAAAATAGTTTTCTCTTGAAGAGAAAAGTCTATTCTGGATTTCAGATTGGTTAATCCTGCAGCTCCATTTAAATAGTAAGGCATGTCATCAAGTTCCTCATATCATCCTGTAGGCCCTTACTGAAATCGTCATTTTGTTTGTTCAGCTACCTATAACCCCACAAATTACACACACACACACACACACACACACACACACACACACCCTGTCCCATGCACTGGGTATACTTAGTAACTGCTCAAGTTGCTTATCTTTCTTTAGCATATTTTTAAATAATCCTAAGTAAAGAAAAGAACTTCTGCAGCTGGACAAATGTATTCCTGTTTTGCTTCTCCGACAATGAGCCTTCTTTGAGATTCTCTCACTCATGCCTGAGGATGCCATGAGAATGCTTCCATTTTCCACTGGAGAGTTTAGGTAAGAGCTGAGCTCATACTAGTAATGCAGGAATCGCTGGGCAGCCACGACCTTTACAAGAGCATCATTGACACTGGGAGAACCAATCAGAGGACTGGAAAGGCATAAACTGTTCCTTCATTCCCGTGTGTCTCCCTTCTTGCTTGGAGGTCAATGATGAGGGGGCAGAGAACTATGAAACGTTGTGCCACATTACCTAACATACTGGTAGGTGCTTTCTGAATGCCAAAGAAAAAGGATGTGTCTTCAACTCAAGCCTCTGCTTAGACTTCCAAGAAGACAAGCAGGAGGTACTTGTATTTGTTCTTTTTCTTACTATGAAAGAGGAAGGAAAATGAAAAGAATGGCAGGTGTTTAAACAGTAGCAACTGAAATTTAAAGCCTGAAAAAAGATTTTCTTGATAGACCTACCAGTTAAATCTGAAGATGTTTTACTGGATGAAATTGTTGTTTTTCCCACCTGGCAAGTTTTGAAAATGAGCCAGAATAAATCATTGGAAAAACAACACTTAACTTCGGATTTTAAAAATACTTGCTTTACAAAC
The DNA here is from genome assembly GCF_023159225.1 of Perognathus longimembris pacificus. NCBI lineage: Eukaryota > Metazoa > Chordata > Mammalia > Rodentia > Heteromyidae > Perognathus > Perognathus longimembris. Next base: position 10,316,130 of record NC_063165.1, read on the forward strand.
AAAATTCATAGATTTAGAGAGAAAATTACATCTGTCTCCTTCATTAGTACCAAGAGGCTAGCTAATAGGATGGCCATAAGCCAGAGGATGGGGACTCAGAACCTAGCTCTATTACATATGGACTTGATCAAGCAAATCAACCTTCTGCTGACCCAATTTCTTCATTTATAGAAGGGATATTCACAGTATCTACCTCAAAGACTCTTATAAAAATTAAATAGCTTGGTTTAAAGTGCCTAGCACATGAGTGCTACAAGTTATTCCTCTGTTATTTTACATACCCAGCACACTTGACCTAGCAGAGTAAAACAGGACAAATAGAGCAAAAACAATTAGACTGGGCTGGGAATATGGCCTAGTGGAAAGAGTGCTTGCCTCGTATACATGAAGCCCTGGATTTGATTCCCAAGTACCACATATATAGAAAACGGCCAGAAGTGGTGCTGTGGCTCAAGTGGCAGAGTGCTAGCTTTGAGCAAAAAGAAGCCAGGGACAGTGCTCAGGTCCTGAGTCCAAGGCCCAGGACTGGCAAAAAAAAAAAAAATAGACTACCTTAATATCTTTACAGGTGTGCAATGTGATGGAAGTCTACCATAAAGGCAGAGATGAAAGAACTATGAACAATTGTTCCTTGATTATTCTGCACTCGTTATGGATTCACTGAGTAATTCATTCAGTGTTTGATATTTATTGAACACCTTTTATGGAACCTGAAAAGCAAACTGTAAAAGCACAAGACAAAGCAGAATCACCAGGGAGAAACAGAGAGCTCTGGACACAATAGAAGCATGTCAGTGTGGTAGGTGTCTTGGATGAGGAATGAGAAGTATTCAGTGAAGGGATCAGGGAGAAAGGGGCAAAAATTCTAGTGGGTGAAAGTTAGGGAAAACTCTATTGAGGAGGAGATGCAGAGTTAAAAGGTCTTTAAGTTTCCCTGGAGATCCGTGTTGTTTTAAGGATGTTGCGTTACGTGTAAAAGAGGATAGGAACATAAATACAGTAGGAAACAGACCTTCCAACAGCCAGTGAATGGATTTTCTCACAGAAGACAAAACAGCATAAGGAAAGGTGCTCTGGCTAGAAAAAACAAAAACAAAATGGACACAGGGGTTCAAGAGACAAGACGATCCAAGGGCTGGTGGCTCATGCCTTTAATCCTAGCTGCTCAGGAGGCTGAGATCTGAGGATCCTGGTTTGAAGCCGGCGCAGGCAGAACAATCTGTGATCCTTTTCAATGAACCATCAAAAACATTAAAAAATAAAAGCTGGAAGTGGAGCAGAGCTGTGGCTCAAGTGGTAGACCACTACTCTGGAGTCACAAAGTGCTGGATCAGTGGGTAGTCCTTGATTCAAGCTCCACAACCAATACACACACACACACACACACACACACACACACACACACACGAAAGCAAGGAAGAGGGAAATTAAACAGTGTAGCAAACAAAATGAGTCCAACAGCTTCCCAAGAGGTGGTCTTCCCTCTTTAGCAATAGAACTGAGTTCTTACCCTGGCAGGAAGAGGACCAGGAAACTGCTGCATATGAGGGAAAAAACAAAGTAAGGTCACATCAGTATTTGACCAAACCCATGTGAGAAAAGGGAACTAGAAATGCCCCGCCCATAGCAGGAAAGTTTGCCATATGCCGGGCAATAGGGTAGACAAAAAAGTTTAAAAAGCAAAACCTCAAACACACATGTATTCAATTTATATTATCCCATGATATTAAAACCCCAAGGCATGACATAGTAACAGAGAGTTTATCTAGGACCCATGAAGTCATGAAGAAACTAATGAAACAGGTACTTCCACAATTTAGGACAGGACTCTCATGATAATTTCCCAATAAAATAAGTACAAAAAAATAGAACTGAGCTAGGAATGTGGCCTACTGGTAGAGAGCTTGCCTAGCATACATGAAGCTCTGGGTTCGATTCCTCAGCACCACAAATACAGAAAAAGCAGGATGTGGCTGCGATCTAAGGATCAAGGTTTGAAAACAGTGGAGGCAGGAAAGTCCATGGAGACTCTACCTCCAGTTAATCAGCAAAAAAAGAGCTGGAAGTGGAGGTGTGACTCAAGTGGTAGAGTGACATCCTTGGGCAAAAAAAGCTAAGGAACAGTACCCAGGTTCGAATTCAGTGCACACATACAAACACACAGGAAGAAGAGAGACCCATGAGCAGATTGCTATAGTATACTATATATTTAGTACCAAGATAAATTGTCAAGCTCTCAAAACACACAATTATACTTATTAAGGTTCTAGATTTTTATTTTCCTATGACAAAACTTTCCATGGAACATGAATGCTGTTACATGGATAAACATGACCTCTGTGTTTTCTCTCCCTCAAGTGCCCAGAAGCTAGCAGGTGAGTCAGACAGCTACATAATCATTACACAGTGTGATGTGTGTAAGAAGAAAGTTATGAACAGAACACAGGGAAATCTGTGTGGTCAGGTTAATAATGACATTACAGAAAAGAGAACATTTGAACTGAACCTTGAAGGAAGAGTGGGAGGAATTTTGTAACTGCAAAGACAAATGGATGAGACATCAGTGTGCTGTAATTTCAGGAAAGTCTCCCCATAAACTTCATATCTTGATGACGTACTGGCATGAGTCATCAGATGATGTAAGAGTAAAACTCAATTCTCAGAGTTTTCAGTTTGATGAGTTCTTTCTTTCCTTCCTTCCTTCCTTCCTTCCTTCCTTCCTTCCTTCCTTCCTTCCTTCCTTCCTTCCTTCTTTCACCCCTCTTCCCTCCCTCTCTTTCTTTCCTTCCTTTCTTTCTTTTGTTTCCTTCCATCTGGGTTTTTGTAAAGGAATGACACAGAAGGAAATGGACACACACAGAAATCAACATCATATTAAGATAATTCCATCCTATGTATTGTTGCCTCAAGAACAACTAGAGATCAGAGAAGGAACAGGGAATTGAAACCTACAAAAATGCTCCCAGGAAAAGCTAAGATAGGATACAGAGATACATTCGGGAAAGAGAAAAAAGCATGTACATTTGAGATCTTGTAGTCTTTCTCCCCACTATACCCACATCCTGGTAGAAAGAATGACATGAATAAAGATCCAGGTTAGACAACAGGAGACTTATTCCGAGACAGGTCTGCTGGAGAAAATCATTACTGTCACGAAATAGTGGGAAAACAGGGACTGAATCAGGAGAACTCAAACAAATATGAGTCTAGGAATAATGAATATTGCCTTGACAAGCAAGAACGGTGTTAGGATTTTATTAAGCACATAGTTCTTGTGCACTAAATGATGTACTCTCTTGTTGACCTACAAGAAGATGCAGGAAAAACACATAGTTCTTCCAAGAAAGTACTATTTGCTCATGTGTAGTTCATGCCTGTAATCCTAGCACTCACAAGGCTGGAGTCAAATTGTGAGTTTGAAACTTAAGCCACTTTTTCATACTAAGAAAGGTACTTCACAGTGGTAAACTACTTATATTTGACTGAACGACAAATCTTTAGGCCACTAGTAAACAATAGAAGAGATTCTATTGCACTGTAATATACTCTCATTCAAATACAGAAGACACTTTTGAGTTCTGCCACATACAAATAAATCTAGGAATAGAATTAGGTCAAGTCCATAAACCTCTCAGCTTTGCTTAGGAGCTGGCAAACTACAGTTTGGGGATCAAATCTGTATTCCATCTGTTCTTGTGAATGGAGTTTTATGAAAACACAACCAACCCCACCCAGTCATTTGCATATTGTCTGTGGGAAGCTCAAGGGGACATCAGCCTTGGGAAGCTGCTACAGTTAATAGACAATAAAGCACCTAAGATTGGCTCTTAGGCCCTTTACTGGCCGTTCCTGATTAGTTTTACCTCTCTTACATGAAAAATGAGATTTGGCATTATATATCTGCCTTGCCTATTATGTTATCTATTCAATAGGCGTTTACTGAGGCACCTAGCATGCGGAAGGCACTAACATAGGAGCTTTGGAGGAGGGTATGTAGATGGATGAGATGTGTTTCCTGTCAAGACTATAAGGGATGAGAAAGTGCTATCATAGATTAACTCATTGCTTATTTAAGCATTGGATAATACTATATTTGACTCTATAAAGGAAAATTAAAAGAAAAAAAAACTTCCCCAAAACTGGGAAAGACATTCTGGAGAAATGAACTTACAGCCAAGTAATAAAGAATGAAGAGTCCTTTCACTTCATATCATCTAGCAAAATGCTATTGTATACTTTAAAAATTGCTAAAGCAGATTTTAAGTTAAGGAATATTATGAGCAAAACTCTGAGAGGAGCAAGAAAGACAGACATAGACAAAGACAGAGACAGAGGTAGAAAGGGGGGAAGGAAGGGAGGGAGGGAGGGAGAAAGGAGGGAGAGGGAGAGGAGGGAGGATTCAGGAGGAAATGCGGGCATGTCTCTGTGTTTACTGTGGTGATGTTTTATGGGCATATATTTATTTGAAAACTCATCAAGTTGTATACATCAACTCTAAGTATATCTTTGTGTGTCAATCCTACCTCAGTAAAGCAGTTAAAAACTGGGTGGGAGCTATCCCAGGAAGTGCTGACAGGAAACTGGAAGGACTGAAGATGCTCTTTTGGCAACTGACTGCCAAAATGACTTTTCTGTGCATTTCTGTTGAAATACTCCTGACCCAGGTCACAGAAGCCCTGGGCTTCAGGGAGCACCTTGTACATTCTGTGGATTGTGTTGTGTAGGTTATAAAGAGAACTTGGGTGTTTGGGCATGTGACTGGTTTTTGAACTCAGGATCATTGGCTACTGGCACTCTGCCACCAAGTCACATCTCCTGCCCATTTTGCACTGGTTATTTTTGAGTTAGGGTTATCCTTCTTCCTCAAGCACATAGCTCAAAGTGTCATCTGCCTATTTCAGGCTTCCCTTTGTAGATGGCAAGATAGGTATGTGCCATTCTACCCAGTTTCTATTTTCTACCCACACTGACCTAGAACTGTAATTCTCCCAATATCAGCCTCCCAAGTAGCTACGGTTACTGGTATGCATAACAAGTACCAGACAAGAGAACATGGTTCTTAAGGGCTCTTAAAGAGGAAAAGAAAAAACTTTAATATTAAACTGTTATAAAATGAAACTTTAGTTTCTGTGAAAAAATAGTAATTTTTAAAGTGCCCACTTAGACTTTACTGACAAAAAAAACCTCTACTTGCAAAGAATAGAAATCTAACTTTTTAAATTACTACGTAAAAATCTACATAATATGACCAGATGTCTGTGGATTGCAACTGTAATGCTAACTACTCAGGAGCTTGAGATCTGATGATGGTTGGTTCAACGCCAGCTCAGACCAGAAAGTCCATGTGACTATTATTTCCAATAAACTACCAAAAAAAGTAAGAAGTGGAGTTGTAGCTCAGGTAGTAGAGAGCTAGCCTCAAACAAAGGAAACTTAGAGAGAGAGTCCAGGCCTTGAGTTCAAACCCCAGAAGTGGTACCCCCCCCCCCAAAAAAAAGAAAAGAAAAACCCGCAAGAGATGGATAGACAGATATAGAGATAGATAGAGAGAGACAGATGAAGATAGATCTATATAGATGCAGGTATATGTGTGTATATAAATACTATATATACATGCATATCATACATATATATGGATATACATATATGTCTATATAGACGATATCAACTATGTAACAGGGTACAAAGTAAAACTTTTTCTGTTGCCTCAGTCTTGGCTGAACCTCCACAATGGATTCGATTACTAAGCAGGACTTCTTTGTACATAGGCCTGCATGGTGTGGAGGGATTGATCATCAATCCTAAGCTGCCACAGTGCCTTCAAATATGGTGAGCAGGGTACTCCTGGGGATTGACTTGGTAGATTTGCCAAGGGCATTTACTGGTGAGGCTGTGTGTGTGGCACCTGAGTCTTACCACATGAGGATGTTTCTCTTCACCCTGGACACTAATAACAACCACCTTTTCTGAGAATTGAGTATAGAAGACGGCGCAGGAGGCCAGACACAAATTCTACCAGGGCTTAGAAGTCAAAAAGAGAGTAAGCCAAGCTCAGAGAGACAAATGGTGCATGTTTTCTATCATATTCAGAAACTAGATCTCAAATACACAGAGATGATAAATAATATAGGTCTTTAGGTATTCACACATCAAAGGAGGAGGAGACCAAGGGAGGATACTCCTAGGAGAGGAACATAAAGGCACAATGCCTTTGTGCGTCTGATCATATAAAATAATGTTTATCAAAATGAACTCTGGCGGGGGGCTCGGGGTATGACTTAGTGGCAAGAGTGCTTGTCTCGTATATGAGGCCCTGGGTTCAATTCCCCAGCACCACATATATAGAAAACGGCCAGAAGTGGTGCTGTGGCTCAAGTGGCAGAGTGCTAGCCTTGAGCAAAAAGAAGCCAGGGACAGTGCTCAGGCCCTGAGTCCAAGCCCCAGGACTGGCACAAAATAAATAAATAAATAAATGAACTCTGGGAATGGAAGCAAGGTTTTTTCTTTGTTATTGTTTTTTTTTTTTTTTTTTTTTTTTTTTTTTTTTTTTTTTTACCCTTTTGTGCTGTCTATCTGTCTCTGGGAGGGCAAAGCAAGGCACAGAAATGGAGGGGCAAAAGGTGAACAAACGCAGCAGTGGCACTCACTGGAAACCATGTTGAAAATGAACTATTAAACTTGTGGGTGGGGATGAGAGGAAAAAATTGGGAGAGAGTAAGAGAAGGAGTCCACAAAGAAATGCATTTATTACCTGACATATAACTGTAACTCCTTTGTTCATCACCTTTATAATAACAATAAAAACAAAGAAGTTAAAAAGATCAGAAGTACAAGGTAATACATTGGGAGATTTTATTCTATGCTACAGAAGAGCACTAGGGAACATATAGAAAGCTTAAAGAACAAGGGTTAGTTTTCCTATTTTTAGAGAGGGAGTGTCTATAAGTGTGTGTGTGTGTGTGTGTGTGTGTGTGTGTGTGTGTGTGATTGTACATGTGCATAACAGAATTTTCCAAAGGAAAGATGCTTTGGATATTACAAAACACTGAGCATTTTGGCATCATTCTCCTAGAGGGCTGGAAGTAGTTGACAGTAGTGCCAGCCAACGTAAACCACTAACCACTGAGTCCTGCCCATCCTCCTGCTTGCTACCTGAGGGGTACAAGAAATAGGTAGCTCTTGTGAGGAAAAGTGGCTGAGAAGAAGGAAGCTGATCAGAATTTCCTCTCCTCTCTGGAGGCTCCCAAGAAGGAGAGACCTGAGCCTTAGAAGATGAGGGTGAGGTTTAACTTGGATGTAGGTTTCAAAGTTCAGTATTACTTGGAGCTAGACTTTTATTATGATTTGAATAAGTGTTCCCCCAAATACCAAGATATTAAATGTGTGATTGCCACCTGTGGTACTATTGGGAGATAATAAAATCTTTGGTAGGTGGGGCCTAGCAGAAGAACATTAGGTCATTAAGGGTGTGTCCTTCAAGGAGATATTAGGACCTTGGCCTCTTTCCTCCTCCCTTACCCTCTCCCTCTCCCTTCCATCTCTTCCCTCCCTCCCTCTCTTTCCCCTCCTTTCTTCTCCTCTCTTCCCTTCCCTCCTTTTCTTATACCTTCTCCTCTCTCCTTTGTTCCTCCTACCTTCCCTTCTCATCTTTCCTCCCTTTCTTATCTCCTCTCCCCTTCCTCCTCCCTCCCTCACTTCTTTGCCATGAGGTGAACAGATTTCCTTCACACATATTGTACTCCGTCCTTGATACAGTGTTCTACCACAAGCCCAAAGCAGCAGCAAACCCAAGCAACTGTGGACTGAAAGGTACGAAACCACACTGCAAAAACAACACTTCAAGCTCATTCTTGAATATCTTGTCACAACAGCAAAAAGTTATCTATCCAGCACCCTTTTAGTATCTGAAAATAGAAGTTCGAAGACTAATGTAAGCCAGCAGCAAGAAAGGGAGATCTGACAGGTCTTTGAAAGGATAAGATAGTTTTTATTTTGTCTCTTAATTAAGCTCATCCCATTCAAAAACTGGTAAGACGGGCTGGGGATATGGCCTAGTGGCAAGAGTGCCTGCCTCGGATACACGAGGCCCTAGGTTCGATTCCCCAGCACCACATATACAGAAAACGGCCAGAAGCGGCGCTGTGGCTCAAGTGGCAGAGTGCTAGCCTTGAGCGGGAAGAAGCCAGGGACAGTGCTCAGGCCCTGAGTCCAAGGCCCAGGACTGGCAAAAACAAAACAAAAAAAAAAAAACTGGTAAGACGACTAAAACTGTTATTACACAGGAAACTGGTTTCCTTGTTATAAATCAATCTTGAAAAACATAACCTGGGGGGGAAATGACAATGTCTTAGGAAATATCCTTGGAATTACATTGGAGATGAGGAAAGAGCTCTGAATGGGCCTCCTTGGAGGCCACTGGAGAGATGAACTCACTATCTCAAGGGTTTGCCTGTGGAGTGATAGAAAGTAAGCAGTGTGCATATAAAAAACAATGATCACCTTCCTTAGTTGTGTCTCAGCTTCTAAACATTAATAAGAAAAAGGTGAAGTATGTAATCCTTTAATGTACTGTAGATCATTCAGAAGAAATATAAATTACAGTAAAAGGAAACAGGAGACAGCAGGCCTATGGTGCCAGCAATGACGTCACCTCCTTTCCTAGTTTCATACTTTTGTTCAATGCCATTTTGGCTTTCCCCATCGACCACCTGCCTCAGGGGCCTTTGGATTTTGTATTAAGTATTTCTGTGACTTCCACACCACCATTGAGTGGACCACATCTCTAAAAAAATGGCACTAGAAAATAAAATTTGTTTTCACCTGAGGTACAAAAGATTCTTTGTATGCATATGCTAAAAAGATTAATGAAATAAAAATATTGCTCAAAATGTTATGTTAGCAATGGAACGTTCTAACTAATACTGTAATAAAAACGTGACAAAAATTATTTTGATACTGGGTGCCAGTGGCTCATGTCTGTAATTCTAGCTGCACAGGAGGCTGAAATCAGAGGATGTGGGTTCAAGGCCAGCCTAGACAGGAAAGTCCATGAGACTCTTATCTCCAATTACATACCAAAATAGCTGAAAGTAGAGCTGCAGCTCAAGTGGTAGAGTGTTAACCTTGAGTGAAAAAGCTCAGAGATAGCATTTGGGCTCTGAATTCAAGCCACAGCATACACACATACAAAAATGATTCTTAGTTATGAAAACATAGCTTCTGTATTGGTGGGGCAGAAAGGTTAACACCATGGAAACAAAATATGCCTGTTTTTTTTCATTGTATGTCACTGTAGCTACTGATCACATGTACCTACTTAAATTTAAGTAATTTTTTTTTGCCAGTCTTGGGCCTTGAACTCAGGGCCTGGCACTGTCCCTGGCTTCTTTTTGCTCAAGGATGGTGCTCTACCACTTAAGCCACAGCGCCACTTGTGGCTTTTTCTATATATGTGGTGCTAAGGAATTGAACCCAGGGCTTCAGGTATGTGAGGCAAACACTCTACCACTAAGCCACATTCCCAGCCCTTGAGTAATTTTTTTAAATTTCTTTATTGTCAAAGTGATGTACAGAGGGGTTATAGTTTCATACGTAAGGGAGTGAGTACACTTCCCTTAAGTAATTTTTTTTGTTATGTTTTTTGCCAGTCCTGGGGCTTGAACTCAGGGCCTGGGCACTGTCCCTGGCTTCTTTATGCTCAAAGCTAGCAGTCTATCACTTGAGCCACAGCGCCACTTCTGGCTTTTTTCTATATATATGGTGCTGAGGAATCGAACCAGGGCTTCATGTATATGAGACAAGCACTTTACCACTAGGCCATATTTCCAGCCCCCACCCCCTTAAGTAATTTTTAAAAACCAAATACTCAGAAGTGGCCACTTTATCAGACAGTCGATTCATAGACTATTATAACAGAAAATTCTAGTGGAAAAACCTCATTCTTTTGTATCTGACAAAGCCAATTGTTTTCAGTGTGAGAAAGCAACTCCTATTTCATTTGCACGAATACATCCTTAATATTTTATTCCTCAGAGAATTTGAGATTTTGTAAAATAAGAATATCTGTAAGATCACAGACTTGGGAAAGCATGATGCTATTCTTCATTTTAGAGACAGGCTGAGATTTGTTTTACTTTGAAGGCTGAGTTCCCTTGACACTTCAATTTTAAGAGACCTTTCATGGCCAAATGCCAGTCAGAAATCCAGAGTTGCGAAACTCCTTCCTAGAAGCTTGAATGTGCTTTAGAATGCTGGAAACCCATAAAAATTCCAGGGGATTTAGGTTTTGTGATGTCATTCTGTTAGCTTTATCTGAGAAGTCTTCTTGGTTTCTCTCCTTGAACACATCATGTCCTTCTTTGTATCACATTGTCTTCCCATGCTAGTCATATTCACTTCCTTTTTACATGACTCATATTTCATTATACTACAGCTGCATTACCTCAGGGCATGGATAGATGCTAGTGTCAGTGTGAAAGAAAAAGGAACATTCAGGATTATCTTTTGGAATCTCAGAGCTTGAGCTTGATGAACCTAGAGATTGCCCCTCCAGGTGGAACAAGCAGAATTTGGAGGTTTGAATGTGTGAGATTTCATAAAGGCAGCCATTCTGCCCCATCAATGAACAATCTATACCACAATTTAGATTTGTGGCTACTTCTTCCAGAAAGATAATAGAGGATTAGATAATTTTTAAAAATTACACTGCCTCATAAAGATTTACTCAAATCTCAAAAATTTGATTTAAAGTCTTGCCAGAATGTTGCTTGATACAGGCAAAAAATGTGTATCAAACCCACAGATTCTCATCATGATAAAAAAAAAAAGAGAGAGAAAACTTGCGATGGATTTTAAAGACAGTGGAAAGACAAAGTTCCTTTACAGGGATGTGGCCACAAACACAAACCAAATAAAGCTTTATTCAATTCTAAACTCTGAAGCTGATGAAGAAGGAAACCACCTGGCTAGCAAATTCTGTATATAAACTTTTTCATGTGTACTTTGGCTACAACTGTATGGTTTCAACAGTCAAATTTCTAAAAGTAAACTACCACAATAAAAGTTTTTATTTTTCATATTTGTGGTACTTTCTATTTCTCTTGTGTATGTGCCAGTCCTGGTGCTTGAACTCAGGACCTGCACACTGCACACTTGAGCTTAATTTTTTCATTCAAGTCAAGAGCTGTACCACTTGAGCTCCACCTCCACTTCTAGCTTTTGGTGGTTAATTCGAAATAAGATTCTCACAGACTTTCCTGCCTGGGCTGGTTTCAAAACTCAATCCTCAGATTTCAGGCTCCTAAGTAACTAGGTGTGAGCAAACTGGCACCTAGAAAAAACTAAACATTTTTAACTCTTAGAAACAGTTACTAAATGGAAAAGTATCATTCGTATATAGCCCCTTCCTACTAGTGAAGAAAGACAGACAGAGAAACTGAATTTGGAAAACTCGTTGACAGTATTTAACAAATTGAGGGGAAAAAAGTAAAGTTTCCTGTGACTCTCCTAGAATTTTCCCAGACTCAATCATAACATTGCTGTAAGAAAAACCACATGTGTTATTAGACTTCCGAGAAAGGAAAGAGGAAGGAAGGCTTGGACTTGAAATGAATGGTAAAGGTTTTGCATTTCTGGGGAAAGTAACACTGCAAGGAAGAGGCAGTGAGAGAGGGAAGGGAGGTGACTAGCACACCACTAAGATCTGTTGGGAAGAATAACAATATAACAAGTCGCATCTGTGGTTTATAGAATTGGGTGTGATACTCATCTTGCTACAAAGCAGCCTTTGATTAAGAAAACAAAAGTGTGTACTGGGGCTTGGAACAGTACATTTTGATTAGGCTCCTAAATAAAACCACACTTCCGGGGCCACATTTCAATTGTAATCATTAATTACAGTCATCAATGGATAACTCAAACTAATATTCAGCTCCATAGCACTGGCCCTCACATATTTTACCTCAGCTGATCACTAAGTGAGTAAAACGGGCTAGTGCAAAATAGCTGGTGTTATTTTATGTAAAAGGTTTCGAATGGGGTTCCAGCCTCTCAGAATGGTCCGGCACTTGCGGCTTACAAAGTAACTCACCTTGAATCAAAGTGCTGGCAGTTCATGTCTCTAATCCTAGCTATTTAGATGGCTGAGATCTAGAGGATCTTAGTTCAAAGACAGCCCCAGCAGAAAAGTCCATGAGGCTACTTCTCCAAACTAACCAGCCAAAAGCAGGGACAAACAAATGGCTCAGGTGGTAGAGCATCTGCTAGGCAAGCATGAAACTTCAAGTTCAAACACTAGTCCTGTCCTCTCCTACAATATGAAATGCAATAAGATGTCTTCCTATTTGTGAATAATAATATACCTAGTATTTAATATTTCAAGTTGACAAGACATCCATTCCAGTACCAAAAGTATGTCTCTGATCTTTCTTTGGACTTATTATATTGGAATAAATACCAGATGGAGGTTTTGGGCTTTTTTGGTTTGTTTTTTTACTTAGAGCAAACAGACACGGGGTGTGGACTGGGTCATTCTCTATGATGAATTCTGACTTAGCAGCTAAGGAATCCCTTCTAATACAAGAAAGAGATGACTTTCCAAGACACGGATAGTCCCCTTTTACATAAATGTTATGCTTTCAAATTTCAGAAGGAAGTCACGAACATGCTCCAATGATAGCTGAGTGAGTCTCTGGGTATCCACATTCTCTTTCCTAGGGGAAAAAAAAAAAAAAAACAGGACAGGTTACACCCCAGAGGGCTGAGACCCACCCCGCAGCTATGGTGATCACGTGGTCCCAGCCTTCACCTTACACAGGGGGAATCTGTGTCCCAGAGGATGATTCACAAGCCACCACGAGTCCTCAACGTGATGATCTATGCACTCTGCTCTGCCCAACTCCAGAGTTTCCAGCCAAGTGCAGAGTCTCAGATGGTTGTGTGTAACTGTTCCCTACCTCCTCTACCTCCACGTTCCCAAATCAAGAATAACTGTGAGACTGGGATAGGAGCACCTGAGGTCATGGGGTATAACTATTTCTTTCTAAGACAACTCAGCCTTTTATTGTCTTTGAGCTATTTTACAACTCAGTGAGCTGTTAGAATTGATAATCATGCAAATGGTTCTTATCTGAAGAAATGAAAGTGAATTGAGTCCCTTTTGGCCTTGGGTGGTAAGCAGTACAAAATATATGTTTGTAAAATTCTTCCTGTGAGTGTGAATGCTCTTTTTGTTCATTTCCCAATTTATAACTTAATTTCTAAGTTATACCATTTATAATTTAGTAAGCTCTATAATTAAATTAATACAATATGTTAACTAAAATTTTGAGGTGTATTCATTTGATTTTATACTTTTTGCATTACCATTCTTTTACCTTTCTGATTTGTTTTATTATTTTATTTTTATTGTAAAGGTGCTTTACAGAGGGGTTACAGTTAACATAAGGAAGGTAATGAGTGTAATGGAGTCACCCCCCACCCCAAGGGAGGGGATTCCTGGTTCCTCCAAGAGTCCACCACTCAGTCTCCAGCAAAAACATGATAAAAGGCTGGATTTATTGGGGAAGTAAAAAGTGAACCGACCGGCCAGGGTCACAGCCCAGACTTGGGAGCTGAAACTGTGACCACCATGTGTGGCCTTCCAGGCCTGGTTATAAAGGCAAACATCACACAAACCTGCCACACGCAGGTGGCCAATGAGGTTACCACACTTACAGAGCATGCTAGGTCACACGCAGGTGGCCAATGGAGTTACAGTCTGTCTCACAGTATCTGTTTGAACCAACCTATCATTCTAGTTGGAACTGGCACACAAATTTGGCAGGGCTCACATGATGCAGGTGGATAAGCACAGGTTTAACCTTGAACATTCCTTGAACCTTCCACGCCTCAGGTGGTCAAACAGTTTACACAATCTCATCATAGTGAAGGGGAACTTCCCTGGGTTCTGAGCAGACAGGGCCCACTCCCAACCCTGAGGCTCAGGGGCAGGGGAGAGCTTAGTGAAGATGGAGTCGGCTTCTGCTCTCTTTAACTGAGATGGAGTCAATCTGGCACCTCTCAGCAGCCAGTAATGGTGCTGGCCAGATCTGACCTCCATATTACAATGAATACATTTCTTGTCAATCTTACCCTCTCCCTCATTTTCTCCCACTTTCCCTCTCCCACCCCCCCAGTCCCCTCCCTCCTGAAGTAGAGTGGGGGTTCGCTACAATGAAACAGGGTTCCCCCCAAGGGAGGGGATTCCTGGTTCCCCCAAGAGTCCACCACACAGTCTCCAGCTACAAGGTGACAAAAAGACAGTTTTATTGGGGAAGTAAAAAGTGAACAAAAAGTGAACCAACAGGCCTTGGTCGCAGCCCGGACTCGGGAGCCGAAACTGCCAACCACGTGTGGAGCCCAGACTCGGGAGCTGGGCTTGTACACACCTGGGCGGCCCAGACTCGGGAGCTGGGACCGCCCCCGTGTGGCCTTCCAGCCTGGTTATAAGGCAAACATCACAGACAAACTTGTCACACGCAGGTGACCAATGAAGATACAACACTTACAGAGCATGCTAGGCCGCACGCAGGTGGCCAATAGAGTTACAGTCTGTCTCATAATATTCATTTGAACTAACCTATCATTCTAGTTAGAATTGACGCATGGACTTGGCGGGGCTCACATGATGCAGGCGGATATGCCTATTCATAGCTGGTTTCCTTGAAGCTCCCAAGCCTCAGGTGGTTAATCTACATAACTTATCATAATAAAGAGGAGGACACAGGTTCCCTTGAAGCTCCCAGGCCTCAGGTAGTCAATCTACATAGTAAAGGGAGCTTCCCTGAATAGGGTGGGGGAGGGCTTAGTGGAGATGGAGTTGGCTTCTGCTCTAATCTGAGCTGGAGTCAACCTGAAGTCCCTCCACAGCTATTGATGGCACTGGGCAGATCTGGCCTCCCCACTACATTCCCCCGTTTTTTTTCTTGTACATGAAAATCAAATCATTGATTTCTCTAAGAGCTTTTTGCCTAGACTGTAACATGGTTTCATCCACAGGTTTCTGGGGAGAGCAAGCATGATACAAGAGCCAGTGTGATGTCACTGCTGCTCTTAGGCTTGTACCCAGAAAGAACCTGGTCATCTATGAGGTCCACCCCCAGGACAGCTACAGGTGTTCTCACCTGTTTTAAGTCTCCATCCAGTTACCTAGGTAACTGGCATACCTCCTCTGAGGTCGCACCCTAGTTCATCTGGACACCCTAATACACTTGGATACACCTCCCACTCCAAGCATTTCCTGGGAGTGACTCTGTAGCCTGCCACGCATGTTTTTCTCAACTCCAGTTAACTTAGAGGAGTGGGAAGGTTACCACAGGAAGAATGTCTCCCCAGTATCTTAGATTTACTACCCACTATCACAGATGACTGGCAAGTTCCTGCCCAGTAGAAACCATTCTTTTAGGACCTCCCGGCTCCAGTTAACTTTTGATAGGCCAAACACAGGTGACTCTGAGATCTGACACTGTCTCTGCCATCCAAGCAGTGGCTTGCTGCCTCTGGATGCTCCATTTGTCCCAGGAGTGACTTTTCCACTCAGAGGTAAATGCACCTTTGGCATTTCTCTTGGTCCGTCACTGGACTTGGACTCAGGGCTTGAGTGCTGTCCCTCAGCTCTCCAGCTCAAGACTAGCACTCTACCACTTTGAGCCTCAAAGCAACTCACAGCTCTGTTCCCAGCACTCTGCTGGCTGAGTAGAGACGAAGACTCTCACAGGGACCTTTCTCTGCCCGGGCTGGCTTTGAACCGCAGATTTCAGATCAGTGAGTCATATAAGAGGCCACTTTACTCCAATTAAAGCAACAAGGTGGTCCACACAGAAATAGTTTTTAAGTATGCTCTTACCTGGAACTTGCTAAGGAATCACCTGTCCTGTGTGGGTCTGTTGAAAACTGTTACAAAAATGCCTATAGACAGACTGGAAATGCATTTTTGATTTTAAAGTCTTTTCCTCAGTTCCTCTTTTGACAATGTAATAAACCTCCAAAAATTTGGTAATGCTCAAACTCCAAGTTCCATCTTAAACTCGTCCATTCTTACTCTTTATCAAAGTCACAAGAACATTACTAGTTCAAATGTTTTACAAATGTCCATTTTAGTGGGTCATCACCAGATTGCACCACCTTCCACTTGTCCTCCTTGGTCAGGTTAGCTGCTTTGACGTGGGAAGCGTGGATCCAGGTCTTTAGGCCATCTACCTTGACAGCAGTCGGAGTGGTCAGGACTACAGTGTAGGGGCCTTTCCAGCGAGGCTCCAAGGACTCAGTCTTATGTCGCCTTACCCACACCACCTGTCCTGGCACAAAAGGGTGTAAGGCTGGGGCTTCTTTAGGCAGCTTCTCATGAGCGGCCTTGATCTGGGAATAAAGTTCATTTTGGATTCTCTGCAGGGCCTGTAAGGACTGCTGATGAATTCGGGTTCCAGTCCGGATTCCGGGAGGGCAGGGCTTCCTCTATCTCAAGGGGGTCTTCCGATGGCCTGCCGTTGTTTCCTGGGACCAGCTTCTTGGCTTCCCGGAGAATCCTGTCTTTCTCCTCAGTGGTGAAGAGGATGTCCAGGAGTTGCTGGATATCGGCCCAGGTGGGTCGATGAGTCATAAAGAGAGTTTCTAACAAAGAGGTTAGTGCCTGAGGCTTCTTTGAGAAGGGAGGGTTCTGTTGTTTCCAATTTAATAGATCATTAGAAGCAAAGGGGACATGAACCTCATAAGGGTGAGCCTGGCCCTCTTCAGGGGGTCCCACCTGTCTAAGTGGGAGTGCAGCAGGGGGAGGAAGGGGATCCCTACTTTGGTGGGCTGAGGGGCGAGTCTCTCTCCTGTCCCTTCCCCCAGCCTCCCCATATGAAGAGCCAGAGCGCGTATGGGATGGACTCAAGAGGACTTGATCTGACTCCCTGAGGGAGAGGTCAATAGGCACCCTATGGCGGACGCGCGGGGGGATTGAGTGGGGTGTGAGCAAGATATCCTCCTCCTCCTCCTCCTCCGGCGGGAGAGGCAGCATGCCCTTCAGCTGTTTAGGAAGCAGCGGCGGCCGTGATTTCAAAGCCAAAACGGTGGAGGTATTCTCGGGAGGCAAAAGGGGGTTCAGCCACTCTGGAGGTTCCTCTATTAAATAGCGCCATGCTACGATGTAGGGAACCTGGTCCAGATATTCTCGGTCGCTGACAATCATTGCCTGGGATTCATAAACAAGTGAGAGATTAAAGGTGCCTTCTGGGGGCCACCCAGTACCGAGGGTGGGCCATACCAGCTGGCAGAAAGTAGTCAGTTTTCCAGGGAAGACACAATCACCAGATAACTTTGCTCTCTTCTCAAAATCTTTAAAATGTTCTAAGATCAGGTTTAGGGGGAGTTTCTCAGCAGAAGCCACTTGTCGTCCCATATTTTCCTGTAAAACACATCTGATAGCAACAATTACCAAAAGCAAAACTAAGAACAGACACAGGTAGAGGAGCAGTTCCTCAGTGGATTTTGGTCGTTCCATGCTTCCCTGTAGAGGAAAGTCAATCATAGCACTAGCAAACAGGAGTAGGAGTGTGAACAAACACAGATAGACAAGACCACGTGCCGAACAGGGAACAAGGTCAGAATTGCTGATTTTTTTACAAAATTTATACATGTCCTCCCCAATGAGGACTTCCAGAAGGGAGTCAAGGCGTCCCTTGACCACCCCGGCCTTAGAGAGCTCTGCTGCGTCCAGCTTCTCTCTGTCTTAGGCCTACAGACGGTGCACCTTCAGATTCAGACGGGCCCACTCGGCAGCCCCACAGACGGCCTTCACGGCCAGTGCACTCATGCAGACGGCCTTTACAGCCAGTGCACTTACAGACGGGCCCACTCGGCAGCCCCACAGACGGCCTCTACGGCCAGTGCACTCATGCAGACGGCCTTTACAGCCAGTGCACTCTTACAGACGGGCCCACTCGGCAGCCCCACAGACGGCCTCCACGGCCAGTGCACTCATGCAGACGGCCCTTACAGCCAGTGCACTTACAGACGGGCCCACTCGGCAGCCCCACAGACGGCCTCCACGGCCAGTGCACTCATGCAGACGGCCCTTACAGCCAGTGCACTTACAGACGGGCCCACTCGGCAGCCCCACAGACGGCCTCCACGGCCAGTGCACTCATGCAGACGGCCCTTACAGCCAGTGCACTTACAGACGGGCCCACTCGGCAGCCCCACAGACGGCCTCCACTGCCAGTGCACTCATGCAGACGGCCCTTACAGCCAGTGCACTTACAGATGGGCCCACTCGGCAGCCCCACAGACGGCCTCTACGGCCAGTGCACTCATGCAGACGGCCCTTACAGCCAGTGCACTTACAGACGGGCCCACTCGGCAGCCCCACAGACGGCCTCCACGGCCAGTGCACTCATGCAGACGGCCCTTACAGCCAGTGCACTCTACGAATGGGCCCACTTCGGCGGCCCTAAAAACGGGCCTGCTCAGGCAGCCCTACACATACCTCATTCCTCCGGAGGTTCCTTTTCTTCACCTGGGCGTCTTCCCCAACAAAATATTGTGGTTAAGGACTTTTCCCGGCCAATGCACCAATATGAAGTAGAGTGGGGGTTCGCTACAATGAAACAGGGTTCCCCCCAAGGGAGGGGATTCCTGGTTCCCCCAAGAGTCCACCACACAGTCTCCAGCTACAAGGTGACAAAAAGACAGTTTTATTGGGGAAGTAAAAAGTGAACAAAAAGTGAACCAACAGGCCTTGGTCGCAGCCCGGACTCGGGAGCCGAAACTGCCAACCACGTGTGGAGCCCAGACTCGGGAGCTGGGCTTGTACACACCTGGGCGGCCCAGACTCGGGAGCTGGGACCGCCCCCGTGTGGCCTTCCAGCCTGGTTATAAGGCAAACATCACAGACAAACTTGTCACACGCAGGTGACCAATGAAGATACAACACTTACAGAGCATGCTAGGCCGCACGCAGGTGGCCAATAGAGTTACAGTCTGTCTCATAATATTCATTTGAACTAACCTATCATTCTAGTTAGAATTGACGCATGGACTTGGCGGGGCTCACATGATGCAGGCGGATATGCCTATTCATAGCTGGTTTCCTTGAAGCTCCCAAGCCTCAGGTGGTTAATCTACATAACTTATCATAATAAAGAGGAGGACACAGGTTCCCTTGAAGCTCCCAGGCCTCAGGTAGTCAATCTACATAGTAAAGGGAGCTTCCCTGAATAGGGTGGGGGAGGGCTTAGTGGAGATGGAGTTGGCTTCTGCTCTAATCTGAGCTGGAGTCAACCTGAAGTCCCTCCACAGCTATTGATGGCACTGGGCAGATCTGGCCTCCCCACTACACCTCCCAAGTTGTAAAGCTTATTTCCCTTTCTTAAAAAAATTATTTCTTATTTTCTTGTTGCCAGGTCCTGGGCTTCAAGGCAGGAATGGAACACTGTCCCTGAGTTTCTGTGCTCAAGGCAAGCACTCTACCACTTGAGCCACAGCTCCACATCTGGCTGTTTTGTACTTAGTTGGAGATAAGAATTTCATGGATTTTTCTGCCCAGGCTGGCTTTGAAATATGCTACTCAGATCTCAGACTCCTGAGTAGCTAGGATTATAGGTACAAATCACTGGTGCCTGGCGAAAAGTAATCTTTTAACATTTTAAAAGGGAGAGTATTTCTTGAATGGTGCAATAAGAATCCACAAAAAAATTGCAATGTTTACCATAGCTAAGATATGGAACCAACCCAGATGCTCCTCAGTAGATGAAAGGATCAAGAAAATGCGGTATACATACACCGTGGAATTCTATGCTTCCATCAGAAAGAACAGCATCACCCCATTTGTAAGGAGATGGAAATACTTGAAAAAAAAATCATATTAAATGAAGTAAGGCAGACTCAAAGAAACATAGGCTCCATGGTTTCCCTCATTTGAAATAATTAATATATGTTTAGGATAGTCCTAGCAGAGGATCACAATAGCTCAATAACTATGTACATATGACCATATAAAACCATGATAATCAAAATGAATTCCAAGATATGGAAACAAGAGGTTTTTTGTTGTTGATGACCGTGTCGCTTTTTTTTTGGCCAGTCCTGGGCCTTGGACTCAGGGCCTGAGCACTGTCCCTGGCTTCTTCCCGCTCAAGGCTAGCACTCTGCCACTTGAGCCACAGCGCCGCTTCTGGCCGTTTTCTGTATATGTGGTGCTGGGGAATCGAACCTAGGGCCTCGTGTATCCGAGGCAGGCACTCTTGCCACTAGGCTATATCCCCAGCCCCACCGTGTCGCTTTTAATGTATGAAGTTCTTTCTTTTTATTTTTCCTTTCGTTTATCCCCTTTATTCACTGTTTTTGATTCTAGTACCTTGTGTCTTGTACACATGTTTATCTGATTTGGTGAAGGGAAGAGGAATAACCAAATGCTGACACAAGGACAAAGGGTGAACCAGTGCAACAATACTTACAACCACTAGGTTAGAACTTAACTTTAAAACTTGGTAGGAGGAGAGTGTTGGAGAAGGAGGGGGAAGTGGGGGGAAAAAAAACAAAGAAGGGGGTAAAAATGTTTGACAAGAAATGTATTCATTTCCTTACCTCTATATAACGGTAACCCCACTGTATATCACCTTTACCACAAAATTAAATTAAAAAAGAATCTGCAAAAATTCCTCTTCCACAAAAGCAATGAAATCCACAATTTAAAAACAAGGAGTTAAAATCAACTAAACCTAAATTCTAAGAATTATGAAATCCCAAATAATGTTTTGTCAGGAAAAATGGTTGGATTTGGTAAGATGAATGAGATACAGTATGGTGTTTCACTTTAACGCGCTCCTCTTCCCCTTCCCTAGCTCCTCTTTTCCATGGTGGTGGTGAAAGCTAGTTTCTCACATATATTATACCTGAGAAGCCCAATGATCAGCAGTCACTGAAGAAATGAACCAGAAAAGAATCCGTATGGGGCTGGGAATATGGTCTAATGGCAAGAGTGCTTGCCTCATGTATACAAAGCCCTGGGTTTGATTCCTCAGCACCACATATACAGAAAACGGCCAGAAGTGGCGCTGTGGCTCAAGTGGCAGAGTGCTAGCTTTAAGCAAAAAGAAGCCGGGGACAGTGCTCAGGGCCTGAGTTCCAGCCCCAGGACTAGTAAACAAAACAAAACAAAGAATCAGTATGGGATCTCCAGAAAGCTCCATAACTGTTAAATTTGACCTATAGGGCCACTTGTTTAAAAAATTCATTTCCAAGAGTTGACTTTATTTCAGATAACTAAATTTTTTAATGTGTGCCAATGACCCTATAGCTATATCTTTTGCTTTGAAAGCAGGGATAAATAGGCACTGTGGCACATGCCTATAGTCTCAGTTACTCTGGAGGTTGAAGCAAGAGGATCACATGTGCCTACAATTCTGCAGCTAGCCTGAGCAAGGTAGCAAGGTCTGGTCTCAAACAAACAAACAAACAAATAATACCAGCAGAATTTCTGTTTAACACTGCAACAACCTGAGACAGTGTTGCTGACTAAGGCGAATAGAAAAACAGCCAAAAGACAGTTGGAAAGTGTATCTGCAAGGGGCTTTGGAAAGGAAAGCCTATCATGGAAACCCAAAGGCTACTGGCACATACAAGGGTTTGTGTATGCACAGAAAAGAACTGAAACGGCACTAATCGCGCACCTCTCCATTACCTTGCATGAGTAACAAGAAAGGTTAAAGCCGAACTACACACCTACTGCTTGCAAGAATATGCAAGGCATACCCAATGCATATGTATGTTCCATCAACAAATTCTGAGAAATTAACTGGTGTAAGGCATTTAAAAAGAAATGTCCATCTAACCATGTGCTGATTTTTTTATCTAACCAGGTAGACCTTAATAGCTGTACATCAAAAAAACCACACCTGGACGTGATTGATTATACCAGACTCGAGAAATTCTCACAGTGAGACTAAAGGATGATATTCTTTTTTTTTTTTTAAAGTTTTTATTATCAAACTGATGTACAGAGAGGTTACAGTTTCATACGTTAGGCATCAGATACATTTATTGTACTGTTTGTTACCTTGTCCCTCATACCCCCCTCCCCCTCCCCCTTACCCTTTCCCCCCCTGAGGTGTTCAGTTCACTTATACCAAACAGATTTACAAGTATTGCTTTTGTAGTTGTTTCTCTTTTTTTACCCTGTGTCTCTCAATTTTGGTATTCCTAAAGGATGATATTCTTAAGAGAGGATCCTAAAGGCTTAATAGCTATGTAAATATGAACATATAAAATAATGTTTATTGAAATGAACTCCATAAAAATTGAAACAGGAGGCTTTTTGTTATATTTTCTTCTTGTTTTTTTTCTCCTTTGTTGCTGTTTTTTATTTTTGTACCTTTTGTCTTGTATATAAGTTTATCTGTTGGGGGGGTAAGATTGGGCACAGAAATGGTGGGACAAAGAATGAACAAATTCAGCAGTGATATTCACTAGATACTATGTTGAAAATTAGCTACACAACTTGTGAGGAAGGGGTGTCGGGAGGGAAAAACTGGTGTACTCAATACCTGACTTATGTAACTGTAACCCCTCTGTACATCACCTTTACAACAACAGTTTTTTAAAAAAGATCATACACTTTCTAGAATTGGTGCAGATAACAAAGAAATAACTAAGAAGCAGCAACAATTATAGAAACAAACAGCAATAAATCGTGGGAGAGAAGAGTGTTTGACAGGCAGACATACTGTAGCTTTTAGGCTGTTGACTCTATAAAGAATCTATAAAGCAGGAGGAGAAAAGTATCTGATCATATATAAAGAATTCTCAATATGATTAACAACTAGTTTCTCTCATCAGAAGCCATTAAGGTCAAAGTAGGTTGAGTAATATATTGAAAATACTAAAGGAAAAAGAGGGTCAACCAAAAACTCTGCATCAAGCAAAACTATCTTTCAAAAGCAAATAATTCCAAATAAACTTGTGGGCAGGGACAGGAGCAGAAACTGGAGGAAAGCCAAGGAAGTGGTGACATTGTCCCAAAGAGAAATGTATACATTACCTGAGCTGCAAAATGGTAACCTCTCTGTATGACACCTTAGTAATAACAATACAAATATTTTAAATTAAAAACATAGTCCCAAATAAAGAAAAACTAAGATAATTCATCATTAGCAAACACACTCTGAAGGAAATAAAAGTTAGTGATATTACTAAAATCAGGAATGAGAAAAGACATCCATAGGGCAGTGGAAGTAAAATGACTACATGGAAATACAAGCAAATGTGTGCTGAGAAACTACAGGATACAAGATCTATATACACAAGTGGATTCAATTTCTACATACTGGCAATACATAATCCCAAGGAGTACTCAAAAAAGCAAATCCCATTATGAACAATGAATATTTAAATACTTAAGAATAAAATTGTTCGAGGTCTGGGAATATGGCCTAGTGGTAAAGTACTTGCCTCATATACATGAAGCCCTGGGTTCGATTCCTCAGTACCACATATATAGAAAAAGCCAGAAGTAGTGCTGTGGCTCAAGTTGGCAGAGTGCTAGCCTTGAGCAAAAAGAAGCCAGGGACAGTGCTTAGGCCCTGAGTTCAAGCCCCAGGACTGGCAAAGAAAAAAGAATAAAATTGTTATAAAGTATGAGATTGATACATTGAAATCCATAAAACACCAGAAAGTAACCAAAGCTCTGAGTAAGTGAAAAGACATCCTATATTCCCAGATAAGGATGATGGCAATATTCCACAAATGAATCCACATATTCAACTCAACCCATCAAAGTTTCAGGCACTTTTTTTTTTCCAGAAACAGCTATGCTTATCCTAAAACATGGAAGGAAATATGTAGAAACCAAAATAAGCAATATACACCTGGACACAACTTCACAGGAAGTTGAAAGCTGAGGACCACAGGTTCGAAGCCAGCCCAGGCAGAAGCCCCGGCAGGAAAGTCTGTCAAACTCTTATCTCCAATTAGCCACCCAAAGGCCACAAGTATGGCTCAAGTAGTAGAGTGTCAGCCTTCATCAACAAATCTAAGGGACAACACTCAGGCCCCAACTTTAAGTCCCCATACCAACACAAAAAACAAAAAATGAACAAACTTGTACGAGTTAGACTTTTCAATTTCAAAGCATATTACAAAATTATAAAAAGATATAAATATCAATGAAAAAGATTTGAGTTGAAAAAGTTCTCACATGTCTGATCTATTATTTTTCAACACCTATACCACCATAATTTAGTGGGCAAACAATGGAAATTTGTATGCAAAAGAATAAATTTGAATCTTGACCTCACATCATGTACACAGACTAGCACAACTTGGTCATAAAATTAAATATAAGGCGTGAAGCTAGCCGGGCACGCCTGTAATCATAACTCTTCAGGAGGCTGAGATCTAAGGGTTGTGGTTCAAAGTCAGCTCAGGCAGGAAAGTCCATGAGACTCTTGTATTCAATTAAACACTATTCAATTAAAACTGTTGTGGCTCAAAGTGGTAGATCCTTACTTAGCCTTGAGCAAAGGAGCTCAGGGTTCAAGTCCCACAACTGAAAAAAATAAAGCAAAACAAACCAGTAAAACCAGGAACCAGTGGTTCGTGCCTGTAATCATAGCTACTTAGATGGCTGAGAGCTAAGGATCATGGGTCAGTCAGCACAGACAGGAAAGTCTAGGAGAGAATAACTACCAAAAAAGCTGGAAGGAGATCTACTGCACAAGTGATAGAGGACTAGGCCTTGAGCAAAAGAAGCTCAGAGACAGTGCCTAAGCCCTGAATAAAAAGGAGTACTGATTTGTGCTTTGGTATGGTTGAATCTTAAAAACTATTTTCTAAGTGACAGAAGCTAGACCTCAAAGGCCACGTGTGTATGATTTTATTTATGTAAAATGTGTCAGAACAAGCCAAGTCATGGAAACTGAAAGGAGATTAGTGCTTGGCAGAGGCTGGGGGGAAGGGGGAAGAGAAATTGCGTGTGGGTATGAGGTCTTTTTGCAAGGTTCTGCAGAATATAAAAATGTTCTAAAAGTAAGTAGTAATGGCAATTGCACAATTGTATGACTATACTGAAAAGACTGAAATGTATACTTTCAAGGTTGAATATTACAATATATGAAACTATGTATCCATAGCAATATTTTTTCCCCAGTCCTGGGTACTGTCCCTGACCACTTTTTGCTCAAGGCTAGCACTCTATCACTTGAGCCACAGTGCCGCTTCTGGCTTTTTTCTCTTTATGTGGTACTGAGGAATTGAAAGAATGCACACCAGCATTCGAATTTTGAAAGAAATTTCAGGGTCATGATCCAGATCACCACCGTTATAAATTAGAAGGCTAATGGCTTCCCAAGGAAAGCAAATACCCTTTCTCTCTCCTTCTCATCCCTCTTTCTCGTTTTCCTTCTCTTCCCCCTCCCCCTTCCCCTTCTTCCTTACCCTCCTCTGTCTCTGTTGCAGTCTCAATCTCTATATATATCTCTCTCTCCAGTTCTGGGGCTTGAACTCAGGACCTGGGCACTCTCCCTGAGCCTCTTTGTGCTAGTACACAAGGCTAGTGCCACAACGCCACTTTCAGCTTTTTCTGAGTAGTTAATTGGAGATAAAAGTCTCAGGAACTTTTCCGCCTGGGCTGGCTTCTAATGGAGATCCTCAGATCTCAGCCTCCTGAGTAGTTAGGATTATAGGCATGAGCCACCAGCACCCTGCTTCCTTCTTTCCTTCTTCTTTCCTTCTTTCCTTCTTTCCTTCCTTCCTTCCTTCTCTCCTTCCCTCCCCCTTCCTTCCCTCCCCCCTTCCTTCCTTCCTTCCTTCCTTCCCTCCCTCCCTCCCTCCCTCCCTCCCTCCTTTCTTCCTTCCTTCCTTCCTTCATTCCTTCCTTCCCTCTGTCTCTGTCTATCTGTCTGTCTGTCTGTCTCTCTCTTCTTAGGTCCAAGACCAGGACTTGAACCTATACCTTTTACTCATTGGCTAGTGCTCTAGCAACTGAGCCACACCAACTCCCGAGGCATACCTCCAACCCCAAATTTCTCAAAATCACAGTTACCTGTTCAGACCAAAGTCAATCCAACATTCCCTCCCTAATATTATGATGATGGGAGCAAAATTAACCATTATTATACAGGGATTCCGCTACTTAAAATATGAAGAGCTTTCTCTCTTTCTTGGTTGGTCATAGGTTTTGAACTCAGGGCCTGGATGCTGTCCCTGAGCTATTTTGCTCAAGGCTAGTGCTCTACCACTTTGAGCTACAGTGCTATTTCCTGTTCTCTGGTGGTTAATTAGAGATAATAGTCTCCAGGCCTTTCCTGCCTGGGTTGGCTTTGAACCACAGTCTTCAGATCCCAGCATTCTGAATAGTTAGGATTACAGGGATAACCCATAATGAGCACCTGGTTAAAAAGAGCCAGGCACCATTGGTTCATGCCTATAATCCTAGTTACTCAGGAGGCTGAGATTTTAGAATTTTGCTTCAAAGCCAGCCTTAGAGAGACTCTTATCTCAGATTAAGTAGCAAAAAGCCACAAATGGAGGTATGGCTCAAGTGATAGAACATCAACTGTGAAGAGAAAAGTCTGAGTGAAAGCATGAGGCCCAGATTTCAAGCACAAGAACCCCTTGCAAAAAAATGAAATAAAATGCCTATTTTCTATATTGAAGACACAGCATAGCTTTCTCTCAGATCTATGTTCCTTCCCTAACCCAGTCCTTACTTTCCTAGAAAATAGGACCTTAAGGGCTGGGAATACGGCCTAGTGGTAGAGTGCTTGCCTCGCATACACGAAGCCCTGGGTTCCATTCCTCAGCACCACATATATAGAAAAAGCCACGAGTGGTACTGTAGCTCAAGTGGTAGAGTGCTAGCCTTGAGCAAAAAGAAGCCAGGGACAGTGCTCAGGCCCTTAGTTCAAGCCCCAGGACTGGCAAAAGAAAATAGGACTTTAAAACATCTTCACTCATTCAACAAAATCACTCCTCACCCTATTTTATTTACATTTTTTCATGCCTCCCCTCCCCCCTATTTTCCCATCCTTAGCGACAGAAACTCATCTTTGGGCCAACTATGGTCGCTTCTGAGAGATGGCCCTTGTTCACTGCCCAGCCATTGGGCTTGAGGAGCATCACTTAACAGCTTTAGAACCAAGATGGCCTCCAGGAACACATGTTCCCATCAACCAGCCTGGACAGCTGAATTTCTCTTCCTCACACTTCAGGTACGAAAGGATAGGAACATGCCTGCTGAGGCTCGTCTCAAAGTTTTCCTAGAACAAGATGCAAAAACAAGAAATGAAATTATACTAGTTCCAAACAACAAGCTTAGATGCAGAGTCATTCTGTGATTCGAAGATGGTGTTTGTTTGTTTCTGGCCTTATTTTTTATTGCTGCTGTTTCCAACCGAATGGACACTGCCTTCCTATAGGAAACCTCTGAGCTTATCTTTTTACTTTTTTAAAGACCCAAGGCCAGGAAGAGCCACCACAACACCAATGAGAGGAAGACGGAGCCGGGGTTTTCCTGAGGTGTGGCAATACTGGTGACTCATGTTACTTCCTACTTCAACCCTTTCCACGGCTGGCTCAGAGACTAGAGGAAGCTGTTCTTATTTAGAGGGTGCAGTTGGTGCAGGCCTTGGTTTTGGTAACAATGCCAAAGAGAAATTAAAATGCATAGCAAGACAGACTGTAGAACCTATGTATGCAATGACGCACACAAAACAGTACTCTGCAGTATGCTAGAGGGTACACTGGGTCATTTGAAATAAAAGACATTGGGAGTCCTCAAGACTTCTCTGACTGTTCGCTCTTCCCTGAAGCAGATGGAGAAAGCACAATTCGTCTTCCTCAATTTGACTCATGGAAACCAAAATCCCTTTCTTTCAAGCCAAGCCCTAAAGCTTAGTAAATATTCCTCCAACTTTCCCTTGCTTTCTGACCATAAAGAAAGTCTCTAACCTCCCTTGCCTGAGAGTAAATCACAAACTAGAAGCAGTGTTCCCTGACACGCAGAAGGAAGGAATGCCACACCTAAAGACTAAGAGGAATCCTAACGGAGCTGCTTGCCCCGTCTCACTATTCAGTCATCTCCATTAGGGCATGCGCTTGTGGTCTAATCACTTTCCTACACAAATCTAAGCAGACAGTAACACCTTTGCCTGGGTTTCTGGGCCAGAACACATCAAACTTGGATTTAGTAGTCATGCTTTTTTCTTATGAACCAGCCTATGGGTCTGTGAGTATCAGGTCTGCTTCTTATGATACTAAGGAAAAGTATCAAATGTTTTTATGCCTCCAAGAACCACAAGAGAGAGTCGTCTATAAAACAAATGCACTACATACTAAAGAAAATTAATTCCCCAGCTGAGCACTGGTGGCTCATGCCAGTAATCTAAGCTACTCAGGAGGCTAAGATCTGAGGAACATGGTTAGACACCAGCTTGGGCCAGGAAATTCTGTGAGATTCTTTTTTTTTTTTTTTTTTTTTTGGCCAGTCCTGGGGCTTGGACTCAGGGCCTGAGCACTGTCCCTGGCTTCTTTTTGCTCAAGGCTAGCACTCTGCTACTTGAGCCACAGCGCCACTTCTGGCCATTTTCTCTATGTGTGGTGCTGGGGAATCGAACCCAGGGCCTCATGTATATGAGGCAGGCACTCTTGCCACTAGGCCATATCCCTAGCCCGTCTGTGAGATTCTTTATCTCCAAGTAATTGCCCAAAACGCTGGACTGGAGGTGGAGTGGTATAGCAGCTATCCATGAGCAAATAAGCTCCCGGACAGAGCCTAGGCCCTGAGTTCAAGCCCCAGAACCCCTCCCCCGCCACCATCTCTCTCTTTATTGAAAAGAGGAGGTGAGAGTGAATGAGTTGTTACACTATAAAATAGGATGACGGCAGCCACTCTGTAAGGGAAGTTAAATTGTTAAAAAATGTCTGCTATATCCCTCAAGTGTCTGGCACATGTGAAGAGTTCAATGAAACCATTTACCATAACTTCACTACCTGACACAACACTCTAATGACTAGCAGATATACTTCCTAAGCCAGCAGGCCTTGACCTCCACCAACCTCAACACACAGAATGCTATATTTGAATCTACACCCAAGATTCCACTTAGTTGTAGCCTAGCTCCCTGACACTCCCACCAATGTAACTGGTAAGTGTATTTGCTTATGACTTGCTTTTGTTCTGTAACCATAGAAATCCATATGACCTCATCCCCAGGGTATAAATATGTCATTCAGGGTAACATAAAGCCAGATTCCTGGGCTGGCAGATCTCATTTCCATTCAGAACAAACTCTCTCTCTCTCTCTCTCTCTCTCTCTCCTCTCTCTCTCTCTCTCTCTCTCTCTCTCTCTCTCTCCCCTCTCTCCTCTCTCCCTTCCTACCTTCTTTCCACTCTCCCTTCCTTCCTTCTTTCCTCTCTCCTTTCCTTCCTTCCTTCCTCCTTCCCTCCCTCCCTCCCTCCCTTCCTTCCTTCCTTCCTTCCTTCCTTCCTTCCTTCCTTCCTTCCTTCCTTCCTTCCTTCCTTCCTTCCTTTCTCTCTCTCTCTCTCTCTCTCTCTCTCTCTCTCTCTCTCTCTCTCTCTCTCTCCTCTCTCTCTCTCTCTCTCTCTCTCTCTCTTTTCCTTTGTGTGTGTGTATGTGTTTGCTGGAACTCAGGGCCTGGGTGCTTTCCCTGAGCTTTTTGTGCTCCAGGCTAGCACTCTACCACACGAGCCACTATTTTCAGCTTTTTTTGTGGTTAATTGGAGATCAAAGTCTCACAGACTTCGCTGCCAGGGCTGGCTCTGAACCACAATCCTCAGATCTCAACCTCCTGAGTAGCCCAGACTATAGACATGAGCGACCAGTGCCCAGACCATTTTCTTTCTTTAAAAGTAGATTTATTATATTAAGTGAATATATTTATAGGTAATAGAATTGCTATTCCAGTTTCTTTCATCAAAGTGTAAAAGGCATATTAGTAGTTATGTTGTTCAAAATGAATTTCAATTCAATTTTCTGAATGTGTTTTTGCATGGTAGAAGTGTTTTTAGTTGGTGGTGGGGCTTGGACTCAAGGTCTGAGCACTGTCCCTGAGCTCTTTTGCTCAAGGCCATTCGTTGCTCTACCAGTTTGAGCCACAGTACCACTTCTAGTTTTCTGGTGGTTAATTGCAGATAAGAGACTGACAGACTTTCCTGTCCAGTCTGGCTTTAAAGTGCAGTCCTTAGATCTCAACCTCCTGAGTAGCTAGGATTATAGGTCTGAGCTACCTGCACCCAGCTATAGGAATTCTCGAGTTCTTGACCTATAGAAGAACCAAATATGCAACCCCCAGATACACCTGTTTGGAATAAATGCAAAAGTAAACGTTATCCTTTGCAAAGGAAATTTACATATATAACGGGGGGGAAAATAAGTGCTAGGGTTTCTGAGCCTGGAGCATGCTAGGTAAGTGTGCTATCTCCAGCACACTATATTTTAAAATCTTTATTTTTAAGAATGTCTCTATACCAAAGGGAGGACTGTACCACTAGAAAGACACAGTAATGAGGAAGGCACCAATTTAAATCATAATCGACTTTCCCTGCCTTCTTTTGTTGTTGTTTCAGTGAAGGTAACATTGAAACCCGAATTCAAGGCCCCTGTGCTATTTTCCATCTCATATCACCACCTCTTGGAGTACTTCTGACTATTTGCCATGTATGCTGAGAAAAACCTGCAGAACTTCTAAGGAAATAGAAAGTTGCTGAGGAAAAGCAGTGAAATATTAAACCAAAAGGGAAAGGGGGCTTCTTCGAAGAGGTCTTGAAGCCAGTTTGGTTAAAACAGGACAATAATCAGCTTACCAGAGCTTATTCAGGACTCTTTTGATGTTTTTAATTAATTAATTAATTCTGAAGAAAAGACCACAAAATAATTTGTGGTCACATTCTATAATCATAGTTGTAATTTTAAAATTATAGAGCAATTTGACAGCTTTGTTCTAGGGAACTGTAGGGCTTAAGTTTCAGATCTTTGTTTCTACTGATTCTAATCTAATTACAGATTTGAATATTTTATAGCAAATGTTACTCCCATAACATTTTCTGCAGTTGAAATAATTATGTGGGAAGTATTATATCAACCTAACCATGCATGTAGGTTACAGAATTGTAAAGAAATTGTAAAGAAATATTTTGGTATGAATGTATAGTATTTCTAACAAAATGGCACCAAAGTTTAATCTTACAAATTGCTGAAAATTATAATGATTATTAAATGAACATGACTAATACTATTTGTGGGTGTTTAGTAGAAAAGAGAAATTTGAGAAATTATTGCTTCAATGTGGGATATTTATTAAAAGATTATAGGAATCTTTTGAAAGCAAGTTAGGATGAGATAACATATCTGCTTTTAAAACTATGACTATTTCTTTTATGTGTGAGTATTTTTATACACTGCCTATTATTAACCAAGTTAGATGGTAAGGTTATTTGATTCCTCAGTACCAAAGCACTCCCCATTGCAAAGCCATCCTGCAGTCCATAAGACAGGATTTTGTATTTGTACTTTTCTGTTCCCATAGCCTACCTACCATAGGTAATTGATTATTACCTGTGAGCACCTGTTTAGGCATGTAGTATCATAATATGGATACCAGTGTCAAAGCAGATTTGCAGTCCAAAATAACTAATAGTTTGTAGTGATCATAGATGGGAAAATAATAATTGTGAAATTCAGCAAGAGGTGCACCAAAATTGTTGAAATAGTATATGAAAATGCATGTATATTAGAATTAATATCTAATATATAATTACCTAGGTACCTAATATTGAATAATATAATATAGCAAAATATTATATATTATAATCTACATATTATATTATATATGATAACATATACTAGTAGTAATATACATAATACATATATTTATAATATGTTATATATAATTTATATAATGAATATATTATGTTACTTTATACTATATATCATATATGACATATAATACATAATATAATATATCCTATATACTATCATTTATTTATATAAACATACATTAGGACTAATGTATAATATATTATGCAATATATTACATATCTAATGTATAAATACGTAATTATATAAAATATACTATATAATAGATTAATATATTAATAGAACAATGTAATATAGAAATGTATTATAATATAATACACATAACTATAGAATATATCGTGTTATATTATATTTAATTAATTATATATTTATATTTTACATATATATTAAAGATCAAGGGAAATAACATAGGCTGCCACCTAGCATATGGTAAAAGTTCAATAGAGATTATAGAGGACACTCTGTCTGGCTTCTTTCACTCAGCCTGATTATTTTGACATCTCCTGAGTGGTTTTGCCTGAAACTATTATTTGTTCCTCATTAGTGCTGAGTAGTATTGCATTTATGGATATACCAAGCTGTATTTATCCACAGCCATTCTGGAATTTAGGCTGTTTCTAATATTTCTGTACTAAAGCTAAAGCTTCCAGGAAGGATCTCCGTAGATGTGGGTGCTCTTTTTGCGTGACTAAGTACCTGGGAATAGGATGTTTGGGTGAGATGGTAAACGCTTCCCATCCAAACGTCTAACATTTTAATTCTCACGCTGTCGTGGTGTATCTCTGCTTTTGTTTTGCAGTCTGTCTGGCTAGTGGTGTTGAGAATTTTTTTCATGTGTTTATGTTCAGAGGATATACATTTTTATGTGAAATACATATTCAAAATTTTTTTAAGTTTTTATTATAAAACTGATGTACAGAGAGGTTACAGTTTCATACGTTAGGCATTGGATACATTTCTTGTACTGTTTGTTACCTTGTCCCTCATACCTTATTCAAATTTTTTAACCATTTGTCATTAAGTGATTTATTATTGAGTTTTTCTAGTTGTTCTTCGTATATTTTGGGCACAACTTTTAAAAAATATTTGCTTAACAAATATTTGTTTCTCCTTCAGCCAGTGGCTTGTGTTTTCTATCTCTTAACAGGGTCTTGGAAAAACAGGTGTTTTTAATTCACATGTCCAATTTATCATTTTTTTAAGGATAGAGTTTTTTAAATATATTTAAGAATTATTTGCCAAATCCAAGATCACAAAGCTCTTCTGAGTCTTATTCTGAAGGTTTTATAGTTTTATGGCTGGGACCATCCTGTTTCTGCTAGTGTATCCTGCAGCTGGGATTACAGAAGCAAGCCAGGCTGAGTGTGAGCCTAGTTAGCAGGGAATTTTCATTAGAAAAGGATGTTGAGGGGTTTTTGTTGGTTTGTTTGCTTGTTGTTTTGTGGTAACAATTTGAACTCAGGGCCTCAAGCATGCTGGGAAAAGACTCTACTACTTGAGCCACTACCTCACCCCACGTTTGCTTGTTTGGGGAAATAGAATCTCTCAGACCTTGACTTTGAAGTTCTGTGGCCTTAGCTTCCTGAGTGTTAACCCATCCAGCTTCATCCTCAAGTAAAACTCCAAGTAAGATTAAGAAATGAATTTAAGGGGTTGGGGATATGGCCTAGTGGCAAGAGTGCTTGCCTCGTATACACGAGGCCCTGGGTTCAATTCCCCAGCACCACATATACAGAAAAAAACGGCCAGAAGTGGCGCTGTGGCTCAAGTGGCAGAGTGCTAGCCTTGAGCAAAAAGAAGCCAGGGACAGTGCTCAGGCCCTGAGTCCAAGACCCAGGACTGGCCAAAAAAAAAAAAAGAAATGAATTTAAGACTGTGACCTTGTGAAGAAAGAAAGTGTGGTCTAAAACAAGACTCAATGCGGAAACCCCCAGTTTATCTCACCTCAGTCATCCTTTCTCTGAATGAGGTGATATACAGAATTTGGAGAAAGTGATCATTGATATAGAGAACCTCATCTCAGAGCCTAAGACTGAGACTGATACCTCCCTTCGAACAAAAGAATATCTTAGTTAAATGTAGCATGTATGTGTATATGTGTGTAGTTGCAAATCTACATATGAAATAAAACAATACTACGCATATGTATTTTGTAGTAAAAATAATTTTTAACAATGAAAGCAATAAATGTTAATAAATGGTCGACAAGTTAAGGTGCATGCAAGTAAATACATACACACAGTACAAAATAAGGAATAAAAAATGACTAGTTCCAAATTGGAAGAATGAAAAGGATAAGAACAGGGAGAGCACTGTAATAAACACATAGATAAACGTTTAACATTCTATAGAAAAAGAGAGTTATTGTAATCTATGTGGGCAAGGTTTGGGTCTGACTGGACAGATGGTTTAAGACATCTAACAGATGGTTTGTACAAGGGAAATACAAGTATTAGGAAAATGTTTTGTTTTTATAATTAAAAAAGATTATAGAGGAACATCTCTTCCTTTTTTCTGAGATCATCGATATGTTCTTTGTATTTGCTTTACTATGTATTGCTATATGAAACAATGCCCTAATTGAAAATAAAGATTAACCTTACAAAATCCATAGGCATTAGCATTTTTCATATCATCACAGCTTGTTTTGGTAAGTCATCCACAGTATGCATTTTCTGCTCAGCTTTTCTAGAGATGTTGTTTTAAGAGCAGTGTTTCAAAAACATGCAAATATTGAGTAACAGGGTCATTTCAAAATGTTCCTGGTCATTCTTCCTCACTATTTACAAGGAGAGAGCAATATCTAAGCTTAATACGCTAGATAAATGAAATACTTGCTCGGGGAGATTGTTCGCAGTGTGGCTGGGGGGCGGGGGGCAGGGGGAGGGCGTGGCCAGGAGACTGAGGCTTTGGGACATGGGGCATAACTGGGCCCTGCCCAAACACCTGGCTGCCTTTCCTGCTCTCTCACACTGATCAAAACAGGTCTCATCATCTGCAAATGCATCACTATCTTATCTTGTCACCTGAGGTTTCATTTATCAAACCACATTGCCTCACATTTTTGTCTTGCAATTCAAGTTGGTTATCTTCCCCCCCCCCCCAAAAAAAAAACTCTATTGAACCATTTATCTTTCTTTCCTTTTTTTGGGGGGGGGGAGGTAAGGGGGTTAGGGGGTAGTTTTTGTTGGTTGGTTGTGGGACTTGAACTCAGGGCCTGGGCTCTATCCCTGAGCTGTTTTGCTCGGGCTAGTGCTCTACCATGTTGAGCCACAGCACCACTTCCAGTTTTATGGTAGTTAATTGGAGAAAAGAGTCTCATGCACTTGCCTGCTCAGACTGGCTTCAAACCCCGAATCTCAGACTTCAGTCTCTTGAGTAGCTAGGATTACAGGGGGGAGCCCTGTGTGTCTGGCTTGAATCACGTCTCTTACTTTCACTATCCCTGTTCCTTCCCTGAAATAAACGGGCTCAGTCTCTTATGTCTAAGTTCTTATCTTTTTAAAATTGAGTTTAACCTACCACATACATTTCACAGGACACATTTTACCCTTCACAGTGATGTAAATCATCATTCTACTCTACAAAACTTACGAACTCTATGAGTAAGTTCTTATCTTTAGGGCTGATAAAATAAGTGGTCCAAATTTGAAGTTTTAGAAGCAAAGGAATAATGTTTAGCATGAGTATTTCCCAGGTATTGTCACCTGAAACAAATTCCACTTAGCACCCTATCATTTTATTTGTTAAATGTGGACATCTTCCTCCTCTCTCATATTCCGTGATTGTTCTAGATCACTGGCCGTGTATGATGTCATCACTCCCAAGTATTACCAGATTCCACATTCTCTGAAGTGGAGAAGGACCTCCATTTCCCGTGCTTCATCGCTTCTTCTACACCCTTCCCGATGTTCCTCCACCAAACACAGAGCAGTGGCTTCAATGTTGTTGAGACACTGGGATTAGGACCCTCCAGTTGTCTTTCAGTTGGAAAATAGCTACCAAATTCCTACCAGGTGTCTGACGCAGAAGTAGATTCTGGAGACACAAAACTTTCAACAAGAACCAGCCATCATCCACAAGGAGCTTCCAGCTCACTCCAGAATATGGATGTGTCAGAGTACACGTTCCATTGCTATGAGGAATTCCAAAGGAGGATGAGTTAGAGCACACAGAGGAAAGACACAAAACCTGTTGAAGGAAATAACTGTAAGGCTGTGGCCCAATCATGAATGGGAATTCAGCATGTGGAAATATGGAGAGAGTAATCTTCATCACGGGAAGAACATTATGAATAAAGGCTCAAAGAGAGAAGGTGATATTAATGTTTAATTAATGAATCCAATCTTCCTATAAGTTCCATTTTTTTATGAACCATGATCACCAGGCTATCTTCATAGCCTTTCTTTTTTTTTTTTTAATATACTGAAGATTAAACTCTGCCTCCAAAATTGAGAGACACAGGGTAAAAAAAGACAAACAACTACAAAAGCAATACTTACAAACTGTTTGGTGAAAATGAACTGAACAGCTCATGGGGGCGGGAAAGGGAAAAGGAGGGGGGGAGGGGAGAATGAGGGAAGAGGTAACAAACAGTACAAGAAATGTATCCAGTGCCTAATGTATGAAACTGTAACCTCTCTGTAATTCAGCTTGATAATACATACATATATATATACATATATATATACATGTATATATATATATATATATACTCTGCCTCATGCTTGCTGAGCAAGTGTTCTATCACACAAGTCATGGCTCCAGCCCTTTAAGCTGTAGTTTGTTTTTGGTAGGGTCTCACACTTTTGCCCAGGCTAGACTCAAGTCATGATGCCTCCCTCATAGCTGGGATTACAGATGTGCACCACCATGCCCAGCCCAAACCCCGTGTCTTTGAGAATTCAAGCCTTTCATTTTTTTTCTCAAGGCATTCAAATTCTACAGCTCTTTTTTTCGTCTTTGCCCTATTTTCCTTCTCTGATCTCTAATCTGTTTTACACCTTTTGTAAGAAGGTGGAGGTAGACATTGAGACCAAAGAAAGATATTCTTATGGGAGCAACAGAAGGGTGAAATGCCAATATGCCTCTGGTCATATAAAATAGTGTTTATTTATTGAAATGAGCTATACACAATGGAAACAAGAGGGTTTTTTTTTTCTTTGCTGCTGTTTTTGTTTTCTTTTCTTTTTGTCTTGTTTATCTGTCTTTTGGAGCACAAGGAGGGACACAGAAATGAAGTGATAAATGGTAAACAAATGTAGCAGTGGTACTCACTAGACACTATGTTTGAACTATACAACTTGTGGGTGGGGAAAGGAGGGGGAAAAAGGAAGGAAAAAAAGGGGAAAATAAAAGAAGGGAGAGGTGAATGTGATTAACTGTCTCCATCCATCTTACCTTTCCCCTTACCTTTCTCACTCTCTCTGTCTCTTTGAAGTTTTTTCCTTGTTTCTCCCTCCAGCTGCTGTTGCCTCACTGGAGCTGACCCCCATGACCAAGAATGACTCATCTCAGTGACTTTAACACCTCTCATTCTGCACTTCTTATGTTAGTCAGCTTTCCATTGCTATGGCAACATACCTAAGATAAACAAGTTATTAGAAGTCAGAGTTTATATTGGCTCATGGTTTCCAAGGTTACTGTCCATGGTTACTCAGCCCAGTTGTTTTAGGCCTGTGCCAAGGCAGCACATCTTGACAAAAGATCATGGCAGAGGAAAGCTGCTTGCCCATGGCAGCCAGGAAGCAGAGAGTGAGAGGCCAGCATTCCCATGTACAATTCCAAGAGAATGTTCCCTGTTAGCTCCTCCTTCCACCTTTCTTCTTATCCCTAAGTCCTAATGTGAGGCTAATTGCACCGTCAGCTGAGGACCAAGCTTCAACATAAGAGTTTTAAGGAGTATATTGAAAATCTAAGCCATGTCAATCCCAACACCATATTCTACACAGTAGTGACATTTGTAGGGCTCCAATGTAAAAAGTGCAATCACAAGAGAAAATAAACATCTTTGATGAGGGAGACAAAGAATGAAGGAAGAAACTCTTGAGCCCATTAAAGCACACTTCTTCTGAACATTATTGTCCTGCTATTAGTCAAGTCTTCTAAGCTTTTACAGCCCTGACATACTCAGCACAAAGCAAGCACCCAGCAATCTGCTGATGTAAGAATTTATATGCAATTAAATCTTCAGATCTAGTTGTATGGATCCTTTGTACTAATTAGACCTCAGTGATGACCAGGTACAAGAATTATACCAATAATCAAGAATACTTTTTCTACTGTATATGACTTTAATTTTTGTCAGAGTCCATGGATTTGGATGGAGTACTTGCACTGAACAAAACACAGTAAACACAGAGTTTCACTGCAACAACCGAACTCTTTTTGATTGCAGGGAGGCCCAGTTCATTAACTAATTAAGCTATAAATAATTAACTTGTTGAGTTGTAATTGCCAGGTTGGTTGGCTAAGCTGTAGCCAATTAAGTTGTTTTCTAATGACATACTTGTATTTTTCTATGAATGTTGTCAGCTCACTTTGTGGTGAGGATTCTCAGAACCTGCTCTGGTTCTGGGAGCTGCCCAGTTTGTGAATCAGCCTCATTTTGGTTTACTACATGAAATTGGTCTGAGGAATTGCCCTTGCAACATTAAAACCAGGCATTTAAAGTGCTGTATAGAGTGTGGGATCACTGGCTCTCTGTGGTGGTAAATTTCACATGTCAACTTGGATAGACACTGAGTCTCTAGATATTTTGTCAAACATTACTTTCCATATTGCTGGGGAATGTTCTGGCATGACATTGACATTGAAACAGGCAGATTTGGAAAAGCAGACTACCCATCTAGGCTGTGCCCTAATTAGGGAGAATTCTTACTTTGCTGCCTGTACGGAATCATCAGTTCTTCCCAAGTCTTGAGCTTCCTAGCTTTTGAGCAGGAACTGTACCGTCTATTCTCCTGGGTCTCCATCTTGCTAATTCACATTATAGGACTTTCCTACCTACAGCCAATTCCTATACGTAACCTTCTGTTGTTTGGGAGTGGGGCTTGAACTCATGCCTGGGTGATATCCCTGAGTTCTTTCACTCAAGGCTAGTGCTCTACCACTTTGAGGCACAGCACCACTTCTGGTTCTCTGGCGATTAATTGGAGATAAGAGTCTTATAGACTTTCCTGCTCAGGCCAGCTTTGAACTGAGATCCTCAGATCTCAGCCTCCTAAGAAACTAGGATTACAAGTGTGAGTCACCAGTGCCCAGCAAAGAAGTCTTTTGCATCTTTTTTCTTTTTTTCTGCCAGCCCTGGGGCTTAAACTCAGAGCTGAGCACTCTCCTTGGCTTCTTTTTGCTCAAGGCTAGCACTCTACCACTTGAGATAGCACCACTTCTGGCTTTTTCTGTATATGTAGTACTGAAGAATCGAACCCAGGGTTTCATGTATGCTAGGCAAGCTCTCTACCTGTAGGCCACATTCCCAGCCCAAAGAAATACTTTTTTAAAGCATATACAATATTGGTTTTATTTCAAAGAGTACCACAGGGAGGAAAAAAGGCAACAAGAAGCTACTTTGTTTGATTAGAATGCATGACCTTAATTTGCCTTATAAATCTTTCATGATCTAGGTACCTCCCATCTCCCTTGCTAATTAGTTTGCCTGCTATATGTGGATGATTTAATTCTTATGGGTCTTTTTTTTTCCATGTTCAATGTCAAGGGCTTCTGAAGGAATATTTGTAATTAATTCAGTAGTAATCAATCACTTACAAACAGCCAAACAAATGTTTGCCATGTGAATATCCAGCTATGAAGCTAGCTAGCTAAGAGACTGCTATATGAGAAAATGTCAAAAGACAGGCAAAAGCCCATGACCTCTGATATTCAGAAAGAAAAGAAATATCTAGGTTAAAGCCAGTTAAGATATGCTCATCAGACCCTTTCATGTGCCGTGTATTGTACAAAAAGAAAACATTTGGATAAAATAGAAAAATTGGAGACAGTGGGGAGATGATGAGGTGAGAGTTTTGTAAGGACTTCAATAACATTTGGGTTCAAAAGTCTTACTCAGAGCCCAGTGAAGTGATACAAATCTGTAATCCCAGCTACTTGGTAGGTAGAGGAGGGAAGATCCCGTGCTAGAGTAGCTAGCACCAAGAGTCAGACTCTACCTAAAAAAGCAAACGAAATACAAAAGGACCAGGTGTGTAGCTCAAATGTTTGCTTAGCAAGCACAAGGCCACATTCAAGTTCTACTAATTCAGAGGGAGAGAGAGAAAGAGAGAGGAAGAGGAAGAAGAAGAAGAAGGAGAAGGAAAAGGAGAAGGAGAAGAAGGAGAAGAAGAAGAAGAAGAAGAAGAAGAAGAAGAAGAAGAAGAAGAAGAAGAAGAAGAAGAAGAAGAAGAAGAAGAAGGAAATCAACATTATAAATGTGCTTTTGAATAGCTGTACAGAGCCTTGCATTCAGTAAGGCCTTGAATTGGCTTTAATGTTCTTTTACTTCCTTGAGATTCTCACTTATTTTTTTAAACTATGGGCCCTTCAAACTGTATAGTTGATCTTACCATTAAAGAAAGCTTTCTTAAACTCAAGAAGCAATCGTAAGTCAAAAGTAAATGTTTATTCAACTTCCTATTTACTAATGGGCCTGATGAGCAACCAAGTTTGAGCATACCTAAGGGAGTTGTCTTACCCTTACCCTTGCTTTCCCCAGGGATGGAAAGAAGAGCTCGCCACAAGTGCTGAGCAACAACCGGCAAGAGCTGTGCTCATTTGGCCCTTGCACAGAGTTAGCAATTCTACAAGAGCTGAGGCGCTGCTTCTAAAAGCAAGGACTCCATCTCTAACCTTATGGTGACATGTGCTTCTAGCCAGGGAAGTATCTTCAAAATACCCAGACTAGGAACTGAGGAAGGTTATTCGGAACTGCTGTCAAAGCTTTCTTTAGTGATGAGGAAAGAGGTGGGTAGGGGAGGGATGGGTGAGAATATTGAAAGGGGTGGCAATGAACAAGACGTAGTGTATTCATAAACTGTTTTGTTAAATGGCAACGGCATTGTACAACTACTTAAAGATGATTTTTTTTTAATCTCTTTTAAAAAAGCAAAACTTCCTAGCTAGGCGCCAGTGGCTCATACCTGTAATCCTAGCTGAGAATCATGGTTTGAAGCCAGAACAGGCAGAAAAGTCTTTGAGACTATTATCTCCAATTAAACACCAAAAAGGCCAGAAGTGGAGCCGTGACTCAAACAGTAGAGCACTTGCCTTGAGTTCAAGCCTCAGGATAGGCACAAAAACAAACAAACAAACAAAAAAAAAAACCCTTCCTTTGGTATCTTTCACTTTTGGCAAATTGTATCTAGTGTTTTTTAATAAAATGCCTACAATTTGAGAGCTTATTACTTGTTAAAGGTAATCCCCTTTACTTCGGTTAGTGTTATACACACACATACACACACACACAAACACACACACACACACGCCACAATATAAATGCATATGTTGATCAATGGATAAAGTGATAAGGTGCTATCTTTATACACAGTTATAGTTCCAATACTCCAAAGAGACGAGGAAAGTGAAGGAATCCGTTTCTGATTGAGATCTTTTATGAATTTTGATCTGAGAAACAGGGGAAGACCTGCTCCTCAGTGGGAAAGAGGCCTAATGCAGCAGAAGGTATGGAACACCTGATCATTTCCTTCATTGAACAACTGTACCAGCATCAGAGACACCCACACATGCCAGACATACAGACAGCAGAGATGCCAGACACAGAGACAGCAGAGACATACCAGCATACTCAGAGACATTCACCGACACCCTGCGGACATGAGCTCCGCTTCTGCAGCGGTCTCCTTCTTGCACCCACACACATTCCACCCCATAGCATCACCCTCCTTCCAAAGCAAGTTCCAGAATCATATTATATTAGTCAGAGTTCTCCCAAAACAGAACCCACAGGGGATGATAGAATAGATAGACTGATAGATAGACCAACAGATAGACAGACTGTTTATTGTGAGGAAATGGCTTGCGAAATTGTGGCAGTCAACCAGTTCTCAAGAGCTGGAGTCAGCAAGCTAGAGACACAGGAAAGAAGTATAGTTCAGCAGGGTCAAGCCCCAGGAAGAGCCACTGTTTGAGCATGACACTAAAGCAATAAGAAACTGTCCCAGGTTGGGAGTGTGGCCTAGTGGTAGAGTGCTTGCCTAGCATGCACGGCCCTGGGTTTGATTCCTCAGTACCACATAAACAGAAAAGGCTGGGAGTGGCGCTGTGGTTCAAGAGGTAGAGTGCTAACCTTGAGCAAAGAGAAGCCAGGGACAGTGCTCAGGCCCTCAGTTCAAGCCCTGTTCTGGCAAAAGAAAAAGAAGAAAGAAAAGAAGAAGAAGGAAAAGAAGAAACTGTCCCAGCTCTAGGCAATCAGGCAAGGGTCCCTCTTACTCAGGAGTCAGCCTTTTGTTCTAATGAAGTTGATTGGATGAGACCTAGCCACATTAGGGCAGGCAATACTTGGTCTATTCTCATAGACACATGTAGATTGTTTAACTAAATACCTGCATACCTTGTATCCCAGTCAAATCAATACGTAAAATGAGGCATCAGAAAGTCACAAATGAGGGGGCTGGGGATATGGCCTAGTGGCAAGAGTGCCTGCTTCATATACATGAGGCCCTGGGTTCGATTCCCCAGCACCACATATACAGAAAATGGCCAGAAGTGGCACTGTGGCTCAAGTGGCAGAGTGCTAGCCTTGAGCAAAAAGAAGCCAGGGACAGTGCTCAGGCCCTGAATCCAAGCCCCAGGACTGGCCAAAAAAAAAAAAAAAAAGAAAGTCACAAATGAGCCTGGCACATACTCCTAATCTTGGAGTCTGAGAATGAGAGGATCAGGTTTGAGCCCAGCCTGGGTATAATAAAAGTTCACTAGACTCTTCTCAACTTATAGCTTGATGCAGTGGCCGCACACCTGTCACCCTAGGCTATGTGGGAGGATGAGATGGAGACAATTGTGGCATTAGGCCAACCTGGGCAAAAGAAAAAAAAAAGCCTTAGGACATTTTTTTCGTGGTCCCAGTGGCCTGTGCCTTAGATCCAAGTGGTGATGAGAAGACTAAAAGCCAGCTGATCCTAACTTCTGAGGGGGAACTGAGATTAAGTCAGAAATAACCAGTGAAAAACAGGGCTGCATGTCTCAGTGCTATTCATCCAGCCTTGAGACCCTGAAGATGAGACCTCATATCACTCTGATGATGATGATGATGATGATGATGATGATGA
Source organism: Perognathus longimembris pacificus (assembly GCF_023159225.1). Lineage (NCBI taxonomy): Eukaryota > Metazoa > Chordata > Mammalia > Rodentia > Heteromyidae > Perognathus > Perognathus longimembris. The sequence continues at coordinate 10,359,259 of NC_063165.1, forward strand.
TGATGATGATATAATGATGATGATGTCATACTTGGAAACATCTTGGGGCAGTTTGCAAGGCATCCAGTGTACTTTTTGCTTCTTTGGTGATGCTTCCTTCTCTACCTGCTTAAAAATCTAGATGCTGCCATTTTGAACTCTGAGAGTGAGAGCCAGATGTCAATAATGACAGAGAAATTTCAGTCTCTGAAGATATTCTGTGACAAAACCTTCCTAGCCCAGAACCAGAACCACACCTCCCCATCTCTTACCTGAGAACAAAAGTAACCTTCCAACTCTTGTTTGTTTGTTTCTTGCCAGTCCTGGGGCTTGAACTCAGGGCCTGAGCACTGTCCCTATCTTCGTTTTGCTCAAGGCTAGCACTCTACCACTTGAGCCACAGCGCCACTTCTGGCTTTTTCTATATATGTGGTGCTGAGGAATCAAACAGAGGGCTTCATGTATACGAGGCGAGCACTTACCACTAGGCCATATCCCCAGCCAACCTTCCACCTCTTTAAAGCCACTGGACATTGATAATTGTAATCCTAATTATTGTAATTCCAATAATTTTAATAATTGTAATCATACCACTTTTAACTCCCCTTGCTCACAAAAGGGAATTACAGATTAGCAAACAAATGTGAAAAGAATACTATGGCTGAACAGAGAGAAAAAGTAAGAATTTGTACAACCCAACAAACTACAGTGAGAGGCAATCAAACTTTACATAGCAAAGACATGTCACTTCAAAAATAACTGTGAGAGTAAAGATGGAGGCCTTTAGGGGTTTTTTTCCCCTCTTTGAATAATCTTCAATTGTCCCTGCGTAGATGATAATTTATTTTTAATTGATTTTATATAATAAGCGAAGCAAAACTATTCAGAAAAACTGGAACCCTGTTACTAAATAGAATGTTATAATTCTGCAAATATTTATGGAGAGCTTTAAAACATGCTTACCGATGTAAATGTAGTCTTAAGGCAATATTACGAGATAATGATAAAAACTCATCTTGAGCTTGTTGACTGGAGGTAAATTTAACCTCGTTTCAATGGCGATCTATAGACAGAGTAGAACAAAGAGATATTGGGCTTATTTGTTGCTTGTGATGTTGTTTTTTAGAAGTGTGTGTGTATGTGTGTGTGTGTGTGTGTGCGTGTATAGTGTGTACATATGTGCTTGCTGGGTGCCAGTGGCTTTGTGCCTCTAGTCCTGGCTATGCAGGAGGCTGAGAACTGAGGATTGAGGTTCAAAGCCAGCCTGAGAATGCTAACTGGAAATAGACATGCTGCCATCTTCAACTCTGAGAATGAGAAGCAGATCTCGATAATTACAATCCATGAGATTCTTATCTCCTATTAACCAGCAAAAAGCCAGAACTGGCCAGGCACTGGTGGCTTATGCCTGCAATCCTAGCTATGCAGGCGGCTGAGATCTGAGGATTGGAGTTCAAACAAAGGCAGCCCAGCTAGAAAAGTCCCCGTGAGACTTTTATCTCTAATTAACCACTCAAAACCAGAAGTGGTGCTGTGGCTCAAGTAGTAGAGCACTAGCCTTGAGCACAAAGAGGTTCAGGGACAGCACCCAAGCCCTGAGTTTGAGCCCTACAACTGACAAACAAACAAACAAAAAAGAGCCAGAAATGGAAGCATGACTCAAATGGTAGCAGTCTAGTTGAGAGTGAAAAAGCCAAGTCAGCAAAGTTGTTGAGAATCAAACCCAGGGCACTGTACATGCTAGGCAAGCACTCCAGCCCAAACAACTGGTTTTTAAATAAAGCAACAAAAGATACTGGTATTGGCATTGGTAATGGTACAAGGCAGTATGAAATGCCAAGGGAAGACTTTCTTCATCTTTTCCCCTTTCTCATCTTTGTTTCTTTTTCTTTCTCTTTTTTTAGAAACACTTATTAACATTGTATTTATTTTTCTTGGCAGTACTGGAGGTGGAACTCAGGGCCCTGCACTTGCTAAGGAAGCTCTTTATCACTTGAGCCAGTAACATTTTAAACACCAGTGTTGATAAAAACGTGGTTTCAGAAATGCTTTACTATATGCTACCGCCAGATCACATAAGAAAGTGGAGAATGGGATGTCTTTACATGGATAAACTTGAAGAACGTTCTCTACATAGCCTCTGGCTAAGGTTACACACACATAAACACACACACACACACACACATTTTGAACCTTATAAAGACTGAGATGCATTTGTGGTAAATAGCACTTCACTCTCCAAACCTTCCCCCTAAATCTCAAACTCACACTCAGTCTTGCCAAGAAGTCCTACAGTGGGGCTTTTAGCACTTGCTAAAAATAAAGAGATCCTTTGTTTCCCGTTTCTGAGTCAGCTAGACATCAAGAACTACCAGCTAATAGTTTTAATATAAACTAACATTGTTCCTGTTATCATTAGTATCCTAAATTTCTGTATTTACATCAAAATTATGGGGACACAGTTTAGTGGTAAGGGCTAGCAAGCACTGTCAACATCCATCTCTCTCTAAAGAAAAGATGAGCACTTGATAAAATTCAGCAGTGATTTTTCCCACAGTGCTTAGGGACTTGCTGGTGCGTCTTGCTTCTTGCCTGGGATATGACCATCATGTTTGTGTGCTTTGTAAAGATTCCAATGATATCAAAGTATAAGAGTCAGCTTCAGAGCTGGGTGTGATGGTCCAAACCTACTATCCCAGCTACTCAGGAGGTGGAGGTCGGAGGACCCTTGTAGTACTCTACAAAGTCAAGTCCAAAAGGCACCTTTCCATTTTCCCATGCTTCGAGTCCACACACACCAAAGACAGAGACTTCACCAGAAATGACAAACCCTGAGCAGCTATGGAAAGCTAGCTGTTGTCAGAGTACTTAGACACAATCCCACTGACATGAGTAGCCAAACAAAAACAAAGGAAAAGAAACCACTTGAAATTACACATGATCGATCTCTCCTCTTTTTCTTTCCCATTGATCTTTAATCAATAAATGACAGTGTCTGCTGTGGAGATCACAGGGTCTGAGTCATATCCTTATTTACAGGAACGATGGGGGAGGGGTGGGGCTTGTCTGGGTCAGCATTGACTCCAGTTATGAGAAGTGAGCGGACAATGTAGGAGCTGGAGAGAAGAGTACTGTGCTACATAGAATTTTACCTCATCGGGCAATCGCTTTATCTTTTCCCTCAGGAGCACTCTGAGCAGAGAGAACAGCCACTGCCCAGACTTGTTCTGTGCCAGATAAAATAGGCTGCAATCCTTTGTAACTGTCTATTCTTCCTTTGGCTGTAGACAAACTTAATTCCTCATTTATATGCATGAACTCACTCTATTACCCTCACAAGGCTACTCTAAAACTCCATAACCAGCCAGGAAAAAAAAAAAAAGTTGCTTTTTGTTTTTGTTTTCAGAAAGCCCAACTCCTTAGGGAAAAATCCAGCTTGTGAAACTCAAGATGTCACCTTCTGGTCATTACCATTTCACTGGCAATCTACCTTCATAATAGTCACTCTTCCATCTGTCTGGCTTCAGAGCTACCTAAGAAGCGTATGTGTGAGCCGGGCACCAGGGGCTCACGCCTGTAATCCTAGCTACTTAGGAGGCTGAGATCTGGGGATTATAGTTCAAAAGTCAGCTAGGGCAGGAAAGTCTATAGACACTTTTGTCCAATAAACTACCAAAAAGCGAAAAAATGGAGCTGTGGCTCAAGTGATAGAGTGCCAGTCTTGAGCAAAAGAAGCTCAGAGACACTGCCCAAGCCCTGAGTTCAAGCCTCAAGACTGGCATTAAAGAAAAAAAAGAGGATGGGGCTCGGAATATGGCCTAGTGGCAAGAGTGCTTGCCTCCTACACATGAAGCTTTCGGTTCGATTCCACAGCACCACATATATGGAAAACGGCCAGAAGGGGAGCTGTGGCTCAGGTGGCAGAGTGCTAGCCTTGAGCAGGAAGAAGCCAGGGACAGTGCTCAGGCCCTGAGTCCAAGGCCCAGGACTGGCCAAAAAAAAAAAAGAAAAAAAGAGGAGCTGGGAATATGGCCTAGTGGCAAGAGTGCTTGCCTCGTATACCCGAAGCCCTGGGTTTGATTCCTCAGCATCAATATATAGATAAGGCCAGAAGTGGCGCTGTGGCTCAAGTGGCAGTGCTAGCCTTGAGGGAAAAAAAAAAAAGAAAGAAAGCAGCAGCAGCAGCAGCAGCAGCAGCAAGATTATTGGTCTCAATAAATTAATAGTGACAGCAAAGACAAGCTCAGTCAGTGTCTTTTTTGTTCTAGCAAGCTACTTCCTGCTACTGAGACTTTGTTCTTTCTGTAGGTAGACATATATACATCAAAAAGACTTTACAAGCCAGGGTCAAGCTTGTATTTTTAGCTACTTGAGAGGTAGAGATTGGGTGATCATAGTTTTGTTTTCTTAGTTTAATTTTTTATTTGTATAGTAATACAGTTTTAAATTTCTTTTTTGTCAAAATGGAGATGATTGTAGTTTAAGACCAAGCCAGGTGAAACAAACATTTTGGAGACTCCATCTTGGCCAATGACTGGACGTGACGATGTGTATCTATTATCCCAGCACATGGCTGGGTGTGCAAATAACTGTCCACCCAGCCACACTGAGAAACACAAATAGGAGGATCCCAGTGCAGACCAGTCCAGGCCAGCCCGGGCATACAACCCCATCCCGAATGCAACCAATGCAAAACAAGTGGCAAAACAGTTCAAATGACAGATAGCCTATCTGGCTGATGGGAAACCATAAATTCCTATTGAAGTATCACCATAAAATAAGCATAACAACCCAGTCATCTATTTATCTTCTTACCACCCACCTAAATATGTATTAGAAGCCTTTATGCCACTCTTAAGAACAACTTCCAGTGAGGCATCTTACAAAAGCTACCTCTGAAGACATGTCATCCTAGCAGCAAATATGTCATACCTGTAAAATGTGTGAAATCCTTTAACAGGGTCTCACTGCTTTTAGGATGAAGGCTACAATTCCTGAGGTAACAACACTCAAGTTGCTGCCTGATTCCTACAACGTCAAGTACCATCTTCTTCCTGCTCAGCCACACTAGCCTGCCGTCAAGCCTGGACTGCAGACTTTGCCCATCTTTTCACTCAATCGAGATCCCTCTCCTCTGCTGCCCTTCCTGGGTAACTCTTACTCATCACGTCTTATCTCATCAGTCACTATGGAGCCATGAGAGACTCCTCATCTCAGTCCGATTCATTTTTACTATGCATTCACAAATGAGCTATCGTTTTTTTTCCCTGTCGGCACACATCCCATGTATTTGTCATGTTTGTTATTTCTGCTCAATTAGCAATTCACCTCAAAACTAAGTGGCTTCACACAAGCAGCAGGTTGTGTCAAAGTCCCTGAGAATTGAGAGCCTGGAGGAGATTAAGAGAGGTGATTCTGGCTCAGTTTCCTGAGATTTCTCCCTAGATGTCAGCCATCCATCCCTCACCCTTCTGTAGTAGCCTTTGGGCTATGGTCAAGGCCTCAGATCCTTCCCTAAATGCCTCTCCCTTGCCCTGCTTCAGTCCTTCCCCAACATGGCTGCTGGATAACTCCATGGCAACCAATCCAAGAGAAAGCCAGTACTAAGGAAGCTTGAATGTCTCCTGCGTCCTAGCCCTATCAGTTCCATGTTTCTCTTCTCCTTGACTCAGAAACACATCTTTAACTCACACTTGAATGAAAGCAGGGAGGAGTTAGAGTCTACCTTTTGTAAGAATCTTTGCTTATATTTTGGAAATACTACTGTGGTTATGTAGGTAAATCTATCACCCTTCGTTGACTACAAGTTGCTTGGAAACAGGACTCCCGTTTCTACTGTGGCCCTGCCCTCTTTCAGGAACTCTATCAGTACATCACATTGAATTTGGATGGATAAATGAGTGAATGAATGAAAGTTTGAATCCCAGATAAAATAGAGAATGTTGTACAAATTATGTAACCTTGATTTCTGGTTTGGAGGAGTGAGGATAATTACAGCCACCCAGCAGGTTGGTATAAGAATTAAACAATATGCCCTAGGCATAGCACCTAGAATAATGTTACACAGAGGGGACCCATTAAATGTAAGTTTTCTTCATCTTCTGTGTTTAAATCACATATGCAATCCATGGCTGTAGGTCCTGGGTCTCCTAGGTATTTGCCAACCTTTCTGCCTGTGAGTCCATCTCAGTTGCCACCACTCCAAGACTTATGCTTTCCTTTCCATGAGCCTCTACCAATTCTGTGGGCCTCCATTTTCTATTCAGTATAATCGGTTCCATGCACTGCAACTAGATTAATCATCTTTACAGCTCTATGTCTTCTATTTTTGCACCCTTTGTTGCTGCTGCCCTGTCTGTGCTTGGCAAGACAAGACTTTTGAGCCTTGGGTTTGATTTCCAGGACCCTCTCAGTTCCTTACTTTGAAACCCAGGATGACTTAGAGAAATGTCTTCTGCCAATAGCAAGCCAGAGAGATGGCCGTGAGCCACAATCTCATCATTACACACAGTAAGTGACTACTCACAAGAAGACATGCTCCAGAGCATGGATGTAACCTTAGCTACATTTGCTTGTTTCCTAGCTCTAAAGCAAACTCCTTCACATTAATCCCAGCAGGATGTGTGTGGTTTTCTGTTCCATAGCCTTATAATTGTTGCTAATCGTGGGAATTTTATAACTATATTTAAAGATAGAAAATTTGTATGTGTGTGTGTGTGTGTGTGTGTGTGTGTGTGTGTGTGTGTGTGCGTGTGTGTGTGTCCCACTGGGGATCAAACTCAGTGTCTCATGCAGGTGAGGCAAGTACTCCACCACTGAGCTATACCCTTGACCCTGAAGACAATAAATTCTTAATGATCTGTTATATAGGCATTGTGCAGTGGTAAATAAAATTAGAGAATATTTTATGAGATGAGACTAATGAGGTAAAAAAAATCTACTCATATTTTTCTCTGACTTACCATAAATCAAATGTTATTTGTATGTCCTGATAGATAAAATTCTGCTTAAAAAATACTTGTATTCAGGGGAACGTTTGCTTTTGAGTGAGGAATGTGAATATTTTAGAAACAGAAATTCAGGCTAGGATGAGTAAAGATATGAAAAATATTCACTCAATATTATTCACTCAGCATAATACCATGCTATTCAAATATTTTCATCTGTTATTCTCATTTTGTCCAAACAAAGATTTCAGAGCTCTGCTCCTGTTCCCGAGTTTTATAAAGGGCCATAATTACTTAAATCCGAGAAATACAAGCAACCCTCTTTGAAGGTGCAGTAACCAAAGCTGAATCCTAGAGTTAGTAAGTTATTCTTTTCCCTGTCATTCCATTAACCATGGAATTGTACATATTACTGAGCAACATCTCCTTTATATTTATACCTCAGAGTGACTGAAAAAAAAAAGAAGCAGAATCTGGGTACTGGTAGCTCATGCCTATAATCCTAGCTACTCAGCAGGCCGAGATTTGAGGATTCACAGATCAAAGCCAACCTGAGCAGGAAAGTCCATGAGACTCATGTCTCCAAGAAAACCAGCTGTGGCTCAATGTGGTAGAGCACTAGCCTTGAGCTGAAGACAGGGACAGTGCCCAGGCCCAACAAAATAATAATAATAAGGTTTGGTCAACCTCCCAGGGATGTTTAACCTTTGGCCAAACATGAAACCTGGATAATAGGTTTTTACAACACTGAAATTTGAGGATTTGCAGAAAAGCTTCATTTTTACAGAGCCTCAAAATGTTTAAAGACCTCATAGACTATACCACATCAAGAAGGCCATGGTCCTACACTATGTTTCCATGGCAAGGCTTCACTGTCCCATGATTTGGTCTACCCCAGGGAGCATCAAACTACAAACTATTGATCTGCTGGGCAGGCTACTGGTGTGTTAGGAGAGACTGTCCTCTCTCCTGTAGGATGTGAACTGCATCCTTGGTGTGTACCCTCCAGATGCCAATGGCATCCCTCATCCTGGCCTGGTGACAAAAGAAAATGTGTCCAGATATTGTCCCCCCAGGGACAAAATCACTCCCAGTTGAGACTGACTACTCTCTTTTAAATCATCTTGTCATCATCATCATCATCATCATCATCACCAACATTTTGCTGGTCCTGAAGCTTGAACTCAGGACCTGGGCATTGTCCCTGGCTTCTTTTGCTCAAGGCTAGCACACTACCACCTGAGCCACAGCGCCACTTCTGGTTTCTTCTGGGTAGTTTATTGGAGATAAGAGTATCATGGGGACTTTCCTGCCAGGGCAGGCTTTGGGAACTGTGATCCTGAGATCTCAGCTTTCTGAGGAGCTAGGATTACAGACATGAGCTACCAGTACCTAGTCATCTTATTATTTAATGTATGCTTTGTGGGCAAGCAGCTCAATGCACAAATATATTATAATCAGTATTATAGTGGTATATGAGAAACCATACTGTGTGTGTGTGTGTGTGTGTGTGTGTGTGTGTGTGTGTGTGTGTGTCCACCCGTTCTGGGGCTTGAACTCATGGCCTGGGCTTTTTTTGCTCAAAACTAGCCCTTTATCATTTGAGTCATAGCTCCACTTCCAGCTTTTTGGTGGTTAACTGGAGATAAGAGTTACATGAGCTTTCCTGCCCATGCTGGCTCAGAACTGTGATCCTCAGATCTCAGCCTCCTTAGAAGCTAGGATGACAGGCATGAGCCACCGCACCCATCTCATATTCTTGCCAAGAACAGGAGCTTTGCTTTTTTTTTTTTTTAAACACCCACAGCAAACAAATTGTAAACAAAACTAGGCAGTCCCAACTTCCACCATCATAATGGTTAAAAAGGAGCAAGTTACAAACAAGGCAATTTTGATCCATGTTTAATGAAAAAGAAGTTACATGAATAGAAATGGACATAATATAACAAAGAGACCAATGTGGGTGAGAGACCAAAATGCTGAGTAACTAGAATGAGGGGAATATATATATATATGTATATATATATGTTCATTCAGAATTTACTATTAGTTATTCCTGATCTAAACCACATCAAAGTAATCTTCTAATTTCACTGCTGTTTACATGGGAACTCACCAAATAATGGTAGACACCATACCTTTCCATTTTACCTGTACCCCAAGAGTACACACACGACAAAGTAGAGATGTTTACCATGTGTTAACAGGGAGTAAAGAAACTACAGAATTTCCTGTGTTTTTATTGTGACAGAAAGTCAGCACAGGTGAATGAACTCTTGGCACAGCATGATTTCCACTAATATTTTCATGAGAGAGCTTTTATAGTATGCAACCATTTATTCTTAGGACAATCGATCATGGAAGGCTTACATGTGACTCTAGTGAACATAAATATATGCAGAGAAATAGCGATGGTTTGTATCTGAGAAGAACTGAAATGTCAAAGGCATGAAATTTATGCATGCACAGATGTGCAGCTACAGTGAGAATCTTACTGGTTTGTTTCATGGCTCATGATTCTTAGCGGGGGTTAGTCAATACTCTATTTTCTTTTTATCATTTTCTACCCTTAATGTATATTGTGATCACATCTTCCTAAAGAATATTATATATAATTATATGTTAATTCTTATTACATATAACTATATATGATCTTCTTCTAAACATTTTCTATGTGGGTAATACAGAGAAACAATAGGTTTACTGGCCATCCTTCCGGCCAGCACAGAGTAGGCACCACTGTCTTATGCTTACATTTAATCATTTCAAGTTAGGATGAGCCCTGCCTCTTCTGATATTGTATTCTAAGTTTTTCCAGTTGTTCCACACATTGGGACTGGGCCAACTTCAGTGTCCGGTTCTCCTCCGTCAGAGCCTCAAATTCCTGAACCAGCTGGGCAGCGTCCACCTTCTCTCTTTCTGCCTGGTCCAGCTTGGCGATGAGCTCCTTTCTGGAGGTACAGAAAGAGGCACAGAATTCAATGCAAATGAATCCGAGGATTCCGTTAACAGCACAATAGAAATGGAATATTTCATTTGGCTTTTTTTTAAAGCTTTAATCCATCTCCATGTGCTACCTACCAGTTCTATGCTTTTATTTCCTCAAATTTACAAGTTTTAGGTCCCTTTATTTTTTTCTAGCACATCTCCTACACACCCCAAATACTAAACATACATAAAATGCTCTATAAGTCCCAAACAGGATGTCTTAAGAGTATAGCAAGTACTTAAAGTTGGAAATCATTTAGAAAACAAGAAAATGCAGCCTATAAGGGTATATAAATTATGCTACTAGACTGTATTGTAGGGAAAATAACTAGTTCCCCCTTACTAAATCTTTGTCCTCCAGACTCAATGGTTACTAACTTCCTTTGATTCCTCTGAGTCTGATACAACTCAGCCCAGAGAAGTTCATTTGCACTTAAAAAAGAAACCTCTCTTTCTATATTCTTTCCCTCATATATGGTGTATACGTGTGCACATGTGAGGGAAGATGGGAAGGAAGCACAGAATGAGTGAAAAGCTGGTGAAAAAAAATACCATAGAGGGGCCCTACAGCTGCAATAGACACTGATGAAAGTGAACTAGGCAACTCAAGTGTGGTGGGGGAGTGAAGAAGTGAGAGAACAAGAGGGAACAGATGGTACTAAGCAAAAGGAAAGAATATACCTGATCTGGAAGAGATTGTTTTATTGTTAATGTTCATAGAATTCATATGCTTTGTAGATTAGGATGATGATGACCATCACTGGGAAGGTAAAACAGAGTACTGTGAAAAATATGTAATTACTTAATCTTAATAAAGGAAAATAAAACACTCTCTTGAAGATATTATTTATCTTATCCTACCTGTATATAATCGTCCTTGATAGCCATCAGGGATTTGTTGTAGAATCTCCACATGCAGCCCCCAAGAACCAAATCTGCTGATGCCCAAGTCCCTTACATAAAATCACATTGGATCTGCATATACCCACACACGTCTTCTTGCCTACATTAAGTCATCTCTAAATCACTTCTGATGCCGAATGCAAAGTATATGCTTGATAAATAGCTGCTATACTGTATAGTTTCGGAAATGATCAAAAACTGAAAGCACACCCTAACTGTACAGCATAGGGCCCGTGGTTGGTTGAATGCAGGGATATGAGCTCATGGAAGGGGAAGGGCTACTGTCAGGCAGCCCTAGATAGCAAGGCAGACTGAGGGGACTTAAACTCAGTTCTCAGCCATCGCTGTGAATGATTCACTGATGCAGACTTCCGTAAGCCTAACAAGGAGTGAACATGGTCCATGATTAGGTCTCATGAACCTAATAGCCCAAAGGATACCTGGTTATTCTAGGTGAACATTAACCTAAGTGAATTCTTTATTTCATATTTCTTTCTCCTCTGCAAGGTAAAGAACCATTCATTGGTAATTGTGCTTAGATATATAGTTTTCTGCATGAATTTCTTTAAGTTTTTGAAATTGGGGCTTGAACTCAAGGCAGGCTTCAGACTTGCTAGGCAAGTGCTCTACCACTTGAGCCACACTTCCCTCCACATTAACTTTTAGTTTTAGTTATGTTTCAGATATGTTCTCTCATACTTTTGCTTGATCTGACCATGGATGACAACCTTCCTACTTATGCCTCCTGTATAGCAAGGATTACAGGAGTGAGTCACTAGACGCAGCTTATTTGTTGAAGGTGCCCAGTCTTCCACATGAGTGTCCTAAAGGAAAAGTTCTCTCATGCTGGTGTTCACATTGGAAAATTATACTCCTACATAAGCAAAGATTCATTTGAGACTTCTGGAGTGAGTTAATATGTATTTAAAAGTTTATACCAATGTATCAAATCCATGATTTCAAAATCTTGTGCCATGGTAGATGTTAATTTTTCTATTGTCTTTAAGTAGTTGTACAAGTGAATTAACATTCAATCTATTAGTGTGGGAACTGGCACTGTGGCTCAAGTGGTTGAGCATTAGCCTTGAGCTGAAGAGCTCAAGGACAGCACCCAGGCCCAGAGTTCAAGCCCCAGGACCGACCAGAAAAAAGGGAGAAGTAGAAGAAAAATAAAAATCTCTCAGTGTGTAAGTACAATGTACCTCAATCGATCAATATCACCCCTTTCATCATTCTCCCCCATCCATCCTAACAGAAGATGCCAATTTTTAAAGAATATGTCTATGCATAGCTAACAGTGAAAAGTATTGAATAAACAGTAGTGCAGATACAGCATGTTGTATGGAAGTTCTACTCAAAGCTTGGGGCACAGTAATTCCAGTTTCAGACTCAAGACTCAGTCTGCTTGACTCCTCTGTTCGATCCTCAAAAGTTTCTGAGATTCTGTGAGTATATTCTCAGGGAATAGGGGATAAAGACTTGGTTAAAGCACTACAAACCCAACATTACTTGAAAGACATACAAGATGATTACCTTCATTATAATCATTCATCACTACTGTTGACCTCATGTCTAAATGCTTTTCTTCTTCCATCTTGTATTAATTAGACACTGACCTGATATTACTTAAGATAAAGAAAAAAAAACTACCCAGGTGCCATTGGGTAATGCCTGTAATCCTAGTTACTCGGCAGGCTGAGATCTGAGGATTGCGGTTCAAAGCCAGCCTGGGCAGGAAAGTCCGTGAGACCCTTAGCTCTGATTAACCACCAGAAAACCAGAAGTGGTGCTGTGGCTCAAAGTGGTAGAGTACTAGCTTTGAGTAAAAAAGCTCAGGGACAGCCCCCAGGCCCTAAGTTCAAGCCACATGACAGACCAAAAAGAAAAGAAAAGAATATATTCCTGACCTAGGTTGTACTGGAATATGTCCAAGGCTTCTAGGAACAAGGGAGAGTCTTAAATACAAACGCAACTGAAATATGCCATATGGATCAGTGTTGAACAGAAAAAGATTATTCATTTAAAAAAACTTTGAACCCAAACCATTTCTATATATACATACTCATTTGTAAATAACATAGGTGTTATATACACTGTAAGACACACATAAGGATAGAAAAATAAGAGTGGAGACCAAATTCTCAACCTAATGAGAAGTTAAGTGTATTCTCACAAATTTCTCACTGATTGCAAAAAATGTACAAGTGTGAACAAGGCTGGGTGCAGTAGTTAATGCCTATAATCCCATATGCTTAGAAGACAGATAAAGAAAAAATCCCATTTTAAGGACAGCCTGGGAAAAAAAGAGATAGATACAAGTCTCAACGAATGAGCTGCAGCACAATAGTGCGTACTGATATCCCAGCTACACAGGAGGCCATAGGCCAAAATCCTAGACCCTACCTGACTAAAGACAAAAAAGAAGAGGGGATGGAAGCATGATGCAAGTGGTAGAGCACTTGCCTAGTAAGTATATGACTCTAAGGTCAACCCCCAGTACTAGCAAAGAAGAGAACCTAGAAGGTCTCTTCCACCTAGTGACTGTCTCTACTGTTGCAACAAACAGACATTGTGTGCACTACAAAGGACTCAGTATTGTTTCTGTATAGCCTGCATCTAAGTAATGACCAGCACCATACCATCAAAACTGAGGGAGTTTCCACGTCCTCTGTCTTCACAAGTGTTAGGAAATGTTCCATGCATAAAGAAACGAACGAGAAATGACAACTAGGTGCAATGTGCAAATCTGGACTGGAAAAAATACCTTTGAAAGACATTAGTGGAAAACTGATACAATTTAAATATGAACTGTGAACTAGATAATAATAGAATCAGACCTAACATCCTTGATTTTAATTTGTTGTTTACCTTCTGGATCTTAATGATAGAACATCCCTGTTCTTCACAAGTACTCACTAAAGAATTTAGGAAATGAGAATAAAAATATTTTAAAATATAACATAGGGCAGTAGGTCATGATGGTGTGTGAATATTCGTATGTATATCTGTATCTTGATATTATCTGTCTACATATGTGTGTGTGTTTGTGTGTGTGGTGTGTCTGTGTGTGCTAAAGAAAGTAAACCCCAGCAAATTGCATGAAGGAGCTATGAGATTATAATGCTACTTTGATAACTTTTCTGTAAGCTTGAAACCATTAGGATACAGATCTCAGAGAGAGGATTAAAAAAACTAAGTCAAATAGTAATTTTAATGTTGACTTCCTATACCCAACAGATTGTTTTGTGCACCCAACATGATGTTCACTGGAGAAAACCAGGCCTTGGAAAGAAAGTGGCCCTTCAGGGACAGCTAAAAGGATAATCTAGTCATGGACCAACAAACACACAGTGCTCTTTGGTCTCTGATCTTAAGTCTTCTGTAATGTTGAGAATAGAATATTTTCCCCTTAAACATATGCCCAATGAAGAATGGAAGGGAAAGGTACTTTAGAAAAAGCTTACATTTTAAAGGAGAGGAAATAAAACTCAAAGTGCTCCACTAAATGAAAAACGTTTCACAGGGAATAAGAAAAGGGTAGCTATCAAAGCCTATCCTTCTGAATAAAAGTTTAGAGTTCTATGCCCTTAAGCATAGTTTAAAGCAGAAAACATTGATAATTAAATATTAATAGACTGGGCCCTGAAGGTTCATTCACACTTGTAATCCTAGCTACTCCAGAGGGTGAGATCTGGGCAAGAAAGTCCTAGAGACTCTTACTTCCAATTAATCACCAGAAAACCAGAAACGGAGCTGTTGTTGAAAGTGGTAGAACACTAGCCTTGAGTGAAAAAGCTTAGGGACAGTGCCCAGGCCCTGGGTTCAAGCCCTATGACAAAACAAATAAATAAATAAATAAGTTGCAAATCATCAATTTTGTAATTACAAGGAATGGTTCAGGTTGTCAATAATAATTTCTTTTTTACTAGACTCATGAAGACGCAACTGATGGGTTTCTAAATTAGTTTGATGTAATTGATAACAATTATACTGATAATCAATAAAAACTGCGATATGTCTGTTGTCTCCTATCTAGGACCTATTTATATAGACATATTTATGTTCATTCATTAGTGATTTATAATTAAACTGTGGCACGTCAAGCTTTAGAAACTATCTCACAGAAAGATGATGTAGAGACCAAATCAATACTTATAATTAGGACATAGACTTATCTTTGATTTCCTGGTTATCATTTCTGTTACTCCCTGCAATGTCATGTAATATAGGGAAAGAGAATGAGAATTACAGGAATCCTGGTGAAGTTGAGAATCTGCAAAATAGCTTTCTGAATAATATAGCTCATCAAGCCAGGTGCTGGTGGCTCAAGCTTATAACCTAGCTACTCAGGATGCTGAGATCTAAAGACTGCAGTTCAAAGCCAGCCCAGGCAGGAAAGTCTCGGAGATTCTATGTCCAGTTAACTGCCTAAAATAAGAAGCCAAAAATGGAGCTGTAGCTCAAGTGATAGAGTGCTATCCTTGAGCACAAAAGCTTAGTGACAGAGACCAGGCCCAAAGTTCAAACCCTTAAACTGGCCGAGCGCGCGCGCGCGCACACACACACACACACACACACACACACACACACACACACACACACACAAAGAACACATTGGCATTTCATATTGTCTAACATTTCTACTTATAGGTACAGACTGCAAGGACTTGAGAACATGTCCACACAAGTATTTTATAGGCACATTATTCAAAATAGCCCAGTGGCTCTTAAAAGGTTCCATCAAATGCATATCTATGCAAAGGGACAATTTTCATCAGTAAAGGGGAATGAAGTGCGGATGCGTGGGAAGTAATGAATGAATTTTGAGAACATTATGCTAAGTGAAGAAGCCAATCACAAAAGGTTACCTATTACATTATTCTATTCATGATAAAATCAGAAGCAAATCCATAAAGACAGAAAATAGATGGATATTTACTAATAGCCAGAAGTAGGAAACAATAGATAGGGACTACACAAGGGTTCATGTTTCTTTTAGGGGTGGTAAAAATGGTTTAAATTTGTGGTGATAGTTGCACAACTTGATGGACTATTGAAAAACAATGAATTGTCAAATCTTCCACCCCCAAATATATAACATTCTTTAATCTAACTTTTTTTTTTTTTTTTGGCCAGTCCTGGGCTTTGGACTCAGGGCCTGAGCACTGTCCCTGGCTTCTTCCTGCTCAAGGCTAGCACTCCGCCACTTGAGCCACAGCGCCGCTTCTGGCCGTTTTCTGTATATGTGGTGCTGGGGAATCGAACCTAGAGCCTCGTGTATCCGAGGCAGGAACTCTTGCCACCAGGCTATATCCCCAGCCCCTAATCTAACTTTTTTTTTTTTTTTTTTGGCCAGTCCTGGGCCTTGGACTCAGGGCCTAAGCACTGTCCCTGGCTTCTTCCCGCTCAAGGCTAGCACTCTGCCACTTGAGCCACAGCGCCGCTTCTGGCCGTTTTTCTGTATATGTGGTGCTGGGGAATCGAACCTAGGGCCTCGTGTATCCGAGGCAGGAACTCTTGCCACTAGGCTATATCCCCAGCCCCTAATCTAACTTTTTAAACGTCTCTTTGACTTATAATTTAAGTTCACCGTGTGAGCACCAGAGCACATAGGAAGCTTTAATAAGTAGATTCCACGAGCAGGTTGCCCCCTACTGGATGAGACAAAATATCTGCAACAAAGGAAACTACAGCTGGTTGTAATTTAATTGCATACTTTTAAGTTTTTTTCTGTCAAGCACATTAAGAGATTTTAAATTCTGTAAGATATCTCTATATCATTTCCATGAATTTCTATTATATACACAAAAAGCTGTATAAAGGCTTATAATATTTATTGTAAAAAGCACACTACAAAGGGATGACACTGTCCCAGAAATGTACTCATTACTTGACTTAAGTAACTGTAACCCCTCTGTACATCGCCTTTATAGTAGCAATTTAAAAGAATTTTAAAGCATGCTGCAATATATTCAGTTATGTGGAAATACATTCTTACATGCAAAAAGACCTAGAAAAAAAGAGAGTGGGTAAAAATGATAACGAAAGTTTGTTTTGTTGTACCGTGTTTTTGCAGTATTGGAATTTGAATTCAGGGTCTCATGCTTCTCAGCCCAGGAGTTCTTTAAAGATATCAGAATCCTTGGTAACGTTTAAAATCTTTTTCTATCACACACACACACACACACACACACACACACACACACACACACACCTTTCCTCCCACCTTACCCCTCCTTCTCCCCTTCATCTTTCGATAATCTCTTTCCCCTCTCGCTTTCTTTCTTTCCCCCCTTCTCCTTCTTCCTCTCTTCCCCTCTCTCTCACACTAAAAAGACAACAAATGTTTTAATAAAAGTAGGAACAAAACTTCTCTGCATCATTGGTCAAAAACCAGAAATGAATCTTTACATTGCATTTGCCCAATAGTGAGCTAATAATTTAGAAAACGTCTATCACTTTATCCAATCGACATGATTGCAAACAATAGTTAAACCAACTCTTCTCATCTCACTTCCGCAAATTCTCGCAAAGTTGATCCACAGAGACCTCCTCTGGAGATGAAAGAGAAGTTCAGTCTGGAGTTTGAATTTTAAGCTATGCTTGGACAACTCCAATTTAAAAAAAAAAGTCTCTTTTAAAACACTTTACTTAGCATCTTTCTTCGAATGTAGCATAATTATGCTAGCCAACCACCAGAGGCAACATAATCAGCCACACTTTTTGAAATGATGGGAACAAATTTTCCCCAGAATCATCAAAAAATGGAGAGCTAATTACTTGGGTCAAATCCATCTGGCCCAATTCATTTTGCTTGAAAACAAAGGCTGTTCAAGAAAAGTTCTGTTGCAAAATTAATTTCGGTTTCAGCAAAGTGTTAGTGTGGCTATTAACTCTCATGAGTTAAAATTTTATCGTTCAAGAGCATCCCTTTATTACAAATACTGACTATATACCAATTACAAATAAAATATGCACATACAAGATATTACTATAACCTACAACCGTCTAATCACCTCATTCATATTTGACCCTATCTAGAGCTTCACAATAGACGATCAGGATCTAAAGATAGGCTAAAAGATGTCTGTATCTGCAGGAACAATACAGTCATAAAGACAGGAAATAAACAGATAACTATTGACAATACGAACATACAAAATGTACCCTCAAAAATCTTTTGTTCAAGAAAAGTACCGAGGGGCTGGGAATGTGGCCTCTAGTGGTAGAGTGCTTTCCTAGCATGCATGAAGCCCTGGGTTCGACTCCTCAGTACCACATAAACAGAAAAAGCCGGAAGTGGCACTGTGGTTCAAGCTCGGGGACCGGGCTCAGGCCCTGAGCTCAAGCCCCAGACCTGGAAAAAAAAAAAAGGAAAAGTATTGAACCCTTGAGATCATGGTTATGGACTAAGCCTTCCTCAAGGAAGACTGCATGTTGGCAGGCATAAAGGAGACAAGCATATTTGTAGTGGACTATGTTATGAGCAAGAGCTCAGATGCAGGAGAATATTCCACCTGCCTTGAGAAAGCAGAATAGGCTAGAACATCTGCAGGTTGTGATGAGATTACAAGTTTGGGTTGTTTTTGGGTTTGTTTGTTTTTTTGCCAGTCTTGGGGCTTGAACTCAGGGCCTGAGCACTGTCCCTGGCTTCTTTTTGCTCAAGGCTAGCACTCTACCACTTGAGCCCCAGTGCTACTTCTGGCTTTTTCTACATATGTGGTGCTGAGGAATCGAACCCAGGGCTTCATGTATACGAGGCAAGCACTCTACCACTAGGCCATATTCCCAGCCACAAGATTAGGAGTTTTGTGGAGCTGCACAGGCATTCTCTATGGTAGATCTCGAAAGCCATGCCAAGATAAAGAAGCTCGACAGAGGGCTGGGGACATGGATCACTTGTCTGTCATGTATGTGGGAGCTATTCCTAGAATTTCACAAACCAAGACTTAAAGCGTATGTCCCAAATGGAAGAGCTGAGAAATGGACAAAAAGGAAGTTGGAAAATCCTTATGTAAAAGAAAGAATAAACAATCATAAAAGAGTTTGGCCCTCCATGCATGGTGACACACTTCTATAAGCCCAGTATAAGGATGAAAGAGTCAGACAAATCAAGAACTCAAGACAAGCAGGGGCTACATAATGAGTTCCAGGTCATCATAAGCTACAAAGCCAGACCTTGTCTCAAAACAAAACAAAAATCAGAATTTACCCTTTGTCCGTATCTAGCCAAGTGTTTAGAGAAAGAGTTCCGATAAATTTGGAGAGGAAATAGCTGAGTTCTGCAGGAACGCGCATGAGTATATGAGTACCTAGGTAGGGGCTAGACCAGTTCTCCATGGATCCGGAAGGCTGTATAAAGCTCTGCTAGTCTGCTATCTACTTCTTCCCAGAGGCTGATTTTGTTTTCTCTCATTTTAATAGTGTAGTAGTACCCATAAGTTATCACTGTTCTTAACATAAGCAAAAAAGACATGTTTCAAATACCACATAACAGGTGCTGGTTGCTCATGTCTGTAGTCCCAGCTACTCAGGAGGCTAAGATCTGAGAATCACAGAAGCCAGCCTGAGCAGGAAAATCTATGAGACTCATCTCCAATTAACCAGCAGAAAGCAAAAAGCAGAGGTATAACTCAAGCGGTACAGTGTTAGCTTTAAGCAAAAAAGCTAAGGTCCTGAATTCAAGCCCAAGTACTAGCGCACGCGCGTGCATGCACACACACGCTCTACCTAATGGACAAGACCTCGGGAATTGGATTGGGGGAGGGGACACACCTGCTCCAGCATGCTTTTAATGGTGATTGCTACTTACCAAGAGGTATAAACATTAATCAACAGATTTCCCTAGTAAATATGTAAGTAAAAACTGGCAAGTACTACGAAGGCAAGGTGTCTATCTGATGTTTCAGAAAAATAAAAAAAATTAAGGAGTGACTAGAGTAGATGTTAGCAGAATCTAGTACAATTAAAAAATGAGGATTCTTGGGGGCTGGGAATATGGCCTAGTGGCAAGAGTGCTTGCCTTGTATACATGAAGCCCTGGGTTCCATTCCCCAGCACCATACATATAGAAAATGGCCAGAAGTGGAGCTATGGCTCAAGTGGCAGAGTGCTAGACTTGAGCAAAAAGAAGCCAGGGACAGTGCTCAGGCCCTGAGTCCAAGCCCAGAACTGGCAAAAAATAAAATAAAATGAAAATGGGGATTCTGAAATGGAAAGTTATGAGTGACTAAAATTAGATCACTCTAATTAATAGAAGTATATAATTCTCCACAGCAAAACTAAACAATATAAAAGCTTTCAAGATAAGAACTCAAGACTATAAAATGTAGTTAGTCAGCCAATGCATTTACTTATTTCCAAAAATCTATCCCAGTGGCTCTTCGTGTAATGTGGGAACTTTACCATTTAAGCATTCATTAAAATCCACCCCAAGCCCTAAATGGCCTGACGCCTCTGGGTACATTCATAGGGAGCACAGCACAGCTCTGGTGGAACTGTGGCAATTTTTAATTTCTCTAACTAAAACCTCTTGTTCTTTTTTTTTAAAAAAACATTTTGAGTAGAAATCACAACTGCTGTTCTTGTTTATCTTTGAAAGAAGTAAAACAATCTCTAGCAGAGCCATTTGGATTGTTCCCATAATTCTCTCTCCTCCTGCCTACTCCAGATTTTGCCAGGAGAAGGGGCTCAGAGGGAACGCACTTACTTCCTCTCCTCCAGCAGGGCAATTTCTTTCTTGACTTCATGGTACTCCTCTGCGATCTGGCAGTGTTGCTTGAACACCTGCATGGATTCCACGGAGTCATGACAAGGTGGCAGCGGCTTCACAGACAACAGAAAGAAGGAATCAGTTGATTTCCTTGTATCAGGATTCATTACCAACATAGCACTCTGCCAGTATTCTTTAGGGGAAGATAACTCATTTTGTACAGCATGGTCATTCAGCATTTGTAGACTTTGGCTGATTCCATTGACAGGTGGACTGATGGCCCCTACATTCATCTAGTGACATCCATGGGTGTCTCAGAATGGAGCCAGAACCATTGCACATGAAACCGTTACCCATCAGTTACCTCTCATTTGTCAAAAGGATGATGAGTGTCCCAATGACACTACCATTCTCAGAAATGTCACCCTGCCCAGGGGAAGGGCAGTAGTGGGGAAGGATTTTAACTGCTACTTTCAATTACTCCTTGCTTTCAAGTCCACTGGCCCAGAGGTAAAATCTCAGAAGGAACCATGTGAGAAAGGCTCTCTTCTGAGACCTAAATCCAACCTGCCAAGACTTATGAAAGGACAGACCCAGGACAAAACTCTGCCTGTAACCATGAGGCTGAAGAGAGAGCAGGTCTATGTTTCTCCTTTAGCTGGAATACAACATGGCAAAAGTTTCGCCTCTAGAAATTAGTTTTTGATAACTCATTTTTAAAAAAAAATTAGTAGTGGGCTGGGGATATAGCCTAGTGGCAAGAGTGCCTGCCTCGGATACACGAGGCCCTAGGTTCGATTCCCCAGCACCACATATACAGAAAACGGCCAGAAGCGGCGCTGTGGCTCAAGTGGCAGAGTGCTAGCCTTGAGCGGGAAGAAATCAGGGACAGTGCTCAGGCCCTGAGTCCAAGGCCCAGGACTGGCCAAAAAAAAAAAAAATTAGTGCTATATATAGATCTATCTATCTATATAGTTGCATGATTTTGGTAATTCTTTGTCACCTTTTAATAGTTGTACAAAACAGTTTCAATTCAACACAGTCAATGTGTGGGCACACTGTATCTTGATTAGTGTCACCCATTGTGTCATTCTTCTCCTGTCCCATGCGTCCTGAGTTCACCATGCTCCCCTCGAGTTTCCTAGTTGCATTTCATGCATGTATTTTCTATATTATGACTATATTCTCGCCATGATTCTCTATTCATTCATCCCCTCCACCTCCTTAAAACCACCTGTTGAAAAAAATCAGTCAAACAGGGCATGTGTTCTCTCATTTGAGAAAGCTGGATCTAAAAAACACTGGGACATGAGAAATTATACAAGACTGTAGGCATTCTCACACAGTGAGGCCGAAGGAGGACTCTCTTAGGGGAGGAGCACAAAGGCGTACGTAATGCCTATGCGCTTCAGATCATATAAAACAATATTTATCAAAACGAACTCCAGGAAATGGGAAAAAAAGGGGGGGTTTCTTTCTTGGTTGCTCCTTTTGTTTTCATTTCATCTTGTTTGTCTATCTGTCTTTGGGAGGATAATGCCGGGGACACAGAAACGGAGGGACAAAGGGCGAACAAATGCAGTCTTGGTAATCGCTAGATACTATGTTGAAAACACAACTTGTGTGGGGGGATTGGGAGTGAGGGAAGGGGTGACACTGCCCCAAAATAAATGGACTCTGTAACCCCTCTGTAATCACCTTTATAATAACATTTCAAAAAGTATGTTCAAAATTCAAAAAAAAGGGGGCTGGGAATATGGCCTAGTGGCAAGAGTGCTTGCCTCGTATACATGAGGCCCTGGGTTTGATTCCCCAGCACCACATATACAGAAAATGGTCAGAAGTGGCGCTGTGGCTCAAGTGGCAGAGTACTAGCCTTGAGCTAAAAGAAACCAGAGACAGTACTCAGGCCCTGAGTTCAAGGCCCCAGGACTGGCAAAAAAAATAATAAAAAAATAAAAACAAAATTTAAAAAAATTAAATTAAATTCTCCCTGCGTTTAGAATTTTAATTTCTACATTAGCAATATGCAACTAAAAAGCCCTATTCTATGAACATTCTTTCCTTCCTTCCTTCCTTCATTCCTTCCTTCCTTCCCTTCTTTCTTTCCCTTTCTTTCTCATCTTTCTTTTTTTCTTGTTTTTGTCTTTTGGCCAGACCTGGAGCTTGAACTCAGGACCTGGGCACTGTCCCCAAACTTCTTTTGCTCAAGGCTAGCACTCTACCACTTGAGCCTCAGTACTACTTCCAGCATTTTCTGTCTATGTGGTACTGAGGAATCAAATCCAGGGCTTCATGCATGCTAGGCTAGCACTCTACTGCTAAGCCACCTTCCCAGCCCCTCTTTCTTTTCTTTTTTCTTTCTTTTTTGATACAGTCTCACTAAGTAGTCCAAATTAGCTTAAAACTTATGATATTTCTGCCTCCGCCTCTGTGTGCTATTACTGTAGTCAGGTGCCATCTGAGCAGTTAATTGCCTTTTAAGTGGTTTTTCAGCCACCTTTTTCAATTAGTTATGGAAAACTATGCATAATCTGAGAAACATGAATTCAGTCTTAAATAGATTCTCAGTCCACTCCTTCATTAATAGTCTGTATGCATAAGTGATGTATCTCACCAAGTCTTACTGTCACTAATTTTGTTCTAGCCAATTGAAAACTAATGAAGTTCTTACTATTTGTACCTCTTATATTCTTCAAGGACACAGATTTCTTTGGGTGTCATATTTAGCAATAGCACCCAAGATGTAATGGAAAGTCAGTATGTTTCACCATCTGAGTGATCAAATACATGACATTTTGCATTTATCATGCGTCATCTATGTAGAGATCTTCTAAAGGATATAAAACTCTGAATACCTGTGTGCAATTATTGAAATATTACTCTGGAACCCATTAGTATATACAATGAATGTATATTAATGAAAAACAAAATTTTAGTCAATAAAAAATCCTGAATAGATTAGGATTGAATTTGCCTTTTCGTGAAATGTCTGTAATGACCGAATTCATGTAAAAATCTAATAATAATCATATAATGTAACATCTTTTCCTACTATACATAAGCATATTCACAGTATAAACTCAGCAGATGGAGACCATTACCCCTTTTTATACAGAAACAACTTGAAAAGTAGTATACAGCTGTACTGCAATATAACTCATCCTAAGAGATGAAGCTGTTCTCAAAGGAATTCAGACTTCTGGGTCCTGTTGTCTGTGTCCCAGAAATCACCACCCATTCACCCATTTTCACCTGTTACACTGGCAAATTGCCAGGTATCACAGTCAGGGGAATGAAAACAATGTGCCCTGGGCTTCCCAGCCACACTGTTAAATCATCTGTGCCATGTTAAAGGATTTGCCTACTGGCAGCCATAAGCCTACACATCCTAGCCTGTCCTTTTGAATGCCACAGAGGCCATACTAAGTCCAAAACAAGAGTTCAGTATTGAACTTGCCACCTGAGTGTCTGAGCCACACATTCAGCACAGTTATGCCATTGCCCAAAGAATCTGAAACTCAATACCAAGAACTGGCATGCTAGAAAGGATATAGATGAGAAATGTCATGTAAAAGGCAGAAATGTCCTTTGGTGCTCCATTCAATTTCTTTAATTTTTAAAATTTTTATTTTATTTGCAAGGTGATGTACAGAGTGGTTATGGTTACATACATAAGGTAGTGAGTAGATTTCTTGTCAGACTTGTTACCACCTCCCTCATTTTTCTCCTACCTTCTGCCATTTAATTTTAAAAAGGGAAAATTAACAAAAATTTTAAGGACAATATTTTTCTCCTCCTCATTCTCACTTTTCAGTCCTTTTTCTTTTATGCCAATACTGGAGGCTTGAACTCAGGACCTCTGCATTTCACTAGCTTAGTTTCTTATTATCTTCTTCATACCACTATCAGATTTGTCTGCCCAGACTCACTTCGGATTTTGATCCTCAGATCTTGGCCTTTTCAGTAGCTAGGATTATAGGTGTCAGCAACTAAGACACAATTCTGTCCTTTTTATTAAGTGTGAATTTTCTCATGTGTTCCTTTTTTAATTGAATTGTCTTAGTTGAAGGGAACTTAGGCTATTATATGTAAGTAGTGTGCTCATTCTGTTAAGGATGAATGACAATATACTGGTAGTTTTTCAGGATGCTTTTATCAAGCTGATTGTGAAATCTATACATAGTAATATTTCCAAGATTTCCCACAAATAAGGAAGTAGGAGTTTAAAAAGAACAAGCCAAAAAAATACCCATTCTCAATGTTTCAGAGCGACAAGATGCTAGGTGTCATGTTAGCCTTTGGCTCCTAGGAGCTTTGTCTTTGAACTTGACATACAACTCAGTTCAGGGCCTCCCAATTTGCATGAGAACATGAAAGAAAAATATAGATTTCTCTTCTTTTAAGCAAAGAAAAGAGCTCCCATTGCACTACCCACTGTAATATTGTAAAATTATCTCACAGGCTGACAGAGACTGCAGGGTAGGAGACTGATAAGTTGTTTTCTGCAGAATGTTTCAATTTAGTAAGAGTATGAAATTCTAGGAACTGAACATGATATAATTAATGTGATACAATATGCTTAATGTGAATATATGTACTTAGTATGTGTATATGATATATTTAATGTGAATATACTGGACTATGTACACTTAGAAATGCTTAAGTTGGTAAATTTTACCTTGTATGCTTTGGGCTACAATAAAGGGTATTAATGTGTAAATAATTTTCTTATCAAACATTTCTATATAGCCGACCCCATCTTTGAGGCATTGCTACCAAGGCTCCCAATCTGAGGTTTGCCCCATTTCTACCCAACTTTTTTCTCTCCTAAATTTTTTCTCTTCTTTCTAATCTTTCACCTCTTTTTAATCCCAATCTTTTCACTGCTAATCCCCGATGTTGCTGGGGAAATCAAACTTTCCACAGGCCA
Organism: Perognathus longimembris pacificus; assembly: GCF_023159225.1. NCBI lineage: Eukaryota > Metazoa > Chordata > Mammalia > Rodentia > Heteromyidae > Perognathus > Perognathus longimembris. The sequence goes on from NC_063165.1 coordinate 10,384,721, forward strand.
GTGGGATTATGTCCTTAGAAGAAAGAGGATATCAAAGGGCCTAAGCCCAGGAAACTTGTCAAGTAAATTGTGTAAACATAAGGTTCTCATCCCAATAGGTACACCAGAGAACAAAAATATGAGGAAATTTAGGTTTTATACCTATTATAAAAAAAAAGTGCATAGCAATGAGCTATGTTGTATAAATATCTAAATAGTCTCATTGCTGTATAACATAGTGTGTGTGTGTGTGTGTGTGTGTGTGTGTGTGTTAGCTATAACATTTGGTCCTTGTTGACTTATTGATGGTGGTTCTCTTTTACATTCCTATGATCTCACCAAAAGAAAGAGCATCTGTGGCTAGCATGTTCACTGAATAAGGTAGTTCAAGTACTCTAAGTAGTTCACTCTCTATTATAGAGTGATAAGATTAAGTAATGTGACATTGACAACATTGCCACTTGTAAATTCATTGGTTGAGTGTGGACTTAGACCCTGTGCAACATATGTTCTGATTAAAACTTAAAAAGAAAAAAACATCCTTAAAAGAATGCTTGCACTGAGCAGATGGAAAACATCTATTAACTTTTTAATTTTCCTTTGGTGGCGGGGACCTATTAAGCTGTGTATAGGAAGTGTTTTCATCGTGGTATTTGCATACATGGACATAGTATACTGTGATCATATCACTCTTTCTGGATGTATTATACTGACATCATATCCACCCACTCTATTATTCTTTCTGGAATGAAAGTGACACTATTTCATTTTCCATTGCTTGATTTTTTATGATCTTTGTCAGAGAGATGTTCAGTTAGCAATGGCATAAAGGGTATGGGTAAGTGATGAATTAAGTGTTTATTTGTATTGCTTCTTTTTATATCAGGAGGAGAAAATTTGCTTCTTACTCTCTGTACAACCGAGCTATGTTTCCCACTCGAGGTGCCTACTCACACTACTCCCTTAAAGAAGGAAATACAGTATACCAAAGAGAGAAATCCATGGATGAACATCATAGAGCCGAAGATACTCCTAAGAATGGAGTACATACTTCCCTGGGATCCTAGAAACCGCTTGGCAGAGACGACTTTTTGTAATGACATCGGGTCTGTCCTACAACCCAATCTAACGAAGTTAAATTAAGACATTCTCCTAACAGCACCTCAGTCACTCCAACTTGATTTTTTCAGGACACCGATTGGGGTTTGGATGAGGACTGAGCCTTGGGTGGGGGTGGGGGGGGTCACTTCCCCTTCACCTCCTTTCCTCCACCCCAGCTGCTTCCCACGGCTGCCTGAGGATGGAACCCCAAAGGCTTTAAATTACACGGCAGTGCCAGGGAGCTGCCACTACCGCTGGTATCCAGCCCAAATCACGAGGACAGATTTAACTCGATGAAGTAAGAGCGAAACCGCAGGGTCCTCTTCCAAGAATGCAGCCCGAGCCACACCACACAACTGAGCCACCGGTTCACAGAGGACTTTGGAAAAGGCCTGGTGGGAAGGGAGGCTGCCAAGTAGCTCCCAGTACGGGGCAAAGCCGGCTTAAGCATTTCCGTTTTCTACTTGGCTCCTTCCAATACTACTGGCCTCATCCACTTAAAAAAAAAAAAAAAAAAGTAAGAATTTAATTTTCCTATCCCAGCTTCCCACACAGATGATATATTTAGGAAGCTGCACATTCTACAGTGGCTGAGCAGCCTGGGTATTTATTCCTTGATTCTCAGGGTGATCTGTTGGGTTGAGGAGAAGGGAGTGATATTCCATTTCAAGGCCTCTCAAAATGAACACACATAAGTCTCTTGAAACTTAGCAGGAAAAAAAAAAAACATAGTCCAGGCTACTTCTCACCATTAAAAACGTGATGATCTTAGAATTTTAAGTATTTTGGGAACTGACATTTCCAGAGTGTACTACACTGTAGTACTAGTAATTACTATTACTTACATTGCATAACTTACACATTATATTATCTTGAAGTGAAACAGATTTAAGTCCTTTCTGTTTGATGTAAGCAACATAAAAGAGTAAGATAATTCAAAACAAAAAAGTCTCACACTTTTACAACAATGTATACTCTAATGACCCCTGACTGGACTTCTCAAAAATAAAATAAAATAAAATAAAATGAAGATACTATTTCAAAGCCCCAATCTTTTCTGAGCAGTCACAGGAACAGTGACAGTTACGATAAATGTAAGATACTTTTCAACATGTGCATCAGAGGGAAAATGCCAGCCATTTCCTGTCCTGCCTATGAGCCTTTTCTAGTCATGGCTCTGAATGGCTAGTAAAGACTGTTGCAGCAGAACCACAGAAGGCTGGGGTTTCTTCCTCCTCCACCATTTGACTTAACAGAAACAAAGTAATATGCGGATGCAGGTCCCAAGAGAAGTTTCTGAAGAGACTGCTTGGATAACCAGATATTTAAGTGAAGCTCTGAAATTGTTTATTCATGGAGGTGACATCAGTCTCTGTCTTTGAAAAGGAAGTTCAGTGTGTACCATAGAGACATCTGCCACGGTCATCCCTGACCAGATGGAAGGACTTTAAGAGGGTGTGGAGCTATTGCTCAATTTAGTTTTTTAAAAAAAATTATGCTGATCTCCAAATATCTTGGCCTGATAAAAAGAATAGGGCATCAGAAGCTCAGTATCCCTAACTCAAAACTTGAAAATACTTCTTTTACTTCATGTCACACATACAAATGACTCCTTCTTAAATATTTCATTCAATCAACAAGTTCACCAAGGAAAAAAATGTACACGAACAATTGTTTACATTAGCAATTGTATGCCAAGCACTCTACCAGACCTGTACTCAATTAATTTCACAATGCGAGACAGAGATTGTTACCTCCACTCTGCAATTGAGAAAAGTAAGGATTAGAGTGAATAAAGAACATGCCTCAATTCCCAAAAGCCCTGGAGAACTGAGATCCAGATCCAGGCCAGTCTGTGCCAATGCCTGTGCTTCAGAACTGGGATTCCTATGAAGAGCTTTATCATGAATCACTTAGCATCTGGTTTCTGTAGTGTACCAGTTTTCAAGTTCAACTCACAACTTACTTGTTATCATGTCCTCTGCCTGATTTTAAAACCATGTTCCTCATTTCCAAACAATGAAGAGTGCATTATAGCATCACTTGAGTCAGAAACAGGTCAAACCACAGTTGCCAACGGATAGCAATAGCGTGAAGCTGTAAGCAGGTCCTAACCCAAACCCTGGAACTAGGAAAACTTTTCACCATCCTTCAGAACAGACAAAGAAAGGACAGTCGTTGCCTCTTTTGCAAACGGCAGGGAAGTGAGAGCTAAAGAAACACAAATAATTTTTCATTCATCCTTGCAGTAGGCCTCCTTTCTTTTCCTTATATCTTCTAAACGAGTTTTACACAAATGCTTCCCCTGATGGACACGGGGAGTTTAGAAACCTAGTCCTACAAAGGGAATCTGTGCAGAATAGCATCCATGTTCTGCCTGCCCTTGGCCAGGGGCAATGATAAGAAATGGTCACAGTAAAACACCTTCCTTGTCGTGAGGTCTCTTACCAAACATTTTGCACTGATAGAGACATCAAGAGAAATGTCTGTCACTGCTATTCTTGCCCAAGGCTTTTTATGGCTTCTGTTAAAATAGAAGCACCACAAATTACATGCTCAAACATGTTCACATTCTTGGCAAAGCAACTGAAAAATCTTGGGGGTCAAATTGGTGATAGAGTATCCACCAAATAGATATTTTATACCTTCACTTTATAAATTACCAAAGAATGTGTAATGAAGATCAGAAAGTCAGAGCACGTTTGGCAAGATGGTTTTGAACATTTGCACATCAGAAACAAACAAACAACCCAAATACTTATCAAAGGAACTTAAGCAGCCCATATATTCTACCAAAAAAAAAGAGCTATGAGAAGTAGGGGAAGAAAGAAAATTTATGGAACGAGGTAACAAACAGTACAAGAAATCTATCCAATGCCTAAGGTATGAAACTGTAACCTCCCTGTAATTCAGTTTGATAATAAAAAAAATAAAGAACGAAAGAAGGAAAGAAAATTTATGGAGACTAAATTCTGACTTCAAGTTTCTCATCTGGAAAGGAGAGAGCGAATACTTAACTTATGTGGTTACTGTAAAGAACAAATAAAATTATATTTAGGAAATCACCTCTTGCCTAAGAGGTATTCAGTAAGCCTTGGTGGAGTTTAAGCCTGAAAGTTTGCAGAGGACTAAGAGTAACCACTGGGTACCAGTGTTTTCCCTAAGCCAGTTTTTATTGCTGCAATAGAGGTAATCAAGAAACCAGTCGTCCTCAAATAGTGACAGCTACGGACACTTCAAATGTTTTGCAGACCACTGTTATTCTCCTGTAGTGGATTGAGATAGTTCGTTAAAACCTTCTAAGAACCAGTATGTGCAATGAAGGCCCCTGAGTCTGCCTATTAGGAAAGTGGGTTCCAAAATGGATGGTTCACATAAAGCATTTTCAATGCCTTTGAGACATTCTTCGTGTTGCAGAATGTGTTAAAACCTAGCCTGCGCTAAGCACAGAAGCAAGGATCTGCTTTCAGACACTGTCCTCCTTGGTCTTACTATCCTGTCTTTGATCAGTCCTTTGTACCCTGGAGTATACACTAAAGCTTACAGGCACCAACTAGAGACAAGGCAGCCCTCAGTATGTGCCTTGATAATCAATACATGTTCATAGCAAACTCAACCATGTTCTTCATATAGCAAACAAGTACTTGTTTAAATGTGTTCAACTGCAACTCTGATAACATTCTCTATGTTGGAAAGAGGTAAAGTAATATATTTGAAGAGGAGAAAAATTAAAACCCCTGAGCCAGAAACGCCTCTCTCAAATGCCTACCTCATTAAAAAATCAATGAAGATGGACTGGTCTCACAGGAGTAAAATAATTAAATAGATCTAATTCCTAATATATATCCAGTAGAATTAAAGCTGTAAAATTTAAATGGACCTAGCAATGTTTTCACTGAAAAATTATCTGGGCAATTGTCAGGGGTGCTGTGAATTTTGTGCCGAATGCTCCACAGGCCAGGGAAGACCAGTAAAGCTCCTAATTTTACGTGATTTTTTTTCCAATACAAAAAAGAAAGAGTAAAAAATATTATTCATAATTAGGGTAACAAGGACCTGCATATATTTTCTGTTTTGTTTTCGAACAGGCTTATTCCTTGTTTTTATCTGACTATGAGAGTAAAATTGCTTTGAGGGGCAACAACACAAAAAAGAGGAAAATGGTTACGGTGTGTATGTGTGTGTGTGTGTGTGTGTGTGTGTGTGTGTGTGTGTGTGTGTGTGTGTATGTGTGTGTGCTATTCCTGGGTCTTGATCTCAAGGCCTTTGTGCCATCCCTAAGCTTCTTGTGCTCAAGGCTAGTGCTCTACCAATTTGAGCCATAACACCAGCAGCTTTTTCTAAGTAGTTTATTGGAGATAGGAGTCTCTCACAGATTTTCGTGCCTGGGCTGGCTTTGAACCACAATCCTCAGATCTCAGCCTCCTGAGGAGCTAGATGACAGGTGTGAGCCACCAGGACGTGCCTTGGCTATTATTTTATAATCCCAGTCACACCAGCAACAGGTCATGGCATCCTCCCCCCACCCCCGCCCTCAAGCTGTAAGGACAGAACCAAAGCAAGCAATGTGGCAAATAGTGAGGGCAGCAAAAGAAAAGGCAGAGAAAGGGCCAGCTTGTTCAGGCAGGAAGGGGAACATGTTCAGATGTCAGCAATCAGGAGAGGTGAGTGGAAGACGCTGCCTCGAGAATGCGGGAAGGGGGAAATATAATGACTTCCTGTTGGAAGTTTGTGACAAAGCTCACAACTACCCCAGAAATGGGAGCACCTCCAAGATTCCAGGTCACACTTGGGTTGCTGTGGGTTGGTTTTAAGAGGTCACTCCATCAGTGAGACACCAGCTCTTCCAACTTTTCCCTCATTGCTTCCAGGTTATCACATTTCATTTTATTTTACTGGCAGCACTGGGCTTTGAACTCAGAGACTCACGTTTCCTAGACAGGCACTCTACCACTTGAGTCATGCCCTAAGTCCTTTTTTGTTTTGGTTATTTTTCAGGGCCAGATGATCTGGCCCTAATTGTAGAAGAAACCAGAAAAGAGCATACTCAAAACCAGAAAAGGCTACTGGGTATAAGACACAGTGTGAACATGCCTAACCTGAAAACCCAAACTCCAAAATGTTCCAAAAATCCAAAACTGAGTGTTGATGTGATATCACAATGAAAGATTCTCCACCTAGCCCTAGGATGGGTTCCAGTCAAAACACAGGTGCAATAAAATTTTTTACCTTCAGGTTATGTGATTAGGAGTATGTAAAACATACTCAACAGTTTTCCCAACAGTCAACCCAACCGTTTTCAGAAAGTTGAATGCACAGTAATTATCTGTCATTAGAATCTGTTAGAAGACAAAGGGCAGGCAAGCAGTGGAGGATGGAGGATGATTCCCAAGTCTTAGGAAAAAACACAAGAGCTTCTCTCTGTGGAATTAAATCATTATCCTAACCAAAGCCAAAATCACAAAAGGCTTGGAGACATCCAAAGCCAAGAAGAGCAGGGAGCAGTCTGTTTCCCAGACTCTAGAACTCATTCAAAGCGGGAACTATGTTACACCACAAGGCTGGAAGTCCTGGCGACACAGCCAGCTAACCAGAGGAAGCCAGGAGGACTTCAGCCTGACTTAGAAGTTGGAAATAGACAAAGTGCCCCCTCTTGGTGCCCATCTCAGTCTCCCCTGTTCAGCAACTCCCTGTGGTACTATAGAGAAATCAAAAGACTTTCGAGACCTCCTTACCTGCAGCTGCTGGTCTAATTCTGGAAAGACCAAAGGAATGGAGTCTTCAGGAGGTGGATCATCTAAAACAAGAAAATAATATAATAAATTAAAATATAATAACAAAAGGGTTTTGTTTGTCTCTTAAGAGCCTCTTTGCAGGGACCAGATTTGTACTCAGATGGTTAAGCTACCAGTGTATAGTAACTCATCCCTTCAGGTGGGGAAAGAAGGAATGTAGAAAAAGTTTAACTTATTTTCTATATACAAAAAGATGTGGCGTGCTTACATGGCCTGACCAAACTTATGGCAAAATATATACATATATAATTTATATCTACTAGATCTCTGACTAAGGGCTACTAAATATTTTCACATTGGCCAAAACCAAAAATTATGACATGCAGTAAAGTAGCAAGGTGTTAAGAAGGTAGTCATAATAAGCTCAATGGGGTAGAAGAACACACTAGTGGGGGGGGGGGGACAATATTAGTTCCTCTCTGAATGACTGCAAGTGTTGAGGCTTTGATGGTCTTACCTCCTGCTCTTACCAAAAACAACCACTAACGGGGAGTGTACCTCATTCCGAGTTCCATTGGGTAACAGGCAACAACCCAAACAGGATATTTCTTCCTGGTTTGCCAGGCAGCAGTCCCAACCTGAGGCAGAACCCACGCCTCTGTCGAAAGAGAGCCTGATACCCAAAAGCTGAATAGCAACCTTGTCCTCAGGGCCTGAATGTGGTTCTCAACAAGCACTTAGCTCTTGCTAAATCAAAAGATGAATTCTTGGAAGCAGAGGCATAACTCAAGTGGTAGAGCACTGGCCATGAGTGGAAAAAGCCAAACAAGAATGTGAGGCTTGAATTCAAGCCCCAGTACCAACACACACACACACACACACACACACACACACACACACACACACACACACGATGCATTCTCAGAAGCATCTGAGGAAACTTGACCAAAATTTGGGTGAGGATATCCAAGCCATCCCCATATCTCTTCAATGTAGGTGTTTGACATATAGATTGTTGACTAAGCCAAAGAGCAGTCCTTTTGAGGGTATCTCTCCAGGATGACTGGCTCAGAGGGACCTTTGTCTATTCATTTCCAACTTCTTCCTTAGTATGTAACTAGGAGAATACAACAAAACACACACTCTGAGAATAATTTAAAAGCAAAAGCCATTTTAAATTATAATAAAGCAAGGAGAGCTAATTGCTTTTATATTATCATGAACATAATTAAATTCACTGATAAAATGGTCCCATGGTATACACAGTCATCTTTCCTATCTGAGGGTGCTTGGTTCCAGGACCTCCTCCATGGATACCAAAATCTGAAGATACTCCAGTTCCTTATGTAAAATGGAGTATTTACATATAATGTAATCACAGTGCCCCCACCCCAGCTTTAAATCACCCCCAGGGGGCTTCCAATACCTACACAATGAAATTGCTAATGTAAGCTGTTGCACTGTATAGTTTATGGGGAAAATGAAAAGGAAATCTGCACAAGTTCAATATGGACAGTTTTTTTTAATGTTTTTCATATGGTTGAATCTGAAGATGCAGAACTCACAAATACGGAGGGCCAACTGTATCCTCTCCTATCCCACTGACAGCATAGTCGAAAATAAAATGTGGTACCCAAGGCATGCTGGGTTTCTAAGGATTTACATCTCTTTGAAGATAATCACCAGAGTGATTTAAACAAGGATGGTATTAACCTCTGCCAAACACCTCAAGGGGATTGTCACTTAATAACATTCACTATATTTTAGTCCAGAGTGTATAATAATACTCTCATCTAAAAGTGGCTTAAAATAATGGCAATAGGTCACCAAATTTGAATCCATTCTGGACCTGCACCTGTGCTTCCCAATGGATGCCTATAGGCTTGCTGACATTGCTTAATTGAACTTCACAGAAGGTTCATTTCAGGTCCTTTGAATGCTCTTTTCTGAGATAAAAGCAAAGAAAAAAATCCAGCCAGTGACTGTGACTTTTTAAAAACTATGCCATCACTTGCAAAGAACTGAACAAAAGGCAGAAATATCCACTGTCAGTATCAGGCCCATTACACAGTATGCCTTCATTGTAAGACTTATTACTGTATTTTGTTTTTTTTGTTTTTTGGGTTTTTTTTTTTTACCAGTCCTGGGCCTTGGACTCAGGGCCTGTGCACTGTGCCACTTCTGGACATTTTTTATATATGTGGTGCCGGGGAATCGAACCCAGGGCTTCATGTATACGAGGCAAGCACTCTTGCCACTAGGCCATATTCCCAGCCCCTATTACTGTATTTTGTAAAACTGGTGCATTTAGTTTACTTCAGTACAATTTCAAAAACCTAGACACCATGATTATTTTAGGCTCTTAGGGCCAAGGCCAGAAGAATTTGGCACAGGTAAACAGGAACATATTATAGTTTGGCAGCCCAACCCTAGTAATCATAGACGGGTAAGCACTTGTTGGAAGGAAAAACCACTTCCGTCAAGTGCCACACAGACAGGGCATTCTACAAGATACGAAGGGATGGAACTCAGTGCTTCCTGACACTTAATCCACCTGACCCTCTGTGGAGTCATTTGCCCACTGGTTTCCTATAGTAATGTAAATAGCAAACCCCTAGTATGACCCAGAATTAACAGGTTTAGATAGAAATCTCAGTCATTACTTATAGTCACAACATGTTGAGGAATATATATGGGATCATAATGATACTTTTCCAGATAAATGAAGGCTTAATTAGATTGGACTACTAGAAATAAAAGTTGACTGTAAGAGTTGAAATAAAAGTTGAATTGCTTGACATAAAAATAAACACATAATGAATCTTTTCTAGACAAGCAAAATGAAAATAAGACTGTTAACAAATGGATTAAACTGGATTAACCAAAACAGGAAATAGTGGTGGAAACCAGAAAACTAAAGACAGATGTAAGGAGACGAACCGAGTCTGAAAGCCAGTCCTGCAATGCCCTGCTTGCTGCCATCTGGTTTAGCTGGCAAACCTGCCTGCCAGAAATTTCAAGGCTTGCAAAGCTGCTCACAAATCTGCCTCATACTGACGTGTGGGGTGTTTGCTTTTAAATAGAGCTGCCTTCTTTGACTGATTTTAAAAATAGGCAAATATTCTAAAAGCAGAATGATGAATCACAGGATTGGGCTACAAGGAAAGAAGGAAAATGACTCAGGCAGACAAGTCGCACAGCTGTTCCAACAACATTTGGCCAAAATGTAAAACAGTTTGATGGTGGACTCTCTGAGACCAGTTTGGTTTGTGTTGACAATTGCAGAAGCATAAAGTAGACTGTATAGTGTCTAGGCCAAAGGCCCCTGGGCATATTTAGCTTTCTTATCTTACAAGAAAAAAGAGAACAGGGCTGAAAATATGGCCTAGTGGCAAGAGTGCTCGCCTCGTATACATGAAGCCCTGGGTTCGATTCCCCAGCACCACATATACAGAAAACGGCCAGAAGTGGTGCTGTGGCTCAAGTGGCAGAGTGCTAGCCTTGAGCAAAAAGCCAAGGACAGTGCTCAGGCCCTGAGTCCACACCCCAGGACTGGCAACAAAAACAAAACAAAACAAAACAAAAAAGAGAACAGTTTCTAAATACATATATAAGGAGAAAAATTCCAGTGCAAGTATATTTTTAGCAAAATTTATCGACTGCGTATTTTTATGTGTATGTGTGCTGGTGCGGGGTTTGACCTCAGGGCTTAAGCAATTGTCTCAGGTTTTTCACTCAAGGCTATCACTCTACCACTCGAGCTACAGCCCCTGTCTGGCTTTTTGTTTGTAAGTGGGAGATAAGAATCTCACAGATTTTCCAGCCTTAGCTGCCTTTGAACTATAGTACAATTCTCAGAACTTGGCCTCTGATTAGCTAGGATTACAGGCATGAGTACCTAGCTCCTGTTACATACTTTGCCATATACAAAAGAGAAACTCAGGGCTGTATGCTAAATTGGAAAAAAAATTATCATAATATAATGTATTAAGGCACTAATTTGTAAGACCTTCTCCCTTCCAAACTGGCACTATGGAATTAATGGGCTAAACAAGATACAAATCAAAGAAATTTCTTAAGGGATAACACATAAAGGAAACATTAAAGAGGACTTTTTTTTTTTTTTGGAGTAAGCAGATGTTCACTGCCTGTTTGGCAAACACAATATGAGTAAGCCAATGGTCCTTAAGATAGAACTCTGTTGTTGGTATCCCAACCATTATGACATACCATAGTACATTCTCTCATGGGCTCATCTTAGCATCTACTGAGCAGCTGTTGGATCACTTTTGTGACTATTCTGTGTTCAGATTCCCTTAAACTGTGTTTTCTGGTTCTCCACGAAGTAGATAAATGTGACACATTGGTCTGTAATCCAGAGCCTCTCTCTTATGTGCCAATGAGGTTTACAATATGTTATTTGAAAAGCTCAAATTATTAGCTGACGATATAAGGGGCTGAGTGGATATTTACTCCCCTCGAAGAACAAGACCCCAAGAAAAGGAGCCTCCCAACACTTCAAGGGTGTCCACGTGAAACTAAAGTATGTGACCATTCCCAGGACTCCTTCCCTTGTGCCACCCTAAGCTTCTTTACCTCCTGGCCCTTGGGCTCTACCATGGGTTTTTTGAACCTAGGTAAGTTTTCCCAAAATATTAGGAAGTATGTCTTAGAGCACCCAACTTTTTAATTTAGTTTATGAAGATGATTCAAAAACATTATGCGGGGGGCTGGGGATATGGCCTAGTGGCAAGAGTGCCTGCCTCATATACATGAGGCCCTGGGTTCGATTCCCCAGCACCACATATACAGAAAATAGCCAGAAGTGGCGCTGTGGCTCAGTGGCTGAGTGCTGGCCTTGAGCAAAAAGAAGCCAGGGACAGTGCTCAGGCCCAGAGTCCAAGCCCCAGGACTGGCCAAAAAAAAAAAAAAAACATTATGCGGGCTGGGAATATGGCCTAGTGGTAGAGTGCTTGCCTCACATACATGAAGCCCTGGCTCAATTCCTTAGCACCACATATATAGAAAAAGCCAGAAGTGGCGCTGTGGCTCAAGTGGCAGAGTACTAGCCTTGAGCAAAAAGAAGCCAAGGACAGTGCGCAGGCCCTGAGTTTAAGCTCCAGGACTGGCAAAATAATAATAATAATAATAAAATAAAAACATTATGCACCTTTAGCATGTCTTTATAACAGAGAGGACATTTTCACACCAAAACCATAGAAAAGTTAGAACAAAGGACTGTTGGTTAGATATGGTTGTGCCTACTTGTAATCCCAATGGTAAGGAGGCTGAAACAGGAAGATAGAGAGCTTGAGGCCAATCTGGGCTATAATAGTATGACTATGAGGCCAGCCTCAGTCTAAAAAAAAGGACTAAGTCTAACAAAAGGTAAAGTTTATTACATTAGATAAATTTACATTTATAGACTAAAGCAAACACATTCCTAAACAACTTTATTGACATATCTTTACTTTCTTTTTTCTAATATTGAGGCATACACTCAGAACCTAATGCTTTTGCTTAGCTTTTCCCCTCAAGGGTGGTATTCTACCACTTACTTCTGTTTTGGTTTGGTTTGGTTTGTGCTTGCTGGTTGATCAGTAAGAGTCTCTCGGGTTCTCTGACTGGGCTGACTTGAAACCTAGATCCTTAGATCTTAGCCTCTTGAGTACCTAGAAACACAGGCATGAGCTAGTAGCACCTGGTTCTTATTTTTTTTCTTTTTATAGAAGAAAAGTGAAAACTTTATCAAAGCTAGACTGGTTTACAGCCCAGCTCTTGAGAACCACTAAACACTATCTTGATAGGACTAGGGAATTATCTCCTGCTCACATTAGGCTCGCCATCACTGGGAAATTCTTATGAGAACAGCTTTAGTTCTTCCCACAGAGGAGCAGACCTCAGAAGGAGAGGTCACACTCTAACTTCCCAAGGCAATTCACACCCAGGCAGGAAGCAAGTTACTGGATCCTCTGAGTACACCTCTATCTCCTGCAACTGGAGCTGGCTGCGTGCACATGTGACCTACACCACCGTGCAGTCCTCTGCCAAGCTGAGCTCCAGGCTTGCTTTTAATGCTTCTGTCATGCCTTGAATAGTCTTAACGTTTGAATAAGGAGCTCTGCGTGATCATCTTTTGCCGTGTCCCAGAATGTATGCAGCAGGTCTTGCTACTGTATGTATCCTCTGGGTGCTACTAGGCTGGAAGCTGTCCAGAGGACCGCCAAGGACAAACTGACTCCAGAGGGAAGGAAGTTTGGTCAGTGATTTCATTGAAGCCCCTATAAAACCTTTCTTGGGAATCATTTTCCTATGCCTAATCATTTAAGGTACACCCCACAGAAAGAAAGCCCAGCAGGCCAGACCTGTAAGTGAATTTTAGTTTGACCATTTTTTAAAAACTGGTGAATGTGAACAACCACCATAATTTTTTGAGACTCAATTTTATCCTTTGCAAAATGGGTAGAGAGTTCAATTAGCCTTGGATATTTATTAATGATAAAGGCATACATATGTCAATCACGGAGCCTGAAGTGTAGTACCAGTAATAACAATAAATGTTTAATATAATTGAGCTTACTTTCCATTCACTATGAACCCACCCAAAGGTCTATGTACATACAAAATGTGTATGTATGTATATTGGTCGGGGTATTATTCTTCATTATCTTAATAATAAAAAAAAGAACGCATAGGCCAGCATCACTGACTACTTACCTCTACTACTAACAGTTAAGTTAGACTTCTGGATTTCTCTGATACAGTCATAACTTCAGGTTTTATGGATTTACTTTCTTCATCAAAATCTAAATTTGAATTTTTCCTTTATATCTTCATCAAGGCATTTTATGAAATGGTATTTTTTTAGAACATAAATATAGCAAATTTAACATAAAAGGTGTATATGTGGTTTCATTTCAGAGCTACATGAGCTATACTTTTATTTTGAGATATTCAGTAAGTGATAGAAAGCTGCCAGCATACATTCCTAATACATAAAAATAATTTTAATAAATTATTTCCAGAAACTTACATCCTGTTAGAGAATCACATGATTTTGAGTCATATTAAAACCTTTTTCAAACTTTGCTACCTGTTATTAAATATTAAAGATGTAGATTCATATAAAATACACTGGACTTTTTGGAGCCACAACCTTAAAGTGAAGGTACAAGGATGGATATGGAAGTGAATACAGATGGAGATGATGATAAAGATTTGTGATGATGTTTAACACATCATTAATCCTTTGTAGTTGACTAAATATTACGTAGCCTTGAACAGCACCTAAAATTACCAGGCAAACAATATCATACATCAGTACACTGATTAATGTTTTTCTACAAAGAGACAATTGGTTTAAGGGGAGATTTTTATGTGTCTTAGAAGCATTCACCTATTTATTATCATTGTAGTTAACATTTTGTGAATCCCACCTGTTTATCTTATGGTCATAATATTTTTACTTACTTGGTTTATTAACATATATATACATATATATAGTCCTCTAAAACATCTGCTTCAATCATACAGTTAAACCCTTTATTTTCATATATTCCACATCCATTCAACCAATCACTGATCTAAAATATTGAAGAAGGGGCTGGGAATATGCTCTAGTGGTAGAGTGCTTGCCTCGTACACATGAAGTCCTGGGTTTGATTCTTCAGCATCACATGTGTAGGAAAAGCCAGAAGTGGCATGGTGGCTCAAGTGGTAGAGTGCTACCCTTGAGCAAAGAGAAGACAGGGACAGTGCACGAGGCCTGAGTTCAAGCCCTAGGATTGGCAAAATATATATGAAAAAAATTGTGCCTGTACTAAACATGTAAAAGGCTATTTTCTTCATCATCCCTTAATATATAGCATGGTAATACTTAGATTGCATTAACATAATAACTCTGGAGCTGGCTCTAAAATTCTCCCATTATTTATTTATTACTGCTGGATACGAGGAAGGTTACTTAATCTCTCTTAGCCAATATTTGCCTATTTGTAAAAGTGGGTGTGATGCCATCCTCCTGTGGTGTTATTGTAGGTATTAAATTGAAGGGGTGGTAAAAGTACTTACCTGTCCAATAAGCATTTACTTCCTCTGTGGTTGTAGACAATAGTGTCCATCCAGAAAATTCCTACTGCATCTCAAAGAACCTTCATTGATAATAATGAACTCCAAGTGGCTAAAGGTATTGTATGTATTCTTATAGTTATTTAGCACAGAAGGTAACTTGAGCGAGTTCAAAATTACTGCCATCAACTCTAGTGCTTTACACTTTACCAAACTGTCTAATAAAAATTCTGGTGGGAACTTTATCTTTTGACTTTCTAGTGAATTAATACATCAAATATTTAAGCAACCAGCATAGCAAAATAAACAGATTAAAAAGGTAAACTTCAATGTTCATTTAGAGTTCAGGTGTGGATAAGGTTTTCTTTCTAGTCTTTCCAAAGAATAAGAATCTGGAGAGTCAGAAGAGGAGGAGACAGACAATACCAAAAGCAGGAAAGTTGAAGGAAGGGGAGAATGACAAGAGATAGTACACTGTATCATCATTTTGTCAAGAGCCAGTTTTACAGGTGAACACAATGACATGCACAGCATAACTAGCTTGTTAAATGAGACTCAAGGGTGGCTATTTCATATATTCCACAGAATTTTCACCATCACACAAAACACCATATTATTTGCAGAGCAAATAAAAAAGAAATCTATGGAATAGGTCCTAACTTAAAAAAAAAACAACTAAATATCATATGATTAACTTGCACCTAGATAAAAAAGTTTTGAATAGCTTGAAATAATTTTTTAATAGCAAAATGTTAAAAATCCAACAGCCTAGGCTGACACATGACTCTAAATTAAAACTGAAAGCTTGAAAGAAAGGAAAAGGCCAAAGAAGATATGGGGAAGGGAAAGTGGTTGAAAAGGAGGAAGGGAAGGAGAGAAGGAGGGAGGGAGCGAGGGAGGGGAAAGGTAGGGAAAGGAAGGGAAAGAGGGAGGGAGGGAGGGAGGAAGGGAGTGAAGGAAAGGACCAAACCCTAAATTTACATGAGAATGCTAAATTTTCATTTAGCTGAAGTTTTTTTTTTTTAATTCAAGCAATTAATAATGAAAGCTTGCTGGGTCCCAGTGGCTCATGCCTATAATCCTGGCTACTCTGAGGATTGCAGTTCAAAGTCAGCCCAGGCAGAAAAGTACATGAGACTCTTGTCTCCAATAACCACTCAGAAAAAGCTGGACATGGTTCTGTGGCTCAAGTGGTAGAGTACTAGCCTTCAGCACAAAGAGGCTCAGGGACAGTGCCAAGTCCCTGAGTTCAAGCCCCAGGACTGGCAAAATACTGATACTAATACTAATAATGAAATCTTAATGTGCACTAGAGAAGAAGGGCCAATGATTCCCATATTTGTTTTGTGTTCTGCCTATTTGTTATTGGGAAGCTAACTCAAAGAAGGACCACGTTTAGGATGCTAATTCTTTGGAATTCCAGTCTGGAAGTAATACTGATCATATTGAGCTAAAGCATAGCTGCCTCTAGGCAATATAAGTAGCTAAATATATGAAGTATATAAAGCTTCTTATGATAAGATAGGAAAGAAATTTGTATCTTAAATAATTATGCATATTTTTCTCCAAATCTGCTTCCTTTATTTGAGCCCAATGGAATCCATAGTCTATCTGAAGTCTTGCTCTTTGTTTTTCAGTGCACAATGACTAACACATTTTTTAGCAAAGCCAGACTATTTCTTTCAAATATCCCTTCTGTATTTGTATTCTGGAAGTCAGGTATGGTAGCATATCCCTATAATTTTTTTAAAAATGGAGGCTAGACGATGATTAGTATAAAGTATCACTACTCAGTATTCTCTATTCAGTCATTCCAGTCTTTGGGGAAGTTACAGAAACTCTGCTCCAGCTTCTATTTTCTCAATGCTAGCATTACAGATATGTACTATCATGTCTGGCTCATTCCATTCTCAAATCTAGGCTCCTTATCACTTTGTTTCTGCACCATTATAAAAAGTCTCCCCCACCAAGTATGGTGGCACAGACCCATAATCACCGAGTATGGTGGCACAGACCCGTCATCGCAGCACTCAGGAGGCAAATGGAGGAGAATGGAAAGGTTGAGGCCATCCTGGGCTACTTAATGAGACCCTAACTTAAAGATTTTCAAAGCTCTATTACTTCTGATTAAGTGTAAATTCTTTTGATTGACTTTTAGATTGGGTGAGTAAAACAGGAAGAAAAATAATGAAAAGATGTGTATCCCTTTCTTTTGTAACTAGTATTCCAAAATAACACCTTTCTGTAACCTTATTACATTTAAACCTATTTGATTATCACCTCTTCCAAGAAGCTGTTGCCAATTGCTCCTCTTGTGACACAGATATAAACTTTTAGCCAACTCTTTTATAAAGCTTGTGGGAGTGATCATGTTGTACCTTCTTTTGCACAGCCTATCGCCTTTAGAAAAGTGATGGACACATAGGAACTAAATAATAATAATGAAGGCAGACACTGGTGGCTCACTTCTGTAACCCTACCTACTCAGGAGGCTGAGATCTGAAGGTCATGGCTCAAAGCCTTCCCTAGCAGGAAAGTTCACAAGACTCGTATCTCCAATTAGCCACCAGAAAACTGGAAGTGGTGCTGTGGTTGAAAGTGGTAGAGCTCTCTAGTTGAAAAAAAACAAAAAACAAAA
Organism: Perognathus longimembris pacificus; assembly: GCF_023159225.1. NCBI lineage: Eukaryota > Metazoa > Chordata > Mammalia > Rodentia > Heteromyidae > Perognathus > Perognathus longimembris. Next base: position 10,402,241 of record NC_063165.1, read on the forward strand.
AACAAAAAACTAAGGGACAGAGCCCATGCTTTGAGTTCAAACCACAACTGACAAAAACAGCCAAGCAAACAAACAATAATGGTCAATTAATGATTAGAAAAGGAGTAAGACATCTAAAGTCTATAACTGCATACCTAACACCTAAATAATTAGTTATACTATAAAATCCACCTTTGCACCAAAGTGTGAAATGTAAGTAGGCACACAACTGGCTCAGCAGCTTACTTTGCCTTAATGCTCCCTAATCAGTTATCATTACAAGGAGAAGCTAAATACTGTTTGTGTCCAAGCACTTTGTTAAATGTTTCCCCTTTAAGGTGGTGTTTCATTCTTATGAGAACTCGACAAATTAGTATTGTTTACATTTTGTGTTGAACTGAATTCCAGTAAGGTTAAATAACTTGTTCAAGATCATACCTAATGATGGAGATGAGTGTAAAAATCATGTTTCTGTGACTCAAAGCCCTGTATCCTAAATTATTTCAAGAATATATACCCTCACCTCCAAATAGTCCTAAAATTTCTGGAGACAATAAGTACTCTATTAGGTTCCTAAGAAACGAAAGGGGTAACATTGTCCAAAAGGAAATGTACACTTTACCTGACTTATGTAACTATAACCCCTTTGTACATCACCTTTATAACAATAAAAAATTTTAAAGTCAGGCAATGCAGGTTCCTGCCTATAATCCTAGCTACTCAGGAGTCTGAGATTGCAGTTCAAAGCCAGATTTTATCTCCAATTAACTACCAGAAAACTGGAAGTGGAGCTGTGGCTTCATGTGATAGAATGTTATCCTTGAGGAAAAAAAGCTCAGGGAGAGTGCCAAGGCCCTGAGTTCAAACCCCACAACTGGCTAAGTAAATAAATAAATATTCACAAGCAGATATGTCTTCTTTTCTCTTGGATATATATATATATATATATATATATATATATATATATATATATATATCAACACTAAGTCCAACAACATGGAATTACTTCCCAGAGTCCATCTTAAGTTTTGCCATTTTCTGTGGAAGTCTAGGATGTTTTGCTTTATTTTTCCCCTGAATATGTGACCTGCAGGCCACATGCACTGGAATTCAAAAGGCATGCATGGCTCGTGGGATGGCAAATGTTACTCTGTGTGACACTCCACATGCTCCTTATTCAAGAATTCAATGGGAGTGTCCCCACATATCTGCAAAGCATCTTTTTGTGAAGTAGAAATGTCATATGAACAATAATGTTCAGAATCCAAGGCCATGACTTGCTCTTGAAACATTGCATTTCTGATATGCATAAACAAACAAGGAGTAACAGGCCTCCCATGTCATACATAAAGAATGGAACCTTGGAACACATGTTCTGGATGGGTGTTCTCTGTGGTTATTTTAATCAAGCAGGATTGATAAACAGAAATCTAGCTTTTGCTTTAGGTTCTCTAGATAAGGGGGTCAGTTCTAGAAAACTGGAGACACTGATTACAAGATTTAAAAAATTAATGTTGATAGATTTTTTTATGTGTGTATAGCTTCATAAGAATTATTCGAGGGTCCTGAGGATAAGAATTGTTAAAATCAAATTATAGCCTATTTTTGAAGGTATCTATTAAGAAAGATGAATTTCAAAGTAAGCATTCTGAAGACATTTGAAAGAAAAAGGAAAAACTGAAGCAAGTCAGTCTAAATTCACTGATAAGACATACAAGAGTTTTGATGTCAGGAACCAAGAAAGTTCAAGGATGGCAGCTAATTCCAAGTTATCAAACTTATATTATTCATGAAGCCCAAACATAAAAGTACACTACTCTATGGCTCTTAAGTACTTTATCTGGCCCCAAATTATGCCATAATATTGCTTGCTTTATATAATAAATTTTTATTCATAAGCTAGTTGATTATATGATCAGGGGAAAGAAAGCCTATACTTTATTCCTTAGTTTACATGTGACTTGAGAGCTAGTCACTTGTTTACTGAATATTCCTTAAATTCTTAGATTCATGAAAAGCATTAAAAACTGGAAAGGGTTTTCTTCCTTGGGAGTATCTGAGAGAGTTGGATTTCAAACCTAAAGACTGGGATTTAGAGCAAATTCCCACTACTTACTAACAATATGGTCTCTCAGCTTCCGCCTTTATATAAATACGGGATTCTCAATACATGGTGGATTCAATAGTCAGAAGTAATAGTGGTGAATTCCTAATGTAAAAGATGAGAGGAAATAATGGTATCTGTCATTTCTATGTTGGGGTGAATTGATTTGCCTATTGGGAGGATTTCTCCTCACTACTGTTTTACAGAGTGACCCCTAAGTGGGGTGGAAAAATAGATCATATAGTTGATCAAAAATAGATCATAAATAGTACCGGTGGCTCAGACTTGTAATGCTAGCTACTCAGGAGGCTAAGAGCTCTGACTCAAGTTGTAGAGTGCTACTTGTGAGCAAAAAAGCTCAGGGACAGTGCCCTGAGTTCAAATTCAGGACTGGAACAAAAATTAAAAATCATAGTTTGGGAAAAATGGATCATAAAAAATTAAGATTCTACCTATTCCTATGCTGGAATATATTCTCCATGGTCCAGGAAACCACAGGGTAGCTATGTCACCAACTAATTACTTCACATAAACTCGAAGCTTGCATTGGCTGTACCACATCAGAATTCATAGAGCCCAGCTTTTCAATTCACGTGATTATTTAGAAAAGAAAAAAAAAAGTCCTGCCCATTTTTAATAAACATCTGTGTATGTGCCAATTCCAGCCTTTAACTCAGGGCCTGGGAACTCTTCCTGAGCTTTTTTGCTCACTACTAGCACTCTACAAATTGCGTCACAGCTTTCAGCTTCCTGAGTAGCCACAGACACCCAGCTTAATCATTTATTTTTAAAGCATCACTCCTAAGTGGACACTGTAGGTGGAAAGAGAGAAAAAAGAGAGAGAGAAGGAGACAGAACTAGACAAAGAGAATGAAAATTAGTCCTCAGAAGACCTGAGGTTAAATAGTAATGTTTGAATATGAGATTTTAACAGATGACCTTAAACTAAGCAATGGCCAGTGGAAGAGAGCCAGGGCTTCCTCTCCTAGCCAGCGTGACCTCCCACCACATGAGGTCCCTTGTTCAAAGGTGGTGCAATCCAATATGTGTGTTAAGAGGTCATTGAGGGGAGCCATGACCAAGGGCTCTAAGTATGGCAGCCTCACCTCAGATCTTACTATTTTCAGAGGCCCCGCCTCACCTGCCCCATTCATCACTCTGGCTGAAGTCTGTTTATTTAGCCGGAAGAGAGGGAGTACTGGTGAGAAGTCGGCATCATGAACTGAGGCTTTAACAAATGTGGCTGGAACTGGGACAGTGATATTTTTATATCACCTAACCATCTGCCAGCTCTTCATAAACATTTCCTCGTGTAGTTTTAACAATGACACACTTTGCTATCCTTAGAAATTGCTATAGCTCTATGAATCTTATCCTAAAAGAAACCTAAACTGAGAAAAGAAAAAGGAAGAAGTAAACTAACCAAATCAAGGTGGGGGAAGGCATTGTCAGAGGCATTTCTGGAAGCCACAATCTAACAACACACAAGGAACTATCATACACTTTACCATCAGGCCTATGCAATTTTAAATCTTTATGAGACTAGAGAGTACAGTGAAGAGGAACAGAAAGGAGGTGGCCTAGTCCCCCATCAGACTGTACCTGAGGAGTCATTGAGGCTGAAGGCGATGCGTACTGGCTTATCTGCAGGTACCCTGGCTGTGCTAATCATGTGGGCACCTGAGGCCCGGTTTTCTCCTGGGTCTTCCAGCTACAAGGAGAAGAGAAGGCATTGTCACTTAACCTAATATAATGGCTCCAAATACTCAGAGGCTCTTAGAAATTAGAAAGGAAAGCTAGAAATCTTCCTTTTTCTACCTCAAGACTATCCACCTGCCCATTTTCTTTCTGGATTACATAAAATACTTTAGCAATGTACATCTAGAATGTGACAAGTCTCTACCTATATCTCTGTTACAGTGTCTCTTCACACCAATTCATTCATGGCTTTCAAGGTCATATAGAGTGTTTTATTTTTATTTGAGGAGAGGGGGGATAAAGAAAAGATAGTCCAAATAGCTTATCAGGTGGCTTCTAATAAGATACTTTTTCATGGGCTGGGGGTATAGCCTAGTGGCAAGAGTGCCTGCCTCGTATACACGAGGCCCTAGGTTCGATTCCCCAGCACCACATATACAGAAAACGGCCAGAAGCGGCGCTGTGGCTCAAGTGGCAGAGTGCTAGCCTTGAGCGGGAAGAAGCCAAGGACAGTGCTCAGGCCCTGAGTCCAAGGCCCAGGACTGGCCAAAAAAAAAAAAAAAAAAAAAAAAAAAAAAAAAAAAAAAAAAAGATACTTTTTCATACTCAAAGCCTAAATCAAATCTGAAGTTTGGGTCCAGAAGTGGTAAAGAGTGAATATAATGGAATTAATTTTAAAGGCTATCCAAAACCATGTAAAATAACACAGGGTTGTATTATGAATATTATATACTTCAAAGACCAGACTGGCTACCTATAAATCTATCAAAGATTTCTAACCTAAAGTTTCACCTCTAATTAGCATATGATACAAGCAAAAGACAAAACTTAAAACAATTTTGGGTATTCTACTTCACCTATTAAATTTCCCTATTAAATTAATTAAGTTTGGTGGGGCTGGGGATATGGCCTAGTGGCAAGAGAGCTTGCCTCGTATACATGAGGCCCTGGGTTCGATTCCCCAGCACCACATATACAGAAAACGGCCAGAAGTGGCGCTGTGGCTCAAGTGGCAGAGTGCTAGCCTTGAGCAAAAAGAAGCCAGGGACAGTGCTCAGGCCCTGAGTCCAAGCCCCAGGACTGGCAAAAAAAAAAAAAAAAATTAATTAAGTTTGGAATGAATGGGAAAACAACTTACATACAAAATGGAAAGAGGAAAGTACATGAATATTTCTGTGTCATGAGAGGATTTAGCCCAAACATACTTCAATCAACATATTTGTTAACTTACTGTCCATTGGGACTAGAAGCAGATATTATTATGATATTTTTGTTATTTCATACATATATTTAACTTTTCTATTTTGATCCTACTTCCCCTAAACCATCTACACGCTGTTTCATGTTGACAGCAGACCAAAAAACCTGAGTGATATTTTTAAGAAAAATGTCTCTAAAAATGGCAAAATCTAATCTCTTCAGCCATCCTTAGCAAGATTCTGTGGATGGCTATAGTAGGACATTTTCTCATAGCAAGGTTTCTGACTCTTTCCCATGACTTTTCTGGCTCTAAAAATAGTTTCCAGGACACTGAATTTTGTTTTTAATCTTTCTTTATACAGCCAAAGTCATTGTGTACATACATACATATGTATTTAGACATCCATACATTTAGAATCACCTTATTCCATATGTAAAAGGAAAATGCATTCATATTAAACATTTAATGCAACTGTAAGAAGGAAAAACAGCAACTGTTTACAACCCAGTTAGGATCATATGAAATCCATTCATCCAACACTACTGATAGTAAGGAAGTATTAAGCACTTACTCTCCCATGCCCTGTACTCCTAAGTTACAAAGAAATGGTAACTGGAAACAGTTAAGGAAAAAGAACCATATAAACTTGCAAATACTTAGCACAGCATGTTTTTAGCTAACCCTGACATACTTTGGTGTGTTTCTTCTGCTTGGAATTGAGCATTTATTAGGCAGTTGTTCCTGGAGAAACAGCATAAACACTCTCAAATTTAACAAAACAAATAAAATGTCCAATTTCTGGCTGGAAGGAAAAGACATAGAGGTAGGCATTATATCCTCTACAATCTTACTACAACATCTACATATGAGAAGTTCACTTTTCTTTGGTGAAATCTCCCAACATATCTCTGCACCAAGAAAGAAAACACAAGGGGTAGAAATGTGCCTCCAGGATTTTGTAAATGTCTCTGTAATTTCCAGCCACTGGAGACAGAACTTGACAACCAAGAGCAAATTACCACCCCTCTTCTCAACACCACTGAAAACATCTGTCTCCCTCAGAAAGGACAGTGTTGAGGTTGGGTTAATTTTGAGTTCCACACAGCATGGACCACAAAATCCCCTGAACCAACTTGCCTTTTCATCAGACCGCCTCGGAAACGGGCCACTGATTCCTTCTCGCTCCTGGCTGGAAGCTGTAACAGAGCTTTGGTTAGGTTGCAGGAACTCTGAGCGTTTTCGCACCTGCTGCCTTACCTCACTTAGTTGAGTGTCTGCACTGGTGTAATCCAGGGCCAGCCACTGCCTTGGCTAGTTGTTGCCTTTGTGGAGTAAAGACTCAGTGAGAGACCAGGCTGCACCTGCTGCATAGCAGCCCCTGACACTGAGGGGCAGAGACAGCTGTCAGAGCTACACACTGCTACCTGCTCTGCCCCCAGACCTCCGTGTCCCGCGGGACCTGAGTTCCACTTCCCTCCACAACCCCCTCTCTCCTTTCCTTGCCTCTCCAACAGCCAGGATGTTGTCATGTTTCTAGAAAAAGCAAGAGCAAAAGAAAACCCTCCTCCTGTCAGGGGCATTGATAAACAGCAAGTTATGGAGAGTCCAAATGTTTTAATTCATTAGTCCTGGCAAACTTAAAATACAAACAGACTTGCTTCACAAGACAGGAATGTCTTCAGCGTGACCCAATCCGTGTCTGTGTCTATTCCAGCAAACTGGCAAAGATAGCATGACTCTAGTCAGCAAAAATGTCGGCCACTCCGATCAACTCAGGCAGACCCAGCCAACTTGGACTGAACACAAACCAACCCTCGGATGATAGCAGTGATGATCCCAGTTAAGGAGGAAAGGTTTGAGGTTGAGCCTTTGTCGGGTTGGAGGACTTGATCCCTTCTACAAATACAGTCTCAAAAGGAGTCAAAGGGCAAATAGGAATGGACTGTTCGGATTTTTCAACCCCTTTAGCAACTGTAAACTTGGATGTAATGAGTACTTAAAAATAGTTGGAACACAGTGTTAAGGTGAGTGAAAAATAAACAATATTAACAGAATGTAAAGGCAAGCCACAGACTAGGAGAAAATCACTACAAAACATATATCAGGTAAAGGACTTGAATCTAAAATATACAAAGAAACCTAAAACTCAACAATAGAAAACAACATTAAAAATGGGCAAAAGATCTGAACACACACTTCACCAAAGATTAGAGAAATACAAATCTATAAAAAATGATGATCGATTTCACATGCATAAGGAAATTGTACATTAAAACAACAATGGCAAATTATATATTAAAGTGACCAACATCCAAAATACAATGTTAAATGTTGGAAAGGATATAGAAAAACAGAATTCTTATTTATTGTGAATAGGAATGCAAACATTGTACAACTACTCTAGAATACAATTTGATAGTTGTTTTGTTTTGTTTTTTACAAAACTAACTATACACTTACCATTTGATCCAGCAATTACATTCCAAAGTACTTACCCAAGTAAAATGAAAATTTAGGTCCAATAAAAATCTGAAGACATTTATTGCAACTTTACTCATAATTGCTCAAACTTGGAAGTGATTAATATGCCCTTCATTTACTGAATAAGTATACAAACTGTAGTATGTTCAGATAAATCTTACTCAGGGATTAAGAAAAAAGGTATCAAGCTCCAAGACATGGAGGAATCACAGTACAATCTGTAAGGTCAGATGCTGTAATTGTGGCTATATATCATCACCCGTTTGTCAAAACACATAGAATGTACAACACAGAGTAAACCTTGACACAAACTATGTCATTTAGCTAATAATAATGTACCAACATTTGTTCATCTAGTACAAAAGGTTAATAGTAGGATAAAAGAGGAGTGAGAATGAGGAAATAAATGAGAACCCTGAATTTTTCATTCTTTTTTTACTGTAAATCTAATATTCGACATTGAATAAGTAAAATAACAGCAATTTCCTGACCAAATGAATGGAAATCTAATTCAGCAAGGAGGTTGTAAATATTTAATTACAAGGTTCATATCAAAAGTTAATCCTTCTAGGAATATCTCTAATTATTTTAACGCTGCTTTGTCATTAACATCATCTTACATAATGCATTATAATTTATCTGATACATTTCTTGCCAACTATCTCATTTCCATCTTCTAGAGAGTCCCATAGAACAGTCATCTCTGATAAATATTTGTGCTGAGACAAAATTTAAGTAATAGGCTCAAAGGAAATGGTCATTATGGAATAAAAGATTTAGATCGAATCCAGTTTCTTCAACTTTTGTTTCATACTATTTCTTCTATGTCAGGATACTCTATTAAAAGAGTCAACTGAAATTTTAAATTACGGGTAAGTTCCAGAATGTAGCTGGATGTAACCAAAGATGCAACTTTCTTCAGTAGCCCAGCATCCAGGATCATCTGTGATCCGCCATCTTTATGACACCTAAGTTAATTCCATGGATGTCAAAGTTGTATATATTACATGTACAGTATAAGGAAGTGCCTACCTGCTGTGTTTTTATTTTAAATTCAAAGGCCCATGTGTTGAAGGCTCAGTCCCAACCATGGCATTGCTGTGAGGTGGGAGAACCGTTATCAGATGAGGCCTAATGAGAGTAAGTAAAAACACTGGGAACATATCCTTGAAGGAGATAGTGGGATCTTGGCGGCTCCTCTTCTCTCTTTGCTTCCTGACAGACATGAGGAGAACCGTTTCCCATATCACTCATGATGCACTGCTTCACCAGTCCTAAAAACAATAGGGCCAATTGACCATGACCTGAGACCTCTGAAACTACGAGCCAAAATAAAACTTCCTGCCTACTTGACTTCTTTGGTGTTTTGTCACAGTAGTAGAAAACTAGCACGATACCATGTCTTCACACACTCCCACAGAAACCGCCTGGGGCTGCCTTCAGAAAATCTGATGGTGACACTGATGTTGTCAAGGCCGCTGTCAATATACAGAAGCATCTGGATTCCAGTGAAATGGAAAGACCCAAAATGAGCTAAAAAAAAATCTTCTTCTATAATTGTTTATCAAAGCTCTCAAGGAGCCATTTGGATCATGAATGAAAATCCAGAGACAAAGATAGTTGCACATTAAACGTAAGGGAAATATTATTACGTATGATTTTTTTTATCCCAAAGAAATGTCCAGAATCCTCAAAGTGACCCTAAGAACTTCTACTGAGGAAGGCTATATTATTCTTGTCTGAATAAACATGATATCAAGAGAAGAATAATGAGTATGACAAAGAAAAAGATTGGCCAGTCCTGGGCCGTGAACTCAGGGCCTGAGCACTGTCCCTGGCTTCTTTTTGCTCAAGGCTAGCACTCTGCCACTTGAGCCACAGCACCACTTCTGGCCATTTTCTGTATATGTGGTGCTGAGGAATAGAACCCAGGGCCTCATGTGTACGAGGCAAGCACTCTTGCCACCTAGGCCATATTCCCAGCCCCAAAGAAAAAGATTATAAAAGAGGTCATTTGATAATAAGAACAAAAAAGAAAAGACCTAGAGAATTGATGGTGTCACCTGGCACTGCTAGCTCACACTTGTAATCCTAGCAACTAAGGAGGCTGAAGTCTGAGGATCAAGGTTCACTGCAAGCCAGGGCAGGAAAGTTTGCAAGACTCTTCAATAAATCAGCAAAAACCTGGAAGCAGAACTGTGGCTCAAATGGTAGAGCACTAGCCTTGAGTGAAAACACTCAGGAATAGCACCTGGGCTCTGGCCCTAGGACTGGCACAAAAGAAAAAAAAAAAAAGCTGATATTGTGTGTCACAACCAACTCTTTTGTTCCCTCAAGAGCAATGGTACATTCCTTGATTCTTTTCCAAATACTTTCAAGACAGCAACAAATACAATACCCAAGTGAAATCTTTTCCCGCAACCAAAACCCCAGAAACTACCTAGTATTTAAAGAATGCAATAGAATTATACTAATTCAATCCAGAAGAGACGTGTATGCATCAAAACATTAACAGATTTATAGTACGTTTCTGGATGTTACCTGTATGCTTAGTTTTTATCTTATTCTTTCCAGTAGTAAGAAGTTCTACTGAACGTGTTAGTTTTCATATCTGTAACAATATATTTGAGATAAATCAGTTTAAAGGAGGAAGAGTTGAGAGATTTCAGTCCTTGGTAACTTAGCTCTGTTGCTCTTGGCTTGTGGTAGCATAATACATTCCAGTAGGAATATGTGGTATAGAAGGCTGCTCATATCCTAGTAGCCAGGAAGCAAAGACAGAAAGCGGAAGGGGCTACGGTCCCAATATCTTCCAGGCCATATTCCCAATGACTTGACTTCCATCCAGTAGGCCCCACCTAATAAAGGATCCCTCACCGCACAAGAGTGCCACAAGTTTGACATCAAGCCTTCAACCTACGGTCCTCTGGGGAACATTCTAGATCTAAACTATATCACTGTTACATGGAAAATTAATTTTAGTACTATAGTAAGGAATTTTCATACAACGCAATACAATTTTCATACAAATGAGCAAATATTCATTGTGTGAAAATACTCCTGAATTATAATAATAAGCATCACAATTTTGAAAAGTAAATTCCTCAGCCCAATTCAATATGCATTATGTTAAGATGTGGTATTTTTCAGTTTACTATTTCCAGAATTTTTTTTTTTTTTTTTTTTTTTTTGGCCAGTCCTGGGCCTTGGACTCAGGGCCTGAGCACTGTCCCTGGCTTCTTCCCGCTCAAGGCTAGCACTCTGCCACTTGAGCCACAGCGCCGCTTCTGGCCGTTTTCTGTATATGTGGTGCTGGGGAATCGAACCTAGGGCCTCGTGTATCCGAGGCAGGCATGTGTATCCGAGGCAGGCACTCTTGCCACTAGGCTATATCCCCAGCCCCAGAATTTTCTTGATGACTAGGTTCATGTCCTGAAAGAATTTTACTGGAGTTCATTCATCCATTTTATATGTTGTCTGTGGCTGCTTTCAACACAGCAGAAAAACTGGGTAATTAATTACTTCTGAGATTGTATGGCTAGCATATCCTAATTTCTTTATTGATGTTTTTAAAAACTTGCTTTTAGGCAAGTCCACAAGGATAAAGAGAATGGGAAAAGAAACAATAGAAATAACATTTTGCAAGCAGGAAAATTAAGTGAAGAGTAATAGGATGTGATTTAGGGGAGAGGGGGGGAGAGAGAGAGAGAGAGAGAGAGAGAGAGAGAGAGAGAGAAAGAGGGAGGGAGGGAGGGAGGGAGGGAGGGAGGGAAGAAGGAAGGAAGGAAGGAAGGAAGGAAGGAAGGAAGGAAGGAAGGAAGGAAGGAAGGAAGGAAGGGAAGAAAGACACCTTACCTCTGTGGCTTACCTCTGTAATCTTAGCTACTCAAGAGGCTGAGAGATGAAGATCACAGTTTAAAGCCAGCCCAGGCCAGAAAGTCTAAGAAGTAGAGCTGTGGCTCAAGTGGTTTCCAGCCTTGAGCAAAAGAAACTCAGGAACAGCATGCAGGCCCTGAGTTTAACCCCTATCAAATTGGAGCCATGTGCTCTGATAATTATAACAATGTTAACATTTATGACTATATAAGAAAATCATATTTGTCTAATACTTGCACATTTACATGTTTCCCAAGATGATAATTTGGAAAAACAAGAACCAAGTTTTTAAACAATAGTTATTATATTGCCAGGCACCAGTGGCTCACACCTGCAATCCTATATATCTACACTGGAGGCTTGAGATCTGAAGGTCACCATTTGAAGCCAGCCAAGGCAGGAAAGTCTGTGAGACTCTTGTCTCCAATTATGTACCAAGAAACTGTAAGTGGTAGAATGCTAGCCTTGAGCACAAAAGTTCAGGGATAGAGCCCAGGCCCTGAGTGTAAGCCCCAGGAAGGAAGGGAGGGAGGGAGGGAGGGAGGGAGGGAGGGAGGGAGGGAGAGAGGGAGGAAGGGAGGGAGAGAGAAAGAAAGGGAGAGAGAGAAAGGAGAGAGAGAAAGAGAAAGAAAGAAAAAAAGAAAGAAAGAAAGAAAGAAAGAGAAAGAAAGAAAGAGAGAGAGAAAGAAAGAGAGAGAACGAAAGAAAGAAAGAAAGAAAAGAAAGAAAGAAAGAAAGAAAGAAAGAAAGAAAGAAAGAAGAAAGAAAGAAAGAAAGAAAGAAAGAAAGAGAAGAAAGAGAGGAAAGGAAGGAAGGAAGGAAGGAGGAAGGAAGGAAGGAAGGAAGGAAGGAAGGAAGGAAGGAAGGAAGGAAGGAAGGAAGGAAGGAAGGAAGGAAGGAGAAAGAGGAGAAGGAAGGAAGGAAAAGTAAAGCAAGAGGAGAAAAGGAAAAAAGAAAGACTCGAAATTTATGCTTTTATCTTCATGAGCAGAATATGTCAGAGTCTTGTGAAAATTCTGGTTTCAAGGAGAGTGAGAAGTAACCTGTATGACACAAATATTATGTCTCAGCTACTTGGCTAAGCTCTAGTAATATGATACTTAATGTGCAACCATTCCCCCATTTAATATAGCTACTTTCGTTCTTGTTTTACTGAGGAACAGAGAATGAGAAAGTTTCAATGGCGTGCCCAACTCCCAAAGCTCATTAATTAGATTCAATGTGTTGCCAAAGATAAATCTCTTCTATAGCACACCAAAATTGTGTTTTAAAGCTAAATATGCCTTTGAAGGAGATGCTTTCTCCTGCCATCAAGGCAGAAGTCCCAAAAGATATTTCTTCATGATGGAAAAATGCAAAATACCAGCAGCCTAATGACAATAGACAAAAATCTGATTGCTTCAGTGAGTAAAATCATGAGTTATTCCTCACGCATAGACTTACTATAGAGTACATTAAAGTATCAGTCAGAGAAATACAGACTTCTATAATAAATAGAATTTTAATCTAAAAACTTCTTGAAGAAGCAGAAGTCCTAGAAACATTATACCCTGGGAAACAAAAAGGGATAGAATTAGCACTGGATGTCCATACTGTGAAATTACTTCAGCAGCATCAGCTCCTTCACTAACTTTAATGTACTTAGATGTACAGCTACATCAGCCAAATTCTACTTATTTGTTTTGTTTTACTGGTCCTGGGGCTTGAACTCAGGGTCTGGGTACTGTCTCTGAGCCTCTATGTGCTCAAGGCTAGCACTCTAGAACTTGAACCACAGCTCCACTTCTGGCCTTTTCTTCTTTCTTTCTTTCTTTCTTTCTTTCTTTTTTTTTTTTTTTTTTTTTTTTGAGTACTATATTGGAGGTAAGAGTCTCATGGGGACTTTTATGCCCAGGCTGGCTTTCAAATGTGATCCTTAGATCTCAGCCTCCTGAGTAGCTAGGATTATAGACATGAGCCACCAGTACCCAGCAAAACACTACTTTTTTAAAACAGAAAGATTCTGAGAAGGTAAGTTGTAGCATTTAAATGAGTTTCTAATTCCATTGACCATTTTCACATAGAACTTGTTCTTCTTACCTCTCAATGCAGAATTGCCAACCAAATCCTATGAGTACTTCCTCCAAAAGCCTTCAGTATGCCCCATGCAATGATAATGTTTCATCAATCAGTCACCTACTTGGACTGTCTTTGCTTCCCCTTGTGTTGGGAGATGGGATAGCTAAGGGAATTTCTACAGTTTGCCTACAGGGAAGCTGAGTTGTAGATATCTCTATTATCCATATATTGAGGTAACTGTCTCAGTACAGAATACAGAGTATGTTGCTGGCTCTTTCTGTAGAAATAGTTTCCAGGATTATCCCCCACTGCCCATTTACCCAACTCACTAGCATAAAGATTCAATTATCTTGTAAAATTAGTGTGTCATGACAGTATTCATAATATTGTAGTTTTTATCTCAAACAGTATTTTATAAGCTTCAGGCTTTATAAACTAAGATCCATACACCTATCCCTAAAGTGATTTCCAAGTGAATGTAGAAACTTAAACACTTTCTAAAATAAAGTAATAAAATTTTTGTTGTTTTGTTTTACTTATGTGGTCTTTATTGATTATTTTTTCTTTTTTGGCCAGTCCTGGGCCTTGGACTCAGGGCCTGAGCACTGTTCTTGGCTTTTTTTTGCTCAAGGATAGCACTCTGCCACTTGAGCCACAGCGCCACTTCTGGCCGTTTTCTCTATATGTGTTGCTGAGGAATCGAACCCAGGGCTTCATGTATATGCATTCTTGCCACTGGGCCATATTCACAGCCTCTTTATTGATGTTTTTAAAAACTTGCTTTTAGGCAAGTCCACAAGGATAAAGAGACAATAAGAATAACATTTTGCAAGCAGGAAATTAAGTGAAGAGTGATAGGATGTGATTTAGTAGACCAGAGAGAGCTGAATCAAATGTAAAACAGGTTAAAGCTGGGAATCAATCAAAATAGAATACACATAAAACTCTCCAAAGCTCAGGAATTGACAGCTTCAAGTGACTCTAAAAGTCAAGGTAAAGGAAGTAAAATTAGAAAAGAAGTAAAATTGAAAGTTTGTTCATGAAGCAATCAAATGCAAATGAAGATCATATAGGATACTAGCACACATACTCCAGAATACAAACAATGAAAAAGACTGGCCTTCCTCAGTATTGTGTCAGGAATGTTGAAGACCTGAAACTTGAAATCACTGAGGAGATTATGTAACAGTTACAACTACTTTGGAAAAATACCTTGACAGATTCTTATGAAGTGAAATATATGCCCATCTAATAGAGTAACTTGGCAATTCTACTCTTAAGTTTTTATCCAAGGATACAAAGCATGTCATAAAAACGACAAAGAGAGAACTAAGGGTGCTCAGAATGTTCATGGTAGGTTTATTTGTAATAATTCCAAAATGAAAACATCTCAAGTAAGAAAATTGCAGTATAGTCAACAAGAAGGAATCTACTCTTGACACATGTAAACGATGGGTGAATCTTTTGTGAAACTTCACAAAAAACACACCCCATATCATTTCATTTATACAAAATTCCAAAACTAATTAATGGTGGAGGAAGATCAAACACAGATGCCTTTGGAGTAGAGTGAGGATTGACTGAGAAAAATGATTAGGGTGCTTTTTCATGTGATGGCAAAGTACTGCATCATGACAAATGCTTGACAGATGTATGTCAAAAATCACAGAATTTATACAGCAGTTATATCAGCACACTGAAATACATATAAATTTTATATCAAAAGGAAAAAATCTTAACTGGGTGCCGGTGACTCACACTCACAATTGTAGCTATTAAGGAGGCTGAGATCTGAGGACTGAGGTTTGAAGCCAGCCCAGGCAGGAAAGCCTATAAACTCTTAAATTCAATTAACCACAAAAAAAGACAGAAGTATAACTGTGGCTAAAGTGGTAGAATGCCAGCCTTGAACAAAAAAGCTCAGGGACAGCATGCTGGTCCCAAATTCAAGCCTCTGTCCTGATATAAAAATATAAATAAATAATCTAAGGTATCTAGATAAAGCATGCAGAGACGGAGAGCTATATAATAAAGTATGGATAAGAAAATATGAATGGTAGAGGAAATGTCATTGTGGCTCAAAGTGGTAGAGCACTAACCTTGAGCAAAAGCGCTCTGGAACAATGCCCAGGCTCTGAGTACAAGCCCCACAATGGACAAAAAAAAAGGGCTGGAGGCATGGCTCATCAGTAGAACATTTGCCTCCTAAGCTCAAAATACTGAGATCAAACCCAGGATCACCAAACAAAATATGAACAGTAGAATTTAGGTAGTGATTACACTGGGATTTGTTATAAAACTTTCAACTCTATCTATATTTGAAAATGTTGCTAGTCAAGCTCCTTAGAAAAGATTCTTATAATCTCCTGCCTAGAATTTGAAGGTCTGGTTGCCAGCATTTTGGAAGCCAAGCGTGGAAAGAGATAGAGGAAAACAAAACTAATTTTCAACGCTCTAAAAGAAAAAGAAAACTGGAAGAGAGTGAAGGAAGGAGGGGGGCATTGTCCAAAAGGAAATATACTCATTACCTGACTTATATAACGATAACTCCTTTGTACATCACCTTCATAATAATTTTAATAAGTACAAAGACAAAACATAAAAAAACAAAAAGGAAATTATTTCCAACCTAAAGTAACATAATTGACCAAATGATGAATTAAGTTTAAGTTCAAGATAATAAACAATGAAACAATCTACACTCCATGTGGTGTTTTTTTTCTTTATTTCTTTCTTCTTTTTGAAAGCCACTGGAGAAAACTAGAGACGATGAAGCCTGGAAACCACAAAGAGCTCCTATATAGAAGGTAAAATGACTCATGAGAATGACAGTGAATGAGACCAGAGCTGGTCTAACAGCCATAAGAATGGCTCCATTAGGAAGAGGAAATGGCTAGCCCTCTTGACAGGTACTATTTTGAGAAAACATTTTTTAAATTGGCAAGGATTTTTATGGTTGAATCATTGACTGATACACGGAATAAGGAAGCAAATGAACAACAACAACAAGAAAAGTAGACTCTAGGGACTGGTTTGACAGTGTATAAAGTTATAATGCAAAAGTAACTGTAGTTAACTTTGTCTTAGCTCTAAGTAGCATTTGCATAAATAATCATATATATTAAATATTTACCTAACAAAAAACATATTACTGTATTAAAAGGACAAAACATAAGAAATTTGCTTATGCATATGATAGCTCTTGAGTATAGGGAAAAGAGGCAAATCTTCATCCTTTGTTATGGAAAGACAGCAGACAATGGCCCAGCTTGAACAAGGCCAAAAACAGTCATGTAAGGACATCTTATAGAAGGTTAGAAGTGAAGTCAAGAAGACAACAGAGATGCAGTGAAAGAATAATTTGACTAAGTAATTTTCATTCTGTTGCTTGATAAAATGGAATAAAATAAAACAAAGAGGGAGGAGGAGAAGGAAGAGGAAGACAAGGAGAAAGACCAACATGATTGCCTAAGTAGTGGTTACCTCTGTAATTCAGGAAATGGAATGGAGGAGAGGTGAGACCTACTGGATTTTGGTAGCAAATCTTTTTTTTTTTTTTTTTTTTTTGCCAGTCCTGGGCCTTGGACTCAGGGCCTGAGCACTGTCCCTGGCTTCTTCCCGCTCAAGGCTAGCACTCTGCCACTTGAGCCACAGCGCCGCTTCTGGCCGTTTTCTGTATATGTGGTGCTGGGGAATCGAACCTAGGGCCTAGGTGTATCCGAGGCAGGCACTCTTGCCACTAGGCCATATCCCCAGCCCATTGGTAGCAAATCTTGATGAACTGTTTTACTCTTTAACATATGTGCATCAAAAATTTCAGACAAAAAAATAATATGGTCAAAGATCCATTAGTTGATTCACTGTTTCCTATAGGATAATGGAATGATCATTTTTGGTTCTGCATCAAAAGCCCTTCAAAATGTGCTTCCTTCCCGTCCATGCTCATCTCCTGTCCCTAGATAAGGACATATTTTAACAGAATAAGGATATACTGCGCTTCTCTCAGTCTCCTCAAATATAAAAGCATTGGCATCGACTCTGCCTATATAGATAAAGTCTCTCCTCCTATCATCTTCATGTGTCCATTCCAAAGCCTGTCCTCCTAAAGCTGTGGGTTTATTCTCATGCTAAAACATGTAGTTTAATGGCATACGTGTGGCTCCCATCTCCTGAAGATTTTGTACCACACGTTAAACGGCAGCAAAACTACTAAAGATAGATATGCCATGTCTGGTCCAAAGCAAAGGTTCAACAGATATATTTCAGAAACTACTTTGAGCCTGGAATCCAAGTACCTTATAGAGAAGACAGCATTGAATCCAGATACACAAGGAAAAAAGCTAAGATGTAGCAGTTCACTAATAATTTTGTCCCTGAATCCCAATTTACCTTTTGACTTAGATCTGATTTTGTGAAGAATCAGCTGCCCCCAAACAACATATTTGAACAAATAAATTGAGATACTCCTGGCCCAAAAAAAATTACATTCATTTGACTTTGTTTTGTAAAGGGTCCTGTGTTGTTTGGGCCGAAATTGACTACAGAAAAAAAGAAAAGAAAGAAAGGAGGGAAGTATTTTACAACCTGTGTGGGATAAACAAAAGAAAGGGGATCAAGGAAAGAGAGTTATTATATGCCCCAATAAAGGTGACCAAAAGGACTAAGTATTCTTACACTCTGTCCCTGTAATTCAACCAATAAAATACGCATTATTCACCAAGGTTTCTATAAAGAAGTAGTGAGTCTAAATTCAAAGTTGGTTGTCAGGTGACAATAAAGTCAATATCGTAATCACTTTTGTGAATGACAGCATGACTGAATTGAGTGGCAAAGATCAATGACAGAGTTAAAGAAAACAATCAAATGAGAAGCTGCTGGTAGAAAAACATTTTGTTTTTGAAAGTAGTGGTCATTTCTCTTTCTTAAAATAATTTTATTATTACTTTTTGTTTATGTGGTACTGAAGAATCAACTCAGACCTCATGCATGCTAGGCAAGCAGCCTACCTCTAGCCACATCCCCAGCCCAGTACTGGTAATTACTTAATGAAGTCAATGTCAACTTTTTCAGTTTGATTACCAATTTAAATATATGCTATGTTTTCAGAAATAAGATCAAAAGAAAATTACATAGAAGTATAATGGGGAATTGGGAACATTTTAAGAATTTACTGTTGAACACAAGTCTTGAACACAAAGATTAAAGAAAGCAGCTGGGTGCTACTTGCTCATACCTGTAATCCTCATTACTCAGGAGGCTGAGATCTGAGGATCATGGTTCAAAGCCAGCTCAGGAAGGAAAGGCAGTAAGACTCTGATCTCCAATTAACTACCAGAAAGAGCTGTAAGGCACACTGTGGCTCAAGTGGTAGAGTGCTGGCTTTGAGCACAAGGAGCTCAGACACAGCACCTAGACCCAGAGTTCAAGCCTCAAGATTGGCAAGGAAGGAAGGAAGGAGGAAGGGAAGGAGGGAGGGAGGCAAGCTCTCAGTTCATGAGTGGCACTAAAGTGTTCTAGTATCCTTCCACCTTTGTTGTCTTTCCAACTCATTTAGCTGTTCTGAGATTGTCACCTCATCTCTGTGGGCAACGATGTCCTCTGAAAGAGAGTTTTTAAACCGATACTTTCTGCAGTTGCTTGTCATTCCAAAGTCTTTAATTTTAGGAGGAGAAGCCAACCCCTGAATGGAAAAAAAAATCATAGAATTCTTTCCCTGGTTTTAATTCATTAAAGAGTTGACAAGCCAAAAAAAAAAATTAACAGGCCTGTAATAAACCAAAAATACATTTTATAGCAATCATCAAGAAAAGAACAGAATGAAGATAATCCCTCTTCTTTTTTCCTACTGAAGGCAGTTACCAACACAACCTTCAATTTTACTGCCAAGCCCAGTTAGTCATCAGATATTTGGTACCCAAGCAAAATCCATTCAGTCCTTGATTATACTGTGAAACCTGAGGACGCCCAGAAAAGTGACAAGGAAGAGATCATGTTTTGTTCATCAAAACACTTTCAAATTAAGCCATCACATCCTAAAATAGTGGATTAGAATCACCCATCAGGATTCCTTCATCGCCTACAAATGTCCAATCCTTGTTTAGAAGTGGGGTGTGCAATTACTGTGTAGATACAAAAATGATGAATAGCTAAAGGCTAATAAGACACCTGTCAATTGCACTTTTTTTAAAAAAAGAAATCTTAGCTACTTTCAATTTATAGTTGTCTGACAAAAACAACATTTTGCTCACAATTCCTGTGTGCTTGAGCAGCATCAAACCAAAACGGAGTTTCAGATATTTCTATCAAGAGAAGTTGTACTGTGGCTCAAAGTGATAGAGTACTAGCTTTGAGCAAAAGAACTCAGAGAGAGCTCCCAGGCCCTGATTTTAAGTTCCATGACTGGAAAAGAAGAAGAAGAATATACAGGTATTTCTACCCAATTCTTAAAAAAACTTTTTGAGAATTACAGTATTAACCACAAATGAATGGCTGTCCCACCTCTCAAATAAGCTACAGAAATAGTATTGTTAAGCCCATCAAGAGGGAACAGATTCTCATTCCTGTTCCAGCTAAATGAAAATGAAGATTTCCTAGAAGAGTCTATAAATAGAAAATGACACACTCCTAAAATAGAAAAATTCTGCTGAAGGACTGACTAGAGATGATTGTTTGAGATTTTAGACCTTCAAACCTTAATTATGCCGTATTAAATAGAAAAACAGATCAATAGCCAGGGCAGTTTGCATTGCTTTTGTGTTTAAGCCCAAAAGGGCCATACTCAAAGTGGCCATCTCCATAATAAGAATCAAAGTGATATTTCACAGGCTGCCAAATTCATCTAATTTAAATCTAATTAATTTAAAGAAATCTATACTCTAACATCTCAGTTCCATGGAAAAGGAAGTTATTTATATATCAGGAAATCATTCCTGAACAGACCAAAAATGTATTCCTTTAAAAAGCCTTTTAAACTAACTATAGCTAATTCATAACCTACATGGAAAATTTAAATGTTCAAAATTTGTAAAGAGCTCTCTGCACAGCCCAATTAGTATGTATTTAGAAACCTCTTTCCAAATTTAGGTTCTGAAATTCATGATGAACAAGAATGACATTCCCTTTTTAACAAGGAAATGTAAATGAAGATGTATCAAAATACAGACAGAATGGTAATTTTGTAATCCCTTTGTGCTTCCTGAAATGCAGATTGTACGAAAATTTTCTCAGCCATCGATCCAAGATATTTTTAATAATTTCCTTTAAAGGCACAATAAGAACAAAAAACAGGGCTGGGAATGTGGTACAGCAATAGAGTGCTTGCCTAGCAGGCACAAAGCCCTGAGTTCCATTCCTTAACACCAAATAAACAGAAATAGCTGGAAGTAGCCTATGGCTCAAAAGGTACAGTGCTAGCCTTGAGCAAGAAGAATCTAGGAACGGTGCTCAGGCCTTGAGTCCAAGCCTCAGGAGTGGCAAAGAAAGAGAAAGAGAGAAGGAGAAAGAAAGAAAGGAAGAAAGGAAGAAAGGAAGGAAGGAAGGAAGAAAGAAAGAAAGAAAGAAAGAAAGAAAGAAAGAAAGAAAGAAAGAAAGAAAGAAAGAAAGAAAGAAAGAAAGAAAGAAAGAAAGAGAGAGAAAGAGAGAGAGAGGGCGGGAGGGAGGGAGGGAAGGAGGGAGGGAGGAAGGAAGGAAGGAAGGAAGGAAGGAAGGAAGGAAGGAAGGAAGGAAGGAAGGAAGGAAGGAAAGGAAAGGAAGAAGGGAGGGAAAAAGAACAAAAAACAGCCATTCCTAATTAGATCTGCCACTGATATTTGCCTGGGTAGTAGGAAAGAATTGAGGTATATGTGACTATACCACTAATGCTGAAGCTAGAAGACTTCATTTAAATTATCTAAATCATGCCTGGTTTAACATATAAGAAAACTAATATGCCATTTATGTTATTAGTTACATTGATCTTTTAAAAATATTTATGCTTGTAATTTTTTTCAATCTTTGATGCCAATGTTGACTCTTCTAAAGTCATGTACTTTAATAGATCAGGAATGCTATAAAAAATTAAAAATACTGAGTACATTTCTTGTAAACCTTGCTGCCTCCTCCATTTTTCTTCCACTTTCCTTCCTCCCCAATCCTCCACCCAAGTTACACAGTTAATTTCCAACATATTGTCTTGTGAGTATTGCTATTGCATTGGTTCACCTTTCATTCTTTGTATGTAACTGTAAGCCCTCTGTATATCACCTTGACAATAAAATTCAATTAAAAAAAAACCAAGGAAGTGAACTAAAGAACAAAACAATTAAAAATAAAGAAAATGAAAATCACCAAATACATATAAAACACTACTGTTGTACGTGGCATACAAAAAATTTTTTCAGAAATGATGATTGACTATAGCAAAGTTAAAACAATGGAAGAATAGGCTGGCCACTGGTGGCTCATGCCTGTAATCTTAGCCGCTGAGATATCTCAGTTTGAAGTCAGCCCAGCAAGGAAAATCCATGAGACTTTTATATCCAATTACCACTGAGCTGTGGCTCAGAGTGGTAGAGTGCTAGCCTTGAGCAAAAAAATCTCAGAGACAGTGCCCACGCCCCTAGTTCAAGTCCCAGCACTGGCATAAAAGAAAAAAAAGTAAGAGCTTGAAGGAGAGGGATGAGAAGGCAATTTTCTTTTCAATTTGATTAATATTTGCATAGACTTTAATTGTACCAACCACTACTTTAAGGCTTTAAATACACTTACTCAGTTCTCACAACAATCCTATGAATGATCCAGCTTTCTGGGTAATATCATGAGAGCTCCTTCTTAGAAGGATTCCATGTTGGTCAAATACTATATTGCTGCCATCTTGAAATTTTAGCAAGGGACACCAAATTTTCATTTCACTGAAGTATGAATGGAAAACACTGCAAATTAGGTAGCCAATTCTGTTAATAACATAATAATCATTAACATTCCTATCTTACAGATGGACAAAATATGGCAAAGAGAAGTTAAATTACTTGTCCAAAAGCTGTCCATTATTTGAATCCCAGGATGCACACAGGCCACAATGGAGACTTTTGCATTTGGGAGAGACATTAGAAGTCATTAATGCTAAATGCCCTAGCAGTCCTGCAATTCTAAGGTCTTTTACTCAAGGGAATGTTGATTTCACTCTTTCCTCCTTCCACCAATGCTTTTTTATAGGTGCTGTATTTCAGAGGATAAAGAAAAAGAGAGAGTCAAACAAGCCAAATTTGAAAAAAGAACTGCTTAGCTAAATGAAAGGTGAGAGGACTTTAAACAGTCATGGAAGAGGTTTAGCTATTTAAATGACAAGCTAAGCAGGATACTTTGGGGACTATTTCAGACTCAGATACCCAAATTAGAGCTTTTAGGAGAGGGATCCAGATCCCTACATGGGACGACCAAGATAGCCAGGAATGGGAGGCCACAGCAGAGGCGGAGTACATCAAAGGAGCACTCTACACTGCCTTTTATAGATATGAAAACAACCCAACTGTTCTGTTGTCCAATGGACAAACACAAATAAAAGACTTGCATCAGCTGAGGATCAAATACTAAAAAGAGGATTCTAAGTAAAAGATCAAGACCCCTGTAGAGAGAAACATCTGGCCTCCTGCAGCTCTGTGACTGGTCTAAAACTTTCCTGTCTAAAACCTTCTACTTAAGGTAACCTTGGATGTTTAGCTTTGAGGAAAATCTATCAGGAATATGGACCTTCCATTAATTCAAAACCCAATCTATACCATGTAGATTATGAAAGTTTTTATTACCATTAGTATTATTATTTTCTATCATTTAGGTTTATATCTTCACTGTGATTATTATTAAATATCAAACAAATCTCTTATTAACTGCTAAGTTGACTTCCAAATACAGGCCAGTGAAAAAGTCTAGATCTGATGTAAAAGCATGCCTCCAAAGCAAACCAAGCACACTCTTCATTGCTAAATGTCCTTGTTCATGGCAGACCAGAATGACATGAATAACAGTCAACAGACTCAATCATTGATAGTGTAGTAAACAGTATTTGAAAATGAATCATTTTAGAGAAACGTAAGAGTGCCTGATAAAAATGGGTTCTCTGATTGAATTAAGTAAAGATCATAGGATCCCATAGAATTTTGGCTATTGTTAGGTCCACCCGGGAAAAATAGGCCCTTCTCTTTGTTTTCTCTCCATAGAAACCGAATGTAGAGCCCCCACCCACTTTGTTCTAAGTTCCTGCAGCGCACCTGTAACCAAGGTAACTGGAACATCTTGGAAGTGAGCAGTTCGGGGACTCTGAGGTCACTTCTTCATCCATACCAGCCATACCTCCTTCAGACAGTGAGTGGGTTCCTCAGGCTCTGAAGTCACTTCCTCATGTTCTCCAGTTACACTGCCTCCTCACTACTCTATATAATCTCTCTCCACCATAAATTCTCTCTATATATACTTCCATAGGGTGCTGACAGGTGGTTTGGTTCTCCTGATAAACCCTCTTCTGCCTGAACAGCATGAAGGTTTCCTTTCTCCAACACTTACAGCTATTATGATTTTCTGATTGGTCAGTAAGGGCCTCTGTGTCCTTCCAATCTGGCCTGGAATTCCTTTCAATGACATCATTATTCCTTATGGAACCAGAAGTCAGTAAACACTAACCCTTAAGGAACAAAGTAGGAAATGATGATTTGGAGATCACAGTTGATGTAAAGGAGATTAGAAAAATGTCACCTCACTGGTCTTCTCTGAACCCAGAAGCCATCTGCAGCCTCACAGTTCACTGTACATATTAGTATCACTTAACTATTCTAGGATGCTCTTGTTCAGAAAGACATATGTGCAAATAGCTTGAGTGCTTCAAGAAATTTTTATAATACACGTATCCAAACACAGACTACTGACTACTAATTAGAATTCTTAATAAAGGCCCAGAAATGCAACGAATCAAAGAAAGGTTGCACAAATGGGATTGCATCAAACTACAGAGCTTCTGCGGGGCAAAGGAGATAGCTTGCAAGATAAACAGAAAGCCCACAGATTGGGAGAAGATCTTTACTGACCATAAAACAGACAAAGGCCTCATATCTAAAATATACCTGGAACTCAAAAAGTTAAATTCCTCCAAAACAAATCCTCAAAGAACCAACAGCCCCCTCAACAAATGGGCTAAAGACCTAAAAAGTGGCTTCTCTGAAGAGGAAACAAGAACAAGAATGGCCACGAGACACATGAAGAAGTGCTCTACATCACTGGCCATAAAAGAAATGCAAATCAAAACACTGAGATTCCACCTCACCCCAGTAAGAATTCCCATTATTAGGAAAACTAATAACAAATGCTGGAGGGGATATGGCCAAAAGGGAACCCTATTACATTGTTGGTAGGCATGTAAACTTGTTCAACCACTCTGGAAAGCTGTATGGAGGGCTGGGGATATAGCCTAGTGGCAAGAGTGCCTGCCTCGGACCCCAGCACCACATATACAGAAAACGGCCAGAAGCGGTGCTGTGGCTCAAGTGGCAGAGTGCTAGCCTTGAGCAAAAAAGAAGCCAGGGACAGTGCTCAGGCCCTGAGTCCAAGGCCCAGGACTGGCCAAAAAAAAAAAAAAAAAAAAAAAAAAAGCTGTATGGAGGTTCCTCAGAAGGCTAAATATAGAGCTCCCCTACAACCCAGCAGCCCCACTTTTAGGCATCTACCCAAAAGATTACAAGCAAGACCACACTAAAGCCACCAGCACAACTATGTTCATCGCAGCACTATGTTCATTGCTAACATATGGAAACAACCCAAATGCCCCTCAGTAGATGAAAGGATCAAGAAAATGTGGTACATATACACAATGGATTTCTATGTCTCTACCAGGAACAATGACACTGCCCCATTCATTAGGAAACGGAAGGACTTAGAAAAAAATCATACTAAGTGAAGTGAGCCAGACCCAAAGAACATAGACTCTATGGTTTCCCTCGCTGGGAATAATTGGTATACATCTAGGACAGTCCTAGCAGAAGATCATAATAGCTCAAGAGCCTATGGCCGTATGAACACATGCTAAGTGAAATGAACTTCAAGTTATGGAAACAAGTGGTATTATCACTGTTGTAGTTATTTTCAACATGCCATGTGAAACCATGCCCTTATTTTTTTAATTCATTTTACCCCTGATATCACTGTAACTGATTTTAGTACCCTGGATACTGTATATATGTGTATTGGAACTAGGGAAGGGAAAGGGAACACCAAAATTGAGAGACAAAGGATAAAAAGACAAACCAATGCAACAGCAATATTTACAAAGCTATATGGTGTAAATCAACTGTACATCTCATGGGAGGGAGAGGGAAATGGGGAGGGGGAGGACGGGGGGAAAAATAAGGGAGGAGATAACAAGTTGGATAAGAAGTGTACTCACTTCATTCCCTTACATATGAAACTGTAAACTCTCTGTTCTTCACTTTGACAATAATTTTTTTAAATTTAACTGATAGCTGAAGGAGGTTTATCAAATAATTGTGCATAGTTTCATGACTGGTTTCACAAATTTCACTATATCCTCAATTGTACTCTATCAAATAACAGACTTTTCCCAACCCATCCAGCGCTAATCACAATGAAAGGTATGCTTTAAACCCATAAGTATGATACCTTTATTCTCCAGACTCTGAGTTCCATAAGACACTACCTTATCAATATTTTTTAAATTTAAGGCATCATTTCAGGGAATCAGCAGTGAAGACTGCCTCGCCTTCCACTCCCCATTCCAAACTGTCTCCTCCAGTCAATTACCCGTAGCCATAAGCAAGGATGCAAGGCTGGAGCAGTTGGAGTGGTTGGGCAGTGGGCCGCTTTGGGCGCGCGCACACACACACACACACACACACACACACACACACACACACACACACACACTGTGTTGTACATGCTGAGTGGGAAGAAGAGGAGGAGGAAGAGGGAGGAGGAGAAAAAGAAGCCCCATACTGAGAGGACAAGCCAATGGACACAGGATGGAAGTTGGGAAGGTTTGGCCTAGATTTAAGTAAATGTGAGGTTGAGGGCTGCTGGGTTGGGTTTATAGTGCAGGCAGCAAGGTAGGGTAGTTACGTTCCCATTTCTTCTTTCCTTTTTAAATTAGCGAGTATTGATTGCACAATAGAACCTCACTGTAGTACTTCTGAGTGTATACATGTGCCCCCTGCACCCTCCCCTTTTGTCCTCCCCTCTCATGGTGTCCAGTGCTCAAAAGAATCCATTAGCCATTCTGTCATTCCAGTTTTAGCATTTTTTGTAAAAAGGGATTTCACCATGTATTTCACACATGAAAATGTTGTGCTTGAGTTAGAAAGAAGCTCGCCCCCTTGGAGGTTGCAGCTGCTCTTGGTTCCAAGGTAACCCAGGACAAGACAGTCACAGACTGACTCATAAAACTCCTTTGTCACCCTTGACCATGCCTCCGTGGTCTTGCCTCCAAGGTCATTTCAGGATCTCCAGAGAAAAAAAAACAGCAGGCTTTCTCCTCAATACATTTCATGATAACCAACTCTCTTGAGAGAGTTTAAAAAGAACTCAACTCTGTTGAAAGAATCTTGAAACTGTGTGAATGACTGAAAGTCCTCTCCTGAAAGGCACACTTGGGAAGAGGTTCTGCAGTTGGTGGGGAGGGAACAATTAGATGGTTGAACATATTCCAACAGAAATAAAGATGGAGGAGAATGCCTAAGGGAAAAATAACAAAGTTCAAATTCAAGTCCAAAAATATAATTTTCCAAATAACTGCATAAAATGAATTGGGGGGGGGGAAGAAAGACCATATTGAGAGCCAAAATACTAGTGGAAAAAATACCTTCAAGCACAAAACAAAAAGGAATCAAACCATAGACACAAGATTAGGGAGTGGTAGATTGAGGATTGAAACACAGGCAAAGTTTTAAAGTAAAATATTCCCAGGATATGCCTCCAAAGAGATTCTCAAAAAATTAAACATACAGTAAGGAGAAATTTGAAAAGAAATACAGAAATCAAAAGAGTCAACTACTTCACCCAGGTGTTGGAACTGAGATACGAAATTGGGGGATTGGAAGGATGAAGAGTGAAGGTTCCTAAGGTCTCATTTGCTGGGAAAAAGAGCAAGAGGAATAAATGCCCTCTGTAAGAGTAAGCTGATCAAAACAGGAGAGAAGCATGCTGAAGCAGTAAAGGCACTTGGATTAGGAAATTTATTGGTATCATCTCTGCAAAAAGTAGTGTGCTAATACATATATAATCACAATGACAAAAAGGAAAGATAGAAGGGAAATGCATAATTATCAAGATAAAAGGAATGAACCACATGTCATCAAACTTACCAAAGGAAAATGAATGAATAAATAAATAATACACATAAAACTAGATATAAGGAATGAAGTCTGATAAATGAATTAAATTACACAATAAAAGAGATTTCTAACTAAAAGTCACTAGCTATATGTAGCACCCCTTCCCCACTTTCTGTGAGGGACATAATCCAAGACTGACAGTTGTGAAGCCAAGATTTCTAGGTAGTAGTGAACCTTGTACATACTAGCTTCCTTTTATACAGAGATACCTATTATAACAGGTACTTAGAAACTACTTTCTCTAAAAAAACACTGGCTCTTTACGTGGGCCCATAAATTAAATAAAAGCAAATAGAGGCTTAGCATTTCTGTCTCCATTTTGTTTCTGTCCTTACTCTGAGCCATTAGGCTTGCAACCCCCTTGGAATCCAAGAAGGACAGGCCTAACTGATATAACAGCTTTACAGTAAGGGAAGGAGAAAACTGTCCTCAAGAAAAGGAATGAAAAAGCCTCCACAAAACAGACCACCATCAGGAAATAATGACTTGCTTTTCCTGACCACATTGCTCTTCTCAAGTGATGATAGCAGTAAATTCTCCAGAATCTCAGATAATGGTCAACTAGGCCATGCTCTGACAAGAGCTATTTAATAATTGTGCATATATTTCCAACCTCTGCCTCAAAGTCTTTCTCCATTTATGCCTAAACTTCATGTGTGTATCCAGAAGATGAGCTGAAGTACTTCCTTTTCCTCTTCCCTTATTGTTGTGTCAATGCCACATAATGAACCTTCTTTTCTCTGTCCTGCATTGTAACTCGTCTCTTCATTTGGGATGTTAGGGTGAGTACCTGGACCTGACAAGTGGAACCCCTAGAGTTGGGCCCAAACCCTAAAACTCTGGTTTCACTATGTTACTATTTAATTTAAAAATTAGGTACAAATAGATTAACAACAACAATAGAATAGTGAGGTCAGATGCCAGTGGCTTACATTCGTTATCCCAGCTGTTCAGGAAGGTAAGATCTGGAGGATCAAAGTTCAAAGCCAACCTAGGCAGAAAAGTCTGAGACTCCATCTCCCATTGGCCAGCAAAAAGCCCAGCTGGAGATGTGGCTCAAATGATAGAGTGCTACCTCATCAAATACAGGGTCCTAAGTTCAAACTCTGGTACCAACAATCAGTAAGTCAACCAATAGGAAAATAGTTATAAGAATATCATAAAGTAAAAGTTATGTAAATGTACTTCCTATCCCTCTCAGAATATTTTATACTATATTCAGGCTCATTCTTGTACTGATGTGAAATTCTAAAATGAAATGAAATGAATAACATACAGAGAATTGTGTGCCTTTTAAATTTTATTTTTTCTGTATATCACCTGTACAATAACAATAAAAATAAATTAAATTAAATGAATTTTTAAAGTTTGTTTAGAGGAAATCCAATTAAAATTTTAACTTGTTAATTTTGGAATTTCCATCTAGTATTTTCAGTCTGTGGTAAGCTGTGGATAATCTAAATTAAAACAGTCTACACAATTATTATCTTACTAAAAGTAAATGGCAAGAAACACATACAAAACAAATTGAGAGTGAAATTTGTGTGACTATATGTACACACTGATATATTTAATTTCAATACTTACAAAAGCTACAATATAAGGTTTTGTAATTAAAGACACAGAGCCTTGAAAACATGGACAATTGGAGAGAAGGTAATACAGAGTTGGGGTTGGAAAGCAGATGTAAAAACAACAGATGGCTTAGCATATTGGAGGGTTTAAACTTACAGTAGGTAAGGCCAAGAGCCAACTTGACTTGCAGTGCAGAATCCTGCAAAAAGTTCAGCAATTTAAGCTACCAGGTAACACTGGAGGAATATCAATAATAAACTTCAAACTCTATTACAAATCCATAGTAATAAAGACAGCTTGGTACTGGCACAAGAATAGGCCCAAGGACCAGTGGAAGAGAACTGAAGACCCAGAACTGTACCCACACACTTATGGCCACTTAATGTTTGACAAAGGAGCCAAAAAAAAATAAGTTGAAAGAAAGACTTGTCAAAAAATAGTGCAGGCATAATTGGCTAACCACATGTTGAAAACTAAAGTTAGATCTTTATATATCACCCTGCTCCAAAATCAACTCCAAATGGATCAAAGACCTCAAGATAATAAAAGCAGATACCCTGAAAATATTACAGGAAGGAATAAGAGAAACACTAGGGCTCCTTGGCACAAGTCAAAACTTTCTTAATAAAGACCCAGAAACATAACAAATCAAAGAATGATTGGATAAATGGGATTGAATTAAACTGCAGAGATTCTGCACAGCAAAGGACATAGCTAGCAAGATATGTAGAAAGAAAGAAAAAAAGAAAGAAGAAAAAAAAAGATATGTAGAAAGTCCATAGACTGGGAGACCATTTTCATTAGCCACACAACAGACAAGGGCCTCATATCTAAAATATACCTACAGCTCAAGTGATACTCTTAACAGGGGATCCCAATAGCCCAACTGCTAAGCGCATAAAACCATATATAATGAAGCATATCAACATGAAATCCAGTATATGGAAATAAGAGGTTCTTATTATATCCAGTATGTAGTTTTTTTTTCATTTCTCTTAGTTTCTGTACCTTGTGTCTTGTATATAAGATTATTAGATTAGTGGAGGAAAGGGAATCACAGAAAAAATAAGACACTGAAACTCATTTGACTCTATGTGGATATGAACCTTACCACTTGGGGGGCAATAGGGAGAGGTAAGCAGGAGAAAATGAGGGATGGGGTAACAGTATTTAAAAACAAATGTATTCATTACCTAATTTATGTAACTGTAACTCCCCTGCTCATCACCTTTCTAATAATGATTTTTTAAAGGCAAAAAAGAGCTCAGTGGACAGTGTCTAGGTCTTGAGTTCAAGCTTCATGACCAATAAGAAAGGGAGGAAGGGAGGTAAGGAGGGAAGGAGGGGTGGAGGGAGGAAGGGAGGGAGGGAACAAAGAGAGAAAGAATCAGAGAGGAAGAGAGGGAGAGAGGGAGGAAGAAAGGGAGGAAGGAAGGGAGGAAGGAAGGAAGGAAGGAAGGAAGGAAGGAAGGAAGGAAGGAAGGAAGGAAGGAAGGAAGGAAGGAAGGAAGGAAAGAAGGGAGGGAGGGAGGGAGGGAGGGAGGAAGGAAAGAAGGAAGGAAGGAAGGAAGGAAGGAAGGAAGGAAGGAAGGAAGGAAGGAAGGAAGGAAAGAAGGAAGGAAGGAAGGAAGGAAGGAAGGAAGGAAGGAAGGAAGGAAGGAAGGAAGGAAGGAAAGAATTTTATGTACTTTTGACTCCGAAATTGCATTCGTGAGAAGTCTGCATTATAAAAAATTAAAATATGAGCTGGGAATGTGGCTTAGGGGTAGTGCTTGCCTAGAATTCATGAAGCCTTGGGTTTGATTTCTCAGTAACATAGAAACAGAAAAAACTGGAGTGGTGTTGTGGTTCAAGTGGTGAAGTGCTAGCCTTGAGCAAAAGAAGCTCCGAAAGCAATACTTACAAAATCATTTGGTGTAAATTAACTGCACAACTCTTGTGGGGAGAGGGAAGGGTGGAGGGGCAAGGGAATGAGGGAGGAGGTAACAAGTCGAACAAGAAATGTACTCACTGTCTTGCACATGAATCTGTAACCCCTCTGTACCACACTTTAACAATAAAGAAAAAAGTTTAATTAAAAAAAAAAAAGCTTAGGAACAGTGCCTATGCTCTGAGTTCATGCCCCCGGACTGGCTGGCAAAAATAAAATAAAATAAAATAGTGGCATATAGGCTATATGTATAAAAATGGTTTACTGTTGATAATAAAATTTTGAAAAAAAATGGTTTACTGAACTTTTATCACTTTGCCTAGGACCAGTTTGATGCCCTAATATTAATGTGGTTTGCAATTTATCCCCAAAGAGGGAGAAATTATCACTTACAGGCATAGATCATTATTATACAACTCTGTCAGGGAGAAATTATTATATTTAACTTAAATATGTGGTTTATAAGATAAAAAATGAAAAAATAAGTCAAAAAATGGACTTCAGTAGAATAAAATACTTATATGAGTCAAAATCCAGTTGCGTGTGTGTGTGTGTGTGTGAATAAATATTGTTGAAGAGAACAATTAAACGGCGAGGTTGGGTTTTCCTGGATATTCATTTACAAAATTCTTAAAACCTCCTCAGCAAGCATTTTTTAAGCTTTCCTTGATTTCAAGTGAAAATAGACCTATTACAAATGGAAAATAAATTAATTCTATGGATAATAGTAATAATGGTGTAGAATGATCATAAAATAAGCACTACACCAATTAATTCTGCCTAATTGTCCACAAGGGGATTCTGTCTTCCTTAAAACTCTCAGTATTAATACTTATCCCCATCACATTTCTATGTCCATAGCTAGAAGCTTTTACTAGGTAAAGACAAGAGGGATGGGGGAATTAGAGGAGAAAAGGAAATAAACATACTCACAAAGGTTCAGGTATCATCATATAGACATGAGATGATGAATGTCGTTTCTTTTATCGGACCCATGAAGGTAAAGCATGTGATCTCTGTAAAAAAAAAAAATACAGAGTAGCTTCATAGGGACATAATTCTTCTATAAAGGGAAGTCCATGGAATGTTTCGAGCCACTGCCCCAGAATTGTCTGGGCCTGGCCTGAACTGAGTTTGGGCTCAAGTTGAACTTTTGGGGCCTTTACCAAAGCATTTAAACTTTTTCTTCATGTTGACTAACTTTCCCACCACTTGAGTTGAATGAAGACTGTCAGATTATTTCTGACTGCTTCTTTTAAGCTCTTAAACATTCTGTAACTGTTCTACTGAAGCAACAGGATGTATAACACTAGCACTCACATTTATTGTACAGTTTACAAGATGTTTTCTTAAATTTTTAGTACCACTCATCTGTATGAGAAGAATCATTTGACAGCTGAATACTGAGACTCAGGAGGCAGGAATGTATGTCTAAGTATACCTTGATGCTGAAAAGTAGACAAGTTCATTGCTTCTAAGATCAACATTCAATACTGGTATAAGTACAGGGAAAGATAGGGATTTTTATTTGCTATTGGTGAGAATGACAGCTGGTAAGTTTTCGTCAGTATCAAAAAAAAACTTAAAATAAATGTTTTAGTCATCACAGGCTGCTATTGTAGAATGAGATGCTTAAATGACTAGGTTTTATCTCTCATGGTTCTGGACTGGGAAGTCCAAGGTCAAGGAACTGGCTGTTCCTTGAAGGCACCTTCCTGCTGCATTCTCTCCCACAAGGATAGATAGATTCTCATTCAAGTCTCTTCTGATAAGGCACTAATCCTGTCAAGACAAGTCCTCCTTTAAGCCTCATTTAATTACTTCCTTAAAGGTTCTATCTCCAAACACAGTCACATTGAGGAATTTTAGACTATAGTCAGACTATAACTATATGCATCTCATTTGAGCTAGGATTTCCTCTATTAGCAAATTAAGAAAGTAATTAAAACCCACTTACCAAAATATGTACACAAGGATGTTTCTTCCATTGCTGTTGGGGAAAACACTTCTATTTCTGAACTTCATTTCAGTTTACTAATATGCAAAAAGAGAGATAATAACAATACACATAGGGCATGAAGTTATGAACATTATGAAAATATGGCAGAGTGTCTGATAA
Source organism: Perognathus longimembris pacificus (assembly GCF_023159225.1). NCBI lineage: Eukaryota > Metazoa > Chordata > Mammalia > Rodentia > Heteromyidae > Perognathus > Perognathus longimembris. The sequence continues at coordinate 10,435,628 of NC_063165.1, forward strand.
AATATTTTCATTAAACAGGAACAAAGTACTTTCACAGAAAACAAATATTTGTCTTTTCTTATAACAAGAAAGCCATCACTATTGCTTTCATAACTTTATTTCCTCCTGGTCTCAAAATGACTACAAGCTGACTTTCCACAATTTCCAAAGACAGTTCACGATGATGTGGAAAGTTTTTCCAAAGGACTTCCGCAGACTTCCCCACAGTGGATCACATGCTTACATGTGATCAGTACAAAGCACTACAAACAGTGTCAGGGTTATCATGATTAATTTAGACTACTTCTCTACCGGAACAAAGTAGGAATGCTAGAGGATTTCACTTTAGAGTAGGCACTAGCAGTTTTTATGCTGTTTGCTTCTATTCCTGAGATCCCACTCTCCATTCAAGACTTTGCTAGAGTTAAACTACATGACACATCTGCAATTCAGAGGTAACCTATTTTACCTCTAGAGATTTTGGAACTGAGTGAAAAGTTCCCCTATCTATTATGACACCAAGATAGTGGTAAGGACAGATGGTGTTACTTAGATCCAGTATCCAAATTTCAGTATGAAAGAGGAACATTTGTTAGGAGAAATATTAGAGGTAAGGATGTTCTTTTTCCTGTGTTAGAACTTCAAAAAGTGAAACAATCAGGACTGTCCCAGAGACTGCCCAGGTATTGAATCCCAAGGGAGTTGGACAGATCAGTGGAAATCAAATGCTGGAACAAAAGATGTATTCGATATCACATTTCCTTCTTATTAAAAAGCATGGACATCTCTATGGGAGGGAGTCCTGGGGCTTGAACACAAGGCCTATGTGCTGTCTCTGAGCTTCTTTGGTAAGATGGACATTTTGCACAATGGTTAGGTATGGCTCCTCAACCTCTTGTGCAGGGTACCTCAATGGTATCCAAAGTTTCAAGGAGAAGAGCTATTAAAGTTACTAGTAAATGTATTTAGACAAAAGCTGTGTGAGGAGATAACCTAAATCCCCCTCCCTCAGAGTGAGTTGCTAAGGCATGCAAAGACTACAGGAAGGATGCTATTTAGAAAAAAAAAAAAGTCACATTCAGAATTCTCTTGTGGTTAAGGAGGATTAGTTGGAGCATGCTCTGTGAGTCAGAGCAATGGCACCCAAGAGTGATGCTTCCTAGGATGCTGTAATTAGAAATCCTTTGCACACATTCTGCCCTTAAGCAGACCAACAAATACTCAGACCATTCCTATATATGACTCCAGATGCTCTGAGCATAAGACAGTATCAAGTTTCTACACGGGACTTTTCTAATCCAAACAACTTTTCTCTGCTCTTGGCAAAGGAGATTCTCAAATTCACAGTGGGAGGTTAGGTTGCTGGAAAAAGCAAAGCTGGAGGATTCATTATTTTGCCTACTGTAAAGCTGGAAATTAAAGAACTGATGATTATTGCTCGTCACCAATAAAGACCACCTATCATGAGATGGAAAGCAGTCATCACATCTAGAACTGTGGAATGAGGTTCTTCTGCTGTGATTAAAACATTTTGTGTAAATCGTAGCTCTTTTTTCAAAAAATGTTAAGCTTTATTGTAAAAGGGATGTACAGAGAGGTTACGAACACGCCAGCTGATGAATACATTTCCTTATGAACAGTGTTACTCTCTCCCTCTTTCTCTCCCAGTTTTTCCCTTCCTGGTTACCCCCTCCCCCCCCACACCAAGTTGATTCATTCATTTCCAAAATAATGTCTGGTGAGTACCACTGCTAAAATGGATCACCCTTTGTTCCACCATTTCAAACCACAGCTTTTGCTAAGAAGAGAAACGGGGATATTTCTGAAAGAACAGAAAGAATCTCAAGGGGAAAAAAATCTGCTTTCTTTAAAAGGTCTTCTGGAGTGTTGATTCTGTAGCCTAAGGACCACTATTTGAGTTAGTGGGAACTTGAAGGACACGTGCCTGGGACTGATTTTCAGGAACATGTGGATCAGAAAAAAGAAGAACAAATGTTAAGTATCATGACAAGTTCTTGTTGACAAACGCTACCAACATGAAATAAAACTACAATCAGAGTTGGAAAGCTACAAAGATTGAAAAAGGGAGGCTCTTCAGAAATAGGTAGCTAATATGGTGAATTTGACGAAGGTTGCCAAGATATATAGAACCTCTTTATCTTGGTTTTGCTCTACTTACCTATAACCGCTAGATCTCAGGGTCAGTTACCAAGAAGGAAATCAAGGTATTCCTCACGCAAGAGAAGAATCACTTGGTTGGTGTAAAAAACTGACCCACATAACAAAGAGAGGTAAGTACACATTACAATGTCCATACCTTTCCTAGGCAGGAAGGAAGGAAGGAAGGAAGGAAAGAAGGGAGGGAGGGAAGGAGGGAGGAAGGAAGGAAGGAAGGAAGGAAGGAAGGAAGGAAGGAAGGAAGGAAGGAAGGAAGGAAGGAAGGAAGGAAGGAAGGAAAGGAAGGAAGGGAAGTCAAAAGGAGGAAGGCTTTTTAGAGCGTCAGCTGAACAAGCACACGACCCTGAGTTCAAACCTTGGTATCAGGGGAAATTTTTTTATATGTGTGTCAGGAGGTTTATACTCAAATCAGAAAAGGTATGTGTGTGTGTGTGTGTGTGCGCGCACGCGTGCACGCGCGTGTGTGTTTGTGTGTGTAGCATAATTAATGAATAGTCTTTCTCCTTCACACCACATCCCCTGACAGAGAAAGTGAAATCAGAATCCTAAGACATTAGCAGAAAAGGAAAAGAGGAGAAAGAGAAGGAGGTACCCAGAGCCACTGCCCTGCTCTGACCCAGGCCCCTGCAAAATGAAGTGCTACCCAACTATGCTCCAAAAGAACAGGATGTAAAAAGCCTTCAAAGTCCATGACTTTCAGAAAGCAACTGGGGCCCCATTTGGAGGTGAGCTGGGGATTTCCACAGGCACAGTAATAGACTTTGGCCTCTGAGTATCCAATCACCAGTAGCCAACTCACTGACCTTTGGACGGTCCTCCAACATGGCCAAACTTGTTGCAGAACATAAAACTGAAATGCTAAATAAAGATCAAGGCCAAATCAAAGTCATGATGAGACAAATGACCCCACACAAACCTTTTGATGTCAGGTCTTTTTTGCTCACAGAAGAATTTGAAGCCTGTTTCTTTCTCTTTAGAGAGGGTTGTTAATGGTCCTACATATTGGAGTTTAAATCTGGAAACAGTTCTAAAAAAAAAAAATCATTAGTCTTTGAGTCAGAAGCTTGGGTTCCAGTGCTGGATATTAAACAGAGAAACCATAGATCTTCCCTTGGCCTCAGGCATGGATCTGCTTTCCTGAAAAAAAAAATAGAGAGATAAGATTACAGGATTGAAGGAGTACAATGATTACTATAACTCATGCAATTCTAAGCTTTATTAATGTCTTTAAGCTTTGACTATATGATACACACTACTTGAAAGATGCTGTGCACAGCATTACAGAAGCTGCGATTCAAACCCAGCTTGAAATCTTAGCTCTGCAATATTCTAGATGGGTTATGTAAGACGGGCTTCTATTCTTCCTCATCTATTTCCTCATCTTCAAAATAAATACAGGAGATAGTGACAGTACCCTTCTCAAAGTGATGTGTTATGAGTGCTGGATAAAATTATGTGCATCAATTATTAATCAGACACATCCTCTGGCATATCAGAAATACTCAACAGGGCTGGGAATATGGCCTAGTGGCAAGAGTGCTTGCCTTGTATACATGAAGCCCTGAGTTCGATTCCCTAGAACCACATATATAGAAAGCAGCCAGAAGTGGCATGGTGGCTCAAGTGGCAGAGTGCTATCCTTGAGCAAAAAGAAGCCAGGAGCAGTGCTCAGGCCCTAAGTTGAAGGCCCAGGACTGGCCAAAAAAAAAGAAAAAAGAAAAAAGAAAAAGAAATACTCAACAGACAATAATTATTATTATACACTTGCAAATGTACACTCAGGAGAATACAAGTAAAGGGGTTTTATTAATATATACACCTTCAATGTGACAGAGAAAAATAGAGTCACTGAGAAACTGACTACCTAGAAAATCATACATATACTTTTTGAAAGATATCTTGGGCCTGGTAGATGACAGGTACAAAAGGAATATAGACCACTGGTCATGTTTTTCATGTGATCCAAAATGATAGATAGATACACCTAATGGTTTCTACATACACAGCAGCACTTTATAATATTCTGATTTCTGCTAGGTTGGTTAGGAGTGGGCAATTGTGAATGAAAGGATAGAATAGAAATCAACTATCCCATACAGTAGCCACTGGTATGATGGGACTATGGAGCAATTGAAACATTACCAATTTGATGTGCTATGGTGTGGTACATTTATCAGCTATCAAAAACATAAAACCTAAAACATAAATTTTATTAATATTTTATGGATTATATGTTAAAATGATAAAAATTGAATAAATTGGAATGTGTTGAATATATATGGCATATGTTTCTCTTTTATTCTTAAATGTGGCAATTAAAATGCTTTTATTTAAATATGTAACTTGCAGTTTGTTTCAATTGGACAGTGCCAGTATAGAAAGTGGCACAAGAATCTAAACAGAGAGAGACAGAGACAGAGACAGAGAGACAGAGAGAAACAAGGTAAAAGGAAATCCCAGTGATATAGTAGGTTAAAACAACAACAAAAGAATATCAGATCATATGAAGATACAATCTGGATCCAATATCAAGATGAGAAGAATTCTCTAAGATTGAAAGAAAGAAAATGCATTCGATATGCCTTTTGCATATGTCATGTTGCAACATTTAACAGAAGAAAGAGAAGCTCGATGCTTTTCACTCTTCATCGGACAATGGACAATGGTTTTTTTTTTGTCAGTTGTGTGGCTTGAACTCAAGGCCTAGGTGCTATCCCTGAGCTGTTTTGCTCAAGGGCACCTCTCTCCCACTTTGAGCCACAGCACCACTTCCAGTTTTCTGGTGATTAACTGGAGATAAGAGTCTCACAAGGACTTGCCTGCCAGGGCTGGCTTCGAACCGTGATGCTCAAATCTCAGCCTTCTGAGTAGCTAGGATGACAGGCATGAGCCACTGGTATTTTATAAAATATCTCTTCCACTTTGTGATTAGGATGATGGAAAAATAAATAAAGTGTGCCCTCTGCAGGCTACTTAGTAAGATTTCAAAAAATCAAAAAAAAGGCAAGCGGTTTTTGTTGTTTTGTGAATCTTATTGTTATTATAAAGGTGATATACAGAGTGATTACAGTTATCTAAGTCAGGTAAAGAGGACATTTCTTTTTGGATAATGTCACCCCTTCCTTGGCTCTGTTAGGTTTTCCCCTCCCATTTTACCTGCAAGTTGTATAGTTCATTTTTGACATACCATTGCTGCATTTGTTTACCCTTTGTCCCTCCATTTCTGTGCACTCCCAAAGACATACAAAAGAACAAACAAAACAGAAAACAAAAGCATAACAAAGAAAAAAATTCTTGTTTCCATCTTCTGGAGTTCACTTCAATAAATAATATTTTCTATGATCAGATGCACACAGGCATTTTGTCTTTCTGTTCTTCTCCTGAGAGTATCCCCCTTTAGTCTCACTGTGTATGAATTCCTAGAGATCTACATAATTTTATTAGGTCCTAGTATTTTAGATCTAGTTTCTACATGTGAGAAACAACATGTGCCATTTATCTCTCTGAACTTGGCTTATCACATTTAACATGATTGGTTCCAGATCCAGCCATTTTCCTGAAAATGGCATGATATTCATTCTACTGGCTGTGTAAAATTCCATGTGTATAGGTGCCACACATTTTGGAACAACTCACTTATTATAGGGCACCTGGGCTGTTTCTACAGTCTGCCTATTGTGAATAGTGCAGCAATGAACATGGATGTGCAAGTGTCTGTATCCTGGCTTGTAATGTTCTGATAGGCAAGGTTCTTCAAATATAATGTTCATGGCAGGTGCCAGTGGCTCATGCTTATAATCCTAGCTACTCAGGAGGCTGATATCTGAGGATTGCAGTTCAAAGTCGGCCTAGGCAAGAAAGGCCATGAGACTCTTATCTCCAATAAGCAACCAGAAAACCGAAAGTGGCATTGTAGCGCAAAGTGGTAGAGCACTAGCCCTTGAGCTGAAGAACTCAGGGACAGCACCCAGGCACAGAGTTCAAGCCCCATGACAGACAATATAATAACAACAACAATAATAATAATAATTTTCAGGGGCTGGGAATGTGGCTTAGTGGTAGAGTGCTTGCCTAGCATGCATGAAGCCCTGGGTTTAATTCCTCAGCACCACATAAACACAAAAAGCGGAAGATGGCACTGTGGCTCAAGTGGTAGAGTGCTAGCTAGCCTTGAGGAAAGAAGCTCAGGGACAGTGCTCAGGCCCTGAGTTCAAGCCCTATGACTGGCAAAATAATTATACTAATAATGTTCAGTGCAAAAATAAGTTACATTTCACATTACTGTATATACTTTTCTTACCGTTGACTTGGTAATGATGTAAATAAAGGCAAGAAACAGGCTCAACAGCATGGAAATTGTTATTGGATCTTTTGTAAAGTTACTAAAGATATTTTTATTTGATCACTTTGTTTTTTTAATTAAATTGACAAGGTGATGTACAGAGGGGGTATAGTTACATAATAAGGTAGTGAGTACATTTTTTGTTACAACCTCCCTCATTTTTCTTTCCCTTCCCTAGTTCAGATAAGCATATATACAACAGTTATTGGATCTTTTTTAATCCTGTCTTTTTCCCTCCCCTTTCCCTTCCTCCATTCTTTTTCTTTCACTCTTCAAATATCTCTGGGCTGGGAATATGGCCTAGTGGCAAAAGTGCTTGCTTTGTATACATGAAGCCCCGGGTTCGATTCCCCAGCATCACATATATAGAAAACAGCCAGAGGTGGTGCTGTGGCTCAAGAGGTAGAGTGCTAGCCTTGAGCAAAATAAAAGAAGCCAGGGACAGTGCTCAGTCCCTGAGTCCAAGGTCCAGGACTGGCAAAAAAAAAAAAAAGAAAAAAATCTCAGACATCATTTGGTAAACTCCCTGTAAAGTCAGAAGATGAACCCTGGGTCCACTATTTTTATGTTGCTTACTTCTACAGTTTCTTTATATATTTCAATTATATTTCTATGCCTGAACTGGATAACATGCTAAAAAGATAAAATAAAATTACGTAAGAAGGCCACAAACATTGCCCAATCTCAAACTCAATGGTGTCAAATGTGCTTAGAAGCAGGTTATCTTTCCAAAGGTATTTTATCTGGCTGTTATTTAGAATTGGAGATATTTATTCTCAATTTTACTGGGCCAGTTTACAACTATACAAGTACATATTATTCTACAATGAATCTGAGATAGACTATGCTTTATTTCTAACCTATTAAATAGCAACATTTTATGGGAAAATACAAATGTAAGGGATACTGTGGATTCTCAGGAGCCCATCCTTATGTCTCCAGGTAGGATTAGCCACTTTTCTGTCCCTACCTTTTTTATTTAGATGAGCAGCACCTCTGGCAGAAGCACGAAGGGGTTCAGTGTTTCATTCCTCTCTGTATAGCAGTAAAGGATAAGGACTTGCTGTAGTAGTTGTGCTCATCTGGAAACTGGGGAGCAAAGGACACTTCATTTCATTTTGGGATTAGAGAAAAGTAGGACCATAAAATGTGGCCTCTCCCTTCCTTCGATTTATTTCATAAATTGGTCAATTGTAGGCTAGGACTGCCTGTAATGATAATAATTGGGCTTAAGTAGCTTCAAAAACTACAGCAATGGTGGTATTGAATTTATTTCCTATTAGCATTTACATTATTCACAGCATAATTTGTTTTTAAAACCAAAATAACCCCTTAATTTGTTAAATAAAACTATACCACAGCTGAATTAAACTTCACAATATATAAAAATCTTGCTAGAGGCATGGCTCAAGTAGCAATAAATAAATCAAACCAATACAAGGCCCCTAGTACTAAACAAATAAAAGCTGCAGGCCATTGACTAACACCAATAATCCAAGCTACTCAGGCAGATAAGATCTGAATGATGATAGTTCAAAGATAGCCTGGGTAGAAGAGTCTGTGAGATTCCATCTCCAAAACAGCCAGCAAAAGGCACGGTTGGTAATGTGACTAAAGTCTAAAGATCTCCAGTGGAGAAACAGGCCCAGAACTATAAAGCCAGAAACTATAAAGCCATGAGTTCAAATCCCAGATCACAAAAAAAAAAAAAAATCCTAAAAGAAGTTTCTATCAGACAAAATGTTTGGAATAACCCAGGAACTGTATTTATTCCTTACATACAATTTAAAATATGGTAACAGTATAATGCCAGCCTGTAAGTAAATGTATGATAATTATGCTTTACACACTGAAGTAAATACTTGAAGGAAATGACACCAAAAATAGGGTACTTGGGCTGGGAATGTGGCTTAGTGGTAGTGTGCTTGCCTAGCATGCACGAAGCTCTGGGTTCAATTCCTCAGCACCACACCAACAGAAAAAGCCAGAAGTGGCACTGTGGCTCAAGAGGTAGAGTGTTAGACTTAAACAAAAAGAAGCAGGGACAGTGCTCAGGCCCTGAGTTCAAGTCCCAGGACTGGCAAAAAGAGTGTGTGTGGGGGATATGTGTGTGTGTGTGTGTGTGTGTGTGTGTGTGTGTGTGTGTGTGTGTGGTGTATGTGGCTCATGCCTATAATCCTAGCTACTCAGGAGGCTGAGATCTAAGGATTGTGGTTAAAAACTAGCCCAGGCAGAACTCCTATCACCAATTAACTACCAGAAAACTGAAAGTGGTGCTCCATAGAGGAGCATTTAGACTGATTCCATATCTTGGCTATGGTAAATAACTGCAATGAGCTTGGCTTGGCTGGTATGATAGCTTTGGTATGGCTTTGCTTGTGCTCTACTCATAGAGAAGTTCTTAGGTTTTTGAGGAACCTCCATACTGCTCTCCAGAGAGACTGAACAGCTTAACCTCCATACTTTCCAGAGTGGTTGAGCAAGCTTACATTCCTACCATCAGAGTAAAGGCATTCTCTTTTGGACACATCCATGCCCACATTTGGTAAAAATTGTTAGTTTTCTTGATATTGGCCTTCTAATTGGGGTGAGGTAGAACTCAATGTTGTTTTGATTTGCATTTCTTTTATGGACAAAGAAAACTTAAAAACAAACAAACAAACAAAAAATATATGTATATATAGCCTTGCACCAGAATCAATCCAAAATGGATCAAAGACCTCAATGGAATACAAGTCCATGAAAATATTACATGAAGGTGTAGGGGAAAGCTCAGGGTCCTATGTACAGGTCAAAACTTTCTAAATAAAGATCCAGAATTACAACAAATCAAAGCAAGACTGGACCAATGTCATTGCATCAGATTTAACAGTTTTTGCATGGCAGAGGACATAGCTAACAGGCTAAAGAGAATGTCTACAGTGTAGGAGAAGATTTTTACCAGCTCTCCATCAGACAAGAAACTAATATCCAAAATACACTTAGAGCTCAAAATAATTAAACACCCAAATAAACATTCAAAGAAACAACACCCCAATTAATAAATGGGCTAATGACTTAGACACTCCTCAGAAGAAGTAGTAAAAACAGTCGTTAGACACAAAATATTTATTCTTATAAAACTCATAGCAGCAAGTTATTGCAAGGTTAATGATGTAAAAACAGAGCCAGAACAGAGCCAAGTGCTGATCTCCGTAAGGCCAAATCCTCATTACTGTGAGTATACTTCATTATGATTCTTACCATCATGATCATTTTCAATGTCAAATCAAGGAATTGAAGGCATGGCTTAAGTGGCAGAGTCAGTCTTGAGTGAAAAAGCCAAGTGAGAGTGTGAGACCCTGAGTTCCAGCCCCAGAATTGACAAAAAAAAGAAAAAGGAAAGAAAAGAAAAAGATGGAGAAGAGGAAAGTGGAGGGAGAAGGGAGGGAGGGGGAGGAACTGAACCCAAATCCTAGGCCAGCCTAAGGTTCATCATTTAAGTGAAATGGTAACCTGCCTATGGCGAAATGAACCTGAATGAACAACCCTAAAGGATATGTGCATTCCCCTAGCATCATCATTGATAAGTGGACTATTTTCCAAGCATGACAGAGATCCAGCCATTTATGTCCCAGAGCTGGTGGGCAGCAACCACTTACTGGGCTGTGAATATCAAGAAGTCCATTTAAAGCTAAACTTATATGGGTGTGCCAAGGATTTTTCCTGGCTATACTTTATCTTCTGTGCTTTCCTCTGTGTAAGAACACCATATAAAGCTGTCCTTACCCCATGGATTATTTAGTTTACTAAATCATGGTTTATTTTTTCCTCAGGATATCACATGCTATTTTAAAGTCAGTTCTCAAAAGGTCTTAAATGACTTGGCTCAAAATTGGTTTTGTATTAAGGGAAAGAACCGGTGTCCTAGAGTTTCAATCAACACCTTAACAAATAGGCTATGACCTCCCACGATCACCCAGAGATTGCCAACAATGGTTAGCTGAAACATTTCTATGGTTCATTTCTTCCTGCTTCTTTTCTATGCTATTCCTACCCTGTTCACTGAAAACAAGATTTGAGTTGACGGTCTTATAGGAAGGGGTTGAAAGAGGGCAGATGCTTTGATGGAAGCACCAAATTATCTTTCAAAGGTAGAATGGAGATCTATACTTCTGTATTAAAGTCACTTTGAGATTCAAATATGTTATTGGCCTTCCATTTATCATTAGTATTGTCATATTTCATTCATATATACTATCCAGGGGAATAAAATTTCTACATATTGAATTTTCCATATAAACAAAGATCACCACAACAGAACTCAAGAATGTTTTAAAGTGTTGAATCATTTTAATAGGATTTAAAGATATTTTACATGTTCAATTACTGCTTAAGCAAAGTATTTTGTTTATTTATAGCCAATGATTACCTTAAATGCAATGTCCTGAGAAATACAATGGATTCACTTAAATGGCCTCAAATAAGTTTCTCTACTTCTTCAACTTTTCTTCATGGACCTAACAGGCTTTGGCTGGCTGGCTGTTAATACCTATTTTTTGACATTATCAATAAGTCAAACTTCTCTTAGATCCTATTCTCGTAGCTGTTCCCCACCTGTTCTTATTTCTTCTTCCATGCGAAACAAGACCAAAAGACGTGTAGAAATTAAGGCATTAGTTTAAAACAGTTCTCGGTTCAGAGAAGTGTGGAGGAATGCAGTCATACTACTCAATGTACACATGTGAAAATGGAACCAGGTAAAGTGAGGGGATGGCTATGTTTAGGAGAGATGGGAGAAAAGATGGAAGGGTGACAATGGTCAAGATGCTTTGGACTAACAAACTGACATATTGAATTGAAATCCCTTTGTACAACTACTTCCATATCTCAAATAGGAAATTATAGATGCTTAGAAAAGACATTTTCCTTACCAAAATTTTTTTCTTGTGATTTTTATTTTACAAAGTTTTGAGAGTCCCTTCGAGATAAGTAACTGTGAATTAGAACATTTTTTGAATCACATTCCTTTGTACCTCTCATTTCTCACTTCCATTTCTGAAATAACTATTACTCACCTCAGAAAGTTAATTTCTAGTTGTTGTTCCATTTCATTTCATTTGAAAAGTAACTGTATGTTGATAAAAGAAGATGAAAGCTTTTTGGACAGGATTTTTGGATAATCATTACCTTCCTTCTGCATGTGACTTAACCTTCACCTCAGTGGTGTAGTTGGATATGGAATCAGAAGAGTAAACATCTGTTAAGAAACAGGAAATGAGGGCTGGGGATATGGCCTAGTGGCAAGAGCACTTGCCTCGTATACAAGAAGCCCTCGGTTTGATTCCCTAGCCACCACATATACAGAAAATGGCCAGAAGTGGCACTGCGCTCAAGTGGCAGAGTGCTAGCCTTGAACAAAAAGAAGCCAGGGACAGTGCCCAGGACCTGAGTAGAAGGCCCAGGACTGGCAAAAAAAAAAAAAAAGAAAGAAACAGGAAATGGTCCACCAAATAGCAATGAGAAAATGTAATTGCTCTAGCAGACTATTATATAAATAGACCAATGGATCCTTTCCTAATTTTACTTCCTTGAGACTAATGACCCTAATGAAAACTCTAGCAGAAATCATTGTAATAAAAATAGCCAAAACATTAAGAATAAGACAAGTGAGAATGACGATGGCTAATAAGCATTTGAACCACCAAGCATCCTTACTAATCCAACACAAAAATAAGTACTTGCTCATTGACTAAGAACTGAAAAGACACCATGGACCATGTAATATGAATCAATTGGTGGGTGGGTCATAGAGAAAAAAAATTCTGCAATTATCCTCAAGTTTTCTTACTGTTTTAATGGAATCAGTAATATAAAACTTCTAAATCTTATTTTAAGCTTTGATACTGTTTTACTTACAGTGAGTTTGTTTAAGAAACAAGTTGTGAATTCTTTCCCCTAAATTATTATATATTAAATAATCATCTTGTTTAATCAAGTCCAAATCATCTCTAAATTCATACACTCGCAATTAAAATATACTAATATACCATTTGATTCTGTAAAGGATTTGATATAAATTATTTTTAAAAAGCAAATAAAATATACCATGTGGTGGGTCAATGGGTTGGAAGGGAAAAACTGGGAGAAAATGAGTGAGGGGTAACACAGTTACTTATGTAACTATAACCCCTCTATACATCACCTTCAAAATAATTTTTTTAAAAACAAATAAAACCAATAAGGATTTAAAAAAATAGTCTGGGAAAAAGAGATAACAAGCAGGATATATAACATGTAAGAGCAGTATGCAGAAATGTTGCACCAAAGCTCAATAAAATTAGCAAAATTTGGTCATACTTTTAGCTCTAAAAATTGCAAGATTCATAGAAATAGTACAATAAAAACAAAGGTTGAATGAAGAAGTGCATTTTTCCCTTCATAGTATAAAAATGATACCATATAATAAAATGTAAAGACAACCAGTCCTTCATGTTTCTTTTATTCCTGCTAGTTTTCCCTGTGATAAGACAATGTCATGATATCAAGATACAATTACATCCATATCACAGATAGGAAAAAATGTCTAGTTCTTTGGAGAACTAAGGATTGTGGTTGAAAGCTAGACCAAGCAGAAAAGTTTCTATGACTCTTTATCTCCAATTAGCCACTGAAAAACCAGAAGTGGAACTGTGGCTCAAGTAGTAGAAGACTAGCCTTTCACAAACAAGCTCAGGAACAACACCTAGGCCCTAAATGCAAGCCATAGGACCAGCACACACACACACACACACACACACACACACACACACACACACACACACACACAATAGACCTCCAGGAAAAAAAACCTCAGATATTATGGAACTGGTCAACTTTACAAGCTACATTTTGTGAGTGATCACAAAAGTAGGGAATGTGGAATCAGCACAGTATTGGGAGCAGAGCAGCAGCCAGGAGTGAGACAGAGGCAAAAAGATCATGGGTTCAAGATAAGTCTGGGCAAAGTTAGTGAGGCTCTGTCTCAAAAACAAAATGGATGGGGTATTGCTCACATGATAGAGCACTTCCGTACTAGCAATTCAATCCCTAGTATTTAAAACAAGTTACTACCCAAATCACCATCTCTTTCACCCGGAGGTCAAGAAAAAAGGATGAAGAGGTTGTTAATACCTGAAAGGTTGGAGTTTAAGTAGGACAGTGATTCCAAAAAAACAGCATCCACAATTCTATTTGCTTACAGAAAAGCAAAAGGGTCATGAAAGTAGATTTTGTTTCTGCCCTTTCTTTCCATTCCCCCCTCCCCCACCACCCCGCCATTAGATAGCTAATTGACGGACACAAATTTTTATCCAGACCATTACTATATGGGTTTCTGAGAAAGTTTCGGCTTTCAGATATCACAGAGTACAGGATTATATACATGTCCACCTATCATGTCCATGTAATTCCAACATTCACTAACTTTTTCATTGGTTTGTTTTTTCACAATTCCATTCAGAACAGCTCAAGGGTAACTTTTCTCTTCAGTGATCTGACAGAGAGATTTCCTCCATCTCCAGATAGCTAAAATATCACTAATAGAAATCCAATGTGCTCACTCTACCTAGAATTAAGAGGTTATATTCAAATGAAACAATTTAGTCACTTACAGTTTTTTGTGTCCCTATAGTACACACAGAAAAAATTCATGATATTTGCACCAGTCCTTTCTCCTACAGAGTTCCTAGAATAAATAAAGACCAAAGACATCAGAAATGTGGCATCCAAGCAGTGAAGGTAATATGGAACCAAGGAAAATCTTATCTAATTATCAGAGGAATTAGTTAAGACGAAAAAAAATTTTTAAATCTTATGAAAACAACAAAAAAATCCCTTTGAAGGTCTAATCCACAGCAAAACCACATTTGGTGGTTAATGCTTACAAGAAGGAAATTAGGCTAAATGAACTTGATAAGAGAGGGGTCCTGATACCATAGGATTAGTGTCCTTACAAAAAAGGCTGCTGAGAGCTTGCTTGGTATCTCTCCCTATGCACAAAGAAGAAGGCAAGTTAGTATACAGGAGATGGTGACTATAAGTTAAAAGAAGGTGGCTCAGTCAAACACCTTGATTTTGAGTGTCCTAACCTGTTAAAAAAAACTGATCTAAATGTGAGAAAATAAATTTCACTGGCTTAAGCCAGTCTAGTTATTGTGTTTTGGCAATCAGAGCTAACAATACGTTTGATAGGCATCATCTTCCTTCCTCAACAAAATGTGTGTGTGTGTGTGTGTGTGTGTGTGTGTGTGTGTGTGTGTGTGTGTGTGTGTGTTTGTGCCAGATCTGAGGCTTGAACTCAGGGCCTAGAAACTATCCTTGATTTTTTTTTTCTCAAGTCTAGAGATCTACCACTTGAGCTACAACTCCAAGTCCAGCTTTTTTGGCAGTTAATTAGAGATCAGCTGCCCGAGTAGTGAGGATCTTATAGGCATGAGCCATAGGTGTCTGGTTCCTGCACAAATTTGGGGGGGAGGGGATGAGTATAATTAGACCGTTCTTATCCTTATAAAAGATTTCCCCTATATCTATGAAAAGGATTTAAACCCTTAGATTTAAGGGCTCCTGCTTTTAAGTGATAAATCCAGCCAAAGTATATCTAATAATTTTCCTTCTGTTTTTAAGTATGGTAGCATAGGAATTTTATCTGAGCGACCCACCTATGCCACAATCTAGTAGAGGAATCTTATTCATTGGAAGAGAAATAACCTCCAGCCAGAAAACCAGAACTAACAAAGAACAAGCATATTAGTCACAGCATAGAGACTGATATCAGCAAATGCTGTATCTTTCCTTATAAGCTCAATATCAACTTAGATCTTCCTTCTGAATAGAAACATGCTCTCCTTTTCTACCAGTATTTGGGGCAAAGGAAATATACAGGCTGTGAACCAAGACACAAGCCCTGTTGCTGAGCTCATAGACAATTATATCATCTGAATAGGATTCTCTGACAGTCACAGAAATGTGACAGATTAACAACTAGAAGATTCTATCAGCCCCCAGCTTGCTCCCACACTATCATTACTCGCTATTCTAATGTCTTCAAAAACATAAAATGATCCTTTACTCCCAGAAATATTGGCCTAAGAAGTTAAAATCATTTTGTACATTCTAAAAACTTCTTAAAGATCCATCAATTCCTCAATAGAAGGATTGAATGATAAAGAAAGTGATCCTTTATTCCCAGAAACACTGGTCCAGGAAGATAAAAGTTGAAAATAACTGTTCACTCTACAAACTTTCTTAAAGATCTACCAACTTCTCAACGAAGGATGAACGATGGTGAAATGAACCCTTTCTCAAAACCTTTACTCTCTCCTCTCCCTCTCTTTCTCATATCTTCCTCTCTCTTTCCTTGTCTCTCTCTCCATCTTTTTGTCTTTCTCACTCATGCCAGTACTAGGGCTTGAACTCAAGGCCTGGGCACTGTCTCTTAGCTTTTTCACTCAAAGGTAGTGTTTTACCTCCTGAGCCACAGCTCTACTTCCAGATTTTTGGTGGTTAATTGGAGATAAGAGCCTCATGATTTTTCCTGCCTAAGCTGGCTTTGAACCATGATCCTCAGATCTCAGCCTCTTGAGTAGCTAGGATTGTAGGTATGAGTCGCCAGTGCCTGGCCTATGAATTCATTCCTACTCAAGCAGCTATGTTGAAAAAAAAAACAAAAAAACTCTGCCTTAACAAGACTTTTTTTTTTGGCCAGTCCTGGGGCTTGGACTCAGGGCCTGAGCACTGTCCCTGGCTTCTTTTTGCTCAAGGCTAGCACTCTGCCACTTGAGCCACAGCGCCACTTCTGGCCGTTTTCTGTATATGTGGTGCTGGGGAATTGAACCCAGGGCCTCATGTATAGGAGGCAAGCACTGTTGCCACTAGACCATATCCCCAGCCCTAGACTTTTTTTTATTAATTAAATTTTGTTGACAAGGTGTTGTGCTAAAGGGGTACAGGTACATTATAGGGCAGTGAGTACATTTCTTGTGTTATCTTATACCTTCGTTTTTCTTTCCCTTCCCTAGATCAGGTAGGCATATATGCAATACCCAGTGTACCAAAATCATATACAGTAGCCATGTGGCATACGCCAAATGAAATTCACCTAGAACTTTAAATATAACGTCAACAATAGAGTTTGCTTATATGATCATATATACATAGCTGTTGAGCTATTGTGATCCACTGAGAGGTCTATTTTAGACCTTTTTACGTTTAGTAGTTGCCTTAACTAGACTTTTAAGGCTACCACACCACCACTATCAACATACCCAGGGAGACAGATGCTCCTACAACTCCACTTTTATAGATTGGGTCTTAAATACACTCCAAAGTCCCATATACAAATAGTTTGGTCACCAGCTGGTGGCCCTAAGAGGGAAACTGTATAACCTTCAGGCGGTGGAAGATCATTGTGGGCTGGAGGTGTGGCTTAAGTGGTAACAGTGCCAGCTGTACTAGCAAGTGAAACAAGGAAGCTGAGAAAACACAGTGCCCTGAGCTCAAACTCTGGTACTGTCAAAAAAATATATATTTTTAAATTTGTGGGAGGCTTCTTTTTAGGATGAGACACTTTCTATTTGAACATAGTAGAAATTTTCTCCTTGACATTTTGACTCTGGTATTGGGAATACATTTTAACACAAATTACACAAAATTTATGAATTTTCATCTAAAACTTATTATTCTTACTAATTAAAGCAATTTAGTACCTTGATAAATTACCACATAAAAGATTTAAACTGATATTAATTCTCTTCATGGCTTATTAATTGAAATTAATGTAAGATCAATTTTTATTACTATCAGGGAAAATTAATTTAAATTGTCTTGTCTTTAACCCTAATTTTCCAGTATCTAGTTATAATCTAGTTATACCCAGTTTCTTCATGATCGTTTTTAATTAATCAGATTTCTTCAAGTGTCAGTTTTAGGCTTTCAGTTTCTTGTCAGTTGCTTTTATAAGTAATATTCCTTTTTGAGTTAGATTTTTACTTTTTTTTTTTTACTAATTTGTGAGAAAATCTTATAAAGTGTTATTGTCCAGGATGCATCTACAGGGTGGTTGTCTAACTTTGCAGTATCAGAATGTCTATATACTCTTATAAATATTGAGTTTCTCAAAGATTTTTTAATATGGATTCTATCAATAGTTGTCATAACATAAATCTGAAGTGTGTGTGTGTGTGTGTGTGTGTGTGTGTGTGTGCGCGTGCGCATGCGCACGCACATATGAGTACAGGTCCTGGGGCTTGAAGTCAGGGCTAGGGCATTGTCCTTAAGCTTTTTTGCTCAAGGCTAGCACTCTACCACTTGTGCTACCATTCACTTCTGACTTTGGAAGTGCACTGGAGAAGAGTTTCATGGATTTTCCTGCCCAGGCTGGATTCAATCTACATAGAATTATAGGTTTGTCTCTGCTGTAAACATTAACTTTAAAAATATTATAAAAAGGGCTGGGAATATGGCCTAGTGGCAAGAGTGCTTGCCTCATTTACATGAAACCCTGGATTCAATTATTCAGCACCACATATATAGAAAACGGCCAGAAGGGGCACCATGATTCAAGTGGCAGAGTGCTAGCCTTGAGCAAAAAGAAGCCAGGGACAGAGCTCAGGCCCTGAGTCCCAGCTCCAGGACTGACCAAAAAAAAAAAAAAAAGGGCTGGGAATGTGGCTTAGTGGTGGAGTGTTTGGCTAGCGTGCATGAAGCCCTGGGATCAATTCCTCAGTACCAAATAAACAGAAAAAGTGGGAACTGGTGCTGTGGCACAAGTGGTAGAGTACTAACATAGAGCAAAAAAAAGCTCAGGCCCTGAGTTCAAGCCCCAGGACTGGCAAAAAAAAAAGTAAAAGTAAACATCACATATAGCTAACATACTTTTATTTATAAAATAGCTATCTTTTTAAATGAGAAGGGTAACATTCACACATTCACATTTTTTGTTTTGGAGGCTTGAATTCAGTGCCTAGGTACGTGGTCTACCACTTTGAACCTCAGTGATACTTCTGGCTTTTTGGTAGTTAATTGGAGATAAGAGTCTCATGGACTTTCCCTGCCTAGTTGTTGAGTCACAAGCCTTACATCTTTGCTTCCTGAGTAGCTAGGCGTACAGGCATGATCCAGGCACAAATCTTTTCATTGCAGCTTAGAAGAATACAGCATGCTTTGTAAGCTTTCCACATTTTAATTATTTTTATTACTATTATAAAGGTGATCACATTCTAATAATTGTAATATCACATACCATACAGGCCTCCGGAAGTCTCCATTAAGAGATCTGGAGGAGGGCTAGGAGTTGGCTCAAGTGGTAAGAGTACCTACCTACCAAGTATGAGGTCCTGAGTTCAACTCTAGCACAACCAGAAAAGAAGAAAAGACCAAAATCACCTTCTAAAAAAATGAGAGAGAGGGCTAGAGGTATAGCTCATGTAGTTGAGCACCAGCCTTTGTGTGAAAGGGTCAGACACTGAATTCAAGTCTCAGTCTTGGAAAAAAATACAATAAATCCCCTTTGTGCAATTAATACACACTAACAAAAAAAATGAATGGCAGAAAAGAAAAAAAAAACAGGCTTCCTTGAGGTGGGAACCAGTGGGAGAGGAGAGGTATAAAAGGAAGATGAATGAAGAGGAATACATTCAAATTCAAAGCAATCTGTTTATATGTATGAAATTAGAACAATTAAATCTTCTGAAATTATTAAGTAGAAGAGTACGGGAGTCATAGAAGGGATGAGGCTGATCAGGACATATTGTATACATATGTGGAAATGTCATAGTGAAATCCCCCTTTGTACAACTATTGTATGCTATAAAAAAGTAACATACAAGCTGGAGGCTAGTGGCTCACACCTGTATTTCTACCTACTCAGGAGGCTGAGATCTGAGGATCATGGTTTGAAGCCTACCCAGGCAGAAAAGTCCCCATGAGACTTTTATCTTCAATTAACCACTCAAAAAATCAGAAGTGGAGCTGTGATTCAACTGGTAGAGTGCTAGCCTTGAGCCCAAAGAGGCTCAGGGACAGCATCCAGGCCCTGAGTTCAAGCTCCACATGTGTATGTATGTAGCATACACACATTTATGTATTTATGTTACCTGGTTCTGTGGCTTGAACTTCCTGAACTTTTTGTGCTCTACCATTTGAGCCATAGCTTTACTGCCATCATTATTTGGTAGTTAATTGGAGCTAAAAATCTCACAGACTTTCCTGATGGCTTCCAACCACAATCCTCAGATCTCAGCCTCCTGAATAGCCAGGATTTGAGCCATCAGATGTGAGCCATCAGGGCCTGACAAAAGAAAAAGAAAGTGGAAAAAAATTAAATGAAAGAAGCTTCTTGGGGCTGGGAATATGGCCTAGTGGCAAGAGTGCTTGCCTCCTATACATGAAGCCCTGGGTTCAATTCCCCTGCACCACGTATACAGAAAACGGCCAGAAGTGGCCCTGTGGCTCAAGTGGCAGAGTGCTAGCCTTGAGCAAAAGGAAGCCAGGGACAGTGCTCAGGCCCTGAGTCCAAGCCCTAGGACAGGCAAAAAAAAAAAAAGTTTTTTGTGTTACGATGAAAACACTATTATCCAGATGGCTCCTGGGAAAATCTGTGGTCCCTAGACCATATAATGAGAACTGTTACAAGTGGTTGGCAGATTCTTTGGGCTCTTGGGGACAGTGCCTAAAGTTAAGACATTGCCCCACGTGCAGCCAAAGAGCCAGAAGAATAGGAAGATAAGAGTAATTTATTAGGAAATTGGAATTATACCTCCAGGATTGAGGTGGGTAGTGTAGATAGAGAGCTGCAGGGACTGGGGGTCTTATCTAATTGAATGGAGATATTAGGTCTCATGAACTTGAGGGCTGTCCTGGTTGCCACTGTGTAGTCTGCCTGGTTAATGAAGGCATATACCTGCATTAGATTCTCTGCCTATCCTGGTTTAACTTTGATATGGGAAGTAGATTCCAGCTATTTTAGTCATTTTCCCAGGGTATGGGCCATCTGGGGTGGGGGTGGGGGCGTAGAATGGCATCTCAGGGTTGGGGATTTAGCTCAGTGAAAGAGCACTTGCCTGGCAGTCCTCAGCTGGGGGGAGGGGGAGGGACTAAAAAGCCCACAAAATAAAAATAAGACAACTGACAGAGTCAATTAGCTAGGGACTTCCCTCCTTTCTTATCAGCCTATCTGCCCCACTGCTTAAACCTACTTATCTGCATTATACCAAAGAACCACTGATCTCCTACAAGACTTTTCCCTAGCCTGGTTCACAAACCATTTGATTTGATGTGCAAAAAAAAAAAAAAGTTATGATAATTACTTCAAATGCTTATTGGAAAAAAAGTGTATCTGGTGATTTACTTGACACATAATTATTTTATTAAAAATTTGCTATGAGGTTTGAACTCAAAACCTGCATCTATACCATTTGAGTCAAACCTCCAAGCTTTTTTGCTTTAACACATGTAGCTTGTTAACTTTTTGCAAGCTTGATCTCAAATGATGACCCTCAAGATAACCTTCTTTTATGTAGCTGGGGTTACAGGTGTGTATCACCACTTCACAGACTTATGCTTGTGATTGTGATTTTTCTTTTCCTCTTTCCGTTTCCCTTCTTTCCTATCTTCCCTCAAACTAGAGACTTTGGCACTGTCACTGAGCTTTTTCATCTCAGGGCTAATGCTGTACCTGGAGCCACAGCGTCACATTCAGCTTCTAAGCGGTTAAAAGGAGATAATACGCTCGCTGATTTTCCTGCTGGGGTTTGCTTTGAACCTCAGCCTCTGGAGTAACTAGGATTACAGGTGTGATCCACCGGCGCCTGGCTGGTGATTATTTCTTAAGGCACACTAAATCTATCTCAATGTAAAGAACCTACCCAAAACATTTTCTTTGTTTTTTTTTTGTACAAGACGTGTAGATTACTTTCACCGTGAAAACTATTCTTTTAAGAAGTAGGTTATGTGTTCATACACATACACAGCAGTCAGGTTTGAATAAGATTCTCGGGGAGTTAAGGGACATTTATCCCAGGAAGTGTAAGAGAGGAATACAGATGCACTCCGCAATCGGTCTGATCTGGGTAGAAACTCGACCGACTTTGGCCTTTACAGTCTCGGTGCTCTTGGGTGTGCTATTTACCGTTTGTGCATTCAGGTTCCCTTTCACAAAGTAAAGGTAAATAGTATTTATTCACTTGTCAGTTGACCAAGAGATTCTGCACAGCCAACCCACACAGTACCTGACCCAGATAGCGGGCATTATGTAGCAGTTGCCGCTAATGACTTTAAGGATCACCTTCACGCCCCCCATTTGCCAAAAGCTGGGCCCCAAAGGCGGTCTGTGGGGGGGGGGGGTGATGGTGGATGTACCGCCTTGGAAAGGAAAGGCGTACCTGCCCTGGTGCTGGCAGCAGCGTCTGGAAAGTTAAATAGAAAATAAGTGTAGAGAGTGTTTCCAGGTTCAGAAAAGGCACCAGGAAAACGGCCTCGTAACCCAGTCGGGAAACCTCCACAAACAAGAGGGATTCCCGCGCGCGCGTTCGGCGCTCAGCCCGCGTGTTCGATCTGTTCGGAGATCCGTCTCGCCGGTTCTCGCGATACTTCGGACCTGATGGGCGGCGGCTTGCGGGGGGAGGGGGAAGGAAGGGCGTGCGGCGACGACGTTCCCAGAAGGCTGTGCGCGCCCCTCGCTTCCGGCGGGTCTTCTTTGCGAGCGCGTGCGCTACTCCCCGCTGTCTAACCATGGCGCTTCACGTCCCCAAGGCCCCGGGCTTTGCCCAGATGCTCAAGGAGGGAGCAAAAGTAAGGGACGGGGCAAGAGGACGGGGTGCGAGAGCCGGCATGGGGTTGGCGGCAGCCGGAGGGCCGAATGGCCTACGAATTGGTCGTGCGGCCCTGGCTCAAACAGTCAGGGACCGGGAAGATTCTAGAAAGGGAGGGGTGGCCCCGGCGGGCCGACTGTGGAGAAACCGCGCGTGTTTCTGTTCTTCCCTGGTCCCGGGGAGCCCTGAGGGGGCCGGGGTGACCTGGCAGGGGCCGGCCTGCGACAGTCGTATTTCTGGCTGGGCCAAACCGCAATTGTCTTCATGGGGGGGACCCGGAGTGGCGAGGGCGGAGAGAGGAAGCCGCTTTGGGAATTGTGGGGCCGGCGGGAAGGGACACGGAGCCTGCGATCCGAGACATGATCCAGTTCTCGGTTGCTTTCCTTCCCAGCGAGAAAAGGGTGCTCCCGGGTTAGCTCGCTGTAATCAGGACGATCTGTGTGAGGTTTGGTCCCAGCTCCCCTTCGCCAGCTGGATCTGCAGTGTAATCCCGCTGGGCCTTGTTTGTGTCTTTTCATCCGAGTTTTCCAACCTTCCTCCCCTCTGCGCTGAATTTAGAGGTCGAACCCCAGGGTTTGCATCTGTGCCAGGCTGGGCACTCTACGGATGGCGTCCCGCCCCACCCCGCCCATCTTTTCCTTTTAGGTCGAGACGAATAAAAATTCTTGTTTCCTTGCCCTGTTTTGCAGCATTTTTCGGGATTAGAAGAGGCTGTGTATAGAAATATTCAAGCTTGCAAGGAGCTTTCCCAAACTACTCGTACAGCCTATGGACCCAATGGTAATTGGCCAATTCATTATTTTAAAACCTGGAGTAAAATTTGTATATTGGCTCTTTCTTTTTTCCTGTACTGATTTTGAGGGTATTTCCAATATGATTTTTAAAAGTTGATTCGTGGTATACCAGTATGTTCTGCTTTTTAAATCAGCCACTCATCTCTTAGAGAAATAGTCAAAATATTTTTTAGCCTATTGAGAAGACAAAAAAACTACTATTGATGTATTTAATATCCATTGTGACAAAGACTAAACAGTTTGTTTTTTAAAAAAAAACAAAGACATCGAAAAGAGACACTTTTCATAAACTACTCAACCACCAGTTGATTTTAAGAAAGTACAGATTTGTAGAATAAAATTTTTAGTAGATTATTTTGGGTTTTGTATGTGTATAAGTACTGTATTTTAAATATTTCTATTATTACTGAATAGTTGCAAACAGCATAGAAACCAGAAGAACTGTTAAAGGATCTGGCATTATATGTCCCTAGTAGACATAGGAGATTAGAATGGAAAGAAGTAAGGTGGATATGTGGACAAGAGAAGCCCATGCATGGGCTGTGAAAAAGACCTGAAAAATAAGTAATTATAGGTTAAGTATTAATAATACTATTGTAAGAAATAAATATAGATGTATGCTTTTATTAGGTTTTCTTGGGTATTTGGGGAACAATTTGAATAATGGATCTTTTTCTCCTTTTCTAAGGAATGAACAAAATGGTTATAAATCACTTGGAGAAGTTGTTTGTGACAAATGATGCAGCAACTATTTTACGAGAGCTAGAAGTAAGTTATTTCTTTTCAAAGCTAAGAAATGTTCTAGTTGAGAATTTAAATAGAAAACAGTTCAAGTTAACTAGCAAAGGACTTTTTCCCCCATCCTGAAAATTTATGTACATTTGCAAAGTGACTTTAGGTTTAATGTTTTAGCTACTCAAATCTCTTTTAGGTTCTTTATGGAAGAGTTGATTGTAATAAACTATCTTTGCTAATAACATCAAGCTGATTTATTTTGTTTTGTGCCAGTCCTGGAGCTTGAACTCAGGCCATGAGTACTGTCTCTTTAGTGGTAAGCTAGTACTCTATCACGTCAGTACCACTTTCATCTATTTGATGATTGATTGGAAATAAGAGTCTCACAGACTTTCTTGTACAGGTTGGTTTTGAATCGTCAGATCTCAGCCTTTTAAGCAGCTAGGAGTAGCTAGGATTATAGGTGTGAGCCATAAGTGTTTGGCTTTAAATAGCTGTTTGTCTCATTTTGTATAGTGACACTGATTATTCTATAATGCAGAAATAGTTAATTTAAAAATTGCGGGTTTTGTCTGGCACAGATTACTCACACCTGTAATCCTAGCTACTCAGGAGGCCCAGCTCTGAGGATTGCAGTTCAAAGCTAGCTTGTGTATGAAAGGCCAAGAGACTCTGTCTCCAGTAAACTACCAAAAAAAAAAAAGCCAAAGTGGAGATGTGGCTCAAATGGTAGAGCTCTATCCTTGAACAAAGAAGCGGAAGGACAGTACCAGGCCCTGAGTTCAATTCCCTTCTTCCCCCACAAAGAAAAGGTGGGTTTTGTTTACTTTGGTAGAATTTTGCTTTGTTCAGCTTCAGGTTTTTTTGTTTTTGTTTGTTTGTTTTGTTTTTGGCCAGTCCTGGGGCTTGGACTTTGGGGCCTGAGCACTTGCCTGTCTTCTTTTTGCTCAAGGTTAGCACTCTACCACTTGAGCCACAGGACCACTTCTGGCCATTTCTATATATGTTGATGCTGAGGAATCGAACCAGGGCTTCATGTATGCGAGGCAAGCACTCTTGCCACTAGGCTGTATTTCCAAACCTCAGCTTTAGTTTTGATGTTAGAGTTTATAAAATGGATGGTGCCAGGTAGGTTAAGAGGTCTGGTACCTAAGAATACATAACCATTTCTTCCCTAGTTTTCTTGTAATAGAAGGATGTGTTCAGCCTCAGGAAATTTTCCTGTAGCTTAATCCTTAGGAACACTACAATTTTACATTGTAGCTGGGTAGGGTGGCATACACCTGTAAACCTAGCACTTAGGATGTAGAGTCAGGAAGATAGCCTGAACTATATAATGAGTAAAAAACTAGCAAAGTTGATACTGAGACTCTTAGTTAAGTAATGTCTGTTTTAAATGTGTGGGTTTAGTGGTTTGGATTAAATTTTTAAATTTAGGGATCCTGGGCTGGGAATATGGCCTAGTGGCAAGATTGCTTGTCTCATATACATGAAGCCCTGGGTTCGATTCCCCAGCACCACATATATAGAAAATGGTCAGAAAATGGTCAGAAGTGGCTCAAGTGGTAGAGTGCTAGCCTTGAGCAAAAAGAAGCCAGGAACAGTGCTCAGGCCCTAAGTCCAAGGCCCAGGACTGCCAAAAAAAAATAAAAATTAGGGATCCTACAATGATGGGCTGAACCTTATTAGGGTACTATGTATAATGATGACAGTCAGTAAAGGTGTGCCTGGAAGAAGTGAATATGAAGGACTTTATGTTACTTTGTGAGTAGCAGGTTTTTTTCCTTTTATGACAGGTTCAGCATCCTGCTGCAAAAATGATTGTAATGGCTTCTCATATGCAAGAGCAAGAGGTTGGAGATGGTACAAACTTTGTTCTGGTATTTGCTGGAGCTCTTCTGGAATTAGCTGAAGAACTTCTGAGGATTGGCTTGTCAGTTTCAGAAGTAAGTGGTAACTTTATAATTTTTCTTAGTTGTCTGCATATACACTGCTGCTTTTAAAACTTAGAATCATTGTATTAGACAACTTACTCTGTGCCCATGCATTGTAGTATGTGTACTTCATGTGTGGTATTATCTTGAGAAATCCTGTTAGTGAGGTCTGTTATTTCAAGTAAGAAAGAACAGTTAGAGAAATCTTGCCCAAGATCTTACAGCTAATAAGTGGTGGTGTCAGGATTCAAATTTAACTTGTCAGAATTCTATACTCATAACCACTAGGCTCTGCCTAGTGTTGTGCTCTGCAATTGTACTTTCACTATTCTTAAAGTGAAAATAAATAAATGTCCACATTCACTGGGTTACTGAAGTAAGCTATTCTTACTCATTTAAAGAAAAATATTTGGCTCTTGATATTTTAGGTCATAGAAGGTTATGAAATAGCCTGCAGAAAAGCCCATGAAATTCTTCCCGATTTAGTATGTTGTTCTGCAAAAAACCTTCGGGATGTTGATGAAGTGTCATCTCTACTTCGTACCTCCATAATGAGTAAGCAGTATGGCAATGAAGCATTTTTGGCCAAGCTTATTGCTCAGGCATGTGGTAAGTAAATATCACTAAATGAAAGGATCTGAAATTAAAATGCCTTTAGTTTGTTTCAAAATATATATTGATATGTTTCACTTCCTCAACAGTATCTATTTTTCCTGATTCCGGCAATTTCAATGTTGATAACATCAGAGTGTGTAAAATTCTGGTAAGTAGGTTTCTTTTGGTGGTCCTGAAAGTTGAATCCATCCCGGTCCAAGATCCATTGGGGGGTTGGGAGGGTGTGTGTGTGTGTGTGTGTGTGTGTGTGTGTGTGTGTGTGTTTAACTTTTTTTTTTTAAACCAGTCGTGGGCCTTGTACTCAGGGCTTGGGCCCTGTCTCTGAGCTTCTTTGCTCAAGGCTAGCACTTACCACTTGAGCCACAGTCCCACTTCTGGCTTTTGTTTTTTGTTGTTTTTTTTTCTGTGTATGTGGTACTGAGGAATCGAGCCCAGGGCTTCATGCACAGTAGGAAACCACACTACCACTAAGCCATATTCCCAGCCCTGCACTGTATTTTGTGAAAAGGAAATGTTGGTCAAAACCTAAATTTTGCCTTATGACCTAAGTACTTTCGCATTTTTTGTATATGGGATGGAAGTTGACTTCTTGGTCTGTAATAACAAATACTAAAGTGTTTGCAGAGTAAAATTAATTGAGGTGGTATAGTTGAATCTGTTTCGCATAAGTATGTATATATAAAAACATGGTGTATATATACATAGCTGTATGCGTGTTGTATATACTTCTGTGTACATTTATTGCTCACCTTTCCCCTCTAAATTTCATACTTGTAAGAGCAAAATATTTGCTTTTGTAATTGCCCCAAATACTTGATTATTGAATGAACAAATGGCTGTGTTTCTCAGTGGTTCGTTTCCACTATGATTCTTGCCTTGAACAGGATGGTTTACTGTGTGCTCATCATCCTACCTTACATACCCAGGCCTTGGTGTATTTATTTTGGAAATTTTTTTTTTTAATATAAAGAAGTACCAACTTATCCCTAATGATTTTTGTGTTACTTCTGTAGGGCTCTGGTATCTACTCCTCTTCAGTATTGCATGGCATGGTTTTTAAGAAGGAAACCGAAGGTGATGTAACATCTGTCAAAGATGCGAAAATAGCAGTGTACTCTTGTCCTTTTGATGGTATGATAACAGAAACTAAGGTATGTAGACTTTAAACCTTAGAGGTAAGCCTTAGAGTTGGCTTTTTCAGGTTTATGTTCCATTTCTATATATCATTTGCTCTTAAATCAGTAATTACTTCATAATTACCAAAAGCTGTACTATCCTATGTATTTTTAAATCTTATTTCTGGTGCCAGTCCTGGGGCTTGAACTCAGAGCAACTGAGAGAAAATATACATTGTGTGTTCTTCAAGTCTGTATAGACTTGAACTCAAACTCGGTAGTATCTGATGCTTTTCTCATTGGCTGGTGCTCTGCCAATAGAGTTATACCTCCCACCCCTGGTTAGCATAATTCCTGAAGTCCAAATTGCTAGGGGTGCGGGTGTGTACATACACATATGTGTACATGTGTACCAGACTAGGGCTCGAGGAGCCTTGTACTTTAGAGAACTGCAATGTAGCTGTTTTGATGATGCTACCTGTTTTTTTGGTTTCTTGTTTTTTGCCAGTCCTAGGGGACATGGACTTGGGCATGAGCACTGTCCCTGTCCTTGGCTTCTTTTTGCTCAAGGCTAGCACACTCTACCACTTGAGCCACAGTGCTACTTTCTGGCTTTTTTCTGTTTATGTGGTGGTGAGGAATCGAACCCAGAGCTTCGTGCATGCTAGGCAAGCACTCTACTGCTAAGCCACATTCCCAGCCTTGCTGCCTGGTTTTTGTAAAAAACAAACTACATAGATCTTTGCCTAAAATGCCTAAAATAAGTTTTCTGACTTTTCCTAGTTTCTGTCAGAGTTCAAATTTTCTGTTAAGAGGATGAGATGCTGTAGCAGCAAAGAGTGTAATTGATGCCAGTTTTATATTCTACTTCGTAATAGATGCATACTTTCATGTTTTCCCAGATCCTTGATTTCATCAATACAATTACAACTTCAAATATCAAACTAGTTCTAAAGAAAGTGCTTACTTGTTTTTACCAGGGAACGGTATTGATAAAGACTGCTGAAGAATTGATGAATTTTAGTAAAGGGGAAGAAAATCTCATGGATGCACAAGTCAAAGCTATTGCCGATACTGGTGCAAATGTCATAGTAACAGGTGGCAAAGTGGCCGACATGGCTCTTCATTATGCAAACAAATACAATATCATGCTGGTGAGGTAAGTGATTCATTGTACTGATATTGTAAGTGATTTTGAAGTATTGAAGCACTAAATAAATTCATCAAACTGACAGAACAACAGTAGAAGGGTTGTGTATATAGATCAGACAGCAAAAGGACTTAGCCTAGAGTGATAGGGAAATACAATCTGTGTCTACCTCACTCCCATCTGTTACCTTTTCTAGTTTCAGATCGAATGTGCCCAGTAAATCAGTACTCTCAGAACATACAATTACACAAAGTAAAGCAAAGATGTTCTGTAAATACACCAGTTCCCTAGCACTGTAGAACTAGACTTTTACTTTTGTAGAATAATGCCATAACAGACTTAAGATGTGGCAGCGCTGGCTAGATGGATTCATTCACACACCCAGAAAATGTCTTCATAGCCTCAGAATTCAGTGCAATTCAGGTATATTTTAAACTAGAGTTCAGAGTTGAGGGAATGTTGAATGCTGTGTTGTTTTCTGTTAATCTCTTTATGGTGCTATATGGTACAATTAAAACTAATATTGAGGTGTTAGGGTTTTTTTATTTTTTTTTAAGGCTTAACTCAAAGTGGGATCTCCGAAGACTGTGTAAAACTGTTGGTGCAACAGCTCTTCCTAGATTGGTGCGTATTGGAAAACATTGTAAGACAGCTGAGCCTCTATGAATTTTTATTACAATAGTCACTTTCTTACAGACCCCTCCTGTCCTTGAAGAAATGGGACATTGTGACAGTGTTTACCTTTCAGAAGTTGGAGATACACAGGTGGTGGTTTTTAAACATGGTATGTATTATTGGTAAAATGTTCTTGTTATACTTGGGAAATGTCTGTTTTCTTTATTTAATCTGCAAATATATTTACTCACAGAAAAAGAAGATGGTGCTATTTCTACCTTAGTTCTTCGAGGTTCTACCGACAACTTGATGGATGATATTGAAAGGGCAGTAGATGATGGTGTAAATACTTTCAAAGTTCTCACAAGGGTCTGTATTAGCAACTATCTTTTTAGTAAACTTGTATTGTCTTACACTGTTTGTTGGCAGCTTCCTAAATGGGAATTCAAAATGAGTAGCATTATAAAGCAGACCAACTTTTTCATCTAATGTTTACATGTAAGTTGCTAGTGAATCAGATAGCTTCCTGAAATGATTGTACAAAGGAATAAATAGCAAAGATAGGCTTTTGCTGTTTTTGTTGCCAGTCCTGGGGCGTGGACTCAGGGCCTGAGCACTGTCCCTGGCTTCTATTTGCTCAAGGCTAGCACTCTTGAGCCACAGTGCCACTTCCAAGAAAGGCTTTTTCTGTTTTAAAGCAGGAGTGGGGAACTGTTTCCTGCTAAGGGTCCTTTTGTGTGTTTATAACAATTGACAGGTATCCAAAATTATCAATACAGGTAGATTACAAAAAGCATATGAGCAGCATATCTGTCCCTTTGTATATCAGGTGATGTTGCATACTCAAGCCAGTTGTTCCCCATCCGTTTCGAAGGAAACTTTATTGTTTTAATTATATCACCTAGTTACTCCTAAAGCACTGCACTGTTCTTTATCCGTTAATGTTTTTTTTCACACCAGACACCCAAGTTTATAATGAGAGTTTGAGTAATAACACCTGATTAAAATAAAAACTCCAGTCTGTATATAGGAATCTGAATAGACTTGCACACTGTCTCTTAATGAACTTTTATTATTGTTTCTCTTTAACAACTTAATAGGATAAACGTCTTGTACCTGGAGGGGGAGCAACAGAAATTGAATTGGCCAAACAAATAACATCATATGGAGAGGTATAGCTTTTTCTGAATAAATTACCTTTATTTTGAAACATTTCTTGAATAAAATACAGTAATTCCACTTTGTTTTAGACATGTCCTGGACTTGAACAATATGCTATTAAGAAGTTTGCTGAAGCATTTGAAGTTATTCCACGGGCACTGGCAGAAAATTCTGGAGTTAAAGCGAATGAAGTCATCTCTAAACTTTATGCAGTACACCAAGAAGGAAATAAAAATGTTGGAATAGATATTGAGGTACTTGAAAAAATACTGAACTTAAATTGCTTTATTTTGTGAATTCATAATCTAAAACTAGAAGGTAACATATCTTAAAGTCAAGAGGTAGATTTGGCCAGGAGCCTGTGGGTAACACCTGTCATCCCAGCTACTCAGGAGGCTAAGATCTGAGAATCACTGTTTGAAGCCAGCCCAGGGAGGAAAGTACATGAGCCTCTCCAATTAACCACCAAAAGGTGTGTGGAAGTATATGTTGCTGTGGCTCAAATTAATGCCTGAGACCAAAAAGTAGATTGATTTAGAAACAATTGATTTACTTAACAGTTCTTAATTTATCTGATGTTAAATTTGGTTTTCCTGCTTTGATTGAAAGCCTATTATAATGATTCTTTGTTTGTTTTAGGAACCATTTAAATATTTTGTTTGCATTTATTTTTTTCACATAATTTTTTTTTAAAGTAAGTCCAGTCAGGTACTTCATACTTCCCTTCCTAGCACAGTTCAAGAGGGTTGTGGTCAACCTGGGCAAAAAGTAATGGCTTCATCTCAACCAATAAAAAGCTGGGTCTGGTGGTGTACATTTGTCATCTCAGCAATGTAGAGAGCATAAATAGGGAGATCTTAGTCTTGGTTATCCCAGGCATAAGACAAGAGCCTATCTCAAAAATAACCAGAGCAAAAAGTGCTGGAGATGATTCAAATGGTAAAGTCTACATAGCAAGCACAAGACTTGAGTTCAAAACCACAGTAAGTGTCCCCCCCCCCCCCCAATTGGTGTTTATGGTTTGTATTATGCTTGGGCGGGGGTACATTTTTTGTGTTCATGTGTGTGCCAGTATAGGGCCTTGAACTCAGCCTGGAATTCTCCCTTGGCTGTTCCTTTGAAGACTGGCACTCTCTCCATGCACAATTCCATTTCAAGCTTATTGCTGGTAAATTGAAAATAAGTCTCATGGACTTTTTTGCTTGGGCTGGCTTCAAATCTGGATTTCCAGATTTCACTTTAGTACTTAGCCCTTAGTACTTTGTGAGCAGCCACTGATGCCTGGCTAAGATTTTGTTTGTAACGAAGGAATGGAATTGTTTTGTGTTGACAGGCTGAAGTTCCTGCTGTAAAAGACATGTTGGAAGCTAGTATCTTAGATACTTACCTGGGAAAATACTGGGCTATTAAATTGGCCACTAATGCTGCAGTCACTGTACTTAGAGTGGATCAGGTGAGTGAAAAGTTAAATTCTGAACTTTAAAAATAGTAATTATCTATGGCTTAATAGTGTACTCAGAAGTAGAATGTAATAATTCTGATTATGTTGTAGGGAATATTTAACATCTAGATATGTTAAAATGGCCCTCTACTTAAAAAAGAAATTTGTTATACTTTTAAATTATATTACATGTATTGCACCTGGTTTAAAATGAAGGTCTTTCCAAAAAGAAAAACATTTGCTAATTTTCACTTGGCACAGTGCAGGTAGAAGAAGTTTTACTTAGGTTGAATTCTCTTAATTAGTTTTGGAACCCCTATATACAAATAATTACGTAGATAGCTATCATATGTGATATTAATATGAAAAAACATGGAAGGATCTACTAACTAGATATTGTAGGTACAAACCTTAAGGAAATGAAATCTCTTGTGGAGGTGTGGAGGACATGAGCATTTAATTTTTCTTTGCTATGATGAATTAATGCTCTTGTTACTGAAAAATACTCAAATGTTTATGATCACCATATTCCAATCTTTTTGCATCATTTATAGTAAAGACTGTTGGTACAGTGTTAAGCAGAACTTATTTTTAGTAAACAATCTGTTCACAAAACTAGATAGAATTATTACCATTAAAGTATTTATAAATGCTTAATTGCTTGGGGCACAGTGTATAGAGACAAAATGAAAATTTTGCCAAATTAAATTTTCAAGAAATTCTACATGAAATCAGTAGACTCATTTCTAAGCACTGACTGTAAGTTTTATAGTAAAACAAACTGTGGAAAAGGGGGCACTTGGACAGGAAATGGAATTGATGTTCTGTATTAGAAAAAAGCAGTGGGATAAAGTCTAGGACACCTTGCGTAGCACGTGCAAAGTCTTAGTTTGGATCCCAAGTACCACCAGTATGTCAGAAAGGAAAGAACTGGAGGTTTATGCACCAGATTTATTAGGAGAGGTTCCTGTGATTAACAATGTGTTAGCCACATGCCAGTGGCTCATGCCTGTAATCCTAGCTACACAAGAGGCAGAGATCTGAGAATCATGGTTTGAAGCCAGCCTGGGCAGAAAAGTCCCTGTGAGCCTCTTATCTCCAGTTAAGTGGGAGAGTCTGCTAGCCTTGAGCAGAAAAGCTCAGGGACATACTTAGGCCCTGAATTGAAGCCCATGCCTGGGGAGGTGGAAGTGCTATATACTATGCCAAGTAAACACTTGTTAGATAAACTAAGAGTTTCAAGTTACTAAGGGATAAGGGATTGGGTACTGTAGTTTCATAATCCAGCACTTCCTGCTGTTTAGTTTTACCAGAGGAACTAGAAACTGTAGTACTTTATATTTACCACCTACCTACTTTATATAGATAATAATGGCAAAACTGGCAGGTGGACCTAAACCTCCTAAGCCACAAGGAAACTGGGATAAAGATGGTTGGCAAGATGAACTTCATGTTTAAGTAGAAAATCAGGTGCCACATTGACTTATACCAGAAATGCATGCAAATATTTCACATTCCACTTACTGAGTTACCAATGTGCATGTTTTTCACTAATCTGTGTGGGTTTTGGTGCTGCTTTTCACAAAAAGTAGGGAACCTTCCCATTCTTTGGAAGTTTGGTTTAATTTCTAATAAGAAATCTAGCAAACGTTGTGCTCTATTGTTTTGTATGCAGTATATAATAGCTTATATTGAGATGATCTTTGAGCTTAAACCAGGCTAATAAAAAATGTTCATTTTAAAGATTGAGTTTCTAAGCATACTTTTGTGGTTTTCTATTGTCACGCAGATCATCATGGCAAAACCAGCTGGTGGTCCCAAGCCTCCAAGTGGGAAGAAAGATTGGGATGATGACCAAAACGATTGAATGGCTTCATTTTTACTGTAGGTGAAAGTTATATTCATAGTGTAGGAATTGCCTAAGTTTTCTTATCTCCTTAAATTAAGAAGTGTTGTGTTTATATCCTCAACTGAATAAACGTTACTCTAAAAGCTTTACTGAGTGACCTGCTTCAATTAATTCATCACATTAGCTATGGAACTTAAGTTACTTGTTAATTAGAGGCCTGTTTTCCCATGTGTAGGTTTTGTCTGCTTTAGTAAATACGTTACTGGAACACAACGTTCACATAACCATATACAGCGACCTTGTCAGTGGCTGCTTTCTATGAGGGAATGTCTGGCTTAAGTGGCTGTGAAAGCAAGCAGAATGAACCCAGAAAGGCAAAAATATTTCCTGTCTTGGCAGGAAAAGTGCCAGCACCCAGACCTGATTACCAGTGTTTTCCCACAGCTCTGGAAACCTTTGAGACGGGATGACCATATCTAATGGGAACTATCCATGGAGAGTCATTGTTGTGGCAGAGTAGACGAGATAGAAATGGACCTCTTACATGTACACATTGTTTTCATAAAGTAGGTCTTAAGATCAGAAAGTTGCTACTGTGTATTTGTTATGTAAGGCCATGTCTAATACTGTTAAATATTTGATTTCAAAGAATTTAGAAATAGTTTAGTTTGGGGATTTTTTTTTTAAACCATAACTATAAAGCTGATACACAAGCTGGGTGCCTGTGTCTCAGGCCTATATGTATATCTTGACTACTGAGGAGACTGAGGATCATAGTTTGAAGCCAGCCTGGGTAGTAGAGTCCTCCATGAGACTGTTATCTCCAATTAACTTCTCAAAATATGGAAGCAGCACTGTGGCTCAAAGTGGTAGAGTACTAACCTTGAGCAAGAGTTCAGGGGCAGTGCCCAAGCCCCATGATCAAAAAGAAAAAGATATATACAAAGGGGTTACTGTTTTTCTAAGTCAGGTAATGAGTTCACTGCTTCTTAGACAATGGATGTCATCCTTCCCTCTCCCCCACCCCCTTTTTTTTTAAGAATGCTGTTTTAGGGTGGCAATAAAATTTTTAACTTAAATTGCTTTCTAGGCAGGTGCTGTTGAGATGTGCATTGTTTTTGAGATAGGATCTTGCTTTTTCCTGGGCACATGCCTCAATTGAAATCCACTTGCTTTTCTGGTCATTGCTAGGAAAACACTCATTAGCGTCTAGCTTCTACCAACACTGGTGAGCTTTGCTGCCTTGGACCTGCCAGTGTGAGCATTCCAGTCTTTTGTTTCCAACAAAGCTACAATGGTAGTTGCATATCCCTGTACCCAGCTAGGGACTGAGTAAAGGATCTCTAGAATTTTACTCAGGCTGGCCTTGTGCCAAATCCTCCATGAATTAATTCTTAAGTAGAATTGTTAGAGCCAGTCATAGTAGCTCCAGATTGTAATCTTAGTGATTTAGGAGGCAGAGGGGCTTATAATCCAGGTCCTTGGAGGAATGAAAAACAGAGCCTTGTGAAAATAATACTCAAAAGTGGCTGGAGTGGCTCAGCGGGTAGTGCGTGCCTAGCAAGCAGAAGGAAGGCCGAGTTCAAATCCCAGTGCTACATTTCGGAGGCCTTCCCAGGCATGGTGGCATAAAGTGAGACTTACTACAGAATATAGGGACATTTCACCCAGTTACCACTGTTGACTTCCTAAGTGCCAAATATCTACGCTCATCAGAACACTTGATGTAATCAGTTTCACTTTTTGATGTATTATGGGTAAACTACTACAACTTAGTAATAAACACATTTACAGTAAATGGGTTTATTCATGTGTCAAGATGTACCACCCTGACACGTTAAACAGAGAACTTAAGTAATTCAAACTTCCAGAAATAAAGCACAAATAAAAACCATATGACAATACAAAACCACTTCATTTTAAGTATTTTTTCCTTCGATATTTAAATACATAAGACTTGTCATTTACTTAAGTGAACATGATTTATAGACTTTCAATTTTTTATTATTATTACAGCCAGTATAAAAGCCATAAATTTATTTCAGAGATAGCACTTGTTTACAGTATTCTCTCATAAAATAGGAGGTATGCTTGTGAATTTAGTACTTTAGTTGTAGGCACAGCTTGCACTTGTGTATCACTGATGTGAAACCACTGCCCTTTGGTTGATTCCGTTTCAAAATCTGTTAAGAAGTGTGAAAGTTAAACACAAATGAAAAGATTCAAATTCATTATTTTTTGGTTTTACCAATTATACCAGGATAATTTACCTTGTGGAATATCACCATGAAGAACAAGATTAGACAGCTGACTATTTGCAGTTCTTGCCTTGGCGTAGGCAGTGTAGTGTCCTGACCTCATGGTACCACTGTGTTCAACAACGCCATATAAGGAATATAGTACTCTCGTGTTTTCTTCAGCAACATTCTTTAAAAATGAACAGAGTCCAAAGTTAGGTTTTAGTCTCATTGGCAACTGTCATTGGCAAGACAAATGAGTCACCATAAAGGGTCTTTATTTTGCCTGGGTGCTAGTACTGAGGGCTTTACGTTCAGGCTGATTTTTTTTGGGGGGTGGGGGTGGGGGAGTATAAAAGCAGTGTACAGAAGGATTACAGTTACAAATATTAGGTAAAGAACACATTTCTTTTTGGACAGGGCCACCTCTTCCCTTGCTCTCCCTTTTTACCCTTCCAAAGACCAATAAAACAAAAATGAACAAAGAAAGAACTTCTCATTACAGGCTTGTACTCTTGCAAGTTTTTTTATTCATGGCTTAGTGCTCTACCACTTGAGCCACGCTTCCACTTTTGGTTAGTTGGAGAGAAGGGTTTCATGGATTTACTAGAAGGGACTTAAACAGTAATTCTCAGATGTCATCCCAAGTAAAACAGTTCAGAAACTTGGCTCCAATTAACTAGCAAAAAGCCAGAAGTGGAGATGTGGCTCCAGCGCCAGTCTTTGACACACACACAAAAAAAGCCCAGCAAGAGCACAAGCCCCTGGGTTCAGCCTTTAGTTGCAGCACAATTAAATAATACACAAACTGAGGTCATCCATTAATACATTTGCCTACCTTCAACTTTGTGCCTTAAGATACCAAGACAATGCCATAGTATAGGAAATCAAAATATTGTTAATTGGAAACACTCTACTCTTCATAGGTTCATTTGGATTCATTCTTCTGATCCAACATGGATCTTGAAATTAAAAACTGATTTCTCTAAAGTATTTTTCTTTAAAGAGACTACTTTCACCTACCTTACATTTAACGGTACAAAAAGGAGCCATATCTAAGATTTCTGGAAACTTTATGTGTCTGTTAACTTTGCGTAGGTTAAAACCAGCCTGGAAGAGGAGGATAACAGGTGAGTTCTTGCAAAGCTGTACCTGTTAAGTAAATTGTATCCCCTCCAATGCCCAAACAACACCAGCAGTCTTCTCAAGAGACTGTTCTACACACACACATGAGAGCACTGTTTCTGCTTGGGTCACTCAAAAAAGGCAGACCAAACCAGATGTTTTGAGTGCTTAAGACTCAGCAATAGAATAATTTTCTATGAAACATACCCCTGGCCTCTAGCTTAGTGAAGTTAGAGAAAATCCAGTTTTTGTCAAGCCCATACCAAACAAGAGGGAAAATGTTATTAAGAGTCTAAAGGTGCTTTTGGAATTTGGAACAGAATTTGAAAGTTGTGTTGCTACCAACAACTCCAGAAAAAATTAGGTCACCAAAATGATTAAATACCAAGGTTTTGGTTTTGTTTTTTTTTTTTTTAATGAAGTCTTAGTAAAAATAAGATACCAACCACAGACATAACAGAAATCCAATTACATTTCTAATTGTAAAACATAGGTACTACACTGGTCTTTTCTTTGCCTGAAATTAAGGGGCTGCATGTGGCTTAGTGGTAGAGGGCTTGCCTAGCATGCAGGAAGCCTTGGGCTCGATTCCTCAGTAACACATAAGCAGAAAAAGCCAAAAGGGCGCTGTGGCTCAAGTGGTAGAGAGCTAGCCTTGAGCAAAAGAAGCTCAGGGACAGTGCCCAGACCCTCAGTTCAAGCCCCAGGACTAGCTAAGAAAAAAAAAGGACTGCATGTATTTATACTCTACTTGAACATGTGCCTTTGCTTTATACATATACACAACAGTACACACTTTTTTACTTTCCTACTTGCTTAAAATTAGAAATAAAACAAAAATCAAAGAAACATAGTAATGTGTTCTGATAACAACCAAGAAGGTATTCAATATTTAAAATAAGTTTTAGGGAACACACTAGGGGTACCTGCTGAAATCTCTTTAAATGAAGGGTGAGAACAGGAGGAGCAAGAGATATTAGCATCTGCTTTTTGGCATTGGTGTAAACATGCTTCTTCTCACCTATAGAAAGGAAGACATTTTAGCATTTCACATTGTTTTAATGCTAATATTCCAATGTATGCTATAAAAATAATTTCAAGCACCTACAGGATCAGCAAACTTTTCTAAAGAACAAGATAATAAATGTTAGGTTTTGTGGGCCAGGAGAAAATTAGGACCATTTCTCTCTCTCTCTCTATCTCTCTCTCTCTCTCACACACACACACACTCACACACACAAATATACACTTTTCATAAAATTTGTGGACGATATCATCATTTGACTGTACTCTTTGAAGAATGGAATTATATTAGGAGATGTGGCATTCAAGTTAATGAAGATTCAATGCAGCCAGGTACTGGTGGCTCATGCCTGTCATCCTAGCTACTCAGGAGGCTGAGATCTGAGGTTCAGAGTCAGGCAGGCAAATCTGTGAGACTTATCTCCAGTCAATCACCAGGAAACTGGAAGTGACACTGTGACTCAAAGTGGTAGAGCACTAGCCTTGAGGAAAACAGCTCAAGGACAGAGCCAAGGTCTAGAGTTCATGATCCACAACTGACAAGACATAAATAAAAATAAATACATCAGATATTACTTTGCCAGGCACCAGTGGCTCATGCTTATATTCCTGGCTACTCAGGAGGCTGACATCTGAGGATCAATGTTCAAGCAAGAAAGTCTGAGACTCTTCACTCCAATTAACCACTGAAAAGCCAGAAGTAGAGCTATGACTCAAGTGATCAAGCACTAGCATTGAGCACAAACGCTCAGGGACAGTGCCCAGGCCCTGAGTTCAAGCCCCAGAACCAGCAGGAAAAAAAAAGACATGGAACTGAGGGTTAGGAAATAGCCCCTTTGTGCCAGGATGCTGTTAAGATGGTGCTCCAGTAGGAGGATTTACACACAGGAAGAGGAAGAGTTGTTAGAAAACAACACTTCAACCGCTTCTAGGATGTCACCAAGTTCTAGGCACCCCCATAGGCTCATCTTTTATCCTTCTATATTAAAAGAGGGTACTTACTCATGCCATCCAAAGCCTGACAAAATTACTACAGAGTACTCTACCTATACAGTGCACAATGTTCCTAATATACTTAGTACTAATTTTATTTTGGAGAAAAAAATCTAAATACCTTTTATATTTCCCTTTGGTCCATTACTATACTGTCTTCGTGTGCATACTTCACACAGCAGTTTATTTGCATCTTGAAGTTTCTCATTACGGGTGAACTGGTATAAACAGTGTTGGATTGAACACTCATTGGCACTGAAAGCTTCCCTGTTTGCAAGAGTACAGAAAGCAGTTTCTGGATCTTCATTTACAACCTCGTATACTTTTGTCCCGGGAGTAGGACTGTCATCCAGAATCTCTATGTTTATTTCATCAGGTTGAAGCCCGGCATCCAAATTAAGGTTTTTGAAGCCACTGGCAATGTCGGCTTCTTCATCACTCCTTTCCTCCAGGCAGGCGCCATTTGAGCTCCCACTACACTCGGTGGGAGAAGATGCCCAATCCACATCATTATCCATGTTGACATTTTTCATATCAGTTTCCTCTATGGATGTCTGATTGTCACTAATACTGTCTATCATTTTTTCTTGATCACTTGCATCTTTCTGATTCATACAACATTCTTTATCTGTAACCTCCTCTTGTGAAATATGATTAGATTCAACATCCACTTCTTCCTGATGTGACATTTCAGCCTCACATTCATTATCTTCAGGATGGTCCAGGGTACAAATATCATTTAAATGAAGAATTTTGCCTTGAATTTTTTGTTGCCTTCGTTGGTTCTGTGTAAAAAGCATGAAATGTTAAAAAGAGGGGAGAGAGATGGAGAGACAAAGAGGAAGAGAGATAAAAAGCACACATATTTGTATAAACTTTTTCTCCTTAATGATAAATTAAATAAAATTTCATAAGGAGGAATTCACTTTCAGAATTTTGTTATAAAAGTTCTTTTACTATCATGGTACAAATAAATTATGAGGAGTTCTTTAAATGAAGTCAGGTATAAGCAATGATCAAAAAGAAAAGTTAGTTGAAGAAATAAAAATGTAGGGGACAACTTTGTCCTGACAAAGAGAAGGGATCTGGACAGAGTACTCTCACTGTCCAACCTGAACAGCCATTTATTTGACATGGTAGTGGGCCTGACTATACTGTCAGTAGACAGATGGGTCAAGGTTTCATTGAAAAAATAAACTGCTTAAGTATAACATTCTGGGCAGAAGGATGGATGACAGCATTGTGGGGAGAAAATAACCTGCAGTTAGTGAAGAAGCCAGTAATCCACATGGATACAGACATGCTGAAAGACAGTAAAGGGTTTCCCCACTGAATTCAGTAACTTGACTGTAGTCTATTTCTAAGTACACAAAATCAAAGACATTTAATGCAAATGAATACGCAAGGACCACAAATGGTTGGCATTTGGGGTTGTACCTGAAAGAATACAGGTGAGGCTAATATGTTAACACCAGAAGCATGAAATGACAGAGGATTAACATTTTCTGACACACAAAAGAAAAAAGGGGAAAGGCTGGGCATGTTCCTGAGACTCTTCCCTCCAATTAACCACCAGAAAACTGGAAGTGGCACTGGCTCCAAGTGGTAGAGTGTTAGCCTTGAGCAAAAAAGCTCAGGGACAGTTTCCAGGCCCGGAGTTCAAGCCTCAAAACAGATCAAAAACCCAAATCTATCTATGTATAAAGGATATGAGAGAATAGGTCAATGAAAAGACAAATGAGCACTGTATAAAACTCAAGGCTGAATTGAGACTCCCTTGTACAACCACTTAAAAGTAATTTAAAAAATAATTTAGAAATCCAAAAGTGATAACACAGTGTTGTGGAGAACAAAGTCTCATCTATTGCTAGGTAAGAATAAATTGCAGAGGACATGTAGTAGTAATCAAAACTATAAACGCCAACTCTCCTCAAAATTTACCCTACATATAAGAAAGGATTATTCACTGCAGAATTAGCCACCATAGCAAAAGACTGGAAACAATCTAGAGTACTGGGTAAATATGTATTATAAATATATGTGTATTATATACATTATATATTTTTGTATGTAATATAATCATTATATGTAAAATGAGAAAAACCTGCTTTCTCTCATAGTTACCCACCTTGGCTTGCTTTTTGGCTTGCTTCTTTGCTTTTTTCTGTAAGTGCTTACTTGTTCCTGAAGGAATGTCATTTCTTGCTTTTATGTAACTGTCATTTTCTTTTTCTTCCTCACTGTCTTTATCTTCATCCTCCATTGTCTTTTTCATATTTTTATCATTTATACTTTTCTTACCAGTCTTAAAGAAAAAGTATGGACAAAACTTTACAAGTACTATTTGGTGAATAGAGAATTCATGTTACCTAAAGATTTTTATATTAACTTTAATATATATTAGCTTTATAGATAAAATTCACTAATATAATACCAAGAAAATAATCTTCACAAAGTGAGAGAACTAGACACAAAACAGCGACAAAGGAATTTTGCTGATAACAGAAATAGAAAGGAATATAATGAATTTTATTAGGTTCATGCTAAATCATGTTGAAGGTGTCTACTTGTAAACGCACTTTTTGTTTATAAATTATCCAAGTGTTTATAAGTTATTTATTTCAGAGAAAGTTTCTCTCTGAAAGTTGGTGAGACTTTAGTTACTGTGGTTGTTGTTGTTTTTTGCCAGTCCTGGGGCTTGGACTCAGGGCCTGAGCACTGTCTCTGGCTTCTTTTTTATGCTCAAGGCTAGCACTCTGTCACTTGAGCCACAGCACCACTTCTGGCTGTTTTCTATATATGTGGTGCTGGAGAATCGAACTCAGGGCTTCATGTATATGAGGCAAGCACTCTTGCCACTAGGACATATTCCCAGCCCAACTTTAGTTACTGTGTAACAGGGCCAGAGATTACTGACTCCTATAAAGTTGAATGATTGTCCAATATTCCTTTTCTTCTCTCAGCTTCTTAACAGGAATCAAATCAGTATAGTTTTAAAAAAAGGAGTTATTATTTAACTTTATGCACTTAAGATTTAGGAGATTTATGGTAAGTTTATATATGTATATTTGCCGTAGTCCTGGGCAGTATCCCTGAGCTTTTTTTTTGCTCAAGGCTGGCAATCTACCACTTTGAGGCACAGCTCCACCTGTTTTTTTTTTTTTGGTGATTAATTGGAGATAAGAGTCTCATAGACTTTCCTGCTCAGGCTGGTTTCAAGCTGTGATCCTCAGCCTCCTGAGTAGCTAGGATTACAGGCATAAGCCACCAGGACCTGGCTGAAATACAGTATTTTTTGTTTGTTTGTTTGTTCAGTCATGGGGCTTTAACTCAGAGCCAGGACACTGTCCCTGGCGTCTTTCACTCAAGGGTAGCACCCTACCATTTTGAACCACAGTTCTACTTCTGGTTTTCTGGTGATTAATTGGAGATAATAGGCTCACAGACTTTCCTACCAGGCTGGCTTTGAGCCACAGTACTCAGATCTGTCTTCTGAATAGCTAGGCTTAGAGGCATGAGCCACTAGCACTTGGCCAATATAGTAATTTTAGTATGAGAAAAATACATCCTATATATAGGACTAAATACCAATAGAGAATGCTAGGCATCCTCCTTTATAAAAGATGACTCTAACTCGTTATTTAAATCCTAAAGATAATTTAACTTTTGAGCAGGTAATACAGTTTGAACTCAGGGCCAGTAGTAAGTAGCTTGCTAGGCAGGTACTCTAACTTTGGGAAATGCCCCCAACCCTGTTTTTCATGGACTATAAAGATAGGGCCTCATTTCCTCCCTTGGCCCAGACTGCAATGTGCCTACTCTTTAGCCTTCTCATTGTTGTTGAGATTGTAGATGTGTATGCACCACTGTGTTCGATGAGATGGAGTCCCGTGGACTTTTCTCTGCACAGAATGGTGTAGAACCTCAATCTTCCCAATTTAGTCTCCTACATAGCTTAGGGTGACAGGCATATACACTGTTGCCAGCTATCAATGAGAAAGAATCTTATCAACTTTTCTGCCTAGACTGGCCTCAAACCACAATCTTTCGATCCTCAGCCTCCCAAGTAGCTAGGATTATAAGGGTGAACCACTACCAGTGACCAGTGCCTGGCTTCAAATCCTAATTATTATTATTTTTTTAAATTTTTATTGGTTTATTTATTTTTGTTGGTCATGAAGCTTGAATTCAGGGCCTGGATAGTCCCTAACTTGTCACTCAAGGCTAGCACTCTACCACTCTTAGCCACAGTGCCACTTCCTAAATATTAGTCTATTTCAAATAAAGAAAAGTTTCTCCATGCACTGTTAATGTATAACATTTTAAAATGTAACAAAGCTTCTCTCATAAAATGCAACAAGGGTTCCCCCCCCCAAAAAAAAAGAAAAAGAAAAACTAACTACTTTAATAAAAGGATCTTACCTGATCATCTAAAACTGGGAGAGACAAATCAAGGAAAGATTCATGAACCAAGGAGACCTTAACCAACCAAAAGAAAAAAAGTTGTAAAAGGAATGAAGATAGTCCTATTACATATTATATATTAAGAGCCTTCCCTACTTTGGGGGCAAGCTTTAATAAATCATTAAGAAAATTTACAGAATGTTGAAGACTTTGGGTTACAGACAATAAGTTAAAAATGTTCAAGAAACTTCTTCAAGATTTGACAAGTGCTAATACTTCTAGTGAAGAATCATACATATCAAGGTAGTATGACACGCAGTCTTTTATGAAGTTCACTCGTGGGTTTGAAGGGAACAGCTGACACGCTGTACTCAATGAACATTCATGCACTAACGGTGCCCCGTGCGGTACCCACT
Source organism: Perognathus longimembris pacificus (assembly GCF_023159225.1). Classification (NCBI taxonomy): domain Eukaryota; kingdom Metazoa; phylum Chordata; class Mammalia; order Rodentia; family Heteromyidae; genus Perognathus; species Perognathus longimembris. The sequence goes on from NC_063165.1 coordinate 10,479,561, forward strand.
TACAGTCCGGCACTCATCACACATGATTGTACTGGTTAGTTCACCACCAAAGATGCGATCCACAAAACTTGGTATTGACTTTTTCTTTTCATAATCTGTAAGTTTAAAAAAAATGCACAATTACTTTTAGTTGAATAAAACCTATCTAATCTAAAATTTTACTTTTAATTTCTTATCTACTAAAACTTACTTTCTGTAGTCATACAAGCATACCTCCAAGCACCACACATTTTAACATAATCACCTTTTATGAATAAGAAAAAAAATGTTCCTATGAAAGATCTATCGGTCAAAATAGAATTTTGCAAGCTGGTGAAGCTATCTTCCAACCTCTCCACCAGTAAATAACCAGATCAGATTTGGCTGAATGATAGTCTAGCTTCCTGTTCCAGCTCTAACATTCTGATTTTCAGTACTAAGAAGATTCTGTGGTAGCAAACTTAGATAGAAAATGGATATAACATCCTTTGGGAACTCTAAAACTGTACTGTTTCACAAACAAAAAAAAATACTTGGGAAATTATTTCAGACAAAACCTTTTTCATTTTCCTATGTTTCCAGAAATGATCTAGATGAGTTTACTATAAAGTGATATAATTTTATTACTTAATCTCACCAAGACAGGTACCCATATACTATTCCACAAAAAGATGAAGGGGAGAGTGGGAGGAGGCTCTAACAGAATATAACAGAGGGGGTAAAGTTGTTCAAGGTACACTGAACATAAGTATGGTGTTACTATTATGAACTTCCCTTGTACTGTTGGTGTATGTTAATTAAAAGGACACGTGTTCATTTATGCAGACACTTGAAATGTGATGCCAGTAAGCACTATTTCCCTCGTGCTGGCCAGGTTGTAAGGATAATAAGGAAGTAGAGATGCTATGAGCTGACTGAAAATTTAACCTTTGCAATACAGTAGTTCTAATGTTACCGGGTAATTAAAATTAAATAAAAATTTGGTTCTTCAGTTTTACCAGTCATCATAATGTCCAGTGCTCAAGGGCCACAGATGGCTAGTGACTTCTGTATAGGAAAGCACAGAAAGGAGTCTCATCATCTTGATGAAGTCTGCTGGGCAGATCTGTCCTAACTCCTACAGACATCAGAACTAAGGTGGCTCCATGATAAAGATCCAGCTACTGACAACTCATACTAATTCGTGTGATCCATCCACTACTGCCACATTTAATTCCAAGTTGCTTATTTGTTTGAGATGGGATCTCACTATGTTTGCCAAGCTGGTATTGAATTTATAATCCCCCTGCCTCTGGCTCACCAGTGCTGGAATTACACTCATGCTCTACCACACTCAGCTTGTGATGTCATCTTAGCTATATATTTGTAAACTTCACAATAATAATGAATAAAAAGAATATATTACAAGTTAAAATTTTCTAACTATTGAAAATATTAGAATTAAAACTAATAGTGATATAGAGAAATTAAATGTTTATAACACTTTGTGAAATACAAGTGCCAGCAATCTTGTCCTTTGGTACATAAGAATTCAATTTTAGGGTTTGAGTTCAAAAAATTAGATATTACCTTTAACTTTATTTTTCAGTTCTTCATCCAATTTTTCAGTAGAATTACCAAATGCTTTAAGAATTGCTCTACTCACTCTCTAAAAGTAACAAGATGAACATATATACTATTAAATTTTAAATTTGAGAGCTATTTTCTTAGTAAATATGTACTCTACTCAAGAAAGGATCAAGAGAAAGTGCCCCAGATTTACCGAAATTAAACGTTATAGCCAAAATCATGTTTTCAAACTTAATTCAAAGTAACTAAAAAGAATTATGCATTAGGGGCTGGGAGTATGGCTTAGTGGCAAGAGCGCTTGCCTCGTATACATGAAGCCTTGGGTTTGATTCCTCAGCACCACATATATAGAAAAGGCCAAAAGAGGCGCTGTGGCTCAAGTGGCAGAGTGCTAGCCTTGAGCAAAAAGAAGCCAGGGACAGTGCTCAGGCCCTGAGTCCAAGCCCCAGGACTGGCAAAAATAAAAAAAAAATTAAAAAAAAGAACTATGCATTATAAACCCCTGAATAAAGGTATCATCTTATTTCAAGACTTGAAGCTTATTCAAACAAAACTTCTTAGGTTATTATACCCATCTCTTATGAAAAGGCACTGAAATTTCCTGTCTTATAAGAGTGGTCATGTGAGAGCCACAAGGGCTGACTCCAGCACTCCAATTCACTGGAACCAGGGACTGAAATTCTCTACCCGCTGCTTCTCAAGCTATGGAGGAAGAACATGATCTACTTCATATGTATGCATATAAAACAATGAGAACAGCACTTAGCACAAACAAGTGTAGAACTACAGATTAATTGCTATCATTATTACTTTTAACCATAGTCACGTCTTATTTTATTTCACAGTAATTAACAATACTTTCCATTTGTCACAAATGTCCCCTTATTCTTACAAAATGCTTTCCAGATATAAAAAGAGGTATTAGGAAATCATGCCCAGAAAAAGAATAAGGGCGTACTGCAACTGGGGATTGTTTGGGGAAAAAATTTGTCCAGTACTCTGCTGCTGTACTGGTAGAATTAATACAAGTGAGCCTTAAAGGACAACATCAAATGAAGTAGGACATCACAAAAAAAGAGAATCATTTCTCATTCTCTGGATTTATTCTGACAAAGATAGCATTGGTTGAAAAAGCTGGTATAGAAAATACTTAGAAATTGCAATGGCCTTAGTGAGTGATTAGCTTTAATAGCCCTTAAGATAGCATGTGGCAAAAAGAGATTAGAAAATTCGGTGCTCATAATATGCTAACTTGGTGTTCTTCTGCTCTCATCCCATCCAATAAATAGCGAAGTAGCTCTTGGCTATCTTGCTGCTGGTAGCCTTTAAACCGCACTGCTCTATGGAAAACAAACACAAAAAAAGAACAGCAAAATTGAGTTCAATAAATATGATGTTACTTTAGTTTTTAAAAATTTCTTTACTATTATTATCATTATTGTTATTATTTATGTGGTACTGAGGAATCAAACCCAGGGCTTCTTGCATGCTAGGCAAGCATTCTACCAGTAGGCCACATTCCCAGCCCTGCTATTTTGTTTTTTAAGTATTACCATTTGATCCCAAATGTATTTCTCTTTCATCTAAGAATAGCTATGGCAAAACAGTACATAAAATACATTTCATTTAAGTCCAAATAAATTTTGCTTTAATACATGCACATACACGCATACTAGGCTGATGATGATGCTACTGAAGTTGGAACATTTCTTTTCAGCATCTTGCTGATGCACTGAAGACTCAGTTGAGTGGATACTCACTTTTTACAGACCTGAGAAAAGAGTTCTTGAGGAGTCACAATTCCCTTCTTGGTCTCTTGCATCTCATTTAGAAACTGGCTCATGGCTAAAGTAAGAGGGCCAGGGGGCTCCAGGTGTATTTCTAAGGATTCCTAAATATGGGAATAAAAATCAATTTTCAGTCCAATTTTGGAATAATTTACTTCATCAAAATATAACCAATTAATATATATTACCAATATTCCTGAAACAATTGTCTTAAAGGTGGTCTGAATGTATACCAAAAAAGCATATATTTGGCTGGGTACCAGTAGCTCATGTAATCCTAGCTACTCAACAGGGTGAGATTTGGGGATCATGGTTCAAAGCCAGCCTGGGTAGAAAAGTCTGTGAGACGCTTATTTCTAAAACCTGGAAGTAGTGCTGTAGCTCAAAGTGACAGAATGCTAGCCTTGAGTCAGAGCTCAGGGACAGCACCCAGGCCCTGAGTTTAAGTCACAACACACACACACACACACACACACACACACACACAAAACACAGAGCATAGTACATGTGAAATAAAAGCAGGACTGAGTTCAGTCCACTCATAGTGACATCCTATTTGAATAAAAGAAGATCCAGAACCTTTCCCTTCAAAGATTATCTCATGAAGAATTCACGTATTTTCAGTTTTAGATCAGGAGCTTACTTCCTAAGAACAAAAGCTAAAGCACATTGAAAATAACAAAAATGAAGAAGACAAAATTCATTTGGCTATATAGTACTTAAGTCATCTTGAAACACATTAAAAACAAAAAAGACTCTGAGTGCTGGTGGCTCACACCTGTAATCCTAACTACTCAGCAAGGTGAGAACTGAAGATCAAGTTCAAAGCCAGCCCAGGCAGAAAAGTCTGTAAAACTTTTATCTTCAATTAGCCACTTTAAAAGCTGGAACTGATTCAAGATAGAAATCCATCTCAATTCTTTAAAGCAATTTAGAGTGCATATACTCATATGGAGAAAAATTACTCATAAAATAAAAAAATGTAAGTACATACTGTTAGTGCCAAATCAGGTGGTTCAATTTTTACAATTGTTCCAGACATTTTCACTTCTTTTAGTAGTTCTCTAAGCACTGGAGTCTGTGACAGATTCTAGAATGCAGGATGGAAAAGAAAAGGACAATGATTTACAAAGACCAAAGAATTCATTTGAATATTTCTTTAAGTGCATATTCTACTAAAACAGAAAATCACACAATACTGAAATCTGCATTTATTTATCCTTGGAACATGAAACATGACAGTATACTCTTACCGAACTCTATGCAGTTCGTAAACTGATTCATCGTTCTGAAGGGCCTTCTGCTCTCATTGCCTAGTGGAAAGGACATGTCTACACCACAGTTTTCTGAATATTACCTATACCCACCCATTGGTTTCTGCACCAAGTCGTCTGTGCCTCTCTGATCCAAATGCAAGGTCCCTGAGGGAAACTGCCACAATTGCTTGAAACCTCACTACATCCAGAGCTTAGCACAATGCTTTACTGTACACAACAAATATTTTCTAACTTTATTTTGAATATATAGAAATAAATTATAGGACAGGGGCAGGAGATCCTCAATACTCTAAGTGACAAATCCTATGGGGAAAATGTCAGACTTTTTTTTTTTTTGGCCAATCCTGGGGCTTGAACGCAGGGCCTGAGCACTGTCCCTGGCTTCTTTTGGCTCAAGGCTAGCACTTTACCACTTGAGCCACAGCACCACTTTTGGCTTTTTGTGTGCTGAACAATCAAACCAGGGCTTCATGTATGCTAGGCAAGCATTCTACCACTAGGCCACGTTCCCAGCCCCAGACCTTTTTTTTTTAATAGGAAAAAATAAAACCAGTACCTGCATAACTGCATTGAAGAAACATGTATTTCCCAAATTACTGAGTCCTTTCACTGTTATTTGGGAGGCAGAATTCATGGGAGAACTTTCTTTAGTCATGCTTTCCTTTTTCTCTCTCTCTTGTTCATTTTTACTCTCTTTTTCTAATTTTTTATTTTCAAGTTCAATGTTCCCATTATCTTTTTCTGCTTTAAAAAGAAAAAAGAAAGAAAAAGAAGAGTTTTGGGAAAATAGACAATGTAAGCATACCAAATGCAAAGATATATATAGATAGATAGATCACAGTATTAAATTTTCTACCTTTTACTTGTCATCATTTGATTTTAAATGTTCTCTAATAAGGAACTTACACAGGAAAAAAATGACTAAGCAAATATGCAGAATTGCTGTAACCACTAATTTGACAAATAAAACCAAACAGAGTATGCTTTGGTTTAAATCACTCCTTTATTATTACATCAAATTTTTCTACAAATGAGCACATTTTACCTTATGAATAGAACACAAAACAATCAAGAAAGGATTGAGGGTATAAAATGGGTTTAAATGAATCTGAAAAGCCAAAAAACAATTCTTAAGAACAACTCGTGGCTGGGGATATGGCCTAGTGGCAAGAGAGCTTGCCTCCCATACATGAAGCCCTAGGTTCGATTCCCCAGCACCACATATACAGAAAACAGCCAGAAGGGGCGCTGTGGCTCAAGTGGCAGAATGCTAGCCTTGAGCAAAAAGAAAGCCAGGGGGCTGGGGATATGGCCTAGTGGCAAGAGTGCTTGCCTCATATACATGAGGCTCTGGGTTCGATTCCCCAGCACCACATATACAGAAAATGGCCAGAAGTGGCGCTGTGGCTCAAGTGGCAGAGTCCTAGCCTTGAGCAAAAAGAAGCCAGGGACAGTGCCCCGAGTCCAAGGCCCAGGACTGGCCAAAAAAAAAAAAGAAAGAAAGAAAGAACAACTCGTATTCTGAGAAAGATACTTGAGACTATTAATAGCTAAAGAATAAGACAAACTGAGCGTGATGGTGCATGCCTTTAATTCCATATATAGGGACTGTGGTTTGAGGCCATTTCATACATAAAGTTTATGAGATATTATCTCAAAAACAAGCCAGATGTGGTGGCATACACCTATAATTTCAACGGGCCAGTCCAGGCAAAAGTATAAGACCTATCTGAAAAAGTAAAAGTAAAAGGACTGGGACATGGCTCAAACTGCAGAGACCTTGATTCAATCTTAAATCCCCAGTAACACACACACACACACACACACACACACACACACACACACACACACACACACACACATTAGCTAGGTAGGCACCAACGGCTCACGTCTGTAATGTTAGCTACTTAGGAGGCTGAGATGTGAGGACTGAAGCCAGCCGGGACAGAAATGCCTGTGAGACTCTTATCTCTATTTAACCGCCAAAAAGACAGAAGTGGAGTTGTTGCTCAAATTGTAGATAAGTAGCCTTGAGTGAAAAAGCTCAGGGACAGCACTCAGGCCATGAGTTCATTCGCTAGGAGACAAAAAAGTCTATTAGGAACTTCAAATCTTAGTTTTACTTTGCAGTAAAACCACAATGTTTCTATTACAATAAGTACCACAGTAAATACAGTAGAAAGCACACCTTTATTTTAGTCTGCAGGAAGACTATAGAATGTTTTTAATTACAAAAAGGACTGGCGGCTCACATTTTTAATCCTAGCTACTCAGGAGGATGAGACCTGAGGATTGCGATTTAACATTAGCCTGAACAGAAAAGTCTTCATGAGACTCTCATCTCCAATTAATCACTGAAAACAAGAAGTGGAGCTGTGGCACAAAGTGGCAGATCTCTAGCCTTGGATAAAAAAGCTCTGGGACAGTGCTCAGGCTCTGAGTTCAAGCCCCATGACCAACAAAAATAAATACATATATATATATATATATATATATATATATATATACAGTAAAAAATAGAAAAAGAAAGAAAGCAAATCTACACTAAACTCCAGGGGTTGGGTTATGGGAATTGGCCACTACTGTAAGTCATGCCCTTCATTATACACGACTAGGTCATTTCACACATCTCCTCCAGCAATAACAATATATAACATTGAATAAGCCCTTTGAATAAAAAATAGTGTCATAGTATCAACCATAATCAATGTAAACAGCTGTAGTACTAGGTAGTATAAAAAACTAGAACAAAATGTAAATAGATAAGCAAGGACTCAAAGCTCCAGGAGGATTAAAAATTCAAGGCAAGCCTAAAGTCCATAAAAGTCTCTGTCTCAGATAAACAAACATAAACATATTACCTGTTTTTGGAGTTGTAATACGAGCTTGTTTTCTAATATAATCAACCACTTGGCCCAATCGTTTTGAACTACAATACTGGACTTCCTCATCACAGATATAACACCTATGTCCCAAAAGATTAGGGAAGAAAAATGACAAACTGGCAATTCAAAAAAGAGAGACAAATTATATACTTCAAGGATCCCAAAGGGCATAGCTACCCAATAATTTCTATTAGAAAAACTGGGGGGGAAAATCTGGGAATGGTGGCTCACAACTATAATCCTAGTTACCCAGGAGACTGAGATAAGCATAAATTAATCAATCCAGGCCAGCTCAGGCAAAAGTGAAATCTTATTTGAAACATAATGAAAGAAAATAGGCTGGGAATGTGGCTTCAGTGATATAGCGCCTGCCTAGCAAGCACAAGGCCCTATAAACCCTAAAACCATTGTCCCCACCCCCAACAGAAAAAATGAAAACAAAAATTCAAAAAAACACAAAAAATTTAGAATACTATACACACTAACTCTGATTTACTATTAATAAAATTATCCATGGAAGTGGTGCTGTGGCTCAAGTGACAGAACACTAGCATTGAGCACAAAGTGGCTCAGGGACAGAACCCAGGCCCTGAGTTCAAGCCACAGGACTGGCAAAACAAACAAAAACTTTAAGTGTAGATCCTTCATGTCAGTATGAGAAATTATTGCATCTATGAAATAAGTACAAGATGTCAGAATTAAAGGAAAAATTACTTTGAAAAGAACTCCTGCTGGGTACTGGTGGCTCTACACTTGCAATCCTGGCTACTTAGGGAGCTGAGATTTGAAGACTGAGGTTCGAAGTCAGCCTGGGCAGAAAAGTCCCCATGAAACTCTTATTGCCAATTAGCCACCCAAAAACCAGAAGTGGTGCATTGGCTCAAAGTAGTAGAGCACTAGCCTTGAGCAAAATACCGCCCAGACCCTGAATTCAAGCCCCACGACAAAAAGAAAAAAAAAAGATTATCCAGGGGCTGGGAATATGGCCTAGTGGTAGAGTGCTTGCCTTGTACAGATGAAACCCTAGGTTCAATTCCACAGCACCACGTATATAGAAAAAGCCAGAGGTGGTGCTATGGCTCAAGTGGCTGAGGGCTAGCTTTGAGCAAAAAGAAGCAGGGGACAGTGCTCAGGCCCTAAATCTAAGCCCCAGGACTGGCAAAAGAAAAATGATTGTCCAGAATCATAGTGAGATATAAGTACTAAACACTTTAATTGACTGAGTACAATGTTTAATACCAAAAAAGCTTTTTCTGCTAGGTACTGGTGGCTCATACTTATAATCCTGGCTAATCAGAAGGCAAAGATCTGAGGATCATGGTTCAAAGCCAACCTGGGCAGCAAAGTCCATGAGCCTCTTTTCTCCAGTTAACCACCAGAAGAACAGAAGTGGCGTTGTGGCTCAAAGTGGTAGAATGCTAGCCTTGAGCAAAGGAGCCCAGGGACAGCACCCAGGTCTTAAGTTCAAACCCAATGACTGACCAAAAAGAAAAAAGGTTTTCTTGTACACAATTTAAATTATAGGTCTATACCAACAAAACTAACAGGTTGTACAATTAACAGAAGATGTGCAGTGGGCCTTGTGTCAAAAAGAAAAGGCTTTTAATGAAGTAAAAATGTTAATGATGTTAATTAAATACAGGAGCAACAATACCAGGCCTAGAATTTTTTTTATACAAATTGATTACAAACATTTTAGTACATTCTTCTGCATCATAATTGTCTAATCTTTACATTAAAAACCCACCATATATTTTTATTATATATATGTGTATGTATATATATACATATCTCACATAAAAATAAAAGGGAGTGAAGATACCTAAATTACCTACATGCTATAACTCTGCTTGAGCAGTATTAAGCAAAACATTCTCATATCATCACATTTGCTTGCCTTCTGTGATGCTTAAAAAAATATAAACCTACAAAAAGCTTTTTTCTTTCTTGTAAACATTCCCAAATAATTTTATTTTCCAATAATTTCATTTCCTAATGTTTCAAATAGTTTCTACCTAATGGACACAAGGACTGGCACTCACCATACGCTCCAGTTGTCCAGATTAAGAACCAGACAGTGAGGCTCGGACCGCGGCGTCTTGTAGTGTTTCAAGGCATGTTGCTCCTGAGAATTCCTGCCACAGCCCTAGGAAATCATAACCATAAACCTCAAAGTCATGAAAACCCACCAGAAGAAGACAGGATTCAGAATCTCTTGTGAATACAGACCTCCAGAGAACTTCTGCCATTCTTACTACTTGACATGTAAAATAATAGACTCTACAGAGTATGGACTTTGTGAAAACTTTAAATATCCATAGGCACCCAAGGATTTAAAAAAAAGAAAGAATCCAGAAAAGTATGTACAGTAGGTCCTCTTCAGCTCCAACCTGGCCTTCCCAGACCCAATTAAACTACACAGATTCAATCACTCATCAGATCTGGACTGGACTTCTTAACAACCTTTCAAATATTCTCTTCAGCTGGGCACTGGGAGCTCACAACTATAATTCTAGTTACTCAGGAGGCTGAGATCTGAGGATTGTAGTTCAAAGCCAGCCTGGGAATAAAAGTATATGAGACTCATCTTCAGTTCACCAGCAAAAAGCTGGAGGTGGTGTTGTGACTCAATTAGGTAGAACAGCAGCCTCGACCAAAAGAGCTAAGCAAGAGAACAAGGTCCTGCCTTCAAGCTCCTGTCAACACACACACACACACACACACACACACACACACACACACACACACACACACTCTCTCTCTCTCTCTCTCCAGTTTCCTTCATCACATACATTTTCATGTATGTTTATGTTTAATGGTCCTAAAACAAAGGTCTATATGTACACTGTACAATTTAAAAATTGTGATTTTTTCCCCCTTCAAATTCCTAATGAATAAAACTGACACCCTCTGACCTAACCTCCCTTTCTAGTGTCAACTCTATCTTTTTACTCACCCAACAACCACAGCCAAAAGCACACTTAGTTTTGTTCACGCTGTTGCATTCATCTTGGGAGCCTTTACCATTAATGAAACCTAACCAAATCTCATCCACTCTTAAAGCTCTTGTTCAAAAGCCATCCCTCAAAGAAGTTTGTGCTGATCCTTTTCAATGAAAAAACCATCATCTCCTTCCTGCAAACATTCTCCCACAATACACGATGCTGCACTAGCCAGACATCCATGCACTGCCCCTAACATGTGGCCTGATGAGAGCTCATAGCCAGTCCACCGATCCCAAGCAATTATCCTCAATGAAAGGGAGCTACCTTGCCCAAGATTCTCACTTATCCCCAGGAGTGGGCCACATCCAATGGCTCTATGCACAGGCACAAAGGCTGAGCCTCTTGCCCCAATCCTGATGTCTTAAAAGGCAGAGTGCACTGAGGTCAACTGAGGCCCTATTGCAACTGCTGCCTAATTCCACTTCTCAACACTTTTTCAAGAGTCATACCTGAGGCAACTCTGAAATAATCTCCAAAGACACAAATCTCAATCTCCAATTTAGTCCCCCAAAGCATGACTTAAACCTGGCCAGCAACTGAGCCATATGGTATTTTTCAGGTAATATCTTCTAACATAGTTCAGAGAGCTTTCTAAAATCCCACGTTGGTAAAAAATTAAGCATTACATACCTGATGGCCACATTTGAGACACAACCAAACTGAAGGGTTTTCTTCTGTTTCTTCTTCAGACTTATCTTTAATTTTATTGTCTGTCTTACAGTCTTGGCAAATATTCCATTCCACATTCACTAAAGCTTTTTTCAAATTACCTTGTTCCAATCCTTTTCTAATATGTCTGCATATAGGTTCTATAAGATAATTTTAAAAAGGACACATAAGCTCCAGAGTTACTTTCATTCAGTTGATGCCAATACTTATCCATGCAAACTTCAAAAATTAATTTACTCTACAAACTTGTTTTAGATAATTACAAAACTTTTGCTTAACATTGAATAGTATGAGATGATTATGTACGAAAGACTATTTTCTTTCTTTTTTTGGAGGGGTGCTTGCGGTGCTAGAGATTGAACACGGAGTCTTGCATATGCCAAGCAAATACTCTCACACTGAGCTAAAACTGAGGACCCCTAACTGAGGTCTCTCTAACTTCATGATTCATGCTTCAAACTGTGACTTCAGGGAGTGAAAGGCGCTTTGAAAAGGCTAAGTCCACTACAAAGACAAGTAATGACAGCCACACAAAGTGTAAATACACAGCTGGACCTAATATTAGATGAGTAAAGGGTTTTTGCCGGAGTTAATTCAGTCACACTGGAGTCTTAAGAACTAGTCAGTGACACAACTGGCTTAATGTCCAATAAATATGAATCAAGAAACAATATACATGAAAATATGATCATGCAGAAAAACTACCAAATCTCAGTCATCAAAGAAACACAGACTAAAGCAAGAGGCTCTCAGCCAGGTGCAAGTTGCTCATGCCAACAATCCACCTACTCAGCAGGCTGAGACCTGGAAGAAAGTAGTTCAAAGCTAGCTGGGACAGAAAAGCCTATGAAACTCCATTTCCAAATAACTATCAAAAAGCTATTGGTTTAGACAGGCAGACACACAAGATGAGCAAGCAGGAGGGAAATATTTGGGCACTTTATTGTGCTGCTAAAGGACTTGTAAATTAGCAAGACCTTTCTGAATGGCAATCAGCAACAGAATCAAAAGAGCTTCAAAGTCTTTATACCCTTTGACTCAAAATAATTCTTCTTGTAGGGTCTGTACCAAGAAAGTAACCAGATATACACAGATGTTTTAGTAACAAGGTGTTCATGACTGTGCAACTGATAACACTAAAACATAAAGATGTTTCCTAAATTTGCCAATAGTAGAGGGTTAGCTAAGTAAATTATGAACTATGTACTCATGGTCCTTTACATCAATGGGATAATGGAATAATGGGAGGGACTATTAAATGACATGTAGATATAAGCATGAAAATGAAGGTTACATATAATTTCAATTTCATATATTAAAATATCCATTTAGGAATAAAAACGATTTAAAGGTTCAATTAGTGAAATATACCTAAAGATTCAGAGGTGTCATCAATTGCAACAGATTTTCCCTTTGTCCGTTTCTTTCCCATGTTGACACTTTATGGAGTACTTACTGACACAAAACAAAAATCTAGAAAAAAAGATAAAGTTAGCTTGACCAAAAAAAGGTGTTTCACATTGCTCTAGAATGCAGAAAAACAGCTGAGCCACATACAATACTTTGCATGTCTAGCAATTTTTGTAATTTACAAACACTACTGACAAATCTACATATCTCACCTATTTTTATTTTTTTTTGTGCCAATCCGGGAGCTTGAATTCAGGGCCTATGTCCTTGAGCTTTGTGGTTCAAGGCTAGCTAGTACTCTACCATTTAAGCTACACCTTCACTTCCAGGTTTTCTGCAGTTAATTTCAGGTAATAGCTTCACTGACTTTCCTACCTGGGCTGGCTTTGAAATCCTCAGATTTCAACCTCCTGGGTAGCTTAGATTACAGAAATGAACTAATCAATAAAGAAACATAAGGATACATATATGTATATATGTATATATATGTATATATACAAGTTATATGATTTTCCTGCTTTAAAGATAACACTTAAGAGGCTTTCAGTCTACTGAAAGTGTATTCATTTCCTAATAAACTTTGCTATCATTTAAAAAAAAAAGGTGACATTTAATAATATATGTATCCTATATAGAATTGTAGACTTTAGGAAAAAAAATCAGTACTCGCCTCCAATTTCACTTCTTCTAGTCTGTGTTGCATTGCAAACACAATTTGAAGATGAAGGCCACTCTTATCACATGGATCACTCTTTTGATTGAATGTATGTAACAGCCAATCATTCCAGGCCTAGTCTTAGCTTTACATTCAGTCCTTTATCATCTGACCACATTGCTTTGACAATCATGTACCTCATGATTCCTCAACAATAACAAACAAGCTACTAAAGGTATAATTAGATGATACTTTTGATCTTTAAGGACCTTCCAATAAACATTACCACATCAGATTTTCCCAACAAACCTTTGAATAAGGGCATGTCACTAAAGGAAGAAATTCAGAAGCAAATGGTTTAAAGACCACAAGGCAGCAGATATGTAACTAAAATGCAGATCTTTTGAGTTCCAAGGCCATCATTCCTTACAAGTCCATCCTTCCAATCAAGTCCATCTCTTCAGTATCCTCTACTCCAAAACACCTGGTCCCTGTTCTGTGCGTTTGCTTTCCAGCTGAGATATTTTCTCCATCTATCAAATCTTAATAATTTCTCCCAGCATTCTATTTCAATGAAGCCTTAGGCAAGTCTTGTGCTGTACATAACAACCTCTCCACAGCTCATCCTTTAAAGAATGCACAATGCAGTGTCCTTTGATCAGATATAACAGTGGACTGCTTTTTTAAAAAAAAAGCTTTGACATGTCACTTTCTTCTGTACAATCTAAAGTCCTATGAGAAACACAGTTCTAGGCAATACTGCCAAGAGGCCTATAGATTTAGCATACTGTCAGAACACAGTAGTTTTTCAAAAAAAAAAATTCTCTTGCTGCAGTAGGAAAATAGAATAGTACCTGAGTTATAAAGGATGATTACAAGATGCAAAAGTAGGTACATAAGAATGGAGTGAACAAGCTCTGGAGAAAAAGAAAAAGATGAAGGAGGAAGAAGTCAGACGTCTGCAGCAGTGAATGAAGGCAGCACTAGTCAATGTGGTGCTCATACTCCAAAGGGATACTTGAAGGACGAATTGTAATTGCTGCCAGTGGAGGGCAGTGAGCCAAAGACCTGCAAATTTATGACAACTACAGAAGCAAATGCAGAACCGTGAAAGGTACTGTGTCATCAGCTATGAAACATCAATGAATCCATTCATTTAGTTTCCGATGCGTCTTCGCGTAAGAATTACAGGCTTGGTGAAATTACTCTCTACCCACCTCCATGCTCCATGCAGAATTAAAATCAAAGCTAGTCTGGCCAGTTCTCCTATGGACCCATTGCCCTGTCAATTTCTGCCCTCTCAGGCCTCCGCTGCCTACTCGGTGCCATCACAAGTGTATGAGGGCGAACTTTGGCCGGCAGGTTTTTCATGCTTTGCCAAGACTGGGCCTCTCCCAGGTGCGTTCAATGGGACAGGTGACAGATCCTGCTTTTCCTACTAACCACGTGGTGGCAGCTGCAAACCTGCCCACGACTCACAGTTTTCACCACCACTTCCCCCTCCCCGGCCCCAGTCGGCCACCTACCAAGGACCAGCGCCCGCCAGCCCTCTTTTCCCTTCCTTTTTCTTTTCCTCTAACTGCTCCGCACCCATGGGAGGAAAGAAATCTCAGGGTCCACAGGGGAGTGGGAGGGACATCAACTTCGGCAACTGATTGGTCAGCTCCTAAACTGACAGGAAAGGGAACCAATGAGAACTCGGCACCAGGAAGGAACCCGACAACGCGCTCGGAGGGGACCGGTCCAGAAAAGGGGGGGGGGGGGGGAGAATAAAGAAAAAAGGAAAATGAACGGTTGGGGGAACAGAAAATGTCAGATCTCTGAGTCCAGAAAACCAAGTGGTGACTGGGAGTCAAGGGGACCAGAACTCACCCACGGCGACAGCGCCCATAACTGCATCCTCGAATGGGCCTCTTGGGCTAGGGCAGCCTGCTGCGTCTTCCTCCTTGCCGGTGACGAAGAGAGCGCGAGCGAGACACAGCCCGAGTGAGCCACGGAATGCAGCCACTTCCGGAACACGGCATTCTGGGAAGCGACTCGGTCGAGCATCTCGGTGAGCGCATGCGCGCAGTTCACGACGTGCGTTCCGGCACTGGACAGCGCTGGATCCTGGCTGCGGAAGCGTTAGTTCTTGGTGGGTTGTAACCATAGTAACTCCAGTCTTCCTCGAGTGTAGTTACCGGACCGTGGTCTGATTCTTGTCCTCCAGAAAGCATTACTTCTGAAGGCTGGCTAAGAGGAAGAGCATGTAAATTACTACCCCACCCCTCATCCCCAAATAAAAACCCTAATTCTATCCTGGTACAGATTGGAGAGCCATCCAGAGAGGAGTAGTTCTCCGCCTGGCCATCTGTCCTGAGCCCATGATGATGTTGTAACGAAGAATTTGAGGGCACATGGAGGTAGAGAACAAGAGAGATTATTAGTAAAGGAACTCAAAGGGAAATTATATAGGTCAGATATGAAATACAGAAACCAGACTTGGCTGTCAGCACGTGTGAAAACAGGCGCAATGAATATTCTAGTATTTCAGTGGTAGTTGTAGTGGAAAAATAATTGGGGATATTTGATCATTCTTGCTATTACTGTTGTACTAGTTAGGCCAAGGGATTTTAAGGCTGATCTTGTTTAAGTTTGAATCATTAGGACCAATGTTTGGACAAAGGACAAGTCCTGACAGATGTTCCACGTCAAAGCAGGTGTCTATTCTTGCAGTATTTTCCTGTGCACTTTGTGCCCCCTCCTCGGACTCATTTTCCCAGGATAAGTGCTTTTTCGGCTGTAAATTATTCTTGCTCAGTGTCCTGAGTACACTAGTGGTTTGTTTAGGCAATCAAACAAGGTCAGAGTTGGCCTTTTATTTTTTCCTTTTTAAAAAGTATATGTTGTGTACATGGTTCCTCCCAATTTATTCCATTTGAACAAGAATGGACACCGTGGTTAAGAGCCATCAAGGTTTGCAGCTCCCTAATGCCCTGCTTCTCTGGGCACAGTGGAAATTACTGTACAAATGAAGACTGAGGAAATAACACGGCCTATCTATACCGATCTGAGTTTAAGGAGCTTTACATTATAACGATTCTTTGTTTTTATATCAGTATTGGGACTACAACTCCAGGGCCTAGGCTCAGAGTTTGTGCTATGCCACTTGAGCCACAGCTCCACTTCGTTTTTTTTTTTTTTTTACTATTAGTACTATTTTTGCCAGTCGTGGGCCTTGGACTCAGGGCCTGAGCACTGTCCCTGGCTTCTTTTTGCTCAAGGCTAACACACTGGACCACTTGAACCATAGTGCCACTTCTGGCCTTTTCTATATATGTGGTGCTGAGGAATCAAACCCAGGGCTTCATGTGTATGAGGCAAGCACTCTTGCCACTAGGCCACATTCCCAGCCTATTATTTTAAAAATTGTAACCCTAATTATTCAAGAGACTGCGATCTGAGGATCACAATTCGAAGCCAGCCAGTGCAGGAAAGTTTGTGAGATTCTTATCTCCCGTTAACCAGCAAAAAGACAGAAGTGGACCTTTATTTAGCTCAATGGTAGGAGTGCTAGCCTAGGGGGGGAAACGAACAAACAAAAAAATAGCTCAGGGACAGCCCAGGCCCAGAGTTTAAGTCCCAGAACCAAGGAAAAACAAAACACCTGGTGTATACTAAAAAATGCCCGTTCTACTCCTACGGTAGTAGCACTTAGCAAAACACAATAGGGTTGAGATGGAGATGTGTTGGGGACGTGGAACAGGCTGAGAAGCACCTAGCGGGCCAAAATTCCTCCTCCTTTAAGTTCCGGGGACGCCTGGCCGGAATCGTTAAGTTAGAGCACTGACAGCTTCCGGAATTTTGGCATTGTGCGCATGCGCCAGTGCAGTTGCTATACGGACAGGAATGGTTTGTAAAGTCCTAATTGCGGTTCCCTAGCTGGGGACCGTGCAGCCAGGAAACTCAGGGACGCGCCAGGGGCCACGCTCTAGGTGAGTCTTCCTCTAGGGCACCAGTGACAAGGGGGAACGGGGCCTCCGTGAGGGGACTTTTAACGTTCTTCTGGATGTAGTCGTGACTAACCCCGCCTTCCCTCTCGCTGCCCACCGCTCATTGGTCAAAGTCTACCTCGGCGTTTTTTGTCCCGCCCACAGCTTTTCGCTGGCCCAATCAGTTGTCAGGTGCGACCGTGCCTGGCTGCCGGGCTTTTTTCCGAAACGTGTCCGCTTGTGTGAGCTGTGCTATGCCCTTTGTTTTCCGGAGATTACGTTCCGGGAGCAGCGGCTTCACGCAGGACGCTCGGGATTTGTGCTTCGTTCTTACAGCAACCACTGAAATCGAGTCATCAAATAGCCCTCAGGGAGCAGTGCGAAGTCTCAGCGAAAGTAATTTGGCAAGTAAATGACTTGTGGCATTACTTTCATCGTCGTTCTTGCACGGATCACGCTGTTCTGTATTGATTTGCTAGTTACAGTTCACCAGGCCCAGATTCAGTGGGACCTTCCGCTAACTTTACTCCTTGATGACTTTAAACAAGCTTTAAATAAGTGCTGTTGACTCCCAAACTTATACCTTCTGTCTAGTAAACTACTTAATTGTATTTCTGACTGCCTGCTGGACACCTCAACTTAATTGTTGACTTAATAACTCGCCACTTCTTGGACCCAAAACCAAGCTTCACGTTTCCCAGATCACCCTCCCTCTCTAAATAAATGGCAAGTTCATCCTTTCAGTATCTTAGATTTATTCTTACATAGCTGACATAATTCATCATTAAATCTTGTTAGCTCTATTCTTCATATCTCCAAAACCTGAACATTGCTCACCACCTTGGCCACCACTGCCCTAATCAAAACCACCATCATCTCTTCCCCCAGATCATTACAGAGCTTCTCTGGTCTCTCTGCCTTCCCCTCCTCTTTCACTACATTGTAACTGAGGTGACAACCAGGGCTGTGTTCTTACAGGAAACTCAGCAGTGAAAGAATCTGTTTCCAAGGTCCTTCCCATGGTTTTTGTCAGGAATCAGTTCCTGTTGACTGTTAATATAAGGTCACCATCAGTTCCTGTTAATGTGTGCATTTCTAACATTGTCTGTGGAGAGAACTAATACGATTTGGCCTGAAAAATGTTCTAGCTCGGATACATCTGTGATAGCCAGCATATGCATTTGGGGATCTAATGGTAAAGATTATGACAAGGCACATATGAAAAGGTATTCCTATGTAATCTATTTTTCCAAATAGGGCTGTATTTGTCCAAGATAAATACTAGTCCCATTAGGATAATAGGATGAGAACTCTCATGCTGAGCCAGCCAGCACTCACAGTCACCTTAGGTAGACCTGCTGAACTTTTTTGTGTCACTTAGCATTTCAAGAGCTTATTTAAGCCCCAAGTGTCTTCTGCAGTGACCCCCCCCCCCCTTGATAACCTGTCCTGGTAAATAGTGTGTTAGAGATATCAGTTGAAGACACATTGAGAATAGGGATGACGTGGTATTGATAGTCATTTACACCACTATCTGTGGATACAGTTCAATGATTCCTTCCAACACTACTACACTTAGTTTTTTCCACAATGCCAGGACCCATTGTGGTTACTTCTCCATCACCTGTAAGTAAAGTTCTTTTTTTTGGGGGGGGTGGTGGTATTCCTGAGTACTATATGGTGACCTAAGTAACTAAAGAAATAGCATTTGTTGATATTTAAAAAATGATCTATTGATACTGCATGAAACAAGAGACATGAATAAAGGGAAAAACTTGTTTCTAAAGAACTTGGAAAAGGTCATCCAGTGCAGCCTTGGTAAATGGGATTGACTCTTAGTATCCGAAAGTTTATGCTGCTCAGTCTGCAAAACTAATAGCCATCATAAATTGGGATAAATTTATTGGGGAGCTATCAGAGTGATTATCTTCACTGGCCTCCATGGAAACCTAGAACAGCTGCTGCCCAACTGCTAGTTGTGTGAACTCTATACAAATAGACATTCTGAGCTCTCTTACCTGCCTTTTTAAACTCTACTAGAACACTTCACACGATCATTGTAATGACATTATAACACGGGTTGATATAGAGACAGGAACATATACACACAGTAATAAAATTTTGAAGAGGCCCTCCCCCCTCTTTTTTTAAATAAACTGTATATGGAGATAGTGGCCAACTTCAAAAGAGCCATTACTATCCATGGCCTCAAATACCAGCTATATCCAGGGTCTGTGATCTAGAGTCCTAGCTATTGTTACAATTCTGCTAGAGTAGATAAAAAGAGTGAAGAAATGTACCAGAGCCTCTTTTTCTTCCATTTCTGCCACATCCTGCCAGGACTTTGTCTGAACCCAATCACAGCAAAGGCACAAGTGTCTGATGTTTGGAGGCTGTCAATATTAGCTGGCAAAAGTTCAGCAAAGAGAAAGGAACAACCAAGAATGAGTTTAGAGGATAAACAAAATATTGAGAATGCGAGAATACAATACAAACAATAAGCCCCTGAATTAGGCCTTGGTAGCTGGAGTTATCAGAGACAGGTTCAAGTGTACACAGCCAGCCTTTCATATCCATAGGGTTCATATGTATGTATGCAGCCAAATTTTGAAGAGCCAGACTTTGAAGTCAGGCCCCACTTTACCACGCAAACCCCACTTTACCACATGAACCTGAGTAAGCAGGCCCTGTGAGCAAGCCTAGGACAAGCTTATTAGGGCCCAGCCAGTCAAGAACTCTAACCGCTGGGAGTGCTTAACTCTAACTACCCCCAGAATGCCTCGAGCCCTGTGCCTTGAGCCCTGAGCCATTCAAGTTTGTACCTGTGTCCTAATCTCGCTTGCTTGAACACCTGATTGCTGTAACTTTGTTTTTTGTTTTGCTTGAACACCTGATTGCTGTAACTTTGTTTTTTGTTTTGCTTGAACACCTGATGGCTGTAACTTTGTTTTTTGCCTTTATAAGCCCTGTGCAATCGCAGCTCGGTGCTTCCTCCTAACCTCCGCTGTGTCAGTGGGTAGGACGAGGCCCAAGTTGCAGCCCGCCTGAATAAAGGCTTGCTTTTGCATTTCGGAATGTCTGAGTCTCAGTGGTCTTCTTGGTGGTCATTTCACGACTTGGCATAACAATATAAATCAGAACTATTCAGAAAAACTGCATCTGTACTGAACATATACAGATCTTTTTTGGTCATTATCCATAAATAGTATGCTGCTTTACATGGTATTTACACTGTTTTAGGGGCTATAAGTAATTCGGAGGTATAATAAAGTGTTCAGGAGTATATGCAGAGGTTCTACAGAAAAACTGTGCCATTTTCTTTTTTCTGTGGTAGTGTCGTTCAACTCCAGGGTTAAGCGCTGTTCCTGAGCTCCAGCACTCTACCACTTTGAGCCACAGCAACACTTTTAGCTTTCTGGTAGTTAATTGGAGCTAAGAGTCTCGTGGCCTTTTCTGCCCAGGCTGGCTTGAAACATAATCCTCAGGTCTCAGCTTTCTGAGTAGCTATGATTACAAGAGTGAGCCACCAGCACCTGGCTACTATGCCATTTTATATGAGGAATGTTTATATCCTCTGTGTGTAGTATCTGCAGAAGTCCTTGAACTAGTCTCCTGTGGATACCAAGAGCTAATTGAGGTATATTTCTTGTGTTATGCTACTTTTCTGCCTCAAAGACCTTCATTCCAAAAGATCTGTAATTGTCAGATTCTGGACTCACATGATAATACTGGCCATTTAACACAGCCTTTCATCTTTGTCATTTTATTAGATATCCATCCTGATGCAGATACTATCCAGAAAGTCATCACAAATAAAGCTTAACATAATAAAATAGCTACCCAATTAACCTCGAAGATGAGAAGGAATACTATGAAGATGCTACTGACTTAAATAATGGTGCTGAATTTCACAGAGTTATATTTCTTTAAGAAGGTAAGTCAAGTTTTTCTTTACAGCAATTAGATTTTTTTTTTAACAAAGTGTAATGCACTGGACACTGGTGGCTCACATCTGTAATCCTAGCTACTTAGGAGGCTGAGATCCACGGGTTGAGATTTGAAGCCATCCTGGTCAGGAAAGTCCATGAGACAATATCTCTAATTAACTACCAAAAAGCTGGAAGTGGAGCTTTGGCTCAAGTGGTAGAGCACTAGCCTTGAGCAAAAAAACTCAAGGACAGTTCCCAGACCCTGAGTTCAAGCTCCATACTAGCACACACACTGAAAAAGGTAAAATGTTTTTTATTCTCCTTATGCTAGAAGTACTGTTAATCCTAAAACTTCAAACAATGTAAGTATATATGAATTGTAAAGTGCAAATCTTTTCCTCTTTCTCTGAACTTCTTTTAGTTGTTAATTATTGGGTGAGTTCACTTTATGATTTTTCCATACATAACAACAGGGCTGGGGATATGGCCTAGTCGCAAGAGTGCTTGCTTCGTATACATGAAGCCCTGGGTTCAATTCCCCAGCACTACATATACAGAAAATGGCTAGAAATGGCGCTGTGGCTCAAGTGGCAGAGTGCTAGAGCCTTGAGCAAAAAAAGAAGCCCGGGACAGTGCTCAGGCCCTTAGTCCAAGCCCCAGGACTAGCCAAAAAAAAAAAAAGTAATACAGCAGATGGCTCTGGTTTTGATCCTTTACACTGCAAAATATTTTATGGTATTTGTATTGTTTTGCCTACTTTTTTCAAGTAACCACGTCAGGATCATCAATGACATCCAGTTGTGACCTCATAGCATCCTATTGTTTGCATGTATAATTCCACCACTTTTTTTTTTTTTTTTGGCCAATCCTGGGCTTAGACTCAAGGCCTGAGCACTGTGCCTGGCTTCTCTTTGCTCAAGGCGTTTTAACACTCTGCCACTTGAGCCACAGTGCCACTTCTGGCCGTTTTCTATATATGTGGTGCTGGGGAATTGAACCCAGGGCTTCATGTATACAAGGCAAACGCTCTTGCCACTAGGCCATATTCCCAGCCCCTGCACTACTTTCTTAAGCATTTGTCATTTCTCTTTTTCTGCTTATGTGCAAAGGTAATATCAACATCTTAGTTTTCGGATGCAGTTTTTAAATTTTTTATTTGTGTGCATGTGTGTGCTAGCACTTGGGCTTGGGCACAGAGCCTCACACTCTGCTTTCTCTGCTCATGGTTAGTACTCTATCTCTTGAACCTTTCCTCTATTTCTGACTTTTGGGCTGATCAGTTGGAATAAAAAGGCTTCTGGACTTGTCTGCCCAGGCTAGCTTCAAACTGTGATCCTTAGGCCTTAGTCTCCTGAGTAGCTGTGACTATAGGCATAAGCCAATAAGGCCTACCTAGTTTTCTGATGTAAACCATCTGAACTCTGCCTTGGATTCAGGACTTCGGCTGATAAGGGAGGAAAGCCAATGAGAGAAGACTGTATTTTCATTTTCTAATTTTCTTCTACCACTTGAATTTTCTAATTTTGTAATTTTTTATATTAAGTGTCACATGACTTATGGAATAGTTACCTATTATTTTTTCTTCTTTATTTTCTTCCACCGTTTTTTGTTTTTTTTTTTTTGCGCCAGTCCTGAGGCTTGGGACTCAGGGCTTGAGCGAGCACTGTCCCTGGCTTCTTTTTGCTCAAGTCTAGCACTCTACCACTTGAGCCACAGCGCCACTCCTGGCTTTTTCTGTTTATATGGTAATGAGGAATTGAACCCAGGCTTCGTGCTTGCTAGGCAAGTACTCTACCACTAAGCCACATTCTCAGCCCCTCTTTCACTTCTTAAAAGCTACTAAATTCTATTTACTTAAGGAAACAGTAAACCATTCACATAAACCAATTTCCCTTATTCTATTAAGCTTTTCAGTGTAACCAGTCATATCTCATAAGTGTGTGTGTGTGTGTGTGTGTGTGTGTGTGTGTGTGTGTGTGTGTGTGCTGCTCCTGGGGCTTGAACTCAGGACCCGGTGCTGTTTGTAAACTCTTTTGCTCAAGCCAACTGTTGAGCCACACAACTCCACATCTGGCTCTTTTGGTGGTTAATTGAAGATGAGACTCTCATGGATTTTCTTCCCCAGGCTGGCTTCACAAACTGTGATCCTCAAATCTCAGCATTTTGAATACATAGGATTACAAGCCTGAACCACGAGCACCTGGTGGAATAGCTTTTTGACTATACAGTTTGTTTGCTTCAATGAAACTGGTTATTGTGGTAGCAGGAAATTTCAGATCAACTACCAATGGAGGCGACTTTACTGCCTAGTTATTAATAGTTTTATGCCCTTCACTGAATTGTTTTAATTTTTGTTCATTATCATATCAGATCTGAAACTAGATCATAGTAGACCTGATAGCTATGAGTCCATAGTTCCCAGAGAATCACCATGGAAGACAAGTGTACACATGTATATAAGGCACAAAGCTCTGTGCTGTACTGTGGGTACTTAATTCATCTAGCCTATGATGCCACCCTACTTCTGCTAAAGACATGCTTTCAACAAATCTAAAACGTGCACTTTGCAGCTTAAATTCAACACACTAACCATTACCTTGTTCTTTGGGTACTCTTTGCTTTTATAGTTGCTGGTATATTTTGTGTTTTGTTACATCTTTCACAAACTCAATGGCACAGAAACAATTGGTTAGGATGTGAGACTAAGAACTTTTTCACATCAACTAAGTACTGTAATGCTAGAATTTAAATTGTCATTGAAATTCTTTTTTCTATTTATGGATTTGCTAAAAACTGTGTGTACTATAGCTATACCTAAGGTGGACTTACAGTAAGTACAATCTTAGTTAATACTTGTTAATTCATTGAGTTTTTCCCAAGAATATAAGCGTAAATTGTCTTGTCTTTATCTCCTTAGAAACTTGCAGATGTATGGAAATGACTGAGATAGAGCAGGCAGAGGCCCAGCTGTCTGAGTTAGACCTGCTGGCCAGTATGTTCCCTGGTGAGAATGAACTCATAATGAATGACCAACTGGCTTTAGCAGAACTGAAAGAGTGTATTGAAAAGAGGACAATGGAAGGGCGATCTTCAAAAGTGTACTTTACTATCAATATGAACCTGGACATATCTGAGGAAGCAATGGTAACTCAGTTTTTTATTTTATTTTTTTAAGAATTAGAGCATGTCAAGACTTGAAACAATATTTATTGCACTTTTCTTCTTTCTTCTCTTGTTTCCTCAGGAGATGTTTTCTCTGGCTTGCATTCTTCCCTTTAAATACCCTGCAGTACTACCTGAAATTACTGTCAGGTATGTTTCAGAAATTCTGCCACTTCAAAATTAATCTGAGAAGGAAAGCAATTCTTGAAGTAATTTTCCTTTCCAAGAAAACTGATTTAATTTTCTTGTCTTTCCCATCAGATCAGCATTACTAAATAGATCCCAGGAGACTCAACTGAACACAGATCTGACCGAATATTTACAGAACTGTGTTGGAGAAGTGTGTGTCCTGAATGTCACAGAGTGGGTTAGAGAACATGCCTCTGGCTATGTTAGCAGAGATACTCCATCCCATGCCAGAGAAAGTACAAACCAGCCAGTGACTCCCATTCTTACAAGACTCTGGATCTACAGCCATCACATCTACAACAAATGCAAAAGAAAGGATATTCTAGAGTGGGCAAAGGAGCTTTCCCTGTCGGGATTTAGCATGCCTGGGAAACCTGGTATTGTTTGTGTGGAAGGCCCTCAAAGTGCATGTGAAGAATTCTGGTCAAGGTTGGCTTTCACATATTTTATCTATCTTGTCAATAATTGTAGTTCAAAGGAAGATTATAAGCTAGGCACTAGCCACTCATACCTGTAATCCTAGCTACTCAGAGGGCTGAGATCTGAGAATCTTGGAAGCTGGACTGGACAGGAAAGTCCCCATGAGACTTTTTATCTCCAATTAATCATTAAAAAACTGGATGGGCTGGGAATAGGTTTAGCAGTAGAGCTCTTGTTTTGCATGCATGAAGCCCTGGGTTCAATTCCTTAGTACCACATAAACAGAAAAAGCCAGAGTGGCGCTGTGGCTCAAGTCATAAAGTGCTAGCCTTGAGCACAGAGAGGCTAAGGGAGAGTGCCCAGGCCCTGAGTTCAAGCCCCTGGATGGGTAAAAAAATACACAAATAAATATTGTGTACAGTGCTATGGAATATCCACTACAATTTGAACTTTTTTTACTTGAAAATTTCTTTCCAGGCTGCGGAAGTTAAACTGGAAGAGAATTTTAATTCGCCATCGAGAAGACATTGCCTTTAATGGTTCAAGTGATGAAATGGCAACACAGAGGAAATTTTCCATTTTTGAGGAAAAAGTGTTTATTGTTAATGGAGCCAGAGCGAACCACATGGACTTTGGTCAGCTCTATCAGTTCTTAAGTGCCAAAGGGTGTGGGGAAGTTTTCCAGATGCTCTTTGGTGTGGAAGGACAGTGAGAGAGCAGAAGAGTGGCTGAAAAGTTTTGTCACTGTTGGCCTTTTGATCCCCCCTCTCCTCATTCTTTCTTGAAAGATAAAGTAATTTAATTTCAGGCCTATTTTACACTGTTGTACAATTGAACATGTATCTGTTAAGAATGACTGGATGCAGAACTGAGTTAGAAATTGCAGTCTTTAAATTATTGACAGAAACTTCTTATGTTGTGTGAAAGTAAATTTCCATTCCCTTTACATGCCTTTACTAAATCTAAGAAAGCCCTTCCAGCATCTACTGTACCTATTCATGGCTGAGGAGATACAGCTACCAGGTTTCTGGGAAAACATTTGCTTCCCAATTAAAGTGATCCCTGAAACTAAGTTACCTATAGCTTTAGTAATCCTTTCAGCCAAAAGGGTTAAGAGAACCATTCCCAATGTGGTTTGGCTGCTGAACCCATTACTGGTGCCTGTCCCAACACCAACACCTGCCTTTCTATACATTTAGTATCATGAAATAAAACCAGTTAAATATTTTCATGCTTATTACCAGTGATCCACAACCAATTCGTCCATTTTTTTCAAAGCTTGTTTGTATCTACCTCATTTGATATATACATAGTGATGTTTAATTTAGTTTTAAGCTCATGTCTGTTTTTGTATTCTCATGTTCTGCTTTGCTTCTGGGCTTGGTGAGATATGGGTAAACAAGCCTTAATCATTTATCAAATTGGGAATTTAGAGAATTTGGTGCTGGCAAACTGGATTTTAACATGTTTCATTTTGGAGATAGCTTTTGATTAACTTATTTCTAGCAAATTGACCAGTCTGATAAACACTGATTTTTTCTGGTATCATGTGTTTGATATTCCTTTAAGAATCTGAGGTGAGGTTGGAGATACACTGCACTGTGGATTTTGTTTGGTTTACTCTGTGTGTGTGTGTGTACATGTGTGCATGCACCAATATTGGGGCTTGAACTCACACTGCCTCTTGGCTTCTTTGGTTCATTGCTGGTGCTCTACCAAGCCAGTAGTAAACCAGAAGTAACCTCTCTATAGGGCCCAGGGAGGGAAGGTTACTGCTTGGTGGGCACTGCCCTGACAAGCCAAGCAGCTCCCAGCGTTTGCTCTAGGACTGTTATCCACAACTGGTACTCTCTAGGCCCCTGGGCTTTGCTACTACAGTAGGCCCCATGCATAGCCAACCATATGGCACACAGGTGAGGTGCTTGCCACTGGTCACGCATGCGCCCAACAACTGAGACAGGAGCTGGGAGCCCGGAGGACTTGCTGCTATACTGAAGATATGGAGTTCTGATATGCGGGCCCCTCCAGGTTCGGCATCTCACCCGAAGGCCAGATGCTTCCTCGTGCTGAGATGGGCTACTTTTTATTTTCCCCTCTGGCTGCTGCTTTTGGAAAAAGAAGCACTGATTCCATTGCAGTGAAGAGAATTAGGAAAATGGCTTTCCTGTGGCCCTGGCAGTGCCTTCAAGATTTAGCTGCCCAGATTTTATCCAGTTACTGACATGTAGCTTAATTTTTCCCCTAGGGATACTTGATGTTTCGATTCTAAACCTGTTCTTCTGTACCACTCAGTATAGAAAGAGAATTTCTATACAGAAAATATAGAAAGTAGCAGTGTCCGAGGCAATGTCACATTTTGGCCTTATGTTTTAATATTTTTGACACCCGTGTTTACTTTCCTCTTTTTCTTTTGGTGCCATCCTGTACTTGAACTCAGCCTGGGCGCTGACCCTGAGCTTTTTTGTGCTCAACGTTAGTGCTTTCCCACTTGAGCCACAGTTTTCACATATGGCTGGCTGGGAGTAGTTTATTAGAGATAAGTGTCTCATGGAGTTCCCCGTGCTGGTATACTTCAAACAGACATTTGTATCTCACTGTCCTGAGTAGCTAAGTATTACAAGCGTGAGCCACTGGTGCCTGGGTTTTGTTTTTTTAAACATAATACTGAATGGCTGGGAATGTGGCTTAGTGGCTGAGGGCTTGCCTAGCATGCAGGAGGCCCTGGGTTCGATTCTTCAGTACCATATAAACAAAAAAACAAATGAAATTATTTTAAAAACAACATAATACTGTATAAACATTCCCATGATATTATTCAACAATTTTAAAGACTATTTAGTTGTCTGAAGAGCACTACCTGGTTCTTTTAAGGGGTTCAGAAAGACTAAAGCTCAACTGCTGCTGGCCAAAGCAATTGATGCTGCCAGAGTAAAAGGCAGTTTACTGATTTCCTTTCGGGAATCCCAGTCTCTTCCTGTTGATGGAACCTAACAAGAAGCTAGTTGAATAAAGGAGAAATAATTTGCACTACTGTGCCTTCCCGGAGAATGAAAAGAAGGCTTGTACATAAGAGTTGGTCTCTAGCTTGATTTTGAGAAGCAAAATTACTAAACAAGTGGATCTGTCTATGTTGGTTAATCAGAGATAAGAGTCTCACCCAACTCTGAACCATGACCCCCAGATCTCTGCCTCCTGAATAGCTAGAATTGCAGGTGGGAGCCAGCAGTACTTGGTTCTATATTTGAAGTTCTAATAGATTCTGCCACATATAATCAGCCTTTTGGTATGGAAAGCAGGAGGAGGTCTAGAGGAGAATATTGAAATTCTGAGCAACACTCACATTTTCACAAGGGAGGAATCTTGCTCAGCGCTGAGGGCTCAAGAGCACCTCTATCCTAGCTACTCGGGGCGGAGATCTGAAGATCGTGGTTTGAAGCCAGCGCTGACAAGACCGTCTGAGAGACTCTTCTTATCTCCACTGTCAAAAAAACGAAGGGGAGCTGCGGCGAAAGTGGTGGAGCATCAGCCTTGACCAAAGAAAGCTCAGGCCCAGAGTGGCCTGGCACACACACACACACCACACACACGCACGCACGCACGCGCGCACACTCACACACCTCAAAACAAAACCCGAAGGGGAATCTTAGGAAGACACAGAATTTGACTTACTAGCCCCGAGTCTGTTTTTCTATCAAACACCTTAAGGTGATGCCGATGATCGCTATCATTTTAAAACTCGAACACTTTCCTACCTTTGCATTTTACTGCTACCTTTGTGTAAAACCAATTCTGTAGAGCAGCTCAATCGAATGTCCCAGAGGTTCAGCAGCGGACCACTTCAGTTTCCGGTAAAGCTTCCCCAGGCAGGATTTGGCGCCACGATCGAGGGCTTGGCTTTTTATTGGCTAGTCGTGACGCCAGTCACGGGGGAGGGATCGCAGTTGTGACATTTCCTGCGGTGAGTGGTCAGGGACGCAGCCAGGAGGCGGGAGCGGAAGTAGAGACCCAGGAGGGGGTGGTGAGGTGGGAGGCGGTAGGGGAGGGTTGGGGGGGGAAAGTTGTTACAATGACGCCCCTTCCGGTTCTAACCGGAAATAGTGGCCCGGCAGTGTCAACCACCGGGCTCAAGAGTGAGAGTACCACCGCCACCTCAACCATGGGCGGGAAGAATAAGCAGCGGACCAAGGGCAACCTGAGGGTGAGCGTTGAGGGGGCCTGGTCGGCCAGCGGGAGCTGAGGCGGGGGTTGTCTTCGACACTTAGGCCGCTGGCTTGTGTGTGTGGCGCGCAGCTGTGCCGAGGCGTGTGTGGAGTGACCTCCCCGTGCGTGTAGCTTCCCCGAGGATGGGGACTTGGTGAGGAGGTTATTAGAGGAAAGATGCTGCGTTGCCGCGGTGGCTGAGCTAACCCCCGGCGGAGCTCACGGAACTTCCATTAGGAAGCGGTTCGATGCCAGCGCTTACTGCAAAGGTTACCTGAGGCAAGCGGCGGCCCGAAGCTGGGAGCCGGGAGGCGTTGGGTGAGATGTTCCGGCGTCTCTGGGGTCTTGGCCTTCGTTCACTGGCGTCCTACGACCTTCGGGATGAAGGCCTCCGGCCCCCGATGGTCCACCTGGCTGATGACCTGCTGGTTGCCCCACCATCTCTGCTCTTGGCACACTGCAGTCACACTGACCCGTCTTCTCACCACGCCTTGCCAGGCTTCCAATCCCTCTTAGGTTAATGTGGCTTCCGATGTTGTACTAGACATTTTCCGCCGGGTCTGGCGAAGAACGCCCCGTTTATGACGATGATGATGATGTAGTTGTATACAGGGGTTACAATTCCATAAATCAGGTTATATATATACATATATATATATATGCCTTCTTGACAATGTCCCCCCAGCTTCTTGCTTTTTTTTTAAATTGTTTTTATTATACAGGGGGGTTACAACTACATAAGTCAAGTACTGAATACATTTCTTTTTTGACACCATTACCTACCACTTCCTTCTCTCCTTCCAGTTTTCTCCTCCTGTCCCCACTCACAAGTTGTGTAGTTCACTTTCAACATAGTGTCCAGTGCCAAGTACCACTGCTGTACTGCTATCATTTTGTTTTTAAATTGTAACCTTCCATTACTCTGTTCACCTTGCTTTTTTTTTTACCCCATTGCATTTATCATTTCTAATATACTGTGTAATTTACTGTCGTGTTTCTCTAGGAAGTATTTTGCAGGCAGGTGATTTTATCCTAATGGATTTTTTTTCTTTCTATGGTGCTGGAATTTAACTAAGCATAATCCAAGTATGCATGCTATTTTTTCCTGCTTCAGTTAATTCTTTTCAGTGTCATATTTTCCTAGTTTGTCAGTGTGTTTTGGAAGATACCATTAACAGTTATATTAGCTCCTTAAGCACTGCACTAAATGGTTTACTTGCATCCTTGTTTAACCCTTAATTTGTATTTAAAATTTTTCTCAACATTTTATTCTTGAAAACTCCTTAATATAAGCTGAAGTTGCAAGAATATTAATGACAATTCATATATTCTTTACTAAAAGAATTGGCTGCTAACATTTGGTCACCTTTACTTTTTTCTTTTTCGTGTGTGTGTGGGGAGGGGGAGCGCATGTGTTCATGCATGTGTTGGTCCTGGTACTTTTTTAATGCAGGGGCTGGGTACTGTCCTTGAGCACTGCTAGTCCTCTGCCACTTGAACTAGAGCTCCACTTCTGGCTTTTTTGCTGGTTAATTGAACAGTCTCACAGACTTTCCTGCCCAGGCTGGTTTTGAACTGCAATCCTCAGATCTCAGCCACAAGAGAGATCCACTCATGCTCAGCTGTCTAAAAATAAGGTTATCCTAAAGAGGATAAGCTAGGCCAAAGTATGTGGAAATTAATGTTATATACTCTTGAGAAATTCTGTCTAAAAGCTGTCATTAGAACTGTCATATTGTAGCAGGACACCGGTGGCTCATGCCTGTAATCCTAGCTACTCAGAAGGCTGAGATTTGATCATTGTGGTTCAAAGCCAACTGGGCAGGAAAGTCTGTGAACTCTTTTTTTTTTTTTTTTTTGCCAGTTCTGGGGCTTGGACTCTGGGCCTGAGCATTGTCCCTGGCTTCTTTTTGCTCAAGGCTAGCACTCTGCCACTTGAGCCACAGTGCCACTTCTGGCTGTTTTCTATGTATGTGGTGCTGGGGAATAGAACCCAGGGCTTCATGTATACGAGGCAAGCACTCTTGCCACTAGCCCATATTCCTAGCCTGTGAACTCTTTTTTTTTTTTTTTTGGCCAGTCCTGGGCCTTGGACTCAGGGCCTGAGCACCATCCCTGGCTTCTTCCCGCTCAAGGCTAGCACTCTGCCACCTGAGCCACAGCGCCCCTTCTGCTGTTTTCCATATATGTGGTGCTGGGGAATCAAACCGAGAGCTTCATGTGTAGGAGGCAAGCACTCTTGCCACTAGGCCATATTCCCAGCCCCAGCCTGTGAACTCTTATCTCCAATGAACCACCAGAAAATTGGAAGTGGTGCTGTGGCTCAAGTGGTAGAGTACTAACCTTGAGCTGAAGAACTCAGGGATACTACCCAGATGCAAGAGTTCAAACCCCACAACCTAGTTCAACCTACTAAAAACAAAACTAAATAACAACAACAAAAAAAACCTGTTAAACTGTGACTGTTTCAAAATATTTGTTGAATGATAGATAAATGAAAAGGTCAGACCCAACCAACTTATTAATTTTATATCATTACCCACTAAACTTATGTGTATAAATAGTTTAAATGAAAGTCAGATAAAAAATTTCCTAAAATGTGGAAACTTACCACACGTGATATACTTTGGTTCTTAACATCTCATTTCAATTCATAAAAACTTCTTTCATGAACCTTTATATTCATCTCATAAGTCATTAATGGCAATAGTGAGTTGTATGTACAGCTTTAGCACATTGCTCTAGTGTTTAGGAAACCAAGAAATGGACCCTACGATCATGTTTGACAGGTCCATGGTGATAGAAGTAGTGACACTTGGGAAATATTACAATAGATGAAATAGGTTAGGGATAAATGAGTAGTCAAAAGTTTGTTCCAGGCCTGGGGATATGGCCTAGTAGCTAGAGTGCTTGCCTCGTATACATGAGGCCCTAGGTTCGATTCCCCAGCACCACATATACAGAAAATGGCCAGAAGTGGCGCTGTGGCTCAAGTGGCAGAGTGCTAGCCTTGAGCAAGAAGAAGCCAGGGACAGTGCTCAGGCCCTGAGTCCAAGCCCCAGGACTGGCCAAAAAAAAAGTTTGTTCCAACCTTGAAAATAAAAATTTTTAAAATCAATGATAAAAAATTTTGTTCCAGGTACTGGGAATATGGCCTAGTGGTAAAGTGTTCACCTGGTATACATGAAGCCCTGGGTTCTATTCCTCAGCACCACATATATAGAAAAAAGCCGGAAGTGGTGCTGTGGCTCAAGTGGTAGAGTGCTAGCCTTAAGCAAAAAGAAGCCAAGGACAGTGCTCAGGCCCTGAGTCCATGCCCCAGGACTGGCAACAAAAACAACAACAAAAAAAAATTGTTCCAGTGCTGGGAATATGGCCTAGTGGTAGAGTGCTTGCCTCGTATACATGAAGCCCTGAGTTCGATTCCTCAGCACCACATATATAGAAAAACCCAGAAGGGGCCCTGAACTCAAGTGGTAGAGTGTTAGCCTTGAGCAAAAAGAAGCCAGGGACAGTGCTCAGGCCCCAGCACTGACCAAAATTTCTTTTTTTGTTTCATTATGAGCATTGTTAAGAAATTATAAAATTAAATTTTGAGCTCTTCTTGGATTCCGACTTATTTTCTCTTTTCTTGTCAGCCTTCAAACAGCGGCCGAGCTGCAGAACTCTTGGCCAAAGAACAGGGAACTGTGCCTGGATTTATTGGTTTTGGAACGTCTCACAGTGACCTGGGCTATGTTCCTGCTATTCAAGGAGCTGAAGAAATAGACAATCTCGTAGATTCTGATTTCAGAATGGTGCTGCGGAAACTTTCTAAGAAAGATGTTACAACAAAATTAAAGGCAAGTTTTTCTATCCATACAAATGATTAAGAATATCTTTTTTGTTAAAACAAATGCCATTAGCATGTTTGATGTAGAACAATAAGTTGTCATTAACTAGTTCTTTTACAGTTCTACTTGTTTCTGGCACATAGGTTTAAGTTAGGCTGGCTCTTATACTCTGAAGTTTTTGGAATTACTTGTAATTTTGACTAAGCATTTTTTCCCCAGTAGAGAATGTAATTTTATTTCTTTTTGGGATGTTTCTCTGTGTTGCATAGGTTAATCTGGAAGTTCTGGGCTCAGTGATCGTTCATTTGAGTCTCTGAGTAGTTCAGAGTAGAGATATATGTCAGTCTACCTAGTCCAGCATTAAAGTTGTGTGTGTATGTGCAGGGAATATGGCTTAGCGGTACAGTGCTCGTCTTGCATGCATGAAGCCCTGGGTTCAATTCCTTGGCACCACATAAACAGAAAAAGCCAGAAGTGGCACTGTGGTTCAA
Source organism: Perognathus longimembris pacificus (assembly GCF_023159225.1). Classification (NCBI taxonomy): domain Eukaryota; kingdom Metazoa; phylum Chordata; class Mammalia; order Rodentia; family Heteromyidae; genus Perognathus; species Perognathus longimembris. Next base: position 10,512,992 of record NC_063165.1, read on the forward strand.
ATGGTAGAGTGCTAGCCTTGAGCAAAAAGAAGCCAGGGATAGTGCCCAGGCCCTGAGTCCAAGCCCCAAGGCTAGCAAAAAAAAATAATAATAATAAATTGTGTGTGTGTGTGTGTGTGTGTGTGTGAGTGTGTGAGAGTGTGTGTGTGTTGGTCCTGAGGCTTGAACTCAGGGCCTTGGGAGCTGTTCCTGAGCATTTTTTGTTGGTGGTGGTGGCTGTGGGCTTGACAACATGGCCTATGTGCTGACCCTGAGCTTTTTTGTTCAAGGCCACTTCTCTACCACAGCACCACTTCTGGTCTTCTGATGGTTTATTGGGAGATGAGAGTCTCATGGACTTTCCTGCCTGGGCTGGCTTCAAACCATAATCCTTAGATCTCAGCTTCCTGAGTAGCTAGGATTACAAGTGTGTGCAACTGCTGCCTAGCTCCCTGAGCATTTTTGCTCAATACTAGCACTCTAGTACTTGAGCCACAGCTCTACTCCACTGTTTTGAGTGATTAGTTGGAGATGAGCCTTACCACTTTCTCGTTGCTGGCTGAATAATGATCCTCAGATCTCAGTCTCCTGAGAAGTTAAGATTACAGGCATGAGCCAGTGGCATCTGGTTCAATACTATTAATTTATACATATCTTTGTTGCTGATATGTGTATGTATTTAATTTAAAAAATAAAGTTGAAAAGTTTCTACTATAGTGGACTGTGAAATCATTATATTTTTTTCTAAATATCACAGAAAGAAATAATGTATTCTTTTATTATATAAAATAGACTCAGCTTCCAAAACATAAGAAAATTAAGCATGTGCAAATATGATTGCTGTTATTTATGAATGATGTTAATAATTTTTCAGGCAATGCAGGAATTTGGAACCATGTGTTCAGATAGAGACACAGAAATTGTGAAAGGAGTCCTTCCCTATTGGCCAAGAATTTTCTGCAAAATTTCACTTGTAAGTATTAAGACTTTCACTATGTTATTTCTATTGTGAACTTTTTGGTTACAATCTTAGAGATTGTCAAGTTTAGGTTATGAAGTGTTATGTCAGCATTGTTATAAACATTGGACCATGTTGGGTTGTGAAGAATGTACGTATAGAATCTGTATTTTCAGAAACTAAGTTTTGCTGGGCATGATGATACACATTCGGGAGGCTGAGAAAAGTGAATCATGAGTTTGAGGCCAGCTTGGATTACACAGTGTGACTCTGCCTTAAAAATAAGAGCTAGTGAGCCCCTGGCTCTCACCTGTAATTCTGGCTACTCAGAAGATTGAAATCTGGAAATTGTGCTTCAAAACCATTCTGAGCAGAGGTTCATGTGAGACTCCTATCTTCATTTAGCCACCAGAAAGCTGGAAGTGCAGCTGTTATTCAAGTGGTAAAGCACTAGTCTTGAGGAAAAAGAAATCTCAGGGATAGTGCCCAGCACCAAAATAACAACACCAAAAAAACCCAACAAAAAACTCCCAAAGGTAGACCTTTATTAAAGAAATCATTGCTTTTCAGGCATAAGGAATTTGGGGAGTTATTTTATTCCCTTATTTGTTTGTCGTAGAAGAGAATTAGTTTCTTGTAATTGATTAAAGTCTAGATTTGAACCTATCTTGAATACAGTCTCTGGCAAAGGTGAAAAAGGGAAAGTTATTTCACCCAATATCTGATTTTTTTCTTATTTAAAAAGATTGATATTATAAAGGTGAAATACAAAGGGGTTACAGTTGCATGTCAGGTAATGAGTACATTTCTTTTTAGACAATGTCACTCCCTTTCCTTGCTCTCTCCCAGTACTGATTTGAAAAAAGGAAATGAACCCCTTCAAATGAATATTCTTCAATATTTTGAAACAATTTTTGGTGCTTGAGATTGAACTCAGGGCCTTATTGCATGCAAAACAGGTCCACTGAACTCTATCCACAATGCCATAAAAATTGATTTTAATACAGCTCTGTATGCAGGCGAATTCTTGTTAATGAGTCATTAGAGTTTTCCTAGAAATGTTGATATTTGTTTTTAAGCCATATTATATTTTCACAGGATCATGACCGCCGTGTTCGAGAAGCCACACAGCAAGCTTTTGAAAAACTTATCCTTAAAGTAAAGAAGCACTTGGCTCCCTATTTAAAAAGCTTAATGGGCTATTGGCTCATGGCTCAGTGTGATACATATGCGCCAGCGGCACTTGCGGCAAAAGAAGCCTTTGAAGCTGCTTTTCCTCCCAGCAAACAACCCGAAGCCATAGCATTTTGTAAAGATGAAATTGCAACTGTAAGTTTTGGGAATCACTATGTATCTATATTTCCTTAACTGCTTCAGGGGACGTGAGGCATGTTCAATGATATCTATCTGATTTTGTAGGTGTGTCAGGAAAAAGTAATTTGTTCTGTACTTTACTGGGTACCTCAATCAACACACAATGACTTCTGTGACCTCAAAAGGGTTAGGGATTTCTCTGTATCTGCTAGGTGTCCTCTAATTTCACTCACTTCTAACAGTACCTGCAGGAAGTTCTAGAAGCCACAAGTTGTGGACTCATTGCCCACATCTGCTTCCACTTCCACTGCAAACTAAGTTCCAAGTCCTGGCCTTTGTGACTTCTGACTGCTTACATATTAGGGTTCTCAGATTCTCTCTTCAGGTTCAATTGATTTGCTAGAATATCTCACAGAACTCCAAGAAATGCTATCCTTACATTTATAATTTATTATGATAAAGAATATAATGTTGGTGTGTGTGTGTGTGTGTGTGTGTGTGTGTGTGTGTGTGTGTTGGTACTGTATCTTGAACTTAAGAGACTCACTTGAATTTAAAGATTTCACTTGGCTTTTTTCTTTCAAGACTCATGCTTTATTACTGGAAACAATCTCCACTTGTAACTTTTTTTTTTATGTGTGCCTATCCTGGGGCTTGAACCACTGGAGCCCGAGCTTCACTTTGGCTTTTTTGGTTTTTAATTGGAGATGCGTATCTTACAGATTTTCCTGCGTGGGCTGGAGTTAAACTGTAATCCTCAATCCTTTTGTTTAGCTAGATTATGGGCTTGAGTACCTTGCTCCTACTACATACTTTTGAGTGTCATATGCAAAGGAGAGATTCAGGCTGTATGTTAAATTGAAAAACTATTTTTATCACGTTAAAATGTATTAAGGAGCTACTTTGTATGGCCTCCTCCCTTCCAAAGTAGTATTAATGGGATAAGCCTCAGGAATTTTTTTTTGTTGTTGTTGTTGTTGGTTGTGGGGCTTGAACTAGGGTTGGACACTGTCCCTGAGCTTTTTTGCTGAAGGCTGGTGCTCTACCACTTTGAGCCACAGTGCCACTTCCAGTCTTATGGTGGTTAAAAGGGCTTACTGGAAGGTGTCTTTCCTTCCAGGTTAGTTATAAGGCTTCCCAGCTACTTCCTCCAACTAGGCCTTAGTTCTTTTTTTTTTCTACCTCACAATAATACCAAAATATTATGGGCCCATCAAGTGAGCAATCCTTTCATTAGATTAAAGCTCTTATGATCTAAAGATGTCTCTTAATTGCTCTCTATGGACTTACACCAAAGTGTACTTTATTAATACCCTAAGCAGTTATCAGTCTAGTCAAGTTGATAAGATGTACTCTTTTTGGTAGAGTTCTACAAGTTTTCACTATTGTTACTATGGATAAACTTGTTACTACTAATAATGTTGCACTCATGAAGTAAGCAGACTTATACAACCTAAAAAAAAAAAGAATACCTTTTTTAATGGGGAAGAACCTGTATGTGCTCTTCTAGGGGTGGAGAGACTCAAAAAGAAGGAGAAGGAAAAGTCTGATTGTTCTCTGAGATGTACTAATTGATTATCCCACTGCACTGCTGTTGCAAGAGAAATAAAGAAAGTAGTGGTCAAAGTTGAGTAGTGGAAACACTTTTTGAATGAGAATTAGTGGTGTGAGGAGGAAATACATGTTCTGCTGCTCCAGTGGCAACAACCAACTTTAGGGATTGATAGGGAACATAATAATATTACTGCTGTATTTTGCCACTAGGTAAGATGAAGTTTATGGAGAGTTTTTTAAATGGATTTTACTTAATTGTAGCTGTTCACCATTGATTCTGTAGGTCCTGCAGGATCATCTTCTAAAAGAAACACCTGATACACTCAGTGACCCACAGTAAGTTGAATTTCTATAAATTATGTTAGGATTTGTTTCAGTCATGTATAACCAGTTGTAATGTCAATTTTCATGTAGTGATTTCTTCTCTCTCTCTCTCTCTCTCTCTCTTTTGGTCATGGGGTCTTGAATCAGGGCCTAGGAGCTGTCTCTGAGATTTTTCGCTCAAGGCTTGTAAGTTCTACCACTTTGAGCCACAGTACCACTTCCAGTTTTCTGGTGAACAATTAAAGATAAGAATCTCAGCGACTTTCCTGTTTGGGCTGGCTTTGAACTCTGACCCACAAATCTTAGCCTCCTGAGAAGTTAGGAATGCAGGCATGAGCCACTGGGGCCTGGCTCATGTAGTGATTTCTTGTAGACATTTCAACTTCCAGTGCTACAGGTACTCTATTAAGTGCTTCTTGATGCAAATTACCTTGCCATTTTACTTGAATTATCTGGGAACTACTCATTCAGTTCTATGAGAAGGGTAATTTTAGATTTCCCTACATATTTAGATTTTTGCATTCGTAATAGGAACTATTTTGAATTTTACTTGAAAATATTTTTGATTTGCATTGAAGGAGTCGCAGAATGTTTTATTTATTCTTGTTGAGAATTGATGATGCTGGGCGCTGATGGTTCATGCCTATGATCCTAGCTACTCAGGAGGTTGAGATCTGAGATTGGGATTCAAAGCCAGCCTGGGTAGGAAAGTCTCTGAGACTCTTATCTCCAATTAACCAGAAGTGGCACTGTGGCTCAAAGTGGTAGAGTACTAGCCTGGAACAAAGAGCTTAGAGAACAGCACTCAGGCCCTTAGTTCCAGCCCCATGACTGACAAAAAAAAAGAATCCATGGGGGATAGATATATCGAGATACCTTGATATTTATTCCTAGAATCACCTTAACACATGGCACTGAGGGAAATACTCTTGTTCACTTATTTCAAGCTTTGACCTTGGTCTACTATCATCTTATTTTAGTACTAGATATGTGATTAAAATTCTGTGCAGTTTACATTTTGAGGAAGATTGGCAGAAGGGAGTAAAAGGCAGAAATAAAGTAACTGTGGTAGACAGTGACAGAAATTAAAAGCAGAAGTGCAAATATGTGGTTTGGCTTGTTTGAAATTCTAACATTTATCCACTTTTCAAACCAAGAACTGTTCCAGAAGAAGAACGGGAAGCTAAATTCTACCGAGTTGTAACTTGTTCTTTATTGGCATTGAAGAAATTGCTTTGCCTCATACCTGATAATGAGCTTGATTCTCTGGAGGAGCGATTTAAATCTCTGTTGTCACAGAATAAGTTTTGGAAGTATGGAAAACACAATATACCTCAGGTATCTGAATCCTTTTCATTTTAAGACACTTAATTCATTTTTCCCTCTTAATCTTACTAAATTCCATTTGTATTTTATCTCAATGTTCAGTATTTAAAATGATCACTTCTTACTAGGTTGTTTTGCTTTTTGCTACTGGAGATGGAATCACATTATATATACATTATATATCCAAAGTGCACACTCTACCCTTGAAACTATATCCCCTGCTTCAGTTTTTCTAAAGCTTGGGCCTTAGGTTCAGAGTTGAATTATCATATTTCTTCATTTATGCTACCTTGAAATTGTTAGTATATACAAGGTTTTTCTCATTTAATGCATTCATTTTTTTCACTTTTGTTATTTTCCTTCCTCTACTTCATTGTGGTTTTTATGTATGTTGTTTATTTGTATAAGAAGTTCTCACTTCATAGTAGTTATGTTACATAATGTCAGCCTAAACATTGAATTAGCAGTTGCTGAAGCATTGTTCCTAGGGAATATTCAAAAATTAGGCTCCCATGAACTTCTGGTCATAATATTTCTTGTGAACTTTGTTTCCATTTAAATTGGTTCATCAATATTGAATTAATAGCTGAAAGCACTGGAACTCATGCTTCAAGTAGGATTATCTAACACAAGATAGACGTTTTGTCTGTTTTAAAGAAAAACCTTTGTTGTAGTGGTTGTTGTTTTGGTGGTGCTGGGTTCCTGTGTGTTCTAAGCAATTGTTCTTTTAACTGAGCTATACCGCCCCCAGCCTTTAATATAGTTCTTCTATAAGATGCCTCATAGTCTTCTTGTACTTTGCCACAATAAGCCATACTGCATTGGAAGGAGATTTAACCTGAAAATTGCTAAAGAAAAGCAAAAGAACTTCAAACAATGTGGTAGATTGTTCATAATATGTGAAATGAAATAAGAAAACAGAATACTGCCTGGTTTGAGCTGAGTTAGAACAGTGGGTTTTCTAAATTCTTTTGGTAAATGGAGCTTCAACTTACAATTTGGCACAGAAAACACATCCTACCCATAATACTGTCCTTAAGCTATAAATTGAACTTTAATTTTTAATTAATTAATTAATTAATTTTTTATTTATTTATTTTTATTTTGGCCATTCCTGGGGCTTGGACTCAGGGCCTGAGCACTGTCCCTGGCTTCTTTTTGCTCAAGGCTAGCACTCTGCCACTTGAGCCACAGTGCCACTTCTGGCCATTTTCTGTATATGTGGTGCTGGGGAATTGAACCCAGGGCCTCATGTATACGAGGCAAGCACTCTTGCCACTAGGCCATATCCCCAGCCCTAATTAATTAATTTTTAGTTTAAGAATTACAGCTTATTCTTTTTCAGGTCTGCTATGTTATTTCTAGGATCCCTTTCCCTGCAGATTTCTTTATATGTCTGTTTCTTTAAACATAAGTATTGTTTTTTTTGGAGTGTGTGACTGATAATTCTATTATATAACAGCCATAATGATGAAGTTTCTTTTTTTTTTTTCTGCTGATTATTGTTCCGTGTGTGTTTGGCTCTGCTAGAGCCCCAAATGAAGGGGCCTGCTATGAAAAGGACTTGAAAGTTTGTTTCAAGTAAGACAAAGTTAAATTCTTCTTGCTTTCATTTTTTCATTGGTAATACCAAGTATCTTTTCATGTATTTGATACCTATAAGAAGATTTTTTTTAAGTATTTCATAGTACTTTTAGTTTTATTAATGAAAAAATGTAACTCTCTCACTAGGGTATATATCTTCACTGTCATAAATACACACACACACACATACACACAGTTTTTTTTTTCTTTTGGTTGGTCATGGGACTTCAACTCCTAGGCCTGGCACTGTCCCTGAGCTCTTCTACTTAAGGCTAACAGTTTGAGCCACAGTGCCACTCCTTATTTTCTGGTGTTTACTTGGAGGTAGGTGTTTTACAGTCTTGCCCAGGCTGGCTTTTAACTGTGATCCTCAGCTCTCAGCCTTCTGAGTAGATAGGCATAAGCCACCGTCACCTGGCATAAATACATATTTTTTAAAATATTACATTTTTTAAATGTTACATTTCTTTCTTTAGATTCGATCAGCGTATTTTGAGTTAGTTTCTGCTTTGTGCCAGCGCATCCCAAAGTTGATGAATGAGGAAGCTTCTAAAGTGAGCCCATCTGTTCTCCTTAGCATTGATGACAGTGACCCCATTGTCTGCCCAGCTCTCTGGGAAGCTGTTCTCTACACACTTACAACTATTGAGGTATGTAAGAGAGGCACACTTAATTCATTGAAGAGTACTTGTCTTCATAATTCTAGAACTCTTGGACAAAATGTGAGAGACCATTAGACTATCTACTGCAAAAATGCTTTTCAAATTTAGTTTACCTCTTAAACTGATTATGAAATGGCATAAAGTTTTACTTCCTATTTGGTCAATATTAATTACTCTTGTATGTTATAACATTCTAGACAAAATATCTAACTCTTATATTTAAGGTAAAATATAACTTGTGTTCTTAAAAAATTACCTTTTAAGTTTTCTGGGCGTGCGTGTGTGTGTGTGTGTGTGTGTGTGTGTGTGTGTGTGTGTGTGTCTGGTACTGGAATTTGAACTCTGGGCTCTGTGCTTGCTAAGTACAATATCACTTGAGCCACGTCCACATCTCATTTTTCTTTGGTTTATTTATTTATTTATTTATTTTTTGGCCAGTCCTGGGCCTTGGACTCAGGGCCTGAGCACTGTCCCTGGCTTCTTCCTACTCAAGGCTAGCACTCTGCCACCTGAGCCACAGCGCCCCTTCTGGCCGTTTTCCATATATGTGGTGCTGGGGAATTGAACCGAGAGCTTCATGTATAGGAGGCAAGCACTCTTGCCACTAGGCCATATTCCCAGCCCCTTTATTTTTTTTAATGGAAGAATCTTTCACTTTTTCCCCATGGCTATCTTTGAACTTTGGTTCTCCCATCTCTGTGTCTTGACTAACGGGTACATAGCATGAGTTGCCATATCCAGCTTCTGTTAGGTTAAATAATTATTTCTACCCAACCTTATCCTATCAACATATGGCATATATAGTTTCATATGTTTAGCACATGGGTAACATTTATAACTTAACAGTTTTATTGACAGTTTTTTTAGTTTCTTTAGAAAAAATACTGGATTTTTGTTTTTTGAGAGCCAGTGTGTGTTCTTTCTAAATTGGGGAAAGTATGTTTTATAATCTTTAATCACTGTTTTTATCTTTTCTTTGGATAGGACTGTTGGCTTCATGTAAATGCAAAAAAAAGTGTTTTTCCCAAACTCTCAATTGTGGTTCGTGAAGGTGGTCGAGGCCTAGCTACTGTCATATATCCTTACCTTTTGCCATTTATCAGCAAACTCCCTCAGTCCATCACAGATCCAAAGCTGGATTTCTTTAAAAATTTCCTCACCTCTCTAGTTGCAGGGTAAGCAATTTGAATTGTGTTTATTTAAAGACACTTTTCCCTGTTTTCGTTCTAATTATTGTCTTATTTGAATTGCTTCCAAATTGTATTGTTTGTTAAACACTTAATATTTTCAGAGACGTTTCTTTCTTTTTTTCTTTGAGTATTGTCATAGTTACTGTGGTAGTACATAGCAACAACCTAGAAATGGGGTTAAGTTCCTATGTGGAGATAGGAATCATAGCCCATCTTTCAAATGAACTTTGACTTTTGTATACCAATGCAGATAATGAGCCAGTAAAGTTCATCAAGAGTTCCTTCAAGTTGAATGTGTGGGTTTTTTTGTTTTTGTTTTTTTTTGCCAGTCCCAGGGCTTGAACTCAGCGGTTGGTCCCTGAGCTTCTTTTGCTCAAGGCTAGCACTCTAACACTTGATCCACAGTACCATTTCCAGCTTTTTCTTTTTATGTGATACTGAGGAATTGAACCCAGGGCTTCATGCATGCTAGGCAAATCACTCTACCACTAAGCTACATTCTCAGCCCATATATAGCTGTTTTAACATTTAAAAAATTACTTCACTGCATATATTGAGCTTAATAAAAACTAATTTTGCTAATGATTACTTAAACTATGCCATGATCTCTTTCCAGCCTACTTTTTATATTTGCATATGGGTAGACTTATTAACAAAAAGTGAATCTTACCTTTTATCAACATGGTTTTGAAAATGCTTTTTTTCTTTTTATCTATCTTTACATTTCTGTTCTCATTGGCTGTATGTAATTTACTTGTTAGTGTTTAAGAATTTTTAAAGAAGTTATCCTTTGGTTTGTCAGTGTCTTTATTTTGGTGATTCTGAGTTCATTTTCTTCATGAGAGTAATACACAGTCATTATTTTATAGGCTGTCAACAGAGAGAATGAAAACAAGCTGTTCAGAATGCTCAGCAGTAATAACTGCTTTTTTTGAATGCTTACGTTTTATAATGCAACAAAACTTAGGTGAGGAAGAGATGGAAAAGATGCTCGTCAATGACCAGGTACTTAGGATGGGAAAGTTATCTGGGCCTTTGCATACTGACTGTGAAGAATCAAGCTCATTGTGTCTTGTTGCTATTTGTGATAGCCTTCCATGTAAAGATTTTGTTTTTTATAATTTCAAATTAAATAATGCCATCACTTGCTAGGGTATGTACTAGGATAACCTGAAGGCTACTCATTAATCTCATCAAAAATATCTAAGTCTCTGGAATTAAAAAGGTAGTATAAAATGAAAGATACTGTTGGAAACATTAGCATTAAGCTTAAGTTATGCAACAAACATCCTATCTAAAAGGCTTCTGTACATTTATCCTTTTTTGAACATGTGGGTTTTAGCTTTGTAGGCTTGTGGGCTGGCTGGCTTTTACCCTTTTCTTTCCCCTCTTCTTGCTGGTACGCAGGAGCTGCGAGCTATTCCCTTAGTTTTTTCACTCAAGGCTGAAGTCACTGTTGCATGTCTGGCTTTTTGCTGGTTAATTGGAGATAATAATCTCATAGACTTTCCTGCTAGGATTATAAGCATAAGCCACTAGCGCCAGGTTTAGGGTTTCTTATAATCTGAAGTTAATATAAATATAGAAGCCCATATTTCAGAGTTAATTTACTATTGTAAATTCAAGGGGAAAAAAGTTCTCATTTCTTGATCATTGTCTTAGATGTGCTTTTTCAGTAAGACAGAAAAAGAACCAAAAGTAAGTCTGACCATGAATTATAGCCCATAATAACGTTAAAAACAAGTAATTCTGGTGGAACGTAATAAAATCATTAAACTGGTTGTATGACAAAGTGGTCTTTGAGTTAACTTTTTTCACAGTTCTAGGGGAAAAGTTAGGTTTTTCAATTATCAAATATGAAATTTATTATTATTTTGTTTCTCTTGAGAACTGACTTAAAAAAAACAACTTTTTGTGTTCTCTTTCAGTTGATTCCTTTTATTGATAAAGTTCTCAAAGACCCAGGATTGCAACATGAGCCACTATATAACCATCTAGCTGAAATGTTAACTTCCTGGGAAGCTAAAGCAGACATGGAGAAAGATGGTAAAACGTCTTACAACCTGGAGAATGTACTCCTGAATTTCTGGGAAAGACTGTCAGAGATCTGTGTCAAGAAAGTCAATGAGCCAGAAGCGGATGTTAATAGCATTTTGAGTGTATCTAACCTCTTGCAGGTTCTTCAGAAGCCAAAGAGCTCACTGAAATCGAATAAGAAAAAAAATGGTAAGGTTAGATTTGCCGATGAGATTGCTGAAGTTATTCAGGAGAATGAAAAATGTACATCTTCCGAAGGAGAGAACCGTGAAGGTTCTGAGTTAGTGACTGACTCTTGTCTTACTTATAATTCTTCAGACATCTTGTCTCCTTTAAGGACGAAACCTTTGGAAGACTTGGTCTGTAAACTTGCAGAACTGAGTATTAATTACGTAAATGAACACAAGTCAGAACAACATCTACAGTTCCTTTCTACTCTACTTGACTCCTTCTCTTCAAGCCACCTTTTTAAAGTGCTCCTTGGTGATGACAACGGGAATATTACCAAAGCCAAACCCTATGAAATAACCAAACTTGCACAAAAGAATCCTGCAGTGCAGTTTCTGTACCGTAAGGTAATAGGTTGGCTTAGTGAAGGTCCAAGGAAGGATGTCAGTTACCTGGTGGACATTTTGTATAGTGCCCTCCGTTGCTGTGACAGTGATATGGAAAGAAAGGTGGTCTTGGATGATATAACCAAGGTATTACTATTATTTAACTTTAAAAATTATTTAAATGATAGGCGATACTATTAAGTATGCATGAGGGTTATTTTTGGATTCTTAACTATGAACATAAATTTAATGGCAACAGTATCTTCTTGTGAGACTTCTGAGTAGATGTTCATCAATTCCAATATGTTAAAGGGTTGCAAGAACCAGTGACTCATGCTTGTAATCCTAGCTACCCAGGAGGCTAAGATCTGAGGATCATAGTTAACTCCCCAAAAGCCAGAATTGAGCTGTGGCTCAAGTGGTAGAGTGCTAGGTTGAGGACAAAAGCTCAGGGACAACTCCCAGGTATTGAGTTCAGGCCCGAGGACCAATGTACAAAAAAGCCACAAAAGTTTGGTAATAAAAAGAGAAGTTTTGAAGTCATACGTGTGTGTGTGTGTGTGTGTGTGTGTGTGTGTGTGTGTGTGTGTTGTTTGTTGGTCCTGGAGAGCTTGAACTCAAGGATTAGGCACTATGTTTGAGTTTTTTGCTCAAGGCTAGTGCTCTACCACTGGAGTCACAACTCTTTTTCTTAGCTTTTTAGTAGTTAATTGGAGGTAAGAGTCTTGTTGAGCACTGGTGGCTTGGTATGTAATCATAGCTACTCAGGAGGCTGATGTCTGAGTATCATGGTTCAAAGCCAACCCAGTAATAAAGTCCGTAAGACTCTCATCTCCAATTAACCATCAGTGTACCCCAAGTAGAACCAGTGGCTCAAAGAAGTAAAGTGTTATAAAGCACCTTGAGCACTACCACCACCACCACCAACAAAAAGAGTCTCACAGCCTGACCTGTCTGTCTTCAAACCATGATCCTCAGATCTTAGCCTCCTGAGTAGCAAGGATTATAGACATGAGCCACCAGTACCCTCCAGTCCATATATTTTAAGGTTTGGCTAGCTAAAACTTAGTTTTCTATTGTTCATAAAGTTTATTTGCTCTTTGAATTTTAAAGTTTTGTTCTTCATTCTACCAGACTGGTTCTAACTTCTTTTTCTTTTAGGAGGACCTGGAATGGAATTCTCTACTTCAGGTTATTGAAAAGGTATCATAGGGTTTTCTTTTTTGTATTTATGAGTATAGAAAAATGAAAACCACAGTCATGTTTGCACACTTACTTGGTCAGGTGTGTTTGAAAATTTGTTATTGTAACTTCTTCCCCTAATTTGCAAATCCATTCATCTTTGCCTTTGTATAGTATTGTTTTTCTACTTAGAGATATCAGGGAAAACCAAATAGGCTCTCGATAATCCATTGTCTCTTTTCTGTCATATAATACAGGAAACGTTAAACATTTTAGTAAGTACAGATTTTCACTCTTATTAATTTTTACTTTTGTGGAAATTACTTGAATAGTTTGGACCTTGACTAGAACACATACAGTTTTCCTAATCCTCGAAAATTTTGTAGGAAAATTCAAATATTCCAACTTTTGAATTACTTGATACTTGACTGAATAAGAAAATTTAAAGTAATAAAAAAATCAATGAATATAAATAATTTAGAAAATTTTAAAGTGATTTAAGTATTCCTTCCTAATGTCATAGAAAAATAACATTTTCAACTATAGAAATATTATGCTTACTTACAGTTTTTACTGTCTTGAAAAACATTTTTTCTTGCTCTTCAGTTTTAAATAGATATCTATTTTGAATTTGTAAATTTGTTCTATTGTTTTAAAAACTTAGATTTTTATCTGTTTTTTTTTTTATTCCTTGATGCTAGAAAATCCATGGCCTTTTATAAATGCTAGGCAAGAGTTCTATTACTGAATTTTACCCTATTTCCATCCTAACCATTTCTGAATGTGTAGCTCAGTGATACATATGTTCACATCCTTATACACCTATTTCCTCCATAGTTTTTTACTCTTGAAAAATTGAAACTGTAGTCTATGCTGTAGCTACAGCATAATTAGTATATATGAAGTTGAGGGTTCACTTCCCTCCAGTCCCCCAAAAAAGAAAACACCTTAAGACTATAAAACTATGTCTATTAAACAGTAGCTTTCCCTTTTCTTTGATAGTCTATTTTTACAAAATAAGTGCATAATGTTAATGTTTTATTATTCAGTATGAGAAATATAATTTGTCAGGCACACCATTGCATGAATTTACGAAGCTTATCCAGTGCCCTTCTTCCCACATTATCAGACAGCGCCTTGAAAAACAGGGCTTGGGAGGGCAGTAATTTGATGAGCTGATATATTTATTTCATATGCAGGTCATATTCTCGAGGTAGTACAGGTACTCATGTCTGTTTAAAAGAGTTTCTTTTTCTGTGCTGAGTTTTAAAGTTGCTAGGTATTTGCTTCCTGTGCTCTATAACTTAGTAGCTGTTCTGTCTCCTCATAGCCACGCTTACATTCAGCAAATATGTTTGTGCACTGAGAAGTTGATCTGACATGAGAGACATTCAAAAACTTTTCTTCACTAGGGTTCTACAGAACAGATTTGTTTCATTTGGTAAACTGCTTTAGGAAATCCAGTGTTCTATTCTTCTAAACTCTAAAAGTAATTTTTCAGTGTTTATGGGACCTACCTCTATGAGCAAAGCTCTAAAGTCCATTTATTTAAAACCAAACTAGAAAGCCAGAATTTTGAAACTAGAAAAAGAACTTGAGGGTTTCTGAGTGTTAATCTTTTTAGTTTACAACTGAAGAAATAGTTTTAGTTTGGTTAAGAGATTTGTCCAAGGTCACACAGCTGTTTAATTGTAAAGAGTGGCCTAACATATAAGCTGTAGTTACTTATACCTTTTTAAAGTGAAAAGATAAGCACTTTTTCAGGCATTACCCAATCCGTACTTGGATTTTTTTTTTCCAGATTGCTTTGAAATGAACAAGTTGCAAATTCCTTTCTTCTCAGCCTTAAAAGCAAAAGAAGCTCTGGAAACATGGATCAACATGCTTTTGGGGGTTGATTTATAAGTTTTCCTTCCTGCCCCACTCAATGAAAATAAATAAGTTGCTGTCAGATACCCGGCCCTTGTAACTCTGTTTCACAGTATTTGGGATAAGTCCAATAAGTTCCATCATTCATATCGAAATAATTAACCTTTGCCATATATCAATTGTTCTTTAATTTTAGAAAAATTAATGAACAAAATGTAATATATACAGCACTTAACAATAAATCTTCAAAGTTCATTCTCCTTATCTGAAGTGCTGATAGCACCTATGGAAGTTTAAGACAGTCTTTGCTTTCAAGGAATTTACAGTCTCATTGGCAAGACAAGATACACACAGATGAAACATTTCTATGTTTATACAATTCAGTAAGTGCTTTAGAAACGGAGAAAAGCAGTGATCATTGTGGGCTAGACTTCATAAAGCAGGTGGGATCTGTAATGATTTTTGCGTAATTCAGCCCTAACTTGCCCGATTATTGAAGAGGGAGAATATTTAAGATGTTAGTTTTCCTAGAATATCAGAATGAAGAGTAGCGGGGGATCATTTTGGGGTAGGGCCACATGATGAGGGTAATAATGGTGCCAGTGATGCTTTTTGATTTTGCTTCTAATATTTATTTTAATTTTATGGTTTCAGGCATGCTCTAGTTCACATAAACATGCTTTAGTAATTCCTTGGTTAAAAGGCAATATCCTTGGAGAGAAATTGGCTACCTTGGCAGATTGTCTTTGTAACAAGGATGTGGTATCTACAGCATCATCTGAATCTTACTTCTCAATTCAGTGGACTCTTCTAAGCCTGGTATTATCTCAACGTGTTAAAAATGGTAGGGATAATATGATGTTTGTTTTCTTGGAGATTATAACTTTTTCACCTTTGGAGGAATTCCTTGTTGCTCAGTGTGCATATTACTGGTTGAGAATAATGACTTTATTCAAATATTAAGATATTGTAAGATTCTATCATATGTCATAACTTGGAAGATACTAAAAGTTTTGGTTATAAATTCTTAATTTCATAGACCATTGCTGGGTTTCCTTAGTTTAAAGCTGCTTTTTTTTGTTTTTTTTTGCCAGTGCTAGGGCTTGAACTCAGGGCCTGAGTACTCTCCTTGGCTTCTTTTTGCTCAAGGCTAGCTAGCAGTCTACCACTTGAGCCACAGCGCCACTTTCGGCTTATTCTATATATGTGGTGCTGAGGAACTGAACCCAGGGCTTCATCTATACGAGGCAAGTACTCTACCACTAGGCCATATTCCCAGCCCCTTAAAACTGTCTTTTTATTCTAGAGGTTTCAGAGCACAGACTGATTTATTAATAGAAATTTTAGGGCTGGGAATATGGCTTAGTGATGGGTTGCTTGCCTAGCATGTATGAAAGCTTTGGGTTCAATTCCTCAGTACTACAGAAACAGAAAAAGCCCGGAGTGGTGCTGTGGCCCAAATGGTAGAGTGCTAGCCTTGAGCACAGAGAAGCTCCGGGGCAAGAGCCCAGGCCTTAAGGTCAAGCCCCAGGACGGACAAAAAAATAAATAAAAATAAAAAATTATTTTGTCAGACACATATGTACCTTAAAACAAACTGACAGATCCGGGGCTGGGGATATGGCCTAGTGGCAAGAGAGCTTGACTCGTATACATGAGGCCCTGGGTTCGATTCCCCAGCACCACATATACAGAAAACAGCCAGAAGTGGCGCTGTGGCTCAAGTGGCAAAGTGCTAGCCTTGAGCAAAAGGAAGCCAGGGACAGTGCTCAGGCCCTGAGTCCAAGGCCCAGGACTGGCCAAAAAAAAAAAAAAAACAAACAAAAAACAAACAAACTGACAGATCCACATGATTACTAACCCAGAGCCTTTGAAAATACCATATTAATTATTTTTGTATGTTTGGATTTTTTTCTAGATTACTTGATTGGAGAAGTATATATTGAAAGAATTATTGTTAAACTTCATGAAACTTTATCCAAAACAAAGGAGTTGTCAGAAGCTGAAAATAATGACTCAGCAGTATCTTTTATCTGTGATGTGGCCTATAACTATTTCAGTTCAGCAAAAGGATGCTTGCTAATACCATCATCTGAAGATTTATTATTAACTCTCTTTCAGTTATGTGCTGAGAACAAAGAGAAAACACACTTGCCAGGTAAGAACCTACTGCTCAAATGTTTTGTTGGGAGTCTTCAGCTCTGATCTTCATAGTGAGTGCCCAGGCTTTATTGATTGCAACATAATGTGTTTGAAAGTTTAAACATTTTCAGTAAGTAGCTACAGTCTTTTGTACTTCCACTATCAGAACCCAAATTAAAGATGTATAATTACTTGATGTAAGGGAAATCTTAGCTCCTCCTCAGGGTAGCTCTGACAATTTGCTTAGTTTTTGTTTCCTCTATTTTTTTACTCATAAGGCAGGATAATATCTATCTCATCCCTTATTGTAGTGACATCACTGTGTTTTAGTGCATAGCAAGATGAGATTGTTGTGTAAGGACCAAGCCCGATTTGTTGTTTCAGACTTATTAATGAAAAGAACCTAAAACGTATTAATGGAGAACCCTAACCCTTTTATAATACTATTTTCTCTATTTAGATAAGGTAATTCTATTGTATCTCCAAAGGGAAAACTTTTGAAGTTCAGAACAGAAAAAAGCTTACCATTTCACTTTCATATGATACGAGCTAGCTTGTATTATTATTGCATGTTTGGGACAATACCTTCATTTCCCAATTAAAAATTAAAAAATCTATCTTCAGTGAGTTTTGAGACATTCTATACCATTAGAATTAATTCTGAGAGGTTACAAATTGCTGTTGCCATTTTGATTTTAGATTTTCTAGTCTGTAAACTGAAATGTACGTGGCTCACTGGTGTAGATGTGTTGGTCCATCATATTGGCAGTACGTATAAACAGAGTACCTTTCTATGTTTGTCTGCTCTGTGGCTGAAGAACCAAGTTCAGTCTTCATCTGTGGATAATACAAGGTACCATTTTATGCTAACTTATAGTATCTGTTATAAATCATGGTTCTTAAGATTCCATGCTGGGTATGGTGCAAGCCTGTAATCCTAGCACTTAGGTACCTGAGCAGGAAAACTTCAAGTTCATGTCCTTTTTGGGCTACACAGCTAGACTCTCTCTAAATCTGTGATTAGTTTTAGTGCCTATTAAAAATGCCTTATTATGGCAGAGGACCCCGCTGAGGTAAGGACGTCCGATCACTTGGGAAGGAGAGCGGGAGAGAGTAGGGAGAGTATCGTCGGAGTAAGAAATTATGGGACAAGGTAGCAGCCGCATACTGTACGTGCAGGCCCTCAAAGGGATGCTTCATGCCCGGGGAATGAAAGTTGGCCAAAGTCAGTTAGAACGTTTCTTTCACTTTATTGAAGAAGCATGCCCCTGGTTCCTGGAGGAAGGAACCATTAACTTAGAAACTTGGCAGAAAATTGGAAAAAAGATTCAGGAACATTATGACACAAATGGCCCTGAGAAAACCCCAGTGGATGCTATTACTCTATGGAATCTGGTCCGAGATTGTTTGGATCCTAGACATGAACAGATTAGATTCAATCAGTCGATCAGAGAAACTGAACAGGGACCTGATGAGCATCATGGCCCAGCCCCAGGAGCTTATGCAGCTGTCCGGGAAGAGCTAAGAAAATTAATAAAATCTGAACCCACTGGGCTAGTTAATAAGGAAGACCCAGATGGCTCAGACACTGAGGTAAAAATGCCTTATTATGTAAAAGATCTACTAGATCTATAGGCTTGAAGTGAAGATCCAAACAAACACAGTTTTCCCTACACATTTTGTTAATGATCATTCAACTTTCAGAAAACCATTTGTTTTACCTGATGGTCATCTTTCTAACTTGTTGTGAATGATACAATGGTAGCACAGAGTCCGGTATGCCTTGTTAACTACAATTTCTCCTGGAGACCACACATGCTACTTGTTTTTATTTATATTTGGGAACTGGCAGCCATTGCTTTAAGGAGTTGAATTCCAATAATATTTCATATATCCTGTCTATATCCATATAGTGAAAGTGAAAACAGTGCATCTGAGGTTTTGAAGGTTGCATCAAATAATCATGCTCTTTCAACACTTTAGGTAGCTATGTTTCAGAAATATCTGATTTGAAATCGGTTAGAACCCCTACATTGTGAGATGCACCACTTGACTCTGTATGTCTATGAGAGTGAGAAAATCACTGACCTCTATTTATGTTTTATCTTTTTTTGTTCAGATTTGCTATTACTTTTCATAGTAGTGTTCACACTAGTCCTAATATAACTATAGTAGTTAAATTCTTTGTATTCAGCCTACAGGCCCTTTTGTCTGCTGTTGATGATTTGTTACATATACTTGTAGAGAGTGAAGATATTTACCTTCTGGAATTCTATATTGGAAACGTAATGCCAAACAACAGTGAGTGGGAAAGTATGAGACAGTCTCTTCCTATTCAGGTATGCATGGTGTTGGAGAGGTCATGGCTCATTCTCAAGTTTGGATTTCATGCAAGCTTGAATTAATTTTATTTTATCCTGGGGAAGAATATAGTAAATGAGTATCTTGCTTTGCCTCAACACTAATATTTCTCAACACTAATATTGTGGATGTTTAATGTTAGCAAAATACCATTTGACACAAGTATCAACTACATAAAGTTGAATAAGTCCTGATCTGTTCTGAAAAGACTCTTAGAGAGAGAGAGAATTTCTCCTAATTAAAACCAAGCTTTGAGATTTTTGATGTCTACTAATAGATTACATGTTCTAATGATGTCATTATTTTCCTTGTCTAAGTTTCATTGGTGATAATGTAGAATACCTAATGAATTTTGAATATTTTCTTTTTTACAGTGGTTATACAGACCTCTTTTAGAGGGAAGATTGAGTATAAATTATGAATGTTTCAAAACAGATATTAAGGAACAAGATATAAAGACACTTCCCAGTCATTTGTGTACTTCAGCATTATTGAGCAAAATGATCTTAGTTGCACTGAAAAAGAAAATGGTCCTAGAAAATAATGTGCTTGAGAAAATAAGTAAGTATATGCAAAAGTTCAGGTAGATATACTATCAAATAAGTACAACTTTTAGGTAATTTGGACTATATTACAGTTTAAGTCTTTAGGAATCTTTAGCTTCCTACTGACTATTTTAGTGATAGGACACTTAAACAGCAAAGATTCAACTGCAAATTGAATGTAGAGATATGTAGAGACACTGATATCTTGCTATAATCCTTCCTTTTAGCTATCCAACATAATTTAGTGTAATTACTCAAACAGGTATAACATCTGAATAAGCAGGTCCTATGTCACATAATCACCACCTCCAAGTAGGATTTTATCAAGGATTCTGAATTTTCTCTTGGTTTTCAAACTCATAGACTCTAGTGTTCCTGATAAGTATAGGTTCAAATATTGAATCCCAAGAAGACCTAGGACCTCAGCAAATTAATTATTCTAAGACATGGCTTAGAACTGTAGGTATTACATGTATGAGATGCTATTAAATGTAGAAGATTTGTATAACACCTGTCTTGTAAGCCCTCTGCTATAATACAATAGGGGAGAATAACATTCTGTGGAAGAAAGTTGAAAAAACACTTTTGGTCAGCCAGCTAACTACAGTTTATGTTGCTGAGAAGTGACCTATTCAAACAGAAAATTAGAAGTTGGAGTTGGGATTTATTTGTTGTTCTTTTTAGGAATTATTATAAAGGTGATATACAGAGGGGTTACAGTTATATGTCAGGTAATAAGAACATTTCTTTTTGGACAATGTCACTCCTTCCCTCAGCATTTTATTTTGGGGGGATTTATTTTTGTTGTGTTACTAGTTACAAGCTGGCAGTTTTTAGTCTTATCAGCTTTTCTAGTCAAAAACTGTTACTGCTTTTTTTTTTTTTCCAGCTTTTTTTTTTTGGCCAGTCCTGGGGCTTGGACTCAGGGACTGAGCACTGTCCCTGGCTTCTTTTTTTGCTCAAGGCTAGCACTCTGCCACTTGAGCCACAGCGCCACTTCTGGCCGTTTTCTGTATATGTGGTGCTGGGGAATTGAACCCAGGGCCTCATGTATACAAGGCAAGCACTCTTGCCACCAAGCCATATCCCCAGCCCTGTTATTGCTTTTATTGACTAGAATTACTTAGCTTGTCAAGATGGGATTAGCTTTTGATCCAGGTCTCAATGTATATGTGGTTTTACAAAAAGGAATTGTGACTATCTTCATACCAAAAACTTATCTTGTGATATATATGTACTCGGTCATTTAATTCTCAGAATATCTCAATTGATGACTATATATTTATATATGTGTATGATGTTCAAGACAAACACAGATTTTCAGTCAAAAAAGCCCATGCTTGTATTACTATTTCATGTTGTCTTCCTTTTTTAAAAACAAAATTGCCCACATATAGACATGAAGTTCTCATTTCAGGTCTTGAGTCTTGTTCTTTTTTTACCTGTAGGAAACTTTTTGCCAAGTGTACCAAAACAGTAACCAACTTCTTTCAGTATTCCAATGCTATAGGTCCCTTTCACATTCCTGACTAATCAGAAAAGTAAGATTTGAGAAAGATGTGATTTTTTTTTCGTTAATTTTGAGATGGGGGCGTCTAAGTTGCCCAAGTTGTCCTCAAAATTCATAATCCTGTTTCAGCCTTTTAAGTAGCTAGGACTAAGGCTTGTGCTACTACTGCACCTGACAGCTGTTCTTCAGTATGAGCAGGCACAGTTTTAGAGACAGTGACAGAAGTGAGAGTAATGCAGGGTTGTACTACTTGTACACTTAATAATTTGCGCTATACATTCTCTTAGCTGCAGAACTGCTCTATTCACTGCAGTGGTGTGAAGAACTAGACAATCCACCTGTTGTTCTAAATGGGTTTTGTGAAATGCTTCAAAAAATGAATATTACCTATGATAACTTATGTGTACTTGGCAATACTTCTGACCTTTTTCAGCTGTTATTTAACAGGTAAGTATCCTTTTCAGTTTCTGGATTGTGAATTATTTTACTTGCTTAAGGATTTGTGTTTAATAAAATGTAAATGCAGTTGGATGCGGGTGGCTCACACCTGTAATTCTGGCTCCTCAGGTGGCTGAGGTCTGAGGATCATAGTTCAAAACCAGCCCAGGCAGGAAAGTCTGTAAGACTCTTATCTCCATTAAACCACTAGAAAACCAAAAGTTGAACTGTGGCTCAAGTGGTAGAGTGCTAGCCTTGAGCTGAAGAGTTTAGGGACAGCACTTAGACCCTGAGTTCAAGCCTCAGAACCTACAAAAAAGAAAAAGTAAACCCAGTTCTTGATAACATTTCCAATGGGACTGATAGAAATAATCCCTGTTAATGATAAAGACTCTATGGTATGTAAGACATGATTTCATCTTCTAGGGGATAATTTAGGTTTTACATGTTTTATCAGATCAGGAAGCATATGACAATGAAAGAATTAAATTTAGAAATTGAAATAATTTAAATTTGTCATCTATGACCTGCCATCCCATGACTTTAAATTAATCCCCTCTTTTACCTGTATTTGTGCTGTATTTTCATGTCATGACCAAAAATATCTGTCCTCTAGATGAGGAATGTTTGGATGAGATCAGAATCCTTATGGCAATTAAAAGAAATTTAAATTAAAAAGATTTTTCTTTTACCAGCATATGAGTTCCTGTACTTTATCAATCATGGTTTATAGTATCACCTTACTCTTTCTTCACCTTAAACCAGCCTCAGTGATCTTCAAGGTCATATCTCCAGTGGGCTAGTGGGACTTTGGAATTGATATGAATTGAGAGCTCTGTTCCAATTGTGAAGAGCTGTTGAAATTCTAAACTCGCATCTTTTGTGTAATTTATTAGTGGTGGCTGCTTAGGTACAAAGTTTTGAGTGAATTTATGTCCTCATGAAGTAATTCAGTAAATTCTGTAAAAGGAACCTGTGTATCCAGTTTAAAAATCTCATTAAGAATACTTACCTGGGAGAGAGCGAGGGAAGGATTGATATTGTCTGAAAAGAAATGGACCTTTACTTGACTTGTGTAACTGTAATCCCTCTGTATAACACCTTTATTTTTTTATTTTTTTTATTTTATTTATTTTTTTGGCCAGTCCTGGGCCTTGGACTCAGGGCCTGAGCAGTCCCTGGCTTCTTCCTGCTCAAGGCTAGCACTCCGCCACTTGAGCCACAGCGCCGCTTCTGGCCGTTTTCTGTATATGTGGTGCTGGGGAATCGAACCTAGGGCCTCGTGTATCCGAGGCAGGCACTCTTGCCAGTAGGCTATATCCCCAGCCCTGTATAACACCTTTATAATAACATTAAAAATTTTAAAAACAAAAAG
This sequence comes from Perognathus longimembris pacificus, assembly GCF_023159225.1. NCBI lineage: Eukaryota > Metazoa > Chordata > Mammalia > Rodentia > Heteromyidae > Perognathus > Perognathus longimembris. The sequence continues at coordinate 10,535,896 of NC_063165.1, forward strand.
AAACACTTTCAATAGGTAACAATGAACTCCTCTCCCATAACTAATGTAAGCTAATAAAAAATAAATGCTAGCATAAGTTAAAAGGTATTTTCACTTGGATAGGTTAAATGGGCATGATGCTGTTTCAAAAAGATTTCAAGGCTTGAACTTTACTTGATTAAAAAAAAAAGGGCTACCATTAAAAAAATGGACCTCTGATCATATAAAATAGTATATCAAAATGAGCTCTAAGGAATGGAAACAAGGGTTTTTCCCTCTTTTTTTTTTTTTTTTTACTTTACATTTTGTCTTGTTTGTCCAGTTATCTGTCTTTGGGAGGGTAAGGGCGGTACAGAAATGGAGGGACAAAAGGTGAACAAAATGCAGCAGTGGTACTCACCAGACACCCTGTTGAGAATGAACCATACAACCTGTGGGTGGGGATAGGAGGGGAAAACTGGGATAGAGTGAGGGAAGGGGTGGCATTATTCAAAAACTCATATACATATTACCTGATTTTTGTCACTGTAATCCCTCTGTATATCACCTTTATTATTGTTACTATTTTTTTGCCAGTCTTGGGGCTTGAACTCAGGGCCTGAGCACTCACTGTCCCTGGCTTCTTTTTGTCAAGGCTAGCACTCTACCACTTGAGCAACAGCGCCACTTCTGACTTTTTCTATGTATGTGGTGCTGAGGAATCAAACCCAGGGCTTCTACGAGGCAAGCAAGCACTCTACCACTAGGCCATATTCCCAGACCCTGTATATCACCTTTATAATAGCAATAAATTATTATTTTTTTTTTGGCAGTCCTGGGCCTTGGACTTAGGGCCTGAGCACTGTCCCTGGCTTCCTTTTGCTCAAGGCTAGCTCTCTACCACTTGAGCCACAGTGCCACTTCTGACCATTTTCTATATATGTGGTGCTGGGAAATCGAACCCAGGGCTTCTACGAGGCAAGCAAGCACTCTTGCCACTAGGCCATATTCCCAGCCCAATAGCAATAAATTAAAAAATATAAAATTATTTCAAAATGTACTAAATATTTTTTCTTCTTTTTTAGATCCAGGGAAAATGGCACACTTTGGTCTCTCATTATTGCTAAATTAATCCTTTCCCAAAGTGTTTCAACTGATGAAATAAAGCCACATTATAAAAGAAAAGAAAGGTATTGTTACTTTGTAATTTATTGTAATTGCTTACCTTAGCTATCACCAATGAATGAACAGTTTAATGAATGAAAAACAAAAACACCCAGGTAATTAAAAGAAGTGAAGTTGTTTTAGATTAGAATTGCAACTTAAAAAAAAAAAAAAAAGAATGAAGCCATCCTCCTCCCATTGCCAAGATTTGAACTCTGGAGTTCCTACTTAAAAAAAAAAAAATCAGTGTGTGTGTGTGTTGATTCTGGGGCTGAACTTGGGACCTTGTGCTCTTGCTTAGCTTTTTCTCTCTAGCCTGGTTCTCTAGCACAACATCTCCATTTCCTGCTTTTTGCCAATTAAAGGTAAGAGTATAAGAGTCTCAGGGGTTCCCCCCACCACACACACACACTAGCTTTTAGCTGCGAACCTCAGATCTTTTTTTTTTTTTTTTTTTTTTAAATTTTTTTTTTTTTTTTTTGGCCAGTCCTGGGCCTTGGACTCAGGGCCTGAGCACTGTCCCTGGCTTCTTCCCGCTCAAGGCTAGCACTCTGCCACTTGAGCCACAGCGCCGCTTCTGGCCGTTTTCTGTATATGTGGTGCTGGGGAATCGAACCTAGGGCCTCGTGTATCCGAGGCAGGCACTCTTGCCACTAGGCTATATCCCCAGCCCATGAACCTCAGATCTTAACCTGAGTAGATAGGATGATAGTTGTGAGCCATCAGCAAGTGGCTTTGCTTGTTTATTTATTTTGGAGATGGAATCTTTTGGAATTTTCTGCCAGGGCTGTACTTGAACTGATATCCTCTGGATCTTTGCTTCCTAAGTAGTTAGGATTAAAGATGAGAGCAGCTAGCATCCATTTTAATGAAGTATTTTTAACTTTGTAACGTTTTGTGGAATTATACTTATTTTAAACAGCATCATTTTTTAAAACTGTCTCTATCCCCCCTCCCCACTCTGTGCCTCCCCCCCACCCAAATCTGTCTGGTAAGTGTCCTTGATTTTTTTTTAGACACTTCTTTCAGCACTTTATTAGCAATATGGAGGTGATAGGGAAAGTTACTCCTGTTAAGTGAGGCTCATCCTATTGAACAAATTCTAGAAATGAAATAAATATGTTTAATTCAAAGAAGTAGGTTATAAGGTAGAATGTGTTATTTGAAGATCTACATTCAAATTGATACTTTGTTGCAATTTACCAACAAGCATTTTAATTTACTAAGAGTTCTGGTATGATTTATTCTGCACAATAAGGTTCTAATTTCACTGATAAACATCTTACCACAGAAATTACAAAAACATTATTTAAGGTAAGTGATGTTTGTATATATTTAAAATATCCATGTGGGGACATTATTCTAAGAGCAAAATCTTTAGGCAAAGATCCTAGATGTCTAAGATAGGAAAATTGGTAAATGATGTTCTTTCCATACTTTGGACTATTTAATTGATACTTTTGTTTCATTTTTATTAATTAGTATTAAATAGAATAATTTATATAAATGTACATATGTAATCTGTATATTACATATATACACAAATATCAGTTCAATTAAAGGACAGCTGTTATTGCTTAAACTAAATTCTTAAAGAGAGAATAATCACGTATTGCTTAATGATAGCCTAGAGAGTCATCATACATGAGGGGAAAACTCGCATATGCACATTTAAAAAATTATATATATGAAGATAAGAGGAAAAGTAGCAGAACAAATGATATGCAGTTTTATCATTGTGTCAATTGTCCTTTTTTGTTTTTTTCTATATGAATATTTTATATAAAGACAGTCATTCTTTTGATTTAGTACTAATAAGGAATTTTTTGCTATGCTGCATATATAGAATAAATATTGTTTCTTTTAAACAGTTTTTTTCCACTAACAGAAGGTAATTTGCATACCATTCAAAATCTCTGTCCATTTTTATCAAAAGAAGAAAAGAAAGAATTCAGTGCTCAGTGTATACCTGCTCTTTTGGGCTGGACTAAGGAAGACCTTTGCCGAACTGATGGTTAGTTGCCTGATAATATCTCATAGATTTTACACTATTACATGAGATGAATGAATGTTCCTTAATATGTAAAATCACATGTAGCAGACTTAAATAACATCTAATTTGTTCCTGCTTTGCACTTTGGTTACATAGCAATTGACAGTCATTAGTATGAGTGTCTCTGACAGAGTGGTTATTACCTTTTTATAGAAATGAGGTAGCCTTGGGGAAAATCTTATATGTACAGATTACCTTGCAATAATTTCTTTTCCAGCTGTATCCTCCCCTCTCTCAATACTGGAAGTCAAATCTAGCCTCATGCTCTACCTCTGAACTATTTTCTTAGCCCTCCATCCATAGCTTTTTAAAGCTACGCCTTATTTCTTCCCAGTCAACTAGTGCTTACATATGTTAAAGGTCAAAGAAGAAATAGCTTGTATAGTATTTGACCTTTTAAAAAATTCTCTTCACTGTACTAGTTCATTTAGTTCTTTAATAAACACAGACATCTGCTATATGAAAATTCCCATGGTAGAGAATACAAATATAAATGTAAATAAAATTGCAGTGTTATATAGCAAAATAATGGACTATTATGGAGATGGCCTAATGCAGTAGTTTCTAATCTGAAGATGTCAATGGCAATTTCACAGGAAATATTTAGATGTTGAATGATAAAATTTTCTATGTGCTTGTAGTTGGGGAAGACCATTCTCAGTACCCAGAATTATTGAGAGGTACACATGGTTCATTTTGAATGATGTTTAATTTAGAAGGTTGGAGACCGAAGGTATTAGGGCACACAAGAAGATGGAGTTTTGAGAAGCGATAGTATTTCTGAAGACGGGACTTAATAGGCTCATTTATAAGCCTTTTTCATATAAACTATTTGAGTATTTCTCAAGTTTTTAACTTTAAAGTTGACTTTAATAACAATATTATTTTTTAATTTACATTTTCTATTTGAATTTTATTTTAGGAGGTTTTGGACATCTAGCCATTTTCAATTCTTGTCTGCAAACTCGAAGCATAGATGATGGAGAGCTATTGCATGGTATATTAAAGATTATAATATCCTGGAAGAAAGAACATGAAGATATTTTTCTTTTTAGTTGGTAGGTCATACTTTCGTATGGATTACTCTCTTCCCTTCTCTCCCTCCTAGATATAAAATATGGGCCTAGGTTATGTACCATATAGTCACAATTTACAGAATAATAGGATCAGAGATATTTAAGTTAGTTATTTATTTGTGTCTATTGAAAATAAAATATTTTCATACTGAAAGCCAGTGTCAGTATAATTCTCTTTAATTTTTTTTGTTTTCATTTTTTTTGTCACAGTAATCTATCAGAAGCAAGTCCAGAAGTACTGGGTATAAACATAGAAATAATCCGGTTCCTTTCCCAGTTTCTGAAATACTGCTCATATCCTTTAGCAGAGAGTGAATGGGACTTCATCATGTGTTCCATGTTGGCTTGGCTGGAGGTAAATGGACCCGATAGGTCATCACCTCTGTTAAATCTTTATAAGTACTTGTAATTTGAGCTATTTATTCATCATCTTATTCTTTAAGTAATGGTAATACTTAGTTCTTTTGTGAGGTGAACATTTGAAATACTATGTAAGTACTGTTCCAATAAGCTATTGTATGGCAGATCTGGAAATAATAGTGGTTTAATGACTAGCATCAGCTTTCACTGATCAAATGTCCTAAACTCTATTAAATTATTTTTCCATTAACCTCTTTTAAGGGGCTGGGACTATGGCCTAGTGGCAAGAGTGCTTGCCTCATATACATGAAGCCCTGGGTTCAATTCCCCAGCACCACATATACAGAAAACGGCCAGAAGTGGCGCTGTGGCTCAAGTGGCAGAGTACTACCCTTGAGCAAAAGGAAGCCAGGGACAGTGCTCAGGCCCTGAGTCCAAGGCCCAGGACTGGCAAAAATAAAAAATAATAATAACCTCTTTTAATATTTTGTAGCACAGCCCTTTTCAGACTTCATATATTTATTCACTGCAAGATTTTGTTGATGCTGGCAGAATGATGCATCAAAAATAAGAAAATTGAGAATAACCTAGGTTTTTGTTAAAGACTCAGAGCAACTGCAAGTGTAGTACTCATGGGCTCTGGGACAGCAAGCCAGTCAGGATTGAATTGGTCTGTATCTGCTTCGCCTGGCTTTTAACAATGTAATTTGAATTGTAAACTTTAACCTTTTTGATCCTCATTTTCCTTATTTTAAAATAACCATGTGGGGCTACAGAGGTAATTAGGAATGCATACTTTTTTTACCATAGCTAGTAAATCATATATGTTATTATTTCTTCCATACTTTAGAAATTTAAAAAGAATTTTTGGAATAAATTGTCCATAGTTACTGTCATATCTAATATATAATTTTTTTTTGCCCTAACAAGTAAAAGGTGACTCTTTTGGAAGTCCTCCTTAAACTTTATTAAATGTAAGGTTGGGGAACTTGATGGAAGAATTTTCCAGGTCCATAGATAAAGTTTAGTTTAGGAGAGGCAATGTTTGGTCTACCAAGTTTATTTGGTAGAGATAGGCATAGTTTATACTAAACAATGGGTGTTGTATACATGGGAAGAATATTCTGTTTTTTTATTGTCTGTTTTTCATATTTCTTTTTTAAAATTAATTTTTTTTAAATTTTTTGCCAGTCCTGGGGCTTGAACACATGGGCCTGAGTACTGTCGCTGGCTTCTTTTTGCTCAAGGCTAGCGCACTGCCACTTAAGCCACAACGCCCCTTCTGGCCTTTTTGTATATATGTATTGCTGAGGCATTGAACCCAGGGCTTTATGTGTATGAGGCAAGTACTCTTGCCACTAGGCCACATTCCCAGCCCAGTTTATTTTAATTTTTAATTGTTATAAAGGTGATAAACAGAGGGGTTATAGTAACATGTCAGGTAATGAGTACATATCTTTTTGGACAATGTCACCCCTTCTTTTTTCTCTCCCAGTTTTTCCCTTCTAGCCCCACCCACAAGTTGTATAGTTCATTTTCAACATAGTGTCTACTGAGTGCCACTGCTGTATTTCCTAATATGTAATTTTGAAGGAAAGTTATTCTGTTGTAACATATCTCAATTTCTCCTGAGACTGTATACTGATTTTTGTTTGTTTAAATTCAGAGAATTGAAAGTAGGACTTGTTTGCTGTCTTATTTGTAGTACTCTGGTAGAAACTATGCTTACCTATTTTTGTTTCTATTTTTTCTTCAGACAACAAATGAAAATCAAGCATTGTATTCTATTCCACTCGTCCAATTGTTTGCCTGTGTCAGCTGTGATTTGGCCTGTGATCTCAGTGCTTTTTTTGATTCAGCAACTGAGGATACTGTTGGCAATCTTCCTGTAAATCTACTCAGTGAATGGAAAGAATTTTTTTCCCAAGGCATCCACAGTTTGCTTTTACCTCTTTTGGTCACTGTTACAGGCAAGTGGAAAGGAGCATGCTAGAAAGACTCACTGAAAGTGACTTTTTGAACAATTCAAAACAGAAACATTAGGGCTGGGAATATGGCCTAGTGGCAAGAGTGCTTGCCTTGTATACATGAAGCCCTGGGTTCGAATTGTCAGTACCACATATATAGAAAAGGCTAGAAATGGCATTGTGGCTCAAGTAGCAAAGTGCTAGCCTTGAGCAAAAAGAAGCCAGGGACAGTGCTCAGGCCCTGAGTCCAAGTGCCAGAACTGGCAAAAAAAAAAAAAAACAAAAAAAAAACCCAGAAACATTAAAATGGTCAAACAATACTGCATCGCACAAAGGAAGAGCTAGAAAGAAAAGCTTGGTTTCCAAAAAGCATCTGCTGTTGTTTTATGGCACAGATAGGAGTTGAGAATTAATGTGGCATTTAAAGAACACTACAGATTAACATAATAGTAATTTAGATAATATGATTGGATTAGATTATATCTAGAACCTCTATTTCATTCAGTTCATATTGCTATCCAACCTTCTGTAATGTTTATGTCTCGTTTTAATCTCATTTGATTGTGAATCCATCAATTAGTATTACTAACTTAGGGTTCTTTTTTTTAAATCAGGAGAAAATAAAGATATGTCTGAAACATCCTTTCAGAATGCAATGCTGAAGCCCATGTGTGAAACATTAACATATATCTCAAAGGATCAGCTTTTGAGTCACAAACTGCCTTCAAGATTGGTTGCTGGCCAAAAAACGGACTTGCCAGTGTATCTCCAGACTTTGTTGAATACGTTGGTCCCATTACTCCTCTTCAGAGCAAGACCTGTGCAAATTGCTGCTTATCATATGCTCTACAAGTAAGACGTCCAGCTAAGACAATTATAGCAGTCTAAAAATACTGTACACACACGTGTATTTTTTAAATCACTAAGCATTAAAAAGCATGACTTTAAAAATCGAGCTGGTGGCTCATGTGAAAAATTAGAAGTGGAGTAATGGTAGAGCTCTAGCCTGGAACAAGAAACAAAAAAACAAAACAACAAACCTCCCAGCCCCAGCCCCACCAACAAAAAACAACAACAAAAAAAAAAACAAAAAAGAAACTGTAAGGACACTGCCCAAACTCTTTAAGTTCTAGCCCCGGAACCAGAATGCACGCGCGCACACACACACACACACACACACACACACACACACACACACACTCTCTCACTCTCTCCTCTCTCTCTCTCTCCTCTCTCTCTCTCTCCTCTCTCTCTCTCTCTCTCTCTCTCTCTCTCTCTCTCTCTCTCTCTCTCTCTCTCTCTCTCTCTCTCTTCTGACTGTAAACAACTGGAAGGGAGACCAGTGTTTTATCTTTTAAGTCACTTTTGTTCTTACTCAGTTTTTAGGAAGATAATCTTGCCCATATGTAGTTATTTTAGAAAAAGCTCATTAAAAGATAAATTCATTCAAGCCTTGTGCTGGTGTTTCACACCTGTAATCCAATCTACTAAGGAGTCTGGGATCTGAGGAATGTGGTTCAAAGCCAGCCTGGGCAGGAAAGTCCATGAGACTTAGCTCCAGTAAACCACCAAAAAAATGGGAAGTGGCTTTGTGGCTCACAATAGTAGAGTGCTAGCCTTATCAAGGTAGCTCAAGGATAGAGTCCAGGCTGAGTTCCAGCCCCATGACCGACCAACAAAAAAAATATAGATATATTCATAATGAGCTGTGAAATTTGTGGGCAGGGATGGGAGGGAGAAAATGGAGGAAAGCAAAGGAAGGCGTGATATTGTCTAAAAAGAATTGTACCTGACTTATGAAATGACAACTCCTCTGTATATATAATTAAAATTATATTAATAAAAGGTATTCACTACAAATAAATATTAATCCTTCTGTTCTTTAGTATGGATATTTTAGTATAAAGTATTTTAAAATAATCTATTTCTAGGTTGATGCCTGAGTTACCACAATATGATCAGGATAATCTGAAGTCATATGGAGATGAAGAAGAAGAACCAGCCTTGTAAGTATATATTTATAACATGACTCATTAAATTCTTATTGCAGAATAATGTGAAGAAAGAAAAAAGCAAGCATAGGGAGAGAGCCACTATAGGAGTTAGATAACTGGAAAGCAGTGTGGAAAGTGAAGAAATTTCAGAACTGGGGGCTGGGGATATGGCCTAGTGGCAAGAGTGCCTGCCTCATATACATGAGGCCCTGGGTTCGATTCCCCAGCACCACATATACAGAATATGGCCAGAAGTGGCACTGTGGCTCAAGCGGCAGAGTGCTAGCCTTGAGCAAAAAGAAGCCAGGGACAGTGCTCAGGCCCTGAGTCCAAGCCCCAGGACTGGCCAAAAATAAAAAAAATTAAAAAAAAGAAATTTCAGAACTGTAAGACCTTTGATGTGGAACATAAGTTTGCCTGACATGTTCATGAGTTAGTAAATGAAGAAGAAAATTAACTTACAATGTTGTAAATTAACATAAATGTGAAATTTCCTGAGAAGAAATACTGTATTATAATTCAGAAGTTATCCTTTTGATAAATTTTGGTGATTGTGGCATGGTTTCCATACTACTAAATTAGGAGGCAGTATTATTCTTAACATGGAAAGTAAGATGAAATAATAGCATTTTAAGCCAATTTTGGAAACTAGAGGAAGATTTTTCTAGCATATTTGAAGTCTGTGGTACTGTCAACTTAAGAGACAAAAGTAAATTGTGCCATTTACTCATTGCTTAGATCACCACCGGTGGCGCTGATGTCTCTTCTTAGAACGCTAGAAGATTTGTTAGAAAATGTCTTGGGATGTATTCCTGTTGGACAGATAATTACTATTAAGCCACTGAGTGAAGACTTCTGTTATGTCCTGGGATATCTCCTCACTTGGAAATTAATACTTACTTTCTTCAAAGCTGCTTCATCGCAGGTAAATAAATCTGCCTTTTTTGGTCATGGGTACCACCGAGTATCAAACTAACATGACAGCTTTTAACAGTTCTGTCCTAATATGTTTTACTACTATTCTAAAAACCTTTCTTCCCTGTGGAAAAAAAGGAAAATGCATTACATTTAATCTTGTGTAATCAGCCAACTTTAGAATGTTATTTAAGCTAATAATAGAAAGACACTAGTTAATTCCTCCTCTAAATTTGTTTTTCCCAGAAGTAAGTAATGTGGCTGGAGTAATTGTTTTCAACTTGATGAATATAGCTACTATATCCTTTTTTGAAGGGAACAATACTTATATAGCTTAATTTTATGCTACCATAATAATAATAATTTCATGAGAACTGGAATTGGAGCTTTTTGGGAGGCCAACTTCAGATTGTCATAGAAATTTCAGTGAAATTTACCTACTTGAAAATGGCTGGTCAGAAAAAGTAACTGAAAGTATTGGTCTCTAAATGGTGAAAATTTCCTAGTTATTTACTCCGAATATTCCATCAACCACTAGATGTCACTGTTTCTTCATGTTTAGGAAGAAACACCTCACATTGCAGGAAAAAGCTGGGAAAATTGCTGTTTTCTCTTACTCTTTGTTTGGATGCAGGGTCCAAACTTGTAGTGCAGGATGGCATCTAACTTTCAGTCCTTCCTTCTCTACCTCGAGAAGGCTGGGGCAAGCATACACCTGACTTTATTTTTCACAACTCTTTTTTTTAGCCAGTCCTGGGCCTTGGACTCAGGGCCTGAGCACTGTCACTGGCTTCCTTTTTGCTCAAGGCTAGCACTCTGCCACTTGAGCCACACCGTCGCTTCTGGCCGTTTTCTGTATATGTGGTGCTGGGGAATCGAACCTAGGGCCTCGTGTATCCGAGGCAGGCACTCTTGCCACTAGGCTATATCCCCAGCCCTATTTTTCACAACTCTTAATAAATTAGGTTGTTGCTTTTATCCGTACTTTGGCTCAAATATATCATTCTGCATATATGCATATGTATAGTCGAGAAGAAGATCAGATCACAAAGGCAACACTGATCTGATGGCTAAACTGATTAGCTTTATTTCTTTTTAGGCCAGTCATTTTTTGACTTATTAAGCTGGTTTTATTTACTGGGAATGTATTTCAAGAGCTGCTTGTTGGGCTTTTACATTAATTTCTTAAAATATTGTTGATCTCTGAAAAATCACAGCAGCTTGAAGCTTCTGCTTTTGTTTTTCTATCTTTGTTTTATCATCTGACATTCAGAAATTAGGAACATGGCCAGACATCATCCTTTTCATTGTAAGGGTGGGAGCAAGAGTACAGAAAACTATACAGCTTCTTTTATTATTAAGCCTGAGACCTGGAGTAAGCAATGAATAGATAAACCAGAACAACCTAGTAGATAATACTGGATGAATTTGGAAATAGAGTTTAAAAACAACTTATTAAAACTTGGATTCAGTATGAAAGGAAATGTACTCATTACCTAAATCATTTAAACCCCTATGTACACCATTTCTATAATAACAATAAAGTAAATTTTTAAAAAAAGCAAGTCTACATATGGTAATATATACATACCTGTAATCCAAGCATTCAAGCAGCTGAGGCAGAAAGATAAATTTAAGACCAATTTAGGCTGCATAGTGAGAAGCTTGTCTGAAAAAAAAAAGGGTGAAAAAGGCTAAATGTTGTGGTTCATACTTGTAATGTTAACTACTTGGAGGCAGAGATTAGGAGGATCACAGTTTGAGGCCAGACCAGGCAAAAAGTTAGTGAGACCTTATCTCAACAATGCAAATTACACCTGGTAGTGTACAGTTGTGATCTTAGCTACTGTGGAAGTTACTGGAAAGAAGATTTATCTAAGCCAGGTCCTAGGCAAAAATAACAGAGACACTACTTGAAAAATCAAATGAAGACTAGATATGTGGTTCACCTACCTATGAGCACAAGACACTGAGATCAAATTCTAGTAGCACCAAAACAATAAGAAAAAGTAAATAAACATTTATTTACATACTGCAAAGTACCTGAAGAAATAGGTTGCATTTAGGATAGAGGAATGTAAAAGGGAGAGTGAAACCATAAACTCTTAACTTTGAAGTTTTTGTTTGTTTGTTTTTTTTGCCAGTCCTGGGGCTTGAACTCGGTGCCTTAGCACTGCCCCTGGCTTTGTTTTGCTCAAGGCTAGCACTCTACTACTTGAGCCACAGGGCCACTTCTGGCCGTTTTCTATATATGTGGTGCTGAGGAATCGAACCCAGGGCTTTATGTATACGAGGCGAGCACTTTACCACTAGGCCATATTTCCAGCCCTTAATTTTGGAATTCTGAACCATTGAAATATCAAATCTCAAATAGGTTCTTGTTGTTAAAAAAAAAAATTGATCCAATGTGGTGGTTCACACCTGTAATCAGTACTCTGAGATGAGGATAGTGACTTGTGGCCAGTTAGGGTAAAAAAGTTTGTAAGATTTTACTCAACAGAAGAAGTTGAGCATAGTGGTGTTGACCTGTCACCTCAACCATGACGGTAAATGAAGATCATGTTTGCATCTGCTTACCATATTTAACCTGTAATTTCTCTACATTTCATTTCTTTCTTGTCATTATTTGGCCAGCTGTTTTATAGTCTGTCCTAAAATTTGGACTTCCTTGAGTTCTTTCTTCGGATTAGATTCTGATTACTTTTGAGTAGGGAGCCTTAACTGCACAAGTCGTGGCATATCTTCAGCATGTTGCCTCTGGGTGTAGGATGCCAGTGGTGCCCTTCTGTTGGTGATTCTAAACTTAGTTACTCAGTAAAAGTAGTGTCCCCAGATTTCTTTTTTTGAAATGTATGGTATAGAAGAAGTCAGGTTAGGGCTGGGAATGTGGCTTAGTAATAGAGTGCTTGCCTAGCATGTATGAAGCCCTGGATTCGATACCTCAGTATTAAATAAACCAAAAAAACTGGAAGTGGAAATGTGGCTCAAGTGGTAGAGCACTAGCCTAGGAGCAAAAGAAGCACAGGGACAGTGCCAAGGCCCCGAATTCAAGCCTCACGACTGGCAAAATAAAAAGAAGTCAGGTAAAGGCAGATGTAGATACTAAAGAACTGCAAAGTAGATTTGGCAAGAAGGGCTTGTAAAAGCTCAAGTACTCATAGGTGCCCTTGTTTTTCCTAGTAGAGCCAAAGTTTTCCTATTTTTAAAAGAAAACCCCAGAAATCCATATTTTTAGATGAAATTTCACGATTGGCAAAACAACTTGGAGGAGACCCCAAGACTATTCATTGGTGTTTTCTGTCCTAAAAGGATACAGTAGTGTTTGATAGGAGGTTAGCCATGATGCCAGGATTAGTTTACTTAGGAATTTGCAAGATTAAGGACTACGGTGTGGAAAGAATGTGTGGAAGATGTGGGAAGAAAGTTGAGTCATCTGTGTGGAATGGTGAATAGATTTTCTTGGCTAAAATAGACTCCAAGCTAAAATGATCATGTTAACAGACAATTCAGAAAAATGTTAGGAGCATATGTCCAATAATAAAGAAGGTGATAGTTTGTGAAGAAGGGTACTTGCTTATGAGAAAAAGAAGCAGCGCCATGGCACATTTGGAAAAGTGGTAGCAGACATTTGATATCATTCTTCTATGTACATTTTTTCCCCCAGTGCTGGGGATTGAACGTAAGATCTTGTGCTCGGCAAGCATTTATTAGTGAGTTGCATCTTCAGGTCTCTTCCATGTAATTTGAAGCACTGAAAGTAATTAATTTTTATTGTCTTCTCTTGTAGTTAGATTTGTTTCTTTTTATGGATTTTCTTGATCCAGTTGAATTCACTAAGAAATTCTTTGCTCTCAACCAGCTTCGAGCTCTGTATTCCATGTACCTTCGGAAAACAAAGAGTTTGAATAAATTACTCTACCACCTGTTCAGACTGATGCCAGAAAATCCAACCTATGGGGAGACAGCTATTGAGGTCTCTAGTAAGGACCCTAAAACATTCTTCACTGAAGAGCTCCAGCTGAGTATTAGAGGTCAGTGACATACATGGTTGGGACCTTTCTTAGAGATGCAGCTCAAAGTAGGTGGTGAATACCCCGACGATGGGTGGAACATGAAATTAAGATGAAAGAGTTTGCAAAACTTCTTTAAGTAGGATAATTAATTAGATCTCATAGGTGAGGTGATAAAGACTTTAATAAAGTTTTTTTTTACAGTTTTTTGTTATGTTGTACTTTTTAAATGAGTATTTGTTATGGGATTATTTGGAGGCAAGTAAATATGTAGCCTTCAGTTATGGAAACAAGAATAGTGACATTTTTATGTACTATTTAGAGTGCAGATAAGCTGAGAGATAAATGTTCACACATCTAGCTGTACTATGAATAGGAATTTACTAAGAATAGGAATTTAAAAAATCTTAACACTTTTAGGATGATCTGAATCTGAATATTGAGGTGTTATTCTAGAAGTTTTGCACAGCAGCTAGTGAGCTCTGGGAAAAGTATAGATCAAAAGTCTTTTCATAATCTGTAGAGAAAAAGAATCTTTCATTTTTCCTCCCTTTACAAATATGTTTAAACCAAGCCAGGCTCTGGTGGCTCACTTCTGTGATACTGGCTACTCAGGAGGCTGAGATCTGAGGATTGTGGTTCAAAGCCAGCCTGGGCAGGAAAAGCCTGTGAGACTCCAATAAAATACTCAGAAAAAGCTGGAGGTGGAGCTGGAGCTCAAGTAGTAGAGTACTAGATTTGAGCAAAAGAAGCTCAGGGACAGTGCCCAGGCTCAGAGCAAGGGGAAAAAAAAAGTTTAAACCATTTTGTTAGTGGAAAATGTAGAATGTTATTTGTAGGCAGAATTTTCAGTGTTGGTTGAGATTTTCACTTTTTCCTTCTTTTGCTGTTCTGGTTCATGTTGAAGGTGTGGGAGGGTTCAAATATTGTAGAGTTCTTGTTTCTTCATGGACAGGATGATTTTTCTAACAAAAACACTAATTGGAGTGTATCATTCTATGTAAATAGTATCCGTGTCACTATGACTAACTAAGAATGTTTTTTCCTCAGAAACATCAACTCTTTCCTACCAGATTCCACACTTGGCTTGCTCAGTCTATCACATGACACTGAAGGACCTTCCTGCCATGGTGAGGTTGTGGTGGAATAGCAGTGAGAAGCGTGTTTTCAACATTGTAGACAGATTCACAAGCAAGTATGTCAGCAGTGTTCTTTCTTTCCAAGAAATATCTTCCGTGCAAACAAGTACGCAGCTGTTTAATGGCATGACGGTTAGTATTGCCTTGACTTTGTCTGGAAGACTTGTTTTAATATTGTTTATATCTGTCATTATCAATGTCATTATAAATCACAGCTCTTCATTGAGAATTTGTACAAGTCTGCCTACTTTATTTTTAAGTTCTGTGTGTGGCACATGTGATAGACATATTTTATAATATTTAATACTGTGACTATCATTTACTCAAGTGCTTCATCTATTATGTGATCAACTTAGTACAATAAAACATAGTTTTATGAGCAAGGTGTTTTGTTAAGACAAAAATTGAATGTCATAAGAATAACTGTAAAACATGAAAGAGTCTTAAACCTACTTATTAGATGCCCCATGCATCACATAAATGAATGTTTACTTTCTTTTTCCCTTCTGTAAAGTCTTTATCTGCCCATGTTAACCTATCAAAATGTTTTTGAGGCCAGGTGTGCTAGCTCATGCTTGCAATTCCAATTACTTGGGAGGATTATTGTTTTGAGACTTGTCCAGGCAAACAGCTATCAAAGACTCCCTCACCCCCAATCTCAACCAATAAATGTGTGTTGGCACACATTTCTAATCTCAGATACATGAGAGACATAGGTAGGATCTGGTGATGTGAGGATGGCCCTGGGCAAAAACCAGAGACCATATCTGAAAAACATAAAATGGCTAGAGTGTGGCTCAAGTGGTCTAGTTCATTTTTAACAATTGTGAATCCCTCAGTTAAAATCTCAGTCCTACACTATTTTTGAATGGTAGAAAGAAATTTAGATAAAAAAGAGTTTTTCTTGCATTGTAGGTTAAAGCTCGAGCTACTACTCGAGAAGTTATGGCTACTTACTCAATTGAAGACATTGTCATTGAGCTTATAATACAGCTGCCTTCAAATTATCCACTGGGTTCAATAACAGTGGAAAGTGGGAAAAGAATAGGGGTGGCTGTTCAGCAGTGGCGGAACTGGATGTTGCAGTTAAGCACTTACCTCACTCATCAGGTATGTTTTTGTTTACACATGTGGCTTTCTAGAGAGACATTACCTATTTGAAAAGCAATGAATCCAAAATAGAACTCTTCTGTGTTAGATGGGAATAAGTACAAAATTATTGCTTAAGCACATGTATATGCCAAAATGGCTTTAAGTTTTGAGGCTTTATATGTTATTTACTGGTGTGTGAGAGAGATTGACTTTATTTCACTGACATTGTAGACATGTAAAACAATACATGGCATTAAGGAAATTAAGTTGAGAGACTTCTTGGAATGATACTAGACTAATGGATGCATTCTGAGCTAGTTTTACTAACATTTCAACTCCCCTTTGGCTAGGGA
The DNA here is from genome assembly GCF_023159225.1 of Perognathus longimembris pacificus. NCBI lineage: Eukaryota > Metazoa > Chordata > Mammalia > Rodentia > Heteromyidae > Perognathus > Perognathus longimembris. The sequence continues at coordinate 10,551,977 of NC_063165.1, forward strand.
AAGTCTATATTCTAAAAGACCTTTGAACTTTAAGCAATTTTTGAGTCTCTCGCAGTTTGTATATTGTGATATGTTTACCAATGTTGTAGAGCTGGAACAAGTCAATGTAGAAGGTAAGCTAATCATTTTCAAGTTAGGAGAGCTAATCTATGTAGTTTCATAAAAAGGATTTCATCAGAGAAACTGGGACCATAGACTTGGAATATTGATTCAGAAGTCTTTAAGGTCTAATGGAGAAAAGTTATATCTGTTCCTAAAACTTCACAGTTTACATATAAAGTCAGCTCTATAGAAAAAGAGGTAAGTGAATGAAGCTAAGCAGAATCTCTTCTTTCTGAATGATTCAACTTTACAATTTGCCAGGCTGAAAGCTGGATGCTGGTGGCTCATACCTGTAATCCTAGCTACCTAGGAAGCTGAAAATGGGAGGATTACCATTTAAGGCCAGCCTGTGAAGAAAAATTCATGAGACCTTTCCTCAACCCACGTCTGGCTCATGGCACACTCTGTTATTCTAAGTTTTGTGTGGGAGGCTGAGACTGAAAGGATCTCTGACCCATACTGTCCTGGACAGAAAAGTCTGAGTCCTCATCAAAGAGAAGCTGGATGCGGTGGCCCATGTCTCTAATGGCAGCAACTACTGGGAGCCTAAAATGGGTGGTTGGCTGTCTAGGTGTGTGCTGGGCAGGAAGCAGAACGATACCTTACAAACAACCAGTGAAAAGCTAGGGCTACATGTGTGGCTTTGAAGAAGAGCTCTTGCCTAGCAGGGGAAGCCCTTGCCTGATTCACGAGGCCATTAGTTCAGACCTTAGTATTGCAAAAAACAATTCAAAAATTTTTTTTTTCTTTTGGTGAAGTTGAATGAAAGTAACTGGCTGTTTGCAGCATATAGTGAACCTGTTTGTGTTTTTTTCTTTCTCTCACAGAATGGAAGTATTATGGAAGGCTTAGCATTATGGAAAAATAATGTAGACAAACGTTTTGAGGGAGTTGAAGATTGCATGATTTGCTTCTCAGTCATTCACGGTTTCAACTATTCTCTTCCCAAAAAAGCCTGTAGAACATGCAAGAAAAAATTCCATTCTGCCTGCCTAGTAAGTGTAAAGAACAACAAACTTAAGTTCTATTTTTGTTTCTGTGTGTGTGTGCGTGTGTGTGTGTGCGGTGTAACTTTGAAAAAGAAAACATTATGTTGTGCTCTTATTGGTAGTTAATAAGAAACATACTAAAATGAACTTTTAGTATTTGCAAAAAGTAATTAGTAACGTACTGAGATTACTGATAGCACCGAAGAACTTTTATAAAGGAATGCTTATAACAGGGCTCCCAGCACTCAAGAAATACATGGACTTGTGAGAAGGAGGGCCTGGAAAGGGGCTGTGGTACTTGGAACTAGGACCATCTGGCATCAGAGCTTTTGCCCTTTTTCAGCCTTGTGTTGAGAAGGAAGCTGTCCCTGTGTCCTCTTACATCACAAGAGCTCTCCTTAAGTCTTGGTGGTTTGGGGCATGAGTCTAAATAAGGCAGAATAATGTATTACTTAGTTGTATCTGTTTTGGAGACATACAGGCAGGAGGAAAAATCTTGACTATTCTCCCCTTTTTTGCTTTATCGTTTGAATGTTACATAGATGTAAATATGTGAAGCAACAGCTTTCAAAACTCTTTTTAACATTTACAACTTTTCTTTTTCAGTACAAATGGTTTACATCTAGCAACAAATCCACTTGTCCATTATGTCGTGAGACCTTTTTCTGAGATTTTTTACATTGGAAGTGACCCCTGAAATAAATCAGGTGAAGGCATTGGATTTGGATCCATCTTAATATGTTGATGTGGGGAGGCTGGTGAGCATTCCTTTTAAATAGGCCCTCTGGAAAATTATTTTGCCTAATGTTGCGATCTCAAAATCAGGTTTACTTTGTGTTTGGGAACTTTTTCTTTTGCAAAGGAATATTACATATTTGAGAGAAAATATTTATATTAATGACTTAACCTCTTTGTATATTTAAAAATAAACAATGAAAAATACTCTAAATTATAAAATTGAAATTTGTGAAAATATTATACAACTATAACTTAAAAGTCTATTGAGTGAGTTGATGTTTTCTAAAATATATGGAGTCTGTGGCCAAATAAAGATTTTTTGTTTGTTTGTTTGTTTTGTTTTTGTGTGTGCTAGTCCTAGGGCTTGAGTTAGGGCCCTGGTTGCTGTCCTTGAGCTTCTTTGCTCAAGGCTACTGCTCTACCTACTACCTAAGCTACAGTTCCACTGCTGTCTTTTTTGGCAGCAATTGGAGATGAGTCTCATGGGCTTTCTAGATCAGGATGTCTTCAAACCATAATCCTGAGCCTCTCAAGTATCATTACAGGCAAGATCCATGCATGGTGTCCAACTATCAAATGAGTTTTGAGATAGCTGATTTGCATCTACAGATGTTTGAAAACATACTCATTATGTCAGCAAATTTGTAGTGTTCTTCTGATTTTTGTAGATTATTTTAATGACGCAGATGACATTGAGCTATTAATATATCTCATCTTAAGGTATTTTAAGTGTATTCTGAAATCCTATATAAAAGAATATATATCAGGGCTGGGAATATGGCCTAGTGGCAAGAGTGCTTACCTCATATATAAGCCCTGGGTTCGATTCCTCAGCACCACATATATAGAAAATGGCCAGAAGTGGCACTGTGGCTCAAGTGGCAGAGTGCTAGCCTTGAGCAGAAAGAAGCCAGGGACAGTGCTCAGGCCCGGAGTCCAAGGCCCAGGACTGGCAAAAAAAAAAAAAAAAAGAAAAGAAAAGAAAAAGAATATATAGCAATATATAGCCAACTCTTATGTTGCCTCTATCAAGGCTTATGAACTTCAGAAAATTAAATTTGTGACATTGACTTTGCTGGGAAAGAATTTTTCCATGTATTAATGAAATTTGAATAGTAAATTTGTCAATGAATTCATTGCCCTCCTTGAGTGTGAGAATTTGAGAAGAAAAGAATTTATTTAATTTGTGAAGCAAAGTGGTAGTTAGCTGTCTTGAGAGGGAAGAAATAAATCTTAAAGAAGTTTGAAGATTAATAGAAAAACTAACACTTAAAAATGCAAGGGAAGCTGGGTGCTGGTGGCTCACGCCTGTAATCCTAGGGTACTCAGGAGGCTGAGATCACAGTTCGAAGCCAGCCCAGACAGAAAAGTCCCAGTGAGACTCGTATTTCCAATTTACCACTCAAAAACTGAAATTGGTAGAGGACTAGCCTAGAGTACAAATTGGCTCAGGGACAATGCCCAGGCCCTGATTATCAAGCTCCATAGCCAACAACAAAATGCATGGGCCTTTTACTTTTGTAAGCAAATTTTGCTATTTTATTATTATTATTATTATTTGAATCTCACTGCCTTTTGCTTGCATTTGTATTAGACTTAAAAGGTGAAAGGAGCTGCTATTCTTACTAGCCCTGGTTACACAAAAGAAGAGCTTCAAGGAGCTAATTGTTTTCAGCTTTCAGAAATGAAAGTTAAGGATTTTATTAGTAAATAAAATGAAGTAGAACATGCTAAAGTATATGAGTAGGTGAAAATGTGCTTTTTGCCACAGTACTATATAGCCTTTAAAAATTGTGCTCCAAGTGGAAGTGTGGAAGTTTGGAACTTAGAATAATTTTATTATTGTCTTCCACTTCATGCAAAAACTATATCCCATACTTAAGGCTTCTTAAGAGATTGGCTAATCGGGGCTGGGGATATGGCCTAGTGGCAAGAGTGCCTGCCTCATATACATGAGGTCCTGGGTTCGATTCCCCAGCACCACATATACAGAAAATGGCCAGAAGTGGCGCTGTGGCTCAAGTGGCAGAGTGCTAGCCTGGAGCAAAAAGAAGCCAGGGACAGTGCTCAGGCCTTGAGTCCAAGCCCCAGGACTGGCCAAAAAAAAAAGAGATTGGCTAATCATTGTAGTGCCAAAAGATTAATTGGCAAAACAAGCTACTCATGTCAAATAAAATTATTGCTTACCATTAACTGGTAATGTGACTACTACTGTTATAGTATGAATGTGATCAGAAGATCACAGTTGAGAGTGAAATATACCTATAAATTGAAGATCTGTTGAGTTGTGTTTTTTGTTATAATGCCCTCCCTACCAGTTTTGTCTCCTAATTTTTCAGTGTAATATTTATTATCTTCTAGACTTGAGGTTCAAAGAGACAGTAAGTAAAGGACAGATAGCAAAATCTTACTACCTCTTAACCTTTTCTTAAAATATTTTCTATCTTTCTATGTCTCTGACATAGCAATCCCAAAGGATTGTTACTCCCCTGTAAAGTTATATGTTTTTCCTTTAAAAATGATTTTACAAAGAAACATTGTTTATAATCTTTCCAGTATTGGTTCTTCTGACCCAAAGCATAAGTAGAAAAGAAAGGGAATAATAGATCATTATTTTTCCACAGAGGTATTAAGGCATCAGATTCTTGATGGAACATTGTAATTAAGTAGTTATAATTAAATAACTACTCTTCCTACTTAGGACTCAATACATTTCTCTAAAGACTTGTAACTATAATTATAAAGCTTGTTACTATTTATATGCTAAGGAATAAGTTTTCCAAAATAGGACTGGAATTCAGAACACCACAATAAAGTTTTATTTATATAGCTTTGACAACTCTTGACAGAAAGGGCAGCAGCCTTTAAATTGTAGCATAAGGACACATTAAAATTGCATGAGATTTAAATGATTAATTTAAAAGCTCTAAGTAAAATTACGGTTTTAAAATTCACTTTTGGCTCTTATATATGTCAGACTCTAATGTATATACATTTGGTTCTGTGGCTTAAATAATGGTATTACTTGGTATACTTTTATGGTGTGAATAATTAATGTTATCACTTGATTATTGTACTATACGTGGTCATTAAAAGTCTTTTAAATTACAAAATATTTCAAATATATAGAAAAACAATATCAGTGCCCTCTTCATGTACTATTTTGCCATATTTGCTTCCGGTTTTTAAAGAAATAAAATGCTCTCTTTTGTATTCCTCCCTGGTGCATTCTCCTCCTTTGCTCTCTGGAGTCAGCTTACATTCTGAAGTTGGGGCAGCTCCTTCCTGTTTAAGATTTTACATTTTACCATGTCTGTATCCATAAAAAGTTGTGGCTAAAAAAGGTTTCAGTTATGATATCCTATTGTGTAATCTTCTGTAGTTTGCTAATTGTCTCACCAATGACTTTTTTTTTGCCACTTTTAACAAACATACATTGTTTATATTCTTCACTGTGCTATTTATGTACCTAGATAAAACTTCTTCCTTTATCAGTCTCTCTTATTTGCCCTTCCTCCCATCTAAGAACAAGATTTATTTGTTTATTTGTTTCTTGAACTTAGGTTCTGGGCCCTGGCCCTGAGCTTCTTTTGCTCAAGGCTAGCGCTTATCACTTGAGTGACAGTGCCATTTCTTGCTCTTTTGGTAGTTTAGTGGAGATAGGAGTCTCAGACTTGGGGCTGGGAATATGGCCTAGTGGCAACAGTGCTTTCCTCTTATACATGAAGCCCTAGGTTTGATTCCTCAGTACCACATATGTAGAAAACGGCCAGAAGTGGCGTTGTGCCCCAAGTGGTCAAATGTTAGCCTTGAGCAAAAGGAAGCCAGGGACAGTGCTCAGGCCCTGAGTCCAAGCCCCAGGTCTGGCAAAAAAGAAAAGAAAAGAAAAAAAAAAAGAGTCTCAGGCTTTCCTGCCCAGGTTATCTTTGAGCCTCTATCCTCAGATCTGAACCTTCTGAGTAGCCGAGATTACAGGCGTGGGCCACAAGCACCTTGCTAAAAACCATGTCGACAGATTTTATTGTTCTGTTTTCATATAAAGTGCTTTGACCATTTTCACCTTCCTTCACCTCCATTTTCCCTTCCTCCACCAGAAGGAAAGTTGGTAGGTATTCTGGATACATGGATAAAAATGGAATTTCAGGTGGTAGTACCTGTATATTCTATGACTTTGGAGACTGTCAAGTTCTTGCTCAAAGTAATGGGCAGGTTTGCATCCCAGCATCAGGGCGGGATTTTCTGGTTTTCTAATCTTTCACCAGCTCTTATTCGCACCATTTTTTAAAATTCTGATATGGCAATTCTTGGTTTTATTATTATTTTCCTGGTTTCATTTACTTTACAATCTTATTATTTATATTCTATGCCTATTTTTCTAGTAAACTACTTATCTAATCAGAATGTACATTACAAGACTTCTATGTGGCTTGTATATGACATGGTATGTGGCTGTCTTTAATTTTAAAGAAGTAACGTTTAATCAAATGTATCATTCTTTTCCTTTTGTTCTGGTCATGGGGCTTGAACTCAGGGCCTGGGTGTTGTCCCTGAGTTTCTTTTGCTCAAGGCTAGCAGTCTACCACTTGAACCATAGCACGTATGTGTATATGTGTATCTTTACTAAATTCTCTTAATTGTGTGCATTGGCTTCTGGTTTATGTTCCTGTGAACTATGTCTATCTGTGCTAATTCTATAATTTCTTTCCATAAAATTAGATACATGTTGCTCAATGCCAAGGTCTCACACCTTTAATCGTAACTACTCAGGAGCCTGAGATCCAGAGGACCGCAGTTCAAAGCCAGCCTAGGCAGAAATATTGGTGAGACGCTCCAAAATAACTAGCAAAACGTAGGTCTGGAGGTATGGCTCGAAGTAAGCAAGCTGAGTGAGTATAAGACCCTGTGTTCAAACACCACTACTTGCTTCCCTCCCCCCAAAAAACTTTGTAATTGTGAATATTTCTCTAATCTTGCTTTTTCAAGACTTCTTGACCATAGCTTCCCATATCCAGTAACTCCTCTGATTTAATATGACCAATTGTTTTTATAATAGGTTGCCCTAAAAGCAAATGAGACAAAAAATGTCAAACTTAAAAGAGCTACCTGGACACTCATATACCTAGTAAGACCAGGTGCTTCCCTAGATCTTATCTTCAAATCCTACAACCTAGTTATTCTTAATTTTACTTTTTTATAATTGGCAAAAAATGTCTGTGTGGAATACTCTCTGTAGGTTTGGGATTTATTTTTTTTTGCTGGCATTTTTGCTTGAACTCTGGGCTTGGGCATTGTCCTTGAACCTTTTTGTGGTCAAGGCTCTACCACTTGAGCCACAGCACCACTTCTGGCTTTTTTGAGTAGCATATTGGAGCAAGAGTCTCATGGACTTTTCTGCCTAGGCTGGCTTTGAACTGTGATCCTCGGATATCATCCTCCTGAGTAGCTAGGATTGCAGGCCTAAGCCAGCAGCTCCTGGCGACTTTTTTTTTAATCTTATAAGAGTTCCTTGCCAAAAGGGCTTGCTAGAACAGGATGTTTATTCTGGAAACCTTTTATTTCAAGTAGTTTTCATATATATATATATATATATATATATATATATGCACACACATAACACACATAATATATACAATACATATATCATTAATATATGGGATTGGTCCTTTTTTGTGTGCTGACTTGGGGGCTGTTCCTCTTTTTTGCTCCAACTTCCTTTCTACCATTTGAGGCACAGCTCAACTTCAACTTTTTAATGGTTAATTGGAGATAAGTGTCATCAACTTTGCTACCAGGGGCTGGCTTTGAACTGCAATTCTCCGATCTCAGCCTCCTGAGTAGCTAGGATGACAGGCATGAGCCAGCAGTGCCTGGCTCTTTTCCTTTTAAGATCTAACAACTACTGAGAATTTGTCAGCTCCAGTCATATACACTTACTCAACCACAAAGCCATAAGCATGAGTTTTTCCTTTATCACATAGGGTATTTATAGATTTCAGAGCACTACACACTAGTCTGAAAAAATGAGCAGCAAATGACAAGTGTTTGTTGTAGTACCATTAAGTTTATTTTCATGTATTTTACAATCTTGTTGAACTCAGATTTTTAAGAGTCCTTAGAATTTTCTACATGTAAGAACAGAATGGACTTGTTAAACAGATAAAATTGTTTTCTCTGGATGCCTTTGGCCCAAACTCTGTTATCAGAAAGTGACCAGAGCCACCACCATTGTGATGTTAGTTGTGGGTTGTAGAATCCGGTTTAAAGTTTCACTCAGCTAATTAGTCTGGGCTGCAGTGTTTGTGGTAAGTCATTAGCGAAGAATAGGCTATAATAGGCAGTGTGGTTTTGATGTGTCCTATGCTGCTGAAATGAGCAGTTTCTGCTCATACTGCTCTATAGAGCAGTTTCTCATTTTCATTGCTCTTTGCATGTTCAGCTGCATAAGTCTGCTTTGTTTATTGTTGCATATTTTGTAGCATCCTTAGTGTCTAACCACTATATCCCAGGGGACTGATCTGGTTGTAACAACAGAATGTCCAGACACTGCCAAGTGTCCCCTGGTAGTAGAACTGCCTGAGTGCATGGGTTAACCAAACACCATTCAGTGAAACATAATGTAAGCCACATGTGTTACTTTACATTTTGTGAGCCTGCATATTAAATATATAAGAATAAGTGAAATTAATTTTAATATATTTTTGTTTAGCTCAGTATATCCAAAATATTATCTCAACATGTAGTCAATATAAAAATGAATTGTACATATTTTATAATAAGTTCTTGGGATCTAGTTTGCAGCTTAAGTTGATAATGTATTTCAGCAGAGATATGAAAATTTTTATTAGAGACACCTGACCTGTATTTAGATTTAAGAAAATTTATGGTTGAAATAGTAAATTAACATACCTCAGTTGTAAGCACACTGAAAATTTTAGTAACTGGATCAAATGCCCTTTTTACATTAAACTAAGATATAAATTTTGTTTCTTATTCACACATACTTTAAATCTTAGTCACATATGGTTAGTGGCCATTGTACAGAATGGTACAAGCCTAACTACAGACAAAAAGAAACAAAAAAGATTTATAATGATCTAAGAACAATTGGTCTAGGCCATTAAGCTCCGCTCCAAGTACTTGTACCTATGACTAGAAAGTCTTGTTTATAAGAATTCTGAGATTATAGTGCATTCTTTGGTTTCTTGCATCTAGTGTTTCTTGCATTTCTTATAAAGTAGGTGTATTTTCAGACTAGCTATACTCTGATCATATGTAGATGACATTCTGTTTGTTTGGGTTTTTTTGTTGTTGCCAGTCCTGGGGCATGGACTCAGGGCTTGAGCCACTGTTCCTGGCTTCTTTTTGCTCAAGGCTAGCACTCTACCTTTTGAGCCACAGTGCCACTTCCGGCTTTTTTCTATATATGTGGTGCTGGGGGATGGAGCCCAGGGCTTCATGTATACGAGGCGAGCACTTTACCAGTAGGCCATATTCCCAGCCCCCTCTAGATGACATTCTGAAGTATATTTTACCTGGGAGTTCCCTACCACTGTATTAGCATTGGTTATGTCAGAAGAAAGTAGTAGATCTTGATAATGTTTCCAAATAATAACTAATAAATGTGTAGAAATTTCCATTTTGTTTCTACTTAGTACTCTGAGGGATATAATGTTCAGTCATGCTGCATTCAGAAGTGATATGTTCTTTTTTTTTTTCACCGTAGGTTCTTTTTTTTCCAGTCCTGGCCCTTGGACTCAGGGCCTGAGCACTGTCCCTGGCTTCCTTTTGCTCAAGGATAGCACTCTGCCACTTGAGCTACAGCGCCACTTCTGGCCATTTTCTATATATGTGGTACTTGGGAATCGAACCCAGGGCTTCATGTATACAAAGCAAGCACTCTTGCCACTAGACCATATTCCCAGCCCAAGTGATATGTTCTTTAAAAAAAAAAAAAAATTGCCAGTCCTGGGGCTTGAACTCTGGGTCTGGGCTCTGTCCCTGAGCTTTTGCTCAAGACTATACCACACTACCACTTGAGCCACAGTGCCGCCTTTAGTTTTCTGGTGGTTCACTGGAGTAAGTCTCAAAAGAGACTGCCTGGGGCTCAGATCTCAGCTTCCTGGGTAGCTGGGATTACAGGCTTGTGCCACTGGCACTCAGCCAATAATTCTTTAATATTTGCCATCCTCCCTAGGAGTTTAGAAGAATGTTGGGACTGGTTAAGTGCTAATTCCCCTTAGATAGTGTTAATAGATTTTAGAAAGTTGTCATGTTTCCAAATATCATGATCTGTTCTTATCAAATAAGGACACTTTGGGTGTATAAGTGATCTTATCTTGAGGACTACATTTTATTCTTTTTTCTCTTGAGGGCCAGAATTTTAACATGTTGGTGGCATTTTGGATATCAGGCATGGCATTTCTGAGTTGGTTTTCAAAAGGACAAGCCTGTTCACCCTTAAATAAAGACCTTGGTGATATCCCAGAAATATTATTTGGAATTTTCTTTGGTCTGCCTTTGGAGTTTGCACTTATTTATCTTTGTTTATAAATTAAATTTCTGACCAATCTGTAAGAAAAAGGGTTCTGAGTGGACTATGTAGTGGCCTATTTTCAAGATTTCAAATTCTTTCACTTTAGTTTCTCTAGGTTCTTTATTAGGCCACATGAATTTAAACCTAAACACACGTGCATGCACACATCTCAGATAAAAGTAGTGTTGAGTCAAAAAAGGTCCTCTGTTTTAAAGGTATACCTCAGAATCAAATAATATGATACATAAGTTCTTTACCATTTATTGTTCTGCATTAATCTCTAAGAAATCTCAGCAGATGCCTAGGTAGAGAAATGCGTATCTTGAAAATATAACTAATGTTGAACTATACATTAGTATATTGTAGTATAATGTAATGAATTATAAATTGGGTGCAACTACTATGGAAATCAGTATGGACATTCATTTAAAAAAACTAAAAATAGAGCTACTATATGATCCTGCTTTGCCATTTCTGGCATATATCCAAGAGCTACAAGCACACCCATATTTATGACAATACTACTCAAAATAGCCAAATTTTAGAATCAGCCTGGCTCATCAATTGAAGTATGAAGAAAATGTGGAATACATATACACAGTGGAGTATTATTCATCCATAAAGGACAAAATAATAATATTGCTTACTGGAAAATGAATGGAACTGGAAATTATGTTATGTGAAATAAACCAGAATGACAAAGATAAATATCACATATTTTCACACAGAGAATACAAAATTAAGAGACTTTGGATCTCTAAACTGCATAAACCAGCTTAGAAAACCTATTGTGCAGGCAAACACATGCTTCCTGTACTGAACACTTAGCAGTCAAGTCTTGGGGGAACAGGATTTGTGAACATAAAAACGAGAGCCATGATTAATCATTTCATCTCAGGATTGGGTCCTAATCAAAACTATTCCAACCTCTGCCCGGATGAATTTCAGAACTGCTTTGGACCACTGATTATTGTGTTTCTCATTTCCTCCAGGAACTTGCCAGTCAAGATGTGTCACACCATTGTTTGCTGGCTGATAGCAAATATCTTGTCTCTTTAGCTTCATAGGGAACACCTTATGAGGCCACAGGTGGAAGATCATGGCTTAACTGGCATAGCACCCTGCAGAGCAGCCAGGACCGGTCACAGAGCCTTCTCTTGCTGTGGGGGACTCACAAGCACTCTATTGGGGTCATTTGATAAATGGGCTGGTATCATACCAAAATAGGTATTGTCTCAAAAATCTCACTAAGTACAGTATCTCTTGGTTTAGGAGTGATTAATGCAACGACTTATTCACCTTGGAAGGGGTATTTCAACATGTCCCACATCACTGGTACCCCTTCTATTTTCACTCAAGTGGAAGTGTCCTAGTCAGACTTCTTACCTAATGCCAGCCTCCTCCCAGAAAAATCTGCCTACTTGATTCAAACACTACAATACCGATGTTCTGAATTAGTGGAGTATCTTGTAGCAAGGAAGAGTGATCAAGATCCCTGCAAACTAAATGCCACGGGGCTGGATAGGGAAGGTGAACTGCTAGCCTTGGCAATTGAAGGCAAACTTCCTCTGCCCGGCCTTCATGGATAGGGTAGAGAAAGGCACTTGACAGTCACCCAGCAGGCATCCAGATAAGTTAACTTCCTCAAGGAATGAAAACCGTGGCTGGCACACCAGCTGCAACTGGAGTCACCACTTGGCTAAACTTATGAAATCCACTGTCAACCCTCCAACATTACCACTGTGCAAAAGCAGATAACATGACCAGAGTTAAAGATCCTTCATATTATATTCTTCATCTGAAGCTTTCTTTCCTTACAAAAATACACATTCAGGATAAAAACTCTTCTGCAACTTGCCTTCTTCATTTCAAGGAAGGCATCATGGATTCCTCTGGTTCAGGATATATACACCCGATTTCTGTTTAATGGCTGTGTGTTATGTGAGACGGATATATTGAAATTTAATCTCATTTCTGATCAACATTTAGGTGGATTCACTATTTTGACATTACAACTAATGATTAAATAAACATCCTCTAATATATAAACATAACTTTTATGTGTAAAATCAAATTATAAAAAATATATATTTACTTTCACATGTCTTGATTTCCCAGGGAATTCCCTGGTGAAAGGGAATGATCCATCCTTCTATCTCTTAGTGATAAACTTCTGGTAAAATTCCTTAAGCAAAGTAATGACTTCAGCTTCTAAATAGGCTGCATGCATTCAGTTTCCAGTAGCTCTTGATAGATTATGACTTGGTGAACTTGAGGACTGAGAGGATTTCTTGTCCTGCTTGCCTGGAAAGTGCAGTGGTCCCTTGTAGACCTTTGGTTTTGAGCATTTTCAAGATTTCTTCTAAAATGAAAATTAAAAGGTAAGATAAAAACATCTGTGGTATACATGACAACACGGTTTTATAAGATGACAGATTATCTACCAATTATATTCATCAAACAATACAGTGTACACCACATAAATGTCTACTGAAAAACCTGAACTTCAGGTAAGTAGAAACTTTGTATTTTTAAGGTGTTCCTGAGTTTCTAATCAGACTGAGGTGTACAGGTATCTGATAGCACCATGTCCAACTTATGAACAGAGAATGGGGTCTCAATGACTTTTACTGGGCTGGACAGCAAAATAATAATAAAATCCTCTTGATCTCTGCCTCCTGAGTAGCTGTGATTACAGGCATGAACCACTATCCCTGACCCCATATTTTCTAAAATGACAATTTTACCTATTAAAAACCTCCTTTAATGTGAATTTTTGTTGATTAGCTATTGTTACTTTATACTTTGTTTTTTGTTCCAAAGTAGTTAAAAAATAAATGGTCTTTATTACCTGGATTGTTTTCCTTTATGGTAACTAGATAGAATAATCCTCTTGGGGAGAGTAGATCAGATGCTAATGGGAAGAATTTGTCCATGACTTCCCGACCGTCTCTGCCACCAGCCCATGCTGCTTCTATTCCTTGACTTCCTACCTGTGACCAAGCAGAAGAAACAATGTTTTCTTTGGACTCAAATATCATGTTGATTACAGGCTGCATCATTTTAACAGGTATCTGTAGCTGACAGACTACTAGTTGGTATCATATATTTTTGTGTTCCCTAATATTTTACTGTGTAAAACATTCTTTCAAACTACTAGACATATCTGTTGTACTTATTTTAATCCTCTCTAGCTAAATGCTTATTAGCTCATGGGAATTATGATACATTTATTCTCACAGTTCTTTCTTGAGTGTCAACCTGGGACTTCTCTCCTGCTATGGTGTGAATGTGTCTCCTCAATGCACAAGTCAAATTCATCTGTTAATAGTGTTTGGAGGTGGAGTCTCTGGGAGGGAGGTAGGGTTGGGTGAGCTTGAGGGTGGGACTCCTATCTTGAGCTTAGTGGCTTTTGAGGAAAGGGAAGAGAGGACTGTTTCAGTGCCCCCACACTATTGGCATGATGGTGCCTTCTGCCATGCCAGAACTCAGCACAAAGGCCCTCTCCAGATGCTGGCCCCTAGATGCTGGACTTCACAGCCTCCAGAAATGTGACAAATACGTTTTTTTTCTCTACAAGTTGCTGTTATGACATTCTGTTATAGTAAGAGAGAATGGATTAAGATGCCCCAGGTGTCCTCACCTGTTACGAGGACTTCCTTCTGTCTCATGAGTTCACATGTCAGTGGGACAGTAGCTTAAAAGCAAATGAATCTCTTCCATCTTGGTGTAGAAGTGAGTGTAATGTTTCTTAGCTTTGCCAGACAATAACCATCGAAGAATGAAAGAGGAACAATGTTTAAAGGAACCTCATCTTAGTCCCTTAACAAACTTTGCCTTGAGCTTCCTGGGAAAACGTTTATATGGTTTATATTCTTTCAATATTGAGATTTCTAAAAATGGTATGTTTCAGTTTTTTCCTTTCCCTACTTAAACTGAGAGGTGGTCTTACTCGTATACTTTTCTGATGATACCTGTGAAAGAGGGAAGACTCAGAAGGAACTGCCATGTTAATTTATGGTTGCCTAGAAGACAGAATTTACTGTGTTTTATACATTCATTATTCATGATAAAAGGACACACATATGGACATATAAAAACATGAACTTAAACACCACTGACTAAGTTGTGTAAGAATTATATGTATGTATCCAACTTGTAATCTTCATTAATTTTAGGTTCCCTTCCTATGTCTATCATTAGAATCCTAGATTGATTATCGGCTTTGATTAACAATCCTGATGAACAATCAGGATAAAATCAGAGCAGTGTGTTAGCAACAAGGGACTAATGTCATATGATGAATTCTATATTTTTTTAAGAAACAAGTTAAAATATTAAGAATTGAACATTGCTGTATGTCTTACCTCTTCAGGTGGAGTCACTACATAGGGAGGATTAAACACCAACAGGTCGACTTTTTCTTTCAGTCGTGGTAACAAGCCTTTGACCTAAGTGTATTCAACAATGAAGTTTTAAACTAAATTTTGATTTAATAATAAATATTTTAAAATACTGTATGGTTTTAGAAGAAAACTGTTGATAAGAGTTATATTTGTAGGCAGAAATAAATATCAAGGGGCTAGGAACGTTGCTTAGCGGTAGAGTGCTTGCTCAATATGTGCAAAAATTACTGGGTTCAATTTCTCAGCACCACCTAAACAGAAAAATCCAGAACTGGCGCTATGGCTCAAGAAGTACAGTGCTAGACTTGAGTGAAGCCCCCAGGACAGACAAAAGAAGAGAGAGGGAGGGTGGGAACGAAGGGAACGAAGAGAAGGAGGGAGGGGAGGGAAGGAAGAAAGGAAGGAAGGAAGGAGGAAATGTTAATACATCTTCATTCAGATGGAGATAATATGAATTTCAACTAAAAGGAAGACCCTGGCCACCAAAGCCTCTGGTTTTAACAGTACATGTTGTTGATACTCTTTAGTTCATTTTTAGAATATGAGAACTTATTTTTTATATATTTACAGTATTTGCTAACTTAAATAGTATTTTCTATAGCCACAAGAAATGTATGAGTTGACAGAAAACACATCTGAATGACAGAAAACATTCCAACAGTGGGTAGATTTTTTTGTTTTCTCTGTCTTTAATTATTTGTAGGTATATTGGCTGAAAGAATGAATGTCACTGAAAATAGCAACTGGCATTTTGAAATTTAAAAAGTGATTTTCTGTGGAATGCTTTTTTAAAGAAAGTACATTTAGGATAAAGTGCCATTCAAAGTATTTCCTCTGATTTAGTTAAATAACTAAATATTTTTTAAAAATCATGCTTCATTAAGCCTTCACAGGAGTAGCAAAGTAAAAGCATTTTCTTTGAATGAGATCTCATCCCCAATCCATTTCCTTCCATTACCCTTACTCTTACCTAAGCATTCATAGAACACTGAAGTGTCCCAAGGCATTACCTAAAACTTCACTAACATTATATATTTGTTATCGTTCCTTTAATGTGCCTATTTGGTTAGGTAAAGGTGAAAGAAGGCTTTGTACTACCATTCCTTACTATGAATGGAAAATCAGTATTACTTTCTGGAAACAGAAATAACTTGAAGAGACAAGATCTGGGATTTAATTCTGGATTTATACTTTTATTAAATTTATGAATTTCAAACAGATTCCTCAGCTCAGTTTCCATATACTTAAAAATAGATATCCTAAATTATTCAGTCTCTTAAGTTTTACTGTTTTATAAAAAGCACATACTAATAATTATGGACATACTAAAAACCAAGTAAAAAATTTTAAATCACCACACCGATCTTACTTGAGTACCACTGTTGCTAGTCTAATATTTATTAGCAATAATGACTGTGTCATTTTTGGATTTGTTCTGAAGTTCAAAGTCATTTGTATATTTAAAAAAAGAAAAACTTTATCAGTATAAAGAGCAGGTCAAGATACAGGAAGCATTTATGTTTATTTCCAACTGTCAAGTTATAATTTTGGCTTATAAAAAGGCTTTTCACATAACTGACCCCCCTACACACAAGCCTTATAACATCATTAAAATATTTTTAACAAGAGCAACTTAAAACTACATGTCAGTATCTTAAAAAAAAAAAAAGTTGTTCTGTAGTTGTCCTTTATTGTTTTTTCCTGCTCAGGATCCATTCCCAGTTTCTTCTGATTACATCTTCTAGACTTATTTTAGAGAAGCCCTACCTCCTGTCCTTGTTTGTTTGTTTTCCTTGTTTTTGTGCTTCTTTGTTCAAGGGTATGCTCTACTACTTGAGCAATAGTTCTACTTCTGGCTTTTGGTAATTCATTTGAGATAAAAGAGTCTCACCAACTTTTGTGCCAGGGCTGACTGAACTATTTTCCTCCAGATCTTAGTTTCCTGAGTAATAACTATATTATAAACCACTGGCTCTGGCTCCTGTTATTCTTAATCCAAGTGGGTGTAGGTAACTTGGCTGTTTACCTGGGTTAAAGTTTATCATTTCCTTATTCCAGTTCCTTCTGTCCACTGACTGAGAGATAGGGATACCCAAATTGATCCAAATAATCATTTGTGGTCTTTTGATGAAGCAATGCAGTAGAAAAGGTTCCTGTCTTTCTGGAGTTGCTGAGAAGTTAGATATGAACATCGAAATATCTTGCTAATATGAAGGAAAAGACTCCTTAGGCAAACAGCCACCAGAGAGAAGTTCAGAGGTAAGAAAAAGAAATGTATGTAATCTCATTAAGTTCCCAGAGCCAGCTATTCCTGAAGCTACCAACTTTTAAATTAAAATCAGTTTAAATTTGGGTTTGACTGAAAGATATCTGGTTTATAGAAGCTAATACAAATTTCCTTTGAAGTGTAAAGAAGATGGGTTATATTAGTCAAGAATTTATTTTGTATACGGTATACTGTGTAGTGAGTCAAAAGTTAATTACCAAAGTTTCTTTTAACTTAGAACATCCTGATCTTAGCTTACTTGAAAAAGAAACTGGTTACTGGGCAAGAGTTAAGAGCTCACCAAATCTGTAATTATTGGTTGAATTTGGACTTTGTTACAGCGTGCTGTCTCCAGGGTACAAGCTGCTGCCTCAGGGTTTATATCGGTGCACCTATACAAAGAAAGAGAAAATTATATGACACAAACTTACATACTATATATGTATGAGACAAATCTGCACTTTCGAAGCTACACACACAGGCAGGTGCTGGCACCTAATGCTACTCAGAAGGCTAAGATCCAGAGGATCACAGTTGAAGCTAGTGAAGAAAGAATAGTCCTCCAAGACTCCATTTCCCAAACAACCAGAAAAAAAGGCAGGACAGAGGAAGGTGGATCAAATAGTGGAGTGTCAGCTGAGCAAGAGAAAAGCCTGGAATTCAAACCAGAGAAAAAAAATACTAAAAAGAAAAAACAAATCTACATGGAGCAGAGCATAAAAAATAGGCTGTTTATAATAATTACAAGTACATACACATACACACACTGCTAGCACTGAAAATAAAATTTTATAGAAATTATTGATAGAGGAATGCTCATGAAAAGCAAGAAATAGAAGGGGCTGGTGTGGCTTAGTCTAGGTGGTGCTTGTCTAGAATGCACAAAGCCCTAGGTTCAATTCCTTAGCACCACATAAATAGAAAAAACTAGAAGTAGTGCCGTGGCTCAAGAGGTAAAGTGCTAGCCTTGACCAAAAGGAAGCCAGGGACAGTGCAAAGGCCCTCAGTCCAAGACCCAGGATGGGCCAAAAAGAAAAATAATAATAAAGAAAAGAAAAAAACCTACAGGAACCACACTTTAAATTTCATCATGCATGATAAAATTTATTGGTGTTTTAATTTTTTTCTATTTTGTATATTCTCAGTTTTTCTTCTTTCTCCCTCCTTCCTTCCCTCCCTCCCACCCTCCCTCTCTCCCTCTCCTCCCATTGGTTGAACTCTGGGCCTGGGTGCTCTCCCTGAGCTCCTCAGCTCAAGGCTAAAACTCCACCACTTGAACTACTGCACCACTTCAGGTTTTCTGGTAGTTGGAGATAAGAGACTCAAAGCCTTTCCTACCTGGGCTGGCTTTGAACTGTGATCCTCAGAACTCAGCCTCCTGAATAAGTATGATTACAAGCCTGAGCCACTGGTGCTTGGATCTCTTTCTTTTGTCTTTTTTCTGCCAGTCCTGGGGCTTGAACTCAGGGCCTGGGCACGGTCCCTGAGCTTCTTTTGCTCAAGGCTAGTGCTCTACCACTTGAGCCAGTACCACTTCTAGCTTTTTCTTTTTATGTAGTACTGAGAAATCGAACCTTGAGCCATATCCCCAGCTCCTCTCAATTTTTCTATAAAGAAATTTGAGCAAGTCTCCAATTTTCTAATCCAATTATTTACAGAAAAAAAAAGACTCGAATTGAGAGACCACTTGAAATTATGTTGCTTCTACAACTATAGTATGAAGGAGAAGATTTTCTTTTTTTCTAAAACCAGACTTGTCTTTACTGAGAAGGAAGGGGCTGGAGCTGAAGTGGCAGACTTGGTTACCATGTGCAAGGACCTGTATTCAATCCCCAGCACCACGGGAAGACAAAGCAACCAAACAAAAAAAGATGATTCTAAGGAATGTGGCTATATATTCCAAAGAATACCTTCAAGCAACCACACAAATATTAAAAATATAAACATTAATGGATATTTTAAAATATTGCAGGCCTTCATGTACAGATTAGTTTACAATATTTACAAATGTTTTGCAAAACACGATGGCGGGGGAAAAATAACATGGGGGAAACCATGAGCTTGTGAAAATAATGCATGCTTCTTTATAAATATATACGATGGCTAATTGACTCAGAAATTAACTTTACTTGAGTCAAGATGATTTTTGCTGTCTGGAATTTTCAATTATAGATACTTAACACTAGAGGTTGAGTATCTTTTATACATAAAGTTTTAATTTGGGGGAGGCAGCCTGGACCCTTGTCTTTAAAATAGTACCTATTCAAGCTGTCATATGCATAATAAACTTCTTTCTTTGGTTTTGGTTTTTTGCCAGTCCTGGGCCTTGAACTCAGGGCCTGAGCACTGTCCCTGGCTTCTTTTTGCTCAAGGCTAGCACTCTGCCACTTGAGCCACAGTGCCACTTCTGGCTTTTTCTATATACATGGTGCTGAGGAATCGAACCCAGGGCTTCATGTATACAAGACAAGCACTTTACCACTAGGCCATATTCCCAGCCCCCATCATAAACTTCTCAGCAGAAGATCTAGATGAAAATTAGGGACTTACATGTACAAAGCCTGAGGACCTATCATAGAAGCAAGGAATGCGGACACCACACCGGACCCTGACCCTATTTCCAGGCAAATTTCCACTCTAAAAAATGAAACAAAATGTTATTATAGTATTAAACAAAACACAAAATAACATTCATGCTAGTTGTTTCTCTAGCATTATCACTTGCAAGCATGTGGGTTATATTTCTGACATTTGTCCTTATTTAATACTGCATTAACTCAAAATTTCTACTGCTCTGAGTATGTGCCATATTGTACACCTATAAAGAATATATATTTATTGCAATAGGTGATGCTCAATTTCAACAAAACTTAATGAAAAGTACAGAGTAATGTTAGTTTAAGTTGGAGATACTGACAGAAAGATGCCATTTCACAAAGAGCTCCAACTATGACAGGGTTAACTACTTCAAAATTAGTATTAATGAAAGTATTTTATCACTTTTAAGGTTTTTGTTTGTTTTTGGGGTTTTTTTTTGCACCAGTCCTGGGGCTTAAACTCAGGGCCTGGGCTCTGTCCCTGAGACTCTTTATGCTCAAGGCTAGCACTCTACCACTTGAGTCACAGCACCACTTCCAGTTTTTTCTGTTTATGTGGTATTGAGGAATCCAAACCCAGGGCTTCATGCATGCAAAGCAAGCACCCTACAGCTAAGCCACATTCCCAGACACCATTTTCAAGTATTTAACCTTCATAAATTCAGCTGCATCCTAGGAAAAAGTTCCCTAGCTTATTAATAGGTCATTGTGGCAGACATCTAGCATACTTGTACAGCTATATACTGTAATGAGTATCTGATCTTAGAAGGCTGTTAAAATCTTCATTCTATTGTATATCTTTCAACTGAGTTGATTCCTTGCCTATAATCTTGTATATGCATTTTAAAATAATTATTCACATTCAAAGAATGGCTTGATAAGAAAGCAAACATTTCTAGCACTTAATTTACCATACAACGACCCAACAAAAAGCTATAGTTTATTTCTTTTTTTTACTTTACAACTTGTACTTGCCCATGCATCTGACGAGCCTTTGATGGGCCACAGTAAGGTCTATAAATCTTAGCAATGGTTTCTCTTTCAAAATATCATGATCTTATAAATAATTATAATTCCAAGACTGGAAATACCAAGGCCTTTATAATAAAATCAGTTTCTTTTACAACATACTTTGCAATGCAATTTGTGCTTATAAAACTTCTGGGATAGCTTGAGAATAAAAGTCAAGTTATTAAACAGTATTGTTCCAACTATATTCCAGTAAATTCAGAAGTTCCAACATCTATGATGAGGAACAAGTTTTGAGCGAGAAAACTTTATACAGAGAAATATGAGGTTTAAGACTGATAAGATACAGGTCTTTGAAACTTGAGTTTTGTTTCCTTCTAAGGAAACTAGAACCAAGTCTGAATCAAGCAATCTAACACATCAGATTCTTTTAATCAGAAAATTTGTGTATGTTTTGGCATTCAATTTAAATTTTAATTTAAATTAATTGTAATTAGTTTAAAATCCATTTAGCAAGCAATTCTAAATTGGAAAGCTGGAGTAGGTTCTGTAGGTGGTTTCATGTGTAACTTTGTTTGTCATAATAGTTCTAACTGCATGCAACTCAATTTGCGGGGGGGGGGGGGGGCGGGAGGGCGGGGAGGGGGAGCGGCGGTTATTGGGCTTGAATTCAGAGCCTGGGTACTGTCCCTGAGCTCTTTTGCTGAAGGCTAGCTCTCTAGTAGCACCACTTCCCCAGTTTAAGGTGGTTAATTGGAGATGAGTCCAATGGACTTTCCTGCCTGGGCTGGCTTTGAACCAAGGTCCTCAGATCTCAGCCTCCTGAGTACTAGGATTACAGGCATGAGCCACCTGGCGCTCAGCACAACTCAATTTTTCAGTTAAATGAAAAACTCGTTTCTCATTCGCTCTAGCAAGGTCTCAAGTGCTCAGTACCCACATATGGCTGATGGATGTCGCTTCAGAGTATGTTATTCTGTGGTTTGAACACACTTGCATCCTAAAACAGATCTCATAATTTCTTTTTTTGGCTTCCTTTTAGTAGTAGTAGGGAAGGATGCCTTGCTTGCCCTGAATAAATCAAACCGGCCTTTTAAGCATTTACCAAAAAACCTTCCCCAAACCCTCATGTTTAATAAACGGCACTTGCAGATGTGTGGTACCCTAGTCACTCCCAGGAACATAAATTCGAGCCTGGTTATGGCTGAAGAACGCAGAGAAACACCTCAGCCAGAGAAGATCGACTCCTGCACACTGGAAAAACTCTCATTCGCGAGTTTCACTGTCAGTCACCGCCCCCTGCCAGGTCCCCGCCCCCTCACGACCACGCCCCCTAGAGCTGAGCGCAGCGACGGGCTTTCCGCCAGTCCAGGGCCGCCGCTTCTCCGGGATACTTCCCCGCCCCTCTCCCGCGGTGGCCTTCGCCTTCCTCGCACCCCGCCAGCTCGTCCGCGGCCGCCTCGAGCGCGTCCAGCAGCAGGAACGTGTCCTCCGCTGGCTCGTACACGTCGCTGAAGATGCCGCGCCCCACGTGCCCATAGAGCGGCGTGGGGAAGTTTGGCGTCGCCATCTTCCGCCGCGCCGTCCCACTGCGCAGGCGCCACGTGTGTGCGCACGCGCGCTCGCGGGACGAGGGTAGGCGGGGCGGTGGGCGGGGCACGGCTGCCGACCGGCGTTTCCGGTGTGGGACTGGGTATCTGTGGAGGTTGCTGGGGTGGTTTGTGACCAGGCTGCAGGCTTGTCTCACTTCAACCTTTACATTTCCTTCGTTTTACAGTTTCCCCTGATATTTACCATTCCTCGTTTAAGTTTTGGGGTGTTTTTCTGGGGGGGGGGTGGGGGGGGGGGGAAGTCCTGGCGTTGCAGCCTGAGGCATGGGGGCTGCCCCTAAGGGTTTTTTGAGCCACAGCTTCACTTCCAGCTTTTTGGGCGATTAATTGAAGAGAATTAGAGATAAGATTATCATGAGCTTTTCTGCCGGGGCTGGCTTCGAACCTCGATCCTCAGGTCCTCTTGAATAGCTAAGATTAGCCACCGATTCCCCCCACCCCCTCTTTTTCCCCTTAATTTAAACAGGATGGTGCTGTCTTGTAGCTCAGCATTTGTCTCTTTTCACTGGAGCCTCTGCCTCTTGAATGCTGGGGTTAAATGCATCACTCTGGCCTGACCCCCCCCCCCCCCCCACACACACACACTTTGTGCTCAAGGCTAGTGTGCTTCCACTTTAGGCACAGCAGCATTTCTGGTCTTTGAGCCTCGGGGATTTTTCTGCCTACGCTGGATTTGAACATCCATCTTCTATCCTCAGAGCTCAGCCTCCCGTACAGTAGCTAGGATGACAGACGTGAGCCACTGGCACTGGGCTCAGCTTAACTTCTTGAGCATTAAGTTCAACATTTTGAGCATGAAAATTAGGAGATATATATGTATGTATTTTTGTGCAAGTGCTGGGGCTTGAACTCAGGGCCTGGCCACTGTCCCTGAGCTTTTTGCTAAAAGCTAGTGCTCTACTACTTGAGCCATAACTCCACTTCTGGCTTTTTATTGGTTAGTTGGAGATAGGAGTTTCCTGGACATTCGCATGTTTTTGAGTTAATTTCTGAAATTTGTTTCCTTATTAATTCCTTTTAAACTTAGTAGTAAAAATACAAAAAAAAAGTACTGGATTATATATATATATATATATATATATATATATATATAATTTTTTAATTATATATATATAATTTTAAAATTTTTTTTCCAGTCCTGGAGCTTGGACTCAGGGCCTGAGCACTGTCCCTGGCTTCCTTTTGCTCAAGGCTAGCACTTTGCCACTTGAGCCACAGCACCACTTCTGGCCTTTTCTATGTATGTGGTGCTGAGGAATCGAACCCAGGGCTTCATGTATATGAGGCAAGCACTCTTGCCACTAGGCCATATTCCCAGCCCTGGCCTTATATTTTTAAAAGTACTGAATATGCACTTAGAATTGACAGTTATTAGTATCTTCTTATGATTCCTTAAAATATGTATTGTTTAGTTCCAGTCCTGGGACTTGAAATCAGAGCCCCTAGTTCTTGGCTGGCTTTCCTATTCAAAGTTGGTGCTTTGCAGCTTTTTGATGGTTAATTGGTGACAGAAGTCTCTCAAATTTGTCTGCCCTTGCTGATTTTAAACCAAGATCCTCAGAGCTCTGTCTCATGGGTAGGATTGCTGGCATGAGCCACTGAGTCCACAATGCCCTTAAAAGTATTTTAAATACAAGTAATAAAACATGTCAAATGAAGTGTCTGTTGTTTCTGTATTTAACCTGGTTTCATTTTGTAAACTCATTTCTAGGTAAATTTTCTCATGCTATATAGTTATGTCTTTATGTTTTTGAGACTTTTACATGTTTGTTTTTTGATGGTACTAGAGATCAAACCCTGGGGTAGACAAGCACTCTACCACTTAAGAGATTACTCTGACCCTCTTTATTTTTAAATTTAAAAATATGTGATATGCAGAGAGGTTACAGTTACATAAGTAAGGTAAAAAGTACACTCCCCCATAACCTTACATATAATGGAGTACTTTCAGAGTACTAGCTTTGAGTAAAAGAAGCTCAGGGGCAGTGTCCAGGCATGAGTTCAAGCCCAGGACCAGCACAGACAAAAAATTTTTTTGGCCATAGAGAAGATTTGAACTCAAGGCGTCATTCTAGCCAGGCAACCATTCTACTATTTGATCCATGCTCCCAGCTTTTACACTTGTGCATTCCCAATAATGCGGTTTATGTCCTTAAAAATTTGTGTAACTGGTAAGGAGTTGCTTGTAGTTTTTTTCAAAGTTCTTTGTCACTCAACTTTGTATAAGATGTGTGTGTGTAATTAGTTTATTCATTTCAATTGCATTTTATTGTATGGTAAACAGTTTTTCAGGTTTCTATTATGAACAATACTGTAGTTAACTTTTCTCTTTTCATTGAAACGGTTTTGCTGTAGGGTGCTTCATGATACTATTACAGCAGATACATACATTGGTGTCAGCCCACTGAATGCTTAATAATGAGAATGAACCCTAATGTGAACTATGCATCAGGGTAATAACATCATACCATTGTAGGTTTATCCATTGTAACAAGTGAATTGCTGCAGTGAGCAAAGTGAAGAAGTGAGGAGGTTGTGACAGTGTGTGTGAGTGTGTGAGTATGTGTGTGTATGCATATGTGGGGTTGAGGAGGTATGGGAACTACTTTCCATTCCGTTTTAGTGTGAAACATAAACTCTAAACATTATTTTAGAAAGCACTGACACAAAAGTTCGTTTTCTTTATTTGAGCATGATTAAAATGTAACTATTTTCTGAAGATATTTAAAGATAGGCTTTAGGTAATGAATTGTCTTCTATTATGTGACTATTATTATTTGACTTCAAGTGTTTTGTAGATTTATGGACTTAGAGATAAGTGATGTGGATATTGACGTTTCTATTGCCAAGTGTATGTAAAATGGCTTCTTGCCCTGATGTTCCTATAGTTAATATTCTTATGCTCCAGTGTTCTCAGTTACAAATAGTGAGAAGAATCTCCCTGATAACGAGGTAGATTCTGCCAACCATTGTAACAAGGGCCTCATCGTCTCCATAGTACATTGAGAAATAGCAGCTCTGTGCCCGTTTCTTTTCTCCCCAGTCGGTCCTGGTGCTAGCACATTTGTTCCTTCACTATGAGAGCAGCTGTTTAAAAGAACTGAAGTGTGCATCCAGTTCTGTGACTTTGGCACAACCAAAAGTCATGTTTAAAAAAAAAAAAGGAGCCTCGTGTCCTTTCTGGAAAATTCATTCTTTAAAGTGATTTTTAACAATCTCTACAGGTGGTCAGATCTTGTTAACTTAGGACGAGAAATGACATCACCTTCAGCTGGTCTGAAATGTTGTCCTTGGCAGCTGCAACACTTCAAGAAATCTTGTTAATTATGATTGTTTTTCCTTATTATAAGTCCTCCTGGATACATTTTTTATAAAACATTTATTTTTATCACTTACATAACTACATAAAGTATTTTCATTGGTATCAAAATGTCCTGTTATTGCCAAACAGATTCAATTTCAATTTCTAGAAATTATTGAAAAGTTAATGCTCACATGCTCCTCCTGTTGTAGTATTGAATTACACATTAGTGAAATTCACAAGCTTCATAATTACATTACATTGACGCAGAATAAAACATTAAAACAGCTACTTTCTGATCATCTTTCCTGTTAAGCACTGTGGCTAACGAGTGCATATTCTCTAAAGAAATGATGAATGAATTTTAGTGTCTTTCCAAAGTTGAGTGTTCTTGAAAATGATTATCATGGATATTTACCACCTACTTCTCTTTTCAATACATAAATCATTTCCCGATCTTTATTTCTACTTCAAGAAAACTAAGAATAGCCAGGTGCTGGTGGAATATACCCTTAATCGTAGCTGTTCAGGAGGCTGAGATCTGACAGTCATGATTCAAAGCCAGCCGGGGTATTAAAAATATCTGTGAGAGGACTGGGAATATGGCCTAGTGGTAAAGTGCTCGTCTCATATACATGAAGCCCTGGGTTCAATTCCTCAGCACCGCATATATAGAAAAAGCCGGAAGTAGCACTGTGACTCAAGTGGCAGAGTGCTCGCCTTGAGCAAAAAGAAGCCAGGGACAGTGCTCAGGCCCTGAGTTCAAGGCCCAGGACTGACTGGCAAAAAAACCAAACACAAAAATATCTGTGAGCTTTATATATCCAATTAAGTACCCCAAAAAGTGGAGCTTTGGCTTGAGTGGGGGAGTGCTAGCCTTGAGCAAAAACACTCAGGGACAGCACCCAACCACACACACACATATACACATGAATAAAGAAAGAAGAAACTAAAAATAATAAGAATTGTGATTAGGCAAGGAAGCTAGCCATTAGGTTTGTT
The DNA here is from genome assembly GCF_023159225.1 of Perognathus longimembris pacificus. Taxonomy (NCBI): domain Eukaryota; kingdom Metazoa; phylum Chordata; class Mammalia; order Rodentia; family Heteromyidae; genus Perognathus; species Perognathus longimembris. The sequence goes on from NC_063165.1 coordinate 10,578,490, forward strand.
TGTAGAGATATCACTGAAAAATATTCAGTTTCCCTACATACAGTTCCAGAGCTCGTTTGGGGTAGAAAATGCACATTGAAGCCACATGTGCAGAACTTGAGAGAGAAGCTTTCAGTTACAGATTCTTGGTCCCCGGGCTTGAGGCATCTGGAAGAGGCCACCAGGAATTAGGGGATGACAACAGTACGCATACATCAGGGACACATACATCTTGAGGCTCTTTTTTTCCTGGACTGCATAGCACTTGCTAGATACTAGAATGTGTTGCTGCAGAAATCCTATGTTGAAGTTCAACCCTATTCTCAAGGTATTTGGAGCAATAATTAGGATAGGTCATAGGTTATGTTCTTGATAATAGAATTATTACCTTTTCGAGAAGACACTTGACAGCCTATAATCATTTTCTGTTTGCCCTGGGAGGACAGTGTGGGAAGGCCAACTGTAATCCAGGAAGTGGGCCCTCCCTACCGCCAGACTAGGCTCGGCCTTCCAACCTCCTGTACTGTGGGAAATAAATGTCTGCTATCTTAACCACTTCATCTGTGGCAGCTTGAGTTCATGACTACATACTCCAGAGACAAGAAACAGAACCTGAGCACCTATAAAAGCTACAGTGGGAGTTCAGATGTTTGTCCAGGCAATTCAGGATACATCTTTCATTTATAATTTGATGAATACTTCAGTATTGTCTTTTAGTATAATCAGAACCTCAGCATATGGTTAATGAAAAAACTGTCTTAAAACATCAGCAATCCACTGAAATTAATGAACAATTTGTAAGCCAAATCAACCAGTTAGCTTGTAATGATTTATAATGTAAGGAAATCTTGAAAGTGATTGTTATGGGACTGGGAATGCGGTTTAGTGGTAGAGTGCTTGCCTAGCATGCATGAAGCCCTGGGCTCCATTCCTCAGCACCACATACACAGAAAAAGACAGATATGGCATGGTAGCCCAACTGGTAGAGTGCTAGCCTTGAGCAAAAATAAGCCAGGCACCGTGGTCAGGCCCTGAGTTCAAGCCCCAGGACTGACAAAAACAAACAAAAAAGTGGTTGTTATTTTAGCATGGAGATTCCTAACAAAACAACCCCCAATTCTGTTACTGGGCTTATATCCAAAGGAGATCAAACCTTGATCCTAAAATCATACCTGCATTCCAGTGTTTATTGATGCACTATTTACAATGAGCAAACTTTAGAATCAACCCAGATGCCCCTTAATGGGTGAGTGAATAAAGAAAATGTGATATATTTACATAAGTGAATACTATTAAATAGAATACAATTCAGCTATAAAGTAAATGAAGTCCTGTTATTTTTAGTACACATGAATAGAGCTAGAGGCCATTATGTTAAGTGAAATAAATGGCGCAAGGAAAGACAGGTACTGCACACATTTCACTCATCTGTGGAATCTAATGAGTATAGCAAAAGAAAATATTGGAATAGTGGTTCCTAGACACTAGGAAGGATAAGAGGAAAGTACAAACACCTAAGAATCCAATTAGGGGAACAAATACACAGTGGAGGAATTCCTTCTCATTCTTGAGTTAAAACAAGCTGTGATATATTTCAAAATGACTAGATTACAGAATTCCCAACACATAAACAAAATTGATCATTGAAGAGAAAGAAGTGCTTCTTACCTTGATTTGGTTATTAAACACTATACTGCATGTATTAAATTACTGTAATATACTCCCTAAAAATGCACATATATTATGCTTCCATACAAAAGTTGATGTTTCTTCAGAGAGTTGAATATACCCTGCTTCTTCATAAAATGAAATATTTGTTGAACTTGAGTGCTGGTGCTTCATACCTGTAATCCTAGCTACTCACTCAGGAGGCTGAAATCTGAGAATTATGGTTCAAAGCCAACCCCGGGCAGGAAAATCCATGAGATTCGGATCTCCAACTAACCACCAGAAAACCAGAAAGTGGTGCTGTGGCTCAAGTGGTAGAGCACTAGGCTTGAGCTGAAGAGCTCAGGTACAGAGCCCAGGCCCAGAGTTCAAGCCCCATGACTGATCAAAAACAAACAAACAAAAAAAAAACAAACAGAAAACCAAACCAAAATCCACTTCATGACATATGTTTATAAAAGATTGGAGTTCTGAAGTCATTCTGAAGAATGACTTGAGAAAGAATTCTGTAATTCAGATGTGGCAGTAATTGCTTGGGAGAAAGGATGAAGATTTACCTGACACAATTCGGAAAAGCAACTTAAAAATAAAAAACACATAGCTAATGATTTTCTTCTTCAGTGTCAACTCATGTATGATAGCATCTTAACTGTATCATTAGATATTTCCTCCTAGAAACCGCCAGATACTATTTATTAGAAACAAATGCTAATCATCTATTTGATATTTATTGCTTTTTTTTTCTTGGGGGGGAGTAGCTTCATGTTTACTTGATTTTCTTAATTGGCTAATGCTCTACTACTTCAAAAACACCTGCCTGCATTTTTGCTGGTTATTTTTAGAGATGCAGTCATTTGAAATTTGAACTTTTTGCAACTGGACTCAAGCTGTGGTCCTTTGGGTTTCAGCATACTGAGTAGCTAGGATTACAGGTGTGAGCCACCAGTGCTCATCTTATATTTCATATATTTTGAGATAAGTTCTTCCCAAGTTACCAAAGCTCAAATGGTCTTCCTGTTTCAGGCTTCCAAGTACTGGAGAGTATAGGTGTGTACCACTACACCTGGCTTACATTATTATATTTATAAAATGTTGTTTAGGACAAGTAATTATTTATCTAGCTTTTGTGACATGTAAATCTATATTGCATGTCTTGGGAGCAAATACCTGCAGTTATGATTTGTTTATATCTCATTTTGACAGACGGTATGATCCCTCTCACATGGATCTGCATTCATATTTCTAGAACCTGTGAATAAGTTACCTTATATACCAAAAGGGAATTTTCACATGTGACAAAGTTAACTATGTTGATAATAATTCAAGTGTGTTCAATGTTCATTATCATCAGAAGGTTCCTAAGAGGGAGACAGGAAGACCATAGAATAAGAGTAGAAGATAGGATGATGACGATGTAGTTGAATTTGAGAGAGAGAGAGAGAGAGAGAGAGAGAGAGAGAGAGAGAGAGAGAGAGAGAGAGAGAGAGAGAGAAATGAAGGAAGGGGCCATGAGCCAAGGAATTCAGGCAGCCTTTAGAAGTTAGAAAGGGCAAAGAAATGAATTCTCCCCAAGGGCCTTCAGAAAGAATGTACTGCCAATCCTTTTTAGACTTCTGTTCTCCCCAAGTGATGGTATAAGTAATGAATTAGTTTTCTATAGCTGTTAAGTTTGTGGTGATTTGTTAGAGTAGCAACAGGAAATGAATAGGTCAGTTAACACTGATTTTATGTTCTTGACATGGTCCAACTAATACTAACTTGCCAGCAATTTAAACCATTAAACACTTCGTTTGTTTTCTGCAACCCCCCCCCCCCACCCCGGTGTATATGCGGGGGGGTGGGGTGTTTAAACTCAGGGCCTGGGCACTATCCCTGAGCTTTGGTGCTCAAGGCTAGCACTCTACCACTTGAGCCACAGCTCCACTTCACACTTTTTTTTTTTTTTTTTTGCCTGTCCTGGGCCTTGGACTCAGAGCCTGAGCACTGTCCCTGGCTTCTTTTTGCTCAAGGCTAGCACTCTACCACTTGAGCCACAGCTCTGCTTCTGGCTTTTTTGGTAGTTAATTGGAGATAAGCGCCTCAGGGACTTTCCTGCTCAGGCTGGCTTTGAATCTCAATCCTCAGATCTCAGCTTCCTGAGTAGTTAAAATCACAGACTAGGATTATACAGGTGCTGAGCTAGACAATTGTTTTTAAATCTTTAAGGAAATAAGCATGGTGACGTGAAGATCTGGCGACTTGAAATGAACACGTATGGCCATATGGAAAGCTGGGAGAGTTGGTATTCATCACTGTGCTGGTGTGACAGTTGAACATTCAGTACCTGTAGGTTGGTGCTCTCCTCATCTGGGATTCCCGAGCACTGCAAATGCTGCTAGAATGTAATGAAATTTGCTGCAACAAAAAATAAAATTCTGTGGACTTTGTGAAGAATGCCCAAATATCTCAACGACAAAAAGTATCATTAACATGTTGAAATGATTCTAGCTTGGATATATTGGATTAATACATGACCAATTTAAATTCTTATATTTTATGTGGTTATGAGAACATTTAAATTACACATATACACCATGTTATGTTTGGTTGAGCAATTGCCTCTCTAAATAAATGCATTGTATATATAACTAGAAGCATATAGATTACTTACTGTGTCAGTTGCTATATATATGCATATATATATATACACTTACTGAATAATGACTCTACCAGTATAGTCAAGTGGGTTAATAGGCTTATTTATGTACATACATTTTATTCATTTTTTTTGAAGTCATATCCTTTTAGACTCTGACTTCCACAAATCCCATGTTAAATTGTGGTGCATTAAATGAGACGGAAACAGATCTGGAAGAAAGCCTAAGGGATTGGGAGAAACACTACTGGCAGTTGAGAGGTGGTATTTTTGGCCAGGTTTGCTGTGGTGGACAAAAGTGATCTTGTTTTTGTTGCCTTTTTTCAAGGAAGGAAAGATGATCCCTAACTATGAAGACATTGTTACTATGACAACATTAAGTAATCATTCATCATCAAATCAAAAACATATTTTCCCTCTGGCATAGGAATTCTCACAGGGAGGTTGCAGAATTAAAAAGAAGAGGAAGCTTGCCTGCATCGAATTTCCCACGAGGAGAAGCCTGTGATTCCTGGAGTCATGAACACAAACGTTGTCTGATGGGAACAGAACAGGCATGCTGTCTAATAAGGTGAGAGCTGCCTAGATGCCTGGATTTCAATATGATTTGGGAATGGGAGTAGGACTGACATGGTGCTCTCAACACTCAGGATACACGGGAGTTTCTCATCCCTTACATGTGTTTGTCTTCGCACAAGGCTTTGATATGTCTTTTCACCCCATCCTGCAGCCTTCGTGCAATCACGTCTTCCCATTCTGAAGATACATTATTTGAAGTTCAGTTATGTTTCACTAACGCATCAAGCCAGTGCCATTTCCTGGACCAGATAGATGTTGATATGATCAAGAAAGCTTAGGAAGCCAGAGAGGATATAAAGTAATTATATTTTGGGTGGTGACTACTTGAGCCTTATTGTGGAAAAATATATATGAATGTTAGCAATGTACACACACGTTGCAGAGTTGTTCATGTTTAGCAAAAAACAAATGCCTTCTAGGCATTCCATGCCAAATAGCACCAAGGGCAGAGGCTCTTGGTTTAGCATCAAACATGAGTAAATCTATAAAGGAGCTGCAGTCTTATAGTTTCAGTAAGTGAGAAAATATCATAAACGGTTCTTAGTGGAAAGATTTCCCCTTCAATTACTTGGTTTAGATTCCCCCTTCTTATAACTTTTGTAGGGGCTGCCACCTATAGTATTTTCCAACTAGGATAAGTATTGACCACACAAGATGGTCTATAAGCTCCGCCTTTTCCTGACAGTTTCCCTGTGTACAGTTATTGTTGCATATAGACAGGGAAGTTGTCAAGGAATCCACACAGAAATGTAACCGCTGCCTTATGTATGAAACTGTAACCCCTCTCTCTCTACATCACTTTGACAATAAATAATTATTCAGGAAAAAAAAGGTAGATGTTTGATGCAAGTATCCTAAATAGACTTATATCAGCAAATGTCTAGCTCATTCCAAATGGGCAGTGGAGTGTAGATTTCCTTGGCTTTCCAAAGGTATAAGCTAACTAAACTTTCATATTTCAAAAATGGATTCCCTTGATATCTTACACAAATTGCGGTTAGATGGAAGTGTACCTAGGCAGAACCTACATGTAGTTGTTTCAAAATCCGAGACTGGTTTTTGTGTGCAGACGCAAGTGTTCTTGGTCAACGCTGTCAAGGAGCCGAGGCTGAGTGAGGACACATCAGCCTACCTGCCTCGAGGGCACTCGTGGGCACTCGTGGGACTGGTTTGCTCCTCCAAATTCATAAAACTTCTTTTTATTATTCTTTTGCATATATCATGCCATGGAACCATGTGGCCTTCTGGGACCTCAGCTGCTTGTAAAAAGGCACCACATTTTTGTTGGCTGAAGTGCAGGGTGAGAATTGCTCATCACCCTTCCAGAGCAACTGTAGACCTCTTTTGGGGTCACCGGTTAACCTGCACCAGTGGGCCGTTAACTAGCCAATGAATGCAAAGCTAACGTTCCATTTCAGTCCATGGAGATGGATTTCCCAAAGGGTCAGATGAGTTAGCCAGGACAGGAACACTGAGGGTCAAAATCAGAGAAAGACCAAGTAGTTTGTTCTTGTGTAAGGAATGCAGAGCTCACTACAGTCGATAGAAACAAAACCAACCGAGCTGTGTGCCTTATGTAAGTCAGAGGCTATTCATCTCTGACTCAACTTTCCTGACCAATGTTCATTAGCTGAGGAAAGAAATCTCTCTAAAAAGAAACTTTCTGGATACACGTAGAGAAGTTTCATTGCTTGCACAAATAATCAATTCCTTGTATTTCCCCACATGAAAAAACAAACCCATCTTTTTTGTGATGTACAAGTTACAGGTGGGTTAAAACAATACACTTTAAATTCACCACAGGGGTACTCAAAAGCAGTGGAATGTGGTAAAGGCTAACGGGGTAGACAAGTGAAGGAGAGAAGAGCTGGAGAATGCAGCTAAGAGTCCAATGTATCTCCTACAAAATTAAGAGTGAGGGAAGGGATGAGAGTAAGGGAGGGATGACTGAGAATGTTGAAGGGGGTGACATTGAAAATGAGCTATTGAATTTATAAATTGCTTTGTTAAATGGCAACTCCTTTATACAACTTTAAAGAAAATTTTAAAAAATCTTCAAAAACCAAAATACAAACAAACACAGTCTCACTGCTAGGAGAATAAGGAGTTGGTCTTCGAAGGAGAACATAGTGTTTGGCCTGGGAAGTAAGTTATGCTGCTAGATTTCTCATCTTGGTAAGTCCTATTAACTACCCATGATTCTAAATGATTATAATTCTGCCAGTTGAAGTAGCCAAAAGAATGACAGGAAGTCTAATGGTATTAATTATAAATCACGACTTGGAATCTGAACACCCTGTGCCAAATTCCTATTAATTTCAGCATGATTTGGCAGGATAGAATTACTCTATAGATTATAATAGAATAGCCAGGAGGTTTTATTTAGCTTTTTTGGTTTTACAGAACTGTCACCTATTCTAATCATTAAAAACTAATGAATTAGTGTATACATATTTTGGAAGATTATATGTCAGAAACCCAAGAACAACATTGGTAATGGAACAATCACTGCCTAAAATGAGAATGGATGTAAGAACTGATTTGGAATGCACGGCAAGTATGAGATCCTCAGAAATAAGAGTTTATAAATTTGAATTCTGGTGAGCAACTTTAATTTTAATTCGCCATCACACTATGCATCCACTGTCCTGTCAATCTTCCTTGGCTATCAAATTGCTTTTTCTGTTTTTCCTCCTCTCCTTCTCTCTAATGAGACATATTAAACATTTTTATTGTTATTATAAAGGTGATGTACAGAGGGGTTACAGTTATATAAGTCAGGTAAAGAGGACATTTCTCTTTGGATAATGTCACCCCTTCCATGAAACACATTTTTATAATTAGGGTGAAAACTTGCAGGCAGTCTTTTTATGAAAAGAAAAAAAACTTTACTGACAAGATTGAATAAGTGCTGATAGTCTAAGTTACTAACTGTTCTAGAGAAACTTGTGTTCTAACAATAACTCAAGTCTTAACTAAGTGATACACTTTGCTGAGAGCCCTGGCTCTCCCTGGACCCCTGCAATCACCCTGGCCAGGGCCTCCAGTGGCTCGAAGGCCAAGAAGCAAAGCCAAAGCTTCCAAGTGGCAGTGGCCACAGAACACAGGGTGGTCTGGGCTCACCTGGCTGGACATCACAATCCAGAAATGTGCTCCATGCCTTGCATTCCTCTGCCACATGAGCAAACTGTGGTAATGTGTCCAGTGGAAACTTTGTGCAATCTGTTCTATTTTAAATTACTAAGGGGCTGCCTTTAAAAAAATATTCAGTAACTAGGTTCCAGAAGGGCTGCTTAGCAGAATACAATTGGTTTGTTCTGCTTTGCCCAAGGGTACAAGATTTTCCAAGCACTACTTACAGTTACTTCCTAACAGCTTTTGTCTATTTTGAATAAGGAACTATGGAGATATAACAGATTTGATGCTTCTCCCTTGGAGTTTAGTTTTTAGTTAAGACAAGAAGGACAGGTTCTACAAAGTCAAGAATCCTGTCCTTTTGTAAAAAAAAATAAAAATGTTAAATTGTACATATTTGTGGAGTACAGTATTTTGTCTATCTTATTCACCATTTCTGTCTCATCACTGTTTCTGCTAGATATTTTTCTAGAACCCAGCACAGATCAGAAATTTAGGATCTATCTTTGGATCACCTCAAAGAATACACTGATATTGAACTCCTGTCATATCCTCATTCATACCTTTCCTGTTTTGTTTTGTTTTTGTTGCCAGTCCTGGGGCGTGGACTCAGGGCCTGAGCACTATCCCTGGCTTCTTTTTGCTCAAGGCTAGCACTCTGCCTCTTGAGCCACAGCTCCACTTCTGGCTTTTTTCTATATATGTGGTGCTGAGGAATCGAACCCAGGGCTTCATGTATATGAGGCGAGCACTTTACCACTAGGCCATATTCCCAGCCCCCATGCCTTTCCTGTCTTAGCTACAGCTATTGTCTTACTTGATCCTCTGAAATGTGATGTTAGCCACATTTTTCTGACATTTTTCTTCAGTGCAAAAAATCCCCTCTCTGTGCTTTGGGAACATATAAGAAAGAATATCAGTATCACATGTGTAGTATAAAAACAACAGGATAGAAGATTTTGTAGATGTAGGACTAAAGCTGTCCTTGAGGAATAAAAAAGATTTGAACAGGTAATAAATTATTTATCATCTTCGATTTCCAGGTGATTGAAAATCCTGCTCAATATTGTTATTATATTGTACTCTATACATATTATAGTATTGTCTTTCATCCCTCACCTAGCTGTGTCACTTTAAATATTTCGTGTGCACAAGAATCCAGTTTTGCTTATGTTTATATACAACCTCAGTACCTAACATGGCTACCTTCTCTTTGCTTTGGCAGGGAATTAAATTATCATTGACTTATGAGCTTGGGAGGAGGTGTAGCTTAAGTGTTAAGCGCCTGCTTTGAGCAAAAAGGCTAAGGAAGAGCAGCCAGGCTCTGAGCGAAGTCCTAGTGCAAACACACATGCAAATACACACACACACACACACACACACACACACACACACGAAACCAGAATGTTGAGCTTGGTGGGCTAGGGAAAGCTGTGCCGAGGTATTCTTGATGAACCTGGAATTCTGATAAGCTTTCTCTTTCATACTTTTTTCCAATTCTTGCTCTTCTCTGGAAGAAGTCCTAAAGAAAAAGTAAAAAGCACACATACAGAACTAGTTATAAGTGGGCGTCCATGGCTTGTAATCCTAGCTGCTCAGGAGGCTAAGATTTGAGGATTATGGTTTGAAGCCAGCCCAGACAGAAAAGTCTCTGTATATCCAATTAACCACTTCAGAACCCAGAAGTGGTGCTGTGGCTCAAGTGGTAGAGTGCTAACCTAGAGCACAAAGAGTCTCAGCAACAGCGCCCAGGCCCTGAGTTCAAGCCTCACAACCAACAAAATAAAACGAAAAACTAGTCATACAAAAACCACTTTTGACAACATTAGATCTTTCTTTAGATTTTTGCCGGAGCCTGCTGTTTTTTTCCACTTACACTCTTCCTACACTGCAGGGATTTTAAAAAGTGCTTAATTATTTGGACTTGTTTTAATTTTGTCTAACTTATTTTTCTCTAATGTTAAGAACATTTTGTAAATTCACAAATACCAAAAGTATTTTGCACAAAGTTAAAAATCAGATCAGGTTCAGACTATTTCCCTGAGGAAAGGAAGTACAGAAAATAGTCAAATTATTAACTGAAAAAAATAAAGCAAGGGAACGAAAACATCTCTGAACTAGTTCCTAAGCTATGTTCTTTTCCATTATGAAATGTTGACTAATCTGCATTTGCTTTGGCCATGCAATTTTGATGGGAAAATGTATAACTGAATTTTTTGAGTATTTCACACTAATTTTTGCTTTTTTTTTTTTTTTTTGCTAAACATTTTGCTATAGCATTTATCCTTGGTATGTTTGCCAGCCTGGTCAAAGTGTTCTTCTTTTCAATTCCCAGGAAATGCTTATATTTTCAAATCAGTCTTCTTGAAAGGCAGACTGAGTCACCATAGTTTTGTAGAGAATGATTACATTCTTTGTTGTTGTTGTTGTTGCCAGTTGTAGAAATTGAACCCAGGGCCTAGGCTCTGGCTCTAAGCTCTTTTGCTCAAGGTTAGTGCTCTTGCACTTTGAGCCACAGCTGCACATCTGTTGTTGTTGTTTGTTGTTGTTGTTTTGTTTTCAGGTGGTTAACTGGGGATAAGAGTTTTACAGTCTCCCCTGCCAGGGCTGGCTTTGAATTGTGATCCTCAGATCAAAGCCTCCCAAGTAGCTAGGATTACAGACATGAGCCACCAGCAACCAGGGGCAAACTCTGTTTTTCCATAATAAGGAATACCTACCAACTTCTGGATAGTGTAGGCTCTCCCATCCATTTCGAAAATGCTTGGAATAGAGTGTCTCAAGAGACATAGGAAGAAGTTCTACTGCCTTTTATGACATAGCCGTGGAGGTCATAGGCCATCAGTGATTGCCAAAGTCACAGCACCCCTGGGGTTAGAGAAAGGAGCAGACGCACTCATATTATTTAACTGTAGCTTTGTACCTTTTGTCCTGATTTAAGTCCTAAAAGCATGGGCTGGATCAGCATTATCTCTGTCTAGCTCTGTAGGAATTCTTTGAAATGGCATTTTCTCATTTGTAAGTAAATTTCATGAAAGTAGCCATCTCGTAGGGTAGTTTTGGGGAGTTAAGTGAAATTTTCCTACTTAAAAGCCTGGCATATTGTAAGCACTTATTAAATATCTCCTACAGTTGATATTTTTGTTTTAATGGTATTGTTGGAGTAATAGATGAGTAGCAGAAAGTTATAAGCCTAATATTTAATTTGGGCATGGCTAGAAAGTACAGTGGAATATAGTCACTATATGTCAACAATTTTAATTGAAAACTACTTCCGAAAATATAACTAATTCTTATTGGCATGAACAATATCTAGTTTGTTTTTTGTAAATAGCTCTTTTTCAAAAAGAATTAAATAGATTGTCTCTATAATCATAATAAGAGATTAGGTTTAATCATTCTGACTCCCTAGCCCTAACTTTTCTGTTTTTTTTTTTTCTTTGCCAGTCCTGGGCCTTGAACTCAGGGCCTGAGCACTGTGCCTGGCTTCCTTTTGCTCAAGGTTAGCACTCTACCTCTTGAGCCACAGTACCTTTTCTGGCTTTTTCTGTTTACATGGTGCTGAGGAATCACATGGTGCTGAGGAATCACATCGTGCTGAGGAATGGAGCCCAGTGCTTCTTGTATGCTAGGCAAGCACTCTACCACTAAGCCACATTCCCAGCCCCATCTTTTCTGGTTTTAAATGAGAGTAGGTAAGGTAATTTTGTACCTGCCACTGGTATTTGTTGATTAAAAAACATTGTATTGTATTTGGCCAGGTAGGGTGGCATACATCTATAACTCCAGTACTCAAAAGGCCAAGTCAAGGGGAGATTGGGAGTTAGAGGCCAGATACATAGTTCCAGACCAATTTTAGCAATAGAGTGAGATCTGGGATCTTATCTCATAAAGCCAAAAGGAAAACAAAGAAAAAAGAAAAGTTGTATTTATTAGCGTATATTTGAGTTAAACTTACCCATCAAGTTCTACGATGCTCCCTCCAGCAATACGGTAGTTGGCTGTTTTCAATTTCTGACACAAATGATCCCTATTTTAGAATTATCAGTGGCTGTGATCTTTTCCAGTATGTTTGCAATGAATTTAATTATCCTCAGAGATTCAACTGATAATGTCAATGCAGGCCTTTGTCACTAACTAGGAAGGTAGCTTCTGGAAATGATATTATATGCACTTAGCATTTGTGAGGGTCTGGATTTATTCACTGCCACTTCAACAATTAAACAAGAAATAACATTTGGGCTGGGGATATAGCCTAGTGGCAAGAGTGCCTGCCTCGGATACATGAGGCCCTAGGTTCGATTCCCCAGCACCACATATACAGAAAATGGCCAGAAGTGGCGCTGTGGCTCAAGTGGCAGAGTGCTAGCCTTGGCGGGAAGAAGCCAGGGACAGTGCTCAGGCCCTGAGTCCAAGGCCCAGGACTGGCCAAAATAAATAAATAAATAAATAAATAAAAATAACATTAAATATTTATGAAGTGTCTTCCTTGAAAATTCTTCAAGTCACCATAGCTTATATTGTTTCTCTGGTGTGGGAAGTTATTATTACTACTTTGTCAGAAAATAGTTTGATACCAGCGGCTTTGGGGAGAGAAGTAGTTATTGGCTGCTATCATCAAAACTACAACTTAATTCATTGACTAAATATTCACTTTCCAGGATCAAGCCCATAATCCCCCATATTCAGGAGGCAAATTCAGAGGATTGTGATTTAAGGCCTATCCAAGGATAAGTTAGCAAGAACTCTTTTTAACAAATAAACGACATGCTGGTTCAAGCGGGAGAGGATAGCTTCTGGTTCAAGGCCATCCTCTACATGAGAAATAACTAAAGCAGCAAGGGCTATGGCTGTCTATAGCAAGCATAAGGCTCTGAGTTCAAACTCCAGTACAAATCTATTTCTAGTATATAAAATAGCTGTGCAAACCTGAGATGCCTTTGTGAACGCTAAAAAATAAACCCTCTCCCCCAACTCCTAATAAGTACTAAAGTGGAAAATTCTAAATAGTCTCTGGATATGAGAGCTACTCAGAAACTAATAAAGATTATTTGCTTTGTTGGATGCAGTACTGAGAAGCTATTTTGATTGGATTGTGAAAGTCCATTTAAACCTTCCCGGGAACAGCCATTAAAGTATACTACCTATTTAAAAAGTTACCTACTTGCTTATTTTGCACACCATTTTCAGATAGGTGCTTTGACATTTCAACAAAATTAATGACTTCTTATTCTAAGTCATCAGCTCTTTGCAGTTGATTATGATTCCTAAAAGTTTATATGGTCCAAGTCTTTTAGCCAAAGTAATTCTTTAACAAAATTAATAATCTTGAATAGGTATAATAACTCTACACACTCATGAAATAGATAGAGCTGCCAATATTTAATGAACAAAGGGGATAAATGAATGGCTTGGGTGTGGAAAAGTAAATGAATGTTGGAGAAAAGTAGTACATTCATGCTCCCATCTGCCAGAAATATCACTTATGGTGGTTGTGGGTGATGCCAATTATGGAAGTGAATATGAAGAAGTCCAGAGACTAGAATATTGAAGAATAGATCTCAGGACTCAAGTCTATACATTATGAGGTTTTAGGCAAGATGAAGAAAGGAAAGCCACTGTGAAGCATTGAACAATGGCAACCTTTGTTATTTGTCAATTACAGACTGAAAGTTTTGAGATAGAGGAGTAGCATTAATCAGAAAGGGCAGCCCAAAAATATTCTTAAATTTGTTACTAGTGAGCTGTCAGATTGAAAAAGATACATAAAGACAAACTTGTGCATCATTTAGTAAAATCCCTCAGAAAATAATAGTAGCAGTACATAATAAAAAAATTTTTGGGACTGGGAATATGGCCTAGTGGCAAGAGTGCTTGCCTGGAATACATGAAGCCCTGGGTTCGATACCCCAGCACCACACATATAGAAAATGGCCAGAAGTGGTGCTGTAGCTCAAGTGGCAGAGTGCTAGCCGTGAGCAAAAAGAAACCAGGGATAGTGCTCAAGCCCTGAGTTCAAACCCCAGGACTGGCAAAAAAAAAAAATTCTTGCAGGTACTAGTGGCTTACTCCTATAATCTTAGCTACTCAGGCTGAGATCTGAGGACTACAGTTCGAAGCCAGCCTGGGCAGGAAAGTCTGTGAGATGCTTATGTTCAGTTAATTACAGAACAATCCAGAAGTGGCACTGTGGCTCAAGTGGTAGAAGGCTAGGCTGGAGCAAAAGGAACTCAGGAACGGTGCTCCAGGCTCAGAGTTTAAGTCTTAGGACCAGCAAAAAAAAAATTTAATTAATTTAAAAAAATTCCTACAATTTCTAACTCAACAGTCATAGCCCATGTCAGAAATCATAAAATAGAGAAAAATGAAGAAGCAAGACAACAAAGCAACAATCATGAGTAGTTGCTTCTTTCCTTCCTTTCTTTTCCTTCTTGTGTCCCTTTGTGTATCAGAATAAAAGTATAATACCTAAAAGCATGGCCCATACTTATGACGTGAGCCTCTGTAAACAAGAAAGACATGTTGTAAGGAAATTTCTATTATGTGCTATACCAACTCACAAATTTCTTGCACATGGCGATTGTGGAACAACAGGGAATGGACACACTAAGATTCTCATGGGGTGGGAATGAAAGGGAAGGAGAGGGGAAGCAAAGCTGTTCTATGGGTTCCCTCTTATTTGGGTTGGGAAATAAGTAGGGGTAAAGCCAGGCATTGTGGTGGAGAGAAGAGAAGTTAGGGACATAGTTGCCAGAGACTGTAGACTGAAAGGACCAAGTAAATAAAATAAAAGCTCATTTAGTATTAATGGCTATGATAGAAGATTAAACAGAGATATGAAACCAATTCAAATAAAAAGGAAGGAATGTGTGGCTATTTTGTGGCCCAGTCTTATAAAGATAAGACCTAGGACAGTGGACCTTTATAGTGGAATTACAGACTGAGGTCAGCATGACCTGTGAAGCAAGCGGTCCATCGCTGTCTAATAGTCAGAGCCAACCATAGCACCTAACACAATCTGAGAGTGTGCAGGAATGGCTGCCTAGGAGCATCATCCTTAGAAACATGCAGACTGGGGGCTGGGAATATGGCCTAGTGGCAAGAGTGCTTGCCTCATATACATGAAGCCCTGGGTTCGATTCCTTAGCACCACAAATATAGAAAACGGCCACAAGTGGTGCTGTGGCTCAAGTGGCAGAGTGCTAGCCTTGAGCAAAAAGAAGCCAGGGGCAGTGCCCAGGCCTTGAGTCCAGTCCCCAGGACTGGCAAAAAAAGAAAAAAGAAACATGCAGACTGGTGACCACATGCGTGCCAAGCAAACAGGCTAACAAATGTGAAAAGTCGCTCACAGAATCCTTTTCCCCAAATGAGGACAATCTTTGGCTTTCCATGGTAAAACTCAGAAAGATCATCTAGTTTCTGACACACGTATAATTTGCTTTATGCAACGAGTTGAAGTGGAAGTAAAGGTCCATCTTTAAAGCTAAAAGCCCTGGAGGTGTATACTATGAAATATTCAAAGCAACATACTATGTAGAGTATATTACCTTTACAAATCTACTTGTACCAAATAACATAGCAGCTTACCACCTAAGGCAAACATTTTTAGGACTGGAAGCAAGATTTGAAAGAAATAAACTATCACGGGAGACAAAATCTTCCTCTTCCACAGCTAGAGAGATAAAGTTAACAAAGAAAAGATGAGGGCTGGGAATGTGGCTTAGTGGTAGAGTGCTTGCTTAGCATGCATGAAGCCCTGGGTTCAATTCTTCAGCACCACATAAAAACGGAAAAAGCCAGAAGTGGCACTGTGCCTCAAGTGGTAGAGTGCTAGCCTTGAGCAAAAAGAAGCCAAGGGCAGTGCCCAGGCCCTGAGTTCAAGCCCCAGAACTGGCAAAAAGAAAAAGAAAGAAAAGACGGATTGCCTGGTGCCAGTGTCTTCTGTCTGTCATATTAGCTACCAAGCAGGCTGAGATCTGGGGATCGTGGTTTGAGCTGCTGCTGCAGCTATACCTGGAAGTAGAACTGTGGCTCACATAGTAGACTACTAGCATGGACCAAAAAAGCACAGAGACAGAACCCAGACCCCAAGTTCAAGCCCCAAGACTGGCACAAAAAGAAAATCAACTCATGTGAAGAAAGAATCAGAAATTATAACAATAAGCAAAGAATAGCTAATCCAAATAGCTAACAGATATAGAAAAAAAACTTCTTGAATCCATTAGTGAGGAAATAAAAATTAAAGTAGAAATAGATTTAGTTTTAGACTAATTAGATTGAAAAATATAGAGAAGAGAGGAATAGTGATAACTGTTAGTGATTTAGTGAAAGGATTTCTCCCATGCTTGGTAGAAATATGAGGTGTTAGGCATTTCAGAAAACCCATCTACCAACATCTATGACTTTTTTGGCATACACACACTTTGGGCCAGTAATTCTGATCCTTGGTCTCCAGACTATAGAAAGGCACTAGTATGTAAGGCATACTGTGTTTGCAGTGGCAAAAATCTCATTAAAAATAATGAATTAGTGCTAAGCTTTCTGACCTGTGATAATTTTCATGAGGTGTTTGTGTGTGTCTGTGTGTGTTTCTGTGAATAGATACATATGTAGCAAGGATAAGATTCCTTTTTGCAAAATAATATCCAGATATTCAGATATGGATACCTATGTACATATACATTTATATATGTGATTATATCTTCACAGAATAGATTAATCTGAAAAAAATGGGTAGCCTTTCCTCTTACTAAAGAGATGACTGATATTCACTGCTGAGAACATTTAACTCATGTGGTAATATATATTTATGTATTTATACATATATAAATACATTTATATATATTACACGATACTGTAATATATCTTATTATATTATATTTATATAATACATTTAATTTTTTGTTTTTGTCAATTCTAGCTTGAAATCTAGGCCTAGGCGCTCTCCCTAGCTCCTTTTGCTCAAGCCTAGTATTCTACCACTTGAGCTATAACACTGCTTCTGGTTTTTTCTGTGATTCATTGGAGACGAGAGTCTCATGGACTTTCCTGCCCAGGCTGGAACACTTGCCTAGCAAATATCAGGCCCTAGTTCAAATATCAACACTACAAACAAACTCCTAAAGCCTGCCCCCCCATCTCCCAAATTCTTTAATCTTCAGTGAGATTCTGATATATATATATGCAAAACTTTTAAAAATCTAACCCTATCTATCTAAATAATGCACACACCTTCAAGTCCTTTATGAAGTTTATTACTGAGTCTACCTCTTTTAGAAGAATGTCATCACATTGTAATTGTGCAGGTGCCACATTTCCAGAATGTGCAGATAAAAGCTCTGTATAATATGTGTTTATGAAGGTCATATTGAAACCAGTCTTCTGGGATCTTACTAGGTGTAAGGAAGAAAAAAAATATGGTAAATTGTGACCAATAACATGTATTCATTATTTATTTAAAAGAAGTCTATGGAAAATAGGGTTGATTTGAGAGCTCAACATTATTTTGAAGCTAAATTATGTTTCCAATCTACCATCTTTAGGGTTTTGATGATATCCCCTGCATTAGACTTGGGGTGACAATTGCACACTGAACATCCAGACTTAATAAGTTCATGTTCAAAGTTAGGCATCAAGGGGAATAAAGAGACTCTCCTGTGTCAGTCCAGCTCTAGAAAATCAGAGAAGAAACATCTTCTTTTTCCATGTTGCTCATATGGAGAGACTGCCTGTGTCATCATCATTTGACCACCAGTGCTAGGACTCCAATCAATGATTTCGATACTCGAGACTCATCCCCTGGGACTTGTTTCACCATTGCCTATCAAAAGTCATTGTCTGCTTAGTAGGTAGAAGGGCAAATAGCCTTGGCTAAGAACATGTTTAAGGAAGAATACAACAAGGAAGAATTATTTCAAAGAATTCAATAATTCTGCCAAATCCCATAGCACTAGGCCCTAGTCCTAGCAGAATGGTCCTGAATAGTCTTTCCCATTAACAAGCATCATTGTTGACTAATTTGCTTTCTTTAGCACTCTTGTTTAATCTTTGCAATCTTTTCAAAGTCATCTGGAACAGACTCTAACTGAAGTATGGAGATGTACTAGAAAGAGTCTGGGACTCAGGAGTAACACAGTTTATTATAATAAAGGATACAGAGAAAAACTCAACAAAAGGAAAGTCATGTGAGATCAAAGAATAGACGGCTCAAGTTCCCAAGAATCATCTCCCATTGGAATTCCACCAACAAGGAGCTGAGACAACCCACCTGAAGTGGTTCCTCCCTGAGAGTCTCATCTGGACCTAGAACTCCAGGGTTTTCTTGAAGGGGCATCTTTTACGTAGAGCTGTGAGTCACCCCAACTGTTGTTGGTCCAGATCGTCAGAAGGATAGCAGGTGTTTACTATAAATCAAGTTGTTTGCAAAACTCTTGAGACAAACTGGTACAGTTTGGCTCTAGGATCCTAGGGTGAAAATCACTCTTAGTTCTTGGAACATTTGAACAGTTGAATTTCCAGGAACCAGCTAAGGGCAGCAGGAAATCAAGCCCTTTTTGGGAATGTGCAAGATTTGAGCAACTCAACACTACCATTGCTCTACCCACTTAATAGATAAGGCTTGAAAGTTGCGCGATCTACATCAAATGTAGTGAGGAAAGCCTGAACTTGAAACTCTTATGAACTGCTATCGTTTCCAGAGACATGTAGCTTGAGAACAGCCACATGAAGTCAATCTGAGATTCTGTGATTCGCACAGTGGGGTGATTGGGAGACTCGTGCTTTTACTTTATGATGGCCCAAGAATTCTCAGATATAGTGTAGCCTTTTGTCTCCTCACTCTCATCCTTCTCAATAATAACTTAAGCCTATAGGTGTAGTTTTTTTTGAATAGATGCTGTAAATTTTCAGCTCAGCAGTACCAGATTTCAAAGAAACATGTTGATTTCAGCTAATGAAGAGTAATCTACAGGACAACCAGAATAAATCTCTAGACATGGAATTAAAAAGGAATGCCCAAACCCACAGGAGTTAATCTAAACAAATTTAGAGACATAAAATATTTAAATATTGGGAAGGTACTTAAATCAGCCATAGAATAAATGGAAGCCCAAACAAACAAGTTAGTGCTGCTGTTATTCTAGTAGATTAGCCCCCATCTGGAGGTGGGGCTCAAGTAGTAGAGCACCGGCCTAGCAAATGTGAGGCCCTGAGTTCGAATCCAAGTACTTCCAAAAGTAGAGAAGACATGTGGACAATTTATAGGAAAAATAAGACAAACATAAAATCCCAAACAACAGCAACAAAAACTTGAACAGGTACTCTTATGTTTTGCTAGTGGGAACCAAACTTGATTCAATTTGGGGGAAAGTAATTCAATAATTAGATTAAGTAATTGAATAATTAAAATGTATATGGACTTCTTTAATACATATTTCTCCCCTTTGGAACTTTCTATGAATAATTTTTTACGTACATGCCTGAAGATGTTCATTGTAGCGTTTTTTTGAAGTAGCAAAATATTTAAAAGAATTCTGAATGCGGGCTGAGAATATGGCCTAGTGGCAAGAGTGTTTGTCTTGTATAACTGAAGCCCTGGGTTCAATTCCCCAGCACCACATATACAGAAAATGGCCGGAAGTGGCGCTGTGGCTCAAGTGGCAGAGTGCTAGCCTTGAGCAAAAAGAAGCCAGGGACAGTGCTCAGGCCCTGAGTCCAAGCCCAGGACTGGCAAAAAAAAAAAAAAAAAGAATTCTGAATGCTGGTAGAGGTTCAGTTAAATAAATCATGTTATATCAGCAACATGGAGTATTATGAATAATTTATAGAAGAATGTGGCAGATCTACACATGTCAATATGCAGTCATCATTCTCCATAAATATATCTGTCAGTACTGTGAGTTGAATTTAGGCCTTTTACTTGCTAGGCCTGTGCTCAACTACTTGAACCATGCCTTCAGCTTCAAAATATTTTAAAATAAAAAAGCATTGCCTGAACACTGTGGTTTGTGAAAAGGAAAACATGCATATGTAAGTGTGTGTGTGTGTGTGTGTGTGTGTGCACATTACATAAGAAAGAAAAGACAAAAAGAGAAAACAAGATGAGAGGAGAATGAAAGATGTCTAGGGAGAAGAATGAAAGAGAAAGATAAGGCAGAAAGAAAAGAAAAAAGATTCCAGACTCACTGGAAACAAACTTTTTAAATTAACTATTATATTCAAACCTGATTTCTTTTGTGACTCAGCTTTACAGATGTATGGGCCTATGATTTCTGATACTCAGTAAATAGAGATCAATTAGTGGGAGGAGGGATGACCTGCATAGCTGAGTTTCACAGGTCTCACACACTTGATGATTAGTTGTTACAGAAACTAACAAGATCACTATTCAAACAGCAATTGATCACTAATAGACATGTGCCGAGTGTTATCATACTCCTCTGTCTGTTTGAAATGTCACTTTCACTATGTGCACACGTGAGGAAGCAAAAAGATTTGCTTGCTTCAGACTCTTTTCAGAAATGTAATGTGTGTAGTGTATAATTGATGACTTTTTGAAGAGTTTTAATTTATTTACAAACTGCTATTTTTAAGAGGGAGTCTATATAGTATTCTCAGACTTTATAACCACCATTACTATGCAAAAGGCTTTTGATGTTCAGCTTTTCACCACAAACCGATCTATCAGGGTGCAGACAGTGGGCACGCTTCCCTGGGTCACTGCCATATTATCAGGCTGGATTTCAATATCCTTCCTTGGCAAGGAGTGAACATCTCACATTGTAGGAGAAATATTCTCCAGCCAGAACAAAGAGCCCAGTAATGCTTCACGATGTGGTTTCAGCTGGAGGTGATACAATCAGCAGGTGCGATTGAAAGAGGAAATGACAATCAGGAGTGGTCTCACGTGTGTCCCTGTTAGCTGGAGTCTGCCTATCTCTTCCCTGCTCTCATGACTCTCTAAGCATTACCAGTTTCTGCTGATGTAAATACTTAGTAACAAGAACCAGAAGCAAAAGCATTGGAATATCTGAGCTCTCTTGAACACAACATTTCATAGCAACGGTCACTGACTGAGTCACTTAATTGAGGCACAGACTATTTCATTGCACCAACAGATTTGTACTACTACATAAACAGAGATGTATTGACCTCACTATGTTTGGTTCAAACTTTAGGCTTCCTGAGCTTTCTGAAGAGATGTTAAGCTAGGTCTGAATGCAAGAAGAAAATCAAAACCGATTTTTGCAGGTGAGTGTGGCTTTCAATGGAGAGATGGAGATAGGTATTTGTATGGGGCTAGTTGACTGGGGAAACATTAAATGACCCCAGTGGAAACTCAGAAAGGGAGTAGGTGGGGAGTGTCTGAAATCAGTGGACCAGAGACAAATTTTTCTCTGCCAACTTAGAGTTTTGAAAGATTGACAATCCAAGGGTACCCTAAACACAGTGCTTTAGAGTCAGCTGTGGCTTGGTTGACATGCTTAATGTCCAGCTGCTTCTCAATTTGGAAACAATCTGGAAGCTTTAATTTCTTTTCAGGTATACAATGCAGAACTGGTGCTTCAAGGGCTGGGGATATGGCCTAGTGGCAAGAGCGCTTGCCTCATATACATGAAGCCCTGGGTTCAATTCCCCAGCACCACATATATAGAAAATGGCCAGAAGTGGCGCTGTGGCTCTAGTGGCAGAGTGCTAGCCTTGAGCAAAAAGAAGCCAGGGACAGTGCTCAGGCCCTGAGTCCAAGCCCAGAGACTGGCACAAAAACAACAACAACAAAAAAAAGAACTGGTGCTTCAATTGCTGAGTGGTCGCATAGCAAATATTAGAGCCTTAGTAAATGGTGCAGTTTTCTATAGTCTCTACTTCTCAGTAGAGAATCCATCACCTTAGTAGAGAAGAACAAGTCACTTAAATCACCCTCAGCCTAAAATCTCTGTGAGGGGAAATGACTGAGCCCAATATGTACATGAAACTCCTGCTGCCTTATCGCTTGTTTTTCACCGCTTACTACATCAGGCAAGTTTAAACCCTTGTTTTCTGGAGCCAGGAACAGTTGTACCAAAGTAATTTTCCATCACAAGTAGCCTGCAGTCTTCTTCACAACCCACCTATGCCAGTAAATCATTATCATAGTGACAGCATCCAACGTGATGGGAGATATTTATTCTTGAGGAATGCAGCAAGCTCTTGGGAAGTTGGCTTGGTTCCATGTTTGCCTTTTGATTCTTAATTTTAGGTATTTTCTTTGGTTATGATTCTTATTACTGTTGGAACTTACTGTTATCAACTTAGTCTTTTATTTATTTATTTTGATGCTGGTCCTGGAGCTTGAACTCAAGGCCTAGGCACTGCCTCTGAGCTTTTTTGCTCAACCCCTTAAACTACAGCTCTACTTCCAGCTTTGTGTTAGTTTATTGGAGATGAGAGTCTCCTGGCCTTTCCTGTCCAGGCTGGCTTCACACCTTGATCCTCAGGTCTGAGCCTCATGAGTAACTAGAATTATAGGCATGAATCACTGACATCCAGTTTTTAATTTGATTTTATACCATATATGGATAGCTTTAGGGAAAAGCACCTTCAACATCTAGGACTACTGGTAGAGTACTGGCCTTTGTTCTCTTCCTTTTGGTGGAGTATTATCTGGAATTTGATTGTGGAATTGATTTGAAATGGCTCTGCCATGCTAGCTGATGACTCTAAAGATCTTAAATGAAATTCACACTTCTACTGGAAACTCTTTCTTTACATTTAAATGTACTTTCATATTTTAATCATTTTGAAGTA
The DNA here is from genome assembly GCF_023159225.1 of Perognathus longimembris pacificus. Lineage (NCBI taxonomy): Eukaryota > Metazoa > Chordata > Mammalia > Rodentia > Heteromyidae > Perognathus > Perognathus longimembris. Next base: position 10,601,270 of record NC_063165.1, read on the forward strand.
TGTGTTGACTTCACTTAGCTTGCTTTTGTTATTTTTATGGGAGAAATAAAAGAACATGGGATATTTTACAAATATTTACAGTTCTTTTTCCTCCTACAGGAATGTGTTTGCATATCACAGCCCTTTAAAGGCTATACTTAATGAAATGCTAAGTGTTTTATGATGGTAAAAGGGACAGAGAATGACTTCCATCTATGGGTTGTCTGGCGTGCTCCATTTGTGCTGAACTTTTCCACTTAAATGAGTTTAGAGAAACTATAGGTACTAACATGTTTTGCCCATTTAAAGTAGATGCATCTTAGCATTTATAAACAGTATTGCTAAGTGCTCTTTTTTTACTTCTCTTGAAAGCCATGCATTATAATGAGAATCTTGGCCCTCTCTCCCTTCTGCTCTTCTTCCTCTTTACGTGTCTTCCCCTCTTATGAACTGGGTCACGTGAGTAGGAAATACAGGTGGATATAGCCAGGCTCCAAGCTCCTGAAATCACTTCAGGCATGACCAGCTGTCCCGGGATTGAGTTTTCTAGGATCTAGACTTTTGGTGCTAAAATCAGGGAAGTCCTGGGAAACCAGGATGGTTGGCCATCTATTGTTATTCTTGTTAGGGGATAAGAATTTCTTTTTCTTTTTCTTTTTTTTTTTTTTTTGCCAGTCCTGGGCCTTAGACTCAGGGCCTGAGCACTGTCCCTGGCTTCTTTTTGCTCAAGGCTAGCACTCTGCCACTTGAGCCACAGTGCCACTTCTGGCCATTTTCTATGTATGTGGTGCTGGGGAATCGAACCCAGGGCTTCATGTATATGAGACAAGCACTCTTGCCACTAGGCCATATTCCCAGCCCCAAAATGTTCTTTTTTTTTTTTTTTTTTACTTTTCTTTTTTGGTACTGACGATCGAATCCAGGACGTTGCGCTTGCTAGGCAAGTGCTTTGCCACTGAGCTACACCCCAGTTTGGGCTTCCCTGGGATCTTTAAAAAGAAAATCTACCAGCAACAAGAACTCATGTCAACGCTTTTGCTTCATCTTAAGGGTCTAATTTAATCATTGTGCTGTGGTAGGTACAGACTATGACTAGTCTTAAAGTCACCCTACGAAAGTACAAGTAGGTTTGAGAATCAGAATTTCTGTATGTCATCAGGGAAATTGTAAGAGATGTAAATTTAGCCATCCCTCTTCCATCTGGTTAAGTAGATCTGGGGGTAAGATTCAGGAATCTACTTAGCACACAAGTTTACCTGCGGGTTGTAATGAAGACAGTTGGCAGATACAGTCACTTATTTAAACCTTCAACTTTGACTTTTTTTGCATAATGTATATATCATACGGATTGGTTAAGAGGGGTCCTCAGTGAATGAGGTTTGTTGATTTCTGTCCATTGAACGACAGTGATTTTAGCCCTTAGATTGTAGAACACTTATGTCTAGGATTTGGAATAACTTTTAAAATGATAGGTGCCTTTCTTAAGCCTGACATAGACAAAGTACTGAGACACACATCTACATAGTGTTCATATCCTTACCCAGTTGGAAAATGCCCCAGTGGTAGGAAGATAAGATTGTACAGCCTGGTGTATCAGTGAAAATAGATATCTAATGTAGGCTCTCAAAAAAAGTATCAGCCAGGAGAAATTAGCAGACGGCCCTGTAATATCAATTATATTATTTCATTACTTTTTTTTTCCTCTTGGGATCTAACTCCTAGATTTAGATTCAGCAAACAATGGCCCATTGAGTGGCTAAGTGTTACTACTGCCTCAGAAATGAAGGCCCCCATAACACTTTGAGCTTTCTTGCTGAAAAATCATAGCTGAAAGTCAAGTCTTTGGATACAAAACTATCCAAAGTCTTTGGATGTAAAAATGTCAACTAGGCAGTTTAACAAGGCCCACCCTGTTTGCAGCAAAAGGCTAAAAGGTCCAAGACAAGCAAAAGCCTAGAGCAGTCACTTCACACAATTAGCCCTTTGGCCCTGTTCACATTACAGTGCATTTGTCAAGCGAGATAGCCATCGCTTGCTGGAGGAACCAACTTTTCTTCCTTGTGTTAACTTTTGCTTTCTGAGCCATGCCAACATTCCAGCCTCATGAGCGAGCCTGAACCTATTTAAACCCCCAATTCAAAGTACTATTTGTACTACAAACATGTTACAGTTGTCAGCGGATAGTACACAAACACGTTGGGGGTGGGGTTGAATAGACATTGTTTTCTAGGGTTGGCTGCCAAATGGGATGGTATATTTGAGAAACAGCCATCCAAACTGTGACTGGCTTTTCCGACGACTCCTATAGCAAGTCAGAAAGGGACAACATTTTAATGCTAATTAGAGCAGTTCAGCCCGATAATTAAGCACAACCTTCAGGAACAATTGGGACAAAGGAATGGTTCCAGCTGGAATTCCTCATCATTTTTCACAGTAAGACTAGTCTAATAACCCCATAATTACAAGGGCCCAGGGACATTTATATGTATAAAAATGTACTGCAACCACTTTTATGGTGTGGTTCATTATAAGGAAATAAACTAGAGAAATTCCTCGCATACTTTATTCCACAAACGTTCTATAAAATCCTTGCTGCAGTTGGTCTCTTATAATGTCTTTGTAAGAATGTGATCCAAGATATCAAGCATTTTAAAGGCAAATTACTATTTCATATGGTTTCTGATTTAAATGTAGGTATTTTAATATCTTAATAAGATGTAGGGTGCAATTGCCAAATAACTAAAATTATTTTACCTCATTTTCCTGCTTCATTTGGCTTGATGCCATTAGATAAATGATTATGGGTGAAGGGAATGGAAAAATGCTTTATATTCTTTTTTTTCCCAAATGACATATAAGATACTTCGTAAAGTGCTTCTAAACCCACTGAGTCTTCTATGATATCAAGTAGAAAAATGACTTTTCAGAGTGTGTCTAATCTGATTATTGTAATTCAGAAGCAAGAGAAAATGTCAATGAAAAGGGAACAAAGTGACAAATGGATATTGGGTCTAAACGGTGCCATATTGACTTCTTGGTGGATGTCGGTGAAGCCTCACCCTCAGGTGATAGGCATGCCTGAGTTCCTAGAGGCAGGGGCGGGGACTTGGGCAATAGGTTACTGGACCTACCAAAACAATACCATGAACTCTCAAGACTCTTTGAACTCTCAAGCTCCTGTGACCCTGCCTACTGACATAACCCTATTTAGGCCCTGTGCAGCTCATCCACCATTTTTTTTTTGCCAGTCCTGGGCCTTGGACTCAGGGCCTGAGCACTGTCCCTGGCTTCCTTTTGCTCAAGGCTAGCACTCTGCCACTTGAGCCACAGCGCCACTTCTGGCCGTTTTCTGTATATGTGGTGCTGGGGAATTGAACCCAGGACCTCATGTAGAGGAGGCAAGCTCTCTTGCCACTAGGCCATATCCCCAGCCCACATCCACCATTTTGTACCTTGCCTCATGTCTCCTGACTCTCCTCAGGTCACCATGGCGTCTCACATCAGCTCTCCATTACAGTTCATCTGATTGTTTTTCTGCTCTTTCTTTACTACCCTCCTGGTTCAGTTTCCTAACATAATATTAAAAGTGTTAGAGGCATCAGGTTTTGGGGGGGACATGTGTTTGCAATGCAGTTGCTGGCTTTCTAATAAAGACTTCCGGTTCACCCTCTCACAATGTGGCTTCTCTGTATCTTGTGATCAAATACCCATGTCACAAAACTCATATAGTTTACACAATAGCCTAGCTTCTTTGCTATTATTTGTTCATATTTCTTGTTTCCAGTTGCCATAGTACTCTTATTTTTTTTCTTTCAGAAAGCTTCTAATATCTAACTATAACAAACTTCTAATATTTAACTCCAAAGAGACTGACATTAAAAAATAACAGGAATAAATCACCAATGTATGTTTTACTCAGCAAATGGAGATAGGGAAAGGTCTTGCAACACTAATGTGTAACTATCCATCCTCTATTATGACTTTATTTGAGTACATCTGATTATATTAAAATTTATTAAGGATTGAGTCACCAGTACACAGTGTAGTAGCTTCTGCTCTTATCACTAGTGGTAGGGATAAGGGTTGGGAAATATTCTTGGGTTTTTTTTTGATAGTGTAGTAATTTGATAAAGGATTTTAGATTTAGATGCACATTTTATCCTCTTTTATTTGACATTCTACTCTTTTCCTTTTCTTTAGATTCTTAAGTTAAAGACTTCTGATGGTCAAGTGATATGAATTTATATAGTATTTGCTATTATTCCTTTTAAAATTTTGAAAACCATGATAGAGTAGTATTTTCTAAACATCTATTATGCAGCGGTTTCTTTTAGATGGATCAACTCATTTAAATATTTCAAGAAGAGGAGACAAAGTTTGTGCTACAAATGTGGAAACTGAGACTCAAACAAGTTAATGTAGGCTGGTGTATCACATTTTTAATTCATGGAGCAGGATGGAGATTCCTGGTTCTAGATCCCACATCCTTATAAAGTCCATGTTGTATAGGACTTTTTTTTTTTTTTTTCTTGGCCAGTCCTGGGCCTTGGACTCAGGGCCTGAGCACCTTCCCTGGCTTCTTCCTGCTCAAGGCTAGCACTCTGCCAACCTGAGCCACAGCGCCCCTTCTGGCTGTTTTCCATATACGTGGTGCTGGGAAATCTAACCGAGAGTTTCATGTGTTGGAGGCAAGCACTTTTGCCACTAGGCCATATTCCCAGCCCCATGTTGTATAGGTTTTATAACAAGTTAGTGAAACAAATATCTAGGAGTTGAGGTAGGTTCAGAAGAGGAATTAAGGAAGATCTTCAAAGAAAAGAAAACAACTGAATGACTCTCATGTCAGATCCAAACTGCATTTGACGCCTTTATTGCTTGGGCTTTATTATCTTCTTTACGAGTTTTGTTATTATAAATATATGAAAAGCAGTTTGTTTCAGGGATCGCTGAAAGAGGAAACATACTTATTGAAAGTGTATGTGTTCATTTTTTAGGAGATAAAGCAAACCCACTTCTGTAAACATTAAAAGAAAAAAAAGAAATCTACTAAAACCTGCAAAAAGAGAGTACACAGGAGAGAAAAGAAAGAGTAATAGAGGGGGTAAATGTGATCAAAGTACAATATATGCATGAGAGTATCACAACGAAAACCCTTTGTACAATTAATGTATCATAATAAAATTTAAAATAAACGAGAATGCCAGAATTATAGTACGTCAAAGAGCTACATGCTTTAAAGCAGTTGGACATCGTGACAGAAACTGAATATTTGCTTGTATGTGTAGCTTTCTCTGAGATGAGGTAGATAAAGGATTTAAGAAAAGTTAAATATATTATTGTCTGTGATGAGTGTGCGACCAATTGAACTTCCCACATTCTACCCCTGAATTGTGAATAGGTGCTATGCATCAAAAACCAGTACACAATATTTTGAACATTTTAAAATAAGAACTTGGGTCTTAAGTTGGGCACCTTAAATGTGGTGTACATATTGTGTCAAGGACTTGTGATGATTTTTTTTCTACCATATTTTTTTAACTAGCATCAACTAGTTGTCCAAGGGTTTCATTTTGACACTTCCATATATGTGTACAATGTACTTTGACCAGACTCCTCCCACATCATTCTCTCACCTTTACCCTCTCTCTCTAAGCCAATTTCAACAAGCATTATTGCTCCATGTCCATAAAGTACATGTGCACATAAAGCATTTGGGCCATATGCATCCTTCTTTTTTTGGGGGGGGCAGGAAAGGAGGATGGTAGAGGATGAACAATACTGAAACACAGTGCACCTGTGAATGAAGAGGGTCAAGAAAACTCACTGAAAGCTTTTGAGTCGCAGACAGTAACGAGGATGGGGAAAGGAGGAGCCAAAGACTAAAATATTATGTATGTATCTGTGAGGACTTTATAAAGAAATCATCAAAGGACCTGGAATTTAGCTCAGTGTCAGAACATTCACCTACGAAGGTTTGACGTTCTGAATTTTGTCCTCAGCATCTGAAAAAAAAGCATTATTGGGGAATAAATATGTGAAGCTCAAGGAATTGTTTCACAAATCCATTTGCTAGGAATTCAAGGAATAATATTCTCATATATTAGGATTAACTGGATGAACTGGATTTTATAGGATCTATTTTAAAAAGTTAAAACTTTTTATGTAGCAGCCAACAAAAAAATATTTCCTGAACATATGAATGGCATAGATTTAAATGAGTGGAGCATTTTTTAAGCCAAAAGTTTAGATAGTAGTTATTTACTTCAGACAGCACATTTGGCCTCTGCAACACAAAAGACTTTGTGTATCCTTACGTCACGATACTCAACAATACCCATCTAGTTTTACTTGAGGCTTTACTACACCCTATTATTTGTTGGCTTTTTTTGGAGCCACTACCAGATCTTCAAGAATTCCCAAATTTCTTCAAGTATTCACTAACTGAGGGGAACTAAAACATTAATGACCGATTATAGATAACCCACAGTTCTTAGGCTTGGAACTGGTGAGAAGGGAAATGTAAGGAGGAACATTTAAGAAAAAAAATGAAATGAATGCAGATGGCAGGACATACCAGAACAACTTTTAAATCAGCGAGCACATCCTTATGTAATTATATTACATCTAATATTGAGAAAGAAACTGAAGAGTCATGGGGGGAGGGGTGAATCTACTCAAGGTACATTGGGAATGATATGTCAATTTGTAATCCCTTGGTAGAACTATGGCTTATAAAAATAAATTTAGAAAAGAGAGAGGAATGAACCCCAATGGCTTTCTCTATAGTCCTGTCCACTTCTTTGTATGCGTGACCCACGATGGTTTGGGAGTTGTGAGAACAACACTTTTTTGCCTCAATATGAGAGTGTTCAATGATTCTGACAGAGCTTTGCTTTAAGCTCCATGAAGTAGGATGTTGGTTCTTCGTGGTTCTGGAGCAAGCACAATCCAGCCATAAATCCTATCATGCCAACTTTCCCTTTCTAGTGTCTGAGAGTTTGAATTGGATGCCCATTGTTGATAAAGTGGGTAAAGAAGGGAAACCACCACTAACACCACCATCACCACCGGCCCCACAATCACTACCACCATTACCACCACTGCACCCTAGATATGTATATTCCTGACCATCAGCCTAGTTGGTTGCCAAGAGTGGTTTAGCTTGTTTAGCTGTATATGAATTTTACAAAGAGCCATTACGTTTTACACTCTAACAACGATAACCATCACCCCAATCAAGTAAGGGTCCTAATGAAGGCGGCACAGCTACTAAATGAGAAGCTGGGATTTGAGCCCACTTTTCATCACTCTCTCCCCTGTCTCCAACACAAATGACCAAGGGGCAATTGAGAAAGGTTATTGTTCCTTGCTACTATCAGACATTTATTCGCATCTACTTGATTAAACTCCTAATCTTAATAACATCTCTCATTTCCTTTCTTTAATGACTCATAAGGTATATTTCTCACAAATGACTACTTAAGCTCATATCTTTCATTTTAAAATCTGGGATGAATAAGCATCTAAATATTATCTTCAAACAAGACAACATGCTCCTACTTTTGTCTTCTTTGCTAAACCCCACCGAGGTCATGTTGAGATCATTGTTATGTATGTGTACTACACATTTCCCATTTATTGTTGGTGGGAATCTTGGTTGATTCCACATCTTAGTTATTGTCAGTACTATAGCAACAAATATGGAGTACTAGTGTCTTTTTCATATGATGATGGTCTTTCCTTTGTATATACTCATGTGTTACCTGAATCACATAGTGGATGTTTTTGGATTCTTCAAGAACTTCCCTCTGTTCTCTATAGTAGCTCTGCTAATTTACATTCCTATTAATATTTAAATATTCCCTGTTTTTTCCCACATCATCACCAACATTTACTACTGTTTTAATATTTTTAATAATAGACAAACTGGGATGATCTTTCATTATAATTTGATTTACTTTTCCTTGATGAATCATGAAGTTGAGTCTTTTTCATAAATGTGTTGGCCATTTGTAGGGCTTCTAATTAATATCCCACGCCCTTTAAAAATCATTTTATTTGCTACTGAGTTTTTGATGTCACTCATATATTTTGGATATTAGTCCTTTGACATACGAATCGTATATAATTTTTTTCCCCATTCTGTATTCTGTCGTTATTTTTTCTTTTCTATGTTGCCAAACGTTTGTTGGAGCACAGCAACACATCCTACTGCCACTCCTCCCCAAAGTGATGCTCTCACAGTGCTCTTTATTGATTACTCAGTAGGTTATTAACAGAAGGCCTACTGATTGCATTTATGATGGGATTGGGTTGCTTTTTTACCTGGACATTGTACCTAGGGTCCTTGAACTGACATTGGCACTTTAGCCTACTTGGAATTGTCTCTTCTGACAGCTGTTTAGTAGAATATGGATGAGACTAATCTACACAGAATTTTCAAAGCTGCCTCCATATTCTTCCCTATTATCTATGGATTCTAGAACTTCCTGAGCTACCTGTAGTCTTCTCTTGAGTATATTTCCTGAACATTTTTTCAGCTTTGTACTTAGATGTGATTTTTTTCTGTTCACTACCTTTCAGAGAGTACTTTAAACTTCTTCAGAGTATGTATTTTCTTTCCTTCCAACATTGAGATGAATTTATGTTTCGTTAGTAATTTTTTTTTTTTTTTTTTTGGCCAGTCCTGGGCCTTGGACTCAGGGCCTGAGCACTGTCCCTGGCTTCTTCCCGCTCAAGGCTAGCACTCTGCCACTTGAGCCACAGCGCCGCTTCTGGCCGTTTTCTGTATATGTGGTGCTGGGGAAATCGAACCTAGGGCCTCGTGTATCCGAGGCAGGCACTCTTGCCACTAGGCTATATCCCCAGCCCCAGTAATTTTTTTTTTTGTTTCATGAAATTTGGGATAGACATTTGTTTTGTTTTTTGTTTTTTTGCCAGTCCTGGGCTTCGACTCAGGCCCTGAGCACTGTCCCTGCCTTCTTTTTGCTCAAGGCTAGCATTCTGCCATGTGAAGCACAGCGCCACTTCTGGCCATTTTCTATATATGTGGTGCTGGGGAATCGAACCCAGGGCTTCATGTATATATAGGCAAACATTCTTACCACTAGGCCGTATTCCCAGCCCTGGGATAGACATTTGTAAAGAAATGGAAAGACTTGGAAAAAAACCATACTGAGTGAAGCCAGACCCAAAGAAACATAGACTCTATGCTTTCCCTCAATGGTAATAATTAGTATACATGTTGGATAGCGGAGGATCACAATAGCTCACTGACTATGTACATATGATCATGTAAGATATGAAGCCCTTGTCTGTTGTACAGCTAGTGAAGATCTTCTCCCAATCTGTGGGCTTTCAATTTATCTTGCAAGCTATGTCCTTTACCAGGCAGAAGCTCTGTAGTTTGATGCAATCCCATTTGCCCAATCTTTCTTTGATTTGTTATGTTTCTGGGTCTTTATTAGGAAAATTTCTATCTATGCCAAGGAGCCTTAGTATTTCTCCTATTCCTTCCTGTAATGTTTTCAGTGTATCTGCTTTTACTCCAAGATATGAAACAAGTGGTTTTTCATTATTGTTGTTATTCTTAAGGTACTAGGTAAAATTATTTCTTTTTCTTGCATTTTTCTTCCCTATGGCTTAGCCCCTGTTGTTACTGTATTTGATTTTGGTACCCTGGGTATTGTGTATATGTTTATCTGAAGTAGGAAAGGCAACAGGGACGTTAAAATGGTGAGACAAAGGATAAAAGGTGAACCAATGCAACAGCGATACTTACAAGGCAATATGTTGGAAATTAACTGTACAACTCTAGGAGGGGATTGGGGTAGGGAGAAGGTGGGAGAAAAATGAGGGAGGAGGTAACAAGTTTGACAAGAAATGTACTCACTACCATATGTATGTAACTGTAACCACCACTCTCTACATCACTTTGACAAAAGACTTAAATTAGAATATAAAAATAAAATAACATAAACAAGAAAAGTTGGGATAGAAGTGATATTGTATGCATATGTATGCATGTATGCATATATATAAACACACATATATAGATTTATTCCTAAAGTTCTCTAGCAATATGAGATAAACAATATGCAAATGTTCTTGTTGTAATTCTCTATTATCAAGAACTTAAGTATTTTAATAGTACCAAATAGAAATGCAAATGCAAATCCTACCACAAGTAGTTGTTGCCTAATGGCTCAAAATCCAAGAAATAAAGAAAATTTATTTATTTGCATCATTTTTGTCTCCATCTGTCTCTTTGAAGACCATGCAGATCCATAGGATATATATATTTTTTTTTTTTGGCCAGTCCTGGGCCTTGGACTCAGGGCCTGAGCACTGTCCCTGGCTTCTTCCCGCTCAAGGCTAGCACTCTGCCACTTGAGCCACAGCGCCGCTTCTGGCCGTTTTCTGTATATGTGGTGCTGGGGAATCAAACCTAGGGCCTCGTGTATCCGAGGCAGGCACTCTTGCCACTAGGCTATATCCCCAGCCCCCATAGGATATTTTGATCTTAGGATTTCTCTATCTTTAAAAATATATATCATTAAGATTACTACAAACTTGTTAAGAAGAAAAGAGTTTTAGGGAAAGATAAACGTTATTAGACATTTGAAGCGAGTAAGCCATACATACATACAGGCATAAGAATTAGTTGGAGATATAGTAGAAAACTTTTCAACACCCACCTTAGCCTTTTGTTTACTCATGGAAGTCCTACTGTTTATTTGATACCATGTTATGTGCCAGAGATGCAATGACAAAGCAATGGTATTGCACACAAATAATTCACAACCTAATGATCAACTCAGGTACCTGAAGTCATACATAGAACACTACAGAAGAAATATATTCCAAGGATCTGGGTAGATGAGCAGAGCTCATGAAAATAAGCACACACATCTCTCAGTCTACTCTGTAGATTCCCTTCGGGTTGGAATATATTGAAGTACTGTACACACTTTTGGATTTTTAAATTTGTTCTTGGCTAGATTACTGGAACACTGTTATATGTTGCATAACATATTCTTTTCATGTAAGGGTTTAATCTTGGGTTTACTGAAAACGTCTCCGCATGATTCCTCATCTACCTTTCCATCCACAATAGCTTAGACATTGTTATTTGAACTCTGGACAAATAGCTCATTGGGAGATGAGGTGTAGGGATTGCCGGTTTGTTTCCACAGGGGAGCAGATATAATTATAAGAAAGATCAGCAGAACCCAGACCCAGAAGAAAACTGAACTGTGTCACTGAAGGGAAATCACAGCGTTGAGGGTACTGTGGAAGAATGAGTCTTGATTTCCTGGGCATGTTTTTGTCTTTGTACTACAAAGGGAAGAAAGATGTGCTGGAAGTTATCTGATATCCTCTACTTCCAATTTCTACCCTGAATTGTAGCTGGAATACCAATAATTACGTTTTCCAGTTAACTTCATTAGCAAGTTCTACTCTTGGTCCCTCCCCATCATTGTGAATCCAGAAAGGGAAAAATGAGCACATCTTCAAATGTATGAATTGGAGAAAACATACAACAGAGAGGAGACATTGATCTTTGGGGAGCAGCAACAGGTAAATGAATGGTCATCAGCTGATGAATTAATGTTTCACTCTGGTACTCATGGAAATACCTTGCCCTTTTGGACATTGAATGTAAGAGGAGGCTTCTGTGACTCTTGTTCCCTTAGTCCTTTTAAAACCATGCTGGATATCTCTGAGTCGTTGTATGATTTCTTGTTTGAAATACCTAGCTAGAATGGTTTCTGTTTTCCTGGCAGACCCTAAACAATGAAATGGTTGTTGTGTGAACTGGTAATAATGCCATTTAGGAAACTTAATCTAAATCTAGAGACAAAGATACTGCTGAATAAGGAGGAGTGGATTTCCAACAGGACAGGATGTTAAGAGTGCTGTGTGGACATCTATGTATATTTTGTGGTCACTGTGGCTCCAGACATTTCAGTTTTTCCCCCATAACTTTTTGGTAGCCTTGTAGCCATGAAATTAGGTGAGGAGATCAAGGTAATGATATTAACGCAAGACTGGCTATACTGACCTCCTCTTTGAAATGTTTCTTTGGGTGTTTTAAAGAGAAACATCCCTTTTTGATGGCTCTTGCGATAGATCCAACTTCATATCAATTCAATATCAATAGGTTTGTGCTTTCTGCAAGGTGATATATCACAGCATTAAAATATTAGAACCCTAAGTTTTCTTTTTTTCCTGAACAATGGTGATTTCAATCATATAACAGGAATTATTCCCTCATTCCAAGGTATGAAATGTTTATTAGTCTTCTATTAAGCCATTCCTATGGGATGTACTATGGGCATATCCAGTTGCAATATTTAAATGACATTTTCAGCATGTCTTCAGGAAGATGAATTATTTACTTGGCTCTATAATACCAAAAGTCAGGTATATGAAAACTGAATTCAGTCCTCATGTGTAACATCAGTTATAATGATGCTTAAATTATCTTTTTTTTTTTTTTGGTGCTGTTACTTGGACTTGAACTCAGACCCTGACACTGTCCCTGACCTTTTTTGCTCAGGGCTAGAACTTTCCCACTTGGGCCACTGTTTCACTTCCGGCTTTTTGATGGTTAATTTGAGATAAGAATCTCAGGGACTTTCCTGCCCAAGCAGGATTTGAGATGCCATTCTCAGATCTCGACCTCCTGAGTAGCTAGCATTACAGGCATCAGCCACTGGTGCCAGGCTTTTTAAAAAGGATACCAAATTAAATTCACCACAGGATTCTACAAGGATTTTCTACCAACATCTCACTGAGTTAGAAGGATATCCTGAAGTTTTACTCATGTTGTATAGGTACGTTATAGTTTACAGAAACAAGAATACTAAATTCACTAAGCCATTGCATATCCTCTCCGAGTAAATAAGAGTGCAGAACTACCCGACTTTTCCCTGTGAAAAGATGGAATCTCATGGCCCATCAGTGTGGTGGGAGCCCCGAGGATGTAATTCCTGGAAAACAGACTCCGATTCCATGAGTACAGTCCTTTACCAAATTTGTAGATAACAGTTGAACAGCTGAATCACACTTCTGGACTTTTAAGAAAACAGACACTGCGCCACAGTACATTCTGATGTGTATACTCAAAAACAAATGAGGAAAGAGAACTCTCAAAACCACTAGAAGAATCAGAGCAGGCAGAAACATTATGTACTGCCCAGGTCTTGGACAGCCTCAGTTTCAACTAGCTGTCAAGGTTTTGTTTGTTTCAGTGAGTGGCACGTCATTTTCCCCAGTGGTACATTTTAAATCATGCACCACCTATAAACACACTCACTTCAGATAAGAAAGCACAACTTTTAAACAAAACAATGTAAAGTTAGACAGAAGTGTTTGTGGAGCTGTTACCCAGCCAAAACATGGAGGGAGTCTGAGAGGGTGTTTTATTTGAGAAGCAATTCAGCTGTCATCAGCCTCCAAGTTCTAAACAAATGATGTTGATGAGAAATAGTGGATAGTAATCTTCATACATTTTGAGAATTATGATTAATACACGGAGTTTGAACCAACTCTATTTACTTTATAGCAATATGTTCAAAGCCACTAGCAAAAATCTATTGCATACTGACAAATGAAAATTGGCCAATAATTCATGAGTATATGTGATGGTGGGTTATAGATGTAGGTGATAGGAAAGAAAAAGGACAAAGAGGAGTTAGTGATCCTGTAGACTGGTCTTGGAAGTCACTATTCTTGGCCAGGGAATATGGCAATGCAAATGGAGTTTTACTGGGCCTGAAGCAAGTCTCAATGTTAATATAGTCTTTGGAGCTAACTTACTTGAGATGGAATACCCAACTCTGCCCTGTGTTTTTGTTGCTTCTGCAAGACATAAACAACATTGATTTAATATTTCTTTTTTTTTGGCCAGTCCTGGGCCTTGGACTCAGGGCCTGAGCACTGTCCCTGGCTTCTTTTTGCTCAAGGCTAGCACTCTGCCACTTGAGCCACAGCGCCACTTCTGGCCGTTTTCTGTATATGTGGTGCTGGGGAATCGAACCTAGGGCCTTGTATATCCGAGGCAGGCACTCTTGCCACTAGGCTATATCCCCAGCCCTGATTTAATATTTCTTTGTCTGTATATTTAGTATTTCAACTATATTATGTCTAGGGGTATCTCTATAATCTTGCATGTTTGGTGTTATATAACCCTCCCAGACTTAAATGATCCTTTCTTTCTCAAGGTTGGGTTATTTTCTGCTAATATTTTATTAAATACACTATATCTATAATTTGTATCTTTTTTCCTTTTCAAGCTCCCATCACTCACATGTATGGTCTTTACCTTTTCTTGTTTGTTTTTGTGCTGATCCTGGGCCTTGAATTAGGGCCTGGGCACTGTCCCTGAGCATTTTTGCTCAAAGCTAATACTCTACCACTTAAGCCACAGCTTTACTTCTGGCTTTTTGATGATTGATCAAAGTTAAGAATGCCAAGGACTTCCTTGTCCTGGCTGGCTTTGAACCATGATCCTTCGATCTCAGTCACCTGAGTAGCTAGGATTAGAGGCGTAAGCCACCAGCACCCCACAGGTTTGACCTTTTGATGATGTCTAAGAAGTCAAATATGTTTTATTAATATTACTTTAGTATTTTCATCCATCTTTGTGTGTTCAATGTAGTTCCTCCAATTTTTCTTCAATACCTGATAATCTTTTTAAAGACATTTTTAGTTTGCCTTGTTTATATTTTCATTCACGGGCCTTTATTTTTATTATTATTGAATTCTTCCTTCATATCCTGGTTTTTTTTTTTGTTTGTTTGTTTGGCTAGTCTTGGGGCTTGAACTCAGAGCCTGAACACTGTCCCTGGCTTCTTTTTGCTCAAGGCTAGCACTCTATTACTTGAGCAATAGCACTACCTCTGGCTTTTTCTATATATGTACTGCTGAGGAATTGAACCTAGGACTTCATGTATGTGAGGCAAGCACTTTACCACTAGGCCATATTCCCAACCATATCCTGCTTTGTCTTCCTTATTTTATTTACCTTCCAGAAGGGGTCGAGATTCATGGAGGCAGTGTTTTAAACATTTAGTCACATCCTCAACCTAAATTTCACATACTCAGAGACTCCCTGAGTCTGTAACTGCAGAGTAACCCTGGCAATGGGAAACTGTTGATTAGTGAGCAGAAAAGGGGATGACATAAAATTAGAGGAGGAGAAGAATGCCTTGGGGATGTTTAATATGACATTCAGCAAAGCACTGTCACTTGCTCAGAACTGTCTGCTTGGTGAAACCAAGCCTAAATGGTGGAAGGGCCCTTGGTGCTTGAAACAGAAGCTGAAGGTTTGAAAACTCCTGAAGACTGGAGGACTAATATTCAGTATGCACAGATCAGGTTAGATAGAAATCAACAGAAGCCCCAATGGCCAGTTCTAAATATGCATGGTCCTTGATTTGCAATAGGGCTCCTTCTGGTTATATAAACTCAATATAAATTGAATGTGACTAGAAACTAGAATCTGAACTGGAGAGAGGAAGCCCAGAAGGGCATGTTGTTGATGGAGTGGGATCCCAAATCACATACACACAGTATCCAAAACAGTTGGCTTCACAGAACACCGTAGAATATCTGTTGCATCCCTGTCTCCTCAGCATCCAAAGAGAGACTAATGTTGTATATTACTAGCCTGTGTGTGGTTGGGGGTGGGGGTGGAGAATAAAAATTAAAAATCTCAGTCACAGTTTCTACCAAATATGTAACACCTTCATGTCATTAAAATGTCAAAAAATTGAAAGTCAAACATTATTGAGTCGCCTTTCTTCCTTCTGCGTACAAGCATCACAGGATTTTTTCTTTTTCCCTTTAGGCTGTTGTAAGAATTAGTTGTTTTATTGGCATTACTGGGGGTTGAATTCAGGGTCTCGCCCTTGCCAGGCAGGTGCTCTCATACTTGAGCCATGCCCCGAGGAGTACCTTTTTATTACCCACATGTCATTTCCTATTTTACACGAGCCAGTTTTCTTCCACTGTTATGAAGTTGGAATTTATTCTCTCGAGTCTATTTGAAGGTTTTGGCTTTCTCCTAAGTTATTTTTCCTCACCTTTTACTATTCAGGATTGAATTCTTTGGCCTTTAAGTTTCTTTCTTCCTTATAAAACTCATACTGAAAACTCTTTTGCTGGCTTCCTGGCCTTCATCATCATGCACATCTTGTCTTGGTGTGTCCCTTCAAAACACAAGTGCAAATTGAATCCCTTTAGGACAACTACTTAAAGATAAATAAAAATAACATCACTTCAATGCACAGTCAACAATGGATCCTGGTGAAGAGTAGTGTCTTCAGATCGTTATGGATGATTTTGGTTAAGAATACATCAAACAAGGATGTTTTAGCTTCTGAAGCTGAAGGAGAAAGATATAACAAAGTCCTAGAAATGATCATACAGGCCAATCAGTGGCTTAGGAAGTACTTAGGTGCCATTAAAAATAAATAAACCAAAAATATAAATACTAAAATGTGATCCTAGAAAATAATTAAATCAGTAGCTAAAGTTTAGATGGAAGTGCTTTTAATATTAATTTCCATGTCTTACATCTGTAAGTAGAAAAATTGGTGTTTGGTGCTTGTCTGAGATTTCTGCTATCTTCATCACCTGCGGGCTGAGTTTCAGCATCATTTTAGGATAATTTTGGTCATGTCCCTAGTCATTGAAAGTACTACAACAAAAATCTCTTTCTTCACCAACTTCTAAGGTATTAAACATATGCCTAGAATTCAAACTGCAAATAGTCCGTATTTACTGGACATTGGGAATAGTTTTAAAGTGTTTTATGGATGGGAATGAATACATCACATCTGTGAATGAAGAAGACAAAATGGAATTTGTGAATAAAGGAGGAGGGTGGTTGGGAAAGCCAGAGTAAACAAGGGAGTTGATCTGACGAACATACTGTGTATGTGTGGAATAGCATAGCAAAACCCTTTGGAACAATTAATGTACCCTAAACAAATCAAATGTATGTTAGGAATGCAAAGCAGGTCTTGTCTGGGTGTGTGTGCTAGTAGAAGGGGCGATGGTGAACTAAGATGGTATTAGCCATCTAAGAAGAGTGAATGTGATCAAAACCCCTTATGTACTTGGATAAGTATGGAAAATACTTTCAAATGTTTTATTTTCCATATGAAGTCTTTGTCTTTACCTATTCCTTTCATGTGTTCTTTCACTGATTTTATATGGATGATCATCAATCAAGTGATACAGTGGGAACAATGAAGACACAACATCTCAATCCATTATGAACTTCTAGAAGAGTCAGTTGGGACAGAGTTGGGAGGCTTTTTGTCTGTAGTCAGTTGATTAGAAAGACTTTGGGTTTTTTTTTTTTTTTTTTGGCCAGTCCTGGGCCTTGGACTCAGGGCCTGAGCACCATCCCTGGCTTCTTCCCGCTCAAGGCTAGCACTCTGCCACCTGAGCCACAGCGCCCCTTCTGGCCGTTTTCCATATATGTGGTGATGGGGAATCGAACCCAGAGCTTCATGTGTAGGAGGCAAGCACTCTTGCCACTAGGCCATATTCCCAGCCCCTGGGTTTGTTTTTTTTTAAGGATCAATACTGTTTTGTTTTTTTTTTTTTAAACTCAGAGCATTGAGCTTGCAAAGCAGCTCCTCTTGAACCATGCCCATTAGCCCATTGTTTGCTCTAGCTATTTTTCATGTAGCGTCTTACATGTTTTCTCAATGATAGCCTCAGATGTGATTCTCCTACCTGTGGCTTCTGCAGAGCTGTATTATAGACATAAACTATAACTCCTTGTTCTTTTCTTTTTTGGTCATGGGGCTTGAATTCAGCACCTGGGCACTGTCCTTGAGTTCTTTTGCTCAAGGTTGTCACTCAACCACTTTGAGCCATGGAGCTACTTCTGTCTTTTTGGTTGTTACTTGGAGATAAGAATCTCACAGACTTCCCTGGCCAGGCTGGTTTGGAACAGATCTTCAGCCGCCTTAGTAGCTTGAATTACAGACCTCAGTCTCCTGAGTAGCTAGGATTACAGGCATGAGCCACCTAAATCCAGAAATGGATTAGGTGGCACATATGTACACCCACATTTATAACCACTCTCTTGGTGTGCCACACAAGCCACAGGTTGCATTCAAGTCTCGTATGACATAGAAGCCCTCAAACTGAGAGAAAAAAAAGCCTCCTTTTGACACTGGCATGAAATTGAAGCTCCTGGTGGCCTGTCCCAAAGTCAACTCTGAAGTCATTGAATAATTTGAAGCAGATATTGTCATGCATCACCAAACATGTGATACAATGTGTGGGTACCCCATTTCCTGAAGGGAATTTGCTGCATTTTATTCTTAGTACACTTCCTTCCTCCAGTTTCCCAAAGATTCAGTTACAAGATTATCTGCTGATCTGAACAATGGTTATATTAATGTTTCTATTCAATCATCTTGTCATGGTTATTTTCAGTTCACATATCTTCCGAATATCTTGCACAATGGGCGACCCATGAACATTCTTGCCGCATTTACTATGCTGTCCCAAACGGCCTTGACATTTGAGCTATTCTGATTACAGGGATCCATATTTAGGCAAAACTCTTGTTGCTTCACAGCCTATTTCTCGGGAAGGGGAATTTTACTTGAGCTATTTTTAGTGAAAAACATGAAAAATGAAAAAATTGCCATCCAAAAATACCTTGGCACAATAGAGAGTAATAGTGGAGTGTGGAATACTGCAGACCCATGAATTTGCTTACATAGCTACTAAAAAACACTCTAGCCATTTCCAAACATGCCTTTATTTCCTAAAGAAGTACACGGAAGAAGAGTAAACTATTTTTAGTTCCTTGCTTTAGCAAATTGTCAGAAGCTGGATGTCATAAAAAGAGAAAATATTTATTCTGTTGAGGTTCTAGAAGTCAGAAGTCTGAGCTTGAGGTGTCTGGGGCTCCATTTCCTCTGAAGGCTCCAGTGGAGACTTGCTGCCTGCCCCTTCCAGCTTCTGGTAACTTAAATTGTTCCTTGGCTCATGGCTGCATTAACTTCAGTCTCTATTATTATCTTCACGTGGTCTTTTCTTCCTTCTCTTTCTCCACGTCTTTTCTTTGTCAATCATAACAGACATTGGATTTAGCACCCACTTGGATAACTCATGATGATCTAGCTTCAGGATCAATAACTAAAATTGCATCAGCAAACACTCACAGCAAATAAAGTCCCATCCACAAGTATATGTCTTAGAATGTACATCTGCCTTTGCAAAGTTCACCATTTAGCCCACGCAGTGTAACAACCAGTTTCATCACATACTTCAGATAACCTTGGAATTCCTTAAAACGAACTAAACAGAATCAAGAAGTTGATTTTCTGTTGTAAGTCCTAGTTAATAACAACAATCTGTTCTCTAGTTATTTTTCACATGCAATTTGCAAGTGGCAAACGGATGGACTGTTAGGCAAATGAGCTTTGGAATTGAGCTTAGATGTGCAATTCAGGGGTAGTCAACATAAGAGGGCAGTCCCAGCTCTTGAGATTGCACCTGTCTTGTGAAGGGAGTGGCTTCCATCTCAAGTGATTGCTTGAGACCATTGCTTTAAAGGGAAGGTTATGCTTCTCTCTAAGAAAGACAAATACTAAAACACATACATATCCAAATATATTCATAGAAAGAGAAATAAGCCAGTGTTAAAACAAAAATGCCAGGAGCACAGTATTCCTGGCTTCTTGAGGTACCTTCCTTAGTTTTTATTTTGGGCCTACGCTGCAGCTGTAAACCTAACTTGTCTTTCATGTCCTTCCTGTTTTCAGCCGGGTGGTGATTCCCTGTGCTGCTCACTGGTACCCTCTCAGGAGCTTGAAAGTACACTGAGGCTGAGATGCCCCAGTAGGGAATTTGATTTACCTAGTCATTGTCAACAAATGGTGAAATGATCCAGAAAGAGCAGAAAGGTTCCTAGGGAGATCTACTCCTGAGCAAGCAGACACGGTGAGACAGAAGAAAGAGCAGTAGAGACAGGAAAGAGATCTCTGAGAGCAACAGCTGCTGGAGAAGGTGTTGGCAGAGACCAATCAAAATGGCAACCTAGGAACTCAGGGTCCATAAAGAGTTGCTTCCCAGTGAGGACTCACAACCTGGGATTCCGATGGAATGTCACATTTCTATCATTGTCCCAGGGATGTACCTCAAGACTAGCACAGCTTGTAGGATTCTCTCTTGCAACCATGAGAGCTAGAAGGCAGTCACCTGTGATTGAGCAGGTGGCAAAGATGGTGGCTTTCCCCTGCTGATCTCATCCCTCTGAGTTTCATTGTAGCCAGTGGAGTCCCAGGAAGGTCCCTGAGTGAGGAGAGGGGGACTTCTATCAGGCTGAAGGACAATCCTGGACTTCGCTACAGCAAAGAATTAAAGACGTCAGATTTTAAGCAGACAAGTGGGTAAATATTTCCCACACTCACAGAAATTGAGCGCGTGCGTGTGTGTGTGTGTGTGTGTGTGTGTGTGTGTGTGTGTGTGTGTGTGTGGTGCTGTCTATCTGCAGTGAGACATTCATTGTCTATGAGTTGGGTGATGTCTTTGAGATTCTGATCTGTACTGGTTTTGTTTTTATGGACCCTCATTTATTTACTTTGACTACATTCCTGGAATCTTATCTGAGGTTTGTGTTATTAAGAGCCTTATCTGATGGTTTCTCTCCTTCTGCCAGGTGACTTGAAATAGTGAGAGTCAAACAGAGGGCACAAATTATTTACTATCGATCCAGAGGAGCATGTTTGATGCTGTGGGTGATTTTAACCTCCATTTTCTTTAAGGTCCTGTATGTGTTTTAATAGGGCTGTTCATGGTTCTTTGTGAGAGGTTTATTTCAGAATTTTGCTTGTTTTCTGTTTTTCTTTCCCTTTCTCCGCTTTTCTCTGGCCCCCCGGGAGCTGAGCACAGCAGACCTGCCCAGTCCTGGTCCTGCTTCTGAAGACTTCTTCCAGCCTTCCCAGGCAGCTGTGAATCCAGACAGACGGTTCCGAGCAGTGCCGCTCACCTTCGGCTTTGCCTAACACAGCTACATTTCTGTTAGAGATTTCTTCAAGTATTGGTGCGTTTCCTTTAGACTCATATCCTGTTATCAGGGAATAGGGATATTGGAAACTCTTTGAAAGAGGAAGCACAAACCACTGAGTTTTCTGTTACTTTGTATTACTTTTATTTTGTTCTATTTATTTTTTTAAATTTCTTTTTACAATCACTGGGGTATGAACTCAGAATCTCACAGTTGCTTGGCTTATTTGCGTGTCTGTCCTTCTACCAGTTGAACCGTATCTCAAGCCTTGTTTTTTGGCTGCTTATATTGGACATATATCCTCACAGACTTTTTTTGCCTGAGCTGGTCTCTAACCTCTATCCTACAGATCTCCATCTCCTGAGTAACAGGGATTTCAGGTGTAAGCCACTGTGGCACAGATTATATATTTATTTATTTGTATTATTGATAGTTTATTGATTTATTTGTGACTGCCTTCTCCAAGGTGGGAACACAACTCAGACACAGGTGGTTCTCTGGAAGGAGGGACAGTATCCACTGCCTGAGAAATGGAAGGTGGCTTTTTGTTCATCCCCTGCCTAGAATGGAACTGTGGGCACACTTTTCCACAGGAATGGGGAAGGATTGAGTCTTGATTATTTTCAACCTTGATGACATAATGAAATTCCCTCTAAAATACTGATACCCCTCCATGTCGATTTTGATTTCATGTATATGGAAAGGAGCCTGGGAATTGAGAGTTTGACTTCAGAGATGGAAACCTGTACTACGAACAAGAGCCACATCCAGTTTCAAAACTAGAATCACGGAACACTTCACTTCAGTTCCCCGCTGTGGTCAAGGTGCTTGCTGAGTGTGGTCACAGAATTCTTCTTGAACAATGTGAAATACTTGAAATTTGAAATATCTCCATCCCCTATCCCCAAACCTAACCAAATAGCACTTTAATGTACAAGGAAACGAAAAGAGTAGTTTGGGAAAGAAAAGCTCTTCCTAGTGTATCCAGGGGTTGATCATCAAAATAGAAGCACGTTTCCAAGTTGTTTGGTTTTAAGCCACATTTCTAAGTTTGTTTCCTAGCGTCCAAGAGGATTGCATAGATGTTTGATAGTGTAAATCCTCTAAAATTCACTTCACTAATGTAAATTTAGTATTTCATAATTAGCCATGAAGTGTTGGAAGAAGGCTGCTAAGTTGTTAAAAATCAAAATACCAAGTTGACAAATGGACAAATGTACTTAACTATGTTTGTGGAAGGTTAACTGACAAGGCAGTGAGCTAAAAGTGTGATGTTGGCACTTAATACTACCAGGTCAAGGTTTATCAGGAATGAGAATAGTTCTACATGGAGCCTGGGTTGTAGTCTTCCACAATAGGCTGAGTAGAAGCTCCTGTCTCTGAACTACTAACTTAGTTATTTTAATCTGGCATGGGCCCAAAGCCTCTGTTGAGTTTCTCTGAACTGTCCTAACCAGACCCAAGCTGGCCTCTACATTGATTCAAGGTGTTTTTGTGGTTCTCTTTTTTTTTTCAGAGGCTGAAATAAATATATGTGGGTTATATATGTGGTTGCTTTGGAGACTTAATTATTTATTTAATCCATATGTTGCTTATTTTCTGGCAGAGTTTAAGTAGGATTTGACACCTTCTATTGCCAAGAAAAACATCTGCTCCAGAACAGACAATTTCAATGCTGTATAGATTTTTACTATTGCCTTTCTAGCAGGTAAAGGGGGATAATCACATACCTTAGGAGAGGCATAACATTTCATACACATCTCTCCCTTGTGTCCCCTCTCTCACAGACCCCTGGCCTCTGCTATGTTGCTCATTTCCTTCTTTCTTGGCAAGTCTTAATCTTTCCAGCCTTCATTGGCATCTGGGCTTCCTTCCTTCATCTGAAAAACAACTGTGTTCTTTCATAGCTTCTCACACCCAGATTTGCCTCTACAAATCCTTAGAAAGCACCAGACATTAAATAATAAGAAGAAAACCAAAGCAAAACAACATAATTTTCTTCATAGGACTGGGCAGATTTAGATGTGTTTTAGCTGGCAATCCTACCTGTCAGAAGCCTTTTTTGACCTCTTACCATTCAAAATTTTTCTATTGTTAAAGGCAGATGATTATCATAATAATTCACCCCCAGATAAGGTCCTTCCTTCCTTCCTTCCTTCCTTCCTTCCTTCCTTCCTTCCTTCCTTCCTTCCTTCCTTCCTTCCTTCCTTCCTTCCTTTGGGAATGAACTGAGAGACATGCTATTGTGTTCCATTGATCTATACTCCTAGGCCTTTGCTTTACTTTGAAGTTTTTAAATTGACAAGTAGTAATTACAGGTATTTATCAAGTTAAGTGGGATGATGATTTTTTTATACAATGTGCAATGATCAAATCTGGTTACTTAATATGCTCATCATTTCATATAGTTTTCGATGGTGTGAACATTTAAAACTAAAGCTTTGGCTTGCCGTTCTGAAGTATATATTACATTATTACTAAAACTGTAGTCATTATGTTGTGCAATAGATCACAAAAATCTATTCCTCCTGTCTAAATGAAACTCTGTCTCTGACAAAAATCCTCTCACAAAAATCCCTTATCTCTGGATATATATATATATATATATGTATATATATATGCATATATGTAAGGAAATCAGTATGTCAAGAGGATATTTACAGTTCCATGTTTATTCCAGCACTGGTCACAATAGTCAAGGTATGGAATCAAACTAAGTTTCAAACAGAAGATGAATAAGTAAGGAAAATGTGATCATGTCTATACATAAGGAAATACTATTCAGCCTTAAAAAAAAGGAGGAATTCTGTTACTTGTGACAACATGAACAAGCCTGTGGACATTGTGCTAAATGAAACAAGACAGAATCAGGTTTTTCTTTTTAGTAGTTTTATGTTTATGATACATCTTACAGTTCAATGTCATATGTGACCTTCATTGAATTGTTTTGCAAACTGACTTTATGCAGCCTGACCTGTCTCTTTTTAGGAAATTATCATGTGTCGTGGGAAATATCAACTTATATGTGACCCGAGTCCCCGCAATTCTTGTCTTCCTGCTCTCACTTGATCTCTTCCCTCTGATTTTCTGCTTAAGCTTGGATACATCCAGTGATACCAAAGTATAAATTATTCTCTTCAAGCAGAAAGTGTTGGGTATTTTTTTTTCATGTGTTCAAGCCTTGGATATTTTTATATGTATTCAATATTTGAAAACTGGATATCAGTTCTAACTTCACTTTTTCAACATTTGGCATGGAATGTGTGGTAAAATGTAGAAAAAATTTTAAGCATGTTGTGGGACTGTGTGCACCATAGGAATTGTCTGTGGAAATGGAAAAAGTAATCACTCGATTACAACTTGGTGTTCAGACTCGTGTTCAGATGGCTTGGCAGTGCAGCAAGAAGAAAAGCTTGAGTTTAAGATTTTCATAAACTTTTCTGGCAGAAGGATTCTGGTTGTGATCTCATTAAGTGATATTCTGTACAATTCTTCTGATGGCTACACATAAACATAGAGTCACTGAGTTAAATTTCACTCTTGGTTACCATTTACAAAATGTTCATATTACATTTACAGAAATTATGATTTGGCATAACTTCTGCAAGGATCTTGCCAAATGGATTTGGGGAGCTAAGAATTTTTGTTGTTGTTGTTGTTGCATTTTTACTTGTATGTATTAGTTGTAGAGTGTGGGCGGTTTCATGGTTATATATCTATATGTTCATCATATCCAACTTCTTTATAATCTTAGTTATCTCTGTTTTTCCTATTATCCTAAGTTTTCTCTCTTTTTTTTTTTTTATCATTCTTGTCCTTTTTTTTTTTTTTTTTTTTTGCCAGTCCTTGGGCTTGCACTCAGGGCCTGAGCACTGTCCCAGAACATTTTTTTGCTCAAGGCTAGCACTCTACCACGTTAGCCACAGAGCCACTTTCCAGCTCTTTCTGTTTATGTGGTACTGAGGAATTAAACCCAGGGCTTCATGAATGTTAGGCTAATGCTCTACCACGAAGCCACATTCCCAGCCCTCCTTCTTACCATTTTTAAAAATGGGGTTTACAACCCTTTTTATATATGTGTGCAATCTATTTTAATCATATTCTACCCTCCTCACACCCTGTTTGCCATTTCCTACCTCTAGATGCTTCCTCCCCTCCCCCCAGCAAATAATCTCCTATTTCTTTTCATGTTTATCGTTTTTCCTTTAGATCTAGCTTCTGGAATATGACAGAAAATACGCACCATTTGCTTTCTCAGTCTGGCTTATTTCATTTAACATGATGATGTCCACTTGCATACATTTTCCTGCAAATGACAATTCTTCTTCATATCTATCCATTTATTCTTGGGCATCTAGGCCTATCACATAGCGTGGCTGTTGTGAATAGTGCTGCTATAAACGTGCTTGTAAACATTTTGTTTTAGTGCTATAAACATTTCTTTGGTTATGTGCCCATGAAATAGTGTAATGAAGTTATAGATGGTTCTATTTTTACTTTTTTTTTTTTTGTCAGTCCTGGGCCTTAAACTCAGGACCTGAGCACTGTCCCTGGCTTCTTTTTGCTCAAGGCTAGCACTCTGCCACATGAGCCACAGTGCCACTTCTGGCCATTTTCTATATATGTGGTGTTGAGGAATGGAACCCAGGGTTTCATGTAAATGAGGCAAGCACTCTTGCCACTAGACCATATTCCCAGCCCCTATTTTTACTTTTTGTGAGGGGTTTCCATAGTGTCTGCACTAACTTACCTTTCACCCAACCTTTGCTGTTTTGTTTTTTTTTTTCTTTGTGGTTGCCATTCTGACTAGGGTGAGAAGGAATTTCAGTGCCATTTGGATTTGAATTTTCTTTATGGCTAAGAATGTCAATCATCCCTTTATGTATTTGTTCACCATTTGCACTTAAAAAAACTGTTGAATTTATTTGTCTGTTTAGTAATTGGGTTATTTGTTCTTCTGGCATTTTAAATATTTTGAATTAAAAAATGTATTCTGGATATCTCTTGTCTCCTGAGCTGATGGCAAAGATTTTCTTCCCTTCCAGAGAGTTCTTCATTATGATCATTGAAGAGATTTATTTTTCATCAATAATGGCAGGTTTGGTTAATGAGGTGATTTGTTGGCCGGTGTGTAAAATCCCAGCATCAAGTACATGCAGATTCCTACTAAAATGAACCAATGTTAGTTTTATTTTCACAAGTCAGTACAAATAACTGCTTTGCCTATATGGTGATGAGCTCTGATTAGTCACAAAGGAAATCACAGCGTGTTTTCACAGGATGTCCAGAACCGTAATGTTGTCTCTGGGAGGTACGGTCTAATGCGTTATTTCCCAGGAGGCCAATAGGGTGGTATCATTATCAGGGTAGATTTCGTGGTTTGGCTTGTGTAGGCTCTTAAACTGGATTTTGGCAGAACACTAAGAGCAGATCAGTCTCTCATGAGCTGACTTGCTAAATAAGCTCATGAAGCTCAAGGGTGAAATCCGAAGGTCTACCTTTCTAGTCTCTTCTCCACTCTCTGCTTTTCCAGGCACATGCATTTTTTTCTCTTGCTTTCTTGAATGCCCTGTGCTTTGGAATGCTATGTACTAACCCCTTGCTTTTCCAGTGAAGTTCTTTACTATCAGCTTCATTCTGTCCTTCCACATCACCCAGAGGCTTTGAGAGGCTCTGCTCATTGTTTGAGTTTCACCTTAAACATCCCTTCCTCCAGCAAGGAGGCCTCTGGCCCCAGTCTACCTGAGACCCACACCTCCTTAGCTATTCTCTTGTATCACATTCATCATTCCTGTCATGACTCAATGGCCGTCTCCTTTTGGGGCTAATATTTATGTGAATGGACACAATCAAACCCTTGATTACACAATGGCTAATAAACTTACTTTAGGAACTCAGACCTCAATTCTATGACTATTCTCACTTTTACTAATACTACTTGGACATTTCTTGAATATTACAAAGAACCACTGTTCTCATTCAAGGATTTCTGCTCTTGTCCAGGCAGAGGAAGGCAGCTATGTATGTTATCAGGGCAGGACTGTGATTATCTGCATGTACCATGCCTCTGGCAGTGAACTGTGTCCGACCCTGGCCACTCCTGCCCTGGGCTGTGGTCCAGGCCACTTGACACATGCTAGATATAGTGATTAAACAGTTCACAGTTTGTCATCTGGTTATCTGATTAATTTCCTAGGGAAATACAAAACTCTTAGGAAACTTTTTCAAGCACCCTTTGGTGCTTCTCCTTCTCAAGATAAATGTTTCTTGGCTAAATTCCCTCGCCCCCCCCCCCTTTTTTTTTCATTTTTTTATAGTTCACTTTTGTTGGAACTTTTCTCTCCACTCTAGTGGGAAGACATGAGCTATGAAGGATTCCAGGCTGTTTGGAACCCCAGCTCCACTGTTAACACGTGCACAATCACAGGCAAGTAAGTGATAGAAACATTCTTAGCCTTACTTCCTGTGCTTCTAAAATGGGCAACCATTGGCAATCAAGAGGATGGTTTTGAGTCAAAAGAGATAACTCATGCCAAGATGGCTAGTTTGCACATTAGATAGCTCTTTGCATATAAGAAGCACTGATGAAATTTGTTACAGATCTTGTGTAAAATGATCCATAATGCCGACCACAAAGGCTGTTGTGAGGACCAGGTAAAAACTTACAGAGATGCCAAGGTGTGAGTCTGGCCTATCCAATGTTATTTCTTTGTCTCTTACCATTTGTGTTCCAGAAAACAATGTATCTTCCTGAAAACCACAGCAGTTTTCCTTTTTTTCTCAGAGAGTTCTGAGAACACAACTCATTTTCTTCTTTCTCAAATTATTTTTTTCTCCCACTGGAAAGTGATCATTATTGCCCCGATGTTATAATGACCGGTTTGTAATCCATACCCTGTGATTTTACACATTTCTTCATCCTTTCCACCATCACAGAGTCCTTGTAACGATCTTGGTCTTGAGTGATTCTGGGTTATTTTATTTGTGACTCTCATTTACAGTATTTAGTTCTCTGCAATCCCCAAAGACAATGAAATCTATTCTTTGATTGTTTTCTGTCTCCTCTATCATCTAATTATGTGTGCATTCAATTTTTAAACATATTCTACTTTGAAAGTTTTCTTTGATTGCTTTATAGAAAATAAGACTGACAATTTATCTGGTTTAATCAGAACAACTTTAAATTCTCAGTCTCTTAGGAAAATTCTAGGTGAACCCGTCCAAGTGTTTCATTAGTTGGAACTTTAAAGCAGAGAAGTTCCAATTATTTTGTGCTCTTCTCATATACCACTAGTACTGATAGAATTTTTGTCTATATTCATGAGGATAAAGATATTATTTGCAAGTGGGTTTTACTTATTTCAGTATATTTTCTTTGGTTGAATGTTCTTTTAAAAAAATTTTTTTTGGCTGATACATTCCATTATGAAAAGCCATTGTAGGCTTCAACTTCATAGTTGGTTTACTAGGAGTCTGTTTTTCCTTTTCATAGATTTCTTTTTACTTGAGCTCACTCTTTCTCTCTCTTTGTCCCTCCCTCCTGCCCTCTCCCCTCCTTCCCTCCCTCCCCCCCCCTCTCTTTCATGTTGTTTGTAGGCTTGAACTCAGGACCTAGGCACTGTCCCTGAGCTCTTCAGCTCAAGGCTAATGCCCTACCACTTTGAGCCACTACTCTACTTCTGGTTTTCTGGTGGTTAATTGGAGATAAGAATCTCACAGACTTCTTGCCTGGGCTGGCTTTGAACTGCAACCCTCAGATCTCAGCTTCCTGAGTAGCTAGGTGTGAGCCACAGGTGCCTGGCTTGAGCTTTTATTTTTAAGTGAAAGTTTATAATGAGCCATCTTTCCCTGCTTCTCTTTATGCAGTTGTACTCACTACACTCCCAGAAGAGGTTTAGGGTCCTGACACTGCCTTCCAAGAATTCTAGGAAGAATGACCATATCTTATTTGGAATCATTTCTCGGTTCTTTCCCTATGATTTCTTCACTGGGAGCAGCTTCATATTACAAACAGAAAGAAATGTTGACCTTCATAGCAAGACTGTAAATAATGCTCTCTGAATAGTTGTTCTTGACTTTTCTGATTATGTAAGTGTCTGTCCATGTTTGCTCTTTCATAAAGTTCAGTTCTTGGTAACCTTCTCATGATAGAGATTTTCAAAAGGTTAGATCATTGGCTTTTTCAAATTCCATCTGGGAAAGATTTTTGTTTTCTTTGAATTTTCTATTGTTTCCTATTCTAATTTCAGTGGATACAGCCTCAAGAAAAGTCTCCCTTCCCTTCCCTTCCCTTCCCTTCCCTTCCCTTCCCTTCCCTTCCCTTCCCTTCCCTTCCCTTCCCTTCCCTTCCCTTCCCTTCCCTTCCCTTCCCTTCCCTTCCCTCCCCTCCCCTCCCCTCCCCTCCCCTCCCCTTCCCCTTCCCCTTTCCTTCCTTCCTTCCTCCTTCCTTCCTTCCTTCCTTCCTTCCTTCCTTCCTTCCTTCCTTCCTTCCTTCCTTCCTTCCTTCCTTCCTTCCTTCCTTCCTTCTTCTCTCTTTTTTTCTCAAGACTAGTGCTCTACCACTTGGAGCCACAGCTCTTACTTCTGTATTTTGATGGTTAATTGGAGGTAGAGTTTCACAGAATTTCTTGCCAGGCTGGCTTTGAACTGTGATCCTTAGATCTCAGCATCTCTTGAGTAGGTAAGATCCCAAGTGTGAGCCACCAGCACCTGGCTGGAATGCTTTTTAGAGATTGTTTGAATGACTAATAATTCTTATGATATTAAGACAATATAATAAGTTACTAAAACCAGAAACCAGCCAGGCAACACTATAAACAAATTAGATTTTTCCCTAAAAGATTTTTTAAAGGCCAATTAAAATAGTTTCTCTAGTTGATACATACTTTCAAAGTTTATATGTCAGACTTATAATGTAAATACTGATTTTTTAAAATTAAAGTTGTTTTATCCTTGTTTGAGTTGTAAGGCTTGCTCAGTATGGGCAAGGTTAGGACATAGGCTTTATTACTGGAGCCCACTGAATTTTTCTTCTGACAAATCAGGCTTTGATTTTTGGAGCACAGAACTGTGTGTTTTCTCCAGTGCTTCCTCTGTTCCTGCAAACCCCAGAGAACATGCCTTCTGAGTGGGATGGAAATTATTGTACTTTTCTTTGACTTAAGTTTGGTGAGAAACACAGAAGGCTGGCATCAGATTACGGGTTTGTTGTTGTGATTTGTTTTTCCTTTCAAGATTTCTCACTGCAACAGCATGTTCTGGGTTAACCGCTCTTCTATCCCTAACCACTTTCTTGGGACAGGCAGGATTCCAGGAAGTGCCAACTCTGAGAGTGACAGATGAGAGCACATGCCAGAGATTTGGCCTGCAAGGTCATCATTCCCAAAATAGAGCCTCAGAGCATTTGGTTCTAATAAAGGTGCTGCCCTTTAGGAGATTCTTTGAAAGTCGTTTGTGTTTTAGTCACACTTTCAGTTTCTTAAGGGGATTCAGGATTCTTTGCAGTAAAGAATTAATATGAAATAAGACCATTAAACTGGACATAAAGAATCAGAATCCAAAATGAATTGGATGAGGAGAGGGGAATATGCCAACCAGACCAACCCTTTCAAGCTAATGTGTGGACTCTGGCATTGTTAACTTTCTGGGCTGGGTGACTGTTTGCTAAGGGAACATCTTGTTTGTTGTAGGATGTTTAGCAGAACCCATAGTCTTTCCTCACTAGATGCCACTAGAAATCTCCCATGGTGACAACCCATTGTGTCTCTAGACCTTGATCTGGAGGGGTCAAATCTACCCTGGTTGAAAATATCCTCTCCAATTAGCAAGAAGATAATCTGATACCATGCTGCCCAATCATCTCATCTCTCTCAGAATTGTAACTCCAGAAATTGTTTATCTCAATATTTTAACAAATATTTGATCACCATAATTCCTGTTCAAGAGCATGGTAGTGATTATAACTGGGACTGAAACCTTAGCTGCCACTTTCTGGTTGTGGGGGCCCCCATTTCTCAATATCTTTAGCTAGAGTGATAGGCTTGTTTGTAGGATTCATCAGCATCACGTTTCTGATGCCCTTTCCAGAGTGTCTGGTTATGTTGTTAAGTGCCCTTCAAATTCTAGTGTTGAATATGGTATTTCTCCTTAATATTACTTCTTCATCCTGAGTCTTAGTAGAATAGATGGAGAGATGTAGTTAGTACTCAATAGAAGATGAAGCCGAGATATATTACATAATAATAGGAGATATCCTAAGAGGAGTTCCATGTTGGTGGAAGGGTCTATGTCCTGTCGCTACATCACTCATTCCTTACCCTATCTATTCCTTTTACTTGCTAACAATTGGAATGGGATGGATGAGAAAAGTCCAAGATGAGCTCATAGAAAATGCAACGAAAGTGTTTTAAATGGTTTTGGAGTCTAGCGAAGAGGAAAATCCTACAGAAAAGGGATCATTATTATTTTTCTCCAACAACCGTGGGCACAGTAGAGGAGTCAAGATGCCAGGGGGTGTTTGGAGATGGCATAGGTGGAGGAGCCATTCTCAAGCCTCCTTATGGACTACCTGTGAGCGAAAGAATACACTCTGACCCAGGCACCAGTGGCTCAAGCCTGTAATTCTAGCTACTCAGGAGGCTGAGATCAGAGGGTTGTGGTTTGAAGCTAGGCCAGGCAGGAAAGTCTGTGAAACTCTTGTCTTCAGTAAACTACTCAGAAAAAGCTGGAAGTAGACCTGTGGATCAGTGGTAGAGAACTACTCTTGAACAAAAAGGGACAGAGCCTAGGCCCTGAATTCAAGCCCCAGGACTGTTACAACACAAGAAGACAAAACAATTTGGAGGGATAAACCTTTGACATCATACGAGCTTTGTTCTGGGATGGAAAATAAAAATCATTCATATAAGATGCTTTCCAGGGACAAATTCAGTGCTCAAACAGTGGCTACTATTGCTTTGAAAGTACTCCCCGGTGGTGTTGAGGATGCTGGGGATGACTTTGATACTTTGATGAATTCTAATTGAATTATGCAACCCATTAGCTCAAAGTCAGAGGATCTGTCTGACCTTGGTAGGCAATTCATTCAGAGAAACCATTGC
This sequence comes from Perognathus longimembris pacificus, assembly GCF_023159225.1. NCBI lineage: Eukaryota > Metazoa > Chordata > Mammalia > Rodentia > Heteromyidae > Perognathus > Perognathus longimembris. Next base: position 10,633,400 of record NC_063165.1, read on the forward strand.
TCACCAAAGCAAACCTACTTGTAAATATTCTATTCAGAAAACCTTTAGAGCTAGAAAGCTCTAAATATCCTTATAATGGTGTAGCTAAGACTTCAGTAAGCAAAAACTCTATTTAAAATTTTAATTTTAAAAGCCTAATGGCTTTACACACAGTGTAAGGAAGCTTTCACTTCCTAGGGTTTTTCAAACTGTAAAGGTGATGGACAGAGGGGTTACAGTTACATATACATAAGTTAATGAGTACACTTCTTTTTGAGCAGTGTTACCCCTTCCTTCATATGCTCCCACTTTTCCCCCTTGACTCCCCTCCCCTCTAAGTTGTAAAGTTCATTTCCAACATAGTGTCTAGTGAATATTTATCACTGTTGTGTTGGCTCACCTTTTGTCTACTTCGTAGATTTTACACAGAAAAATTTCAGTTCACTAGTTCTTTGACTCAGAGATGATGGTTAATTCCAATGGAAAATATTTAAATTAGGATAGATTAAACTATCTAAAATTAGTTTGTATCATCTCTATGGAAAACTGCAACATCACTTTAATAATATGTTAGGACATTTCCATTTGAAAGAAAAAAGATAATGGAGTTCAAATATGGCTGTCCTGGGTGCCTCTGGGAGCAAGACTTCTGGCTTCACTCTCCGTTCTTGTGGATTGTAGTGGAGCCCTTAACATTCACTGGAGAAAGATAGTAAGGGGTCATCTGTGTGTTACTGAGTTGAAAGATAAGCTCCAAACTTTATAAGTTGCCTTACACATAGTCTAGCATAAAAATTTTGCAATAGAAACGTTACCTACACTTCCCCTACAGGCAACGCCAGAAGCTGCAGGCCAGAGATGAGATTTTGTTTTGGAACCTAGAAGGCCCCAGTGGGCTTAAGAGAGTTGATCTGTGACGCCATCTCCTCTCTACTAATGAACCACTTAGGATCCTTGCAAGTATAGAAACTTCATCTGACACATGTTAATCTATTATTGCTGCCAGCACACTGGATGGCTTAAACAACAGACATTTAGCTTTTTATAGTGCTGGAGACTCAGAGTCTAATGTTAAGGTTTAGGCCATTGGTTTTCTCCTGAGGCCTCTGTTGGCTTGCAGATAACTATCTTCCATGGGTTTTGTTCTTGGCGTGTCTATTCCTGGCACCTGTTCTTATTTACATGTACCAGTCCTACTGAATTAGAGTTCTGCCCTATTGACTTCATTTGACTTTAAACATCTTTTTAAAACACTTATGCCCAAATACAACCACTTTTTTTTTTTGCCAGTCCTGGGGCTTGAACTCAGGGCCTGAGCACTGTCCCTGGCTTCTTTTTGCTCAAGGCTAGCACTTGAGCCACAGCGCCACTCTGCCACTTGAGCCACAGCGCCACTTCCGGCTTTTTCTATATACGTGGTGCTGAGGAATCGAACCCAAGGCTTCCAGTATACGAGGAAAGCACTTTACCACTAGGCCATATTCCTAGCCCAAATACAGCCACTTTTGAGATTTGAAGTTCAGTATGTAAAGTTTTTGGGTAACACTTCAGTTCATCTCAAGACTTTAGGACAACAACCTTCAGTCCATCAAGAGTAGGCTGCTACTCCGCCAACGTGGATCCCCATGAGATGCTTTTTGTTATATTTTCCCAACAAAATCTTGCAGGTATGCCTGGGCCATTCTGGGTGATGGTCTTCCTATTTGTGCTTCCAATATACCTGCGCTGATGCACACATAAATTCTTTCTTTACAGCAGTCCTTTCATGTCTGCTCATGAAGCTAGACATTACTTTCAGTGTTAGCTTTTTTTTTTTGGCCAGTCCTGGGTCTTGGACTCAGGGCCTGAGCACCTTCCTGGCTTCTTCCCATTCAAGGCTAGCACTCTGCCACCTGAGCCACAGCGCCCCCTCTGGCCGTTTTCCATATATGTGGTGCTGGGGAATCGAACCGAGAGCTTCATGTGTAGGAGGCAAGCGCTCTTGCCACTAGCGCTCTTGCCACTAGGCCATGTTCCCAGCCCGCAGTGTTAGCCTTTCCTGAAGCTCAAGTGTGAGGTGGGTGAAATTCAACACATCAAATATTTTCTTCTGCTTGGAGGTTGATTCTGACCCCCAGCAGCAAGCAGAACTTCCCTAGGTCTGGCTATTGTTGCTTGCCCAAGGAGTTGGGGATTAGTGTCAATCTTTTTGGCTAGTTTGGTAGTAGGTTCTGTATTTACTATGACAGGTTTTAGAAAGGCAATGAAAAAAATTGTTTGTCAGATGACATAGTTATTGGTTAGCACTTATTTAAGATAAAAATCATTTTTTAAGGACTAAGAGCATCACAGCTTAAAAATGATACATTTAGCACATCAGAGATGTGCACATCAAACATGTCATTTATCAGCTCAGTTTCTACAGCTCGTGCCTTACATGGGTTTTCTGGCCCTGGGCTTCACAAAGCTGCTATCACAGTATCAACTAGAGCTGACATTTGTCTCATTTGAAGCTTGACTGGAGAAGGATCTATTTCTAAATGTATCTTTTTGTAGTTCCTTGTGCTATGCTATAATGAAGCACCCTGTTTCTGTCCTTTTTTTTTTTTTCTGGCACTAGAGTTTGAATTCACAGACTTGTGTTTCCTAGATTGGGTGTTCTACCACTTGAGTCTTACTTTTTTTGCCAGGTATTTTGGAGATGGAGTCTAACAAACTTTTTTTTTTCTTTTTTGGCCTGGGATAGCCTTGAGCAACAATCCTCTAGATCTCAGCCTCCTGAGTAGTTAAGATTACAGGCATGATTCTCTGGTACCTAGCTCTGTTTCTTTTTGGTTATTGGCTAGGGCTCATCCTCAGCAATTGTAGCCTGCAACTTCCTATTGTGTTGACACGTTCTGTCATAGTTTGTGGTGTTGTTGTCCTTGCTCCATTATCAGGAATGGAGTAGTAGCTGTGGAGTTTTAGTCATTGGTGAAGATGACTTCTGGAAATGTGTGAGCTCTGACCTAAAGAGGTCTGGTCCATATGGCATATGGTCAAAGCAAGTTCCAGGGGCCAAAGGTAACTTTAGAGAGAGTGTCAGGTGCATTTTTTTTTTAAAAAAAACTATTGGTTCGAGTGAAACTATCACATATTAACAGAAATTCCTGTCACCAAGTCCTTACTTTTAAAGTTTTCGTTCATTATTTCTATGATGCTCTATTCTTATTACCATCTATTAGTTGTATGTTTTGACATATTTGTATTTGCTTACAATATACATTAATCATATTCTCCCCCGCCCTGGCCCTTTCTCAGCTGTACAGGAGTTGGAACTGAGGGTTTTGAGCTTGCTGTTAGTTACTTGAGTCATGCCATCGGCTGGCTTTTTGCTAATAGTCTTGGAGATGTGGGCTTCTACAATTATCTGCCAAGGCTGTTTCTCAGCTATGCTCCTCTGGATCTCACTCTCCTGAATAGCTAGAGTTACATTCATGGGCCACCAGTGCATGGCTTCCCTTCATTTCTCCACCTCTTCTCTTTTTTCCCCTTCTTAAAACAATTTAGATAGTTTCCACTGTTCTATTTCCATACCTTTATGTATATTACTTTGACCATATTTGGCCTCTATCATCATCTCCCTTCACACTTCCTCCTCAGCCTTACCATTTCTTCCTGTCAATCATCCCATCTTGCCATCACCTATACGTGAATTTACAGGTTTGTCCTCCTTCTCTGATTAGGAAGCCAAGTTCAGCATGGCCAATTATCCCATTGGTAAGTGACAGAGTTTTCTACTACTCTATGTAGCAAGGCTGGTCTCAATGGGGAAAGGGTACAAAATAGCCAAGTTGGATGACCTGAACTGAGACAAGGCAAACACACTTTGCAGGGGCATTTTCCCCCTCTGGGCTTCCTGATCCCTCAAATTGAAGTGAATGCACTAGCTCTCAGTAGCTACACAGATGGTTTAGTAAATCTCTTGAATCTTTGCCCTGTTACCAATTCCAATTGGCTCTAGAATCTTAAACAGAGCACATACTCTCTCTAGAGCTTATTTTTCTCATTCAGTGCATTTTGATGATCTTTTAACCCTAATGATGTGAGACAGGTGACATAGCACTTGCTTTTTATAGTGGCTTGGATATAGATAAATGAGGTGAACTCAGCCTTATTTTCAATGCAGATGTGGTTTGGATGGCCTTCCTATGTCAAGCAGACGTATTTTCGATGTGTCAGTGTATCCACTGGCATGTTTCTTTTTCCTGTGTATAAACATTCAAGTGCAACTGGAATGGTGATCGACACAGCTAACTAAGGCTGATAGTTGGAATGACTGTGAGACACAATACACAAATGTGAGAGCGCTCTCTTCCCACATGAGCTTCTGCAGGTTGTCAGCAACCTGAAGGCAACTTGGTTCCCTAGGGCAAGCCAGAGAGTTTTACATAACAGTGAGTATCAAACTGTCTTGCTGTGACAGGAACACATCATGGTTGACATTTTATTTCCTAGGAGCAGAGATGGTAAGCAATACAACTGGCTGTTGTCTTTACTATCTCAGATTATTGGGATAAAAAGCTACATGATTTTTTCAAATTATTTTCTTTTAATTTTTCTATTCATGTGCTTTAATAGTTCTAGGAAAATCTTTACTTTAAGAAAGGGTCAGAGTCACAAAAGGATTATGAAATTGTAAAAAGAATGGTTTACATCTACTTTCCTCAATGATTAAACTTCTCACTGTGGTATATCATATTTCTCATAACTAATATCGATACATCATTATTATTGAAAGTTTATACTTTACTGAGCTTTCCATAGATTTTTAACCAGTTTCAGTTTTTCTGTTCCAGGATCTTATCTAGGATAGTGTGTTACATTTCATTGATATGTGTACCTCAAATATCTCTTAATGATTTTGAATTTTAAGGTTTATTTGACAGGTTCTTTTTTCCAGAATAGCCCCAAAATTTGAAATTTTTTCCTTCTTCTTGTGATTAAACTGGAGTTACAGGGGCTCTAACTCCTATAATAGGCATGAGAACCAGCACCTGGCTTCTTATACTATTATTTGTATATTTTTATGCATTTTAAACATCCAGTATTACCATCTTTCCCCCACAATAATTAAAACATATACTTACACATAAGTATATAAGGTATCTGTACCCATCACATCCCTTCTCTTTTTTATTCTATATCTCTTTACTTACTCTCCTTACTCTTCATATCTTAGTTATAGTTATAGCCCTTATGAAATTGTAAACACATGCAAATTGAGCCCCTGTACATATAGCATGATTGGTCGTGTATATAAGGTTACCAATGTTATCTTACTGTACATAAATATTTCATTGGGTTTGGAATTGGAGAAGATAGTAGAGCTGAGATTCACCCCTACATTAGCAGTTCATCAATCCAGCTAATACTTAGTCCAATGAAAATATAGAGAATTACCCAGTGGAAATATTTCAGGTAACTAAAAGCTCAAACAACAGTGTCTTTACCTAAGTAAAACCCAAACAGAATTGTAAAAAATGTATGAAAGCAGAGAAATGCACCATTCCCAGATATCAGCTATTATACAACAAAGGATTGAAATGATAGTGAGATAAAGGAAATCATATGTATTGAGGCCAAATGAAAAGAAAGAGCATATCTACAATCAACATGAACACAAAGAGAACACACATAAAGGAATTCAACAAAAGTGTCCATTAAGAAACAAAATGGGGCTGGGAGTATGGCCTAGTGGCAACAGTGCTTGCCTCGTATACATGAAACCCTGGGTTCAGTTCCCAAGCACCGCATATATAGAAAACGGCCAGAAGTGGCGCTGTGGCTCAAGTGGCAGAGTGCTAGCCTTGAGCAAAAAGAAGCCAGGGACAGTGCTCAGGCTCTGAGTCCAAGGCCCAGACCTGGCCAAAAAAAAAAACAAAAACAAAAAAACAAAACAAAATGAATTCAAGTAAATTCAAGTAAACAGCTAAATTAACTCAGAATACAGCTAACCAGATAAAAGAGATCCAAGATGGCACAGATAAACTAAAGTCAGCACAGGACGTGAAAAAATAAGAAACTGAAAATTAAAAGACGGAAAATAAAGCAGGGGGCCTCCTCCTGCACATTAGATAGGGAAGAAAAGACTTTCTGGCTTGAAGATTAAATAAATATAATAGAAAAGGTAGAAGAAAAAACATGTAAAAACTATGAAAGGAGGTTATAAGACCTTCAGATCTCAAGATACAAACACACACATACACATTATGAGAGCATTGATGAAGAATAGATGATAGCTAAAAGCATAGAAATACATTTAACAGAGCAATAATGGACAATTCCACAATCTTTAAAAACAGAAGCACATCTGTGTATGGGAAGCTTTTAGAACATATAGCAGATCAGATCAGAAAAAAAAATTCATGACATGTCATAGTTAAAACATTAAACACAGAGAACAAGGAATGATAGTGCAGGCTGAGAGAAAAGACAAAGCAGTTATGAGGAGAAGCCCCTAAGAAAGACAACAGATATTTCAGCAGAAAATTAAAAATAAGGAGGACACGGCATGGCATATTACAAACACTCGGAGTTAGCAGTTGCTAACCCAGAACACTACACCCAGTGAAACTGTCATTCATAGCAGAGGGCAAATACAAACATTCCATAACTAAACAAAAAAAATGATCACCACTAAATTAGCAGTACAGAAGATACTCAAAGACATGCTTCACACAGAAGGTTAAGAAACACATCTTCTTGACAAAAACAAATGCTCACTTAAGGTGAACATTTGGAAAATGGTCCTCTAAGAAAATAGGCTCTGAAAGCATGTAGGAGTGGCTATACTCATATCTGGCAAATGAAATTTCAAATGAAAATTATAAGAGAAAGGGAAGGTCAATCCCTCGAGAAGACATAATACAGTAACTTTGCATCAAATGTGAATGCACTTAAGTCTTTAAAATAAACACTACTGGACTTAAAAAAAAAACACAGATTCCAAACATAGTGCAAGTTGAGACATCATTACCCCATTCTTATCAATACATATGTCATTCATGCAAAGCTCCATAAACTTTAGATTTAAATAAAACTGGATATCCACAGGCCAAGAACTGAAACTGGATCCTTATTTCTCACCATATACTAATATTATCAAAGTCGATCAAAGATGGTAATGTAAGACTGCAAATAAACTAGTACAACCATTATATAGGCTATTATGGTGGTTCCCCCCCCACCACCCCCGTGCCTTGTTTTTTTTTGGTCATTGTGTGGCTTGAACCCAGGACCTGGGTGCTGTTCCTGTGCTTTTTTTGCTTAAGGCTAGCACTCTACCACTTTGAGCAATAGAGCCACTTCCCATTTTCTGGTGATTAATTGGAGATAAGAGTCTCATGGACTTTCCTGCTGGGATGGCTTTGAACTGGGATCCTCAGATCACAGCCTCAAGAATAGCTAGCATTACAGGTATGAGTCCCCAGTACCCCGACCCTGGTTGTTCTTTAAGGAAAAAAAAAAATCCAACAATAGAATTATCCAGATCCTTGGACACAGGGATTTCAAGGAGCATATGAGGGCACCTATTCATTGACTGAGCCAACTTCATTTGAGTAGTGCCAGGCTTCTCAATGGACTACAGGAAGAGCAATCCAGCAGATTCTGGCAGCTGACATGAGGTGCCCCCACTGAGTGAGCATGCCTCTCCCAGTTGGAATGAGCTGTTGGACCTGGCGCTCTCTGGATCCAAAGTGTAGATCTGGATCCATAAACCGCTCAGCTCCGGCCTGCTGGCTGGCTAGTCCTCCCGAGTCACTGGGAGCTATTTTTAGGTGACCTGTGTATGGTGGAGAGGCTTGACATGTAATTTTCATGCCTGAGGGTTGGATTTCACAGGAAATGTTTCAAAGAATTTAATTCAATGGACACATATTAATAAGAACACACTGGTTTTCTTCTGGCCTTACCATTAAGAATTTCTATTTTTAGGCTTCTTTTCATTAGACTTTCCTAACCCCATTTTCTCCAACTTCACAATTTTCTCTTCTGCCAGTTCCCGAGCCCCTCACTGCCACACAGATTTCTTTGCCTCATTTGCTGCCAGGCCCTCTGGTTCCTTACAATGAATGAGTTACTGTAATTGCCAACTTCCCTTCTGTCTTTTCCATGCTCCATTCTACGTTTACTCCTTTGTTCTAATCACGTTCAATTCCTAATTTTTAGACTTTAGATAGGAGGAATGACTTTCTTCGTCCAACCTGAAGTTATTATATACTTCATCCTCCCTTTAATTTAAAAAATTTTTAAATTTCTCTTGTTTTCCTAACTTTTACTTCAGCCAGCTATGTGACACATTGTGATAGTGGCAGGAATGAACGGCTACTAAGTCTGAATGCCTGAGATCCTTCTTTTGTCTTAGGACCATATTCTAACTGAATTGATTTTCCCATCTTAGAATCTTACCCAATTGATATGTCCAGTTCTTCTATAGTACGGATAAGAAAATCATTCATTACAACTGGAGTAACAAAGAGCTACCATATCAAGGACAAGTATTTTAAACGAAACTCAAAAGAATGTCTCGCTAAGAACAAGCTACTGAAAACAACGGAGATTGTTGCTGAGTTACTGAGAAAAGGTTGGAATGAAGGAATTCATTCACGATGCATGGCCATACTTGTTGTACTTCCTCCTTCTTTTTTTTTTGCCAGTCCTGGGGCTTGGACTCAGGGCCTGAGCACTGTCCCTGGCTTCTTTTTGCTCAAGGCTAGCACTCTACCACTTGAGCCACAGCGCCACTTCTGGCCATTTTCTATATACGTGGTGCTGGGGAATCAAACCCAGGGCTTCATGTATACAAGGCAAGCACTCTACTACTAGGCCATATCCCCAGCCCAACACTTCCTCTACTGATTGCGCCCCTGGAGCTCTAGCACTTCCTCTTTCTTTTGGAAGATCCTGAACTAGTATTTCTTTCACCCCACCCCCACTTTCCTGGGCTCTCCTTGAAGCATGATTCTCCTGAATTTGATCTCCTGCATAAATTACATGTATGTATTGCCACACATGACTTAAGACAAATTTTAAACACTAATTACAGGTTGAGAGAAGACAGGGAAAGCTGTGCACTCTGCAATATGCATGTGCTGACTGCATAACCAGGTGCACTGAGGAAGACTGGAAGTTAAAACATTTAGTGGTTTAGCTGCTGGTGGAGCTGTTAGCTAAAGTCGGAGTATCTGCTGGGTGGTTAGAGGTACAGCTCGTAAGGGAATGCAGAAATAGCTTACCTCTTAACTAGAATAACAAGGTACAGCTATAGGCTCTGGTAATAAATCCAAGATCAGAATCTGTCTTGGTTCTCTTGAGCTGTAGAAAGAATTCCTGGGACTCAATCATAAGTACAAGTTAATTGACTTCAGCTACACCATCTCAGGCCTTAGCAATATGAGAATTAGCCTCACCTATTTATTTTAATGTTTGTTTTAATATGCATTTTTATATAGAACATAGCTCTTCTTTTGGTACTCCAAGATGCCATTACACTTATTTTGGTCTAATTATTTATCTGCTAGCCATAATTTTTGCCACTGTATACCTGTATATACAGTGGGGGCTTAGCAGCTCTTTAGTGAGTGACTCTGGTAGCAACATGGTAATGCCATTTGGTAATCTGTCTTCTTCACAAGTTCTAGATAGTTCCTTTTAAAGTCTCCTTTTGTGGGTGACAGTGAAGATGCTCAGGAGAGCAAGCCTGCTGGATCTCTACTCTTCAAGATATTATACCTCTTAGATTTAGTACCTCGAACTGTGTGATGGAAGATGGGAGACACCATAAGTTAGCTTCTTTGTAAATTTGCAACTGGTGGGAGATACCTGAACTACCACCCAGTATCAGGAGGACTTGTGTTGTTGAAAAAGAAATAACTGCTGCGGCAGTGTGTCTAGAGTTCTTTGCAAGTGCATGGATAGAGGGCCGATGAAGGATGCTGTGTAACATGTCACCAATTTAGGTGCCAGCCTTGCCAGACTTCCACAGCCATCATCACCCCATGGCACTGTGGCTTTACAGGACTGCCACTGTCCCTGAGGCCTCAACTCTCCTGCACTGAAGTGCATCTCCATGGTTCTGTCTGCCTGACATTGGAGGGTCCGCTCACCTGGGACCAGGCCCTTGCTGATCACACATTAATTTTTCTAGTGCCTGTTTTCCTAGATACACAAGCCCTCTCTGAGCTCACTCACACACAACTCTCTGTCATGAGCACGTTCCCTAACCTGCTGCTCTTCAAAGCTTGATAAAAATGCCACTGTCCCCAAGAAGCCCTTTCCCACATGTACCAGCAGCACGAATTCTTCCAGCTCCTTCTGCTCCTGTCATTTGCTTTGTCTCATCAAGCATGGGTCATGGTTTGACTGGTTGAGGATGGCTGGTTCCCGCTACTCTTTTCCTATTCACAGCATATTGTAAATTAAGGACAAATGCTTGCTTGGAGTTCACCTTCACACGACACTCAACAAAACACCCTGTGTATAATAGGTTCTCAGTGACAGCATTTAGACACAAGAGCACATTACCTTACATGGCTTACAGGGGGGAAAAAGACAAAAATCAAAGAGAACTCTGTTGAGATAAAAATAGATGTATTCCCAGAACTGGAGGCCTTGCTTGCACAATGGGGTTGTGTCGTTCAGGAGTTTTGGAAAGCTGCTCAGATTTCCACTTCCTTCAAGATCCTGCCGTTCCAGCATTTTGCCCACATGCTAACAGGAATCAGAATAGACTTCGATAGAGCAGAGTATTTTTAGGCCTTGTAATCAGCTGGGTGCAGCCAAATTTCTGGCCTTTGCTACGTGGTATTGAGCACTGTCAGCTGTGCTCATGGACAGGGCTGACATTTGCAAGGCAGGAGGTAGAAGCTGCCAAGGTCAGAAAGCGGGGGGTCCTTTTCATTGCTCCACTTCAGACGTCTGCAGACGCAGCTTTGGGTTTCTGGTTTGCTACTGGGGGACGGCAGGCAGCTGGTACCCACAGAAGCTGTTCCTTGAAAATCTTTCCTTGGGACTAATAGTTGTATATATGAATGAGATACAATATAATGACCTATGAATACACGTATAGAAAGATTCTATCTGGTTAATTAGCATATTCATTATCTCATCAATTTACTTTTTAAAAAAATGTGTTGAATATTTAAAAAATCTCTTTTGGCCACTTGGAAATCTTCCTTATTCCTGTTCCCCTGTGGCCACCTGCCTTGGAGAGCTACCTTTCTACATTCTGCTTCTGGCAGTTCCAGTATGAAAGTGCAGACGATGCATTTCTACTCTAGACCTTCATTCTTTCCTTCACGGAGGAAACAGCATTGATCACCGTTCCTGTGTTCCTGGCTTTGGCTGTGCCATGGGACCCTTGGACTGCTCAGGAGATGTTTCTGATGGAATTGATATACCTGGCTAGGGCTGCATTAGAACTTTCTGGTATGAGTTGTTCTTGCCTGTAATCCAAGTATTAGGAAGGCTGAGATGGAAGGATCAAGAGTTCTGGGCTACCTTGTGCTCTATAGTAAGACCCTGTTTAAAAATAGTAATATAACAGCTCAAACCAATCAAAGAATAATGTTTTCAAAATAAAAGAGAGTGGAATGAGGCTGTCCTCCAAACTTACATGGAATGATCGTAGAAAATTCTAGATGAGAAAATATTTGCAGCCTGCTGTCATTCGGAAAAAAAAAATGCTACCTTTTCTGTGAAATAAAAATAACTACAACTTTTTCGCTCTGTAAAAATATCAGAATTTACTAACCTCATGAATTTCATCAACTTTTAGATGGAGGCATATCCCTAGAAAGGGGAAGGAGGAAACTGTGTGTTTATAAGTGCATGTGTATATACACGTGTCTTCATTTGTGCTCATGTGTGGATATATAAGTATATGTGTGAGGGTATGTATGCACATGTGTGGTTCTGTACATGTAGATGTGTTTTAAAAAGATAAAATCTTTGTCTAGACAAATATAGTTCATAGGTTGTAGAAAAAAACAACACTCTGAATCCTATGGAATGAATTCTGTTTCCAAAGTAGTGCTGTTTCATACAAGATACTTCTTTTCACATGGTGACGTAAACTATGAGATTTATTGAGTTGATGCCCGGCAGATGAAATTACTGCCTGGCTTTCAAATGTCTTGATTGGACAGGGGACATGGTAGAGGCCCAGTCATGAGCAAAAAGGACTGAGCAAGAGCACTAGGCCATGAATTCAAGCTCTGATAATGATACAACAACAGCAGCAGCAGCAGCACCAATGAAACCAAACATATATATATCCTTGTTTAAAACTAATAACGTATAAATGAGCTATGAAGCGCCTTTTCCTCCTTAGGTCCTAAGACACCAATCGTACCCCTTCTCCAATGCACTAAGAATGAGTACTTTTGCTCCAATGGGCACCCTAGAAGTTGGGAGATGAACTGTATGAAATACTGGGGAGTCTGTTTTGACCATCAGTATAATTCATGCTTTGTGACCGCAGATGCTGAGGATTCTAGAAATGTCTGAGCATCCATCTCCTTCAATGCTGAAGAATCATTGCTGTGGAAATGGCACAGTGGAGGTGGCCATTCAGTCACAAAGCATGAATGGAGAAAGGTGAGGCTCCAAACCTTTGGTAACGGTCAGCTCTCTACCTTGGCTCCCGTCGTGTTGCTGCAGGACTGCTGGCTGCGCTCTCCATTGTAACAGCAATGCCTTCTGGCTTTCTATGGTTTATTTCTGTCTCACACTTACTGCCTTTAAGTGTGGGACGAATGTAGAGCCGGTCATCTCTTCTTCTCTCTGTTACCCCATCTGATGAGGACATGCGTAATCACTTGACTGAGGACACATGGGCCATAAAAGATGCTGTAGAAAGTGGTCCCCTCTCTCCCAGGCTAACGTGGGGTCTGTGTCCTATGTGTGGACCCCCAATGTCCGCAGGCAGGAGGGGTTTTGTTCTGAGATGTGCTGCACACGCATGTACATGGGCTTATCATGGAAGCCCATGCGTGTAATTGAAACATTTATTTTAGCATAGAGTCCATACTGCTGATTCACCCATCGAAATGAACACACTTTATAGGGAGTTTATGACGTGGAGAACTCTCAGCTCAGAAAGGTGTTATTTACTGAAATAACAGACATTTGTTAGTTTTAAACTATTTTGAGATCAGGTGATTCACTCCCTGTTTGTTAGGATGACCGGATAGTCAGAGCCATGATGCTACTTCTGGATATTTTGACCTTCTCCCCTCTCCCAACTTTGGGGCCAACAAGTCTATTTATGTCAAACAAACTAAGAAAATGTAGACCGAAAAACCAGGTAAATGCAACAATTTAATTTTAGAGACTTAGAGATTGAATGGGAATTTGAGACTAGCCTCACTTGGTTTTTACTAAGTGAAGTTTAATGTTCTATTCAATTTGTTATTTTCCAGGTTGTTTTATTTTATTTTAATTTTTTGAGTCTGTGAATTAAAGACTTTTTTCTTTCTTAAAACAAATATTTGGCCAATAGTGATTCTCAACAAAATGTAGATGCTAAAAGTTGGCTTTAAAATTTTTCTATTGGTATTTTAATTGGTAACATCTCTTCTGTCCTTAGCCAATTGTAAGTTGTAGACACATGATTTCAAAGATAACTGATAAAAAAAATTCTTAACCCACTATTGCTAGAATGAACCTTGGTGAAGGCAAGACATGGTGTATATTCCTGTGTGAGTCTTTCTGCCTCCATAATACCAGGCTTGGCAAAGACGCTTGAACAGTAGATGTGGTTATAAGCAGCGCCCACGAGTCCTGCTTCTTTTCAATCTCATGTAATAATTATTCCTAATATGATGGGGGATGACAGCTCTTTGATTTATTCATTAAGGAATTCCCCAAGACCTCCCTGTCATGGAGGGTCATACAGACTCTTAAAAGTCTATAAACAAGGCAAGTTTGGAAGAACTGTCTGAAAGGGTGTGCAACAGAATATTTTAGGGTCTGGGGCTGGGAATATGGCCTGGTGGCAAGAGTGCTTGCCTCGTATGCATGAAGCCCTGGGTTCGATTCCTCAGCACCACATATATAGAAAATGGCCAGAAGTGGCGCTGTGGCTCAAGTGGCAGAGTGCTAGCCTTGAGCAAAAATAAGAAGCCAGGGACAGTGCTCAGGCCCTGAGTTCATGGCCCAGGACTGACCAAAAAAACAAACAAACAAGAGAATATTTTAGGATCTGTTTTCATGTCTGTGACCCCCAAATGTTGTCTTTTATTTTTTACTTTTGTAAGCTAGACTAAACCAGGTTTAGTCTTGCCACCTCTCTTACCAGTTGAACTGTGTAAACCTGGGAATATCACTTATCTTCTCTGAGATTTTATTTTCTCATCCATGAAATGGATCAACATCTAGGTTATTTCCACGTCATTAAGTTAGTCTCATAAATTGTAATATTCTATATACGGATCACAGGATACATCATTTTAATACTAAAGTTAATCACAAGATATCTAATTTCTTAATTTTTTTTTTTCTCAAAGCACCTGTAAGGTTTGTGTGTGTATTTTCCCATCTTCGTGTACCTGGGGTGTATACCCGCATCCCTGTTTGTGTTAATGAACAGGAGTGGCCGCAGACTTCTGGGTTCTCTTTGTAGTTCAGAATCATTCACGTGACCCACCGTCCTCTCTTCCCTTTAAGATGAGCACAGGTCGTCTTCTCAGCCAAGCAATAGTGCGTGAAATCAGATTGGCCAATGACAAACGGCCGATGTTATTGGAGGGCAAATAAGCGATGGTCATCCGTTGAGGGGCTGTGAGAGTTTGGGGCAGTGAACTCTGATTCAGGATGGTCCAGCATCAATCTCCAAAGAGTGGGAATATCTATGAGGAAAATTGTTCCAGAAATTAATTAGAAATGTAGAAAAATCTGCTCGAATATAAATCATTTAGTGCAACTAATCTTTGTGGTTTTGGTAAGATGAGGAATTCAGCGGTTCTCCAAGTTTTTTTTTTTTTGTGTGTGTGGAAATTGACTAGAAAATGGAAATTCTATAAATGTTCTAGGACTGGGGCAGGGATCTGCCGAGCCCTTACATTCTTAGTCTGACAGTGGAAAGAAGGAATACATTTTAAATGGAAGGTAGGTTGGCATAATTGGTAATGCCGCAGTTTCCGTAGATTTCAGAACATTACTATCCACTTCTCGATTTCCAATTCATGTACTTCTGTGTCAGGATCTTTTTGATTTCCCGGAATTTCCTTTGGAGAAAAAATGTTGCAGGAAAATTTCTCAAACCTCACATGATCTTGCAAAGAATTGCATTAAAGTGTTTCAATATTTGATGAAATTGGTGATGAATAATGCCACTGTAAAAAAAAACACAACAAACAACAAACCTTACTCCAGTCTACAAAGTCCACTAATATAATATATATGTATATATATGTAAATCCACAAGTTGAATGCTAATTATCTAGTCAAGGGAGATTTTTGACTCCAAAATTTTTCAGAATTACATAGCATCAAAATTCATAGTGGAATAGTAGAACTGTGACTTAAATGATGACTTCATCTTCATTTCTAGGTTTTTTTCTTTAGGGTTGAATATATCCAGTATTTTTTTCTACATTTTTTTTCAAATTAATTTTAATATGTGTTTCCACTATTCCCCATTGGATTAACACCTTTTACTGTATACTGTAACTAAATCCCACACAGGCTCAGAGAAACTGATTCTTCGGAAGCAGGTGCCTGGATTTCCAGATGTGTGTGTGTGGTTGTCCATGAGGCTGAGTGACTGGACTATAGTTAAGCTTCAAACATAGAGTAAGCATTCTCATCCAAGTCTCTTTTCTTTTTTTAAAAATTCCAAATAGTACATTAAAAATAACACCACCAATGAAAAACCACTTGTTTGCATCTCTTGGAGTTCATTTCACTTAGCATCATCTTACATGGTCATATGTACATAGTCATTGAGCTATTGTGGTCCTCTGCTAGGACTATCGTAGACATACACTAATTATTACCAATGAGGGAAAACATAGTCTATGTTTCTTTGTGTTTGGCTCAGGTCATTTAGTATGCTTTTTTTCCCAAGTCTTTCCATTTACTTACCAGTGGGGCAATGTCTTTTTTTTCTAATAGAAGCAGAGAATTCCACTGTGTATATATACAACATTTTCTTCATTCATTCATTTATTCTATCCAGGTCTTATGTTCAACATTAGGTCTGTTCCTCTCCATCCGTAAGCTTTCTCCTCGTAGGTCATAACAGCCTTAAATACCTTGGTATTACCTTCATTCACCGTTTTTGTTTCCAGATGTGCTAGGCGTTTCTACCTGAAACTGACACCTGATTAGGTTTCTCAAACAGGTAGGGTGCCATTTTTGAAGTGAGTAGTTGTAGTACCTGCCATTACTGCATGTTTCCTGAAGGTGGCAGCAGAGATCCAGGTTTGGAAAATGCTTGACAAGGTAATGATGTGAAATTACCCCATAGGATTGTTTTTTTGCATCTCAGAAATGTCTCTCATAGTTTCTGTTGCGGAGAAGATGTGTGTCATGATATGTTGGGAAGCTTGCACAAATGCAAATGACATCTGAGAAATGACAGGCTGCTATTATTCATTAACACCTCAGGCAGAATGAGAGCACTCATGCATTCACAAGGATGCAGTGAAGGGTAGCCGGTGGTGAGGTGAGGCAGGGGTCAGGGAACAAGAAGAAAATGGTCTGTGTGGCTATGTCTCCGTCCACGAATGTATTGATCTGTGTGGAGGCCACTGCCACAGGTGGCCAGAGCTGAGTCCTTTAATTGGAGAGACAGGACAGTTACCTTCTTGCCCTGATCAAAAGCAGTGCAATTCCGGAAGAACCACTTACGGGAGCTTTACATATAAAGATGTTTTGTCTGTGTTTGTGTGCGGTAGAGACTGGGGGAGTCTTAAAAAGGAATGAAAGGTGCTTGGAGCACTGTGGAAAGTTAGTCACAGTCTCCAAATAA
Organism: Perognathus longimembris pacificus; assembly: GCF_023159225.1. Lineage (NCBI taxonomy): Eukaryota > Metazoa > Chordata > Mammalia > Rodentia > Heteromyidae > Perognathus > Perognathus longimembris. Next base: position 10,650,375 of record NC_063165.1, read on the forward strand.
ATGTGAAATGCCTATTTCAGCCACTAGATGGCAGAGTTGCACCACCAAATGTTTATAAGGCAATCTCACTGCAGGCTCTTAAACATCAAAAATCACTCCTCCTTTCCATTTTTTGGAATATTCCATTTATTGTTTTGGGAAGTTAGAATGTCTAGTGCTTTTGAATGATCCACCTTTTTATCCAAAATTATCACTGAAAGGAGGATAAAAAGTGATTAGCGCTTGAGTCAAAGAAAAATAACCTCTGCGCCAGACTGTATGTGGGATTGCCAGGCAAAAAGCAAGTTTTCAAAGTGAAAGATGAATGTTCTACATACTTTTTGACTTGTCACTTGTGAGATACAAAATTTGATTTACAATGGTAAACTTGCTCTTGGTCAGGGCATTCGCTGAGGGGTTTTTACAAAGTGACTATGAAATAATACAAGGCACACAAATCATCTAGGATGCGTATGCGGTACAAGCGTCATACAGGGCAGCAATCATAGGGGAGCGAGGTGCTTGTTCCATGTATTAAAAAGAAATAAAAACTAGAGGATAAACGCCAAGGTCCTTGACGAGCCTGGGGCAGGAGCACCAAAGTGAATTATCATGGAGCAAGTGGCCTGCCTGTAGTCAAATCCTAGTGTGGGTATTGTTAGGCTCTTCCCTTCTAGAGTTGCTGGGTCTTCTTTAATAGTGTTCAATAGTAGTAAAGCCTCACTTTTCTACTTAGCTCAACTCAGCTTATATCTCTAGTGCAAATTGAAAAACAACCCATGGTTTTGGCCAGAATGTACCCACTGTCTTGTTTTCTGATAGCTTTAGAATGATAGAACAACCAATGTCCACTGTGATTTTGTAGTTCCAACACGCCATTTCCACGACACAGATCTAGCAGGCTGGGATTGTTCAATTCCCCCCATCTGCTCTACTCCTCCAGCATGCATCTATCGCTCTTTGCTTTATTTATTTCCCCAGTGAGGGTCTGTTACTTTTACTCGGGTCCCATGGACTGAGATTCCCTCTTCCCTGCCTCCCCAGTCAGTGTCTGGGATGACAAGAAGTGTGCTACTCTGCCTGAGCCTCCATTGCCCCCGAAGCAGGTACATAGGGTCTCAACTTATTATGTCCCATCACTTTGAGGATGTGAGGTGTTATCAGGAAAGAGAATAAACCTAAAACCCATGGCCTAGGTGAAAAAAGGAAGGCATCCAGAGCCACAGAGAAAATGTCACTGGGAGCCCTTTTCTCCTTGTTGTGCTAGCCAAACTCGGACAGCGCAGCGGACAGCGAGTCTGGAGGCTGTCCAGGTTGGGACCGAGGGGAAGCCGGCCACGCTGCAGGTGGCAGCAGGACCTTACACTCGACTGTCCAAGAACAAAACCACTGTTTATTGCCCTACCGTGCGTTTTGTTTCCGTCGTGGGGAAGTGACTGGAACTCTTTAAAATGAGATTATTTATGGAAAAAGCCCTTGGCAAAGCAGTGATGCCTGCGTTTGCACGTTGGCTCCCGTGGTCTGTGGCCCATGGTAGCAGGGGCAGCTGGGGGTGGGCGCCTTGCTATTGGAGCTACCGGTGTTTGCAGAATCCCGGTGTCAGACTGACACGGATTTTGAAATGAAGCCCAGCAATGTTCCCAACCACCCCTCAAATTCCTAAAGAGAAGTGTTCCAAGTATCAACAAAGAGAGACGTGTTCTCAGAACCTGTGGCAAGCAAAGGATAAGCCCTTTCAGACAGAGACATGCCTGCGACCTGCACAGTTCAAAGTCAAGCTCCAAGCAACTCCAGTAATGACTGTTCTCAGCAAAATGACATGCCAAGCCAGGGCTCAGCAGACATTTTCTGTACAGCTCCAGACAGTAAACATTTTTAGTTTTATTTTGTCACAGCTACTCAACCCCATTGTATCCAGAAGGCAGTCTTGGGCACACACACACACACACACACACACACACACACAGTGGCTGTGTTCCCATAAAACTTATTTACAAAAACAGGAGCCATAGTGTGCTGACACTTGCTTGAAATCCAGGCTTGTTTTCCTTCTAAGGAAGAAATTCTGTCTGTGTAGACCAACTCCTCTACAGACTTTGTTTTTCCCTTCCAGTGTGTTTTGGTTTTGTTTCCACCTAATCCTATTGCTTTCCCTATATATTAAAAACATGATTGCACATTTTCCCTTACAATGAGGAGTAAAATGTTGAGGTATGTTGAAACGGGGAATCTATTCCCTGGCTTGACATTGGAGATTGGTCAAATGGTAATGTTGGCTTTGGTGTGTCTCATTTTGTCTTCTCTCCTCTGTGGGCCTTCTAAAGAGGGTTCAACCTCAGGAATACAAGTTGAGACCCAGAACTGGTCTAGTAACTCAGAATGTAAGTGGCAAAATGCTTTTTGGGTATGTTGAGGCTAAAATATATGCATTTAACTGAGCTAACATATGAAGTAAATTGCAGTTATAATTACATTCTATTTGTAATTATTAAAGGTGTGTAATGATAGGCACTTCCAAACAGTGTCTTGTATCTAACAAAGCGCACTAAATAATTCCCCAAAAGACAATGTGTGTAGGAATATTAATAATTAGGAGGTAATTTGCCAATGTATGATCTCTAGTTGGGGGTGATCCAGGTATAGATAAAAATGATGCTAAAGTCAATCTACCAACAAAGATCAAAACAATGAGGCCTGGAGACTCCTTGGCTGCTCTGGACCTTTGATTTCTTGAAAGGATTTTTTTTGGGGGTGGGGGGATGGGTCTGCGAGGGTCTTTCCAAACCATGGAGCAGGGAATAGACTCTGGGGAAACAGAGTACAGCATTTCTAGGGCTTCTCCCTGATAAACGTCTTGGGGATTGGATGGAGAGGGCCAGCTGCTCTGGATAGCCTAGGTCTCTCTGGGAAACATCACTCCAGGAAGCAGAGACTCCCTATGGCTACCTTTTCTCTCTCTCTCTCTCTCATACAGAAATTGCCTCCAACTACCTTTAACCTACTCTGTATGATTAATTTATGAATTAAGTGTCAATCATGTTCTCAGTAGGCAGCCATCAGTCACGGGCCCGCAGGTTTTGAGCCAGGGTCATCGGAATCCTGGCGTTGTGTGGACCTCACCGGGAAGCAGACATTCCAAAGGCTTGCTTACCTACACGATGAAAGAACTTGATCTGTTTGCATGTTTCTTGCTAGTTTGGAAATGGAATTGCGTGGCTTGGGCTGCAGAAAGAGATGAACGCAGACGGAGCACCTTGCTTGGTGGAACAGCTTTGAGAAATGAGGCTGCTAAGGTATGGATGGGCTTTATGCAGGGGCAATTTTCCACTGGGAGGAGAAGCTAGAACTTCCGTGGGAAACACACACCAGGGTTCCCAAAGTGTCTGTCTACACACAGGTCCATATCGTGCACCTAGAGGGAGAGTCCAGAGGAGGCTTGAGAAATGTGCTAAGGATGTTGGGATGAGAAGTTCTTCTAATTTATTCTAATCCTTGGCTGAAATGTGATGGAAGGAGTAAAAAAAGTCCTGCTGTTGGTACAGAGTGGACATGTTTGAAAAACTTTGGCAGGGTCTGTTTACTCCTTGAAAATTTCCCGTGAGTTCTGGAACATTCTCTCAATAGTACCGTCGTTTACCAGGGGCTGCTATTGAATACATCGAAAATTGATACTGTAATGGAGAAACTCAGTTGTTACTTTTACTGAATTGCCATTGGTTTAAATTTGATGTCACCTATGGCTATGACCATATACACGTAGAACATAGAGGGAGAGGGAGAGGGAGAGAGAGGGAGAGGGAGAGGGAGAAGGAGAGGGAGAGGAAGAGGGAGAGAGAGGGAGAGGGAGAAAGAGAGAGAGAGGGAGAAAGAAAGGGAGAGAGAGGAGAGAGAGAGAGAGAGAGAGAGAGAGAGAGAGAGAGAGAGAGAGAGAGAGAGAGAGAGAGAGAGAGAGAGCACCTGAGAGCACACTGGTAATCCGGGGCTTGAATTTAGGGCCTGGCACTGTCCCTGGACTTTCATGCTCAAAGGTAGTGATTTACCACTTGAGCCACATCTGCACTTCCATCTTTTTGGTAGTTAATTGGAGATAAAGTCTCATGGCCTTCAAACTGCAATCCTCAGATCTCAGCCTCCTGAGTAGCTAGAATCACAGGCATGAGCCACTGATGCCTGGCTGCAGAGTTCTTTTAAAACTGTGCCCTGGTCGTCAAGGTGAATGATTAGTAATTTATGCTGGCAGAGTTGTTTTTAAAACTGAGGATTTTGTTTTCTCCCAAATGATTTTTTAATTTTAATCTTTTTTCTTTATTGTCAAAGTGTGGTGCAGAGGGGTTACAGATTCTTATGTGAGGCAGTGAGTACATTTCTTGTTCAATGATTTTTTTTTTAAGCCTACCATGAAGAAGACAACATCTATTCTATCTAGATCCTGTGAATCGTTGCTCAGAATTCCTACTCCAACCTTAGTTCTGAGTAGTTTGCCCATTAAAAAAATATTCCTAGAATTTTAGGCTTGTTTCTTTGTAATGTAATAAAATATATACTAGTTTTGGGAACCACTTCTGTAATTAGTTAGGCTTGACATGTCTTTGGTAATCCTTACTGTAATCACTAAGTGGCTAATTCCATATTCTCAGTGGGAAAAACAAAAGGGAAGGAGAGCGCTCTGTGGCCTCTGTTGGTGCCAGACAGGAAATGGCTGAGGCTCAGCAGTAGCAAGCTAAGAGGTTAGTGTCAGGTTATCAAGTGGTGACAGAAATGCATACTATATTCCAACCCTCTCTGCTTTTCTCTGGCATTTCCCCAAAAGGCATCCATGAATACCTTGGTTGATTTAACTCTGACGATTTTAATTATTTGTTTAAAATGTTTTTTGTCCTTTTTGGAAAGTTGGAATATAAAACCTAAAAAAAATAGACCTTAGTACACCAAAATACAAAGTTCTCTCATTGTGCTACAGGATAGACTTTAAAATATGAGCTTCTACATTTCACAGAAGAGCAAGCTTGATCTCCAATTTCATTCAGGGAATTTATCAAACACGATAACTTAAAAAAGGAATCACTTTTATGTAGACACGGAAGAAAAGGAGACGCCGTTTTCCACTTTGGTTTAGAGTTTCCATTTGGGTTTACAACACAGTGTAGACACACTGGAGGCTAGTGATTTCAGACCATCAGAGAGGCTGGACATACCTGTTATACATACCTGTAATCCCAGTTTCCTAATTACCTGGAAGGTGGAGGTAGGAGAATTGTGATTTGAGGTAGACGTGGGCAAAAGGTGTCAGACTCTATCAGAAAAACAAACTATAAACAAAAAACAACTGTGGTCTAGCAAGCAGAAAGCCCCCCAAGTGCCACCCGATTTCCAGAAGTGACCTCAAATGGAAGGACCTTTGCTTCTGGCATCTCCACAGGGCTAGGAATTATGTCATGGAAAGGCTTCTGGAAGGCTAACTCAAGTGTCAGAGACAGGCAGACCGAACTGTCCAGCTGGTATTCACACTTTAGGACACTTGGCTTTCTGTGTGATGGAAGAGAGAGAGAAGTTCTCTTTGCCACCCAACACTGGTCTGCTCCATCTTCTCCCCTTATCTTGTTTTCTCCTCATGTTGTCAGAAAATGCAGCAGCGACATCACACACCATCCTTGAAAGCTTGCCAGAGCCTCTCCCAAATAATAGCGATCAACACACTTAGTAGACTTCGGCTGTCTTTTTGGGGGATCTGTCACCAAACTTCATGGAGAGAAAGTCAGCTGCTTTATGTTTTAAATGTGGAAATAATACAGACCACCAGCTAAGCATATAGGTTTTTTTTTTTTTTTTTAAGAAAGGTGAAGGTGACCTGTGGTACTTCAAAAAGCATGCATATAAATGGAAGGTGATAGCAGGACTAGCACAGAGAAAGAGGCTCATGGTTATCAGCAAATGAATGACTGCTGCTCTGAGCACTCACCCACACTGTTATTACTCACGGACACCAGACGCCATTATCTGAATGCTGCTGGAAGAAGCTGAGAAATAGCTCCCAAGCCCTTCAGTAATTCCCCTGTCCACAAGTCCAAACCCTGGGGAAATCGCTTTTCAGTGGTCTCCCCAATATGCTGGTCATTGTGGTGGTCCTTGAAAACGATTCTTTACTTTGCATGTGATTTCTTATTTTATTTTTGGTAGGCATTGGGGTTTGAACGCAGAGCTTTCTCAGCCTGTACACTTGCCCCATGGTCTATCATTTGAGCTAGACCTCCAGACCTATCATTCTTTATTGTGATGATTTTCCTTGTCTTTCCTGGATTCTAGGAGTACTTAAGAATATTACCTGCTAGACTTGAATCACACTGCAACCTACTGTGTGCTCTGGTGTGCTTCACTTGTCCGATTATGCAGAATGTGGTAAACCTGGCCCATCTAACTGCATTTATAAATGCATCAGAATGATGTATAGACAGAAAGCATCAGTATTAAGGTTCTGAGGATCTTGAGAAGAAATATCTATTTTCAACAAACTCTCTTTCTAGAATTCTGTATTTCCTTCCAACAATCACAGCACAGACTGTGTTTTGTTCTTTTATTTTTTAATTCTATGAACAAATTAAGCTCTGAAGAACAATCTAAGTACAAGTAGGCCATGCTTTTAACACTTCAGAAATATAAAAAATATTAAAAATGAAGGCAGATTTTTGAAGTCTTATTTTCTCTGGCCCTTCCCCCAAAGCCTCAGAAACATTTAATGATAAATACATAAACTTCACTGAGCACATGAAAGTTTTTCTTCTTCTAGCCATTTGTGCTGATTGAGAACCTTGTCTCTTTTTACTTCTGAGTTCATGAAAGGGCTTAAAAAAAAACCAGCTTCTTAATTTTATATACAGAAGGGAGTAGAGTTCTAGTCAGACTTAATGGGAAGTTATGACTTAAGTTTCCATAGTACTTTAAATATTGTTGGAAGAAACACCTGACAATTTGAAGTTTCCCATTGGGACTGACCATGTCGTTTTGTTTTGTTTTTTGCTAGTCCTGGGCCTTGGACTCAGGGCCTGAGCACTGTCCCTGGCTTCTTTTTGCTCAAGGCTAGCACTCTGCCACTTGAGCCACAGCGCCACTTCTGGCCGTTTTCTTTCTTTCTTTTTTTTTTCTTCAAATTTTTATTATCAAGCTGATGTACAGAGAGGTTACAGTTTCATACGTTAGGCATTGGATACATTTCTTGTACTGTTTGTTACCTTGTCCCTCATACCCCCCTCCTTCCTCCCCCTCTGGCCGTTTTCTATATATGTGGTGCTGAGGAATCGAACCCAGGGCTTCATGTATACCTCTAGGCCACATTCCCAGCCCTGACCATGTCTTCTATTCCCACACCATTTGGATTGAGACTGCTTAATTCTGGTCTTCAGGGAGAGGTAGAAATGATGTAAACAGGTCAGTCAAGGCTTCTGTAGAAAGGAGAGTTCCACAGTGACCCACGGAAATCCTCACTGTGGCATCATCTTGGCCTCGAGTGTTATCAGCATTTGTGAATGTGACGAGCTATTGCTTTGACTATATTCCTGTCTACAGCAAAAGGAATGGCAGGTTTAATAATCTTCCCAAGTCAGTTTAATAATATTTTAAGGTAGAGGGGTAAATCACGTGGGCCTGACTTAAGCACAAGATCCCTGCTGATTCTGAGGGCATGGAGATCAGAGCCAGGCAGTTGAAGTGCTCTGTCTGTATGGCAGTGGAATCATCCAGCTTATTCAGATCTTCAACAGTTTGATAAGGTTCCTTTCCCCCGTGTTTCTTATTGTTTGTATATACTTGCACTATGGAAGTCAATATGGAGTTTTCTTAAAAAAAAAAGCTCAAAATAGAACTACCCTATGATGCAGGAATACTACTTTTGAACATTTACCCCAGTGATGGCAAGACAGGACACAATAAAGTGCCTGTGTGCTCCCATTCATACAGCACTATAACCAAGTAATAAAATAGCCCTGCAATAAAGAAATGTGGGGCTGAGAATGTGGCTTAGTGGTAGAGTGTTTGCCTAGCATGCATGAAGCCCTGGGTTTGATTCCTCAGCACCACATAAACAGAAAAAGCCAGAAGTGATGCTGTGGCTCAAGTGGTAGAGTGCTAGCCTTGAGCAAAAAGAAGAAGTCAGTGCTTAGGCCTGGGGTTCAAGCTCCAGGATGAGCTAAATAAATAAATAAAATGCCCTGCAATTAATGAATGGAACAAAAAATTTTGAGCGCTCTTTCTGTCTCTCTCCCTCCAAATACATCATAAACACACACACACACACACACACACACACACACACACTCTGGAATTTTTTTCATCTATCAGGAATAATGCAGGGAAATGAATGGACCTGGGGAAAATAAAAACCATTAAGTCTTGTAAGTCAGGCTCAGAGACAAAGGGCATATGTAGTAGTTAGACTAAAATATATTTGAAACCAAATACAGTTGTGTGCACATATTCATGATCAAACTGACTAAATTATGGCATATACATAGTAGGTTTCCATGGTGTAACCCCTTTGAACAATTAACAGACAGCTTAACAAAATGAATGCCAGAAAGTCAAAACATTTCTTGTCGGAGAGGAATGGGGTCTTCGAGGAGGGGAGAAAAATGGATGGGGTGGAGTTGGAGCAATGAAACTCCATGTATGTATGCAAAAGCAGAACTAGAAAATTGAGGGGATGGATGGGTTGTGTTAGTTTGGCGGGGGGCAGGGGTGAGAAAGGTGGAAGGGTGTTGCTGATCAAGCTACATTGTAGGAACTACCACTTTGAAATGAAACCCCATTGTCTAACTACTGAAAGCAAAAAGCAAACAGAAAACAAAAATTAAGAAACTAAGCTCTCTTGTATTCCGAGGCTGCCAAAACCTATGATTTTTTTGTTCATCTATTACTATGTCTAACTGATTAATTAAACTTCATCATAGGTATGTATGCATAAGCAAACCAACATTATCAATAGGGTTTAGTACTGTCTGTGTTTTCAAGTTTCTATCCACTTTGGGTTCCAGAATCCATGGATAAAGAAGAACTACTATACTATAGATCTATTTAAGTCTTGATATTAAGATTAATTACAAGCTATATTAAATTCCTCATTGTTGCCCCAATTAAAGTAGCAGTATAATCACTGCATTTTGTAACCAGAATCTTAGGCTAAATTACTTTAGTCTGTTTACCCCATTATAAATATGATTGTGAATGTTAAATATGTAAAAAGTAAATTAGTTGCCATGGTACATTTCTGATTATGGTCAAAAGCAGCCATGCTGTGTGTGGCAGGTAACCAAAATGAAGATGACACTTCAATGGTTAACTCATAGTTTTAATACATACTTATGAGTATTTTCAATGCATTTCCTTGTGTGTATCTAAAGTGTCCTCTGTGAACTCAGGAGGCTGTTTCACAGATGCAAATATTCATTTTAGAAGGCGATTTGTATTTTTACAAATGAGCGTGAAGCTGGGTGCTGGTGGCTCACACCTGTAATCCTAGCTGCTCAGGAAGCTGAGATATGCAGATCACAGTTCAAAGCCAGCCCAGGCAGGAAAGTCCATGAGACTCACTATTTATTTATTTATTATTGTAAAAGTGATGTACAGAGGGGTTACAGTTACATACGTAAGGTAGTGAGTACACTTCTTGTCAAACTTCTTACCTCCTTCCTCAGTTTTCTCCCACCGTCCCTCCTCCCAAAGCCCCTCCCCAGAGTTGTCCGGTTAGTTTACAACATATTTTCTTGTAAGTATTGCTGTTTCATTGGTTTCCCTTTGTCTCACGGTCTGTGAGACTCTTATCTCAAATTAACCACCAGAAAACTGGAAGTGGTGCTGTGGCTCAAGTGGTAGGGCACTAGCCTTGAGCTGAAGAGCTCAGGGACAGTGCCCAGGGCCAGAGTTCAAGCCCACAGACTCACCAAAGAAGAAGAAGAAGGAGAAGGAGAAGGAGAAGAAGGAGAAGCAGCAGCAGCATGCAGCCAGGTGCCAGTGGCTCACGCCTGTAATTCTACTTTTTCTAGAGGCTGAGATCTGAGGATCCCTGTTGAGATCCCGACTTGGCAGAAAAGTCCCTGAGGCTCTCATCTCCAATCAACCATTAGGGAACCAAAAGGGGCACTATGGCTCAAAGTAGTAGATCTTTAGCTTGAGCAAAATGAGCTCAGGGACCGCACCCAGGCCTTGAGTTCAAAGCCCCAGGACTGACAAAAAAAAAAAAAAATGAGCTTGCAGTTCTCTTCAACAAAAACTTGAATGACTCGATTTTACATTGGAATCTTGTGTGTAACTCTGAGTGACCCTATTCTATAGTCTATAGTATATAGTGATCCTGTTCTATAGTATTTCAGTCATAGAAACATTTTACAAGTACCTACTGTTACTACCATTATCAAAAGGGTATGAGGATAAAAGATCTCCAACCCTAAATGAACCACAAAATGAAAGACCAGGCATTTGGAGGTTGCCATACATGCAGAGAAGACTAGAGTGTGGGAAGGAATCAATCAGCAACAAAGATACACCTGGGGAAGATGAAACAGGAAACTGAGCAGGTAACTCTAAGTTCCCATAAGGAAAAACTGTGTGAAAAAATGAATGGTTGTAGGAAGTGGGTAGGGAGCTTAATTGAAAACATTACCCACTTGTGAGGGGAAGGAGGACAAGTTGTAAGGAAAAGATATAGGATATGAATATTCAAATGAAGCTCCAGAGGACTTTATGAATGTATGCATGTTATTTTTTTTTCTTTTCTTCTTATCAAGGAACCTTCAGTTCCAATCTAGGGAAAGGTAATTACTGAATGTTCAGTGTGCTTGATTACATTTTCAGCTTGGGACTGTTGTGACTGTTTTGCTTAGAAGCAGAGTCACTGTTATCTAGGAGGAATTCTGTTACACCCAGGTAAATAGAACATTATGCAATTTGTGCACAAACTAACACTGCTCCTTTATGCTGTTCATAGTTTGATGAGGTGATAAGCAGAGGACAAATTGATCCCAGGTCAATCTGCCGAATGTAGGGACAGATTTCTTTTCTTTTCTTTTTTTTATGGCCAGTCCTGGGCCTTGGACTCAGGGCCTGAGCACCTTCCCTGGCTTCTTTTTGCTCAAGGCTAGCACTCTACCACTTGAGCCACAGCGCTACTTCTGGCTTTTTCTGTATATGTGGTGCTGAGAATTGAATCCAGGGCTTTATGCATGCTAGACAAGCACTCTACCACTAGGCCACATTGCCAGCCCTGTAGGGACAGATTTCGGAGGACCTGTTGAAGAAGAGAGTGATCAATGGTCAAAGTGGGACCTGTTTTCTCATGTACTAGAACCTCTGAGAAGAAACCCAAAGGATGGTGTGCTTCTTTCCTGTGCATGGATAATTGGGTGCACTGAGCTCTTTAGGAAACAGGGTTCACACACACTTCCTCATTGCCACCTTTGGGACTCTGTACAGCAGCCCCTTTCCATATCCCACCCCAGAGTTTGCAGACTTCTTATACTCTGCAAATTTAAGAAAAGTATGTCTTTCTAGATTCCAGTGAGGGACTCAGAGGTTTACCCAGAATCCAACTCTTCTGCCTCTGAGAGTCTACTTGATAGAACCTGACGTGTTGTTCTTGGGGGGCTCAGTTGCTTGTGTCCTACACAAGTCCCTGTGACTCATGTTTTATTTATCCCTAGCTACCCCCTAACATCACAGAATCTGGCACTAAATAGGCACCCAAATGCTACTGAATACATGACATTAACTAGGAGAGTACATGGAAGACCTTATTTCAATTAAAATGGTGTGAACATTTGAAGATTCAACGGTCTAAGGTGTTCAAAGAAAGTATTTGGCCTCAAGTTGAGAGCCATGCTCCTTCTCATATCCCTTCCGGGAACCCTGTGACAGGTTCCTCTGGCTGTCAGCACCTCTGGGACAGGGGGCCACAAGCGAGTGTCACCTCCCTTGGGAAAGAAAGCAAGGGTTCACAGTCCCGAGGTGACTGCGGCTTCCCCAGGCAGTTGAGAGCTGACTTTGTCAACTCCCTTCTAAGCCAGGTGTGTATTCTTTTTTCTGGCAAAACCACTGTTTCATCCTTGTCACAAAACCTCACATTTAAGGACATGAGGCATTGGAGTGTCATTTCTTTTTGAAATGTGGTATTTTTGTTACTGACAAATACCAATGTCTTCATCCCAGGAAGCTGCTTCCCAGTAGATCATGAACAAGGACAAGTATAATTATGATACAGACTAGGACATCCTTTCAGGAGCTATGTACTTAGAAATCTGGCCCCATCTCATTGTCTCCGCTTGACCTCAGCTTGGTCAGTCTCTCAAATCATCAGTTTCTATGCAGCTTAGGCACGATACTGATATTTCATTCTGTTTTGGAGCATCTCTTCCCTCTTTTTGTCACCTTTCATTAGCCCTAAGGCTTTTCAACTTTATAAGTCTCTCAATTGTTCTAGCTTTATTTTTTTTATCCAATTACAGATGTAGAAGAACATGTTGAATTATTAATACTGCCCATTATTTATTCTGGGGCAAGCTTCCAACTGGGATGGGGCAGGGGGAGTTTATTTCTCTCCTCCAGCCCAGCACTGGCACCTGCCAGTCACAGTGGGCTCACTCAGAGAAGTTTCTTTAGGGGATTAGCTTTCTTGTCATCTCTCCCTGATTGTGGGCCAGGCCTAGTGATGCCATTGTTCTAGCAAATGGAATATGGCCAATGATGGGGTGCCACTTGTCAGAGTAGGTTATAAACTACTGAGGTATCTATCTCATGGATTCCTCTCCTTGGATTTCTTGGTGTAACAGCAATCAAACTGCAAGGAGGAGTTCCATGGAGAAATGATGGACTAATTACTCAGGATGAATGTTCCCTACCAATTGTTGCTAAGAAACCCAGGCCCTCAGTCAAACAATACCTGAGGGCTTAATTCCAGTAACAAGCCATGCGTAGGGACTTGGAAGCCATTGTTTTTCCAGATTTCGGATCCACATAACTGGGGAGATAATATGTCATGTTGCCAGCTGAGCTGGCCTGTGTTTGGAGTCTGAGTTACTTGGGAAAGTGAGGCAGGAGGACCACTCGAACCTAAGAGTTCAAAGGCAGCTTTGGCAACCACGTGGGAAGCTGCCTCTTAAAAAAAATAATGTATGGTTCTAAAGAAACAAAGAAGTAAAGCCAGGTGTGGTGGTGCATGGCTGTAATCTACAGATCTTAGTTGCTTTCAAGATCTGCCTTAGTTGCTGGTGGCTCCTTTTTAGCTTTAACTATTGTTATGATAGGGCCCAGCATTTATGCCTGTAAAGGCCGGGATGGTGCCTTTCTATTTATCCTGAATGGTTGTGGAGACAGCCACATGCCACTGTGCCCAGCCATTGGTTAAGGTGATGTCTTGCTAACGTTTCACTGGCAAGGGCAAAGAACCACAGTCCTGGTGATCTCTGCTTTCCAGGTGGCTGGTATTATAGGCATTAGCCACTGAGATTGGTGCACAACCTCCTTCTAGGAACTCTAAGACTGAACAGCAGCTATGCTTTTTTTTCTTTTCTATATTTCCAAAGCCAATTGAGAAACTTGTTCAAGGTCATTGTCTGTACTTTGTCCTTTACTTTTACTTCTAACCCAAAGTCGCCAGTCAGAGTCCGGATCACAGGAAGGAGAGCTGACGTTCACACGAAGCTAGTGTAGGAGCAATTGTGAGGCTCACCCAGACACCAAAAGTTCAAGTGGCTTTGGGAAAAGACCAAGCTTTCAGAGCTGCACATTTGCTACCTTGGGGGAGAAGTAGACAAACTTATAGTATTTTGAACCATCTGGAGACTTTCTAGAAAATATTGGTAAGTTGATATTCATTTGAGAATCTTTGCTTTTTCTCCCCTTTATTTCTTCTCTGTACAGGGTAACGAAATCAGTGCACACTCATTTCCAAAGCTTTGATTGTCCTGTGTCTTTCCAACATGGGCCATGAATGGATGCTGTGGAAAAAGCCTGTTACCGGCATCACAGCACCCTGGGGTCAGGGTCGATACTGCTTCACTCCTCAAGAGGGAGAGAGATGGATCGTGACCTGGCAGCTTGAGAGATTAACATGTCCCTTCTCAATTTCTTCCCTCGTGTCCTATTTTAGATGCTGTTTCTTAAAAGTAAGTATTTAGAGCAGAAAAACAGCATTTGGATTTTATAAAATACAACAGATCAATCCCTACTTGTGGTTTTACCCTGGAGCCTGGCATGGAGGGCTGTTCTAACAGATATTTTTCAAAAATCATTAGGTTCACCAGAATTCAAGCATTTGGAACATATCTATGTTTTTCAAAACTAATACTTTTCTACCCCCAGTGGTCCCTGGCTCTTAATCCTGCTCTCTACATCATAAATTTAGGTGGGGGGGGAAACCAAGTATTTGCTGACTGAAGACATACTTAGAGTTCTGTGTTCACAGATTTCTGGGCAGACATATCTGCCGGCATAGGAAAGGGAACACTACTGATAAATTCTCCTCCTCTGGAAGATTCCTTGGTTTTCATAGCCCATGATGTCTGCTATCCTCACCTATCCTGGAAATACACTTGTTAGATCACTGAAGATAAACAAAAGTCGTAGGCAATCACTATCTAAATGGGATTTTATTTTAGAAGATACTTTACACCTTTACATCATTACTGATGATGATGTCTGTCTGGGTAGTTAATTTGTAAAGATAATTGTCTTCTGATTAGGATGGTGTATTAGTTTCTTACTCCTGCTAAAACAAATGATCCCACACATATTAAAGACTGCAGATTTGTTAGTATATTGGAGGGCAAGAATCTGAGATGGCTCTCATTGGACTTTGATGAAGGTGTCAGCGGAGTTGTTTTCTCTGGGGATTACAAATGAGAAATGGGTTCATCCTCTTTTCTAGCTTTCTGAGGGCTGAATACATTCTTGTTTCCGGGTTCTGTGTCACTCCAGCCCTGGCTCCTCTCATTACATCTCCTTTGCCTGGCCTTCTACCTTCCTCATTTCAGTTGTAGGCAAATTTGGGATTCTATTGAGCTTACTCAGATAATCTAGGGAAACACACTTCCATTCCAAGATTTCAAAACATGCTTCATCTACCAAGTCTTCCTGCCATGTAAGATGGCATATTTACAGGTTCTAGAGATGACGATGTGGAGATGTTTGGTGGATCTGTGACCTTATTCCCTTCAAAGTAGGCATTTTCAGAAATCCTACTTCTACCTCTGTCTACTGAAGGTAGGAGAAGAGACTGGGAGAAAAGCACCCAATGAGATGGTGTGTGAAATGGAGAAGTAGATCTATACACATCGAGGAAGCAAATGCAAGGTTCGGTAGTAGTTCAGGAAAAGTATTTTGGAATAACTGTAATGTTTCATTAACCTTTTTTTTTGGGTTGTTGTTGTTGGTTGTAGGGCTGGAACTTAGGGCCTGGACGCTGTCTCTCTGCTCTTTTTACTCAGGGATAGTGCTCTTCCACTTTGAGCTATGGTCCCACTTCCGTTGTTTGAGTGGTGAATTGGAGATAAGAGTATCTCAGAGACTTTTCTGCCTTGGTTGCCTTCAAACTTCCATTCTTGGGGCTAGGAATGTGGCTTAGTGGTAGAGCGCTTGCCTAGCAGACAAGGAGTCCTGGGTTTGATTCCGCAGCACCACATAAATGGAAAAATCTGAAAGTGGCTCAAGAGGTAGAGTGCTAGCCTTGAGCAGAAAGAAGCCTTGGACAGTGCTCAGGCCCTGAGTTTGAAGCCTCAGGAATGACAAACAAAACAAAACAAAACAAAAACAACCCCCCCAAAAGAAACCCCAAAACTTTGATTCTCAGGTCTCAGCCAACTGAGTAGCTAGGATTACAGGCATGAGCCACCAACACCTGGCTCATTAAACATTTTTTCCTTGTGAAAAGAAATTTTTTTTTTGGTATGGCTCAATTGCTACAATCAGGAAGTATAAAACAACTGCTGTGTCAGGATTTAAAAAAGAATTAAGCTTTGTTTGTAAGGGTAAGGTCATGTTTCATTTACGAGTTATTTAGAAATAAGTAAGTTTACCCTTCAAATTTCATTATGTGAAGGCTAGTAATGAAATTATGTAAATGTTCACTTAGGTTTTCTGGGGTTGTCTTATTTAATTTTAGAGTCATAAAATGTTTAATTTGCAGATTACACTTTGCAACTATGGTCTAAATCTTACAAGCGAGTCTCTTTCTAATCTTTGGAGACGCATTTAAGGCAGTAGCTTCTGACAGACAAAAAAAAAAAAAAAAAGGGAAGAATCTTATCCAGCCTTGAGTTTTTAGTAGTGGTTTATGTTTATGACCATATTTGGGAAAAGAGGAACAGAATGAAAGAGAAATGAGCATTTTAATAATGCATTTAATAATGTTTTCAAGGGATTAGTCCTCAGAGCCAGTGTTCTTGGAGAGGGAACTAAGTTTCTGGTGTCTCCTGGATGGTTCTGTGATGTATGTCACCATGAGCCAGAGTGTCTTCTTTTCCTCTGTCAGAAAATGAAGTTAACATTCTACATCAACATTGCTTGGGCAACTGAAATTGGTGGCTTTGCTTCGATGCTCAGAATGACTAAACATGTTCTTCCCTCACCAATGAGTTTGCAGTGCTTTAATCAGAAACAGATTCGGCTCATCAAAAGACACAAGAGAGAAAGGTGGCATTGGTTGTAGACATCTGTGTAATATCTGAGCTACAGAGAAACTTAGTTATCATCTTAATTTCAGAAATCATTTTAGAGTACTTACCATGTGCCAGGCAGTATGTTGGCACTTATTTTACAAAGATGACCTCATTCCTTTATCTCATCAGACTGGTGAAGGACTCACAGTTATGTAAATCTGGTGGATGAAGAAACAAGCCCAGAGCAAGGAGTTTGATCCTGTCACTATGATTTTTAATGTCTATGAAACCTTATCCTTCTTGTTCAAGTTTTTCACGTAGAAAAATGAGACCTCTGGAATTTTTTGGGTGTGCCAAGATCATTTGGGGCAACAAAAACACAGGATGATTTCCATTCAGGTCTAAGCTTACCTAGGCAGAAGTTTAAATCCAAGGAATATTGAGAAAAAACTGGGGCGGGGGTGGTGCTTGTCTATAATTTACCTCTTGGGAGTCTGAGGGTAGAGGATAGCACATTAGAGGCTAATCAAGACAAGACCTCCACTTGAAAACAACACGATTTTTACAAGAGCTTATCTCTTGTTCCTCTAGCTCCAGGCTCTCTTCCCATTTGGCAGAGAAATGCTTCCCTAGTCAGCTTCTTGAGTAAAGCCCACCCAATTGCACTTCAATTTTCACATTCCAGTCTGCAGTCAGGCTCTAGTGTGAACATTCACCATCAACTCTCTTTATGCTCAGTAGTTGTATTCAATATCTTTCTGCAAACAGTGAGAAAATACTGAGTCACAGGTCTTACAAAATTAGCTGTGATGGCGATCATGACATTGTCACTAACTTATCAGAACCCAACCTTTCTTCATGAATGTTTTTGCTTTGTGACTTTTCTATATTGTTAGCTTGTTAATATGGGACTCATGAGCAACAGTGCTATAACTCATAGCTGAAGAAAACCCATGTAATGAACCTGTGCATCAAGGCTAGATGGGAACATGGTATCACAGTGAAATTATTCATCCAAAAAAGGTTGATTGTGACATTCCGTGGACTTCCTTCTTTTCCTAGTGTGTGGACTTGAAGTCAGTGTCGACAGTTTTGCTCCAAGCTCTTGCTTGGTGTTCTTGCTAACAGCTGGTGCTCTACTGTTGGAGTTATAGCGCTAACCTGGCCTCCAACCTGGCCTTCCTTCCCTCCCTCCTTCCTTCCCTCCCTCCTTCCTTCCCTCCCTCCCTCCCTCCCTCCCTCCCTCCCTCCCATCCTCCCTTCCTTCCTTCCTTCCTTCTTTCCTTTTTTGCTGGTTAATTGGAGATTAGAGTCTTAAAGACTTTTCTAGCTGGGCTGGCTTAGAATCGATCTTCCAGGTCTCAGCTTCCTGAAGTAGCTAGGATTACAGGCATGGACCATTGGTGCCCTACTACAGGTGGACTTTTAAATGGACACTTGTTTTCCACTATGAAAAAGGAAACAAGTGTTTCAGTGCTGCTTTGAGTCAGTGCCTTGGTTGGAATGTGTGTTATCAAATCACTCAAAGTTGTGCTTTTGTTTGTTTGTTTGTTTGTTTGTTGCACTGTGCATTTCTAGCCATGGCCCCCAAAGCATCAAGAGTATGGATTTGGGAGTTACAAAACAAGTTTTGATGAATAGACAAGTCTGTGGAATAATGAGGATCAGATGTATCATTGTGGGTTTTTGGACGACGTGCATATTTTGGGAAACTTTCTGTGTGCTTGGGTGGGCAGTTGTGAAACTCCAGGGCCCCATCAAGGTTCATTTCATAGAGACGCACGCATGGGGTGCTGCCCATCTCAGAGTGGAAGAGGGTATCCTGGGTTTAATTGGGCACAGTGAACAATCAATGAAGAGAGCAACGGAATAAACAAAGATCTCCTTTAGAACAAAGGTAAAAAAGCAAAGGAGTCTAAGACACAATGTTTTTCAAGTGCAGTGACCCCATAGTGGCTGGGAGAAAAGATGGAAAGAGGAGGAGCCTGTAAGTGGAGATATAACTTGAGAGCCAAGGTTAGCCAAGAAGGAGTGCAAAAGACCAGAACTCCTAGGTGAATGAGGTTATAGTGCCTAGAGTTGCCTCTCTTTCATGTGTGGGAATTGGCTTTGTAGGGCTTAAATAGATTACTCTCAGATAAAGACGCAGATTTTGAGTGAAGACAGTACCCTGGCTCAGGCCTCAGCTTGCAGTGCACACTCCGTGACAGATTACGCAAGAAGTTTTGAAATTCTCATCCAGTACTTGTTAGCCTCATCATTAATCAAATTGACCTAATTTTCTAAAGTCACTACAACCTCGCCCTTTGCCTCTTTTGTCAAACCATCTTTTTGGCTTAAAAAAAGATATGTATATATTACAAATAATTCTAATCCTATTACAAAAAAAACCCCATATTTAAAATAACAGTGATTCTCTTATCATGGAAGTTTATCCATTGCATGGAATTCTTTTGTACATCATTTCACAGTTTCTTTCTCCCTTTCTCCCTTTCTCTCTTTCTCCCTTCCGTCCGTCCGTCCGTCCGTCCGTCCGTCCGTCCGTCCCTCCCTCCCTCCCTCCCTCCCTCCTTTCCTTCCTTCCTTCCTTCCTTCCTTCCTTCCTTCCTTCCTTCCTTCCTTCCTTCCTTCCTTCCTTCTTTCCTTCTTCCTTTGTCTCTCTTTCATTTTCCTTCTTTTCCTTTTTTCTTTCTTTCCACCCAATTCCCAAACAATCTTTATGCTTCACACTTTTGAAACAGGAAGATATATTTATATTTAAAGCAACATTAACAAGCTCTAATGGGATTTGTGTATTTTCCTACTTTATTACATCTTTACAAAAATTATGGAGAGCCATAGAGGCCAACAGTAGAGAAATCAACACCTGGAATGACTAGAATGACATATATAATAAAATATGAAGAAAAATAACCAAGTTGGAATAAGATGCTAAGAACCAAATGAATTAGAATTGAGATAAATCAAAACCTGGGAAAAATTATCTCAAAGAATTAGAAAGTTGAGCAAGATGCATTGCATTCCTAAACTGACGTGTTGAATGGTGGTCCCTTTGTATAACTATTTAAAGAGAATAAAAATGTAATTTTAAAAAAGAACTGGAAAGTGGAGTAGTTGCTACCAGAGGCTTTGAAGAAGGTGGGGAGAGGATGGCCAATAAGTACAGAAGGGAAGATATCTTTGAATATTCAATTGTACAAGAAGGTGACTATTGTCGACAAGTTAATTGCAATGTTCACATCAGTAGAGGAGAATGTGCATCCTACCACCACAATGTAATGAAAATATCTGAGGTGCTAGATTTGCCAATTACCTGGTCTAATCATTACATCTTGTAGACATATTATATAATAGCACACTGTGTGCAGATCACAAATCCTAATGTCAAATGAGAGTGTGTAATACCAGTGTGGTAAACACAAAACCTGCTGTATTTTTTTTAAACAATTATTATGTCTCATTCATATCTATCTATACTTACATACATATACATTAGAAAAGAATTGGGAAATGTAGCTCAGTGGTAGGGTGCTTGCCAATTGTGTGTTGGATTTAATCCTAAGCACTGCAAAGAAAAAAATAATTAGAAGAAATAGATGTCTCAGAATAGTTTGTCCAACATAGAAGTCATTATTTGTGATGACAAGGTAGCAAGACAGTAATATAAAATAGACATATAGGAAACAGAGACACATCTCTCATGTCTTTTTATGCTAAAATAAAACCACCCCTCTCTCTATATACATGCCAGTAGCCAGTGTGAGCTCTTAGGCAGAGAGCATTCATTGCTACAAGAAGTAATTTCTTCTTTCTCAGTCATGGTACAGCAAAAGCTTCTCCTTTCTTCTTCAAAATCATTAAGATGAAATAATATGGGCAGGTTGGATGGGGGGAGAGTATTACCAGAGGGGAATGGTGTAGGAAACTGGACTTTTTTTCTTTAAATTAAATGTAGTTTCTAACTAATACATTTTAATAGTCAAGCATATTAAAATCAAGATCTTGAACTTATAGTGGATGGAGAAAAGGTAGAGTGAAAAGTAATGATAGGAGCTTCAGAGGTTTTAGCAAATAAATGCAAGAGCAGCAGTGAAAGGTTATAAAATCTTATCATGGGGTATGGAAGACATTAGTTTCTCATGAACTATGTCATGCAAAGCCTGCTTAATGAAGAACATGGAATTTGGATGGGATCTTAGTACAAGAATATATTTTCTCTCCAGTCTTAATGTTTTTACATGAAGTATATGCATGATGACAGGTTCCTTCCTTTGAGCATTTTCCAATAGTAATTTCCCTGTTTACAGTGTTAGCATTTCCCTGTGTTTTCAGTGATCAGTGTCTTTTGGTCATTTTTTCTCTCTCTTTTTTTGTGTGTGTGTGCTCATCTTGTGGTTGAACTCAGGGCCTGGGCGCTGTCCTTGAGCTTCTTCTTCTTAAGGTTAGAGCTCTTCAACTTAAGCCACATCACCACCTCTGTCCTTTTCTGAATAGTTTATTAGAGATAAGAGTCTCATGGACTTTCTTGCCAGGGCTGGCTTCGAACCGCAATCCTCAGATCTCAGCCTCCTGAGTAGCTAGGATTACAGATGGGAGTTACCAGCGCCCAGTCCTCTGATCATTTTCTGTTGCATCCTCTCTCTTCTCTTCCCCATGCCCAGCACTGGCTGTTGTTGATATGATTTCTGGATTTGTGGAGTACTTATTTTTTTGAGAAATGAATCATCATGAATAGTCCCTGAGTTAGAAAAAAAATTTAAGGCTATTTGTGGCCCACCTGCATTTGCAGAAAGTGTCAACCTGAGGAACAGTGTTGAGAATCATTCATCTGCTCAAGTCTAATCACACGTAACATTTTAATGTCAAAGGGAGGGAATGCCTTGGTGAGTTTGTCTTACTTTAAGTTCTTTAAATTACATTCAAGAACAGAATCAAACCCTTCACTGGTTGTTCTCTTTTTCCAAGTCATAGTCCCAGGAGAGTATCAGTGTAGTCTAGCAGTGTAATTCACTATGGATCCACAAAGTCCAAGCACGGGAAATGTTAATCTCTGCTTCTAACACTTCATATTGGTCTTATCTGTAATTAACTTAGTGAAAGTACTCAGATGACAGATTCTACCTTGTACTCCAGTTACCTAATTTACAAGGCTCTCCAGAGGAGTTTAGTTTCATCACTTTGTACTGCAAAAGTGTCATGTGGAAAAGCAGGAATATTAAATAAGAAAAGTAGGTGTTTTACCACAGCATCCCAGAGGGAATGATTGGATCAGCCCACACGGGGAATGTTTGCACAGCCCTGACTGGTGTGGTTAGGTTTGGGGCAGTATAGTGGTTAAAAGAACACAGTACTAAAACCAAAATTAGTTTCAAAGGAAATTAAATCCTTTACAACTCTCAAAAGCAATGCTTTGAAAAATTTCTTTCCCCACTCCTCTTCCAGACAAAGTGATTTTTCTGAAGGTACACTTGGGCCTTTATTTTTGAATGTCCATCACTTGAGGCAAATGTTACCCCCTCTCTCCAATCTCCCTCTCATCTCTAATTTCCTATGCTTTTCTCCTTGGCACATTCTCCAATAAAAAGCCCAAAAGAATCAGTCTAGCAAAGGTGCTTCGAGGGCAGAGAAGAGGAAAACCAACTAAGCTTTTCTGTAGGACTGAAGGATGGGAACATTAGGATACTCATGAAACAATCTTTCTTTTAAAGTACCATGGTTGGGGCTGGGAATATGGCCTAGTGGTAAAGTGCTCACCTCGTATACATGAAGCCCTGGGTTCAATTCCTCAGCACCACATATATAGAAAAATCCCGGAGTGGCGCTGTGGCTCAAGTGGTAGAATGCTAGCCTTGAGCAAAAAGAAGCCAGGGACAGTGCTCAGGCCCTGAGTTCAAGCCCCAGGACTGGCAAAAAATAAAACAAAATAAAGTACCATGGTTGCCCCTTAGATGAAAGGAATATGTTTCAGGACCTGGAAGTACTGAAACCAGTATTCATATTTGTGTATGATAAAGTATGATTTATAAATTAGGTACAATAATGAATAAGTAGAAATAGAAAAACTATAGCCATATACTGTAGTGAAAGTTTTGTCTCTTTCTGCTGTACTTATTCATGTTCTTGCAAAATTCTTTCATGCTCCTCAGAAATGTGCACAATTTAAAACTCCTGAATTGTTTATTTCTGAAAATGTCTACATTATATTTTTTAATCTCAATTGACTCCGAGGACCGGAAATAATCAAAAGAAAAATCAATGGGTAAAAGACATCTATTGACTATAGAGTCCTTCCTATCACTAGATCTTTTGCTTTTTAGTTTGTTTTCTTCAGTTAGGTTCTTAAACTTTGCCTAGGGCCAGTCTTAGACTATAATCTTTCTATCTCTGCTTTCCAAGTAGCCGGGTTGATAGCAAGTTCTCCTAAGCCCAGCTAGGACCTACATTTAAAATTTGTGCCATTCGTGAATCCCGTAGTTAAAGACAATTCAAGAACTCCCAGATGTGGTTGAAAATTCTGTGTTTGTCTTTATATTAACTCTGTATTTTCTGTATCTTTCATGATTTCCAAGAATTTTCGGTGGACTGGATGTATCCCCTTGAAATTGGTATACTAAAAACTTAGCCTGTGGTTGTACCTACACTATCTCTGTATCTTATCTGAGTATATTGGAAACCGTGTATATTGGTATTAGAACCAGGAAATTGGAAGGGAATAGCAAAATCGAGAGACACAGGGTAAAAAAAAGACAAACAACTCCAAAAGCAATACTTACGAACTGTTTGGTGAAAATGAACTGAACAACTGAACAACTCATGGGGGGGAGGGGGAAGGGAGAGGGGAGGGGGAAGGGGGGAATGAGGGATAAGGTAACAAACAGTACAAGAAATGTATCCAATGCCTAATGTATGAAACTGTAACCTCTCTGTAATTCAGTTTGATAATAATAATTATATATATATATATATATATATATATATATATATATATATATATATATATATAAAACAGCCCTTATTTTGATGTCAAGAGGAGATTATGCCTTGGGCAATGATTAGGTTATGAAGCTGGAGACATCATCTATGGGATTAGTGCCCTTATTTAAGGTGTGGTCTCTGAGAGAGCACATTCTTGCTCCTTTTGCCTTAAAAATGTTTCATTTTTTTGAGAAATTCTTTCATTCCCTTTGGCATTTTACTCACCTCCTCAGAGTTCCTTCAGTTTAGCTAATTGTCCTTGATCTTAATCAGAATTATTTACGATACTCCTGGTTAAGATAAGACTTAGCTTTGTATGGGGGATAATAGCCTTCTATGATTTACTTTGTGCATCTTGTTGAGGCTCATCATTATTATGGTTGTTTTAGTTCTTAAAGAACTTCCCTCCTTAGAAATCATTCCTTTAAAAAAAATTCCTATATCATTTCCTTTGTACTTAAAAATATTCATGTTTATCCTTCTGTAAATATGGCTTGGATTAATCATTATACATGCCTAACTTGTATCCTATATCCTATTTACTGTTTCTATACTCAGGGATTTTAATCATTTCCTGGTGATTGTGAATGGAGAAAATTCTAATTGCTCCAAAGTATGAATAACAATAGGTGGAAGAAAACCCATGGAAAGCTTTAGAGTAGGTGAAAATAGTAAAAGATGAAATTTGATTTTTAAAAGATCTTCTCCCAAAATTTCAGGTGATAGAATAATTTATCGAGAAACTAGAATTTACCGAGAGACTAGAATTAAATATCGGAAGAAAGCTTTCCTGACAAGAGGGAAATTTTCTTGTGAGTCCAGCTGCCTCTTTTACATTGTACATTGAAGAGAGTTTAAAAAAATACCAAAAAATAGTATTTAAAAATATTTTTAAATTTGGAAAATATTATAGCCTTCATTAAGATGTTATTTTTGGAAATCATTTGACAGATGCATGATTCTCCTTTCAAAGTATACGGATATTTTAAAATGGTCAAATTTCTGGCATTGCAAGTATCAATAGACATAACCCACATAAACTGAAGTGGCCTCAAATTCCAAATCAGTATTGAAATTGTAAAAAGCCACAAGGTTTGAAAATTCCTGCATGTTTGAGAATCTGAATGCCATTCACATTCTTTGTGCACAGACAATCTGGTGTCCTATCACCTTTCTCTCAC
Source organism: Perognathus longimembris pacificus (assembly GCF_023159225.1). Lineage (NCBI taxonomy): Eukaryota > Metazoa > Chordata > Mammalia > Rodentia > Heteromyidae > Perognathus > Perognathus longimembris. Next base: position 10,675,144 of record NC_063165.1, read on the forward strand.
TAGTACATTGGTATGTACCCTGCAACTCTGAGACATTTCCTTCTGACTGGGAGTTCTAAAGGTAAAATGGGCAGGCACTTTCAGCAGAAGGAAAGTACAGTAGCAATTGTGTGTGGGGAGTGGCAGAGAATAATGTTGATTTTAGCCTTATGTTGTTCAGAGTGAATACCCCACAATCAGTTAGCTTCTGTTAGACTGGACTTTTTTTTTTTTTCCTACAGTGAGAAAACAGTTTAAAAAGAGGAATGGTTGGTTTTGGTCCATGGTTTCACATGCTTCAGATCTTGGTTGGTTTGCTCCATTGCTGTGGATCTGTAGTGTGGTAGAATATTACAGTGGAATAAATGTGTGAGAAGGAAGAGTAGCTTCCTTCATGGTAGCCAGGAAGAAGGGAGAGAAGGAAGGGGCCAGGGGAAAGACAGACTCCTAAGCCAGATTTAGAAAGAAAGTCAAATAAGGTATACTTTTCCCCTGGATATAGAATCTAGTTCCCAAGAGGAGCATGACTATAAAAGGGAAACTCTGGGGGAAGAGAGCCTCATGAGAGGGGAAGATGAGGGGAGAGCATGATAAGGCCTCTGTGTGATTGCAACTTTTTATGTATGTGCATGAAAAGAGCATCATGAAAGCAGTTAAAATTGTAAAAATAAAAACAGTGTGGGGCAAGGGGAAGTAAGATAAGAAATAGGTGGATATGATCTAAGTATACTATGTGCATATATGGAGATAATAGTAAAACTCCTTTGTATGAGTCACATATGCTGGTTAAAAAAAAAAAAAGACCTTTCCAGATACATACGTCCTCAAACCAAGCCTTACCTCCTAAATCTCTATCACTTTCCTCCAATGGCCACCTAATTATCATGAGTCCATGAGTGAATGAATTCACAGAAGAGACGATGCGGATCCTCTCAACCAGAGCGTTCATCTCAACTGGGGAGCAAATCTTCACAGGAGCTTTTTTTTTAGTGGGAGAGGGGACACCTGCTATCCCAACGAAACACCCATTTCACTAACTGGGCATACTTCATACTCTTGAAAGCATGTGACTTTCTTTTTCTTTGCAATCATGTTATAAAAGGCAGAGACTGAAGTCTGGAAAAAATCATTATTATGAAAAAGTTTGGGAAATGGTATTCTTTCAAAAACAGCATAAAGACAAGCCTCCGAATTTCAGCTAGGGAAAATCCTGAGCACTGAGAGATCACCTACTTATTTTATTTTTTGTATTATTATCTATTTTCATTATAAAGTGATGCGCAAAGGGGTTACAGTTACGCAAGTCAGGGTGTGAGTACATTTCTTTGTTAACAGTGTTATCCCACTCCCTCATTTTCTCCCAGTTTTTCCACTCCTGACCCCCTTACATTCCAAGCTGTGCATTTCCAACATAGTGTCTAGTGAGTAACACTGCTGAATTAGTTCACCCTTTATCATACTGTTTTTGTGCTTCTTCTTCGCCTCTCCAAATCAGATAAACTTACATATAAGACAAAGGGTACAGAAATAAGAAACGGTGACAAAATGAAAAAAGACACATAAAATGCAAAAAACAAAATAAACCTATTTATTTTAAATGGCTGCTTTTCAACTACTTCGGGGATACATTTGGTATATCGTAAGGCTGATGGTTTTCCTATGAGATGACAGCCAGACATCAAGAGTAAATTAGATTTACTTGAGCATTTTTGACTTTTTAGACACAGTTCTCTGCTTCTATTCAAAACCTATCTGCCTGTCATAGCTCCAGTGGAAAAGGAATACTTTTCTAGCCAAAGCCTCTGAGAACATACTGATTATTATGGTAAGAAGAAAATATCATCTAATAAAATTACTACGCAAGAGATTCAGAACTACCATCACCGCAATCATCCACGTCTTGTCCAGGTGATATCCCAGGTCCAGTATAAAGTTCTATTAGAACATTGGGAAAGCAAACTTGTGACCAGGTGTGGAGTTTATTTAAAGTCTCAGGGCTCTTAGGAAATTCCACATGGCTATAAGATGCTTTAATTGCAATAGTGATAAATTCAGAAGACTGAGCAGGAATCAGAATGTGAAGGCAAGAGTTTACTATGTGGTCTGAATTACATCCCCAGATGGTGTTAGCTTGTAGCAAGTCAGCATTTTCAACTAGCTCTGGATTCTTTCCACTGATCTAAGAAGATTCAGACAATTTAGCAATTCCCAAGGTGCTGAGGAGGCGCCTATGAACTTGACCTCCCAGGTAGAGCTTGTCGGTCAAGAGATCATTTCCTTCCATTCCTTCAAGTCCCACACAATAATTTGGAGAGTCTTTCAATTATAGGGTGACATAGGTCCATAAGACCAATTAGCAGTGAGCAGGAGCACATCCACTGCAAAGCCATGATAACATGCTGGTGTGCTGCGTTGGGAGAATAAAGTCGGAAATGCCAAGAAGGGTAGGGAAGATGTGTAACACTTTATTAAATAGAACATGATTACATTGTGATTTTTTTTCCTTCTTCTGGATTAACTGACTCAGAGCATCCAATAAGTTTTACACAAAATGAATGTACTCCAGTAAAACAGTTCTTCCCTGTGCTGAGAGACCGCACAGACAGAGCCATAAAGAGTGGAGTGTGGAAGAGCCCCGTCGGCAAGGCGTAGCCGTGCGTTTGGAGCCAGGGGTACAGCACTGAAGCAGAAGTCAGAGGCCTGACTTAAGCCTTCTCTTCATCTTTGGGCTAAGGGATGATGAGGGACTTCTTCTTTTTCTTTTGAGAAAGAGTCTTGCCCTGTAGCTCCAACTGGCCTTGTATTCAAGATCTTCCTGCCTCATACCCCTCATCTCCCAAGTGACAGGTGTGAGCTACCACAACTGGCCCTGCAGAATTCTTGAAATGAATTTCTGAGTCAGACACCAGATGTCTGTTACCACCACATCTGTGAGCATTATTTTAGACTAGGAGAGAAATAGAGGCAAGACCTCCAATATAGTCCCTGAGACTTTGGTGCTTAACGAGATTGGCTTTATTCTACCCTTTGTGTTATTCTTGAAAGCAAAGACAATAGGACTTATTTTACCCCCTTGCCAAGTACTTTGCATAAAAATTGCCATGTGTTCTCATGAAGCGACAAATACTCAGATGCTATTGATCATGACTAGAAGAGCTGTCAACATGGAACAATTGTAACCACAAAATTGAGGAGACAGGGAGGTAACATAATAGAGAGGGGAGGAAATGGGAAAGACACCTCTCCTTGGGAAGAGAGAAGAGGGATGAGAGGCTTTGGGATAACTTGTTTTGTTTGGTGTTTTCCTGAGGCTTATATTTATCAGTGGCCAATAGCTCTTGGCACTCTTTCTTTCTACCTCACAGGATAAATTGTTGGCTTATTTAGTATTTAGATGTTTTCAGAGAAGGAAAAAAAAATTGGTTTAAGCCTATTATCATGTGCTGAATAAGTCTGAGAGACATGGAGAACATACTTAATGCTTTAGTGGTGTAATGGTAATATTCTATGAAATCAATTTGGCACACAAAGGGCGTGTTTACAGTTCCCATTTCGCTGGGCATGACCCAACCCTATCAGAACCATCTGTTCTTCTCAGTGTCACCATCTCAGAGTTGAAAAGAGGACAGACATGTCTGCGCTTGCAAGCATTTCCCTTAAATACCTCCGGTGTAAAACTTACGTGCCTGTCTTTGAAACTCCATCTTTATCAATGGCATCTTCTTGGCAAGCAAGTTTCTCTTAAACTTGGTAAAACATTAGCTAGAACTGACATTCAGCATATGCAATGTTTTGCTGTTGATTAATTGCCATGCATGGTACACATTAATACAATTCGGTGTGACATTTTGCTCACTTCACTTCAGGCATGTAGTGTATGCTGATCAAACTGAGCTGCTCATCCTCCACTCGAGTAATTACCGTTGTCTATTCAGGTCAAGTTCTTTTTTTCTTTTGAATTTTACATGTGAGAGAGAACATGATGCTCTTGTCTTTCTGTGTCTGGATCATTTCACTTTAGACAGTGGCCTCCATTTTCATCCAAAAGTGACGACTTCATACTTGTTTATGGCCACGTTATATTATTTGTACCTTTTTTGTATCTCAAAAGTTAACAATTAGATCTAGATTTTAAGTACATAGGTAAACAAACACAGGGTCATATGCATATATAACAAACATGTTAACTACATATAGTATATGCAAGGGAGGGTCCCAATGGTTTAACTCCTTTAAACAAGTAATGTATACTTTAACAAAATAAATTCCCGGAAGCTGGAACTTGTGTTGTGAGGGTGGAGAGGCATTTGAGGTCAATGAGAGGGGGCTAGACAAATAGAGAGGAAGGGTAGATGGAGATGGATAGATGGAGAGAGGAAGGATAGTCATGATACCCAAAGTACATATGTTAAGAGGGAACTAAGTAAATTGGAGGGACAGGTGGGTTTGGGAGAGATGGGGGAAAATGATGAAAGGGGTGATAGTGATCAATATACATTGTACTTACAAACTGACATGGTGAATTGAAACACTTTTACACAACTACTTAAGGATAATAAAATAAGCACATTGTCTTGTTCCATACTAGTGTTTCTTCTAGAAATAGCAGCAAGCTGATACAAATAGTTGTACATTTTGGCCCAGCTTACAACCCTCATATTCCTTTCTGGACAATTTCAGTGTACGGAGCATATGTCCTGAACATGGCTGAAGGGTCATTCATACTATTTACTAAACTGTAGTAATCTGTTCTTGTTTTACTGTGTTTCAGGATTCTTTGTGGTTATTACCCAGTGGCTTTGACTTTGCAAATGTTTTTCAGTGTTGAGAAATCACTTAAAAAGAATATTTCTAGCTCTAGAATAAACACACTCCTAAGTGAGTAAGCGTACAAGTCATGAGTTCAGTTTATTTGATGGATGTGCTTACCACATAGATGGCAAATGCTTCAGAAAGCAACTGTGTCTCTGGCCTGATAAGGCTAGGTGTTTGTTTACCTTCCACTCCCCATTTATTATAATGATCACATGCTATCTGCTTTAACTCACTTGCTTATTCAGTGAGAGCATCAAAGTCAATTGTGCTATATAGAAATTAAATGCTCGGTGTAACTTTTAAAAAAAGAATTATTTGCTAGGGTTCACAAAAAGGGGAGTGGCATGGATCTTAAATGTTAAAGCAACACTGTAATTGGTTCATTTAAGGGCTAGATGATGGTTGATGACCTTCTAGATTTAAGACTTTTCAACCAGAAATGGTAGTATTTTCACCAGGACTTATAATATTGATGATATGTTAATGTTTACTGAAAAATGCACTGTAAAATCCCTTTATTGCTGTTTTTCATAACATTTAGCCTATTTACAGGTGGTATGTTGATGCATCTTAGTTAAACAGGATAGTGGCATACAGATAAGAGATATTCTGCAAAGGAGATCAGGGTAAGTTCTGTTTGAACAGAATATAATAAATAACAAAAAGATATCCATTTACCATGGAAAAATGGACAGTATGGTGCACCTGGTATAAATGCCTAATGTGCTTTAGAAATTGAATAGTCCAAATAAATTGTACACCAGGAGAATAGTTACAAGAGGTGTTGTGCCTTTGATTGTCATAAGCATATAAATCATAATAAGTATAATTTGGTAATAATTCAAACTTTGCTTATACCAACCAGTGGCATACTACATGGCTTTAAATGGCTACATTTGAGTAAAGGAAGTGTAAGATCAAGGTGTCATTTGAATTCAACTGAACATTGAGCAAGACGGATACAATGGGACCATTCCTTCCTCTCTCTGACCATGTTTAGAAGGTGACTGGTATATGTGCATCTCAGATGGACCAGATGGATGAGATCGTAGGCATGTTACTGCTGCACCTAAGGCGAGTCATGTTATGTAAACCAGCTGGGCTCTCCATGTTCAACACCACAGCAAAGAACACATGCCTTTCTGCACGTGCTGTGAATGTGGAATCATGTGATTTCCTGAAAGATAAGCCTGCACTTACACTTGACAGGCTGTGGCATGATTAGCGAGCACCATTTTCACAGGATTGCTGCAGTAATGAAAATACGGAGCAGCAGAGCTTTTGATTAAGAAAAACACATAAAATTCCAAGAATCTTTTATTCCTTATTTAGAGGGGCTTATCCATACCCAATATTTGGCAGGAATTTTTAGCGACCAGGTCTTCTAGCTTAAAGGCGAATTCTTGTTGAGTACCTGTGTTATACATAATAGTATGCAGGTCCTTCTTTCTTTGATAACATTTGTTTTAATACTTGGTCATGCTTGTTCAAAGGTGGGCAGATAGGAACATACTTCTGTGCCTGAGATCTTTTGTAAATACCATCTTCTTGTATTTTCTGGCTCTTCTCACCTTCTCATTTCTATAGGTCTTTATAAAAAAATGAAATATTTGTCCAGTGAATTGTTAGTGTCTACCTTGTACATGTGTCACCCATATTCAATAGAGATAGAATTCACTCCTATAAAAAAATCTTCTCTTTTAAAATAGCTGTGTCAGTGGTTCCCAGTCTTTTCACAAAATCATGTAACCATCACCACTGTTTAATTCTAGAACATTTTCAGTCTCCCACAAAAAGCCCAGTGCGCATTAGCAGTCACTCCGCATTGCTCACTCCCCCGAACCTCTGGCAAAGGCTAATCGACTTCATGCCTCTGTGGATTTGCCTGTCTGGGACTTGTCACATGATGGAAGCACTGAAGATGAAGCCGTGGGGACTGATGCTTTTGTTTCATACAAAGTTTGCCAAGTTTACTGTGTTGTATATAATGTGTATCAGTACTTCATGCTAGTTTATTGTAAAATAGTAATACATGAGGTTTTTGTTTATTTATTTTTTTGCTAGTCCTGGGGCTTGAACTCAGGGCCTGAGCATTGTCCTTGAGCTTCTTTTGCTCGAGGCTAGCACTCTACCACTTGAGCCATAATGCCACTTCCGGCCTTTTCTGTTTATGTGGTACTGAGGAATCCAACCTAGAGCTTCATGCATGCTAGGCAAGCACTCTACCACCAAGCCATATTCCAGCCCCATAATCCATGTTGTTGATACTCCAGATTTCCTTATTTATCAGTTGCCAGATATTCAAGCATTTTGATAACTTTGACTACTATGATGAAATACACACATATATTCTTTTGATTATTAGTGATAATTTTGCTATACATTTGTTTATACTCTCCATTTAACCAAAATTCTGGAAGTAAAGCTGTGACTCAATGGTAGAAAGATAGTCTTGAGCAAAAAAAGGCCAGAGATATTACCCTGACCCTGAGTTCAAGCCTTAGGACTCTCTGTCTTTCTCTCTCTTTCTTTCACACACACACACACACACACACACACACACACACACGTGCACATATCATGGACAATTCTTCATTTAGACTATAGTATGTGTTTAAATATATTTAAAATATATTAAAATACCATTAACAATTTGAAAATCACCTTTTTGATCTCTGGTTTACTTTTAGAGTATTTTCATTTTAAAATGAAGTTTGGTATCAAAATATGAATTGTTATCTGTATCCTAGTATTGTTATTTTCTCTGTAGAAAAGTAGGATAGTACTTTAAGTCACTGGACATATATCACCTTTTCATATTTTATTGTAGTTAGTAGATTATATTAATGTTTCTTAAGGGTAGTTTCTTGGCTATGTTCTTTATTTTATCTGTTTCCTTTCCTTCACCTTGTACCTAGTAGCTGCCTAGAGGAATAGTTTGTCAGATGTTTGCAGCACTGACACTATAATACATATGGAATCATAGAATGTCCAAGGTCAAAAGGGATCTTGGAGGTCAAGATGACTGTGATGTTGTGACTAACATAGGGATATAATACTTTAGGTAAAAGTGACTGTAATTTTGACTCTTAAACTTTCAAACTTAACTGCTGCATTACATTCTTGAACATTCCATTTGGGAAGATAGAAGAGTAATAGAAAATTTATATCCAATCATAAGTAAGATTTAGCATTCTTGTATCATAAAATTTCAAGTTTGGGAAAAAGAATTAAATAGTCTAAAATTTTATTAGTGAAATGCATAGTACTGTCTGAAATTCTAAAGTGTTCGACAGTTATTGTCACTAAAAAAACCCCCAAAAACTCAGCTATCTCCAGTGTTGCCTTGTTAGATATTGATAGGTTGTTCAAAGAATAAAATGTGTCTGTTGGGTACAATGTTATCTTCTAATATCATTATTGAAACTTTATCTGTATAGTAACATTACTAATTGTATATTGTCAGCCCAAGCTTGTTTCAATTTTTAAAAATATCACTGAATGGGGAATATATATGTATATATATATGTATATATGTATATATGTATATATGCATATATATGTATATATGTATATATGTATATATATGTAAGTATATATATATATATATATTGCTAGTGCAATAGTATTTCCACTTAAGGAATCTAGAATGTTTTTGGAGGACAGGACCCACAGACACATAGACACACACACACACACACACACACACACACACACCTCCTTGAGCACATTCTTATCATGCAAGATCTCTTGGACGTCATCATTGTCATAAGAAAAGTTTTCACGAACCAACTTGTAGAAGTCATGCACTGACTAAACATGGCTCAATTCAAGCTTTAATGAGGAATTTAATTAAAATCCAGTGAACCCAATTAGCTTGAACTTATAGTGATATTATAACTTCCACCAATCATCTTTGAAAGATGACACAGAATTATTGCCTCAAGAAAAAAACAACAACTGGTTAAACAAAAGGTTAAACGAAACATGATCTGTGACTTTCTAAACCTTCTAGGGGCACAGTGGGGAAGCGTCTGTTTCTAAAGCATTCCAATGAATGCATTAAAAAGACACTTGATAGAATGATAAAATTTCCATGTAAGGCACAAAAAGAATGTAGATCTGGGCAGCATGTTACTAGTGTCACAGCAGGAGAGACTTTGGGCCCCTTGGGGAATACACCACCACATGCTCTGGCCATGGTGATGGCTTGGGAGACTGAGCAGAGTTCTGGGCCAGCTGCCAATTTGTTAGGAGACAGAGAGATGGCTGAGCGAACCCCTTCACTGCCATGTGCAGTGAATACTGAGAATGCCCTCCACGAAGTCTCCATGGGCAGAAATGACATGTTGAATAGCCTGTACTCTCTCGCACATACATTGTAAGGAAAGTGCAGGGATAGGAAGCCACACTGTAGATGGACAGTGACTTCACAGACATTTTTGTTTAATAAAAGAGATGATAGCGAATGTCTGAAGATTTATCTTAGAGATAAAACTATAAAATTCAAGGAAGCACTTACTGTAAGCCGAGTACCCAGCATGTGGGAGAAGAGAGGAGTGTGTTGGGGGTGGCTCAGGTCAAATGCCTTGTGGATGGCTGGTAATGTTCCTTGTCTTGACACAGATGAGCCTGCCAAGGGCCTTGCATCTGACTTTTATTGCTGCTACATGATGAGTCGCCCTATATTTCTTATTGCTGCCGTGTGATAGATTGTCATGCATTTACGGGCTTAAAATGACATTTATCATCTATAAGTCAGAAGTCCAGATAAGCTCGACTGGATTCTCTGCTACATGGTTGAAATCAACTTGTTGGCCATTTGGCCCCGTGTCTGAAGGCTCTAAGGAAGAATTCCCTTCCAAGTTCCTTCAGGATTTTGGCAGAGTCCAGCTTCTTGCGGTTGTGAGGCTGAGGGCTGTTTCCTTGATGACTGTCGTGTTAGTCACTTCTCATCTCTTTGACAAAATACCTGAGAAAACAACTGGAGGAAGGATTTATTTTGGCACCCTGGTTCCAGAAGTTTCAGTGTGAGGTCATTTGGTTACTTTTGGGCCAGGGCTTGGTGAGGCAGCACACCATGTCAGAGAGGACATGGGGAGGGGGGTGGGCGTGCAGAGTGACTCACTTCATGGTGGACAGGATGTAGGGGGGAGAACCTAGAAAGGGTGGTGTACACCAAAGTTACCTTCCCAAGGTTTGTACCCAGAAAGCTTCTTCCACTGACCAATCTCACCTCTCAATAGCACCACCCACGGGGCACTAAGCCATCAACACAGGAGCCCTTGAGAATATTGTATTATTATTTTAATTTTTGCCCATCCTAGGGCTTGAATGCTGCACTTGGGTGCTGTCCCTGAGTGGCTGTTTTGCTCAAGGATAGTAGTGCTCTACCACCTGTGCCACAGCCTAAGTGAAGCCTTTCTGTCATTAGAGATAAGAGTCTCATGGACTTTCCTTCCCTGGGCTGGCTTCATACCACCATCCTCGGATCTCAGCCTCCTAAGTAGCTAGGACTACAGACATGAGCCACTGGTGCCTGGCCTTTGGTGCTATTTTATAGTCAAAATACAGCAGCCATTGTCATGGAGCTTCCTTCAACTCTTTAAGGACACAATAGCCCTTGCTTGTCATGGTGTCCATTGTCCAGAAGCAGCAGTTGATTGTGTCCTGTTTATGCTGTGAATCTCTTGATTTCTCCTTCTTCAACAGATCTTCTACTTTCCTCCATTACTTTTGAGGCTTATATGAACCTATGGGTCCCACACCAGTAATCCTGGATAAACGCTCTGCTTTAAGATCGGTTGATGAATAGCCTTAATTCCAACACCAAACTCCTTTAGCCACAGTATCTACAGTAGAGTTTGGTTGATTAATGAGGCTTAGAATACTGGGTGATGTCTGGAGAATTCTGCTACTGGTATTTTTTATCTTATGCATTTGTCTTAGGTGGATTTCCTTTATGTGTTTGTCTTATATTGATTTCTTTTACTATATACATTTGTCTTACGCTGATTTGCCTTTCAGTATAAGCATGAGAAATCATTGGGACAGCAAACTGGTGCTTTCTTACAAAGAAGTTACCTCTTCCCACTTAGGAACAGCCCCAAGAACCAAAAAGTAAAATATTTTTTTTTAAATTAGGCAATAAATCAAAACTTTCATCAAGGGTTTTACCATGGTATATATTATAGTTTTGTCAGATTAACTTCTTTTATTGTCATTTTTCTTTTCCTTTATTGTCTTCTTCAATTGTCTTTCTCCAACTTTTTCAGCTTACAGTGAATCTTCATGCGTAGACACAATGTGTTTAAGTATTATTCATCCTCCATTATTCTCTTCCCTTCTCCTTCCTCTTCTTCATTCCTCCAAACATATGTACAATGTATATATATGTGTGTGTATATATGAATGTGTAAGGCTGTATATATGTACATAAGGCTATAGGTAGAACTATATTTTTTTAGGTAAAGATTTCAGAAATGAGTGAAAACATGTAATATTTGACCTTTTGTTTCTGCACAGCAAAAAAAGAATCAATGAAAAGAACCAAAAGAACCCACAAAATTACATAAATTCTTTACTAGGTATTCTGTAAATGGTAGATTAGAATCCAGAATCTGCACAGAGCTAAAAAATATACTAAAATAATAATTAACTCAATTAATAAAAGGGAAAATGAATTGAACAGACAGTTCTCAGAAGAAGGAACATAAATAGCTAAAAGATACATGAAGAAATATTTAATATCCTTAGTTGTAGAGGAAATGCAAATCAAAACTTAATTTTGATTCTATCTCACCCCATTCATAATGGGGGAAAAACAAGAGACACTTCTAGTGAGGATGTGGGCTGAAAGGAACTCCCATAAATGGTTGGTTGGAATTGATCTTAAGTCAGTTTCTCTGTCTCTCTTTCTCCGTCTCCCTATGTCACCAAGACTCCTTTAAACTCTGCATCCTCCTGCCTCATCATCCCAAGGGCTGGATGACAAGCATTTGCTACTCTTATTTTTTGGGTATAAAGCGTCTCCCCCAAAGACTCACCTGACTAAGGCCTGGTTCCCAATGCAGCAGTGTCCAGAGATGATGGAGTCTTCGGGGACGCATTTGGATCATGACTCTGACTTCAGCAATGGGTTCATCCATTGATGGCTTTGTAATTTATGGCATTATTGGCCTCTGGCTGGAGCAAGTACATGGCTGGGACTGTGCCCTCGTGCTGTGGAACACTGTGTTTTTTTTTTTTTTTTTTCTCTATCCTTATTTCTTGGCCACCATGAAGGGAGCAGCTGTGCTCTCCGTGCTCTTCCGACACAATGCTGTGCTCTATTATAGGTCCAGAAACGATGGCGCCAGCCAACCACGAGGACCCAAACCTCGGAAATCATGTTTCCAAAGAACTCCCTTCTTAAAACGATGTCTTTGGTCTTTGTCACAGCCGCCACGTCCAGCCCATCCTCTTATTCTCAGAATCAGAAAAATGAGTCCTCCAAGAGGAGATGTGTCCAGTGGAGACTCCCCAGGGTCAGAATTCAGAACTCCCGATCCGAGGTGTGAAGCATGTTCCGGCCCGCGTCCCCCCTGTTCGGACTCAACTTGGTATGGTATGAAACAGTTCTTACCACTGCTGTAATTTATTTTAAGGTACTGAGAGCCTTGTGACATTTGGTACTTTGTAGTTCGTCTAGGCTGTAACTTCTTTTCTGGTTGGTGATGAAGCGGAAAGGGGCAACACAGCCAAGAGGGAGCGGGTGACATGTATCCCTTTCCTGTGGTTGTCCCCGCGCTATCACTGTATCTCATCTGATTACCCTGGATACTGTATATACTGGTATTAGAACTAGGGAAGTGAAAGGGAATATCAAAATCGAGAGACACAGGATAAAAAGACAAATGACTACAAAAGCAATACTTGCAAAAACATTTGGTGTAAACCAACTGAACAACTCATGGGGGGAGAGGGAGGGGGAGGGGGGAATGAGGGAGGAGGTAACAAACAGTACAAGCAATGTACCCATGGCCTAACTGTAACTCCTCTGTCCATCACTTTGAAAGTAAATAAGTAATTATTAAAAAAAAAGTAATTACAGGGTAAAAAAAAGAAAGTGGGTCACTCTCAAAGCCATGTCCACATGCTCTTCTGTCCTATGTCCCTTTGCTCAACTACATGCTACCCAATTAATATGCTGTTTCGCAATTTGGGTTTTTATAGTTGTACTGAGTGTCTGTTGTTTATCACAATGGCTGTTAGGAAAATGTTTTGACTCTCACTGATGAAATCAACTGTACCTTGAAGATGTGGGTTGGCTAAAATAGTTGAGAAACTTTTTGATCTCTTTATGAGCAGGGTTTAGGATGGGTAGAGTCCTGTTCTGGTCTTTTTTTACTTTTCATTCCCTAGTTGGTTCTCAGTCCAGACACTGGCTTAAGAGAATATCTGGGGGCTGAGGATATGGTCTAGTGGCAAGAGTGCTTGCCTCGTATACATGAGGCCCTGGGTTCAATTCCCCAGCACCACATATACAGAAAATGGCCAGAAGTGGCGCTGTGGCTCAGTGGCAGGGGGCTAGCCTTGAGCAAAAAGAAGCCAGGGACAGTGATCAGGCCCTGAGTCCAAGCCCCAGGACTGGCCAGAAAAAAAAAAAAAAAAAAAGAATATCTGGTTGCAGAGTGTCATGTAGGCATAAACTAAGATCTTGTGATTTTTTTTTTTTTTTTGCCAGTCCTGGGGCTTGGACTCAGGGCCTGAGTACTGTCCCTGGCTTCTTTTTGCTCAAGGCTAGCACTCTGCCACTTGAGCCACAGTGCCACTTCTGGCCGTTTTCTATATATGTGGTGCTGGGGAATCGAACCCAGGGCTTCATGTATGCGAGGCAAGCACTCTTGCCACTAGGCCATATCCCCAGCCCCAGATCTTGTGATTTTGTGTTTATTTTGGTTGCACATTTTCATGACTGCAATACATAGAAAGGTCTTGTCTAGTGTGTAGAGTAAGTTTATCTGTGATCAGCTGTTCCAGTGGATGAATGGCTGCTAACATATGCCTATATGTACATAGGAATTGGAACAGTTTGTGTTCATTAAAACATAATAGTGAGGCTAGCAAAGAACAGCAAAGTCTCACCATGAACAAAGAAACTCCCTTTGACTGAACTCTCATTTCTCAGCTGGCCTTCAACTTTTGCATATAAATAGTGGAATGAACATTACTATGGTTTCAAAGAGTTCAAGATGACATTGTTAGAATGACCCTGGACTCTTTCTAAGTTGCCCTTATAAAAGCCTCTCTTGTAAACTCAGAGCTGGCAAAAGGATTCACTGTTTGTTCCAGCCAATAGTTAGCAGTGGGCCCCTCTGTCTTCTAGCTTTTGTGGGAGCTTAGGAGCCTAACTTCAGTAAGCACGTCCTAGGAAACCTATGGTTCTATGTTTGCAAAGCCACAATCCTAGTCTTTTTTCTGCTTTAATTATTTTTGAGACAGGTCCTTTAATGTTTTTCCTAAGCTACCCCAATAACAATCTTTCTACTTACACTTTCCACATGGCTGGGATGACAGGTGTTTGGCCACCACATCAATGTTGTTGCTGTTGTTGTTGTTGTTGAGATAATATCTTACTGCTTTTGCAGCAGCTATCTTCAAAACATGATCGTCATGGTCTCTACTTCCAAAGTAGTTAGGATTATAGGAGTGAGCCACTGCACTCAGCTATAAAGGGGTTTTTGTTTGTTTAGTTGAATCAGGCATTAGACGATTAAGAGAAAAGTTGGACCTTAGGTGTGTGCGAAGTTTTGTACGATATTTAAAGCAAATGGAATGAGAAGAAAAGAGAGAACAGAGGAATCAAGAAGAGAGAACGATTCCATCAGGAAGTGATATTATGTCATTTCATGAACCTGGAAAAAATGTTAAATGTAGTAAGTCAGGGTCAGAGAGACAAAAGATGCTTGTTTTGTCTCATTATGGAAGTTACATATGAATTATAAATATATACGTGAATATTTCTAGGGTCCTATGCACACATACACATGCATATTAGCTAAAATATGCTATATTCAGGGAGGATTCCAACTCCTTTGAACAATGAACTTACAGAATGACAAATTGAATACCAGGAAACTGGTATTTGTGATGTGATGTGTGTGTGTGTGTGTGTGTGTGTGTGTGTGTGTGTGTGTGGTAAAAGAGGGTGAGGACAGATGAATGGAGAGAGGAAGAGTAGTCAAATGTGTCATAATATTTGTGTGTATGTGTGTGTGAAAATGGAAGTAGGAAAACTGAGGGGACAGGTTGGATTGGGAAAGATGAAGAATGATGAAAGGGGTGACACTGATCAAGATGCATTGTACTCATAGCTGACATATTGAATTGAAACCCCTTTGAACAACTGCTTAAAGAGAACTAAAAAAATTAGAGTCCTATGTTGTTTGGAAAACAACATAGGTGCACTTGAAACATAGGCCTGTTAGTCATATGATCTTTGGGCTTAGAGTATTATTTATGCTCCACTGTAGCATGAATGCGTCATTGGCTCAGTAAGTGTTCTGTATTCCAGTGAAATGATAGAGGTGACCATACATTGGCTTAAAGATTTCACAAATCAAATTTTGAATATTAGTACTGTGGCAGAAAATCTGTGTGACACAACATCCAAACATTTCCTAAGAGTGGAAATGATTCAGAGGGTTGTGTTTATGATGGTGGGAGCAATAGTCAGATATAATGGAAGAAGCCCAGCATCCTAGTGACTAAGCATGTAAATAGGATTTATGGAATCATGATGTCTCTGGTATTGCTACACCGAATTCAGCATTTTGGGAAATAACATTAAACACTTTGAGTCTCCAAAATGCATTATAAACAGTAGGTAATTCACCCTGCCCCTACCTCCTCTCTCATTGCTAGTCATCAAAATTATGTTTATCAGCACTGGGAAATAACTTTGTCTTGTTCCATTGGGGGCTACGTAGTGAATGCCTGTAGAGTCTCTTTGTTTATATTTCAAAGTTGAGTATCACCAAAGGACTCTTCCATTACCTGTAACCCATGAAGGAGTCTGACTGCAATAGCAGATGAGGTGAGTGATAAGATTGACTTAAAAGTTTTCCTTCATAACTACACCTCACATTTTATCACCTCTGGTTTTCAGACAGGATCCATTTGTATCTTTCCTTTTCTATTCCCTCCATTTTATTCCCTCTATTGTGTGCTCTTACCTTTTTTCCCCAAGGAATGATGAATAGTTCCCTCATCACTTTGATGAGGACAAAACTGAAGTACAGTGCCATGTATGAGTCGCAGAGAAGAGTCAAAATTGTCCTTAGTCTCTCAATCCAGAGTCTCTTCACAAGGACTCCTTCTTGTGCTATGGAGTGCATCTCTATCCTTCATAGCAAAGGGTGACACATGAAAACCACAATCACCTTCGAAGGTGACAGGTCTCTGACACTTCATAGACTCACAAACTTAGCAGAAAGATGAGACTGTGGAATACTGTCAGCCACAAAGCATCACAAGGATGTTCAGGTATATGGGTGAAGTTCTCTATATGTAGCTTAATTGGATTGAGAGAAATTATGTTCTTTTTTTCCCTTTTGGGCCCCAGGCTTGAACTCTGGGCCTGGGTACGGTTCCTGAGCTTTTATGCTCAAGATAGCACTCTACCACTTGAGCTACAGCTCCACTTTTTTTTTTTTTTTTTTGCCAGGCCTGGGCTTGGACTCAAGGCCTGAGCACTGTCCCTGGCTTCTTTTTGCTCAAGGCTAGCACTCTGCCACTTGAGCCACAGCGCCACTTCTGGCCGTTTTCTATGTATGTGGTGCTGGGGAATCGAACCGAGGGCTTCATGTATATGAGGCAAACACTCTTGCCACTAGGCCATATTCCCAGCCCACAGCTCCACTTTTTAATTGGACTTAAGAATCTTATGAATTTTACTGCCCTGGCTGGCTTTGAACTCCAATCCTCAGATCTCAGCCTCCTGAGTAGCTAGGATTACAAGTGTGGCACTCACTGGCACTCAGCCAAGAAATTATATTCTTATCAGTTAAATTTAGGACACAGTATTAAGAAAAGGAAATGTTTGCTGGTTGTGGAAATGTACATCTGTAATCACAGCTACAGGAGGTTGATATAATAGGTTGATGTTTGAGGCCAACTTGAGCAAAATTATTATGAGATACAATCCAAAATACAAAGTAAAAACAAAAGGACTGGTGTATAACTCAAATTTTAGAATGTGGGCTGGGGATATGGCCTAGTGGAAAGAGTGCCTGCCTCGTATACATGAGGCCTGGGTTCAATTCCCCAGCACCACACATACAGAAAATGGCCAGGAGTGGCACTGTGGCTCAAGTGGCAGTGTGCTAGCCTTGAGCAAAAAGAAGCCAGGGACAGTGCTCAGGCCCTGAGTCCAAGCCCCAGGACTGGCAAAATAAAAAACTAAAAAAAAGTTAGAACACATGTTATCAGCACACATAGGCCCTAAGTTTAAACCTGAATTGCATATAATAAATAGACAAACAGATAAAGGAAGAACATACTCAAATTGAAAAATAGCATTCATGGGTAAAGTGTTCCCTTGAGAGGGAGAATGTGGGTTACTCTAGGTTGTTTTTATTTAGTTTTCACAAAATAAACCCAAAATACTTTAAAAATCACATGAGACAGTCATTTGCATTAGATCCGTTGCACATTTAGATTGTACGCACTGTTGCTCAAAAACGATAAATTCTGTATTCCGCTTAAGAAAGTGTAATTTTTATTGAGGTTAGCACAGTATTTAAGTTAATGGAAAACATGTTTCAACTGCAGAGTATTTCCACCAGAATTTCTGGATTCTGTACAACAATCTGTTTCTATTTTCAAAAGACAAGTTTTGCTGTTGTGTGACCTAAATATTCCTTTTCCCCGCTTTTATTTCACTCTTGTACATTCATATGCTCTCTTCTTCAGGTGTATTTAAATAAACAGAATAGTACAAATTCAGATGAAAATATTCCTAGTGATGTGTATCTTTAGTGTTCCATAAAATCATACAATCAATTTGCTTTAAAGTCTGAGCCTCATGTCTACATAGGAAGCAGGAGTTTCTAGTGCTGATGTTAAGATACTGTTAGGATTGGAGATTGAGAAGGTAAAAAAAAAAAAAGTAAGGATCACGGTTCAAAGTCAGACTGTGCAGCAAAGCCCACATGACTCTTCCCCGAGTAACTATCAGCCTTGAGCAAAAGTACTGAGGGACAGCACTCGGGTCCCAACTTCAAGCTTCAATACTGGAATAACACAAACGTTTGAGGTGGTTAGTTCCATGTAGATAGACATCTGTCAACCTCAGGAAAATTTAGAATCAAGCATAGAAGCGTTTAATAGGATCAAATCCACAGTAGCAGTAATTTACTGTTGCATTCTCATGCTGTTTGCTTTGGCATTATCACTGTGTCATAAATAATTTATGGTTGTAAAGGACAATTTGGTCTATGTGTTGGTCAGGATGGGATTGATTAGCCGGAGATAACAACTCTCAAGTCATGGAGAATTAGAAGATTTCTGTCTAGTCTTCTACGTGCATAACGGATAGGTAGAAAGCTTGTTTTATAACGTTCTCATCAGGGACAGATTGCTGGGACAGATTGCTCCAGTGCCTCAAATGTTCCTGATAAATTAATCTGAGAGAAGAAGGTATAGCATTGCTCTGAACATTTTTCTTTGTAAACCGTTTTTTGGGTGGTACTGGGGATTAGTGATTGAAGTCAGTGTCTCTTACATACTAGAAAGGTGTTCTACCACTTGAGCCATGCCTTCAGACCCTTGTGCTTTAATTTTTAATAGGGTTTCATGCTTTTGCCCATGCTGGCTCTTCTCCTCCTTCTGTCTTTTGAGTAACTGGGATTAGTAATTATACACCCAAGTTTCCAGCTTGGATTTTGGTGATGAAATATTGTCAAAAAATTAACTGACCTAAAGTTGCGAACCTCTTATCTTTTCCCCCTCAATAGTTGGCATTACAGAGGTGTACAGCTATGTCTGGCTACTCTTAAGTGTTTTTCTTACTAAAAACTGATATACATTGCTTCTGTTTAGGTGTGATATCATTGGATCTAATTGTGTAATGATTCATATCATGAGTATGGAAGGAAAGGACTGCATTTTTTTTTTTTTTTTTTTGGCCAGTCCTGGGCCTTGGACTCAGGGCCTGAGCACTGTCCCTGGCTTCTTCCCGCTCAAGGCTAGCACTCTGCCACTTGAGCCACAGCGCCGCTTCTGGCCGTTTTCTGTATATGTGGTTCTGGGGAATCGAACCTAGGGCCTCGTGTATCCGAGGCAGGCACTCTTGCCACTAGGCTATATCCCCAGCCCCATGCATTTTTGGTTTCTGGACTTAATACCTTCCATCATCCACTGAAATAATTAAAAACATGCATTCTGCATGAAGTTTTCAGGTCACATTGGGAAATTTTAGAGAAATTGATATACGTCCTACACATGTCCCTCGGCTTATGGGAGAATATTACGATTCACATTGTAGGCTGAAGATGTGTTTGACACACCATAGCACAAACCTTCTGTGGGCATTGGAGACATGATGTGATGTGACAGTACAGAATACAATATCCAGAAATGCTGGCATCAGAACACTCTGTGGAATGTCAGCTGTTTACCCCAGTGGCTCACTAGGAGCCCTGGCTCCCTGGGTTTTAAGAGGGAGCCTCATAGACATATTGCCAGCTCAAGGAAAGATCAAAAGTCAAACTAAAGTAAAATTCCTGCCGAGGTGTTCTTCTTGGTCCATATTAAAGTCAAGATAGAGGACTATTTGTATTTGTGCTTACTTTCTAAGGACAAATTAATCACTTAAACAGGTATGTTTTAGATTGCATAGTGATGAACCCCAATTAGAAAGTATTTTAATAAACCTATGAAGTATTTATAGATTTAGGGTATTTTAAGAAATCTGTAAAACTAAAACGTAAAAAATCTATTCATAATTACCGTATACCTCTTTAGGATTTTTGTTTGTTTTCCTTGTCAGTCATCGGGCTTGAACTCAGGGGGTGGGCACTGTCTCTGAGCTTCTTTGGCTCGAGGCTAGCACTCTACCATTTGAGCCACAGCACCACTTCTGTTTTTTTCTGTTTCTGTGGTAGTGAGGAACCAAACCCAGGGTTTCATGCATGCTAGGCAAGCACTCTACCACTAAACCACATTCCCAGCCTCCTACCCCCCAACTCTCCAGCCCTTATACCTATTTAAAAGTGACTGATTTTAATTTTTGGAGTAAGTGGAATTCTGACAAATTGAAGTTTTAAGATTGAATCAGTCATATAAATTGGTTCTTTCTTAGAATTTAACTGATCTTGTATGTGTGAGTGTGTGCACGCGTGCATGCACATGCATCTGTGCTTGCCACTGCTGGGGCTTTAACTCTGATTCTCTTGCTCTTTCTTTGCTTTCTTTCTGCTTGGGTTGGTGCTCTACTACTTGTACTACACCTCCACTTCTGGCTTCTTGCTGGTTTATTGGCAATTATCTCTCAGATTTATCTGCCTTTACTGGCTTTGAACTGCGATGCTCAGATTACAGACTCTTGAGTAGTTAAGATATAAACTTCCATTTTAAAATTTAACTAATCTGAGCAGAAATTACCCTCTTGGGTATTAGATATTTTTATTTAATACTAGTAAATGCTATTCTAACTGAGAGATCTACATTATTATTATTTGTGAGCATTTTATCGTGTGAAATGAATGTTTTTAGAGACTGAAGCATGTATGATTTTCTATAATGAAGTACAAATGCAGAGCTTATTCCAAGTGCAATAAAGACTCAAATACATGATTGTAGATTTTTAGTAGATGAATGCCTTTTCTCTTTAGTTATACAAATAAAAGAGTTTTGTGAGTAAAAACACATGCTCTTGGAGTACAGGGATGTTTGTAATGTATCCCTATTTTATAAAAATAAACTGTAGTATAAATAGTTGATAGTAGTGTATATAATGAGCTTATAGTAAATTGGATATAGGAGGAGAAAGAAGAAAACTGGATTTTAATAAAACCATTGTTTGAATTTGAGACATAAGAGTGAGTGAAATTGTCAAGAACATATGTCACAACTTATATGATGTATACACATATGTTTACTTATGGCTTCATCTGTTCCAAGAGAGAAATTATGTTTTTTCAAAACCCACAAGTCTTTTGCATACAAGTCATAATGTCTATTCCATGTGGTCTTGCACAAAGCTTTCATGTGGGAAAAAGCCTTTTTAAATAGTCACATGAAAAAAAGAATTACGCACCAAAAAATACAGAAAGTTCAACAAATATCAACACATATAAAATTTTTCATTATTAATTGCATAAAGTAGCAGGTTTGATTATGACATTTCCATACTTGCTTCTAAGGTACTTTCATCATAGTCCATGTCTCTATTACTCTTTTTTTCTCCCCCTCCCCTCCCATTTCCCCCACTTTGCTTTCTGTATTCCTATTAGTCTTCTGTTACTTTTATTTTTTTCCTGCCCTCCCCTTAGCCTAGATTCCATAGAGGAGAATAAATATATGATACTTGTTTTTGTGGGACTGGCTTATTTAATTTAACATTATGATCTCAAGTTCCAGACATTCTCCTGACAATTACATAATGCCATTCTTGTTTATATAGATATATCAGTAAAACGTGTGTGTGTGTGTGTGTGTGTGTGTGTGTGTGTGTATCACATTTCCTTTATCTAGTCATCAATTTATGGATGCCCAGGCTGATTGTATAATCTTGCTATTGTGATGTTGGTGTGATAAACATGGATATATAAGAATATGTATAATAAGCCGATTGTGATGAATTTGGATGTATATACAGAATGAGTCTGGATAGATCATATGGGAACTCCATTTCTAAGTTTTTGAGTTTCCTCCATAGTGACAACTATAGTGGCTAGACTAATGTACATCCCACCACCAATAACTAAGCATTTCTTCCTATCTATCCACTCCCACTGTCTTAGCCAAATTTATTGTTGTTAAACTTATTCTCTTACTGATAACTTGTAGCAGGAGTGAAGTACAATAACAGTAATAAGCATGGATAAACTACGCATAGGCTTTGTTTGATCGTTGTACTGTATGTTCAGAGGTGGTATTATTTTCAATTTTTTAAGGAATCTCTATACTGACTTCTGTAGTGGCTTGACTAATTTATCATTCTACCAGCATAGACCAATTTTACTTTTTCCTCTCTGTAATGCTCAACTTTATTTGTAGTTTTGGTTTTCTTTTTCCTTCCTTCCTTTCTTCTTTGCCTCCCTCCCTCCCTCCCTCCCTCCCTCCCTCCCTCCCTCCCTCCCTCCCTCCCTCCCTCCCTCCCTCCCTTCCTCCCTCCCTCCCTTCCTCCCTCCCTCCCTTCCTTCCTTCCTTCCTTCCTTCTCTCCTCTCTCTCTCTCTTTTGCCTGTCCTGAAGCTTGAACTCTAGCAATGGGCACTGACCCTGAATTCCTGCTAGCACTCTACTACTTGAATCACAGCAAGAGTCTCATGGACTTTTCTGCCTTGGCTAGCTTCAAACTATGTTCTTCAGATCTCAGCCTCTTGAGTAGCTAGTCTAACAGGTGTGAGCCAACGCAGCTTGCTTGTTTTGGTTTTCTTGAATATAGCTATTCTGAGTAAAATAAGAATTTCAATGTAGTTTTAATTTGTATTTCCCTGATACCTAGGTTGTTGAATGCTTTTTCATATTTTTATTGGCTATTTGTACCCAGTTCCATTTCTTCTCCATTTCTTGACTGGAGTATGTGCTTTTATGTTCAATTTTTTTTTTGTTCTAGATATTAATCTCTTGTTGGGTAAATATTGTCAAGATTTTCTAGCATTCTGTAAATTGACTTCTCCATTTTTAATTTTTGCTGTGCAGAAGCTTCTTAATTTTATGCATTCTTACTTGTTAACATTTGTTCTTATTTCCTCAGCTATTAGAATCCCATTGAGAAGGTTGTTGTTTATACCTACATCATGAAATCTTCTAGAATCTTTGCCCAGTTTCAAAGTTTCAAGTGTCATACTGAGGTTTTTGATCTATTTTGAAATGACTTGTAGCCATGAGAGGGATGTGGTTTTAATCTTCCACATGTGGCTATCCAGTTTTGTTAGCACCACTTGTTAAAGGACTGTCTTTTTGGGAACTTATGTTTTAGCACCTTTGTCAAGAATTAGAATTTAGCTATTTAGGCTTATTTCTGGATCATCTACCTTTTCATGGGTCCATGTGTCTGTTTTTATACCAGTATCAAGGTGTTTTTGTTACAGTGGCTCTGTAGTATGGTTTCAAATTATATATAGTGATATAGCTAATATTCTTTTTTCTCAAAATTGCTTTGGTCTTTTGTGTTTTCAATGTATTAAAAAAATCATGACCAAATTGGACTCATTCCAGAAATGCAAACATGGTTGCCCATATGTAAATTGGTAAGTATAACAGTACATAAACAGAAGGAAGGACACAATTTATGTAATAATCTTAATGGAGGCAGAAAAATCCCTTTGACAACCAATATTCCATCTGAAGAAACAAGGAGCAGATGGATTTTTACCTGAGCATAATAAAAGCTGTAAATTACAGTTCCATAGATTCCACTCTACTAGATGCGGAGAAACTAAAATCACTTTCTTTAAAATTAGGAAGGAGTCAATATTTCTATAATCACTATTATTCAATATAGTTCTTGAGTACTTAGCTAGAGTAATAAGGCAAGAGAAAGAAATCCACGAGGCACAAATAAGAAAATAAGAGGTAAAATCATCCCCATTTGAATATAATATGATCCTACATGAAAAGGACCTTGAAAACTCCCTCAAAAAACATGTAGATGATAAAATGTAGGATACAGAATCAAAATACAATAGTCATTAGCTTCTTTTAAAATACACTAACAGTAAACACAATGGAAAGGAAACCAGGAAAGAATCGCATTCACAATAAACTAAAAAAGAGACACTTAAGTCTATTTAATCAAACATGTTAAGCTCTCTACAATGAAAGTACTATATATATTATAAATACTATAAGCAGAACATGTAGAAGGTATCAGAAGATGGAAAATCTCTGTTTTTCATGGCTTGACAGAATAAATATTGTTTAAATGGCCATGTTACCAAAAGTGGTATATAAATTCAATGCAAGCCCTAATGGAGTCTTGCTCTCGGAGTGGAACTAAACTAAATGCCGACACTCTTGAAGCAAAAGCCAAACCCACAGAATAATGACTCTAAGCTTGATTTATATAGCTTATTTCCCTCAAAATATTCATTGATGTTAGTGATTATGCTAGAGGCCAACAGCATCTGGTTAGGGTGACTTTGTCTCAATGTTGTCTGTGACAATAATGAGAGAGAGAGAGAGAGAGAGAGAGAGAGAGAGAGAGAGAGAGAGAAAGGTCTCTTATGACACTGAATTTGCTTTAAATTAAGTTTATCATGTTCTCTTTCCCATGTGTCATGTGAGGGGCTCCGCTTGATGCTCTTGGGTTTGTGATAAGATCCATATGTTATTGCTATAAATCCTCTTTTGTCCACATGCTAAACAAAGTCCTACACCAAGGCCCAATGGCTGGATCTACAGCAGTGTTTTGTTTGGCTGGCACAATGTTTAAACTCATTTTGAGCCAGCATTTTGAAATTAGAAGCTTTCACGTAAAAATCCAGATTTCTGGAGCCTCTCAAAATTTTAGATCTGGGAACACTAAACTCATGTTAGCACACTAGAGTTTATGGCTCTGGGTAGATGTTGCCTGAGTTGGACAGGTATGTGTTTTCCATAGGTCCTTCAACAGTGTCTGGGCACTTGCTCTACTTCTCTTTTAGTCATCCATTTTGTCACTTGCAACAGTATTTTTTTTTTTCCCAAAGGGCAACAATCATACAGCATGATTTAATCGTGATCTTTAATTTGATCTTTATCTTTGATTTATCCTTTGTGTATTTTCTTCTTCTTTTCTTGAATGATGCCTTTGTTTCCCTGAAACTGAAGTTAACTTTCCATTTGAAGTTAAATGACATCTGAGAAATTGTTGATCAGTGGACATGGAAGCAGAAATGGAAGTTTTTTTAGATGTATGCTTCATGCTGGTTTTCTCATGTGAGATCAGCCCAGAAAAAGTGAGCAAGCAAGAAAGAAAATGGATGAGCTACAGTGCATGTCAGACATTATTTCTGAACTGGAGTCCACCCTCTCACTAGTTAGCTTCCTCGAGCTGGGCTTGGACTCAGCGAGTCATTCTTGGTTTTTATCAGCTGCCCCCTCTTGTTCAGGGTGAAGGGACAGACTGGAAGATGAAAGTGGATGAAGAAACATAGTCCTTCTGGGTGGATCCTGATGGCCTCCTGGAGGCCTACAGATCTTGGCAGTATCACCTCACAGCTATTCTTTCTCTTTGGCAGCTGTGTCTTCTTTTATCATATAACAAGTAAGTGCCACTGGGCCGTATGTTTCAGGTCTGTATGACAATGATTCAGAAGGCAGAAACTGAGAGGGTTGTGGTTAGAGGCCAGTCCAGGAAAAAAGAGATGTCCTTATATTAACCCAGCAAGTTGGGCATGGTGGCCTGAGCTTGCAATCTAGTCTATTTCAGAAGCATAGGATTGAGGGTTATGGTCTAAAAATCAATCCTAAGAAGAAATGCAAAACTCTATCCAAAATATAACGAAAGAAAACATGGGTATTGAAATTGTACTTCATTTTGTTGAGTTCAGGTTAATAGCAAATGACCACACTTTGGAGAGGGTGATTACAAAGACGAAAAAACTTCTTTACAAAAACTATTCTAAGAGGTTACTTAACAGTGCTTTTATGTTACTAATTTTGATGAGGAATTTAAAAATGTGTGCACTTTTCCCACATAGTCTGTATATGTGATTTCACTTTCCTCCAATCTCTCACAGCAATATTTGTAGCCTTCTATCTCCTTGGTTCATATGCAGATTGCATGGTTCTGGATAGGGGTTCTCAGACTTATTTGTCATGTGCTTAGTAACATGCTTATTAACATACAGCTTAGTATACAATTATCTGAAAGCTGCTCAGGAGAGTGTCTGATAGTATAAAAATACAAAAATATATTTGCCTAATTTAAGGTTGAATACAAATACTATTCTCTGAATTTAGCTTGTCTTAGAATGCCCTTGGTAGATTTTATATGATTTGGGAGAAAGGGCTTTTTAAAGAGTCATAAAGATTTTGTCAATAGAGAATACTAGATGTATTTTGTATGTGTACTTGTGCATGTATGCTGGTAGTGGGTGTTGAACTTCATCTGGGCATTATCCCTTAGCGTTTTTGCTCAAACCTGATAAGGTACATAAGCTACATAACTGCTACATTTTTGGCTTTTTGTTGGTTAATTGGAGATAAGAGTCTTTACTGCCTAGATTGACTTCGAACTGTGATCCTCACATCTCAGCCTCCTGAATAGCTAGGGTAACAGGCATGAGTCACCATTGCCTGGTATCTTTGAGTGTTTTGATAGAACATGTAGTTTAGAATTGGAAGGAAAAGTTTGTAAACTGTCATAATATCCTAAATGCATTTAGCTTTATTTTCCTATCCTGACAGAGTCTTCCAGTAAAATTCCAGTGTAAAAATTGATACATTTATCCTATTTTACAAATAATAAGTAAAATAAACTCCAGAAGCATTCATCAATGAAATAAGTGTTGGTCCCTTCAAAATTCTATTCACAGTTCTGATAAATTGTGAGTTGTTTATCAAACTTTATAGTCAGTGATTTTCATCTTCTGGTTGCAGGTGTGCTGAATCTCAAGTATAAAATCAGTTACATTTGAATGATTAAACTTAAGGATTTAAAGAAATATCACCCCACTGCCAACCTGTCGATTTGGCATTTTCTAAGCAAAAAAATCTACTTAGTTTTAAATTTGTCTTAATCTTTCCCAGCTCTCATATTTTACTCTACAATTAACTACTATTACATGTAATCGTTCCCACATTGTTCCATGTAAACTACTTTTGTCTCTGTAAGTTGTAAATTCCTAGACTGGGTGATTCTCAATTTGCTGGTCCTCAGGATGAGCTATATTTGGAATGTTTATTATTGACCATATTAAGTTGTCCAGTTTTGTCACCAGGTCTCTTAAGTAGATACCTCTACCATCCCTCTTTAACTTCCAATCCATCACAGCTAGTGTGAGGGTTTAGATTTAGACCCAAGCATTCAAACTCAGGAACCATGTAACTATTTTACTTCTTTTTATATAGAGAGGATTCTTTTTTAGCTCTTTTTGACTAATTAACCTCAGTGTGAAGCTTGTCATTTATTGACTGCCAGTCATCATGTGAAAGCAAAAGATGTCTTAATATTTTATCTAAAAATATTTCTTCTGTAGGTTAGGCAATTTTTTTCTCAGTTTTGAGTATACTATCCAGAATCATCTCAAGATTTTTGTATGATTTGATACTTGTTGGACTAAATATTTCCTCCTTTCAAACAAATAAAGAGTAAATATTTAAATAAAAAAAGAAAATGAAAACATGGTAGAGCATCTGCCTAGCAAGTACAAGACCTCAACTTTACTCCCCAGAATTGCCCAAAACAATCAGCTGTGCTGTTTAAACCCCTCCTGCATTCCCTGTCAAAAGATAACACAACAACCTAGTTAGTTCTGCAGAAATTATTTAGCTCTATCTGTTATTCTAGAATAGGGCAACAGATCAGACCAGAAATGATTCAGAACACCCCTTACCGAACTATGGACAGGGTGCATTTAAAGCCAGAGAAAAAAAATGTCACGTAAAGAAAATGGAAGTGAGGTACAGACAGCCTGATTGGTTATAGCTTGCATGGCTTTGATTTGAGTGTATTTTGCTCAGTTGACTACTTGTGACTTGGTGTGAAACAGCTACTTGTAAGAGAGTAGATTGCCTTGCATTTAGACATGATGTTAGGTATGGTTTACTATATGTACTGAGAAACACTTAGGCTAATTTAAAGTAAGTGTGGAGACATCTCAGGACACAAGTTAGATTCAGTTGTGCCTGACACCATTCCTCTCTTTAGAGGTCTGGGTGTGAGCTCCATGAGCCTCTTATAAGTGTTTCTCAGGTTGAATAT
Source organism: Perognathus longimembris pacificus (assembly GCF_023159225.1). Lineage (NCBI taxonomy): Eukaryota > Metazoa > Chordata > Mammalia > Rodentia > Heteromyidae > Perognathus > Perognathus longimembris. The sequence continues at coordinate 10,703,055 of NC_063165.1, forward strand.
TGTGTGCTCTAAAAGCATGTGGTAGAGGAGATTTTGAATGTTTTTAAGACAAAGAAGTAATAAATGTCTTGAGAATGAGTAACACATTGCAAATATATGTAAGATCAATACAGGGAAACTCAAAGATGATGGTCCAAAAGGGGATGGGAGAGGAGAGAAGTAGACTACAAGAAGGCAAGGACTTGCAGAGGGGAAGGGGACTGTGCTCCAAAAGAGGATAAGGAAGACTGAGCTCTGTCAAGGTAGATTATTTTCTTTGCACTTTATTAAAGTGTCTCAGACAATGATAGAGGTTTCTGATAATCTACGAATGGACTGATATTGCCAAAATACTGATTAAAATTCTAAATTGTGTAGTGGAGAAGTTGATTATCAATTTGGGACAAAGTGCTACATACAACTGATTTGTTGGAATGCACAAGCCAATGTATCCATTCTATCATTTGGGTATATTTTCAATGTCCTTTGAGACAGTCTCTAGCCAAAGTGAGCTGCCTGCCTGTCTATCCAATATCCTGAGAGGTTCCAGTTATTCTTTTATTAGTACTTCGATTATAAGATTGATTGGGTTTTTAATAGTAGGCCTTTGATACTTCTCATAAAGCCTCTTATTTTGGTGTTACAGTCAGATATTGTGCTGAGCTTAGTAAAGATGTGTTCTTACAACCTGTATTTGGCATATACACTTGAAGGTTGTAGTCATAGACATAATGACAGGCATCTCAGTATTTCTAGGACTTTTTTTTTCACATATAGGAATGATTTGACTTAACCAAGAGGTACTATTCAAAAAATCCATTACCTGCGATACCTGTTTATACAAAATTTGTGGTATACTTAGAGATAATTTAATTCACTTGCATATTTTTCTTCTTTTCTCCTTTCAGTTTGCATGTCACATAATTAATAGCCCTAGGAAAAAGATACATTTCTATCCAGGTATAACTTGGCTTGAGATAAGGTCATTTATGGTTTAGGTAGGTAATGGTTGTGCTAAACAATTTTTTTTTGTGATTGGCAACCTTGAAAGTTGGGATTTCTGCTTTGTTTAGATACTGTATCATAAATATGGATGTATCATAAATATGAATATCATAAATATGAGTCGCACAAACATTTAAAAATTGCAATGTGCTTTGTCCAAGTAAAAGAACAACCTTTCAGACTATGAAGAAATAGATGTTAAGTATGCCATTTTTTTCTTGTCTGGTTACCCCAGTTATAATTTTCTTAATGTTGTGGTAGCCTGCCCATGTCAACAAATTTGCTTTTCGGTAACATAATTGAGTTGGGATTTTTCTCCTCTGACATGAAGCCACATTATTAGAGTTACCATTGTAGGGCTTAAGTCTTTGTTATAGAGAAAGCTGATTTATCCTGAAGTCACCCTTGACTTAATCTAGATACAGTAAAGATTTTTCCTTTTTTTGGGGGGAGGGGTATAATTAATTCCTTTTAACTGTTAGCAAACGATATAACTCAAATATACTTTGTGTCTTTGTCTCTTCCTTCTGTTTGGTTTTTGCTGCCAACTCTTGACTGTTTAACTTACTCTTATCTTTTTATACAGAAGATCCTTCTACTTAAGAATGATCTAGAAAGCAATAATTTAAATCTGGAAATGACCATCAATTTAAAAAAGCATAGGCCATATAATAACATACATATCTGGACATGAAAGCACTTTAAAAGATATTTTAATATAAGAAAAATATATCAGCAAAAATGTTTATCCCTCTAAGCCATTCAAAATGGAATCTAACTAAAGGCATCCTGATGAGTACTTCTGAACTAGAAATCTTACAAATATTGCTAAAACTCACAGAAGTCTGAGTCTCAGTTTGCCACTAGATAATTTATAGCTCAGAGAGGTATATAATATCTTAGGAGTTACATAATGATGAAGTCCGAGGGTAATGATTTGAATCTAGCTCTTTCTGATACTGAAGTCTTCTTCTTTGGAGAAGTTTGAGAGAACATCTTGTATGATGGAGGTAGGTGATCTATTCATAAATGCATGACAGTGCTCTATACTGATATACAAGATAGTACATCATTTTAGTAATTATACAGTGGAGAAAAAAATGAAATCTATGGTAGTGACAGATATTAATTTTGACTGGGCTCAAAGTGTAACTTGTAATTTTAAAACCCCACATTTGAGTCCAAATGGCTAAAAATGAAATAACTCATTTATAACAATTCTATGTTTAGGGAAATTACTTTCTATTTTGTCCAAAGTGCCCCACTTTAATCTACTATTTTTTCTCAAAAGACTAATTCAACAAAATTAATTTTTATAATTTTTCTTCTAAATTATTCTTCTAGTAGATTTTCATTATGGCTAAATTCAAAAGTACAGTGATGTTGATACTTATTATGTTTCTATGTTATTATTATTATTTTAGATATTTATTTATTATTATGAAGTAGTTGTACAAAGGGGTTTCGGTTCCAGAAGTCAGATTATGAGTATAATGTATCTTGGTCAATGTCACCTCTTCCATCATTCTCTTTCTTTCCTCATCCTATCTCTGCCTTCAAGTAAAATAGTTCTATGTTCACATAATGTACCTGGAATATAATGACTGTATTTGTTCACTTTCTTCCCGCCATTCATGAAATATGAGTAGTTGGGCCTAATTAGTATTGATATGAGAGGGCTGGAATATTTTATTGATGTAGAAAATGATTAATTTTGACCTACAAAATTTATACTTATTTTAGAATAGCAGTATAGCTCTAACTATTCTCCTAAGCAGATTTTACTGAGAATGCAGAAACAATATATAATTCCTTATGTAGTGTACTCCCATCTTGACAGTGTTTTGGCATTCTTGATTCCCTATTTCTCTTACTCTGTGTTTTCTTTTTTTTTTTTTTTGGTACTGGGGATCGAACCCAGGACGTTGCACTTGCTAGGCAAGCGCTTTGCCACTGAGCTACATCCCAGCCCTCGTACTCTGCAATTACTTCTGACATATGATTCTTCTCTGACTTTCTTTCCTAGTGTTTGTAACCCACATTTTCTACCTTTGCATGGCTCTCTGTTCTCTTAAAGTAAAATCATTTCCTAAGGCTGTCCTTTGTCTTCTCTAGCCTCTTCCTCCTAATGCTGATTCTTAAGGCCCATTTCATCTTCTGAGTAGATTCATCTATTCATCAATCCCCTGGATTGAACTCTCATTTATATGCCCAGAACTTTGAAACTTTTAGCTTTGCTTCCCCAAAAGTAGTCTTCAATTCTCAGTCCTTAGTAAGATACCTCTTTTTGGTATTACATGGACGGCTAATCCTTGTGCTGGTTAGTATTGATCATCTTTGTATTGAGAGATACTTAGAATATAGGTAAAATATGTTTCTGGGAGGATGTATCTAGAGAACATGTAGTTCAATGAACTAAGCAAGAAAAGTCTTCTCTGAACATGGATGGAACCATCCAGTAGGCTGAGAATAAAAGAAATATAAATGGCAGAGCTCTCACGTGAGTGCATGTTTAACCTTTCTTGAGTTGGTGCCCCTCCCTCCCTCCCTCCCTTCTTCCCTCCCTCCCTCCCTCCCTTCCTCCTTCCCTCCCTCCTTCCCTCCCTCCCTCCCTCCCTTCCTCCGTTCTTTCCTCCCTTCCTTTTTTCATTGGGAACCTGTTTATTAGGAACTTGTCACAGCCGGCTTCTGTAAACACAGAAAAGCCATTTGAGGATTGGGTCATTACTCTGGCTGAGACTTCTGCCTTTAAGAATCCAACATGCAAACAACATGGCTACTCCCATGGTGTATTTGAAGGAGAGGATACAACTTTAATTACAGGAATACTGTGAGAGAAGGTTTTCCTCTGTTGGCACATTTGTATTAGTATAGACAAAACAAAAAATACAATAACAAGACAGTAGATGGGTTTTCTCTTGAAAGACGCATTACGCTTTTTTTTTTCTTTAGTAAAGTTTATACTGCTTGGAGATAGAAGCTTATATTCTTTAGTACCCCTAAATCTACCCAAGCCACTTCATTTCTCCCCCACATTACCCTGGAACACCAGAGACGCTGGACACTGTATTGGCTGTATAGAGCAGCATGGTCTCCCGCGTCTCTGACAGCAGCATAAGGCAGAATCTGACATGCTATTTAGAGAACAAAAGGCTGGTGTGCTAGAGGATGGCATCCTATTTACACCTGGAACAGGTGTAAAAGAAACATCAGATGAATGCCAAATCCTGGGTGGTTGGATTTGCTTTTGAATTCAGATAAACTACACACTCAGGGCACTTTGAGGTCCCTATAAAGGTGGGAGGAAACTTTCTGGGTAGCTAGGTTAGTGAAAAAATTAGGGACTTCAGAGACAATAAATGACATTTAGAGTGGAGATGTTTCCACTGGTTTGTGATAAGCTTGCTTCCACTTTAACCCTTTTCCAGTCATTTCAGGATCTCTGTGTTGATTGGGGCTTTCCACAAACACAATCACTGAACAGTTCCACTGCTGCATACCTGAAAAACTGAGTAGGTACATGAGTCCTTGCCCCTGGCATAGGGACGCCAAGTACTCTGAAGGACTCCTAGAGTCACACCTATTCCAAAGATTTTGGATTTCCACGTGGCTGTGTCTCTTTCTAGAGCAGTGGTTACCTTAGGAGGTTGGGAATGCTTCCTGCTTGTTGTAGCACTCTCGATTTTCTATCTCCTATTCTCACAGAAGGACAACTTGTTAACTCTCTTCTCTATTTCTGGTTTATATTTTTCTATGTTTATCCATTTAAACGTTAATATTTACCATGTACCAGAGATTGAGATTCCTCCAGACTTCATTGTCGCCTCTACATTTGAGTGGATTTCCCCAGGCTTTCATTTTCGAATAGGATCTTGCCTCTAAGGCACAGTTGGTTTTCCCCTGCCATGCCCCTTCCCACATCCCTGATGGTTTCCTAATACTTTGCTGGGCTCAGTCTGGCTTTGATCCTCACATACTTTTGTTTGTGGTGAATTATTGGCTGGCTTTTAGGCAAGTTTTGACAGATCATTAACAACTGGAGTTCTTAGCCCAATAAACAATGGGTAACCCTGTTTAATCAGGGCTTCTCATCTGAATCACAGCATAGAAAACATGATTGGAACAGCTATTTTCTTAATTCTCCTAACAAGGGAGTGTTGAAAACAAGACATTTAAAATTATGTCTACTAGTCTTGTAGATCATACTTAGGTAAATTGATGTAACTCATTAATATTTATAAAACTTTTTTGATGATAGCAATTTTACCCTGCTATGAAGGCTTACTTCCTTAGCTTTGATACCCTTGTCTGCTTTCTATCACTTTTCATTTTTATTATAGATTTTAGTCAATTACTATTTTCTATTCTTGTCTGGTTTCCCGTGCACTTTGTTTCCTCAGACGAAGAATTTCTAGAGGGTAAGGTCATCACTTGGCATTAGAATTAGGAGTATTGAATTAAAATATTTAAAATTAGATGAATCTATATTATTTACCACTTTCTTGGTGGATTCCTTGGTTCTAGTATAAGATTTCACCATTTAGCAGTACAGTGTTAAAAAAATCCAGTAAACACCAAATATTTAGTTATTTCTATTTTGCTTTGTTCAAACGAGACATTTCTTCTTTCTCATCTAATCAAGGAAATGAGTTAAAATGCCTTTTTACCAATTACGATTTTCTAAGTAGGTCTTCTTTTGTCCATTGCTGTCATTTCTTCAGGCTAGGTGAAGTTATTTCTTTTTTAAAGCTATTACATCTCCCACTTGTTTTTCTATCTCTTATTGTTTCTAGCTAGAAACCCGGTAAACACTGCAGTTTCTCCCACTGTAACTATTTCCCTCCAATATTTTTTCTTTGTATCCTGGCTGTCCTTGGGGCTGGACCTAACAAATATAGAGTGTGGTGGTAACGATATTGGCCATGTTATGAGCTCAGGCTTTTTACTGCTCTTTGAATCATGAGACCAAGTGAATGAGTCTAAATTAGCTTGCAGTTGGTCATCTGGAAAACCAACAAGGTCTAGTTGAGGCCACCCTAGATAATATAAATGCCTGTTAATTTACCTGCTGATATCAGATCCATGAGAGACTGGAACAGAAAGTAGCCAATGGAAAGAAATACCTTCTTAATCATAAATTGGGCTCTCTAGACAAATTCGTTTAAAAATATCCTCCTCCCTACCCATACTAAGCTACCCAGAATGAAAACTCTTCAACTCCCAACAGTGAAAAGCTGAAATGTGAATTTTTACTTAGAGATTTTTATTAACTTCAGTAAGGAAGTGGAACAATTAAAAAATTTTATTGTCATTGTGATGCACAGAGGGGTTACAGTTACACATGTAAGGTGAGTACATTTCTTGTCAAACTTCTTACCTCCTCCCTAATTTTTCTCCCATCTTCCCTTCTCCCCAATTCCCCCCCCACTGGAATTGTACAATTGGTTTACTACATATTGTCTTGTAAGTATTGCTTTTGCATTGGTTTGCCTTTTACCCTTTGTCTCACCATTTTGATGTTCCCCTTCTCTTCCCTGATTCACACAAAATATAAACAACGCCAAGGGTACCAAAATCAAATACAGTGACAACAGGGGCTAAACCATAGGGAAAATAAACAAAAGAAAAAAGAAATAATTTCACATAGTGCATTAGAAATTACAACAACACTGATTAACCAGTTATCCCCATAACTTGGAATTCATTTTGGAACAATTCCATGGCATTAGAAGAGGTCAATGGCCGCTTGGTTAAAACAAAAACAAAACAAAAACCCTCTTTGTCCCTGGTCATGATTTTCTGTGTTTTTGAAAGAAACATATGTTTAACTTTTTTTTAAAAATTATGTTTCTGTTGAGTTCTGGGGCAAGCGTCCTTTATTGTGTTAATGAAAAAGAAAGTCTATCAAATGATTCATTAGCTCCTTTGAGTCAGTGTTATATGAATTATGCAAGTGGTAACCCATGAACACATAGATGGGAATGAAGGGGAAAGGAAGAACCCAATGAAAATAAGAGGAATTAAAATCTCTCAAGACCATCATTCATATTCATATAGACATATATACACATATATACATACACCACACACGCATATGGGTGAATAAGAGCACCAGAAAACATACGTAGCCACCTTACTTACAAAATTGTGGCAAGGCTGAGTCAGCGAATATACTGAAAAAGATATGAATGTTCTGCTTAGAAGTCCAGTCTGGAAACAAAGAGAGGAAATGACTTGGCAGGAGATTGACACATGAACCTCCTAGGCTACGCACAGCCCAGCAGATCAAGCTGAACGGTGTGGATTTGCCACTGGATTCACTTTTAGAAATGATTACTTAATCATGATGTCATATTTTACAAGTTTGTTGGAGGTTTCCAGTTTATTTGTTAGGTGTCTCTCACGTTGTTTTTCTAGCAAAAGGACCCACAGTAGTGAGTAAAATTCTGAGTACAATGTTATAATACACTAGGGTCTGAGGTAAAAGTGACAGTTCTTGTTTGGATACAGCATCATAGCAAGGATAAATGAAGAAATGATGGTGCCACATGCACATTGTATCATTCAAGTTAAATTGTTTTCTGTTTATTTGTTTTGTTTTTGTTGCCAGTCCTGGGCGTAGACTCAGGGCCTGAGCACTGTCCCTGGCTGCTTTTTGCTCAATGCTAGCACTCTACCTCTTGAGCCACAGCAGCACTTCCAGCTTTTTCTATATATGTGGTGCTGAGGAATCGAACCCAGGGCTTCATGTATACAAGGCAAGCACTTTACCACTAGGCCATATTCCCAGCCCCTCAAGTTAAATTGTTTTCTTGATTGCAGTATCTAATTCAGAAGAGAAAGTTATTTCTATAAAAAGAAAGGTATATCTATAATTATTTTTCTGAGGCTCTGTGAAATTGGATAGGTCCTACTTGACAATGACAGGAGTGTGTGTGAGGGTAGCAGCTGGATAGGAGGGAATCTGACACTTACACTCATGCTTAGGGTGAAGGGAAAGAAAAAGCAAAAGTAAGTAGCAAGTTTGGTAGATCAAAAGAAAGCCAACTTTGATGGTGTCACGTGGAAAGTGTGACAATATCTGATATTTTTCTTGTTCACCAAGATTTTGCCTTTATTTTACTTTTTGTCAGTCATGGGCCTTGAACTCAGGGCCTGGGTGCTGTCCCTGAGCTTTTTTGCTCAAAGATAGCACTCTATTACTTTGAACCACAGCTCCACTTCTGGTTCTCTGGTGGTTGATTGAAGATAAGAGTCTTATGGACTTCCCTGCCTGGGCTGGCTTTCAACTGAGATCCTCAGATCAGATGTCAGCCTCCTGAGTAGCTAAGATTTCAGGTGTGAGCCACTTGTGCCTGGCTCAAGGTTCTACTTTTAGTTAAGACAACAGCAAACATTTCTAATTATACAAATGAGAGCAAAATAGAACTTCTGCCCTAGACAAAGATTCCTGGTATGCAGGAAACTTCCATATGTGGCCTGTAGCTGAATAGTAGTGTCAGACATCAAGCAAACACAGCAGTGCGTCCTTGGAGTGAGTTGGTAAAGTTAAGCAATGGAACATTATTTGTGGAGGTTTTTGGAGATAGATTCTCCTTTTATTGCAGGTAATCAGTATATCATAAAAGAGTAAGAAACTTTCTGTTTAATAAGCAGAAAACACAATAATCAAGGTCCTGAATGTAGAAGCTGGCACCTATCTAGGCAAGTCTGGAAGAAGAATATGTGGGTAAGGATTTCCACTGGTTTCTTTAGTATAACTAGCTTCTTTAGTAAAGTATTGCAACAGGGTTGCCAGGTATAGGCTGTGGCATTTCTTATGATGATGTCTTGCCTTGTGTAGCTATTGAGATTAAATTCAAATCCTATAAAAACTTCACTTTTTAGACAGGCCACATATACCCAGTAACTAGCATGAGACATCAGTTCTATGAGTGTCTTAATGTTGGGATTGAATCCTGAGTTTCCAGTTTAATCATGGAGGGGGTTGATTGTTTTCTCATATGTGAATGAGATTGTCCATCTCCTGAAGTTTAGTCATAATAAATCTATGATGGATATATTAGTATCAATTCACTTTATAAATACATAAAGGATCAGACAGGTTTATTATACTGGCTAAGTTTACACTACTATGTCATCTAACCAGCCTGCTGAAGTTCAATTGCTATTTTCGATATCTGTTTTTCCAAGTCTCATATATATATATATACTATCTTTCTGTACAGAGTATGAAAATCTATAGAGAGTTGTTCTAGGGGAACACTGATTGAGCAGTGCAGAATAGATGCTGGCTATGGCAGCTTAGAAAGAACAAAGCCAGGGGCTTTCACCATTGAGCTACTTAATGAGAGCTATTTCAGTCTGCCTGCTATGTGTGCATATCCTGACTCGCCCTTTCCTTGGGGGAAAATAGGGAGAAAAGTACATACGTGGAAATGTACTACTCACTACTGCAAAAGATTTGGCAAGGATGGAGGACCATGGCCTCTTAGCTTGGCCTTCTCTGCCACTGAGCACGCTCACTCTCCACCTCGGATATGAGAATTTTGTCTATGTCTATCCCAGCATCCCACCACCTTAGCTGCACTCCTGCGGACAACAGAAACATAAAAAGAGTGATGTATCTGGAGAGTCAGAACTAAGCAAAAACTACTGCACTGCAATTCTTAAAATAATTTTCAGTGAAATAAAGCCTCCTGAGTCAGAGGATATGACATCCTCATTTGCATGATTCAGAAAGGCAGTGACGCCACTGGCAGCCGGTTACTGGGGAGGAGTTCCTGAACATGGAAATGCTGAACAATTAAGCGGGTACGGTAGCTGGCATCACATGAATTGCCTTAGATAACTGGAGGCTGTTCCTCTGGCCCGGTACAGGAAGCTCATGCTATCAGAACTTCACAGTGGGTGATTCCTGTCACCACCCCACATAGTTTCCTGGAGTGAGGGGCAGTTTGCTGAGAGGAACTGAAATTGCAGGACTTCTTTTCCAGAGCAGAGTATTCTATGGTTATAACATGGTACCTCTGTCTTTGGAATGGCTTAGAGAACATTCATTGTATATTAGAATGAACATTTGTAACCTTGCTACAAATGGAAAAAGAAAAATCTTTTAGGGCATCTATAAATCTTGGGGAGTTGAATATAAAAGCTGATCTTGGGAAAATGCTCTATCATATTCTCGAACTGGTCTCTGGCCTCCTATACATGACAGCCATCATCACACACCAGTAGCTCAAGCCTGAAATGCTAACTACTCATTAAGCTGAGGTCTGAGGCTCATGGTTCAAAGCCAGGCCAAGCAGGAGAGTCTGTGAGACTCTTATCTTCAGGTAACTACTGAAACGTACTAAGTGTCTCAAGTGGTAGCCTTGAGCATAAAAGCTCAGGACCTCAGCAGGTATCAGGAATGCACACAAAAAAATAGAGCAACATTCATCATCGTAATATAGCCTACAGATCACAAACAAAGGAAACTGAATTTTAAAAACTCTGCTGTTTTATCTTCACCTCTCAGCATAAAACATCAATGCTCTCATGAAATGATATTTTTAAAACACATGTCAATGAGCTATGATAAGATTTTGTCAATGATAGTCCACAGGTTTAGTACTTTTCTATTCAGACTCCTCTATCCACTAAAATAATCCTTGCAGTGATTTAATCTATTTACCAGTGGTCAAAGAGTACAGAAGTGTGTTTTAATATTTTCCCTGGAGTTGCAGTTGAAAATCTTGGCTGTGGACTTTCATTACCAATGGTACCCTTTATGGATGGCCTCATTCATAAAGCATATAGGTTACGGGGAAAACCTAGCTTGAAGCCTAGCTTACACTGAATGGCTGCCTACATCAGTACTAGCAATAACTGAGATAAGGGAGGGCTGCACTCTTATCTCTAAAGAGGCCCAGTCTCACCCTCCAGCACACAGATTCAGACCTGCTACCACCAAGGCTTCCTGGAGCAAACACTCTTTTTATGGTAATGCCCATGCACATAATCTCATTCAATGCATGCATATTTCACAACAAGGGTTTAGTTGTTGCTGATACAGTGATGACACAAAGTTTGCCAAATAGGTCATATTAAGTGGCACTCACATTAGCAGCCACAGGAATGAACAGAAATAAGACTGACTTAAATTTTCTTTTTGTGAGCAATTGCCAATTAAAGTAAGCTTCCTAAAGCAAGAGAAAACCTGTTAGAATGGTGTCTTCTTTCCTTTCCATCCTATTTTTTTTTAATGATGAATACTGTGTTTTCTATGATGCTATGTTTTCTAAGATGATTCATCAAGAAGAGATTTTTTTTTTTTTGGCAACACATGTTGCCAAAAAATAACACCAACTTTGGCTTTCTTCTAGGTTATGTCATTGGCTAAACTCACATTGTATAGCAGGTATTGACTGAAAGAATTAGAAGAAGAAGATATCCTAAAGTTTTCTATAAATATTATTTCCTTCTTACAAGCCAAAATTACAAGCCAAAGCATTCAATTTCCATTTCACTGTGGGGACAGAAAAAGAGAATTTGTAAAGTTGACATCAACAGAATGTGAGAGCATATCTCTAAAACTTATTTCTACGAAACACAAACTTTATTGAAAATAATTGGAACAAACAAAACAATCTTCTATTGTTTTTGAAAGCAAGTTTTTTCTTAAAGAATAGAACTTAATTTTAAAAAAATATTAGACTATAAGAAAGTCAACTTTTAACTAATTTTCTTTTTTTTTTGCTAAACTTGAAGACTGTGATTTTTAACTCAATTTACTTATGCATAGTTTATTGTTATCACTGAAGACTATGACACACAAAGCTCTCTTACAAAGATGAGTCTCCTAAGAATCACCAACCCAATTAATAAATGGACTAAAGATGTAATGAGACTTCTCAGAACAAGTAACAATGGCCAATAGACACATGAAGAGATGTTCAGCATCTTTGGCCATCAAAGAAATGGAAATCAAAACAACATTGAGTTTCTACCTTACCTAGAATTAGAATGGCCTTTATCAAGAAAATGAATGATAACAGAGGCTGGTGAGGATGTTACCAAAAGGGAATGGAACAACACTGTTGGTGGGGATGTAAATTTGTTCAACCACTCTGGAAAACAATATGAAGGTTCCTCAAAAGACTAAACATAGAACTTCCCTATGACCCAGCAATCCCACTCCTGGGCATTTATCCTGTTGACTACCAACCAGGCCACACTAAAGACACCAGCACAACCATATTAATTGCAGCAGTGTTTACCATAGCTAAAATAAGGAATTACTCCAAATACTCCTCAGTGGACATATGGGTTAAGAAAAGTGGTATATATACACAATGGAATTCTATGCTTCCATCAGAAAGATTCATTCATTCATAAGGAAATGGAAAGACTTGGGAAAAATTATATTAAGCAAAGTAAGCCAGATCCAAGGGAGCATAGTTTGCACGGTTTCCCTTATTTGCAATAATTAGAATGTGCCTACAAATAAACCCAATGGATATTAAAAGACAAAAAATTACACCTGGACATGATAAGTTAAACAGGATTCAACATTCACACAGTAAGACCAAAGGAGGATATTCTTAGGAGAGGATCACAAGGGCTCAATAACTATGTGCGTATGATCATATAAAATGATTCTTACTGAAATGAACTCCAAGAAATGGAAACAAGAGAGTTTGCATTTTGCTTTCTGTCTGTTTTTTTTTTTTTGTTGTTGTTGTTTGTTTTCTGTTTCCTTCCCCCTCCTTTGTCACTGCTTTTGATTTCTGTGCCTTTTGTCTTCTATGTAAGTTTATCTGATTTGGTAAGGAGAAGGGGTAGCTCAGAACTGATGGGACAAAGGGTGAACTAATTCAGCAATGATATTCACTAGACACTATGTTGTAAATGAACTTGGGGGAGATGGGTGTTGGGAGGAAAAAATGAAAGAGGTGACACTGTTCAAAAAGAAATGTACTCAATACCTGAGTTATGTAACTGTAACCTCTCTGTACTTCATCTTTACAGTATTTTTTAAAAGATGAGTCCCCTTAGTCAGATTGCTGTATTTGTCTGGAATTCAGATTCCTGAGCTTTCTTCCAGGTGACTATGATCTGTGGTTTTTCAAGACTCTTAGGACATTTCTATGTACATTCAGTTTTTTGAAGCCCTGCTTTTAGGATTAGTTTGCCCAAGCTTAGATAATCTTTGTATTCACCTATGTATGAAGATCTTAGGAAACATTATTGTGACTCCTAACACTGGTCTAACTAGATATCAACTACTCATTCCTCTATGTATTTGAGTACCAGAGCTATTATATTTGTTCTTATGCTTGCAAGTGATACAATATGAATATTACACAATCTGGGCGTCAAGAGAGTTGTACTGTTTCTTTGTTGTTGTATGTAGACAAAACAACTCCATGTGGTTGAGAGTGTTATAAAAATTGAAGATAGTAAGCGTCAGTTCTTTACAAATATCTTTAAAGTTTTGGTCTACTTCAAAGAAACTAAAGCCAAGAATTGCATATCCTGCCTTTTAAGTGTAAATTACAAAGAAAGATGGCTTTATTGTTTGCTCAGAAGATCTATATGAGAATAAAAATACCATATTCTAAATGTGTGCATTTGTCTGTGTATTTTAGTTTTATGTAAAAATGAATATGTGCATATTTTTATGATGCTTTACTTTATGGGACTTTTGTGTAGGAAAAAGTAAATCTAATTTTGTCAGTTTTTTTTTTACTCTATTCCTGGATCTCATCCCAGAACACTGAGTTAGGGTGGTACTTGGGATATACATATATATAAGTATATATATGCATATATACGTATATAGATGTATATGTATATACGTATATATGAATATATGCAGACACATACGAACACACACATTTAATCTGGCAATCAGCTAGGCTTGGAAATTATTGAGTCAGAGAATTCTGATGGACAAACCAGTATTACAGTAGTAGGAAAATATCAGCAGGCTTAGATATTTGAAAAATGTTGCTAAAACATTTAATAAAGAACTGCTAGAGCTTTTATAATAAAAAAAAGCTTACCTGATTCTACAGATAATCTTTTGAGTATCACCTACGTTTCCTACTATGATGTTTTTGAAGCTTTTCAGAAGTTGGATCAATTGGTCCTCTGAAACTGTCCATCTATAAAGAAGGGAGATGGAGAACTTAGATGCTGAGCAAAATTTCCCATAATCCATTTGTTTCTGGTCTCCAACTCCACTAAATTTGGCCATAAGATTATACATATTTTTATTGGGAAAGACTCCTTCCTTTCAAGGGCCTCCATTTTAAAAGTAGAAAAAGTCTTGCTGTCTATAGCTCTCAGGAGAACAATGGAGTTATTTCTCAAGCAATACTTTCTCAGAACAAAGGAAGCACAATGATTGTATTTGGTGGGGGTGGGTGGAATTTTGCATACACATATAAGAAATAATTTAGAGGTAAGCACATAGCTTAGCATGCTCAGTTTAGGTAATAGTTTAGAAAAGAAAAAGAAAGCAGACATAATCTTGGGGCACGCTGAGCCCAAGGTCATGGGACATGAGTTCAGAGGATAAAATGGTGGACTAGAATGCCTCTGGGAATGTTGTTTTATCCCCACCCCCAAATTTTAGCTAAAGCAAAAGAAAAGGCTATTTATTTTATTTTATTTTGTTTTTGTCAATCCTGGGGATTGGAGTCAGGGCCTGAGCACTGTCCCTGGTTTCTTTTTGCTTAAAGCTACCACTCTACAACTTGAGCCACAGCACCACTTCTGGCTTTTTCTGTTTATGTGGTGCTGAGGAATCAAACCCAGGGCTGTGCTGTACTGCTAAACCATATTCCCAGCCCAAGAAAAGGCTATTTGCACAGCATGTTTATTATGAATTTGTCCCTAAAAGTGCTTATTTTAGTGGCTTAGAAATTTCCCCTGAGAGATTTTGCTCTTCAATCTCTTAGGGCTTTAAGGATGGAGGTAATTTCTCCGAAACTACTTCTAGTTAAATGGGGGTACGTATGTCTACCTAGTGTGGGAGTGAAATACTCTTGGTGTTAAAGTGGGATACATTTTAGGACTATCAGGGCAGTCTGTAAAACCAAATTTTGAGTTAATTTCCTATTTTAGTACTAGATCTTGAGGCATCCCTAATTATGACAGAAACTATGAGTAAAAACAGTAAAATTGCTATCTACAATTTACATAGTCAAAAAAAATACAATATTCTGGAGAATCCAGGTCAACATACAGTTAAGCAAAAGGCTAAAACAAGGAAACAAAAAAGGATATTTACTATTTGACTCTTTAGCTTTAGTGTGAGTTATGGTGTCATTTCAAAGGATTCGACATTTGTGGGATCACATGATTTTTTAAAAAAAATACTTTTTCTTGTCAAAGTAATGTACAGAGAGGTTACAGTTTCATATGTTAGGCATTGGATACATTTCTTGTACTGTTTGTTACCTCCTCCCTCATTCCCCCTCCCCTCTCCTCCTTTCCCTCTTCCCTCATGAGTTGTTCAGTTGGTTTACACCAAACAGTTTTGCAAGTATTACTTTTGTAGTCATTGGTCTTTTTATCCTGTGTCTCTTGATTTTGGTATTCCTTTTCACTTTCCTAGTTCTAATACCAGTATATAGTTTCCAGTGTACTCAGATAAGATACAGTGCTAGTGCAGGTACAACCACAGGAAGGGGATACAAGAGGATCATCAACAATAGAAGCTACTGTTTCACATGGCATGTTGAAAGTAATTACAACAGTGATATAACACTCATTTCCATAACATGGAGTTCATTTCACTTAGCATTATCTTATGCATTCATAGGGGCATGTCTCTTGTGATCCTCTGCTGTGACTAGCCTAAACCTGTGGTAATGATTCCCTATGAGGGAGACCATAGAGTCCATGTTTCTTTGGGTTTGGCTCACTTCACTTAGTATAACTTTTTCCAAGTCCTTCCATTTCCTTACGAATGGGGCAGTGTCATTCTTTTTGATAGCGACATAAAATTCCATTGTGTATATGTACCAGATTTTCCTGATCCATTTGTC
Source organism: Perognathus longimembris pacificus (assembly GCF_023159225.1). Classification (NCBI taxonomy): domain Eukaryota; kingdom Metazoa; phylum Chordata; class Mammalia; order Rodentia; family Heteromyidae; genus Perognathus; species Perognathus longimembris. The sequence goes on from NC_063165.1 coordinate 10,719,080, forward strand.
TACTGAGGGGCATCTGGGTTGGTTCCATATTTTAGCTATGACAAATTGTGCTGCAATGAACATTGTTGTGCTGGTGGCTTTAGTGTGTTCTTGTTTGTGGTCTTTGGGGTAGATGCCCAAAAGTGGGGCTGCTGGGTCATAGAGGAGCTCTTTGTTTAGCCTTCTGAGGAATCTCCATACTGCTTGCCAGAGTGGCTGAACCAGTTTACATTCCCACCAACAATGAAGTAGGGTTCCCTTTGGCCACATCCCCTCCATCAGTTATTATTGTTAGTTTTCTTTTTTTTTTTTTTTTATTTTATTTATTTATTTTTTTGGCCAGTCCTGGGCCTTGGACTCAGGGCCTAAGCACTGTCCCTGGCTTCTTCCCGCTCAAGGCTAGCACTCTGCCACTTGAGCCACAGCGCCGCTTCTGGCCGTTTTCTGTATATGTGGTACTGGGGAATCGAACCTAGGGCCTCGGGTATACCGAGGCAGGCACTCTTGCCACTAGGCTATATCCCCAGCCCTATTGTTAGTTTTCTTGATACAGGACATTCTTACTGGGGTGAGATGGAATCTCAAAGTTGTTTTGATTTGCATTTCTTTTATGGCCAGTGATGTAGAGCACATTTTCTTATGTCTCTTGGCCATTCTCATTTCCTCATTAGAGAAGTCTCTTTTTAAGTCTTTAGCCCACTTGTTGAGGAGGCTTTTGGTTCTTTGTGGTTTTATTTTGGAGAAATTTAATTTTTTTAGGTCTGCATATATTTTAGATATGAGGCCTTTGTCCATTGTATGGCCGATAATGATCTTCTCCCAATCTGTGGGCTTTCTGTTTATCTTTCAAGCTATGTCCTTTGCCCTGCAGAAGCTCTGCAGTTTGATGCAGTCCCATTTGTCCATCCTTTCTTTGATTTGTAGTCGTTCTGGGTCTTTGTTAAGGAAGTTCTGTCCTGTGCCAAGGAGCCCAAGTGTTTCTCCTACTCCTTCTTTTAGTGTTTTCAGGGTATCTGTTTTTATTTCAAGGTCTTTGATCCATTTGGAATTGATTTTGGTGCAGGGTGATATATAAGGATGAATCTTTTGGTTCTTTATTCTCGTATGGTAAATCCAGAGAGCTGTTCCCTGGTGTAAATTTACAGGTTTTGAAGAAGGTTTTTAAGCTAGATTGGCTGTCATTGGACCAGTCGACCACGTTTGTCTTCAACATTCTCATCTGGTCTGCTCACTATATGTCTTTCAGATCCTGAGAGAACCTGCACATGGGTAGGTTATGGGTATATGTAAGGAAAAGCAATCTTAAAATGAAAAGGGGGCTGGCAAACCAGATTATGACCTCCTTTTTAAATTAGAGATGACAGCGCAGTTGTCCCTGGGTCAGATTTGAGTCTTGTCTTTAAGGTTGTAAGAGTGTAGGTTTAAAATATGATGTTTTAAATGAGCTGTCTCCTGGACTTGTCACTCAGCTCATAGTTCACTCATACCCCACATTCACCAGTACCCTTACTTACATTGGAATCTTTGATTTGGAAATGTACATTATGGCTATTTTGGATGATAAATATCATGATTTTTTTTCTGATGTTCCTGGCCAAGGCTGAAGTCTCTGTTGGAAATAGAGGTGATTTCTTGATGCTAATGGACCTAGGCACACTTATTTATAACATGAGACACCACCACAGTGACTTCAGCTTTGGCCCAAGAAGCGTATGTCTGGTTATAATTTGCCACCCACCTTCTCTTCTCTCATTACCATTGAGACTTTAGAGAAGGAGACAATCCAAATGCAAGCACACTCAATGTGTCAAAGATCTTTGAGAAAGGCTTTGCCAAAACTCTGATGTAAGTTCTATGTTGTCTCACCTTAGGCCTCTGTTTTCCATACATGCCTGATGTAGAAAGTCATCCTGTATGGGGTAGGTAAGGGATATTGTTCTTAAACAATGTAGATCCTAGGCCTTACCAGAAATTTCTACTTACTAGGGCTCTTCAGGAGGATACAGATAGTTTTACTAAGAAGCATGTTCTTGTTTCCTCTGATACACAATAAATACTGCAAGCTCAATAAATGGTGACTAGTGACAATGCCAGGAGAACAAGGGTGAACTGTACTAAGTATTTTTCTGTGCAGAAGTCTATGGTAGTATGAGATGCATATAGACCATTGTGAAAACTTCTGCATCAATGTGATTGAATTTGACCTCATAAAAATTACACAGGAATCAAAATTGGTTATATTTACACATAGCACAATAAAAGTAATTCCTACCTCACAAACGCAGAGAAAATAAATGGGCACATATCAATCCTTAATGGAATAAAAACACCGAACAGCATATTAACTATAAATACCATTATATTAGCTGGTCCCTCTAAAAAGTTTCTCTTCCTCAATAAAAGATACTATGTCTACATATCTCATACATATTTACATAGCACATACATATTTACAGGTGCACAGATAATACTAATCACTAGGTCCTTGTGACCAAGGAAACCATTACTGAATAAAAACCATGAATGCTCAGGATACATAGAACTGGGGATCATTGGAATCATTTTTCTCTCATTCTCTCCAAAACTGTCAAGAAGCATGCTACCTCTCAATAGATCTACAAGATTTACATTATTATTTAAAAATGGAGCACGTTGTGTATTGTTTGGGGCATCAGTTTTTTTTTGTTGTTGCTGTTGCCAGTCCTGGGCCTTGGACTCAGGGCCTGAACACTGTCCCTGGCTTCTTTTTGCTCAAGGCTAGCACTCTGCCACTTGAGCCACAGCACCACTTGTGGCCATTTTCTATGTATGTGGTGCTGGGGAATCAAACCTTGGGCTTCATGTATACGAGACAAGCACTCTTGCCACTAGGCCATATTCCTAGCCCGGTGCATCAGTTTTAACATATAACATTTCCATCATGTCAGAGTTTTTTCCTGGTCTCTTCTGGCAATAAGTTACCAACACCCGAAGTTTCAGTTAACTGGTGTTCTGGTTATTTTCATCATAGATAATGTTTGCCTGTTCTTGAATTTCATAAATGGAATCACGCAGAATATGTTCTTTCATTCTTGGCTTATTTTGCTCAGCACAAACATTACTGGGATTAATTCATGTTGACACACATTTTTGTTAGTTTGTTCCTTTTAATTGCTGACTAGTATTTTGTTGAGTGACTGGGCCACAAATGACTTTGTCATTCATCCCTTGATGTGCGTTGTGGTTGTGTGTAGATTTTAACTCATGATAAAAGCTAGTATCAACATTCATTTAATGCTTCTTATTTCTCTTGATTTAATACCTATGAACAGAATTATGGGGTCATATACTAAGTAGAAGAATGAATCTGAAGTAACTCATGGTTGTACTTTGCATGTCTTCTGTGATTGGTGATCTTCAACATCTTCTCATGCAGTTGGCCATTTGTTTAATATTTTCTTTCCCACTACAAATATTTCCCTATATACTTACTGATTTTTTTTTGTCTTCTTGAGCTATAAATCTTAGTTAAACATTATGATGTAAACTCTGTAAAAAAAAGCATGTATTGTGAAAATTTTCTGTTGTTTGGTGGCTTATTTTGTCATTTTCTGAAAAAATGTATTAATCATTTTTATATTTTCTCTATTGATTTATAGACTATAATTAAGTATATTTTTTAGGCCTAAAACAAAATCTGTTTCAAACCAATGCAGTACACTTCATACTCGGCAGGTTTAGTTGTTAACCATTTCTCAGTGCATAGACTAATTGTTTCCACATTATCCATCCATTGTACCAAATTTGGGAGTGTATACTCTATCCAATATTTTAAAAAAAATCTACCTTTCATGCTATAGTTTCTGCTATGCAAATCAGCTTTTTTTAAAGGAAATTACAATAATGGCAACAAAATATATATCATATGTAACTTCTTTTTTAAACATATTTTATATGTTTTATTTTATATGCCTACATTTCTCATGGCCATCAGTTCCTGAAGACTTGAGCTTTGGTCTGCTATCTTCCTGTTCTGGAGCTCTTCCAGCATTTCTTAAATTGGGTGTTTGATGCTGACCAACAATTTGTGTTTTGTTTATCTTAAATGACTTCTTAAATTCCATGCTTCTGAAGGATATTTTAATAGTTCTTTTAGCTCTCATAGTTACATGTTTTGTACTCTCCGCTTTGTGTAAATCCATATTTCCATCTGGTAACCCTTCTACATTTATCTAATTAATGTATCAAATGAGGCAATGGAAACAATTTCTCATTTAAAGTTTATTATTTCATTAGAAAAGATGGAAGAATTACATAGATATATGTATAGTTCCTATATATTATAATATTTTCAAGAATCTTCCAAGGTTATGTTTTTACTTCTGGGATTATTTTGGTGTAAAACTACTCCCCCAAATCTGTTAACAGTCACTCTCTTTGGGAATAAACAGCTTTTATTTTTATGGAACATTCTTGGATAATACTTGTTCTAAAATAAACCTTATTTTGAAATTGATAGTACTGAAAAAAAATCACCTATTTGAATTCAACTTGATCACTACTTTTATCATTTTCTTCTGAAGTTTTTGCTGGAGCTCAGGAGTGGTGTTGCTCTTCCTTACCTGAATTCAGTTAGCTTGAGTTAATTACTAAACAAATAGATTTGTTAATCAGATGAAAGTTAGTCTTGCTAGGGAATAAAAACAGTGAAACTAAATGTGTCCCTTTGCATCCATGGGGATTGCTTCAAGGAACTCCCAATTAGGTTACAAATCCATAAAGCCCCTTATAAAAGATTCTACATTTTTTATTTGCTTATACCATATACATATTCCTATGTACTGTAACTCATATATAGACCATTTATATTACTTAATACAGTATAAATGCTGTGCAAATAATTTTCTTACTTTATTGGAATGCAATAATGAGAATAATGATGAGAAATGAAATAATGACAAGAAATGTCACCCCGATATTTCTAACTATGGTTGATTGAATTCATGTATGCAGAACCTATGGACACCAAGGAAACCACGTTTCATTTACCAAACAAGAATAGTGAATTGTGTCTTTCCTCCACGGGTCCACTGAGCCCTGGCATCATGGCACTGATTCTAAATAAAAGAGAAACCCAGCCCCACCAACGTGTGTGCTCTATAGTTGGCCTCTGGTATTTGGTATATGTAGTCATACAGAATAATGGGTGGGTGTGAGTGTCCTGGCTGCTTATATTGCCATAATAACCCCTTGTTTGTTCACTCAGTAGATATAATGTCTTCCTTGGTGTCCTGATGGAACCTCCCAGTCCTCATTGTCTCCTGTTCTGTAGTATTGCTCCTTGGGTGAGAAAATTGATGAATTGTCCAGCTCTCACCAGAGTCCTTCTGTAGACTATACAGGTAACCAGTAATCACAGATACTTGTTAGGAGCAGGCAGAAAGCACAGCATTGATATGAAACAATGAAGTTCCCAGGCTCACAACTAGAGCATCATCACCTTCTGGAAACCATAGCTACCATTATCGTTCTAGCCTGATATTTCCCTCAATGTCAGCAGCAAACTGACCTTTTCTTTTTATCTTTGCTCTCCTACCCTTTGTGCTAGGAAGGAGTGGGAGACTGACATTTAGTAGAAGGAGTAATTGATTTATTGTTATGTTAAATAGAACACATTAGGAATAAGATAATAGCGTACCTCAGTGTCAACTACTCAACTCCAATATTCAGATTTCCCACAGATAGGCAAAATAAGCAAGATTCAGAAAGATCACTATTGCATATTTTCTCATATACAGAATCTTGGCCTAAAAATATGGCATGGGGATAAAAGGGATAAAAGGGAGGGGGACTGTTTTGTGTGTGTGGGAACCACTGGGATAAAGGGAGAGCAGAGGGAGATGAGATTGGGTGAATATGATCAAAGTACTTTCTATGTATGTATTACCTATAAAGAATCATGAAACCCTTTAGAAGAAGAAGAAATACAGAAAAACAACAAAAACCTATAAATACGGTAAAATACCTTTAAAAAATTATTGTTACTGACATTAGCATAAACTGTCTTGAAAATCCTGAATAAAATCCTAGTGTAACTTTCTCCCCTTATAGTTAGATTTTAACAAAGTCTAGAAAGGAACTTCTTTTTTGTTAGTTTTGTTTCTTTGTTAAAGAAGGGTCAAAAAGGGCATTATTTCAGTTAGTGCAGCTGAAAACATCATTTAAAATTGCTTTGCTGATAAGACAATAATTTTTTTCTGGACTCCATAGACTTCTAGTTTTTTGCTTGCTTATAAGTCTGAAACTGCTGGCATTTGGTTGGCACTGCAAGTTGACTTTGGAATTTTAAGAGACATTTCCGTAGATTTACTGAGTCATATGGTGTTTATCTCAGATTATGGTTTGTGGGAATAGTAGTTCCTTCACGTTCTATTGATTTGCATGTTACCCATAGTCCTTAGCAACCCAAACTCAAATTAAAACCATATTACTTTAATTGGAACATTAATTACTGCTGACAGTGAAGAAGAAAGGAAGGCATTGAATCAGTAGTTTTATTTTGCTCTTTTGTAACAAAGATATAGTCTGTGGACACAACAACTTAAAAAACAACAACAAAGAAGGTATATTTAAAAAGAACTGGAACAAAACTGAGACTTTTATTGGTAGTCAATTGTGAGGAAGCCTAAGAGCTGTTTACTAGTTTCTTTTAGTGCCTTTGGAAGAAATACCAGAGTTGGCAAAATTAATGGTTTGCAAATGCCATGTATCACGGAACCATGAGAAATGGTAAAAGTGAGTCAATTTACAGGGCAATCGTAACATTTGTTAATTTTAATGCCTATATCACCTTAGTGTGCTTACTCTTTTAAGAGCACTTAAGGATATTTACATTGATCTTGAGTTCTCATAAAACATTAAATTGGTTTGAGATGCCTCTAGTCTTCAAAAAATTATTATTTTAAACCCCTGTATTGGTTTCCTAAGGTAGTCATAGCATTGTGCCCCCACCTTGGTAGCTTAAACATAGAAATTTATTTTCTCATGGTCCTGGAGGCTAAGTGGTGAAATCAAGATGTCATCCTCTGTCTGACTGCTGACAGGGGTATACCATATCTTTTTAAAAAATGTAATTGTAAAGTGATGTACAGAGGGGTTATAGTTACATATCTTTATCTCCCATTTGTAGTGGCTTTCTTCTCCCTGCCTCTTTAACACATCGTCTTCTTTCTGTATGCACATATTCAAATCTCCTGTGCTCATAAGAACATTAGTTTATATTGGATTTGGGGCCTCTCTGGTGATCCCCTTTTAGCTTGATCACCTTGATGATCACCAAACAGGGTTACATTCTGTAGACCCAAAGACTGAACTTCATGTGAATTTCTTTAAGGGGACACAATTCAGCCCCATAATGGCCATATACATTGTATACCACATTAAAAGTTAGTTGAGTGTTACAAATAAACTCCATCCTCCTCCACCAATTTAAATGGTAGAATCAAATTGTTCACTCTTACATTAGTATGTATTAAGAATAGCATATGAACTTGGAGTGAGAAATGTACCAGAATGATATGCAAAAGTCCAAGTGCTCAGGCCAATGCAAGGAGATGTTAGGGGATACTACTTTTAGGACCAATGAATGATTAGTATTTTTAAGGATTGTTAAAGAAGTTTAATCAGTACATTGCAAAGTACATTTCTCTCCTCCCTCATCCTAGGACCTCTCCCTAGAAATAGTCACTAGTATCAGGCAGATCTCCTATGATATGGGAGCAAGTATATACTAGTTGTTCATTGTAAAACCACTGATATCTATCACTGTCAAACTTTTTTTTAACTTTATTATTTTATTTTTTTACAGTTTCATATGTTTGGCCATGGGTACATTTCTTGTACTATTTCTGTTACCTCTTCCCTCATTTTCCCCCTTCCCCTTTCCTTCTCCCCCCATAGTTGTTCAGTTGGTTTACACCAAATGGTATTGCTTTTGGAGTCGTTTGTCTTTTTATCCTTTGTCTCTCGATTTTGATAGTCCCTTTCACTTCCCTAGTTCTAATACCAGTATATACAATATACAGGGTACACAGATGAGATACAATGATAGCGCGGGTACAACCACAGGAAGGGGATACAAGAGGATCATCAACAATAGAAGCTACTGTTTCACATGGCATGTTGAAAGTATTTACAACAGTGATATAACACTCGTTTCTATAACATGGAGTTCATTTCACTTAACATCATCTTATGCATTCATAAGGGCATAGCTATTGGGCTCTTGTGATCCTCTGCTGTGACTTGCCTAAACCTGTGGTAATTATTCCCTATGAGGGAAACCATACAGTCCATGTTTCTTTGAGTCTGGCTCACTTCACTTAGTATAACTTTTTCCAAGTCCTTCAATTTCCTTACGAATGGGGCAATGTCATTCTTTCTGATAGAGGCATAAAATTCCATTGTGTATATGTACCACATTTTCCTGATCCATTCATCTACTGAGGGGCATCTGAGTTGGTTCCATATTTTAGCTATGCATCACTGTCAAACTTATACTGAGAAACATAACTCCAGAAGAGAAAATGTAGTGTCAACCCAGAAAGACTTTGCTAGACTTGTTTGTCTTCCTCTGATGGGCATGAGGTTTAGCCTGCATGGGAAGATGGGTAGGTCAAGGAATCTGAAAATCTCCTTTGATTTAAAGAAAAAAGATTTTGTGTTTCTGTAGGCATTGGCATGATGATTTAGAGTAGCCATTCTTCTATTGTTAGGACAGATGGTAGATCCATCCGTTCCTAAGAGCATGGGGAAAACTAAGATCTCTTTTTCTATTTGTCTTGATTTTAGAGAATGTTGCAGCTTCATTGGTTATGATTATTCTTAGGCAAAATAGTAATGTAGACACTATTGTATCCCCTCTGCCTCCATTCACTCCTCATGTTCCTTTCCACACGTTCAGTTTCCATTATGAATTTTCAAGAAAACCCCATCCAGGTAAGTAAAAGCTTTCCAAAACTATCAAATCACATGGTAATTTTTGAGCAAGGAAGATCAATCCAAAACATAGAAATAAGTTAGGTTTACCCTTACCTTGGTCTCACTATTCAATTCAAAACAAAATGTCAAAACTCTGTTTTGACCCAAATATTTATAAGAGAAAATGATTTAGAAGTACAAAATAAATTATAAAGTCTATGTCATCATATAAGTTATTAATGATAGAACAAATACTCCATAATTTTAAGAAAGTAAAGCCAGCAAATTCCTTTCTTAAGAAGTTCAAGTAAAAAACAAATTCTGTTTTTGAGGATTGAGTTGCATGTCATGAAGACTTGAACATTCTATTTTGAAAAGTGAGGTGGCACAGCAAGAGACTATTAAGGAATTTTGAATTCTCAGATGACATTTTAAGCAAAACTAATTTTAATATGCTCATTGCATCACTTCTGCTATAAATTTTAAATACCTATCTTATTCTTGATAGCTCATGCTTTTACTATTTCTGTTTTGTTTTTCATTTTTGTCTTTAAGAAACAAATTTAAAATACCCAGACATTAGTTAGGAATTCAGATTTTGCCATTCCCAGAAATAGTGTACACTTTTAAGACTTTTTAAGTACTATTTGTTCTGCTATTGACTAAGAAAATGCCACATGATGGGACTGTTAGCGTGACTAGCATCAGCAATTTATGCATTCTGAGGAAAGGAGCTTTACATTTCCTTCTATAATAAAGGCTGAATGCTTTGTACAACAGAGGGAAAGAGAACTATGTTGGAACTAAATGTGGTGCATTGTATAACTTGAACCTTGGTGTGGTGATTGTTAGCCTCGTAGAAAATTTCGAATCTGAAAAAGAGACACTGCACTAAGGGTCTTAGTTTCAAATCAGCACAAGACAACATATTCTTAGCATGCCACACATAGGTCCTTGTGTTTCTTTTTTTTTTTTTTTGTGGGTGTTAAGGCTGGAACTCAGTGCCTTGTGTTCTCTCGCTCAGTGTGTGGGGTCATGGCGGCCACTCAAAAGCTTGAGCCACACCTTCAGTCTTGCTTTTTGCTGGCTAATTGGAGATGGAGTCTTAAGGACTTTTCTTCCTGAACTTGCTTTGAGTGAAGATCCTCCAGGTATCTGGCTCCAGAGTAACTAGTATTACAGGCATTTTAGAGAAGAGAAACTAGAATATTAATAGATAGATATAAAACGTGTATTATAGGAGGAACTATAGTATTCAGTGTGGAAAATATTTGAATGACTTGGAAACAGAAAACAGTATTCACATTCATTTTTTTTTTGGCCAGTCCTGGGGCTTGGAGTCAGGGCCTGAGCACTGTCCCTGGCTTCTTTTTGCTCAAGGCTAGCACTCTGCCACTTGAGCCACAGCGCCACTTCTGGCCATTTTCTGTATATGTGGTGCTGGGGAATTGAACCCAGGGCTTCATGTATACGAGGCAAGCACTCTTGCCACTAGGCCATATCCCCAGCCAGTATTCACCTTCTTAAGACAGGATTTTCTGGTACTTTTGCATTTTCCCACAGTTGAATAAGCTAGCTTCCCAGAATAAAAAAATTTAATGTAAAAACTCCATAGCTATGTATCAGGATGTTTTAGCAAGAATTTTGTTGGAGGCAAAAGTCAGAAAACTTGTACAAATATTTAACTGTTCTAAGAGTTTTAAAAAATTAAATTGTTGATAACTTTTTATTAAAAAACAAAATTCTTTTTAGTTACCTTCAGCTAATACGTTTAAAATAAGGTTTATTCTTGATACAACTGAATGATTTTATTGCTTTGGGAGCTATAAGAATTTCAAGAGTTCTATCTGACAAAAACATGCCATTAAAAAACAAATCTCATGATATAATTAAAAACAGGCTATCCGCAAGCACAATGATATGATTTCTATCACTTTTTCTTTTTGTTGTTTCTATTATTATTATACTTTAATCATCCAAGAGGCTTTTAAAGCTACTTTAAAATTATGTGATAATTAGACCAATTCTGCCTGGATAATTTGGGTCATTTGGTCACATCATACTAAAAGTGATCAAATGAGTTCTTTGTCAGCTATTATCCATTACTAATGTATTTTTTGCACAGACCTCATATTCTTAATGAGTTGAATGGCAACTCTTCAGGAGACACAGTGAAGGTTTCACTATTTGAATTTTAAATACTAATCATGATTCATCTTTTCCCTTTGGAAGTATAAATCAATACAGTATTTAACAACATGGTTTTAAACTGAGATGCGTTATCTTGTAACTTTTGTAATTTTCTTTGGAAGTCATTGAGCTGGCTTCTAGATAAATGCAGTACTAAAAGTCCAAGAGCAACCCTTAATCCTTTCTGTTTTGCACCTATCATAAGGCAATAGGTTATGAAATTCTGACCTCCCAGAAGGCAGATGAAAGTTTCACTTTGGACTTTTTTTTTTTTTTTTTGAGAACCAAGTTCAAACAAGGGGCCACTCGACACTACTCTTGCCCTCGCTCCTGGTTTGGGAATAACCACAGGGAAAAGAAATTTCTTGTACCATTTTGGGGGCAGGGGTGGATGGATGGGCAGGACAAGCATTTATTGTACTGACAGGGTATTAACACCCAGTCCACTCTTGTTTTCTTACTGACTTTTAAGTGCTGATGCTGGTGCTTGTAAGATCAGGTTTCCCTTTTGTGTGAGCCAGCATTTCTCTTTGCCTTTTAGATGAGGAGGAGGAAAAGGAGGATTTTTAAGAGCTTCTGTCCTTGTAGACAGAGGACATTAGGTTGAGCTTTGGATTCTCAGAGATTCTCAAAGGTTAGGAAAAATATGAAGTTTTGCATAGGATAAGAAAAGAACTGGGCTGGGAGTATGGCCTAGTGGTAAAGTGCTTGACTCTCATACGTGAAGCCCTGGGTTAGATTCCCCAGCATCACATATATAGAAAAAGCCAGAAGTGGCACTGTGGCTCAAGTGGCAGAGTGCTAGCCTTGAGCAAAAAGAAGTCAGGGACAGTGCTCAGGCCCTGAGTTTAAGGCCCAAGACTGGCAAAAAAGAAAAGAAAAGAAAAGAAATGAACTCATTGGAAGACAATGTGTACACAATGGGAAAAATCACTCATTGGTCAAAACTATGTTCAAAATTCAAAATTCAGAACCACACTGGTGCTGTGCTTGAGGATGTTGGGCCAGCAACCTTTCAGGTGAGGCCCTGTCATATGCTGTGTGGGAGGATTTTGCTCCTTCCGAGAACAAGTTCCTGGATGGAGTTGAAGTCAGATGCCATCTATTACATTTCATACTCTAGAGGATCGTATGTCTGTGGAATGTCACTGTAATTTAATTTATATAAGAACTCTTTCTTCCAAAAAACATGTCATTCAGTTTTTAACAAATTGCGTATCATGTCTTGACTAATACTTTAGAGTCCAAGAAAAATGTTGAAAACTCAAACTGAAATCTTGGCTTTGATGTAAGCTATTTGATCACATTATTATTAATTTTTTTTATTATGGAAACCTTTCTCATTTCAGGGCTTCGTAAGGTTGCAAAATGTTCGATGGACAGGTTTTAGTGGTTTGATTCCTGTGTATGAAAAAAAAGTAAAATGAATTATAAGCAATAGTTGTAACTAAAAATAATTCTCCTTCTCCAAAAGTTGAAAAACAAATCACAAGGTAACAGCATCAATTTGAAAAGTAAAGTTATGGAGATTTGACGCTATTATGAAGGTACATACACACAGATAGATATATAGAGAGATACTTATATCTATACATGTAGGGATGCATCTCTCTAGGATAGTTTTAAGAGTTTACATGATTCATCTTTTGGAAGAGAGTTGTATCTGACTTGGTTACAAAGTTGTATATATATTAACATGATTCTGGATGCAATCCTGAGAAGGAAAGAGGAGAGAAGTAAAATGTTATTTTTCAACAACATGTGCAACTTCAGTAGTCTTTCACAGTATGTGTGCAAGAGAACAGGCCTTATTACTTTGTTATTTCCTGTTGAAAATGTTCCCACCATGAAGAAAACACTGCATTGGCCTTGAGCTCTGGAGGAAAGTCAGTGTCTTACTTCTCCTTTATTTAAGTTTAGTTTCACAGTAAAGTTGTACGTATTTGTCAGCAAGCTTCATCAGTGAAGGACTACAAGTTGGATTTAGGACTTTGTCTTTATTTCTAATTGCATATCTTTTTCTTTTCCTCATTAACACCCATGTCTCAGCAAGGCACTCATAGCTCATGACTGTAATCAAAGGTACTGCAGAAGCTGAGAGCGTGGGGATCACAGTTTGAGGCCAGCTTGGGCAGAAAAGTTTGTGAGAAGCCCTTCTTCACTTCCAGCTGGATAAAGTGGTGCATGCTTGACATCGTTGCTAAGTGGATTGATAAACTGTGGTTTCGAAAACTCCCATGAGACTCAATGGAAGAAGTTGGGTATGGTGGTGCATAGCTCTCATCCTAGCTATGGTTCAGTCTCATGCCTGAAGAGGAAGTAAAATCTGATCTAAAACATAAACAGCTCAAAATAGGGCTGAAGGCATGGTTCCATGTAGTGCACCTCCTAGCAGGTACAAAGACCCTCAGTACCACTAATACAAACAGAAGTGTTAGCCTTGAAGCTAATAAAATGATCAGTGCAATTTATACTTTCCCTAATGTAAGTTTGAATAATTGGACAAGGAACACATGCTATTAAGTTGACCAGAGTTTTACCTCTGGAAGACTTACCATTTTTGAACTCCAGAAATATCCTTTCACTTGAATGTTCTTCAGTTTATCCAAATGACAGACATTTACAGTTCATTATTCTGCTTTTTAATTTACAAATGCATCTTGAACACAACTAGACTGAACTTTTCTCTCCAGATAGTATTGCAGCTCAATTCTTTAACTGTGTCAGTAGTATCAACAAATTACATTTATTTGGGATTGAAAACAGAAAATCTGCCCAGCTTTGTTTGTGAAAACAACCAGATAAGATGCAACCTGTTAATATTCTTGAACCAACTCCCTTCATCTTCTAATAAAATCACAATGACTGATTTTTCAATGATTAAAGTGTCACATCCTCTATTTTCATATCTACAATCACAAAACCTTCATTATTTCATGAACTTTTGTTTTAGAATTCATTCACTTACTGAAACTATGTATTGTGCAACTGCTATGTGCTGGGCCTTATGTATAGTAGTTAAGGTTAATTACGTACAGTAGTTAATAGTTCTCGTGTCTGTGAAGTTTAGTATTAATAGTAAAGATAGACACAGAGGAAAGAATTAAGTATAACCTGCCAGATGAATATAGTAAGGTGTTTGCCTGCTTCAGGCAAACCTACCCCAGTTTGATATGTCAGGAAACAGCTAATCTCTTCTCTACCTATATGGATGAAACCAGTTTTCCTCAAGTACAATTTTTACCATGTCTTTTATACGTCAACGAAGCCTCTATCCCTCGTCTATTCGGAATAACTCTTGAAAGCCCTCATAAGACCACCCTATCCTACACATTGGCACGAGTCTCTAGATCTACTTCAGTGTGTATGCCATACTTTCCCCAATCTCCAAGCCTCTGCTTACAATGTTATCTGTCGGGTCCCCTTTCATCCTCGTGCATATCCCACCCCGTCCCGCCAGGCGGAAAAGCTGGAGTGCGGCCCAATGTGCAAACCTTGGTGGTGCTTAGTCACGAGACACCCCTCCTCCCCTCGCACACTTAAAGAACGACACGGGAGTCACATGGGCTGTCTTGGGGTGAGCTTCTAGAACTTCCACTGGTTTTACTCAGGGGAGGAGTTTATATAACAGTAATGGCAGCAGGAAGGGGAGCGACTAACTGCATACTAGCGATAGGCTGATAAGCTGCCCATCATAGTGATGTCACAGTACTTCCTCTATGGGCGGTCATCACATCCCATAGGACCGCCCCTTGTGCCTGGTCCAGCGCCATTTTCACACACACATGGCTGAGGCAGAAGGCGGGGCTGGTTTGCTACCTCTTCCCGATCTGGACCTGGAAGGGGGTAGGAGTGGCTAACAGCCAAGCAGCCCCAGGGCGGGAGAAGAGGCAGGTCTCTTGGGACTGCCCCTTAAAGGTATAGCCAGAGCCCAACAGTTATCATCTTTGATTTTCACCCCTCTCTTTCTCTCTCCCTCTATATACATACATACAAACATACATACAAACATACATACATACATACATATAAATATATGGGTCTCGAATGCAACCATATGACAATGGCAATACTATCTCTTGAGCATATTTTAGAACTCTTAGGTTTATGTTCTTGATTTGTATTACTGGCATTAACAACACTGATATATAAATAAGCACTGATAGAAAAATTTCTTAATTTTTATCCTGAAGCACATTGTGTGACTGTATATGTGTGTTTCTGCTGTCATAAAAATTTTGCCTTAAAATGTTGGCCAAGGAGAGTGAATGTAGAGGAAAATAAAAGCACTAATAGTTCAAGATTGCAATTTCTTTCTCCAAAATATTATGAGTATTTTTAAAGGAACATAATTATAATTTTATTGACCCTCTATTTTGGTCTGAAGTAGAAATTCTTGAGTGATGGTACTTACCTATAAATGTATAAAACTTTCTATTGAAAGTCAACCTGGAGGTGAATATTTAGCATCTATGTTCTACATATATACAAGCACAAAAAGAGATAATCGTACTAATTCACACAGATTCCCAGATACAGCCATATAATACCCATGCATTTAAATATTTTCATATGGGGAAATTTGGATTGGTCATTCATGAGGATAGGAAAAATGTGGTTTTAGAACTGAACTAAAGTTTCCAGATGCCTTCCATCTTATTTAAAAGAGCTAAAAAAGTGATTTAAGTTTTCTTTTTTTTAAGTCCATGGCCTTTATTCTTAATTAAAGCAAGTATTTTTGACACAACTTAAGGCATTTAACTTAAAAATAGCCAAGATGAAAGTATTTTCGAATAACACATGAGTAACACTGCTGACTGTACTCTGCACTGCATAACTGTTGCAAGAATCCATCTATTTGACTTCAAAGACAGTTCTTTCCAGAATGAAACCACGACACAGTGAAACAATCTCCCCAGTTTTTGCCTTCATTGTATTTGGAGCATTTATTTCTGTGAACAATTGAGCCTAGTGAGGCCTTAGATCTAGAGAAATGTCCCAGCACTTTACCACATGCCAATGAAGGGACTTTGCAAGACTTCTGGTTCCCAAACGGAATGTAGTCTTGGGCTCTATGGAGATCCTGGGGAGCTCTGAGGAAGAGCAGATCAAAGTCTAGGTATTTAAAATATTTAAAATGATATTTAAAATGATCAACATTTTGCTGATGATGAGTGCATCCACGTGTGAGTCAATTTTTCTTAGTTCATGCTAAAGAATACTGATAAAGCCAATTCTCAAACACATAGAGATCAAGGAACATTCTCTCTCCTTACAACAGTTATCTACCTACAGTTATGTGCCAGAAAAAAATAATGCTCAAGAATAGCTCTCTGAACTGCATTGAACTACCAAATCAGGAGGCTAGATAAAGACATTTTAGAACTGCGGAAATGGAAACACAGGTTTTAGGGGAGACAAGGGAGAATGTTGAATGTAGGCTTTACTGGCAGATAGACCCTGGTTTGTCCCAAAAATATCCATTGCCATATAGTCTTGGGTGTTAATTAAAATTTACATTGCTTCTGTGACCTCACCTGAAATATGAGGGAAAGAATATGTATCTTATTGCTTTATCATGAAATTTATAGTTCTTGGCACATGGAAGTTGCTTAGCTTAAAGTTCAACAACAAACCTTATGTATGTGGACATGGGTGTGTGTGTTTCATATATAAGAATATAAAGCATATATGTATACTATATATATACACATATATATGCTAGAATTATATAAGAATTGACTTATACACTGATGGAATCCTGACAAGGTTCAAGATCTTCAGTCTAAAAGACAGAGACCAGGTCATGTCCATATTCCAGTTCTAGTCTGAAAACAAGAAAGGACTGATGTTCCAGGTTAAACAATGTGGAGATAGGAACAATGCCCTGTTTCAGGAAGGTGAACCTTTGTTATACTCAAGTCTTTAATTTATTGAATGGAGTTTATCTCTAAGAAGAGGTCAGTTTGTGTTTACTCAGTCTGTCAACATGAAATTTAAACTCCTCCAGAATCATTCTTGAGAAACACCGTGCTTGGTGTGAACAAGGCAGATGTTGAACAAACATCTGAGTACCGCATAGCCCAGTCAAATTGACATATAAAATTAACTTTCACAGGACTCTTCCAATAACTTCTGTTAATAATAATGAAGAGAAACTGTTAATTTTCTGTTCTTGTAAATCCTGGTTCTGATTAAAATTGGGTTAAGTTCAAAGCTCATATTTTACTCTCAATTCATTTAAAAGAAATAAAAACCCTAATCACTCTTCCTAACTGTAATACTTCTACAGCACAACTGCTCAAAGTCAAGAAAGCAGATTTCAACCAGTAAAAATTGAGTTGTTTGCTGTGTACAAATAATTTTTTTTTTCTCTCAAATTTTTATTATCAAACTGACGTACAGAGAGGTTACAGTGTCATACGTTGGGCATTGGATACATTTCTTGTACTGTTTGTTGCCTTGTCCCTCATGCCCCCCTCCCTCCCCCCCTTTCCCTCCCCCCCCAGTTGTTCAGTTCACTTACAGCAAACAGTTTTACAAGTATTGCTTTTGTAGTTATTTCTCTTTTTTTACCCTGTGTCTCTCGAATTTGGTATTCCCTTTGAATTTCCTACTTCCAATACCAGTAAACACGGTTTCCAATATACTCAGATAAGATTACAGAGATAGTGTAGGTACAAACATAGGAAGGTGATACAAAACATCATCAATAATAGAAACTACACATACACATAGGACATTGAAAGTAGTTATAACTGTGATATATCACTTGTTTCCATATCATGGAGTTCATTTCACTTAGCATCATCTTATGTGTTTCTAAGGGTATAGCTATTGGGCCTTGTGATGCTCTGCTATGGCTTGCCTAAACCTGTACTAATTATTCCCAATAAGGGAGGCCATAGAGTCCATGTTTCTTTGGGTCTGGCTCACTTCACTTAGTATAACTTTTTCCAAGTCCTTCCATTTCCTTACAAATGGAACAATGTCATTCTTTCTGATAGAGGCATAAAATTCCATTGTGTAAATGTACCACATTTTCCTGATCCATTCATCTATGGAGGGGCATCTGGGTTGGTTCCAGCTTCTCGCTATGACAAACTGTGCTGCGATGAACATTGTTGTGCTGGTGGCATTACTGTGATTTTGTTTGTGGTCTTTTGGATAGATACCCAACAGTGGGGCTGCTGGGTCATAGGGGAGTTCTATATTGAGCCTTCTGAGGAATCTCCATACTGCTTGCCAGAGTGGCTGAACCAGTTTACATTCCCACCAACAATGAAGTAGGGTTCCCTTTTGGCCACATCCCCTCCAACAATTGTTATTATTAGTTTTCTTGATATATGACATTCTTGCTGGGGTGAGATGGAATCTCAATGTTGTTTTGATTTGCATTTCCTTTATGGCCAGTGATGTAGAGCATTTTTTCATATGTCTATTGGCCATTCTCATTTCCTCATCAGAGAAGTTTCTTTGTAAGTCTTTAGCCCACTTGATGAGGGGGCTATTTGTTCTTTGCAGTTTTGTTTTGGAAGAAGGTAATTTTTTTAGTTCTGCATATATTTTAGAGATGAGGCCTTTGTCACTCTTCCTAACTGTAATACTTCTACAGCACAACTGCTCAAAGTCAAGAAAGCAGATTTCAACCAGTAAAAATTGAGTTGTTTGCTGTGTACAAATAATTTTTTAAAAAATATTCACAAAGGGGGAAAAAAAAAAGTATGTTTCTGTCAGTGTAAGCCATGAAGGCCTCACTGGCCAAGTAATTATATCAACAGTGAAAACTTTCCATTTTACAACTTCAGGCAACAATGCCTTAATCTCTTTTTCCTTACTAGGAATGGTGTACAGTCGGTCATTCTGTGGTTAACACCGTATTAAATGGACATTTCTACCTTCTCCATCTCTAGGTATTTGTGAATGAAAAGCCAAACTTGTGACTCATCCGGAAGAGGAGTGGTAAAAACCACGACCGCCAGCAGCCTCAAGACAAAGGGCAAAAAGACAAACCCAGTCCTCTAGGCCTGGATCAGCTAGGTGCACGGGGAGGCTGGCACTCTGATGAGCATCTCAGAGTTGGCACCATATGTGTGAGTGACCTTGAGCAGCCTCAGATTCCTCCTTGGAAAGCAGGGCTGGGACCAGGATGTGCTGTGCTATCATCCGGCCACGGCCTTTGAATTGAAAGGACTATGGGATTCCGGGGCCCCCCTAGCTTTCCTGGGCCACAGGAGATGGCTGAAATGCGAGTTCTAACAGGCCGGAGGCGCAGCTCCCCACCACCCTTTGGTGAGGCACCCGTCTTCGCATGAGCCAGGGCAGAGTCTGTGAAGAAAGCAATACCACCGTCCATCCCATCTTTGAGCCAAGAGGGAACGCACATTTTTTTTGGCAAGTGCTGGTTCTACCTGAGCTGTTGAAACTGAACACCACCTGGGAGTGATAGCACAGTGGTATGAGCTCATTCCTGAGAATAAACGAACGGGAAAAATAAATCATTCCTGGGGCTGTAATCACAAGAGTATGAAGAAGAAAACAAGGGGAAATTCACTTTTCAATAAAAACAATTGTCATTCTAGATACTTTAAAGGTTTATTGAATTTTTTTTCCTTGCAAGTTAATATGAAACCACATATGTATCTATTTCTTCGTGTATGTACATGTGTAATATGTGTTTGTGTCAGGAGTGGTGAAAAATGCCAGTACTCTGGAGGTGGAAGCAAGAAGATCATGAGTTTGAGGTGAAAGAAACAAAGAACTCCATCCATTTCTAAACGTCCTTAGCAAAGGGAATGACCAACTGAATGAAAAAACCTTGAGGATGTATCTTGTAAAAATTTAATATTTAAAATCTATAAGATACACATACAATTAAAAAATGTCCCAAATTAACTTGAATCATAGATAGATGAAAGACTTTCAGTGCTGTTTTCTTATAATCGAATACATTTTATTTAATGGTGGTTGGACTCCAACCTAGAGCCTCATACATACCAAACA
Organism: Perognathus longimembris pacificus; assembly: GCF_023159225.1. Taxonomy (NCBI): domain Eukaryota; kingdom Metazoa; phylum Chordata; class Mammalia; order Rodentia; family Heteromyidae; genus Perognathus; species Perognathus longimembris. The sequence goes on from NC_063165.1 coordinate 10,739,210, forward strand.
TGCACCATACCCTCAACTAGCACTTCAGCCTGCATGAAGATCTTAAAGAACCAATTCAACATAAGGCACCTGCTCTATGTGGACATATAAATGGCATGTACCCACAGAATTGTGGGAGAAAGAATTGTGCAGCAATGAGTCAACTAATGAGTGTATATTAGCATTTTTGTTCATGTATTTCAGAAATGGTCCATTGGTCTGTATTTGTAGAAATTCACTGGAGGTGGTTTTTGTGGTCATGCTTTAAAAAAAAAGACGTTAGTGGTTTAAGTCAATGATTCTAATTATACACTAAATATGTGGCTTTTCATGCCAAAGAAATGATAGCTTGATCAAGATAATGTAGTCATTGATTATATTTTTAGAAATCTTTTAAGACATTTTTGCTGGGTGATTTACACTATATATATATATATATATATCTACACATATATTTAACTCTTTTATTTAATTATGGTCAAAGTACCAACTATTCAATTCAGATGAGGTCTGAAATAGTTTTCCTACCAATACTAATGTATTCCAACATAAATCAAGTGTGAGTTAGATCCTTCTGAAGGAACTTTTTGTATTTATGTAATATTAACATTTTAAAAGGAGAACATATACTATTATAGGATATTATACAGAGTTATTGGCTTTTAAAGCAAACAACTTATACCATTAGAGGATAATACACAGAGTTATTGGCTTTTAAAATAAACAACTTAGAGACTAAGAATTTAATATTAAAGGTTAACTTTGATTCTAATAGTTGGACATTGGCCACACAGATGTGAGTTGCAGAACACAACAACTCTTATGGTGGGTCTTCTCTGTAAGTCTCTGAGAGACCCCTTGGTAAAATAAATAAGTATGGACTTTATATTCAGACATATTTCTGTGATCTGCAACATGCTGCTTGTTTCACAAACACTCTCTTTTCTTGTAAGAGAATTAGTTATCCTACGTACAAAGATGAGATATTGTGTTTAGGGAAATCTCACATTTAACATTTGATACACAAATGGTAGTGACTATAGTTGTTGCTTACAAATAGTAAAACAAAAATTGTGAATGTGTAAATATGTGTGGTGGTCCTGGAACTTAAACTCAGAGTCTGGACACTATCTCTGAACTTTCATGCTTCAGGCTAGCACTGTACCACTTGAACTACAGCTCAATTTCTGGCTTTTTTGGTAGTAAGTTTGGTAATTAATTTCTAGCTTTTTTTTCACATAATTAATTAGGGATAATAGTCTCATGGACTTACCTGCTCAGGCTGGCTTTGGAATTTGATTCTGAGATCTCAGCCTCTTGAGTAGTTAGGATTGCAGGCGTGAGCTACTAGTATCCTGCTAATAATATTTTTTAACATAAAGAGAAAATAATCACAGAGAAGGAAATGATTTTGATTCAGATGTCAAATGTAAGATGGACTTTTCTCACCTCCTTATGCCAGAAAGAAAAGATCTTGAAGACTGAAAGAACATGCTAGAAGGAACATCTTACAAAGTCATCCATTGGGCAATATAGGGCAACACACACACACACACACACACACGCACACACACACACACATTCCCACAGCAGTAGTTTATTTTAATACATGGGAGTTACTAGTAATTAGGCATAATAAAAGAGAAAGGCAAGACAATTGCTTGTTTTGCAATCGAGGGAATAGTCTAGTGACTAACTGCAGGATGAGAGGAATATCAATGAAATAAGTGGTGAATGCTGCACTCATTGGCAACACAGGGGTTCACAAGATAGTGTTAAACTTTCACCTTGCAATTACAAGGAGACCTATGTGTTTATACTATTTACCATAGACATCAATATTTAATTGCAATAACACTAGCAGTGGAATAACTTGAGAATGCATGCATCTCTAAGTGAAAGAGTGTTTATCTCCATCATTTATCTTGGTTTAATATCATTTATTTCTGTTTAACATGCTTTATGGGCCTAAATTTATGCTAGAGCAAAGGAAGACATGATTAAAAGATTAAACAGAAAACAAGACAAATCCAGCATATGGGATATTTTATGAGTGGCTGAGACACTTTAGGGATTTATCAGCGAAGTGTGACTCATCATTTCCAGATCTTATTATCTTTGATTAGTTGTGCTAGGGGGGTTAATTTCGACTGTACCTTGGAAAAAATCATACTCCCTCAATCCCCTCTTCCCTGTCCAAACGAATTGCAAGAAGATTCATTGTTCCATTTCACATATGTAAAGCACTTTGACTCCACTCCTATGTGTGACTCTTGGTTATAACCTAGATTGAAAAAGAGAAAAATAAAGCCAGAAATGGGTATGCATACCTGTAATCCCAGCTGGTTAGGTGGTAGAGATTAGAAGATGATGGTTCAAGGCCAGATCAGGCAAACCATTAGTGAAAAAATCCATCTCAACAGATAAATCTAGTCATGGTTATACACATCTATAATCCAAGTTATAGGCACAGGGAGAATGATTATACTTTCAGGATGGTCCTAGGCCAAAAAACCCAGTGAGACCCTATCTTAAATATTACTAAGCCAAGAAAATTGCTGTAGCTCAAATGGTAAAGCATTCATTCTGAAATAAAACTCTGGTCTCAAAAAAGATAAAAAAAATTTTTTTCAGTATATTATATGTGTCTTTGATTGTGCATATGAAGTCATCCTTTGGTATATGCAGGGCATGAGTTTGGTATCACACATAGGTGTGATACCAAAAATCCTCAGATGCTCAAGTCTCTTATATGAAGTGATATATCTGCACATAACCCACAAGCTTCCCCTAGATACCCTAAATAATCTCTGCATCTTTATAACTCAGTACAGTGGAAGTGCTATATAAATCTTATTGGTGACCACTATTACCCAGGTGATTACCAAATGACTAAGTGGAACTCTTGAAAACCTTGCTCATCCACTAGGTGAAGTGGCAAACCTGCGCTTCAAAGCCCTTAGCCACCTCCAGGTAGTTTGGATCACAAAATGGTGAGGGGCTGTTACAGAACAAAGCCATCCACACAGAAGGAGCTGCCTGCATCAAGTCCATGTGCAGGGCCTATGGTATGAGAATGACAATTTCCCATAAAATGAAGAAACAGATGGGTCAAGAAGCTTGATAGGATTGTATGGGGGCACAACATCAGATTTTTGTGGTCCACTTTTTCATTTTGCCTAAGTATTGCTTCAAAAAAAAAGGAGACTCCCTTTTTTTTACAACGTGAGAATTTTATTTGCTACATAATTTATGAGTTCACCTTTCAAAGTTCTGGGGGGTTGTATTTTGAAATTGGTGAACTTGAAACTATTTGAAAGCTTAAATTAATTTCAGATGAAAGAGAGAGAGGAGAGAGAAACCCCTGCATTTAATAGTCCTGCTTTTTCTGCCAGCTTCAGCGGGCGTTGGCATGTAGGCCGTATTGCAACATCACACTTATCCTTGTCCCTTGACTCAAACGCTCCTTGTGTATTTCTTGCATGTGGAAAACGTCAGAGGAGACCACATCTAATCTGGATAAATAAATGACTCACCTCTAGTGGACTTGTGATGGTCAGCAAAGCTAAGGCCATTTGTATATTTAAGAATTATTTCGGGAAAATGTTATACGTTGTGATTTTCATGGTATATACTATATTATACAGTATAATGGGAGATGATTCTTTTTCTTTTTAAAAAAATCCCAACAAGGGAACATGGTGGCAACCTACCTGCAATCCTTGTGCTCAAGGGCAACCTATCTCCCAAAACCAGAAACAGAAATAAAAACAAACACAGAAGAAATTCCCCAAACCAAATCCACTGGCATTTGGGGAGAGTTGGAAATGTCATTTAATGAGTCTAACAGTACATTATTAAGAAATTTGGGTGTACACACCCATGAAAAACCACAATTTGGCGCGTATGAAGAAAAATGAATAACCTATATCTGCATAAAAGGGGGTGGGGTTACACATGTAGAATATTAATTTTGTAGGTCACTTGCTACTGATGAAGGGCTTAGCAATTTTTTAAAAAAATTGTCAAGGTGATAGATAGAAGGGTTATAGTAACATATGTAAGGCAGTGAGTACATTTCTTGTCAAACTTGTTACCTCCTCCCTCATTTTTCTCCCACCTTCCCTCATCCCCTATTCCTTCCCCCCTTACCCTAAGTTGTACAGTTGGTTACAGCATATTGTCTTGTAAGTACTGCTGTTGTGTTGGTTTGCCTTTTACCCTTTGTCTCACCATTTTGATGTTCCCTTTCCCTTCCCTAGTTCAGATAAACGTATATACAATACCCAGGGTACCAAAATCAAACACAGTGACAACAGGGGTAAAACCATCAGGAAGAAAAACAAAAGAAAAAGGCATGAATTGTTGTATATATACACAATGGAATTTTATGCTTCTATCAGAAAGAATGACATTGACACTTCTGTAAGGAAATGAAAAGCCTTGGAAAAGAAATCATAGTAAGTGAAGTGAGCCAGACCCAAAGAATGATTTCCCTCATTGGTAATAATTAGTATATGTCTAGCAGATGATCCTAATAGTTCAATAGCTATGTACATATGATCATGTAAGATGATGCTAAACAAAATGAACTCCATCTTACAGAAATAAGTGGTTTATCATTGTTGTTATTTTCTATGTAAGATGTGAAATTATGGGTCTAGCAATCTGTAACAGCAATTTCACATTAAATTAAATACAGCAAAAGAGTTGAATTAAAAATCTATTATCCTACCAGCTCTATATTATACTTACAGTAAGAAAACAAAGAGTAGATTTAGTACCACACTCTTCTAGTAAGTGTTTTTTTACATCTGGGAAACATCAGCTGGGTAGATGACCTAAGGAGGGCAAAGCAGGAGCCAAGGGGTCCTAGAGCTTGAGTATAAATTTCAACTCATGCCCTTAGCGGATGTTGATTTTGGACTATTTGTATGTCTTTCATCAGTTTTGCTTTCTTCATCTACAAAACAAGAACATAGGAAAATTTAAACAAGAACAAGAGTGAGTAAAATTTATTTCTAAGAGTTGCTGGAAAACCTTGATAACATAAATAAAGACTTTGGACTGTGGCCTTTAGTGTGTGTTCAATAGATATTACCTATAGATCATGTACTACTAATAAAGAACCCTTCCAAGCAATTGATGTAATAATGCTCTCTTTTTATTCTAGAAGTCTTATTTCATAGTAATTAAAATAGCTCTTCTGCACTTGGAGATTTGTTTTCCCATATTATTTCAGCTATATATAAAGAAAATATGTCAAAGTAATTGTTTAAGAACACATTTCTTCTCAGAATGCTTTCTCATTGGCTTGGCAACTCTTCATATATGCGTTGAGATTCAATCATGGTGCTAACAGTAACAGCATTTTAGTTGTCAAGAATGTTGACAGGACAGACAGTGTGTCTCTTCTATGTTTATTAAGAATAATTGTCTTTTGCTTGATGCTGGTGACTCTGACCTGTAATCCCAGCAACTAAGGAGGCTGAGACGTAAAGATCGGAGGCTCTTATCTCCAATTAAACAGCAACATGCTGGAAGTGGATGTATGGCTCTGTTATTAGAGTACTAGCTTTGAGTGAAAAAGCTAAGTGAGTATGTGAGGCTCTGGGTTCCAATCCTGTTACTGGCACACATACAAAAAGAGAATAACTATCCTTTGTTTTTTTAAAAATAAGTTTTATTTTATTATTGTAAAGGTGATGTATAGAGGGGTTACAGTTATGCAAGCCAGATAAAGAGGATATATCTCTGAACAATGTCACCCCTTCCCTCACTCTCTCCCAATTTTTCTACCACTGCTGTACCCTTTGTGTCACCATTTCTGTGCCCTTCCAAATCCTCCCAAAGACAGATAAACTAACAAACAAGAGAAAAGGAAAAGAAAATGAAAACAGCATGAAAGCAAATGAACCTCTTGTTTCCATTTCTTGGAGCTCATTAAATAATATTTAAAATGATTTGACTTCATATTAATTGACAAATAAGAATTGTATGTATTTATGAGGGTCAATGAGATATTTCAGCACACATGTACAAGGCTTATCTGATCAGGTGTCTGCTGTACATGCCATCTTTTATTTATCATTTTTTTGTGTGTTGTGATTACTTAAATTTTTCTTTAGGTATTTTTTTTTTTTTTTGCCAGTCCTGAGCCTTGGACTCAGGGCCTGAGCACTGTCCCTGGCTTCTTCCCACTCAAGGCTAGCACTTTGCCACTTGAGCCACAGCGCCGCTTCTGGCCATTTTCTGTATATGTGGTGCTGGGGAATCGAACCTAGGGCCTCGTGTATCCGAGGCAGGCACTCTTGCCGCTAGGCTATATCCCCAGCCCCTTCTTTAGGTATTTTGATACATATAAGTAATCATAGTCATCCTATATGCTATAGAACATTAAAATTTACTTATAGAGTACTGCCATACACCCATACCCATCAACTATCCTCTCTCTATTCTGTACTCTTCCCAGCCTCAGGTAACAATTGTTCTACTCTCAAATTCTTTATTAGCTTTTTGAGCTTCCCCATATAATTCTTTCTATGCCTGCTTTATTTCAATGATCCTAATGTTCTCTAGTTACAAGCATGTCATTCAGTGCAAATGGCAGGATTTCATTCTTTTGTAAAGGACTGAATATTACTACATTATATATAAAAACTTTTGTGCAGAATATACATATATTATATACACACGTATGTATCTTTCACTGATTGACACTTGGGGTGTTCTCACACCTTAGCAATTCGAAATAATGAATAAACACAAGAATGCAAATGTTTCTACAGATTTCATTTCCTTTGTACAATTGTTGGGCTGTATGTTAGCTCTGCTGCAGTTTTTCAAGTCTCTTCATCCTGTCTTCCATAAAGACAGCTCTAATTATATTTCTACCAGTGGTACTTGTTCAGGAGATCTCCTTTTCCTCCTCATCCTCACCAGCAATTGTTAATTCCCTTTGATGATAGCCATTCTGACCATGGTGAGTTGGTGTTTCCTTGTAGTACAGATCTGTATTTCTCTAGTGGTTAATAATACATTAAGTGTCTTGATCAGATTGTTGCTGGAAATTGCTATACTCCCCCCCCCTTTTTTTCTTCCTATTTCTCATGTGCAATATCTACTTAGATCTTTTGCCCATTTCAAAGTAGGGTTATTTGTGTTTTACCATTCATTTCTTTAAACTCCATAAATATTCTGGATATTAATCCCATGAAAGATGAAGCATGCAACAAGATCTTCCCATTCTAGTACAGTGTTTATCGAATGTATCTAGTGTATTTCAGATTCATCCAGTAGCATGTATTTCATGACTGTATAAACATTGATGCTTGCATATGACTCAGTATTAAAACCTAGGCATTCAGCTGGACTCTAGTGGCTCATGATTAGCCACTCAGGACACTAAAGTCTAGAGAATAGTGATTAGAAGGCAGCCTGGACAGAATAGTTCATATGCCTCTGTCTCTAAAATAATCAGCCAAAAGCAAGACTGGAGGCACAGTTCAAGTGACAGAGCATGAGCCAAGGAAAGCAAATCAAGCAGATATGAAGCCCTGAATTCAGATCCTAGTACTAAAAAAAAAGAAAGAAAAGACAAGGCTTTCGGATAACAGAATTCAAAATTCCTCAACTAGCTTCCTTCCTGATTTGTTTTTTAATACTATAAGGAAACAGTAACTATGGTAACTTATAGGCAGGGAACTACATACTGGTCACTACTGACCATACAACTTAATTAGTTGTGTGTTTTACACTAATGAAGTAAACTATTTGTTTTTTTTAAGATGAAAGCTATGAAATTGAGTATGTCCTCTTAATATTTCCTAATTTGTTCTCTGGTTTGCTCTATGACTTTCTTCAGGTGTTTTTCTTCATTACCAAAGTTTTCTCCAGTACATTATATGCACATATGAAAATAAACTGACATCTATTAAAATAGTAGTAACAAAAGGCCCTCATCTTGATGGCTACAATGTACAATTTGCAGAGTGATACTTGACTGTTAGAACATACTTCATTCCCCAGGTGGCTTACATGAAAGTTTCAGTCCCAAGCTACAACATGACACCAAATCAAAGTGATGGCTTTGGAAAGCTTACCAAGTTGGGGAAAAAAAGTGACATTAATACATCCCTTCTGGATTAAGTTATATAATCCCCCGCATGTCTATGTGTGAGAGCTGGACTACTGTCTGGTCCTGGAACAAAGCAAGACCAATAAATTCTCCTCAAGTGTCTACTTCAGTTTAAACCACATGAACTGAATGGTCCCCAGACAGAAAACCCAATAGCTCAGCTTTTTGCTATTCCAGTTTCTATTGCGCTCAGCAATAAATTAATTCCCAACTGGTAGATTAACCACTTGAGTGATTGTGGCTCCTTTTCAAGTTAATTTGGTTAATGTGTAGCCAGTTACAGTACTATAAGGAAAAGCACTGACCACAAATGATTACATAAATATGTATATATATACATATATACACATATGTACACAATATATTTCATATACTTTTTTTATTTTTTGTCAGTCATGGGGCTTGAACTCTGGGCCTGGGTGCTGTCCCTGAGCTCTTCAGAACTACTGCTTTTTAGGGTCCCTCTGCTATGGTGCAAGCTTGAACTTCTGGAGACCACTCATAATAGATCATAAACTTCTTTTATCTTTTTCTCCCTGTCTGTAAGTAATAAGCCCACTCCCTGTAACATGTTTGAATTGGTGTATTCTCTCTCTTCCAACTCTGATAAATGCATAACCAGACCACAGTGAACCCGCACATATGCTTGTGTGTATTTTTTTGTGTGTGTGGTTGGCAAGGTATTTACTCTCATCTTTAGGAAGTTAAAAATGTGGCCTATGCCTTCAGGATATAGGCTATCATCTATACTGCAGATAAAGGTACAAGAAAGCTAGTATGAAACTCTCATTTCTTTAAGTACAGGTCCAAATCAAGACAATATTAGGACTTGAAATTTCTTTTTTAAAAATATTGATTTATTTATTGCCAAAGTGATGTAGAGAGAGGCTATAATCTGATACCTAAGGCAGTGTGTACATTTCTTATCAAACTTGTTACCTCCTCCCTCAGTTTTCTCCCGCCTTCCTCCCTCCCTAATTCCCACACTCCCAAGTTGTACAGATGGTTTACAGAATATTGTCTTGTAAGTCTTGCTGTTTCATTGGTTCACCTTTCACCCTTTGTCTCAGGACTCGAAATTTCAAAGGACATAGTCTATGCTTTTTTTGTTGTTGTTTGGATGGTCATGGGACTTGAACTCTGGGCCTGGTGTTGTCCCTGAGCTCTTCATCTCAAGGCTACCACTCTACCACTTTGAGCCACAGCACCACTTCCGGTTTTCTGGTGGTTAATTGGAGTTAAGCCATTCACAGACTTTCCTGCCCTGGGCTGGCTTTGACCCACGAACCTCAGATCTCAGCTTCCTCAGTAGCTATAGGCATTAGCCACTGGCACCCGGCTTAGTCCATTATTTTCTTAAATTCTTCTTAAATTATTTTCTTAATTTACTTTGTAGAATTACCTACATCAGAAGAACAGAAATGTGTACACTGAAGACTGAGGAGATGATGACAATAAAAGTTTCTCGATATGGAGCATCAAGGGTAATTGCCATTGTTGCATTGAAAGAAGTTTGCTGGAGAAGGCCAACTTTGTGGTGAGTTTTCTTGCACAGAGCAAGCACTTTCGTTTTATATGCTTAAACTTCTTGTGGGCTTGTCATTGTAACAAAGCTAACTGGACTTGGTGAAAATGGTTGTGATAGATAGGATAGAGATCAGAAGCCAGAGAATGCTGTCATTTTTGCAAAACTGGGTGGGGATGCTAAGCAAGAACCAGCAGGTAACCTGTTGTGAGTTCTTTCCTGCCCTTCCTAGCCCTTCCCTTAGGTGACATTCCTTTTCTAAACCATGTCAACGGGCAGGGCCCAGCACTGGGCTGCTCCCTGCCCTGGGGTGGAAGAGCATGACTCCCTGCGCCCCATCACTAAAGGAAAGAGCCAAGAAAAAGGAACTGAGCACCTGTCCAGGGCCTTCGTTTTCACACTCATCCAGTTGCTTACTTCTGCAGGAACTCTTCTGCTCAAGGGTTTCTTACAGACATTGCTTACTGTCAAATTCATTTACATTAGAGGTCCACAGATAGAGGCTGAGTCATACATAAACTACATTCAGAAACCGATGACATTAGCATCTGGCAAGGGAATCTCCTTGTGTCTCCCATTTCTAAATGATCTGTTAGAAATTCAGGGTTGTGGTGTAGCAACTGTTTGCAGAAGAAAACTTGCTTCAGTCTTGCTTCTTTTATGCTTTGTCTGTCAAAATGACACTTGCAATAGTTTTTTTTAAATTTAATTGTATTGTCAAGTTGATTACAGAAGGGTTACAGCTACATACGTAAAGTAGCGAGTACATTTCTTTTTTTTTTTTTTTTTTTTTTTTTCCAGTCCTGGGCCTTGGACTCAGGGCCTGAGCACTGTCCCTGGCTTCTTCCCGCTCAAGGCTAGCACTCTGCCACTTGAGCCACAGCGCCGCTTCTGGCCGTTTTCTGTATATGTGGTGCTGGGGAATCGACCCTAGGGCCTCGTGTATCCGAGGCAGGCACTCTTGCCACTAGGCTATATCCCCAGCCCCAGCGAGTACATTTCTTGTCATACTTGTTAACTGCTCCCTGGTTTTTCTCCCACCTTCCCTCTCCCCTCCCAGTCCTCCCCCTCTCCGAGTTGTACAGTTCATTTCCAACATATTGTCCTGTGAGTATTGCTGTTGCATCAGTTTACCCTTTATCTTTTGTCTCACAATTTTGATGTTCCCCTTCTTTTTGCTAGTTCAGATAAACATATATACAATATCCAGGGTACCAAAATCAAATACAGTGAAATGATAAAATACTTATAGAGTAGGAATCAAAAAAAGCTTGAGAATTAAGCTTTTGCAAAGTTTAGTCACTGGAGTGAACAGCTAAGCTTTGAATGTGAAGTGCAATGTAGTTGGGTCTTTTAGATTCCCTGAGTGTAACATGATTTAAAAAAAAAATTACTGAGCAAAGAATTAGAGCTGAGCTAATATTCTTTGTGTTAAGTCAGACTAACAAATATGCATAATTTTCAATAAGAATTGTCACAGTTCTTGACACATCTTCTCTATTCTGTTTTATTTGTTATGTGAAGTGTTTAGTTAATCTCAAAGTTTTTTTAAATCATTTAAATTTCATAATTAAGAGTATATTACTAAGATTTCATTGAGAACTATTAAAACATTTACTGTCATTGCCTCTGAAATATATTTATATACAAGTCTATTTCTGTTTCCTATTATAAAATCTCTTATTTTAATTCATAACTTACTTTAAATTATTTTTTGCTGGAGTATAATTTTTAAAAAATAAAATATGACTACCCATGAAAATGTATGAATGAACTGAAGATGATATTAACGTCCTTAACTAATGATTAAAGCAGGAAGATTTCCAAAACTATTCAGAAAAGAATTGTATAATATGTAGGCCTTACATATTTCAAACAATTATACATCTAGCTTTGCACACACACACACAATATCTATATGACTGAGATAAATTTGACATTACGAGTGCAAATTTGGGCATTAGAATAAGATGTAATGTAATGATGTATGTTTTGGAACATGTATGGGATGGGTATAAATATTTCTACTAAAAGAATTCATTTGCAGTTATATGGGCAAGGATTACTCACTTAATTTGTTAGTATTCTTCCACTCCTATTTCTATTGATTTAAAAAATATCCTGATCATTACAAATACAACCAAGACACATACTTCAATAGAACTAGATAACCCCTTGTTCCTAGAACTCCACTGACAGATATGTTGGTTGTAATTTCTTTTTCCCACTTTCAACTCTTGGACAATGCTCCTGACATTATAGTTAATTACATTCCTGAAGTTGATGAGAACTTAATCACATCCATTTTAGATTCCATTGTAAAGGAAAACAGAGATGGCTGCATGTCCTTGCAGGTGTGTTCATTATAGTCTGAATTACCTGTTAGGAAAGATCAAGTGGAGGAAAGGAGAGAAAGGGGATAGAGACTACAGCAGATCAGTATTTTTATCATCAATGCTAAGGGGGCCAAGTAACACTGAGCAGAGTTGGACTTTTGAAGAGCGTGGGTACCGGGGGCCCAGGGTCTAAGTATAGTAAAATGAGGAAGTTGTTATGTTGTGAAATCAGACAACTACCTCAGGCAGTCTCCGGGAAGGATGGGGTGGGGGAACTTTCTGTACTTTTAGAAAGGGCTAGCAGGTGAGTGTGTCCCAAGAACTCTCCCCAGGGGGTTGGGAGTCAGGGGATTCTGATGGCAGCCCTGGGTTATGGGAACAATGCAGATTTCCATCATTACCCAATATTTTCTGTTACTTGGATGTCTTGTAAAACTGGTAGGACCTCAAAGGGCCAAATACAATGTCACCTGTACCCTGATAGGTAAGTTACCTCAGCCAAGTAACTCCTATCTAGGGAGCATGGAAAGTCCCTGTTTAACCTTGAGCAGAGGGTGCAGAGCCTGCCAATCCACATAATTCAAACAAGCAACCTACATCCTCTCATGGGAGCCTGAGAGACTTCATCCTTTACCTCAAGCCTTCCTCCCACAGCCCTTAGTTCTTCTCTCTGCTTTCAAGTGAAGCCCCACTGTGACCCTGCATGCACTACAGTGTCCTTGCCTCCAAGGGTATGTGACTAACAAGGTGCTGTCAAGCTCACTTGCCCAGTGTTCAGTGACCTATGTCTAGCCATCTCCATAACAGAAGATTAAATTATCATCTCTGATGAGATGAACATCCTTCCTTCACCAGCAGGATGAATACGAGGTGATGGCACTTTTTCAAGAGAAAATGAATGTTTCTCTCAAATGGTTGGACTGTATGGAGTGTGAAAGATAGTGATTATTTAGAGATAAGCTGGCCAAATAAAATACAGAATAATCGAAAAGTTTAGTCTTTGTCTTAATTGTAGCAGGAACAATTGAATGGGTTTGATATGATCCTGATTGTGTTTAAAAATATGTTAACAGAATGTATTTTGACTATAGTCTGGGAGCTAAGCAGAAGGGCATTGAATGTAGATGTACATGAAATGCCTTCTTTGAACTTTTCTACTAGAGCCAGGCACTGTGGCTCATCTCATCCAAATTGTTATCAGTTCATGGCCCTCTCCAGGAAAAGCATGGTAGACACAGTAAAGATCAATGTTTTCTCTTCTTTGTGTTACTGCCCTGAGTAGTGATTGGGTAACTGTGAGTGTAGCTCTTTTCCATTGAAGTAGTGTGTGCTTCCTTTCTGTGAATGTGGTGAGAACTGTTTTTCTGAAGAGTTCCTGCTTTGGCCAGGAGGCTTGGCCCTTTTTAGTCACATCTTAGTTACATCCTTTTGCTGAGCACTTTACTTAGGACATCCTGTTAGACGCTCCTTGAATTTTAGTTGCATTCTGTTAATTAAGCCACACCCTTTTACCCATTGTGAACCTGAGCTCAGCCAATGTGAGCAGTGGGGCGGGGCCTGCTGGGTTAAGGATAAAATGGGAGCAGCCTGCCAGCTTTGTGTGATTGCTTGCCAGATTTTTGGCTGATGGCTCACCCTTCTGCAGAAGTAAACTTTTTCTTGCTGAGTTCCTTTTGCGTTCTGGTGTCTTTCTTCCTACCTACTGTCTGTTTCTAACATAACTAGCACAAGGAATTTGTTCAAATCAAGCCACGTGAAGTAAACCTGAGGCATACAGGGTCGATTCATAGTAACCAGAGAGGAGAACCTGAAGAGAATTCAGACATTTGAAAGCACATTTGGTGAAAACTTGACATGATAGCACTTTCACATTTTTGCTTATTTAATCATTAAAGTCTTTTATAAAGAGCAACTAAAACATTATTTACTTTGTAAGAGCTACCTTAAATATTTTTTCTCATAAAATATTTCTCCTGAGAATAAATTTCTTCCCTGTGGCATTTGAAAAGCAGATGAAAGATAGTTTTAGTAATTTAGAATGCCACTGCTTCTCAAAGAATGCTGAGTTTGTTGACATAACTGCAGTGTAATAAAGATGGAAAAATGCATTCTGTAATATTAATACATTCATGAAATTATCCTCAATTTATTTACAGTTTAAACATTCAGCTCAAATATTTCTCACATCTGTTTTGGGAATTTCCAAGAGATATAAAAGGAAAATCTTATAGAGATTCTGGGAGCATAACTCTTTCTTTCTCAAGGGTTTTGTTTCTGCATTGAGAGTTATGCATCGGATGCCAATTTATTGGTTGGAAGCTTAAATTACCTGTTGTTGTGAAGTGTTCACAATTCTTAACAGGACTGTGTTGTGGAAGGGTCACAGGATAGATTCTTCCCACTGGAAGGATAGCTTACAAGCTAAACATTTGCCCATGTGCTCAGGGCACCAAGACCACTCCACAGCTACACTCCTATGTAGGAGAATTAGCAAGGATCTCCTGTATTCCCTTGGGTATGGATTGTTAGCTCCAGGTTTAATGTAGGGCTGGTGAAGTGTCAGGTTTTTTTTTTTTTTGTTTTTTAGTTTTATTTTTGATTTTTAAATTTCGGTGCTGTTTCCACCTTGAACATTTCCATTCTTTGTGTACTGGAAGCCACTGCTGGCAACACAGTGCTTTTTAGTGTGTAGTCCACTTGAATTTCTTCTTGCTACTACTGTCGGAGTTCATTGGAACATCACCTAGGCAACCCTTAGCATGTTCCCCTAGTGTGCCTGAGAGTGGCAGGAACAAGTAAGGCCCTAGTTTTACAGTGGTGGTGAGAAGTGAGAGAAGCAGGTGATTGATCTGCAGGCTTAGCTCCTTCAGCCCAGCAGCTCCCCGCCCCCCCCCCCCCCCCGGCCTTGGGAAGGCTGAGGTAGTGGACATCATATGCGTCCTGTGCTTGTTTAATCATTGTACCTACCGCTAGAGAGGATGTGATCACTAGGCTCCATCCATTCAGTTGTTTTGAAATTTCAGTGTGTCTGAGGCTAGACCCCCCTCTCCTCGTGGCCACTTCTCATGGCCACAAGTTTTCCTTCTTTTCAGAGCACTGGGGATGTGGTTCATTCCTTAGACCTTACTGGCTTCAGGCTGCTTGAAAGCAATGAATATAAGCATGTCCACCCACAATACAAGCTCTCTACCAGGGGCTAGGTACTCAGTTTTCTGAAATGAACCTCAGGGAGTTAAGTTGCTGTCATTGGGCAAAGCCTTTCCCTGTTCTCTACCATCTTCCAGGAGCTGTCAGCTCCACTGAGTCAAAACCACTCCATTGTGTGTACCTCTGGTGGCAATCTCCCACTTGAATTCGCATCTTAGAAGTCTCTGATCACTGTTATTTAATTTTTAAGTCTCCCAGTTATGTCTTAGTTTCCAAACCCACTCACCTGACTATAAACTACTTGTGAGCCTATAAGACAAATGGTAACTCGGTAATCTGAGTTTCCTACCATCAGAGGCTAGCTACTTTGTTTTCTGAAGTGAGCCTCCAATAATGAAGCTGCTTTCATTCAGTCTTGTGAGGCTATTGATAGCTGAGCCTTTTTCTTCTTCCCCCAATTCATGATGCTCTTCCTCAAAATCATGTCTCTCTGATGCTCTCCAAACTGAGAGAGAAAGTTTCTGCTATCATTCTGTCCTTCTGTGACATGGTACTAATTTATTTCAACTGTTTCATATAGTGATAAAAACGAGATTACTCGCTGAAGCTCTTTGATGTGCCACAATATCTACTAAATTATAACTTATATTGGTTATTAAGAATAACATGCCTAGAAATTTAGGTGTTTGGAGATGTGAAGATTGAGATAAAAGGATCAGAGTTTATTTTCTTTAAGAACATAATGCTTTATGTAGGAGAAAAAATGCATTTCTAAAAGTAAAGTGGTATACTTGTGATTTTGCCTTATTTTGCAATTGCTAACACCCCCTTGAACAATGTAGCATATGCTGAGTCACAAGTTCCTGTGAGCTTGAGAGGATTCAAGGGTCCTATTTCACTAAAAGGAATCCTTTTATGAAAAGAAACTTACTCGAGTGACTATGAGAAAAAAGGTCATAGAAAAAAGCAGGGTGTATCCACAGATCAAATCAGAGCAATAGGCAACTAGCAATCAGATGACGGAGAGAGAATAGCTTCTACAACATACTCTAGAACACTTCCAAATACTATAATAATTCAAATTTCATCTCTCTCAAGTAACACATTCCAATTTTTATAAATGGCATGTTTATGAATGTCTTTATTTCAAAACAAAAAATTCCTAGACAATCATTATTAAGGTACAAAGGACACACACAGTTAATAAAATAACAATTCTACAAAGGGTAGACAGATATGTGATCATATTAAGTCAAGAGAATGTGCTTACGTGCTATGACATGGAGAAAGAAACGAAATTCCTCCTCACCGAGGAGGCGATGCTGTATCAAAATTGTAAAGCATTATGGGGGTCATCCAGGGAACCATTAGGGGTTCTAGGAAGATTAACCTTTAGTGAACTATAAGACATGACATTCCTTATGGCCTTGTGGAAATTTTGTCATCAATATTGGCTTGTTTCATGGTATAGAGCCACTGTTAAGTTTTTAGAGATCTTGTAACTAGTGATTATAAAGAGCAAAGCTCAAGTTTACACTGCTAGCTAGAATCATATGTGACTTATGAATCCAGGAATGTGTAACTCATTTGTTTTCTTTCTTTTTTGTTCTGAGACTGGAACTCGAATTCAGTACCTGAAGTGTTTGCTCATTGGCTAGCGTTCTGCCAATGGAGCCAACTCCTATAACTCTTAAAATGTTTCTTTTTCCCATTAAAAATCACTTCCTTGAGGATATTCTAGGAAGATTCTTGATGTGTCACAGACACAGTATTTGGGAACAAAATGGCAAGTTGGATTCAGAGTAATTATTAGGTCCATGCTAGTAGAGTGTGCAGTTTTGGTTTTTTTTTTTTTTTTGGCCAGTCCTGGGCCTTGGACTCAGGGCCTGAGCACTGTCCCTGGCTTCTTCCCGCTCAAGGCTAGCACTCTGCCACTTGAGCCACAGCGCCGCTTCTGGCCGTTTTCTGTATATGTGGTGCTGGGGAATCGAACCTAGGGCCTCGTATATCCGAGGCAGGCACTCTTGCCACTAGGCTATATCCCCAGCCCAAGTGTGCAGTTTTGGAAAAGGCAAAAGTTTTGTGAAGAAATAAGGTTGAAGATTTTTCCTAGATTCCATTCAGTTTCAGCTGTTTCCATTAATTTTGATATTTATATTTAATCACACCTCATCGTACAACCAATATTATTGTTTCTTGTCGGGGATGGCTATGCCTTTAAGACCTGGGGTTGCTTGACTGTTAGCCACTCCTACCTTCTCCCGGGTCTGGAACCTCCCCTGGAAGAGGGAGCTAAGCCAGCCCCGCCCTCCGTCTGTGAGCACGTGTGCTACCATGGCGCCAGCCTGAGCCCAGGGGCCTGGTCCTGGGGGGACTGTGATCTCCACCTCTGTGGGAAGTTCCGTGACATCACCGTGATGGACAGTTCATCGGCCAATCGTTAATACCCAGTTAGTCCCTCCTCTTTCTGCCTCCATTACTGTTATATAAACCCCTCCCCTGAATAAAACCTTGGGAAGCTCCTGAAGCTTACTCCGAGATGTCCACGCTTACCTGGCCTCCTTGGCGAGTATGGGGGGGAGGGGAGGGCATTCTCGTGGCCACACCCAGTCCAGAGCTTACCCGTGGC
This sequence comes from Perognathus longimembris pacificus, assembly GCF_023159225.1. Classification (NCBI taxonomy): domain Eukaryota; kingdom Metazoa; phylum Chordata; class Mammalia; order Rodentia; family Heteromyidae; genus Perognathus; species Perognathus longimembris. The sequence goes on from NC_063165.1 coordinate 10,756,963, forward strand.
CCTCACTCCTGCATTAATTCCTACTGGCAAGAGGCGTGAGAGTGAAAGGGGAACACACGGAGGGGGCAAATAGGCCCGGGATCTACACAGAAGGGGGTTTAAAGCTAGCCCGGCAGTTTCTAACGTCTGACATTCACATATCATGTCAAAGAATCTATGACCTTAGGAGGCCAGGTTGTGTTTTACTCTGATTATCATTTCCAAACAAGATCACATATTGGCTAAAATTGTTCCTACTCCAAACAAGATCATATACAGAGGCACTGCTGCTGGAACTCTGATATATGAATTTTGTAGAAATGGAATTCATCCCATAATGGTGCATTACGAAGAATTAAAGCTATAATGTACATAAGATATTTAAGACAATGCGAAATATTTTGTAAACAGTATTTGTATCCACTTGATATTTATCTATTACATGCATTTAAGGTGAAAGACTGTCTTCCACTTTCTACTGTTGATTTACCCAGTTGGTGAAACCCAATCACATAAAGTGTATGCTTTCAGGGATCATGAATATGTTTTCTGAAGTGTGGAATTTAAGTTGTGGACATCAGTCTAGCATTGTGTCAGCAAGGAGCTTTTGTTAGGCTGATGTATCAGCAAGACATGCTTTCTTTTCAACTCGAGCTAGCCCCAGATATACCTTTCAAAGAAAATAATGTGTCCCTAATGTCCAAAATTTCTTAGAATTGTTAGCAGGATTGTGCAAAGATGTGATAATTAGAAGGATTGAAAAAGAATCCAAGACATAGAGTATCATTCCTGATAGAGAAGGGAAGCTTGAAGCTGCTATGATAGTAGCCCTTTTCTTGGAAAATAGAGTTTCAGGAAAGTGAATTCCTTATGAGTTCATCACATTATAATCCGAAGACCGCCAGTGTTTTTTCAGGCTGACCTTTGTAAGATCCTTTTTGACATAGGTCTCATTTATCTAAGTGATTTATTTCTCCATTGACGAAAACTGTGTAAATGACTCAGATGGGTTAGTAACCACAATGGAAATAGAAATTTCTGTTAAAAATGATCAGTATAAACACATTGAGAATATGAGCCATCTAAAACTAAATTTTTCTCAAAATTTCAACCATTTCTTCCGCCACTGGTCTTTCCCATTGACTATCAGTGTTTCAATGTTATTTTGAAACCATAGTCTACTAGACCACATTAGGAATCTATGTTTTCACCTTTTTTCATATTAAGTTGAATTCATCATTGATGATAAAATCCCTACCATGATGAATTCCATTAACTTGCACAAATGAGTTACTTATGAGCCGATCTGGACTGAATTGGTTGACCATAGTTTTCAAACTAGTAAGCTCAACTAAGTAGTTTTATATAACAGGTTAAGACACAGTAATTAGCAAATCAAGGAAGTTGAGCTTACATCTCTTTTGAGATAAGGAATCTTCTGCAATATTAGGCTCATGGTTCCTAGACTTCGGTAGCCTTCAAAATCTTCATTTCATATCAGAAATTTATTCATGACTACACTTTGGAAATTCTCACCCAGGTATAACTCATTCTTATACGAAAGTAAAAGTTGGAATTTCCCTATTTATTTACAAGAGCACTGTCATTCCAGTTTTCTAATTCCTCTTGTCTGTCTGCTACTTTGGTTGCCAACTGATTTTTGCTGTTTTCTACAGATATGATGTCACCATCTTGATTTATTTTCTTTCCTATTATTCATATAACTTATTGTTGACAATTATAAAATCTGTACCAGTCTAAGTAAGTAAGTTTTCTTACTTTTTAGCTTAAGTAGGCTGAAGAAAAAAACAATCCATCATGTTTACTTCATAAAATTACAGATTAGTCTGCCCAGTAATATCCACAAGAGTTTTCCAGGGAACTTTATAAATGGTCACAGTTGTAGCTAAATGATTCTACCATAACATCCTCTCAATAATCCAAATAATGCATTTTCAAGGGATTAAGTGTAAAGCTTCTTATTTAATTTAATTGTTTGCTCATCACTTTAACAGTTATGCACACAATTTTTAATTTATCTTTTATAAATTGAGAGTAAATAGCTTAGTAGGAGTCTGAGAAAAATAAAAGTTCTTTAAAAAGAAAAACAACAACAACAACAACAAAAAACAATCCATCAACCTGTTGTTTTGATTCACTTTAAATGGTCATCAGAAAGCAAGTGTCATCTAAATTCTACATTTGGTAGTCATTGTTTTGTGCATACATTACTGAGATTATAAATGGGTTCTGTGGAGATTTGTAGCATTTGTTCACAATAGTTTAAAATACTTGGAGTTATGGTCTCTGGTGAAGAACTTTGACACCCTGGCTATCCCTATGCCCTCATTTACAGTGGTCCTGGAATTGAGGAAAAATGTTGGCTCTGTCCAAAGTTACAGCTTTGGATGAGCTTTGAATGAGTCTTTCCCAAACACAAGTGTTGACTAGTCTCCTCATTTTAATAAAACAAAAACCAGCCTCCCTATGAGACAATTTGATTATAAAGGTGTTATAATCTGTCATCTGTCTCCTACATGCCACATATGGCCTTCAAATTTTAGCCAGAGAAATAATGTAACATTATTATGCAATTCTGATAAATACAAACCCTCAAGTATGAGTGATGACTTTTGGAGAATTTGTAATTCAAGTGTTTTGAATTTTATCACTATAAAAATCCCAAAGAGGGATAGAATTATTTTTGTGCATCCCTGGAATTATTTTCATAGGACATCTGTGTTGGAGTTCTGGCCCAATTCCATGCATGATCTCCGTGGCAGGGATAATTGGTGTTCTCTCCATGCCAATCTGAGAGTGGCCACCAGTGGATAGACAACCGGAAAACCTGGTCTTAGTCTTTGTGCCAAGAATCACTGAGCTTGGAAGAAAAGTTCAGGCTGTGTAAAATATTGTAGCCACCATGGGTTCCTTAGGGAGGCTCTGGGATAGGATCCAGCCATCCTGTGTTAGGAATTCTGATCTTGGGATTCTGACAGATATAACATTTGTTCTTATATTAGTGTTTATGATAATTTACATGTAGCAGTAGGAAACTGTTATAATAAAAATAAACTGGTATAGCCAAGAAAAATTTATTTGAACACCTAATCTCACAGATCAAGTTAGTCAATTATGTAAATAAAAGCAAGTTATCAAAGTTTCTTGGGTCAATGGTTTATGACAGAAAGCAGTAGATTAACCTAATTATGATAGTCAAGGAAGTATGAATGTGATTTTAAAACTTTCATCCATCTAGTATGGCTTTAAAACCTGAAAGCAGTACCCAAACTGCTGCTCTGACAATGTAAGAGCACAGGACATTGTGATGTTGGCATGAACCTTTATGACAAATCTACCAGAGAGTAAGTTCAAACTGGTCATGACCAAAAAATACATACCTGTAGAAACTAGAGAAAATACAGCAGCAACACAAACACAAATATACAGTTTAGATCAATGCCTAGAACTGCCAGAGAGAGAGAGCAGTGGGAAGAAATCAAGCATGTAGAACATGCTACATAAATTGGACAGTATAGGTAAGTGTATATACTTGTTTTAAAAAATAGACAATAAACTATATATATAACCATAAACTATATATAACTTACCTATATACTCACGTAATGTAGGTGCAATACATACATAAAAATTGGAATAGAATAGAGAAATGATATATAAAATACAGAATATGATTGTATTTACCATGTCATTACTATCCCAAAACAAAAGATAATATTTTATACAAAATGAAGTATACAGAGAAAGGTGGGAGGGAGAATACATTTTCTTGTCGTAAAAAATCCATGACCAAAAGATATGTGAATTATATCTGTTATATTCAAATTGCTCTGGAGAAAATTAATAGTAACTAATAATATACTACTCTAGACTTTATATTACCTTAGAGCAACAAACATATATATGCTAAAAAGGGAAGGAATCAGTTTGGGTGGAGGGATTTAAGCTTACAATCTTAACCATTTGGGAGGTGAGAGAGGGGGATTGCTGTTCAAAGCCAGGCCTGCATAAAAGTTTGAGATTCCACACCACTTAATAGCTGTTTGGTGATATGTGCCTGCCATCCTAGTGACCAAATGAGACACAAATAGGAGTGCAATTCAGGCCAGTTTAGGAAACAAGTGAGAGCCTATCCACACTTTTAGGAATTGGTGGGGTTGCTCAAGTGGTACAGTGTACTGCCCCAGGGTGTGGTGGGGGCTCCCTGGGAGAGAAAGTGGGGGGGAAGAACATACTACATAAATTGGAGGCTATAGATAAGTATACATGCTTGTTTTTCAAAAAGCAAAGTAAATCATAAAATATTTTAAAAGTTACATTAGAAAGTGGAAGAGAAACAAATTGAAGTTAGTCTTCTTTGAATACATCTTTTTAAAATATGGCTATGGAGTCATGTAAATAGTTTACACTAGGGCTGGGGATATGGCCTAGTGGCAAGAGAGCTTGCTTCGTATACATGAGGCCCTGGGTTCAATTCCCCAGCACCACATATACAGAAAACGGCCAGAAGTGGCGCTGTGGCTCAAGTGGCAGAGTGCTAGCCTTGAGCAAAAGGAAGCCAGGGACAGTGCTCAGGCCCTGAGTCCAAGGCCCAGGACTGGCCAAAAAAATAAAAAATAAAAAAAAATAAAAAAAAAATAGTTTACACTAGCAACGTAATTAGACTTCTAGCCTCTAGAACTATGAAAAAAATCTGTTGTTTAACTGCCCTACCTATTTTGTTTTATTATAACAGCCTGAGAATATAGCCTGAGTTCAGGCTACTAATAGCTAGTCAGGAGGCTAAGATCTGAGGAGTATGGTTTGAGTCCAGCCTAGGTAGGAAAGTCTGTGAGACTCTTAACTCCAATAAACTTCTCAGAAAAGCAGAAAGTGGCACTGTGGCTCAGGAGATAGGACACTAGCCTTGAGCAAAGTGAAGCTCAGGGACAGCACCCAGGCCCAGAGTTCAAGCTCCAGGACTGGCAAGAAAAAAAAGAAGGCTGGAGTAGTTATATTAATTTCAGACAAAGCAGACACTGGAGTAATACAAATTATGGGGAAACTATTACATAATGTTAGAGGGATCAACACTCCAAAGAGACTTAATAACCCTTTAGTCAGTGCCTAAGAACCTCAAAATTTATGAAATCAAACAGAATTGCCAAAAATATGAATTCATTGCTCTAGTTGGAGACTTCAATACCACATTATCAGAAAAGGAAAACTTGAATAACTCTTACCAATCTTACTGTACTTTTATTCCTTTGTCTTTTATTCTTCATGTATATTCATACTGAATTGAGGAATATAAAATTTTCTCACTACATCGTCCACCTAAAATGTGTTATGAAATATTGAATTTCACAAACCAGTGAACAAAAATTGCTTGAAGCTGCAATTGTACATCCTGAGCAGCAGATGCTGGTGGCATAATAAACATCTGTAATGCTTGTTATAGTTTGTGCAGTTGACTTTTTGAAAGACAGGTGTTGACCTTTGTGTTAGCTTTTTTTTTTTTCAAGAAGGTGGTTGCCAAAAATTATTTTACTGGAAACTGTCACTCCCTTGGATTAAAACCAAAGGGATACGGAAGGGGAGTAGTCACTAAAGAGGTGATTAATCTCATCAAATGGGATAAATGTAAGAGTCTATAAACTACCCTCACCTCATAGCCTTCTTTATCCATTTTATAACCTTCCCAAGTTTATAACCTTCCCTCTCACATGAACTACATCATGTAGCTGCAAGCTATCTCATCCTTTGTTCCTCACCCCTTTGAAGTCTTCCTACAAGCTCCAATATAGATTGAAGCCTCTTTTTCTCTCTAATTAAGGGTACAATTCTCCCAAGGGCACTCATTAACACTTGGCAATCAGGACAGAGAACATTTTGGAGTAGGAGGCAGATGAATTCTTTTCTTTTATTAAAATTTAATTTTATTATCAAGGTGATGTATAGAGGGGTTACAGTTACATACATATGGTAATGAGTACATTTCTTGTCATATTTGTTACCCCTTTCCCTCATTTTTCTCCTACCTTCCCTCCCTCCCAGTCCCCACCCACGGAGTTATACAGTTACTTTCCAACATTTTGTCTTGTGAGTATTGCTGTTGCAACTGGTTTGCCCTTTATCCTTTGTATCACCATTTTGAAGTTCCCTTCCCTTTCCTAATTCAGATAAATGTACATACAGGGTACCAAAATCAAATACAGTGACAGCAGGCATATTAAGTGAAGTGAGCCAGACTCAAAGAAACATAGATTCCATGGTTTCCCTCATTGGTAATAATGAGTATATGTCTAAGATGAATTCTTTTTTACATAGGAAAGTTGTGAATTGTGATGATGTGCACGCAAACACCACTAACAGTCTATTCTCAAGACAGGGGTCTATGTCTCTGAATCTAAGATGAGTCTGTGTCTTGCTTTGACTATTTAGGAGGTGAAAACATGTGATCAAGATTTTCATTTTTCTTTTTCAATACTGAAGATTGAACAAAGAACCTCAAAGCCAAGTTTCCTACCACTTGAGCTATGTATCCAGGCCTTTTGTTATTAAGTTTGTTTTCCAGATAGAGTCTTCAGCCAATTTTGCCCAAGCTAGTCTGGAACCATGATCCTCCTATTTCCATCTCCCAAGTATCTGGAATTACAGGCCTAAATGGTCACACCTGGCTTCAAAGACTTCTTGTGTTGCTGTACTGAGGAACTCAGGGCGTCAATATCAGATATACGTTTTAAGGATCCTTAAAATGTCTGTTATTGAACTCATTATGAAAACAGTTGTTCAAGCTAACTTGTTTACATCCTGGCCATTCACTTGAATTATGTAGACACTATTATTATTTTGGAATTACTTTTAGAATTCTATCAGACACTAAGATGAGATAAAGGCAAGGACCTAGGAGGAGATAAAGGCAGTAAATTTTGGAACATGGAGCCCTTGTCAAGCAAGATCAGTTCTAGCATTGTGTGGCTTTTGCTCTTCAGAAAGGGAAAATCCAGGCATCAGTTTTCTAGGGGTTTTGGAAAAAAGGTAACTAGAATAAAAGGAGAAAGATGAAAACACAGATGTCAAGAGCACACATTGTTCCTCTTTTGTTTTTGGGTTCTCATAGCTTTGAGGGAAGCTGTGGCAAAGATGGTCAGGCAATGAGAGATTCTCCTCCAGAGTTAGAATTTTGAGGTACCCCTAGAATAAGAGCCAATTTTTTTTTTTGAGGCAAAGTGATGCACTTGCTTTCTGAATAGTCTTCCAAATAATTTCTAATGACAATAATGATGGAAGAGAGCTTTGAAGAGATGTCTCTGGGGGTTGTGTGAAATTGTTACAGGTTGTATCCCTTGCACAGATATTTTACATGAAGCTTAAGTAGAAGGGAATTTAACATTCTCCAATTTCAGGGCCCTTATATTTTTAGAAGCTTGAGGATCCCAAAGGGATATTATTTAGGCTGATTATATCTGTCTATATTTTCCATATTAGAAATTAAAAGAGAGAAACTAAAATATATCACAACAATAAAATTACAATAACTGACAAAGAAAATACATACATGTATTTTTAAATGAATCACATATTTCTATGAGAAACATATTTTCCACAAAGAATGAGAAAATGTAATTGTTTTACATTTTCCAAGTGTGTGTGATGTCTGTTTTAATAGAACAGAAGTTCTCCTTATTTTTGTTTGTTAAATATATATTGTTTTAGAAATTTGGCTTTGTGAAACATTTTTTAGGTGAAATGGGGAGAATATTATAGACTCCTGAAATGGTCCTAGGAATCTTTGGATTTATCAAGGCAATTTTCTTTGAAAGAGTTGAGTCTAAAAAGAATGTACAAGAAGTTGTTATGTTCTTTCCCCTTGAAGAAAGCTATTCACTGTGAATGTTAAAAAAAAAACACCAAAAAACAAAAAAGTTTCCTCTAATTTATTCATTTTCTGTAACAATAACAATAAAACTCTATTATGATTTTTGGGCCAGTACCTCAGATCACTTTACCACCATGCCAGAAAATGAAACAAATAGGAATTTTAATCTTGTGAAAAGTTATCAGCGCCTGGCCAAATGCTAAGGATGACTTGGATAAAAAGGTGACCTATTTCTCATGGACTGTGCTTTAGTCAGAGGGTACTTTTTCCCCCTCACTCAAGAAGTTCCAGCCAGCTTTACTGAAGTTCTTTTTAAAAGCTAAACCTTGAACTTCCTGGTGGCCTGGGCAAGAATTTCTCAGAAATCAGAAGTGAGTTTGGGAGTGGCACTTCCTGACGTTTTGATTGGAAAAGAAACCTTGAATTGTAACTGATTCATTTAGAAAAGAATGAGCTGAAATTTCTTTGCCAAACACCATACAGGAAGTTCATTACAGATTGTTATAAAAATAATGCAGCAGATGAAGAAGAAATCTGTGAATGATTAATTCTGAATTTGTATCTTGTAGATAGTTATATTACATAATCCAAACCTTTAAATAGTATAAGATATATAGCATAGATTATATAGTGCAGAATAAGTGGCCATAAGTAACAGGCACCTTATAATTATATTATAAAAGTATAGTATAGAAAAGTAAAAGCACAATCCTGTCCAAATCTACTGCAGCTATCAGTTTATTTACATTTGGTTTTTGGTGATATTACTGCAGAGGTATTATTATTACAAAGGTATCTGATTGTGATTTAACCATTATCTTAAAAAATAGGATTTTATTGTAATATATTATTAAGGTATACAGAGGAGTTACCATTTCATAAGTCAGGTAAAGGGTACAGTTCTCTTTTGTCACAATGTCACCCCTTCTTTTGCTTTCCCCCAGTTTCCCCCTCCTATCTCTGCCCAAAAGTTACAGAGTTCATTTTCCACCTGGTGTATAGCATGATTGCGTTTGTGCACCCTTCCTCCTTCCCTTTCTGCACCCATCTTTGCTTCCCCTCAAAAGACAAAAGGTCCAAACGCAAAAATGAACATCAGCAGCAGCAAGCAACAACAAACTCAGGTTTCCGTTTCCTAGAATTTAAAACACTCTCTGTTTTCCACCCAATAGATGTGATGATTTTTTTTCCTCTTGTAATTAGCTGAAATTGGAGTTTCAGATCCCAGAGCAAGTCTATCCCCTTCCCCTATATGCCAAATAAAGGGAAATGGTGAAGGGTGAGAATGGAGATTTATTACATGGCAGTTGAGGGAAGACAGCAGTTCAGTACAGCTGTCTTTCAAGGTACAGGCATTGGCTTTAGATTAAACTAGGATAATTGGGAGGGGGCAGTTGGTGAGAAGATAAGCATAGATAACTCCATCCCCACTCACAGTGGGTTTAGAGGCAGTGAAGAGTGGCACAGTGCTTTGCCTCAGGATTACACAGGCCAGCCTTGTATGAGTCACTGAAGCCTGGCAGGCAGCCAATCTCTGCTTAATTCCTTCCTAGATTTCAAGATGGATTTGACTGCCACAGAATGGCTCAGGGGAAAAGCACCCAGATAACAAAATGGTGGAAGCTGGGGTGTGAGCTATTATTCTGCTCCCAATTAATGTTTGGGCCCAAGTAAGGAGTCAATATTTCTCAAGGAAAAAAAAAATTAAGTACCTCTTACCACAGAGTCAGTTTTCTTTTTCTTTCCCATTTATTTCTGAACAACATACTGAGAAGCATTCTATATTTTCTATGAAGACCGTGGCTTAAAAAATTATTAGAAATGACCTCAGAGGTACAGAGGAAGATTCCCAGTGAGTCCTGGGTTTTGCTCAGTGGAGTAGCTATTTCTTTCTGCTTCCTTCCTGCTTCCCTTGAGAGAGGCATATGGTTTGTACAATCCTCCTGGAGGAATAATTCTGTCATTTCCATTAGGAAGATGATTTACTGGGAGTGGTTTTTCTTTTTCTTTTTAAAGATTGGACAAAATAAAGTCAGCATTGCAAGCTGGTGGGGCTATTTCCTTTGCAAAGCAAAGCCTTTCCTTGCTTAATGTTGTAGCAATTGCGTTGGCCTTAAACTGAATCACAGACACCTCTCCGATCCCTGCTGTAACCTTATCTGGTAAGCCACAAACACTAACCACCAGGCCTGGAGGTCTGACGTGGGTGAGAGTCAGGGAACATGGCTCCCAGATTTCTCGCTAAAGATCATCTAACCTGTAACAGATACACCCCAGGGCCGTCCTGGAGTAGCCGGATGCTGAGCGCAGTTACGAGCTGTAAACGTGGATGTGATTGCAGCTGGAAAACCATTTCCAGTTGTGGCAGATGGCAAAGCATTTTCCTCCTCGCATGTACCCCTATCATCATTGCGCCCCTGGGATGGGCTCCCCATCTCTGCACGCCAGCAGGGGGCAGCTTCCTCACACCTACAGCGACTCGCTGCTGGCCTCTGGCTCATTTCCCAGGCAGTGGTTGCTCACACCTTGTCCTGAAGAAAAGGAAACTTAAGACTGTAAACCTGATGATGGAATAGCTTAGGTTGCACTGAACGGGTCATTCGTGCAGGCACTTCCTTTAAAAAAAAAACACACACAAAAAACCCTCCCAAACAAACACACAAGTGAATGCAGTGTGTTTTGTTGTGTGTGCTTTGGTGAACGGAACACTACCTTAAAAGGGAAAATTCAAGTTTTGGTCTTGGGGTTTGGCAGTAAATAGCCATGTGATGCAAAGCAAGTTTAATGCTGCATGTCCAATAGGAGGAGGCCTTAGACATCAGGACCTAAAGATTTTTATTTTCAACAGCAATTTCAAAATAGCTTTGTTACCAGGATGGTAACAAAAGAATGAGAGTCTGGTGTGAAAAAGAAGATTCTTTTACAGGAAAATGCTGATTCAAATAGTTTAAAAGATGTACAAAATAAGTTTTTTTTAAAAAATAACCATTCCATGAAAACTAAATTTAACAATATTTTATTTTCGAAAGTTTATTTAAAAAAATAGCTAGTTAGCTTAAATTAATTGTGCAAAAGAGTTTATGGTAACATTTACAACATATAGTTTGATATGCTTGTATCAAATTCACTTCTTAATTTTTAAACAACTATCCTTTCTTCCTTTTCCTTTTCAAGTTACCTTTTTTGTGTGTGTGCCAGTTCTGGGGCTTGAACTTGGCCTGAACACTGACCCTGGCTTCTTTTTGCCCAAGGCTAGCACTCTACCCACTTGAGCCACAGCTCCACTTCGGACTTTTTTTTTCCTTATATATGTGGTGCTGAGGAAGTAAAGCCCAGAAAGTCACCAAATGGTGACACTAAAAGTGTCACCTTTCTCAGCTAACTTGACATAGAAGTCTTTTGTGATGGGATCTAGATAAATGGTCAGTGAGGCACATTTGAGAACTATTAGCTACCTAAGCTCCTCCTCAATCTTTTCTTTCAGAGTAGCTTTATTACTCCCATATCTGAATACCACTTTCACTCTTCCATTTCCTTTTCCTTCCCCTAGTTTTAAAGAATCCAAAGAAACAACGGGTCTAAAGTATTAGGCACAAGTGCTATTTCCTGCTCTTAAGTTTCAGTTGAGCTTAGATATTCTGTGCTCCCATGGTCATTTGAGCTATGAGAATAGAGGTGAAAGTTTAGTTTTTTGCTTTCATCTGGACTACATTTTGTTGCAACAAATTAAGTATTTTCTGATTTGAATCACACACAAGTAACATAAGTTCCAAATTTTAGGATGAAGTTCCTGCTTGGTATGATTTCCAGCCAGTTAATTATAATTTTTTATTTCTGAAATTTTCCTTTTCGTTGAAATGATTTATAGCCCAGATAATTATTTTAGTAGGTTCTAGTGGCAAAAATAAAAGAACAGAAGGAATGAAACAGTGCTATTTTTGTGCTAGAATGGGTCTTTTTGAACATTTCAAGAACATAAGATTTCATGAGTTTCTGTCTCTGGTATAATATTTGAACACCAATGGGTCTCAGTGAGTGACATTTTAATTATAATTAAATGCTGATTTAAGAAATGATACTGTGGCATGGCTTGTGTGGTGGGGCCATGACTAGCATTGTTGAGGTCCTAGGTTTAAGCTCTAGTACTACAAAGTTAACATTATAATTTAGTTGGTGGTTTTTAGAGAGCTAATGTTTACTCATGAAATGTCTTGGCAAAAGGGCTCTGGGGGCTATCAGAGACAATTTTATATGGATTGTATATGTTTTGGGGGGAGAGAATCAGATTAAAAACCAATTTGTCCTACAGCTCATGCTATCGGATGCTTATCTTTATGTCCAGTTCATTCCAAAAACTTAACTCTAGCAAGAAGACTATAGAACATACACCCCAACACACTTATTGAGTAGAATTTTATGCTTTCTAGGGAGTATTTGGTATGCTTTGAATTTGATAGTGAAGAGTTAAAAGGCAGTTAGACTTCCAAGGCAAAGCCTGGATACTGCCAAAGTTTCCATTGAACATTTTCTAATTCTTAACATTGTGTTCATGCATACCTAAGGGCTTTCCATACAGCAAAGATAGAGAGCATTGAAGAAATAGTCTAGGTGACTCATAGCAAAACAAGCACTTATTCTTTGTTGAGTAAAAAAAAGGCATAGGGCTTGAGTTAGACTTTATATAATATATTTAATTAACTGTCTTGTTTATTCCATAATAATTGTAATAAATTATTTTCATCATTTAGTTTACTTTTGAAGCAAGTTTTTTTTTTTTTTTCTCAAGGCTGACGTTCTACTACTTGAGCCACTGCACCACTTCTAACCTTTTCTGAGTAGTTTATGTGATATAAGAGTCTCACGGACTTTCCTGCCTGGGCTGGCTTTGAATTGCAATCCTCTGATCTCAGCATGTTAAGTAGAAAGATAAGATTCATAAGTCTACCAGAAACAGTTGAGGTTCTGTGGCTGACTTGACATATTGATGTGTGAATTTCTTCCTCAGCATCTCCATTAGAATGTCTTACTACATGTTTGGACATTTCTCTTGCAGGAGAGCTCATGTTTCAAAAGCTTTGTTAGAAAAAAAAAAATCCAGGAGTTGGAGCTCTTTCTGCCAAAGTGCATGCAGTACAGGTACCATATCAATATGTTTTCAGGTTCCATCACTTAGAGTTTTTTAAAAAGGAGGATGTACTGTTTAAAACTCACACCCACCAAGAAACTATGGGAGACCAAAGATTGCATGTGCTCCACAAAATAAATTTGCTTTACCATGCAAAAAAAAAAAAAAAAAAAAAGCTTTGTTAGGAATGTCTTCCTTTTTCTTCAGTAAGCTCAAATCTATTTTTTCCCTGTATTTCTATTGGTGTGTGTGTGTGTTGTGTTGTGTGTGTGTGTGTTAACACTGAATTTTTCTAGTCAGTTCTACTAATTTCATCTTGAAATATTTGTGGACATGGATTTTATTCAGATGATGTTTCCCTTATCCAGGATAAATTATGTCAAATTCTCTCATCTAGTCATCACATTACAGTAATCTAGCTCAGCTTTCTGTTTACAAGTGCAGCATTACAATTTACTCTCAAGGAATTTGTAAAATAAGGAAGGATTTGTAGGATACCACATTTATGATGACAAAAACTGAGGCAGGTGCAAAGAGATGATTTGGAAGACCAAAATACAGTCTAATATCCTCTTACCTTTGAATGACTTTTTCACCATTGACTTCTCGCTCTTTTTAAATTGAAAAATTGTAAGAAAAGGAAAGTTTTATCTTGGGCATAATTTCAAGTCACAAAATTACATTAAAGTATAAATTTCAAGTGTCTTAATGTTTAATCAAGTATACAAATTCTGGAAGTTTCTTGATAATAGGCTGGTGGGGAGAGAAGTCATCAAGTTAAGTCATTGAGTGCTCTTTAAGAAATATGCTCCACGTGGCTTTTTATAGTAATAGGATGATTTCTAGATTCATGTTAAAAATCTACTTATAGCGTTTTCTTAAGTAAAGTTGTCTTCTTTGCTGTACTTTATGCACTGCCTTGACTGTTTTTATTTCCACATTGGGAGTTCTAGATATTTTACCAATGAGCTCAGAAGTTTCCAGTCATTTATTCGTGTTGATACAGAGAAAATATACTGTTGGTCTTTTTTAACATAGAAGGCGCAGTTTAGCATGGAAATATACTTGTACCTGAGAGGTACAATTCCATTCTGTGCACTCTACCATCTGAATGTTACTTTTCATGCTGTAATGAATGCAAGAGGAAACTCTACCCTTTCCTCTAAGTGGCTTATGATGTAATGCCTTTACAGATTAGAAGCACAATTTGCCTAATGGGCCTCTCTCTTGCTTGTAAGGTTGTATACATTTCATCACATTCACCCTCATTGGACACACCAGAGACTACGTAACTTGTTCTAAAAATAGAATCAGTGAAAAAGGTTGATTCAAGGATCATAAGTCTCATTCTAACAAGCTATTGGCTTGGGGCTTACTAACAAGGTTAAATGATAATGCAATGTAGATGATATTATGGGTAGATATTGTGCAAAAGTGTAAACATTATGAATATCTTTGAAGCACATTTTTTATGCCAATCCTGGGTCTTGAACTCAGGACTTGAACACTGTCCCTTGCTTCTTTTTGCTCAAGGAAAGCATTTTACGACTTGAGCCACAGTGCCACTTCTGGCTTTTTTCTGTTTATGTGGTGCTAAGGAATTGAACCCAGGGCTTCATACATGCTAGGCAAGCACTCTATCAGTAAGCCACACTCACAGCCCTTAAAGTACATTTCATCTTTATGAACTGTAAGGTTAGAGACAGTAATCATATCTCTGATTGCAAAATAGAGCCAGCTTTGCAAAACTAGCATTTTCCTGATCTATTATTTTGATTCCCAAATGATAAAGACATGGGTTTGGTAACTATTCACATCTTTTGAACTAAATAATCTTTAAATCTCTTAAATAACAAAATAGATTAAAAGATAAGCAAATGAGGACAGGAAAAAGACAGAAGACACAACAAATTTTGGGGCAAAATAGTACTATAGGGAAACATTACAAAATATATGTATTTAATGTTATTCATTATTTAGCCCAACAATTACTCTTGGTTTTAGGAAATACATAGAAGGAAGCAAATGCTCAGGTAGAGTTAACTAAGATATAAAATCCCTATCTGCATTCTCATGTATCTTTCAGTTTTAAATCATTCTATTTCACTATTGTATTCAGTTGTTACACCTATTTTTGTTTATTTGTTTGTACTGTATGGTGCCAATCCTAGGGCTTTGAAATCAAAGCCTGGTTGCAGTCCCTGAGCTTTTGTGCTCAAATGCTTTACCACTTGAGCCACAGTTCTATTTCTGGTGTGTGTGTGTGTGTGTGTGTGTGTGTGTGTGTGTGTGTGTGTGTGTGTAATTGGAGATAAGAGTTTGACAGACTTTCCTGCTAGGGCTGACTTTGAGTCATGATCCTGAGATCTCAGCCTCCTTAGTAACTAGGATTACAGGTGTGAGCCATCAGTGCCCAAATACACACATTTTTAATAGGCATAAAGTGTCTCATACTTAGGAATTTCAGGTGCTTATTACATTTGCTTAGCTTAATTAAGTATTATCCCAGTTTGGATGTCTGAGCTCTTGATATTTTGCAAACATTTGGATATGTAGGTAAAGGAAGAAGCCCTAGTAGCAATGGTGGCAGATACACATGAAATTCTCTTAGAGAAGCAGAGACAGTCTTGTACAATCTCAAAGAAACTTTGTAGAAAGGGAAATCCATATTATATTCAAATACTAACAAGAAGAAAAACTTCTAGAATTAGTTTTCGTTTGTGTTGCTCATTTTGATTTTTGCTAAGCCAGTCTGAGCTGAGGTATAGCTACAATGATTTTGCCCCTACTACTGAGATGAATAATTATGTACTTCTTTCACATTCTCTCTCCTTCCACTCCAGGTTTTCTACTCATCCTACTGAGAATCTTGTTAGAGAATTTCTTTTTGTGAAGTTATGCCATCTATCATCTTTTACCTGCATCTAAGTTTCCACAGATAGGCAGAAGTGAAAGAACGAGAATAATATCCAAATAATAAAATGTGACAGCAAATAGTATTTTGCCCCAGTATTTTTCTAGTAGTAGCTAACATGAAGCAGTTATCACTTGTATTGCTAGAAATTTTTGTGTCAGAATTACATGAGATTATGATCTAGATGTTTCTGTACACAGGGATGAGTAGACGTTGGTGGGGGGGAGGGTTCCTGTTTCCAATTAATACATTTAGAAAATATTTTCTATTCATTAGACAGGATTTTGGAAATATTTATGAAAAGATGATGAAGTCAGAATATTAACTGCTTATTAGTAGACTATTTTCAGTGGAAACATTTGGAAACTCCAGGAAAGCTGATTTATGTGAAAGGGAAAGGGGTTTTTATACCGCCCCTTTTTATATAGAGTTTTGGAAAACATAAGGATAGAAGAAAATGAGTGGTGCTCATTGTGTTCACTGGAACGTAATAGAAAACTGAACGCATTGTTCATGACTGGGCATTATATTTAACCTTGGGAGAAAGAGGTTAGGAGAGCCCAGGGTGTCAATTCTTAGGCTTTATGGCAAACAAATTCCCATTCCAACACAGACTTTTTGTGAGAGGAAAGAAAATAAAGCAACCCAGAATGAACAAAAGGTCAAACCAGAGATCTGACACAGGAAAGTGGTGCCTACAAAAAAGAAAATGAATTTTTTTGCACAAATCAACAACAAGGCTTGGTCCTCTTACAAGGATGTAGTTTCTACCATTGGTCCTTGTTGTTTGCTCTGATTTGTACTAAAGAGGAAACATTAACAAGAATTAAAAGGTGGTTTTCTTCCTGGCATTGGTGGCTCATACCTGTGATCATAGCTTTTCAGGAGGCTGAGATCTGAGGATGGTGGTTGAAAGCCGAGGTAACAAAGTGTCTGAGACTCTTAACTTCAATTAACTACAAAATGCTGGACATGGAGCTGTGGCGCAAGTGGTAGAGTGTTACCCTTGAGCAAAAAGGCTCAAGAACCTTACCCAGCCCTGAGTTCAAGTCTCAGGACTGGTACAGGAAAAAGATGGCTCTCTGCTTTGATTATCTTAGAATCTAAAACATTTGTACACTATTTCTTGTCAACCAAAGACAGGAAGCTACCAGGCTGCATTGTAAAGTACACTATGTTCAGAATCAACATCTCTACACGTTAGTCTGAGAATTCTCAATAAGTTGTTTATTTTGGGTAAATTGCTGTCTGCCTTTGCCACATCTTGTATTAGTAGAAATAATGATAAAGAAGACATTTGTGAACTCAAAACTTTACCTATTCCTATCAGTCTTTGGAATAAAAATAAGAATAAGAATATGGAATCCAGTTTGCTCATGTTATAAGAAAATATGGATGGTTTTGTGGGGAGATGAGGGGTTGCTGTTAGTGGTGGAAATGGTGTTTTTCATTCACCTTAGAGAATGATTTCTTTATGCTCAAGTCCAACTATATCAGCTTCCTGCTGTGGAAAACTTGATTTTCCAATTTAACATAACTACTCTTATTTGTACACTTATAAATTTAGTATTTTATATTTA
This sequence comes from Perognathus longimembris pacificus, assembly GCF_023159225.1. Lineage (NCBI taxonomy): Eukaryota > Metazoa > Chordata > Mammalia > Rodentia > Heteromyidae > Perognathus > Perognathus longimembris. Next base: position 10,774,443 of record NC_063165.1, read on the forward strand.
AAATTTTATATATTCAAAATTTTATCTTTTATTTCTTTTACTAGTTTTTGGAGGTCATTTGAGTCCCAGAATGGGCTTATGTGTCAGCTTGCCTTTTAAGAATATATATATGTATATGTAAATACATGTATATAAATATGCATTTAGTCTACATTTATAATGTATATCCAGAGCTACAAGTGGCTTATTGTTCCACATTGTATCTGCTTAAAATGGCAAAAAGAAATACCTCAATGTACTGGATGACTGGGGAAGAACATGGTAAATGCTAACCATAATGATAACTAATTGAATGTAAAGGGCCTCAGAATAAGATGATTAACTCTCTTTGGTGGTCCACAAAACTGTGGTGGTCCATTAATTCTCTGAAATGGAATTGACATAGGGTAGGTGAAGAGAGGTCTATGGGATGAGAAGGGGCTTCCCAGTTTCTGTCTAGTAGTCCTAGAAATGGTGGGCAAGAGCAATAATGATAGTGGCAGAATCCAGGGACAGTCTATTATTGATGATCTTCTTGTATCCCCTTCCTGTGGTTGTGCCTGCACTATCTCTGTATCTTATATGAGTATATTGGAAACCGTGTATACTGGTATGAGAACTAGGAAATTGAAAGGGAATACCAAAATCGAGAGACACAGGGTAAAAAAAGACAAACAACTACAAAAGCAATACTTGCAAAACTGTTTGGTGTACACCAACTGAACAACTCATGGGAGGGAAGGGGGAGTGGGGAGGGGGGAGTGAGGGATGAGGTAACAAACAGTACAAGAAATGTATCCAATGCCTAACGTATGAAACTGTAACCTCTATGTACATCAGTTTGATAATAAAAATTAAAAAAAAAAGAATACAAATGTGAGCTGGAAGGCCCAAGATGGTGGTTGTAACAGAGAGAACTCACTCCCCTTGATGCCAGAGCAAATCATCAGGATGGTCTCTCTATGATCTGGGAGACCCAAGTCACGTAAAGGAATGTAATTCAATTTTTAAATTCAATTATTCACTTACAGCTGATTCTTCCTTTCAAAAAAAATACCAGTGGCTTGCAGTTGGAGCTGACAGCTAACAATGATAGAAAAAGTTGTGGTTGTTTCAGTGGGTGTGGTGTCAGTAGAGGTCAGAGGTGCTAGTGTATTTGCTGCAGTGAAGTGGGCAGCCCTCATAGCAAAGATTATCTGACACAAACTCAAAGGTGCAGTGGTAAAAAACCTTGAGCCACTGGCAAGTATTTTAAACAGTAAAGGCTCTGAGGATTAGCTTAATCCTCCAGAAGGCATTTGAAATGCAGAATTACATTTGGGACCATGTTAAGCCACAAAATGCCATTACAATTATCCAATACATACTCAGTAAGTGGTGAATTTGGATTTTGTCGAGTTAATGCTTTAAAAGAAATGAACAAGGAAAAATTGTAGTCAGTGATTAAATCTTCTTCTTCCCAAACAATCATAATCACTTAGTTCTAAATTATATTTATTTTTATCCAATTTACCTGTGTACTAGGATCACCTGTAGAACTTTATGAATTGTTGCAGAAATTCTGATTAAGTAGTTTAGATGTGGAGCCAAAGCTTTGTAGTTTTCAAAAGTTCTAGATGAGATTGTTATGCCTGGTCAGGGTTGGAAACCAGATTCTGAGTCATATTAAGGATAACAATCTGATTTAAATAACTTTCTCATACCCTTTTACTTCCAAGCTGATTGCAAGTAATTTTAAAGAAAATCTGTTTACTTTATGTAGCAAAATATGTAGAAGATGATTCTATATCTTATTCAGAGCCTAAGTTTAAATAAAAACTACAACCATATGGAATCTCTCCCTCTCTTTCTCTTTGTCTCTGTCTCTGTCTCTCTCTCTTCTTCCCTCTTTTTCTCTACATCTACTCATAAAAATCTTGGCTACTTCTTTTTTATAAATTAAAATTAAAATTAAATTTGCTTTTAACTGATAAAGGAAAACATAAAATTTCCCATATTAATGGGACAAATTGGAGTATTTCAATCCATGTATGTGTTCTGTAAGGTTCAAATCATTACGTATATTTATTCAAATAGTTTGTCATTTGCTATTTATGATGAAACTTTCAAGGAACTCTTTTGCTTTATTTTGAGTGAAGTGTGAAGTCCATGTAGACTTGATGAGATAGTCAGGCAATCTACATGACCATTCTCTACATTAAAAATTATTTCTTGTATTTCTTCTTTTGTCCTCTTGGCTTCCATATGACCTCTGACCTCTGTCCTCCAACACATAATGCCCGTGCTGAGAAAGCAGGTACAGAGATTAAGATTTCAAGACTTCACAGGAAGGCAGGGGCAGCTTGAGATCGAATTTCCACCCAGCTAATCCAAAAAAATCCCACCTAAGGAGTTCATCTGGAATTCAGTAGCAGCAACCCTGTGCCAAGGCAGGCTTCAGATGGAAGAATCTGCAGGCTGGTTTGCCCTTGTGAAGAAAACACACACCAAAAAACACATCCATGTGAAGGATAAAATCTAACTTGTTGTTTTTGATTCTCTTGATTATCAGTGTTTCACGATTTGGCTAGAATTCTCAAGGCAAGTTCCATCAGATTCAAGTTAGCAAAGCATATGTATACTCCTTTTTCGTTCTGTATGAAATGATGCTTTTTATTTTTTTTTCTGCTATAAACAAGATATACTCATTTTTCCTTCCCTCTTCAGGAAAGGCTAATCTCTTAGTGTTATCGGTGTCCAGAAGCTAATGACAGACATCACGAGTTTCTTGAAAAAGAAGTTATTCTCAATTTAGCTACTGAATCTGCAGAAAGAACAGCTCAGATCATTTGAAGAACTTGTTTGCACGGAAGGAATGACTAGTGCATACTGATGAGAGTTCTTATGAAGTCAGATGACAAGTTTGTTTGGAAATGTAGATATGAAATGGCTCTCTTTTCTGTGTCTACATAAACCACTGCCCTGAAAAGAGAATGAGAGAGAAAGAAAACAACAAAATTATGAAGCCTAAAAACTTTGCAAGTGAGATGGAATTTCACGTTTGAAAAGGCAAATTAGTAAGTATAAACAAACGATATCATAAAATTACATTTCTCATTCTTTGCAATGATTAAAACCTCAAGATTTAGGTACTGTCAACTAATCATTTATCATGGCCTCATTTTATCATATTTTAAATATTTAAACATTAAGTCTGTAACATTTAATGGATAAAACCAAGACATTGAATGAACTATAAAATATTTTTTTCTAATAGTTATAAATTTCATCATTTAGATATATCATTCAGGAAAGCATGCTTAAAAAAGGGGACTAACAATTCTTTGTCATCAAAACACTGTTTATTGATAATGCACACTAGAAGTTAACATTTACATCAGATCAATCAGCTTATTATGAAATCATTTCTATATTATAGTTTATACTATGTTACCTTTATATAATATGCTATTTTATATTGTCTTTGGAATTCTATTTATACTTTAGTAATTTTCTTGTAATCATAATCCAAGTGTTTAAATAGTTATTTAAGAAAATCCATCAATATCTTTTTGTTAAGTGATGGACCACTCATATTACTATTTAGAGGCAAATATCTGGCTTTTATGTATGTTAGATTAAAATTTTTGAGGAATATTTTTATGTGTGTGTCCCTAAAGATAGTTTAGATTCAGGTGTGTGTGTGTGTATGCCACAAGGAAATTATGACTTTGTTATCATGGTGTATAATGTCACTTACGTTCATCCATTTGAAAAGATTCATAACACAAGGTAGAATTAGCTGTTTGGTACTGTAATTTGTTACTGTATTTGTCAATAGAAAATGACAGAAGGCCAAAATTACGAGCTTCCCTCAGGAGTTGTTAGGTAACGATAGACACCGTAGAGGGGTGGACCCTTGTTCCTGGAGGTGTTCCCAGAGATAATGTCACAAACAATTATAGAGTTTCCCAGAAGAGAGGAGATTTTTTGTGACACTGAATGTTATTTCAGAGCTTTTGAACAAGACGTCCCCCTTTTCAATTTCTTACCATGGAAGGCTTCTGTTCTGATTCATTGTAGTGCATTACACATGCCAGCAGTCATGTTGAGAGCACTGAGAAGCTTGCTATACATAGTTCTTCAGTGACCTGGACAGAGGCTACCCCAGAGGTCAGACAGCGGTCATTTATCTCCAGTTAGCCCAGCAGACTTCGTAGTCCAAGAAACGCAAAGCCAAGCCAAATTCCAGCTACTGAGACTCTGCAGTGTAACTTTAGCTTAGTGAAATTCTTGGTGGAGAATATGGCATGGAAAAGGGTTATGGCTGTATAATAATGATTATCTTTGGTTTCAAAACATTTACTTAAAAATGATCTTCAGGGCCCTGTAGTCACTGTGAAATTATATAGTGTCACTTTCCAGTCAAGTTGTGTATAGCCATCAAAGCAAAGAAAGGAGTGAAGGCAGTTCAATTTAGATCTATGAGCCACACTTAGAGGAAAAGAGTGGATTCTAGTAGTTTATCAGCCATGGACTCCAACTTGACAGCTTCATCATGAGATTTCCATGTGCCCCAGATCCTTTAGCTGAAAAATCAACACAATAATATGTACTTCTAGTTGAGAAGAGCTTTGCAAGGAAAGACTAAGTAGATGTCACAAAAACAAGGAGTAATATATTTTGGAGTTGATCCTGTTCTCCAAACTATGCTATATATTTTTCTATTGTACCATGTGATTTTTATGTTACCTTAAAGTTGATTTTTATATTATAGTTCTTTAAAATTTGTAATGTTTCTTATGCTTTTTTCCCCTTCATGTTTGACATAGACTGTGTCTTGTTGAAGTTATCTGGCAGGAAAATAATAATGACAACAATAATTATTTGTGAATTTTATTATTCTGTCAGTATAATGTTTTTATGTGAATGATCTTGCTTACTTCTAAAAGCCATTGCATAGCAATCTGTGGGGGAAGATACTATGATCTCTAATTTTATGTTTTAGTAGACAAAATTTTATTTGTATGTATTGGTTTTGCAAATTTGTTTTATTGTGATTTTCCATACATGAATGATCTCTCTCTTTCTTTCTCTCTCTATGTGTATGTGTGCGTGTGCGCGCGCGTGTGTGTGTGTGTGTGTGTGTGTGTGTGTGTGTGCATGCATGCCAGCCCTGGAGCTTGAATTCCGGGGCTAAGCACTCTCTCTGAGCTTTCTCAAGGCTGGAACTATATCACTTTACTCACAGCTCTACTTCAGCCTGTTTGGTGATTAATTGGAGATGTGTTTCACAGATTTTCCTATCTAAGATAGCTTTCAAAAATGACCCTCAGGGGGCTGGGGATATAGCCTAGCGGCAAGAGTGCCTGCCTCGGACACACGAGGCCCTGGGTTCGATTCCCCAGCACCACATATACAGAAAACGGCCAGAAGCGGCGCTGTGGCTCAGGTGGCAGAGTGCTAGCCTTGAGCAGGAAGAAGCCAGGGACAGTGCTCAGGCCCTGAGTCCAAGGCCCACGACTGGCAAAAAAAAAAAAAAAAAAAAAAAATGACCCTCAGGTCTCAGCCTCCTGAGTAGTTACAGGTGTGAGCCACCAGGGCCTGGTTGATCTTTTTTTTTTTTTTTTTTTTTTTTTTTTTTAATAGATGGGAAAATTGTTGCCTGGAAAGTGGAGAAGGTGGGCACCTAGATTATAAGCCATAGGATACAATGCCACCTCTGATTATAGAGTCTTTGCTCTTTGCCACTGTGTGGTCAGAAGTATGTATTTTCAGGTTCTTACCGGGAAATGCTAAACTCTAGCACCACAGAATATTCATGAGGCCTAATCCAATATGACTGACGTTCTTTTTTTTTTTTTTTTTTTGGCCAGTCCTGGAGCTTGGACTCAGGGCCTGAGCACTGTCCCTGGCTTCTTTTTGCTCAAGGCTAACACTCTACCACTTGAGCCACAGCTCCACTTCTGGCCTTTCCTATATATGTGGCGTTGAGGAATCAAACCCAGGGCTTCATGTATACAAGGCAAGCACTCTTTCCACTAGGCCACATTCCCAGCCCCACGACTGACGTTCTTATAACAAAATTTTAGGACACAGACAAGTACAGAGACAGAACTTGTGAAGACAGAGACAGAAGGGAGTCATTTGCAAATTAAGGAGATAGGTCTCAGAAGAAATTGAACGTATTGACTCTCAAATTTTAAGAACATTATTTTTTGTTATTTAAACCAGCCAATGTATTTGTTATAATTGTCTTCACAGACTGACCATAGATTAGAGGCTATCCACTCTGAAAATCCTTAGCTGATCTGAAAAACAATCATCACTTGAAAGAGAAATAAAACCAGCTCTTTGCCTTCTCTTCTCAATGTCACCTAATTGCAGAAGCTTCTTTTCATCCTCTCAGATATAACCTTATTTCCCAGAAAATATTCATTTTTATCATCTCCATGTAGGAGTATGTTTCCTACTTCATTTATGTTTACTTGACCACGTGACCTACTTCAGCCAATGAGATGTTGGGAGATGAAAAGCAAGCAGAAATATATTTGCACACATTTACTTACCTTTGAACTCAGGGTCATAGAACAAACATATGTATTTTTTTAAAATTTTTATTGTCAAACATGTGCAGAGAAGTTACAGTTTCATACCTTAGTCATTGGATACATTTCTTGTACTGTTTGTTACCACCTCCCACTTTCCCCCTCCCCACTCCCCGTTTCCCTTTTCCCCCCGAGAGTTGTTCAGTTCATTTACACCAAACAGTTTTGCAAGTATTGCTTTTGTAGTCGTTTGTCTTTTTTACCCTGTGTCTCTCGATTTTGGTATTCCCTTTCAATTTCCTAGTTCTAATACCAGTATACACGGTTTCCAATGTACCTCAGATAAGATACAGAGATAGTGCAGGTACAACCACAGGAAGGGGACACAAGAAGATCATCAATAATAGAGAACAAACATATATTGAGCTGAACTGAGCAAGTGCTATTGCTGAAGTGGAGTCTAGCCTGGATTTGCTATCTTTCAGCTGACTGTTGTCAGTCTTGCAAAATAATTTTTTGTTATTCCAAGATATTAATATTAAGGTGGATGGATATTTGTGTGTGCATGAATGTGTGTATATATGAATGTGTGTATGTGCAGCATTAACATGACAAACATATATTATCATTATATTTTATGGCATCTATTGACATGTTATATCTGGGTGAGACTGTGCAATAAAACTCTAAGAATGTATTGTTCAATTTGGGAAAAACTATCATACCAAGTTTTGCCCAAAAGTTACATATACCCCCAGCAGCTCAATTTTAGATTTTCAGCCAGTTAATTTTAATGATTAAACTTTTGGAAGCTTGAGCAAGATAGTAACTTACAAATATCAAGCATGAAATGTGTTATTAATTGTTAAGCAGCTTAAACAAGATGTCAGAGACAAAGTTCTTTAAAGCATGACAAATGTACGTAGTAAATAGTCCTGGATGAGAGAATGAGCAACACTAAAGACAACCTTCTTGCTCATTACTCTTTTAAGGAATAACTAAGTATCCATCAATTGTGGAATGAATTGGTAATTTATGATAAATATTTGTACAATGATATACATTATAGTATGTGTCATGACTTGAATTGTTTCACCTTACAAATTTATATGTTGAAGCCCTAACTCTCAGCATTGCAGAAACTGATTTTATTTGGAAATAAATTCACTTTAGATATAATCAGTGAAAATTAATTCCTCTTATCATGGAGGTAGGTTATAATCTGAGATGACTGATGTTCTTATTTAAAGAACTAGTACCATTTGGAAACTGCAATGATGCAGACTGGCCATCATGCATGAAGACTAGGAACTGAGGTATATCTATTAGTCAAGGAATATCCAAAATTTCTAGAAAATCACTAGAAACCAAAAGAAAGGCCTGGAATACATTCTTGCTCATAGCCTCAGGAGGAAACCAATCTACTGACACCTTAATCTCAGGCTTTAAGTTTCCAGATATGTGAGAAACATATTTTTGTTGCTGTTGTCTAACCACCCAATTTGTGGTATTTTATAATTACTGTAGTATGAAGTGCACTGTATTCTATGTTACTCAACAACACAGACTCTTCTACTGACGGCACTGTTGATGATTAAAACGAGACAGTAAGTATATAATATAAAAATCAATTTGTAGGAATTTTACATATGAAGGAAATTAATTTGGAATGGTTTCATTCACAAACATAAAGGTACTTAGAATACTCTCATATTTTGTTTCTTTACTGTGTGGTAGTTACATAGCTGTACCCACTTTGGAATAGTTTATTAATCTATAATCTTGAAGGGTTGGACATTTGTTTTCTGTCTCTATCTCTATCTCTGTCTGTCAGTGTTCTAGAAACACTCTGTCAGTCCTTTTGTTTTGAGTTTGTTTTTCAAATAAGGTCTTGTCCTTTTGCCCAAATTGGCTTTGGACAATGATTGTGTTGTTTCCTCTTCCTGAATGGCTTGGGGTGCATGACCACCTCTGTTTTTGAGATAGAATCGTCTACATTTTTCCAGTCTAGCCTTAAACTCCCGTCTTTCTGTCCCAACTTCTGGCGTAGCTGTGTATCACATGGGGTCCTCCATATTTCTTGACTTCAATGCAGCATATCAGTACAATTTTTTTTTTTACAGCTGGTAGGTGGTGGCTCACATCTGTAATCATAGCTACTCAGGGGCCTAAGATCTGAGAACTGAGATTCAAATCCAGTCCCAGTAGAAAAGTCCATGAGTCTCTTAACTCTAATTAACCAACAAACAACTGGAAGTGGTGCTGTGGCGCAAAATGGTAGAGCACTAGCCTTGAGCACAAAAGCTTAGGGACAGAACCCAAACCCTGAGTTCAAGTTCCACAAAAATAATAATAAAATAAAAATAAAAGTAGTGTTTGAGAGAAATAGTGGAGAAACTGAAGCTACAGAATTTAGAAGCAATAGAAGACATTCTAAATGACTAATCGAGAAAGAATATGGGATGTCACCCTATTCTTAACACATTAGGGTGTTAAGACTAGATAAGAGTAAACACACTTTCTTTTTATAACCAAAGAGAAACTAGTTACAGTATAGCAGAAGTAGGGACTATGAAAATCCATCATTCTCCCTTTCATCAAAATTCTCTCCTACCCTCTATCTCGAGTAAAGATTCAGCTTAATATTTCAAAAGTATTATATTTGGCAGGTCTCTGAATTTTCTAAAATTCATTTAAAACACCATCTACTTCTCTGGCACAGCCAAGGAGCCCTTGTGTCTATATGACATGACTTGTGTTGCTATGGGCAACTGAATGTTTACTAGCAAAAATATTACCAGTTAATAATAGCCTGGATGGAAATAATAGCCCCTGCTAGGCTTTCAGATTTACACACCATCAATTTCCAATTTGCTGAAATAGGTGCAATTTGCTTTTTGAGCTTGAATGCATGACTTTTTCCAAGCCTTCATGATCCACTCGGCTCCCCACACCACAGACTCACACCCACAATCCCATGCACTCCTAAAAATGTTCTGCCTGTCCCAAACAATAATGTAGGGACACTGTTATGTGGGAGCCATGTCATACTTTTCATGATAGGAATAATGAATAAACTAGAAGATATTATTTGTTTGGGTTTATAATGGAATTGAGAAGAGAATAGTTACTGAAAGGGAGTCTAATTCATACGATTTCTTATATTCATCCTTTTCCAGAATTTCTTTCCCAAACAGCAAACTGACATGCAGATGGGTTGCATTATTCTGTCAAGAATCGTGCCTATGCATAACAAAAATGCCTTTCCAAGTACTCAATTCATTCCCATACTCTGGACTATGAATGCATTTTTTCGCTTATTGATTGATGACTTCTTTCCATCATTCATTCATTCAGTAAATATTTATTGAGTCAGTCATTAGCATCATTCCTGCCCGGCCCCTGCTTTTTTGACAGTGTATTTTGATGAAGCTTATGTCTTCCTGCTGAATATGAGGGTGGAGTGCAGCTGTGCAGGACACAGCTCATGACTCAGCCTCTACATGCACCAGCTTTCACCCACATATTGGACACTGTGTGCAAGCGTGAAGGTGGATAGATCATTGCCTGCATTTGTAGGAGGAAAATGTCTTCTCCAACATCAAGGAAACAAATATCACCCATGAGATTCCTGGCTTAAGATTCCACAGGAAACCTGGAGAAATAAGCAGCTGCTCTGCCCACCAGTTCTATCACATTTTCTCCAGATCTATTAGGTAGGGCAGGAAAGTCAGTGAGTGGAGCAATGTGGCGCCACGTGAACATGGTAGAAGAGGCGGGAGTTACCTTTGGTGGTTGAATCTTTAAGGTCATGATTACCAACATTCAGTGTACAGGGATGTTGCTGAGTATATACGGCAAAAGTTAAGAAGTGTGGATTCCTACTCTTAGAGATTCAATATTTCCCAAAGTAGAGCTCCATTCCACTTCTAAAACAATCTGCATTTTAACAAGCCCACCTGCCCACCTGTGATGATGGAGGTCTGCGAGACACATGCTTGCCAAAAAAAAAAAAAAAAAGGGACAGCTTGTCATTTTGAAAATGATACTCTAAAAGTAAGAGAGCAGCTAAGAGAGCAGTGAGATCAGTTCCAAGATGATGATGAACCTGGAATGGCAGAAGTAGAACTGAAGAGGGAAAATAGACTGGAGGGATGTAGAATTTAGAGTGAATAAAACTTTGAGAAAGATCAGTGGGGGAAGGATAAGAAATTGTAGGCCTGGCTATTGCCTTACCTAGAGACAGATGCCTCAAATGAACAATGTAATATCATCTTTATAACTACTTTTTAGCTTTGGTTTATGTGGACTATACTTTATCTAGGTGTCTGTCTATGACTATCAGATTCTAACACTGAGTTGCTGTAAGGAATAGAAAAATAATCCTATTCATGGAATATGAAGGAGACAGTGCACAGGTAATATGGCATTGTTTCCTCATTGAGCACTGCTGTATATGTTGAGATCAACACATTCCTTTTGTATTGTTTTTCTCCATGAGCAAGGAACATGCAGTATCATCAACAAGTTTTGAAAGGCAAGGATGGGAAACAACACTGCCTATTAACCTGAAATAATTTTAGGATTGGTGTGGTAGGCATACTTATTCATTACTATCCATTCCTGGGTAGTATATCCTAACCCTTTCTTTCCATTGTCTGCTGGAAAACCAATGACAGAAATTCTGCATTGATGGATCCAAGATACAAGTGGTAGCCAAACAGATAGTGAGAGCACCCTGTACTGTACATTTTGAAGGGCTTGATGAGGAGGTGATGAAGGTTACTAAAGTACTATGAAATAGGAAATCCAGGCTCTAGAAGATTCTAGATACAATAACTGCACAGTTAGCAACTATGACTTCCTCCAGAGCCTTTATCCTTCTCATTGATGCTGAGAAAGGATGGATACAAGGGGAGTGCGTGCATTCTTCCCAGAGTCATCAATGGCACCTGGGCACCAACTGAGTCAGCCAGAAAAAATGTGGAACCACACTGTGAAGAATTTGTGGCAACCCTGGACCAAAATCAATTCCAAATGGATCAAAGACCTCAAAGTAAAATCAGATACCCTGAAAACACTACAGGATGGAACAGGAGAAACATTTGGGCTCCTTGACACAGGACAAAACTTCCTTCATAAAGCCCCAGAAATGCAACAAATCAAAGAAAGGTTGGACAAATGGGACTGCATCAAACTGCAGAGTTTCTGCATGGTAAAGGACATGGCTTACAAGATAAATAGAAAGCCCATTTGTGGGCTCTCTCTCTCTCGACTTCCCCTCGCTTGGGGGGGAAGGGGCTTGTCCGCCCCTTCCTGGGTGGCCCTTTATCGCTCTCACGTGGGAGCGATGGCCACAGGTAGCCTCATCTCTCTCTTGAATTCCCCTCGCTTGGGGGGGAAGGGGCTTGTCCGCCCCTTCCTGGGTGGTCCATTACCGCTCACTAGGGAGCGATGGCCACGGGTAGCCTTGGTGGTATGTGGTCGCAGGTTGCCCCAAAGCCGCCAAGAATGACATGGGCGCGTGGGTCCCTGGAGAAAACCTCTAGGGCTTCTGTTTATTCAAATGAGGAACCTCCCAGATATACTCCAAAGGCGGGCACAAGACAGGGGCCCTTGATTGGTCCCAAGGAGCTGTCCCTCAAGTGATGTCAGACTTCCTTCTCTTCCGGTTAAAGACAGGAAGGGGAGGGACAGGCTGAGGTCAGCTGTGGCCCCTTAAAGGTGCAGCTGACCCCAACACCCATAGATTGGGAGAAGATTTTTACCGGCCATACAACGGACAAAGGCCTCATGTCTAAAATATATGTAGAACTCAAAAAATTAAAATTCCTCCAAAACAAAACCTCATCGGCACCGTCAACAAATGGGCTAAAGATCTTTTTTTTGTATTCATAGTCCGGTCAGGACAGGTTAAAAGCAACTTTTATTTGTTTTTGTTTTTTGCCAGTCCTGGGCCTTGGACTCAGGGCCTGAGCATTGTCCCTGGCTTCTTTTTGCTCAAGGCTAGCACTCTGCCACTTGAGCCACAGCGCCACTTCTGGCCATTTTCTATATATGTGGTGCTGGGGAATCGAACCCAGGGCTTCATGTATATGAGTCAAGCACTCTTGCCACTAGGCTATATTCCCAGCCCTGGGCTAAAGATCTTAAAAGAGACTTCTCTGATGAGGAAATGAGAACAACCAAGAGACATATGAAAAAGTGCTCTACATCACTGGCCATAAAAGAAATGCAACTCAAAACCACACTGAGATTCCACCTCAGTAACAATGTCCATTATCAGGAAAACTAACAATAACAAATGCTGGAGGGGATGTGGCCAAAAGGGAACCCTACTACATTGTTGGTGGGAATGTAAACTTGTTCAGCCACTCTGGAAAGCTGTATGGAGGATCCTCAGAAGCCTAAACATAGAGCTCCCCTACAACCCAGAATCCTTATTTTTGAGCATCTACCCAAAAGATTACAAGCAAGACCACACTAAAGCCACCAGCACAACAATGTTCATCGCAGCACAATTTGCCATTGCTAAAATATAGAACCAACCCAGATGCCTCTCAGTAGATGAATGGATCAAGAAAATGTAGATATACACAATGGAATTCTATGCCTCGATCAGAAAGAATGACACTGCTCCATTTGTAAGGAAATGGAAGGACTTGGTAAAAATTATACTAAGTGCAGTGAGCCAGATCCAAAGAAACATCGACTGTATGGTTTCCCTCATAGGGAATAATTAGTACAGGTTTAGGCTAGTCATAACAGAAGATCACAAGAGCCCAATAGCTATGCCCGTATGAACACATAAGGTGATGCTAAGCGATATGGACTCCAAGTTATGGAAACAAGTGTTATATCATCGTTGTAGTTATTTTCAACATGCCGTGTGAAACCATATCCTTTTTTTTTCTCTTGTATTACCTTCTTGTGGTTTTACCCCTGCTATCACTGTATGTGATCTTAGTACCCTGGATATTGTATATACGTGTATTGGAACTAGGGAAGGGAAAGGGAATACCAAAATTGAGAGACAAAGCATAAAAATACAAATCATTTCAATAGCAATACTTAAAAAACCAACTGGTGTAAACCAATTGTACAACTCAAGGGGGGGGCAGAGAGGGAAATGGAGAGGAGGGAGGCAGAGGAAAAATGAGGAAAGAGGTAACAAGTTGGATAAGAAATGTACTTGCCTTGCATGTGAAACTGTAAGTCCTCTGTACTTCATTTTAAAATAAAGAAGAAAAAAAAGACAATTTGTGGCATTCATTTAAGAGTAGGTAACATCTTTGCAGCTTACTTTGAAAACTGGGCAGCTCATTTTTATGCTATCTAGAGTAAAATTCAAGGAAATAGCACAGAGAAATCTGTATTTTATGCAAAGGTTAAAATGATAATTAGTTTCAAAATAGATACATACTAAAACCCTTTCATGTTTGCAATAAGTATATATTGGTACTTTGTGCTTTACAAAGATCAGTAATCTATGATCTGTGAACCAAATATACCCAAGATTATTTTTCTTTTGGTAGTGCTGAAGTTTGAACTCAGGGCCTCATACTAGGGCTAGGCAGATGCTCCACTACTTGAGCCATAGCCTCAGCTATTTTGTGTTTTAGTTGTTTTTTCAGGTAAGATTTTTTTGTTTTGTTCTCACGATCCTATCAAAGGCACAGGGCTTATTGATTGAGGTAGAGTCTTTTGAGTAGTCTGACATCAAACAGCAATCCTTTTTATTTTTGCCTCCAACTTTGTTTCTTTACCTAGTGTCGTTGCTGCTTTCTTCCTTCTGACAACAAAAGTTTTGTGTGCGTGTGTGTGTGTGTGTGTATGTGTGTGTGTGTGCGTGTGATTCTCTTTGGTTTGCTTGCTCAGCTGTTGTCCTACCATCTGTGCCATCCTTTAACCCAGCCTTTTCCTGGCTTTTTGGACTCTCCTGAAATTTTCTTCCTAGCCTTACTTTAAATTGTGATCCTCTGGATCTCAGCTAGAATATCAGCTATGAGCCACCAAGTGCTTGTCCCAATGGCAGTTCTGTAGTAGCCCAGAGCGAGTCTATAAATTCAAAATGACCTACGGTCCGTATTTTTTTTTTTTTTTGCCAGTCCTGGGCCTTGGACTCAGGGCCTGAGCACTGTCCCTGGCTTCTTCCCGCTCAAGGCTAGCACTCCGCCACTTGAGCCACAGCGCCGCTTCTGGCCGTTTTCTGTATATGTGGTGCTGGGGAATCGAACCTAGGGCCTCGTGTATCCGAGGCAGGCACTCTTGCCACTAGGCTATATCCCCAGCCCCTCCGTATTTTTATTTTAAAAAATTACAGATGTCTACTCTAGAACATTTTAAAAAATTGGAGTCAATAGGAGGTATTTTCCTAGTGATTGATCACAAAAGGAAAATGATAAAATTTGCAAAACGAAGGTGATTGCTTTGTGACATGCATCTTAGCCTAATTGTCTCCATGAAGGGCTTTGAGGTGACTATTCTGAATCCCAAAGTCATGTAGCTTCATTTATTGTGGTTCTAGCATAGAGCTAAAAGCATATCTACTCATCTTACCTAAGTGCTCCCACAGCCTTTAAGTCACCAGCTACCCCAGCCAAAGTGGCTTCCATATACATCCTTTCCTGTGGACCCCTGAGCTCCTCTTTTTAGACGTAAATACTTTTGGGAGGTGGTAAGTCTGACTCTAGATAATTTGCTTTTCAAAGGAAGTCTCTTGAGTCAATGCCTCTCTCCAAAGCAGGAGACAACCACTGCCCACTGAGAAAGGTGGAAGTGCTGAGATGGAGGGTAGTATTTCCAAGCTGGAGAGGGCACAAAAGGGCAGGGGTGGGGATGGGCCTCTGGCAGTTGGAAGACATGAAAAGAACAAGCCTCTGGAAGGTGCCAAGTTTACCCTTCTTCATAATCCTCTTGCTTCATAGGCGCTACAGAGAGAAAGGCATGTAGACTAAGAGATCATGCGTCTGAATTCTTTAGGTCATTCTTACATTCTTGTCATCTTTTTTTCCTTCCCTATGACCAACCCTTTTTCTCATAGTTGCCTGGACACGAACAACTTATGTGCTGACATGCTTCCCAATGATGAAAAACTTGGCTCAGTGAGGAACTCTAGAATCATGTCCCCAAAGAGGTTGCCGGTCCTCCAGCATGTTACCAACACAATTCTGTGGACTCCTTAGATTCTCTGGCAGGTTGTAAATTTTGAACATGACACTAACAAAGAGAAGACAGGATACAAGCAAATGTCAGTACCACATGGTTTCCAGTTAGAATGGAGTCACTGTGATACTTTGCATGAAACTCTGTGTTCTCTGCTCAAAAATGCTTCTGGGAGAGAGAAGAAAGTTAGCAAAGTGCCCTTTGTGCCAGGTCCCACGGGGGACCTGGGATGGAAAAAATCAGCTTTGTATGTGTGTGTTGTTAGAAAGAAACTGGGATCATGATTTGTTTAGTTGGTAGCATGGTCTTAACAAAGTGGTATGCTTTTCTATCTCATTTCTCAGTGAGTGACAGGAGATAGTATTAAAATATAGTGTTCCCATACTATGACTTTTAAAAAAAAACTTTATTTTTAAATTGCTTTTTAAAGGTGATGTAGAATTATACAAGTCAGGTAATGAGTACATTTTTTTTGGACAATGAAAATTCTTGTGTGTTAAAAGAGAACTTTCTTTAAATGATAGAGTTAAAATGTATGTGCACTTACCCAATGCCAATAAACTAAAAAATGTGGCGAGAACGTTGATTTATCAGTTCTGGACACAGTTTAAAATTCAGGGAAAGACACAGCTTTCTTAAAGGAAGCCAAATAATCACTACATTTCTAAAATGGTGTCATCTGTCCATGCTGTTGGGAGAAGTTGGTTAATGGGGTAAAGGATTGTCTTTCTGATGGTTGAAGGGGAACTGTTTGAGGCTGCTATTTTGGGGGCTCCATTTCTATACTGACTCATAACTAGATGGCTTTTTGGATGGATCATTTTTAGATGGATCATTGGATATTTCTTGCTTAATCTTCTTATCCATACAATACAGAGATCAAGTTTTAGACTTTCTTCTACCTCTCAGAATGTAATTCTGTACTTCATTTTAGCCTAGGACTTGGTCAATATTCCTTTTCTTTTCCTTTATCCTTAGAGAGGTCATCATTATTATTATTTTTTATCTGACTCTTCCAAAGTTATTGATTTCCCTAATAATCATTCTGTTCTTCCCAGATATTTGAGAATCAGAGTGTGACTCTTAGTTTCATAAAAATTTGAAGACTGCACATGTTAGGATCTCACGTTTCTAACCAAAACATTGGTGACAAGTTATTTACTTTTCCTTGAGCACATTTGGGGACAAAATGTCTGTTGGTGCCAAAGCTCTATGTATTTCTGCTGGCTTAGTCATTGTGTTAAGTATGACTAAAATCTTGTCTAAGTTTCTGATATATTAGATTTAGTTAGGGTTGCAGCTATTCTATTATTTTTGAATTCATTTATTTAGGTAATAGAACAGTTTATTGCTTCTACAAGAGTGTATGCCACAGCCATCCCAAATAAAGCTTATGAATCATTATTATTTCATCAAGTTTGAAAAGAAGGAATGACTGACTGGTGGTATGAATTGATGCCAGCAAAATCACAGAACACAGAGCTGTGTTTCTCACATTGTGAAAGTGTTACATGCACAGCTTTTCTTCAGAGAAAGGGAAGGATGGAAGGATGGAGGAGAAGAGGAAATAACAAAGGGGAGAGACAGGTATAGAAACTTGATTAACAATGATGATATGCTGTTGCAAAGGGGAAAGTGACATGCCAGGCCCTTCCAAAGTGTCCATTTTGAATATGATGTCCACGTACAAAGCTAGCACATGTAAAACAAGTGCAGCAATTCATCAGATGTGATAATCCTAGCTTGATTCTTGTTGTATGAAGAGCATGGAGTAAGATCACATTTAGTTACCAAACTATGGTTATTCAGGAACCATTAGCCAAGGGAATGTTGGTAGCCTGGAAACTTTTTTTTTTTTTTTTAACTCACACGCACATGTGAGTTGAAATACTCCTTTTGGAGAAAATATCATCAGTACAGTGAATAGTTATAGGTTTCCTTGGAAATTAAAATCTCAGCAGTGGAGTAGACACATGGGCAGTGGTTAAACTCTTTGTAGTTAAAACCTTTCTAGAAAGCCAGCAGCCATCTTGAGGCTACTTTTAGTTCTAGCAATTTCTTCTGAGCTGGCTTCCAGGAGTCAGGTTTGGCTGATGTTTGTAGACCAGTTCATTGACATTTAAATTTCTACTTACAATATATTATTTGATTCCTGGGAGTTCAACTCTTCAGATTATTTTGAATAGTACCATAAGTAAACAGTATGAGTAGTCTAGGTTTAATGTTAAGCTCCCAGGGCCATGGTGTGGAGACATATCTATCTATTTTTCTCTAAAACATATTTGCCTGTGCACTGTGATGCATAGCAATGTGATGAAATGAATGGTTGGTTCAGAAATTAAGAAAATGGAAAGCCAGAGGAAGGAGAGGTCACTAAAGTTTTTAGTTTTTAATTGGGACCTTGAAAAATAATAAGCAGAAAGCAAGAACATAAGAGGATTGGTGACCTTCGCTTGTGATTTATTTCCAATGTTGCTAATTTAACAGTATAATTGTTCCTTTCTATTCTATATTTGCCTCACAAATGTTTCCTGTATTAAAAAATGGGAAAAAAGCTTGGCTGTGTATATGTGGGGGAGGGTATTGAACAATGACATTTCCAGACAATTTTCTTTATTGCCTTTTTTTGTTGTTATACTTATTAAGTAAGTGTTTATGTACCAATCTCATTTACATTTGAGATGCAGCTCTTTGAAATGTTAGTTGTAAC
The DNA here is from genome assembly GCF_023159225.1 of Perognathus longimembris pacificus. Lineage (NCBI taxonomy): Eukaryota > Metazoa > Chordata > Mammalia > Rodentia > Heteromyidae > Perognathus > Perognathus longimembris. The sequence goes on from NC_063165.1 coordinate 10,792,824, forward strand.
AATTAAACAGAGCCCTTTGGCCACCCCAGCTTGTTATTTAAAACCCTTAAAGATCCCAAATATACTCACATACAATTGTAGACAACTGTGTTCAAGATTACTTTAATCTATAAAACAGATGCTTTTCCTGTCATGAATTGTGTGTTGGAGTATGTTTGGAAAGTTTTCTTCTGACAAGAATATTTTAATTGCCACAAAATTCTAAAGTCAGAAATTAAAAGTGGGCTGATGATATGTTTTGTTGGCAGTGTTCAATAAAGACTTTCATATGACTCACTGAGTTTATGTATTTAAAATTAAGAATTTGGAGCAAAAAGTGCAGATTTAAATTATTTCTAGGCAAAGGTTCAGCTTTTCTTTCATTGTGACTATTATTCTGACTTTTGGAATGTAATTTCCATAAATGGGTAAAGGTGAGGATGAAGTACCTGTAGCTCCCGATTTGAACTCGCTTGCATAGATTGCCATTTTGTTCGTAGTGTGTGAAAAAGAGTAAGTTAGGAAATAGGCCGTGTTCAGGTTTGTCAAAGCCCTTTGTCTTAGTGGTATTTCACTTGGATTTCCTTTTTTGTTAGAGGTTTTTTAAAAAAAAATTTTTTTGAGATGGTTCTTCTCTCCACTTTTGGCCATTTGGTAAAGATTATTTACATTTAACATGCCATTCTAAATATCAGCTGGCAAAAGAACCCCCCCCCCCCATTTCTTCTTCATGATTGGGTTGAATAAGTATTCACAGTTCAGCCCACGACCAGGACAAACTCAGGTCAGCCAGGCTGTCACTCTGAAGGAAGAAGACCCAATCCTGAGCCTGACCCCAACCACCTTGGATAAAGGTGCTCACAGCTCAAAGCCTTTCCTTTGATTGGCAATCCTATTGAGTTCAAGATACCTACTGACTACAGCTTTGTCGTAGGTATTTGAAGACCAAGATGTCTGCTCTGTTCCTATTCTTGGAATTTACTCAACAGAAGACACTCCTTTCTTCTCCTGGGGTTATCTGTGTCACTAGTGTCACTGTGTCTTTTGTCACATATTTGCTTCTTGAATTATGTTTACCTTTTCCTTCACAAGGTCATCTTCCAGATGCCTCCTTTAGGTCATTCCTTGCACCTGAATGTTTCCTGGGTATATTCTTAGCCTTTGCTGGTGCAGACATTCTCTTTTCGTTGAGGGGAAACATTTCTCCCTCTCTGTATCTTTAAGGACCTGCAGATTTCCAGAATTTGGTTTCAGGTAGACCTCTGCTAGTGCTTGTTCTTAGTCTTCTGTACTAAGCTCCAACTGCAAGTTTCCCATCCTCCCCTTATGTAGTTTGTCTCACCTGTAGTTGTGCTTCTCAAAGGTCAAAGTACATGAACTCTACCATGAGAGATTTGTGAGGAAGGGCAGTAGACCCAGTGAGTGAGTCTGACCAGCCTCTACCACATTTCCAGGTGGCCCATTTGGTGCAAGGACCACAAAACAGATACTACCAAGCCTCCACCATCCTTCCTTTTCATTCCTATTCTTTGGAGGATGCACTAATTTCTTATGGCTCTTACTATAAAGTACTATGACCCAAATGACTTAAAACAACAGAAAAGCTTGTCCCCCCATTCTAGGAGCCTGTAGTTCAAGATCAAAGGACTCTACAGGGTTATTTGCTATCTCTCTGTTTGTCTCTGTCTCTGTCTTGGTCTCTTTCTCAACCCCTGGTGTGTTGCAGATATTTAGTAAATGTGCTCATTGTCTTGATAGTGTAAGTTGGTATGCTGAATAGCCTAACAGAATTAACAGTGGACCTGGAGTCCATGGGCCTTGTAGGGTTTCCATATCAACTAGCTTGGAGAGAGTCTCTGCTTCTTTCTCTTTCTCTTTAAGCCGCAACATGGTTCTAGAAAGCTAAACTGACAAAGTGATGTTGTTTCTTTATGTGAATTTTTTTTTTCATTTTGGATCTCAAGGAAAGCAATACTGTTTGATCCTTTGCTTATATATTAATGAATGTATTATTTCCCTCTTTCCATTTACATGTTTAAAATCCCCTAAATGGTTGACATACAGGGATATTTTCATCTCGCAACACATTTTTTAAATGTATAAAAGATATGTTTTGAGCTGGGTGCAGTGGTTCAAGCCTGTAATCCTAGCAGAGACTGGTTTATGAAAACTAGAGTCCAGATTAGTCATAAAAGTTCTCAAAAGTCCATCTCACTCAATGACTGGGCGTGTTGACACACAACTGAACCCCAGCCACAGAGAAAACAGAAGAAGAAGTATCACAGCCCAAGCAAGCACAATCCATAAAAAACAAGACTCTATCTTGAAGGCAACCAACACAAACACTTGTTTGTTTATTTATCCATTGTGGTATTAGTGACATTCTATCACTAGGCCAAGATTTGACCACTCATTGCTTGCTTATTTATGTTTGAAAGAAAATGAGGCATTCTCTCTGAGGTCATGCTACAGTTACAAATACATTTATTTTTTTTAGATCTATGAGCATATTGTGTTTCATAAGTGAAATGACAATGCTAAGGCTTTGTTGGAGCTTAGCTGAATCTGGAGCAAGTGGCATTTGCTTCTTATATGCCAACCACACTGGAGGCTTACAGACCCAAACAGTAATGTATCTCAGAGTGGAAAACTTGATCCTCACGTTTCTGTGAATGTTGAGGCTGACATTATTCCAGAGCTGGCTTGTTATTACAGGTCTATATAAACTATAGTGATCTGAGCAGATCATGTGCATGTATGTGTCTGTGTGCTGAATATGAAAACAATGCACGTGCCTGTGAGATGAATACTTCTGCAACTATAATAACTGTCAGCGAAAGTAACTTGTTTTAAAGAGCAAAGTACAAAATATCTTTGAAGGTGATTTTCCCTCAGCCATCTGAGAGATTTTACTTGAAGTCAAGCACAATTTGATTCTTTCACAAAGTGAGAAGCTGGTGAAAGGAACCAAAAGCGCACTCTGAATACTTACATCTGGTTTGATTCAAATGGTTTCACATTCACAGAGTTTTAAGTGAAAATAAAGCGTCTAACAAAATGAAATGCTGTTTAAATCATGGTAATCAGAGCCAGTGTGGGGTAAAATGCATTCTCTTAACCGATGTGTGTTTTGCTTCATAAGTCATTTCTCAGGGAAGGCTTGCAAAAATAAGCCAGATACACCTGAACATTTGGGTTGCCAGGGGTAAACGAGGTCAGACTTTCACACTCAGTGTGTCTCAGTGTACAAAGCTCCACATACTCTCTTCTTCTGACTGTTTCTGTAATAGGTAAGGTTTGCCCCCAGGTGCCTTGAGTTCAGTATGTGTTGTTGATTCTTACATGTGAGTGGTAAGGAATCCCATGCATAGATTGGGACTTATGGGTGGATTTGCTTTTGTAAGTAAAGTATTTTCTATATGCATGGCAAATCTATATGTCTTCTGAATTATAGGTCTCCCTTCTACCCTCTCCTCTCCAATGACTTCTATTACAGATAGCTTATGTGGATGGTTCTCAGTTTGGTGGCTGAGATTCTTTTTATTCCTCCCTAAAGTCTGTGACTCTGCTGTAACTCCTCAGTAATCTTTCGGAGGCATTTTTATAACTCTGGTAGACTCCATTAGCCTGAGAATAGGTCAGGTAGCCTGTACTTAGAGCCCCAGGCTTTATGTGTACCACTCATGGAAGAAGGCCCATTCCAAATGGAACAATTACCTTTACCTGTGAAGTCCAGAGATTTCATGAATTCTATGGTAGTAGCCAGGAAAATAGGAAAATTATCCTGAATAGTAAAAGAAAGAAAATTAAATCCATTGGAATTGGTCAGAAAGATAATAAAAGAACTGATTAACCAAGTAGAGTGGGGAAATAAGCTAGATATTAGATGTAAAAGTGAAAGATTCAGTTGGGTGAGTCCATTTAACCAGGCTGTAAGGACAGAGCATACTAGTAGAACCTTCAACCATGGTAGAGGGCATGGGAGATTGGTAAACGTGTGGCCCTACTGAAGAGTTGGCCTAAAGCAGAAAGCACCAGAGAGTGTTTGCAGGCTCCTCCTTTCTTTCACCATCATGTCTTTTGAAGGTGCTTCCCCTTGCCTGAATTTAAGAAGCCAAAAGCCAGGTGTCAGGAGACTGGTGGCCCTCAGGCGGTATAAGGGCATAGTCAACAAGGAATGAATCTGACGACAAGGCAGTCTGTAACAAGACCTATCTTATAGAATAAGTCCTAAAACCCATGTTCTTTTCTTGTACTGTTGTTTAGGAATACACCTTTGCTATAGATCCAATTCAGTGACAAATGAAATACTGCATCTTTTCATTAAACACATCAACCATAATCACTGTGCCTAATAGTTTTTGGATAACATTTGGTCTCAGTTTTCATTCATTTTAATAATTTGATCAGTTTTTCTTGTATGTGTGGTAGTTGCCAACTGAATGTTATGTATGCTGTGCAATTTTTTTTTTAGAAAAAAAAATTTGAGCATTTGGCTAGTATTACCTTCCCAAAGGAAGAATTTACTTTGTCTGCTGACAGATAATTAAAGCAGGTGAAGAGCTCCTTAACCCAGGTTGGGATTGAGCTGATCTACATCTGAGCTTTAGTTTTTGAAAGACTTGTCTATTTGGGGGGTTTGTATTTAGTTCCTTTTTCTTTTTCTCTTTCCTTCTTTTTCTCTTTCTTTTCTCTCTTCTTTCCTCCCTTTCTTCTTTCCTCCTTCCCTTCTTAACTCCCTCCTCCCTCTCTCCCTCTGTCCCTTCCTTCCTTCCTTCCTTCCTTCCTTCCTTCCTTCCTTCCTTCCTTCCTTCCTTCCTTCCTCCCTTCTTTTCCATTTTTTATACTTTTCATTCCCAACCAAGAAGATTCTAGGTTTCCTGAAGGCAGGAACAAAACACATACAGTACTAGGCATCTGCAAATATTAATTTTGAGAGAAAAAAACCTGAGTGAAGATAAATACAATGAAATAAATAAAAAAGTAAAATAAAGAGAAGTTTCAAATTAAGGAAATAATGATATGTGAGAGATATCAGAGTCATGCTTATCTTTGGAAGATTGTCTACTGTGCAGAAGCACTGAGGGAACTTTTCTACCAGAGCATGTTCTGTGGAGGAGTTATTATGCATGTGCACACCACATTAGGATTCATTGTGCCCTTTAAAACATGTAAGTTACAGCTTGATTTTTAAAAGTTAATTTTTTAGAGTAAAAGCTTTGAAGACATGTCTGACCAATCCAAGAGTCTGCCATTTGTTATAACTACCATCATATGCATGTTATTTTACTTCTCTAAGCCATTGGAATCTCATCTGGAATCTGGGATATCTATCTCAACAGGACAGATGTTGCTATGAAGAGAGCTGGTACAGATCAAACTCAATGATTTTAGCAATCAAGATGATCATCCCTATTACTATTATTGATAAAAGAAAAGGAAGATTAAAAATAGACAAATGGACTGATGGAAGGAATAGTGGAAAGAAGGGATAGAGGAGAGAAAGAGATACAGGGAGGAAGAGCCAAATAGAAGGAGGGATAGAGAAGAAAATGTTGCTTAAGTTGGACATCATCAAAGAGTCACATTTGAATTTTATAGGCAGAATGAAATCGTGGTTTCTGAAGTTTAGAAATAGTGGCAGTATAATCTGGTGATAAAAAGTACAGGTTATTAAGCTAGATTACCTAATTTTCACTTCTTGATTGTAGCCCTTCCAAGAGCCTACAAGACACTGGCCTTCTTGTTCTTATATGCACACTTTACAAGAATGTCGAGTCTGATTAACCTCCCAATTTCATTTTCTTTGCTTTTTTACTTAAGGCCTGGAGACCCTCATTATTTGGGTAGTATAATCAAATTGTTGGACTCAATTTCTTGTCCTCCCCTCTTTTCGTATCCAATGATTTCAGGTTTGCTTGTTTAAGTAGCTCTTAAATATCTTCCAAAATGCATAAATGTATGCACAATAGTTCATCCTTTATCTAGTTATTTCGGTAGAGTGATGGAAGGTGGTGAAATTAGGATGCAGCAAATTACACCAGTCCATTTCTTTGTTAAATATTGAATACTTAAACATATTAAATCTTCAACTAAAATATTATTGGGAAAAGATTCTCAGTGTCTGAAAGAACTAATTGTTTCATCTTGATACAGTTTTGAAATGGAATCTTTGATGAGTCAAGGCACACATGGGTTCTTACGCAGATTTCGTGAGTGTCATAGGTTCTCCACTACCAGAGTAAAGCCAAGGGCTAAAAACATTATTATGGAAATCTACAGCCACACATTTCAAAGGTCTCTGTAATTTATTTCCTCTCCAAGATAAAGTATTTTTTTTATTGCCCAACATGAAAACTCAACACAGATCATGACTGTCTATATAGAGAAGAATACAAACTCATAAGAGATGATGAAAATTCTCCCCAAATGAACTAAGAACACATGGTTTCATTTCATTATTTTATGTTGTGACAGTTAATTTTTTCATATTTGAATACAATATTCTAAGGGCAGGGACATCCGATTTTTTGTGGTTCATATGACATACAGCATGGTAGTCAAGGACACTGAAATGCTGGGAACATATAATACATTTTTTAAAGTCAGGAATAGAATATATTTTGGTCACTTAAACTATCACTCCTTCCGTCACTGCTTTTGCTTTAATAAATGTTCCTTTTCTAAAGTACAGTATCTAGCTCTTCAGTCCACTGGCATAATCCTTCTTCAGAAATGTCTTTTGCAGTAACACTGTCTTGAACGGCGGTGAGTGCTAGGTGAAGAATTAGGTGAAGCACATTTTGTTTATCTATTTTAGGATAAATGTATTATTGTGTCATTTTTTAAAAATAATACCAGCAATACTGAAGTCTCTTATGATGCCAATGACTCAGTATAGAAGACTGAATGTGGCAGCCATAACAGTCTTATATCCATGTATCTTCCTATTTGCAAAGATTCACATTAATTTTATTTTTCTTTTGCACTAAGACTAGCAAAAAATGTCAATCATCTAATTCCACATACTGGAATAATTAGTCTCCTTAACTTTAAACTAGAGTGGCTAGCATCAGATGATTAGTGACCTACATTGCCGACCTAGTTTGTCTTCTTTCTGCTCATTTTCCTTATAATTATGAGCTATTACAGCTGCCCATGACTTCAAAAGGCAATGTTTATGATTTTGTAAAATGGAATTTTAAGCTTCATGTTGTTATGTGGTCATAAGATTGTATTCCTTTTCAACAAATATTTTCTTTTTTTGATGGAAAGTTTTATATTTCCTACCCCAATTGAGAAATTTCAAGTGATTTATTTAGAACATAAGTCCATATGAGCAATTTTATTCTGTGAAGGGTCATATTGTTTTTTACTTTTTCTCTTTTAAGATTTTTATTGTTTCCTTCCTTCCTTCCTTCCTTCCTTCCTTCCTTCCTTCCTTCCTTCCTTCCTTCCTTCCTTCCTTCCTTCCTTCATCACTCATTCTCAAAGATGAAATTCAAATCTTCCTTTATGAGAACTCCAAAGCTTTGGGCAAAAAGTCATTCATGTATTGTGACAATAAGCATACTGCTTTTAGATCCTAGGTTTTTTTGTTGTTTGTTTGTTTTCAAATTTTTATTATGAAACTGATGTACAGAGAGGTTACAGTTTCATACGTTAGGCATTGGATACATTTCTTGTACTGTTTGTTACCTTGTCCCTCATACTTGTCTTTAAAGATAGTATTATATTATTCTTCTTTAAATTACTGATATTATATATAACATTAATTCAATGCCACATAAAATATCTGTGTTAATATACAGTCACCAAAAATCCCCAGCCTGAATTCAAAATCTCAAAGGCCAGCATTTATTTGCAGTGCCGCAACTTGAACTCAGGGTCTTATACTTGCTATGAAGGTCTTCTACCACTTCAATCATGCCTCCATAACCCCATCAATGGCCAGTGTTTTCTTGTATTCAGGTTTTCAGTCATTATTAACATTCTATCTTCTAAGAAAAACAAAAGTAGATTCATATGAAGGTGGAGGCCTGTGAAATATTGAATACCTGGTACTGTATTATTTGTAATGATAAACAATTCTAATTTGCATCTTTGAGTTACCATAATATATACTTTTCACAGGAATCCCATATATGATTCAATTCTATTCCTTTTAGAGATCTTTGGGATTACTGAAGTGAGTGAAAGTAACCATATATAGTCATTGATTCAAATCTCATCACACTGCCACCCCAGCTCATTTGGGAGTATCACGAGATTTGTAAACATGCTTCCTTTTTCTACAATTTTATTTTTATTGTCAAGGTGATGTACAGAGGGGTTACAGTTACATATGTAAGGTAGTGAGTACATTTTTTGTCAAACTTGTTACCTCAGCTCTCATTTTTCTCCCACTTTCCCTCCTCCCCAATTCCTTCCCCCACAGTTGGTTTATTATAAATTGTCTTTTAAGTACTGCTAACTGCATTGGTTTACCTTTTACCCTTTGTCTTAGTATTTTGATGTTTCCCTTCCCTTTCCTAATTCAGATAAACGTAAGTACAAAACCCAAGGTAACAAAATCAAATACAGTGACAACAAAGGTAAAAATATAAGGAAGAAAAACAAAAGAAAAAGGCATAATTTCACATTTTATATTGAAATTAACAAAAACAATGGTAAACCACTTGTTTTCATAACTTGGAGCTCATTTCACTTAGCATTTTTTTTTCTTGTCCAGTTCTGGGGCTTGAACTCGGCCTGAGCACTGTCCCTGGCTTCTTTTTGCTCAAGGCTAGCACTCTACCGTTTGAGCCACAGTACCACTTCTGGCTTTTTCTATATATGTGGTGCTGAGGAATTGAACTCAAGGCTTCATGTATACGAGGCGAGCACTCTACTTCTAGGCCACATTCCCAGCCCCAGTATCTTCTCATGGGATCATATGTACATAGCTATTGAACTTTTGTGATCATCTGTGAGGACTATCCTAGACATTTACTAATTATTACCAATTAAATTTCCCCAAAACAAATCCTTAAAGAAACAACTGCCCCATTAATAAGTGGATTAAAGACTTAAAGAGAGACTTTTCTGATGAGGAAATGAGAATGTCCAAGAGGCACATGAAAAAATGTTCAACATCACTGGCCATAAAAGAAATGCAAATCGGGGCTGGGGATATGGCCTAGTGGCAAGAGAGCTTGCCTCGTATACATGAGGCCCTGGGTTCGATTCCCCAGCACCACATATACAGAAAACGGCCAGAAGTGGCGCTGTGGCTCAAGTGGCAGAGTGCTAGCCTTGAGCAAAAAGAAGCCAGGGACAGTGCTCAGGCCCTGAGTCCAAGGCCCAGGACTGGCCAAAAAAAAAAAAAAAAAAAAAAAAAAAAAAAAAAAAGAAATGCAAATCAAGACAACATTGAGATTCCACCTCACCCCAGTAAGGATGGCTATTATAAAACAACGACAACAACAACAACAACAACAACAAATAATACTGGAGGGGATATGGCCAAAAGGGTGAGTGTGTAAACTTGCTCAACCATTCTGGAAAGCAATGTGAGGTTCCCTAAAAGGCTAAACATAGACCCCTATGACCCAGAAACCCCGCTTTTGGGCACTTACCCAAAGAAATACAAGCAAGATTACACTAAAGCTACCAGCACAACTGTGTTCATCACAGGTCAATTTACCATTGCTAAAATATGGAACCAAGCCAGATGCCCCTCAATAGATGAATGGATCAAGAAAATGGGGGTACATCTACACAATGGAATTCTATGCTTCCATCAGAAAAACTGACATTACCCCATTCGTAAGGAAATTAAAAGACTTGGAAGAAATCATGTTAAGTGAAGTGAGCCACAGTCAAAGAAACATAGACTCTATGGTTTACTCATTCGTAATAACTAGTACACATCTAGGATAGTCCTAGCAGAAGATCACAACACTCAATAGCAAGTAAATATGAACACATAAGTTGATGCTAAGCAAAATGAACTTCAAGTTATAGAAATAAGTGGTTTATCATTAACGTTGTTATTTTCAAAATACCATGGGAAATTATGCCTTTTTCTTTTGCCTTTCTTCCCCATGGCTTTACCCTGATGTTACTGTAACTGCTTTTGGTGCCCTAGGTAATGTATATACATTTATGGAACTAGGGAAGGTGAGTATTGCAACACCAATACTTAGAAGACAATGTGCTGTAAACCAACTGTACAACTTGTGGGGAGGGAATTTGGGAGGCGTAAGGGGGAGAAAACAAGTTTGATAAGAAATATACTCATGGGCTGGGAATATGGCCTAGTGGCCAAGAGTGCTTGCCTGGTTTACATATGAAATGGTAACCCCTCTGTACATCACTTTGACAATAAATAAATTAATAGTAAAAAAAGAAATTGTGGTATATATACACAATGGAATTCTATGCTTTTATCATGAGGAATAACACTGTCCCATTCCTAAGGAAATGGAAAGACTTGTAAAAAACATGTTTCCTTTTGACAAGTGACATTCTTTCTAGAGTCTCAGTGCTGAACCACATAAGGGAAATGAAAGAATTACCTTTCCCAAAGTCAGATGCAACTTCTAGTCAAAGAAGTGCATTTGATGATTTCTGACATATTTTCTTATCATAGAAACTAATATTCCAATTCAGAAAGACTTGGTATTTTCAATTATATATAGTCTTTTTTTTTCCACTCATGTGTCTTGAACTCAGGGCCTGAGTGGTATCCATGCACTTTTTTTTGTTCAAGGCTAACACTGTTCCACTTTGAGCCACAGCACCACTTCCAGTTTTCTTACAGTTAATTGGAGATAAGAGTTTCATGGACTTCTCTGCCTGGGTTGGGTTTGAACTGTGATCTTAATACTTCGCCTCCTGAGTAGCTAGGGTTAAAGGCATGAGCCACCGGTGCCTGGCTTATATATAGTCTTAACTTAGAAGAATTTAAGCATAATATAAAAATTATTAAGCTAAGAAGTATTAATTTTAGTAATAAGGAAATTGCCTTTATAGGACAACAGTGACTTTTAAAAATGCTTAAAGCTTCTTAGAAAAGTTTTCTTACTAAGAAAACAAGCACTGTGTGTTTACTATTGATTTTAATTAGCATTACCATAGATAGGACCTTTCTTATCCACCTATTAGCTCTGGAATCTACCTCAGAGCAGTCTACAGTCACATTCTTTAACTTGAATTCTTCAGAATATATCATATTCTTCCCTTCTTCTCCAGTATTTCCCATAGTCATGTGTATCTGGTGCCCCCAGTAGCAAATCTATTCGGTCCCTTCAGGGTTCCAACTACATTCGCTACCAGGAGAACATCCAGTTCCTAGAAGTTAAAAACGTATCTTAACGCAGCTCATAAATCCTGACTTCAGGTTTGAGCTCTTTCAGATGCCAGAGCCAATCACCCCCTGGTCGCAGTGATCTCAATTCCATATGTTTCATTAGTCCACTTGTTCCTCAAGCACAGAACTACTGCACAGTCACGAGCAAAAGCAAAAAGTCTTCAGTACAGTGATGCTTTACTCTCAGTCTGAAGGTTACTTTTTCCTGTTTTTCATTTTTTTTTAATTTTTAGGTAGTTGTACCAAGGAGCTACTGTTCAACAGATAGATGATGAGTACAGTGCTTCTTGACCAATGTCACCCCTTTCACTCCTCCTACCCTACTCTTTCCCTTACTTTTCTTAATTTTAGATTTTATGTGGATTTTTATTTTGCCATTTGACAAAGCAATTTATGTATACAATGCATCTTGATCTGTGTTCAACCTGCTCTCTTTTCTCTTGTAAACTCCATTAGCGAATGAGAGCAGCTAGGACTGTTCAGGTGTGCTGAAATGAGATTTTATCACAAAAGACTAGAATAAGTTAATAGGTTAAGACTAGAATAGGTTAACCTATATGGTGTCTCATTCAGATTGTCCCTTTCAGAGACAAGGTGATCATTTTCCATCCTGGAATCTCTTGGCTGTTGCTGGCTACTAGCTGTGCCTCTGTGTGGGAGTTGCCTTTGTGGCCGTTCTCACTCAGGCTGTGTGCTCTTGCCAGGACAGCTCAGTACTCCATGACTCAACAGCTGAGGGTTCAAAGGATTGGCTCTTGTTCTTATTTCAGGATCTCCTCAAAGACCACTTCAGAAAGTCCCACATGTTCTTTTTGAGATGGGCCGAAGCCTTTCATGAAGTTTGAAGCACAGATGTAGTTTGTTTTCTGCTACATCTTACTTCCATACTCTTTCCAAAATCTTTTTAAAAATATGATTGTATTGCTATTATTAAGGTGTTTTACAGAGGGATTACCATCTCATAAGTCAGGTCATGTGTACATTTTGGTTTTGGACAATGTTGCCCTTGCTTTGCTTCCCCCAGTTTCTCCCTCTGATCCCTGCCCACAGGTTACATAGTTCATTTTCCTCATAGTTTTTACTGCATTGAGTAACTGTATTTATTCACACTGCCTTTCTGTGCCCTTCCTTTGCATCCCCCCATAAAGGAAAAAAAAAGACAAAGCAAAATCAAACACCATCCCCAACAACATTGGTAAACCCCTCATGTTTCCGTTTTCCGGAATTCATTTTGATAAATAATATTTTAAATGTTCAGAGGAGTCACACTTCCATGCTCTTCCATGCATTAGTCCTGAGAAGATATAGTAATAAATTTACTATATGGCAATCTCTGACTATATACACCGATAATCCTGCTATATGGCGATCTCTAAACTTACTATATGGCAATCTCTGACTATATACACCAATAATCCTGCTATATGGCGATCTCTATTTCAACAAATCAGATCAAACATATCATGTTTGTCTATTTTCCCCTAAGACAGATCAGGTGACTTATGTTAGTAACAGCAGACTACTGTGGGTTTAGTATTTACTTCAATTACAATGTAGTAGAGAGATTTCCAGGGGAGAAAAAAATGCGAATAGGTAACTTTAAACATTTTCCACCAGATCAAAGAAAGAAAAGGGCATCAAAACTGTTATTCAGATAGATATGATTGCCCAACTTGGGTTAGGGACTAGTATGTTTCTAGCATACAAATGGCCAAATTGGAAATGCAAGAGAGAAAGCAAAGGAGCAGTTCTGGAGCTCACTTCCCTCACCGTTCCCTTGCTCTCGAGTTTCATTCCAGGCCAGCGTGCCCAGTGCAGTGAAGGGAAGGAGCTGTGTTCTTATTCTGACTCAACACAGACCACATGCTCTGCAAGCTGCTACAATATGGACGTGATGATTGGGGGACTTCCGAGTGAACTCCCTGTTCTGTCTTCTTGTGAATTAAGGAAAGCTGGATGGAAACTCCCTCCCTCCTCAATTCTGGACAATTGAAAATTAAGGTTTATTTTAACCATCACGAAGAATAGTCTCAAAATCCTAATACTTGACTGATTTTATTTATGTGTTCAAAAGCCCCTCACTATGGCAATGTGGTAGCGTGGTCTGCCGCTCAGCACTTTTTGACTCTGCTTCCAGGAAGTAGCACAATGATGGTTAGCAGACCGGGCGGTAGAAAGCTTTTCTCTTCAAAATTCCTGTGACTACATTGAATTGTATGCCAAGTACATATATATGCATCGCTAAAAATGTGAGAAGCATGTGTTTTTCCAGTCACATTTGATTGCATCAGCGTGGAACTCATACAGGCATTCGGAGCAACAGCTAATGAGCATATGTGGAAGAATCCAGATGTTTGGATCATATGCTTTTCCAATCCATTATGTGAATGGCCATTTGTGACCATGTGTTGCATTGTGAACTGCATTACCAATAAGGAAATAAAGTTGGAGGCTAATTACATTGTAAGTGGGGATTTTCTGGAGGAAAGTGTTATTTTTAATATCACATGATGGGGCAGGGGAATGATTTGCAGGTTATGTTTTCATGAAACCTTCTAATTTGTTATTGTTTACATGACTGTGTGTCTGTTCCAATACTCAAATCACAGTTCTACACACACACATACACACACATACACATACACACACACACACACCCCAACACTAAAATGATTCTTTTTTTCCTCTCTGAGATGTCTTATATTTGTCCCTTTTCCAGAATCTTCTTCCTTCCTCTTTGCTCTTCTAATAGCATATTTCTCATTTGTAGTATCTATTAAATAATGTATATTTTCATTCTGGTTTTCCCTGACTAGCCACACCTGGTTACAGTACATTATTGCTTTTCTCCTCTGCAACCTGAATTTATTGCATAGCAGAGCAGATAGTCATCACTTCATGATACAGATAGGCACTGAGTATGGAGCTTATTTGCTTTCTAAAACAAAAATGACAGAATCTTCTTCACTGATCATATCTCTACTGAGAGTGTCTCAAGTTTTTATATTTTTTAATCTGTATATCAGGCTTCTTATTTTATTATCCTATTTTAATTTTCTTATCTTATTTTTTACCTTTGAATAGATTTGAAATACAAGGGGGTAGTTAAATGTGGTGGTTCAAGTTTGCAATTCTACCAACTTGGGAGGTGGAGATAGAGGAATCACAATTCAAGGCCAGCCCTGACACAATGCTGCCATTGTCCACACTCCTGTTACCTCCAGTGACAGCAGGAAGCACAGTAGGAGTACCACAGTGTATGCTATCCTAGGCATAAAAGTGATACTCTACCTCAAAAATGATCAAAGACAGGAGAGGCAAGAAGCATGGTTTAAGTGGTAAAGTCTAGCAAGAATAAGGCCCTAAGTTCCTGTTTCAGAATCACAACTTAATAAAGACAGAGGAGTTTATTTACTTTTTCTTTTGTCAGTCCTGGGGCTTGAACTCAGGGACTGAGCACTGTCCCTGGCTTCTTTTTGCTCAAGGCTAGCACTCTACCACTTGAGCCACAGCGCCACTTCCAGCTTTTTCTGTTTATGTGGTACTTAGGAATCGAGCCCAGGACTTTGTGCATGGTAGGCAAGCACTCTACCACTAAGCCACATTCCCAGCCCCCAATAGAGGAGTTTATATGTACATATATATACCATATACTTTCAAAAATTTACCACCTTCATATATAATGTATATATGTAATGTAATATGAAACAGATTTTGATCCTCTTCATTCCTGTGCTTTGCTTTCCCACCGTATGCTTTTTCCTTCCTCATGTTTATTCTCCTAGACAGACCCTGTTTTGTATTCAGGCCCTGTTGTCTTCATCATCATCACCATCATAATTTTAAGTCTATAATTTCATAAATAAATAAGAATATGTGATATTGGGACTTTTCAGCTTGGTTTGTCTTGCTGAATAGTGTAATATCCAGTTCCATCCACTTTCCTAAAAAATGATGTTATTTCATAGGTATCTAGAGTGATATACCTTTTAATCTTTAATTTCATTAATGTGGGTCATTTTCCTCCTTCTTGTGGTCAGATTGGCAGTCAATTTTATTTATCCTTTCAAAGAATCAACTTAATTTCACTGGTTCTTTGTGTGTTTTGAGTCTCTATGTCATTAATTTCTGTTTTAGCCTTTGCTATTCTTCCTGCCTAAAAATTTGGAGTTTAGCTTGTTTTATTTTTCTAAAAGTTTGAGGTGCATGTTTAGGCTTCTTATTTGAAATCTTTTGACCTTTATTTTACTTTCCTTTTTATAGGTAATGACTTTCCTGTCAGCCCCACTCTTTTTGTATCCAGAATTTCTGGTAAGTTATATTCTCATTTTCATTAGATTCTGCAAGGTATGCACTTTCCTCTCAGCATCACTTTTTCCTGTATCCCAAAGATTCTGGTAAGTTGTATTCTCATTTTCATTAGGTTCTGGAAACGTTTGGATTTCTGGCCTTCTCTCTTCAGTAGGTCAATCATCATTTAATAAAATTTTGGTCCATCTCCATATAATTGAATATATTTTGTAAGTTTTTTTATACTGTTGATTTCTAGTTTTATTCTGTTGTGGTCAGTTAGAATGTAGGCAGTTGTCTCAATTTTATTTGCTAAAGCTTGTTTTATGTCCTAAGCTATGATGTATTTTTGAGAAAATTCAGTAAGATACTAAATGATTGTATTGTGAAGATTCCTGATGAAATACTCTGTAGAAATTTGTTACTGTACACTCCATCTATGGTCCATTAAATTCTAAGGATTTATATATTTTATTGTTGTTGAATTTATTGCCTCGATGACCTAACTGAGACAGTGAAGAACTGAAGTTTTCCACTGTCATCTTTTGGGATCTATGGTTGCTTTTAGCTCCTATAGTTTTTTTTTTAATGGAGTTCAGTGCATGAACAGCTGATGTAAATGCTAACAATTTGTTTTTGTCTATGGATGAATTATTCTCCTGGTTATTATATTCTTTGACTCTTTTGACTAATTTTAGTTTGCATTCTACTTGTAGAACCCATATACCTATTCGATCTTTTATCACCTTTTCACTTTAAGACAATATTTGTTTTTGTCCATCATACTTTTCTTGGAAAATATTTTGTACTGCTATGATTGATGTGTGTGTGTGTGTGTGTGTGTGTGTGTGTGTGTGTGTGTGTATAACTGCTGAATGCTTTGCTATCTCTTTATTCTTTTGGTAGATGTAACTTTCCATGTTTTTCTTTGGACACTATCTTGTCCAAGTTTACAAACTTTCTAAGCTTCATTTGTAGCCACCTTTTTGATTGATGTTTTATTCTTGGTTTGTGGACACATGTCCACAAAAATGTGATATGAGTCTGAAATCCATCTTGGAGTCTGTCCTAGATTTCCTTTAAGTTTAGGTTCTGCCTTGCAGAGTTCCTCTGTACTTCTTGTTCTTTAGTGTGAAAACCCTTTACAATGCTGCTTTCTTGAAAAATTTATCTCACCTTGGTCTTTGTTGGCATTGAAGACCCCTCTTAGATTCCCCCAAATGCTACAGTAGTCTTCAGAGATGTCTCTCCAGCTCTTCCTTTTCATGATTTGGATTCTGAGCCATCTTTTTGTTACATTGCAGGAGGGATCTATAGAGGGTTATCTCAGCCCTTGTTTCTGCTTCCTATTTTTGCTTATCTGCTCGGGCTTGCAACCTACTGGGTTTTGTAGAAAGAGGTGGAATTAAAGTTTTTCATTGAGGTTGACAACACAGATGAAAGTTACCTTTTGCAATCAAGAGAGGTGTGAGAAGGAAATGGAATAAAAAGGTCCCATCAGGGTTCTATGAACGTTTTATATTAAACTAAAGTAGAACTAGCAAACATTTTTAGTCATAAAGAATATTATGATCACAGTCTTGGGATTACATTAGTAGTAGACATTTCTGCCTCCACCTTATGTACTTTTCTAGCCCTTATATCATTTATCTTTAATAGCTCTTTTTTCCCACTTAGACTAGTCATTTTCAACTGTAGACAATTTTCCCTGATGCGGTCATCTACCAGTGTATAGAGATATTCTTCATTGTCTCAACTTGTGAGTACAGCTTAGCGGTGTTACTAGTGTCTAGTGAGTAGAAGTTAGATTTGGTGATAAATATCCAATAATGTGCAAGATAAGCCCTATTGTCTCGCTCCCAAATATCATGATGATGTTCTAGATGGTAAAGTCCTCAAGGCAAGGACTGTCTTATTATCTTTTCATCTCTAATGTCACATCTAAACAACAAATACCTAATAAAGGTTACTTAATGCTGTGATGAATGAGTACATAATTGAATACATGAAACACATGGACAAATCAGCAATATCATTTAATTTTTTAATTTTGTAAAAATGACAGTTGATTTTGGTTATTTTAGCAAGCAACAAATAATACTGAGCCAGGAGCAGTGGCGCACAGTGTAACTCCAGCTATTTGAAATTTGGAGATTGGAACAGCTCAGGCAGGATCCCACCTTAACAATATCTCACCTCAATAAATAAGTCAGGAATGGAAGCAAGTGCTTATCCCTGGCACAAGGAAGACATAGACAGCAGGATTGTGGCCAGGCAAATAAGCACAAGATCATATATGAAAAAAAGTGAAGAAAAAGGAACTAGAGGCATGGCTCAAGTGATGAATCATCTGCCTAGCAAGGGTAAAGTTCTATGTTCAAATTCCAGTACCACCAAAAACAATGAACTTAAATGGGCAAAATGAACGGTGATCACATCTGATATAAGTTATAATAGTCAACTTATGTAAGTATCATATCTTACAAGTTTAGCTTTTTATGAAGGAGAACTAAGTGGAGAAGTTTAGGAGTGAAAAAACAAACTCTCCCAAACTTTCTTATTCCATGTCTTCCAAATGGAAATGTCATAGAGCTGGAAAGGCTTCTGTTGGGCATATCAAAAGGACAAAGCAGGCTATTGGATGCCTTTGTTCATTGATAATAACGTTTTTGAAAGCTAGTCCTATGACATGAACTGTCTGCTTTTAATCTTGCTTTCAATTTAGCTGAACTCACTGTAGGATGAGTTCTTTCAACATGCTGGAAGCAGCATTGAGGAGATAGAAGAATTCACATCAACCTGTGAGGGTGGGTTGGATGGGTACATTGTGAGAATCTAAAAACAGGTGGATGTTCAGTGCAGTGGCAACTGCTTTCAACTCATGAATTTAGTACTTTCTCGTAATCAAGCATTGACTCATTTTGACTCAATGACTTGATGAACAATTTTCTTTCTTCTCTGCTTGTATTTCTGCTATAGCCTACTCTTGCCTTTCTAGTTTTTCTTAAACTCCTTAAACCTTCCCTCTGAAGTTTCCAGATACATTTTTATGTTTTGTGGTATGTGACAAGCTTGATGATTTACTGAAATAAATGTTCTGTTCATCATCATTATTGTGACTAGTGGTATATTTTTAGAACCTAGATCAATGGTTCTGAGATTAGCTTTGACTAAGGGTTGTGAAATTCCTGCTGAATTAACCATTACTGAAATGCAAATCAGAGTGCAAAGAACTAGAAGTCCTAGAAGTATGGCTGTGATGTGCTCCCAAGAGGTTATACATGCACAGATTTGCTTGTGTAGTTGCTTCATAATTTTTGGACAGAGATGTTTTCTAGCAACATTTTTTTTGAAATCAGTTGGTTTAGTATTTGTAAGGATTCACCATTGCATAGAAATTATGAATTACATATTATACTACTTTGGAAAAAAATCATAAATGAGAATATCACTGTGGACTTATTATCTCTATTTGCTTTAAATTAATACATAGGTAGGGATGAAGGGGTATGAGAAAAGTAAATCTTCTCCTCCATGGGAGCACATACATTTGAGACAGGTTTCTTCCTTATAAATGTGTGGTCTTTGAACTGTGGTCCACATAGTGAAAGGTTAGACTATCTTACAACTGGAAATTACACACACACACACACACACACACACACACATACACTATCACTTGATAAGAAAAGCTTTGCAGAGGGGGTGGTACTTAAATTTGATCAGTAGATTCAAGGAAAGTGAGGCTAGAAAAGATAGAAAACAGCAATAAATGTAAAGGGAGAGATGGAAAGGCTGTCAAAATTCTTCACGTAGAGAATGGAGTATACAGAAATAGCTTTATTTAAGACATGAAGTTGGAAAAGTTGCTCTTGTTGACTGTGTCCTCATATATTGCTGTACATGACATGCTAATTTTCTGCTAGTGAAGATTTGGAAGATAATTTTTGATGTGAGCTCCAAAATTTGAAAAGGATCCTCTGAGATTGACAGGTCATCTCTTCAACTTCCTAGCTTCAGAGATGGAAGTGACTTTGTGTATTGGTTAAGAACAGAGTTCTGGCAGTTAAGGAGGAAGAATATACTCTTTTGACACCATATTTTACTGTCTCTGTAGACTGGATTGGATGGTCCAACTTTTCTAAGTTTCATTTTCATTTTTAGAAACATAGATTATGATGCTAAATGGCTGGGAAATAGTAAATGTTTAAAAAGTTTGCCTTCTTGCTCTGTTCTTAAATGAATGGTGGAAATTGACTGCCATCGGCAGAAAATTGATCTGTCCTCAGTAAAATTCAAAGAATACATGTCCAGAGTATGAAAACTCATTAAAAAGCAGCCAGCCCGGATGTCAGAATCTTGTAAAAGTTGACCACCTGTGCCACAGTCTCCAGAGTAGTTTCTGCTCTGCGTCTGTCTCCATCACTCTGGACTAGAGGTGATGGAAAGACAGGAGTAACACAGAGGTAGGAAGGTTGCATCCTTGAGCTCTTTTAGTTCTTCCCCCACACTTTAGGCTGCTGCTGACATAGAATTTCACATAAATCTTAAGTAGCTATAAATCTCAAAGAATAAGCAATCACTTTTCTTTCCAGCCACTAAAGTATTTTTATTAAGTCACCGAATGAGCACTTTGTAAGGGAAAAATAGTTTATGTGTGGTTTGGATACTAAGCATTGACTCAGCGTCAGGCCTATGAAGGAGAGGGCCAAGCTACGCCTGCTGACACACAAGTAATAATAATGGAAAAAAATAAAGATTCTCCCAAGTTTGCTAAATGAAGCCATACGTTTGGACAAGTACCATATGCCAAACTTATATTCTCCTCTTGGCCAGTTTTTTTCTTTCCCCTCAAGACTTTTCACTGCCTACCAGCTTCAAATTCTTTCCTTCCCGTATACAAATTCAGTTTTCTGGTTGCCATAGTTTGCTCCCATGTGTTCTATATTTTTGTACAGTGCTAGAAGACTTAAGAAAGCAAACCATTTGGAATGACTTTTTAGGCTAGGAATTTCATAGAGACTATATGTCGTTGTTCTTCAGACTTTAGGGATTCATTACTTTTTATAATGCAAACAATGATGGCAATATAAGCTTCTAGAGACTGACTCACTAAGGAAACAAGACAGGTTTGGAAAACGGATCTCTTGCCATTGACGTACTTGGGAGAAATCTTAAAAAATGGTAATCTGAGAAGTTTCATTTCCATGTCCAAGTTCACAGAAAAGTGATTGTATCAGTCAGTGGACCGTAATGAAATATTCTGTGATGAAAGGGTAGTTTGGGAAAGGTTTCAATTCACAACCAAGTGTTTTTGTTTTCTGAAATGAAGGAAATGGGTTTTCAGAGATTTGGCACAGTTTGCCTCCTCTAAGAAGTGATTCTACAAATTGATAAGAGAAAGATAGAAGACAATTTAGGACTTAAAATAATCAAAGAGCATAGGCTCCTCTGCTGTGTCCTTTTTTTCTTGGTGGTGTCTTTCATCTTTCTGTGACTAATTTCATTCTACTTTTTGACCCAGGGGAGGCAGTTCTAGGCTAATGTTCTGTGACAAATTTCCCTGAAGAGCCAGCGAAGACAGAAGACACAAGCAAAGAATCTGGCTTCTGACATAACAAAGTTACATGATGGATTTTTGAACAAATTTCCTGTACCAGGAAAACATAATTTATATCAATGGCTTCTTGCATGTTGTGGATTCTGCTCTACCATTTTTCAAGCCGATGGTTACGATAGCTAGTTAGAAACATTTAATAAAGAAGAAATTTGGGGAAAAGAAGTAAAGCAATCAATCCATTTAGAAATCCTTAAGGAAGACCTGATTTCTTTTTTTTTCTTCAAATACTTTTCATTATATTGAAGCTGAGACACAGGTTTTACATATATAGATATTCTTTTATATATCTGAGTCTGTCTATTGACTTCATTTTTAACAATAAGTTGTTGAGGTATAAACACCCATGGATTTTGTTTTGTAATTCTAGAGTTCAAAGCCAGCATCTTGCTCTCTATTACAGAGCTACCTTTTTTTTTTTTAATCACTCATTCTTTCTACTCAGGAAAGCAATGCCACAAATCTATCAGCCCCAAGGTTCTGTTACCTATGAAAGCCATTATATCCAAATAGAACTTGCTTGACAGCCTCAATACAAAGTTTTCGCTGGCAGGCAATTGGTGTGTGTATGTGTGCATGGGTGTGTATGCATATATAGGTGTGTATATGAGAGAGAGATGAAAGAAAGGAAGAAAGAAAGAAAGGGAGGAAAGAAAAGACGGGAAGAGCAGTCAAGATAAACAAAGCTAAGGTAGTGTGGTTCTCTGGATAGTCCCGAAATTTCATCTTTAATGTTATGGAGGTGGTGCATTGTAGGAATTATTCAATTACCTCCAGTTAAGGCTAATGTAGCGTTCCCATGGTAGTGTTAATATATCTTTAACAACGATGTCCAACAAGAAAGCCCGACATTATGATGAAGAAAACTACATACACTTAATACAAACCTGGAAAGATTCTTGTGGAACTTTTATTTTCAGATTCTCTTTGATTAGATCACAGATATCAAGGGAGAACTTGCCATTTGACATTCACCAACCACTATCTTAATTCATTTTGTGCTACTATGTGTTTGACATTATAGTAGTGCATTTGTATTACAACTGTTATTATTCTGTGCAACTAAATTTGAACTTTTCCAGATTTATGTTATTTGTACTTCTTCATGTCTTCTTTAATATTTATTACAATGGTGTATGGCCTAAACAGACATGGGAAGAATAGATATTATGCTAAATGAATTGTGGTATAACTATTTGAGTGCTTTAAATGATGGTTTTATTATTTTTATTTTATTTTATATTTTTACTAGTCCTGGGGGCTTATATTTTTACTAGTCAGGGCCTGAGCACTGTCCCTGAGCGTCTTTTGCTCACAGCTAGCACTCTACCACTTGAGCCACAGTGCCACTTTTGGCCTTTTCTGTTCATGTGGTACTGAGGAATCGAACCAAGAGCTTCATGCATGCTAGGCCAACACTCTACCGCTAAGCCATATTACCAGTGTAAATGATGGTTTTAACCTCCTCAGATGGTGAAAGGTAAAATTAATTTTAAAATACATATATTAGTGATACTGGGCCTCATTTTTCCTAAGGTCCTTTACAAGTTGAACTATTCCAGAAGGTCAATAACTCATCATTAGACATCTAGTTCTGGCTACTCAGAACCTAATAGCCATTTAATATATATTTGGAGAATTTATGAATGAAGAACAAAAGGACAATGATATAGGATGGAAGTAATTAAATATTCTACCTGGTCATTTTTTTCACAAATAGCTAAAATAGCTAAACCGTTGCTTTACCTTTTACTTCCTGTTTCTGCAGCTGGTTTCCTGTTGAAGAAAAAGGCATAGGCAACTGAGAAAAAGCCTTTCTTTTTTCCACTTAAATGTTCTTACCCGTCTGACTCCAGTGCAAATTATTATTATTGTAAGATCCAATCCTCTGTGTGATAAAGAACTATCTGAAGTTGCACGTGGTGCTAAAAATACACATGTACAAGCAAAAGAGCACATACTGAACTCACGGCCAGCTACACAAATGTTCATGCTTGCATCTGTTGCTTATTAATTTTCTTCCTGCTATTTGCATCATTCTTTTGAAGAAGTCCCAACAGACTCTTGACTTTCCCAATTGTCTTTAATGGTCTATTATTATCAGGAGCTTGAACCAACCAAAATGGCCAGGTTGTATTTGCCAAATATTTAGATATTCTGGTTTTTGTTTGTATCCTCAAGCTTCTGAAAACATACAGGTCAAGTTCTGATCAAAGCTTACACATTCTAGTAGCGCCTTTTCATTTTGGAAATTAGCTAATGGATTCAAATTCTGTTTTTATGTAGTGCTTTGCTTGTTTTGAATTTTGGGTTTAAATATTGATATTTTTAATTCTGTAATTCTTATGAACAAATAGACTATGAAAAGCAAAACAATTAAAACAAAGCTAAAACAAGGAAAAAAATTCCAACCTATTCATCACATTCTTGAAAATTAGGTAACAGTGTTTGATGCACAGGAACTTTTAGCATCTGTTTTTTACTGCTCAGGTGTAATGTTTTTAGAAATTGCAGGCCAGTGTTTAAACTATATTTGTATCTCAGGTCTCAGTGAGTGGAATTCAGCATATGGCAATTATTTTTTGAATCCTGGTTAGGTGACTGTAAATGTGGAAGGAGCCTAAGATTTCATATCTTGATTTACTGACTGTGTGCGTCAACATCGTGCCTGTAATTCTCAGAATTACAAATAAACTCAGATGCTGCACTTAGGTCAATGATGACTGTGTATCTGTGTCACAGATATTATATTTATTCCTTTGCCTTCATTTCCCAGTCACAGTTTTATAGGGATGTGGTGGACGAGAAATTAGAGCAAACAGCAGGAATGAATCAGTTACATAAGACATTTATGAGATGCAGTTGAAAATACAACCAAGAAGAAAAGTTCTCATCTGTTCTAGAGTAAGAAGGAGATGGAGTAGCTTCCCAATTTACTACATAAACAAATTTATTGGAAGAGATTGAAAGTTCAAGTGTCCTATGTGGAAATTTTGACTTATATGTGTTTTGTTGACCTCAGTTTGAAAAGTAGACATATTTCTAGAGTATATATTTTAGTTGGATAACCTATTTTAGTAATTATACTACTCAGTTAGAAAATGCTGCTAATTTTTTAATTATTTATATCAAACCACACTAGTTAATGATATTTGGTATATTTGGTATAATGATAATGGTATCTGTGCAGAACTAATACTTCCAAAATATTATCATATCCTTGATTTGCTCTAGTGGAAGAATAAAGCCACTAATGTTTCCTTGTACAGTAGGATAACAGCTTAACACACACCTTGAATCATGACCAAAGAAAAGATTTGTGTGCACATGTGTGTGTGAGAGCAAGCATATTTATGCATGCATAATAGATTCAATGGATGAAAATATACTCATTACATAAGACACTTAACTGTTAGTGGTGTGGCCACATCTTAAGAAGATTTTTAAAAACTTGTGTTTCTGTGTCATGCCATAAAAATGAATTTAAAAATAATTATTACAAGAAATCCAGAAATGCCTTTGGAATCTTGAAAGCACAGTACAGTTTTATCCAGAAGATATTTAGTGTATTATGCGTGAGACATTTTCTTAAGAACAAGACTACAAATTTGACAATTTGGGAGATGGTAGGTTCCAGATACTCCAAACTGTTCATTGTTGAAAGACTCAGCCCAAACTGCTTAGTTTCTTTTTTTTTTAAATTAAATTTTATTGACAAGGTGTTGTGCAAAGGGGGTACAGTTACATAATAAGGCAGTGAATACATTTCTTGTGATATCTTACAATCTTATTTTTCTTCCTCTTCCTTAGATCAAGTAGGCATATATGCAATATCCAGTGTACCAAAATCATATACAGTAACCACGTAGGGTAGTTTCTTAAGATTAAGTTAGTAATATAAAATAGAATCTGCCTGACTAATAGTTCAAGGAATACTAGCTCCAGGAGGGATGTCTCTAGAGTGTCTTCAAGAACAAATTGAACAAGATAAGAATTTGTTTTTGCAGTGGAATACAAATAGATCATCTCATACTTGGAAATGAAAGAGATGTTCATCTTTGAGATATGCTTTTACTCAAATTTACTGGACAACACCCCCAAATACATATAGACACTTAAATTTATATGGTACACTTATAAAAAACAGATGTTAACAAATTATGAAATGGTGTTGGGAATTTATGATTGATTATTTAACTTCGTGTTTTATAAGACATGAATTCTATCAACCCAGATACTGCACATAGTTGTGCAACTATTATAGCAGACACTTAAAACATAAGTGAATCAGAGCTTCAGACACAGTAGAGCAAATCTTGTGTTTCTGCACCTCATTATTCTGCCTTGGTGTTATTCCTGTCTTCCAAAACACCTTCAGGATCTCAATTCACTGACTTAACCCCACTCCCTGGAAGAGCTAGGCCTTTGCTATCCAGGTCTCTCTATCTCCTTAACTTATTTCTTCATCCAGGAATCACATCTTGGAATAATCTTTCCTTTTCCTTTGGGGAAATCTGGATCTTTTTAGAGCAACTTTCATTTGGAATCTTTGTGTCAACCAGACTCTCAAGTTTCAAAGGCAGGCTCCAACCTGCCCCAGGTCACTGCTAACTTAGCAGTTGACGGCCCAGACATCAAGCACTCCTAAAGGGAAGTTC
Organism: Perognathus longimembris pacificus; assembly: GCF_023159225.1. Classification (NCBI taxonomy): domain Eukaryota; kingdom Metazoa; phylum Chordata; class Mammalia; order Rodentia; family Heteromyidae; genus Perognathus; species Perognathus longimembris. Next base: position 10,818,721 of record NC_063165.1, read on the forward strand.
TTCCATGGAAAAGCTGTCTTTGCTCATTTTCCTGAGGATGGCTGACTCATGGTATTCCACTATTTGTACCCTGGCTTTTGTTCCTTACTCTCTGACTCAGCTCTTCCATGTTTTCTCCACCTTCAGCTGCATTTCTCTTAGCTGTGACTTGTGTTCCTGGTTTCATCCTTGGCAACCAAACTAATTTATTATATTTTAAAGACTATTTTCCATTTTCCTGCATCTGATTTCTTGCTAATAGGTCCTACGTGCTTTGCTTTGTGCCCTTGGCTGTGACTCTAACTGGAAACTGCTGATTAAGGGCAGGTGCCTATTACCTTGGGCTCTCTGACTTATACGACCTCTGTCCCACAATAAACTCATTTTCATCATCACATCATGACATTTCCCTTTTCTGAATTATTACTGCCTGTGTGTCATGTAAATCTTAATTGGTACCTATGAAATTGTGCAATCTATGGTTGTTAAGTGTTTTCTAAGTTTAAAAAGCAAAATGATTCTAAGGATAATAGATTTTATGTAGAACTCAGATTTGTACCAAGATGTTTCTTTACACATTATTGGGTCCTTGGATAAATAATGCCATCATGACTTATTTACAGTGTCTGTTCTAAATCAAACTCATCCTTGGAGGCAAGTTGGAAAAAAATAAATAAACAAGGTGAAAGTATTTATTTCTGGGAATAGAAATGCTGGTATTATAAAGTGCTTTTTTTGAAGACTGCACAGATGGAGAAGGATGACAAGAAACCTGGAAATGTAAACAAATGAGAAGGAATATGTCTCCTTCTCCCTCTTTTCCTTTTTTCAATATTCATATTTTAATGAGAAAAATGGGGGGAAGTTGTGCAGATGACAGCGATAGTAGATTTGGCCAACTAATGTCTCCAGAGAAGATTCTAGATTACTTTGCTTCATGTGCTTCATATGTGATGCTGGAGATGAAGAAGTTGGATATGTCATTTATTAATAAGACTAAATTCCACTAGGGAAGGGGAACACCAAAATGGAGAGACAGAGGATAAAAGGTGAACCAATGCAACAGCAATACTTACAAGACAATATACTGTAAGCCAGCTTTACAACTCAGGGGAGGAAACTGGGGAGGGGAGAAGGTGGGAGAAAAATGAAGGTGGACGTAGCAAGTTTGATAAGAAATGTGCTCACTGCCTTATGTATGAAACTATAACCTCTCTGTATATTACTTGGACAATAAAATAAATAATTTAAAAAAGTACACATAGCAGCCTAAATTCCAACAAAACACTCTTTAGAAAAGCATAAACACCATTATGTTTCTCCAGTATTGAAGGAGCAGAGAACGATCCAGAAATGCTGTCGGTGCTTGCTCTAAGCTTTGTCTTCTCTAGTCTTTTTATCTTAGCCATTTCTCCTTTGTCTTCTTCCTTATCCTTAGCTAGGGAAGGACCTATGCCCCTACTTGGGTGATCCTAAACTGGGTTCCTTTAGTGAGACCTGTGAAGATGACCTTTCAAATAAGGAGACAATCCTGAAATCCCTTGTAAGTGCCAACCTGTGAAAGTCTAAGGAAGTAGACGGAAAGCAGGGTGGATCACAAAGCATAAGAAGCAGGCATGACTTATGTGTCAGCCTGTAGTGGAAAACAGACAAGAGAAAAGACATATGTAATCCTTTTTTATAGAAGTAATTGCAAGAAGAATGGAGACAGAGCATGCAATCATGCTTAGTCCATCACATCTCAAAAAATTAGCTTTCGATCTTACTATTATGTACTACTTTGCAGAGCTTGGGTAGAGTGGACATGACATGAGTCATAATAGATCAACATATAATGTTTCATTTCACAAAACATTTATCTAAAGTAATGGCTTTCAGATTTTGTGTTTTCCTTCATCCATCTGGTCATGGACACTGACAAGTCCTCTCTGCCTTGCCTATCCCCTGCCCACATGTCCTACAGAACTTGCCAGAGGGGGAAACAATCCAGGCACTTCCAGATGTTCCCAGTATAGCCAGCCAGAGGATGTTTTTCAGTTAGTATTTGCCCCATGGAGACAGAATTCTCACTGAAGATGATCAGCAGCTAAGTGGCTAGCAAGCTTGTTTCCCTACCAGCTGGTGAGAAAGTACATTGATCAAGATATATTACACAAAGGGTAAAGGATGAACCAATGCAATACTCACAAGACAGTATGTTGGAAAGTATGACAAGAAATGTACTCACGAACCAACCCAGATGCCCCTCAGTAGATGAATGGATCAGGAAAATGTGGTACATATACACAATGGAATTTTATGCCTCTATCAGAAAGAATGACATTGTTCCATTTGTAAGGAAATGGAAGGACTTGGAAAAAGTTATACTAAGTGAAGTGAGCCAGACCCAAAGAAACATGGACTCTATGGTATCCCTTATTGGGAATAATTAGTACAGGTTTAGGCAAGTCATAGCAGAGCATCACAAGGCCCAATAGCTATACCCTTATGAACACATACGATGATGCTAAGTGAAATGAACTCCATGTTATGGAAACAATTGTTATATCACAGTTGTAACTACTTTCAACGTCCTATGTGTATCTGTAGCTTCTATTATTGATGATGTTCTTGTATCACCCTCCTGTGGTTGTACCTACACTATCTCTGTAATCTTATCTGAGTATATTGGAAACCGTGTTTACTGGTATTGGAAGTAGGAAATTGAAAGGGAATACCAAATTTGAGAGACACAGGGTAAAAAAAGAGAAACAACTACAAAAGCAATACTTGCAAAACTGTTTGGTGTAAGTGAACTGAACACCTCCGGGGGCGGGGGAAGGGAAAGGGGGGGAGGGAGGGGGGTATGAGGGACAAGGTAACAAACAGTACAAGAAATGTATCCAGTGCCTAACGTATGAAACTGTAACCTCTCTGTACATCAGTTTGATAATAAAAATTTGAAAAAAAAAGAAATGTACTCACTACCTTATGTATGTAACTGTAATCCCTCTGTACCTCACCTTGACAATAAAATTTAAAAAAATTAAAAAGCAAAACAAAGATACATTGCACCAGTAAAATGAATTAAGTGGTAACTCCTTTGTACAACTAATGATAATATTATGTATAGCATGTATACATTTATGCATGTATACATATATGTATATACATACACTCAAAAAGATGGATAATGAAAATGATCTTTGTTCCTGTAGATTTTCTTCGTGCCTTCCTTCATAGTAATGTTATTCTTAGCTACATCAGAAATAAACTCATATTTAGGCTTGTTATAGTTAAAAGAGGACTTTAATTATTCACAAGAAGAGATGCCATTGTAATATGTGGTAAGGAATTTAGAAAACTATTGTCTTCAGATCACTGCCCACTTCTTGAGGCTCAGGGAGTGGACCTCGACAATAAATTGCCTCAGAGGGTTGTCTGACCTTGATTTCAGTGACAAGTGTTTGGACTCAGTGAGTTTACTGATGTTCAAGGCCTTTGGCAAATAATTCTTGATACACATTCTTCTTTATGCCCCCAGAGTTCAATATATTCTAGCACCAGGTGAATTGTTAATGCTTTTAATATGTGTATTAATATATATATATTTCTGTACCTACAATTATGTCGTGATACTGTCTTTGTGTAAAGAGCAAACTTGAGGTACATTTTACAATGAAATTTACTTAAGTTTTTAGTGATAATGCATTTGTAGCACATTATACTGCTGGTACAAAAATAGGGTTTCCCAAGTATGAATAAGGTATTCCTGTCGAACGTCAGGTAATTCTGTAATAGAATCCCCAAAGTTACAAAATTAGGTTTACCATCCCTATTTATTCTATTGAGCAAAAATATCTGCATAGATTTTTTGCATTTAATCATGATGAAACTATTATGAAGCAATAATCTGAAAGCATTGTCTAAACATTGAAGATCAACTGCTAGGAGGGGAACAGAATGTTTCTTTTTTTTTTGGCCAGGCCTGGGCCTTGGACTCAGGGCCTGAGTGCTGTCCCTGGCTTCTTCCTGCTCAAGGCTAGCACTCTGCCACTTGAGCCACAGCGCCGCTTCTGGCCGTTTTCTGTATATGTGGTGCTGGGGAATCGAACCTAGGGCCTCGTGTATCCGAGGCAGGCACTCTTGCCACTAGGCTATATCCCCAGCCCCAGAATGTTTCTTAATTACAGTCCTAGAGTATTGAAAACTGTTTCAAGAAATTGTTCTACAACTCAGATCTTAGAGAGAAAATAAAGGAGTTGAAAATAATTAATAAAAAGGCCTCAAGCCAGATGCTGATGGCTCATGCCTGTAAGCCTAGCTTCTCAGGAGGCTGAGATCTGAGGATCATGGTTTTCTGAAGCAGGAAAATCCATGAGACTCTTGTCTCCAATTAACCACTGATAAACCCAAAGGGGCACTGTAGCTCAAAGCTGTAGAGAGCTAGCCTTGAACAAATAAGGCCTGGAACAGCGTTCAGGCCCTGAGTTCAAGTACCAAGACTGACATAACAAAAAGGCTGTAAATATCAGGAAATTAAGAAAATGAATTGTTGGATAAAACAGAAACTAAGTTTAATGAAATCATAGTTGAGAATTCCACTGAAGTGAAAAAGAAAAGATTACAGGTTAAAAACATTTAAATGAATGTAACAAAATTACTACGGTGCAAAATAAAATTTATCCAAAGTGAAAGAAAGATGTGAAAAAAAAGGAAAGACATTTCCCTCTATTGCAGAGATCAAATTTCAAGAGTTACTCGAGGCAAATTTTTCATCTCTTGAAGGAGAAAACTGAGATTCAGTATTTTGATTCTCAACTATTCTGTATTCTGTCTGGGAAGGCTCTAAACTATGATCCTCTGCATGTTGGCTTTCTCGTGAAACATCAGTGCCCAGGTAGTAGTTATTTTTTACTTATGAGAAAATAATTTTTAATATTCATCATTTGTATCTGAGACCTCCAATATGGTAGTCTCACTCACTAATGTAAGCACTGGAGAAATTACTGGCCCCAGTAGGATGGGACATATGCTATAATGCTCTCTCTGCATCAGAGACTTGATGTGGGAAACAACACAAACTATCTCTAACAATTTTACATTTATTGCATCCTGAAATATTTTTAATGTGTTGGTCTAAGTAGAATGTATTTGTGTGATTTTGCTTTTTTATTTTTCCATCTTTAAAGTAACTATGACTACTAGAAAACACTAAATTGTTGAGAGGAATCATTTGTGGTTTATGTTTTGATACCACAATGGTGATTGTCCAAAGTATTTTATTGTGACAGCATTTTATAATCTTTTATAGCAGATATCCACTAATTTTACAATAGAAATAAAGCCATTTTCTGATATGATTAGTTCAAAGCTATATTAAAATAGACAAAATTATACATGTTTTGTCAGGTATTGGCCATTCGTTAGTGTCAAAAATGAAAAACATGGCATAATGTTGAAAAGATTTTTTTAGTAGAGAGCAGCTAGCCTTATCATAATTAAAATAAATATATTCAATTAGTATATACAATCATGCAAACATTGGTATAGAAGTGGTGAACAATTTTAAAATACTTTTTCTATGTCTATGTTAAAAATTAATAAGAGACAAGCAAGAATTTTGCCCTCTCATTACTATCACCTTTATTAGATGATGATTAAGAATAGAGGCTTACAAAAAACAGCCCAATAACTAACTTTGTGATGATTCCAGGACAAAAAGTAGGCCTCTGGTCCCATACTGAATGTTGTCTTTTTCCATCCTGTTTCTTGTTATCTTTGAATGCTGGCTCCTTACCTCTCAACAGAAATTAAGCATTTTCCCTTTTAATCAGTAGGGGACCTTTCAACTAGATGTGTGTCATGGTTGACTTGGAAATTGCTCAATGCCTTGCTAGTTAAGTAACAGTAGAAACTAACTTTGTCAGGCTGAGAATGTGGCCTAGTGGTAGAGTGGTTGCCTAGCATACATGAAGTCCTGGATTCGATTCCTCAGCACCACATATACAGAAAAGGCCAAAAGCCAAAAGTGGCATTGTGGCTCAAATGGTAGAGTTCTAGCCTTGAGCAAGAAGCCAGGGACAGTTTCCCAAGACTGGCAAAAAAAAAAAAAAAGAAAAAAAAGAAATTAACTTTGTCTATGGTTGCTGCTGGAAGATCATTGGTTCCCCTGCCCCCCCCCCCCCCTTCACTGGAACCTAACATGCAGTATTGATAGGTTTAAGAAGAGGGACATTTGGAAGAACAATTAAATCTGAATGATTCTATCTTTGAGAATGGGAAGAGATATTCTAGTGAGCTCCTGTCCAATTCCACCCTCTCTGAGCTACTGTGTGTGAATGTGGTTTGCTCATGTACGGTATCATCATGTACTGTAACTTTTGGTTTCTTCACTTCACAGACTCTAGAAGTCTAATTGATAAATATGTGCTACTTTGTAAATTACTTCATCTAAGCCTGAGCTACGATAGCCATTCAGAGACTGGGATATCACAACAATCTTTAATCTAAGAATCTTCCTGATTGAAATGACCATGATCAGAGCAACCTACTGATCAATGTTTTTAATAAAAGACATGACTTTCCCTTTTACAAATTCATCATAGCATATTTCATGGGAAGGGAATGGGAAATTATACCCTGGTTATTTTTTTTTCAGAGAATCCAATGAAACTCATGGATGGGTAGAATAGTTCAAGATCTCAAAGAGAGAGAGAGAGAGACAGAGCGAGAGAGACAGAGAGAGAGAGAGAGAATATGAGTAACTAGAGATAAACCTCCAGAAAGAAACTCAAGAACATTATGAAGGATAAATTCTACCATGTATTGTGTGGGATAAAATAAGTGTACTTGAGGGAATCAAAGCTGCAATGTTTGGCTTTATTAGGAAAATGTCAGAATGATTATATAAATTTCATTCTTGGATTTCACTTGTGATCAGGGCCATATTGGAGATTTGGAATAATTTGAAGTCTTTGGAGAATAATTTGCAATTGAGACTAACCAATTTACTCATGGATTGTAATTTGTGGGCATTTAGATACTCAAACATTCAAGCAAACCAATAATTTCCAGTCACGGTCCATTTAAATTTTTAGAAATAGAATACACAATTGCATATATAGAGTGATTATAAAGATCTCCGGATAAAATTTTTTTTCCAGATAGGGAGAAAAACCATTTATAAATCTCCTAATCTGGTATAAGAGCTAATAAAGCAAATACTTAGGCAATGTTTGGATGTGCGTGTTTTAAAACTTGAGCTGCACAAGCTTCTTAAGACTTATACAAACAGTCAAAGGTGCTGGACCAAGGTGGACCTTCTCTCTGTTGGACAGCAGAAGCACAGATTTCCTGATCCAAAACATCGTGGTACACAGGGTAGTAGCTTCACCTTGGAATAGGTGGTGAGGACGTGGCCTTGAATTAAAGCTCTTCTATGTGAAGAGTGTGCATTTCTTTACCTGAATAAAAAAGTCCTACTAAATGACATTGATGTACTAATCAAAGGAGATTAATGCAGAGCTTATTACCTATCACCACACCACCTCTTACTTAGCAAATGAGCTCATTATCACATCATTTATCCTTTTTATTAACAAGTACTGAAGACTTCTGTAGCTAGTTGTCATTATATCACCAATTGATTCAACAAAGTTATTGTGTAATGTTTTCTTTCTTGTCATTCAAGTTATTGATATTGTATTTTTGGGCTTCTTTTCTATAGAGAGATGCATTTTGTCTTGATTATATTAGTTTTTTGTCAGGAGTGAGTTTATTCCTGCCTTCCAACTCTTCCTGAAGGGGAATTTGGGAATGGATAAAAGGTTAGATTTCGCTTCAGGGCATAAACTCTGAAATACTTTTTTATAAGTTACAAGGTACAACCCCTAACCACTGAGGGCTGAAGAAGATGACTTTGGTATGTTGTTATCAAGAAAGTTGTAACAGTTACATAAATGTTTTTAAAGTCCAAATATTGGAGTTTGGAAGTTGTAAACTAGTATATATTATTCTTTCCAGGAAATGAAGTAATAGTGTAAGGGAGTTAAAAAACAATCAACTATTTATAAAGAAGAGCAGGCTCATTAACATGTCATAAATGTCCTTGAATTTAGAATTATGATAAGCTTTTTCCTGCTCTGATATATCAAGAAGACAAAGTCAAACACAGCTTATATCAAGAGGATATCTGGAACCATAGTCCTCCTAGCTCTGCCTCCAAATGTGTGGTATTATAGACATGAGACTTGACACCTGGTTATATTGTCATATCAACAAGTTAATACAGTTGCTATATTGAATTATTTAGTTTTCAGTCTTCGTGCTAGAGAAATGAATGGTTTATACATTAGCCTGACATCATCAGGGCATTATGAATTTGCTTGGATAGTTACTCTGATATTTTCTTAATGAGTAGTATCTATGAAGATTTAGCAGCTTATAATTAAAGAAACTTGGTGGTGATAAATTCTCTCAGATTTATTTGAAAATGCTTTTGTCTATTTCTCATTTTTGAGGAGTAACTTTTCTGATTTCAGTCGTCTTGCTCATCGGTCCCCTTTTCTTTAACATTGTGAAAAATCTCATCTAGTTCTTTCCTGGACTTAAAATTTCTAATGAAAAGTTTGTTTTAAAATGGACTGATACATCTTCACATGTACTGTTTGCTCTCACTGCTTTAGGAATCGTCTATTTGTAAATGAGTCCTGGGAACTTATGTCTTTAGGGGAGGACTTAACTAGGTTGGATCTGATAGTGGTATTCCCATATCTGGACAGTTGTGACTTCTCTAGGCTTGGGTGTTTTTGTTTTTGTCATTATGTCTTTGATCAATTTTTCTACCTCTTTGTTATTTTCAAGTCTCAAGGCTTTCTTGGATATCAATATCCCAAATACGGGCTCTTTAAATGCTGCCCTAAAGGTCTCATAAGTTTTCATTATTCCTTTTTATCTAATTTCCCTTTTTTCTCCTCTGTGTATTTACAAAAAGGCTCTCTTGAAACTCATTGGTTCATTGTTCTGTCTTCTACTATGGATGTTTCTAATGCTGTGTGTGTGTGTGTGTGTGTGTGTGTGTGTGTGTGTGCAAGTGTGTGTGTGTATGCTTGAGAGCCTGCTGACCCTGGGCCTTGAACTCAAAGCCTGGGCATTGTCCGGAGCTTTTTTCCTCAATGGGGTGCTCTAGCCCTTGAGCCACAGTTCCATTTCTGACTTTCTGATGGTTAATTGGAGATGAGTCTTGCAGACTTTCTTCCCAGCACTGTCTTTGAACTTCAACTCTCAGATCTCAGCAGGAGCTACTAGCCTGGCTCTAATGCATTTTAGATTTCACTCGGTATTTTTTTTCAGCTCAAGGATTTGTGTTTTGTGGAAGCTTATTGGTTGATATGTGGTTGGTGGCTTATTCTATTGTACAAATGAAGTCGTGGTTCCCTGAAAGTTCTTGAAGCTTGTTGATGTATGATGTCAACTGCACATAGAAAGACTAGTTATTTACTGCAGTGTTTGTAATCTGGCTTCCTTCGTGAAAATCCTTCCAAAATGCTAAAACAATTTGCTTTATTTTCCCTGGGACTGTGCTTACTTTCTCTATTTTGCCAGTAGATGAGGCCTTTATTCAGGTTTTCTGTGAATCTGAAATTGGTTGGTTATCACTGTTTCAGTACTAAAAGATACACCAAGTGCAAGTTTGTCAGAGATCCACAGTTTTTCCTTTTTGAAATGTGAACCAAACAGAGTAGCTCTGTCTAGAGCCAGAACATGTACTGACCCCTATCCAGTCATGGTCCTGTTGTCAGGTACTCTGTGATTCTCACCAGATCCAGGACTTATCAAGCAGCAACTGGTCCTGAATTACCATGGCACAGCTGGGTACTTCCTTCTCTTTTGTTTCTCTAAATTGTAAAGTACTCTTTCTCTGTCTTTCTCTCTGTCTGTCTCTCTCAAAGGAGGAAGGATGAAGGATGGGACAGGTAATTCCATGGCCATCAGGGCTGCAATGTTCTACCTGGCATTTCCAGTCCAATACAAGCATAGGGCAGGAAGAAAGCCTGTTCACTCAACTATGGACTACCTGTGGCTGTGGTGTACTTGTGGCCTGATATTGCTGCAACCAGTCAGAGATAATACTGGCTAGGCTAGAAGTCTGTGTGGAGTCATGCTGTCCCGAGTTGGTGGAGGCTACCTCTTTGCTGCAAAAGATGATACTAAGTTGCATTGTGTCTAAGTCTCATGGCTGTGGAAGGCAAAGTAGCTCATAGTCCACTGTGGTTTTTGGTTGCACACTGAAACATTAGCCTGTCCCATTAGGCTACATGTCTTCACTGGGGAATGGGACAGTTTTCCTTGGCTCCAAATGACCCTCAGAATAAAGTTAATGTATTTTGCAAGCAAAATGTTGCTCCTGCACACTTCTCTAGTTCTCCTCTAGATGCCACCTTTGCAAACATGCTGAGAATATGGCACTCCACACGCATATTTTATTTCTTACAGTCTGTGCTACGGTTCCTGTTGCTTGCCTTATGCAATGGCTAGTCTCCTCCCATAGGTCTCACCAATTTGCACTATTCTTCTACCTGTCCAGGTAGAAGAATATATTTCTTTCCTCCAAGTCATTGTTGGGGACCCTTTATTGTGCCTTTGTAGTACCTTCCCTGTATATTTCTATATTATTTTTATACTTAATAATACTTGTTCATTTCCTGATCTACCATACCTCAAAGAGAATGCAACTCGAGGTTATGAATTGTATGTCATTCACTGCTATATTACTATCTCTGTGACCAGTGCCAGTTCTTGAATGGCTGAAAGGATGAATCGATTGAGAAAACGTGAAAAGAGTGTTATTGTTGAAATTTCAGCTCAATGGTTCAGGATGTTTGAAAAATTTCCTTTGGACAATATTATGTAGGTGAAAAAAATGATCATGCAGTCCACCAGACATTTATATGAAATCTAGCAAGACAGGACAGCATTTTCATGAGCATTTAGTCAACAAACTCTTCAAAGTCCTATTTGTTTATACAGATGGATATATTTGTTTTTCATTAACTATTGTTACATTCAAAAGTTGTACTTAAAGAAAGAAACTTGTAGCAGGTACAAGGCATTTGGGTGGAGACTCCATTTGACCTTGAAGATGACATGGAACCTGAAGCATGCAGGTTGTCCAGGGTCCCACAGGTGTGTGCCATATGAGTTTCAGATGATGTGGTTGCTTTCAAAGTATGATTTGAAAGTTCTCTATCCACACTGCATTAATCTTAGGACATATAAGCATCTGTTACCAATTTAAGTAGCTTTTTTGGCAGAATTAGACTATTTTCTCTGTATATTTCATAGACAAGGAAAAGAGGTAAAGTTAATATAAATTGCTCGACTGTCTCCATACTATAAATTACACAGAGAATTTGAGGACCATGTACTCATTTGGTAAACTTTGACAATTAGCATCTAAGTTTTGTTCCTGAATTAGCAAGGTGGGTGGTCTACATTGGTCAAATTCACTATAAAATTACTGAATCTCTATCCTAATTCCTTTTGTTTCAAAAAGGAGAAAGACAAATTATGCATTTGCATCACTCACAACCATTCTTCACCAATCATGCATGAACTTTAGGCAAAGTAAACAATCCTGAAATGAGCAAATCCTGTAATAGAAGCTCCTGTCTATTTTTCATTTGACATAGACTCTAGTAAATGTGGGTTCTATGAATTCCAATGTTGAGAATCACAGTTTTGAGTGTAAAAACATATTTTGCTGTGATAAGTTGCAAAGAAAGAATACAGTCATTGAGTTTTCACCTCTCTCTTTGATAAAATATTAATTAGACTAGAGAGAAACTGGAAATTATAGAAGGCCTTTGTTGAGGTATAACGTAATCATGCTATAGTTCTATATAGGCAATGGTCTCCAGAATTGAATGTGTTAAGGCCTTGGTCTCTTGGGTGGTGCTACTTGAAGGCACTGTAGGATTTTATGACATGGGCCTTATGGGAGGTAATTTGGTCATTGTGGGCTTCCACCCAGTGGAACTGTGGAACTCAACTCATTTTGTCTAACTGCTACTTGGATCATTATGTGACTGCTCTGCTATAGCACATTCTCCCTTCCATTACCTCTGAGAATATTCACCAGAGGCCCAAAGCAATAGAATGCAAACTCTTAAATGGTAACCTCTAGAACTGTAAGTCAAATGAAACCTTTCACTTTGCAAGAGAAACATGATATTGATTTGGAAAATCAAATGGTTTATTGAGCTGTAGGTTATCTTAGGAGCCTCAGACTCTTATTTCATGTTGAGACCAATTAAGACTTAGTGCATATGACCCCTCTAAATTGCCTAAATCTTGAGCCAAATGAGAATTCCAAAAATTCCAGAGATATGAGCCAAATTACCATCATTATGAAATGTCCCAAATTTGTTTTTGGACAATGTGATTGCTAGTTTCAACAGTCTTAGGAAATCCAGGATTCCTAACAAGAGAGAAGATCTTTTGAAATAATTTTGCAAAATAGTATTGGTGAGAATTATTATTCTTTCCTTTTTTAAATAAGATTTTCTGTAAGTAGTACAATGGGGTTTTAATTCAACATGTTAGTTTATGAGCACAATGTATCTTGAACATGTTATCTCATTCATTAGGAAATTATTCTTCTATATTTCTTCCATTAATGAGCTAGGAAGATAATAGAGATACATGCTCAATTTCTCCTTATAAAATCTGTACCAAGTTTAAGCTCTGCACAAGGAGAAAGTGTGTCTTGTCGAGGTGAGCATTACTACGGGGCTCTTCAAACGTGGAAGAAGTATTTTCATCCACTAAATAAGATGTTTTTATTTTTTTACTATTTATGTCTATGTTTAGGAACAAGTTGAATTTCTTTGTGCTCTAGTTGCAAATTAAAAATGGGCAAATTCTTTAGTCATTTGACATGCGATAAACTTCTAATAACAACTTTGTATAAAACATTTTGTTCCTGGATACACAGAACAAAATACCCAGAAGAATAAAAGTGATTAAAAATTGCTGCCTGTATTTCAAATTGAAACATTGTTTAATTTCCTGTATGCACCATCCTCATTGCTTTCATTATTTAGGTGCCTAAAAAAAATACTGCTTATATGAACTGGTAGTAATCTCTTTTATTTTTCACTTTCTTCAACCCAAAGCAATACATGTGTATTCCAAAACAGAGACTACTTCTTCTTGAGACATGCATTGTGGTTTTCTGACTTCCTGAAGAGGCATAAGTAAAACTTCTAAGCTGCATCATGAAATTTTCTTTTTGCTTTGAGCTATAGGCTTTTGTTATTATGAGTGATATACATTCAGAAGAATGGGCATAGTAACAGCAAATCCATGTCATGTATCTTAAATGAGTGTGAAATTCTAGTGGTCCTACACCACAATGAAATTCTATAAATTGAGTTTATTCAATTTTAAGGCATAATGTTGAGGTCATGTTGGAGAGAAATCAAAATAATTTGGACATGGAGTATTATTCTGGGGGGGTGATCTTTGCTCTCTTCCTGAGGATATGTGAATTGAGACTTTGGGTGATCTTTGAACTTGAAACCATAATCCAAATGCCTGATATTAAAGTAGTGTAAAATATGCCACCAAATTTGGCAGTAAAAACAGTGAGGCCGGAGATTCTGGGGCACTAGAATTTGTATATAAATATAAATACATAAATATATGTTATGTAGATATGTATAGCTGGGCACATACATATACATGGTTTTTAAGTATGTAAAAATATAGGTGAACTTCTGTATCCACAGATTACCCATCTATGATCCAACCAACTGTATATGGATAAAAAATTACTGAAAATAAAATGTTGTGGCTGTACTAAACCTGTACAAACCTTTGTCTCATCATTATTCCCCCACAGTATGTTAGAAGTACAATTTAGGTAATGTTTTCATTGTGTTTTGTATTATAGACCATTCTCAAAATAATTTCACAATACTCACAACACGTCTCTCTTGGCCCAATTTTATATTTGACAATTTAGGATGTAATTATTGATGTCTTTGAAATCATTCTAAGAAGAAAATATATGTGTCTGTCCTCCTTTGAGATCACTCTGTTAGAGTGTGTGTTCCTGCCTTTCTGCTTGTTTGTCTGCTTGACTGCTTACTTACTCAATGACGCTCCGCCAAATTTTCTTACTATTAAAAAAAGAAGATATAGAACATCAAGTTCCAGATACGCTGTGAGAGAAGAGTGTAGAGTTCTTTAAAAAAAAAAAAAAAGACAGACTAACACTCGATGAACTCAATAATGCCATGCATTTCTTTTTCTGTCTGGAAAGACAAAGGGTTTATAAAGTCTGGGTAAGCAGACAGTTCAGGAGACATCAGTCCTTCACTGAAAACTCCTTGGAGTCTATTCAAAGTGTATGCTGTCTGAGTTGGGTGGAAGTGATGGCTGGAATAACTGCCAGCCATGAAGCAAAAACACTAGCTTGGATACCAAGAACTCAGATGGACACAGGAAAAGCCTCACAAGGAACACTTAAAAATAACACAAATATGTTCAGTTTTTTTTTTTGGTTTGGTTTCCATGACAATTTACATTTATAGGGGAAGCCCCTGCAATTGTGTGCTCCTAGCCAAAGTATCTGAGTAATTCCATCAGTCTAGCCATTCTGAATTCAGCTAACTGGACATTCTGTATTCATAGCTGGGTGAAGTGTTGATAGGAATGGGCAGGTGATAAGGCACAGATGTAAGGCAATTGTAACTTCATTGTAAAACAATGTATGTCCTTAAGGATGGTTGATAATCTTTGCCTGCAAGGTTAGTTGGCAGGAATTATGAGAACTGAGTGAACTGCATAATCTGTGAGTAACAATATTTTTAATCCAAATTCTTATGTCTATTCAATGATAAGCTTGTTATCTTTCTTTTCTAGTCTTCCTGCCCACTCTCCCAGGATTCACCAGATTGATGTGAATGTTTTCCTCGTGCTTGTGTTCCTAGAGTAGAAGTAAAGATTATACAATAGTTAGATTTTCTTTATTAGGAAAATATCTTTTAGTGTGCTACCAACATATTTCAAATCCATTTCTGTCCTGCTAACAAATATTCATTGAGTGCTGAATCAACATTGTTTATAGTGGTAGACACTGGCAATGAACTTTGAACCAAAAGGTTCATGACTTAGAATAAGAGTCCTTCAGTGTTACTGTGTAATAGAATTACCTTGGACGCTTTTAAAAAATTACTTCTACCTATGCTTGATCACTTACCATCTTACCATACAGAGGGCTTATAAGAGTCCTAAGAGCCACTGAACTTGAAGATGGAGATATTTCTGAATGAAAGACATATGGTCTCTGGAATAAAAATGAGATACTACACTTATGTGGTCAAGAAGACAAAAAAACATGGAGTCTATGTTTCTTTGGGTCTGGCTCACTTCACTTAGTATGATTTTTTCCAAGTCTTTCCATTTCTTTATGAATGGGGCAATGCCATTCTTTCTGATAGAAGCATAGAGTTCCATTATGTATATATACCACATTTTTGTGATCCATTCATCTGCTGAGGGGCATCTGGGTTGCTTAGCTATGTTAATTAATGCTGCAATGAGCATGGTTGTACTGGTAGCTTTAGTATGGCTTTATAGTATATGTCTAGGACAGACCTAGCAGAGGCTCACAATAGCTCAGTGACTATGTATGTATGATCATATAAGATGATGCTATGTGAAATGAACTCCAAGATATGAAAACAAGTGGTTTACATTGTTGTTGTTATTCTTAACTTACTACATGAAATTAGTGAAGTTATTTCTTTTTTCTTGCGTTTTTCTTCCCTAAGGTTTAGTCCCTGTTGTCACTGTATTTGAATTTGGTACCCTGGGTATTGTGTATATGTTTATGTGAGTTAGGAAGGGAAGGGGAACATCAACATCCAAATGGTGAGACAAAGGATAAAAGGCATCAATGCAATGCAAAGTGATATTTACAAGACAATAATTTGGGAGGAGAGAAGGTGGGAGAAAAATGAGGGATGAAGTAACAAGTTTGAGAAGAAATGTACTCACTGCCCTACATACAAAACTGTAACCCCTCTGTACATCACTTTGACAATCAACCAATCAATTAATAATAAAAAATAAATAAAGAACGAAATGTACTCATTACCTTATGTATGTAACTAACCACTCTGTATGTCACCTTAATAAAAAAATTAAATTTTAGAAAAGAAAAAAATGAAATTAAATGCCAACCTTGCTTAAATGTTTGGTGATATGGTATGTAGGGACTACATGATGTAGAAAATCATAAAAGTGATATGATTTTTAACCTCTTGCTTATTGAGGACCCAGGTTTTAGAACTGGACTGCCCAGATGTCAACCTGTCTTCTTAATCTTACCTCCTTTGAGTCTGCAGACAACAGATCTAATTTCTTTGCCTTAGCTTCCCTATCCACAATATATGAGAAATGGCAACACTCTAGAGACTTGTGCTGAGGGTTAAATTAATCGATAGTTTCAGAGCACTCACAAGGCTTGTGGCCTCTAGTAGAGTGCTATGTGTAACTACTTTTTTGGATAAATAAATGATAGGTATATACCCTGTATACCCTGTATATACCTATATAGGTATATACCCTGTATATACCTCTGCCTTGGAGAAACAAGTGAAAATCCTCTTGAGTTTGGACAGAGCCAACTATGTGGCCAGGCCAGAGGCAGCTCACAGAGAACACAGATTCCTTTCATACTTTCCCAGAAGAAATATTTCCTGGAATCCAGTATGACATGGCTTGCTCTTTAGCATGACATCAATAAAAAAAAAATGAGCCTTGATAAGGAGCACCCTGTCAGTATGTCCAAAGTCAATGTAGCAGAAATAGGCACTTGGAGAAATGGCATGGAGCCTCCTATGCCTGCTGTGGGCTATTTCTTCTGTCCATGCCACTTCCCATTCTTTAACTGCTCAGGTGCTTCCGTTGTAAATATTCTGTGTTTCCTTACCAAGATAGAGTCAGATATTGGTCTTCTCTGGCTTCACACCAAGCTGTACTTCAGATCTTCTGAAGCTAGCTATTTCACATTGCTTCAGGGGCATCTGGGGTCACAAGATGTGAACTTCCTTTCCAGCCCTGCCTGTTGCCTTTCTAGATTCTCGGAAAAATTTTGTCGAGCTTTCCTTACTATCTTTCTGTTAGCTTTTACCAGAAAATAAAGGCCATTGAAAGTGAATACTTTTAATTTTTGGTCTCCTTTCTTTACACTTATTTTCTCTTGCTCCTTTGTATAGTCTTAGCAAGGATGTGTCCATCACTGTCCCAGTTAATGACACTAGCCTGGGTTCAAGCTTATATTTTTTATCACTTCTTTGGAGAAGCTGGCCCCAAATTTATCTTTGCTCTTTTGAATCTTCTACTTGTTCTTCTTGTATTTTATGGAGATAAAATCTTGGTAAATTTTTATTTATTTATCTTTAAGACAATAATCCTCCTACATCATTTCCTCATCTAACAACTATCCGCATTCCTTTATTCTTGCTCTTCTATTGACATTACATCCATTTCAATTTGTACTCATACTTCATCACTGGTGAACTTTTTCTAGTAATCATCCTTTGAAGGTTTATAAATAATGGATCAATTTTGTTCTTCCTTTTATCTGACTTACTTTTCATTTTCTTGTCCAACTGTGATTTTAAAATTAATTTACATTATTATTATAGAGTTGATGTATAAAGGGATTACAATTTCATCAGTCAGGTAATGAGTACATTTCTTTTTGTACAGTGTCTTCTGTTCCCTCATTCTCTCCCAGTTCTTCCCTCTCGTCTCCACCAAGGAGTTGTATAGTTTACTTTCATGAGTGTCCAATGAGCTCCACTACTGCACTTTTTGCCCCTTTTCCCTCAAATTCTGTGTTCCCCTCCCCCTCATGAAGATATACAAGTGAATACATCATAGATAAGGTAAAGAAGATAGAATGATCAAAAACTAAAAACAGTCTTTTGTTAATGTATTATACAAAGGATTTAAAAATATTTATGATCATCATAGTGCTAGAGGTGGTTGCTATGTGTGAGACTTTGCAGACAAGTAGAGTTTGTAGAAATATGTCAAACCCAACGCAGCTATTTGTTCTTTAAGGCACATGGCTGGGGGAAAGAAAGGAGACTAGATATTGAGAAAGAGAATCTTCTCAGGGATCTCAAGAAAACATTGCTTAGTAAACTAATCATATGAATTAAAAATCCTACCATGCCCTAAAGGCCTTTTAAATACAGTATATATTATGAGCAAAAATGAACAAGAAAACCATCAATTTCCAAATCCACACATTGCCTCTACCTTCATGGTGCTTAACATTTTAGTAATAAAAGACTGAGGTAAATGAAAAATTATATCAAAGCATAAAACATGGCTTGGATAACTACTAGGAAAAGGAATTCCATGGCATTGGGTAGGGCAGCCAATGAGGACTTTCTCCACAGCTGGCTCACTCAAAACTCCATTACAAACACAGGTTCCCATGTAAACCAAAGGAAAGGAAACTGGAGAGGCTGAGCATATTAGATTTCTTCTATGTTCAGCCTGGATTTTCCATCTGGCCCACCCTGAATTCTTTCAGTCTCTGGACATGTGGGATGGGGGAGTTGACTTCATGGCTAATATTGCTGGGACTTATATGTGGTTGTTTAAGAAAGAAAATATTTTCTCCATCATTTGTTATGTGTCTGCTATCATGGGTGCTACAGTAACACTAATTACAGGAATAAATACTATCAGAACAGAAAGGATTGGAAGACAATTGAGGAAGACCTAGTTAAAACAGCACAGCTTCAGAAAGAGAAGCACATGTCACAACCAGAAACTGACAAAATCTCCTGTGACTTCCTTCTCCTAGTTGAGTAAGGAATTACATACTTACTATTAGATCTAGACATTGAATGTGCCATCATCCTTTCGTTCTGGTGTGGGATTTGCCTACTTCAATTGTCAGCATGATTTTTTGGTCTCATTATCTTCAGTATGCAAAATTCATTAAAAATGCAGGGAGAGGGACTTATGCCTGAGAATATTCCAGTGGGAGGAAAACACAAATCATGCATATTCTTCAGGAATACGGAAATAGTCTGTAGCAGTGGTATCAGTAATGCTTTAAACTTCATCATGTTTAGATATCTGAAACTGAGTATTTCTTGTTTGTATTTTCTCCCTGGAAATTGTAAGGAGGTAGTTTTAAAAGAAACAAATTAAATAAACATGCCTCATTTCCTCTTACAGATCATTTTAGAGAAGAAATACAACGAGAAGATAGGTGGCTGATGGCATTGCCATGATTTAGTCTGAGTTTGGGAATTCTATTTACTAACTAGAAATGCATATGTAGATAGAAGGTCCTGGAAACACTGATTTCATAGGTATTAAAAGTGAGTACAGTGAAAAATTATAATATTATCTAATGTCTATTGGACAGCTATGTGTCAACCAGATTGATAATTTATTTACTCATCAAATCGTACTTGACTTCCATTTCTCATGGAGCTGCTCCCCTTTCCAATAGTATGTTTAGAAATTTCCACCAAAGCCATCTCTGCGTTTTTCACCTGGTATGTGATAAGTACCCATGGTATGGAGTAGAATGTTCACAGAGAGCCAGTTGCATCCAGTTTTGAAAAGGATCATGCATCTAATCATTCAAAAATTTAACTCACTTAGTAAGATTTTTTCTAAGTCCTTGGAAAAAAGTACTTGGGAAAAATCATACTAATCGAAGTGAGCCAGACCCAAGGAAACATAGGCTCTATGGTTTCCATCGTTGGGAATAACTAGTACACATCTAGGATAGTCCTAGCAGAAGATCACAATAGCTCAACAGCTATTTCCATATGAACACATAAGATGATGCTAGGTGAAATGAACTCCAAGTTATGGAAAATTAGCATGTCGTTGTTATTTTCAACATGCCATATGAAATTATGCTCTTTTCCTTTTGTATTTCTTCCCTGTGATTTTACCCCTGATATCACTGTAACTGATTTTAGTACCCTGGATTTTGTATATACATGTATTGGAATTAGGGAAGGGAAACAAAATACCAAAATAAAGAGACAAAGGATAAAAAGACAAACCAATGCAACAGTAATACTTACAAAACTATATTGTGTAAACTATATTGTGTACAACACTTAGGGGGGAGAGGGAAGATGAGGAGGCAGCTGAAAAATGAGGGAGGAGGTAATGAGTTGAATGAGAAATGTACTTAGTGCCTTACATATGAAGCTGTAACTCCTCTGTACATCACTTTGACAATAAATAAATGAAAAAAAAAAAAGGAAAAGTTTCAGAAACAAACAACAAATGTTCATGGTGATTACTGCTTAAGAAAATATGTGAGATTTGTGGTGCTGGAGAAGGAATAATTTTTATAGAATATTATACTTTATTGCTTATGTGATGCATAGCGAGCATGTTCTGTTGTTGGAATGAATATCCTCCAAAGCCTCATGCATTAAAAAAAATTAACTCAATAAAAATATTTTAAGTAAAAATTACTGATGTGATGAAATACTCAAAATAATCATAAAGCCTTCTTAAATCTTATTTAGAAGTCTAGAAATGCCGGCCTTATTACATGGGAGATTGAAATGCTTAAATGTAATATTAGAGAATGGGAAGAATGTATGCATATTACTCACTGTGAGGAAAATTTACTTAGTTCAAGTCTCCTAAATGATTCGTAGGGGAAAGAATCAGAAATGTAGTGTTCAATATTGCAAGTAAGCATGAGATCTAATGTGGTGAAAGAATCATACTGCTTCAATGTGTGTTGGACTAGCCATTATGTCTTCTGAAAGAACAGTTTCTTAGAAGAATGTTAGATTAATCCCATACAGAAATCCCTGGTTGACAGCATGAAGGGAAAGTTAGTGCATAAAGATGATATTTAAATTTCTATTCTCTCTGCAGCATAAAATGTGGAATCAGTATTTTTTCTTCCATTTGAAGTCATTTGTGACATAGCATCCTTGCTCTCTCCACTTCTTTTTTTTTTTTTTTTTTACTCTATTCTTGTTAATGTACTTCTCAGCCAGGAAAAATGACATTAGGAAAAACACATTGTACAGGTTATGGAAAGGGCAGAAATGAAAGTCTCAAAGAGAAATATCCTTTATGAAAACATGGTTATTTCACTTCCCTTTGATGATAAAAATAGTACTCAAGAGTACTCAATCTTTGAAACAGTTTGCATTTAATTTATTCCCCATTACCTTTTACAAGAGTTGAAGACACAGATTTCCTTGAAGGACAAATTCAACTATATTGTTGTTATCTAGCCCTAAAAGATTTGCTCTTTGTTTTTAAACATTAATAAAAGAGAAAGGGGTTGTTTTCTTTATTTCTTTATCTCTTTTTGGCTTGTGTCTATTTTTTCTTGCCAGTCCAGCTCAAAAGTTCTTTAATAATATGTGCAATAATTTCTCACCTAAGTTGGGAGAAATGTGGCCATGTATGTGGAGGTTAAATGTGTCTGCCATGTTTTGACATCAAGGATTCAATCTATTTATCTACTCAAGTAATTAAAGGACAATCCAGAGGGAATACAATCTGTTTTCTTCCCAAATTTTACTGCCCCGTTATGCAAAAGAAAAAGTTCAGGAAATATTTGAAAGAAAAATTATATCTAAACCATTCAGTTCCCAAAGTACTCATAACAGTATTTAAAAACCAGATTGGAGATAGGGACATTTGTAATGATTTGTTTAGTCTGGTAATTATCATCAACTCTTAGCATAGGCTAAGCCAGCTTTCTCTGATTGGTGCTCTTGCTATCTGTGGGAAACAGTCAACACAGAGCTCTGAGGTCGGCCTTAAACAATTGGAACTCCTTTCTCTGGCCCTGGGAAGGCTGAGGGTGGCCCTGTCAAGACCTACTGTGCTCAGCATTACAATGACCACAATCTTCATCCTCCTGCTAATCCGGAACATCACAAGGCCGGTGGCCTATGCAAATTGGTTGTTTTCTTGTTTATGGGTAGTTGCCAATCTTAGAATTCTCCCCACCCCCCCACCCAACTGACATGCTTATCTCTTTGATGCAGCCACCTTCCTGCGTGTACTTTTGCCTGATAATAAATAAAAGCCCTGTTCATGGGACCAGAGGCATTTGATGCTGGAGAGAGGCAGCAGGTCCCCTGGTACCCCGCAAATCAATTCCATGGTCCTGTCTCCATCATTGCTTTGCTCCCTGCCTTGTTCCGGTCTGCAGCAGGAAGAGCCACTCCCAGGGACGGTTTGCAACAGCTATCCCTATCTCTTACATTACTACTAAGCAGACCAGTTCTCATAGGAAACTCTAGGGCAAGTTACTCTGGGCCTTTGAGTTTGGATTTCTGCTCAACAGTTGAGTCATGAAAATGGATTCTGAACTGCTTGTCAGAGTACATACAGCTTTTCATCTAGTACTTTTGAAATAGATGAAAGAGCAGGGTGTCTGTGTGAGAGAGAAATGGAGGTAGAATATTCCAGAAGCTGTCTTCTTTCCTGAAAAGGACAAGCACTTCTGAGATAAGATGATAAAATTGTTTTTTAATTTTTGGTTTGTTTTAGCTTCTCTATTGCTACTTGGTTCTATGTACACCAAATTCTTTTTTCTTAAGTGCACAATACTTCTGATGAACTCTGTGGTCTCAGCCCCTAAATTGTGCATCAATTCAACCAAACAGCTCACACATGCCTTCCTTTGTTCCAAGTATCTAAAAGGGACAGAAGGCTCTGATCTCAGCTAAGCTAAGGAGACTGGAGTGAGCTGAAGCATAGGCAAACCACTATAACAACAGATTTCCATGAACTAAGTAGCTTCTTATTGTTGAGTTCTAGGGGATATGAAACCTCCATTCAACAAAGTTTGTACTTCAATGGAAAATACTTGTGTCTTAGCGAAAACTTCTCAGTGAACAAATTCTAAATTGGCTGGGCACTGGTGGCTCGTGCCTGTAATCCTAGCTACTCAGGAGGCTAAGATCTCAGGATCACAGTTCAAAGCCAGCTTGGGCAGGAAAGTCTGTGGGAATCTTATCTCCAGTTAACCCACCAGAAAACCAGAAGCGGTACTGTGGCTTAAATAGTAAAGAGCTAGAGACCTTTGAGTTGAAGAGCTCAGGAACAGTGCCCAGGCCCAGAGTTCAAGCTCCACGACCAACCAAAAACAAACAAACTCTAAATTGCAGACCCCATTGTAAAATGATGGGATGCATCAAGTATTGAAAGCAATAGATTTGAGATTAGTATATCTTGGCATGAGGATTACTCATGCATGTAAGACAAGGGAATTTATGAGAAAGGTGAGCTTGGTGCTATCTGACTGGAGTATTTGTGCCAGTTTTCATTGAACAATGACATTTTTTAATGTACCTGATAGGTCAGAGATTACTCTGGACTTTGGAGGCAGAAGAACAAAACAAACAATGACTGTCTCTATTTCCCATCACTGGTCCCACTAATAATCATACCTGGAGAGAGTGAAGAAGGGTCAGTAAGGTCAAAATACTTTACGTACATGTGTGACAATGGAAAAATGAAGCTTATGGAGATTGGTTTGGGAAGAGATTCTGGGAGAGGAGCGAGTAAGGGAGGGACTAAATCTAATCAAGGTTTGTTACATGATATATGGACCTATTGAAATAAAACTGGCTTGTCCAACTAATTGGTATTATTAAAAATATGAAGAAAAAAGACTATCATTCTAAAAATACCCAGAATATGAAAAAGGGAAAACAGCATCTAAAAACTCTCAACTCAACAGAGACAAAAGGAACGTTCACCCTAAAATGGGAAGGTAAGACATACATAGCAATGAATGTAAATAGAGTTTCGAAGGCCCAGCAGACATTGAAAGTCTCGCAGGATGAGAAGTTCAGCTAGGTGGGCGAAGGAGCATGCCAAAAGTGGAAGTGATGAGAGGCAATGGCTCAAGTCATATGCACTGCACTTGTACTTACTCTGGGAATCACGTAAGGCAGATGATGAGGACAGAAGTGAATGGGAGAAGGCTTTCAGCTGTGAGAGACAGTGACTGCCACGCAGGAAAGCTTTCTGTGAACGTTGCAGCATGTAGTGTGGGGTGAGCCCTGGGAAGGTTTTAGGAGCAAGTGGCTTAGAAGCATTATTCTGTATGTTTCATTAGGTTTGGAGAACCACTGCATTCCCAGGCAGGAACTCTATGCAGACAAGAACTAAGAAATGGGCCTCTGAGTTAAGGAGTATTTCCTAGGGGGAGAAGATCCAGAAAAACAAGTATAAATGAACAGAAAACCGGGAAGCCAAAATAAAAGATTAAGAGAGCCATAAAATAGTTCCAAGGAGAATACAGTCATAATACTCAATGTATATATGTGAAAATGGAACTAGGAAAATTGAGGAAATGTGCTGGGTTGGGAAAGATGGCTGGAGGAGAGTGATGGAAGGAGTGACATTGACTACGAGGCTATCTTGAATTGAAATCCCCTTGTGTAACTACCGAAAGATAACAAATGTTAAAAACTTAATAAAACAAAATTAACCTAATAATTTCTTAACGACACAAAACGAAATTGTTAAGCGAAAGTACCAAGTGCATTGAAACTTCTCTAAACTTCTCTAAAGTACAGAAATAAAAGAAAGTCACATGACAAGCAATAAGATGATAGTGGCCTGCACAGTACCTTGTTGAAAATGGAAAACAAATTACAGGGGGGTAACTGGAAAAGTAGGTGGAGAGGAAGTAGATTTGATGAGTGTAGAGAATTCATTTGAAAATTCTGGAAGAAGGTTGGCTATGAATGGCCGAAGAGAGAACAGAGTCAATAGCTAAATGAGAAAGCATGTTGTCACTTACCCGTATGAATAATTGAGGTGTTTTAGCCCAAATGGGCTAATCTCAGGTCCTGAGTGGTGATTTGGCTTTTCTCTCTCTACACTTTTGATCAACTCCTTGCATTATTTTCTTCACTACTCTTTTTGATCCAAAGTGCAGCACACACTCACTTTGAGACCATAGAGAACATGTAGTGCTAAACATATTGATTAGACTGAAAAGTTTTCCTCTGTTCAGTTCCAAGAGAAAGAAAATTAAAAAGGGTTAATTGCATCTTGGAAAGAAGAGGCATTTAACATCTTCACACAAGACACATCAAATCTCATCATAGTGAAGGCGTTTTGTGTGTGTGTGTGTGTGTGTGTGTGTGTGTGTGTGTGTGTGTTTTTCCCCTCCCTTATCCTCTTACTGTCTCTAGATGAATCCAGTACAAAGTGGGATTTAGGTCAAATCATCCATTGAACAATATACCAAAAATATCAACAACCACTTCCTAAACCTCAGGAAGGTATTATGTTCATGTTCTGATCTATAAAGTTGTATTGAGATGATAATTTGAAGATTAAGAGGAGCTAAGACCTAAATACTGTTCTTTCTAAACCAATTTCTAGAACTAAAATGAAAAAATAGCATAACATCATCAACAAAGCAAGTAAATATTTGTTTTGAAATTTTCCTGGATCACATACTGTGTTAGAACTTTCATCTAGATTATATTTCATTTCCTTCTCTTTTCAACCTCATGAGAGGGAAAATATTAACAAAAATTCAAAGATGAGTAAAGAGAAGCTCAGATACTTGAAAACAGGCCTCAAGTATGTTTAAAATACAATGATTTAAGAATAAAAGAATAGAAGCAATGGTTTGGGGGGCTGGGAGAAAAAAGAGAGACAGATTGTTAAAATATACAAACTTTTTTTTTTTGGCCAGTCCTGGAGCTTGAATTCAGGGTCTGAGCACTATTCCTGAGCTTCTTTTTGCTGAAGGCTAGCATTCTACCACTTGAGCCACAGCACCACTTCCAGTCTTTTCTGTTCATGTGGTACTGAAGAATCAAATCCAGGGCTTCATGTATTATAGGCAAGCACTCTACCACTAGGCCACATTCTCAGCCCCAAATATACAAACTTTTTAAATGCATAAGTCCAAGCATCTATTGTAGAGTGTACAGTAAATAATTCAGTACAGAAATGCAACACCACAGTTATTACCTTGCAATTTAGTATAAGAGCAGATTTTCAATATCCTTACAACACACACTAAGCGAATTTAATGTTAGTCATAAGCATATTATTTTCACTATGCTAATCAGTGCATATTAAGTCATCATATTGTATACATTGAATATATAATTTTATTAGCCAATTAGAAATTAGAAACAATGATTCAGAATTATTATCGATGTTATATAACATAATTTCTTTGTCTCAAACTTTATAAAAGGAGTCATTGAAAACTTGAGTTTTGCAAAGACTTGTTACTACAAGAATTTGGAAAGCTTTTAAACCTTTCCTTCTTTTCAAAGAAAGGAAAAATGGTCTCAGTTACTAATAATATATGTTGTAGAAAATAGAAGCCTCATCATTACAAAGAATGGACCTGATAGTGATGATGTTGCTACATTTTATTCTAAATTAATGTTTTCAAGCATGTTCTTATTCAGCTGTGTTGGGGAAGGATGGAATAATCCAGAATCTTGCTGAATGGTTGTTAATAAAGATCTTCTGATTTAAAAGATGTGCAGAACTACATGTGGTAGAAAAGAGTGAGCATAACAAAGTCTGTTTCTTCTTCTTACATCTGGCGGGTTTTGGATGAGCAGCCATATCAGAAGAGAACTGAAAATGGAAAATGGGAGCCGCAGGGTAGAGGAGGAGTTGGCCCAGTGGGTTTGGAATGGGCCTGAGGGTCTCCAGCTCTGGAACACAGATGTTAGACATAGCTGGCCAGCTCTGGAAAGTTTCAAAGATTTCTGGCTGGTTTTCTGGGGCTTGCCTGACTGGCTCTGGAGGAGTTGTGTTCAGGGCTCTCCCTCATCCCCAAACAGTCATCAGATCCAGCTGGCTCCTGCAAGCAGCCAAGTTGGCACATGCACAGATTCTCCGTTTGGTGAGGACCAGCAGTGAGAAAGAGGCAGCGGATTAGCCAAGCCAGGAGTAAGGAAGAAGCTTATGGATGAACTCATCAATGCTAGTCACCAGTGGAAGAAAATTCCTGTGTTCATTAGGACTGAGTCAAGTTTAGTTACCCTCACTTACAAAGAAGCTAGGTAACTGAGGACTTCCTGAAAGAGGCCACATGGATCAAGAGACATTGCTTTCACGCACTGCTTTCTTTTTTTTTTTTTTTTTTTTTGCCAGTCCTGGGCCCTGGACTCAGGGCCTGAGCACTGTCCCTGGCTTCTTCCCGCTCAAGGCTAGCACTCTGCCGCTTGAGCCACAGCACCGCTTCTGGCGGTTTTCTGTATATGTGGTGCTGGGGAATCGAACCTAGGGCCTCGTGTATCCGAGGCAGGCACTCTTGCCACTAGGCCATATCCCCAGCCCCGACTGCTTTCTTAAATGGCAAACTCTTTGTACAAGTATTTGAGGATAATAAAAAGTAATAATGAATTAGGGAAAAAAAAAACCAATGGATGGGTTTAAAAATATCATGGTATGGGCATGTGAAATATTCTTTCCTTTACCAAACTCTAGCCAGATTCCTTTTCACTCTTTACTGGACTAAGACTCAATCTTAGCTCATAGAAGTTACCGAGTATGAACACATGATTCCACCCTCTCCATTCTGCTCCTTTCCGCATACAATAGGACTTTAAACATGGACATCGTTTCCAATAGCTGAAAGCTGCATCCCAGCTTGGCATGGACTTAGTCATTCTTAAAGGGGTTCACCTGATAAAGGTCAAGACCCTTTGGTCTACTGTCATTTTCTCAGACCACACCTGATGATAGGACCTCAACATTTACCAAACAGAGCTGAGAAATAGGAATCCTCCTTCCATTCTGACGAAACATATGAGAAGCTCCTGCAACTTTGCAATGTGTTTCTCAAGGACTGGAAATCATTTCTTTGAAATGGAAATTGTCAGGTAGAAAAGGGCTATGGCTAACCTTGACAAATGTCAGATAATGGGTATAGCTAGTTTAGTTGGCATTTGGGCTGTCCATTCCCCCAGAACTTTTGTTCTGACTACACTGTGTCTAATAGGCTCCTCTGTTCATCCGCCCAAATCCAGCCACTTCTGCAAAATAAGAGTTCAGAGATAAGTTTAGCTCACCTGGGACCCTCCTTTCTATGGCAATTCATATATTGTTGGTTACCAACTGCCTTTCATATGACTCTGTAACTCCTCTGTAGCACACTTTGACAATAAAGAAAAACAAAAAATATTCTTATCATCTATAATGTCTGACTTATCTTTGATAGATATAAATATCCATCTTTAAAATACAGCTTTTATGATACTCTCCTAAGAATATCCTCCTTCAGTCTCACTGTGTGAATATCTAGAGTCCTGTCCAAGTGTATTTTTTTTTTTTGCCTTTTACCATCAGTGTGTTTATTTGGCAGTTTACAGGCACATTCTAGGTACAACAAGGGAGGGAAACCATGCAACCTATATTTCTTTGGGTTTGGCTTACTTCACTGAATATAATTTTTTCCAAGTCTTTCCATTTTCTTATGAAATAGTTATGTGCATATGGTAATATAAAATGAGATTTATAGAAATGGAAGCAAGAGGGTTTTTGGTTACTTTTTCTCTTTTGTTGTTGTTTTTGTTTTCTGTACCTTTTGTCTTATCTGATTTGGTGAGGGTTTATCTGATTTGGTGAGGGGAAGGGGAACACAGAAATTTGGGGGGGTGGCAAACAGTGAACAAATGCTGCACTGATAATCACGAGACACTATGTTGTACTATACAACTTGTGGGGGGAGGGAATGGGAGGGAAAAACTGGGAGAAAACAAGGGAAAGGGGTGACACTGTCCAAAAAGAAAGGTACTCATTACATGACTTATATAAACTCTCTCTGTACAATAAAAATAAAAATAATAGAATAGCCTTTTTTTCAAATTTTTATTATCAAACTGATGTACAGAGAGGTTACAGTTTCATACGTTAAGCATTGGATACATTACTTGTACTGTTTGTTACCTCATCCCTTGTACCCCCCTCCCCCTTTCCCTTTCCCTCCATGAGGTGTTCAGTTCACTTACACCAAACAGTTTTGCAAGTATTGCTTTTGTAGTTCTTTTTCTTTTTTTTATCCTGTGTCTCTCAATTTTGGTATTCCTTTTGAATTTCCTAGTTCTAATACCAGTATGCATGGTTTCCAATATACTAAGATAAGATTACAGAGATAGTGTAGGTACAACCACGGGAAGGTGATACAAGAACATCGTCAATAATAGTAGCTACAGATACACATGGGATGTTGAAAGTAGTTACAACTGTGATATAACAATCATTTCCATAACATGGAGTTCATTTCACTTAGCATCATCTTATGTCTTCAAAAGGGTATAGCTATTGGGCTCTTGTGATCCTCTGCTGTGACTTGCCTATACCCGTACTAATTATACCCAATAAGGGAGACCATATATAAACTCTCTCTGTACAATAAAAATAAAATAATAAAATAGCCTTAAAATGGCTAAATATCAACATATAAACATCTTCCCTTCTTTAGGAAAATGAATTCAGAAGGAAGTGTGTGTGTGTGTGTGTGTGTGTGTGTGTGTGTGTGTGTGTGTGTGTGTTTCTGGTTGATGACAATAAGCAATCTCTAAGACTGCCTTCAACATGCCTCCTTCCTGGTATTTGTACCTTTGTGTAATATCTGAGCATTGAACAGAAGCAGGGAGATGTTATCTTACCACTAACAAGTGGCATGTGATACCAGGCATAGCAAGTCACTTTTGGGATTAGGTTGTGAAAATCCTGACTTGCATCATGAATGTTCTTCTGGAATTTTTTGGCTGGGGAAATAGGTCAGCATCATGTCAGCTGTGTTGAGAGGTGGAAGAAGGAGGACTTCTAAACCTTCCTCATATGCATGTCACAGCACTTGGAGATGACCTTGGCTTTGGCTAAAACCTTCATTAGCTACTCAGGAGAGAGTAGCCAACTAAATTGCTTCCACATTCTTAATCTAGGAGACCTGAGATGAAAAAATAATACTGACTCAATGCATTTTTGGAGTAATTTTTAATTCATCAGTAAGCAACTACTCTGATAACATAGCTCTACCCAAGTACATTTTGCAAGTTTAAAGTAAGTTGTCTCCGTCCTGGCAAGAGCTATCATACCAATTCATTGCCTGTGGAGACTACTAGTCATGATGTTAAAAGAAGATTCTTTTTTATATTCAACTTATTTTATTTTTATTGTTAAGGTGATAGAGGGGTTACAGTTACACATGCAAGGTTGTGAGTACATTTCTTGTTCAACTTGTTACCTCCTCCCTCATTTTTTCCCCACCTTCCCTCCTCCCCAATTCCTCCCCCCACCCAAGTTGTACAGTTGGTTTACAACATACTGTCTTGTAAGTATTGCTGTTGTATTGGTTCACCTTTTACCCTTTGTCTCACCATTTTGAAGTTCCCCTTCCCTTCCCTTCTCTTTTCTTCCCTACCCTTCCCTCCCTTTCCTTCCCTAATTTAGATAAATGTACATACAATATCCAGGGTACCAAAATCAAATACAATGCCAACAGGGGTTAAACCACGGGGAAGAAAAACAAAAGAAAAAGGCATAGTTTCACATAGTACATTGAAAATCACAACACCACTGATAAACCACTTTTTTCCATAACTTGGAATGCATTTCACTTAGCATCATTTATTGATTCAATGTAACATCTACATTTACTTATTCTACATTTATTCTACACAAAGCTGGCTAGGCATCAGCAGTTGCTGAGTTTACATTGGTGTTTATAGAATTCCTTTGTGCCTATATCTTCTTTGATCATCTTTAAGCAACAGAATGGATATACAACACTTTCAATGTAATTTCATTTAGTCTGCAACAAAATTTCGGTAAGAAAATATTACATGTGGGAGCCCTTTCACAAGTTAAAGTAATAAGTCATTTTACCCAAAGTTAAAAGTCATTTTACCTCTAACTTAGGATACAAGGTTTTAGTGATGGTATGCTTTACATTTCAGAGTTTCTTGCTTAACCAAAGCAAAATTCCAGTCCACAATTGTACTAGAAGAATAATGTGTCTTTCTCTACCCAAAGACTTTCACCTTCTGATTCATTATGCCTTGGACTATGTTACCTTATATAGGAAAATAGACTTTGAAGATGTGATTAAGTTAAGGATTTTGAAATGGGATGGAATATTTTGAATTCTTTAGGTGAACTCAGTGCTATGTCAGGAATCTTGGATGAAGGAAGCAGAAAGTTAAGAATCAGATGGGGTAGGAGGAGGAGGGAGAGAGAGGGGGGAGAGAGATGGAGAGGATGATGAAGTTATTTGAAGATGGAGGAGAAGACCACACAGAAACAGTATGTTCTCCTTTACAGGTTTCAAGAACCAGCCCCATGACCACTTAGATTTCACTCCAGTGGCATTCATTTGGGATCTCTGAATTCTAGAAGTGCAACAAAAACAAATGTTTGTGTTATTTTAAGTCATTAACATTTGTGACAATTTTTAAGAACAGCACCAGGCAACCAAAGTAACATCTAAATAAGACAACCTGAGGATGTATTTTCTCACACTGAGAAATTTACAAAGCAAAATCAATGTTTGGCTATATTTTTGTGATTAGCTTAAACTATATTTTTGTTCGCATATTTCTTTCTTTTTTTGCTGGAACTTGCTGGTTCTTTATTTTTATTTTTCAAATTTTTATTATCAAACTGATTTACAGAGAGGTTACAGTTTCATACGTTAGGCATTGGATACTGCATATTTATTTCTTTTCCTTGAATTCAGTTGTAAGAGTTACTCAGGAGTAGTTCTATAATTTCATTTTTCCAGTGTGTTACAGCCACAGAGAGTGCAGTGAACAATGGGATTGATACATACAACATTTATATTGGTCTCATTTTCTTATCATTCTTTTCCAAATAGAATATCTTAATAATTTTCCTGGAAAACAACAATTACAAAACAAGACAGGATTCAGTCCAAGAAATGACTGAATTTTTTCCCTCCTCCATACTCTCACATTTTTGATGTCTTCAACTTAAATTTATTTTAATGTATGTAGGCCAACTCTCAAATCAATGTGCTTATGGAATGTAAGAAGCACATTTTGATAGAAAAATAACATAAAACAGATACTTCTTTTTTCTGGTACATATTATTTCACATACATTTATTTTTGTGCTTGTGTGATAGAAGTCTTAAAATTGACTCAGCAATTTTCAAGTATAGAATATGTTACTTTTCCTGCAATCTTCATAATGTATTATAGATCTTTGAGTTTCTTTCTCCTACGTAATTTAATTTTATACCCCTTTACCAAAGTCTTCTGAACTTTGCACCCAGCTTTTAGTAATTATTTTATTTTTTATTTCAATAAATTTTACATTTTTATTTTTCTCATACAGGTGAATAAATATTATATGTTTTTCTTTCTGTGCCTGGATTATTAGCTTGATTTTCATAATTCATTCAGAGACATTTTCAACCTACTCAAAAATTATGGGGTTACTGGTTCTTTTCAGAAAAGAGGCGATTCAAGCTATTCTGTGTGACATATGAAAATATGTATGTCTCACATTCTGAGACTTGGAGGGCTTATGTAAAAATGAGCTTTCCTTTTCCATCTTTAGTGAACTATGATTTCACAGAGCAACCATCTTACAATGTAGGTTGTTCTGACAAGCACTTTAGATATTTACAGTGAGATTTAAAAAAATATTAATTAGGCAAATTTTGGTTGTGATATATTTATCACATCCTTTTGATTTTTGAATTTATTTCTGATATAAAGTCTATGTTAACTTTGCATAGGCTTGGAGACACTATCCTCCTATATGTTCCTCTCAAGTATCTAAGACCACAGGCATGTGCCGGCATTCCTAGAGTATTTTAAAAGTATGGGTTTGATAGCTTCAGTCTAGATTGGGTTTGAACCTTGATCCCCTCCCTCCACTTCCCAACTAACTAGGATTAGAAGCCTGATGTATAATTTCCAGGCTAACTCTTGAAATCTTAAATCAGACCTGGCATATATTGGCAAGGTAAGAAATGCAAGCCTCCTTTACTGAGATGCACTAAGATCAGAGAAGAAAGGATTAAAAGTGTTCAGAGTTATTTGAAATGAAACTATACCATATCCTTAGGGCTTTAATTTTAATAGTTGACTTTTGTCCTTTGTTAGACTAAAATTATCTGAATGTAGGAAAGGGTGGTATTCAGTCATTTGAAATTTGGCATTCCTTTGGTTGGTTCTTGATATTCATGGCAATGTTCTGCATACAAGCTATGAGCAAAATGTGCCCTTAATCAAGTGCCAAGTTCAACCTAAGAATAATGGTTTGTGAGTAAATTGTAGTAAGGGTCTCAAGAGTAGAAGGATAATTTTTAATGGTTAGCTAGAGAGCCCCAAAGACCCACAATATAGCAACCTCAGGAATTTCCTGCCATTAATATTGGCTTTTACTTTTCCCTAAAGACAAAGATGAAAAAAATCCTTAGTTTAGACATCAAACACAGAGAATTTATGTATTAAAATTTTATTTTGCTATATTTACTTGGTATGGTTAAGGAGTACTATACTCTGGCCATTCACAAAAACAAAAAAAAGAAACAATCCTTTTTAGACATTAAACACATGGTAATTAATGAATTAAAACTTTATTTTGCTATATTCATATGGTTTTGTTAAGCAGTACTATATTTTGGCCATTAGTGTCAGAATTTGTTCTGGTTTCAAAAGAAGATTGCTTTAAGACTATAGATGTCAACTATTTAGATTGTAGTTAACATCAGAACCATCCTGAGTTATCAAGACAATATGAAAACTTGAACTCTGCTATAAAGCCGATTTCTGTTTCCATTTTGACTATACTTACTTTCAAACTAGTGGTTTTGTCTTCACAGTTCTCAATTGTTTCTGAGTCTCCTTCATTGTCACGCTCTTCAAAGGGGTTATAATACCATCTCTTTTATTTTTGTTTGACTTAGTTGTAAATTGCTGGTTACTTGCTAGTTATATTGAGATGTAGTTCCACAGGCATTTGTCTTTGAAACAAGATCCTCCAATCCTCAACTGCCTCAACAGCTGGGATTACAGGTGTTAGCCACCAGCACCCAACTTGGTCTGATTTTTAATCCACAGGAAAAATTAAGAATTATAACACAGGAAGAAAAAGTATTAAGACAACAGAAAATCAGTAAAGAATCAACTAAAGCATTCAAGATAAATAATGAAAACCAAAACCAGTCAAGAGAAAGGATAAGTGTTTGGTTGAGATGAAATTGAATTTAATTCTATATCTACCACGTTGGACTTTGCATAGTTCTAGGTAAATTCCTTTGAGCATTAATTTCCTTTTTAAGAATATAATATTAAAAATGTCAAACCATAGAGCTTAAAACTTTTAAAGTAAATAACAAGAACTTTAAAATGTGTGCTTCAAAGTATGATGCCTTACATAGCAAACTAGAGTATAAATGTATAGGTGTGGGGTTCTTGTTGTCCCAAATAATCCAAAGGAACATGGAGATCTACCCTTCATCTTTGACTCAAATTATTACCATGCCCTATTGAAATAAAGTTTATTTCTTTAGATCTACTGTCTCTTCTAAGATTCAGTTTGCCTACTTATCTCTTTTCAATGACTCAAATATAATTTAATACATTAGAAAAATGAAGTAATCATTATTTTCTAACAAGACTTGTCTTCCAATATTTCCTGGACCTCCAGTGTTCGTTTAGGTATACATACCAGAGGCTGAGCAAGCATCCTTCACATCTTCCTTCTTTACTTTTCTTCACACAAAGTAATCTCTTCACAAATCCCAAATATTTCCTTTCTACTCAGATGTTTCCATCAATACAGAAATAGTCTGCTAAGTGTTTCATCTTAAAAATGTCCTCCTTTGGTTTTACTTTTTCTGTATTGTTTTTCACTCACTTCTCCTTTGCAGTTTTCACAAGAGCAAATTCTTGAGAGTTGTTTGTTTTTTGTTTTGTTTTTTTGGCCAGTCCTGGGCCTTGGACTCAGGACCTGAGCACTGTCCCTGGCTTCCTTTTTGCTCAAGGCTAGCACTCTGCCACTTGAGCCACAGCGCCACTTCTGGCCGTTTTCTGTATATGTGGTGCTGGGGAATTGAACCCAGGGCCTCATGTATACGAGGCGAGCTCTCTCGCCACTAGGCCATATCCCCAGCCTTGAGAGTTGTTTGTTATACACCTTCAGAAATGCTACTTCTATTTCTCCTTTTCTCTATAATCTACTTCATGAACTTTTTCCGCATGAAACTTTATCCAAGTTGCCCCAAGAAAGACCCTAATGACCTTTGTGGTATTCAGCACACTAGGCAATTTTCAGTCTGGGCCTTAATTCTGCAGGTGGTCTCTCACTCATTTCTTTTATTGCTGTTGTTATTATCATTTTCAGGTGATGAGTACAATGCATTTTGGTCAATGTCATCCTCTTCCCACCCTACTCTTACGTTACACAGTTCAGATTTTTACATACAATACATTTGCTATAGTGACCACTTTTGCTCATCCTACTTGTCTTCATTCCCCTGCCCACCTTAGCCACCTACTAAAACCATGATTCTACTTCTTGGTATTTATTTTGTTAAACAGTTTGTTAGTTTTTCAAAGGAGTTACACTACTGGACTACTCTTTAAGTCTACTCTCTTGTAGTCAGTTTATTTGTGAGTAAATGCATTGGCCCTGTATGTGTTATCATGCATGTTTGCATTTTAGATATGGCTTTCATATATGAGAGAAAAGTTGCACCATTTCTTTCTCTGAGCCTGACTTAGTTCACTAAATATAATTGTTTTCTAGGTTCGTCAATTTCCCTATAAATGATATCGTATTATTTTCACTGACAGATGAATACAATTCCACTGTGTATATGTACCACCTTTTCTTGATCCACTGGTGTATTATTATAGGATGTCTGGGATTCTTCCATAACTTGGCTATTGTGAATAGTGCAGCAATGAACGTGGATGTGCAAGTGTCTTTATCTTGAATTGTAATATTCTGGGTATAAACCCAAGATTCACTTACTCATTTTCAAACAGAATCTATAGAACCTTTTTTTGTTTTAATTTAATTTTATTGTCTAGAACTTTCTTAATTTCTTTCAGATATTGCCAGCCAGTTCAGACTCACTTGTCATCATCTTCCTCTCCCTGATTTCTCAATGCTGGAGAGCCTCAAGCAAGTGAGTGTGAACTTCCTGACAAAGTAAAATGGTCCATTTTCTCCCCAAAGAATTTCTCTCTAGACAATATAAACTTTTTCTTTTCTTAGATTTCTCTTGTGCTCTCAATCTGTGATAAATTTCTAGAATTATTGAAGCTCTCAACTAACATAAAGCTATTTTATGTGTGCTTTTGGACATTCTAACCAATTTCATTTGCTTGTTTTGCTTATTACTCTCATTGCCAAGAGACAGATGTGCATTGACATTCTGAATTTTTTTGGTAGAGATCAGTCTTAGTTATTTATGTGCTAATTGGATGATGAAGATTCTTTTTCTTTTATATGCCATCTGGAATGTTTACAATGTACTTCAAATTAACCATTGTAGATAGTCTTGTTTGCCATATGGTTATTGAATAACTAATGGATTCATGCCAGCCTCATTGGGAGATATGTAGAAAACATGTTCCACAGTGTTACTTAAAAATAGCTTTACAAAGTACACCAGACCCAAGAAACATAGAGTTCATGGTTTCCTTCATTGTAGTAATTAGAGTGTGCCTGTCTATAAATCTACAAGTAAACACAATTGGATGGTAAAAGACAAAAATTACACATAGACATGAAAAATTAAACAGGACTCTAAACATTCACACAGTGAGACCAAAGGAAGATATTCTTAGCAGAGGATCACAAGGGCTCAATAGTAATGCACATTATGATCATATAAAATGATGTTTATCAAAAGAACTCCATGAAATGGAAAGAATAGGTTTTTTATTTTACTTTTTATGTTTTTTTTTTCCTGTTATTGTTTTGTTTTTCACTGCCATTGATTTATATCTTTTTTGTTTTACTTGTAAGCGTATATGTTTGGGGAGGGTAAAGGAGAAGCTCAGAAATAGTGGTACAAAGACTGAATTCATTCAGCAGTGATACTTACTAGACATTATGTTAAAAATGAACTATACAACTTGGAAGGGTGAGAGGGAAAACACTAGGAGAAGATGAGGGAAGAGATGACACTGTTCAAAAAGAAATATACTCATTTCATGACTTATGCAACTTTTACCACTCTTTACATAACCTTTACAATAACAGTAAGCTAAAAATAGCTTTAATAAGGCTTAGTAGTCTGCAGCTATAATATTTATAATAAAGCTATTTTCTAAAAAGAAAAAAAAGAAATGCTGTATCTTATCAATGCCTGATATTTTTCAAAGAAATTCCTTGCCTGCTCAAGAAGGCAAACAGAAGCAACTTACATACTAGGATGTATTAATTTTTTCTTTACTTGTTCACAAAACAATTTCCAAGTATTCTGCTGCCTGTGTGACTCATAAGTAGTGAATAATATGAAATTATTTCAGCTCCTCTGAATACAACACTGTATATTCATCTTGTGATGACATGAGACATTTAGATCATGCATATGTCACTTGCTTCTTATGATCAGACTGGCTAAGATGTCAGCACCATCTATTAATGCGTAAGATTAAATTAGGACAATGCAAATAATATATCAAGAATGCACATGGTTTTCACTAAGCTATTACTCTTTCTAAATGAGCCTTATCATTATGTCATCTATGGACCTAAACATCATCTAATTTCTGTTTGTTTGTTTGTTTTTTTGGCCAGTCCTGGGCCTTGGACTCAGGGCCTGAGCACTGTCCCTGGCTTCTTCCCGCTCAAGGCTAGCACTCTGCCACTTGAGCCACAGCGCCGCTTCTGGCCGTTTTCTGTATATGTGGTGCTGGGGAATCGAACCTAGGGCCTCGTGTATCCGAGGCAGGCACTCTTGCCACTAGGCTATATCCCCAGCCCTAAACATCATCTAATTTCTGAATAGTGGGCTTGTGTAGAGCAGGCTTATGTTTATTCCCTAATGATTTTCCACAACTGGCTTAGCCAAATCCAACATCCTAAAGCTTATCCTTTCACTAATTGCCCTAATGATCACTAAATTGTATTTTGTGGGAAACAGAAATCTTCAAAAACCAGATTGTGATTATTAAATAGCTCTGATTCAAATAAGGAATTGTATTACATATGCAAATGTGTTTCTTTTAAGCCTGGTGGTATTTGCCACAGGGGGGGGAAAGCTTCCAGATATCCTCAATTTGAAGGAAAAAAAAAAACCCAACCAAAAAAACGAAAAAGGATCAGAAATGCAGAAGGGCCTGACTCAACAGTTTATCTTGTGTTCTGAATGGCTGCCAGTTAAGTCCACACAGAACTCTTTGAAACATAAACTCTTCTTCAGAGTTCATCTAGAGGGCTCTCCCAAAGGGAATTTAGCAGCTGAAAGCTTGCTTCCCATGTCAAAAATACAGGGAAGGCATAGAACTACTCTTCCCTCCTAGGTTTGATAGATGCTGAGAAATGATATTTTGACCGGGATACAAGATTCAGGGATGGAAAACAAAGCAGCTGCCTTTTTAGTGAGTAGTCCAGGAAATAATAATTAATAGAACCCATTATTGTCTTTCTTCTGGAGGCCAGAGATTTTGAAATGGCACCCACCCATGTCTAATTTCCATTTAAGTTTACGTATATAATTTCCCTGTCTCTGTGGTTTGAAAGGAGACTCCTGATGCAGATTTGAAATGTTCTGGAAAGCAGGAAAGATTCTCCATGGAGACACGGAGTTAGTCACCAAGGATATTTTGCTATTTGATGAACTAAGATGCAAGTTATTTGTTTACTTATCTCTACATTTACTGATAAAGTTCACCATGGCAACAACAAAAAATAAACTTGGGAGAATCCTACAGAGTGTGCTCCAGATGGCCAGCATTGTCCAAATCAGATTTGTGAAATCCGTGCTGGACCTTGGATTGGGGCCTTGGTTAAAGTGAAATGTTAAAGAGTTGAGGCCTCTTTCCGCAGGAGGTTCATATTGTTTCAAGAAATGCTCAGTGGCATCCTTTGATGTATACTTACCCAGTTGTCTGTTTAACATCTCTATACCCATCTTCCCTTTCTTCTCTACACCTCATGTCTCCACATTCCGATTTTCTTAATTGGTACTTACACATTTACTTGACTGCTAAGCTAATTTCAAATGTTATCCTGCAGCCTTCTTTCCCCATTTTTTTTATAGGTTGTTGGGATACTGAAGCACAGATCAAAGATATTAGCTTATTTTACTCATTCCCTGATTCTACCATCTTTTTTTCAAGTAAACCTTGTTTCTCCTCTAAACATAACAAGTATCTTTTAATATGTCTTGTACTTGCTGAAATTCTGAAAGTCTAAATTTCACCCAGTAGCTGGAGTGATCTTTAAAATTCAAGTCAGATAACTCTGCTAAGCTGCTTCCAGTGTTTTAGTGCTGAACCAGCCCTGTGTACCCCAAATCCACATATCTTTCCTATCTGTACTCGGGCCTAGTACTATGCTCCTTCCCTAATCCACTGGAAATGCTTAGCTGGGCTGAAGGTTTCTGGTCTGCTGGGGAATCTATTTCACACCATTCCTGTGATGTTTAATCTCATTGTTGACGTTTCCAGAAATGCCATTCTTTTTGATCTTCCCAAGCTCCTCTGACAACCTAATCTAAACTTACCACTTAGGCACTCTCTATAAACTCATTCCATTTCATATTTCTGATTTGCACTTATCTCTATATGATGTTTGATCTTACTTTTAAATTTATTATCTGTCTTTCCATGCCAGGAGTCTGTGTAGTCCCATCTGCCTTGTGAATAGACCATATCTGGTCACACAGTCCATGCTCAATAAATAGCTATGGCATGTTTGAATGAAGAATTAACTGTTTTTCTTTTCTGTAATTTGTGGATAGTAACAGTAATCATAGCTGTTATATGTTTGAAGGGAAGCAACATTTGTTAAATAACAAATGTATAACATTTATGTTAACTGATACTTAAAAGTGAATGAAGTTCTCACTACCTCATGTAGATAAACAAAAACAAAACAAAACAAAAAAACAAAACCCAACCCCGAAACAAGAAGATCAAAGAGATTAGGGATCCAGGTCAGTATTCAAACATAGATGCAATTGCTTACAAAAGACATACTCTTTCTAAAGCATCAAGAAACCTCTCTGGTATTTTACTAATCCTCATTTAATCTCCAGAATACCACAAGTTAAAAAAACAACAACAAACCAACCTGTTCACCCTTTTTATGTTTCAGATATTTTCCAAGGATCGTGATAAAGCAATCTTCATTGGCAACTCTACTAACTTGTGCTGTATTTCTTTATGTAAATCCTCGTTGTTTATCCAATATTATTGTCTTCACTTTACAATTTCTTTCCTTTCTGGATTAACTTTGAAAACTTTGCTTTATTCTTTAGCTTTCCAATTATCTGCCTGACTATATTATAAGATCTCTTTTCTTTCTTTCTCCTCTCTCTTTTTGTCATTCTCTATCTCACTCTTCTCTTTCTCCCTCTCTCTCTTACCCTCTCCTGTCCCTGTCACTTTATAAACATCACTTGTTATTCTACTTTTATTTTTTTTGATTTGGAAAATTTTATGTTTCCTTAAATTAAACTGGGAAATATTCATCAGTTTTAAATCCCTTTACTCTAACCCAACCTTTTTCTCCTTTGGGAGATTGAAGCAGACTTCATCCCCATCATTTTGAATGGAGGAACATGAGTTAAACGGATAGGACGATGACCTTTGTAGTAATGAGAAACAGGGGCTGCATGTTTTAACTCTGGAACTTCCTGTGCTCGTTTGATTTTAATAAGTCTTTTGAGCTTTATCTCTAGAACTGTGTAACTCTGACCTTTTGCTTCTTAGGCTAATAATGACCTAATTAATGTTGAAAGCATGTATCTCCTGCCACAGTATACCACTTTCCCACAAAGGCATTTGGATTAACATTATTTCCACCTTTTCCTACCTTTGTACTCACAATTCAGATTGCAATCTGCCAATACAAACATCCTTTACACTTTTACTTCAGCCAGAGGATAGAGGCTGAGGAAATTCCTAAAGCATAGAACATAATAGTACTATTCTAAAATAATTGCTTGCTGTCTATTGGCAGTATTGATATTTAAATGTATGCCTTATAATTGTTGGGCTTTACCACTTGGGCCATGTATCCAACTCTGTTTTAGTTGTTTATATTAGAGGTAGAGTCTTACAATAATACTATGTGACTGCTATTTGAGTATCTACATTTGTACTTAGTATTTTCGTTTGTAAAGAAAAATGTGGGCAGAGGTAACAAGTTTGACAAGAAATGTACTCACTGCCTTACATATATAACTGTAACCCCTTTGTACATCATCTTGACAGTAAAATTAAAAAAGAACTGTATCTCTGCAGTGTTGTTACAATAAATACATAGCTAGTCTCATGTAACTATTCTATAGATGTTTAGATATTATTTCATATTTTAAACTTTCACTTTTTTTCCCTAGTTTTTAACTAATACTGTAATATCGGTATGTGGAAAGCTGAGACAGGAGTATTATGAGTTCAAGGCCAGTAAGAATGGCACAGTGAATTCTGGAGACCTCTGTCTCACATAGAAAAACCCCACTTCCCTTCAGGAAAAAAAGTGTTTTGTCTCATACAAGAAAGGAAGGTCTACAAGACTACCAGCAGGTTTATTTTCAGGATGACATAACAGAGGGCTATAGCCACACCACACTGATAGTATGTAATCTCTGAACTTGGAAAACAAACAAGGTTGGTCCTGGTTAATAGCTGGATGGGAAAAAATAATGAATTAAAAAACAAC
Organism: Perognathus longimembris pacificus; assembly: GCF_023159225.1. Lineage (NCBI taxonomy): Eukaryota > Metazoa > Chordata > Mammalia > Rodentia > Heteromyidae > Perognathus > Perognathus longimembris. The sequence continues at coordinate 10,860,628 of NC_063165.1, forward strand.
TTTTCAAACCATGAACACTCCACTTGGCAAAAAATGACTTAAAAATTAAGAATAAAGACTTCTGCTGGACAGCAAACGCTGAGGGAATTCATCATTGCAGCTGCCTTAAAAGTGTAGTTGGATGGAGTTCCTCAAATTGAAAAGAAAGTTGCTAAACAGCAACAAGGCATCTTCAAGAGTATGAAACTTATTGGGGAATATAATTACACAGACAATATATACTATATTATTATAGTGGTGGTAGGCTCATCACTTTTCATTTGGTAGCATTGGGCCTTGAACTCAAGTTCTTTTGCTTGCTAGGTAGGTGTTGTAACCACTGAGAAATAACTCTGGCCTTTTTCCTGAGGGTTATTTTTGGAGATAGTCTTACTTCTTGCCCCTGTGTATGTTTGGACCTCAGTGCATTCATTTTAAGCTTCTGGCCATATGTGGAATGGCATATTCTTGTCACCATGCCCAGCTTTTGTTGAGAGGAAGTCTCATTGATACTTTTCTTCTTGTGCTGATGTGGAACCACAAATATCACAATCTCAACTTTTTTTTTGCCAGTCCTGGGCCTTGGACTCAGGGCCTGAGCACTGTCCCTGTCTTCTCTTTTCTCAAGGCTAGCACTCTGCCACTTGAGTCACAGCGCCACTTCTGGCCATTTTCTGTATATGTGGTGCTGGGGAATCGAACCCAGGGCTTCAAGTATACAAGGCAAGCGCTCTTGCCACTAGGCCATATCCCCAGCCCTCAACTTCTTAAATGTATAGGATTACAGGCCCGAGCCACTGGTGGATGGCTGGCAAATCACTTAATGTTGATATAAAAGTTAAAACAGAAAAGCATTAAGAATAGCTAGACCTAAAATTATACTGCATGTTCAACATAAATTTTGGTTAAGTATGAGGAAAATGAAACAAATTGGGACATTTTTTAGTTCTTGCATGTGATTGAATAGACTTTTAAAGCTTCAAGACATTTTCTGTAAGTTCCTTAGAATCTACAACAGAACAGTTTTCTACAGAAAACTACTTCCGTCAATGCACAAACAAACAGAAAGGAATAAAAAATATATCAATAGCAAAACCAAGGAAGAAGATACCAAGAAGCAGAAAGAGGAATAAAAGAATTAGGTGACAAATAACTTCAATGAGCAGGAGGGACTGGTTTGGTGTGTCTATTAAAATGGGTGCTGCTTTTAGATAAGATACAGAACACACCTTTTTCAATCTTTAAGAAATTAATGGCTGCCATGGTTTGGGTATGGTTTGGGTAAGTCCCAAAGAATAAGTGAGTTAAAATATAATCCTTATAGGGAGGGATTAAATTTAATTAAGTGTGGCCGCTTAATGGTGGGTTCTTTGGGAAGTGACTAAGATCAGATGTCTGGATGAAGATTTAGTAATTGAATCTTGATAGCATTATAAAAAGGAGAGACAGCATTATAAAAAGGAGGACACACACACACACAGACACACAGACACACACAGATGTATACTTTGTTCTTGCCATAGGATGCCCTGCTTTACATTAGGTTTAATCAATAGATGAATATGAGACCCTAGACTTTAAATTATATAAGTCAATGGGAATCTTTCACTCTATCTAGCTATCTGCTGGCATTTTGCTGTAGTAATAGAAAATGGACTAACATAACAGGCTACTAACTCAACTTATTTGTTTGATGCACATTAAGTCACTCAACAAATTTAAGTGCTTTATCTGCTCTTGCTCCCTGATCACCAAGGGCTTCTGTTCTAGTGTAGAAAGTTAGATATGGGTTAGTAAATTGTACAATGACTTATCTAGGTGCTAAGAAATAATGTGAATAAGGGATGGATGGGTTCAGAGAAGCCTCTCTTGAGTGTTGTGTCAAGAATTATGAGATTCACCAGACATTATCTGACTCTAGATAACCACACTTAACATAGAAGAACAAACCACACAGGTGGGTGACTATTTCCCATGTCAGAATCAGAATCTAATTCGGCTGATTTTATGATCTGTAGGTTAATGGCACATATTAACAGAGTCTCTGCTGACATTTTGTCAGGAGATGTAGCAAATCGTCCAGTGAAAGTTGTGCTTACATAGGCTTTTTCATTTTTCTTTCCTTTCTGTTTTTGAGCCAGTAGACACTGTGGTACTACATCCTGTCAGTTCATTTATTATACAAATGGAAATTTAAATTTCAGGTTTATGTGATGTTTATAGTCCAATATCACCATAACTGACATAGAAGTACACAAAACATCTGGGATTACAATGTTCAGTCTTTTTTTTAAACTATAGTTTTCATTGCATTGCCACAACACTGTTAGTAAACACATAATTATAACAAACCCCTAATTTTCCAATATTGGAAAAAGAAACATGCAACCTTTTCCATGAAAGAAAATGATTTGTGTGTGACTCTCATGAAAAAATGCTAACAAATGCAAAGATCATTGGGCAGTAGCTCAAAAACTGAGATAAAATAAAGCTTAATTTTTAATGTTTGGTATTCCATTCACACTATTTGGTACCTTTATGTTTGGCTTTTTTGTTAATTTCATATTTTTCCATTAATAACCATTTAGCTTTTAGCCAATGTAAATATGAACTGCAAAACTATCCATTAGTGGTGGAGAAGCAGAAGCAAGAGACTCATCTAATAGTACCCCACTAAATATCACAGGATTCAGGATGTGGGGCCAGGAAGATAAAAACAGTCTATGCTCTTAACAACTATATTTTGGATTGTCTCTTGCATGTGCATGTCTAATGCACCCATCTATCTATAATTGATTTTAGATTGAGCTTGTTAATTTTAGGTTTTTGCCAGTACCTTTCAATCCTGGCTGTACATACCTTGTCCCAGAGATCTATAGAAAAATACCAATGTCTGGCTCCACTCCACACCAATCCAGTCAGAATATCTGAGAGTGGAGGCCCTGGAGTTGGTACTTGGTGAGTGTTCTGTGATGATGTTGATATGGCGTGGGGTAGAAAGTCTGCTGGAGCTTCCATGTGTCTCTTGGATGCAGTATGGAGTCTGAAAGTGGTTCCCCATACATCATAGAATTAGGAATTAAAGATGAGAGCACACCTCAATTACCTGATTATTAATCAAACTTAGAAAGTACTCTTCTTGGGTAAATGCTCATATGTTTTGGATTTGATATTCTGTGATAACAGGAGCATTTTTTTAGAACCATAATTCTGAACTTTTTAACTTGGTTTCAATGTCAGTGAACCAGCCCATGGAAAGAGATGACAGGAGTTCCTTTCTGGTTTAGATTCCAAGTCTTACAGAGCCTGCCAAGCTAGAGGTAAAGGGAATCTGTGTGTGGCTGCTTCACTTGATTCTCCTTATTGTTAGGCACTAGCCTGTTGCCACTTAACATGCTGCTTGATCTGCTTAATTTTAATTGAAGGAAGGGAAGTATTCTACTTCCTAAGCAAAGCATGAAGATTTGGACATATCTTGTCAGAAATCTGATGATAGGTATGACATTGAATGAAAGAAATAGACTCAACTTCATTCCAAGTACTGACACAAGTTTGAGCATTTTTCTTCCATGATGGAATAGCCTTGCCTTGTCTAGCCATGGACAACGTGTGTTAAAATTGTTAGTGCTCATTAGCACACTACAGGCAGGCTTGTCAGATCTCAGCCTGTCTCAGGCAGGCTGAGATTTTTCTCCTGCACACACACATACACACACACACACACACACACAGAGAGAGAGAGAGAGAGAGAGAGAGAGAGAGAGAGAGAGAGAGAGAGAGAGAGAGAGAGAGAGAGAGGAGTCCAGCTAGATCTTCCAGCCTAGGCATCATGAAAGAATCATTGAATAAAAATATGTATTTTTTAAATTAACATATAAAAAGGATTTTGCTGTGAGTTTAATGCCTTTGCATTTATAAATTTTCAGAGAAAGAAACATGTGATGACAAACAGCAATACCTTCTTCATCATTTCCAGTCATGATTTTAGGCACAGATTCTTGTGGCTAGCTGACTAGCTGGACATTTATGTCAGTTCCAGAAGCATTCCCTGCCTCTGTCCATAAAGAAACTAAAGTGGATATTTTTATTTGACAGCATCCTGGACTATTGAAGAAACTAAGTAAAAGGGCTGGTGAAGTTATTTAAAAGATCTTTTGTGTTTCTTTCTTCTTTTACTGGATTGAAGCTAAGAAGTATGCATTCAGAAATGGACTCTGTCCTTTAGTGAGTGAACGGAAGCACCTATAAGTGACTTTGTACACTTAGTTGAAGTATCATTCCAGACATGACTTTCTACCATTGTGGAACAAAAGAAAAGTTCAAGGAGATTAGCACTATGGACAGAAGTTAAATATGGTCACAATGGCTCTTAGAGCTGGGACGATTGGCTAGTGTAGAATTATTGGAATGGGAAACTGGATTTGGAATAATAGGTTCCTTTTCTTAACTTTCCCTATTGTTCAGTAGTTTTTTTTTTAAACCAGGAATTCCTTGGAACAGAAGCACCAATCATCTCTTTCATGGTGATCAGAATTTTTGTCTTTGCAAGTCATAGCAGAGCATCACAAGAGCCCAATAGCTATACCCTTATGAATGCCTAAGATGATGCTAAGTGAAATGAACTCCATGTTATGGAAACGATTGTTATATCACAGTTGTAACTACTTTCAACGTCCCATCTGTATCTGTAGCTTCTATTATTGATGATGTTCTTGTATCACCTTCCTGTGGTTGTACCTACGCTATCTCTGTAATCTTATCTGAGTATATTGGAAACCGTGTATACTGGTATTAGAGGTAGGAAATTGAAAGGGAATACCAAAATTGAGAGACACAGGGTAAAAAAAGACAAACAACTACAAAAGCAATACTTGCAAAACTGTTTGGTGTAAGTGAACTGAACACCTCAGGGGGGGAAAGGGGAAGGGGGAGGAGGGAGGGAGGTATGAGGGACAAGGTAACAAACAGTACAAGAAATGTATCTAATGTCTAAAGTATGAAACTGTAACCTCTCTGTACATCAGTTTGATAATAAAACTTTGAAAAAAAAAGAATTTTTGCCTTTGCCAGAATATAAAGTTTATTACTATACCCTGGACAGCCTTCACTTTAGATCAGGGGATGGGCCCACATCTGGGTTGTGCCTTAACATTGTAACATGGGATTATTAGAATCTGTATAACCTTTCTATTATTGTTCTATTTTTTCTCTTCATGAAAAAAATTTTAGTTAGAAAGAAAAGGGATCTAATAAAAAGGGTTATTGTAGATTATGGGAGATTCAATTTCCCAGAAAACTGAAATTTTTATCAAAGTGGACTGAGGTCTGATAATATTTGTCATTTTTACTTGGATTAATCATTCAGCACAAGGAGAGGTTAATATTAAGGAGACCCCTAATCAAATCAAGAGGAAACACAAATAGAAGCAAAAGTGATCAATGGAAGGCTTATGAACAATGCTGCTGAGTTTTGCTTGGCTTCTACCATATAGGGGACCATTAGCCATCATTATTCTGTTCTTGTTAAATATTCATCTTGTAAAATTTGTATCCTCCAACCTTTTCAGGTTCAAGTTAAGGTGATGTTTGCCAGTGGTTTTCAGTCCATTCCTGACCAAAAGCCTACATCTTGTCCCATCAGATGTCATGTCCAAGAATTTCTCTTCCTCTGACATGTACGGTCAGTAGTCTTAATCCAGCTCTGAAGCAATTCTGGAAGTTGGATCTCCTCACTTCAACTCTACCTTAAGATTAAGGAGAAAGAAATCATTGGAAAGGGAAAGAAATAGAAATAGGGTCCTTCCTGGAGACAAGAGATAATAGGTTCTCCTGCACTTAGTCAGTGAAACCAGTTTCCTACCAACAGTTTTTCTCATAACTTTGTTGAGAATGGTAGAATGTGCAAATGTCCAAAATACAAAAACAAGGGGTTTATCATTGAGGCTATTGTTTTCAATGTAATATATGAAATTATTTCTTTTTCCTCTGTTCATTTTCCCTGTGATTTAGCCCTTGTTGTCACTGTATTTGATTCTGGTACCCTGGGTATTTTATATATGTCTGTCTAAAGTAGGAAAGGAAAGGGGAACATTAAAATGGCGAGACAAAGGGTAAAAGGCAAAGCAATGCAACAGCAATACTTACAAGACAGTATGTTGTAAACTACCTGTGCAACTTGGTGGGTGGAATTGGGGAGGAGTGAAGGTGGAGAAAAATGAAGGAGGGAGTAACAAGCTGGACAAGAAATATACTCAGTACCTAACATATGTAACTCTAATCACTCTGTACTTCACCTTGACAATATGAAAAATAACAACAAAAGCACCTCTTTGAAAGCATAATGAGGACAGATTAGATAACAATTACAGTGGAGTGATCTTTCATGTAGTCTCACAGTACATTGGATCTTCTAATAAAGAGCTTTTTTCCATTGCCTTGAATTTTGTATTATTAAGTATTGAACCCAAGGTCATGAACTTGCTAGGCAAGTGCTTGAGTATTAATGTCAATTATCAGAAAAAATAATCATTTTTAGTATCATTAGAGGTAGTATGGTTCTATTATGTCACTTTGACGATGATACAAAAATATGGTAATAATTATTATCTAAAAGAGTTACAGTCACAGATCGGATATTCTTTCCTTCCGTTTCCTGTTTTCTTCTCATTACCTAAACCAAGGTTTATTAGTAATTATAAAGAGGACATCCAAAAGCTAAATCCATCTCCCACTTCAACTCAATGTGTTTCCCTGCTACAAAGAATGCTAGAAGCATTTTTCCACAGATGCTACAAGCATGTGTAGTTTCATGTTGAAAAAACATATTTTCATTCATCCACCAGGTTCTTCAACACCAGCTTTTCTGCACATATGTTCTTTTTTCTCTGCTTGGAAAACCACTTTTTTTTAAAACCAGATTTAAAAACCTAATATTTAAACCATTAAAATCAGAGACATCTACTTAAGAACATTCAGTAGACATTATAAGAAATAAAAAAAGCAGAGAAAAGGTAGATAAGTATGTATTTGGAAAAGATCAAACATGGAAGAGTGATATGATGGAGGTTTTAGCAGCCTCATTTATACTTTTGGGGAGTAAAGACAATTGCTTCAGTCGCCAGCAGTTCACCCTAGCACCACTTAGGAACCTGATTATTGTTATGAATGGTAATAATGATACATATAATACCATTACAAAAACAAGTCAAATAATGGCCTATGTAATGAGGGGAAAAGTCAGAAACCCAACAAAAATGTACCACAATTTCAAAATGAACCCACACAGTAATCCCCAAAACAGACATGATCATTTTACGGAAGAGGATCAAAATTTTTTCTTTCCTTTGCTCGTAGAGCTATTTCTGGGATTGTCTTTTTTTTCAGCCTGGAAAATATTTATCATGTGTTTATGGTGTAACAGAACTATAGGTGATGAATTTTTCTTTTCAGTTAGAAATGCAGGCAGTTAAAGGGGAAAAGATGAATGAAATAAATGAGAGGAGAGAAAAGAGAAGTGAAGCAAAAGGAAGGAAAGAGGGGAGAGGAGGGGAAAAGGGAAGGGAAATGGAGGGAAGGGAAAGGAAGGAGTAGGGAAGGGAATAAAAGAAAGAAATGAGGAGAGAAGAGAAGAGAGAAGTAAGAAAAGACTCAAGTGATAAACATAGTGTGCGTAATCATTTATCTTGAAGAACTTGGCTTGAAAGCATGGGTCAACTGCTAGTTGAATAGTGATTAGGAATTTATCAATGGAATTGGGGAAAATGTTTAATGAGTAACTAAGGATAACTCTTTCTCTATTTTGGACACATTTCTTAGCACTCCAACAGGAGTCAGAGAGCCTATGAAGTTTCTGAAGGTCATGGACTAGAAACATGGTTCCATGTTCCTGAACCACCATGACGATTCCCAGATGTCCTGAGGCTTGAGTATAGTGGTATAAGGCAAGAACCAGATAGAGAACAGTTACGTTAGGATTTTCCCACCGACCTCCAAATCAGTGATCGTTGCCCTCATGACATCCTCCAGGCATAAATACATTAGTGGCTGGGCTTTGATTACACAGATTTGTACCAGCTCCCTCCAAATCATAATGAGTTTGCCAGCCTTGGGATCATTTCCTTACTTCACTGTAATTGCCATTTAATGTAACTTCTGTATTCTGTTTTAAAGGATTTTAATATTGAAGGCTTATTTTCTTCTTTATGTGGCCAAGTTTTCTTTCCATTTCTCCCAGCTTTATTGTCTTCAGAAAAATCTTTTAAATTCTATGACATAGCACCAAGAGGGAGGAGAATGAGGCAAGAAACAGAGACTACAGCACCAGAAATCAGTCGAAATTTAATGCCTTCCCTATTTTTTTGGATATGGGTCCATGTGATTAAATGAGTTGTGACTGATTGGAAAGGAGTTAGGGATTGTAACTCTTCCCTGTCATAAGGAAATGAGAAGGGGTTCTCTGTGTGAGTTTGTGTATCATGGGGGCCAGAGATGCATTTCCTGGGTTCTCAAATGGTCTTATACACTCTGTTCCAGTGGTTTCTATACAGCTGGCTGTGGATGAGATTGGAGGTGGGGGAACAGGGAAAAGATCATGAGGATATCAAACCTGATGGAGAATTCTTTGATATTTACCATGATCTCAGAGAACACACTGAATTCAAGATGGAGTGCATAACCTCTGAATTTTGCTGTAAATCATGATATGTTTTAGTCAACAAAGGTCAAATGTCTACTCTTCAGTACTTCCTGCCACTGAAATAAATGTGGATAATTTGGGAACTTTTTATGCAAAAACAATTCAAATAAAAGGCTATTTACCTTGTTGCCATAGAAGACAATTTTATTGTTTTAAGGTTGAAACACAGCACAAGGGATTGAGCCTCATGGTGTTCTACTGCTTGAGCCATGCCTCCATATTAGGTTTTTTGCTGGTTAATTGGAAATAAGATTCTAATGGATTTGTCTGCATAGGATGGCCTTGATCCATAATTCTTGGATCTGAGCCCCTTGAATAGATAGGGTTACAGGCATGAATCACCAGTGTCCAGAAATAGTTTTGTTTCACTAAGGAAGGTTCCTTTTTAAGTCTGGTGATGATTATCTTGTTCACAATATTTTTAAAAGAATGACGTTTTCTAATAAGCACTGTGGTTAGGTAATCCAGAATATCTGACTTACACCTCTCAAGCCCATACTGTACTTTATGCTTTTCCATTCTCATTCTGTCTTCAGAGGAGGCAGAACAGACCACCATTTTCTTTCTTTGGGGGGAAAAGAATTAACATGCCATTTATTGTTTAGCCAAACATATTCTCAGCAAATGGCTACAAAAGCAATACTTGCAAAACTGTTTGGTGTAAATGAACTGAACAACTCATGAGGGGAGAGGGAAAAGGGGAGGGGGGAGGGGGGAATGAGGGAGGAGGTAACAAACAGTACAAGAAATGTATCCAATGCCTAACATATGAAACTGCAACCTCTCTGTACATCACTTTGACAATAAATAAAAAAAAAGCATATTCTCAGGAAGAATATGATTTTGTCATTTTTTTAAACTGGAATTTTTCTACCCTAAACCATTTTGTGAAACAGTTTCAGGTTGAGTTCCAAGGATTACTTTTCTTTTTTGCCAGTCCCCAGGCTTGAGCTGGCATTCTACTATCTGAACCACACCCCCTAGAGTCAGGGGCAGATGAGAGCTATTATATTCACCTATTTAAAAAGTACCTCATTATCACTTTGTGCCCTATGTGTCAAATTATCCTGTCTCCCAATTAACACTGAAACACTTGGAATTGATGATAGGAAGTGTTAGTGTAATAGTTTGTTTTCTGCAGTCCACCATTTTCAGCGCAGCAACTTCACCTCATTGTTGGAGGTTATTTAGTTCTTCATTACTGTGGTTCTTTCTCAAAGTGTAGAATAGTCATTGTAACCATATGATATCATAACTTTGAGCACCAGTCAAGAATATTATTTGCCTTCTTTTGGCTCTCCACACTGGTGGTCAGTATTTTCATTTTCAAGTGATAAAAGTACAGACCAGAGGATCCCCAAGGGTTGAGCAGCCTCCTTTGATGCTTCTTCTCTCCAGCCCTCCTAACAAACGAGTAAAATGGGGGAAAGAAGGCAATCATTGCGAGACTGAAACAACTTTCACCCAGGTCATGCCTGAGAAATTCAGCCTTGAAAGGTTGGCAGTAAGAATCTTTCCTGAACTGCTCCCTGGGTGGGAAACTTCAAGTCAGTTCAGAGCAAGTTTGAAAGGAATAAAAAGTCATGTTTTTCTAACATTCTCAAAGAATTAAGCTGGTGAAAGGTGTTGGATTTAAAGCTCTTAGAAATAATTTTCTTTCCTTAGGACATACATATGGATCCAAGGATGGCAAAAAGGAGGAACTCTTCCAGCTTTAAATTGCTAGCCATTAGAGAAAAGACTTCTCAGGCTGCAGTGGCATGTTGCCAATCACTGTCTGGTTTCTGTTGAAACCACAGATTATATCTCGGTCAGCTCAGCAGATGAATTTCAAAAGTCATGAGAAAAACAAAAGTAGACTCATAAAATTTGCATTGGTGTTGTCCTTGTTTGATTTCATGCCACTGCTTATGGGTTCTTCCCCATGATTTCTCCTCACTGGAGATCCCTGCATATTTGACCATAATGTCTCTGTTATGTCAGAAACTCTCTCTCTCTCTTTTTTAAAACATTTTTATTATCTTCAAGTAGTTGTACAAAGGAATGGCCACTCAATAAATTAGTCACCCTTTTCAACCTTCTCTTATAATTATTAAACATGATAGATTAAAAAAATTCGAGGGATGGCACTATATTCTGATTTGGTTTCTGTATCTATAATAGTCTACAAAGTAAAGTAGAAACACAATAGAAACAAGTTTGTATACTAAGTCTTTCCTACTTCTCTTGCATCTTTAGGGCTCTGAATTGTTTTGACTCTTGTCATTACCCATTGTCTATGAAAAAATCTTTCTATGAACTCTGTAAAACTATATATAAGATAGAAGTTTGAGCACTCAAACTCAATGAGTACAGAACAGTATCACAGACCATTATCTGCGATAACATAGTTTCTTTACAAATGTATTGAAAATATATAAAGTTTTGGCAAATTAGAAATACTACATCAGAAAACTTATAGATCCTGAGTACAACTTAAATATACTTATAACATCATTGGAAAGGTGAATTATTTACTGATTATATATATATATATGAATATATATGTATATATGTACACACACACACACACACACACACACACACACACACACTCTACAGGACATCCTGGCAGGATGGGGACAACATGTGGAAACTGGAAGTGAGAGAAAGTTGGGGCTCTGGCTCAAGCTCTCATTAGAATGCATCCCATGAGACCAGTGCTACCTTCCAGGAGTAGTATCTCCAATGGCCTACGGACCTTCCCCTAGGATCCACCTATTAAAGTTTTCATTAGCTTCCATATTACCACACTGATATCAAGTTTCCAGCATATGCTACACTTCTGATCCACTACATCATCATATATATTATGCATATGATCTAAGAAAGGAAAGTTTATGTCTGATCACATTTTCAGAAATCTGACTTAATTTTAATAGTGATACTTCAAAGTCATCAAAGTTTCCATCCTAATACATTTCCAAACTTACTTTATTTTACATATTTCACTACTATAAGGTCCATAATATCATAAAACATTTCTCTGTAGCAAATGAAACTTTTTATTTGGCAGTTCTAAAGAGTTTCTTGAAGTTTCCATCCTTGAAATTTATTTAGGAGTACCGTTAATTCAGATGTAAATGAGATAAGGTGTAGCTGTATTTTTAGTAGCTTTTAAAGCAATAGAATCTATTGTTTCCCTCTACAGGCTGAAGACAATTCACCAAGATTTACATATAGAAGTATAGTCATGGGGTGTGGGGAGCTTTGTGTTAGTTTTCCATTACTGGATCAACTATCTGAGATCTGAAGCATATAAAAGGAAAAATTTATTTGCTTTCATAGCTTTGGAAGTGTTAGTCTATGGTTAGTCTCATTGTTTTGGGGCCTGTGGAGGGGCAATACCTTTTGCTGGCAATCTATGACAGAACTTTTTTCCACAAGGTCATGATGAGAAAGCAATAGGAAGAGGCTCAGGCAGAGTTCTTTAAATCTTTTATAGACACTTCTTTGGAAACCTCTCTCTAGACCTGTCTTTTCAAATTTAGTTGCTTCTAATCATACCAAGCTTGGAAACAATGCTTTAATACATGCACCTTTGGAGGCTATTGAAGATCCCAACTATTTAGTGTTAGAGAGATTAAATGAAATATGCCCTCCCACTTTGTATCCTAATTTATGGAGACCTCTTTATTAGAATGTAATAACTGATTGAGACAAAGTAAATCAAGATTATGTGCAGCATTTGTTATAATACAAATGCTTTTGAGGAGTTATATCCAAACTGTAATAGCTGTGACTTCAATGGGTTCTTTCACGGATAGATTCTTCTTTTTTTTTTTTTTTTGGCCAGTCCTGGGCCTTGGACTCAGGGCCTGAGCACTGTCCCTGGCTTCTTCCCGCTCAAGGCTAGCACTCTGCCACGGATAGATTCTTAATACAACAGCATTTTTAGCAGGTGATAAGAAATAGGATGTGGGGTCTGGTTGGAGGGAATACGTCACTGGTGATATCATTTTGAAGGACGCAGCTTGTTCCCTAGTTCTTTCCTGTTGACCTTCACTGCTTCCTGGTTATGATGAGGAAAGCAACCTCTGCCAAGTTAGTCTGCCTTTACCTCAGCACCAACAGCAATTGATCCAGGCAACTATGGACTGAAGTGTCTAAGCCATGACATGAGATAAGTTCATCTCCTTTGCATTGTTTGGCATAATAAGGTAAGATCTGATTAGTTCAGATTTTGCCTCAAAGTCTGTTAGGAAACAATTTTTGATTATATATGTTGAAAATGGGTCTGGTCCCTCCAAGAGTCCACCACTCAGAGACAGTCTCAAGAGAAAGAAGGATTCATTGGGGAAGCAAAAAGCAAACTGACCAGCCAGGGATATATTTGTTGCTTGCTCCTGGGGCTTGAAATCAGATATAGGGCACTTCCCCTGAACATTATTTTTGCTCAAGACTAGCACTCTACCCTTGAGCCACAGATCTATTTTGGACATTTTTTGGTACAGGTACATTCATGGAGATGAGTCTTGCGTACTTTCCTACTCAGGCTGGCTTCTAACTGTGATCCTCAGATCTCAGCCTCCTAAGAACCTAGAATTATAGGCAGGAGTCATGGGTGCCTGACTATATTCTGTATTTTTAAATATATTAGAATGACAAATAAATGGAAATGTGAACTTATTTACAAGTAAATACAACAAGCTGAATGAAAAAACTTGTGCTTTAGACTATGAAACAGTGTCATCTAGACGCACCAGTCCATTGCCCAAATACACACACAGTACATTCACACAAATTTATGTATATGGATGAAAAATGGTAATAAATCACCTTTACAAGGTACCTTCTTACAAGTGAAAATAGAAAAGTTCAACTTTGTTGATTTTCCTCACCTATATATAGAGAGTACAAATATTTGCTCATTTTTCATTTAAATTTTTCTTAAAAGGGAGTTTAGCGGAAAAGAGATTTTTTAAAAATATATGGGAACAGGTAAGGAGAACTTTTCCATGGATACTTTTTAAAAATTTGTTTTCTTCTTTATTGTCAAAATGATGTTCAGAGGGCTTACAGTTTCATATGTAAGGCAAGTACATTTCTTACCCAACTTGTTACCTCCTCCCTCATTTTTCCCCTCCCTCCCTCTCTCCATTTCTCTCCCCTCTCCGTTGAGTTGTACAGGTGGTTTACACCAATTGGTTTTGTAAGTATTACTATTGCAATGGTTTGTCTTTTTTTTATCCTTGTCTCTCAATTTTGGTATTCCCTTTCCCTTCCCTAATTCCAATACACGAATATACAGTATCCAGGGCACTAACTAAGATCAGTTACAGTGATAGCAGGGGTAAAACCAAAGAAGGGAATACAAGAGAAAAACAAAGGTAAGGTTTCAGATGGCATGTTGAAAATAACTACAACAATAATAGGGAATAATTAGTACATGTCTAGGATCGTCATAGCAGAAGATCACAATATATACCCGTATGAATACAGAATGCTAACTGAAATGAACTCCAAGTTATGAAAACAAGTGGTATATCATTGTTGTACTTATTTTGAACATGCCATGTGTACTTTTTGAGAGATACTGATATGACCTTTTGGTGCTATCCACCAGAAATAGATTGGAAAGAACCAACTCTATGTCTGTCTTAAGGGATGAAGATACTTTGAAGTTAAAAAATACATGAGATTTGGTAAATAAGTACCATAAGATTTTTTTTTAAATATACAGAGGTTAGAAAATATGCATGTATACATAGCTACTTTTGGATCAGCATGAGACATCTCTGAACACAGATGACTCCTTATCCTAACTCTGCAAAATCACAGAAATGGTACCATTTTACCAAATAGTGCTTATCATGACATATTTGAAGCAAAAAAAAAAAAAACCCGAATGTACAATGATAAGATATAATAAAATCTGCTAAAATCTTCATGAAAAATTTATTCCTTAAATAAAAACATTGTGTTTTTGTTCAACCTGACATTTTATACTCTGGAAAATAGGCATAATTCATTCCCACACACAGTAAGTTCAAAAGTTATTTCAGCCCCTCCAGGGTGCATTGAAAAAAACCAAAGAGCTTATCTTGAGTTGGAAAGGAATGGCACTACCTACACTTGATTCTGGCCATAGGATGACCCTGGAGGTAGAGGTTTGCATACTTTGGATATAAGACTCTTGAGTTCTGCAAAATATAACTTGGTTATGGTCCTAGAGGGGAAAAAAGTCCTCCAGATTGGAGGCTGAAAGAATCTTTTTCAAGTCAATCATTTTTTTTTCTCTTTTTGCTAGATTAATGTTTCAGTACTCTTACATAAGATAAGTACTGGTGTTAAGATTCTCATCCAGCATGGCCAATGGATTGAGAGCAAACAATGGAAGTCCATTGGGAACCAGGTCCATGGAAACCTGTGAGATGTCAACAGCACATGTCACCTTGGGCATAAAGATGGTTTTTAAGATCAAGTCCAGCCCAAGTTAGTGGGACCAGAGAAAATGAGGTTAATTGTGGGAACAGATAATCCTGAACTACAATGGAGAGTCCAACGACCACTGATGTGAAGGCATAGGGGCCAAGGCTGGAGAGGATCTACGTTTTCAATTTGGGGAGACCACAAAATTAAGAAGCATATAAAATGAGAAAAAAAGCTGACTGTGTGGCCTTTTCGGGTTGTTTCCAGTTCTGTTTTGTGATTTCTAAGCAAATTTTATGGAAGAAGTAACAAAATCAAGTTTCTAGTACCTGAAATGAAAGATTTTTTTGCTTGAACTCTTTTGTTATTTGATTACCCGCCCCCCCCCACACCTGCTTCTGTGCTTTGTTCTAATTGGTTAAGAAGCATGAAGTGAAAGGAAGCATGGCTCTCCAGACTTCTATCAGTTTCCGCAGCTCTTCCTTTGGGATTGGCATATCAGATGGGCAAATCCAAGAACGGAGTCTTATTACCATATTTCAGCCAGTCCAGAGACTAGCCTGCCTTGTAGCAACAGATTTCAGTACAACGGTAGAGAGCACGGTCTTCAGAGATTTTTTTTTTTTCCTCACAGAAGAATTACAATGGGTAGAAACAGCCTGGAAACTTTAATGTTTAAATTTTAATTAAAGTCTTTACCAGGGATGCACTGTTTAGAAGTCTTTGAAAATTCTATCATGTATAGGAGCCTAATTTCAGGATCCAAGACAGACAAGAATATGCTGATCCGGATGATATGAGTGATAGTTTTCATGTGGGAAATCTGAATGAAATACAACTATCACAACCCCTATGCAATCAGGGAAAAACATAGAAGGAAAATTCTCCTAAGAAGATGATTTTCAGTGTACTCCTTTTTACATGAATGGTTTCTGCCTGTTCTTTGACAATAGTGTTAGCTCATGAGGCCAAATTCTCCCCACAGAAGTAGATGAAATTTAAAAATAATTACAATTTGTAATCTAATAGAAGTAGCAGACTGAGTGATGCTGTCCTCACAAAGCCAACAGATGAAGCAGTGTCAGTGTTATTCAAGATTGGCTTCAAAAGGAGGCTTCAGTCTCTCCTTTGAAGTAAAGGGCTGCTTCATATTCTTTCTTACATAGAAAGTACAGGTTGTTGGAAACATTCCCATAATATCTTCTGTTGCTTTTGTAACCAATAATTTTGTAGTTGTAGTCAGGAAAAATAAATGCAATAGTTCATCTCTCCATTGAGCTTCAGAACACCTGTACCACAGGAGGAATTGACTGTTCTTTCAAAACATCCACTCTTGCAGCTGGCAAATGAGCAATACTCAAACATTTAGGATTGGATTGGCAGGTTAGCACTGGGACTTACATATTTTTTCAATTATCTGTGATTTATCTCATATTACTTCAACTTGTGCAATAGTTGAGAATTAAACACATATATAATAGTGCAATCTGGCCAGATAATTAGAAATCACAATGATGAAAGAATCCTTTTGATTTTATGAAATGAATCTATTTTCAAACTGAAATGTCAAAGATAGAGCAAGTGGCAAAGTTTAGCTCATGTTATATAAGAACTCAGAGAAATGTATAAAGTTCTAATATTTGAAAATTCCTTGCAGCTTCCCAAAGAGAAAGTGATTTTTTTCTTGCTTTAGTTACGGAAGAACTACACTCTAGATGTTCTTAAGGATTTTTTTTTTTTTTTGCGTCTAGTGGTGTGCATCAGTTAATAAAAGAGACACTACAGAGGAAAATGAGGGAGAACAAATCTTTAATCATGAGCGCCCCTAGAGTTTATTCAAGTACTTAAAAAATTGTCATCTAGGGGCTGGGAATATGGCCTAGTATTAGAGTGCTTACCTTTCATACATGAAGCCCTGTGTTTGATTCCTCAGCACCACACAGATAGAAAAATCCAGAAGTGGGGCTGTGGCTCAAATGGTAGAGTCCTAGCCTTGAGCAAAAGAAGCCAGGGACAGTGCTCAGGCCCTGAGTTCAAGTGCCAGGACTGGCAAAAAAAAATTTGATCTAGATTTCTGTTTGTGCTTTAAGGGACCCACAGCCTCAATTTTCTTTCTTTCCTAAATTCTGTGTTCTCCCATCTCTACAAAATCCTGCTGGCTGGTTTCAGAATTTTTCAGAATTCATTTCTCCAACTAGTATTCTTGAGGAAAACTTGAAAAAAAGGTTTCTGTTAGACACAAGATGGCAGTAGCATACCATCTAAATGTTATGATTTACTCAGAGGGATTATAGTTACATAAACGAAATTAGAGATGTTTTCTGATAATTTTTATTCTCTTTTTGAAGGGTAGGTAACGCAGCTCTTCAAAGAGTCTGACAAAAATAATGAACCCTTTTCCTTTCTCTTTCTCCCTCCCTCTCTCTCGCCCTTTCCTTCTTCCTTTCTCTCTACCCCATCTACCATATATGGGAATTTCTGATGCAGTCTTTCCATGAACTTTCAAGGTTGCAATTGTAAGTTTGTGCAGACTAACTTCTAGCCTCCACTTGAAAATCAGTACAGAAAGGGAACAGTGCAATACAAAATGTTCAGTAATTCAGTGTTACAGAAGAAAAAACTAGGAAATGATGGCCAAGCTTGGTAGAATTTCATGCTCCTCTCCACTTTCTAGGGAAACATGCTACCTTAAAAATCTTGAAAAAATGAGTTGTACCTTCTTATTGCTTTCCATACAAGAGGAGATTTATTAATGTTTATTAATGTACAACTATGTTAATGATAATTACTGGGTTGTTTTTATTTTTTTGATTTCATGAATGATAATATTACAGAAGTTTGAGACTTCATGCCTGTTAGCTATCTGAGTTCAAAAACATTCCCAATTTTTTTAAGCACCTAAAAGTTGCAATTTAAAAAATACACATATAGGCTTATATCCCTTCACTGTTCTTATACTTAAAGATATAATCTAATTTATTAAGTATCGATGAGAGTAATAATTTGCTTCTCAATAATTCAGATATGTAAATATATTAGAAGTTTTAAAAGGATAAAATTTCTAACAGAGTAACATATGGTTTCAATTAAAGTTTTGTTATTCAGCCTTACAAATCATAGCAAAAAATCCCAAAGAATGAGTCCTAACTCTGGCGTAGGTACAGATTAAGTTACAAACTTTCAAGATTGGTTCATGAACACTTGGAAAAAATCTGGTGTGTGTGTGGGGGAAGCATAAGCATGGCAGAGTATTCTAGAATTCTGATTCAGTTATAACTTCCAAATTGGCAAGAAATGACTGGCTGTTTTCCCAAAGCAAGCAGAACCAGTGGTTTCACACAACGCAAGGTGGCAGGATGGCTCTTATTTAGTTGTTGACTTAACTTGATCAAAAATGTAGGCAGTTTTCTAGACAGAAACACAGAAAACTTTTCTTTTGTTGGTTGTAGGGCTTAACTATGGGTGTGGCTTCTGTTCCTGAGCTCTTCAGCTCAAGGCTAGTGCTCTACTACTTTGAGCCATGACACTACTTTTGGTTTCCTGGTGGTTAATTGGAGATAAGAGTCTCACAGACCTTCCTGCCTTGGCTGGCTTTGAACCATGTCTCTCAGACCTCAGCCTCCTGAGTAGCTAGGATTATAGGCGTGAACCACTGGTAACCTTTGTCCCCATTTTTTTACTCTTTATTTTTATTTTTAAATTTAATTTCATTGTCAAGGTGATATACAGAGAGTTTACAGTTATATACTAAAGGTAGTGAGTACATTTCTTATCAAACTTGTTACCTCCTCCCTCATTTTTCTTCTACCTTCCCTCCTCCCCAACACCCCCCTCAAGTTGTACAGTTAGTTTATAACATATTGTCTTGTAAGTATTGTTGCTGCATTGATTTTCCCTTTGTCCTCAGTTTCACCACTTATCTAATTTAGATAAATATATATACAATACTCAGGATAACAAAATCAAATACAGTGACAACAGGGGAAAAACCATAGGGAAGAAAAACACAAGGAAAAAGAAATCATTTCACATTGTACATTAAAAATAACAAAAATGAAAAACCACTTGTTTCCAAATCTTGGAATAAAAGTAGATACACTGAAAACATTATAGGAAGGAATAGGAGAAACACTAGGGCTTTTTGGAACAGATAGAAACTTTCTTAATAAAGACCCAGAAACACAACAAATCAAAAAAAGGTCAGACAAATGGGACTGCATCAAACTGCAGAGCTTCTGCCTGGCAAAGTACATAGCTTGCAAGATAAATAGAAAACCCACATATTGGAAGAAGATCTTCACCAGCCATACAACAGACAAAGGCTTCATATCTAAAATATATTTAGAACTCAAAAAAATTAAGCTCCCCCCAAATACATCCTAAAAGAAACATCTGCCCATTAATAAATGGGTTAAAGACTAAAAGACAGACTTCTCAAGACAAAATGAGAAGGGCCAATAGACACATGAAGTGCTCAACGTCTCTAGCCACAAAAGAAATGCAAATCAAACCAATATTGACATTCCACCTCACCTCACTTAGAATGTCCATTATCAAGAAAATTGATAACAGCAGATGCTGGCTCTGATAGGGCCAAAAGGGAATGTTACTTCACTGTTGGTGGGAGTGTAAACTTGTTCAACAACTCTGGAAAGCACTATGGAGGTTCCTCAAAAGGCTAAACATAGAGATCCCCTATGTCCCAGCCATCCCAGTTCTGGGCATTTACCCAAAGTGTCATCATGAGCAAGACCACACTAAAGCTACCAGCACAACCATGTTCATTGCAGCACAATTTACCATTGCTAAAATATGGAACCAACCCAGATGCCCCTCAGTAGATGAAAGGATCAAGAAAATGTACTGTATATACACAATGGAATTCTATGCTTCTATCAGAAAGAATGACATCTCTCCATTCATAAGGAACTGGAAAGTCTTGGGAAAAAATTATACTAAGTGAAGTGAGCCAAACCCAAAGAAACATAGACTCTATGGTTTCCCTTTTTGGTAATAATTAGTATATACCTAGGATAATACTAGTAGTGGATCACAATAGCTCAATGATTATGTACATATGATCATATAAGATGATACTAAACATGGCAACTTTTGAAATACCAAATTCTCACAGTCTTTAAAGTAATATTGTACAATATATATTATGAAAGTTCTTTTTGTCAGTTTTTTTGGAGTTCACATAGCAAAAGAAAATACAAAAGTAATGATTTTCTTTATATTAAAATGTTTTATATGTTACTTGATAATTGATAATCTAGTAAATATTTCTTAGTAATTCACAGTTTTCTTTTTAACAGTTTTAACTAATGTTTTAAATACACAAACTTAGAAATGATACATTCAATAGGTAGCATTTTAGTACCATATTTTAGCTGAAATTTTACCCAAAGGCTAAAATGTCTGCTGACATAAAATTTTCCCATCTAGAAACTAGAAAATTTATTTTATAACACAAATTTGTCAAGATACCATATGATTATGGGAAACATGACAATATATATAATGTAGAGGCCATGTAGTTTCAAAATATAAGTATTTAAGAATTAGGTAATCTATGTCCCATATTCTTTGTTCTAGTAGATATATCACAGGAAAGTGCTATGTCAATAAAGCTATGAAGTCTGACCATGTTTAAATAAAAGTTTTATATTGTATTATTTCAGTGATGGCTAAAACTTTATCTGAACAGGACATTGTGTAAATGATTCTTATTACTGATGGAGGGTTGTATTTCTGAGGATTAAAAAATGTCCTTAATTCTGGTGTGTTTAGAACTGGCATCCTTTAGGTCTGGAAAGCCTGTTAGGTGGAAAATTAATGAGGTTCCAAGACCCAGGATTCTGAGGTAGAAATCAGTTTTGGTGGAGGTGATCAACAACTACATATATAAAACTCACCCAACTACTGGAGACTTGTAGTTGTTATTGTTCTCTTTCTAGAGCTACTCCTTTTATTTTTAATCCCTTCAGGGTCAGATGGCAACAATTCTTAGTCTCTTAGCTTTAGGCATCCTAGAAGAACCTGTTACACAGAATAGCACTAAAAAACATATCAGGTATAGAGAAAGTTTAATTAATATATCAGGTATAGAGAAAGTTTATATTAATATATACTGATGCCCCACTCATATCTATCTATCTATCTATCTATCTATCTATCTATCTATCTATCTATCTCTATTTTTGGGAAAGTGATTGAGAGGAGATGTGTGAGGAGGAAGGGACTTATTGAGAGCATACTTTGTTCTATTCAACATTTTATTTATTCTATCTTTTTTCTCTTCTGATAGTTTTGATATGAGGCAGAAGTCTCACTATGAAGTCCAAAAGTTTGCCTTATAAAAATAGGAAGTCAGCCAGGCTCATACCCTAGTTACTTAGGAGGCTGAGATCTGAGTAGCAGACTAGTCTTATCTTCAATTAACCACCAAAAGGCCAGAAGTGGAGGTATGGCTCAAGTGGTAGAACCCTAGCTTTGAGGGAAAAAAACCTCAAGGACAGCATTGATGCCCTGAGTTCAGTCTAAGGACCGAATAAAATGAGATTTCAGCTACAACCACTAATTTTTCCTTTACCTTCTCTTAAGAACTGATATCTAAAATATATTTATTGAGCATGTTCACCATGCTATCGAAACTATGATCTCTTCCAAGTGTGATGAGTCTTTCACAAAAGAATATGTCTTCTTTGGCATATATTTTTTACATGCTTTTTAAAAAAATGACTATTGTCTTTGAGTAGCACTACACATGCTACACACGAGTTGCCATTGCATAAAGCAGTTTGAGAATACAACATCTTGATCACTGTTACCCCTTTTTACATTCTGACACTAACCGGTAAGTAACTAATGGGAAACTAGTTTGTGGTAAGGGAACAGCACAGTACTGACATCACTCTGCTCTGTAGGTATAGTGTATGATAGCCATGTCCCTGTGTTAAGGGTTAAATGCATTATCTAATATCTAAAATTATTAGTATGATTTTTTATTCTAATACCAATATTTAAAAGAAAAAAAGTCTTATCTGTTTTCTTTTTGTTCACTCATCAGTCCCTGAGGTATGACTAAGTCATTGAAGAATCTCTTCACAATCTAATTGTTTACCTCAAAACTTCTCAGGTTCTCACCATATTTGTGAGGGAAGGTGAAAATGGCTGCTGGACAAAATACCAACAGAGCTTTAACAGAGCACAGAAACTTAGTAGATAAACGAGACAGGCTACTGGTTTTATGAGTGCTTTGTTTTGATTTATAATACTAAAAGCTCTACAGAGGTAGAAAGGTACTTTACAAATTTAATGTTGTTCAAAGTGATAAGATCTCTTTTTAAGAGTTAACATCTCCATAAATTATGTTTGCCAGATTTTTATGGCGCTAGAAGAGAAAAATAGTTACCAACATTTCTTAGTAAACACTAGTTAAATCATTTAGATATAGCTTACTTCTTGACAGAGTGCCAAAGGTTTTCTTCAAAACAAGCATATATTTCAAAACCTATGAGAGGTACATTTTAAATGATGAATAAGAGTCAAAACATTTGGAGGAAATGTCCTGGGGCCTGAACTCAAATGTACTAATTAGTCTTTTATCAGTTCAATATGTTATGCCAAAACTGTCTTCTTCTTGATTTTAGTCTTGTTTTTCAGGGTAAATCAGTTTTTGGAGATCTTTCCTGAAGAAGTAGAAGGCAAAACAAGAAAAACAAAATAGAATGAGGAATGGCTTGTACATAATATCACAACACATGAGGCCTTTTCATCTCAGAACATAAAACACTCATAGCTTTCAGTACATCTTTGGATGGAGAAAAATTATACACATTCATTTCTGCTTGGATTTCCTCAAATCTATTTTAATAATGCCACCATAGCAGCTGAATTCTTTGGATTTAATATGGTTCTTGAATATGCTTATCACATTCATGATATTACTAAGTATTTATAGACAGGAACCAAATTAATCAAATGTAATCAAGAAATCAATCATGATAAAGAACTCAATAAAGAAAAAAACAAGGTAGAATCCCACTCTGGGGCCCCACTTTGTTCTCTCAGTTCTTCTCCAGTTATTTGTGCTCTTAACTAGACCTGCTCCACATGACTGCTTTAAGTGCTTTCCTGCATTTTAGTTATCAGATGGGGAGAAAATTAACCTGAGCCCTAAATAGTAACAAAAACTTGAATTCAGAGCAAGGATATGTATTTGCCAGCACTGGGTTTTAAACTCAGGGCCTGGGGGACTATCCCTTAGCTTTATCAGCTCAAGGCCCCACTGAGGCACGTGCACCCACAGAGAGCACCTTTATAATAACAATAAAAAATAGCTAACAGCAAGAAATATTAAAGAAATACAGTACTTAAGGGAATCCATATATCAGCCCCATTACTATTATTTGTGTTTCAAATACTGGCACGGAATACAATGCCTTATACTTGCTAATCAAGTACTCTAACTCTTGAGCCATGGTAGCAAGTCCTTTTGTTTTCAGCCCATTTCCTGCATAACTTTCCTTTTAATGCATCAAGAAAAGAAAATAACAGAAACTGGGTATCTGAAGATTGAGGTTCAAAGCCATCCTGGTCAGAAGACCCTGTGAGACTCTTTTTTTAATTTTTAATTTTAATTTTAATTGTATTGTCAAATTGATGAAAAGAGGTTACAGTTTCATATGTTAGGCCTTGGGTACATTTCTTGTACTGTTTGTTACCTCCTTCCTCATTCCCTCCTCCTCCCTCTTTCCCTCTCCCCCCATGAGTTGTTTAATTAGTTTACACCAAATGTTTTTGCAAGTATTGCTTTTGGAGTCGTTTGTCTTTTTATCCTGTGTCTCTCGATTTTGGTATTCCCTTTCCTTCCCTAGTTCTAATACCAGTATATACAGTATCCTCCAGTGTACTCAGATAAGATATAGTGATAGCATGAGTACAACCACAGGAAGGGATTCAAGAGGATAATCAACAAAAGAAGCTATGGTTTCACAGGGCATGTTTCCACACTGGTTTCCATAATATGGAGTTCATTTCACTTAGCATCATCATATGTGTTCATAGGGGCATAGCTTTTAGACTCTTGTGATCCTCTGCTGTGACTAGCCTAAACCTGTGCTAATTATTCCCTATGAGGGAAACCATGGAGCCCATGTTTTTTGGATCTGGTTCACTTCACTTAGTATAATTTTTTCCAAGTCCTTCCATTTCCTTACGAATGGGGCAATGTCATTCTTTCTGATAGAGGCATAACATTCCATTGTGTATATGTACCACATTTTCCTGATCCATTCATCTACTGAGGGGCATCTGGGTTGGTTCCATATTTTAGCTATGGCAAATTGTGCTGCGATGAACATTGTTGTACTGGTGGCTTTAGTGTGTTCTTGTTTGTGGTCTTTTGGGTAGATGCCCAAAAGTGGGGCTGCTGGGTCATAGGGGAGCTGTAAGTTTAGCCTCCTGAGGAATCTCCATACCGCTTGCCAGAGTGGCTGAACCAGTTTACATTCCCACCAACAATGAAGTAGGTTCCCTTTTGGCCACATCCCCTCCAGTATTTGTTACTGTTAGTTTTCTTGATAAAGGAGATTCTTACGGGGGTGAGGTGGAATCTCAATGTTGTTTTGATTGGCATTTCTTTTATGGCCAGTGATGTAGGGCACTTTTTCATGTCTCTTGGCCATTCTCATTTCCTCATCAGAGAAGTCTCTTTTTAAGTCGTTAGCCCACTTTTGAGGGGGGCTGTTGGTTCTTTGCAGTTTTGTTTTGGCGGAATTTTTTTTTCAGTTCTGCATATATTTTAGATATGAGGCCTTTGTTTGTTGTATGGCTGGTAAAGATATTTTCCCAATCTGTGGGCTTTCTGTTTATCTTGTGAGCTATGTCTTTTGCCCTGCATAAGCTCTTCAGTTTGATACAATCCCATTTGTCCAACCTTTCTTTGATTTGTAGCATTTCTGGGTCTTTATTAAGGAAGTTTTGTGCTGTGCCAAGGAGCCCAAGTGTTTCTCCTACTCCTTCTTTTAGTGTTTTCAGGGTATCTGTTTTTATTTCAAGGTCTTTGATCCATTTGGAATTGATTTTGGTGCAGGGTGATTTATAAGGAGCTAGCTTTAGTTTGTTGCAGGTGTTGAACCAGTTTTTCCAGCATCATTTGTTGAAGAGGCTACCTTTCTTCCAAACTATTGTTTTAGCTCCTTTATCAAATATGAAGTAGGCATAGTTCTGAGGGTTCATTTCTGGGTCTTCAGTTCTGTTCCATTGGTCTTTAGGCCTGTTCCTGTGCCAATACCAAGCTGTTTTTATTACTATAGCTTTATAATACAGCTTGAAGTTTGGTATTATAATTCCTCCAGCACTGTTCTTTCTGTTTAGGATTGCTTTTGCTATTCATGAAGATCTTTACCAGCTATACAATGGACAAAAGACCATAAATAGCAAAAACAATCTGTGATACTCTTATCTCCAATTAACCCCCAGGAAACTAGAAATGGGGTTGTGGGCCAAAGTGGTAGAGTGCTAGCCTTGAGCACAAAAGTGCAGGGCCAGTGCCAGGTCCTGCAACTGATACACACACACACACACACACACACACACACACACACACACACACACAATGGTGGAAAGGAGCCGCTCTTAAACGGGTCAGAGATCGGCGGAAGGGGAGGGGTATGCGCACCTATGTAGGGGCTGTGAAGGGACGCCTGAGCTGTCTGTCAAGGGTAGAGAGCTGAGGGAGCAACCCTAAGAGGCGGCCTTCTACGTCACAGCCCACAGGACCGCCTCTGGGTTCACCACCAGGCGCCATCTTGGCTACACGTGGTTCCAAGGCTGGGAGGCGGGGCCAGCTAATTGTCTCTTAATGCAAGGCATCCAGGAAGATGGGCTCCACACATTAGCACCCAGCTTATCTTTTTATTCTTTAAACAACAAACACCTACAAAAAAATTAAACATTAAACTAAAATAAAAAAACACATAGCACATAGCACATGTTCACTAAAGTATTATCCTACACTTTAAGACACTTTTTTTCTCAGAAGTGTATAGCAATTGAAACAAATGTTGTATTCATTTGTGTGTGTGTGTGCACGTGCACATGTGGGCACGTGTGGGCACGTGTGCCCACACCTGTCCTAATGTAGGGCTTGAACTCATTGCCTGAGTGTATCCCTGAGCTTTTCTTTTACTCAAGACTCTACCGCTTGACCCACAGCTCAATTTCTAGCTTTTTGATAGTTTCTTGGACATAAGAGTCTCACAGATTCCTTTCTGGGCTGGCTTTGAACTGTGATAATCAGATCTCAGCCTCCTGAGTAGCTAGGATTAAAGTCATGAGCCACAGGTGCTCAGAGGTGTATTTATTCTTATTTTGTATAACTCATTTAATTTCCTTAATGTTAATTCTTTTTACATTCTGTCATTAATTTCAGTTTTAAATGTAGTCTAATTATAAAAGTTAGAGTTTCTGACTGATTTCTCCCTCCCTTCATTTCAGGTTTGATCATATCCTTGATCAAACTCTTCTCCAGAGTCCTATTTCCTGGATGCTTTTTTTTGCTCAATTTCATGTCTTTCTGATATAGCCCGACTGATTGTTTCTTGATTCCACACCCATCATTCTGGGCTAACATTTTATAAGAAACCTAGGTTGTTACATTCATTTTTTCCAAATACTTTTTCTTTACTTTCTGCTTTTTTTTTTATTAGCACCAAATTTGTTATTAATGGGAATTCCATCTTGACATGCCCATACACAGTACAGTGGTGAACCTTACCCGTTCTATCATTCTCCCTCACTTCCTCTTCTGAAATCAATCTCATTAAGCTTCATTGTTCCATTTTTACAAATGTATGTAAAATATTTTGGCCATATTCCCCTTTTTTCTCCTCACTATTACCCACATCTGGGATATGGACTGGATTTACATTCTTGTCATGTGTTTCTTTTGGTGAATGCTGACTGCGTAAAGGGATTCTGTGGTACTGTTCACAGGTTCACACATAGTATTTTAATCAGATTGGTCCCCTTCCCCCCTTACTCTTCCATTCCCTGTGCTCACAATGCCCTATTATTCAACAGTTTTTTTCTTTTTTCTTTGATATTTACAGTCAAAATCAGTACACCTTCCAAATTCCTGGTGGCCACTTTCTTAATGCTATTTTATCATTCAGAAACATGCACTAGTAGGTTGTTTCATTCAACTGTCCCTCCTTAGTTGTTACCTGAGCCCCTTACTCTGCTTCCAAATGGTGGGGTAGGGAAATAATATCTATTTCTAGAATTACAGAAATACTGAAATATATGAAGCCATTGTAGAAACTCACTTGTGAAGAGGACTTGTACCTCTAATCTTATTCAGGAGGCAGAGATCAGAGGATTGAAATTTAAAGCCAGTTCATGCTGAAAAGTTTCTCAAACTCTTTCTCCAAAGTAACTGAAAAAACATCAGGCAGAATGTGTGGTTTCAGTGGTAATGTGCCACTATGAACAAGCAAGCTGAGTGAAAGAACAGTCTTAATTCCTTATAAAGAAATTTTATTTTCAAACATGGTAACTTTCCTTGTTAGGGTTTCAACAGATGGATCTTAGGAAGCAATATTAATTCAGCAGCTATTTCATAAACATAAAAAATGATGAAAGAAGAAACCTGCAGAAAAAGTAAATAAGAAATTCTTTCTTTTTAAATATTTTTTAAAATTTTTTTTCTTTATTGTCAAAGTGAAGTACAGAGGAGTTACAGTTTCATATGTAAGGCAGTGAGTACGTTTCTTATCCAACTTGTTACCTCCTCCCTCATTTTTCCCCCTTCTCCTCCCTCCCCACTTCCTCCCCCCCATGAGTTGTACAGTTGGTTTACACCTTATAGTTTTGTAAGTATTGCTGTAATAACAGCTTTTTAATTGGAAAACAAGAAATTCTTATCTCTAATTCGCCATCATTGCCTCCAGTAGAGGGCTGGGTGTGGAAAAGGTGAGCAACGAATAATTAGGAGAAGAGAAATAGATGAGCACAAAAACAGTCAAGCAAATGTGCAAGTAAATAAAGGCATTCTTCTCTTACATTTTCTTAATCATAGTTGACAATTGAGGCAAATGTGTGATGTGTTCTAAGTGCATAGAAAATATTTAATACAGGTGCTCTCCGTTGAAGAAGAAAAGGCTTGGGAAAGGAGGTATGTCTTTAACGCATCCCTATATCTGACAAAGTGTCAACATCGGTGGGCAGGGATAAGGTATGTGAGACACAGTCAGAGAAATATGTCTTTGGAGAACTTTACAATTATGTGAATATCCTGGAGTCAATTTATACAAACTAGTGAATGCCTGGGATCCTTATCATGCGTAAAGTCTGTTGTTAAATGTGACCTCACTGTGTGGTACACGACTGCAGAAGGTGGTATATTGGGTAACTTGACCTGAGTTTTTCTTTCTAGTCCATAGCTTTTGAAAGACCAAACCTTTAGCTCATTGAACTCTGGGTGTTCCACATACTAAACTACATTTTAGTAAAGACTAACAGAAATAACTAAGGAAGGGGCAAGAGTAAATCTTCCCCCATCAGTAGCTGCTTTAAATTTAAATGGATTAAAATCCACAGTCAAAATATGTGAGTGAGTAGGTAATGTGATATAAAGAAGAGCAGGAAAGAAAAGGATCAAGAACAGGAGAAAAAGGAGATGGGGGAAGATGAAGAGGAGGAGGAGGAGGAAAAAGAATAAGACCAGACCACTTTGTGCTTTCTGAAAAAAAAGAGAACAACTTTAGCTTTAATGGTATGCAGAGCTGACGGAAAGGAGTGGAAAAATTATTTCATGCAAATCATAGCCAAAAGAGTGGGGCAACTCTACTTATATTAGAGAAAAATATACTTTTTAGCAAAACTGTCCCAAAAGACAAACAAGAACATTTTATAATGACTTGGCTTGTTCAAAAAGAATATATAGCAACTACAAAAGCACATATAAACCTAGCATCAGACCATCTAATAATATAAATAAAATATCAAGACTAAAAGAGAAACATGGAACTAAACAATAAGAGCAAGACTTTCACATCTCACTTTCAATAAGCAACAGAACAAAATATCAATAAGAAAATGGAATACCTTAGTACCACTAGTTGCCAATGGAATCTCTAACACAGTAGTAGAGCACACATTTCCTCAAGCACACACAGATGTCTTAAGAACAAATCGCCTGAGAGATCACAAAATAAATCTTAAGAAATGTGAAATGATTAAAATCATACAAAATATCAATTTTATTTTGGCCACAATGGAATGAAACTGGAGGAAACACTGGGAATTTCCTTTTAAAAAATGGAAATTAGCCACCTACTACTTTTTATAGAACAAACAGGAAAATTAGAAAATATTGCCAGACAAACAAAAATGCAAACAAATACTAAATGGCTTGGAGACATTGATAAAACAATACCAAAAGTGAACTTTGTAATAATAAACATTTACAATAAAAAACAAGATGGATTCAAATGAATAATGTATCTGTAAACCTTAATGAACAATAAAAATAAACAATACATTTAGCAAAAATAATATTGGAATGGAAATGGGTAAAACCGAGACAGTAAGAGTAGAACAAAATTAATATGAGTTAATTTCTTTGAAGAAATGATGAAACAAGAAAATTTAAGTAGTATAGTAGTATCATAAATAGATGATAGATAAATATAGACAGAATCAGAAATGAAAGGAGACATTTCAACTGAAGCTACAAAAATACAAAGATCAAAGGATCTTAATTATGAAATATTACATGCCATCAATCTGCATAGCCCAGAAGAATAAAATAATGAGTCAATTGCTAGAAACACACAGTTTTTCTAGTCTTTTTCATGTGGCAAGTCTGAAAAGATCTATAAATAGCATAGATCTGAATTAGTAACAACAACAGCAAAAACTTCTAACAGCAAAAAAGAAAAAGACCAGATGTTTTCACTGTTGAATCTACAAAACATTCAAATAACTACAATTCGTCTTTGTTAAACTCTTTCAAAAACGACAGAGAAAGACGTACTTCCAAATTTATTTTAGGAAACGAGCACAACCATACCACGGTCCAACAAATATACCCAAGCAAAGGAAGCTACCAGCCACATCTCCTCTGAATATAGATTCAAGCATCCTCAATAAAAATATCAACAAAAATCCCACAGCACACTAGATGAATCACACATCGTTACTAAATGAGATTTATTTCTATGATGAAAGGTTGTATCAACATGTGAAATTCAATTAATATGGTTCACATTATCATTCAACAATCTAACACACATATCTAAATGGATACAAAAATATTTTTACCTTCCTAGGATTAAAAACTCACCACACGAGAAGAAAAAAACAGCCTCAATACAAAAAAAGTCCAAACTTAAATGACTGTAGCTATCACTATAGTCAACATTTTCTGAGGGTTTAATGTTTTGAACCTTAAGTATATTTGGGATATTGGTCTTACGTATATCTGGTAAAAAACCTTGTTTCTTTCTGTGATTTGTTCTTTCTAATATTGTTAGCTATGTCCTTCGTCCTGCAGATCTCACCGCATTAGAATGTCTATTATCAAGAGAACAAGTAATCACAAATACTAACAAGGATATAGCCCAAAGGGACTTCTATATTACACTGTTGGTAGGAAAGTAAGCTTATTCAACCACTTTAGAAAGCTGTATGGAGGTTCCTCAAAGAATTAAAAATAGAGCTACTCTATTACCCAGAAATTCTGGTCTTAGGCATTTACCCAATAGACCAACAAACAAGGCTACAGAAAGCCACCAGCACAACCATGTTCATTGTAGCACTACTGACCATAGCCAAGATATGGAATCAGCCCAGATGTCCCCCAATGCACGAATAGATCAAGAAATTGTGGTATATGTATGCAATGGAATTTTATTCACTCAATTAGAAAAAAATGATATCCTACCATTCATATGGATATGGAAAGACTTGAAAAAATTATATTAAGTAAGCCAGACACAGAAAAAATAATTTTCTCATTTGTGATAGATAGAATGTGCCTATAAATCTATAAGCAAACTCACTTGTTGGTATGTAAGAGGATACAAATAAATTAATGGATGCATAATAGATTCTATGGAGAGGTCAAATAGTATAATTTTCTAGAAAGACTGCCAAAGTCCAACAAAATAAGTATCAGAAAGTGGTTACTTGAAAGAGGTCGGGTGAGGCCAAGGGGAAAGGGTAAACAAATGAAAGAGTAAGAGGGGAAGAATGCAGTCAAAAATATATTGTATATTCCACAAAATTAAGAAAAATAAGAGGAGTGGGGAGAAAGCAGAGAGAAGATGTTGAAGATCAAGATGCATTTAACAAACTTAATGAATGTAACTTGTTCGTTAAATGGCAAAAAGTTCAATACATATCCTACATTAAGAAAAGTGAGTGAAGGAATGGGTTGTTAATGTTGAGTATGAATGTTGAAATGAGTGACATTGATTAAGATACATTGTATTCATAAACTGCTTTGTTGAAGAGCACCTCTATTTTACAGCTATTGAAAGATAAAAATATTGAAAATAAATGAATGTATTTCTCATCTGTGGTATATTCTTGAGTGGAAAAAAAAAAACCCAAAAATCATTTGTATTGCCAGGTGCTCACACCTGTAATCATAGCTATTCAGGAGTTTGAGATCCGAGGATCACAGTTTAAAGCCAGATTGGGCAGAAAAGTCTATGAGACTCTTAAAACCAATAAACTTACTCAGAAAAAGCTGGAAGTGGTGCTATGGCTCAAGTGGTAGAGTGCTAGCCTTGAGCACAAAGAGGCTCAAGGACAGCACCAGGCTCTGAGTTCAAGCCCAAGAACAGGTAAGAAAACAAAACAAAACAAAACAAGTGCATTTATGTCTTATAGAGTATAAGATGTACTCACAGTGGAAGAGTCTACCAGGAAAAGCAAATCTTCCTGGAAGTTCAGTTGCAATGTCCCAGTATAAAATTCTGGGTTGTTTACTTTCAGAAATTGGAAAAATACTTATTGGTTATTGACATGAACTTTGCTTGCATGACTTTAACATCATATTTACTCTTCCTTCTTTCCAATGTTTAGCATGAAAATAAAATCTGGGCTCTTTTAAACATCCAGGAAAGAACAGAAAGCCTTCTAACAAGGGAAAAAATACACTGGAGTATATTTGCAGAACATAGGTTAAAAATCCATTTTGTTCTCCATTTCTAAGTCTTCTCTCTCCCCTGCTTGCCAACTGTGAAGCTAGTGAGTCATTTGTTCCTCTGGGGAGAGGGACTTCTACTGCTCTGAAAGCTCTGATTTTCTAGGAGGCAAGCATTTGTCTGTTTATTTCTCTACTCATATCCTTCTGCTTTCAGATCCTTTCCAGACAATTCTTATTTACTTGTACACACCTTTCATTGTCTTAACTTTTCTAGCATAACTCTTTCACTTTTATTTTACTAATTTTTCATTTTATTATGGTTTTGAAAGGAGAAGAGAAGGGAGAAACAAGTATTTTCTTTTAATAAATAAGAATCATGAACTCACAAATAGACAGCCAGCTATCCCTTCCTCATTAACTAAGACTTTTGTGACTTATAGATTATAAAGCATTTATACTCCATTATGTATCATGAATGTATTGGCAATTTTATTACAGAAAGAAAAGTTAAACTAATAAAAACATAAAATTTGTCTGAGATCCTAAAAGTCAAAATCTAGGCATGAACTCAGGACATCCTTTTCCAGATTTTATGCTTATCTCAGAAAATTGGTTAGACAATAAAAAATGGGAAACAAAGAATATTTGTGTTCAATGTGCCACAAACTTTAACATCATTGACTTCATGTGCTCTAGTAAATAGCTAATAAAAATGAATCCATAGTACATGACCACAAATTTCACATATTTGCTATCATCCTTTTCTTATAAGAATCTATTTGTGAAATAAATCCCATTAGTCATGTAACATGGCAATATATCTTTTTCCATAATTTAGAATTGACCAAATGTTTTTCAATGACAACTTTTGCTATCTTGAATGGAAGAAACATGTATGTATGTATATATATATGCATATACATATATATGCATATATATTATATACATTTGCTTGCTTAATTTTTGTGGTGCCAGTCTTGGGATTTGAACTCAAGGCCCAGGCACTACCCCTGAGCTTTGTTGCTCAATACTAGTGCTTTCCACTTGGGCCACAGCTCCACTTCTTTATCTTTCCTGATTAACTAGAGATAAGTGTCTCGCAGACTTTGCTGTCTGAGCTGACTTTCAGCAGCAATCCCCAGAATGCAGTCTCCTGATTTCCGGTGTGAGCCACTGGTATGAAATAGTATCTTTTTAATGGACAGGAATTTACAGTTTGTTCCAACAATAGATGTACTCAATTTTCCTAAAACACAGCATACAACTGGAAATCAATTCTATTTGTTACCTACTTATTCACTTCTTATTTTCAAAGGGCATTGAGAAATGCTGATTAGAAGAGGATGTTATACTAATAGCTTTAGTGTTAAAATAGATTAAATAAAACTTTAATGAAGATAAATTTTCCCTTTTTATGCTTTTTGGGAATTCAAACAAATATAGTCAGTATTGTGGAGAAAATTTTAACATATTTTTCTTTCTCTGCTGCACTATTTATTACCTCAAATTGACTGGACTGTTATAATTATATCTTCTATTGAATGATGGATCTTATCAAGCTTAGAATAGTTGAAGGAAATTAAATAATGGCATGCAGGCTTCTTTTTTTCTATCATAGATTATCCCACATGAATTTTTTTCCTTGGCCAAATTGTCGTTGGTGATTATGTTCTTTCTTTGCAAAGCAAGAAGGGTCCCAATGGCCCCTCTTCACTATTAAACAATATTATTCTAACGATTTTTGAGGGTCACACCTTAGTAATTCTGTGAGACTTCTTAGTTTCTATTTTTACAACTAATATGGATATGTCTATTAATAATGCAGAAGGTAGTTTCTAATTTATTTGACATAAAATGAATAATTCTTGTTGGGAATACTGAGATTTGAACACAGGGCTTGGCACAAGCAGCCTATCAGTCAAGGCACGTCCCTATCTTTTTCTCTTTTAGTTATCTTTGCAGATAGATTCCTGTGCTTAAGCCAAGAAAAGTGTATTTAAGTTGAATCAGGAAATCAGTATTATTACGTCTCAATGATTAAATGTTTCCTGAGGGAAGAAAGATGAAAAAGTCAGCAATTTCTTTGCACAACCTTTTTTGTGTTTTTTTTTTAAATAGCATCTACAATTGCCATGACAAATTATTCATTTTCATACTAAAATTTGCTACCTGTTTGTAAAAATTAGAATTCTTTAATAAATAAATATATCTACTCTGACTAACAGAAGTGTGTTCGTATCAAGTACATTTAATTGAACATTCTAGACTTGATACATAGTATAGCAAATGCTATGTAACAATGCCTTCATTAGCTGGGTTGTTTCCTGTACTCAGTAAGATTGGTCTTTAATTTTTTATATTAAACTTGCTTGGTGTTGGTCAATATATGATCATGATAAGTTTGATATGAAGAGTTCTGACTTTAGTAGAGATTTATTGTCCTAGTATTGTTCGTCAATGACTTTAGGGGAAGAAATTTATTCAAGTTATGCAACCACATAATAGCTTCTGAATTGGGATTTGTGGCTCACTGTCTGAAGTATGGTCTAGACAATAGCAAATTCCTCAGTTCTGAACAGGCTGCATGCAATAAATTGCCAACTTGAACATGGCTTTAGCTGAAACATTGAATTTCATATTTCAATGCTTCATTCCATTTGCTTACACTAAATGTTGGATGTGGAAGTAGAATTCTGGTGTCTTGATTTCATGATCTAGCTATGTGGTTGTATTGCTTGGATACAACCCAGAGGAATTGGAATCCTATTTAGATCACTAAATACCAGCTCCTTAATTTCAAGTACTATGCATATGTTTCTTACCTGCTTGTTTCATATGAAATTCTAAGATGAAAAGACCAGTATACAATGATTCAAACTCTTACAATGCATTGGTTACATTCTCAAGGCTAGCTTGGCCATCTTGAAAATTGAATTAACAGTTACAGATCACAAAGAATAATAAAGAGGTCATTTGTCAGAAAGTATGGTTTCCAAAGTTATATATGTTCTCTGAAAATTGTAGCAAAGTCTAACAATGTAACTGTTGTTTTTTGAACTTGAACATGAACTTGTGATTCAGTAACTCATTGAACAATGTTTTCAACATTCATGGCATTGTTTTTGAACATTATTAAGAATATATAGAAAAATAAGGTGTTGTAGCTTATATCTTAAGTAATTATAATCCAATGAGTATAACAAGATTGTCACCTATTTAGATGATACTGCATCATAGTAGCTACCTCAGAGAATGGAAAGAATCAAAGCTGGGAAATTATGTAGACTGGAACTTGGATACTGAACATAGGTTTTGTGGATCAGATGAGATTTAATGCCATCCACAAAGAATAAAAAGTGAATTAGGGGAGAAAAGAGAACTGATTAGAAAATGCAAAAAATTAAGAAAATGAGTACGCTGCGGAATAATATAGCTAGTCTGACAATAACAAAATAGTATCTATGGGTAGAAATTATGATTCTTGCTGGGATTCATGACAAAATACTTAACTACACATAGTACTTGTATCCTAGCTTTTTAATTTATGAGATTTATTGGTGTAGGGTGGTTTCAAAGGAATGTGAAAATTTCCACCATTTATATTAGTGATTTTTCATTATATTTCAGTGCTTTATTTAGTCATTCATTTAGTGAACTTATGCCTTCACTTTATGAATCTAGATTTTCCCAGAAAGTTAATAAAACATAAATATGCCTTCTGTATTAATGTTTACTGCCAATATCTTTAATCTACTACAAATAGTAATCAAATTCATAAGGACACTAGGGAATAAGTAAATAACATGCTCAACAACAGCAACAACAACCCATCACCACCAACAGAACCAAAGCAAGAACCCTGATCCAAGAAATTCATTGAAAGAGGTTGTCAAGACTTGTTCTGGAAGTAAAGGGAGAACAAAACACACTATAAGGATCACAGCATAGGTGGAGACCTCGAGGTTGAAAAAGACAAATTAGCAGCAGTGTATTCCAGGCAAAGAAAATGGTATATATAAAGTTATTAGAAGAGAAAAGAAAAGAGAAACTGAGGAGAAACATGGTTACAGAGATAGACATGACAATGTCTTGTGATATTGCCTGTGGGATATAAATTGCTTGTAGGACATAATGTGGGATATAAATTGAACACAGCACTATCTATAATTCCTAAATTGAGAAACCCTTGCTTTTCATAGTTATACATGGAAAGTCAGCAATTAATACATATTATTTATAATATAGGATTCATACTATTGTACTGGAAACCAATAAACCAAACAACAGAAGTAGAAATTAAGTGTGTTAGCAGAGTTCACTCTAAAGAGGCTCTGAGAAATCTGGGAACTCTGAAGAGTTTAAGGGGCTCTCAAGAAAGAAGCCTGTTCTTTTTGAAATTATTTCATTGTTTGAGGTACTGTTTACAGTC
Source organism: Perognathus longimembris pacificus (assembly GCF_023159225.1). Classification (NCBI taxonomy): domain Eukaryota; kingdom Metazoa; phylum Chordata; class Mammalia; order Rodentia; family Heteromyidae; genus Perognathus; species Perognathus longimembris. Next base: position 10,897,309 of record NC_063165.1, read on the forward strand.
CAGATTTATGATATATTTATTTTCTTGGTATGCCAGAAAAATAAATTAGTTATTTTAAAACATATGAAATTAGGACTACAAGTATAGAAGAAGAATAACTGATTTTTTTCTGGTGATTTTTTGTAGTGGAAAGCATTTTTTAATTATGCAATTTAAAAATTATCTTTAGTTACACAAGAGTTGCCATTGAACAAAGCAGTTTATGAATACAACACACCTTGATCAATATCACCCCTTTCAACATTCTATCCTTCTCTCCCTTACCCATCCCTTAGTTCACTATTTTTAATTTTGTAGGATATACATTGGATACTTGATTTTGTTTTCCTTTCTTCTTCTGTTCATTAATCTGCCTCTTTCCCTTGGCTGCACCCCATCCCTTTCAGATACTTACTTCCTGGTATTCATTTCGTTGAGCTCTGACTTTGCTTTTCTAAGGGATTATACTATTTGAGTTCCCCCTTGCTGCTATCATATGTCAGTTCATACATTTGTATACACTTGCATATTTTAAATTCACAAGTTAATAAAATAACTTGGTTAAATGAAATTTTTTATTAAATACATCTTTGTTCAGTAATATTTTTAATTATTGGCAAATGAGCTGGGGCTGAGAGTGTGAAATACTTAGGAAAAAGAGTAAAACTGTATCTTGAATCATTTCATTAGATTTAATCATAAGCCTTAATCAAGTTTATTTGTAGCAGAAAATTGCTGTTACCAAATTGCTGTGATACCAAAACTTGAAACATGGGGTCACAAAACAGTATATTTGTTTTTGTCAGCCATGAGTCCAATGGATTATGTCCTTTAGAATATCTCAGCAATTTCGATTAAGAATTGTCATGGCATCTCTACAGTTAGTGTGTGTGTGTGTGTGTGTGTGTGTGTGTGTGTGTGTGTGTGTGTCTGTGTGTGTAATTCCTTGTAAGCTCATTCTGGTGGATGTTGGCAAGATCCATTTACTTCTGAGCTGCTAAACTGAAAAATATCTCTCTTGCTATATGATCCTTTCCAACATAAGCTCCAAAAGCCAGAAAAACAGTGAAAGCATGCTGGCATGTGGTCACTTAGACCCTAGTGACCAAAGTAACAGCATCAAGTTTTCTGTATTGTACTTATCAGAAACAAGCAACTATTCCTAATTTACCACCCTGGGAAGGGAAATATCAGGGCCCAGAACTTGTGTACGATTAGGAAATCCACCTTCCATATCTCTTCATTGTTATTGGCTTGAACCTGCAACTAGCTGGAAAAAGAAAAAAAAAAAAACAGGCTGGGAAATTCTATTTTGTTACGTGCTGCCATGCTCTTGGCTAAAAGTGAGAATGTTTTTGTAACTCAGAAAAGTGAGAAAGGAAATTGTGTGTGACTGGTAGTTTCTGCAACAATGGTTTTGGCAGGTATTTCCATTCTCTAAAGCATAGTAGGTATTGGTAAAACTAGAGAAAGAACACTGCCTTGTAGAATGTATAAAGAGCTCGGTACAATGGCAAACACCCATAACTTGAAGATCTTCCCCTTATGCCTCTCTCACTGATGACCCGACTCAACCTCCCAGCCAATGTGAAAATTGCATTGCCAACACTTCTGAAAATAAGTAGTCTTTGCTACCATGTCTACTGGAAAGTCTATTTTCTTCAGATTCAGCAGCCTGATGAAAATATCTTATATTCGAAAGATTTGAGTGCTTACTGAACTTAAATTTCCAGACATGTCCTCTAGTTGATTTTTCCCCTACATCTATTTAACATTTAACACTTAATAATCTTGTAGACATAACCTTCAATGGCATAGCTATAAATGTATTGTTGCATTGGACTTATGTTAGCTAATGATTCAAGTCACCTAATTATGAAATGACAGAAAATGGGCTAGTTCTGTTCTTTTCAGCTTTTACTTTACTTTGCGTATGGGTTATTTTTGCCATTTACCTTTTATCTCCTCATCTTTTCTTTTTATATGGCCTCTTCCCTACAAAATGACTCTCTGGTTCTCTATGTTCTTTGTAATTATGACTCTGTTCCTCATCAAATCTGCTATAGTGCTGGCTTGCTATGGGAATGAGTCAAGATTTTTTAATATACAGGGCTCTCTGATGGTTCCCCAGCACCGAGAACTTGTCCCTTGGTGCCCATTTCTAGCAAGATTTGTTTCTGCAGACTGCAAGGTCACCTTTCTGGAACAAGTACTCTTTGATCTTCCTTACTCGGCATCATGACTCTATCTCTGAACAGAGCAAGCTATCCTTGCCCATGTTGCTTATCTTCAATCCACACAGCAGCCCCACCCTTCTGTCTCAAGGATGGAAATTGTCTTGGGTTCTCAACTGAGAGTCTGAGGACATTGAAAGGCCATCCCAACTTTGTCTAATTAATGCTAGCTTAGGCACCAAGCAGAAGAAACATTCTTCCATAGTGACACCTTCCTATTCTATCTTCGTTTTGCTTTGTATCTCTTCAACTCTTACCACCTTTTTTCTTAAGCCTGTATTTTGACTGTGAATGCACTTGCTTAATATCTTTGGTTTTTTTTTTTTCTGACAATGATCTCTTACTATTTTTATCTCAATGAAACCTGAGATTTCCCAGGAGACTCTGTAATATCTTGGCGTGTTCAGGGAGCTGCTCATTCTTGTACACTGAGCAGAAAGAGCAGGAAGGTGGGGGTGGTCAGCGCTTTCTTGACTCCCTTCTGCTTCTTGCAGAACTCCATTCCTCCACACCAAGATCAATCTACATCCTTCCTCTGTCATCTACTGAATTTCTAGTTATTGTTTATCCATTTCATGGATGTTTACATACTTTTGCTTTTTGTCAAAATCTTTAGGAATTTCATCAAGAGAATATCTCACACTAAATATTATTACAACTTCTAATAGGCTTCTTCACTTTTATATGAATTTTATCTCAATTTACTTCACTTACGTCACTTAAAGAAGGAAAAATACCCTATCATTTGAATGAATTTCTCCTCAAAATCTCTTAAAATATGAAAGGCAGACTCACACAGATAGAGAAAACAGGGCACCACTATTTATTCTTGTGTTTCTGTAGCTGGATCGATGAACTACAATTCTCACTTCAACCCTGTGCTCTGATCACAGGGGCTGCGGTTGGAATGTCTTTGGTATTCACAGTCATTCTCAATGACTGCACTGCCCCCCCCCCCCCGGGGACTTCCATATTTTACTGAGGTTTGTTCCAAGTTTCTTCAGTCATACAGAAACTATTTCATATTCCAGATTATTAAAAATCACTAGAAAAACCAGGACATCACTTGTCGTTGAACATGTAAGATATATGACAGTTTGACTTCCTACTTTTTCCCTTAGTATCTCTGATTTATTTTAGGGTAGCAATGACTTCAGGAGACTCCAGGGGAATACAATATAACAAGGTATTCTTGTTGGATTTTGAGGCATATTAGTGCCATTGTCTTAAAAGCTTTAGTGTATGATCATTAAAAATTCATGATTTAAAATTTTCCAACTAAGAATTTCCATCATTAAAAACATTTTTCATTTATTCGTAGTTAATGACAAATAACTACACATATTGGAAGGTTATGTGATATTTCAAGATATTTATGCATGTGTAATGATTAGGTTATGGAAATGAGCACATCTTGTGATTCATGTTTTTGTCAACAAGAAGTTGAAAAATCAGAAACCTTTATTTTCCTATATTTGGTCTGTTGGTGCAAAGTACTTAAAATGAACTATATATATACATATATACACACATATGCATATAGATACATACATATATATACACATATGTATTACATTTGAAAAATTATTTCTTTGGGGGCTTTGTTTTCATGAAGAATGAACAGAATTTACTGTTTTGCTGAAACAAAACAAGAACAGACCCAGATCTAAAATAATGACAGTAAATAGCACAGCTAGGAGAAAGAAAATTTTAACACAGATGATGTTCCATTGTTTACTAACTCAACACAATTCATTTTCTATGGGATTTTTTCTTCTAGGAAAAACATGGAAAAAATTTTCTCTGCTACAAAAGAGAGAAGATATTATGATCTTTGTTTCCAAGATCATTTTTCATGAATTTTTATAGAAAAGGTGGTATAGCTAAGTCATGTTGTTAGCATGCATGAAGTCCTAGGTTCAATATACACCCCCCAAAAGAAAAAAAAGGCAATCTAGTATCAGTCTGAATTTCTGTGGCTAACCTGAGTTTGAGTAACAATAATAGTGATTTGATTTGATCAAAGATTCACAACATACAGAGTCATAAAATTTGCTTCCTGTTCTAGTTCTACCAATTATTAACTACATGACTATTTCAAGTAATTCAGACCTTTTCAATTGCTCCATTTGTCAATTAGTGCATCTTTATGTGAAAGTTTAACATTATTATATGCAAGGTCACTCTTTGATCTAGAAAATTCTTTATGAACATTCCATTAGTCTTCATAAACGGCTTCCTAAAGCTTGTGGTCCAACCAGAAGGACAGAATTAATAAGATAAAACAATTAGATGTGGCAGGCAATTTAAATTCAATGTTGAAATGGTATGGAGATTCCTCAGAAGGCTAAACACAGAGCTCTCCTATGACCCAGCAGCCCCACTTTTGGGCATCTACCCAAAAGACCACAAACAAGAACACACTAAAGCCACCAGCACAACAATGTTCATCACAGCACAATTTGTCATAGCTAAAATATGGAACCAACCTAGATGCCCCTCAGTAGATGAATGGAATTTTATGCCTCTATCAGAAAGAATGACATTGCCCCATTTGTAAGGAAATGGAAGGACTTGGAAAAAATTATACTAAGTGAAGTGAGCCAGACCTAAAGGAACATGGATTCTATGGTCTCCCTCATAGGGAATAATTAGTACAAGTTTAGGCTAGTCACGCAGAGGATCACAAGAGCCCAATAGCTATGCCACTATGAACACATTAGATGATGCTAAGTGAAATGAATTCCATGTTATGGAAACAATGGTTATATCACTGTTATAATTATTTTCAACATGCCATGTGAAACTGTAGCTTCTATTGTTGATGATCCTCTTGTATCCCCTTCCTGTGGTTGTATCTGCACTATCACTGTATCTCATTTGAGTACATTGGAAACTGTATATACTGAACTAGGAACTAGAACTAGGAAAGTAAAAGGGAATACCAAAATTGAGAGACACAGGATAAAAAGACAAATAACTACCATAGCAATGCTTGCAAAACTGTTTGGTGTAAACCGACTGAAAACCTCATGGGGGGAGAGGGGGGAGGGGGATGGGGGAGGGGAGAATGAGGGAGGAGGTAACAAACAGTACAAGAAATGTATCCAATGCCTAATGTATGAAACTGTAACCTCTCTGTATATCACTTTGACAATAAAAAATAAAATAAAATAAATTTAATGTTGGATCTAGTCATTGAGAAAAAAAAACCCTTTGTTTTAGTATTGTATATAACTTAAACCAAACGTAGACACCACTATTCCATGTTTTCTTTTACCTTCTCTCCCTCCCCCATCTCCCTCCCCCTCCCTTCCTTCCTCCTTCCCTCCTTCCCTCTCTCCCACCATCCCTTCCTTCCATCCTTCCTTTCCTCCTTCTCTTTCTGTGTCTCTCGTTTGGTCTGAGACAGGGGACATGGACTCAATACCCTTTGCTCATTGGCCTGGACTCTACCAACACAGCCATGCCTCTACCCATCCCCTCCCAGCTTCCAAAATGTTTCTAATAAGTATAATTCATTTATGGCTAAATAAATAGAGTTTTTTATCGCAGTATATTAGGAAGACTTGTAAAGGACAGGGCATATTGTTATAAATTGGTGTCAATTCAGAATAGAAAAGTTCACCTTTAGAATGAATATTGTTTAATAAAAATGATTTGGCTATCATTTTCATTTCTTGTTACATCATCATATGGGAAATTAAAATTTGTTATGAAGAGGAAAAATGAATAAACAAAATCCCCATATTTAATGATTCCTGGCCCAAACTGACAAATGTTTTTTAATATCAATTCAAAACCATATGACTGCCAGTTATTGGCAATCACACATGAGTTTAGTGGTCAGAGAGAGGAATCCAAGTTTCACAGTTGTTGATCTAAAAGTCAGACTATGTCTTTTGAAGCAAAACAAACACTACCTTGGAATAATAAGCTGTCTGGTATTCCTCACAATCTTAAAAACACATTGGAATCTTTCAAAATATTTAATCTGGTATCAATTGTGTTGATTGAAGTGGCCTCCAATTCAGTACTGACTGAAAATTATCCTTGGGTAACTATGTGTTCATTACTGGGAAAGTAGATATCGATGTGAATCAAACCTGCTGACTTTTCTAATTAGTGTGGTCACAATGAACACTTCGAAGCAAGTGTCTTCAAGGAATGCTACTGTCCTCCTGTTAGTAGGGGCCCCATCTCAAGATGGGACATAGGGAAGGATAAATGGGAAATAATAATGCAGTTCTGCATGCTGATATATATCACCGATATCTTTCTTATTATTACTTCAATTTATTTATTATTTTAGTAAAGGTGATAAACAGAGGGGTTACAGTTGCATAAGTAAGATGGAGAGGACATTTCATTTTTGAACCATAACTCCTTCCCTCACTCTGTTTTTCCAGTCATAGTCAGTAGACACTATACTGAAAATGAAGTATACTGCATAGATTTCTTAATCCTGTGGTACATTTGTGGTACAAGAGAAATCGGTCAGAATCAGTTTAGATTACAGTGAGAATGAATACTATCTACAATTTCAAATGAATTAGTAAACAAATTAGTAGGGCTGTCATAGGGTTCTACAGTAAACTATTTCATCGTTTGTTTTTTTTTTTCCACAAAATAGGGCATGCTCTAAATAGTGATGAAAAGTGGTTGATGTCTGAGTTGTATGTTTGTAGAAAAGTCACAAATGAGGTTCAAATGATAAGGTTGCACTACGGAGTTTCTGGTTTATGTAATCACTGCATTAGAAACATGTGGGCTCCCATAATCTGGAAGCATAAAACCAAAATGACTCACCAAGAGGGAAGATAGATATTTTCTATGCATCCTGCCAGAATTCATGACTTTCTCCCATTTTCCTTGCCTAACATATATTTACAATTAACTTATCTCTAGGATCTCTTTTTATCTTTCTACTTCAATCCCAGCTCCAGCTCCCAGAGGCAACTACTGTACCATTCTGAACACATCTACCATGCACTGTGTGCGCACTTCTAACTTAGGTAAGTGCTATGTGTGTTTCTGCTTCTACGACTAGGTACATTTTTCTCAATAAAGATGATGTTATGACTCAAATTTTAAGTACACTTTTCAAGGAATAAAGGGTAAAAACAACTGAAAAAACAGTGCTGCAGTAGAGCTCCCTAGACACTGATGAAAGTGTGTGGAGACAGGAGAGAGGAACTGGGAGAGAGTGCTATCCACTTGCTGCATTCTTTCTGACCATTCTCAAGGTGGAAAACTTTGTATAATTCCTTTCCATCCTTCATATCTAGGAGAGAGATAGTAGACCTCTTCTGAATGGCTCTCTTCTCCACTAGTAACATGGAGCCCATATCCCTGAATTCTCATTAACACATGGCCTCACCCAATTTGCTAGCTCAATTTAAACCATGCCAAGTGTCATCTTTTGGTAAGTCATCTTTATCCTTATAAATGATTAATGCTTTATTTTTACTTTTGATGGGGGGAGGGGTGTCTGGGTAGGTGTTAGCACATCTTTTGTCCTCTTCTTTTCAATGATTTGTACTCCCCACCCTCTCCACTTCAAGAACATGTGGTCCACTCACTGATTCATGGAAATATGTGATTTATTTATTTATTTGTAGAAATTTCAACACCTGCCATCCTGCCACTTCCTTGCAATTTCATATATGTTCTGATCGATTGACTGAAATTCTGTCTTTTCACGGAATAAAAGTGATAACATTTTTTGTCTTATACTTTCACGTTTTGTATTTTAATTTAACAAATCATTAGATGGTATCACCACAAAGGGATTCCATTAAATACTCTCTAAGTTTCAGTGTTTACTTTGCCCATGTAAACCTTAATTGAGCTAGCGCCCCAAGGTGGATATGAACTTAGGTAGGGATTCGGGCTTACTTTCTCTATTTGGTGTATGAAAACACTCAGAATACTGAACAAATCCAAACTGCAGGTTCCAAAGAGCAATTCTAACAGCTGATTTTGTCTCATTCCTGAAATCTTAGTCACGCTAGAAGCTGACATTATTGTGGTCGCCATTCCGGGCCAATATGAGTAGAAAAAAAGTCTTCTAGTTCCCTTGGCAATGGCATGATGGCACATGACTGTTACCTCAGCTGTTGGAAAGCATTGCTAAGTGGATCATCACACTCACACACTTTTGTTTCCAGCAAGAAGCAAAACCCTATCTGAAAAATTACTAGCAAAAATCAGGGCTGGAAGCATTGCACAGTGGTAAGATTAGTCAAGAATTCAGTGTATATCCTGCAAAATCAAGAAGAGTGGGGGAAAGGGTAGGTAGAGGAGGGGTGTGTGAGAATGTTGAATGGGGGGGACATTGATCAAGATGCATTGTATTCATAAACTGCATTGCAGTCATAAATTATATTCACAAATGGCAACTCTTTTGTACAACTACTTAAAGATAATTTTAAAACACTCCAAAAAGAAAAAAGAAAAGAGAAAACTGTTCTTTTCTTCAGCAGCACTGAAGAAGAAAATTGGATAGTAGATGTTTTTTGAACAGGTTTTCAACTTTTCCCCTTTTAATGTAGACTTCTTATACTACTCTCTATGCTGAGGATCTCCTAGTGAATTTCATATTATCTGAAAAAGTATCATTGTCTTTGAATGTTCCTTTGTGCATGAATACTCAGATTTCTATTCTGGTTATTTGCACTCATCTAAATGTTTGAAGATTTACAATTGCAAAAAAGAGTAGCCATTCAGGAGCATGAAGTCCTGACTTCAAACCTTAGTATACTACCCATGGGATAGAAGAAAGATTATAACAAAGTCAATAAAGACATGTGGCATTTAAAAAAAAAATAAAAATACATCCTAGAGTCAAAATAGGTACAGGCCAAAGAAAGAGAAGTTCTCAGAAGATCCAAACAAATGTAAGCCCTTGCCAAAATACCATGATCTAAACATCATCGTTTTCTATCTAATGTTTTCAGAAATACAGTTTATCAGAGAAACCCCAGACTTAGCAAGCAAGAAACCTGTGGCAGGAATGAGATTTCCCTTCAATCTGAAAAGTTTTCACTTGGAGGTTGATTGATGGAGGGAGAAGGAAAGCCTTTTCTCGATAAGGAACAAATCATTGTTTGGAACACTGAATTCACATTGACCCATCTCCATAGGATTTATTCCATCACATAAATAGCTGTCACCTCACACTGACAGGACCTTAATTTTGACAACCATTCACTCCTGGCCTTCTGGCCTTAATTTTCTTTTCTATTTATATCTTTAGAGGCTGGCACCACACTTTCACGTAACAACGCAACAATGACTTCTAAATCTAGATCCTTTTTCATCTTCTGCCCAACCCTACAAAAATGCTGATGCTCAGAACATTGTACAGTAGACAGACAATCCATCAAGTCAAATGTGCTGGCAGACAGGCTGACTTCTGCTTTTATGGAATTCAAAGCTTTGCCAAGTAAATACATAGAGAAAAAAAAAAGCCCATACTAGACATATCTTTAAATAAGTAATTATGAGGAATTTGCCAAGCACTTTTATTACCCCCATCCTTGTCTCCCAGATGGCCTGTGTTGAAGGTCAAAAGGTCAGAAGACAGTATGCCTAGGGGAGTCTGGCATCAGATTGTTCTTCTCTGTTGAATAAGCTTTCATGCTTATCAAAGCCAGCTTGGGGAGTCAGTCTGAATTTGCTGAAGGATTGCCCAGCAAACCAACCTGAACTCCCAGCCTATGGTTCATAGTCAGTCCTCTTATCTCACTTCTGAGTTCAGAGCAGAGCTTATCTTTCTTCAGGAAAAACAGATAACAAAGCACTTAAGGGGCTCTCTCTCTCTCTCTCTCTCTCTCTCTCTCCAGTCAAAGGTGAAAACATCAAATCCTAGAGTCCAGTCAGAGGAGGAGCTATTCTGCAACTTTGCCACTGGGTCAATGGGATATCTAAACAGTTCCTGCTTTTGTTAAAGAAATTTCCTGCTGTGAAGTGAACAGCAGGAATTGAGGAGAAACTGGGTTAGAAATAACTAACCACAAAATGCCTTCCTTTAACAACTGTATAAAGTGACAACCTTTACTTTTATAAAACTGAGCCATTTCCCATTACAGTTGCAATGCTTCCTTTCAGAGAAGTGGTATTGTTTCATTCAAAGATAAATAAATGAACCCCCTCTACAAATTTAAGAGGTAAAATATTTCAGTTGCTATTCTAATAAGGTCTAGAACCCTGTGGTGAAAACGGTACTTTGAATGTCATATGCTTGACAAGAGGGTATTGTCCCGACATTTCATTATCTGGGCTTTTCCTTCCTGAGCACTGATGGCAAGAACTTTGAGCTGAGGAATAAAAGCAACTGAATCGTCAAGATTAGTATTACAAAGCGAATGTGAACCCTACTGACGAATCTCTTGCTTAACTTACTTGATTATCTTTGTTGTAAAAAGTCCTTCCTCCATTTTCCATGGAAGAAAACAAACAATGACAAATACAGAGAGCAGTCTAGTTATTGCAATTGCAATCTCCTTGCAGACACAGAAGCCTGGTCTTACTGAGGCTAAACATATTGTGCATATTCAAACATCAAATGCTGTAGTCTTTTAGGAAGCCTGCATGTAGCTGGTATAATAAAGCTGAGTTCTGATCACATAAATGGTCAAGAGCTTCCTTCTGAGAGTGCCAGGTACATGCACGGAAATACCTTTGTAGGCTGAGATCAGTCCACAGCAGTGTTGACTCTCTTTGGCCCTTCTCTGCCATCATTGACTGCTAGCCTTAGTGAACCTTTTCAGTGTTTTGCTAGCTATGGAACTGGATGAGACAAAGGTCCCCCAACCAGGGACATGATAGCAGGAAGGCTGGAGTGGTGAGAGCCTGACTGGAGAAATGAGTAGGAAACAATATTTGAGACTGACCAAATGTAAGATCCATTCTCTCTAGGACTCAATTCTATTCCTTTTTGGGAAATATACTGTAACATACACACACACACACACACACACACACACACACACACACACACACTAAACATATTGACTAAGAGATAAATTTTAGCAAATAGGCAATTTGGAGGATAATAAAGATTGCCTATTAACTGATGGCTTTCCATGTGCAAGAAGCTCAGTTTTACTAGCATATGTTTGTTCACACAGTAAAATCGTAAAATCAGACACTCTGATGTGAAGGCTTATCTTCCTGGAAATTGTCCTTTCATGTTTGAGAGTTGATCATGCTTCCCCAGTTCATATCCCTTCCAAAATAGAAAAACACAGATAATATCTGTCACAACTTTGCTATGATTACGAGTTGTTCAGATTGTTTAGGAGAATGGCTTGAAGAGCTGTCTGTACTATGTGCTTAGGGATTTGGTAGATTCAGGAACCTTCATCTTAATTATTTCATGAATCCCTTCTGGTTTCCTATGCTATCACCTGGAAGAGTAATAAAAATTGGGTTATTCCAGTGATTCTTTAAAAAATCCAGGAAAGTACTTTAGAGTCGATGTTGAAACATGCATCTGTAGGATATCTATTGTCTATTAAAATATGATGTATTTTAGTATTGATGTATTAGAAAGTCAAGGTCCAGGCATGATAGTACACACTTGTCATCACAGTTAAGGAGTGATGGGAGGGATGAAGTTCAATATCAGGTCTGGAAAAATTTAGTCAGGACTTACTTTTGAAAACCAGCTGGATAGGATGACAGTATCTTAACATTCTAGATTACAACAGAAGCAGAGATAGGAAAAGCATCTTCAGATACCTGCAAAATGAGAGACTGAGTTCAAACTCCAATACCACCAAAAAAAAGTCAAATAATAGTATGAGATTTTCATTAATAAAAATATACTCATACTTATAAATATATTTTTGTTGAAGTTTTATCCCCCAACTATAGAATTTAGCATAGAAGTAAGTTATGAAATCAACATGTATCTTACCTAGAATTTAATAATAAAGGCAAATGATGATTACTAAACAAAAGTATGAAAAGATCTTTTAAAAGGACAGTATTCTTTCAAGGAAACTAAAGAATTTTGTGAAGTACCCAGAGGAGTCTATTGTCTCATGAACTCATTTTTTTAAATTTTATTTTTATTGGCACGTTACTTATAAACAGAGGTTTCATTGTCATATTTCCATACATAAGTGCAATGTACTTTGGTCATATTCACTCCATTACTTTTAAAAAATCCTTCCATTTCTCCTTCCTTCCTTCCTTCCTTCCTTCCTTCCTTCCTTCCTTCCTTCCTTCCTTCCTTCCTTCCTTCCTTCCTTCCTTCCTTCCTCTCTCCCTGTCTCTCTCTTTCTTTTACAATTTTCAATGTGTTGCATTATGACATTGATGAACAAGTAATTACATGTTACAATTTTATTCAACCCATCACAAATTAATTGTTAACATTTGTGGAAACCTGTGACTCTAAGAGAGTTTGAGTAACCTTCCACCTTTTTTGTATGTTAATATGAAAAGTATATTTTGTATCAAGTCATGTAGAGTTGAAAACATATTTTTTTCATCTGCTTTGGAAATAATCTATCTCTGAGAGAAGATATTGAAAAACTTGAATAGTGATCAAATCTGAGTCCACAACATAAAGACTATACATCTGGCCTGAATTTAAACATAATAAAACTGATGAACAGTTTTCCTACCCACACTTAGGAACAGGTAGCAGTTTATCATTGCTATTTATTTGGCTCATAGTTTTCATCTTTATCTTGCATGTTAAAAAGCGTAATTCTGGTTGACTAAGTTGAGTTATTTCCCTTATTGAAGTTTGAGTTGTTCTTCTTACTGTGATTTTCTCACCCGTGAGGTGAATGGCGTGGTCAAACTTGATATTAGAGACACCTGGGTTCCAACTGTCACCTCTCTGGAAAATGAGGTCATTGATTTCATAATCAATTTTATATTAGTTTTCTACTGTTGCTGCAGCAAATTTCATCAAGCTTAATTAACAATTCAGATTTGTTGTCAATTTAAGGTTTTGGTTCCAAGGGAGAAATTATTCTTTTGTTTTTTTCCTGTTAAAACACCACTTTTTTTTGGTTCATGGTCTCATCCTCAATCTTTAAGGCCAGCAGTGTAAACCTCAAAACCTCATTTCTCTCTCTCTCTCTCCCCCCCTTTCCCTCTCTCTCTTTCTCTTTTCTTCTTTCCTCTGCTTCTGTGATTACATATTCTTCCTTCTTTTCCTTGAGTTTATAGAGACCATTGTGATTACTTGGATGGTAGACAACACAGGATGACTTGCTTATCTCAAGACCCTTGACTTACATCCCATCTGTAACCTGATTGCTCTCTTTATCATGGTAAGTATTAAATTTGTCATGGGCCCCTAGTGTTCACAATCTTCCTTTCCAGAGGATGTGTTTCCTTTGTGTCTGAATCTGTGGATTCTGATAGCTAAGTGTGGCCTTGGAGAGAAGTTTTAATGATAGATAGCATTTGGGAGTTTGCCTTTCTTCATCATTCCTGCATTCATCAGTATGTCTGGGGATGGAAATCTGCCCTGTTGTATGTGAGAAGATGGGAAACTGATGATGTAGGAAGAATACATGAGGAGGAAGAGCTTATTCAGTGACAAACAAATATGTTTTCCCAGAGGGGAATTGAGTTGTCTGCTGAGAAAGTGCTGCTTTTGATGTCAAAACCTCAGGTGGGGTGAAAACAAGAAGCTTGTTTGTGCCATTTCATAGGAAACATCATGTTTGTTTACAGCAGTGGCATCAAGCTCCACCATGACCTGCTTCATGGGACAGAAATGAAAGAAATCTTGTGGTTCTCTCTCTGCAGGAGTCCTCAGGAGTGTTGGCTGATTTCTGCACCTGGCTTCCAAGCACACCACACATACATTGGAAATTTCCCAACAGGAAATTGCTCTAAAAGAAAGATGACTAGATTTAACTTATTGTAAGGAAATATTAACTTATTCTTACTGGTAGGAATGAAATTAAATAGAATAAATAAAGTCAACGGAACAATCCAGTTGAAAAGATCTATCTATCTATCTATCTATCTATCTATCTATCTATCTATCTATCTATCTATCTATCTATCTATCTATTTATCTATCTGTCTGTCTGTCTGTCTGTCTGTCTGTCTGTCTGTCTGTCTTTCTGTCTATCTATCTATCTATCTATCTATCTATCTATCTATCTCTATCATCTATCAATCATCTATCTATCCATCTCCCTCCCTCCCTCCCTCCTTCCCTCCTTCCTTTCCCCTCTCCCTCCGTTTGTCTTTCTGTCTGCCCCTCCACCTATCCATCTATCATCTATTTATCAAATTTCCTACTTCTATGGGTCTGAACATCTAGTAGCAGGAGTAAGTATTCGTCAAATGGTTATATATCAACTAAATTGCTTGATTTTAAGACGCTTAGTGTTTTTTTCTTCTGTTTTAACATATCTAATTGCAACAAAGTCTAGAATTAAAAATGGACCACCGGCAGTGTTTTCTTTATTCGTGTCCCTCTTCATTACTGCACATAAGCATCAAAAATTCCAGAATGGAGGACAGCAGTTTCACAGAGATAAAGTTAGAACTCACTCTTAAAGCAAATTACCCCATTGACACTCCTGTTGACACTAATAAATACCAGTATGAGGATAAACATGGTTATCGACTATTATCACTTGAAAAATATTTTTTGATTATTTTCCTTCTAAGCAATTACGAAGGTGTTTTAGAAATGTTTTGTTAAATATCTTTGTTATCTGCAAAAGACTGGGATATTATCCATTATAACTAGATAAGACTAAGAAGATCATTCAGTAAGTATGAAACAAAAATGAAAAATATAAACACAAATGTCACAGGTAGAAATATTTTTATTGAATGATAAATCTCAAAATCAATGGATTCAGTCAAGTACAGTGATGACAGTAGTGATAATTGTCATGATTATGTTTCTGATGGAAATAAGTATGGAAAAGAAGCAAAGACTATAAGAGAAAATTTTACTTCTAGAGAAAGAGATGTCCTGAATTGAACACATGTTATCATGGCATTAAAGGTAAAATTTCAATGATAAACAAGAAATTACCAAGTGAAGAAGTAGAAGGGAGGCCATTGCTAGTAGAGAAAACCTTCCATATAGAGACTATGAGGAGGTAGGCAGTCATGGTTGAGAATAGGCAGAATAATCTGTAGACTAGGCTAGGAAGGTAGCCAATGGCTGCTCTCCAAATTGCCATGTTAATGGATTTTACACTTCAACATATGAGATGGTTGAAAAACCCTGGAAGGCCCAGACACTGATTTGATAGAAATTGTTTTCTGTTTATGCACTTGCTGTGTTTACAAGGTGGAGAAGACTTAGAGAAGAATGATGTACCATTCTGGGAGATACCTGCCTTACCTATCAAACTGTAACCCCTCTGTACATCACTTTGACAATAAAAAAAGGATTAAAAAAACCACCTTGAGGTAAAATATGGTTCAGAATTCAAGTTTAAAAATGAGTATGTGACACTTCTCACAAGCTGAGGCTATATCTCAAAATCGAATCCAGGATATTTACAAAGCAAAATGTATTATTATAATATTAATTTGAATCACTGGAGGCTGGACGTAAGTATATGTCAGGTCATGGGGTTGTAGCCAAAAGAATTTGAAGGAAGAAATGTTTCTCAAGTGATTTGGGTTTTTGGAATCATGAAGAAAGGTTTGAGAATTTATATCTGCATCTTTCCTCTTCTCTTCATCTTTAGCCACCTGAGCTTGACCAAGTAGCCAGGTCCTGCTGGAGAAAGTGGCAAGCACAGGAAAACGGGTTTTATTGTAAATTATTCATCACAGTGTTCCAAGGGGCCCGAGAAATTGCCTGGCAATCCAATCAGTTTCTCTAGTCTTGCATCAAGTTCCAAAATGTTTTTCTTTTTTTATTTTAGTAGATGTTTCATGTTGTCATTTACAATGCAAATAAAATCCTTTAGAAGGAAGGTTTCCCTTTTTTCCCTACAACCATCATAACTCCTCTGCTATAATAAGGAATTTTCTGTTTTTTTTTTTTTAAGGACAATTGCATGATACATTTGAGATCCTCTCCCCTTCTCTTCCTGGCACCTCCCACTTTCTATTCTTTCATATATTAATCAGAATAACTCTTAGTTTTACTGTTTCTTTCCCTTGGAAAGTGATAGTATAAGTAGTATTAGAACATTGGGTGGTAATAAAATGTATTAATGAGATTGCTATCTGACATTTTCAAAAGGGGTTTGAGTAGATAGAAGTCATCTGTGCATGTTATTAGTGAAGCTTAAGCCATGAAAGCAACTGATTACATATAGAACAAATATGAAGTGAAAAGGGAAGAGGGAATTGTATTAATCAGTTTATATCACTACCTCAAACATATGTATTAGCCAATTTATGAAAGATACATTATTTCAATCATCATCAGTTGGTCCTATTGCTTCTGGGCTCTGGTAAAGCAATGAGTCATATTGAAAGCATATGGCAAAACTGCTTACTAGCAAGGAAGTGAGAATCCTCCCCAGAATACTCAATGGCCTCTCATGTGGCCCCTCCTTTTAAAGCTTTGAATACCACCTCCCAATATAATATGGTGGGGGAAAAAAATCTTGAAGACATGGACCAATGTGGTCCATTTCAGACCCAAGGAATAGAAAGTACAGATCTTGCCACTGTTTCATAATAAGGAAGAGTGAATATTTTCAAAGGAGAATGAAAAAAATTAATGGCCAGTGAAAAGGAAAGCCAAGGGACCATATGCTATATAATAGCTACAGAGAAGTCCTTTCAGAAGTCTTTCTGTGAGAGGAAATTAAACTACAGAATTACAACTGGAGATAAAAAGGAAATATATACTGACTTTTCTTTTTTAGAAGTATACCACATTATTGGATAATGAAATAATAATGCATCTTTAATTATGGTTTCCTATATTGGGCCCACCAATTCTCTATAGGTTAAATGGAATACATTGGTTGGCCTTGCACTGTTGCAAGAACTAGCCAGAGCTTGTCACTGTTAGAAAATGTGTAGGAAGTAATATACAATTCTGTGTCACATTGGTTGTCTCACCTGCAAACAGACTGCAAAAACTGACTCTATGCTGCTAAATCCTACTCTTCTATGAAATGTTCTATACATAATACTTTTGGCAAACAGTGGGCTCGTCCATAAGGACTTTTTCTCTTTCCATTTGCATCATTAAAATCACATTTTGAGACAAAAATAGCACATCATAAGAGCTTGCTTTAAAAGTACTTCTAGTATGCTGTGTATTCAGACTCAGTGCATCTGAGATACATAGTGAAAAATATATTATTTACTTTCTCTAACCTTATGCTGTTGAATTTGTTTCTTAGTTGAACAGACAGTATTTACCTTTAGAATTTCACACCTTGTAGAGTATGCACAATAAGAAAATGGATTTTTTTTCTGTTATAGTTAAAGAAGGATAATTATCAGGTAATATGTGACCTGTTTATACTTTCTGTGGATGTTATCTAATGCAAAAAGTGAGTAAGCCACATGAAGCCAAACAGATGTTCAAATGTCTGGTTTGTATCATGGGACTACACAGTCTCAGAATAGGGGCCCCTGATCAATTGCAAGAGCACTTTGAAAAAAGGTTTTAAGCCTGAAGTAATTATCAGACATTGAAAAAAAAAAACAGAATAAAAGTGTTACCTTTCTTGATTTATTTTGCATCATGCAAATACACACACATAAACAGTTCAACAAAACTACAGAGATTTTACAATGCTATGATTACTCCACCTTCAAAATTGAATGTTTTAACGAAATTAAGTTTTGCTTTTAATTTTGATATAAATTACTCATTGTGGTTGCATTTTTTTTTTTTTTTGTGCCAGTCCTGGGCTTGGACTCAGGGCCTGAGCACTGTCCCTGGCTTCTTTTTGCTCAAGGCTAGCACTCTGCCACTTGAGCCACAGAGCCACTTCTGGCCATTTTCTGTATATGTGGTGCTGGGGAATCGAACCCAGGGCCTCATGTATATGAGGCAAGCACTCTTGCCACTAGGCCATATCCCCAGCCCCATGGTTGCATTTTTAAGCTCCTAGAGGGGAGATTGTATTTTATAGATTTTTGGCACAGGGTCTGTGTGGGGCACACCTGGAAGTCAACTAGCTGGCCCCAACTGTTTCTTAGTCTTGGGGCCACATGTGGCTAAGATGGTGGCGCCTAAGAACAACGCACAGCTGCTACAAGTGTCTTTGGTTATAACCCAGAGGCGGTTCTGTGGGCTGTGACGCCCCCAGCTCTTCCGCCCTTGATGGACAGCTCATCCCTCCCCTTCCTGCCAATCTTAGACCTGATTGGTTCCTGTGCCTTATATTAGTGGCATGTACTTCCCCAATAAATGAGATCTTGCTTCAACTTGACTCCCAGGCTGTCTGATTGTCCTCTGATGAGGGAGGGCTGCATGCGGGCTGCCTGCTGACCCTTCTCTTTTTGGCTCGTCCAGGTCCGGGTGTGCCCTTCCCCGTCTCTCCCGCGGGCTGGGGAAATGCGGGGGGCTAAAGACCCCGACAGGTCTGTGTTCTTGAACCATTTTCAACACTTTAGTATAATTACCTGTCTATCTTCTCACTGAACCTTGAGAATTTAATCTCTGCCATATTGTATTTTGTATGCCTTAGTACATGCTAAGTTGTAATGAAAGCCCTCAATAAAATATAGTTATTTTGGATGTTTCTTATAAATGAAACATAAGAATAAATAAGGGCTTAAATTTTTACATATTTTATGCATTTAATCTTTTATAGTATTCAGAATAAGAATATATTTTCTATAGCTCCTATATTTTAAGTACCATTTTTAAATCCCTTTAGTTCTATCAAATTCTAAAATGAAGTTATCTATTTTTTTCAATTACATTAACTGTTACTATAGGTTTGCACATGTCAGCAAGTCAATGGGTGTTTATGCAACTATTAACACATATATTTGCAATTTCATTACAATGAGTTGTTACTATGAACTTTGTTAGTATATTTTTAAAATAAAATGCTAATAAAGTAAAGCTCAGAATTGCATATTTGAAATGAACTATCTTAATAATTGCTGTGAAGTTAAATGTACCTTATAAACATGTATCAGAACTAGGGAAGGGAAAAGGAATACCAAAATCGAGAGACAAAGGATAAAAAGACAAACCATTCCAAAAGCAATACTTAAAAAACAATTTTGGTAAAGGCCTTTTATATCCAAAATATATGCAGAACTGAAAAAATTAAATGACTCCAAAACAAATCCCCAAAGAACCAACAGCCCCCTCAACAAGTGGGCTAAAGACCTAAAAAGAGACTTCTCTGAAGAGGAAATGAGAATGGCCAAGAGACAAAGAAGTGCTATATATCACTGGCCATAAAATAAATGCAATTCAAAACAACATTGAGATTCCACCTCACCCCAGTAAGAATTTCCATTATCAGAAAAACTAACAATATCAAATGTTGGAGGGGGTGTGGCCAAAATGGAACCCTACTACATTGTTGGTGGGAATGTAAACTTATTCAGCCACTCTGGAAAGTGGTATGACTACACAGCAGCCCCACTCTTGGGCATCTACCCAAAAGACCACACAACCACAAGAACACACTAAAGTCACCAGCACAACAATGTTCATCGCAACACAATTTACCATTGCTAAAATATGGAACCAACCCGGATGCCCCTCAGTAGACAAATGGATCAGGAAAATGTGGTACATATACACAATGGAATTCTATGCCTCTACCAGAAAGAATGACACTGCCCCATTTGTAAGGAAATGGAAGGACTTGGAAAAAATTATACTAAGTAAAGTGTGTCACATGCAAAGAGAAATGGGCTCTATGGTCTCCCTCAGAGGAAATAATTTGTACAGGTTTAGGCTAGTCACAGCAGAGGATCACAAGAGCCCAATAGCTATGCCCTTATGAACACATAATGATGTTAAGCAAAATGAACTCCATGTTATGGAAACGAGTGTTATATCACTGTTGTAATTATTTTCAAACTGCCATGTGAAACTGTAGCATTTTGTTGTTTGGGTGATCCTCTTGTATCCCCAGTTGTACCCATGCTATCACTGTATCTTATCTGAGTACACTGGAAACTGTATATACTGGTATTAGAACTAGGAAAGTGAAAGGGCATATCAAAATCGAGAGACAAAGGACAAAAAGACAAACAACTCCAAAAGCAATACTTGTAAAACCATTTGGTGTAAAACAATTGAACAACTCATGGGGGAAAAGGGAAAGGGGGAGGGGAGAGGTGAAAAATGAGGGAGGAAGTAACAAATTGTACAAGAAATATACCTACTGCCTTATGTATGAAACTGTAACTCCTCTGTATATCACTTTGACAATATATAAATGATTATTCTGGGAAAAATAAAAAAATACAAAATGTAAACTCCAACAAAACAGAACAAAACACAAAATTACCAGGAATATCACTCTTAGGCATTTATCCAAAGGATTACAAGTCCAGATAAAGTAGAGCCATTTGCTCACCCATCTTAATTGCTGTACAAGTCACCCTAGACACATTATATAAACAACTTGGATGCCCTGCAATGGATAAATCAGGAAAATGAGCATGTGCCCGTGTGCGCGCACATGTGTACACACACACACACACACACACACACACACACACACACACACAAACGCATACCCAGAGTAATATATTTTTATTGAGCCATCAGGTAGATATTATGTCATTTGCAGGGAAATGGATGGATTTGGAAAAACAACAACAGTGAAGTGAAGTAAGAGGCTCAGAGAAATAGACGATACATGTTTTCTCTCATATAGGGACTTTAGTTCTAAATTAATAGCATATGTGAAAACATATACAGATGACCGACATGTGACCGACATGTGATTGACATGTGACAGACATGTGGCAGGCATGTGCTTGACATGTGACAGACACGTGATCGGCACGTAACAGACACGAGACAGACATCGACCGACATGTGATGTATATGTGACAGACATGTGATGGATATGTACCAGAATTTGACCAACATGTGACTGACATGTGAAGGACAGACATGTGATGGAACGACTGACATGTGATGGGCAGACGGACATGTGACAGATGGACATGTGACAGACATGTGACAGATGGACGAGCTTGTGACAGACAGACAGAGAGACATGTGTCAGTTGGATGGACATGTGACAGATGGAGGGACATGTGACAGACAGATGGACAGACATGTGACAGATAGACACATAATGGATGGATGGACATGTGATGGATGGACATGTGATGGAAATAGACAGACATGTGATGGCCATGTGACAGACATGTGACATACATGTGATGGATAGGTGACCGACATGCGACAGACATGCGACGGACATGTAACTTGGATGCAGCTGACATGCGACTGACATGTGATGGACATGTGACTTGACATGTGACGGACATGGGACTGACATACTACAGGCATGTGACAGACATGTGACTGACATCAGGCAGACATGCGACCGACATTTGACAGATATGTGATGGACATGTGACCGACATCAGGCAGACATGTGACTGACATTTGACAGATATGTGATGGACATGTGACGGACATGTGACAGACATGTACCAGAATTTGACCAACATGTGATGGATGGATATGTGACAGACAGACGGACATGTGACAGATAGACATGATGGACAGGCATGTGATGGGTGGACGGACATGTGATGAATAGACATTTGACACATTGATGGACATGTGGTGGAAGGACATGTGATGGATGGATGGACATGTGACAGGCAGACATGTGACAGACATGGGCATGTTTCAGGTGGGCATGCAATGGATGGACATGTGATGGACGAACATGTGACAGATGGAGGAAGGGAAGGATTCCCAGCCCGAACTTGCATTCTTCATTTGACGGAATGGCCGAAGCTCTTGGGTCCCTCATTTGAATAAATGGAGTGTCATGACTGGTGCAAAATAAAATAAAGAAAACATATACTTATTATACACAAACACAGTGACTAAAGTATGGTATCCACAAGGGAGTAGTACAATGTGTAACTCCTTTGAACAACTAACTTACAGCTTAAGAAAATGTAGAACAGGAAGCTGAAACATGTTTTGTAGGAGGGAGTTGTGAGTCAAGGAAAGGGCAGATGAATGGAGAGAAAAAAAGATGGATGAATACAGTCATGATAGCCAGTGAATACGAGTCAAAATGGAATCTGTCAAAGGTAACTAGTTGAATGAGTAGGACTGAGACAGATAGAGATATAGTGGAAGAGATAACATTGATCAAGACACATTAAAAACATTTGGTGTAAACAACTGTACAACTCATGGGGCAGGGAGGGAAATGAGGAGGAGAGATGAGGGAGGAAGTAACAAGTTGGATAAGAAATGTGCTCACTGCCTTATATGAAACTGTAACCCCTCTGTACTTTACTTTGACAATAAAGAAAAAAATATTTTAAAAATGTAGTCAAAGGAGATAACATCACTGCCTATGTCCTCACCTAGAAATATTTGAATTAAAACCTTGGAGTTTGTTAAGTTACATCTAACCAACATGATTGTGTACTTTCTCAGATTGCCTTACTAGATTGTAGGATTTGCACTATGTCCCAATATATTTCATTAATTGAGACATAGATAAATTTTAATGCAAAAATAATTGGTGAGCTGCATAGTTAATTTTTATATGTGGATAGACCCATGTGTTCACCACAGATCTAGAGTCAGGGCATATTAATGTGCAGTAGTAGGCCTGTTTACATAGATGAGCTTGATATTGGATTTCTTGTGTATTCAGACATGCATGTACTATCTTAATTACACTTAATATTGCATCTGTAGCAACCCTTGCTGTAGTATTTCGTAATAGTTTGCACTGCTTCATTTTTTGCTTTAAGACAAGGAATTTTAACTTATTGGGAATAATTAGTACAGGTTTAGGCAAGTCATAGCAGAGCATCACAAAGCCCAATAGCTATACCCTTATGAACACATAAGATGATGCTAAATGAAATTAACTCCATGTTATGGAGACAATTGTCATATCACAGTTGTAACTGCTTTCAACGTCCCATGTGTATCTGTAGCTTCTATTACTGATGATGTTCTTGTATCACCTTCCTGTGGTTGTACCTACACTATCTCTGTAATCTTATCTGAGTATATTGGAAACCGTGTATACTGGTATTGGAACTAGGAAATTGAAAGGGAATACCAAAATTGAGAGACACAGGGTAAAAAAAGACAACTACAAAAGCAATACTTGCAAAACAGTTTGGTGTAAGTGAACTGAACACCTCAGGGGGGAAAAGGGAAAGGGGGAGGGGGAGGGGGTTATGAGGGACAAGGTAACAAACAGTACAAGAAATGTATCGAATGCCTAACGTATGAAACTGTAACCTCTCTGTACACCAGTTTGATAATAAAAATTTGAAAAAAAAGCTTCTACTCATCAGTTGTATTAAAATCTACATGCTTAAAATCTACAGTAGTAAACTAATGTATTCTAATCTGACCTAATCAGTAGTATTAAAATCTACACCTACAGTATTAAAATTGACATTAAAGTCTTTAAAAAAAAGAAAATCTCTTTCTATACCATTAATGTAAAACAAAATATGCATTTTTATCAAGTCTACTATTTTGGGATATTTGGAATGTTTTAAATTTTGTCTTAGATCAACAGTGGTACAGCGAACATTCTTCTACTTGGATATATTTTTCTTGGATGTAAGTAACTACATATCGTTAGGAATAGAGAAAATAAATTAGCCACAACACTTGAAAATCTTTAATCACTATAGCTTAAAACTATTGAATATGAAGTAGTCAGGAGTTAGGAAATGCTGCAATACCAAACATTTCCTTAAGTGATTTTTCCAGTTCATCCTCCCTCAGTTATGTAAGAGTTCTAGTTGTTTCCCTATCCTGTGGGCCTGAAAACTTCTCTTTCTATTTTAGTCTTTCCAGTGGGTGGATTTTAGCAACTTACTGTGGGTTTAGCTTGAATTTTTAAGGTCTAATTATGTTGATTGCCTTCCACATGTTTATTAGTCAAATACTGCCTCATTCTGTGGAGATTCTTCTGAAATGGATAGTTTCTTTTTTATCATATTCATTTAGGAATTCTCTATGTATGTGAGATACATATCTTTGTTGAATTTATGTTAGGTATATCTTCTTCCAGTCTGATGCTTGTCTGTTAAGTCACTCTTTAGATAGTGACTTAATGAGCAGTAATCAAGACCATTTGCTATGAATTTGAATGCAATCTAAATTTCCAATATTGTCTATAAATATTTCTGTGTGTGTTACGTGTAGATAAAAATTCCATATAAATATAAATCCAAGAATACAGTGATACCCAACTGGCCTAGTACAGTTTTTATATATGTATTAAAAATAAAATAATACATGAAGCAACACATACGAATATTAAAAACATTATTGTATGTACGGAATGATTCTACTTGTAAATTATTTTAGGAAACAGAAATTTAGAACTTGAAAACAAAAACCAGCGTATTTCTGGAAATACAATCTAAGGAGAGCATTGATAAATTATCTGTTTGAGAACTTTTGAATTGAGTGGAGATATTCTGTATCATTGTTAGGGCATGCTCCATAAGATTGTACACATTTGACAAGGCTGAACTATTCCTTTAAAATGATGTACTTTATCATAGATCAGTTTTAAAATATTAGATCACAAAGAATACATGCTCAAGACTAATCTTGAATGACAAATCTTTAATAAGTACTGATTTCAACATTTTTTGCACATTATTAAAATCAGAAAAAATATATGGAATAAACATCACTATTATACAAAAAGTCAAAGAAATGAGAACATTAGATTGTTCAGGATGATATGAATAATATGTGGTAAATATGAATTTGAAGCCAGATCTGATGCAAAGCATTCAAATCACTTACTATACTACATTGATTACGAGGTGATTTTTGCAAATGGGATGCCTTATACTTGTTAGATCAACTTTTCTGTCATGTATTGCAAAAAAAAAAAATCAAGTGGTAAACATTATAGTATAGAAAAACACTGGGATCCCTTGTATGACAGTAAAGTTAGATTTAGTTTAGTTACTAAAGCTTGATATTATTAGTAAAACATGATAGTTTACATTGTTTTCTCTTTACAAATGATTAAGACTGATAAGTCATGAAATTGTAATCAACACTAGCCTGCTTCACTATCTGGGTGAGTGAGGAATGCACACTGAGCTTGGAGAGAGATGTGATCGGAGGTAGCGCATACAACATAAGAAGAAGAGATGACTTCTTAGAGTTCTATAATGATAACAGGAAAGTATTTCTAATTAATGGACCACTGCTGTATCAGATATTGTGCTATCCGTGTAAAAAATGTTGCTTTAATTCTTCCCCCAAACATAGTGTCCAGGTGTGAGTGTGTATCATTTTACAAGTATTACCTGAGAAAAGTCAGAGAGGACTGACTTCTAGTAGAATGCAGCACAGAACATGGGACTCTCATCTTTTCTGAAAGTTCAGGCTCCCAACAATCACAAAAATGTTCACTTGCAACTGATGTAATATAGTTTTTACATAGTTGAAAAGACAAAGACTGTATTTTGTTGATCTGACATGAATCTATAGCATAGTGTGTAGGTTATGGAAAAATCTTGACTTAAATGTAGAACTATATATTTTGTTTCCTTATTTCTGGAGGAAATATATAACCTTAGATTTCTAGAAGAAAGCAGATTAGTGGGAGTAGTAAAAAAAATCATTTTGTGTGTCAATGAGCTTATGTGACCTAGGAATTTACATGGATGTACTTGATTTATTATTTTTAATGAAGAAATTATAAAAATGATTTAAAGTTATTAGGAGTCTAATGTAATAATTAAATGAGAAAATGGTAAAGGTTTTATCATCTAGTCCACACTCTGTAAATTGCTAAAAAGATGCCTATAAATTAAGTGCAGTTCCAGTCTACTATTCCTCTAACTCATCAAAATTATTTTGGCAATATTTTTCAATTCTCCAAATCATAAATAATTTTGTCAAGCACCATTCCCTGAGATAAGAGCAGGATTGGCTATAGTTTCCTGCTAGTGAAAACGAGTAAGCAATATCTCTAGGCATATAGGGTCCTGAGTCTATTATTTTCAGCTTCTTATTTAGAGAGTTATGAAAAATGTATCATCATTAGAACAAAGTCCCTCTGTATAGTCTTGATAAAAATGAGGAAAAGACAAAAGCAATGAAGTTTTGTTTTTTTAAGTATCAGTACTTCCCCATCTAAGTAAGAACTTGAAATGTTGAGAGAACTGGATGGAATAAATGGTATTTAATTAACCACTGACATGTGTGAAATAATGAGTGTTACTGTGATGCTCAATGAAAATGAAGAAGGATTAGTAATTCAAAAAGTTGTATTTGTAGTTCTCTTGAATTGTATTCTGAAGGACTCGTGGATTCATTGTATCCCCCTAGAGGTTCCCACATTCAAAAGCAAACTTTCAAAGGCGGAACTTTCATCCATATCTCTTTCTTTCTCTAAACAGCTTCTGATAACTGCTTTATCTTCTAAGGGTCCAGGAGGTCTAGTATTTCAGTTGCTATTCATCTTCATTCATCTTTTCTTTATGCACAGCTTTGTGATATGCTTGATTGACAGCTACAGATGTGATGGTTTAGACAAAGTGGAGATTGAGCCTCCTCTTGAGAAAGAAAAAGCTGTCAAAGGTGATTTTGAAAAATGTTTAGGGTTTTGTTGTATGTGAAGATGATGGAAAATTTCAAACCATTCTTAATGGGAACAGAATGACTAAATTAAAAGAGGTTACTGATGATTTTTAGACTAGTTGTGCTTGCTGAAATGAAAAAGTATTTTTCCCTTGTGTCTCTAGGTAATTTTTTTTTAATAAGGAAAAAATCCCTAAAGATTCTTCTTATTGACCTGGTTGACAGCAAACTCCTGGGTGGTCATATATGCTTCAGCTCAATAATACCCAGGAGTCTCAAGACCATACCATATTGGCACAAATTCACCTGAATGTCCTTCTTCATCTCTTTTTGGAACCTGTCGCTGAGATGGATGGTGGTTTGTAGCAAGATCCCTTTGGCCTTTCTAGCAGAGATATCATAAAACCCCAAATTAAAAAAAAATGTATGCACATTACTTAAGAAATTAACTACTCTCTGACACTATTCTTCTCGATGTTAAATTTTATATCATGAATGCTATATCTTTGTCGGTATAAGACTGCAGCAATGCCGTTTTGGGAGTTTTCACAAAATATCACTGCTTATCTACTTTCCAAATACACACACACACACACACACACACACACACACACGTGTCCCCCCCTCCCCCACCACACGAGAAATCTTCACTACAAATGTATCTAGTCCTCTGGTAAATTTTGTGTTAAAAAAAATCAAACAACACTAAACACAATGCAACCACAAAACCCACAAAGGTGTCTTTAATACAATCAAGCCATCTTTTAAGATCTTTATTTGCTGAAGTTGTTAATATTGTAAGGTAAGTATGTCATTTTGTGGATTTTTTCATTAAAAACATCAATCTATTTCTAAATATATGGCACTACATTTTTTAAATATAACATCTGAAGAAATAGAAATGGTTAGCAAGTTTTTTTTTTTTTTCTTAACAAAACCAGGTTTGGTGTTCTCAGGCATACTTAAATGCCTGATATAAGTATAGTATCTAACATAAATGGAGCATCAAAAATGTGATGGCATCACAAAAAGAAAGCTCTAGGACTACAGAAAAAAAATACATATTAACCATAGATGATAGAACAGATGTAAGGTAAAGCTTAACATTAATATTTATGAGCTCATGGTATGTTCATGGTAAAGCACCTGCTTTGCAAAAGCTTGACCCTGCATTCAACTCCTCAGAACCTAAATATACATACACCTGGGCTAGAAAGTATGCATGGAGTGTACATTTCGGAATTCTATAAATTTCAAAGAAAACAGTTAACTATTCTTTCAATGAAGACTCTAATCCAACTTCTTTTAGTCAACTTCATTAATGTGTTTCAAAGAAAAAGAAGTATTTACCAATTCTTGGACAATCAATGGATCTTTAGACAACAATGGATTTCACAATAATTCCAGTTCAATTACCAGCCAAATAGTAGGAACTAATTCAAGTGTTGTGGTATTTGAGGATTTGGGAAAAGGTTTGGAAAATTTTATTAAACTCTTCTATTTCCTTTCCCCTTTCCTTAACCTTAGAGTACTGAATAATTTTTTAAATGCCAAATTTTTGTGGGAATTCATTTTTATTATATATGCAAATGATTTAAATCAATTTAAATCCCATAGGGATTACTGTATTGATTTTTAAAACACTATACACGTGGTACTCATTATTCTGCAGCATGATGTACAATTTCTTTGCTGAATTGGATTAATAATTAAAATCTACCTGTGTTTCTTTTAATCATACTTTTGAGTAGATGACAAATTCTTTATGTGGACAGGTTTAATTATGCTTGATAAGAGTCTTTCTGAATATAATCTTTTCAAGTTTGAAATACTCTCATATAAATCATCATCTTTAAAAATATTTCTACTTTGTAAACAATAGAATTCAAATCTATACTTATAATATTTGAAATTATTCAAAGGATACAATTAATTTTTTGTTATCTTAGCAACCTTACTATAAATCTTTCTAATTATAGACATAAAATTAGTAAATTCTCTGAGAAATTAAAAATAGATTTTAAGAAGAGATTCTACTTTTGTCCAAAGAAAAAAAGTGAAAATATCAACTTATAATTACTGGGCTTCTCTGGAATACCAAGTTGTCAGCATTAACTGCATGGATTATCAGCTTCCTCTGATAAATACGATTACTTCTATAAAAGCCAAATATAGAATTTTCATATGGCTCAAATATGGGCTAAAGAGTCATGATTTTGAAGGCCATTATTTTATTTATTTATTTATTTATTTGGCCAGTCCTGGGCCTTGGACTCAGGGCCTAAGCACTGTCCCTGGCTTCTTCCCGCTCAAAGCTAGCACTCTGCCACTTGAGCCATAGCGCCGCTTCTGGCCGTTTTCTGTATATGTGGTGCTGAGGAATCGAACCTAGGGCCTCGGGTATCCGAGGCAGGCACTCTTGCCACTAGGCTATATCCCCAGCCCTTGAGGGCCATTATTTATTACTGGCATCCTAAAATAACTGAGTAGTTATCATGAACATGAAATATCTGGACAAAAGAAAACAGCAAAAATGATTAAATGAAGTTATTATTGATAATACAGATGGCTATTCTTACTGTTAACAAGATAAAAGATTTTTTTTTTAAATCTGGAAGGGATAAGAAAATATATAGCATAGCGAACTTAGAGAGTGAAAAATCATATTTCTAGAACTAAAAGTAAAAATAACCAAGAGTAAAACTTCAATGTTTAAATTGAATTGTCAGCATGGCATAATTAAAGAAAGTAAGAAAGTAAGAATCTATTATCTAAGCCAGAAGAAATTATCCAAAATGGATCTTGTGATATTTGGGAGCTATGGAGGAAATTGCTAATATATTCAAATTTATGAATAGGAAAGATGGACTGGGAATGTGCCTCAGTGGTAGCGTGCCTGCCTTGCATGCATAAAGCCCTGGGTTCCATTCCTCAGTGCCACATAAACAGAAAAAGCCAGAAGTGGCGCTTTGGCTCAAGCAGTAGAGTGCTAACCTTGAGCAAAAAGTTGGGGGACAGTGCCAAGGCCCTGACTCCAAGCCCCTGGACTGGCAATAAAGAAAAGAATAATAAAGAAAAGAGAAAAACAATAGGGACAGAATGAAACATGGCAAATTCTGAATAGCTAATGGCTGAGAAGTTTCCAGAAATGATAAAATGTAATTGTCCACACTTCTAAAACCTCAATTGTGGGGCACACCTGGAAGTCAACTAGCTGGCCCCACCTGTTTCTCAGTCTTGGGGCCACGTGTGGCTAAGATGGCGGCGCCTAACAACAACGCGCAGCTGCTACAAGTGTCTTTGGTTATAACCTGGAGGCGGTTCTGTGGGCTGTGACACCCTGGCTCTTCCGCCCTTGATGGACAGCTCATCCCTCCCCTTCCTGCCAATCTTAGACCTGATTGGCTCCTGTGCCTTATATTAGTGGCATGTACTTCCCCCATAATGAGATCTTGCACTGACTTGACTCCCAGGCCTTCTGATTGTCCTCCAGTGAGGGAGGGCGGGGTGTGGGCAGCCTGCTGACCCTTTCCTTTCTTGGCTCATCCGGTTGGGGCGTGTCTTTCCCATCTCTCCTGTGGTTTGTGGGAGTGCGAGGGGCTAGAAAACCCCGACAACTTCTCCCCCTTTTTGTTTTACTGGGGGGGGGGGCGGGGGGAGAGATTGACACTCAAGAGGGAGTCCTGTTACTGCGTGGGGCAGCTGTCCTCAATGGAGCTCCTCAGCGCCCAGCAGCAGGTCGTGCCCTCGGCCTTCTTGGGGCCGCCATTTCTGCGCCGCGCTCTCCCACAGGGGCCCCACAGCCGGTTGACGAGCAGCTGCACATTGTCCTGTGCCAGTGCCTGCAGCGCCGTTCCACACCATTTGCTCCCTCACGGGCGCGCCAGTCCCCAGTGGCGCTGCCACTCGCTACTTGCCTGCTGCCAGCGCGTGGGAGGCCGCGTCCTACACCAGGCCGCTCTTGTTCCAGGGGCAGATGCCCTTGAGACGCGCGAACTCCCTTGTGCTTGCTCCCGGGCCCGGCCGGCCCCCTTTCTTCTTGCCCTTCTGGCTGCTGCGTCTCCTCTTGGCGGCCTCCTGCTGGTCCTCCTCCCACATCTCCTTCCTCTGGCCGGCTCCAGTGGGCTCTGCACCACTCCTCCAGGCAGCCAGGCTCAGCTTTCCGCTCTGCTCCTCCACTCCGTCTGGTTCCACTCCACTCCCCTTCAAACCCCTCCTCTCTCCTCCTCCTGCTCCTCTCTTCTTCCTTACACAGTCTTCTTTGTTCATTTTCCTGTCGTCTAAAGCTTAGTGTGAGATTGCCCCATCTTTTGGGGGATACCCTTACCTCGGGTCGTCTAAAGCTTAGTGTGAGACTGCCCCATCTTTTTGGGGATACCCTTACTTTGGGACTGGCTTGGCTTGGCTTGACGAATTTCACTTTTAGTGTGAGATTGCCCCATCTTTTTGGGGTTACCCTTACCTCTGGTGGTCTAAAGCTTAAACCTACGCTTCTTCGTGCCCCACGTTGGGTGCCATTGTCGGGGTCGGGGTCTCTGCCTCTGCCCCCCCCCCCTCGCATGTTCCCAGGACCTGCAGGAAAGACAGGGAAGGCACGCCCCAACCAGATGAGCCAAGGAAGGAGAAGGGTCAGCAGGCCGCCCGCACCCAGCCCTCCCTCACCGGAGGACATTCAGACGGCCTGGGAGTCAAGTCAGCCCAAGATCTCTTTTATTGGGGAAGTAGGTACCACTAATATAAGGCATGGGAACCAATCAGTTCTAAGATGGGCAGGAAGGGGAGGGATGAGCTGTCCATCAAGGGCGGAAGAGCTGGGACATCACAGCCCACAAAACTGCCTCCGGGTTATAACCAAAGACACTTGTAGCAGCTGCACATTGTTGTTAGGCACCGCCATCTTAGCCACATGTGGCCCCAAGACTGAGAAACAGGTGGGGCCAGCTAGTTGACTTCCAGGTGTGCCCCACACTTAATGATTCTAAGTAGGATAAATAACAACATCAACAACAATAAAAAAGAATCTATATAGAGACACTGCACAGGCCACCAAATACTTTTGGAGCAAGCTGAAGCTGTGCTGGTAGCAAGTTTCTTTCTTAGCAGAAGAGCATCTTATTTGTCAATACCCCATAGTGTGATTCAAAGAAAACTTCCAACTTAAAACAAATTTCCATTTCAAAACAAATTTTATAGTTAAAAGAGAAGTAAAAATAATCTTAGAGGCCAGGCGCCAGTGTCTCACAAATGCAAACCTACCTACTCAGAAGGGTCAGATCTGAGGATCGTGGTTCAAAGCCAGCCCAGGCAGGAAAGTCCAGGAAACTCTTGTCTCCAATTAACCATTAGAAAACCAGAAATGGCACTGTAGCTCATGTAGTAGAGCACTAGTGTTGGTCTGAAGGGATCAAGGACAGCGCCCAGGCCCAGAGTTCAAGCCCCACAGCCAACAACAACAACAACAAAATCTCAGGAGAGAAGAACAAAAACTGAGAGCATTTGTTAAAAGCAGACATTCACATTGGGCGTGAGAGTGAGAGAAGAGGAAAGATGTGAGAACACATATAGAAACACACACATATACATTAGGTGCAACACAGTGTGAGTAAGTCTATCTTGGGATTTCTTGTAATCAGTATTATTGGCTCTTTTTCAGGTTTTGAAGTAGGTTGTTGTCATTCATTTTCACTTTGAGATCTTTAGCATTATTCTTGTCCTTTTCCAAGTTCCAATACTGACTATCGTCTCTGGATCATAGTTGTGACAATAAATAATGTCACTACATAAATCCAAATGTCCCCTCTGGCACAGTATTGTGCCATTCATCTCAATGATCAAAATGAACATTATTTATAAGCCCAAAGAATAATACCTTGTGGCTAGAAAAGATGGAATTAAAAATAAAAACATATGGGCTGGGAATATGGCCTAGTGGCAAAAGTGCTTGCCTCCTACACATGAAGCTCTTGGTTGGAGTCTCCAGCACCACATATATGTAAAACGGCCAGAAGGGGCGCTGTGGCTCAGGTGGCAGAGTGCTAGCCTTGAGCGGGAAGAAGCCAGGGACAGTGCTCAGGCCCTGAGTCCAAGGCCCAGGACTGGCCAAAAAATAAAAATAAAAAAATAAAAATAAAAACATATATGTGTCAAAAGAAGGAAAAGTATCTAGAAAACGAGAGAAAAATAATGAAATAACTCAAAAGAAAAGAGAAAAATAAGATGGACAGAGATCAGGAAAACAAATAACACTCCTCAGGACAAGAACTCAAGCCTAGGAGCTCAGTAATACCATTAAACACAATGCAATAAATGATTTTGGTTAAGGCAAAGATTTGTAGATTAGACAATGGAATACATTTCTAACTATATGTTGCTAATAATGACAAGCACATCGGAAGCCAAAGTATATAATGATTTGGAGGTAAAATAATAAGGAAAAGACAGGATCATGAAAAATTTGTGTAACTGTCATCAAACAAAAATAGTTTTTAAGCATGGTAGTTTAGCCAACATTTCTTGATTGTTTCTAGTCTGTGACACAATGGAGTCAGCTTTCTGTTGTCCTTTTTCAGCGTTTATGCTATCTTCTTTGCCCATGCACAGACTGAGAAGTACCTGGGAATAGAAGGGTTTTACCATACATAGCCAGAAGCAAAAACTGATAACAGTGATGACTAAAACACTTCCATTCTACACTACAGCAGACTGGCTTTCATCTTAGTGACAGCAATGCAAAACATTTTAGATGATATATCTGATGTTCTCCAGTGAGAAGTTCCCCTAGTTCTTATTGAAAACATTCTTAATTTTAAAAATGCCTTTAATATCTCTGCAATTACACTTTTTCTCTGTTTGGGCTTTGCATATGTGGGTCTTTATCTCTCCTTGTTTCATTCTCTCTTTCTGTCTGTCTGTCTGTCTCTCTGACAATAATAAACAAGAACCAGCATATGGAGCCAGTTTGTACTCCCTTAGAAAGAAATCTGAGCCTCTTTAAAAAATTGTTTAGCATATAACCCCCACAGAATCATCGGCTTAATTTTATTTATTTTGGCCAAATGCTGTCCCAGATGTTCATTGTTACAGAATGCAATAATATGAGGAGCTCAGGAAAGAGTTCAAAGTGGACAGACGACCAACACATGAAGCAAAAGAGTCCCAGTGAAATATATAAGACAGTTTGTATATGACCTGGTCATGGGTTAGTAAATGTGTATTAGCCACCAGTAAGTCTGGTGTTCTGTAAGAACGCGAAAGCAAAATCACTTAACAGTAAGAAGCTGTTGAGATAATTGAGCACTTCTTAATGGAAGGGGGATGGAATTGTACCTAGGCAAGAAAGCCTTCAAAGGATTTTTTTTTTTTTGAGCATCTAGAGAAGATAGAATGGCACAGCTGCTCTTTATCACATTCTTGTGCCAGGGTACCTTCAATGTAACCTGGGGAATTAGGACTTTGAGGTTATAATCTGTCTTCACACCGGATTCACTCATGACCTTGTCACCTCTGAGAGCAGTATGATAAACAGCCCAGATCTGTCAGGAATGGTTGTGTTTAAAAAGTCCTATAAATAGACCCTGTGGTTAATTATTAAAGCTCTCAAGTCTATCTGCTAAGAAACAAAGAAACTACCAATCTAAAAAGCAAATTCCAAGGTAGTTGTAAAGCCCATAAAGTTTTAGGTTGATGTCCTGCCTCCTACTTCTTAAGAGAGCTTCCTGGCTCTTACTCTTACAGTATTGAGAAGGCATGCTTCCTTTCATATTATTTACAGTGATAATGAAATCTCTCTTTGAGTTGTTTAACCTGTTACACATAAAGATAATTTTAATGAAGACCAAAAATTAAGCATTTTGTATAGGCTTGCAGAATTAAAGAAAATTGCTTAGATTTGCTCTACTTCCAGCTCAGTTCTAAAGTCCATTTTCTCGATTTCCGTATCAGTGCTATTTATCTACTTGGTTGAAAAATCTTATTCCTGAAAGTTACATGTACAGTTATGAGTTTCTTGGCCCTTCAGTTGCTTCAAACCTCAGCTTCCCCAGCATGAATTCAATAGCTTGTGAGAGTCTATCACATTAAAAATGCAAGACCAGCCATATGAATAGCTATCATATGAAAGTGCAAAAGAGCCAGAAATTATTACACTAAAATAACAATGCTTTTGTTTTAGATATCCCACTTGCCTTCATAACAAGACTAAAAGAAAGCATTTGTTAGACAGAAATTTTTCTTTAATAAAGTTCATAGTAACTGGACCTGGCAGGCACTGTTACATTAGGCTGCCTGCCAGGACATACTACATTTGTTATATGGAATCTGCCATTACCATGGTTTTTATTCAAATGAGCTCTTCTTTGGGGTCCAAAAACACATTTAGGTTAGTAAAACCATTCCCTGTAATTTCTGTAAGAATAAATTCTTTACTCAACTCTCACACTTTTTTTTTTGGACTCAGGGCCTGAGCACTGTCCCTGGCTTCTTTTTGCTGAAGGCTAGCACTGTACCTCTTTGAGAGCCACAATGCCACTTCTGGCACTTTTGTCAGGAACTTCTGTTTATTTGGTGCTAAGGAATTGAACACAGGGCTTCATGTGTGCTAGGCAAGCACTCTACTGCTAAGCCACATTCCTAGCCCCTTTTCTTTCTTTTTTAAAAATCATTTTTTTGTTTATTTATTTTATTTATTTATTTATCTTTAATTTTTATTGTCAAACTGATGTACAGAGAGGTTACAGTTTCATAAGTTAGGCTTTGGATACATTTCTTGTACTGTTTGTTACCTCCTCCCTCATTTCCCCCTCCCCCCTCCCCATTTCCCTCCCTCCCCATTTCCCTCCCCCCCCATGAGTTGTTCAGTTCATTTACACCAAACAGTTTTGCAAGTATTGCTTTTGTAGTAGTTTGTCTTTTTTACCCTGTGTCTCTTGATTTTGGTATTCCCTTTCAGTTTCCTAGTTCTAGTACCAGTATACACGGTTCTTTGTTTATTTTTTATATTTACCCTAGGTCTAAAATTGTGTTGTCCTCTCACCTAAATAATGATGATGCACATGGAATTATCTTACGGAGAAGGCTGATTACTATAGTGCCAATTCTACTATTATCACATTGCTTAAAACATGTATTCATATTTTAGGAGCTGTGTTTAACCTTAGAATCATAATTAATTAACTCATTCAATTTAGTAAAAAATATCTGATACTTTCCCCCTGTTATACTCACGCATACAGTTTTTTCCCCCTAATATTCTCAAAGACAAAATGCTTACATGCCTGCATAATCTGTGGATGTATGTTTCTATCTATCTATCTTCTATCTATGTGTATAGATAGATATATAGACATATATAATATATTTATATGTAATGCATAATATGTATTTGTATATATGTTTATATACAGACTTCAGAATGAAGTAGTTCCTCATGAATGTGAATAGAAGATATTTCAAAATGCTTGCTAGAAGGAATTTTAGTGACTTTTTCAGGTAAGTAAGAAATGAATTATGAAATCAAGGGGCAAAAAGTGTTTGTTGGCATGTTAATTTTCTGTATTTAAGCAATTAAACAAGAAGAACTATATAGAAAGTAGATAAAAATGTAGATGTTTGTATGTGTACTGTGCTTTTTATCAAGAATGACGATTTTTTTTTTTGTTTGTTTGGCCATTCCTGGGCCTTGGACTCAGGGCCTGAGCACTGTCCCTGGCTTCCTTTTGCTCAAGGCTAGCACTCTGCCACTTGAGCCACAGTGCCACTTCTGGCCGTTTTCTGTATATGTGGTGCTGGGGAATCGAACCCAGGGCCTCATGTATACGAGGCAAGCTCTCTTGCGACTAGGCCATATCCCCAGCCCAGAATTTAAGTTTTTTGAAAATAGAAATTTCTGTCTGCTTTGTTCAATGATATTGAACAAAACATTTGTTCACATTGAGAAACAAAACATGAACATGTGGAAATAAGCACAGAATATACAACTATTTAGCAAATATTTGTTGAAAAATAGAATATAAACATATATTCATAATCACATATAAATTTAATCCACTGAATATATATTATTGCATATGATTTATATACCATAGGATTTAATGGATTGCATCTATCACTGAGTTCATTCCTAGGACAATGTGGATCATATCTATTTAGGAAGAATGCTTCAATAACCTGTCTAGGACAGAAGGGTCCTGAGTTCAAAGCACAAGTCCAAGAAAACTGCCACATGCTATTGGCCAAACTGCTCATGAGTGAACAAGTTTTCAGTTAGCCCCACTCAAGAATATTCTGAAAGTTTTGAAAAGTATCATTAAGTCCTGTGACTACTAAATTAATACTTTATCAGATGTATTTTGAGCTATCCTCCCCTCTGTCCTTTCCCACATATGCAGTTTATACACTTTTCTCTTTTCTCCAGCTGATCGTTACATTAAAATATATTGTTTATTTCAACCTAAGACAATTTTCATCCATTTGTCATTTCTAACCTGCACTAAGGTGATTGGACAGCAAACCAGAGACATAAAATCCACTAAGATGACCTGACAGCAACATTTAGACCACATTGCAGAGTCTTTTTGTTTGGTTTCATGTTAATATTGTTTCAGAAAATGAAGGCAGTGAGTGAGAAGATGGAATACCATTCCACCTACCAGACTTGTTGCATTTGAACGCAACGTTTATAAATGTTTCATATTTCTGTCATTCTCCAGGAAGTTTATATGCCTGGCTGGAACACTGAGCTAAATAGCATTTGCAAAACCTGCCAATCCGCAAATAAAATTAGAGGATGCCCAGTTAAATTTCAATTTCAGATTGATGGCAAGTTCTTTGTAAGAAAAGGTCTCAAGTATTGCATACAGTACTGAGTATTGCTGGATATATGCTTAAAAGGTGATACATTGTTTATCTGATATCCACAAATAGCTAGGTTCCTTAATGAAAGTCATTGTTTTCAATAATATGGATACCATTATCTCTACAAAGGGAGAGGGAGAGAGTATCACACATAAGATGGTTGAATACAGTAATTAAGATGAATCTCAGCGTTCCCAGGGACTCACATAGTATGTATAGTTTGCTGCTAGAATGCAAGTCTGCATATAGTATATAGCACATAGTGGGCATAGCATCATATACTGGTAAAAATTCATTTCACTCAAAAAGCATTTATGGTGTGCCTACTCTCTGTCAAACACCTTAAAAACAGCCAGTAGTTTTGCATATGAAACAAAGAAAGCAAATTTAGAATTGAGATGCATGTATAACCTGTTAGTTCAAAATGTTGCTGTTTGAAAAGATCTGTTAGAAAACACACTGTCCTTTTTCCTCTCTGTTCATTACTGATTTTGACTTGCACAATTCACTCTATTGTTTAGCTTCTCATCTACAGGATAACAGGTATGCAATCAACATCTGTATTTTTTTACTATCGTTATTTCATTCTCTGACTTTCTAGAATTCTTAAAGCCCATATCTCCTTGAACATTTCTAAATTATCATCTCTCTCTGATAATTTTGGTCTCATCTTTGCACACATATGGTCTCGAATTTCTGGCATTTTCATTATATTTAAAGAGCAATAACAATACTCAAACTTCCACTTTTATAATTATTTTTCTTTTTATTAAGGGGTCTTTATTCTCTAATTAGAGAGTGACAATCTCTAAAAGACTTTACTCAGAGCTTTTCAAAGTAATTACAATTCACTTCATGTCCACAAAATGTATTCCTAGAAGAATGAAAACAAATCATTGATAATTATAGTAAAGTTTTCTCATGTTAACTTCGGTGGAACAAGACACATTCCTATAATAGACAGTAGTCTAGTGCTGGCAAATAGATAAAAGTTATATTATAGCCATTGCTAATTTAACAACCAATATAACTAAACTCTCCAATAGGAACTTAGTTTTACCCACATGCAGAATTACCAAACAAAACCCTGTATTCAGAAGTTACACAGAAATTATATAGAAAACTCAAAACATGTTACGTTAATGATTTTCCTAAGAGATTTGACATATGCACATGGATTACTTTCTCATTTGACCTTTCACTTCTTCATTTTGTCATGCTCCTAATCAAATATTGAATGTTCTTTAAAAGGTAGCTTATTTTTATACTCTCTCAAAGCCAAATCTATGCATTGTCCTTTTGGCCAAATGAATCTTTAATGATAGAGCCATCAGTAGACTTTTGTAACTTTTCATAAATCATTAATTTATTTTTTCCTGAGAGTGAAGAACCCCATATATTGATTAAGATGGAATAAAACAGAAAAGAGCTTGAAATGGAGGGAAGCATTTTGGGACAACTTTGACACTAAAAGTAATGGAGTGATCTATCTCTGCTGTGTGGTACCTAAACAACATGATACATGTGGTGACATTTGCAGAGGTTGCATTAGAGCCAAGATATTTTAATGCATTCTTTGACATCTCACAGCACACACACACACTATAAGAAGACTGGGATTTATGCTTCAAATGCTGCCTTCCGTAAGGGTCACAGTTCTTTCCTCTAGCATCTGTAGAGATGTGTTCTAATGTCTTTATCATTCAATCCTCTCCTTATTATTGAAGACCCATA
Organism: Perognathus longimembris pacificus; assembly: GCF_023159225.1. Taxonomy (NCBI): domain Eukaryota; kingdom Metazoa; phylum Chordata; class Mammalia; order Rodentia; family Heteromyidae; genus Perognathus; species Perognathus longimembris. Next base: position 10,936,822 of record NC_063165.1, read on the forward strand.
CTCTTTTCCCAGAAATCTTTGTCATTCAAGTCATCCAATATCCATTTGAAATAAGAACAGAAAATGTAATTATTTCCCCATCACTAGTCACAATAGGGTTCTTGTAAGTAACAAACAGATTCCAATATTTCTCTTCAATGTACTGAATATAGTCACTCAGATTACTTTATTTTCACAGAGAATAAATTGAGAATGTAGAACAGGTTTATTGATTTTTCTGAATTTCGATCTTAACATTTAAAGTGATTTTTACATATGAAAACATTACTTCTAGATGAATAAATGTTGATTTATATGTACTCAATAATTTTTTCAAGTCATTAGGATATATCTTAAGAGGTATTCATAAGGACTGATTGAAAAAAATCAGAGATTACTTGTGAATTTAAACTCTCTAGACTTTGATTTGTCTTCGTCGTGGCATATGCCAATCACTATTGAACAATTTTCCATGTTACAAATGTTATTAGTAAGGGAAGTCAATTATTAGGATAGTAGATGTATTTTAAGTAAAAAAAAGGTTTTAAAAATGATTAATTGATCAACTGCTAGTTAATTTTCCTTATAATGGCACATAATACATTCATGTAATTCTTTTTTGAAATCCAAGTGTTCAGAGTTAATTTAAATTTAACTCAAGCTGGTTTGAAAAGTCAGTTGTCTTCACCAGAACTCTTGTCTTGACACTTTATGACTTCTCAAAGTTAAATTTATGGTCTCTGCATTGAAGTTCATTTTTCAGTGTGTACTAAGTTGTTAAATCCCATCTTTGGAAACAAGTAAAATACGAACCAAATTTACACTAAAGATGTAGTAATAGGAGTGGGGCAGTGTCAAGAGGAGCAGGGTAGATGAATTAAGAAGAAACGAGGGGTAGAATGCAGTCAAGAATCCAATGTATACTCTATTAAATAGGGGTGGGTCAAGAAGGCATGGGTGAGAATGTTGAAAGGTGTAACATTGATCAAGTTATATCTATTAACTTCTCTGTTAAATGCATTTTTTTACATTACTTAAATATAACTATAAAACAAAAAAGGAAAGATGTAGTAATATGTCCTAAATAACTAAATCTTATTTTGGTAGCCTTAAAGGCTGTACATTTCCATTGCATTGCATACATACACATCATAGTAATTCTATATTCAGTTTTACTATAATTACTTATATTTCATGATTATAGTATTTATTTTATGAAATAATTGAAGTTGGTGTTCAATATTTTATGATGTCTGAAATAATGGGTGTAAATTAGTTTTTCAAATATTTTTAGAATAATATATAGATTACCAAGTTTTTCTAATATGAAACAGTAAAATTTTGCCTGATATTTATTCTATTTATTCAGTGAGGCAGTAGTTTAATTCTTTATCCTGTAGAAATAGTACTCTTCAGGAATGCCTGCTTGAGAGCTATTCGAAGTTGTAGTTTAATAATTTCTTTCAAAGAGTATGCACACAACTTGGAAATGGAATTTTCCAGTCTAGGTAGTGGTTTCAAGATCAGAGTATTTCTCAAAACTCTTATGTCTCTAAAAAGAAGGTAGTTAGACTCACTAGAACAAAGACAAAATCTTTTCATTTACCCTTGAAATCATACATTGACATCATTGTAAGGGTACATCCAAAGTTTATTACTATTACTAAAAGTATCAGGAAAGACTTACAACAATTCCCACCTGACCTTGTTTTAAGATACTAAACATTTATTGTAAAGTAGAAAATACACAGAAAAGCACAAACAAATAACAGAAAGGGGGGAGCTATAATCTCACTATTCAGGTATTATACTTCTAATTTGCAATTTCTGTTTTCCTCTGTGTGGTCACATATGAGTCTGTGTATGCATGTTAGTATATTTTTAATATAAAATGTGATCATGCCATCTAGACTTTCTTAATATTGTAGACTTGTGTGGTGTGGTATGAAAAATATATCTCAGCTTTCTGTGATGTTCAAAAGCTCAGATTCTAACATCTCAGAGTTCATGGTATTTGAGAGCACAGACTTCAGAGTGTGACATTCTGGAAAGGAATTTTAGTCCAATTCTTTGCTATCTGTGGGGTCTTGACAAATTAGCAGGTCTCCTAAGTTTCTGAATAATACTAGTGGAATAGAAAAGTAATAAAAATATGAATTTTACAGGTTTAAATGAGATGACCAATGTGACATCTTTGATTCAGGAAACCACTGTTCTGTGCTTTAGTTAAAACAAAAGCCCTGTGATTTCCTTAAAAAATTCTTTTATAAATTAGAGATGAAAAATCATATGTATTTATTGATTTTCAAGGACTGTTTCCTTGATTTTCCTTATGACAATCTACATAAACCAATTAAATCATGAAAGTAGAAACTTTACAGTAAAATAATGTTACAACCAACTGAGGTAGGTATATGGTTTACAAAAAATATTTAAAGACTCAATCTTTCATTTAAGTGGACTGAACTTTTGGTTATGTTTACTATTTATAAAGGGACATATTCTGCTTTTTGCAACGCATGAGATTGTATCTTGATATTTGTAATCTGAATTTCCAGAATATGATCAAGCTTTTCAACTAGTTACTGAACAAGTACTGATAGAAAATTTAACAGATCTATGAGGCATGAAACATAGTTTAAAATAGTCAATTCTCCTTTAACACAGTGGTTAATATTTTACCAACTTACATGTTTTTCCTGTTCATGCTTAATGAATCCTTTAAATCTCATGATTCAAAGAAATTAATTAACTCAGTTACTATTTGCTAGTATGTCACTTCTGGGAATTAATGTGTTTCCAGAGTATTCTATGTCATTTGTTGTGTTGACTAATATTACCAGGACAAGGTTGAATTATACCATTTAGTTAATTTTTAAATGTCTCACCCATGTATTTATTATAGAAGCAGGAACCTCAAGTCTTCTGAAAGGTCAGTTGGTGAAATTCCCATGGTTGATGGTAAATTATAGATTGCAATTACATGTATGAGAACAGTGTCTCTTAATTTCTTTTTCTCTTGCAAAATCACAGTTGCACATGTAATTTCTCTTTTTATTTCCACATTCATTTGAATTTCTTTAATCCTGTGGGCTCATGGCCTCTCTCAGATTGACTTTTCCACCAGTGTTATATAGAATAAGAAAGATGTGGAAGTATCATGATAAAGTATTGAAAACTTTGAGAATCTCAATCATATTGACTTATGTAAAAGTATTCAAATGATTAATGTTATTTTGTTTGTTAAAAAGTAGTGCTAGTATTCTCATGGAAGTTTTGAGAAAACTAATGTAGAATTACTGTAATCAAAAAGTTAATACAAAATATCTGAAGCAGTAACAAGCAGAGAATTCAGGAAGAGTTAATTCTCAGCAGCCATCTATCTTCCCAGTATACCTCTGAGAGGTTAATAATCTACTTACTAGGTTTTATGCTTCTTGATAGCTGAGGTATTTTGTGTTTTCTTTGTATTCTGAATATGTTGCCTGACACATATCAGCATGCTAAATATTCGTTACATAAACAATTGAGAAAAATGTATTAATTTTCTCATTTAATGTTTCCCTTCAATAAAAAATTACCTTAATATACTGACACATATATGTTAATTGCATGTAAATTTAGTTTTGAGAATAGTACCATTGCATAATTTGCCCATTTTTCTTAGAGACCTTAAGTTCTGTTTCATAATTTTCTGGAAGCTTTGTGGTAGAAAATTAATTTTCCTAGCTGGTTAATTTCATTCTTATTATCATCATTATGTGATGATTATACATGCTTCCATACTATCATGAAGGCTAAAATATTTAACACATAGGGAAAAATTCTACTGTAGCTTTGCCCTTACAGTTTGTGTGTTCAGTAGATTGTAGTGTAGTGACATGTGGATTATTTTTCTTTCACTCAATCATTTGCTCTTAAATAAAGTTCTTTATATTTGGGATATATCATTCTTGAACAACTTATTGTTTTCCCAAGTCTTTTGACTTTGTTTTTACAAGAAGAGATAGATATATTTAACTTGCATTAAAATTGGCAGATGACTTAGTCACCTGCAGCAATTCTAACTAGTGAGACTCATTTTCTTCTGGAAGGATTATTTTTTTAGTGCCATATTATTGCTTGTTAAACAGCCCTGGGGAAAAAAATTCTACATCTCTCTTCAATTGACTCATCCTCTTAGATGTGTGACTTCTTTCTTGCTTCATTTTCTCCTTTTGTGGGTGACATATTTCTCTCCTTCCTTTGCCCAGTGATTTTAGGCACTGAGTTTCACTCCAACCCATGTTGCATTGCCACAAATGCTATTTCTGCATCAGGGAGAGAATGTACAACTACCACCACACTCAACCTGCTCATCTTCTGCCACATGGACTTACAAAACACAAACCCAGACCTGGGCCTCCTTGACCATCACTCCATGGATGAGTTAAAGCTCCACGCAGGTATGTTGAATAGAAGCCACAAATTGCCAAAATTCTACAGGTGTGATGTTTGGAAACATGTTTTATGAAATAGGAATTTGAGACTCCCACAAACTAGACTGGTGATCCCCAAATAATATGCAGTCTTGATGTGAGATGGTCCATCACAAAAATTCTGCTATAGTTCATCACTCCTGAGACTAAGCCAGGCAGTGGAAGACAGATGCGAAGATCTAGCTACTGGATCAGCCAACTTGAAGTTCATATTGGCCTCCATGTTTGTAGGCAAAATATTTCCATTGTTTGTATTACTTGTGAGTTATTGTATTTCTTTTCTCTGAGGAAATAACCCTAAATTACATTGCAATCAGCTAGCTAGGAAGGAAAGGGGCCTGATTGGAGGATCATTATCATGAATTGTACATTATAATGTATCATATTATGGGCTTTATATAATTTTTGAAATAAGGCTGATATTAGCCCTTATTGGAATCCTCTACCTATATATTATGGAGACCAATAAATGTCATTCATTTTATTGAATAGCATATTTTTCATAATGTGTAGATAGGAGCTTCTCTTGTCTTTCAATTCCATGAAGAAAGAAGTAGTTTGTTCAATTATGAAACATTTGCAAGAACATTTGTATGTTTTTTCATGCAAAAAGGCTCATTTGTTCATTTTTTCATCCAACCAGTCAACAAGTAGTTATTTGTCACATTCTCCATGTCAGAGAGTCTGCAGAATCTATTGACTAAGACTGCTAGGCTCTTCCCTCATACATAGCCTATATTCATTTTCTGAGCCTATATTCGTTTTCATGAACACAATAGCTCAGTATCTACTAAATATCAGGTAATACTATCCGAAAAATGTCATGAAGCATTGGTATTATCCACTATGTTGGGGGTTTTTAGCCTCCTGCGCTCTCCTGTCCTGCAGGAGAGATGGGAAAGTACGCCCCACGCAGACGGGGCCAAGAAGAGGAAAGGGCCAACAAACTGCCACCCCAGCCCCCCTTTTGTTGGAGGACCCACAGACAGTCCGGGAGCAAAGTCAGAGCTAAGACTCGTTTAATGGCCGCAACTAACTACACAAGTACAATCCATTTGATCAGCAATCATCCTTTGTGAAATAACAGCATATAGGCTAAACCTAGAGTTGGTAAGAACAGGGGGCAAGATTAGCCCGTGATGATACAAGAAGAGTGTATTTTTAGGACTGAAAGATTGAAGAATTCAAGAAAAAATAAACTTACTTGTCAATCTTCACATCGAGCCCTACACTACAATGATGAGAATTACGGCTTTTCTACATTTACATGGGATCTTCATCATTTTCTGATTCATATGGCACCCTATGACTCAGAGGCTTTTTTCATATCCAAAAGGTTATGTTTTCAAAAGAAAAGGAAACTAGCACTACCCTGAATATGCTTAATGTGAATTAAAGGCATCTTGTAGGTAAGGCATCAAGGGCAGCATCTGTTGTGTGGCAAGCTCTTAGTGAATAGTCTCAAATTCAATGATGCTACTTGTGAGAGATAATACAAAGGCTTCTCTGGGGCCAGTTTGTAGAGTCATACTTAGCCTTTTTATTTTATCTTAAGAGTTAGTGGAAGGATCTGAAGGACCCTAGTAAAAAAAAATTAACACACAAATTTTCATTTTGGAAAATTTTAATTTTTGAATGCACAGGTGTTCATTTGTCTTACATGGAAAGGAATTATAAAGATAGAACTGAATAAATATCCATAGCTTGTCAACAGCAGCAACAAAAATGCTACTGTTTACAAATATTTGTGTTCTTGTTTCTTCCTATATATGTAGAAAAATCCAAGAAGGAGTAGGATTATTGTTTTCAAAGATGCGATATATCATAGAAAATCTCTACACCATAAACCATCACATAATCTGTTGATAATTCTAAGGAAAACCTAAGTATTGTCATGTCCACATGTGTGAAAAATTAAAATCACATGGCTAAGAGATGGTCTAAAACCTTACTTCTACAAAAAATCCATTTGTATCCATTCTAAAATAATGTACTAAGTTTTTGCCTGTTAACTTATGTTCTATGAAGGTATTTAATAAATGTTTGATGATCAAAACTTAGGTGCAAATCATTCTATTTGTTTATCTTATTGATTTTAGTCATGTGTTGCCTTGCTATATAATATAAAATTGTATATTCCCTACTGGATTCTTTATTCTTTTCTGTTTCTTTGTGTATCATGTGTACCCAATGAATATTGTTAATATTGCATTTTTGAATATCTGCAATGTAGATATTTGGGTTGAGATGGGTATTTATTGTTTTTCATCTGTAGTACATAACACCTAGAATTTGGCAAAAGTATGGTGGAGAAATATAAAGCAGGAAAAAACTATGAAAGGAGAGTTCCTGTTGTAAATTCAGATTCCTGATTCCTACTTCACATTCAATGAATTGAAATGTATTGTGGACAAGGTATGGTATCTGCATTTCAAAACTTAATTACTGTACCATCTGTGACTTCCAGTTTGAAGTTCACAGTGTGTGTATGCAACTCTTTCCTGCTCAATTCAAGAACAGTAGACATATCATTGTTCCATCTAAAATTATTCATTGAGTAAGGAACTGAAAACATGAACACAATAGCACAATATCTACTAAATATCATGTAATACTATCAGAAAAATGTCATGAAGCATTGGTGTTATAAGCCGGTTAATATATAGATAGATAAATGCATAACTTGCAAGGACAAAGAGATAAAAATTTAAAACATTATTATCCTGAAAGCCCTACTGAGATGGTACTAGATACTGGCCATATTAAGTGCTACCTCCATTTATCTGCTCTGAAGTTCTGATCCCCAGTACTGTGACATTCTGAGGTGGGAACTTGGGCAGGTTACTAGCTCATTAGAACCGATTCCATGATATTTCATGTCCCTATGAGAAGGGACATGAGATCAGGTGAAGAGGGATACAGCAAAAAGTAGTTCTGTTCCCAATCTAGGAAGATGATTCTCATCACAAACCATTTTGACCAACAATTAATCTTGAAGCTTCTTCATTTCAAAAACTGAGAGATGTAAATGTCAGTCTCTGCCATTTTTATCATAGCAGCTCAAACTGACTGATTAAAAAGTTCATATTGATGCTATTTAGTGTTCTTTTTATTTTAGTGTGTGATTTCTTTTGAACAGAGAACTCACATATTTTCATGTTGTTAAAGTCTTGGAGGGAGAGCTAAATGAATGCATGAATGAAAATCCTAACGGGTACATAAAAAGCTCAAAGAAGACTGAGTTTATCAAACTTAAACCACAAATCCCATACCAGAAGAAAAACATTGGTCACACAAACTCATGATGTGGAAAGAGGTAGACTAAGGACAATTTATTTGTACAAGGCCAATTCCTTTTAGTTGATTGCAAACTGCGTATGAATCAATATTATGAAATCATTGCCAAAATGGAGTTGTTTTCACTTTAATTATAATGCTTTAGTGACAATAAGTATAAAAACAATCATATCATCAGCATTATATAATTCTAATTGCTGTATGCTCTCCCAGGGCCTGGACACACACATGCATAATTTTAAATATCTTAATCAGACTGTACACTATATTGCTTGAGAATGATCTTTTCTATCTCATAAGATGAATGAGACTTTAAGCTTCATTAAATGGCGAGTGATGCTGACAGCAAGGAAAACTGTGAGAGGATCTTGTTTCATGCGTGGCACCGGCACACAGGAACACATCTGGAGATGAGCTACAAACAACATGGAGCTTGGAAACACGAAGACAAATGTTCTGCCAGGAAATGGAGATTCTTAGGAAACCATGCAAGCTGTTTTCATGTTCGCAAGGGTTCATTTTGTGGAAGTGGAATTCCCAAATACCTTTTTTTTTTTTTTTTCATTTTCCACCATTGCTTCTAGAGAGCACAATGACGATCAACTGAGTACAACTCAACCAACTTTCCTCAGTCCTTTTTGTTCTAGACACTGAGGCTGGACTTGAGAATGGATGGATAAGAAGTACAGTATGAACTCAGAGACCACAGAGTCTATATAGCAAAGAGACAGACATCAAATTCTTCATAAATCTGCCTAAAGCTCCCAAGATAAATTTCAAGCAATTTTAATTCCTTTCTTGCTACATTTACACATTTTATTTTCTGCACTACATCTGTAGTATATATGAGTATGTAATTACTTTTTAATCAGTAAATGATAATCCTCTAGAAATTTTCACACACCGTTTGAGTACAGACTATTGCAGACAAAGGGAATGTAGAACAAAAATTAATAAAATTACCATTAATATGTACTCTAAAATTTGCAAAAGGAACAATGAAATAAAGAAGATAGTGCATGGATGGGTAAGTAGGAAAACTAAATTGGGCAATGTGGCTATTAGTAACAAAATGTATTTCTACCAAGAATGATTGAATTAATAATTCATTCTTGTTTAGATATAGCAACATTTCATTTTTGAAATAGATATAAACATAGGTATATTTGCTTTATAATAGTTGTAGCACTCAGAGTTGAGTGCTAGCTCTTATCCTTAGCTTTATTCAATGTGTGATATAATAACAAAACATGCATTTTACATTGCCTAAATTTTACTTTGCTTGAAATTCAGTGCTTTGTCATTACAACCAGCTAGATGCTCAAAAATACAAATGTTCTATATCCAATGAGTATAGGTAGCTGATGATTATAATAAGTCAAGTTATATTGCTTTAAATAATCATCAAAAATATAATCTTCTCAATCAGCTGTTCATCTTCCATTCATGAAGCTTAGGTTCTTAGTGTTGGATCTTCATATCATATCCATTTTATGTTTTTTAAAGAAAAACTGTAAAAAAATTTACATAAGAATTACTTAGTTCCACCATTGTCATGCATCATCAAGCACAAGTTGGCATAGAATTTTAATCTCTCACCAAATTGATAGACATGATTTCGAAATTAGATAATACTAACCTATTTGTCAAGGATATGAAAGTTCAATTACTAAGCTAAAATAATGTAGTATTGTTTACTGTTAAAAACGCAAAATCCCTAGAAAGCTGAACTTTGTTTTTTTGCATTTTTCTGGAGCGATGCTATGTAAATATAGTATACAGGTTGGTTGTACTGGAATTTGTATTAGCTAGGCAGTTGTTCTAGCACTTGAGACCCTCTGACAATCCAGGTTTGAGTTAGTCTCAGTATAGTTTCTCATATTATGTTAGTCTAGCCTAAACTATGATCCTCCAATTTGTGCTCTTTTATGTTGCTGACATGGTAGGCATTATGTTTGCTTCCAATGCCTGCAATAAAATGTATCACGTAAATTAAACTGTTTGGTTACTGGGTCTGTGGGTCTTCACTCTTAAATGAAAGTGATATTAACAGCACTGACTTTTACAGAGTCCTTGTAGTGGTTATGAGAATAATGCATAGGGAGTAAAAAAGGGTCAGATACAGCTAGGTAAGTAAGACTATGTGGTGGATATCTCTGAAACTACCTCTACTTAGGCGTATCCTGTTGAGCTTATAAAAATTGGGATGATGAGAGTTATTCAAATCCACACAATATCTAAAAAGGATCTATGAATTTGGAGAAAACAGTAGAGAATCTTTTGAACATGTGTTACAAAACAACTTGTCAGTGAATTCAGAAGAATAAACAAATGATGACACTAAAATCATGTAAAATAATACACAACGGGGTTTGGAGTTAACTTATGCCTTTTCCTTTTGGTTAAAGCCTTCATTGGGGAAGGGCAAAGAGAGCACAAGGCTCGTACCTCAGATTGAGCCTGCATGGTTCTCCAATTTCACAGCGTTTGCTTAATTCTTTCCAAAGGTTGTACCAATGTCTACCGAGGTGATGATTTTTTACATTAAGGATTATTACATATTACAGAACTCTTTCCAGTGGTTTTTCTGCAATGGTTCAATTTGGTTGTTAAATAGTAAAGTGCTTAATGATTAGGTTACAAAGGGACAATTCACTTTGCTCTCACCTGATCTCATTGCTAAGCATCCTCAGAAAACAGTGGGTCCTTGCCTTTCTGTGGTTGTTCTACAACTCTATATTTCTAATTGATGGGAGGATCTGGAGTCCTGCAAGTCCCTTTAGAGTTGTACATAGGCTTTTGTGTCAGCTGGTCATAAGCAAAATATTCTCACTGTAGACCAAGTTAAACACCTGATGGAAGTCAACATCGTCACTTTCCCCCGTCTAAGGCCTTTATGATATTTACTGAGTAACAAAATGATCTCACAGGGTCAAGACATTGATTCCTCTTCTTAATTGTCTATGATAGTCAGGGGAAATTCTTGGGCAAGAACAAGCAGAGTATGATAAAATTTCTGACTTATGTTCTGCTATTTCTTCTGAATAGGCAGCAAGAACATTGAAATCACTATTACTGCTGACTTGCTAGCAGTTTTTCAAGCTGTCTTTGGTACAGAGCAGATCACAAACTAAGTACTTGCATCCCAATGCTCAGCTCTTATGAAAAGAGAATGAGATGAGTAAAAATGGTAGAGCAATATGGTGCTTCTTTGAATTTTTTGCTCCTCACTCATTTTCTTTGCAATATTTGAGTCATCACTCCACAATCACCTTCCCGTCTACTCTACCTCTCATAAGGAAATCTCATTAGGTATGAATGCCAATGTTAATAAACTGAATTAGGAAAGCAGAAGTTCTTGTTACAGTTTACAGTCACCATTACATATTAAATAGCATACAAATTTTTTGCAAATTGTATTTTTGAAATATGATGATTTATTTCAGCTTGAACTAATTCCATTGAGACTACTATAATACAATAGCCCCCCAAAAAACCATTCTGTGAGATTGAATTAGAGAAAGTAACACTAAGACTTGCTCTCCAAGTTTATATAAGTACTAGTTATAACCCAGAGTGGAGAATGTTCTTTTAAAGAAATAAATGTACGTATTATGCCTAGATGACAATTGACATTTGCAATGGAAATTTGATAAGAAAGGGGTGAAATGGAAAGCAACACATATTTCACACATGCCAAAAGCTTGGGGGTGGAGCACTCAAGATGATCCTGACAGTTTGGGGAGAGAACACATGTTTAGTTTCTGTTAAGTCATCATTAGTCTATTTTTGCGTTTATCTTATGCTTTAGTAGGTGTTGAATTAGTCTAAGAGAAGAGAGTAGAGCCAAAGTTCAAAAGCTGGCATGGAAATGGCAGGTGAGTTTATGTTTTTCAATGTATTTACAGAAAGACACATACAGTACATCATAGCCTCTTAAATCTCATTGGCTAGAAGTATGACATGAGCTCACACTGGAGCTTTACCTATAAGCAAAAATTCCATTGATCAGGCAGAATGTGACCTCATGGACAGTTATATTTATTTATCTTGTTTATCATATGATTATTCATCTTCCAGCAAACAACAGCAAATACATTTAAAGTACATCTTTGTGATTCATCTCATGTTCTTCCATAATAGAAGTATCAAAGATAATTGTGTGCCTGTAACTCATCCTACAATCCTAGGTTATGCTCTGGAGATAGAGATTGAGAGGACCATGGTGCCAAGCCAGCTTGGGTGATAAACTTTTCAATAGCCAGAATTCTTTTTTTTTTCTCAAATTTTTATTATCAAACTGATGTACAGAGAGGTTACAGTTTCATACGTTAGGTATTGGATACATTTCTTGTACTGTTTGTTACCTTGTCCCTCATACCCCCCTCCTTACTCCCCCTTTCCCTTTCCCCCCATGAGGTGTTCAGTTCACTTACACCAAACTGTTTTGCAAGTATTGCTTTTGTAGTTGTTTGTCTTTTTTTACCCCGTGTCTCTCAATTTTGGTATTCCCTTTCAATTTCCTAGTTCCAATACCAGTATACACGATTTCCAATATACTCAGATAAGATTACAGAGATAGTGTAGGTACAACCACAGGAAGGTGATACAAGAACATCATCAATAATAGAAGCTACAGATACAGATAGGATGTTGAAAGTAGTTACAACTGTGATATAACAATCATTTCCATAACATGGAGAGTTCATTTCACTTAGCATCATCTTATGTGTTCATAAGGGTATAGCTATTGAGCTCTTGTGATGCTCTGCTATGACTTGCCTAAACCTGTACTAATTATTCCCAATAAGGGAGACCATAGAGTCCATGTTTCTTTGGGTCTGGCTCACTTCACTTAGTATAACTTTTTCCAAGTCCTTCCATTCCATTACAAATGGGGCAATGTCATTCTTTCTGATAGAGGCATAAAATTCCATTGTGTATATGTACCACATTTTCCTGATCCATTCATCTACTGAGGGGCATCTGGGTTGGTTCCAGATTCTCACTATGACAAATTGTGCTGCGATGAACATTGTTGTCCTGGTGGCATTACTGTGATTTTGTTTGTGGTCTTTTGGATAGATGCCCAAAAGTGGGGCTTCTGGGTCATAGGGGAGTTCTATATTTAGCCTTCTGAGGAATCTTCATACTGCTTGCCAGAGTGGCTGAACCAGTTTACATTCCCACCAATAATGAAGTAGGGTTCCCTTTTGGCCACATCCCCTCCAACAATTGTTATTGTTAGTTATCTTGATATATGACCTTCTTACTGGGTTGAGATGGAATCTCAATGTTGTTTTGATTTGCATTTCTTTTATGGCCAGTGATGTAGAGCACTTTTTCATATGTCTCTTGGCCATTCTCATTTCCTCATCAGAGAAGTCTCTTTGTAAGTCTTTAGCCCACTTGATGAGGGGGCTATTGGTTGGTTGCGGTTTTGTTTTGGAAGAAGGTAATTTTTTTAGTTCTGCATATATTTTAGATATGAGGCCTTTGTCCGTTGAATGGCCGGTAAAGATCTTCTCCCAATCTGGGGGCTTTCTGTTTATCTTGCGAGCTATGTCCTTTGCCATGCAGAAGCTCTGCAGTTTGATGCAGTCCCATATGTCCAACCTTTCTTTGGTTTGTAGCCTTTCTGGGTCTTTGTTAAGGAAGTTCCGTCCTGCACCAAGGAGCCAAAGTGTTTCTTCTACTCCTTCCTTTAGTGTTTTCAGGGTGTCTTTTTGATTTCGAGGTATTTAATCCATTTGGAATTGATTTTGGTGCAGGGTGATATATAAGGATCTAGTTTTAGTTTGTTGCATGTGTTGAACCAGTTTTGCCAGCACCATTTGTTAAAGAGGCTATCTTTCTTCCAAACTATTGTTTTAGCTCCTTTATCAAAGATTAAGTAGGTGTAGTTCTGTGGGTTCATTTCTCAATAGCCAGAATTCTGTATGTTGACATGTGTCTTTCACTCCAGTTAAGTAGGAACTGGTACAACTTTCTATTTTGACAAAATAATGTCATAGAAATGTTGTGTCTTTGTTTTAACAGCGCATCTAGCAGTTTTCCCACTATCCCTAACACTAAAATAGATGGTGTCTTATCATTTCTTATGAGCAAAATTTCTTGTATTCAAAAGAAATTATAACAGTAAATTCTATGTGTAATATATATGCATATACGTGTTACATATGTGTATATATGTATATGTATGTGTATATGTGTGTATGTGTGTGTAAGATTACTTTATTCTCATCATTTCTCCTAGACAGGACAGCATCTAGAAATCCTCCTAGGTTGGGTGAGGTCTTCATTGAACTGAAAAAATATCTAGTCTAATTTTAGGATCATTTATTTAAAAATGACGTGCAGTTTCATGTAGTGCAGCTAACATAAAATGTTTCATGTTCTGTATCTATAACCCTGATAAAAAAAAATTTTTTTTTTTTGGCCAGTCCTGGGCCTTGGACTCAGGGCCTGAGTACTGTCCCTGGCTTCTTCCCGCTCAAGGCTAGCACTCTGCCACTTGAGCCACAGTGCCACTTCTGGCCGTTTTCTGTATATGTGGTGCTGGGGAATCGAACCTAGGGCCTCGTGTATCCGAGGCAGTCACTCTTGCCACTAGGCTATATCCCCAGCCCCCTGATAAAATTTTTAAACTCCAAAGTAACAATGCAGAATAATCATGAATTATGACAGCTTTGTATTCATTCTATTGGGGGAAGGGGCCTTTAGCTTCTTTCCCTTATTTACCATCTACTTACTCTACTCTGATGTACAACCCAAAGGAAAGCATTCATCTGATTACTCAAACAAAGAGAGATTTCTGACATACAATTACTAGTAGGCCTTGTCCCCCTTTACAATGGCTTCTTACAATTCAGATTAAGGAGCTCGGATCCAGATTTTCTCACCCTCACGTCCTGTTTTATGGCACATTATGGAACTAATAAGCAAAGTTAGAGATTCCTCTTAAATTTGAGTGTGTTTCCTCTTTCTTGTGTTGTGGGTAAGTAAAAGGACTCGAGGAATATAGTTTTTACTCTCGTGTAGCTACAACTGGGTCTCTGAGTGTCAGAGCTTGAAATGTGAAGTTCTTCATTTGAGGAGGAATGCTGAAGAGATTCCTTTCAGACTCAAAGCCTAAGAGGGAAGCTTTACTTTACCTGGCAACTAGGGTTGGTTGCTGGAGGACACTATTCCTTTGTGTTTTGTTCCTTCCTATACGTTCTACTTAGGAGCCAGATATGAGGGATTCTTGGTAGTCAGATGGGACTTAAGTTTTCTTGGCTTCTTAACCACAAAGTGATCATAACATTTCTAAAATATCTTAGCATATTTAAATGAGAAGGTCTGTACTACTGGAATCAAACTTGGGACCTCATCCATGCTATTGTTTTGGTAAATAAGAGTCAGGATTGATGTGCACAATGTTCTCTTTTCCTATGCACAAGAAAATTATTTTAGGAAGTACTTGTTCATGCCAATGGCCAAGGCATATTCGTGTCTTTTAGCATTACTCAGTTATAATTTAACTTAAATGTAATATAAACAATTGTTACCAAAATAACGTTTAAATACCAGATCAATCATGCGTATTTCAGAAAGAAGAATTTTAAGCAAACATTTTAAATGAATAGAGGAAAGAAAACATGCCAAATGCTAATTATACTTACTATAAGGAAATTCTTCTCTTCCTCTTTTGGTTGGATTGTTTAATTCATGTGCATATTGTTATAGACTATGATTCATTTCAACTAATATAAATCTGATTATTTTGGAGTATGGTAGGGAATATTTTGATAGAAGTATAACTGTACAGATACCCTAGAAATTCTGTCTCCTTAGACATGCACATTCTAGGACCTACTGTTTATGAGGTCACACATCCTATACCCTAGTCATGTTATGACTGTCTCCCATAATTCCATACCTACAGTACAAATCTCAACAGAAAGGCGAGTACATAGCAGTGGATTCACAGCCCAAGGCTATTTAAAATGAGGACTACTCGGGATTAAATTGTTGTGCTCAGAAAAATAAGAATGAGTCAGACCATGCCTAATTCCACAGGAAAGAGATTCGTTGCAGCAGAAAACATGTGGAGCCAATTTGGTTAGAAAGGAAATGTTAACATCTTGAATTCCACACAGAGACTCCTGCTTCTTGGAGTTTGTTGGAGAAATTTCAGATCCTTGTTACCGTCCTGCATAAATGTAGAAGTTCCATTACAAAAGGGCAAGTGTAGGATGGCTACGATTGCAGTATATGTTTGTTTTATACAGATTCTTAAGTTCTCCCTCCATGAGGCCTCTTCTGATATGAGGCTCAGGGATTTCGACAGAATTGAGACAAGAAGTGATTTTTGCATAAAGTTTTCTCAAGTTGCATTTTGGCTGAATTTTGAAACATGATTTTAGAATAATGTATACTTCAGACGGGTTGGAAGAATATGCTGTTTTCAACAATATGATAGGCATCTGTAGTAGGCCTTACATGAATTTTCCATGATTTTTTTTTTTTTTTTTTTGCCAGTCCTGGGTCTTGAACTCTGGGCCTGGGCACTGTCCCTGAGCTGCTTTTGCTCAAGGCCAGCACTTAACCACTTGAGCGCCAGCGCCACTTCCAGTTTTTTCTGTGTATGTGGTGCTGAGGAATTGAACCCAGGGCGAGCACTTTACCGCTAAGCCACCTTCCCGGCTCCGAATTTGGTATCTTTTTGGGCTACTAATTTTTCTTTCATTCAGAACATAAAATGTGTGTGTGTGTGTGTGTGTGTGTGTGTGTGTGTGTGTTTAACTTCATATTCTTGATGTTTATTTTACAACACAAAGTTTAAATCTGAATGGATTTCCAGTTACATTTTTCTCACCAGCTTATAGAGAGTTAAAAGGCAAAAGAAGAAAGAGAGAGAAAAATCAATTTGAGAGCATTTAGATATTCTTCAAGTTTCAAAATATTGTTAGCATTTCTAAGTCTTTTTCTCCTAGGAAATACTCTACCTTTATATTTATTAAACATTGGTACAGAATTTTTTTTCAGCACAACTTCTTCAGTCATTGTCTCATCAAACTTTTTACTATTTCCATTGTTTTCCTTTTTATTTTTTTTTGGTAGCTCTGTCATATTGAAGTCCAATTTTTTATTATAAACTTAAAGAACTTTATTATGCATTGTCTTATGCCCTTGGTTATAAGCCAGCAGTGTCTGATTTTACTACATTGATAATTAAAATATTTTAAATGTTTTCTTATTTTTACAATATTTTAAACAGAATTATTGTACTAATTTTATTTCTGATTCTCATTGGAACTTTACAGAAATTCCATTTGTTTTCCTCTTTTATGATAAATTCTGGCACCTCAATGAATTCATTTCATAGTTATGATACTGTTTATAGTAAGTACTTAAATTAATACATTTCTGAAGAATTAGTTAGGGGGAGGTAGAGGCTGGTGTACAACAAAATCTATTATCCTTCTTCTCTTTTTTTCCCCCAACTACACATGTACATTGGGTTTCTCAGGTTTTTTTCCTATGAAACATTGCCAGAAGATTAAATTCTAAGACAATGTAACATGAGAAGTGGTACACATTACTTTCAAGAAGGATACAGACCCATCCAACTATCCTCTAGATTTCCACTTTTGTCTATAGCCAGTGATGAGAATGTAGTAAGGATTCCGAGGTTTTAGAACATGGTAGGAGATGACCCAAAAATCAAGGAGCTACTGTACAGATTGAGTAGGTAGAATGATGCTTAAGAACTGAATTGGACCCCCATTCATACACCAAAGCCAAAAGCTCCAACAGGGTTGTATTTTGGAGAAGAAAACAAGTCTAAGGTTCTAATATGAAATATTCATCTTCTTATTAGAAAAGAGATAAAAAAAGACCCTTTTCTGTCTTTCCACTATTGATGACCTAGAAACAGCAGCTATCTGTAGTCCAGGAAAAAATTCTCAGCAGCAACTCTGTCCAACTCAGCCTTCTGACTTGGCCAGAAGTTTGATCCTGATTTACTAATATCCCAAACTGTGAGAAAGTAAATTTCTATTGTTTAAGCTACCCTATCTATAGTACTTATTACTGTTGTCTACACTCATTAGTATACTCCCACTGTGCTAATCACTAGAGACCATGACATAAGTGGGCAGTAGAGCTAATTTTTATGCAGCCATAAACCATAAAGTTGTCTGTTAGAGCCATCAACCTGGTGTGACTAACACAGAAACAGAACAAAACATGTGGCAAGATAAGCCAGGACATATGATAACTGCCACACATTTTAGTATTTTAACAACAGAAGGAATGAGAACTGTTACCTCCCAGTTTTGTTTGATAATGAAGATAGTTGATATGTTATATCATGAAAATCTCAGATGAGAAAAAAATGTTTTTTTAAGAAATTAGAAAATTTGGAGAAAAATATCTTCCCAATGCAAAAGGCTGAATTAGATTAGCAATTTTGAATATGGAAAAGGACAAGCTGTTTTGTTGTTCAACAGTTGTCAAAACAAGAACCTCAGTGTAAATTATGAACAGGAGGATATATCCTCAAAAGGACATGCATGACAAACCAATGTGGAAACTGCAAATAGAGAGATATTACACACAAACTCATGCATTTAATGTCTGTGTCTGATAAGTCTTTTTTAAACCATGGATAAGGTTCTGAAGTAGTAACCTTCTTACTTTGGCAAATAAACCAATACATATTCAGTAGTTTAATTTTAAGAGCAGGAATACACCTGATATAGTTCAGCCATTACTTGTCTATAGAGGTTTCAGGTGAACATTTCAGCAGTGAAAATTTAGTTTACTAGTTAAAATAGAAATATGACCCCTTATTGAAGTAGTTATGCAAATCTGAGCTTGGAAGGCAGAATAATAGTCCCACCTTTCCATATGTGTGTGTGAATATATATATGTATATATTTGTACATATATAGACAATCTCCTAATTCTAGAATGTTGAAATGTGTTAGGATGGCAGAGTGGAATTTGCAGACTTAAGTCAGAAATCTTCATTTGGCACATATGGGTAGGTTCAGTGTTATTGTAAGGGCCCTTAGAAAAGGGAGGCAAGGTAGTAAGAGTCAGGAGAGAGACTTGATGGTGGAAACAATGGTGGAAGTGATGTTTCCAGGAAGTTCTAATGCTGAGAGCATCTAACCGTTGAAGAAAGCACAAAAAAATGAGCCCAATATTTGATGCTATGCTCATAAGAATGGTTTGTATTTCTGGTCTCCAGAAACATTTGCTACTGAATTCATTTTGTTTAAATAGTGAGATTAGTGAAATTGATAATAATTTTTTGTAGGAGTAACAGGATGTAAACACAAGAAGGCCATTGATTTTAATGATTGTTCCATTTTTCCTGGAAGTCAGTCAGATAAATATTAAAATATGGCTTCAGAAAAGCATCTAGCAATAAAGGAATTGTTCAGAGGGATTTTTTTTTAATTTTTGACATGTCCTGTTTCACATATCTTAGACAATTTCATTATGGAGGTACTCTATTGCCAGATGCTTGTGGCTCATTCATGCCTGTATTTCTAGCTACTCAGGAGGCTGGGAGCTGAAGGTCAAGATTCAAAGCAAGCTAGCTAGAAAAGTCTGTGAGAGTCTTGTAGTTAATTAAATAGCAATATTGTAATACTGAGAATCAATAATGGGAGGAAAACTGGAAAGTTTGCAGATTTGTGTAAATTATATATTCCTTGAGAACCGAAATGTAAAAGATAAAGTAGAAAAAAATAAAAATTTACCTTGTTGTAAAATATCAAAACAATAAATTAAAATTTATGGCTGAAGCAGTGTTCTAAGAGCGGAACATATGAATAAGTACACTAAGGAAAAGGTAAGGCCCCCAAATAAGCAATCACATTGATGTCTCTAGGAGGTATATAATGGAAGCAAGGCTGATGTTATCAGAAAATGATTTTAAAATAAAAAGTCAAGTGTAAAAGAAAAAAAAAATTTGTGAGGGAAAATAATTGAAATAAAAGACTAGAAAAAGAATGGGAAAGATCCATGAAACAGAGTCATTTACTTTCAAAAAATTAGTTAAACCTTTAGCTAGGCTAAGTGAAACAGAAGGGGAAAAAGCACCAAGAAATAAAATTAAAACATGGGACATTATAAATGATACCACAGAAATGCAAAGTACCATAAACATCGATGATAAGTGGAAAACAATTGTTATACCAACAAATCTAAAAACCTAGAAGAAATGGAAAGAGTCCGAGAAATATATGACTTGCCAAGACTGAACCATGAAAACAAATCTGAACAGATCAGCAATGAGTAAGCAGAGTAAATTAGCCATGAAAAACAATCTCTCAGTAAAGGAAAGTCCAGTAGAAGAAGGTTTTGCTGGTGAATTCTACCAAACATGTAAGCCAAATTAGTATCAATCTTTCTCAGAATACTTCTGAACTCATTTTTCCTAGACACCATTACCATGACATCAAAGCTAGACAAGGATGCTTCCAGAAAGCAAAGTTGAAGGCAAATAAGCTGGAAGATTATAATGCAAACAACTTCAACAATGTGCTAGCATGCACAAGAGCTACACATGAAAATAAAGAGATTTATTCCTAGGATGTAAGGGTGTAAGCAAATGTGACATTTACAGAATAAAGGTGTAAAAGTTGAATTATTTCAATAAGTTCTCCAAAAAGTTTTTGGCATAATTCATCAACTTGTTATGATTAAAGAAAACTCTTAATAAAGGAAATATAGGAGGAATTTATCTCAACATAATGAAGCCTATGTGCCCGCAGCGAACTTGATCTTCAATAAGTAAAACACAGAAGATATTAACTGGAAGACTGGAATAAAGCCTATCTCTCACTATGTCTATTGAACATATCACAGAGCACATATTTTAGTCAAAGCAATCAGGAAATAAATAGATAAATAAATAGTCCAGGAGCTGGTGGCTCATGCCTATAATCCTAGCTACTCAGGTGGGTTAGATCTGAGGATCACAGTTTGAAGCCAGCATAAGCAGAAAAGTCCTCTTGAGACTCATCTCCAATTAACAACTCAAAAACTGGATGGGGAAGAGTAGCTCAAAGTGGTAGAGCACTACTTGAGCAAAAAGGAGCTCAGTGCCCAGGCCCTGAGTTTCAAGCCTTATGACTGACAGTAAACAAACAAACAAATAAATATCATAGTAATTGTGAAGGAAGAAGTTAATATTCCTTGCTGGCCGACAGCATAGTCTTATACATTGAAACTCTTTAGGCTCCACCAAATTCAATTGTAATAAAGTCAGTGAGGTTACAGGACACAAAATTAACAAACCAAAACCTACTGCATTTCTGTACACTATCAGGAATATATTTGAAAAATGGATGAAGAAAATTATGTCATTTACAATAGGATCATAGGTAATAATACAGGAATAAATTTAACCATGGAGGTAAAAAATAATTGTTACACTGAAAACTACAAAATGGAAGAAATTTAAGAAGACACAAATTGAAGAGCACTACCCTATATTCTTGTACTAGCAATATTAGTATCCATACCACTTCTCCTCTGCCCCTGTACTACCCTTCTCTCCCCTCTGCTCCCCTCCCTTCCTGTCTTCACACTCCTCCCCTCTCCTTTATCCTTTCCCCATCCTCTTCTTCCCTTCTCTTTCTCCTGGTCTTCCCTCCATTCCTCTCCTATCTGCTCTTCCACTCACCCTTTTCTCCTTCTCATCTTCCCTCTCCTGTAAGGTCCTCCCTGGAAAAATGTCCCTTTCTCCATTATTCTTCCTCCTGGGTGCACACGTGGCCTCTTTCTTAGAAGCCCGGCCCCCACTATTCGTAACCATGGTAATTGGCACACCTGGGGGCAGTGGTCAGTCCTGTAGGCTCTGGGGCCTTTCTCCCTATGTATCTGGGCCTTCTCCCTATGTATCTATCATCAGTTCTGCCCCCTTTTGCCCCTGGCCCCTTTGCAACCTGTCCCTTGTCTTCTTCTCTCTTCCCTTCCTTTTCCCTTCCTCCCACATCCCTTGCACCTTCTACACACCTCCATGTTATGGAGGCCAGCACTATGCTCTCCCCCCAATAAACACTTTGCTGCCTGGACCCTCTGATTTGCTATATAGGTCAGACTGAACTCACAAAGCGCTCCATTTTCATACATTGATCTCCTAAACTCTGGGATTACAAGTTCACATCATTTGGTTCTTTTTACATCAATAGCACAACAGCAGTTCTAGACTTTCATTTTAGAGGAAGGTTAGAGTCCTAATGGTAAATTTTAGGGGTTATCTTCCCATGGTAAAGTAATGCTTACCACATGGTAAAGTAAAGCTTATATCCTGTAACCAGAGCTCATTTTCCTATTGGTCTTTGAAAACAAGATTCCCAAATTTGACTTGGCCTTATAATTATTTCCTCTGTGTGTATTGAGACATATATGTCAAAGATTTAATACTTTGGGTTTCATTTTGGAAGAGCCTCATAAGAACAAAATACCTTTGTAATAAATAGAAATACAATTGGATCATCACTAGTTTGTTATTCCCAAAACAGGGATAAACTTGTGCATTTGAAAAATCAAAACGCAAAGAAATAACTCAGGATAAGCAGGTCATTTCGATTCATATAAAAGGATAGGGTGCTAAGTAACTAGAGTTAAAGGGAAGAATCATCATAGATTAATGGAAAAATACATTAGAAAAATTCATGTATTATGCAAGTCAATTAATGTAATCCACCACATCAACTGGAGCAAGGTAAAGAACCACATGGTTATATCTCTGGATGCAGAAAAAGCGTTCGATAAAATCCAGCACCCATTTATGCTAAAAGCCCTGGAAAAACTGGGATTCCAGGGAACATTCCTGAATATAATCAAGGCAGTTTATGACAAATCAACAGCAAGCATAACTCTAAATGGTGAAAAACTAAAGCCATTCCCTTTAAAAACAGGAACAAGGCAGGGATGTCCACTCTCTCCCCTGCTCTTCAACATAGTACTAGAATTCCTAGCCAGAGCAATTAGGCAAGAAGAAAATATAAAGGGGATCCAAATAGGAAAAGATGAAGTTAAACTTTCTCTCTTCTTAGATGACATGATCCTATACCTAAAGAACCCCATTAGACTCTAACCCCAAGCTACTAGAGCTGATCCAAAACATTGACAAAGTAGCAGGATATAAAATAAACCCTCAAAAGTCAATGGCATTTCTCAATGCTAACGACCCGAAGACTGAGGCTGAAATCAGGAAAGCAACTCCTTTTGCAATAGCCTCAAAAAACATAAAATACCTAGGAATAACCTTAACGAAAGAAGTGAAAGACCTCTATGATGAGAACTTTAAAAACATGAAAAACAAAATTAAGGCAGAACTAAGGAAATGGAAAAACCTCCCATGCTCCTGGATTGGGAGGATAAATATAATCAAAATGGCAATATTGCCAAAGGCTATCTACAAATTCAATGCAGTACCCATTAATATCCCAACACCATTTTTTTAATGAAATAGAGGAAGCAATCCAGAAATTCATATGGAATAATAAAAGACCCAGAATAGCAAAAACAATCCTAAGCAGAAAGAACAGTGCTGGAGGAATTACAACACCCAACTTCAAGCTGTATTATAAAGCTATAGTAATAAAAACAGCTTGGTATTGGCACAGGAACAGGCCTGAAGACCAGTGGAACAGAATTGAAGACCCAGAAATGAACCAACAGAACTATGCCTACTTAATCTTTGATAAAGGAGCTAAAACAATAGTTTGGAAGAAAGATAGCCTCTTTAACAAATGGTGCTGGCAAAACTGGTTCAACACATGCAACAAACTAAAACTAGATCCTTATATATCACCCTGCACCAAAATCAATTCCAAATGGATCAAAGACCTCGAAATCAAATCAGACACCCTGAAAACACTAAAGGAAGGAGTAGAAGAAACACTTGGGCTCCTTGGCACAGGGTGGAACTTCCTTAACAAAGACCCAGAAAGGCTACAAATCAAAGAAAGGTTGGACAAATGGGACTACATCAAACTGCAAGGCTTCTGAAGCAGGGCAAAGGAGATAGATTGCAAGATAAACAGAAAGCCCCCAGATTGGGAGAAGATGTTTACCGGCCATTCAATGGACAAAGGCTTCATATCTAAAACATATGCAGAACTAAAAAAACTGCCTTCATCCAAAACAAAACAGCAAAGAACCAACAGCCCCCTCATCAAGATGTAAACTGGTTCAGCCACTCTGGCAAGCAGTATGGAGATTCCTCAGAAGGCTAAACATAGAACTCCCCTATGACCCAGCAGCCCCACTTTTGGGTATTTGTATCCAAAAGACCACAAACAAAATCACACGAAAGTCACCAGCACAACAATGTTCATTACAGCACAATTTGTAATTGCTAGAATGTGGAACCAACCCTGATGCCCCTCAGTAAATGAGTGGATCAGGAAAATGTGGTACATATACACAATGGAATTTTATGCCTCTATCAGAAAGAATGACATTGTCCCATTTGTAAGGAAATGGAAGGACTTGGAAAAACTTATACTAAGTGAAGTGAGCCAGATCCAAAGAAACATGGACTCTATGGTCTCCCTTATAGGGAATAATTAGCACAGGTTTAGGCAAGTCACAGCAGAGGATCACAAGAGCCCAATAGCTATACCCTTATGACCACATAAGATGATGCTAAGTGAAATGAACTCCACAGTTATATCACAGTTGTAACTACTTTCAACATGCTATGTGTAACTGTAGCTTCTATTACTGATGATCTTCTTGTACCCGATTCCCGTGGTTGTACCTACACTATCTCTGTATCGTATCTGAGTATATTGGAAACCTTGTATACTGGTATTAGAACTAGGAAATTGAAAGGGAATACCAAATTCGAGAGACACAGGGTAAAAAAACCCAAACAACTACAAAAGCAATACTTGCAAAACTGTTTGGTGTAAATGAATTGAACAAATCATGGGGGGCGGGAAGGGAAAGGGGGAGGGGGAGGGGAAACGAGGGACGAGATACCAAACAGTACAGGAAATGATCCAATGCCTAAGGTATGAAACTGTAACCTCCCTGTAATTCAGTTTGATAATAAATTTAAAAAATGAAAAAAACCATTCATATATTACTACACAAGGGAAACTTGGTTTCTTTAGGACCACATTTTTCAAGAATTTGTTGATTATTATGTTCCTCTTTCATATTCTTTATTGCCTGAAGTAAGAGTTGGTAGTTACTTCCTGTTGTTTTGCATGTCTCTTCCTTTGTTTTAAGCAGAGGAACCAACATATTATAATATTTACATTCTGAGCATATGGAATATGAAACAATGAAACATAAACAAGGTTAGTTAATTCTTTCAGCTCTACCTGAGGCAAGAAAAATGGAAGCTTTCTCTCTCTGGAAATGTGTAGAACACTTTCCTCCAGACTTCTGAATAGTCTCCAGGAAGAAGTGTCAAGAGTTTTTCTTCACCTTTACATATCACAGTAGTGAGCTTAGATAATACACTCTCTGAAAATATTTGAAGAGTCATTGTGTACATTGGATTGTCCAAGATTCCTGGCTTAGTATATTTCTTGGATATATTACTGTGTATTTTTAGTGCAGGTTGGTTCCATTCATGACCATGTGTCATTTTCTCCCTCATGATTGAAACACTGAGATGACGTGTACAGTTAATGTGGACTCAATTTTTTTTTTAATTCAAACACTGGACAGTGTTGAGTGATGTCAAGTTCTTTACTCGTCATGAAGAGTTGTGTTTTCTAGAAAAGGAAACCATGCTTAAGTAAGACTCATCACGTAATTTATTGACATTTACAAGCATATTATTTGAGAATCACAGTCATGCTTCATAAACCCAAGTCCACAGGGGGAAAAAGAAGAGTAATAACGATGCTTTCTACAATGAAAGTAATGTTTATGCAATCAGGCATGGCTAATTCTAACATTGTAAAGTGCAAAATCAAATTCAGTTTTCAAGGACAGTATTACTGAGAGGTCAGTAAATTTGAATGAAATAAAATAAAGCCTGTTTTGTATGTTCTCCTGCAATTAAAAAATGGAAACATGGCTTAGAATTCAATAGTATCCTCGAAGTTATCCATTTTTTCATTAGTCTTAAAAATAAGTCTTTTACATTCTATGATGTTTTGTAATATTCTTTACGAAATGAATCTTTAAAAAATAATTTCAGAGAGGGGTTGGGAGGATGGGGAAGAATGATGCAAATGGTGATATTGGTCAGGATGAAGTGTTCTCAGAAACTGTCAGGGTGAGTGCTAATCCCTTTGGACAACCACTTAAAGATAATAAAAATAATAACTTTAAATCGTTCACATTGATTTACATCATCTAAAACTGCATGCTACAAATTTACAAAACTGTGCTCAAAGGTCTGGAAAGGATAACCCACTAATTATTATCTACATAGAAGATTTAATTTGTACCTAAAGCAACACGTTGAATCGAAGCTGCAAAAATGAATTAAATTTTAATTTCATTTTTCAGGATACTTGGGAAGAAATATTGTGCTAGAATTATGCACAATTTAATGTTCACTTGTTAACATCTGTCAGCTTTTCCATTTTACTTTTAAATTCCATATTTTTATGATGTTCATATTTTAAAGTAAGAGAAAACTTCCTAAGCAGAAAAGGTTCTCCAAGTATTGTATGTGTGATTTAAGAAAATCTTTTAGTCTGCAGTTTGTGAAAGCCATTTGTAGTTTTCAATTATACCTCTCAGATTATTAACAGATAATGATACACATATTGTGTACTTTCCAAACTCTTGAAGCAGTTTACTTTTTTCATTAGCAAAATGCCAATGTGCCTCCTCTATGCCAACTTCCCATCCCTGGAAATATTTTTGTTAGGCCAACTTCACCTCACAAAACTTTAACAAGAATTTTGCTGAACTTGGCTGCCTTGGAATATTTTAGTGCCTTGTGATGTCTTCTGATTTTCGGCTGTTGAAAATGTTCCTGAGGACAGAACATGGCTATAAGTGATTAAATTAAAAAGAATTATTAACAAATGTTAGTTTTCTACCTGTAAGATTTAAAAGGTAGTTATATCTTACTACCAAGTAATGTGTAAAAGAAATGCAAGGAAAACATTTAAACTTGTACCTCATTCTTTCAAAGTGACAAATGCTGGAAGGGCAAACAACATGATATTTTCAATCCACAGTTAACTGCTCTCATATGCAAAAACTCACAGGATAGGTTTGTATCTAATCACAGTAATATAATAACATACAACACTCTGTCCTGTGGAGATGCTTCTATAACATTAACATCAATTATACATTGCAACTTAATCTCATCTTGAAACATTAAGTATAGTTCTTCCTGATGCTGTTAATTGGTTTTTCTACTTTAGTTGCTTCTTAATACTGATTTGGCTAAGTGACAGTACTTGCATTTCAAAAAAGATTTGCTTTGATAATAAAATAAATAATATATTTTTTTAAGATTTGCTTTAAGAAAGGAACAACCCACTCATTCGTCTTCTGTTCTTGGTGAAGATTGATACTCAGGACCCGTTTGTTTGAACTAAAGAAATATGATAAGAGCCATAATCATTCCTGTTGCTCAAGCCCATCAAAGTTGATCTTTAAATGAAAAATAAAAGTTAGTGTGCTTTGGAAGGATTGGGATTAGATACTACACAGGCATCAAGTCCTCTCGTTTTGCTAAAATATTTTAACCTAGCAACATATATTGATCTTCTTTTCTTCTGTACTAAGGAAATCTTCCAAACAGTGCTCTGTGTTCCACTTCTAGAATCTTCAGTACTGTTTCCATAGAAGAGAGGGCCTGTAGTCTTTAAGCTTGCAATTCTCCTCTCTTCTTCTTCTTCTTCTTTTTTTTTTTACTAAAATCCCTAAAAACTAACCAAGTCACACATTCACTGAGCTAACTTAATATAGTTATCAGCCTCTTTTTCTTGTAAGTATGCGTATATAACCAAGTTCTGACTTCTGATTTTCAGAGAAACGATGTGTAAAATTGAATTTTATTCCTTTAAATCACAGTTTCTTGAAGTGCAGATAAGTGAGTCATGGTCGAACCCTAGCTCCAAATCAAGCCTCGGTGTTACTCAGAAGGTATGGGGGGTGGGATAGGGGGTGGGGTGTGTGTGTCACAGTCTGAGGGCTAGCCTGGACAAAAGCGTGAGTTTCAATTTATTAAAAAATTCTAAAAGCAAAAGGATTGGAGGAATGATTCAAATGGAATGCTGTTTTCCTCGCCCTAAATTTAACCTACACTATGGCCACAAAAAGAAAAGGAAAGATTCTGATTCTTTCTTTTCCTGTTTCCTCATTCCCAATGGAATGTCATATAGCACAGTCCCTTTTAGGTATTAGAACTAGGGAAATGAAAGGGAATATCAAAATCGAGAGACAAAGGATAAAAAGACAAAAGATTACAAAAGCAATACTTGCAAAAACATTTGGTGTAAACCAACTGAACAACTAATGGGGGGAGAGGGAAAGGGGGAAGGGGGAAGGGGAAATGAAGGAGGAGGTAACAAATAGTACAAGAAATGTACCTATGGCTTTACATATGAAACTGTAACCTCTCTGTACATCACTTTGACAATAAATAAGTAATTATTATTGAAAAAAGAATAAAAACCACAAAGAACCAACAGCCCCCTCATCAAGTGGGCTAAAGACTTACAAAGAGACTTCTCTGTTGAGGAAATGAGAATGGCCAAGAGACATATGAAAAAGTGCTCTACATCACTGGCCATAAAAGAAATGCAAATCAAAAAAAAATAAAGATTCCATCTCACCCCAGTAAGAATGTCATATATCAAGAAAACTAACAATAACAATTGTTGGAGGGGATGTGGCCAAAAGGGAACCCTACTTCATTGTTGGTGGGAATGTAAACTGGTTCAGCCACTCTGGCAAGCAGTATGGAGATTCCTCAGAAGGCTAAATATAGAACTCCCCTATGACCCAGAAGCCCCACTTTTGGGTATCTATCCAAAAGACCACGAACAAAATCACAGTAATGCCACCAGGACAACAATGTTCATCGCAGCACAATTTGTCATAGCGAGAATCTGGAACCAACCCAGATGCCCCTCAGTAGATAAATGGATCAGGAAAATGTGGTACATATACACAATGGAATTTTATGCCTCTATCAGAAAGAATGACATTGCCCCATTTGTAATGGAATGGAAGGACTTGGAAAAAATTATACTAAGTGAAGTGAGCCAGACCCAAAGAAACATGGACTCTATGGTCTCCCTTATTGGGAATAATTAGTACAGGTTTAGGCAAGTCATAGCAGAGCATCACAAGGCCCAATAGCTATACCCTTATGAACACCTAAGATGATGCTAAGTGAAATGAACTCCATGTTATGGAGACAATTGTTATATCACAGTTGTAACTACTTTCAACATCCCATGTGTATCTGTAGCTTCTATTATTGATGATGTTCTTGTATCACCCTCCTGTGGTTGTACCTACACTATCTCTGTAATCTTATCTGAGTATATTGGAAATCGTGTATACTGGTATTGGAAGTAGGAAATTGAAAGGGAATACCAAAATTGAGAGACACAGGGTAAAAAAAGACAAACAACTACAAAAGCAATACTTGCAAAACTGTTTGGTGTAAGTAAATTGAACACCTCCGGGGGGGAAGGGAAAGGGGGAGGAGGAAGGGGGGTATGAGGGACAAGATAATAAACAGTACAAGAAATGTATCCAATGCCTAACGTATGAAACTGTAACCTCTCTGTACATCAGTTTGATAATAAAAATTTGAAAAAAAAAATAAAAAAAATCTATGTAACTCAGTGTATATTCAAAGTCACATAGTCAATGTTTTCCTTTAACAAAAAGTCACAGGAGACAATAAGTATCTAGCTATGTACCACTATGATTTTTATTTCTTCCCTTCTTAGAAATAAATACTTTTGATTTAATATATGTAAAAATATCATATGTAAATATACTATAAGTATCTGTATACACGTGGATATATTATTCTCCTTTGTTTTACTAAGTATGCTATAGATACATATATCTACCAAAAAAAGTTCATTCATCTCACTCCAAAGTTTGATATCAAATGAATCATACATTAAATGTCTCAACTTTCCTCTTTCTATGCACTGGTTCATTTAATTGATTTAGTCTTTTGCTTATGACGAATACATGTGATACTTTTCTTTAAGAACTTGTTGCCACTGTTGGGCCTTTTGCTTGCTCGGCTTGCTTGTTCCAATGCTGCTCTATTGATTGAACTACCCCTGAAGCTTTTGCTGGTTACTTTGGAGACAAGAGTCTCACAGACTTTTCTGTCGGATCCGGCTTCCAAGTATAAACCAACTAGCTCTCAGAGGCATAAAAGTCCATGAAATTCCATCTCCCAAATAAGCCACAGTGTGACTCAAGTACAGTGCCATTCTAGTAAGCTAAGTGAGCAAACGCAAGGCCTTTACTTCAAGTCCTCATAATACCAAATCAAAACAAAACCCACATCACTGGGTGGTACATGGATACTTATTTTTCCTCCTTTTATCTATCTAACCAGCCAAGATAAACTCCATAACTTTATTTATAAAGAAGTATATCTAGTAATAGTAAAAAAGGATTTCATCCTTTTACTTTTTATAATTCATGAACAGAAAGGAACAGATTCTTTTATATCCCATAACATAGGGTAATGGTTTAGAAATACAAACCACCTTGGTGATTCAGTCTCTCTTTTCTAATTGTGTGTCCCCTGTGAATAGCTTCTAGAAAGTGTAATACCTCTTTACTTGGCAGTTTACTTATCTTACTCATCTTTACTTATAAAGATTACTGTATTATGTTTCACAAAGATGCATTGTAATAAACAATGAAGAGTAAGAACATAGTTCAATGTAAGTTAAGTAAGGTATTCTCTACATACTTACATTTACCTGATTTACTCTACTTTCACATTTTGGGCACAGAATTTGTGAACATAAAATATTACAGATAATATATTGTGTACCACTTGCTATGTAATTTCTTACTCCTGGTATTAGTGATTTCAAACCATAAACATTTATTATCTCACAGTGTTTGTGGTTTAGGAATTTAGGAGTAACTGAGTGGGTTCTGACTTGAAATCTCTGACAATCTCTGACAGCCAGAGCTGCCGTCATCAGAAATTCCTGAGGCTAGAGAATTATGTTTCACCATCGATCAGCCACTGAAGCTATGAGAGGCAGCACCAGGTCTGCACCACAAACCCATAGAACACAGGCACATGCCTGTCTTCACAGGTCATTTGACATCCTCTTCAAGCCAGTGATGCAAAAGGAAGAAGATAAAACAACAATGGCCTTTCACAGTCTGCCTTCCTGTGTCACACCTGCCACCTGTCATTTCCACTCTTTTTACATTACGATCACTAATGTTTTAAGCCACTTGATTATTTATTACATAAATTAATTATCCACAGCCATTTTGCTGTTTAACCTTCAGTAATTAACATTACACACATTTCCTAGTGTTTTCCTCACTTTTGTATTTGTGCAGCCTTTATTGAATTTGATTGCTTCTCTTTCAATTATTATTATTATTATTATTATTATTAAAACCATTTTTATCTGCTAGAAGTTTGTAAAGTAGCATGCTGTTTGACTCTCAAAATAGAACAAGAAAATACAAGTCTCAGATTTTGAGACAGGTTTCCTTTCAACTTTCTCTAGATAAAAGGAAATCATTAAGCATGGTTTTGAAAATACTGCACTTCAAGCTCTTACAAAACAACATTTTTGTCACTTAATTGTAAATGAATGAGAAACATATGGATTAAGTTTCCATCAAAACACAAAGATTAAAAAAAATTGGCCAAAAATTGTTTGGCAAAAATCTTCCTGTAGTTTTCCAATTTCAAAATATTTGAAAATCATTTGAGTGTTTTTATAACATAAAATGTCATAAGATAGTCATTTTTTATAGATTGAAAAGATAAAAATATCCATGAATTTCACAGAACTAATTATCAAGCAAAATAATATTGTTATCTTGATTACCTCATAGACTACTTCAAATCTAATGATTACCTGAAGGAAAGAACAACATGTTCTGAAAATTGGCAGCATTTGCAAAACTTAATCAAGTCTCATGAACAAAGAAATGAAACTACATTTCTCGTTTTGAAATTTTTTGAAAGATCTTCCACTTTACTTAGAATTAGTACTACTATTAGCATTGATGGTATTTAACTGTATCCTTAGCTTTACTAATGTTCCAGTGAAGGCAGGGTACAGATGTCACTATTATACCTTGACTTACATTCCTACAGATAAATGCACAAGAGTGATACTGTTCAATCAAGGTAGCTTTCTTTCTATATTTTGTGAAACCTGTAGACTGATTTACATAGTGGTTTCACCAGTTTAGACTCCCAGCATCAATGTATTAGGGCTCCCTCCAACCCCCAATATTTTCATCAACACTTCGTGTTGTTTATGTTCTTAATGGTGATCATCCTAACTAGAGTGAGGAAGAATTTCAGTGTCATTTTGATTTGCATTTCCTTTATGACTAGGGATTTTGAGCATTTTAAAATACATTAATTAGCTCTTTGTACTTCTTCAGAGAAGTACTTGTTTAATGTATTTGCTCATCATGCATTGGGTTTTTGATTCTTTTGAAATTTAATTTATTAAGCTCCTTATATATTCTGGCTATCAGCACTTTGTCAGATGTCTAGCTGGCAAAGATCTTTTCCCATTCTGCAGGCTGGCTCTTCAGCTATACAACTGCATCTTTCACTCTGCAGAAGTTTTGTAGATTGTTGTTAGTTAATCCTCTCTCTAAGTTGCTGAGCTAGCAGAGTTCTATATTCAGGAAGCAGTGGACTATAGCAATAGGGAAACGATGTTCAAATGAAACCGTGTGCTAATGGTTTCCTCACCTTCCTGTATGCCTTCTCAGGTTTCAGTTCCTACATTGTGGTTGGTAATCCATTTTGAACTGATATCAGTAGTGGTTGACAGACACAGATTCAGGTTTGGTCTTCTGCACACGAATATCAAGTTTTTTGGTACCATTTGTTGAAGAGGCTATCTTTTTTCTGACACGTAGTTTTGGTTCCTTTGTAAAATTTTAGATGGTTTTTGATATATGGGTTTATTTCCGATCTGTTGCATTGGTCTTCAAGTAGGCTTTGGTGCCAGTACTACACTTGTTATTATTACTCTGTAGTATATTTTGAAGTCTAGAATTATGATATCTCTAACACTGCTTTTGGGTTAGGAATTTTTAGGCTATTCAGGGCCTTTCATGCCTCCATATGAATTATAAGGTTTATTTTTCTATCTCTGCAAAAATGACATTGGCATTTGGGTGAGTATTGAATTGAATTTGTATGTGTATTGGCTTTATGGAAAGTTTTATGATATATTTCTCTCATCCCATGAATATATGTGATCTTTCCACCCCCTGTCAAAAATAAGGCAATCATTTATTGTAATTATTTATATAATAATAATTAATAAATATAAAAATAATATTAGATGCATCATTCTAATTAAAGCAATGTTTTACAAATAAAATAACCATATACATTTATTCTGTATTCATCTAAATATTCATCTAAAACTTTAATTTACAGAAAATTGATTACCTTAGTGGAAGTATGCAAATACTTCAAAAATTAAAGTGATTTATTTCATAAAAATCTTAAAACAACATATTGAACTGTATATAATATGTTGACATTGCTATTCTTTTCAATTAGCTCTTTCAGTTGTAAACTTAGAATTTTCTTTGTTAGTCACAACACATTGAAGTGTACTTTGCCCTTCACAGATTCAGAGAAAATATTTCTTTCTTGAATGAATGAAATGACAAGTCATCTGTAAAACAAAACCAAACAGTATCCTTGTGATGTTCTCTGAAAGTCAGACATTAATTAAAGTATAATTTAGAAACACACACATACACACACACACACTTAGAAACCATTCTCCATTAAAATAATGGTGTCACTAGCTTCAGTTAAAATATTGAGAGCTTTAAACCTACTCCTTTCATTCGAACAGAATTTTAGGGTAAAACTCACTGACATACAGAGTTTGCTCCAAGGAAAATTCTGTTTTTCTCTTTTTGTTGTTTATCTCTTCATTTTGTTTTGTGGTTGATTAAGGCACTGAAACAGTACTGGCTGAATTGAAACTTAGCCATTTTAGAGTAAGTATAAAATATAATTAAAATATAAAATAGCTTGTTTTTACATTTTATAGGGATATGGTCACTGATTTTAAAAATAATTCTGGGAACCGTCAGAAGAATACTTTTCAAAGTTCTTTGTGGAGCTGAAGTGAATTAGTTGGTATCAGAATGTGCTTAGTCAACGTGATGTGATGGTTCTTTTCCTGCCAGATGTTGGACCACCCCTCCTCACAACCAATAGCCCCAGGAAATGGGCTGTGTCAGAAATTGGAAAGCAAACAAATATGCAGACTCTGGTATTTTCTACCAGTAACAGAACCTAAGTTGGAACCCTGACCTATTTTCCTTTTTATCTCTAAAAGTTTATAGTCTTGCTTAATATCATCATTGAAGTGATACATTGTGGCCATTTTATCCTGTGATTATTTTCCTAGTTCGGAATGAGTGATTAATTTTTTTTACTCCAAAGTTCTTTGTATCTTCTTTTAACGGTGTATACATATGTGTGTATACACACACACACACATACACACACACACACACACACACACACACAGAGTACTTGGAATGGAACCCAGGACATTGCATTTGATAGGCAAGCTTTAATTCCAATTTTTGAGGTTCCATTTTAGTAATTTAAATTTAGTCTCAAATTTAATTATCTGGAATTACATTGTATGAAAAAAAGAAGACATTGTCCGTATGTCCTTGCAGAGATCACAATGAAAAAATGAGCCTTTGAAATATTCCATTATTGGATAAAAAGTAATATATTGAAAACTTATGAGAATGGAATTCACACTGAGCAATCTACTACACATTTCAGGCACACTATCTTTGGAGTGTCTTATTTTGGGATAATACAGGTAAATTTTTTTTCAAATGTGAGTTCTCTTTCTAAAAGAGTATGAAAATCCTATTGTGATTTGACACTTTGTCATTGACATACAAAATGTAGATAAATAGCTAATATCTTCAATAAGTCCAATACATTTGGAAAGATTGGGTTTGGATGAAATGTGTCATCTTTGTCACAAAAGTTAGTTGTGTGTAACCCCTCTGTACCTCATTTTTACAATAAAATACAATAAAATAAAAGCTTAGTTGTGTTATGATTAACTCATGATAGATCCCAAGGGCAGATCTGAGTGTCTGTGCCATTTCCAATTTATCATAGAAGAGATGAAAAAGATTGCTGACGAATGTTTTGATGTTTTTCACATGTATTATTAATCTTCAAGTATATCATTGATATTTAAAGTTTCTGCAAAAATGATCTATGTATATATGTTTCTGTCTACCTTTACAGCCTAAGCAAATTTAACATGCCTTATTTTAAAGAGTGTTGTCTTAATACTTTCTAGTTGTCTCAGTCATCTTCAAAACATAGATAACTCAATGGCAAATGGCTGTAACACTGTTCTAGTAGACTATCTGTGGGCCCTCATGCCCAATGTGGTGTTCCTTCAAGGTGAAGATTTGCAAGATGATTATTAGATAATGAACATAGGCCTTACACAAATGGTATTCGTTTCCTAATAAAAGACATCCTGAAGCACTCCTTTGCATATTTTACTATGTTCTAACTCAGTGAGAAATTGCCATCTATGAATTGGAAAGTGGGTTCTCTCAAGAAAAGGGGTCTGCTGGTGCTTTGATCTTGGATTTCTCTGCTTTCCCAAGATGAGAAAGTTTTCTCGTTTAAAAGCTGCCCAGTCAGCCAGACAGGCTGGCTCAAGCCAGTAATCCTAGTTACTTGGGAGCTAGAGATGGGAGAATTACAATTCAAGGCCAGTTCAGGCATACAATTTTGGGAGACTATCTTACCAATGATTGGGCACAGTGGTACTGCTATTACCTAAGTTCCAAAGGAAGAACAAAGGTTGGACACAGCAACAGAGAGAAAGAGAGAGTGAGAGAGTGAGAGACAGAGACAGAGACAGAGAGATAGAGTGACAGAGACAGAGATCTCATGTATATATATATATATGTATAAAGATGATTGCATATATAAAAAATACATGTCAACTGCTCTTACTTACTAGATTAATTTTTTTAAAAAGCAAAAAATTTCTATGGCTGGATTATTGAAAATCTGTTTCTACACTCTGCTACATGTTTAAAAATAGATTTTCTGGCAAATATTTTCTCTGAAAAAATGATTAAATGATTAATATTTTGTATCAGTTCCTGTTTACAGCCCAACCCTTAAGAAAACTTCATGACAAATTACATATCAGGCCAAAGAAATGGGTTGTCTAACCAAGTGTTTTGTTTTGGAATAACACCAAAGGACATTTAATTAAGATGGTAACAAAACTGGCATTGTACCTTCCCTTGGGGAATTCCTACTGTTTATACTTTCTCATTCAACAATAATTTCTCTTTTTTGCTTACTTGCTTTCATGCCAGTTCTCTTAAGTATGTCACAATCATTCTCATTACCTTGTGATTTTGTTGTGACAGTTGTGTGTGCACATAACACGCACACACACATATACTCCTTTGTTGCATATTTAATCCTCTTAAGAGATACAGACCTAATGAGTTTTCCATCCTTGCTCTATAATTTATATTTGTTTAAGTGTTTCTTTTTCAAGTTACAATGGAACGGCTGACTTGGAGCTGGAAAACTATTTCCCAGTAGTTTGCACTGATTAAAGAAAAGGAACCTGCAATGAATCGGATGTCATTTCATGGAACCTAAAACATGTTCACAAAAGTAGAAAGTAGGTATAAGTAGCATGAATGGAATAAAATGTGCATTTGGGTTATATAGGCTAGTGGCATTCATGTAAATATTCTTCATTTTTTAAATTAATAATTTCATGATGAAATAAAATTTTAATATAACTCCAGATCTATGTACATATAGTTTTAGCTCTAAGGTCAGAATATTCTTGCCTACAGCTGCAAGAGACATAATTTCCAATTTGCTACACTTTCTCTTGCTAATCAATCCCTAACAATGGTTTAAACCCCAATAACCAATGTCTAGTAAGTATCAGAAATTGCAAGATAAGTCAAGTTTCATTAACAGATACTTTCCGCAGGACTCTATATCCTGCCAGGAGCATGTTGCATTGTTCAGAATTTATCAGTGATTTCTCAATACAGAGAAACATTCTCAATGTTTCTAGGTTATTTATACTATAGCTAAGCATTTATTTAGTAATGAATGATAGAGAAATGATGAAGCCTGACATGAGATCGGAACCAAAAACACGTTAAATAAATGAGTTGTTCTGCACAAATCAAGATACAGCAAGAAATAGATATAGCCAGTTGCTTCAAACAGGAATGTAAACCCAGTTTTGCCAGATCTTTTTAAGGTTGTTTTTTTGTTTGTTTTTAAAATCAGAAGCCCCAAATCTGGGTTTTTATGTGAAACTTCCCCATTTTTAAAGGTTGGTAACATTTTCTTAAGTTGTATGGGAGCCAAATAAAACAGATGGCAGGCCAGGTTCAGCTTGTAAATTGCCAGTTTGCAACCTGTATTC
The DNA here is from genome assembly GCF_023159225.1 of Perognathus longimembris pacificus. Classification (NCBI taxonomy): domain Eukaryota; kingdom Metazoa; phylum Chordata; class Mammalia; order Rodentia; family Heteromyidae; genus Perognathus; species Perognathus longimembris. Next base: position 10,974,251 of record NC_063165.1, read on the forward strand.
TAGAGATAGAGCTGGACCCCACGCCCAACAGTCAGGCAGTGGTTATTTCTCCCCCAGGTCCCATCCCTTCTGACCGAAATAGAACTCTTATCGATTGTCCTACAGCCAGGCCTCCTCTGATTCCAATGGTGGTGAGATCAGTACCTTTCCAGAGGGTCCCACACCTCATGCAAGTTTAACTTTTGCCTTCTACATCCCGCCACACATTCTCAGACAAGGGAAATTTCTGTGTTTTCCCAAGAAAATTGCTCAGTAACTGAACTGTGTCAACTTTGATAGATGAGCCTCAGTTTACTAAACTTTTCATTTTGTCAGCATTGTGTAAGTAATGTTAACATTCCTTTCCCTGTAATCTAGTAGGTAACTGTCACAAAGCATTGATTTACTGGGTTTGATTTTTGTGGTTTGGTTGTTGTTGGCCATTGGTTGCACCCTGAATCCTGTATGTACCAGGCAAATGTTCTCTCACTACATCCTCCAGCAAAACTGGCATTCTACATACAAAAAAAAAAAAGAAAAGCTAATTTTTGCTATTTGACTATGAAAAGAGTCTATATGGTTAAAGGGATAGTATGACAGAACGCAGATTGATAAGTAGCCTCAAGGCCAGGAAATAGTCATTGAGTATATACTAAATGATGAAGTGTTTAAGTTTATGTTAAGTCACTAAGTCATTGAGTATATACTAAGTTATAGTAAGTGCTGGAAAGCTTGATGCAGAAATCAGCACGCACCTTGTAGACAAGAAATGTCTGCCTCTAAAGCCATCACAGGTGTCTGTCAAAATGGGGACAGAGGATGCACCACAAAGAAATCAGTTCCTGATCACTTTAAGTGGAAACTGCACAATTACCTGGTTAATTGAAGCCATTTTGTTTCCAGGTAGGGGGCTGCAGGGATTTTTTTTTTTTTAATCATGGGGGAACTGTGCTCTCTTCATCTTCATGAATGATGCCCAGAGATGGCTCTGTGCCTCCTTCTTGCCAGTCCATCCTTTAGCCTCTCCATTGGGGACCTGAGACCATGTATACTTATTTTAAAATAACACTGAAGGGAGTATATAGTGAATATGTAACAGGCAAAGTGATTATACATGCAACGTGGACATGCAGGTCATTGATTGGGTGCACAGGTGATGATTCAGGAAAGCAATGTCACATTTTTCTTTGGAAGTCCTGGAGTTTGAATTTAGGACTTTGCAATTGCTAGACAGGTGTTCTACCAATTGGGTCATGTCCACAAATAGTTCCAGACTTAATATACTAGGAATCCGTATGACTGAAAGAACAGAGACTATTCATATTAGATGTTAATCATATATTACTTTGTTTCATCATCACAAAAAATATGAGGTAAAGATATTTGCAAGTAGATGACAATAAAATACTGAGAAAGGTCTTGTTTATTTACTTGCCATTTGTGAAAAATAAAACTCCCAGAGGCTAAGATATTTTGCTTAAGTTGACTCTGCTAGTTAAGGCACTAAGGCTGGATTTAAACTTAACCTCTTCAAATCTTTGATGATTACAGGTAGAATTACAGATGTCAGCCAACATGCTTGCTGGCCTTGCTTTACGTACTTCTTGTCCATAACTAGATCATAGAATGAATAAATTGATCACGAAAGCTCCAAATTTCTCTTAATTTACTCAGACTACTTTTTTTTAAGGCTGAAAATACTGTTTTCGAGAAAGGCTTATTAATGGAAAAGAAGAAGCAGGAGTAAATGTATTGGAAACAAACAAGCAATATATGTTGCATTTTATTTTGACTGTATAACTACCTTAACAGTGAAAAAGAAATAATATGCCACATACTAAGGGCCTGTGAGAAGGGAGAATAAAAGGCTTAGAGAATTAAAAAAGATCATTCCCCTGACACCTTGACTTATCTCAACTCAACCCCTTTCAGTCTGGCTGATGAAAATTAAACAGTGAAGTGAAAGAAAAGATAGTTAATGCACTGAGTGTAGGTAGACTTGTCAACCTTATGTGTAATAGGCAAAGAAAAGAAAGACTGAACATCCATTTCTCCACAAAGCTAACTAGAGTGCTTTCCCTTGTGTCAATCTCTGAACCATCAAAAATAGGTAGCTTCTTAATAACTGTTTTTCAGTGCTTATGTTTATTGGCATTGACACTGAGCGAATACATCTGCAATAAATTAACTTCACTTAGTGAGGCTTGAAAAATGGGGTCATAGAGTCCTTGAAATTTAGGACTAGATGAACTTGGGAAATTATCTAATGCATACTCATTATTTTATATGCTAGAAGAGGTAGCTGTCCAAAATACATATAGGAATTTTCAAAACAATCACATATTTTCTTTATGCTTTCCCAGCAATCTATAATATTGTGTTTTGCTGGTCTTGGACTTCTTTTGTAAATACTTAGGCAGAATATGAGAGTGATTGCCCCTAAAAGTTTGAAAAGACTGATTTTGTATTCAGAGAAAAGAAATGCAGATAACTTAAGCAGTTTTCCTAAGATTGAAGATTACCTTAAGAGCCAAAAACATCAAAACTTAAAAAAACCCACCTCTTGACAAAAAAAACACAACATTTTAAAATAATACTTGATGTGATTTAATTCACAGACCAATTAACATGTTTCCGAATCAGCAAAATAAGACAGATATTTCAGCACATATCTATTTAACTTGGTGATGTCCCAGTGGCTCAAATTTAAACATAGATTTCAGTGACTAACGTTTGTTTAATGAGAAAACCTATCCGAAGAGAAACATTTATTTCATCTGCAGTGAGGAAATATCCATTTGCTATTAGGTTGGTACAAAAAGCCAAAAGTTTCACAAAAATTTCCACTGGCTGGTTGTTTCTTATGAGTCAAGTGAAGAAAATATTTGAAAAAAAAAATCAATGGAGGTGGGTCAGCCACTTTAAAAATGCTGCTTTGGCAAGTGTTTAGGTGGGGGTTGGGTAGTTCAGCAACCCCATAACCTTTTTTACTGTTATTGGATGTACTTCATCTGGTAGTATAGAGTTTCAACATGACTAAACTGGCAAAGATACATGGTGTAGTTGAAACAGCAGATTTCTTTGCAACAGTGGCTTTGGCCAGATTATCTTCCAGGATAGATGATCCTTTTGTATATTCCTTTCTGGCCTCAATTAGTAAAACTTTCCCAATTATTATTTTGCCTCTGTATTTGTTTTACTTTTGACTGACGTTTACACTACAAAATTTTATGTGTAGAAGGGAAATTTGGAGAGATTGTCATTTAAAATCCTTCATTTTAGAATTAAAATAATAAAGGCAAGATAGAGAAAATGACTTTAGGAAAGTTACATTCCCAGTGGCATAGGTGACCATATTCCAGGTCCTCTTATTTTATTACATCAGTTTGTAATGAATTACAGGAGGTACTCTCAATCTTTATGCCATAAATCGAGAAAACTGATCATTGATAATCAGTATTTGTTTTGCAGAATAAGACAAGCTATGAGGTATGGTCCCGGGATGGTTATGCTGATTTGGCAACTAACACAGGAAATATGAGTGCTATAAAGTTAAAAGGTCTAGTCTAATTATCCTAACTGAAAATAGCCCCGTCAGGCAACTTTCTGTCATTGTGACAAAATACCTGACAGATACAAAGGAAGAAAACTTTATTTTGGATTGCAGTTTCACTGTTTACATCCTCGATTAACCAACTCCATTGTCTTAAGCTGGTGTTGAGGTACAAAGAGTGGGGAGAATATGTGGCAGAGGAGGCTGCTTACCACAGGACAGTACGAAAGTAGCAAAGGAGAGAGCAAGAGTCTGCAACAAGATGCCAGTTTATAGCCAGGAACCTACAGCCTTTGACAAGGCTCCACCTCCTGCTGACCCATTCAGATAGGAACTCATCAACGGATTAATGGGTAGATACCTTTATGATGCAGTCACCTCTTGAATGTGATAGAGAACAAGCCTTCAACACTTGAAATTTGGGGATATTTTCTACCCTAATCATCAGAACAGCTTCATATATGCTAGAAGATATATTTGCACACATATTTGAGAATAAATGTGCAATCAAGTATGACACACTTTTCAAAGGTTGAGGCTCATTGAATTTTGAATTCCCAACATATTGGTGCATGTGTACTACATAGCAGGTATGACTAAAGAAAGAAAGACTATTAAGATACAATTTAAAATTTGAGTAGGACAATTTATCCAGATAGCTTATTGGACTCAGAGAAAATTTACAACCCAGTGATTGTAAATAGGATTCACATAGAAAATTATATATGGACACAAGTAAAACCAATAGTATATATAGCATATCATATACTACATTTTATTTAAATGATTCTAGAATCTGGCTGATAATGAGTAAAATTCACCACCTCTTTGATGTAAAAGTATAGGTAGATTATGTATGATATTAACTATTAGTGCAAATAAACTATGTCTTACTATAACTAGAAATTTGGTTTTAGTGAGAGAGTCATTGTAGAAATCTATTTCTTTGATGTACTCTTTAGTACAAGCTACATATGATACATGCTGATTAAGAATTATTATTCTATAATGGTTGGTAATAGGTACTATCCAAATTTGTAAAGTAAGAATCAGTCACTGGAAGTATTTTAAAATATTGAATTTAAGTCTTTAGCCCACTTACTAATGGGTGGGTTATTTCTTTGAAGATTTGTTTTGGGGGGATTTAATTTTTTGAGTTGTAAGTATATTTTAGATATGAGACCCTTGTCTGTTGTATGGCCAGTGAAGATCTTCTCCCAAACTGTGGGCTTTTTATTTATCTTGCTACCTATGCCCTTTGCCATGCAGAAGCTCTGCAATTTAATGCAATACCATTTGTCCAACCTTTATTTGATCTATTGTGTTTCTGGGACTTTATTAAGACAGTTTTGACCTGTGCCAAGGAACCCTATGCTACTACACTGTCAGTGGCAGTGAAAACTTGTTCAACCACTATGGAAAGCAGTATGGAGGTTCCTCAAAAGACTGAACATAGAGCTCCCCTATGACCCAGAAATCCCACTTCTGGGAATTTACCCAAATGAGCACAATAAAGGCCATACTAAAGCTACTAGCATAACTATGTTCATTGTAGCATTATTTACCATAGCTAAGCTATAGAACCAAACCACATGCCCCACAGTAGATGAATAGATCAAGAAAATGTGTCATATTATACACAATGGAATTCTATGCTTCCATCAGAAAGAATGACATTGACATATTCATAATGAAATGGAAAGACTGGGAGATAAATTATACTAAGTGAAATGAGCCAGACCCAAAGAAACATATATTCCATGATTTCCCTCATGGTAATAATTAGTATATATCTAGGATAGTCCTATCAGAGGATCACAATAGCTCAGTAGCTATGTCCATATTGAAAGCATATGTCCCAGACATCCCAGGGGACCATGGGGAGATAGGCATGGACAGGAGAAGAAGGTTTATAAGGAGGTTTATTAGTGAAGCTGTATCTCCCATGGGAGAGGGAGCAACATGGCATCTGCACCTTTTCCAGGAAGCAGCTTCTCTCTGGGGCTAAAGGGGAAGTAGGTAGGTCTTAAAGTGAGTGGGAGTGGCTCATTAGGTGGTGGATCTGGGTAGCTGAGGACCTAAGGCAGGGGAAATGCTAATACATATAATCATATAAGATGATGCTAAGTGAAATGAACTGGAAGATATGGAAACAAGAGAGTTTTCATTGTTATTATTTTTAATCTACTGTGAAGTTATTTCCTTTTTCTTTCAATTGTCTTTCCTATGGTTTATTGCCTGTTGTCACTGTATTTGATTTTGGTACCCTGGGCATTGTATACACTTTCATCAGGGAAGGATAAGGGAACATCAGAATGGTGAGATAAAGGACAGAGGGCAAACCAATGCAGCAGTGATACTGACAAGACACTATGTTGGAAATTAACTGTACAATTTGGGAGGGGGAGACTGAGGGTGGGAGACAAAGTGGGAAGAAAATGAGGGAGGGGGTAACAAGTTTGAAAATAAATATATTCACTACCTTACATATGTAATTGTAACCCCTTTGTACAGCTCCTTGACAACAAAATTAAATTTTAAAAAGTATTGAATTTAATAAACAGGTAATTAGAATTCTACGAAAACACTGATTACAAAAAATAATTCCTCTAATGAAGACAACTATAAAATTTCTTCTATTTATTTTCATTTTCCTGCCCTTATCTCTTTACTGTAAATGTGACAATGCTTGGCATGATCTCACTTTTTTGCCTAAAAAATGAAAACTTGCACTCCTTTAGTTATTTTAAATACTATAATTCCAAAACATATACTTTAAAATTTTTAAATAGTTTTTTTGAGTTGATAATGTCGTTTCCACACATTCTTCACACTGATCATGAATTTATGGTGAGCTGTGAGTAAGTAATGTCACTGTGGTTGGCTCATGGATAATTAATATTGTTGGATAGAATTGTCTTTTTTTTTTTTTTTCCTCTTTGATCCAGCACTTAAACTTGGGGCCTGAGTACTCAAGACTAGCACGCTACAATTTGAGTCACAATGCCACTGTGCTTAATTGGAGCCAAGAGTCTCATGAGCTTTTCTCCCTGACTGACTTTGAACTATGATCTTCAGATATCAGCCTCCTGAGTAGCTCACCACCAGCTCCCCTTTAGAGTTTCCTTTTTTAAAATACATATTCCCTCTTTGACACTGTCAACTGAAGAGATCCAAACATTCTAGCACTATCCTGTGTCATTGTCTATCTAGTCTTTTCTTTTGATCGTATGTTTCTAGTTACACGAAGTGTCATCATGGGGGCTGTTACTTATTCCCTATGTTCTTTATGATTAGTCTTTAGTATCAGTTGGATAAGACACTGACTCCTCAAATAATCCTCCCTCTTGACATCAAAGTAGATCCTTTTATGTGAAAAATGTTACAAGTTACTATAGTTCAAACCTTGAGATTACTTCAGCTAAGGGCTGTTCATGGGAACTGTTGCTTCAGAAGACTCAATAGGCCAAGAACAATCTAAGTAGAGACAAAACCTATGCCAACATCAAAGAAAGACAGAATGCTTGATAGTGATGTCTGGAAAAGCTTCCCTGGTCTATCTTAACCACTCAAAGATGAGAAGGAGAAAACATGACACACAGGCCAGTGCCAACACAAAGGCAATGACACAGAAAGCTGAATGTATGGTTTAGTGTCGCTCACATTCTAGCAGCAAATTCATATAAAAGAGCTAGCTTTGGGAGGTGGTTTGTTTGTTTGCACTCCTGGGGCTTGGACTCAGGGCCAGAACACCCTTCCTGACTTCTTTTTGCTCAAGGCTAGCATTCTACCTCTTGATCCACATTGCCACTCTCTGTTTATGTGGTGTTGAGGAATTGAACCCAGGGCTTCGTGCCTGCTAGGCAAGCACTCTACCGTTAACCCACATTCCCAGCCCCAGCTTCAGAAGTTTTAAGATTGAGTTTTCAAAATTGCCACATGTTTATTATAATAACATTTTTTTGTATTTGTTAATTTTCAGTTCAGGCAATTATAAATCATTGATCTTTCAATACTTAGCTTGAGAATTATTGTATTTGAAATCTGGAGATATAAAGGAATATGAAAGTGTTTTCGTACTTTTGAGGTCTCTTCATGGAATAAAAGTGATAGAAAAGAGTGATTCATTGTCAATAGACTGTCAGAAAACTTTCCTTTAAAAATTCTGAATTTAGGCCAGAATCACATCTGTAATCCTAGCAACTTGGGAGAGAACAATCAGAAGAAGCATGATTTGAAGACAGTCAGCATAGAAAAGTTTACCAGATCCCTTCTCAGTCCATAACTAGGCAGGGCGGTACACATTTGTATCTGAAAGTATGTGAGATGTAGATTTCAAGGGGGGAAAGTTGGATATGGTGGACTATATCGGTGATTCTGTTGTGGGGTACACAGATCAACAGACAAGGAGATATTCACATGAGAAAAATTAAAAAAAAAAGATTTTATTGAGTGAGAAAGTACTGGCATATCAGGGCTGCACTCAAGGTAGGATCTTAAGATGAAGGGCTCCCCCCATCTGCTTATATTCCCCAGAACTACAGGAATTTTCCCTTTAGCTTAACAATAGGGGCTTGTTGCTTCCAAGACATGTCCCAGAGGTGTCAGTCACAACAGGTCAGGGCAGCTTGATCTTCACAATAGGTGGCCAAACAGGATGAAACTGTGTGTGTGGGGGGGGGGGGGGGGTGATCATTACCCAGCAAAACAAATTCAAAGCAAGTTGGGTAAATACAACTACATAACTTTGTAGCAGGGGCCAGCTTCCAGAGAAGTTTTACACTGAACACTAGAGAACAGTAAAAGAAAAGTTTTACCTTGAACACTACAGAACATACAGAACAGTATTAGCAATACTTTGTTGTTGAAAGCCAGCATCACAACAGGTTAGTTATCTTCATCACTTCAATTCTAGCAACTAAAGAAAAGCTAAGGGAGCAGAGTTGAGGCACAGATTTTTAATTAGAGATGAGGGAAATGAGACCCTATCCTAAAAGAATTAACAAAACAGGTTGAATATATGGCTCAGTGGCATCAACCTAGCAAATGTTATAAACAAATGAACAATTATTGGACTCAAACTTGAATATTTGGAAGAATAAATGAATACCCTGGCATATGTGAAGGACTTACCTCTCCCTTCTGGGCCCATTCTATGTATCCAAAGATGGAATAAGAAGGATTGACTCGCACCCTATTGCCTCAGGCCCATATGGACATCAGGCTGAACCTCAGCAAGGGAACCTGCCTTGGTATGCAGGCAGGACATTTTACCTAGGCCCAGCTGTAAACAACCCTTTGTGGGCCAAATGGAAAAGGCCCACCTTGCCAGACCTAGTGGTGCTTTCAGTAACCTCTGCCTCCTTGCTCAGACCCCATATAGGCCTGGTCCCAAATTCACCCCCTCTCACAACCTCCAAACCCACAGGAAGGTCTGTGCCCCTCTCTGTTCCTCAATAAACAGTCCTCACCTGCTGATGATTGAGTCTGGTCTATTTCCTTTTTCATTCTCCATTTTCCCAACAGTATGTAGGTCCTACATTTTATGTCTTTGTAGTTTTGTTAAATTTCAGAAATTTCCAAACGTCACTGATGAGTTCATGTGATTCTATTAGAATTCAACCTTCAGTGCAACATGACAAATTCATGAAGCATCTTTTTATCAATAGAAATTTGTGGTACATAAAACCTGGGGAGTTATGGCTCAACCATTAATATTAGCAAAAAGCCACTAACAAAAAGAGCATAAGACCCAGTACCAGTAAAAGGGAAATAAATTTGGGGTACATTTAGTTTATTATTTTGTCTCTTCTTACCTATACTTTTATCTACATTATGCCTTTTAAAAGAAATCTCAGTGGATCTTGATCTGTGTCATCCTTCAATATGTTTACCCCTTTCAACCCATCCGTTCCCTTCTTTTTCTCCATTCTGTGGCTCTCTTTCTCTTCCTTTTTCTCCCTCTCTCATCTGCCTGCTTACTCGCTTACTTTATAAAACTCCAAGTGGTACCATCCTGATAATGTTCCTTGCTCACAAAGCAAGTCTCTTTTCACAGACCTTCGAAACTGAGGCTTGACCACCAATATGCTTTGTCAGCAAAGATACCTAAAAGTTATTTTCTCTAGCATTGACCACGTGGTGGATACTGGGTTTAACAGGCACCAGCTCAGGCGCCATTATGCCATGCCACATGTTCTCTGTTAGTGTGCTTGTGCCTTCCTGCCACCCCCCTCAACATGGCATCTCACTGGAGTTTATCAAAATATGGTTTCTCCATTTTAAAATCTGAAAATTTTTGTTTGTTAGCAAAATTGTTTTTCTAACCAACCACGTGGTTCTACAATATTGGGAAAAAATGTCATTTACTATTGGAATTCCAAGAGTCTAACACTGAAATTCATTTTTGCAAGCTCTAAAACTATATGCACAGTGTGTATGTGTGTTCCATGTGTGTATTTCTGTATAAATGTCATTTTTTTGTCAGAAAATTTTATTATGCCTCAAACCTAATCCAATTACATTTACAAATATTTATTGTTTCCTAAAAACAAGTAAAATCTTCACTCAGTAAAACGAATTGTATTATAAGAAATTATATTGGAGGGGTTAAGGTTAATAATGTATGTCTGTGTTCTTTCAGAGCTGCAATGGTATTTTATTGATTCATAACTAAATTGTCCTCTGAACAGCCACTGAAGTGCGTTAAACTAGATACTATTTCTCCCAAATGTCCCTATTAAGACACCACTCCTATAAAACGTCTTTACATGACTCTACACAAAAGACAATGAAACATTAAAGGGAATCCAATCTGGCTTATACCTCCTTAAAACACCTGAAGTTTTTCTTCAATGCAGGGCTTCAGTGAAGTCTCAGAACAGGGAATTGAAGAAACAGTGTAGGAAGAAGGTGGTATGGGTATGCCTTAAATTCATACAAGACAAAGATTGTTAAATTGGTGTACAATTGTTGGATGTGACCTCAGGGAAAGGGGCGGTGACTGCCTCCAGGTCTGCTGGTTACCCAGGTAACTGGGTGGAGATTTAATGAGGTGGGGGCATCTGCATGGAGCCTTCCAGGGACGGACCTTACAGTAATCCCTCTGTACATCACTTTGACAATAAAGAAAGAAAGAAATTTTAAAAATATATATTAAAAAAAAGAAATGGGCAAAGGAGGCAAACAGACACTTCTTTTTTAAATTATAATTTAAGTATCTTTCAGTAGTAGCATTGTCATTCAACAAATCAGTTTACAGTTGTAGTACACCTCTTTTACTTAACAAATTTAAAATTTATTGTAAAGGTGATGTGCAAGTTTGGTAGTCAGATGTCAATACTCTCATGATGGTCATGATTTGAAGGTTTCTAAACTTTGTAGTGAAAATGACAGTTCCAAGAACTTTGTTCTCCCCCTCTACACTTTTTCTCTTTCTCAAGCTCACCCCTCCATTTATTCTTTCTTTTCTAGGCATAGTTAAGTTAAATAGTGATGAAAAGAAGTCCTGAGTTATCCATTAAGGTCTCCATGAAGAGATTAGTGTGGAATCCGTTCTCTTCTTCTTGCTTTGGCAGGTTTCAGGATCACTCATTTTTGAATAATGTCTTATAACATTACGTCTTGGTTACATTTAGATTGAGATCTTGTTAATTTTTAACCACTTATGACCTGAGATCAAACTTTGCATCTCTTGTGTCTTCTGTATATCAAACAGTGACAAACTATTTTAAGACTATATTTTAAACTAAATGCAACTATTCTGCATTGAAAAGATGTAATACATGTCTTCATTACTTATCAGTTCACATATTGTGATTATATTGATCTATGCCCATCACATTGCATTGAATGTTTTAGATACACATCAAAATCATAGCATATATTAGTAGTTCTTAAGAATTCAATATCCGCTCTGATGACTACATTAATTTTCAAGTTGAGCAGGATAATTTACGTAATGCCTCTATCCTTAGTTTAAGCATGTTTTCATTTAGAGACTATGTGTAAGCATCACCCTATCTTTACATACTTAAAGAGGTATTATTATTACATTATTGTTATTATTTTAGAGGTTTGGTATTGGAACTCAGGGTCTACACCTCCAACCATTTTTGTGTTAGATTACTTTTCAGATGGAGTCTTGAATTTTTGCCTCAGGTCAACAACCTCACACTACAATGCTTTTCCCTAGTGACTCTTAACAAGTATGGAAGACAAGGGTGACTCGCTAGGTATCTTTGGCTGAGTCCATCAAGACCAGAATTTGGCTAAGATTTTCTTCCTGAGCTAACTTTGGACAATCATTTTATCAGTCTCTGATTTTAGTTTGGCTGTGATTATATTCACAAGCCTATAACATGCTCAACAATGAAGGGAGATCACCAAAGGAATGCTCTAAAGGAGCTCGTGGGTGAACTGGGCTGTTTGGCCTTTAGGTGCCTATTTAGAGATTTTAGAAGATGACAGAGCTACTTATAAATCCTTGCCTGACAAGACAGCCCTCCTGCCTGAGTTGGTCATTCCTGTCTCCAAGCCCACAGGCCTGAGAAGAAAGAAAGACGGAAGAAGGGACATCTATTCAGACCAATCCTGGTGAAGAGTACATTTGCAGATCTTACAGCCAGATTGCCCTCACCTTCTTAGGTAATCCATATCGAATGTTTGTAAATATCATTAACCTATTTTTTCCACATCCTTTGTGGTTTTTCAGCTATGTTGAACTTTAAGTCAACAAAGCCATTTGAGCAGCGTTTTCCAGGGATGGGGGGTGGAGGCAGCATATGAACAGATAAGTTATTGTTACAGATGCAAATGTTTGCTATGGAGTGCACTTCAAATAATTTTTATCAGTGAATAAAGAAATGAAGATATTATTAACAATACATTTTTCTTGTTAAAATATATAAAAGAAAGCCATAAGTTGAGCTGTGGCTCAAGTAGTAGAGGACTAGACTCAAGCAAAGAAGCTCAGGGACAGGGCCTAGGTTGTGAGTCCTGAGTTAGTCCCAAGACACACACATGCAGACACACACACACACACACACACACACACACACACACACTATATATGTACCTAGTGAGAGCTATGAAATCGTTAAAGCAATACTGTTGTATCTTGATGATTCTAGTTGTAACTAGACACATAAAGAGAAACATCTAATAAAAAACATCTAATAAAAAAATATTTGGTACTTATGAAACCAGGAAACTAACGCTATTGAATGCAACCTTCTTTTGCTTTACCCAATGGAAAAGGGCAAAACAGTGCAGTGGTGGAGCTCATTGGACACTATTGAAAGTGAACTATGTAACTTGTGAGTGGAGATGGGAGGGAGGGACTGGGAGAGAGTGAGGGAAGGGAAGACACTGTATGAGAAGAAATGTACTCATTATTTGACTCACAATTGTAATCCCTCTGTACATTACCTTTAAAGTAATAAAAAAGAAAATGCTCACATACAGTTCTATCACTATCGTTCCAGTGTCTTCCATTGTTGTCCGTAACCTGTATCAAGTTCAGTTTTTATCCTAGCAGTGAAAGTTTGCATTAGCAATCTCCTTTTGATTGTAGAACCAATCAAAAGTCCTCCTGTGTGAATGTAGGTAGGTGTGTCCATGAATATGTATGTGTGTGTGTGTTGTCTGTATATTATGTGTATGTGTATGTATGTGTGTGTGTGTGTAATTTGTTTTTACCTTACTTTTTAAAATATCACTTTTGCTGTGGGAGTTCAGATTCAGAGCAAATAATATACTTTGAATATATGTTTTATTATATCCTAGGTCAATTTGGAGAGAAAGGAATCATCTAACTGTTTAGTACTTTTTGTACTCATACCCTATTTTTCTGCAATTCTCAGGGCATTTTGGCTTTTTAGTTAGTCTTATTTTTCTTTACAATGGACAGAAAGCAATAGACAGGTAAGCCATAAGTTGCATTATTGTACACTTAACTACTTTTAAAAAGCATAGTAGAAACTAACTTTTGCAAACACTATCATTTATCCTAATTGATTCCAGCTGAGCCTGGAATGGAGCCTAGCCTGAGTGCCTTCAAAGGCTTGCCAAAAGCCTGTCAGGTTTGATAACTCACACTACTCTGAACTTGGCTCAGAGAGGTCAGTTACAGAGTGAACAATGAGCTCTCTCCGATATCCAAGCCTGCTTAAAAATGCAGAAAGTATGCCAGCGAACTTGCAGGCCACTAGATTTTCGACTTTGTTTTAAGAGGCTTGTGTTTTCTTGGAACTGGAGATGGACAATAAGAAGACCTTCCCATGAGGAGTTAGGGAGCAGATGTAACTTTCCTGTGTGGTGGGAAGCAGCTGTTTTTGTTAAAACATGGATTCTTCATTGGCCTAAAGATTTAGAAGGAACAAGAGGTATAACAAAGCCTCAAATTACGCTTATTTGATTGAATAACTGAATGTATCCATGTCATTTTATTTGATTATTTTATAGTATACTAATCGTCTTCTCAAACAATTCCCTAATTGTAGAATGTTGTTCTCCATTTGTCAAAATTCAAGTTGGATCATTTTAGAGTGAGAGTAATTTGTAATACTAAGCTGTAAGGACCGTGAAATGAAATAAGATTTGTCACTTCACTGTTATGGTCTTTTGTCTTAATAAAAACCTTAGCCTTACAACGGGACATCAGGAAATATTTGTTGGATGAATGGATAAAGGAAGAACTAGTTTCATGAATGAAGAAATTAGATGATCTATTTAAGGTTTTATTTTTCTCTTAGTTTTATAACTTTTTTCACTATTGCTACCTTTAAGCCATTTGAATAGTTTATATACTATTAAAATCATATAATAGTGTTTTAGAAATTGAAGTTTTCTGCCATTTTTGTAGCATTCATGCATTTATTGTAAAGTAGGCTAGAAATTCAGAAAGGAATTCTAGTTTGGAAATTCTTTTTCATTCCACTTTCCAATTTCTGAATATGTACATAGAGTTTGCTTATTTGCCTTCATACCTAAAGTCTGGTTTATGTCTGGTAATAGATTAAAGATAACCACATGTTATTTGTGTCTCTTCACCAAAAGACTTCTTTCGCTTTACCCTGGAATCTGGGCAGTCACTGTGACCAACTCTGATGACTGTAACACAGCAGGACTCTCATAGTCACCTCTGACCAAGGAGCCTTTGTCTTTCTTTGTCCCCGTTGGCATGTTCCCTTTTGCAACTTAGCTGCCATTTTAGTAATCTAGGCCACCACCATTTTGGAAGAAAGCCAATCTTCGTGGTTAGAGAATACTAGAACATGTGAAGGCGCATGTGCCCCGGGTGCGAGTAAATGTTCACTACCTACTGGTGGTGAAAGGAGAAGGTAGAATACTACTAGTGAGGAGGCATGGGGAAAGATGTCGGTGTACCAACTACCACCAGCTGGGAGAGGCTGGGAGGGAGGCAGGGCTGCCAAGAGGACCTAATTTCTCTTCTTCCCTTCCTCCTTTTCTCTCCGTCTGTCTCCCCCTCCCTCTCTCCCTTTCCCTCTCCCTTTCATCCTCTCTCCCTCTTCTCCCAACTCATCCTTCCAAGCTCTCACTCTTTTGAGATCAGTTGAGATAAAAGAGATGAATCCGAGATGGTAACACTTAGTGCTCAACTGGTTCTTCCTCAAATTCCCAATCTGTTAAAAACGGAGGAGAAAAGACATAATATTTCAAGATATGCAATCTGGACGTACTCGGTAGTCACAGCATAAAATATGTCTTTTCATGAGTTTGGAACATACAAAATATGCTGGTAATATATGCACTTGGAGAAAAATTAGAAAGGGTGTATCTTTTTAAAGTATGATACATCTGGAGATAAGTACATCAGTTCAATATTTATTTGTAATATTAAACATTTGCAATCAGTTAATTATTAAACTGATCGAAGTGTTATCATACCATTAGAATATTTAATAGTGTAAAAACCCAACTTTAAAGCCAGGCACTGATGGCTTCCAGCTGTAACCCTAGCTGTTCCAAAAGCTAGAATCTGGAAGATCACAGTTCTAACCCAGCCCAAGAATCTGTGAAGCTCCATCATTACCAGCTAAACGTTCTAGTGCTGGTGTATCAGCCAAGAAAGCCAAGCTCTGGGGTCAACACAAAGAAACAAGCAAAAAGACAAATACCAACCCCCTCCAAATTTAGAGATATGATGCTGCCATTTAGCTTTCCATTAAGACATTTTAAATAGAAAAAAGCCTGAATATTGTTGTCTTAGGTTTGAATTGGTTACATTCTCTTCATCATAAACAAATAACTCACATATAGAGCAGAATTTCTTCTTCAGTTCTATGTGCTGAAATATCAGACACAATTATTTCCTTGGTTACTGATAAAATATATTAAAGAGTGAGTTTATTCGCTAATTCTTTCAACAGAACTTAAGTTTTATGTAAATTAAGGGAAATAGTGGAGCTTTTCTCAGTGTCAACGATGTGCTGAGATAGTGTCTGATATTTGTGCATAATCCTAGGATTTAAGAGATTGTCTTTTCTGTTAATTCAGTCAGATTTAGCCATTTTTTCAAACTAAGAACTCCATCATAAGATTTTCAGAGGAAGAAGAAAATAATCTTCATATTGATTATTTCAATATCACTTCAAATATACTGTTAGAATTTTCTTGAAGTCAAGGCTACAGATGTAGTTTAGTAGTAGATCACTTGGTTAGTGTATGCAAACCTAGGTTTCATCCTAGCACCTCCAAAAAATGTGGCCTTTAATAATGTGATTTCCCTTACACAGCAATTCAAAAGACACGTTCCATTCTTTTCTCTGTGACTTGCTGTGAAATGATTCCAATAGCTCTGGACTTAATAATAATTACTCCCACGCAGGTTGGTCAGACTAAAGCAACTGGAAATGTTAAAAGCTTACTACTTTTTAAATTAGTGCATGCATGAATTAGGATATGAGTTAGAGCATGAGAAAGATTCTAAATATGAGTAGAGTTCACATCTTACAAATAACAGAAACATTTTATTCACAGTTCTGAAGGCTGGAAGTACAAGACCAAATTGGCAACCATGGGCCAGTTCGGGGGAGCATTCAATGACTGACTTTTTACTATAGACTCATGAGCTAGGAGGGACAAACATTCTATGAGCAGCCTCTTGTAAGGGCCCTAGTCCTCTAGTCCCCACCACACACACATATAGGTATCACTCATCACCTAATCAACTCCCAAAGTCTTATTGAGGAAATCAGTTTTTGACATATGAATTTGGGTGGGACACAAACCTTCTGCCCATGGCAATGTGCAAACTTAGGCAAAAATGAAAGAAATAAAACTGAATAAGACTAAACATCTGTCTTTGGTAAACACCTCTGTATGAAATTTGTGCTTTTGAGATGACTTATGTCTACTCAAATTTCTCTGTCTTGATCCACATACCACACAAACGTAGCACATGAATAATTCTTGAATAATACTCCAAGATTCCAGTCCCTCTGTTCCCATCCTAGATAAATTTAAGTAAGCATATACTTGAAAGCTCAATGTATCTTTCAGTTACCAAAGGATGCTATACTCTAATAAATGGTGTAGAGGAGAAACAAGTTAATTTTATTTTAAACACACTTGTTTTGAACATCTTAGTGACCCTCATGGTGCAAGGGTGGCTATTTTATTACAGAAGTAGTAAAAAATATTCATTACAGAATAAGTAACAAGATTATGTATTGCAGAATAAATAAAATTATGAATTACAGAAGTAATTACAGAAGTATCACAGAAGTAAAATAATTGCCTTGCATTAAAAAGTCCGTGTTTCATTATGAACAATCTGCCTTTCATTAATTATAATATGCCATATTTGTATACAATAGGTCCTGCTTATTAATATCCTCTTATAGTTTCAGACTGTCTAATATTTTACTTATCTATATCTCCACTCCATTTATCTATCCATCATGAACACCAAAATGTACTTTAGCCTGGAGAAAAGGGAGTAGAACTTTATCTTCTACCATCTTCCTGTGGCATGGAGGCTCTGGGTAGTCAGAGCCCTGGTAAATTTCTATATTCCACAGAAAGGAGGCAAAATTCTTCCTACACAGGACCTGGGATAACGTATAACTTCCAGAAAGTCTCTTTCTCTGGCAGAGCCTCTATGCAGAACTCTAACTTCCAGCCCTCTTCCCAATGACAACGAGCTGCCAGCTCCCTCAAATGGGTCTGTAGTTCAAGTATCTTTAATAAATAATTAAAAGAATTGGATAGATTGAAAGGGAATGAATAAAGATTATCTAATAACAACACAGGTGAGTGAGAGAGAAAAAGAAAGAGAGGCTGAGTCTCAGAGAATTGGGGGGCATTAACAGTATGTCTAACATTTGTGTCATTGGAATCCTGGAATAACAGGAAAAAATCTGTGGGTCTTGAAATATTTAAAGATACAAGACCTGAAAACTTCTCAATGTTGGTGAAAGGAAAAATATATAAATAAAATGGAGTAAAATCTAAATAAAATATGCCAAAATAATTTCATTTCTTGTGATATAGTCAAATACTGAAAATTAAAATAGCAATTTTATTAGTCACTAGCCTAATTTGGTCAGAAATAATACTAGGAAAGGTTATCACATACAATATCGAGTGTATTTGAATTCCAGCAAAAGGAGCCAACCTGGAGAGTGTAGGCTAATTATAAACTTCTAGTAAAAATGAAAACCTAATACACTTAACGAAACATTTGAGGAGTAGTCTACAGAGTTAAATAGGAATCCCTTGTTGTATGATTTCACTTCTGTCTGAAGTTTCTCTTTATTCCTTCAATCTTGGCACCTTAGATATTTTGCTATTATAATTATACCACCATTCTATGCCCTTTTTAGTGCTGAAAATTAAAATACCAAATAGTCCCAAGTGTTGGAACACTTGGTTATGGAACACAAGGTTATGGAACAGTTAGAACGTCATGCATTATTGTGGGTATGTAAAGTAGTATAATTGTTTCTAAAACACACATTTTTCTTTCAATACATGTAATTCTACAAAGAAAGGCTTAGGTAAAAAGGTAAATCACAGCTTTCCATCAAATGCTGAAAGACTAGAAATATCTCAGTGTTTATCCACAGCATAGCTGATTAGCAGTCTGCGGACTAATGCTTTGCATTGAAAAAGAAAGAGCTACCAACGACTGAAATTTGATAAATGGATCTCAGCATTGTGCTAACAGAGATTACTACAAGAGAGTCTGCATAGGGGCATTTTGTTTGTGTGGCATTTAAAAGTAGATTGATGGTTTCCTATTTCTGCTGATGACAGAGTAGGAATTGAATAGAAATATATTTAATATAGTTGACAAAATATGTAAGTCTGTGATTACAATGTGTCCATTTTATTGTAAATGAGTTATACCTGAACATTTTACTTAAAATATTAGCTCAATGACTATGATACATAGAGCACTAATAATTCTAAAGGAAAAACCCATTTGATCACTTAAATACATACCAGTATAATCTATACACAAATCAAATGCATAAATAAGGAAATACAAGACAGAGAAAAGATATATACAGATATTTGTATGAATTATGGGTGTGTATTTTATCCAAAGAATTGAAGTTCTTTCATTTAAACTCATAATTGAAAGTGAAAATATTGTCAAAGTGTCTCATTTTCCCTTAGATTAATTTTCATTTCAATGGAAGGTAGCCAGCAAGGAGTCAAGATTTTAGCATGACAGCTGTAGTAATTTAATTTTGCAAAAAACACTGTGAAAGACATTCAGAAAATCTATAGACAACTTTTGTTTGTCTAAATTTTTAGTGTATGATTTTTAAGAGTCTTAAAGCCTACAAGCAGATGTTTTTCATTAAACAAATTGTATTTGAAAAATTACTTAGGAAATAAAATAACATTAGGTCTGAACTTCATACTAACAAGATAAATTGCAGTTGGAATATGTTGGATTATGCTTTTAAAATAATTTAAACTACATGTACATGAATTTCTACATAGAAAAATATCATTAGAAGAAATGAGACAAAAACCTTCTGCATTACAGAACATAAAAATTAAAAGATAAATAAAAATGGGAAATATTTCTAAGAAATATGGACATACTGTGAAAAGAACTCTAACAAATCAAGAGGTAAAAAGGAAAATATTGGGGGACAGGAATGGAATTCTCTGAACAGTAGCAAAAATAGATAAAGTATACAAGAGAAAAAATAAAATACTAGTTTTCTTATATGAATTTGATGAACAGTTTTTACAGTTAATACTTCTGAGATGTTTAGAATGAGTGCAGTTTGATTCAAGGGTGTAAGATATTCATAAGGTTGGGCAAAGTAATTCAAGTTCTAGGAAATTTACAAGAAAATAATCAGAATTGTGAAAAATTATCTACATACATTATCTATACAAGTAAGAGTTGGGAAAAATCCACGTATTTCATAATAAAGAACTTGAACAAATACGGCAGCTAAATGGTAATGAAGGTCTTAAAATATTTCAAGTACATGGAGAAAATATCTATTGCTTGGGAAGGAACAAAGTTAAAACTTAGTAGCAGTTAAGAAACTACATTGAAACAAAAATAACTAGAAAGTAAATGGACATATAGAAATGATTATTGCAGAGTTCAAAAAGTATAGGAATTTTAGGGCTGGGAATATGGCCTAGTGGCAAGAGTGCTTGCCTCCAACACATGAAGCTCTCGGTTCGATTCCCCAGCACCACATATATGGAAAACGGCCAGAAGGGGCGCTCTGACTCAGGTGGCAGAGTGCTAGCCTTGAGCGGGAAGAAGCCAGGGACAGTGCTCAGGCCTGAGTCCAAGGCCCAGGACTGGCCAAAAAAAAAGTATAGGAATTTTAGATAATTTTGATATCTACATTTTTTTCTTTCCCATTCTAGGATTTCATGACAACACACTATCAGCTGTAAATTCAAAATGTGATTAGACACATTATTATCTTAGATGCTTCTTGCATGATTGGTCCTTAAAGTGTGCTACTGCTACAGTTTAGCAGCACCTGTAGTTTGGTAGAAATCCAAAATCTGTGTGGCAGAAAGTGTTGTTGAAATATCTGAGGGTCCTCCGGAATGGTACTGAAATTCTTCCATAGTCAAGAAAGCAGTATTTCCCTCCTTGCTTTCTACTATTTTCCAGCACTCATTCATTCTTTCCATGTGTTTTGCTTTAATATCTCTAGGTCTTAATTATTAACAAGACTGTGCAGAGCAAAGCACCCTTTCTAAAGGAAAACCTATTGTAATTTTGGCTAGGACTTTTAGATAATGGCAGTTTTTTTTTGCAATTTTTTTCTTTAAAAATAATACTGGTGTTGAGTTTATTATGAGTATAATATGATTTTGCTTGGACATAAAATATTGTCTTCCTAGTGTTGTATGAAATTCAATTAGCAGGTAATTAAATGAAAGTTACATTATACCAACTTTGATTGCTTAATTGAAAATTATAATTTAAAAAGTTTCCAAAGGTTCTGTTTTTTAATCTATTATTCAAGAATAACTCAATGTACCAAATTTATGCTTTAAATTTTCCAATGACATGTTGCACCATTGGTTTTTGTAGAATAATATTTAAATGAATTACACTGATGACATTGAGCATGTTATGCAATTCACTACAGATGAAATATCCCGGGGGGTAGGGGGCTACCTTGTTTCAGAAGAAGTTTCTATGACTTCTTTTTCTCAAGCGCAGATAAAAGACATTATGTATTAAAATCCACTTCATTTTGTTGCCTTTGAAGCCATAGATAACATACACTACTGAAAGTCCAAGTGATTTGTTCATCTTAGATGTCTTGCATACATACCTATTTCATTCTCATGCTTATGGCTTCCTCATTAACACAGAATCCCCATCATAAATTGGGAAGATCCATATGTGGCATGGTATCTTATAAGAATTAAAGGAGTTAAACCATTCCTCAAATGCTACATTGGCTTTTGTCAGATACATGGGGATATTGCGTGAATATGAGGTTACAGTTATTGTAAATTTCCAGAGTAATACATGTTTTAAAAAAGGATATGAATATAAAACTATTGTTCTTATGAAAATTCTTCTAGAAATTTCTTTAAAACTAACCTATATATTCCAATATATTCTCAGGAAGGTTTACCATTATGATACTTTGAACATCTTTAAAAGAGGTCTATTGGCTCACTGACTACTAATCTTATCTGAAAGTTCTCAAGCTACCTTGGATTACAATTCATATACTTTCCTTTGATTTTAACATTGACCTTAAATAGTGAGCTTCATTATCATATTCCCATACAAGTAGGTAGTTTGCTTTAATCATATTTGCCTACTCTGTTACTCTTCCTTATTTTCTCTCTTTCAAGTTTTCCATTCCAGATCCTCCATTCCGTTATTTATTTATTTATTTATTTATTTATTTATTTATTTATTTATTTATTTATTTATTTGCCAGTCCTGGGGCTTGAACTTTGAGCCTGGGCACTATCCCTGAGCTTCTTTTGCTCAAGGATAGCACTCTACCACTTGCACCACAACATCACTTCTGGCTTTTTCTGTTTAAGTGGTACTGAGGAATCGAATCCAGCGCATGCTAGGCAAGCACTGTACCACTACACAACATTCACAGCATTCTCAATGTCTCCTTTTCCTCATAATGTCCACATAGGAGAGAAAACATGTGAAACTTCTATTTGTGGAACTCATTTATTTCACTTAATATGATGCTCTCATGTTCCACCCATTTTCCTGCAAATAATTTTGTTTTCTCATTGTCTCATGTATAGTTAGCACAGAGAGTTTATTTATTCTTCCACTGATAGTTACCGAGATTGATTCCATTATTTGGCCATTGCAAACAATGGTCCAAAATACATGGACACACTTTTATCATTATAGTATTTACAGCAAGTTGGGTTTGAGGCCTCTGTATGTTTGTTTGTCCAGAAGAGATATAGATGTAGAATGTAGACTTTCTCTTTTAGGTTTCTGAGACATTTCTATATTGATCTCTATAGTGGCTAGGTTAATTTATGTCTTCCATCACAAATTTTCTTTCCCCTTCCACATTCTTACAAACATTTGTCCTTTGTTTTCTTGATAGTTGTCATTGTGAATAGGGTGAGGTGGAATTCTAATATAATTTTGATTTGCATTTACCTGATGACTAACAGTGTTGAACTTTTATTGATATATTTATTAGTGATTTGTAATTCTTCATTTGAGAAGTACATGTTTAGATCATTGGTTATTATGGATTGCAATGCTTTGTCTTTTAGTAGTTTCTTTTTTGTCTTTACATATTTTGAATATCTTAACAGATGAGTAATCATACTTATTTTTCTCTTGTTCTATGGGCTGTCTATTCACTCTGGTAATTGTTTCTTTTCCTGTGGAGAAGTCTTTTCATTTGCTACAGTCTCATTTGGCAATTCTGGATATTATTTCTTGAGTTGCTGAAATCCAGTGTAAGAGAGAAATCATAAGCCAATGGTCTCATTTTGATTCCAGTTGCATAATGACCTAAGAATTAAATAATCATTTTCTTTCTTTGAAACTTATTCCATTGTCTCTCCAATGGTAGGATAAGCCTAGTATGCTGTGAACTTTTCCTTATGCAGTAATTAAAAAATCATTTATACCTCCTGTATTAGATTTAATGTCTAGAATAATATTTTCATTTCTCAAAACATTAGCTTATTTTTAAAAACATACATTGAAACTGTAAAAATATATTTATCTGTATTCTAAAATCTATGCCTCAAAGAACAAAAATAGAGCTACCTAAAAATAGAGCTTCTAAAAACCTTGAATGCTTCTCAAATTGTGATCAATCTAACCATAACTCCGGTATGAAATTAGATCTGATCTTATATTTAACTGTTTCATCAGGAAGCTAGAAGTGCTGGGTCATTGTGAGTTTAGTTGGGGTGGTTAGTCAGAATCATAGAGCCCATCAGCAGGTATTTCAAAAGTTTACAACCCAATATATTTATTTATTGCAGTTTCTCTTTCCCCATCTCCTCCTTTCTAATTAATTTAATTTCCAAATTATGGATAAACTGGATGTTGTAAGTCTAATTTTTGTTAATTCTCTAGGAAAAGGACAAAATAATTCTTTTCAGACAATTATACTCTATACTTTTTTGTCATGATACAAGTTTTATAAAAGGCCAAGAACCAGTATTGTAGAAAATGTATGTTAATAAATATTACCACACACCATAGGTTTTAAAGGATAGTAGATTCTTTTTTTTAATTTGAAGAACAGTATAAAGATGTCCCATCATGATCAACTTGGTGCATAGAAGATATTTCTGACAATATCCTAAAGCCTTAATTATCTTACACAACTGGGATACGGGATTCTCTTATAAAATATTAGTTTCCATTAAAATTTATAATAGATTTTTAAAACTTAGATCCATAACTTCAATTGCTGTTATATTTTCCACTGTTGTTTCCACCCCATCCACATTGCATAGAAATAGAGCAAACAATTTCCAGACATAACTGTAGCTTCAACATTTACCAGAAATTACACTATCATATTTAGAGTAGAAGAACTAATCTTTAGGACCTCATATTCCTTGCTTTTGTGGCCAAGACTTTGAATGAATACTGAGAATTCCCTCATATTAATGAAGCTAATGAGACGAGAGAAGAAATAATAATCCGTATAAGTACCGGCAAATTCTTCTTCCTTTTGGCTTTCTTCCTTTCATGATTAATTTCACAAGAGTTTTAGGTGTCAATCTGACTGTGAATATATTACTAATAGCATTTTCCCTTAGACTGTTGTCATATAGAAAGTTATGACACATGATTTAATGATAATATTGTGGTGTGTGTGTAATAACAGGTAGGTATTATTTGTTGGAACGCAAGTTATGCGAGAGGTTTAAACATTTTTTATAATGGCGTAACGGTAAGCCACTAGGTTTTGGTTATTTTACTTATTTAACTCGTGTGGTTTAATTGAACAAAAGGAGTTTCATTTATATAGAAAGTTGTAATTTTATCCATTATTGTGACTTTGTTAACTTCACTTCCTCTACTAGTTTCTGATCAGTTTTAAAGGTTTCATTTTTCTATGTTTCTCCATGCATATAACACATTGATCATATTCATTTACTTCACCTTCCCTCCTATTCTTCATATACTCCTTTTTATATTCACTTCACTTTTTTTTTTTTTGGGATACTGGGTTTTGAACCTGAGGCTTCCTAGTCAATAGCTCTACCACTTCAACCACACCTGTAGTTAGTTCTTTTTACTTTTATGTCATTGGTAAGATAGAGTCTCCATTTTTATCTGGGCCCACATTAGACCACAGTCCTTTAAGCTATGCATCCCATGGAGGTAACAGCTGAACTATGATATTTGGCTTTGTTGAGATGGTGTTTTGCAATTTTTGCTCAGGTTGGCCTTGAACCATGATGCTTTAGATCTTCACTTCCTAAATAGCTTGGAAGGCAAGTGAGAACTGCCGTGTTCATTCTCATGATGATATTTTGCAGGTGTATACTTGGCATCTGAGAGAAAACTTGCTATATTTTTCTTTCTGTCTGGCTTATTTCATTGAATTCAATGATCTCCAGTTCTATATGCCCTTTTTCCGCAAATGACATAATTTCATTGTTCTTCATAGCAAAACAATATTTGATTGTAGATGCAAACCATATCTTATTTATTTACTCACTGGTTGATGGATTGATGGGCAGCTAGGCTGATTCCATCGCTGAGCCATTTTCACTATGTGATACACGCATCTCCATTTTCAGCTGACTTACACTCCTTTAGATATATGTCCACAAATGCTATAGCAGGATTATATGCTCCTCTATTTTTCATTTTCTGAGAAGTCTCCGAGCCTTTCTCAGAAGGCTGAGAAAGCCTTTTCTGTCCCCAGTTAATATAGAGGTTCTCAAAATAAACCCTAATAAAAAAATGTAAAATAAAAAATGTAATAAAAAAATGTGGCTGCCATACTTTACATCTTTTCAAGAATGCTAAGGATTGCTCTTCCCCTGCACCCTTGCCAGCATATGCTGTTTGTTTTCATGATGATGGTGATGCTGACTAGAGTAGGAATCTAGGAGGATCTTGATTTTCTATTTATTTTTATAGGTCTCAAATGTTTCTTCACTTATTTATTTACTTCTGTCTATTTTGTAGTCTTATTAATACCTACACATTATCTAAAGCTCACTGAACTGTAGTGTTTATGTGGGCAATAATAAACATTACATTTTTAGATAGATGAAACTTATAGAACTATAACTTAATCTTGACTTTGCAGAAAAAAATAATCCTCTAATTAGGATAAGCTACACTCCTCCAAATCCTAACACTTGATAAATGATATTTAAACAACATAATGTATGTTTATAGTCCCTGAAAATTAAGTCCATTTTGCAATATGTGGTTTAAATTACTAGTACCTATCATTGCTTGAATCATAATTCTGCAGCCTACTTTTCATTGCATATTTTATTTCTCAAATGTATTATGCATAGCATATACAAGTGGAATAATGTAAGTAATCATTCAGGACTTAAAGTCATTTTATCATCATTGACTAATCTAGAATGTCTGGTTTGTGATGCCAAATTTTATTCTTGCCCAGCAACAGCTACTAGACCAAGCAGAATTTAAGAGAGTTAATGAGCTCCACGATGAATGTATTAAACATTCAGTTATCAAACTTCTTTCATTCTCCATGCATGTGTGTCACTTATTTTACATTCTGCTTTTGCCAAGAAACATACTCAATATGAATTAATTTGTGTACAATAAGTTGAATAAGCCCTTTTTAAAAAAAGACCAGTTAAGCAAGCTTCTACTTAACAACCTGAGCCTGAATGCAGAATACAATATCAAATAATTTGCCTTAAGCAAAAGGAGCAATGTACCAGTTAAACAAAGCCTATCTTTTTACTCTGGTGCAAGATGAACATTTGAGCAATGCTGTAGCTGAAGATGTCTGCAAGAAAATGTTCCTACCAACGTTACAATATTGAGCAAAAGAAATTCATTTTTGACTTCATCTTACTTTGTTTTCTTAACCCTACTGTGGACATAACTGCTCATTAGGATTAAAAATAATTGTGGGTTTCATGTGCTTAAACACAATGAAATTAATTGTACACTTAGTGTATTCAGTCACAAAATACTTGCATTGAAAGAGTATAGAAATACTCAGTATAAGTAGTTTCCACTGAGGAGATGAACATACGGAATCAGAGGAAAGCTAAGGAATACTATGTTCTGTGTATGGATATTTATGATTGCTTTTTAAATAAGGATGACAGGTTTCTGTTCCACATCGTAAAACACATACTTTAAAACAATGAAATCTGTATATTTTTTTATTAGGGTTTTTTATTAGGGTTTATTTTGAGAACCTCCGTATTAACTGTGGACAGAAAAGAATGATGATTAAAAAAGAGGCAGAAGATTCAGGCTGCTGCTCTCCACACTTCAGGGCACCTCTGCTTCATGCCTGAGTGAACTTGAGCCCATTTATTATCAGTAAAGCAAAGCTTGGGGTAGGATAACATTGCTAATTCTTGTGAGGCTCACTTGACAATCGGCCCTATATGTTTCAAAATCAACAGATAATTTGCCTAAGAGAAAAGTCTCAACACAGAAAAACTGTCAATTCCAAAATTTGATGTGGAAGTGGAAAATCAGAAAACATCTCTGTAGCTTGTGAGAGTATAAGCCAGTCAGCAAAAAGGAAGGAATAGTCTGACAGAGGAAACGATTCACTAACTCAGTCAGTGTGTGTGTGTGTGTGTGTGTGTGTGTGTGTGTGTGTGAATGTGTGTATTTGCACACAATCTGGTAAATCCCTCACATTGTAAGGAGACTTAAGCAAAGAATTTCGAAGGATCACTTTTTGATAATGAAAACTTAGAAATAGACAAATTTTAGTGATTTATATTATAGACTACTGCAATTTCACTGTATTCTAATGATATTTAATTATATATGAATAAAACTGGGTAATTTATACTAAGTATGGTGAAAATAAGTTATAGAGAATGTGTATTTGGCCAGTTCAGGGCAGTATACTATATTGCAGTAGGCATTTTTATGATATATTAAAAACAAAATTATGGCTCTGAACAGCAAAATTCCAAATATAGTCACTTCTGGTGCATAAGAAAGAGGAATGAAATTGACAAAAGAAGTTTTATTATATATATATAATGTATACATGCTGTTTTCAAAATATAACGTAATAAATTAATATTTATGAACCACATGGGATAATTAAGGGACCCTTATTTTTAATATTATTATACACTCCATTACTTTTATTATTTTTATTAAATAATTGTAAGCACTTAGAGGTGGATTAAAAAAACAATCTGAAGGACTTTCATTAGTGGGAATCTCATGTTATTCTGGACAGAAGACCCAACTTCATCTGAACTTTGAGTTCCTCATACATTTCCAAAGTTGCTCTTCTTGTCTTATTGTCTTAGCAATAAATATGCTGATAAATGCCATACAATCATTTCCCTGAGGTATGTTAGGACAAAGGTTAGAATGAGGGACAGATATTAAGGAAGCCCTAATATAGCAACTCAATAGACATGCAGGTTATTTTTTTTCCCTTTATAAACAGCCTTTATTCTCAAAGAAGTAAACAAGCTGGTTATTTTTAAGGAAACTTTTAAACATTAGTGGATATTCCTGGTTATCGTTCAGGTTATTTAGCCCTAGTTAATTATTATTAGCAATATTTTGTTACTTTGCATAATTTCAAGACTAAAAATACTAATATGAGTCATTCTTTAAAAACTTTTGAATCTAGATATGAAAATCCATGTTAGATTACTGATAATCATATCCTTTCCTATTCCTTACATAATACTAATTGAAAATATTACAAAAGTGGGCTGGGGATATGGCCTAGTGGCAAGAGTGCCTGCCTCATATACATGAGGCCCTGGGTTCAATTCCCCAGCACCACATATACAGAAAATGGCCAGAAGTGGCGCTGTGGCTCAAGTGGCAGAGTGCTAGCCTTGAGCAAAAACAAGCCAGGGACAGTGCTCAGACCCTGAGTCCAAGCCCCAGGACTGGCAAAAAAAAAAAAAAAAAAAAAAAAAAAAAAAAAAAAAAAAAATTACAAAAGTGAAGAAACAAGTTCTGTAGCCCATACAACAACTATTATCGAGGAAATAATATGCCATCATTTCATTTGCCAGACTTCAAGAAGAAAATGATAATGCAAGAAATGGATTCATTCAACATCGATTCAGCCCCATCCTTTCATTATGGTGCAGAGCAAATGTGGCTTTTGAAGACATTTAGGGTACAAGGTTTCTCTATACTATATCTGTTGTGACTGTCCATACTTTGTAACAGGAAACAATTTTTGAATCAGATTTACTAGGTGGGTTTTACACTTCTTCCTTAGAACTTCTCCTTCCTCACCATTTCTGTCATCAAGTAGCAATTACCTATATTCTGCACTCCATGTGACTTGATTTTTCTTTTTATGAGACTTTCTAGTCACCCAGAAAAAAATAATTTTCCCCAGAGTCTTCTGTTGTAGAACTTTCCTTTCACAAAGCATCCATCCATGGTCCCTATTACAGTGATTAAAATCAGTTTCATGTGGTGCCAAAAGAAGGATCATCTCTCTCCCTCAAAGAACTATTGTAAACACTTAATCTCTTTTATTTATATGATTCCTACTGTAGAAGAGCTCTTTTATGATACCTCATCCGAGGGTCACATTGTCATGTCCCCGATTTTTATAGGTACATGGCTACTTTCATCTTGTTCCAATATGGGCTTCAGGCATAGATGACTCTGATTTTCACTTGGGTTGTCCGCACTGCAGCAGCAACTGACTTATCAGGTTCCAAACACACTGGCTGCCCTCTGAGAGGAGCTGACACTTCTAGATTAGACAGAAGATCGTATGATGAAGTCTCTGACCACATGGAATCCAAACAAAATGTGAGTTCCTTTCATAACTTTCCTATGTTAATTAGGAAAAATGGAAGGACATACTGCTTTCCTTACCCCTGGTAACCAGCATTAAAACAAATACACAAGGAATAATTTGTAACGTACTCGATTGAACTTTCTATCTTGGGCTGAATAGTTTTCACAGCCTCCTGGTACCAAAGTTGGCTAACTTTCTGACAGGAAGTGTTCTCAAAGCTTCTACCAATGAAATGCATCCCTCCAAGGCTAACATCTTTATCTCCTTACTAGGTATTGACGACCTAGGGACTACATTAAGTTCTACTTTATAAGTACGGAACTATTTAAATGGAAGTTTCCTAACCTACTATTAAAAAAAATCTAAAATATTAAGTGAAAAATGTATATGAGGATATCTAAATGTCACTGAGCTGACCTGATACAATATTCTAACTAATCTTAAAGACCGATCAGACTTTTTTTTTTTTTTTTTTTTTTGGCCAGTCCTGGGCCTTGGACTCAGGGCCTGAGCACTGTCCCTGGCTTCTTCCCGCTCAAGGCTAGCACTCTGCCACTTGAGCCACAGCGCCGCTTCTGGCCGTTTTCTATATATGTGGTGCTGGGGAATCGAACCTAGGGCCTCGTGTATCCGAGGCAGGCACTCTTGCCACTAGGCTATATCCCCAGCCCTCGATCAGACTTTTGACAGCAAAAATAACGGGAAGTATCATGTTCATAACCAGCCTCTCTCTTTATCTTGAGGGATACATTCCAAACTCTCACAGAAGGTCTGAAACCCAGAAAGCACCAGGCACCATTTGTACAGGTTTCTTGGCTTATGTGGCTGATGGTATTACATCCCAATAAATTCACATTGATTCAACAATGTCAGAAAGCAGGATGGTTTAATTCACCTCATCTTCCACACATTGTAGTTTAGTCTTCTCTAGTGCCTGTAATACCCTGTAGGAATGTAGTTGTTAAAATGAGCTTAATCTATCTTTTTTTTTCTTCTTTATTATCAAAGTGAAGTACAGAGGGGTTGCAGTTTCATATGTAAGGCGAGTACATGTCTTGTCCACCTTGTTAATTCCTCCTTCATTTCCCCCCTCCCCAATTCCTTCTCCCCCTCCATGAGTTGTACGGTTGGTTTACACCAAATGGTTTTGTAAGTATTGCTGTTGCAATGGTTTGTCCTTTTATCCTTTGTCTCTTAATTTTAGTGTTCCTTTTCCTTTCCTTAGTTCCAATAAAACTATCTTATATAAAGTGTGTATATCTTATGTGCCTTTCTGGATACCTATATTCAAGCTCTGGCAGCTTGAATAAAATACAAAGTTTAGAACATTGTTTGCCAAACTTGTAAACACATGGCTGTGTCTCAGGAGGCTGTCATATTTGAACCATACCTATAGGAAAAGACCTACACTCAAAATCAAAACTATCATTTCTACTAAATGTGCACAGCTTTTGCTCTATTGCAAAGTTAAGAAGATTTTCTGACAAGCCATCATACGCTGGACATTATACCTCAACTGTTTATTCCAGATATATTTCTATCTGTGATAAAATTTTGTTCATTAATTAAAGTAAGAAATTAACAACATGAGTAATTTTGTAGCACAATTTGACAAGATGATTTAATACGAATTATGGAAAACATTGTGACTCTCAATATCTCATTGTGTTCTTCCTTCTTTTCACTTAAAGGAAACAGTTCACAGATCTGAACTGCCAACA
Organism: Perognathus longimembris pacificus; assembly: GCF_023159225.1. Classification (NCBI taxonomy): domain Eukaryota; kingdom Metazoa; phylum Chordata; class Mammalia; order Rodentia; family Heteromyidae; genus Perognathus; species Perognathus longimembris. Next base: position 11,005,456 of record NC_063165.1, read on the forward strand.
TCAATTGCCAACATCTTTTGCACTTTGGACTTACTATTAAATCCAATAACAATACTCACAACATAGCAATACTTTGAGAATCAATCTAATAACCCAGATGTCTAGGAGGTGACTAATGGGTGGGTAATATGCAAGAAATGGATTCACAGGACCAAGAAATGATTCATGTCCTGGGTTGGACCAAGCAAGATAGAAAAAGACTGTATCTCACTACTCAAAATAATGTGCAATTAAAAACTTGTGACTTTTGTATTTCTGGAGTATTTTCGTTAGTACTTTTAGATGGTGATTAAGTATGAGTAACTGTTACACTGGAATGTGAAGCATTCAAAAAGAGGAACTGTTGTAGTAGCATATTTATTTCTTTGAAAATTTAGGGCATATTTGAGAAACTTTAGTTGTACTAAAAGTGTTTCAACAGTTCAAAAAATAGTAAGATCTGAAAAGGATCTAGAACTGAGATCATGCTTCCTAGGCTACTGAGAAGTCTTTATTAATATGTTTTATCTTCCATATTGAACTCTTCTTACTTTTCATAAAACCTGGAGAAATGCTCGACATATTTGAGATATTTGAGGAATCATTATTCTAAGAAACAAACAGCTGGACACCTGTGGCTCACACCTGTAATCCTAGCTACTTGGTTAAGATGTGAGGATCACAGTTCAAAGGCAGCTGGGGCAGCAAAGTCCATGAGACTCTTAACTCCAACTCAGCACCCAAAAAGAGGGAAGTGGAACTGTGATTCAACTTGTAGGTTACCAACTTTGAGCACAAAAGCTCACAAACTGTTCAAGCCCTGAGTTCAAGTCCTAGGACCAGTAACAAAACAAAAGAGAAACAAAGCAAAGCATTTATGAGTATGTTAAATTACTAAGATGCACTTTGACTTATTTATGTTAAAAGGATAAGGATATGGGACATGTGTATTATTTTGTTTCTACAGCTCATTTTGCAAATAGTTAATAAAGTACAAGTTTTAATATTTTCTTAATTATTACTGATTAAGTGTTGTGTGTATATCCCTGTGCACACATCCAGTACATATCACACACACATATCATGCACACACACACCATATTTCACACATATTTATGTCTGTAATAGATTTGGAGGTAAGTTAATAATTGAGGAGTCTTACTTGGTGCCAGAATTTAACTTTTGAATTCTTGTTTTGGTTTGCTCTTTTACAATGTCTATCTCTGTACAATATCAAAACCCTCTGGAGTTAAAAATAGCAACTTCTTGGAAAGAACTCAGCTCTTGGTAGTTTTAGTCAGGTTATTATTCATCCTATGTGGCTGATACATTTATAATGCACTGTTTCAAATACATGTGGCTTTTTAAATCTTTTTTTTTTTCAGAAAAAAGAAGCTCATACATCATAGGTTAATATTCTTTTCATGCTTTCCTCCCCCCCCCCCCACATTTATAAACTACATTCTCTGCGGTCAGGCATATTAATCTATTCCTGTGGTTTTGCAGTCAAGAGGAATCTAGTGCACGGTGTCTCCCAAGTTAACACAGCGAGGGCTATGGTGTTCTTTGGTGTTATGGGAGCCTTTGTTTTCTCCAGAGACCAACATCTAGGAGAGGGGATCTGCTTTGTTTTTCTAATTATCAGCAGCTGGGTGAAATCACATCCAAAAAGGGAAGAAATACAACATAGAGAGCTTCAAGCCATGCTCTTAGCAGGTGTTCCCAAGGATCAAGTTTTGTTAAACAATGTGCAGCTGAACTGTCCCAGACCATAAGGGACAAAAAGCAAGAATATGTATACAATTGACTGGATTTCCTACAAAGGATATCAATTGGATTTAACTTTTTTTTTTTTTTTTTTTTTTTGGCCAGTCCTGGGCCTTGGACTCAGGGCCTGAGCACTGTCCCTGGCTTCTTCCCGCTCAAGGCTAGCACTCTGCCACTTGAGCCACAGCGCCGCTTCTGGCCGTTTTCTGTATATGTGGTGCTGGGGAATCAAACCTAGGGCCTCGTGTATCCGAGGCAGGCACTCTTGCCACTAGGCTATATCCCCAGCCCTGGATTTAACATTGTTGAGCTGGCAATTTGGGGAAAAGAGAGTGAAGGGTGTGCATCTATCAAATGCCTATAGTGAAAAACTTAATTTTGTGTTGGTTTATGACTCCTATCTCCATCACACGTAATTGTACACACACATAGGCACACATTTGTGCACATGCCTACTTACTGAAAACATGATCTCACTATGCTATAAATTAAATATAATTGATGAAGAGCACATGAATGCACTGTAAATGGTTCCTTAAGCCAATATTGATTTGGGAGTCATCAAGTCATTTAAAAGCATATTTTAGTTTTATAACAGCTGGTATAAATTTTAATATGATAACTTTTAGTGAAAAAGACTCTGTGAAAGTATTTTATCTTTATGGAAATACTGAGGTTTGTACTTACTGGACAAGTGCTCTACCACTTGAGCCATACTCTGGGCTTTCTGATTTTTGCTTTATTTCTCAGAGTCTTCTGTGTAAATCCAGGCTGTCCTTTTATTGTGATCTTTGGAACTAGAGCCTCCATCTAGCTGGGTTTTCACATACATTCCATCACGTTGGCCTTTCTGATAGAGAAGGGATTTGGCTAAGTCTCTGCCTGTGAGTTGGCATTGAATAATAATGTTTTTGAGGATGTGGGGTGTGGACACCAGTATTTTTGGGTTGTTATTTTGTTCTGAACTACTGTTATAAAGGTAAACTGAAGTTTATTATTCTGGAAATGTGCGATAAGCTTTCATTATTGTTACTGTTTTACCAATTTTTCTTCCTAAAGTTTTATTTTGTTCCTTGTGGTGAGCACCATAATATAGGGATGTCTGATAAAATCTTCACAGCTCACTTTTCTTTTTCTTTTTTGCCTGTCATAGGGCTTAAACTCTGGGCCTGGATACTGTCTCAGAGCTCTTCAGCTCAAGGCTAGGGCTTGAGCCACAGCACCGCCTCTGGTTTTCTGGTGGTTAATTGGAAATAGGAGTCTCATGGACTTTCCTGCCTGGGCTGGCTTTTAACCATGATCCTCAGATCTCAGCCTTCTAAATAGCTAGGATTACAGATATGAGCCACCAGTGCTTAGCTCCACAGTTCACTTTCAACTCAAATCTATGCCTATATAAATGTGGTTTGAGTGGTTAACTTCTTTAGTAGACCTATTTTGTATGTAATCTATATGATTTATTTTGTATATAGGTGTCATCCGTAGGTAATGATAACTTTGATAAGTGCCCACCATTAATAACATTTCCAAAGACCATGCTCATTAGTTGATCTAGAATTCTTTCTTAGGGACCATGGCTTTCCTGTTTCCCAATCCTGAAAAGAAAGAATGTTTTCATCAACTTTTCTTTACAATGTGACATCATTCCCTTCCAACTACAGATTTTTTCTCTATGGAAGAAATCTCTTGGGCTTTCTCAATTCAAATTCTACACTGTGCCAGTGTTCTGACTATATATGAATAGAAATATATTGGTGCAATGAATTAAGTAACATGTAATGTCATGGCATCCATGTGTGTTTAAGAAACCTTAGCATTTTGTAGGTGCAATGATTAGAGCTATGGTCTCTACACTCAGAAGATGATGAAACCAAAAATTTCCATTTGTACCCATTTATATGGTCTGCAGTAGAATCTTAGCCTTTGATTATTCTTGTATGTCCTGCTTTCCCTGTCTGTCATTTTCTAACCTCTATGTGGTTGTTTCATAATTTGGTCCTTTTTAGCTGCCTCTTTTTAGACTTTACAATTTTTCTTTTCTTTTTTTTTTAAGTTTTTATTATAAAACTGATGTACAGAGAGGTTACAGTTTCATACGTTAGGCATTGGATACATTTCTTGTACTGTTTGTTACCTTGTCCCTCATACCCCCCCCTCCCCCTTTCCCCCCATGAGGTGTTCAGTTCGCTTACACCATACAGTTTTGCAAGTATTGCTTTTGTTGTTGTTTCTCTTAATTTACCCTTTGTCTCTCAATTTTGGTATTCCCTCTCAATTTCCTAATTCTAATACCAGTATACACAGTTTCCAATATTCTCAGATAAGATTACAGAGATAGTGTAGATACAATCCAAGAAGGTGATACAAGAACATCATCAACAGTATAAACTACAGATACACATGGGATGTTGAAAGTAGTTACAACTGTGATATAACAATCATTTCCATAAAATGGAGTTCATTTCACTTAGCATCATCTTATGTGATCATAAGGGTAGAGCTATTGGGCTCTTGTGATCCTCTGCTGTGGCTTGCCTAATCCTGTACTAATTATTCCCAATAAGGGAGACCATAGAGTCCATGTTTCTTTGGGTCTGGCTTACAATTTTTATTTTCTTGCTGTCAGTTATGTCCTTTCATCTTAGACCTTCCCCTCAACACACAGATTTTTCTACTTATCTCAGTTTTCCTTATCTTCTGACCTCTGCCACTTGCATAACTATTTTTCTAGCTTTTTGTTCAGTGGTTAGCTAACCACTTACTCCTTTGGATTTAGGATCTCGGTTAGTGAACTACATGATCGCCACATTTGTTTTACCTCAGCTCTTATGAACTTCACTTGAACTGTAGTCCTTATTTCTCTTTTGTCTGCCACGACTACTCTTGAAAAGACAAGCCTGGCTTGAGAGTTCTGGTTAAAGAACATGTTACTTTTTTTTTAAATGCCCAAACCTAAACGAATCTGGCATCCAAAAAGAAACATAATTAGACTTTCAATCTGACTTTTGCAGAATTAAATAAATAAATAAAGGCTACAGCCATGTTTTTTTAAAATTCAGTCAACCAAATCTTTTCCTCTTTCCCCCCCTGCAACAGGCCGGAGCTCAATAAAATGCACATGATCCTTTGCCAAACAACTCTTTTTTTTTATTTGTATTTTAATTTTTAAGCCCATGGGTATTTCAAAGGAAATTCAGCCCACATGTTCCTGATTCATTTACACTTAATTCATTAAAGTGTTGTTTTGTAAGAGTTATTTGATGTCCCAGAGCCTTATGAATCTTTTAATATGAATTTTTATGTCATTTTTTTCGCTCTCAAAAACAGGAAGTGGCATTTTGCAAAGAACTCAAAACTCCAAAATGCTTGAATGGTACATGAGTCACACAAGGCACATCGAGACAATTTTATCTCTCTGGGGTCATCTTCACTATAAGAGAACCCATAAAAAGGTTATCTGAATAAGACTACATGTTGTTAATGACATTTCATATTTCTCAAACAAAATGTCAAAAATCTGCCAAGAGGGGAAAACTTATAAAATGTTGCTGCCAAATTGCATGAAAAATGAATCCACCTGACTGGGTACTTATACAAATCTTATGTTGTCAAATAAGAAAGAGAATTAATACCAGAGATGTTGGTATAAGACAATAGGCGGAGTCTGTTTATTTAAATCCAGTCCTTCCTTCTTTCTCTCCTCTTCTGGAGAAAGGGAACCTACATAAATAAAAGGGAACAGGGAAGAGAGAAACAACATCAGATGCAAGTAAATAGAATGTACGTGTTCAGTGATAAGATAAACACTGTACCTCAACATGTCAATACCTCTTGACATGTTTTTTTGAACTGAAGAAATTTCCATTTAATCCTAAGATAGCTTAGGTAGCAGGTGTGTGTTATTTTCTTTGTGACAAAAACAAAAAATGTTGGAAGGCTTGTATAATGGGCCGCTCTTCCTTACGCATGCTTGTTTAACAGGAGGCCTTTGGCAGCGATGCTGTAGACCTTTGAGTTAAAGAAAAGCTCAGGAGTGCTTAAATGAAATCCAGCTTTGGTGCTTACCAGTGTTTTAGTTCCCAGCACACATACAGTCTCATAAGGAGACCCCAATCCCATGGAGAATAACCTATAGTAGTATTTTGGATTTGGGCCTCTTACAGTCAAAACTACAACTGCTGGAAGCATAAAAACCATTGAACACTCATTCATAATCAAATAGTTTATCTAGGATTGGACCCTAGCTCAGGTACCACATACGAGAACTGTGTAGACTTGCATGCTCTCATTTGCTCATGATTAGAATAATAGTTACAGTATATTTAGAAATATTTCACAAAAATATTTTGAATATTGCAATCAAAATGGATCGTTTCTATAAATGTCAAGCTGTTATAAAATCTGTTCCCATACACTGTCACATGAAAATACTGAAGGAAGAACAACTCTACTACAAAATGATACAACTGTTAATTAATATTTTGTATTGATTTTAAGTATATATGCAAAATACTTTAAACATATATGTTAAATATGTTAAAATTTTAATATATTAAAATTATAGACCTTTATTTCTATCACTCTAAGGAACTAGTGGAAACTGATTATACATATTATGCTGAATTAGCCAAAAGCAACACTGTAATGTAGTAAGAAGAGGGCAGATGAACAGCTGATAACAGATGACAGTTCCTGTCATTCACTAGGTGAATATGGACTGGGGAATGAGACATCATTACATGGAACAAACACCACCACCACATAATTGATTATTGGGAGACAATGCCTTAGAATATGTGGCAGATTATAGCATGGTGATTCTTTCATACAACAAAGTAGTGGCAAAACTTGTTCTCTGTGTCTCAAACATGAATTTGGAAACTCCTTGAGAGTATAAAACCTCTTGATCTAGAGCAATATCAATGTTTGGAATAAACATAGGATGAAGGGAGAATAAAATTATTCTGGCAGCCAGATCATAAGTTTGACAGAGAAAGGCTCTCATATGGACTGTTTCTCTGTAACATGACTATTATATGTTTTTGGTGGTAGTAGAGTTCTGAACATAATGCATCACACTTGGCTAGTCGAGTGGCCTACCACTCAAGCTATGCCATGACCCCATTTTTGCTTTGGTTATTTCACAGGTAAGGTCTGGCACTTTTTCCCAGACTGGCCTTGAACTGAGATCCACCTATTTACACCTCCTGAATAGCTGGAATGACAGAAACAAGTTACAGTGCCCAGGTGACTACTATACACTTTTTTTTTTAAGTATTAAAGGGCAATTTTCTCAACTCATAACTTATATACCTCATAATTTGCATACTTAAATTGTACAATTCTTGATTTTAATATACTCACAGAGATGTAAAATCATCATTGTAACCAATTATAGAATATTTTTATCACCCTTAACAGAAAGTACAATAAAATAATATATATCACATGTATATCATACTAGGAATCACTATTTTGAGTTATTTTTTCATGTTGACCTAACTTGTTAATATATTAAACCATCATGCAAAAAGCTGCTTTTGGCATACTACATATAAAGTAAATATAATAACTTGTTTTTAAAGTCAGAAAGTTTATTTCAAAGTATATATAAGCTTCAATCTAAACTGACCCAAACATGCTAGGCTTGAACAGGTATGGAGGAGAGATCTACTCAGAGAGCTCACACATGTCAGTTTTAGAATTGCTGGTGTTGAAATTCAGCATAATTTTTAAAGACAATAGAGGATAGAATATTTGTTCCTTTTCACTATGCCAAGTGTCTTTAATATGAAGTGGTTATTTTAGTAAGATGAGAGTGATCTTTAAATAAAAAAAAAGAAGTCATTGTAAAGCCACATACTTGGGAGGAAAATTTTAGATTTTAATTTGGAAAAAAAATAGACTTGTATTTCAGTTGTCTATATTTTCTGCTTTTATTCCAAAGCTTAACACTCTTAAGACACAACACTTGAGAATAAATAAGACTTTACATTTGAAACACATATAAATTTTATGAGAATCTCAAGCACTGTTAAAAGGAATTATATTTCCACATAAGATAAATGTAGTCACTTCTGCTCAGTACTATTCCATATAAGAAAGTCAGGCTCTCTAGTACTTGTCTGCTTTATGGAATTTATTATGTTTTCCACTACTCCGCTTATGGTCATGTTCATTCCCTGTTTCCCATAATTCAGCACAGAGAGATATGTTACTGGCAGCAATTGACTGTACAGGGTCTGTAGCCTTGTTGTTTTCATCTTTCTAAGCTAAAATAATGTAAACATCACAATTCAGGATCACTTTAGAAAGATCTTTTTAAAAATGGGTAATTCTATCTTGGCATGTGAAAGATAATTGTTCACAGAAAAAAGTAAAGATATGTAAAAATCCCTGGATCCACATATATTTATCACATAAAGCTTGCAGGGCTTAACCAACCATATTAATTTATATCTATAGAAAATAATAAATGCAGATGGTGTTATAGCTTCACAAAAGGATTTTCAAAGCATTATATTATGCAATAGCCACAGTCCTCATTTTAAGTACAAGAATAGAGTTGGGAATCATCCCCCACAATTCACAAGCACCCTCATTCACATCATGGTCAAAACAGTCACTAAACCAGTCATTTATAACTGGCCAAGAAGTCATCTAAAATCCAGCCTGCTGACATTGAGCTGATATTCATCATACACAAAAATGATGTCAGAGAATAGACAGAGGATTATTTTTCCAGAATAACTGTTTTGCCTGTCATTCTACTCATCCACAACCATAAATGGTGGGAAAGAAGTAAACATTTCCACTGGGTACCACCTGGCTCAAACCTGTAATCCTAGCTACTTAGGAGGCTGTTATCTGAGGATCGCAGTTCAAAGCATGCCAAGGACAGTGCTCAGACCCAGAGTTCAAGCTACACAACCAACCAAAAAAAGGAAAAAAAAAAAGGAGTAAACATTTCCTTTTGCTTACCTAAAGTGAGGAGGAGAATTTCAAGAAAAGAAAATTCAAACACAACAGAACAGAAAAAAACAAATGTAATCTCTGGAACTTTTACTTGAACCTGAACTTCAGGAGATACTGGGTATAGTGGAGCTACCTATGAACTAGAATACAATAAGGTATAAAATTTATAATGACAAAAGAGACATCAAGTTTCCTAGGAGTAGACTTAATAACATCCTGGCTTTTGTTATAGTAAAAGAAAACTTTGCATATGTTCTTGTGCTTGTATGACACCCCCACCCCTCCGCCAAAGATGAAATTTAACTACAAGATAGATGACCTGAATTCCATTGGTGGTTTCAGAGAATAAGCATTTGTCTCTAGAAGGAATCTCTTCAGTAAGGCTCTATTGGAGGTCAAGCTCAATTCCAGCAGTCACCAAGGTGAGCAAGCCCTAATACAGTTTTGTGGTTGCATCCCCCCGCCCCAAAGCCTGTGTCCACTATTCTAATAGCAATTCATCTGCACTTTGGCCGGCAGCTTGTTGAAGTAGGTAAGGTTAAAGAAAGGAAGCCACTGGATTTTTACAACAGTAAACTTTACAAAGTGAAGTTAAGGGAGCCAAGAGGGTACGTGCAATTGGAATTCTTCACATTTGGTTGGACTCTAATTATTGTATAGGTGGCAACTTTTGACATACCAAAATACAGGTGTCAATCATCAACCTGTTGTGTTTTACTCTGCCAGAGATTTTATTTAGCAGGATAGAAAATTATGAGTAAAGTTCTCAGTCATGTTATTGAATTTAGACTATGTTATTTTTCCTTTATAGCAATAGTATATGCACATCCAGTTTTCAAACTCACATGAACCCTCCCCCATACATCTCATCAGAGCATAAAATATATGTTGGCCTGTCTTTTAAGTCAGGCTTTAAAAATTACTGGTGTTAGCCAGAGTGGGTTGTGACTCACACCTGTAATCTTAGCTACTCAGGAGGCTGATATCTTAGGATCACAGTTTGAAGCCAGCCCAGGCAGAAAAGTCTGTGACAGGTCTTATTTCCAATAAGCTACAAGAAGAAGAAGAAGAAGACGAAGAAGAAGACGAAGAAGAAGAAGAAGGAGAAGGAGAAGGAGAAGGAGAAGGAGAAGGAGAAGGAGAAGGAGAAGGAGAAGGAAGAAGAAGAAGAAGAAGAAGAAGAAGAAGAAGAAGAAGAAGAAGAAGAAGAAGAAGAAGAAGAAGAAGAAGAAGAAGAAAGAAGAAGAAGAAGAAGAAGAAGAAGAAGAAGAAGAAGAAGAAGAAGAAGAAGAAGAAGAAGGAGAGGGAGGGGGAGGGGGAGGGGGAGGGGGAGGGGGAGGGGGAGGGGGGAGGGGGAGGGGGAGGGGGAGGGGGAGGAGGAGGAGGAGGAGCTATGGGTTTCAAGTAGTAAAGTCCTAGCTAGCCTTGAGCAAAAAGCTCAGGGACATTGCCCAGGCCCTTGATTCAAGGCTTTCTGTCTCTCTCACACAGAATGCTGTTCTTGTCACTACTTTTCTTTTTAATTTAAAATTTTTTCCAGTGTTGTCATTGAAGTTGATAAATGTATTTAAAAAATCTTTGTTATATGTATCAACATATTTCACAAAAACAAAAGTTTCTTGTAGACCTCAGTAATTTTTTTTTTCATTTTGGGTAATAAAGTTTGAATTCAGAGCTTAAAAAAATAATCTATGTTGGCACCCACAACTGAGATGAAGCAATTTCCTTTTATTCTCTTCATATTATATTTATTGACACATATGAAATCTACTTCTAATCAATTTTTCTATGTCAAAAATGTCCCTATAGGAATGCTAGCTCAGCCCATCTTTATTGCAACTGAATTATTCCCTAAGTTGAACACATTACGACACAGATACACAATAAAGGTGTCTTTTTATGAAAGTCTAGTTTACACTGTGTGCAAAAGTACATATTACTAAAAGTGTTAGAGTTTTAAGTTTGTATGATATAATTCACTTTTAAGCTAAAATTTAATTGCAAATACAGTCTACATTGTGATGAGATACAAAAAGAGACTAGAGGGTTGGGAATATGGCCTAGTGGAAAGAGTGCTTGCCTCCTATACATGAAGTTCAGGGTTCGGTTCCCCAACACCACATATATAGAAAATGGCCAGAAGTGGCGCTGTGGCTCAAGTGGCAGAGTGCTAGCCTTGAGAAAAAGAAGCCAGGGACAGTGCTCAGGCCTTGAGTCCAAGGCCCAGGACTGGCAAAAAATAAATAAATAAATAAAAAGAGAATTAAAAAGTCTTTGTCATACCATATGAAAAATATGAATAAAGTGCTCAGTATGTCTTAAATATCTATTCTTACTAATTCTTTGAAGCTTATTTTGAAGAATGAGGAAGCTCAAACTGCTGATAGAATCTCGGGAAGATTATTTAAGAGAAAGAATAAGCAGTCAATTAAAAAGGAAGAGATGAATAAAAAACACAGGCAGCTTGGAGATAAACCCCATTCAGCATGAATGTTTACTTCAGTCTTAAAATTATATTTCATATTCTTTTAAAATACACTTGTTGCTCACAACAGGCATATTCCCACTTTCAGGATTATCAGTCTTCAAAATTTCTTGAGCAGGTACTCAGGCTATAATTCTTTCACTATTTGAAATGAGGTTAAACCAGAAAGTTTTATCTGGAGTTAAAAAGTGACCAAGCATTTAAAATGACTCAACCTGAATATGCTTTGTTTGGTTCAGGTCTGTTAAATATAAAGGGTGGACATGCCAACCTTGCCTAAATTCAGCATTTAAATTGGTCAGCTATCTTATTCCGGTAAAAACCTCAGAGGCAAAGATGACATCTTAAGACTACATGATCCTGAAACTGAACATAGAGTCCTCTCAAATCACATCCACATCCCAGGAACATGTGCAACTATTTCTCTGGGCCTTCCTTGTGTGAGCAAAGACACTCCCTGCCCCACCTCCCCCTTCTCAGGAAATCATTTGGGGATAAGAAGCACCAAGGAAGATAGAATAGAATCCATTTTAACTATAGCCAAATAGTTGTTATTCTACCTGGCTCTTTACATTAGATCCTGGGGGTAGGTACAAAGACTTCTAGAAAAAGGAGTTTGTCACCAACCTTCTCCAAGCAAAGGACAAAACAACCACTGTGAGATTTCAAATCTGTCAGCAATTGCTCTTGAGGTTCAATCAACACAGAGTCTCTGGATTTAACAATCATCCACTTCAAAGACCACAGGAAACCTACTTCTTCAACAAAAGTCTCCTTTGAGCCCATGTAGAGTGATTGCTTTCATACTCTTCAGTGTAGAGGTTAATTCCGGGGTTTGCTAATAGCATAGTCTTCAACAATAGTCTGCAAATGTAAACACTTAGGGGATGACTTTCTCTCATTTAAAATGCCCTGAAAACTTGATTGTGAATCAAGTTTTTATTATTCCATGTCCATTTTTTATAGAAGCTTGTAATACAGGAGATAAAATATTTAATTTCATTCATGGTACAAAGATTATCTCCTAGATACAGAAAATTTAAAAACAGTAGTTATTTTTTATTGTCAGATTTCAAGTATCATCTGTTTGACATAGATCCCAAGATTATATAACATATATTTCAAGTAGATTGGTATAAAACATTAATAATGAAATTTCATATTTTCATGGAGATGATATGCTATCAGGAATATGAAGCTAAGTTTTTAATATGTTTGATTCTCTTAGTATACTTTCTAAGGTATCAGTCTTCTTCTTTATATATTATACAAATGACTGGTGATTTGCTACCTGAGAACCACTATACCCACATGAAATGAGTGCTCTATTCTACTCTGTCAAATTGAAATCCCAACACTTGGGAGACAGAGGAAAAAGCAGAAGGTGTATGACAAGTGTTAAGGTTAGCCTAGGCTCCATAGCAAGAAATTATTGACAAAATAAGAGACAGGAAGGGAGAAAAGGAGGGAAGGAGAGAGATCAGAACTGAAAAGAAACAAGAACTGGCTAGAAAGAATATACAGTACACATGAATCACAGGTACCATTTTCGATTGTCAATTTTGCCTAGGCTGACTGAAAGTTTCTCACAGGCAATCCCAAATCTTGTATTCTTAAGGACCCAAACATACAAATTATTCATGACTCAAAACTTAGTAAATGCATGTTTTATAAGTTCTTTTAGAAGGATCAAAACTGATACACGTAGAAAGATTTCTCAAACAAGAAATAATAGTCATAAATGTAGTTATCATTACCTTAACTGTTTGTAAGTGGAGAGAATATTTATTTTCACACAGGCCAGAGGAATGAAAACAGAAAGAGTGCATCCATTTTTACATCTGCAAACAATTTTCCAAGTCACATCTATCAAAAGTAGGCACCCAGGACAGGCAAATAAGGTTTCACAAGTCCCAGTGAACACAGATTGCTTAACACAGAGGCAGCTTGTTATTCTCTGACACATAGACTGAGAAATAAATGATTAAGCAAGTCCCCTCCCCCCACTCTGGAAGGGAAAGACATCTGTGTCACTTTCCCTTTGATAGCATGCCTAATATGTTTTTTCCCCTTTTCTCAGTTCCCTGGCATGCATCATAGTAATTTCTTCAATTTTTCCAATTCCAACCACTAGATGTCATGCAGAGATCATAAAGTAGAATATCTTGGACTTTCATCCCATCAATCATGACCAGCTTTGTGCACTCGAATATTTAAGGTGGTTTGGGAAAATAAGAGCCAGGCACGCACGGTGCTGGTCAGTACAGTGGATTCTCACAGAACACATGCACACACCTTCTTGCTAAAGCATACAGAGAAGAAAACACCACCTCATCTTCTACAAAGTCTGAGGAAGCTGAAAATCTGATGCAAGTGGATTTAAGAGGAAGGGTAGCTACAACATCTTTGCTTCATGAATATAATACTTTTCTCTTGTGGAGAAAAATGGAACTCAAACAACTCTTCTTGATGCAATAGAGAAAAATCACAGTTTTGGGGGCTCAGAAAGCATTTGGATTATATAGGAGCTTGGTCATGTATTAATTGAGCAAGCCTGGTAAAATATTTAACTTATGTGAGTAAAATAAGAAGGATATATGGCAAATTATGATTGTGAAAAATCAATAAAATACTGCCTAATGACCATAAAGAAGAGTTCTTGCTATTGTTGATGTTCAATATATCTGACTGTGTAAATTGTGTCTTCATCATAGTGAAACTGTCATATAAAAAAGACAATAGAATTATGCAAGTGATGGGCAAATTATACTTTAGAAAAAGATGATTGCTGCACAGTCAATCGTCAAGCCAAGGTTAAGGGATGGATTACAGGTCTTAAAGGAGAGGCCAGAGGGATGCAGATCACTGAGTTTGGAGGCTTTGTTTGAGAAGGTCCTTTCCTTTCTTGGCAAGGTATGTTTTTGTAACCTGAAATGGGGCTGATCGTAGATAACTATTGATATGCCCACTCTGACATGGAAGCAGGAAATTTCACTGTTCAAACGGTCTTTCTAAACACGAGTTTTTGTATACGCAATGGTGTGTTTCCGAAGAATGTAAAATTCAGCGAATTCCCAAAGTGCATACCCATTTTAAAAAAGCTTTCCCTGAACTCAGCATGCCGGTTGTGTTTGAAGGGTCTATGGTTGCTGACACAGAAGCAGCTCAGGAGGTCCGTATCCCCCATGAGACCGCATCAGGATGAGTGGGGGAGGCGGAGGACTCGCAAGCATAATGCAGACCAGGGCAAGTGGAGGCTTTCTCTCACGGAGTAAAAAGGAGAAACAAGAACGGTGATGGCGCAAAAGGGACTCTACTGCTTTAAAGGGGAAGATTAAATTACCCTATTCCCTTAGTAATTGTCAGCATCTCTCCAACTTCTTCAAGGAGGTGAAAGGGGATGGATGGAGTCCAGACCCAGACTGGGCTAATTGAAATAATAGTATGCTTCCAAACATGTAATTCAAATATAAACACCCAGAAATGAAAATAAGTATGAGGAGGGCTTAAGTGTGCAGAGAAACATCTTACAAGCCACACTACAAAATCAGTTTTGAAACAAGAGAAAATTATAATATAGGAATCATGTACTTTATTACTAAGGGGTATCCTAGGCATAAAATAATTCTTCTAATTACATGACATATACTGAAATATATATTATATATTGTACATTATTATGTTATATTTGTAATGCATGTTTATTATTTTATATTTATAATAAAAAGATATCATACATTTATAATATATGTTTATATCATCTATGTTTGTTGTATATATTTTTAATATACTATAAACATCACATGTGTATATTACATATAATTACATATATTATATTATATGTACATATACTATAAACGTTAAATATTATACATACATATCTGTAAAGGCAATGTTTGACAAGTCAATAAACCTGCAAAATCAGGTTGTAAAAGGTCAGTTTAAAAAGGAAGGAGTTGGAGAAACACTTGGGCTCCTTGGCACTGGACAGAACTTCCTCAACAAAGACCCAGAAAGGCTACAAATCAAAGAAAAGTTGGACAAATGGGACTACATCAAACTACAGAGCTTCTGCAGGGCAAAGGACATAGCTTGCAAGATAAACAGAAAGCCCACAGATTGGGAGAAGATCTTTACCGGACATTCAACAGACAAAGGCCTCATATCTAAAATATATGCAGAACTACAAAAAATACCTTCATCCAAAACAAAACCACAAACAACCAATAGCCCCCTCATCAAGTGGGCTAGAGACTTACAAGAGACTTCTCTGATGAGGAAATGAGAATGGCCAAGAGGCATATGAAAAAATGCTCTACATTACTGGCTATAAAAGAAATGCAAATCAAAAAAACATTGAGATTCCATCTCACCCCAGTAAGAATGTCATATATCAAGGAAACTAACAATAACAACTGTTGGAGGGGATGTGGCCAAAAGGGAACCCTACTTCATTGTTGGTGGGAATGTAAACTGGTTCAGCCACTCTGGCAAGCGGTATGGAGATTCCTCAGAAGGCTAAACATAGAACTCCCCTATGACCCAGCAGCCCCACTTTTGGGTATCTATCCAAAAGACCACAAACATAATCACACTAAAGCCACCAGCACAACAATGTTCATTGCAGCACAATTTGTCATAGCTAGAATCTGGAACCAACCCAGATGCCCCTCAGTAGATGAGTGGATCAGGAAAATGTGGCACATATACACAATGGAATTTTATTCTTCTATCAGAAAGAATGACATTGCCCCATTTGTAAGGAAATGGAAGGACTTGGAAAAAGTTATACTAAGTGAAGTGAGCCAGACCCAAAGAAACATGGACTCTATGGTCTCCCTTATAGGGAATCATTAGCACAGGTTTAGGCAAGTCACAGCAGAGGATCACAGGAGCCCAATAGCTAGGCCCTTATGAACACATAAGATAATGCTAAGTGAAATGAACTCCATGTTATGGAAACGATTGTTATATCACAGTTGTAAATACTTTCAACGTGCCATATGTAACTGTAGCCTCTATTATTAATGATATTCCTGTATCACCTTCCTGTGGTTGTACCTACACTATCTCTGTATCTTATCTGAGTATATTGGAAACCGTGTATACTGGTATTAGAACCAGAAAATTGGAAGGGAATACCAAAATTGAGAGACACAGGGTAAAAAAAGACAAACAACTACAAAAGCAATACTTACCAACTGGTGAAAATGAACTGAACAACTGAACTTATGGGGGGGAGTGGGAAAGTGAAAGAGGGAGGGGGGAGAGGGGAATGAGGGACGAGGTAGCAAACAGTACAAGAAATGTATCCAATGCCTAATGTATGAAACTGTAACCTCTCTGTAATTCAGTTTGATAATAAATATATATATATATAAATAAAAAGAAGTAAGCATATAATATAGGTCAAGGAAATGTATTAGAGAGGTTAATGTGTTTGAAGTACTTGTGCACATGTATAGAATTATGACAATGAAACCTCTGGTATGGTTAAGTTAGACTAACAAAAATGAGTGCTAAATGCTAAAGGGTAAGTTTCTTTTAAATACCACAATGACTGCATACTTTATTTGAAACAATTGATTAGATAATTAAATTTTTTTTTGCCAGTCCTGGGGCTTGAACTCAGGGCCTGAGCACTGTCCCTGGCTTCTTTTTGCTCAAGGCTAGCACTGTACCACATGAGCCACAGCGTCACTTCTGGCTTTTTCTATACTTGTGGTGCTAAGAAATCGAACCCAGGGCTTCATGTATATGAGGCAAACACTCTTGCCACTAGGCCTTATTCCCAGCCCCTATTTAAATTTATTTCTGAAGAAAACTGAAAGTAATTTTATGTCACAGACATTTTGAATCATCTACCTTAAGAATCTTACTGAGATAACTACATTAGAAATCAAAATTGAATACATCATAATCATTAAATAGCACATTAAGGCTGGAGGTAATTTGTATCTTGTAATTTCCATCTTGCTATGTGCCATGTAGTCTAAGATTCTGAAAGATGAGAAGGAAAGTAGGGGAAAAACTACCAATATTTCATCAGTACAGACTATACTGAGCTGTGAAGTTGATGTTTTGTGTCAAATTTCACCTTGGTAATGTTAAAAAGGTGTGACCTTTCAACATGTCTACTCGGATATCTCCTATATACTTGGTTTGAAATGAATGTGAGTTCAACTCAGGTGCAATTATTATAAAATGTTCAATTGCAGGTTTCATGGGAAGCAGATTCCCTTCTACTTACAAATTTCCACAATAAAACATTTACTTTTGTAAGCTATGTGCATCTAGATGGTGATGTTATTGTTAGGGGGGAAAAGTGACAGAATTTGGTAACTATAGCAACAGAAATGTTTCAAAAGAAATATGTTCTTTTTCCTTGAAGAAATTAGATATTTTCCTGGACTGGTCTTTACGGATCCAAGTCCTAAGCAGGACTCACTATTTTAGTCTTCGTTTTTTGGAAATTGTTCTCACAGCCACATCTGACAAAATGAAAGATTGTATTTAAAATAAAATTGTGCTGTCATCTGCCAACACAGAGCGCATGAGGGCAAGCAAATGTGGTGGAGGCCTACTTTTCTAAGATTTAAGCAATGGCAAAAAAGCCAAATGGCAAAATAGAACTTTTTTTGTCTTCTTTTTGTAAAATTCATTTTGTCAAAATGAGGATTCTCTTTGGAGACGTGGTATAATGTTACTTTTGATATAAATAATTGAGTAATAATTCCTAGTTCTGTCAAGAGTTTGTAATAAACTATTGTTCTACTAAAGATCCCGAGACACATCAATTACTATTTAATTGCATTGACTCTTTGGCATAACTTTACGGTCAATATACGTTATTTGTATAACATGTTTTTTCAAAGGATGACAAAAGATAAATTATGCATGTAGCTATCAGCCCGATCTCTTTAAAAAAAAATAATTCTATTGCCAAGATGATGTTCAGAGGGGTTACATTTACATATGTAAGGTAGTGAGTACATTTCCTGTTGAACATTGTTACCTTTTCCCTCATTTTTCCTCTCACTTTCCCTCCTTTTCTACCCACCCCTCCAGTTGTAAAGTTCATTTCCAACATGGCGTCTTGTGAGTATCGCTGCAGCATTGGTTCACCCTGCAAGCTCAGAGAAAGAGGGGAAACACACTGACGTGTATGGGTGAGCAGAGGTGAAGCCACACATGCGCTAAGCTGGATTTAAAAGGATAGGGAAAAAGCATTTCATTAATATATAACATAATATTTAATTTAAGCTTGGGTATGAGAAAGGTACAGAGACAGTGAGAATATTGTGGATAATCTGGTAGGAATGATATGGATTGCATAATGAAAAATCAACAATAAAGCCCATGAATTTATATTGGCTTTCGATGACTTTTTCAAAAGTTTAATATCTTCTTCTGTAAAATATTTGATTCCTTAGAACATTTAAGCACAAGCTGGGTATCAGTGGCTTAGGCCTGTAATCCTAATTCCTTAAGTGGCTGAGAT
Source organism: Perognathus longimembris pacificus (assembly GCF_023159225.1). Classification (NCBI taxonomy): domain Eukaryota; kingdom Metazoa; phylum Chordata; class Mammalia; order Rodentia; family Heteromyidae; genus Perognathus; species Perognathus longimembris. The sequence goes on from NC_063165.1 coordinate 11,024,163, forward strand.
CTGAGGGGTTTGCTGCTAGCCCAAGCAGGGAAGCTATGAGAATATCTCCAATAAACTACTAAAAAGCTAGAAGTGGAGCTGTGGCACCAGTGGTAGAGTGCTTGACTTGAGACAAAGAAGCTCAGGGACAACTTCAGGCCTCAGAAAGGCACTTATGCAAAAAAACAAAAAACAACCCCCCCCCAAAACAAACAAACAAGAAAAAAAAAACAAATGAAGCCCATATAAAACTCCCATATTCTGTCCATTCTTTCGAAGATATAATTCTTTTTTTTTTTTTTTTGGTTCAGAGCTTTTTTTTTCTAATTTTTATTGTCAGACTGATATACAGAGAGGTTACAGTTTCATATATTAGGCATTAGATACATTTCTTGTACTGTTTGTTACCTCCTCCCTCATTCCCCCCACTCCCCCTTTCCCTTTCCCCCCCATGAATTGTTCAGTTCATTTACACCAAACAGTTTTGCAAGTATTGCTTTGGTAGTCATCTGTCTTTTTTACCCTGTGCCTCTCCATTTTGGCATTCCCTTTCAGTTTCCTAGTTCTAATACCAGTATACACAGTTTCCAATGTATTCAGATAAGATACAAAGATAGTGCAGGTACAACCACAGGAAGGGGATACAAGAAGATCATCAATAATAGAAGCTATGGTTACTCATAGCACGTTGAAAGTAGATACAACAGTGATATAACAATCGTTTCCATAACATGGCAAAGATATAATTCTTTAGAAACACTATATATAAAGGAAAGTAGGTATGTGAAGATATACATACACACATAAAGGAAAGGGAAAAGAAAAGAGAGAGAGGGACAGACAGAGAGAGAGAGAGAGGAGAGAGAGAGAGAGAGAGAGAGAGAGAGAGAGAGAGAGAGAGAGAGAGAGAGAGAGAGAGAGAGAGATTGTCCAGGTATTATTTCTTTCTCCAAGAAAATAAGACAAATATTTGTCCTCATATCTCTAAAATTTAATTAAAGATGATACAAATCCAGGATATTTGCTGGAAATCAGGCATATTTTGTGTAATACTTATTTTGCAGTTGATGAAAAATAGAAAAACATTAAACTGTGAAGGCAGTAATCCTTAGTCTCCAAGAGGTAAGAAGATATATTTTGACATGTGTATTAGTATTTCACTCTGACTCCTCTTCTGTATTTAGCTAATTTTTTCCTGTGCAAAGATACTTAGATGATAGACAGGTAGATAAAGGTATACATATTCATATGCACATGGCATAGGGCACAATAGCTAGATGATAGGATATAAATTTTCCTCAAAGTGTTCATATAACTATGCTATTACAAGAAAAATGCTATTTGGATGATAAAATTTATCCATTTTTAATTTTTATATGAGAGCAAACTCATCAAATATTTAAATATATGTACATATATGTGTGTAGATACATAGTATATCATATGATAGAGGCTATCATCTGCTATGTTACTAGATATCACCTAATCTGGTAAGAAACTAAATAGGACAAAAGGTAAAGGCTAGGAGGAGTCACTCACTCTTTGCCAGGCTGCTAGAGCTGGGAAATCTTATCTGTCCCATCTTTGAGACTCTCAGGCCTAAAAATGCAGACTCAAATCTCCAACAGCATATCCTTGGCTTTAAGATTTCAACTGGACCATAGAATCTTGATGTGTATCGATTTCACACTGATGTACATATTGAAGATTATTTTTATCATGGATATGTTTTTATATATAGCTGTGTATATAATCTTAAGATGTTCTATATTTAAAGTCAAAGTTTGTGTCTGTTAAGGAACTGTTTTCTTTTACTTAAATTTATATAAAATATATTTTTTTACAATTCTGAGGCAAGGAAGTCCAAGGTCAATAGAATTATATATGAAACATATTGTAACATCCCATGGAAAAAAAGGATAAGAAAGTGTGCAAATGTATGAGAGAGGGAGAGAGAGAGAGAGAGAGAGAGAGAGAGAGAGAAAGAAAGAAATGCAGATGTATGAGAGAGAGGCTGAATTGTGCTCTTTATCATTAGACTGCTCCTATAATAATAGCACTAATTCATTAATAACAATAAATAAATAAAGATAAAATAAATTAAAATAAATAAAGATCCCTCAAATATCTTATATTATAATGGTGTTTCATTGAGGATTAAGTTTCCAATACATGGAGGATATATTCAAAACACGTGCCTGCCCCTTCAAACTCATACCCTTTTTGCAGATGAATGAACTCTGTACTTAATGATTTTCTGCTAGCTTGATGTATCAATTACTTGAGGAATTCTCAAGGTTTGAACTGTAATAGATTTTTCCCTTGCTACCCTTTAGATTTTACATCACATAAATGTTCTGCCATGATGTTTATATGGAAAAAATATAATTATCTTTATTTTTTATTTTGTTGTCTTAGAAAATTGCTTTATCATCATCTTCTCCTCTATGCTGGTATGAATAAGATTTTTTAAATGTATTATAAAGTCTAGATTCTTATAGATATTCTGAAGTAACTAGAAAGTTGAACTTTTTATTACTTTTATGAATTATTCAAAGGAGTTGCTATTCAACAAATCAGTTTATGAATACAATGTATCTTGGTCAATCTCATCTTTTACATAATTCTCCTTTGTTCTTCCTGACCCTACTTTCATCACTTTTCTTAATTTTGTAAGATACACACTGAATTTTGACAGCATTTCTCCCTTCCTGCTCTTCATTTATCTACCTTTCTCCCCTTGATCCTACCCCTGCTCTTTTGTGTCCCCAAGTACCCATTTCCTAAAATAAAGAAAATTGCTTAAAAAGTAGTTAAAATAAGTGACTAAAAGTGAATGACAGGAGAGTAAAACTGGTTTTCTTGTAGGGCAAGTATCAGTGGGAGGGGTAGGAGAATGAAGAGAATGAATTAGAATAATTAAGGTCGAAGTAGTTCATTGGCATATATGAAAATAGAACAATAAAACTCATTAAAATTCTCTTAAGTAGTGAGGAGTAGAAGGTGAAGGGCACTGCTGGAGGAGATAAGGTTGATGGGGTACATTGTATGACTATATAGAAATGCTCTAATGAAAACTCTCTGTATAAAAAACATGTTAACAAAATCTTAAAATAAACAAATTGTAGTGATTTATTATAGCACTAATATTAGCATCTAAGTACTGATGTTGAGGTATACAAATTTTCTGCTAAAGTCATAAATATAACTTTGATTCCTCCCACAGATATTTAGGATGCAAGAACATGGCTAGAATGTCCACATCATTAAAATAGGAAGGACTCTATCAGAATTCAGATAAATTGAACTTTCAGCTAAAATGTGTGCATTCAATAATAGAACAAATCAACTGTCTTGGGAAAGACCAAGTTATATGTGAATATTTAATTATACTTGGAATAATCACCATGATATGGCAAGTATTTCAAAACATTATAACAGCAAAAAAGGCAGGCAAGAAAGGAGAGACTCCATTTAAAAACAAAATATAATTTAAAAAAGGGAAAAATTTCAATAAATATTTCATAGTACATCAAAACCTAGTGGGAAATAAATTTTAAATAAGAGGAAACATCAAATATAAGATGATTAAAAGTGATCATTGTGGTGAATGAGATTGTAAAATTAAATGAATAGAGAACCAAAGTAACACCCTAGCAAAACTAACTAAATAGAAAGTGTAATAAATAAGTTAATGCAGAAAACAATATTATGTCAGAAAAAGTGATGGTTAGTCTTAGTGAAATGAAAGGAAAAAACAACAAGCTATGTGATCAAAAATACATGTACATTTATAGTGGGCATAAAATAAAAATAATACCTGAAGAGAAAACTCAATCAATGGCATTTTAAAGTTTATTTAATAGTAGAAATAGTGAATTTACATAGTACCCAGAAAGCTAAAAACATCCTGTTCTCAGAAACTTGTGAGAATAGCCAATTTCATTGTATTCTGGTAAAGTGATTGAAGTTCAAGGATAAAGAAAGAATTCATCAGGTATCCAAAAACTTACAAAGAGGATACATCTGTCTGGGATCAAATGCTTCCATGGAAAAATTAAGTGCCAGAAGATAATAGAACAATGTTTACAAAATCCTAAGAGGAAAAGTAGGTCTCAAGAATATTACAACAGGGCAGATTGTTATCCAAGTACAAAATGGCAGTATTGGCCAACTTCACCATTCAAAAACTCCCAACCATATGTCAACTTTTGCCCCACCTTAGAGTGAAACTATATTAGAGACAAATGAAAAAAATTATGGAAGAAATACTGAGTATTAAGCATTTTTATGATAAAAGAAAGAGAAAATAATTGGGAGAAAATCCTTTATAGAAAGTAAGCCAACTCATTGAGTGATATAACATTCATTACTTTAGTAAGAAGAGTAAATGAAGTTACAAAGGTTAAGATTAGTGGTCTGTACTGTGGATTTTTAAATGTCCTATTGCATACCTTGTGTTATGAAGAACTTTAAAATAATTCTACTGCTTATTTTTAAAATAAGTAATTTTTATAATCCTTTGTAATTTAGTGGTAACTGGCATTTTTATGGGTTATTCAAACATAGTGAAGTGTATTGAGCATATAAAATTCATTTTCAGGATGAATGTGCTAATGGAGAAGTAGCTTGGCATAATGAGATTGTAAGAACACCAAATACTTTATAGAGGAAAAGTCTTAACACTGATCCAATCAACATAACAAGCTTCCTACCCTAAGAAACTAGTTATTAATTCAACGAGTATTTTATCTCGAGTTTAGAAATTTAAGGTCATATATTAGTCATTTAAAAATTCTGTCTTTTAAAAGCAAAATTCACATTGTAGACTATTCAACTCAAGGCAGCTTGTGCAGTTCCCTAAGGCTGCACAGTTACCTTTCACTGTAAAATTCCTCTGAAGTTTTTGATTTCGTTTTGTGTAGTGGTTTGGCCAAAGAAGTCACATGTCTTATATTACATCTGAATGTATTATTAGGGTTTGGAGAGGCAGAGGTGACCAGGAGTGCATTAAAATTGTGGAGAGAATGCTCACAGATGAATAAGTAGGACTTTTCAACTGCGAGAGTGGGTGGTTCATAAAAGGCACAGCAGAATAGAATCTCAAAAGTAGGTAGAATTAGCTCCACTAGTGGAGAGTTGAGAGCTTGTTGAATATTTTGAACATTTATGCTGGCAGGACAGCCATGTTGGATCTGTGTATGCATTCGGGTCAAGGGAAGATTGATGTATCAGGGAAAGTAGTCTACTAGAAGGGAATCTGAGGTGGATAAATATATGCCCACTTGTTAATTTTTAGCCGGAATATAGCTATTTCTCTGAAGAGAAAGTTTTTCCCCTGTTATTATGTGGATTTCCTATGAAGGAAGTAGTAACTTGTCTTTTTCTTCTTTCTTTTTTTGTTTTGAGGTACATAAATGTTTACATTTTATTCTTCAATTTTTATTTTCTTGGCTAATTCTTATCATCTTTTGACTAGGAAGAGAATAGTTTTCTATGTGAATGTTTCCTATTCTTAACTGAAAATTTCTTTTTTTTCATCTTTAGATTTGTTGAGTACTCCCTTATACTCTTTTCTATTTATCTGATTTCCAATTCTGATTATATAATAACATTATATATAAATTTATAAAATATTTTGTTAAATAGTTTCAATACAGACTTATTTTACATATGTTATAGCATGCCTAGTTAATTATTCTCATAACTTGTGCTCTTTTGTATTGATTGCATTACTTACAATGTAAAATCTGTTTCTACAAAGGTCTTTTTTTTTGCCAGTCCTGGGGCTTGGACTCAGGGCCTGAGCACTGTCCCTGGTTTCTTTTTACTCAAGGATAGCAGTCTGCCACTTGAGCCACAGCACCACTTCTGGTCATTTTCTGTATATGTGGTGCTGGGGAATCGAACCCAGGGCCTCATGTATATGAGGCAAGCACTCTTGCCACTAGGCCACTAGCTTCTTACTGTTATGTCTTACTTCCCAGTACAGAATAAAACATTTTGGATCCAGGTAGTGAGACTAAGCTCCTGTAGGCCTTAACAGACTACAACAAAATACAGTTACTCATTGTAATAGTCCATATCCCCACACTAAAACAAAATTGTTTTTCTGACTTTTTGTCAACCAAGAGAAAGATGATAGCTAAATCCCTAAAGAGGCTAATCTTATCAGCAACTTCAGGAAGCTCTGCAGAACCTTCAAAGGGAAGAATCCTCAGTTAGCTTGTTGTCAACCTATATGTATTTGTATTATTCCGTTACCTGCTAAAAATTTATCAAATCCAAATGTTCTGTCATATGCAGGGAAACATCTTTCCTATTGCTTTATATGATATCCTATATGATATACCCACTGCTAATAAAAATCAAGTAGGTATTCAAACTACTGAAATTTTGTTTTCTTTTTTCTTTCTTCTTCTTCTTTTTTTTTTTTTTGGCCAGTCCTGGGCCTTGGACTCAGGGCCTGAGCACACTGTCCCTGGCCTCTTCTTGCTCAAGGCTAGCACTCTGCCACTTGAGCCACAGCGCCCCCTCTGGCCGTTTTCCATATATGTGGTGCTGGGGAATCAAACTGAGAGCTTCATGTGTAGGAGGCAAGCACTCTTGCCACTAGGCCATACTCCCAGCCCCTGAAATTTTGTTTTCTAACATCAAAATTTCTTGGGAAGTAATATTTGGATTACTTTTCATTATGATTAAATTTCTTTCTATTCATAGTTGGAATAACAAATAAAAGCTTAAAGAAACGATCTATGAAATGACCAACTGAATTGCAATCTGTTTTAAAAAATCTCCCTCTATGATGTTAAGGAAACTAAAAAAGAAATGCGAGAAGCCTGGCTTTGATAGACTACAGAACAATGAGCATCTTAATTGTCAGCCATTAGGATACATATTATGTTCCTTGAATGTATTTGTTGCTGAATGAATGTCTGAGTGAATAACTTAACAGGCATGTAAGGAAAACTCATGAAAACCCATTTTAGAAGGCTTTAAGAAAAGCAAAAAAGGTGAGTTGAGAGAATGAGTATAAGAAAACTAATTGAGGTGAAGAATATAGTCAAAATAGATTATGTACATGAATGGAAATATCATAACAAAAATCCCACCTTGTGTAATTAATAGGCAGTAATAAGGTACTAAAATGCACATAAAAATAAATGAGTGTGTTGATGACCTATGCACCTTAATATGGATTAAAATGATGTTTACATTGTAGCTAAGAACATAAAAGTGTCAATGTTGGTGAGGTTGGGTTGTTATCCAGGAGCCAAATGAGTGATTAGGAATGACTGCAGTGCTAGTTAAAATAGCTTCTTAAGTTTGGGTAGGTTCAGATTTGTTGCATTTTCATGAAATTTTATATATCATGAACCTCTGGAATTCCTCTTGCCACATCAGAAAGTGAATCTGGCCAATTGTTAAAGTTGCAGGTATGATTGTTTTTTTTTAAATTTTCCCCTCAATATGAAGAATTTGTTCCTAGAACTTCTGTCTTTAAAGAGGGATTCTTTCTCTGTCATAGATGCTTTCCTTATTTACTTCATCCCATGTACAGGGTCCACTTATATGTGACTCCCTAAGTAATGTTATCTCCTCAATTTTTTTATTTTTATTTTTTTCAAATCTTTATTATCAAACTTATGTACCGAGAGGATACAGTTTCATATGTTAGGCATTAGATACATTTCTTGTACTGTTCGTTACCTTGTCCCTCATACCTCCTCCCTCCTCCCCCTTTCCCTTTCTCCTCATTTTTTTTTAAAATCCATGCTAGAGTTTACTTATTGATTTCTGTCCTTAGTATGAAATGAAATGTTTTTATTCATAAAGATTATAAAAATTATATAAGTATATAATTATAATTATATATAATTAAAAATTCAAAATAAAAATCTTAATACATTATCGCTACTATAGAAGTATATGAAACTGTATCACTTGAGAACAATAAAATTGTATTTCCCACTGTTCTGGAATCTGAAAAGTCTGAGGTCATATTACCAGCAGGACCAGTGTGGTTTGGTGAGGCCCTTCTATTCCTTAAAATAATCTTAGCTGCACTGCCTCACATGATACAAGATAGAGATAGAATGAACCTTTTTTTTTCCAAGGGTTTTAAAAATATGAGCTCTAATCCCACCTTTTAGGATTTAAAAATCTAATCACTTCCTCAATGCCCAGCTGTCAATACCATTCCACTGGTTATTAAGTTTCAACAAATACATTTGGGGAAACAAATATTCAACTATCTAATCTTATTTGGACATTGAATTGGTTGCTTTATTTCTCAATATACATAAGACATTGATTCTCATCACATTAATTTAATATGATTATCGTGATAGTGATAAAGCTAAAGAATATTAAAAATTCTTGTAAAACAATATTTTGCATATCTTACCACTTGATTCTCAAACAAGGTCAGGGAAGGTATTCCTGTTATTGTTATCCTCAAATATATTCAAATGTAGAGCTTAGATTAAAATATTGCTATCATACATTTAGCCCCTAAATTTCACCATAAAATAGAAAAGAACACCAGATTATTCTGATGGTTTTATTATGCATCGCAAAACAATGACAATAAACATCCAAAGATAAGTGATTTATTTACTAAGAAATCAACTACTGTGAATTCTCTATAGTTTTCTTATGGGAACTTCAGAACCCCTAAAAAGTAAAAACTGGGTAGAAACAGGGAGATAAATTTAGTTTTGCATAAAGACTGTTAGAAAAAGGAATTGTTTTTATACTTAAATATTGACTGTTTGCAAACTTCCAAACAAGCTTGCTACTGGTTCGTTTTGTAGGTAGAGGGAGCTAATATGGGGATAGTTCTGGGATGGGGTATATTCAAAGATACTATCGTTTCAAATCTACTTATTCTAAATTAAATACTACCACAACACCATTCACTGGAAACATGTTAAAATATCTTCCACTGGCAGAGTGATCTTATAAAAAGAGAAACACAGAAGCGCATTCTGCTGCAGGCCTGGGAGAATGAAGCCAGCCAGGAATCCATGTGTTGCCCAGGGAGGAACCCCTTGCCCATTTGTCCATTTCAGTGCGTTACTGAAGCAGCACTGGCAGTACTTGGTAAAGGTAATAACTGAAATCAACATCAGAGTTACACAGATTGGCTTCTTATATGGAAAAAGGATATCCATCAGCTGATGGATAATTTTATATCTTAGTTTGCATCTTACTTTCCTAGACTATTAAGATAGACTCAGCAAGGCTTTGGTTGTCAAATATGATTATATCATTTTTCTCTTGAATAGATATACTACTTAGAATAATGATGTTATAGCAATGATCACTGCCTACATAAAAAGATCTTCATACCTAAGCTGTTGAATGATGTTCTCTATAGAGAACACAGAGTGCAGATGAACAGTTGCTCATGATTGGTTTTGTAGGTGAGATTCAATCTGTGTGCTAGGTGCTAATCATCCTTGCACTCTGAGGACGCAGACTGTTAGCCAAATGTACGAGAGTGTATACAGCCACTGTGATATGAGCACATCTTCAGAAGATGAAGGCCTCTTTGTCCTCTAGATTGAATTTTTGTAAAAAAAAAAAATAGTCTTTGTATGTGCTCAGTCCTTTTTCTTTTCTTTTCTATTTCTTTTTGCCAGTCCTGTGCCTTGAACTCAGGGTTTGAGCACTGTGCCTGGCTTCTTTTTGCTTAAGGCTAGCACTCTACCACTTGAACCACAGCACCATTTTTGGCTTTTTCCATATATGTGGTACTGAGGAATTGAATCCAGGGCTTCATGTATGCTAGGCAAGCATTCTACCACTGGGCCACATTCCCAGCCCTCAGTCCTTTTTCTGAAAAAATTGTTATTTCTAATTTTCCATTAGCAACTGATTTCATTTGCTTAAAAGTAACTTAGGATCACAAAACATTCAGTTTTAGTAATTACTAAAATATGATAATTGAAATATTAGAATTATGCCTGGCTGTTCCAGCAATTAATTTATGAGGTGCTAATAAAAGAATATTATTCCAATTCCATCTAATTTCTTACATGATATAATCTATGAAATATAAAGCACTAGCTAGGGATTAATAGGAAATGAAGTGATGCCAAAATTCAATTTCCCTATGAAATTTAGCAGACTTCTGGTTAATTATGTAGTATTGATATTGATAGGAGAAATAATTTTCCTATAATTATTTGAGTGTAATCTTAGAATTAGAACTGATGTTAATTTATGTTCTTCCATGTGCTTATTTCCAGCTTTCTGTTTAACAAGTTATCCAAGTGTGTTGGATTAAACAACAAAAATTTATTCTCATAATTGGGGATGTGAGTAACAAAAATGAGTTCTTATTAGACCCAAACTCAAGGACTGTGGTGAATAATGCTCATTGAAATTGCTCTAAAGGAGAATATATGTCCTCTCTCTCTCTCTCTCTCTCTCTCTCTCTCTCTCTCTCTAACTTATCTTCCCCTATGTCTCTCTTTTTCCCTTTAATAAAGAAACAGTTGTTTGCTTTTTGGGTCCACCTAGCTAATGTTGGATAATCTTTCATACCAAGATTTTAAACTTAATTAAATATGCAATATTTTGCCACATAAAATAACATCCACAAGATCAAGGAAAAATATGTGGTTAGTGCCTGACAGAAAATGTTGGCCCACCATAGCAGTAGAATTCAATCATTGATTCCTTTTCATATTGAATGAGTATTTCCTGAATGGGCCCTGTGGTGTTCTAATGCTGAGCATCAAACGGCAAAGGGAGTTGACTGCATTTTCCTGCTCTCTAAGTTATCATTCTAGAATAAGAACTGGCAATTGTTTGACTGTTATTTACAGGCCATGTATTGTTTGTTCCAGATCATAAGCTATTCTGTCAAACAGGATGCACATTTGAGTTGTGTCACATCTCGTAGCAGGCTGATCCTTGCTCTAGACAGAAGACACCGCAGAAAAGAAAGAGAGAGAACTAGACAGCTTTGCATATACTGATAAATGATGTGGACATGAACAGCAAAGCATAGGTAGAAGACTAGAGTACTCTAATGGGAAGGGTATTGCTAACTTTGTAATAGATGTATCACTGGCTTCACAGAGACCTGTTTTTTGTTTCCTCCCCAGTATTCATATGAAGTCTAACACTGGGATTTCCATTCAACAAAAATTCTCCCACGAGGCAACCCAGACATCCACTGTCCTGTTCTGGTTGTTGTTCTCTTGAGAACTTGGGATCCTCTGAGTTCCTTTGGTGATTGAAGGAAGAGTAAGCAGGCAGCACATTGTGTTTACTGTGCAGCACTGCAAAGTCAGATCAGTTCCAGCAGAACGGAAAAGCTGGATCATTTCCTCTAACTCCATATCCACACCTTTATTTATGAACAGCATCTAAGGAAATAAAAGAGTAGAAGAAGCCAGAAAATATTGCTAGTGGTGATTGTTAGCAGTCATTTTGAAACTTGTGTTTGGAGATATATAGTGACCCTGACATGCAGTGGCACATATTTACCATGTGGGGGCGACAAGAATGCAGTAGGTTCAGAATTCAGGCTAACCAGAGTGAGGATGTTGCCAGACATGTATGATAAGGTAATACCAAGACAAGAGCATAGAGGTTGTTTTAAAAACAAGACTGTAAGCTTGAAGAAGAGAATCCTGTTTATTTAGTTCACTGTTTTGATGTATCTACCATTTTGATGTGATTCAACCATTTTGGAAACTAAGGAGCTAATATAAATATGAAACGTGTATAAGACAGAAATAAAATGAATTTTATGAGATGAAATATTATCTGGGCTGGGAAGAACAAGGGAATAAGATGAATCTGAGACAGTATACATATGGTAAAATTTATTAATTGTAAGTCTCAGAGACTTAGAAAGCATTGGAATGTGATTGGACTACTTATCTTTTTCAACATTTAATTACTGTTCATAGTTATAGGGTGATATTTCACCAAAATGCATACAGTAGTACCCGTCCATCAGTCAAATCAAGGTACTAAGCATTTCTACCTCTTATTTCTTTGTATTTGGAGCCTTTGACCTTTTATTCTTCTAATTCTTCATATAATATAGAAGTAGTTATTGTGAACTATAATCTCCCCATTTGTGCTGAGGGAATGGACTTCCATGATAAATTAGCAGTATAAAATCATGTGGAATCATTACAATAAGTCATTTAATACATTCAATACAGTGGCCGCCAAAAAGAAGACATTCACTTCCTATTTTCTGTTATTGGTTTCAAAACAAGAATATATATTACTTTACTTTAACACTTTAACTTGTTGCTGCCATTATATATATATATATATATATATATATATACACACACACACACACATATGTATGTACACACAAAGAACACAATATTTGTCTATCTTTATATATCACCAACAAGAGTGCTTTTATGAGTGAAACAAATGTAACTTATTGAATGAAGCACTAAAAGGAATCAGATGCATTTCTTAAGAACTTCCAGAAACATTAGGGTTCTTTCCTGATTTAAAATCAAACTGAGAGAAAATAATCTTCTAAAATATTAGCATGCTATAGAACACAAAACCTTCCTTGATGTTGCTCTTTTAAGTTATATATTTAATAAGACTATTATCAAGATGTCTTGTGAATTAGAGGTAATCTTGGCAGTGAACATCAGTGCTGGTAGAAAAGCTTAGTTTCCATGTAATCAACCCAGATCTTTCTGTGAGATGGGCAGACAGATTAATGTAGCACAAACACATAAGTAAGCTGTGTTCGTCAGCTTCTCTTGCTCACTTTCCATCTCTCCACCGCTCACTTTTAATTAAAAGATTAGTGAATAGATTGAGGGGGGAAGAGGAAGTTCCTGTCTCCCTCTGTGGTTTCAGGTTGTGTGGTTACTGAAAGAAAGATTTGGACAAAACACAGAGCTTACCTTTTCATACATTTGGTTCTATCTTCAGCCGTGCTATTTGAAGTTATGGATTATTAAGAACCATGATGAGAATGGCTTGTGTTAGGGTTTGTATTTGAGTATTTGAATTGCTTTCTGGGAGGAGAATATTTATATTTAATATGAGATTATTGAGTGCAACTGAGTTAAGTTTATACTTTGATTTTCTAAGTTAATGTGGGCCAGGCTTGCTCATTACACTTCTTATAGGTGCATAAGAGTTTGTAATAGTCTCTTCGTTTCCTGTGTTCCAGTATGCTAACTAATGTGCATAGTTCCTTAGATAAACAAATAATATATAGGTTCTATGTTCAGGAGTGTATAAGAATTTTATATTGGTTGGAAAGGCAGCTGACTTATAAGATATGGTGTCTATACATTTGTTGTAGTTCTAGAGCATATTGGAGTTTTGTTTCCTGAAGCTCTCAGTTAGTCTAAGAGTTCTCTGGTAATCAGACTTTCTAATAATGACTGCCTGCAGTGGTCTCATGGGTATGAATTCATTACTGTAAACATATTTACAAGTGTGTCAGAGGTTCATATGAGAATAGAACTACCAAGGTAAAACCAGATGTATGCACATATGAACATTACTTTGTATGTGGAGAATGGCAAAAAGGGAAGATTCTGGCTCCACCAGTGGCATTAACTCTATTTCGGATAGAGGGGGAGATAAGGGGAAGACATGATTCATCCTTATCAGATTGAGCAGTAAAGGATTTCCTTCCTTCAAGAGTAAAGCTGAAGTGATCTCTGTAGTTCATGGTCTTGCTTCACTTTATTGTAAATTCACATCTTTAGGACCATTAAAGACAAATGCAATGCCAGAGTGTCTGCAAGACACAACATGTCACATGACAAGTAAATGATTGAATATTAACTAAATTTCTAGTTCTCTACTGTGAGTGCTAGCAGGCATGAATATTGAACAGGCCAGAATTGAAGAAGCCATATCAACTATCTCTTTAAGGAAAAGCACACAGGTTTGTCTACCTCTTTGTAGAACTACTTGTAGATAATAAAAAATTAAAAGTCTATAGAGCAGTAGAATACTTTTGCAGAGTCTCTTTTATAGCAATTGATTATTTTTGCCATAAACCTCTCTCTCTCTTGCTCTCTTGTCATTGTTCTCCTCTTCCTTTCACTCATCTTCCTTTTCTCTTCCCCTGTCCATACAACTACTGCAACATTCAGAGTCATTATAATATTTGGACTTTACAAAAATATATTTCTATACTTAATAAACACTTCAAAAATCTATAAAGCAGATATGTAACATTTTTGTTCGTAATTATTCATTAAAAACCTAAAATTTTATTTAAATTTTTCCCAATTGCTAATTTAATAATGAAATTATAATAGTCACACAAAAGATTCCTGGAGTTAGGTCAGGTCATAGGCACAGCAATTACCAACTTTCTGCATATTGACCTGATTTCGTGGTATTTTGTCTTTTCCACAATTGTTAAAGAAAATTATATGCTATTGGAATTTGAGATTGTGTAAGGTCTCTGGATCTCTTCTGAATATATAAAGCCTCCTATATTAGAGGATTTGATATTCTAAGTAATTGTTCAAAAGTGATAGATTTAATCTTTAATAGAAATTGAAATGGTAGGAGATAATGTAGGAGTGAGCACATATATTAATAAGCACTTGTTTGGCAAGTGGGGGAGTAGCGTGGAAAAACAAAGAAAAAATGTATTGGTTTGTAGCTATATGTTATTACATATTATCACCTATCCTGTAGATTTATCTCTTTAGTGAGTAAATTTAGATATGGCACATAGAAAACTTCAGCCAAGTTTCCTGTGTACTAGTATTATCAAGGTAAAACAAAAATCCACTAGTTAGTATTTTACAACAGCAAATGCTCCATTAGTAGTTCCTCAATTAAAGAGAACAATATGTTGAAAAAATTATAATCTAAAGAACCAAGGAGTAGACCAGTTACTTACTGGACATTTATTTCCCCTACATCTCACAGATCTGTTTTACTTGCATGCCATTCTGTTTTTATTTATTTATTTATTGTATATATTTATTTCACCACAAAGAGCAAACTGAACAAACGATATTGACACTTTTAGTAAAAGGGACAAAATAAAGTTCTTTCACTGGAAGGTTATCTCCCAAGATATTAAAAGAGTTCTTTACACTTCACAGACTATGAAATAGGAGGCATTTCACTTTGAATAATATCAAGTTGACTAATTTCTTGTTCCACCATTTAGTTTGGTTTGTTAAATGACCCTAGCAAAGGTCCCTTTGGAAAGGATTAAAGGAGTCTTACTATATATGTCCACTTTCTTTCATAAGTTCCAAAGTTATATGCTATGCAATTATATATGTTTTATTCTATACAACTATGCATTTTATATCTTAGATAAGTTTATAATTATAAAAGGTATTTCACAATTTCTAAGTGCTATGTAGACTGTTGTTAAAAGGATAACTTTTTTGGAATCTATCCATTAGTTGATAAAAGTCAAGGCTACATTCCATATCTTCGGCCATATCTACAGGCTAAAGAAGTGCTTAGCAACAACATGAAAAAGGTCTAAATGAAATAATACTGGATTTAATTACACTGAAAGTTTGACTTTTAAGTCTTTGATATCAATTATGAATAATATTTATTGTGATAAATGCCCAAAGGATGAATACCTAATACTTCATTACTTTAGTTTTGACAAATATTGCACTTCAAATAATTGATAAAGTCACTCAGCAGTCACCAAAATGTAGGAAAGGGAAATGTAATAATATGGAATATTTAAAATAAATATTTTCTGTATTAAATAAAATTAAGCCTAACTTGCTAGAAATAATTGAAAGCAAGACTAAACTGAATGGGATTGGGCTTGTTAACTTCATTTTACTTTTGCTTACTTCACTTTGCCTTGTGTTAGCAGAGAACACTTTTTTTTTTTTTTAACAATCCTTGGCTAATTTGTAACCTCAGAGATACATTGGCAAAATAATTTCCTAACTATACTCTTCCAGTATCAAAATTTTACATGCCAAAGAAAGAAAGGCAACTTCTGAGAACCTGAGGGCTAAATTAATATTGCACATATATGCATATTATCACGCACACATATCTGTGAAATAATTTTCTCTCTAGATTTAATTTTCAGAACTGATTTAGTAAATCAGAATGGATTTAGTAAATGATTAACATGTGCTAGCAAGTGACTATTTTAGGATAATATTTACACATGACTAAACAAATAGATCTGTGCAAAGCATAGTGAGATGTGGCCTGCCCTGTCCTCTCTTCACTGATTCGGATCACTCTGCCGTCATTAAGCAGGAGTCTATCTGAAAGGGCAGAGAGGGCTGCTGGCCAGAGGCCACTCTGGCAGCCAATCTCAGGTTGTGGTCTGTTTGATTCATCTACAGAGACAAGGATTAAGATAGAATTATAGGAAATCCTGTTGAGTAAAGGCCCTATTGGATGAGAACCAGGAAAACTAATTTAAGCCTCCCTACCTCTTCAACATAACCTTTTAAAATACTGGGTTACAGTGTGTTCGTTTCACTTGTAATGCTGATATTAGATACTAATGGAAATGACATTTGAAAAGGGACTCACTTGTGTGTCGCTGGCATGTCCTAAAGATACTTTTCCAACAGGGCCCTAAGGTATCATAATATGTTGCCAGTTTGAGAGCCTAGATTAGAAATTACTCAATCCTAAAATTGGAAAGGTAGGTTCAATCTCTTTCTTTCAGCAAGTAACGGGTTCTGAAATGTTGATTTACAGGAGAAGCCATTCACCAAGCTTATCATTGCAGATTTAATGTTTGGTTGCTGTTTCAATCGGAAGGCAGACTCATAAAAAGGAGTGTTGTTTTACCAGCTTCTGAAAAGTCTATTGTATGGCTCCCTTGGCAGAGGGACCAAACTGAATCTTTTTCATTCATATGCTGTGTGTTGGGGTTTTGTACACGTGTACAAAAGCACTACCATGTGGAAGATTTGGCCCCTAGCTGGGGGAGCTACTGAAAATTGATTGGAGGTTGACAGCTCAGATTAGACCTAATCAATGTGCTAATCCTTAGATAGATTCAGCACATAGCATTGTTTGGAAAAGGGGAACAATTCTAGAAGTCAGTCACTTGTGTGTCCTGGAAAGATATTCTTTGTCCTCAGCTTTTTTCTTTCTGCCTATTTTCTTGGCTGCCAGTGAGTGAGGAGGCATCCTAGTCCTACCAAAACTCTCCACTTTGATGTTCTGTCTTACCATGGCTGACTGAACTGAATTCTCTGAGACCTTTCTTTCTTTAAACTGCTTCATTCAGGTAATTGTTATAGGTAATTTAACCTGATAGTTAACACGGGTTGCTTCTTCTGTGTGTGTCAACCATTTTCTACTCACACAACCCAATAGTGTATTTAATGATACAGGACCTCAAATATTTAAGTCGGTTTTCCAACACCATAGGGATAATTTCAGAACATCCAAATTTCTTCTGACTTTTAAGTTGCTTGAGGGTGTTAGCAAACAACAACTAGATATGGGAAGCTCATGTTAATCTCAGGAATGAATACAAAATCTAAAAGAACACAGGAAAAGGAGGGGTAAAACAGAAAAAAGTTTCAAAGAAATGTATTCAATGAGGCTTTGGATTCCAAGAGCATGCAGGAAAATGGCCACAAGCCAGACAGCGTAGTCTCATAGAGGACTGACTTGGGGGAAGAGTGTAAGTTACACTCCCTTCCCCCACCTTTGCCCAATAAAAAAAAGGGCCAGAATCTTGCTTGCTCAGCTTAGCTTACTATTTTAACCTAACTTTTGGAAGCCATAGCTAATGAAACTATCCAAGAAACATTTCAATAGTGGCTGTAAGAAACAGACTGGAAAATGCGAGTGGAAACACAAATAGAAGGAGCGATACTGAAGGCCTCTGTGTCCTTCATGTGACAATGAGAAAACAGCTTTCTGGAAACTTCCAAGGAAGGTGGCTACTTCTTTTTCCAAGTGACAGATCTAAGTATGTTAGCCATGGGTGAGAAAACAAAACAATAGAAATGCAATGTAGAAAAATAAAGAGTAATATTTTAAAAGACTAAACATTTCTTCTATTTCTTAGGTACTAGTTTGTGCTTTATTAACTTAAGATGACTTCAGACTTCACTATGAAGAACTTGTGTCTCTTTTCCAGTCATACCTAACACATTTCTCTCTCTTTTTTTTTTAACAAAATTATTGGTATATGTGGTTGGAGATATTAAAGGCAAGAAGGGAGAAAAGCCTATAATTTTAAAGTTTACCTTATTTTCTATTGGTTCTTTTGGTAACTAATAAGCAGATAAACTGCAAAAATGTTCTCTTAGCTTGTGGCATGCATGAATAGTGGAATTTCCATGAGGCATTAATACACAAAGTATGACACGTTGAAACAGTAAAAATAATTATATAATTGTTTTATTATATATATGCTATGTCTGATATAGTATATATATTTTGTATGACTTATAATAGTTCTCTATAGTATATGTATGTATATCATATAAATATACATGTGCCTATGTAATATTTCCTAGCTTTCTAATTATTTAACCAGTAGTTAAAATGGAGTTTAACTACCATGTCTAATTTTTAGCAAACTGAATAGGTAATCAATACATATTTTGGTGCTAGAGTAATATTTGATATATTTACTCTGTCCTATAGAAGTTGTATGCTTAATGAGAAGTGGGTGTTTATTTCTGTCTAACTCTAGTTCATTGCAATGCTCTGAAAAGATGCTTGAAACCATGCTTTGGAGATCTGACTGTAGTTTCCTTGGGAGAAAATAAAGACCAGTGGCTACCTACTGAATAGGAGCTTGGGTTGATGGAGTGTGGAGAAGTCGACACAGGAGAAACTTTGCTGTTACCTAACTCAAGGGGTTCCTTAGCAGGTCCAGACAGTTCAGAGTAGGTTACTGTATGATTATTTACACATACAGTAGATTCTGAGTGGGGAATTTATTGTTTCAGAAACCTTCTGGATGACAGTGATGCTCCCTAAAAGAGATTGCTCTAAAGTTTTCAAGGAACTTTCAGTGAACAAAATAGTTAGGAATGGACTGTCCAGAGAGCAGTAACAAAGACACCAGTAAGACAGGGTATACTAATTTATTTCTCATATATAATAAATGTCTAAAGAGAAAAAAAGAGCAAAACATACACACACACACACAAATCACACACAAATACACACACACATTCCCCACAAATTCTATCCCTCTTGACTACTTCAGGATCATAAACTTTGATTAGGCATTCTGAGCTCCCCTCAGTGTCCGTGTGTGTGTGTGTGTGTGTGTGTGTGTGTGTGTGTGTGTGTGTGTATTATCTCTGGAAAGTATGTAAAAGTAAAATGGATTTGAACCTTGGTCTTACTGACTTGAATTTTATTTGAGACAATTCAACAAATGTTTGATCTTTGGAAACTGAGTGTTTCCAGCTATGATGTGTAATCTCCACATCACTATGCAATTGTTTCTTCATCAACAATTTATCTGTAAATCTTGAGTGAAGAAAAATTCTGAGAAAGTGGAAGAAAATGTACAAAAAATAAGTATATATTGAATCTGCTGCCTGAAATCCAGGTTGGCATTTAATTCTTTAACCAGCATGTAATAACATTCAAGGACTAATTATTATTAATCATTCCTATCCAGGTGAAATACTCAATACATTTGATTTTTCCCTTTACTTTTTTTTTTTTTTTTTTTACAAAATCCAAATGTATCATTGGAACCTTATTGACTTCCTTAACATTTCTGTATTTAGTCAATTATGTCATGATATGTTTTACAAGTTACCTTTTCTCCTTCATGTGAGAAAGCATACAGTAGTGAAACAGGCATGCAAGGCCCTGAGGTAAAGATGATCTTCTTAGCTCTTTAGTTTCTATCTATTTACAATCTTTAGTCTATTGCCAAAGTACTTCTAGAATTTCATTTAAGGCAACTTACCCACTATCTATGGAACAACACCGTTTGATGGATTGCACTTTAGGAAGAAATGGTATCAGAGAGACACAAGCTGTTGACTCCTGGAATTGCCATCAGTGACTATTAGACCTCAAAGACTGATAGGTGTTGAGTGGACACTGCTGTTCTGCAAAGGAAGTTGTCAAGAAACACTCCTTGCTCTTTGGCAAATGGAAGACCAGTGAGAGATATTTAGTGTGACATGGCTACACTCATTCACACTCAGAACTACTCATAAACTGATATGCCAGTGTTGGTCTACAGATAAAAGCAAGAAAAAAAAATCACTCAGAGTTAAATACCCAGTCCACTTTCCAGAGTCATAGAACGTTTTTGTTGTTTTTTTTAATTCCCTGGGTCTTTCTTTACATTGCTAGTCTTAAATGATTTTGGAAATTTCAGTACACTATAAGATATAGCTAGATTGAAATTGTAAAGTAGAATATATTGTGATAGACTTTGGAGTTCCACTTTGCTTGCTCCATCATCAAACACCACCCTAGTTTTAGAATGCCTGAGAATTCTAGGGAATAAGTGTATCTGGGTTTTCATTGTGCTATATTTCCTTCTCTCTAGAGTAATATTCATCATTGGCTTAAGAGTCTGGATATAAATGCAAAAAATGGAACTCTCAAGCCAACTATAATTAGGAAAGGGCTAGATTACTTTCAGTGGTCTTTCCTTTCAAAGCTGATTTGAGATAATCAATTTTGAAAACAATTAAGGATAGATTTCAAGAAGTTGTACACAATTCTTAGTAAGATTAAGAAATAACTGGGGCTGGGGATATGGCCTAGTGACAAGAGTGCTTGCCTCATATACATGAGGCTCTGGGTTCAATTCCCCAGCACCACATATACAGAAAATGGCCAGAAGTGACTCCGTGGCTCAAGTGGCAGAGTGCTAGCCTTGAGCAAAAAGAAGCCAGGGACAGTGCTCAGGCCCTGAGTCCAAGCCCCAGGACTGCCCCCCCCCAAAAAAAATAAGAAAGAATTGAAATCATCATAGATATGATGTATTAGTATAATTCAAGAGAGTATGCTTGAAAAACAAAGAACTACAAAAAAGTTTGAGAAGTGACTAATTGACTAAGTATATATAAGTGTGTAAAGGTTTTTTACTTTTATATTGTGTGGAAAGGTATTTTACTTTGATTTGTATATAATATATAAGCTTCACAGGAAGGCAAAATAACTTGTCTCGCTCTTTCTTAAAAATATCTTTCCTAGATCAGCTTTCATTTAATAATTTTCTAATAATTGTTGTAGAAAAACATCACTTGTTTAATTAGGTTAAGTACATGTTAACACTGACATTTCAGTAACATTAGAAATACATAATACTCCTATCAACAAATGTAAAACATAAAGAATTCATTTGTAGGTTTTTTCCTGAGGGGTAGACTGTAGATTTTTGTT